>NC_045766.1:63435129-65935129 GCF_008692025.1 Phocoena sinus
TTTACTTATTGAATTAACATTGTCTTTCAGGAGCATATAGTGGAATGTCTCAGAATGCTGTAATATTCATCATTTTTTATTGATGACTTAGTTGAAGAGGTCATCAGGTTTGGGGACAACAGGAAGCCAGCTGGAAGGGACAGTATATATGCTGGATAGCAGAATCAAAGCCAGAAATATCTGGGCAAGCTGGCAAGACAGACTGAATTAAACAAGATAAAACTGGGAATAAATGCAAGGGCTCTGTATTTGAGTCCCAGGTAGCATCTGTACAAGCACGGAAGGGGAAGGGGGTGGCAGGCAGGGGATACAGTTCAAGAGTAAGTTTAAAAGACAGCTGGGTTTTTTCAGCCGATACTAAACTCAACAGATGTTCCTTGTATAGACTGCTAGTTCAACCTGACAGGGTTTTAAGAGAAACATGAGATGAAAAAAGGAAGTGATAAACTCACTGTACTTGGTGTTGATTAAGCATCCCTTGAAATGCTGTGTTTTATTCATTAAGAATAAAGAAATTAGGGAAAAATGGGGCAACAGTGATAATGATAGGACAACACTGGAGCCAGTGGCCTATGGGGCAGGATGGTGCAGTGGGAAGGGTACTTGCCAGGGAGTCAGGAGCCAGGTTATGCCAATAATTGGTGGTGAGATCCTAACCAAACCAGTACTTCTCTCCGAGGCTGAGGATCAGCCTCCCTGTGGAGAAGCACAGTGGGTGGTGGTTGGCTGGCCCACTCTCCTAGGTTTTGGCTCTCTGGTCAGACCACACTATGGGTGGGTTCCTTTCTCCTGACGTCACACCCATCCAAGGACAAAACCTCTTGAGCCCCCAAGCAAAATTTTACACTCTTGAAATGCTATTAACATTGCAAATAATACCAATATTTCCCTTGGGAAGCCTTCAAGAGAACCCTTTCTCTGACTTCCTGGGAAGCCAAGATGATGACAATTCACATTATCACACATGATATTTACTGAGGCGGTAAAGCAAAAGCCCTGAGAAAATAGGCTTTGAAATCATAAGGGCCTGAGTTAAAACTCAGCCTCTCTACTACTAGCTTTACAACCACTTACTTAAACTTCCTGAGACTCAGTTTCCTTGTCTGTGAAATAAGGTTACCATCAGGCTTGTAGTGATTTGAGTCTGAAGTAAGACCATGCATGCACAAAATACAGCACAGTGAGGGGCACAAAGTAGGTGCCCAATAAATGGTATAGCTAACGTTACCCTACATTTACTACCGCCGTCCCTCCTCCTCCCCTTCGTCCTCCTCTGGCCAGGCAATGTGTTGGTTGCAGGGGATACTGTGGAAGACAAAATTCACACCTCTGCCTGCACCAAGCTTACAATCTAACCAGCACTGTCCAGTAGAACTTTCTGCAATGATAGAAATGTTCTACACGTGCATTCCCCAATATGCCAGCCGGAAGCCATATGTGGCATTTAAGTGCTAGAAATGTGACTAGTGTGACTGAGAAACTGAAATCTTAATTTTATTTAATTTTAATGAATTAAGTGAAAATGCTAACAGTCACGTGTGGAAATACATTGCACAACTCTAGACAGCTTTCAGGTGCCTTTCTGAGACCAACCAATCTGAGCAGAATAAAGGTTCATCCAAAGAGAAACGCACATAGAGCACCCAGTCCATTACCTGGAAAATTCTCTACCACAAAATTTCCCCTTTCGTATTGCCTAATTCAGTTTCTCTTCTGTGGCCACATTTTTTTCACCTGAGGACGTTTTTTTGGATGATATGTATCACTTTCTTTTTTACTGCATGATCCATAGTCACTAGCCTTGAGCGGCTGGGATGCGGAAGGGAAATGAGGCAGGTGAACTCTGTTACATATGAAAAGGTATCAACTCCCTCTGTGGTTTGGTAGTGGAATTCTAATACTTGGTGTAAACAAACACTTCTTCGAAAATGGCCAGTATGTGAAGAAGCTGTTACTGATTGGCTGGGCTGGCTGAATTTGGCTCTGATAGTGATGTACCTTCCTAGGAGTGAGGGCTGTTCTAATTATTTGTGTGGAGAAGTGGGATGTTATGCCATTTACATATTTTACACACTAATCTGATTTGTGTGCAATTGTGGGTGGTTTGATTCTTTGCACACTTTTCAACTTCCCACATTTTCTACCTTCAACATGAATTACCTTTACACTAAAAAGGTATATCATAGTGTTGCAATACAATAAGATTTTTTTTTTAAAAAAAGAGTTTTACCACAACAAAAACGGTAGGGGCAGCCTCCCCTCTAGGGATCAGCAGTAGAGGGAAGAGCTGCTGCTTTATGGGTACCTTCCTGAGCAGAGCCTCTCGAGCACAGCTGGGACCTCTGGGAGTGCAAGGTTGGCGGGATCCTCCCCTACCTGCTGCAGGTGCTCTGCGGGATTTGAGGGGGAGCTGGAACAGATGTCCTCAGTAGTTTCTCCTACCTCTGAAAGTCTAGGTTCCAAGACACTCTGATTGTTTATCATTTTCTCCCCATGTCTGGGTTGATCTGAACCAAACACTGACATGAGATTGTAAGGTGGCAAAGACTCAGCCACTTGCTCCCTACTCCCACACCCCTCCCAGAAAAATGCTTGTAATAACGCCTACAGTGCTATTCACAAACGTTAAGGGTGATCCGTAAAGAAAAGACTTGATGGGAGGTACAGCAAGGAAGTTAGCTTAGTGGCAGACGCTGTATTTCATGAGTATCATTTACCTTCGGAAAGGAGACAAGTACAGCCCTTTTTAAGAAGATTAAGTCCCTTCCCACGTTAGGACACAGCCCTGGAATGAGAGGGGGATAAAGCACAAAGGTAAATTGTATGTGTGTGTGTGTGTGTGTGTGTGTGTGTGTGTCCAAATAGTGATGACACTTGCCCCCTATGATCTAATACCCTTCGCTGACAACGAGGGATGCCCTGTGCTCCAGTAAGCGACTCTGAGGGCTGTTTTTTAAACAAAAAATCCCAGGCACCGAAATAGCGACGTCGTCTCCCCCTTTCGAACCCGAGGGGCAGTTCCCAGCCCTGTGTCCTGACCGCTGCCCCTCATCAGCGACTCCCCCTGGTCCACACCTCCCAAGCCAAGGTGCGTTCCCCCAAGTCCCGAAATGAAAGAAGAAAAAACGGCCCTCCCAGGCCCTCTTCCGGACAGCGAGGTCATCGTATGCTAATGAAGCCGGAGGAGACAGCCGCCCAGCGCCCGCCTGCGAGCGTGCCCGCGGGTTCGCAGCTCTACTGCGCGCCACTGCGGCGCAGCCACAAATCACCGCGCGCTGCTGCAGACCCTCCTGCCTCACCGCGGGGAAAGAGGGAGGATGCGGGAAGGTCTGAGTCCCGCACCTGGATCGCTCACACCTGGGAGCTGCCTCCTGGCTCCGGTCTCGTGCTTCCCGCTGCAGTGATGGCACGGATGGGGGCAGCGCATCAGAATCACCTGTAGGGCTTTTTCGAACTCCACAGACCCCTCCCCAAATTCTAGCCCACTCGTCTAGAGGAAGAAAATCACTGAATGTGCAGGATGAGTGCACTGGTGGAGTTTTCGAAAGCCCCACAGGTGATACTAGATGCACGCACACACAGGAACACACATCTTGTGTGAGTCCGAGACTAAACAGGTCAACCCGACGTTCTCTCCCTGACCCTCTTCTCCTTCCGTAGCTACTATTTGTCAAGGTCTCCGCGTTCGCTTCAGCTTCCCTTCACGACCCCTAGCTCGGGGGCTTTGTGGAGTCCCCCAAAGTCCTGGAACCCCGCGGGACGGTCAGACGCTTTGGCGGACAGACGTTAGAAAAAGTGTCCCCGCTCTTTGCCGCCCTTGTGCACCCTGGAGCGCGAACTGAATACCAAAGGTAAGTCTAGAAGGGGCGAAATCTGACCAGTTGCTTCAGCAAACTGCGTGGAGCCAGGACGCCTCCCGCCCGCACACCTTTAAGGTTCGGAAGGTCCTCCCAGTCGAAGAGGAAGCCGGTGCGCCACCCCGGGCGACTCCCCGTGCCCTCACCCTGCCAGCGGGGCATCTCCTCCGGCAGGGGCTGTGTGGCAGGTGGCAGGTAGCATCGTCGGGGGCGGGGGGGCGCGCCGAGGCCTTGTCTGCAGCTCCGTCCCCTGGCCACGGGACCGGCTCCCGCTTTGCTCCCCTTTTCCAAGTTGCTGCAACCCGCGCCCCCAGCCCGAGCCCCCCTCCACCGCGCCGGCCACGGTCTTACCTCAGCATGCAACACTTTGTTGCGCGGTTCTCCGGAGCGCCCCTTCCTTGGGGCTTATTCCCTTACTTGGGAGGAAAGATGAACCGAGAGACTGAAAGGGGACCGAGGCTGGCGTCTGGGCGTCTTGCGGCCCGCGCAGCCCTCCCGGGGAGGGGGTTGGAGCTCGGGCGGCCCGGTGGGGGTTAGGCAGCGCCGGGGTCTCTGCCCGCTCCGGTACCCGCGGCTCCCGAGCGGTGCGTCTCGGCTGCCCGCTACTACGGCACTGCGGCGCCCTGCCCCTCGCAGCGGGCAAGTCAGGATGCCACGCTCAGAGCTGAGCCCTGCTTGCGGGCGCAGAGCCCGCCCCCCGCCACACAACCGCGTGCGCGCGCACACGCGCCACACCCCCGCGCGCGCGCGCACACACGCGTGAATGCGGGTGGGCTCCGTGGGAACCCGCGCCCCTTTGGTAGTTCGGGCACTTCTCACGGGTAGGGCTTCGGTTTGGGAGGAAGAGTTAGAGGCTGAGTGGTTTGGAGAGGATGCAGCAGTGGTGGGCTCCGCAGGGAGAGGCCAAAGGCCCGCTGACTCAGGGGACAGGGACAATGGTTTGACAAATACCCACATCTCAGCCAGGGCCTAGGCTGCCTCACTATCTCGACCAAGTCAAAGAAAAATCAAAAAATTAAAAGTCAACAAATTCGCTCCGTTCCCTACGCACTGTCTCTAGCATTCAAATCACTGCCCCTGCCCAGGGACCTTTTTTGGAGGCTGGGGATTGGTGGCTGTTCAATCTGAAAAGCTTTCTCCCTCCGCAGGTATAGTGGCAACCGCCACAGCTCACCGGAGCTGGGCTCTGATCGCTGGATCAGGTCTCAGGACTGAGGGTTAATTCCCTTTCTCCTTTGCTTTTAGGTGACTATGGGCTGTTTTCCTGCACAGCAAATAGACCTCTTCTTACTTTTAAAATGTAGAAAAGCACAGAAAAGGGGCTGGGAGTGAGGGGTAAGTGATGAGGGCCAACATTGGCCAAGGCACCACTCTTTCCATGACGTGCAGGTCTGTATGGGGTGACAGTGGTGGTGATGACACTATCTCAGGCATGTCACACCAGCAGGGTGACTTCTGTCCATTTCACACCACATTTAGAGTCATCCGGAGTTTGGTCTCTCATCTGTAAAATACGTAAAGTTTACCAGTTTCCACAACTGAGAATTCTTTTCCGCCAGCAGGCAGTAAAGGTCCCCGGCTCAGGACTGCAGCCAAGAAAAGCTTTCGGCGGATGCAGAGGCGCCAGGGGGCCCTGGGTGTCTGGGTATTTGGGGAAGAAGCCTCAAACATGAATGTCAAACAGCCCCGAGGACCCTGATGGTCAGTGTCCATATTGGGCCATCTGCAGGCAGGATGAAGGGACACATGAGAAATTGAGGCTCAGAGATTTCCCAAAGGTTCCAGAGCATAGTGAAGGCAGTGCCAATACCAAGGACCTCATGTTCACACTTCATCCTACCATTCACCTGTCATCTATCTATCTATCATCCTGGCTTGGTTCTTAAAGTTCCCTTCAGCTGGACTGAAATAATCCTGGTGAGGGTGCTCTCAAAGTTCTTTTATCTTTTCTTGTTTTCCTTTCACTCACTGACTCATTCATCTCTTGACTATCTGTTAAGCTCCTCCTGTGTCTTCCAGCACTTTCCCCTGACTCTAGTCCTGGGCCTTCCCTGGGAAGAAAGAGGAAGCAAGAGACAGAATGGGCTTAGAGCTGTCCCTGTCCCTGGTAGAAGAGAAGGCTGGTCTCAAGCTTACTGTATGCATCTTCACTGTGCTAGGTTGGGTGGATGTAGAAAACAAAATCCTCGCCTTCCGAACCACATTCTCTGTGGAGGGAAACACGCTTATCCACACGTCACCAGAAAACAGTTTTGTTCTGTCTAATCCTGCCTCCTTCCAAAGAAGGGGAAACTGAGAGAGAGAGCTTGTATTTGGCTGGGCATTATGGTGGATATGGGGATGCATGCTTGCGGGTAGGGGTTGGGGCAACATGGAGTTATTCTGCCTATTTGAACAGGAAGGAAATAAGTTGGGTGGGAGGAATGGGAAAGACATGCAGAGACAGAATGCAGACACTTGGCTGGGAGTGCGCTGAGGAAGAGTAACGAGAGAGAAACGTCCAGAACAGGGCTGCCAAGCAAGGATTTGGAGAACAGGGATGCTTGCAAAGATCAGTAAGCAGTTTGCTAGGGGAGAGGGGCCTCGCTACGAGGTTCCTGCTCTCTACCCTTCCTGTGAGATAAGGCATTTGTAAAGGCATCTGTTCCCCAATTTGTGAGCGGATTCCTTTGGGGGAACTCAGGGTGGTGTTGAGTTCAGCATCTGGGTTGATGTAGGGTGAGTACAGAGAAGCCTGTGTGGGCAGAGGACTTAAAGACAGCTGGCCACTGGGTTACATGCAAATAACATGTGGGAAAAGGGTTGTGCAAGAGGTTGAAGCAATGCGGAAGGCAGGGGGCTGGAGGTTGGGAGAAGCATGGAGAACATTTATGTTGATTGAGACTTCATGGGGGAGGTGAGGTTTGGGATGGGATGTGAGAGCAGAGTAGGGATCTGACACACAGATCAGCAAGACAGGACAACCTAGGCTGAGGGAAAGCGAAAGCACAGAAGGAGGACAACTCATGGTGAGTTCTGGGCCTTACAGTAGAAGAAAGGAAGTTGGGACCCTGTTGTAGAGGGTCCCTAAGTGCCCTGCCAGCGGTGTAGACTTCAGGCTATGAGTATCGAGGAACTATGGAAGATATGCGCTTTTTGTTGTTCTCGTTTGGTTTTGACAGGGAAGGGGCTGGGAGGCCTCTGATGCCAGCTTCCCCGGGTAAGGGCTTCCCGTCAGAATGGAGAGTCAGGTGGCAGAGGTGTCATGTTGCTGCCTCCGTGAGAGCCCAGGGGTGCAGGTGGCTCACTGCAACAGGGCGCCCAGTGAGGGGCTGAAGCCCAGGCCCCACCAGCCCAGCCGTGCAGCGTGGCAGAGCCAGTGTCCTGCCTTTTCTCTAGTTTGCACAGGGGCTTGGCATGCGCTGACAGAAGCCCTGGCTGCTGAACTCTGTCTTTGAAAAGGCTGAAGCCCCAGTGAAACGAGTGAGGATTTATTGAGCATTTGCTGTAAGTGCAAATACAGGTAAAGTGGAAAGAGTCTGAAGCAGGAGTAGCTGTGAGCCTGAGCACACCTCTGCTCTTGGGTGACACTGGGAGATGCACTGCAGGGTACAGAGGAGGAAGCTTACTTCCTCCCCCCAGAGCATTTGTAACCCATGGCGGCTATAAAACAAACACTCAAAACGATTAAGAAGCAATGAAAGACAGTATAAAATTAAGTGTCGAGTTGTACAGAGCAGATTCTCAGGGCGTGAGAAGGGAGACCTCCTCCCAGCTTGAAGAGTCCCGGAGGGTTTCAGGGAGGGGGAAGTTCTGGGCTTCCCAGTGGAGCCTGCGTTGGGTCCAGGTTGGAGAGGAGAACGCGAGGAAAGGGCTGGAGGCTTCTGAGCGTGGGCTTCAGCCTCCGCGGCCACTCTAACACTGTTCCCATTGGTGGCCAAGCACTCTGATGAACCACCCTTGTTTCTGAGAGACAGGGCATTTTTGGATGTTTAACTGGCTCAACACTTTACATTCCCTGAGACTTCAATGTTGGCAGCTCACACTTGCCATGTTGCTCTGGGAACACATCATGCAAGCCAGCAGCTGATGCCTGCTCTCTATTGCCAAGGCAAAGCTGGGGCTGCGTCAGGTAGCTGTGTCTGGAAAGCTTTAAGTTGGACTGTCTCTGACAAGCTGGGGGAACTGCGCGCGATGCTGCCCATAGCTGAGGTCACAGAGGTGGGGTCAGTGACTAGGGACCAGGAGACCTGACTTCAGTCAAGACCCTGCTTGGGGGGATCAGTTTGCTTCATTTTTCTGGGCCTCACTTTTCTCACCTGCAAAACCAAAAACTTACACTAGATTATCTCCAAGTTGCCTTCCACCCAGTATTTCATGATTTCATAATTAGTAGGATCTTTCCATTTTATCAAATAGGTAGAAGATGGGAACGGATATTAAAGTCCTAACTTTAGCTTTCCTCTTTGCTTTGGTTGTAAAGGTTGTGCTTGAAAGAAATTGTGAGGCTGTGGATGGGGACAGAAGAAGTAGGAGGCTCGGCTCCTGGTCACAGTTTTGCCAAGAACAGGGTAAGTGAATCCAGCCCTGGGAATGTAGGCAGGGCAACCCCCTCTATGGGCCTCGGGTTTCTTATTAGTAAAATAAGGGGGTTGGAAATGGTCTCTACAACCCTTTCTGGCTCTGCTACTATGTTAAGTACTGTCAACTGAACAACTTTTAAGTACTGCCTCATAACCGGGGTGGACCACCTCCACAAAGCTAGCTTGAAAAATAACCACAATAACAACTGATAAACTTGGGGGGAAAGCACAAGAGAGAAGCCATGAGGTTAAGAGTAATAAACGCACCATTTAGATGGAATTGGAAGACCTGGGTCTGTGTCTCTAAGCCTCAGTTTCCTCTTCTGTAAAATGGAACTAGCAATACCTGTACCACTGGATAGGGTAATGATTAAATAAAGAAGCATATGTGAAAATGCTTTGTATATTTAGAATTGCTATGCAAAAAATGTATAGTTATTAAAGATGGTCTGTTCCCCTAAGACAGTCTGTCTTTAAAAAAAAAACGCCCAATTATATTACTTACTCACTGGTCTGCTTCCTAGGAAGCAACAATTTGGGTCAGTAACTGTCTCCATGCCCCTAAGGATAGCAATATTTTAACATGAAAACTTAATAAAGGAGCTGGCGGACTTTAGACTAACAGGCTGCAAATCTGCCCCCTGCCTAGAATTATGCAACGTTACAGTGGATTTCTCAGGAACTTTGATTGGGTTTATTTGAAAAGGAAGGAGACACCCACCCATCCAAGATCCTGCTTTGATTGTTGCCTGTTGAGAGAGGCCCGGTGGGAGGAAGGGAAGGGAAGTGTGAGGAAGTAGGGACAGAGAGAGAGAGAGAAGCCTGTTGCCTTCCTGTTGTATTTTGGGCAATGGATGCTTAACTTCATGCTTTAATGAGCTTGTAAAGAGGCTAATTTTGGTTCACTCACATCACTCTGGATCTGTTTTCTGCTATGTCTGGTCAGGAGACACTGCTGTGGAATTCTACACTGCTGTGGAATTCTTCACTGCTGTCCCTAAAGGGGAAGCTTTTCTGGGGACCCCTGGGAAGAGCCACAGGGAGGAAAAGCTTCCAGTTCCATAAATGACCATGTGCTTCAAAGCCTGTCCAACTCACAAAACTTTTGAGAGAATCAGTCCATTTTTAAAAATACTGGTCACTTCTTTATCTCTTGTTAACCAGTTTAGAGGGACAAAACGTCACAATATGTTAGAAATTAAGGGGGCCCCTAAGTGCTGGCCCTTCTCTCATCCATTCTCTCGACCTGCTGCCAGAATTACTTTCTGAAGGCAGACACCCCAGAGCCCTCCCTCTGCTTAAAAGCCTTCAAGGTACCTCAGATTCCTCATCTATAAAATGGACATGATAATACTTATTATGCATAAGTTTTTACGGGGTTTAGAAGAAATTATCTGTTAAAAAATTCACACAGCATAGCACAGGGAGATCAGCTCGGTGCTTTGCGATGACCTAAAGGGGTGGGATAGGGAGGTTGGGAGGGAGGCTCAAGGCGGGGGGATATGGGGACATGTGTATGCATATGGCTGATTCCCTTTGTTGTGCAACAGAAACTAACACAGTATTGTGAAGCAGTTATACTCCAGTAAAGATCTATCAAAAAAATTAAAGTAGCTGCAAACAAAAGTTAGCGCAGTGTCAGTCACATAGTAAGCTCTCAGTGAATGGAATTATTGTTGTTACTGCTTTAGAATAACCTTGATATTCCCTAAAATGGCATGTGAGGTCCTCCGTGAAGTGGGCCCGGCTAACTCATCCACTTACACTTCCTGTAAGCCCTTCAAGGACTCGGTCCACACGTTGACTGGCTTCATCATCCCCACACACCTTGGACCCACCCATCTCTGTATCCTACTCAGGCTCCTCCCACGGCAGGGAGAGCTGCCTTTTTCCTCTCTCTTACTCTTTCTATAGTGCTACCTCTTGAAGCTAATTATCCCCTCTCCTCTCCTCCCATTGAGATTTATTTAACACTTATCATAGTATTTACAGCAGGCTGCCTCCTATTATGGTTCCTTGCATGTGCTTCACACCCATTGCCCTGCCCCATCCCTGGGACAGCAATTGTTCCTCACACTACACCTTAATCATCTTCCTGTCTCTCAGAGAGCATTGTGCATCGTAGGGAATCCATAATATTGCACTGAATTTAAAGAAGACCTCCTTGTTGTCCCTGAGGTTCTACCACTGAGGGAAGGTTGATCCCCACTTTCAAATCTTCTAAAGAGCTCCCAGTCGCTGAGCACATACCGTGTGCCAGGCACTGTGGCGGGTTCCTATGTTCACCCTCCTGAGAGCACCTTCAGCCTCGCTTTACCCTGGAGATCTGATGGCTCAAGATCACCAGGCATTAAGCAGTGGAGCTGGTAAGAGAAACCAGAACCCTCGGTGAGTACACTCCCCACTTCCTCTGAGTGAGTGTCTCCCACACTGAGCGCGCTTGATTTTCATTCTACAGCACTTGTGAACAAGTCGGATTGTATGATATAAAACTGGATTATTGCTGCCTGGCTGTATTTTTTGACATCTTCTCCAAGTAGTTTCGAGCAATATGATAATAGCAATAAATAACCATGTGTTAAATACTTATGTATCTAGCACTTTACACACACACACACACACACACACACACACACACACACACATTAATTCTACAAAGGAGATGTTATTAATCCCATTCTACAGAGAGTTTAATTGGGGCCTGCTATTGGCAGGGAAGTACTGGGGGGGATGTGATACTCAGGGTGGAAGCTGTTTTCCAACAGGTATAATGTTTTTGTTATTTTAATCACCAGCATACCAGCTGAATCTCAGCCCTCAATTTTTACTGAATGATTAATAGTTTCTTTCATCTCTCTGACATATGCTCTTAACCCTAAACCCATACATACCTCGTGAAGTGACAGGTAGTCACTGGCCACCTTCTTCCACCACTGAAAGGAAATGGGAGGAGAAAAAGGGGCAGGGCGCTATACCAAAGAGACACAGTCTCAGGAGATAGACTTAAGCTCAGCTGAGGTGATGTGCCTTCCTCTCCAGCTGGCAGTCCTCCGGGTGTGGTCTTCAAATCACCTGGGTCAGACTCTCCTGAGTGCTTGTTAAAATGCATATTCCTGGGTTCTATCTCAGACCCATTGAATCTGCCTCCCTGGGGGCAGAGGCTGGAAATTTGCATCTTTAAACCCGCAGGTGACTCACCTGGACCCTGAAATCTGAGTACCACAGCCGGTGCTAAGCTCCTGTCAGGGATCCCTTTCAACTGCAGCTGTTCCAGATAAAACTGGCTTTTTCTCAAGTTATCAGCATCCATAATAAATAAAGAGAAACCATTTAAATTTTCATTTTATTGCTTCGCAGTGTTGCCCCTGGTCCAAAGGCTATTGTACAGTCTGGCACGTTCCATATGTCTATTTAATGATGTTTAAAAGAAAAAGTTCCCTTCACAGTATAGCTTTATTGCTCCTTATTATTTTCCTTTGCAAATATCTCCAGTTAGAGCTACATTGTCAGTTACTTTTCTTAACGTGGGTCCATGAAAAAGTCTATTCAGAATTTCAAACAACAATTTCATAAATAGACTTTCAGAACACAACATGTTCCTAAGTAAGGAACTGTCTGTATTTTACAGTTTTTGTAGTTATTTATCTCTGAGAAAAAGATTTTTACAGTTAGCCCTAGAAGGATGTGCTTTGGGGGACTCTGAGTTTTCCCAAATCTCCTTCTCACAGAACTCTAGCTAGCTTCGTGGCTTTCTTGATCTGCAAATTGTTTCTAGGTGTTCTGGGAGTTTTGCCAGTTTGGGATATATGAACTACAGGTGTAGGAAGTGGACTTTTTCTCTCATTTGTGAATTTTTTCGTTTAAAGATGCTTCTTGGGCACCTCCAGTGTACCAGATGCTATGGTAGGCACTGGGGATTCAGACAGGCGTCTTGCTCTCTGTCCTTGAGAGGCTGAGTCTAGTAGGTGGAGCAAAAATTACCGACCACCCAGGGGAGGAATTGGTGGTGAGAAGGGTGCTGTGGGATTAAGGTCTAAAGGGAAGAGAATCAAGCAGTTGGTGGAGGAAGGATGAGAGAGATCCCAAGCACCCACCGGGAGTTCTTTTTCTTTATTTATAGATATTCCATTGCTTTGAGCGATCCCCACCTCTGCTGGCCTAGGCATGCACACCAGCAGATGTTCCCTCGGTGTTTGTGACAACAGCAAAAACTCCTCTCCCTGTGCTGGGGTATGGGGGCAGGGCTGGAGGCAGGGGGAGTAGACCAGGGCCAGTTTTCAAGTGGGTGAGGGGCAGGAGATGCTAATTGAGAGGTGGAAGGCAGGGAGGACCCTGCATTCTATGGCTTTGTAGGGGCTAGGAGCTCTATGTATTTTTTCAAAGAGACTCTAAACCTGTTTTCTTGCCACTTCCTCTTGTTGGTCCTGATCTTGCTTTGGTATCTGTAAGAATAAAATGCATCCCTTTTTTATAGGACATCTCTGCAGATGCTTGATGGCAGCTTCCGCATTCCTCCTCCTCTTTGCCCCAGAACATTCACTCATCATTCATTCTGGTGTCCATCCAATACACATTTAGTAACCAAACGCTCTTTACGAGCCTACTTTTTCCAGGCACTCTGCTAGGTGCTGGAGGTATGGAAATGAAGAATGGGCCTGTGTTTAATGGGAGGACTGGCGTGTGGACAAATGATGACACCATGGCCTCACCATTGATCTGGGAAAGAGAGGCACAGGGCATCCAGCTGGGGTAGGTGGCTGGAGGGGGCTGGAATGAGACTTCTCAGAGGTAGGTGATGATGCCTTATCTGTGTCTTCAAAGCTAGCCAGGGTCTTCTGTCTGTCCTCCTGTGACACATGGGACCCATTGACACCTGCTGCCAGGGGTGGTCCCAGGGCCCTACCTAGTGGTGTGCTGGAGACAATGGTGTGCATCTCTTCCCAATTCTGTGCTCAGTGACATCATGTTGGTAGTTTGAAATCAGCCACAGTGAGAGTATTTATACCACTGTGATTTACAGCAAATGCTGCTGTAAATCAGGCACCCTTGCCCCACTCTCACCAGAGCTGTTTGTCAAATATTTAGTAGCAGGTACCTACCATACCACCCCATACCTGATGCATGGTAGAAACTAACACAGGGAGGAGGAAGGGCCTCAGCTTAGCTTCTAGTTCTACCATGTGAATGGTCTGCCCACCTTCCTACCCTTACCTCTCCAGCCTCCTGGGTACACACTCCACTCAGACCCTCACAGTGACCGCTGCCCTCCATTGGGTCCCTCAACAGAAGCCCCACCAAGTCTCTAGGAGTAATGGTGTGTGCCACTGTGTTGAGAACCGGGGAGCTGGTTTCTGACAGTGGGTCTCCTAAGGGTGATGAGGCTAAGAAGGTAGACACTGCTGCCCACACAGTTCTTCTCAGATGTTTCCCCCAGAAATATCACTGTCACTGCAGGGTAAGCTTGTGTCTTCCTCCTTGGGTCTTGAGGCAAAGCTTGAAGCACATACTGCGAGCTTTGGATTTCTTTACTGCCTCATGCTTGGTCATTAAAATTGATAGAAATTTGGACCTCAACTCCATGATCTTTTCCTGATTGTTTAGTATAGAAATAAACAGCAGAAATGTGCTCTTTATCCTTTTGCTTTTGGGTGGTGAATGGAGATGGAGAAAAGTTCCCAATTTGAGCTCCAAAACCCGAGTTACTGCATAAACATCATTGGGTTGCTTTGTTCTAGGTGACTGTCTGCTTCTTGTATGAAACTCAAAACATAAATATATTTGGAGATTTTCTTCCTCAGCCTGGGTATTGGTGTTACTTCATCTCTGCAGCATCAAAAAAAAAAGAAAGAAAGAAAAGGGGAAGAATAGGAACTTGGCCAGTTTTCCATCCATCCACGAAGTCAGAGTCAGCTTATTTTGTTGCATTCTGGTTGCTGGGTTTTCTGCTCTCTTCTGCTGACAATTACATTTAATAGTCATTTAAGAGATTGATTTATATCATTGAGCCCTATGCAGTTTTATATTTAATTTCTGTTCTTGTCAAGAATCTCAAAGATATCGAGAAGAAAGGAAGACGGAGAAGGAAAATACGTGTCATGTGCCAGCACTCTCTTGTGGGTTGTGTCATTTCATCCTCACAGCAGCCCTTCAAGCGGGAGGCAAGGACCCTGATGCTCAGGAGAGTTAGGTGAGGCACCCAAGGTCACAGAGCTGGGGTGGCAGTGGGCAGGAGGCAAGTGTGGTTCTGTCAGACACCGAGGCCCAGCCTCATTCCACCTCATTGCCTCTCCTCATAATCACCAGATGTCTTCAAACTCCAGGGAAGCTGAGGCCAAACCTCATTTTTCCACAAACCAAAAGGGGCCTCTGGAGCTCCTTGGGTGAAGATGTCCTGCATTCAGTGTCCTCCCGGGCTGTGGCCAGAGAGGGTCCCTCAGGTCTGGGTCCCCATGGGGATGCAGGGTTGTTCCCGTGGTTGTGAAGCAGAGAGAGCCAGCCCAAGGACAGCTGGAAGGAGGGCAATGGAGGCAATCACAGCAGTAACAGCTACAGAAACAAATCTGTCAGCTCCCCTGCACCGCTCACCTTGCTGGGCCAACTCTCACCCCGACCCCGCAAGGAAAGTATTACTATTCTACAGTACATTTCACAGGTGAAGAAACTGAGCGTCAGAGAGCCTCCATGACTTAGCCAATGTCACACAGCCATGCTTACACCTGGGGTTTGAACCTGAGACTGTGGAGCTCTAAAACCTGTGCTCTTTCCGTCACAGGACCCACCTTCTGAAGGCACCTACTAGGTCCATTTTCTTCTTCTCTCCTATTGTAGACAGGTTTGGGGATTCCCTTGTATGTAGGTTGTTTGACATCTTTTGTTCGTTTTTATTGTCCCTGATTATCATTATTCCTTATGCTTATCCCTGCCATTCTCCCCACCCTTGTGACTTTTCCCCCTAAGAGCAGCAATCCTCTGGGGTCATCTTTGACCTCTTTCCGCAGGAGTACAAACCAGTTGTTCTTCCCTCCTATTGAAGCTGCTACCCTCCCCCTCCCACCCCTGGAAGCAGCAGAGAAAAGGTATATTCACAGGAGCGTACCTGGAGGATGAGGGCAAAGGAAGAAATGGTAGGTTTTGCTGTTCTACACAGCAAGTGAGATTTCTTGGTAGAAAACTTAGAAGTATTTCTAGACACAGCCATGGCTGCTAAAGCCTCCAAAAGGACCTCCCAGGAAAACTTTCAGACTGGAGGGATAAACAGATTGGTGTTGGCTCATTTGCCCGTTCATCTTCCTAGAAATGGGGCCTGGGGAGGTGACCCCTTTAGACAGGGTCTAACTCTATATCCCCAACATATCGGATTTTATGGCATTAAATGGAACATTTGAACTATTAACTCCAACTCAGCATGTCCCAGAATCAATTTGTCTCCTTGTGTCCCATAAATTTGCTTCTCCACTTGTGCTCCTTTCCGTAGAGATTGGCTCCCACTCTCTGCAAAGCCACCCAAGCCAGAAACCTCAGGATCAGTTGGACTTTCCCTCTCCAGTGCCCCCTTCCATCTTCAGTCCCTCAGCAGTGACGATTTGTTTTGCTTCCTTGCTGATTTCCACATCTGCTGCAAGAGAGCAGATTCCTCATGCGTCCCAAAATGCAGATCTGATCATATCACTGTCCTGTGATTTTCTCTTTTTACAATTTCCCCAATACTTTCAATGTAAAATCATAAATTCCTTTCCCCATCCAATAAGACCTTTTGTGACTTGGTCCCTGCTTACCTTGTTCTGACTCATTTCTCATCTCTGCCCACTCCCGTCTACACTCCAGACATTCTGAAGCACTCCATTCGGAGCTTTAAGTAGTTGCTGGTCCTTGCGACTCCTCTAAAAATACATTTTATACCTCCTTTCAGGTGAAGAATCTGAGCCTAGAATCACACAGCTAATAAGCAGCAAAATCTGATTTTAAAGACAAGTCTCGGGCTTTCCTGGTGGCGCAGTGGTTGAGAGTCTGCCTGCCGATGCAGGGGACACGGGTTCGTGCCCCGGTCCGGGAAGATCCCACATGCCGCGGAGTGGCTGGGCCTGTGAGCCATGGCCGCTGAGCCTGCACGTCCAGAGCCTGTGCCCCGCAACGGGAGAGGCCACAACAGTGAGAGGCCCACGTACCGCAAAAAAAAAAAAAAAAAAAAAAAGACAAGTCTCACTGTCACTGAAGACCAGGTCTTTCTGACAGATTTGGGGAGCCTGGCATACTTTGTGGATTTTGCCAGGCCTGCAATGAGAGAGAGAGGGTAGACTGAACCCCTTCTACTCAGAAAATCCCGACATCATCTGGCTATAGCCCTGTCCTCTCTTTCTGACCCACATGATTTTGCAGATGTGAGGGGTGACTGAGCCCCAAGATTAATAATCGCTGTGAAATTCACTGTGGCCAAAGAGAAGGCACACGATTCATCTTGTGAACTGTGCTCAGATCCCATTGCTTGAGTTTAATCAGGCTAATGAACCAGATGGCTTCCTCTCTAAAGTGACTTCTGCTGTTTCCAGTAGTGAATAACAGCACACCAGGATTTGAAAGGGAGAAAGAAGAAAATTCAGCTGGGGAGAAACATCCTCCAAGTTACCCAGCTGATGGGTTGGCAGTACTGGGAGAAGTGGGGAAGGGTGGCTGGGGTATGGAGGAGGAACAGGGTGGGTGGGAGCTTGGTGGTGTCCATTCTAGGCCTGTCACCTCCAGGAAAATGTTCCCAAGGAAGGGGAGGGCTTTTTAAAGTGTAGAAGATAAGTCCAGGGAACTCAGAGGCCAGTGCCTTCAGAGGAGAGCAGGTGGTAAAGGAACTTGATCCCAATAATGCATTCATTTGTCTAACATTTACTGATGCCACTGTATGCATAGCCTATTGTAAACACTGAAGATACAACAGTGAACCCAACATGGGCTCTGGTTCTAAAACTCAGGGCAGTTGTCTTTAAACATTTTAAAACTACAGAATCCTTTGTTCAAAGGAAACCTTACAGATAAGCCCAACAATTAAAGAAAGGCAAAGCTCTAGGTGGCCTCTGATGAGGCCCTTGTGAACTCTAGGGACACACAGAGCGCAGTGGATTGTGCTGTGCTGCCGAGCAGGAATGACCCAGGGGCAGGGGACCCAAGAGCTATCTTCCAACATTTGATGGGGGGTCCTGGGGAAGAGGGGCCTGACCTATCCATGGTGGTCCCATGGAGTCAAGACTCTATTATGAAATAGAAAACCAACCCAAACGTCTAAATCACCAAACTGAAGAAAGAATAGGGAAATGGATGGCCTTCATGAGCAGCTGGAACCAGGGATAAGATGCTACCAGATCCTGGTCCCTTTTCTCCCTTCCCCCGCCCCTCACTCCCCTCCTCCCCGTGCACTTCTAAGGGAGTCCCTACCCACAGGCCTTGCTGCAGTGACTATGAATGTGTGAGCCTGGCCATGTACTACGCCCTGAGGCAGCCCACACAGACACCCCTGAATGGCCTATCCTGGTCACCTGACTTAAGGGCAGCCTTAAGAGGCTGGAGGCTGGCCAGGGGCTATAACTTAGGTTTGCATTAAAAAGAAGAGCTGGGACAAATGAATTCTCTGTCTCTGAAAACGTGAGCCAAGAGACACAGAGAAGTTGCCGGTTAGCTCTGGGGAAGAGAGAGAAATTTACTTAGATTAGGGGTCTGAGATGGCCTTTGTGGACTGTCCAGTCAAACGTCTCAATTTGCCCTGGGGAATCCCAGTTGGTCTCAGGTTAATTATGACTAGGGCCTCATTTCACTCTCATGAGTATTCGGATTTAGATGAAAAACTATTCAATCACTTTAATTATGGACCATAATAGGGTGTAGAGTGGGAGATGGGAAGGGATGAGAGAGAAGGTGGGGTCAGGCCTGGAAGAGCCTTGTGGGCCAGGCATAAGAGTTTTGACTTCTATGGTGAAGACTATGGGGATTTTTAACATGGAAAGTACAAGATCAATGTCTGCCTTTACAAAGATCATTCTGATAAAGTGTGGACAGCTGATGAGAGACAGCTAAAGAGCTGAAGGCAATCAGCTGGGAGGCTGACTGAACACTCCAGGCAAGACAGGGTGGTCTGAAATATACCAAGTGACTTGTAGAGATAAGAAAAGCAGATGTGTTCAAGGGCTATCCAGGAGGAAGATCTGAAAAGATTTTGGAGACTGATTAGATTTGGGGGAGAAAGGTGTTAAGGGTGAACAGTGATGCATTTCTGCAGGAAAAGCCTGCTGGCGGCTGGAACGGTGAGTGCGGCTTTGAACGTGTTGGTTTTGAAGGCCATCAAAGTGGCGACTGAGCGATCAGGGTGTAATTAGGGAGATGCTGAATGGCGAGTGGTTGTTGGGGGTGGAGGGGGCGCAGGTAGCTTCATTCGTGGGAGTGGAAAGATCACACAGAGAAGATGGGTAGGGTGAAGAGCCGGAGGCAGGAGGGAGGACAGGTGAGAATAACACCCAGAGCTGTCTGTGCGTCTGCGTCTCATGCTTTGCCTTGCATTCCTCTTACTCTTCTTCTTGTCATTCCCCACCACAGACTGTACTGGGTTTGAGGCCTGGCACCTTTTAAAGGTCGAATCATCTCCCACAGTGCCTTTGTGTAGCAGGTTCTTTGTATATATTTGGCACTAAATGATGGAAAGTTTTTAAAGGCCTGTGAGATTGACCACCAGGAGATCACTGATAACCTTAGGAGAGCATTTTCCCAAGGTGTGTTGGGGCAGATGCCAGACTGCAATGGTACATGGAATGGCGGATGAAGGAGAAAGAAACCAGTAACTCAAGCTATAATCCGGGCTGCCTCACTTTCCACTAGTCCATCTTCTCCATCTTCACTTTGAAGGCAGTATAGTTTTTAATTATTCTTGAAAGAAGGGCTTGAGACATTTAATCATTCGGGAGCCGCAGGTGCAAATGGGGGAGTCAGAATGTCTGGTATGTTTTCCCCTTAAGTCCAATGCTGCTAGAAAAACGACAGTGATAGGAAGCACGGTACTATGTTTGAATCCCAGCTTTGCACTTGGGAAGGGCACCATTTAGATAGCTCAGAATAATTTGGAATTTGAAATCAGATCAGATTTCAAATTGGGGCCAATATCTGGCTCTGTTATTTACTTACCTAATAGTTTTGCAAACTTTGTAAAGTTTCAACATCTCTGACTCTTGAGTTACTCATCAGGAAAATGGGGATGATAATGAATATCTTTCAATTTGCATAGCTAATTCAATGGGTGGTAGAAACTGAAGCTCACAGAGGTTTTATATAACATTCCCATGTCATTTGACTAGTATGTGACAGAGCTGGGATTCCAACCCAGAGCTCATCAGTTTTGATGTTTTTTTACTTTCTAGGGCACTCTGCTGCTTGACACATGACCTCAACTCTTCTTTGGACTGAAGCAAGGCATAAATAACTCGATAAATGCCTGGATCAAGAATATGCAAAGTTCCCTTCCCTACCCTCATTGTCCTTGGGACCTTAAGAAATTACCCCCCCCCCCCCGCCCCCGCCGACTCCACCATTATCGCTGAAGTTTCTCATTAAACGGGTAGAAAATTGTATGACCTACTGCACAGGCTAATCGTGAGGGTTAGACTAGTTAATGTCAGCGAAGGTACCCAACAGAGTATTCACATGGTAAGTGCAAATTAAACGGTAACTAAAGCTGATTTCAACTTTGAGATTGGTGTTAACTCTTCGAACAAGCTCTGCTGATAGTGGCAGTAATTATAGTGATGGAGGCGGTTGTAGTAGGAGCAGCATTAGCTAACATTTGTAGAACACTGGGAAATCTTCAAGTGCCAGAAAATAACTCTCATTTAAATAATCTCATTTAAATTCACAACAGCTCTCTTAACAGATGTCATTATTCCTATTTTTACAGATTAAGATAGAAAGGCATAAAGAAAGAGGATAAGTCACTGGTCCAAAGTCATCGAGCCTTATGCGATAAAACAGGGGTCAAATCCAGGGCTCAGAGTATTAGTGAAGTCTCCACCTCCAGTAGACGCCAACACGTGAACCCCAAGGTTTGGTCAGAATTTATTCCCATGAAGAGTCTTATGAGCTAAAAAGGAAATAAAGAGGCACTTTCCAGGAAGCACCATGACTGCTGAAGAGGCAGACCCAACTGGCTCACTGGCTTTGCTTCTGGGAGCTGACCCTGGGCTTTCGAGGACAGTGCTAGCAGCTGGGACAGAGGTGAAGGCATTGTCACCAAGCCGTCATCTCTCAATGGCTCCCCAGCCCCAGCCTGTGCTTCTGTGGCCTCCTGGCCTGCCAGCCCCCATTGCTGAGGCCAAGGGGAAGGAGAGAGAGACCTGGGCTAAAGGCTGGCAAGAGACATAGTCAGAAGGGAGAAAGGTGGAGCAAAAAAACCTGCTGAGGGGGCCTGGCAGGGAGGCTGTCAGCCTGCTCATCTGTATGCTCCGGGGTGAGGCCTGCAGTGGAAGGCACTGCCTGGGCAGAGTCATTTGGACGTGGGCATTGAATCAACCAAACCCCATGGGCACCAGTTCTGGGCTTCTGGGGACTCAGATCCCATTCCCTGCTTGCCCTATCCTCTGCCCCAGCAGTGGGATGGGCCTGTATGCGTGTGTGTGTGTGTGTGTGTGTGTGTGTGTGTGTGGTGTGTTCCCACATTAAAGAGGCAGAAAAGATGGAAGGCCCAGCGTCCGTCCCCAGCAGGAGCTCAAGCCCAGGACTGTGTCCTCTCACTTTCTCCCTGTAGCTGCTCTAAAGTCCTCTCCCCCAGATTGTTGGCAAAGCTGCAGAACTTCTGATTCAGTGACATTTTACAGGATCACCGTGTTCTTTCTTCAGAGCCATTTGAGATAGAACTGAGAACAGGAAGCCCACTGTCTCAGAGAACTGGACCAAGGATGGTGCTCCCCAAACAACGAGGGCTTCAGGGAGTCGGAGCAGTGGGGGAGCAAAGGCAGGAGCTAATACCCCTTGTGTTCCAGGCTGGCATCAGGTACTGTCACATGTTTTTTTCTTTTAGTCCCCTCAGTAGTACCAGGAAGTGGGTAAAATTGTTCCCATTACAGGGAGAGGAAGTTGAAGCTAAGAGGGAGAAAAGTGATTCACCTAAGGTCATTCAGTGAGTAGGAGGCCTAAACGCTCTTTAACACCAGTCTTTTCTAATTCTCCATGATGACTCTTCCATTATGCCATGTAACCCCCAAGCTTTGCCGTGAACCAGAGTTCCTGGGACACATCAGTGGTTTTTAAGGTAGTGCTGAATGGCGTGAGCTTGGGGGGCTTACACGTGCACCGTGGTCACTGTGCCTTGTCTCCTTCTATACACTAAATCTAGGCTCTATCAGAAATTCTCCTGGAAAGACAGACAATTACCAGACTGAACTGGCCGCCTCCGTGCATATGGATATGGATGAGTATGCATACATAATCAGACAGACACACACACCTACCGAAGGATCTTGGAGCTGGCAAAGAATTGGTCGGCCATTTAATCCAAATCCCTGATTCATTAAATTTCTAGTAGCTAAACTAGACAGTTTTCTGGTCTGTGCTTGGAGATTTATAGAATGTAAGAATTTTTACGAAGGGAGAATTGTAAGAAATAGTAACAAGTGGGGTGTGACCCCAACAATGCACAGGCTTACAGGGTAAGCACCCAGATTGTGTGGTGGTTGTGGTCAGGAGATGGTTTGGTTTCGGTAATAGCAGCGGCAGTGCTGGTGGTCCTGATGGAGGAGGTAGGGATGATGATGGAGGTGGTGGCTTGTTGGTAACAATGAAGGTGGTGGTGATGGTGTTGGTGGTGGTAGAAGAGGTGCAAGTGGTGCTGATGGTGGCAGAGGTGGTGGCGGTGGCCAATGATGGTGGAAGTGGTGGTGATGGTGGTTGGAGATGAAGGTGGTGGGGGAGGAGTAGAGGTGACAGGGTGGCAGGAATGGTAGTGATGGTGGTTAAAGATGGAGGGGAGGTGATTCCAGAGGAGGAGGCAGGGAGGAAGGTGGAAGGGTGTGGTGGTGGCCTTAGAGGGAATGGTGGTTTACCCTCTAACATTTAGGCTTAAGTTGAACTTCTCAAAGTATGAGGAGCCAGTGCACATGGGGAAGGCTCCAGGCCCAGCGTTGGCAGAGGGTAAGTTCCTTCCTAGAACACCAAACACCTATCCGGATTGTCTCAGGGTAGCCCACTGCCATGAGGAGAAGCAAAAGTCCATAGCTCCCTCCCGGCCTGCCCAGCCCAGGGTGCTACTTGGCTCTGGAAGTCCCCCAGGCCAGAATCCCGCCAGATACAGCCAGTGTCCACCATTCCCAGGTCACAGGACTCTGAGACCTCGCAAAATTTTTGAAGCTTCAATAGAAATGGTTTTGATAGAAACACTCTCAGGTCCACAAAATGTAACACATTTCCTCTGATAGGTACATACGCCCCCGCCCCCCCCCCCCCACACTTACACTCACACAGTTTCTGCAGAAGTTTGTGCTATTTGTTTTTAAAAACCAGTACACACAGAACAGAGTATGTGCTTAACATGCCACATGCCTACCTCCGCCGTCCTGATCCGGGCTGCTTACATGGTGCTGGCAGCTTTGCTGCTGACTTAGTCACTGAGACACCACTCGTGAAGAAAATCAATATGTTGTTTGCCTCTCTGAAGTGAGAGCATGCCAGATGAAGAGTCACAAACAGTGGCCTTGACAGCAGCTCTCCACGGTCCCCCAGTCAACACCAGGCTTGCCTTCTGTTGAGTTTCAGCAGCCTTCTTACCTGTCAGGAGTGACATATGGCATACTTGATAGACGAAACCTCTACTCTGCATGAGCTACGTTAACTAGTATGACATATGGGCTTCCCTTGGCAAGCAGCTATTTTCAAGGCTGTTTTAGGGTAGCCTTGACCCATAATGACTCCTATCATTTATTATGCTCCACAGAACCCCTTCCCCACAAAAGCATCTGCAGCTCATATTCCAAGCACTCCTCCATCCATCACCTCCATGCTCCCAGCAGTACCTCCCAAATCAGAAATTCACTGAAGTGTCTGCCTTTGATATGATCCCTTACTTCCTCGCATGGTGAGTAATAGAAGAAGGTAGAAGAGCATGTAAATAATCATTCCTTCTTGGTGCCTGGTTCTTGGGAGACACTTAGAAAATGAACATTCAGTGAAGGGAATGAGGGCTGGGGTTCCGGATGTGGAATCTCTAGTTTTTTTTAAGGCCACATTAACTGCAGTGCACGGAAAAGGTCAACTGAAATCTTTGACGGCCTCCTGGAAGCAAAGGGCCCAACTCAGCACTGCCAGACCATGAATACAGTTTCCTAGGACCACAGGCTATGAAGCCTTTGTCTGGACAGGTTTGCATAAGACAGTGGTACATGTTGGTACCTAGAAATTCTCCAGACCCACAATTTTAAGGGTTTCCTTTGTATCCCAGGTGTCTCCACGAGGATAGGGTCAGCCCTTGGTAGCTACAGCCCCTTGAAACTCTGGACGGTGACTCAGAGATTAGCCATAAACAAAAAGTCACCCGTGGCATGAGGCTTTGGCACTGTGTGTACCTGGCAGTAGTGTCCCTGCAACCCCACCTGGCTCTCAGTCTCCATATAAGGAGGGGCCCCTAAATTCTAGCAAACCACAGAAGCAAAGGCCAGTTTTAAGGAAATTGCCACTTTCCACGGTAAAATAAAATAATATCCAGACTCTCTGCAGCAGATTCTGCTGGTTGCTAACTGAACTTCCCAACTGAATCCTGATTCTGTTCAGACATCCACCCATTACCAGCGTGGCATTCCACTGATGTCTGTTACTGGTCCAGGAGTGGGAAGTGTAAGAAATTACAGTCCATGCTTGAGGTAGCATCATACTTCTTGATATGCACAAGACGTAGTCCTGATTGCCATTAGCAGCCATCTTAAAACCACAAGGGAAACCAGTTTGGGGTAGCAGCTGACACTGAAGGCAGCTGAGTAGAACGCAGAAAGAACCTGCGTATTTGATGCCATCATTGAAATGTGGATTGCAGCATTCCTGGGGCCTACTCTACCCCAAGCCTCCTGTTATGTCTGATAATGCATCTCCCTATTGTTTGATTCAACACATTCTGTTCCTGGCAGTCAAAATGATCCTAAGTGATATTCGCTGCAAGGCTGAGTTGGGAGGAAGATTCTCCACATGGAGAGAGGCAGAAAAAACAACACGGCCCAACTCTCATTTCCAAAGATTCACCTTTCACGAGGACCTCAGAGGGCGCTACTCCTCTTTAATGCACTACAATCCTTCTCTTAACAGCTCCTCTGTAGAGCAGAGGGTAGGCTGGGATATTTACACAATTCTTCATGCAGTGTTCAGAGATAGTAGCAGGAAAAAACACAGAGAGTAACTTGCAACTAGATAATCTGGTTCTCAAGATACTCCTTGGTCTTTAGATTATGGCTTTGGGTTTCATTCAGTCTTTATATGCTGGGCACCGTCCAGCATCCGAAAGTCATGCCTTAGAAATCTATGCACATTGACGCCTAGTATGCGAGTAAAGGAAAGAGCCCTAGAGGAACAGGGAATCCTTTCTCCCACCTTCTCGGTTTCATGCCTTTCTTGTGGTGATTGACTTGGGAAAGGCCACGTGTCTCAACTTTAAGAAGTCCTTCTTAAGGCCACAACAGATACAATGAATAATGTTGTTAAATAATACATGAGAAGGAAACTCCATCCCGGTATAATGCAATGACTCAAGCATCGATACAAGAGCCAGAAATAGGTCATAAGGGGGACAAGAGCATTATTTCTTTACAAGCTATGGAATGGGTCATGGGTCTCTACCAGTGTGGACCCCCGAATCAGCCGGGCCCAGGCCTCTACAGCCCATGCTGAACACCGTATAAAAGAGATGTCATAGTACATACCCTCCATTCCTATATTGGCAATGGAGCGTGGTAGACTGTGGCCCACTGCCTGGGTTTGCCCCCGTTTTCGTCACTTGCTTGTTGTTGTTGTGGGAACTTAAGCAAGTCACTTAGTCCTTTGAGCCTCAGTTTCTTTGTGTGCAAGCCTATTACACAGGTTGTCATGATGATTAAGAAGATAAAGTATATAACTGTACCTGGCACATCAGTAGTTTCCTAATACATGGTAATTATTTTTAGTTATTAATAACCATTCAGCCAGTTTCCCAATTCCTCCCGTGACCTGTTTCAGCAACTCGCAACTATGTCTTAGCGGCTCATTCTTCTGTTGGGTTTCCACATGACCCTCACACTGGACACACAACTTACTCTTTCCCAAGTTACAGCATTGGTGGTACTCCATCCTGCAATGTCCAGCAGGCATTCTTGGAGAACAGCCTCTGGCATTTCCAGGCCCCAGGACTCTGCCTGTCCAGAGGTGACTCCCTGGGCTGCACTCCCACCCATCATATCCAGACAGGACCAAACCCAAAGCCTTTGAAAGACTCTGATTGTAAGTAGAGGAGACTGTTCCCAGGGAAAATGAGCCCATGAAGCAGCCTCCTTGGAAGTGTTGGAGAGGTGCATGGCTCTCAGGTGAGCTTTCACCATTTCAACAATATGATGGCATTGAATGGCGAACTGCCCCAGCTTTGGTGGGAAGTAAGTCTGGGCACTGCCAGCATAATAAACAGTTTGATCTCTCTTAATAAGGCCCATCTGCCTGTGGTGGGCCAGAGCCGACAGAATCTCCTGGGGCTCCTAGAGCCAGATGCCTTTCAACGGGTTTTGCCATCAATCTTAATAAATACAAGAAGGCAGCAACTGGCACGATAAATTCAAAACAATCCTGACCTGGGAGGCTTGTGCTTGGAAACCCTCACCATTTCAAATCAATTCAGCCAGTATTTACAGGGCATCTCCCATGAACCGGTCACTATACTAGGCAATGGGATTACAAAAATGAGTAAGATTGTCACTGTCCTGGAGATGCTTAGAGCTGGAGAGAGGTGAGGAGTGGGGCAGATGAGGGCCAAGAGGGTAAAAAAGAATTATAGGTTCTAACACAGGGACATAAATAGGGTGTAAGGGGTACACTGAAGAAAGAGGGGTCAGTTCTCCTGGGATTAGGAGGGTCAGGAACGTCTTCACAGGGGAAGTGACCCACATATCAGGTCAACAAATATGTATTGACTGTTAACTGGCACCAATATCTGTGCTAGAGGATTTCACAGGCATTATCTCTTTTATGCTTCACAAAAACCCTGTGAAGTAGATATTGTTATCCCTGTGATTTTCAAAGATGGGGAAACGTAAGTCCAAAGGTCACATAGCTAATGAATGATATGGAGCTTTGATAGAATTAGAGCCCTCAGTCTGACCACCCAAACAATGGATGTCCTAACTTTGGGGGTCTCTTTTGCCCATGCACATAAGCTTCAGCCTAGCACTTACATAAGTAGATGCCCAGATATCTACTCATCATTCTGGTGACAGGAAAATTCATGCAAGTGAAACCCACAAACAGAGAAGCTAAGGTGAACCCCCCTCCCTCATATCCCCACTTCCTTCCTCATTATCTCTCTCAGTTTTAGAGGCCTTAAACTTGAGGAAAAAAAAAAAAAAAAAGAATTCTTTGCCTCCAGAAGCCACTATGCTTCTTTGTTTCATCATGTTTGCCTTGAAATTGACAAACAGCCTACTGCTGAGGACACCAGAGTAGGGTGGGTGGTAGGCTGAGAAGAGAAGGATAACAGTGTGGAGTGGGGAGGGGAGGAGGGAGGGAGAGGGGAGAGGAGGGAGTCCTGCCAGGGCTGTGAGGACCTAGGGCTAAGGGACAGGAAGAGAGGGGTGAGTGTGGAGGCAGAGACCTAATCATATGGGGAGAAGATACGGAGGGTGAAAAGGAGATGGCCCACTGATCCAGAGAGAGAAGCAGGAAGAACCATAGCAGGGCTCAAAGAGGGCAAAAAAAGGGTGGTTTTCACATATTCAGTCAATTCTGGCTACTCCTGCCTTGATCCTTGTGTCCCAGATCTGAAGCGTCTTTGGAGGGATACTGTGCTGGCTCCTTAAAAGTATAGACTCAAGTATTGGAAGTACTGGTTTCTGAAGGAAGAGGCTAGACCTCAGGCTCTCCGTCAGTAAAGGAGGGGAGCGAGGATTAGCCCAGGTGATCTTTCCAGCTCTGACACTCCAGGACATCAGGGCCAGCCCATTTCCCTGGCTTTGGTTGGATAGAGAGGATACTAAGAGTCTGGGGACTTGAGCCAGTTCTGTAGGACCATGTGAAGAAGTGGCAGATTTAAAACAGAATCAATAAATAAGCTGCTACTTAAGGAAGGCAATCTTAGGCCTACCCTCCTTCAGGTAGTTTTCCCAAAATCCTTTTGTGGTCATACCATATTTCCCTTTCCCCATGTAGACTCAGCTTTAACTGAGCGGTTACTTACAGACTGAAGAGGTCACGAGGTGCAAGACCCTAGCACAGGGTAGTAGGCAGAATCATGTCCCTTGGATATTAGGCCCAAATCCCTGGAAGCGGTGGAGGTTACCACATTTGTAAGAAGGGGCTCTGCAGGTGTGACTAAGTTAAAATTTTGAGATGAGGTAATATTCTGGGTTATCCAGGTGCGCCCTAAATGCAGTCTCATGTATCTTTCTAAATGGGACGCGGGGGAGGTTTGATGCAGACAGAGGAGAAGACCATCTGAACGACACTAGCCTTTAAGATTCGAGTGAGTGATACAGCCGCAAGCCAAGGAATGCCAGAAGGTGGAAGAGGCAAGGAATAGATTCTGCCTTAGAGCCTCCAGACAGAGTGCAGCCCTGTCATTGTCTGACTGGAGACTGATTTCTGTCCAGTCAGACTGATTTTGGACTTCTGGCCTCCAACACTGTGAGAGAATATATTTCTGTTGTTTTTAAGGCACTAAGTTTGTGGTAATTTGTTACAGCAGCTGTAGAAAATGAATACACCCAGTCTCATCCTGCCCCCTGATTCATGCCTACACATTCTGCACACATGCCCTGCAGTCTGAGTGTATCATGGGCTTTCTGTGTCCCTTGGAATGATGGGGCATCTGGACTCTCTGGGCAAGCTGTAATGAGAAAGCCATGGACTTGGAGGTACGGAGAGGACCTGAATTGGAGATCCAGTTCATTGATTTTTGTGGTGGGCAGAAGACTTAGCCTTTCCAAGCCTGTTTTCTCATCATAAGATGGGAGTGGTAGGTAATCCCTAACTATCTCACTGCTGTCATGTTAGGACTACATGATATAATGGACTTAAAGGTGGTTTGTCACCTTTAAAGCTCTGTGTACCTTATTATTTTTCATTAAATCCTGCTTCCTGTGCACAATCCAGGGCAGATCCCTAGTGATATGCAAGTAAGAGTCAGGTTGGGAGAGTCTTCTGTGGCTCTTGGTAGCTCTGGCATTTCTCTGATTCTGTGAGCAGGGAGCAGTGGCACAAGGTATGAATGATCCTAGGGAGGGTTCATGGATGTAAACCCTTTTCCAGTCCCGCCTAAACTGGGGTCACTGTGTACTTTGTCCATAGACTGGTCAAGACCATAAAAATCCTAGATGTGTTCATGACCTTAGCATCACCAAGGTGAAAGGACCTGGCATAAGTCTGATAATTTCCTGACAATGTGTTATTTGCTTTATGTCTCCGGTACCTAGCATGGAAGCCCCAATAAATGTTTATTGGATGAATGAAGGAATGAATGGATATATGAATGAATGAATGAAAAGAAATGAGCCTTGAATATCCACAAAACCTCCATATCACAACCTTCTTATATCCTCCAATATAGTACCTGTTTATGGGTTTTTGGTTTTTTTTTTAACATCTTTACTGGAGTATAATTGCTTTACAATGGTGTGTTAGTTTCTGCTTTACAACAAAGTGAATCTGCTATACATATATCCCCATATCTCCTCCCTCCTACCTTCCCTATCCCACCCCTCTAGGTGGTCACAAAGCACTGAGCTGATCTCCCTGTGCTATGTGGCTGCTTCCCACCAGCTATCTATTTTACATTTGGTAGTATATATAAGTCCATGCCACTCTCTCACTTCGTCCCAGCTTACCCTTCCCCCTCCCCATGTCCTCAAGTCCATTCTCTATGTCTGCATCTTTATTCCTGTCCTGCTCCTAGGTTCTTCATAATGTTTATGGGTTTTAGCCTAAGTTCTCCTGTCTCACACTATATCCCTGGATCTCTGTTCTGAGCTTGGTTGGAACAAATTCTTTCAAGTCTCCATTAAAGAATCACTTCCAATACCATTAAGTACTGTCCATGGTCCTCTCCTGAATTTACTGGTTACCTGTAATCACCATCCATTTGGGTTTCCACCACTGCACTGGACTCTAGGGGTACAGCAGCAGCCAGCCTTGTTGTCTGAGGACAGAATCCTCTCTGTCCCATATTCTGTTAGAACATCCATCTGCACCTCGGGACCAG
Source organism: Phocoena sinus (assembly GCF_008692025.1). Classification (NCBI taxonomy): domain Eukaryota; kingdom Metazoa; phylum Chordata; class Mammalia; order Artiodactyla; family Phocoenidae; genus Phocoena; species Phocoena sinus. Next base: position 63,464,973 of record NC_045766.1, read on the forward strand.
CAGCAGCAGAATTAGAGTCCCCCAACTTCCATCCCACCACATCTTACCTCTTTTACCTAGGCTGCTAAGGTCCAAGCATGGTTTCCCCAGATTCTATTAGAGACATACTTAGGAGAAGAATGAGGACCAAAAATTTCTATAGATCAAATGGAATTTTTGAGAAGCTTGGTTTTCTTTTTTTCTTATTGCTTGTTACAGTAGTATGTGTTCATTGTATAGAGCTCAGAAAGTACATAAAAGCATAGAGTATTAGATAAAGTCATTAGATGGCACAAACAAATGGAAAGATTTTCTGTGCTCATGGATTGGAAGAATTAATATTGTTAAAATGTCCATACTGCCCAAAGCAATCTAGAGATTCAGTGCAATCCTTATCAAAATACCAATGGCATTTTTCACAGAAATGGAACAAATAATCCTAAAATTTGTATGGAACCATGAAAGACCCTGAATAGCCAAAACAATCTGAGGGAAGAACAAAGCTGGAAGTATTATGTGCCCTGATTTCAAACTATACTACAAAGCTATAGTAATGAAAACTGTATGGTACTGGCACAAAAACAGACACATAGATCAGTGGAACAGAAGAGAGAACCCCCCAAAAAGCCCACACTTATATGGTCAGTTAATTCATGACAAAGGAGACAAGAATATACAGCGGGGAAAAGACAGTCTCTTCAATAAATGGTGTTGGGAATACTGGACCATTTTCTTACACCACATAAAAAATAAACTCAAAATGGATTTAAAGACTTAAGTGTAAGACCTGAAACCATAAAACTTCTAGAAGAAGACATAGGTAATGTGCTGTTTGACATCAGTCTTAGCAATATATTTTTGGATCTGTCTCCTCAGGCAAGGGCAACAAAAGCAAAAATAAACAAATGGGACTACATCAAACTAAAAGGCATTTGCCCAGTGAAGGAAAATCAACAAAATTAAAAGGCAACCTACTGAATGGGAAAAAATATTTGCAAATGATATATTTCATAAGGGGTTAATATCCAAAATATAAAAAGAACCCACGCATTTCAATATCCAAAAAAGAAATAATTCAATTTAAAAATGGACAGAGGACCTGAATAGACATTTTCCCAAAGAAGACACACAGATGGCCAATAGGCACGTGAAAAGATGCTCAACATCATTAGTCATCAGGGAAATGCAAATCAAAACTGCAATGAGATATTACCTCACACCTGTCAGAATGGCTATTACCAAAAAGCCAAGATATAACAAGTGTTGGTGAGGATGTAGAGAAAAGGGAACCTTTGTGCACTGTTGGTGGGAATGTAAATTGGTGCAGCCACTTTGGAAAACGGTATGGAGGTTCCTCAAAAATTTAAAAATAGAACTACCATACAATCCAGCAATTTCACTTCTGGGTACCCACCTATAGAAAATAAAAACACTAATTTGAAGAAATATATGTACACCTATGTTCATTACAGCATTATTTACAATTGTCAAGATATGAAAGCAACCCAAGTGTTTATTGATAGATGAATGGATAAAAAAGATATAGTATATATTAAATATATACAATGGAATATTACTCAGCCATAAAAAAGAATGGAATGTTGCCATTTGCAACAACATGCATGGACCTAGAGGGTATTATGCTAAGTGAAATAAACCAGACAGAGAAAGACATTTTACTATATGAATTCACTTATATGTGGAACCTGAAAAACAAAACAAATATAACAAAACAGAAACAGACTCACAGATACAGAAAACAAACAGGTGGTTGCCAGAGGGGAGGGGAGTGAGGGAGGAGTGAAACAGGTGAGCGAGATTAAGAGGTACACACTTCCAGTTACAAAATAAATGAGTCACAGGGATGAAATGTACAGCATGGGTGATATAGTCAGTAATATCATAATAAATTTGTATGGTGACAGATAGTAACTAGACTTATCATGGTGATCATTTTGTGATATATAGAAATATCGAATCACTATGTTATACACCTGAAACAAATGTAATATTTTATGTCAACTATACTTCAACAAAAAAAGAAAGAGAAAAAAGGTCATCATAATTTTACCATCTAGGGTCAATCACTATTAATATTCTGGTATATTTCCTTCCAGTCATTTTTCTATAATTTTTACATAATTGAGATCATAGAGTATACACAATTTAAATTTTTCTTTCTAAATGTAACAATTAACATAAAGCATTTATATCATAAAAATGCTCTATAAATATAATTATTATGTATTATATATATGTTGCTGCATAATGTTTTTCAATCTAATATTAACAATAATTTATAGATGTAATCCTCAGCTCTCCCTTAGTGCTCCAACTCTGTCCTATATTCTTTTTTTTTTTTAAATGGAAATGCATTTCTTTTATTTATTTATTTATTTTATTTTACTTTTGGCTGTGTTGGGTCTTCGTTTCTGTGCGAGGGCTTTCTCTAGTTGTGGCAAGCGGGGGCCACTCTTCATCGCGGTGCACAGGCCTCTCACTATTGCGGCATCTCTTGTTGCGGAGCACAGGTTCCAGACCCGCAGGCTCAGTAGTTGTGGCTCACGGGCCTAGTTGCTCCGCAGCATGTGGGATCTTCCCAGACCAGGGCTCGAACCCATGTCCCCTGCATTAGCAGGCAGATTCTAAACCACTGCACCACCAGGGAAGCCCTGTCCTATATTCTTTGTTCCCTGTACAATCCATTTGCAGAACTCAGCATCACTTTGAGCTCTCTAAGAAGAATTCGTTCATTCCAAAGCAACAGTGAGCAATGAAGAATGTAGACTGGTACTCAAGATTTGACAGGGTAGATAGAAGAAAGATACTGCAATGCATTATCCTGAAGCAAACAACTTTACTAAATGCATCTCTTAACCACTTCTGATTTATATTAAGCCCCTATGCGGCTGGAGCAGGAGTTTTTTCATTTTTGTTTTTGTTTCCCAATTCTTCTCTCCTTTTCCTACTATACTACCCCATCCCCCCATTATATATAGTTTTAACTACTAAGAGCTCCTAGCTTCACAGACTTACACTCATCCTGGCACTCACACTCATCCTGGCACTCAGGAAAACAAAGGGTCTTTGAACACCTGGACTCATGTACCTTCTGTCAAAAGTAATTTAATGACAATCATTTGATAATTGAATAGGCCTTAAAAATAACCAATCCATCCCCCCATCCCCACTGACCTCATTTATCATCATCGTGTATTTCTTCCAGACACATAAAATGCCTTCCCTAAGAGTAAATGACTTTCTCAATTTCATTAAACTGTGTATAATAAAATCTCCTTAATTTGTTTTTCATGGGATCAACTCTTTCTTACTTGGGGTCTGAATAAGAAAAAACTTGTTTTAAGGAAAAAAAAATGGAAAACCGTGCATACAAATATGAAACGTGTATATGTGAATTCCATAGATTCCCAGAAAATCTAATCAAGGGATGTTTTATTGGGGGAAGAAGGGAACGGTGACAGTTTAAACAAAATCCATTCGGTAGAAAGAAGGCATTGGACGAGTGAGGAAGCCTAAAACCGAGGGTCAGGATGTGGTATTTTTATCTTCTGGGAAGGTCCCTGTCGCTGTCAACAGAAGACCTGTCCGTGTAAGGAGAGTCCTGCCTAGAACGCTGGATCCAGGAGTGCACAGCTCATTTCTGAAAACCACAGCCACTTGGAGCTTGTTCAAAGGGAATTACGATAACCATTCGAAGGGCTATAAGGAAAGCCTGAAAGCAGGGACCAGTGGCTCCGTGTTAAGCATCTGGAGGAAGTAAACGGGGTGGGCGTGATTCCCACTTACAACCAGGCAAAGACGGGTCTGACTTGCAAATCCTGAGAGACTGTAAGCAACAGAAGATGCAGGAGGTCCCCGAGAAGAAAGCGCCAAGGTGGAGAGGGAAGCAACAACCACCCGCCGTGAGCTGACCAAAAGCATTGCCTCCTCAAAGCTTTTGTTTGTGAGCAAGAAAATAGCACGCTCTACTGGGAGTGGTGTAGCTAAGGAGCCGCCCTGAGGACCACCCCCTCTCTTGGAGCCTGGGGACTCTGCAGAACCTGGAGGTGGTTCCCTGCCCCTTGCTCTACCCATCAAGTGTCCTGTCTGTTACCCGAGCCTCCCAGAGTGAGGGTCTGGGGATGACGGTGGGCTAGGATTGCAGGTTTAGCACAATCTTCACCCGCAAAACAACCAAAAAATCCAGGATCTCCAGGTAAATTTGAATTTCAGATAAATATTTTTTTTAGTGTAATATGTTCCAAATATTGCACGGCAACGCTAAGATGATGACAAAACTAATGACTGTCCAAGTTTCCCATTAGTAGTAAAGAAAAGAGGAAGTTAGAGAAATAGGGAACTTAGTTATTGGAGAAGCAGTCTGTGTCTGTGTGTGTGTGTGTGTGTGTGTGAGAGAGAGAGAGAGAGAGAGAGAGAGTAAACTGTCAACAGATGCTTAGGGAACTCACAAGAAGATAAAAATGCTTTTTAAAAACTTAGGTTCCACTGTAAACAGAAAACAAGTCATTTATGTGGATTTTCCACCATTTCTGTTTTTTTTTTTTTTAAGATCCCATATTTTTTCTCCTCATAAGGACCTTTTGTACTTACACCATCAGAACTGTGATTTGAGAGCTTGCCAATGCTCTCCAGGTACCCTCTTAGCCACGAAATCACACCTATTCTTCACAGAGGCTCTGACAGCTGCCTGCCCCAGGTGCAGGGTGGATCTTTAAGGAGGTCCAGCTATCTTCTCCCTTGTCATCGTGAAGTAACTGTGAGACTACTTGGAAGTTTTGTTTCCCAAAGTTCCTTTCCACCCACACCACGACCACATCACCATCACAACTTCCTTACTGGTTGGAATTTGGTCTAGAAAAGTTATCTGCTACTTCCTTTACTCCCTGGGAGATAAAATAGTCAGAAAGGCAAATTATGAATGTATCAGATGCTCTGCTTTTAGCCAAATGATGTTCCACAGATCTGAATAGTACAAGTTCCCAGCTTACTATATTCTCCCTGGGGCCAGTTTTATGACCTGTATCAGAAACGCACCCTCCATTGCCTCTCTCTGACCGGGTCTGTCGTGTCTTTTCCCCTACTTGAGTTTGCCCACTCGCTCCTTTGCCTGGTGCTCCTCTCGGGAGCATTGTCCATTTCCAGATAGCCTAAACCTTCTTGACTTCTGTCTCTGCTTTGGTCTGTTGGTGGTGGGTATGTGCTTTATGAATGGCACCTATCCTTCAGTTGTCCTATTTCAGCCTTGAGGCCCATATTGCTGTGACCCGGAGAGCCATGCCAGAGCACATGGGATGCCCCGTGGATCACCTGTTTCACTTTGCTCAAGACGCAGACGTTTTGGACATCTGCAATGAGAAAATATTGTCTCAGGCATCCCAGGGAGGCACCTCGGATTCTCTTACTCATCTTGTGGTGGTGGTCTGCCCAGGGTTCCTTTCCTTCTCCTGCTTCTAGTGATAAGAACTTCCTCTTCCCTTGGAAACTGCCCTCCTGCAAGCCCCTTATGTCTCTGCTGGAACCATCAGTTGCAACACCCCACCCTCTGGCCACAGGGGAAGTTTCATCAACCCCTGGGTGAATCCGCCCAGGCAGTTTCATCCCATCTTTCTATCACAGAGACAAGCTCACGAGACAGCACATGTATCAATTTGGATCAATCTTCCCCTGAGAGCACCTATGAGGTCATTAGTGGGGTGATTTAGACCTGAATGGTGGGTAACAATGATCCCCTCTCCTCCTGCTAAAATAACCCCATCCTTAAAGGCAAGTAGAGCTGAGTGGTGGAGGGAGGGACAGATCTGGTGACATCGTTCAAGTCCCTTCATCCAGTTATGCCTGTGGCTACCCTACTCCTGGACTTCCATTTTGTGCTCCACCTGCTTTGCATTGGGTTTAACATTTGCAGCTAAAGAGTCCTGAACAACACACACTTGGCATCTGCCGTTCTCCCTGGACTTAACTGACTCTAAATGCCAGCACATTCATTCTCTCCCACAATTCTCAACATCAGTCCCATCGACTAGGCTGGTCATCCCCATTGTAAACATAAAGGAGACTTAAAGAATGCACAGCTAGTAAAGAGCTCTGCTGGAATCTCAATGCAGATTTTGACTCCAAGTCTTTTTCAAATATTTTTACTGTGATGCACAGAAAAAAATTTTAGTATGCTAATAGGCACATATTGTTAAGGTGAACCATATGAAACTGCAGATGTTGGACCTTTTTGACCTTAAAATGGTAATTTCATATAGTTCAATCTCTATGTATGGTATAACAGAAACAAAAAGATTATGAAATAATTCTTACCTCTGTTATGTATAATACATTGTAATATATTTTATCCTACTTCATCTTTTTTTCTCTTTTTTTAAATTGAAGTTATAGTTGATGTATGATATTAACACCTGTTAATTTCAGGTGTACAAAAAAGTGATTCAGTTATACATATAGATTCTTTTTCTTAATAGGTTATTATAAGACATTGAATATAGTTCCTTGTGCTATACAGTAGGTCCTTGTTGTTTGTCTATCTTATATACAGTAGTGTGTGTCTGTTAATCCCAAACTCCTATTTTATCCCTTCCTATCCTACTTTATCTTTTAAAATGCTGGTCACAACCCACTAAACTGATTTCATGACACCCTAATGAGTTGTGACATGCAGTTCGAGAAAATATGACCTACACGAAACCATTCTGGTAACCATGCTTCTCTGAAATGTTAATCCCACTCCCTTTAAATATCACTTTAAATCTCTTGTGTAAACTTTCAGACACAAATGTCCTTCTTCATCATCATTTCAGCCAGAGCTCATCTGCCTGGATTCTCTTCAGAAGTATCTAGAAGGGCTGCCTGCTAAGTCACACCTGGGGTATGGGATATGGTGAGCCCACCATGAGGATCACTCCAACTAAATTCAAGAACCACAACCTAGAAATTGTCATATGAAGTGAGGTAAACCAGACAGAGAGAGACAAATATCATGTGATACCACTTATATGTGGAATTAAAAAAAAAATACAAATGAACTGATATACAAAACAGAAACAGACCCACAGACATAGAAAACAAACTTATGGTTACCAAAGGGGATGGGGAGGAGGGTTAAATTAGGAGTTTAGGATTAACATATATACACTACTATATTTAAAATAGATAACCAACAAGGGCCTACTGTATAGCACAGGGAACTATACTCAATATTTTGTAATAACCTATAAGGGAAAAGAATCTGAAAAAAGATATATATGTGTGTAGCAATCACTTTGCTGTATACCTGAAACTAAAACAACATTTTAAATCAACTATACTTCAATATTAATTAATTAATTAAAATTTGAAAAATAATAATTTCAAGAACCACAAATGGGGTTGTAGCTACTTGCAATAATGAAAATGGTGATTCATAATAAATATTATTGTAGCAAGCATACCACCATTAGCCCAAAATGAAATCCAAATTTCTCTAAACGTGTCTGGTTGACATGTGATCTGATTAGCCCATACCAGTTAATTTCGTGTAGGTCCCTGAAAGAATTAATTTTTGTGAAATTAACTCGTCCAAGGCCTTTGGTTTTGTCTGAATGAGAAGGAAGGTTTGTGCTGAGAAACCTGATTCATGGAGAGAAATGATGAAGAGGGCAGATGGGCATCTGTTCCCTGCCTGGCCCGGGCAGTTGGTGTCCAAGCCCCAGGGAGAGAGGGGCTCCAGGAGCTCTTCCTATGCAGGGCTCTGTTGCACCCAAGAGACAGTATGTGACATGGGGTGGGAGTGGCAGAGGAGGTTCTTGGCCATTGCATCATGCCCGCTGGGCCAGCTCTAGAGCAGGAGAAAGTGAGGTGCAGGAGCTGTGCCTCTGGTATCAGATTGTGTGGGGTGCCCGGTAGAGGTCCCCTGGAAATGTGACAAGTCCTTAAGGGGAACTTTACTGGCACCAGGGCCCAGCTTGCACCACAAGGGCAGCAGCCAGTGAAGCATAGATAGTCACTGCTAATGGCACCTCACCAGCTAGTAGGTCTGGTGAAATTCAGGTTACATTAAGCAAGCACAGTCACATTACAGAACATCGTGTCTGGAGAGTACATTACACAAACTGCTTTCAAGGACATATTTCGCAAAGCTCACAGCAACTCTAGGAGGTGGGCAGGGATGGCACAGGATCCCTATTTTTCAGGAAGCAAAGGTTGTAGAGGGAAGGTGGTGGGCATGAAATGCCATGGCCAAGATAATATGGCTGGAAAACAGCAGAGTCAGGATTCAAACCCAAGTCCTCACACTGCTGGTTTCTGTTCTTTCTGCTGTGCAGATGGTTCCCATGGCAACCCTATCAAACTACCCAAACAGTGGTACGCAGGAGGGAAAGAAAACCAGGATGGCAAGGGTGGGCGCCAGCTCCTCCAGCCCTCCCCAGTGCCTTGTGGTCCAGAACAGTGAGTCATCCAGCGGCACTCTCCCTCCTTCCACACCCATTTGACACCTCTACTCTCCAATCCCTCTTCAAAATGGACTGCAAAGCCAGATTTTGTGGGCATCTCCCCACAGGGCTGGGAGCGCCGGACTCAGGAGGCTGCTGTAGACAAATCCTAGTAGCTGTCCTCACCCATCACCCCTCCTTGGAATCACCCACCCAGCAATCAACTTGAGGATAGATGGCAATGGACCTTCCCAATGAAAGTCCCTGAGAGCAGCTTCCATGTCTCTACTTTTCTTTGGAGGCTGATTCCATGCACTGAGCACCTGCTTTGGGTCAGGCCTTGTGTTTGGCCTTTTATATGCATTTATTTGATTTTCACTCTGTCTGAACTAAGGGAGCACGGCCATCTCATATTACAGGTGAGGAAGTTAACATTCCCAGTGTCATACAGGTGGTAAGAAGCAAAGCTCAGATTAGGACCAGATGTCCTGCTAGCCCCTCTGGACAGCTTTCAACCACACCATATTGTTTGGGGGCTCATTTTTCCTGCTCTGGAAGGAGAAGGCATGGACGTGTGGGAAATGAAGCAATGATAACCGCTGGATAGGGTTCCTGCAGATGAACAAACTCACCTGTTCCCAACTGGTATGTGGCAGATACACACTGGGAAGCCTGAGCTGGCTGTTTAAATACTGACCGGTTGGTGAATCGCCACCTGAGTGACTTTGCAGCATCCCAGCCATGCTGGTCAGTTCTCCCAGGACTTTACAAGTCAGCAACTAAAAGGCTATCGCCAGGGCCTCAGGGGCCTCAGGACCATGGTCACCCCAGTGCTTTGATCACTGTTCACTCTGACTGGCTGGCTGTGCCTGTGCTATACCTGTTATATATTCTGGCATCACTTCTGCCTGACCTAATAAATGACACGGAATGGAGGCTCTTGGATACTGACCAATATCTGAGATGCTTAGCTGGATTCTGGCTTAAGAAACATCCTGCTTTCAGAGATAACTTGTAGGGGATGAGGTGTGTTCCAGAGTGAGGGGCCATGGGTGCTGGTGAAGATTGGCTCAAGGATTCCCCACGATTCAGAAAAGATGTGCCCTACTGTATAGCACAGAGAGCTATATTCAGTATCCTATGATGAACCATAATGGAAAAGAATATTTTAAAATGTATATAATCAATATATGTATAACTGAATCACTTTGCTATATAGCAGAAATTAACACAGCATTGTAAATCAACTATACTTCAATTTAAAAAAAAGTCTAAAAAAGAAAAGATGTGTGCCTGCAAAAGTGGGACAGCATGAGATTCTTCAAATGAGCCCTATCATCTTTTTTTTTTTTTTTTTTTTTTTATGCGTTACGCGGGCCTCTCACTGTTGTGGCCTCTCCCGTTGCGGAGGACAGGCTCCGGACGCGCAGGCTCAGCGGCCATGGCTCACGGGCCCAGCCGCTCCGCGGCATGTGGGATCTTCCCAGACCGGGGCACGAACCCGTGTCCCCTGCATCGGCAGGCGGACTCCCAACCACTGCGCCACCAGGGAAGCCCCCCTATCATCTTTTTGATTCTCATGATAAAAATCAGAATTACAACTGAACGGTTAGCTCATTACTGATGGACAAGTACCCGTTCCTGATCAGGCAGAGCTTGAGAAGAGTCCTGTGCCTGAAGCCTGCTAGCTGTTGGTTTACAGGATTGCTTCTGTAGAACTTGGAGAACTTGCCACACTTTACTGACCTTGGGGTCTCCCGTCTGCTGCCACCTCTCAACCCTTCTCAGAATATAAGAAATCCTCTAATCCCTGAAGATATTGACTCCACACTCAGAACTTGTGGAAATTGGCTCCCTTCCCTCAATTTCTGCTGGAAAATAATCATAATACCTCCCATTTAATGAACAACTCTGACATGCCACACACTGTGCTAGGTGGTTAACAGACTTTATCTCCTTCACTCCTCACCACAATTGTACTATGTCCATTTTATAGGTAAGGAAACTGAGGCTTGGAGACGTTTAAAAATATTATTCATGTTAACCCAGCTGGTAAGTAGGAAAACCAGTTGTCAAACTCAAGTCTGTTGGACCTCAGATCTCATGTTCCCTGCTTAATAGTCTGGGTGGTCAAGGCATCTAACTGTGCTCTAAGGCCAATACAGGGTCTGGCTGCTGCCTTCTACTGTGACCTCATCCAGTATTTCACTCGCCCCCTCACTGTGCTCCAGCCACACACACCTTCTTTCTGTTCCTCAAATGCACCCAGATTGTTTCTGCCAATGTGCTTTTGCTCTTGTGGCCTGCTGTGCCTGGAATGTAGAAATTCTCTGCAACTTCTGGAAATGTAAAGAGATGTAAGACACAGCGCCTGCCCTTGGGAAATCTACAATCTGGTGATGGGAGGCTGACCCGTAGATAGATCATTATAATGCAGTCTACTAAATTCGTTAATGGAGATCTCTAAGACATAACAGAAATACAGGGAAGTAAAACTGACCGTGTGTGTGTGTGTGTGTGTGTGTGTAAGAGGACAGCTGCCAGGAAAGACTTTATCGAAGAGTGATGCTTAGCCGAGTCTTAAAGAACAAGCAGGTGTGAACAAGATGGCGTGTGTAGGAGAGGGAAGGTTGTGACACATTCCTGGCAGAGAAGACAATGGGAGGAAAAGCCCAAAGATGAGAAACAGTGGCGTATATGATGTGGGTGATCTGCGGTTTAGTGTTGCTGAAACATAAAATGGTAAGAGATGCAGCTAGGAGGCAGGCAATAGTTGGACTGGGGACAGTCCTATGGTTAGGGAGACCAAATAATTTCCTAAAGGATACTTTGAGAGTGAGAGTGGGTGCTAGCAAGCTGGGACCTCAAGACAACAGGAATAACCTGGAACTATCCTGGGGACACCGCAATGTATAGTCACTCTCACCTAGAGTCTATACTGAGGAATTTGAACCTCAGTCTATGCAGAGTGGGGAGACATTGACAGTTTTAAGAGGGAGGTGGCAAAACCAGACTTAATTGTTAAGGGTTATTCAGGCATCAATGTGGAGGATGGATTGAAGGGATGCCACGCTGAAGAGGAGGACCACTTAGGATGCTCTGGAAATTGCATAAGAGAGAGTGGGGATGGGTTGGAGGTGATGGTGTGGCAAAAGGTAAAAAGAAGAAGGATTTTTTTCAAGGAATGAAGGAGTACTGAGGAGGTAAGATCTTCAGGGTTTTATGATTGGTGAAGAGAAGGAAGAGAAAGGAATAAACTTCCCTCCTTGGGTTCCTGATTAGGAAACTGGGTAGATGACAGTACCACCCACACTAATGTAGAACAGGCTTTGGAGTGTTGGGTTTCCCCTTGGACAGGTTGATCTGAGGTGCCCGTGGGATGTCTGAGGGAAGCAGTCCAGTAGACTATTTGTTGTGGGTCTGGAGCTATGCAGAAAGGGCTGGAGTCTTACCTAGAGCTCATCAGAATACAGAATGGTACCAAGAGAGTGAAACGAACTCTCACAGAGAGTATGTTTGGTAAGAAGAATGGTGGCCTAACACTATTTCCATTCTCCTCTTGGGAATTTTCTTTCAAAAAATAAACTTTATTTCACTAACAGGATATTTAATTAACACTCTAATAACTTGTGAAAATAAAGGAGCTTATGATTTTTCCCTTGCAAAAACCTGCCTCAGGTTCTCCAAATTCTTAATTACGTTGTTATTTTCTACAAACTGAATTTCTGTTAGTTGTGTATGGCATGGCTCATTGCCCACGGTTTGTAGGGGTCATTGTTTCGTTCACTAGGTTGCCACTGGAGACTGGCAGTGATGACAGGGCTGCAGGAATTGAGCTGCGCTGGGGCTTCTATTTTTTAACTTCTAATTTATCTTTTTTAATCTTATTTTTGAATATGTAATAAGTTCACATGATTTATAAATAAAATAAATATATATGAATATATAAATATATACAGCAAAAAGTGTCTCACCCACCCCTATCCCTTATCCATACAATTCCCATCCATCCGGGTAACCACAGTCGTCAATTTCGTGTATGGCTTTCCAGAGTTTCCTTAGCATACATGAGCAAATACAAATATATATTCTATCTCCCCCCTACTCCCTGCCATTTTTACATAAAAGGTGTTAAATGATACTTACAGTTCTGACTTTGCTGTTTACACCTAATATGTCTTGAATATTTTTCCATATCGTAGAAAGGTTCATTATTCTCTTTAAACCATAATTTACTTAGCTAGTCTCCTACTGATGGACATATGGGTTATTTCCATATATTTGCTATTATAAACACCAATGTCATGAATAACCTTGTACATGTGTTATTTTACACTTGTGTCAGTATCTTTATAAGATGCGTTTGTAGGTGTGGAATTGCTGGCTTCAATATTTTATTTTGGGAGATTACTGCCAAATTGTCCTCCATAGTGGTCATACCAACTTCCATTCCTATCATTAATGAATGAGAGTATCCCTCTCCCCACAGCCTTCCTGACAGAAAGTAGTATCAAACTGATTATGGGGAAAATGGAAGTGACTCAGGGTAGTTTAAATTTGCATTTCTCTTAGTTTGAGTAAAGCTAAACAAATATTTTCATTTGTTCCTTGGATGTAAACTATTCATCGATAACTATGCTTGTTTTTCTATGGAATTTTTGGTCCTTTTACTGATTTTTAGGAGAATTAGACCTTTGTCTAGGATGACTAGATCTTTGTCTGTGATATTAGTTGCATTTACTTTTTCTAGTTTGCCATCTTTAGTCTTTGGTGTTTTATTTACCATACAGAGGTTTATTTTTTACTTTAAAAAAATTTTTTTTAGATGTTGGGGGTAGGAGTTTATTAATTAATTAATTTATTTTTGCTGTGTTGGGTCTTCGTTTCTGTGCGAGGGCTTTCTCTAGTTGTGGCAAGCGGGGGCCACTCTTCATCGCGGTGCGCGGGCCTCTCACTATCGCTGCCTCTCTTGCGGAGCACAGGCTCCAGACGCGCAAGCTCAGTAGTTGTGGCTCATGGGCCTAGTTGCTCCGCGGCATGTGGGATCCTCCCAGACCAGGGCTCAAACCAGTGTCCCCTGCATTAGCAGGCAGATCCTCAACCACTGCGCCACCAGGGAAGCCCTATTTTTTACTTTTCTAAGGCAGTTAATGTATCATTCTGTTCTTTTGTAGCTTCTAGGTTTTAAATCATTTTAAAGACCTTCACCACTCCAAATTCTTAAAGGATTTTTTTCCAGATTTCCTCTAGTATTTGAATGATTTCAATTTTTAAATTGAAATCCATGATCCATTTAGAATTTATTCTGGTATACACTGTATAGTCTGAATCCAACTTAATATTTTCTAGAAGGCTGAGAATCAGTAGTCCCAATATCATTAACTCACTAGTTCCTACCTTCCCAACTAATTTAAAGGCTACTTTTATCATATTCTAAATTTCCATATGTATTTGGATCTATTTCTTGACATCCTTGCTGTTGGTTTATGGGATAATTTCATAATGTTTTAATTATTGACATCTTATCATTTGTTTTGATATTTGATAGGGATATTCCTATCCTTTTCATTGCTTTTTACCTCCTGGCCATTCTTCCTGTATTTAATTTTTTTTTCCATTTTAACTTTACAATCAGTTTGTCTATGTAAAAACAAAACAAACAAACAAAAACCAGCTACTGGTATTTGTACTGTGATCATCTTAAAGTTGTTGAGACCTCCTATCCCAAACTTGAAATACCTTATCATTTTTTCAAATCTTCTTTCATGACTTTCAGGAGCTTTCTTTTTAAAAATAAAGATCTTGCATATTTCTCATGAAGATTATTCCTAAATGTTTTATCTTTTTGGTTGTTTTAATATGTGAAGTTTTCCCTTTCATTACATTTTCCAACCGGTTGTTATTTTTATGCTCTGCTACTTAACAGAATTCTTTGTTTTCTGTTGATTCTCTTGATTTTCTGGGTATAAATTCATTATTATCTCCAAGTGGTAATATTTTTTTTGTCCTTTCCAATCTTTATAGCTTTAAATTCTTTCTATTTTCTCATTACTTAGTTTAGTACAATATTTTAAAAATTAGTAGTAAATGTGGATTTGTCTTCCTCCTAACTTTAGGGGAAATGTCTAATGTTTGTTGTTTTGCATGCAGCTGGCTCTTGGGCTGAAAGAGATGTATTTCATCACATTAGGGAAATATACAGTTACTCATAATTTACTGAGTGTTTTAACTCAAGAAATGGTATTGATATTATATCTCTAGAATATATTAAGGGGAAAAAGCAAGTTGGAGAAAAGAATGCATCATATACTACTGTTTATTTGAGAAGAGGGATGTGAATGTATTAGGTAAAACCAAATGAAATTGCCAATATTGGACTATTTTTGACTTAACAAAAATAGCAATATCATATGACTCAGCCCAATATATATAATACATAATTGGTCATATTAAAAATATGGATGATATAAGCCATTAAAATAATAATAACAACAATAATAAAGGTTATCTACGGTATGAGGGAAGGGAGAATCTACATTTCTCTGAACATAGCTTGTTTTGTAGATTTGAGTTTGTAACTATGAAAATACTTTATACAACTATATAACAAAATAAAAATTTAAAAAGCTATCCCCCAAATCAAAAGCTAAATGAAATAAATGTATTTTAAGTTGGTGGCATAACCACACAGAACTAAAACACAATTATTTAATGGTACATTCCTACTGGGAGACAGGTAAAAATAAAAAGAAACTTACACACACAGTACACATGCACACACACCTTAAACTGTTTTCAGTAATCATATTGTTAGTGGTAGTAATGGTTTTGTTATCTTGAGATTGTTGTATGTGCGATAAAGTAATAATGTTGATATTGTTGAAAATGGGGAATTTTGACATGGAAGAAAGTACGGAGATAAGAGTGATAATAGCAGATAAAAACCCTGTCGTCCTGAATTTGAGGTATCGCTAGAAATTCATGACGTATTTTATCACAATAAGGGTGCACGTTTCCTAGTCCACTCAAAAGGACCAGAAACAATGACCAACCAGCAGTGATGAGCATCCCTAATGCCTACTTTGTGGTCCCTAAATTGTGTTTCCCACAAAAGGAACCGGGACTCCTTGGAGAATGACTGATTACAGGTCTGTGGAGGGAACTATATAGGATAAGCCTAGAACATCCTATCATACAGAAAAAAAAATAAGCTGTTAAAGACTACTGAGGTCGTACCAAATGGATCAGGAGCGAAAGTGAAGAAACAAACAAAAGATGAAATCAGTTTGGGCATCAATAAGGATACTGACCGCAATAGATTAAAATGTAGCATCATGACACCACAGGCAGACCAAGCAAATTCTGGACTGTAGAAACTCTACCAGATTCTTCCACAAATAAGTTGACAGAAAGAAGATAAGAAGAGGGTAAGGGAGAAAAAAAAATCTATAAATTAAAAGAAACTTAAGAAGTGATATCAACTAATTGCCGTATATGAACTTCATTTGGATCCTGGTTCGAACAAAATGTAAAGTTACAATCAGTTGCTACCCTCATTTTAAAGGCAAAGAAGAAAATCATTTATTTACTGACAAATGTCAGTAAATGGGAGGAAGGAGTCCATGTGTAAGAGCAGCCTAGAACTAAAATCAGTCCCTAGGACTCCCATCCCAGTAGCCAACAGTTCAAACAGGGCAATGTGAGGGAGAACGGTAGCATATTCAGTAATAAAACTTTTGTCAACCAGAGGCGTTTGCTTGTGTAAACCATAATTTCTGTCACTGGTAGGGCAGCCAGCCTGAGGGCTCCACTCCATCATGAGGGCCAGTAGCGTAAGCGGTAAATAGCCCCTTTAGATGATGGTCGTCCCCAGGTTCATCAGCTCTAAAGCACTTGGCTCCTTTCAGGCCAGCCTGGGGCAAAATATCCACCTTGTGCTGTAGCATCTGAGGAAGGGAGGGATTCTTAGCCACTACTGGAAAAAGTTAGCTAGAAGTCCCACCTCCCACCCAGCTGAAGAGCAGGTCCAAGGGAAGGATTGATTGGAATTAGTGTGTTTCCAAAGGAAAGTGGCCCCTTGCAGATAAATGGGTTGGTTTCCCCATGACTACACTGTGGTTGACAGTGTCAGAAAAAAAAAATGTGTTCCTCTGCCCCTTGCTGGTAAGACAGGTCCCTCTACCTATCTTATTCGGTCAATATATACACTACCAAATGTAAAATAGATAGCTAGTGGGAAGTAGCCTCATAGCACAGGGAGATCAGCTCCGTGCTTTGTGACCACCTAGAGGGGTGGGATAGGGAGGGTGGGAGGGAGACGCAAGAGGGAGGGGATATGGGGATATATGTATACGTATAGCTGATTCACTTTGTTAAACAGCAGAAACTAATACAACACTGTAAAGCAATTATACTCCAATAAAGGTGTTAAAAAAACAAAAAAGCAGATAACTGCATCTCTTATTGTCAAAATAAGGCCATCCCTCAAGAATTGCATGCACCTGTTTAGATGCAATTGCATACATGTGTATTTAAGTGAAGGCCTGGGTGTTATTCCCTGAAACAGTCGGTAACCATGATTATTTCTGGGTGACGGGTTTTGGGATGCCTTTCACTCTCTTCATAATGCACGTAAATTATTTTTATACTTGGAGCGTAAAGCCATTTCCATTTTGGGAAAGCAAAATAAACTATGTATCCCAAGAAATATTGTCCCCTCTGGCCAAACATTAAGCATTTCTGAGTACTCTATCTGTTGCCCCCCATACTTGATGAGGGAGATCTGATTCTCAGAAATATCTAATTGCATCAACTCCTAATTAGAAACTGGGAACCAGGACTTCATCATTCTTGATGGCTCTTTCTAGGAGTGAGACTAGGCAATAAGAAACCAGGTTCCGGATCTCTCCATGGTCCGTTTTGTTGGGACCCCGTGTTGTGTCCAGTTGCCTCATTCACTGGGACCTCCCTGACCCAGGTCTCAGCGCTCCTAAGTCTGGTGCCTGGCCCGGGTTTCAATCCCATTTGTTTATGTTTGGTCTTTTCCCCCCATTTTCATGGTGACCCATCTCAAAACCAGAGTAGCTTCTTATACTTGAATTAAAAGTACATGTGACTTTCTGGATTTGTATCTGGGAGCCAGGATCCCGGGTGAGATGACATTTCCACGTGACTTTGGTTCTTAGGTTAATACGAATTCTTAGGCTAACAAATAATGAATGATCCTTCATAACAAATGGGACCTAAATATAGATTCATTAATTAGCTAAAAGTTGTTCTGTTCTCACATGTCTGAAGCCCAGAGAGGCAGGACAGTGGTCCTGACTGCAAAGTGCTTTGCAAAATATAAAAGATGCTGACGGGCTTCCCTGGTGGCGCAGTGGTTGAGAGTCCGCCTGCCGATGCAGGGGACACGGGTTCGTGCCCCGGTCCGGGAAGATCCCACATGCCGCGGAGCGGCTGGGCCCATGAGCCATGGCCGCTGAGCCTGCGCGTCCGGAGCCTGTGCTCCACAACGGGAGAGGCCACAACAGTGAGAGGCCCGCGTACCGCAAAAAAAAAAATAAAATAAAAAAAATAAAAGATGCTGAGCAGATGTGGAGGCGGGGGCCAGTGAGCAAGGAACCAGAGCAGAGGTTAGGCTGTCGCCAATCAACCCCTCTCCATAAAAACAGTGAGAAGGACCAGGAGCCTTTGCCATATGCCAGGGGATTACTCTGAAAAAGCACAAGGTTGGCTGCCCACCAAGACACAAGGTTCCCAAATAGAGCCTGAGTCCTGAAGGGAGAGAAGAACCAGCTAAAAATAGCTGTGACGTCCCAATGTTGATTTTCTTCTTTCCTTCCCCCTGCCCCCGCTTGGATGAGTTCACCTAAAATAGCCTGGCAATAGATTTTTTTGCCCTTTAAGTGGAAAAAGAAAAACAGAGAGGTCAAGAACTGAAGTTAAGCTTCTAAGAATCCTGAAGTTTCTGCCCAAACACACGAGGTGTCCCCCTGGGGTGACACCATGTCCACTCCAGTGTGAACGCTACATCCCTGAAGACAAGGGCTAAAGCCTGGGGATTGTCAGGGAGCAGTGCAGACTCCTCTGGCCCTGTGGGGATTGTAAGGGAGCTGACCAGAGGCTGCACAGGCCTCCAGCTCAGAAGGTACCAGGCTCTGAGATCCAGCCCTGAGCCTGGAGTTTCAGAAAACATAAGGACAGTTTGAAGTATCTGGGAAGCAGCAGCCCAGGTCTCTGACTGAGCCACTAACTACAGCAGGTCAGAGTCAGGAAGGCCTGTGACCCTAGCAGAAAAAGTCCTGGGAATTCCCTGGTGGTCCAGTGGTTAGGACTCCATGCTTTCACTGCCAAGGGCCAGGGTTCAATCCCCTGGTCAGGGACCTAGGATCCCACAAGCTGTGTGGTGTGGCCAAAAAAAAAAAAAAAGGTCCTGACACAGGGAAGTGGGTTTACCTGGAGATAAGGTCAGGTGAGGGAGAAGCCCCCATGAGCAGTCAACTACTCAGAGAATTCTCTCCTCTCAGAGGGTTTTTCATTCCTCCTCCCCTGCCTCGGATGGAGGATGACCATCCTCCTTGCTTCTCTGTCCCTGGCCTCCCACAGTCCTGACCTCTGCGGGGCAGCCTAGCTCGCATCCCTTGTAGAGTCCTCACTGAGACCCGACCGCTACCCTGGGCACTCTTTTGAAAACCAACCTTGAGTCAGGACTCAGAGCACAGAAAAAGGAGGCAGTCCTGTTCCCTGGGAACCAAAACAATCCCAACAAAGACTTGAGGCTGTATAATTATAATCCCGCGTGAGTATGAGAATTTTACAATTGAATAAACCCAGGCTCAAAGGAGCTGAGTTTATTCTTTGCTCAAAGCTAGAGAGTCAGCAAATTTTAGACAGAAAGGTCAAATTCAGGTCCCTGTCTCCCAGGCCACGCTCCTTCACTAACTTGCAGAAGTTTTAAGCGAGGGGCTGGCTGCAGACGGGGTGTCACAGGTGGGATTCAGTGCAGACGGTGAGAAGATAGGGGGCTGAAGTCTGCAAGTGCGAGTCTGTATCCTACTGTCAGCATTCAAGTGTTGTCACTTAGGCCAGAACCTTGCCCTCTGCTGGACTAATCAATGGACCTGACTCACGGGGCAGTCAGGACTAATTCAGGTGATATATGTTAAGCCTGGTATAGAATAAGCACTAATAATTTTAGCTACTTTATTACTATTATTTTCATAACATCCATGGTCCAGAGCCTAGTATAAAGCTGGCAGACTCAGAAGCCTGGTTTTGCCAAAATACTGAGGATGAATTCATCTCCGAGGTTGATTATTTAAAGTCAGAATACGGGTGTGTACTTTCCAAGGTGACGTCTGTCCATCCCTGTAGACTGGAGGGTTGCTCTGTACGACTACGGCTTCTCTCCCCTCGGTGTGTTCAAAGGGGCTTGTGAGCTGAGCAGGTGCTCCTGCTCAGAATCCCAGGGTTAATGACATCAGGCCGGGTCTGACTCAGCTGTCTTCACGGTATGGATAACTGCCTTCTGTCACCCACATGCTCGCACGCTCATCCACTCCCAGAGGCTTTCTGAGCTCCTATTATGTGCTGGCACTGCTCTGACACAGAGGATATGGCAGGAAATAAGACAGGCTCCTGCCCTCATGGACCTTACCTTCTAGGACTCAGCAAGGGAAGCCCTCTTCTGCCAGCATCAGCGGTGCTGGGAATGGACCGGGCTGGCACTTGCTCCTCTCACGCTTGCTGACGCTGTGCCTGCAGCCCTCCTTCTGGAGACACAGATATTTCCTTTGGGGATGTTAATGCCGTATTTCCCTGAGGGTGAAATGCAGGTGCCCATACATCATCTGTCCTGCTGGCTGCTGGCAGTGCTGCCTTGCTCCAGTCCAGTCCCAGGAAGATAAAACTTGTAGTCCCGTGCTGCGGGATGCACACCTGCTACCAGCTCCCCAGCACTTCACCTGCCCACATCAGCCAGATCTGGCCCCTCCTCAGCTCTCTCATCTCTGCATCCCCTTTCTTTCTTTTTTTTTTTTTTTGCGGTACATGGACCTCTCACTGTTGTGGCCTCTCCTGTTGCGGAGCACTGGCTCCGGATGCGCAGGCTCAGTGGCCATGGCTCACGGGCCCAGCCGCTCCGCGGCATGTGTGATCTTCCCGGACCGGGGCACGAACCCGTGTCCCCTGCATCGGTAGGCAGACTCTCAACCACTGCGCCACCAGGGAAGCCCTGCATCCCCTTTCTTAATAACCCTGATGTGCCATTCTGGGCCTTGACTGCCCCCAGTACTCCGTCTTCTCCTCTCCCTGCAAACCCTAAGCCTGCCCAAATCTCAGCCTCCCACTCTGTACCTCCTCTGGGAGGCCTTGGCTGTCCCACAGTACCCCTCCTGAGCCCCCATGCTTCTCCCAGTCCCGAGGTTCTTTCCACAGTTGCATTCTTGTTGGCCTGTCTCTTCCCTACCCTGTCTTCCTCCCTGACCTTCCAGCGAGCGGTGTTACCCCACTGCTGGGGTCCTTCCTTTCTCTCCAGGCCTTACCACTTCCTGCCCTGTTCTCTCTCTCCTCCACCAGCTGCTGGTCTTCCCTGTTTTTGGTCTTATGACCCCTGCCCTCTCACTCTGGGGGATCGTTTTCTTTCTGGGTCCAGGATCTGTCCTAGTTTTCGTATTTTCCCCTTTATGCAGGAGTTTCCTCTTCAATATTTTAAATTTTTAAAAAATTGTGTGGGGTATTGTCATTTTAAAGGGAAATATTATGTAATAATGGATTAGACAGTAGACAGATATTTCAAGAACTGAGCAGATGAGACAGGGATGGAAGCTTGGGGAAGAGTTAATGAATACACTCAGTTGGGTACCAATTACATCTTCCAGACCCAAGTGTTGGACTATCTCTTAAGGTTGGATTTTGCTGTCACCCATCAGATCATCTGTGCTGATTTGAGAATGACCACTTAGAGGACCCTTTTATTTCAGGTTCTTGAGGAAAGCCTCACACTAGTCCCCAGGTCCCAACAGCTACACCTTGCCCATCAGCATAGGCAGTGTCTCCTTAAGAGTGGGTTTTATTTCCAAAGTTAGCTTGTAAGTAAACTGAAGCTCATTTTCTCATAGAAACACTTAAGTATAAGGTAGTTAAATGCCAGACTAATATGCAGAATGCCTTATCACCCACGAAGTACTTGCCCAGAATCTGAATGGTAGTCTAAGGCCCTTGCCTCCACGAGTCTTGTCTGTGGGCCCTGATTGCCACCCCAGGTTTGTTGGCAGGAGACTGAGAACTAGGGCTCAGAGGTGGCATCAGAGAAACATCCAAGTGTCTGGTCTGTGTGTGAGCCCCTTGCCTCAAGATCATGTCTAGATTCCATTTGCAACTTGATAGAATCTGGGCATTGGAGGAGTCTCAGGAATCTGCTTTATAACAAAGTCCCTGAGTAATTTTTATGTATCCTAGAATTTGAAGACCATTGCCTCAGTGGCTTGACAGCCTCCAGAGCAGCCAGGAGGTGGGTATGGGAGTGTGGCCAGGCCATAGATGGCAAAGACCACTAGGCCATCAACAAGCCAAGTGTCTGTAATGTACAAATTTGATCCGCCTATAAATTCTACTTCTCTCTTCTTTGCACATATATCCTGCAGGATGCCTTTTGTAAATTTTCTTCCTTTCAGAACTGCCCTTGGTATTCAATGTAACTTAACTCAGTTCACTTCTTTGAAATCCTATGTAGATCAACCATTATGAAGCATTTGAATAAAAGAAAGCCTCAAAGGAAGCTACGGTAGGTCCCCTACATACAAACGAGCTCTGTTCTGAGAACGTGTTCGTAAGTCCAACAAAGTTAGCCTAGGTACCCAACTAACACAATTGGCTATACAGTACTGTACAGTAATAGGTTTATAATACTTTTCACACAAATAATACGTAAAAAACAAACACAAAAAATAAAGAAAAACGCTTTTAATCTCACAGTACACTTGAAAAGTACAGTAGTACAGCACAACAGCTGGTATACAGGGGCTGCCATTCAGTGAACAGGCAAGAAGAGTTACTGACTGGAGGGGAGAGAGGAGGTGGAAGATGGTAGAGCTGACAGATCAGCAGCAATAGGAGACAGAGGGCAAGCTGCACTTTCAGTCACGCAGGTGGATGGCACAGGTTCCGGTTCCTCGCTGGATTCAATTCTATCTACCCTCTTGAAAAAAATGATCCAGTGATGTCTGGGTAGTAGTTCTTTTTTTCTTGTCATAGATGACATCCTGGGCTTGAAATAAAGATACTGTACTGCTGTACTCTATAAAGTACTGTACAGTAAAGTACACAAAAGCACAACCACTTGTAGAGGCTGCATGCACATGACAGTGTACACCAGACACATGAACTAACTTATGTGATTGGACGTGCAAACGCACGTTTGCATCTTTGAAAGTTCGCAACTTGAAGGTTTGTACGTAGGGGACTTACTGTACTCTCTTGCCATTTGTTGAGGGCATACTGGGTGCCAAAACAGAGCATAAGACTAAAGCAGCCAAGGCCATCCTTAGGTAAACAGAGCATAAGACTAAAGCAGCCAAGGCCATCCTTAGGGTCTTTGGACCCCAAGGAAAATACCCTCCCCACCCCCAGCCCCTGGAGATGGCCTAGGCTGCCTCCCTCTCACTGTGTTCTTGACCTTGCCTACCCTTGGGCTGTCCACAAAGACGGAGAGAACACCCTTCCCCTGCTCCATTATCTCCCAGAGCAAATGAGGAATTACAAATAAATTGCATTTATTCATTTGTGAATCCTGAGCATCTGGCATAGCACCCAGCAGCATTTTGCATATAGTATATAGCACCTAGCAGCCATCCCCCAAATTTTAGAAGATAGAAGGAGGGATACCCTGTCTCCTAGCTGCACATGCCAGGCCAGGAGGGCCCGCAGGGCAAAGAGCTGGAGCTGTGGGCAATGGGACTTATCCTGACAGCAGGCAAGATGGCTAATTTAGAGCACATCAGTGTGGCATTACATTTCTTTTGAAATGCAACTCAAAACCCACTTCCTCTAGGAGGAATGCCAAGTGGCGTCCCAGAACAGGACAAGCTGTACCTTCACAGGAGACTGAGAAACTAGAGGGTGGAAATGCCATCATTAATCCATAAGCAGCAGGGGACGCGGGCTCTGGCCTCCACCAGGCATGGCAGGAAAAATAAACAGTGCTCCCCGTGTCCCCATGCCTGTGAAGGACTAGGAGAGCAGCAGAAACGGTTCCAGTTCTTTTACAAGCCTTGGGCTATTTTTAGCTCATTGATATCTGGGGGCCTTGCAGGGCTCATGGTTTAAGACACAAGCTAGAAAAAGCTTTATAATTCTTTTCATAGAGCAGGTACTCCCTTCTCCATACATCTACTGGCCTCCGGAGGCCTAATTGCTTTTCGCAGGACAGGAAGGAGAGCATTAGAGTCTGGGAGGGGAGGGGAGTAAAATGAGAAAGGGAAGTTGAGACATAGCAAGAGGCAGTGAAGCAACAGGCAGTGAAGCCCATGCCTATGGCCAAATTGGGCCAGAAAGAGCAGTCTTTTGAATGCAAATCAGGAAATGTGAATCAAAGCCTCAGCATGGCCAGGTGGCTGTTGGTAGGTACCTGCCCAGCCTGGCAGGGAATGGTGGGAGACTGCACCTCCTGCTGTTCTTGAGAACCAGACTGATGACCATCTAGAAGCCTCCTGCTTTTTCTTCCTTCCCCTGTGCCCTGAGGTCATTTTATTTCCTATTATCACTCCTTCCTAAAAAAAAACAAAAGCAAACAAAACAAACAAAAAACAGTAAGGGAAAAAGGAGAAGTGAAATTAAGGCAGCTTTCTTTTCATCTCTAATTTAAAATCTAAATGTTGGGAGAGATGAAAACCACTGCCTAAAAAGCAATCACCTGTGGATTTTACTGATGGGTTTTATTATCTCTACCCTGTTTCTGATTGGCATAGATAATCAAAAACTGGCCTTCTCCCCTCACCCCCTCACCTCACCTCTGCCTTTCTGGCAATAAGGAAAAATTATTTTCTGACTTTTCCCCTCCCTAAGTGTGGGCTGCTTAATTTAAGACACTTTGCCAAATTGCCTTTGTTCCAGTTATAAGCAAATAAGTGAGTCATGGGAGTAACTCAATACGTGTTGAGTTGATTTGTTACCAAGAAGTTGTGGGTAAATTGAATTTTTGTAGGTTGAATCACATTTAAACATTCTGGACAGTTCAACAATTATGGGATGCCTCTGGTGAACCCTCTAGAGAAACTTTTAATTGAATCACTAGGTAGAATTGGATGCAGTCGTCCACGGCCTCCTTCTTGAAATGTTACCCCAAAACTGGGTTTGCCTCTTGTGGCTGTCAAACCAAAAGACACAATCAAGCCAAAGGGTGAGAAGAGGAAGGATTTATTATTACTTGCAGCAAGTAAAGAGAACACAGGGGATCTTTCCTAAAGCAGGCTTTCCCCCCAACAACAAAATTGGGGAATTGTTAAGCCTTGGTATATGCATATTCATGAAGGGGCTTGAGCAGAAGAGAAATGAGCATAGAATTTGGGCAAAGGTTGACAGAGTCCAAGTTTTAGTTGATTGAAGCCGGGGGGTCGACATCATCACACCGCCTTCCACCTGGGTGGGGGCCTTAATTCCTGCAGAACTCAAAGATATTATGTATAGCCCTTGAAGAGGAACTAGGACTCTGCTTTATCACTGTACTGTTGCTTGGCTGGCTTTTCCCTGTTCCTACATTCCTTTGTTCCCTTAAGATCATTGATTATTGAGACCTGTTCAAGGGCCAGCATTGTGGCCAGGCTTAGACCACAAATGGCTTAGGCCAAAATGGCTTCTACTGAACTACTGCTTTTTTCCCTTGGAAATACACTTCTCTCCTAGGGTTCCCCATTTCAGTAGATGTAGCCTCATCGACCCGGTTGCTAAAGCCAAAAACCCAGAAATCATCCTTGATTCCTCTCTTTCCTTCATTTGCCAATTCAGTCAATTCAAAATCTTTCTGGTTCTAATCCAGTATGTACTCAGAATCTGAACACTTCTCAACACCTCTGCTGCTCTGACTTTACGCTACCCTCATCTCTCCCAGGACTATCTCAAGAGCCTCTTTCCCAGGTCCCTGCTTCCACCCTTGCCTCCCCCGCCCATCCTCCAGTGAAAAGTGTCAGTCAGATCCTCTCAGTCCTCTGCTTCAAACACACTGAGAATAAGCTCAGGTTCCTCATATAGGCCTTCAAGAGTCTAAATCAAGAGTTGACATACTATTGCCCTTGGGCCAAATAAGCACCCCTGCCTCCTGCCTGTTTTTGTCAATAGAATTTTACTGGAACACACCCATACCCATTCATCTCTGAATTATCTACGGCTGCTTTGCCACTACAAGGGCAGAGTTGGGGAGTTGCCACAGAGATTGTGTGGCCCATAAAGCTTAAAATAGTCACTGTGTGGCCCTTTTTAAAAAAAGTTTGTCTTCCCTGCTCTAAATGACCTGGCTCTTGCCCCTCTCTCCCATCAGGTTTCTCTTTATTTCCTGCCTTATTCACAACGTTCTAGTAACACTCGCCCACGTTCTCTTCCTTGCCCATGCTTGGTCCTGCCGTAGTATCTTTGCACTTGTAGTTCTTGCCTGGTTTGTCCTCCCGCCAGATCTTCACATGGCTTCTTCCTCAACTCTTCTGGCTCAGCTCAAATGTCACCTCTGCAGAGGTCACTATTCTAGCTGTAGCATCCCTACACCAGTTATCCCCTACCAGATTATCCTATTTCATTTTCTTCATGGTACCTATCACCACATCCATGCCTATGTCCATATCTATATAGTTGTACGTATGAGTTAATCGTGTCTTCCCCATCAACATGTAAGGAGCTTGAGGGCAAGGACTGACTTATTCACCTGTATGTACCCAAGACTTGGTACTGTGCCTGGCACATACCAATAAATACTTGTTGACTTACTGAGTCTTTGCAAAGCAAATTATTCTTTATGGTATAAACAAGCAGGCCTTACTTTGTTATGCAAATTCAGATATTCATATATCAAATTTTCTTGAGTTTCTATATACTCGTCTGCTAGTTAAATCCTTTCCAAAATTATGTGTTATTTTTCTTGTTTTATAATTAGTATCGATCACTGAGTCCTCCGTACCAGCTAAATACATTACATACATTATTCCATTTTAATTCTTATAACAATCCCTTGAGGGAGGTGTTGCTATCTCCCTTTACAGATGAGGAAAGGGGCACCCAGTTGCTAACAACTTGCACTGGGTCACACAGCTAGAAATTTACAGAGCCAGAATTTTACCCCATAGCTGTGTGACCCATGTTTTTACTGTTATGTCAAGCTGTGGGTGAGTTTTTCCTCCGTTACCAGCATATCTTAATACATCAATGGATTAGCTTACACCATCCTTTCGGCTCTAGGAGAAATGTAGACATCTCTACACCGTCTCAAAAAGACATGAGATGTTCCCATTATGTTTCAGATTTCCTTTCAACAAGGAGAGTTGGCACCGTAGACAGTTCTGAGAAACCCCAAACAGCTCCCTGCCCAGGTATTCTGCCATTAGTGACTAATTCGGGGTAGTGGAAAGCATTCTGCTTTTAAGTTTCTTGTAAAGGCAAACCGCCCCGGGCAGGGTAGCACTTTATCAGACATGCATTGACAGCTGCCTGAGTGGGGAGTCCTGGAGAGTAGAGCCAGATAGACAGAGAAGAGAACAAGAGAGATTTGAAGAGCCGAAGGCATCACTTGCCCATTTTGTCCAACCTCAGCAAGTTGGAACATTTAATGACGGAGAAGGATGTTCTCCCTGTGATAAGTAAGTAACGCAGTATAACCTTGTTATATATCCAGCATGCACAGCATGATCCGCTTTCCCACATACATAAGGTCAGAAGACCCCACATCTATTAACAAGCTTACGTCTAAGCAGTGAAGTTACGAGTGATTTTTCTTTTCCATTTTTGTTTTTATATATTTTCTAGATTTTCTTCAATGAACATGTATTACATTTTGACTAATACAAACACAATAAAGGAAAAGACGTCTCTCCCATAGGCCCCTTCCTTTCCTCTCAGTCCTCCACTGGGTAAACCTATAACTGGACCGTTCCCGTGGCTGCCAAAGGGGCCCCTTCCTGGAAGCCCTCTTGGCTCCAGTGAGTGCTGCACGCAGCTGCTAGCTTAAAGCATAGCTCAGATCATGTATCTGCTCAAGCTAGCCCCTACACAAGCAGTTACTCTCCTGGGCCACAGTGCTGGGCAGACGTCTCAGGTGGGAGAGGTCAGGACCCCCCGAGAGGCAGGTGTGTGATGCTGGGTGTTTCCACAGTCACTGCTTAATCCAGCTCGAGGATAAGGAGCCCCAGGGCCTGGGTTAGCCTTGGGGTGTGGCAGCTTTATGAATTATTCCCTTTGGCCTACAGTCACTGGAGCCAAACACATTGCCTAAGGGCTCCAGAAGTGAGCTCTGCGTCTAGCCAAGAACAACCCTCAGAGCCCTTAATTCAGGTGGCTCCCAAATGCCCTAAGCCTTACAGCTGCTGGGTTTCTGCATGAAACAAAGCCCTGTGCATGCAGGGGCTGCATGGAGGAAAGAGCTTTGTCCTTCCCCCACCACAGGTACACAAGCATGCCTCTAGGGAAGTTTAAGGACACTCTGGGAAGACATGGAGCAGGGTGGCATTTATCTCAATTACACATCATTCCTGAATCAGCCTAGAAAACTTTCACTGGGAGAAGACAGCCTGCTTAGTGTGCCGGCCCCTTATCAAATCAGGCTGCATCAGTAATATTAGCCTCCTGCAGCCAGTCCACTTCAGTGGGGTCTCTGAGATAATGAAATATCGGTAAGTGGAAAAGGGCTTGTTGTAAAGTAGGATGAGTCCATGTCTGTAAAAGAATGTGGAAAATATTTGTATACTCTGCATTTAGAAAAAGGAGAGAACGTGCAACAAATGTTGAAAGTGGTGATATTTATTTGTGTGTGTGTGCCCACATGTACTTTCCAGTATTTTCAAATATTTTGTACAACCAATGTGTATTATTTTTGGAAATAGATAAAAACATTTATGCTTTTAGAAATTAAAAGTAATCAAATGCACCAAACAAAAACTGCTGCGGTTGGGAAGTTCGCTCTACAATTTTCTCTTCTTGTATGCATGTTTAAAATTTTTATGAATTAAAAACATCATTCATAATTCTATCACTTTGACATAAATATTATTAACATTTTTAATATTGCTTATATTATTTTTCCTACCCCATACTAATGTAAGTTCATACTATATTCAAAAATCTTATTAGACAAATATGGGATGTCTGTATCTTTGCTGTTTTTTTGTTCACAGTCAGTATCAGATAATCATTTTAACAGGTTTGTCTTTGTAAGCTAAGCATGATGTGTGGTGTGAATTATTTCAGGGTCTTTCCCCCCAAAATATATATGTTTTTTAAAAATATGTATTTCTGGTAAAGACTAGGCTACCTGGCCTTATCCAAACTATAAACAATTTCTGTATTAATTATTTAACAGATATTTGAAAAATCACAAACCTGATGAAGTCTTGCCAAAGTCTGAAGATAGTCAGCTGGGGTGTGGAGGGGCATCCAGCCAGTTCTGGTGTTCCTATGTTAATAACACCTAAATGAGCTTCTCAAAATTCAGGAACCTGGAAACAAAGGGAAAAAACAAAAATACTGTCTTGAAAGTCAAGTTTGGAGCTTACCTGGTGGCGCAGTGGTTAAGAATCCGCCTGCCAATGCAGGGGACATGGGATCGAGCCCTGGATGGGGAAGATCCCACATGCCACAGAGCAACTAAGCCCGTGAGCCATAACTACTGATCCTGCGCTCTAGAGCCTGCGAGCCACAACTACTGAGCCTGCATGCCACAACTACTGAAGCCCACGTGCCTAGAGCCCTTGCTCCACAATAAAAGAAGCCACTGCAATGAGAAGCCTGTGCACCGCAACAAAGAGTAACCTCTGCTTGCCACAACTAGAGAAAGCCTGCACGCAGCATCGAAGACCTGACGCAGCCAAAAATAAACAAATAAAATAAATTTTTTTAAAAAGTCAAGTTTACTGAAATACAATATATAGAGAGTAACATTCACCTTTTTAGTGTACAGTTCTGTGAATTTTAACAAACACACACAATTGTGTAACTACTGTCACAGTCAAGATGCAGACCATTTACATCACCCAAAAAAACACCTTTGTACCTCTTTGTAGTCTACCCCTCCCTCCATCCCCAGTCCTTGTCAACCACTGATCAATGTTCTCTCTATTAAGTTTTACCTTTTCCTTAATGTCACATATTAGTTCTACGTAGCCTTTTTCTGGATGCTTTCATTGGCCAGAATCTATTTGAGATTCATCCACTGTGTTGTGTGTGTCAATACTTTTTTTTTTTACTGCTGATTGGCACTGCATTGTGTGGATGTACCCCGGTTTTGTTATTCGTTCACTGGTTGAAGAACATTTGAAAAACATTGCTTCTGGCTTTGGGCAATTATGAATAAAGCTAGTATAAACATTCCAGCACAGGTTATTTTATGAACATAAGTTTTCTTTCTTTTCATTTTCTTTTTGTGTGTGTGTGATACTCAGGAGTGGATTGCTGGATCATGTGTTTAGTATGTTTAACTTTACTTAAAAAGCTGTCTGATAGTTTTCAAATGTGGCTGTACCATTTTGCATTCCCACCATGAATATATGACAGATAGCTCAACATCTTTGCCACCATTTGTTGGTGGTGGGATTTTTAGCCTTTCTAATAGGCTTAAAACACCAGGCTCATGGTTATTTGAATGCATTTCATTTGTATTTCTCTCATACTTGAGGGTGTTGAGCATGCTTTCATATACTTATCTCCTATCTACATATCTTTGCAGAACAGTCTGTTAACATCTTTTGCCAATTAAAAAAAAACTGGGCTGTTTGCTTTCTTACTATTGTTTGGAGAGTTCTTTATATATTCCACAATCAAGGACTTTATGAGATACGTGCTTTACAAATATTTTCTCCCGTTCCGTGGCTTGTCTTTTTGTTGTCTTAACAGTATCTTTTGAAGAGCAGATGCTTTGATTTTGATAAGGTCCAATTTAACCATTGTTTTCTTTTATGAATTCTGCTTTTGGTGTTATATCTAAGAAATCTTCATCTAACCTAAGGCTACAAAGATTTTCTTTATGTTTTCTTCTAGATGTTTTATAGTTTAAGGTTTTACATTTAGGTCTATGATCCATTTTGAGTGTTTATTTTTTTCTTATGTGATACCAGGCATGGACCAAGGTTCTCTTTTTTACATTTGGCTTATTGCCAAAACCACTTTTGAATGACCTGTAATATAGGCTTACTGGACAGTTAAGTACACAGATAGTTAATTACAATGTGTTTACCTATGTGTCCTTGCTAAGTCCTTTAATTAGTTATTCAAGTGATTCCCAAGTATCTGCTATAATCCAAGATACTAATCACTAACCATGAATGACCACTGCCTTTAAGGTGTTCATCTTCTAGTATAAGAGAAACATGTGTTGATAAGAACTATATAATATAATGCAGAGAAAAACAAGTTGCGCATCATCCACCCAAGCATAAAATCTGAATCATTTTATCATTCATGCCAAGTGCCTACTAGAGTATTCAGGAAGAAGCTCTACGATAGGCTAAGAATGGAGATGCCCTAGTAACTGACCCATCTCTTGGGACAGCTGGCCCATGAGGGACATGGCAGAAATGCCAAGTCAGAATGTTTGAATGCTTCCTTATAAATGACAGGCAGCTGAAAGTCTAAATGGGCATGCTGAAATGCTGGAGAGCTAGTGAGAACCTTGATCTTGGGGACAACTCAAACTGCAGTTTTAGGGACTTCCCTGGTGGCGCAGTGGTTAAGAATCCGCCTGCCAATGCAGGGGACACAGGTTCGAGCCCTGGTCCAGGAAGATCCCACATGCTGTGAAGCAACTAAGCCCATGTGCCACAACTACTGAAGCCCGCACGCCTAGGGCCCGTGCTCTGCAACAAAGAGAAACCACTGCAATGAGAAGCCTGTGCACTGCAAGGAAGAGTAGCCCCTGCTCGCCGCAACTAGAGAAAGCTCGCGCACAGCAATGAAGACCCAACGCAGCCAAAAATAAATAAATATATAATGTGTTCATGGCTAAGGAATAAAAGGATATTTCTCATAAATTAATATTAAGGTACACTTATACACCATATTTTTATACACCATATTTTTTATAGGGGTAAAGGGCATTCATGAATTAGACATTACTGATAACCAGTTCTGTGCAAAGTTTATTACAGTATTTTCCCCATATCAGTGATAACTCAGTTTTCCCCCATTATGTCCAGGACATACCTAAGAGACAGGAAGTAAAAGGTATGAAAGAAAGGACATTTTTCTGAGTGATAAACTAGAAAGAACAGGGATCCAAGTAAGGGACTGGCCTTAGTTAACATTTTTATGTCTCATGTGGAAAAGAATGAAGCTGATGTTAAACATCTCTGATTTGTGAGTGTCAATTCAATGGGAACAAACTCTTGTGTAATCTTATAAAGCTGGATGCTTTAGGTAAGCAAACTTATATTTACAAGGTGATGGGCAGCCTAGGGACCAAGTAAGACCAAGTACAGTGACTTTGGTAGTCTCTAAATATAATAATCTCTAGACGCTAAGAGCTTGTAGGGTCAAAAAGAGTAAAACAGGCTGGACAACGTCATTTACCCCTAATGGGATAAGGAATACCTCCGAATGGAATATGGATCAGAAACATTATCCTGTTATTATAAAACTATGGGGGACTTCAGACCAGGAAACCTTGAGTCAAATCTTGGTTGCTGAGTGTTAAGGAAGACATAATCGAGTGGAAGGATTTACGTAGCAGGTGGAAATCCATAGGAAACCAGATGAAAAAAAGAGACTCAACCTAGAAAAAAAAGGCTTGACATGGAATATAATCAACTATAAAAGTATTAACATTCTGAAGAGAATGCACTGATGTTTGTTTACAAAATGCCAGAATGTAAAGGAAGATGAAGCTTAAAAGAGCATACACACTAGGGCTTCCCTGGTGGCGCAGTGGTTGAGAGTCCGCCTGCCGATGCAGGGGACGTGGGTTCGTGCCCCGGTCCAGGAAGATCCCACATGCCACAGAGCGGCTGGGCCCGTGAGCCATGGCCACTAAGCCTACGCGTCCGGCGCCTGTGCTCCTCAACAGGAGGGACCGCGACAGTGAGAGGCCCGCGTACCACACACACACAAAAAAAAAGCATACACAATAAATCCTAAAGCTATGAATCTCATTAACCCAAGAAGAGATCAAGAATAACAATTTCATGTAAGAATTAGCTAATAAGCTTTTGGGCTCAATCATCCATTGATTTAAAGGAATCAGATGCTTTCAGGATAATGTCATGGAAAAGCTGTTTGCCATCTTGATCTCAGGAAGCCATTAGCCAAACAAATTTTCTTTCACATTCTACCAGATCATAAAAAGTGGTAACTTTTTTTTTTTTTTTTTTTTTTTTTTTTTTTGCGTTACACGGGCCTCTCACTGTTGTGGCCTCTCCCATTGCAGAGCACAGGCTCCGGACGCGCAGGCTAAGCGGCCATGGCTCACGGGCCCAGCCGCTGCGTGGCATGTGGGATCTTCCCGGACTGGGGCATAAACCCGTGTCCCCTGCATCGGCAGGCGGACTCTCAACCACTGCGCCACCAGGGAAGCCCCCAAAAGTAGTAACTTTTATGTTGAGTTCTGAGGAATCTCATACTGTCAGAGCAGCTAGTTTGTCAAGTCTAAAATTTATACTCAGCGGAAACGGCTTTCTGCATATTTAGTTTTCCCATGCCAATCCTTCAGTGCTGGTCCTAACAAAATGAGCAATCAGCTCCCAAGGTGATACCTTCCCCTTGCAGAGGTGGTTCTGGCTTTCTATGCAGAGAAAGGAAATCCTAAGTGTTCTATTCATTAGCTGGACATTCTATGCTAATAACCCTCTTTACCCCACTGAAATATTTAGATAGTTAAAATGAGCACCCAAGTGCTCATTTTATTATTACATAAATGTAATTTATGCAATATTTTTATTACAGTCTCACTCAGAATCTAAAAGAATATTATTCTTCGGACAACTAACAATAACAGTAAAATTTGCAATTTCACTTTAAAAAACACTGTGAGGGAATGGCAAGGCTACATGAACAACAGAAGACACTGATGCAAACAGTTTGGTTTAACTTGAAACTTACAACAAAGATAACCCATTGCATATTTAGAACACAGGCAAGGTAATTGTGATTGGTGTAGTTAAGTTTTCAAAATAAGCTTTCTTTGGAGTCCTTTTGAGAAAGTCCTGGTGGTTCTGGAAGGGCCTAAGGGATTGGTGTGTGGGCAGTGTTTGGTCAGTGGTGGAAGTGGCTGCGAAGAAGGAAGTAGAACACAGTCTCAGGTGGGTTGCATCTCTGTGGCTCTGCTAAGCTGGTTTTCTGTAGTGCTACACCTAAACACATAGCTGTCCTGAGAACTGTCTCTGGATAATTTATAACTCTAAAAATGGAGTTTCTGAAAGCAAAGTGTGTTTCTCCAGTTTGTCTTCATCCCTGGCCTGTGCTAAGGGCAGGGAGCACATACAAAGCAATAGACCCAGGTCTGCCCTTACCATTATATTCTAACTCCAAGCCTCAGTTGGATACTTATGTTCCCAGAAAAGAGAAGGAAGACAGGGAGAAGATACAGCCTGAGCTCGGCTCAAGGAAACACAAGGAGAGGGGATATAACTTTAGGGGTCAACTGCAGAGAATAGAATGGCTGTTATTCTCTTGGAAGGGAAAACACGTAAGATTCCTTTTAATTTGCTCACAATCTGCATAAATCCAGCAAACCAACTGAGTAAATTACCTTTGTTCTCACTCGGGGGATATCTACAAAGAATTCCAAGCTTTATTCTTTGGCAGGGCTGATATTCAGCCAACACACAGGGGCAAAGCTGTTCCAGCTGTTAAAAATACTGAAAATATTTCTGTACCCTTTGGAAACGAACTGTGGCCTGAGCCATCTTGAGCACCATCACCTCCCCCATTTGTGCTGGCTCCACCACTGGGACCCACGGACCCCTGCCCACTCCAGCAACTATAGGGTGAATGGCTCTGAAGGAGCTTGCTCCAGCACTGCCATGCCCATTCTCTACAGATTATTGAATATTACGATTCTCCTGTCTGTTCTCAGACAATGGTCGTTAAGTGACACTGGTTATCCAACCAGGAAGTTGCTAAAAAGTAACCCAGTGCAGGATGACAAGTGAGATGGATAGAGGTGGAAGGAGAAACTACCCCAAGGTTGCCTGGGGATGGTGAGTGAGGGGTTCTTAGTTCGGAGGGATCTCAGGCAGACTACATGAAGACAGATTCTCCTCAGTCCTGAGTGGTACAGCAGTCCTCATTGGCTGCCTCTAAGAGATGCTGGAAAGAAAAACAGATCACAGCTGAGAAGCAATAGGAACCCCAGAGGAGGAAAGTCCTATGTAAAATATGCAAAAGGATTAAAAATAGAAAAAGAAAATTAATCCAAACCACAAGTGTATTTTCAGACTGCCAAGGTCCTGAACTCCTGCTTCTTATGCACCTCGATGTGAATGGTGCTCTTACCAAAGTAAGAGGGAATTTAGCTCAACCGAGGGACATATGAGGGAGGTTAAGGGAGCAGTTTTAGATGGGTGGTATAAAAATGCAAAAAGAGCATGTAATTCCTTTAAAGAGTAAATGCCACCAAAGGCCCCAATTTAGCACATGTATGTGTGCCCTCATAGCTGACTGCGCTTACAATATGCCCTCTGAAATATGATATAAAATTTGGCCATGCAATAAGATTTCACTATTCAACCTATATTTATTGTGTTTACAAATTTGGTCTCAGTTAGGACTGAGGGGTAGTCTTGCCCCTGCAAAACTTTCAAGCAAATGATTTATTCATTGTGATCACTTCATCCATCCCTATCTCCAACACTGTGTACTCTCTTGTGATCAACCTCAGACCTTCTGAGGACAAGCGATTTTTGTATAAGCAGTAATCCCTTTCACAGAGGAATGAGGAAGTTCACACTCCACTCAGGACCAGAGGAGTGAATCTCCACCTGCAGGCTTTTGGGCCCCATCATGAGGGATGGGAGATGGCTTTTGGAGTGTTTGGCTCACTGTGGTTCATTTTTCCTGGACTTGGCAAGAAGGGTCCCCGAGCCAGGGGGCATTTTTTAGGAGTGTGGTTATGATTGTTCACACAGCCAGGAGGTCTCTCTTTCTCATAGCCAAGTACCAGCACAAGAGATTTGCCTTCATCAGTTTGGGCTGCTATAACAAAAATACCATAGATAGGTGGCTTAAATGACAAATATTTACTTCTCACAGTTCTGGAGGCTGGAAGTCCAAAGTCAGGGCACCTGCATGGTTGGGTTCTTGGTGATGGCCTTCTTTCTGGTGAACTGATAGCTGCCTTCTTGCTGTGTCCCCACATGGTGGAGAGAGAGAGATCAAGTTCTCTGGCCTCTACTTATCAGGGCGCTAATCTCATTATGAGGGCCCCACCGTCATGACCTCATCTAAACATAATTACCTCCCAAAGGTCCCCACTTCCAAGTACTAACATATTGAGGATTAGGCCTTCAGCACATGAAGTTTGGGGGGGACACATTCAGTTCACAGCAGGACTTGATAGAATTTGAGCAGAGGAATATCTTGGTTTCCCAGGCATTGACACTGCAAGCTAGGTCATCATGGGCATGAGCAAAGGGGTCACCAGCAGAAGGGAAGTATGAGAGGGGGACCATCGAGGAGTATTTATCACTGACAATAGAATTGCAGGCCTGTGATGACAGTAAAAAGCAAATTAGCTTTAAGTCATTTTCATGATTGATTTTACATTCTCTGCATACAACATATATCTTTATTTACTGTACCGGGATGGGCCACTCCCACAGCTAGTACTGCCACCCCACTGCCCAGCAGACCCCTGCACCAGAGGGTGCAGTTCTGTTTCAAGTTTCTGAACACCTATCACATTTGTCCTGAGAATGAAAGTCTGAGAAGTTTTCTCAGAATAAATTGATGATGGCTAAGTCAGGAACACAGATGGGGGAGGGCGGGGAACTTGGGTCTTGATGTACTCTAAGGGCATCACTCCCAGCAGGAGGGGAGAGGAACAGGCTCCTCCACCGCCCTCCCGTTCAGTCTCTGGTGACTGCAGCATCACAGGAGGCCCAGCCTGTGTCCTCCCGTTGCCAGGGCGATTTAAAAATAGCATGTGCAGCCCGGGAAGAGGGGGCAGGGAAAGAATGAAGATAAGTGGCCTTTTGCAGGAAAACTACAGGCAATGAATCTTGCCCAGGATTAATCTGGAGTAGAGGGTCTCTTGTGTTTACTGTACTTCTTGCCTTAAGAACAGCCTTTCTGTCCAGGGTCTGCTGTGTGCTATTTCTGGGAAGGACCCAGCTGCCTCTGGAGAAGGCCCTGTTTACTCCTTGGACCAGCAGCCAGGAGGACACTGGCAGGCTCTGCAGAGGAAGGAGAAACACTCCGTGCTCAGGTTCAGAATGACTCTTCTGCCTGTGCAAGGAAAGAGGGCTTTGCAAATCGGGCCTTTTGGACACAGCAGGCCTATCTGTGCAGGGGCAGAGACCTGGGACTCTGCTAGGCTCAGGGCCAGTGACACACTCATCAACTTTTCGAACCAGAAATTCCCATTTTTGGTGTCAACATAAATGGGCTGGTGTCCCATGTGGGGTAATGCCAGCCAGACCCCCCAGGCAGACCCCACCCTAACATTAGGACATTTTCCCCATTCAATGGGTTCGAGGCCAAGTGTCCCAATAAACTGATTGGCTGGTTTGGAAAAATTACTTGGTGGCTGTCCCAGGAGGCTGCTATGGTTAAAATTTTCTCCATTTCTCCTTTCTCTACTGAAGACACTCTGCTTCACCATTACCAGGCTTTGGGAGAAATCAAAAGCACTTCTTTTTTCAGAAAAAGTTTCAAGATCCTTGCATTAAACTGTGTGAGAAACTTCACTGTTAAGCTCAAAGAAGCCACCAAAATGAATTACGGTATTCCATTTCATGGAATATTGTAAAGCCATGAAAAACTCATAGAAGAATAATTAAAAACATGTAAAAATGTTCACAGTAAAGTAAAAAAACAGATTACTAAAGTGTAAGTAAATCTCAATTTTAAAAATTATGATATATGTATATAAATATATCGTATAACGCATTATACATGTAATTAAATATACATACATAATTATATGTGTATATAAAATACAATTATGATATCAGATTATTTCTGGATAGTTCAATTATAGTAATTTTTTTCTTTTGTACCCTTTTTTTTAATATTTTGTATTTTCTACAAGGGACATTAAAATAAATCCTAACGTGAGTTCTAAAAATGCATGTTATCAAGGAGAAAGTTATGTGTTCTTCCCTTAGACAATTCCATACAAAGGCAGAACAGTAGCCTGGTGGCAGAAATGGTCTTTTCTTGCCTTACAAACTCTCAGAGAATGTAAAGCAAAGGCAAGGCTCCTTGGAGGCAGAGGGATAGTTTAGATGACCTTCCTCCATCCTACGTTCAAATCACTACTGAATGCTAACTTGCCCAAAAACTTTCCAGAGGGAGCTATTCAGAATTCTCCCAAACGTCTGGCATTGTCATCAATCAAAATGTTCTTCCTCACATTTAACCCAAGCGCCTCTACAGTGGCCTGCAAAACATTCCTAGTGGGCTCAGGGATGAGCAAGGGCCCAGCCCAGGCACAGACGCTGCATTCCAGGGCACAGCCTCGCTAAGGTGCAACAGGAAGGAGGGTGGCCTTTGTTGCCTTCTATTTTCTGACTACATATGGTGATTCTGAGCAGCCTGACAAAATCTCACCTTGGGCAGGGTCTTAGTGCTAACTCTGCTCCTAGACTTCAGCTCCTTCTCTGTAAAATGAGGAGTTAAACTCAATGAACTCTAAGGCTCCTTCTGGCTCTAGGATATGACAAGAGTTGTTTGGAGGTAAATAATTGCTTCTGAAAGGTTTGGATGTGCCCACACGCCCTCTGCCCGCTGAAATCTTTGAGATAGTGTGCACTACAAGTCTAGGATCCAGGCACATGCTGGAGGCCCAAGGATTGTATCCAGCCTGAAGAGACAGTTTGTTTGGCTCACAATGTTACAAGGGCACAGAATTTTAAAAAATTAATTTACTTACCAATATCAAAATAGGCACATAAAAATCTGTATTTCTGGATTCTCTTGGAAAATCGGAAAATCTGGCAGCACTGGGTCCTTGTGGCAGTAACCTGCTGGATCTGGGTGGTGGCTGCCCCTTTTGAAGGAGATGTGATCTTTCCAAGCGCCCACGGTCCCCATCAGTCCCTACCAACTCGGAACTCTGAGTCTGAATGGCAATTTCCACCCTCATTTTTCCTACAGTGGGTCTTCATTTAGTCACGCTACCTGTCTGGCCCTTGTAAGCCTCTGAGTTTGCAATTTCTGATATAACAAAAGCCCCCTAGGGGTAGAGAGCACCTTGTTATCTTCCGCAAAACTTAGTAAGAACACGTGGAGGTCCTCAGTAAATGCTTGTTGAATGCAGTTATTATAGTGTTTCCCTAAAATGAAAGGTTTGGGAGACAAATCATCAGCCCCTGTGTTGCGAGTTTACTCTGTTCCTTCGTGAACCTCTCTCCTTCCCCACGAAGGCAAAAGAATTTGCTCCTAGAAGTGAACCCCTGGCTACCACTAGCCCTCCTCTTGTGCAGCCTTATTCCTAGTGCTGATATTTCCTCGGACTGTGTCTGAGGAGGTTTATCTTAGTCCAACTTCTCACTTAGGAGAGGACTTGGCAGGTATCTCCATGGAGACAGAAAAAGGATTCCGGGCTCCCCTCACAAATCACTTTTGACAGTCAGTTTAGAACACAAGAGCATATTTTTCATGTGCCAGCCATCCAAAGACGGAATCCTCATCCTGTTTATTTACACTGGGTTTGGATGAGCTGCCAATAAATACAGAGGTGGCAGTTTCTAAAGATACGTGGTTGGGGGTGGTGGTGGTTAGAAGTATAAGAAGTCATATACTCCTTATCTCTACTCTCAGCAGGACCTGTTTATCCCTGAGTCTCTTCTCCTTTAATAGTTCTACTTCTCGGATGATTCTGTCTTTGGTCAAAGAGAAAACATTCTGTAGAGTAAGACAGGTTGTTCACAGAGTAAGTCAAGAACAGTCAATTAGCAAAGTAAATAACTTGAGGAAAATAATAAACTACATATACTTATTTAGAAATACACAGACATAGAGAACAAACTAGTGGTTACCAGTGGGGAGAGGGGAGGGGCAAAGGGCACAGTAGGGGAGGGGATTATAATTATATATAAAATAAATAAGCTACGGGGATACCTAGTACAACACAAGGAACATAGCCAATATTTTATAATAACTATAAATAGAATATAACCTTTAAAAATTATGAATCAGTATGTTGTTGTAAATATGGAACTTATATAATAATGTACATCAACTATACCTCAATGAAAAAAAAAAAGAGATAGGATAACCATATAACTTATCATTCAAACCAGGACACTTTGGAGAGTGAGAAGGGGTGCTAACTGGACAGGACTCTGGGACTACAGGCATAAATCGGAACTGTCCCAGGAAAATTGGTTTTTATGGTCATCCTGTTTAAAAATCAGACATATTCATGAAAAAAGCCTCGGACGATCGTTTTCATTCGTGGCGAGGCTGGATGCTTCACAGAAAAAGTATTTGAGCTACTTACAGCAAAACCTGCTGTAATAGGGAGAAAGAGGTTACAGGCTATCAGGAGAAATTTCTAAGTGGCTACAGGCAGTCCCCCACTTTTTATTATTGTACATTTATCTGTTCATTTGAGGCTGTGTAAAAATCATCTCACTCTTACCTCTCACCTCTACTCTCTTATTTTGGCCTTTATGTCCCTAAATGTCAAACAGGTCGAAGTAGTCAAAGTACGTATGATGCCGGTACTTAGCAGTATCTCAGGAAGGTAGCAGCAGGCTGGGGAGAAAGGGGAAGCTCTCATGGATACTGGTAGAAGTAATAATTGTTTATCACAAGAGAACCTATTATGTGCTAGACCACATTCAAAGGCAGGGAAAATGATGCACGAGATAGATACACCATAAACCATCCTAACTGCAGCCCTGTATGGTAAGTTAATCATTATGCTAACTGCTGTAGCAAATAAACCGAAAGTCTCAATGACTCTTGCTCAAGTCACAGACCACTATGAGTCAAGGGGCTCTCCTGAGCAGCTGTCTACCAGATGGTAACTCAGATTCAGGCTCCTTCCAGCATGTGGCTCTGCCATCTCTGACGCCTTCTCTTCCAGCCTTGTGATCAAGGGGAAAAAGAATATGGATGATCACACTGGGCCCTTATGGCCAGGTCTGAAATGGGTATTCATCACATCCACCCAATTATAATGGCCAGACTAGTCATATAGCCGTGACCTAACTGCAAGGGAAACTGGGAAATGGAGTCTTCCTTGATGCCAGGAAGAGATTGGTGAGCATCTGGCTAGCCTCTATCAACACTGCTGTAGTCACCCCTTTACCAACAAATTGAGGCTCAGAGAGGTTAATAACTTACAAAGGATCAAGCATCTAAGGTAGCAGCAATTGGGGTTTAACTTAGGTGTACCTAACTCCAAAGCCCATGTTCTTTCCATTGTAGCTCAACCTATACAATCAGCTCATAAGCTTTCCCCATAATCAGCAATATAAAAGGGAGAGACATATCAAGATCATTTCCTAAGCCTAAGATCATTTCCCAAGCCTTCGTCTGCCTACTTTCCTTGGTTTATGACAGGCTGACTTCAGTTTATATTTGGTCATTTATGTAAGCCTCATGGAGGCCAGGACACACTAACTACTGGTAGGGTCAGGCTTCTCCTCCCTGTGGAGGTGCACTTATTTATGTAGGTCTTCTTTAATTTCTCCCAACGATATTTTGTGGTTTTCAGTGTAAAGGTCTTGCACATCTTTTATCAGACATTTATTCCTAAGTGTCTCATAGATTGAGATGCTGTTGTAAGTGGTATTTTTAAATTTCAATGTCTGATTTTCATTGCTAGAATATAGACATAAACTTGGTTTTTGTATATTAAGCTTGTATCCTGCAATATTGCTAAACTCACTTGTTAGTTATAGTATTTTTTTTTTGTAGATTCCATCATTTGTACATGGATGATCATGTCTGCAAATAAAAAGTTTTACTTTTCCTTTTTCAGTCTGGAGATCTTTATTTTTCTTTCCTGTCTGATTTCCCTGGCTAGAACCCCCAATACAATGTTGAGTAGGAGTGGGGAGAGCCAGTGTCATTGTCTTGCTTCTAGTGTTAGGGGAAAAGCGTGCAGTATGATTTTAGTTATAGGTTTTTTTCCCTCTATTCCTAGTTTTCTAAGAGTTTACTTTTTAAAATCAGGAATGGATGTTGCAATTATTTCTTGGCCTTTTGGCTAAGATCAAGCATAGGAATAGATGTTGGATTTTGTCAAATGGCTTTTCTGCATTTATTGAGATGGTCATATGTTGCTGTTGTTGATTTGTTAATACGGTGAGTTACACTGGCTGATTTTTTTCAGTGTTAAACCAACCTAGCATTATCCCAGTGGATAAAAACCACTTGGTCATGATATATTATCTTTTTAATATATGATTGGTGATTTGATAACATTTAGTTTTGAAATTTTGCATCAATTTTCATGAAGGATATTGGTCTGTAGTTTTCTTTTCTTCAAATGTGTTTGTCTGATTTTGGTATCAGGAAAATGCTGGCCTCCTAGAAAGAGTTGGGATTTCCCCTTCTTCAATATGTTACCAACTAGCTTCCCTGGACTCTTTAATCAATAGAAATTGATAAGAGGCCAGAGGAGGAATTCAGGCAAGACTGAATTGGGACTCATGCTATAGCACAAGGGAGCAAAAACAAGTAACAAGTGCCCTTGCTCCATCTGGAAGGAGCATGGGCTGGTTCCTTAAATGGGGTATGGGTAGGGGCAGATAGACGGGTCGGCCTTGGAGGGGTTGCTTAGGTGGTCTGCCCACGACCTTGGTGGTGCTATGTGCAGGGATCACGCACAATACCCTGATTTTGCTCCCAGCACCCTAGAAGTGGCAGTTGGTTTCCGGCCTTTTTGTATCTTATTGTGAATAACTGCCCCATCTGCTCATGCATGAAGTTATTTTTAGTCCCTTATAGTTTCTTTGTATTCTGTTGCTCAAAGAGATGTTTGTTCAGATGCAAGCATTGCAGCAAAGGGTCCCAGGTTCTACCGTCTCAAATGTTGTGAAAGAATCTGTGTAGAATTGGTATTATTTCTATTTTACATATTTAGCAGAGTGTCATCTTGAGAACTGTTCTATAATCTATGAATTTTGAAACTTGAAGGAGCAGACCTCTTCTGCCTAGCCTTGTCCTGAATCTCAGCCTGCTTGGCCAAGCTTTGAGGGACACCCTTCTGGGGTTTGGCCTTCCCTTCTTCCTGAAGACAGAATGCTGTTTCCATCCTTTGAAAGGGAAAAGGTAATGTGGAGGAGGTGAAAGATGAAAGATAGGAGTGAGAGTATGACATCTCATTATATACTTTTAAAAAATGTAAGTGAAATTCACATAACATAAAATTAACCTTTTAAGATATAATTCAGTGCCATTTATTCTATTCACAGTGTTGCGCAATCACCATTTCGATCTAGCTCCAAAGATTTTCATCTCCCCAAAGGAAAATCTCATATCTATAAAGCAGTCACTCGCTAGTCTCCCCTCCCCGTGGTCCCTGTCAACCACCAGTCTGCTTTCTGTCTCTCTGGAGTTACCTATTCTGGATATTTCCTGTAAGTGGAGTCATATAGTATGTGACCTTTTGTGTC
Source organism: Phocoena sinus (assembly GCF_008692025.1). Classification (NCBI taxonomy): domain Eukaryota; kingdom Metazoa; phylum Chordata; class Mammalia; order Artiodactyla; family Phocoenidae; genus Phocoena; species Phocoena sinus. The sequence goes on from NC_045766.1 coordinate 63,508,360, forward strand.
TGGCTTTTTTTACTTATCATAGTATTTTCAAGGTCCACCCACAGTGTAGTACGTACCAGTACTTCATTCTTTTCTATGGCTGAGTAATATTCCATCATATGTATGTACCGCATTAGTAATATTCCATCATAGGTATGTACCGCGTTAGTAATATTCCATCATAGGTATGTACCGCATTAGTAATATTCCATCATAGGTATGTACCGCGTTAGTAATATTCCATCATAGGTATGTACCGCGTTAGTAATATTCCATCATAGGTATGTACCGCGTTAGTAATATTCCATCATAGGTATGTACCGCATTTTGATTATTCATTCATCAGTTGAATGAATATTGAACATTTGGGTTGCTTTCACTTTTTGTCTATTATGCATAGTGCTGCTATGAACATTCATGTATAAGTATTTGTTTGAGTACTTGTTTTCTGTTATTTCGGATATATATTTAGGAGTATACTGCTGGGTCGTATGATGATTCTGTTTAACTTTTTTGAGAAACGGCCAAGCTGTTTTCCCCAGCCGTTGCCTCATTTTACATTCTTATCAGCAATGTATCAGGGTTTTGATTTCTTCATATCCTTGCCAACACTTGTTATTTTCCATCTTCTTTATAATGGCTAGCCTAGTGGGTGTAAAGTGACATCTCATTGTGATTTTGAATTGCATTTCCCTAATGACTTATGATGTTGAGTATCTTTTTACGTGCTTGTGGGCCATTTGTATATAATATTTGGAAAAATACCTAGTTAAGTTCTTTGTCCATTTTTTAACTAGGTTATTTATCTTTTTGTTATTGACTTGTAAGAGCTCTTTAGATATTCTGGCTACTAGAACTTTATGAGATATGTAACTTGTGAATATTTTCTCCTATTCTGTAGGTCATCTTTTCACTTTCTTTTCACTTTTTCTACTGGGAATTCCTCAAATTCAGAAATTCTTTCCTCAGCTACGTGCCGTTTTCTTTTGTTTTTTCTTAAGCCTTTTATTTATTCACTCTTTGGCCGAGTACCGCTTGCAGCTTGTGGGATCTTAGTTCCCCCACCAGGGATAGAACCCAAGCTACCAGCAGTGAAAGTGCCGAGTCTTAACCACTGGACTGCCAGGGAATTCCCCATGCTGTTTATTAATAAGCCCATCAAAGGCATTCTTCATTTCTATTACAGTGGTTTTGATCTGTGACATTTCTCTTTGGTTCTTTCTTAGAATTTCCATCTCTTTGCTTATATTGCCCATCTGTTCTTGCATGCTAATTACTTTGTCTATTAGAACCCTTAGTATTCATCATAGTTGTATTAAATTCCTGGTCTGATAATTCCAGTACCCTTGCCATATTTGAGTCTGGTTTTGATGCCTGCTCTGTCTGTTCAAACTGTGTTTTTTGCCTTAGTATGCCTTGTATTTTTTTCTTGATACCTGGATACAAGGTACAGAGTTAAAGGAACTGCTGTAAATAAGCCTTTAGTAATGTGGTGGTAAGGTGTGGGCAGAGGGGAAAGCATTCTTCAGGGCACTGATTGGGTCTCAGTCCTTTAGTGAGCCTATACCAATGGATGTGAACTTAACACCTATTTCTCAGTTTCCTCATTCCCCCTTAGGTGGGACAGGATGGCCAGAGTGGGCTGGAGTGGGGTATTTCCTTTCCTCCAGGTGAGTTAGGCTCTGATAGAATTCCAGCAGGTTACACTCTGGTCGTAGTTAGATAGTGAAATAGTTTCTCCTGAGGGCAGGCCTTGTGAAGAACAGAATGCTCTTGTATATTTCAAAATGGTTCCTTTTTTCTTACTCAAGCTGAAAGCAGAGAGGATTTTTCCTCCAATATTCGCTGTTGAGGACTTGGTTCAGCTCTTGGAGGTAAAATGCACAGAAGTGTGGGGACCCTCACTATGACTGGGTCCCCCTGAAGTTTTTAACTCTCAGGGTTGTCCACATTGAGCCTCCAACAATTTGTCAAGTACAGTTCTTGTTTTCCTTGCCCTGAACGGGTTCCCATGGAAGTTTTTGTTCATGGATTTCTGCTCTGCTAAGCTGTGATTCTCTGGATTTGCCTGTCAATCTCTCCAATTTGGGGGCTAGCGGTTTGCCCCATGACCTCACTTCTTTTATTAGTATAAGAAGAGTTGTTCATTTTTCAGTTTGTTCAGCTTTTTACTTGTTAGGATGGAGTGATCACTTCCAAGCTTCTTACATGCTAGACCAGAAACTGGAACTCTTTTCACTTTCTTGATAATATCTTTTGATGTACAAAAGTTTTTAGTTTTTTTTTTTTTTTTTTTTTTTTTTTTTTTGCAGTACGCGGGCCTCTCACTGTTGTGGCCTCTCCCATTGCACAGCACAGGCTCCGGATGCACAGGCTCAGCGGCTATGGCTCACGGGCCCAGCCTCTCTGCGGCATGTGGGATCTTCCCGGACCGGGGCACGAACCCGTGTCCCCTGCATCGGCAGGCGGACTCTCAACCACTGCGCCACCAGGGAAGCCCAAAAGTTTTTAATTTTGATGAAGTTCATTTTATCTATTTTTCTCTTTTTTTGCTCATGCTTTTTGCATGAGCATATCTAAGAATCCATTGCCAAATCCAAAGTCATGAAGATTTCCCCCTATTTTCTTCTAAGAGTTTTAGCTCTTATATGTAGTTCATTGATCCATTTTGAGTTAATTTTTATATATAGCATGAGGTAGGGGGTCCATCTTCATTCTCTTCCATGTGGATATCCAGTTGTCCCAGCACTGAATGCATATCTTTTAATATCAGTTTGCTTAAAAAAAAACTATAGGAATAGGTTATCTATCAAAACTTAAAAATAATATTTTAAATAGGAAATAAATAATCCCTGTAGAAAGAGAAGCACATTGATAGTCTGGTTAAGATTATGAAACTCAGAAGCAGGACTGCTTGTGTCTGAATCCTGGTTTTTCCACATACAAGCTGATTGATCCTGGGCATGTTTCTTAATCATTCTATGCCTCAGTTTCCTCACATATAAAATTAGGATAATAATAGTACCTACTTCATGGAATTATTATGAGAATTTGGTGAATGAAAACATATAAAGTACAGTGCCTGGCTGTTAGTAAGCCCTATATGAGTATTTAAAAAATAATTTTGAATGAATAAATTTTGACACTCCAAATATTCCAACCAGTGTCCATTCCTTAGGCACTAAGCTTTCCAGACAAGCAGGGCCTGCGACCAGAAGAAAACATATTGAAAGTGGGTCATAGCCTACTGTGAGAGGAAAGCCCTCAACCCTCCATCCCAATTCCCTGGCACAGAACTGCCATTGGCCTTGGGCAAGAGGGCTTCTATCCTGGTCTTGCACTTTAGTGGGCCCCACATATCACAAGCACACAAACAAAATACACTTATAAAGAAACACATGGCTGTCTCTGTTACCAGCACAGCATAACCCATAACCCTAACATCCACTCCAATGACTAACATACTGAGACATATCTTTACTTCTTTTGCCTTATGTTCTTGAAACAAAAGGCCACAGTGTTCAAATGCTGGGAGGATGTGTGTGTGGGTTGTGCCACTGCTACTCCTGAGGTGGACATCGCTTTGAGATGTGGGAAACATTTGCACAGGTAGAAATGCTCAAAATGAGAGAAAAGGCACATTGATTAGCTTGTGAAATCCTCCTCTGGAGCATCTTAAATTGTAGGGTTGGCCAAAAAGTTTGTTCAGTTTTAAATAAACATAAAAGACACACTTTTCATTTTCACCAAGAACCTTACTGAACAAGGTATTCATTAACCAAAAGAACTTTTTGGCCAACTCAGTAGATACAATAGAATGATCTATTTCCCGTAGTGCTAAGCATCCATTTTCTTTTTTCTTTTTGAGTTCCAATTCATAGTTGCAAAGATTCTCATAAGTTAGTGCTCTATTCAAAACAATTGCACAAGATGCCTGAGGAACATTTTGCAATATTATACCTTTCATATCACTATAAAATATGTGTGTGTGTATGTCTACACATAACACGTATGAAGCTTTATAATGATTCTTTACATTGACAATTAAATGGACATTGAACATTGGAATTGTAAATAGTTTTATTTGTATAAACTAAAAATATATTTAATTAAAATTTAAAAATTAAAGTTGTTTCAGGTTTATTTAAATGTTTTGTTAAATATTTAAAGTATATTTTTAAATATTTAAAACACATATCCTATTCATTATAATTTGTATTTTGTTTTTTTTTTTTTTTCTTTTTTCTTTTTTTTTTTTTTTTTTTTTTTTTTTTTTTTATGCGTTACGCGGGCCTCTCACTGTTGTGGCCTCTCCCGTTGCGGAGGACAGGCTCCGGACGCGCAGGCTCAGCGGCCATGGCTCACGGGCCCAGCCGCTCCGCGGCATGTGGGATCTTCCCAGACCGGGGCACGAACCCGTGTCCCCTGCATCGGCAGGCGGACTCCCAACCACTGCGCCACCAGGGAAGCCCCTGTATTTTGTCTTTTTAAATAATTTTGAATATTTTAAGAAAAACAGCATTGAATATATATGTGGAGAGTAATTTTAGTTTTTCATCTTTTACATTTACTTATATTTTTATTAAATATACTCAATTTTGAATAATTTCAATATGATTACATTTTAAGTTTTAATCTTTTAAATCAGTGCAGTCTAATTGAACTTTATGCAGTGATGGGAATGCTCTATATTTGTGCTATTTAATATGGTAACCACTAATCTCATTTGACTACTGAGCAACTGAAATGTGACTGGTGCAACAAGGAATTTAGTTTTTAATTTTATATAATTTCAATCAGTTTAAATTTAAATAGCCACATTTAGCTGGTGGCCAACATACTGGACTTAGATCATATTTTCCTAGAACACAAATTACGTGAGTATAACTATATAATTAGTGACTTTGCTAGAATAAAGACAAAAAATAAATTCTATTAAAAAATAACAATTTATGAATTATGAATGTCTTATTTATTACTCACCCAAACACCACAGGCCCACCAAAAGAAGACCCAGCATATGCAGTAAGAATTACATCCAGTCATCTTTGATATGTTGTCAAATTCAGTCGATGAAAAACCTTCAGCCTTCCACATAGTTTTTCTTTTTAATCATTCCGAAGATATATTTATCAAGGAAGGAGGATAGAAAGTATGTCAACCGTTTGTGATTTATAAATTCTCAATGTAGGCATATGGTACGTAGGCCTCCATTTGACCTCGTGCCCTCGCTCTCACAAATGTTAGGGCGGGGCCTGCCCAGACTTGCATTGTCCACCTGTAACAGCAGCAGCACCACACACTGGTCACTGCTCTCCAGCCCCTGGAATACCACCCCACTTGGCTTCTCCTAGTCACAGTCCCCACCTGCCCATCTCCAACTCCACCTAAGCCCATTGTTGACTGTGAGCTGCACTTCAGATCCTGCAGGGGCCCTTCCCATCTACCTAATATTTGCCGTCAGTGACAGAGAATAACTCTCGGGATGCTGTCAGGGAGCTGCCTGACTCACAAAATAGCTACAGGCCACTAGGCCTTTCAACAGCAGCCTTTTAATTTTCTCCTCTACGTCACTTGGGTTATGTGTGCACCCATATCAGAGGGTGAAAAATTCTCATGGACTCCTAGAGTTGAGTTAAATTATTTTATTATAATTTCACATAAATATACAAGTTAAAAAGTATAAACTCCTTATGCCTGTATTACTTATTCCACTACAAAGCTCAAATAAGCTGTTTGGATTAAATACAAACAAAACTGCAGAAGCAATCAAAATAAAACTAACAACACTAACTTAATGTGGTAATATTTTATGGCAAGTAAGTCGCCAATGTTGAGTTTAACAGTAAAAAGTTATATCTTAGTGTCAGTTTCTTTTCTTTATTGTTTCTGTATTTCAAATTTAACAATACAGAGAATGTCCTATGCAAAATCATATTAAAACAATCTTTATTTCTTAGTTTTGGAGAATCAGGACTCATATTTAGTCAAAGCTCTGCCCTAGAGCACCAGGTTTTTTAAAAAATTCAATTTATTTAAACTGAAAAAAACAAAAACAGTTTACCCATTTCTTCTATCTCCTCAACCCCATCTGTTCCCCAACCACCAGTCTGTTCTTCTGTACATATCTCTGAGCTTGATTTTATGGGGTTTTTTTGGGGGGAGATGGGGAGTGGTTGATTCCACATGTAAGAGAGATCCTATAGCATTTGTCTTTCTCTGTCTGACTTATTTCCCTAAGCATAATGCCCTTGAGGTCTGTCCATGTTGCAAAAGGCAAGATTTCACTCTTTTTATGGCTGAATAATATTCATATGTATACACACATATGTATGTAATTTCTTTATCTATTCATCCATCAATGGACCCTTAGGTTGTTTCTGTATCTTGGCTATTGTAAATAATAATGCAATGAATACAGCAGTGCATATATATTTTCAAATTGATGTTTCTGTTTTCTTCAGATAAATACCCAAAAGTAAAATTGCTGGATCATATGGTAGTTCTATTTTAAATTTTTTGAGGAACTTCCATACTGTTTTCCATAGTGGCTGCACCAGTTTACATTTTCCCCAACAGTGCATATTGGTTTCCTTTTCTCCACATCCTCATCAACACTTGTAATTTGCTTTTTGATAATAGCCATTCTGACAGGTGTGAGGTGTTATCTCATTGTGTTGTTTTTTTTTAATTCTTATTGGAGTACAGTTGATTTACAATGCTGTGTTAGTTTCAGGTGTATATGTACAGTTATACATATATCCACTCTTTTTTAGATTTTTTTCCCATATAGGCCATTACAGAGTATTGAGTAGAGTTCCCTGTGCTGTACAGTAGGTCCTTATTAGTTATCTATTTTATATATAGTAGTGTGTATATGTCAATCCCAATCTCCCAATTTATCCCTCCCCCTGCCCTTACCCCCGGTAACCGTAAGTTTGTTCTCTACATCTGTAACTTTATTTCTGTTTTGTAGATAAATTCATTTGTGCCCCTTTTTTAGATTTCACATATAAGTAATATCATATGATATTTGTCTTTCTCTGTCTGACTTAGTTCACTCAGTATGACAATCTCTAGGTCCATCCATGTTGCTTGCAAATGGCATTATTTCATTCTTTTTTATGGCTGAGAAGTGTTCCATTGTATATATACCACATCTTCTTTACCCATTCCTCTGTCAATGGACATTTAGGTTGCTTGATGTTCTGGCTATTGTAAATAGTGCTGCAATGAACACTGAGGTTCATGTATCTTTTCGGATTATGGTTTTCCAGGAGTGGGATTGCTGGATCATATGGTAGCTCTATTTTTAGTTTTTTAAGGAACCTCCATACTGTTCTCCATAGTGGCTGTACGAAGTTATGTTCCCACCAACAGTATAGGAGAGTTTCCTTTTCTCCACACCCTCGCCAGCATTTATTGTTTGTAGATTTTTTTTGATGATGGCCATTCTGACCAGTATGAGGTGATACCTCATTGTGGTTTTGATTTGCATTTCTCTAATAATTAGTGATGTTGAGCATCTTTTTATGTACTTGTTGGTCATCTGTATGTCTTTGAGAAAATGTCTATTCAGATTTTCTGCCTGTTTCTTAATCAGATTGTTGTCGTTGTTTTGCTATTGAGTTGTGAGTTCTTTATATATTTTGGATATAAGCCCCTTATCAGATATATGATTTATAATTATTTTCTCCCATTTAATAGGTTGCCTATTCATTTTGCTGAGAGTTTCCCCTGCTGTGCAAAAGCTTTTTAGTTTGATGTAGTCCCACTTGTTTATTTTTGTTTTGGTTGCTTTTGCTTTTGGTGTCAGATACAAAAAATCATCACTGAGACCTTCATCAAAGAGCTTATTGCCTATGTTTTATTCTAGGAGTTTTATGGTTTCAGGTTTTACGTTCAAGTCTTTAATCCATTTTGAGTTAATTTTTGTGAATGGTGTAAGATAGTGGTCCAAATTCATTCTTTTGCATGTGGCTGTCCAATTTTCCCAGCAATATTTATCAAATAGAATGTCCTTTCCCCATTGTGTATTCTTGCCTCCTTTGTCCTAAATTAATTTACCATATATACATGGGTTTATTTCTGGGCTCTCTATTCTGTTCCATTGATCTATATGTCTGTTTTATGCCAATACCATACTGCTTTATTTACTATAGCTTTGTAGTTTGAAATCCAAGAGCATGATGCCTCCAGTTTTGTTCTTTCTTAAGATTGTTTCAGCTATTCAAGGTCTTTTGTGGTTTCATACATGTTTTAGGGTTGTTTGTTCTGTTTTTGTGAAGAATGCAATTGGTATTTTGATATGGATTGCACTGAATCTGTATATGCTTTTGGTAGTATGGACATTTTAACAATATTAATTCTTCCAGTCCATGAGCATGAAATAGCTTTCCATTTATTTCCATTTTTTATGTCTTCTTCAATTTCTACATTAATGTCTAGTAGTTTTCAACATACAGGTCTTTCACCTCCTTGGTTAATTTTTTTTTAATTAATTAATTAATTTATTTATTTTGGCTGTGCCAGGTCTTAGTTGCGGCATGTGGGATCTTCATCACAGCATGCGGACTCTTAGTTGCGGCATGTAAACTCTTAGTTGTGGCATGAATGCAGGATCCAGTTCCCTGACCAGGGATCCCACCTGGGCCCCCTGCATTGGGAGCGTTGAGTCTTACCCACTGGACCACCAGGGAAATCCCTCCTTGGTTAAATTTATTCCTAAGTATTTTATTCTTTTTGATGCAATGGTAAGTGGGATTATTCTATTAATATTTTCTTAGTGTAAAGAAACACAACAGATTTTTGTGTTTTGATTTTGTATCCTGCAACTTAACTGAATTTGTTTATTAGTTCTAACAGTTTTTTGATGGACTTTTTAGGGTTTTCTATATATAATATCGTGTTATCTGCAAATAGTGACAGTTTCACTTCTTTGAGCACCAGTTTTTTGTTTTTTGTTTTTTAATGGTTTCCCTGATTCCACCCATCCTCTATTTTATTTTTTCTTTTTTTTGTCTTTTGGCCGCACCAAGCAGTGACTGGGATCTTAGTTCCCTGACCAGGGATCAAACCCATGCACCCTGAATTGGAAGCACGGAGTCTTAGCCACTGGACCACCAGGAAAGTCCCCTGAGAACCAGTTTTAATGAGATGCTTCTTGCTAACTCTATTAGCTATCTGGCAATATGGAGGTAAGGGCTACATTACAGCCTTGTTGGTATCTGAAATGGGCATCTAATTCCATTACATATCTGGACTTGGAAATGGAAATTTTTTCATCGACTATTTTCAAATATCCTTAGTGCTAATAAATTGGAAGCCGTGCAGTAAATTCCCTCTCTGCCATGAATGTGGTCCTGACTGCCATGGTCCAGCTTTCTGTTAGTTCAGTCTCCCTGTACTCCATGCAATCTCCAGTCACACTTACATATTCGAACTACTTCAGATGTGATGCTAACATAGCCAGACACAATGCAAATGTGGGCCTGAAGTAGGTGGTTCTTTTCCAACTGTGAGGTGGTCCTCCCAAAGACCCAAAGTGTGTTTGGATATACATGCTTTAGTTTATCATAAGTATGAATAAACAAGATTTATAAATCCTCAGGAGTACCTCAGGAAACCCCAAAGTGTACTTAGATAAATGATTCTCCAAGTGTGATCTGCGGATCCCTCGGTGTCCCTATGGGGATCCACAAAGCTGAAACTATGTTCACAATACTTTCTCCTCTGGGAAATATCAATAGATATAATCCACATAAACAAAAACTCTGGCCAAACAAGCATTAATGTCAAGATTAACTGTCAGCATTAGAGCTTTAAAATCAACTCATTCCTACTTTGCAGTCACTCTACATTGATCATGTGATCTTAATGCTCGGGTCCACATATTCCCCCCTGTAAACTAGTGATCGCTTTCTCTCTTGACAGTCCTGCAATGAATTCTTAATTAATTTTTCTCTTTTGTGGTCTGGAGTTTACATAGCATCCAGGACAAATTGATACTAACTTCGTAGTCACAAGTTACACGTCATATTGTGGTGGACTGTTATATCCCATGACAATGGGAAGCATGGTGAGGAGTTATCTGAAGTAACTCTAGCTATGTTGGGAATCTTCTAATCCTTGGGTCATCTAAGACTTCCCAGATGTGAAACAATTCTGTTTTCACAATTCCTGTGTTTGCCAGTTGGAGCCATAACAGTAACCACAGACACTTGTGTCTAGGAATTCATTTTCCACTTAAGTTCTGAATCTAATCACTAATCATTCTGATCTCATGCTGCAGCTGTCTACAAGAAGACAAATCACAAGGAAACAGTACTTTCTGAATGGGGTCAGTTTCTTTATCTGCTGGGACCAGAGTCAACCCCTTTCCCAACTGAAGTTACTCTGAGCCAAAAGAAGCAGCCTGTCTGTCCTTATGTGGAAACTTCTCCATAGCCTGTGAAATGGTATTTGTCATTGCTCTAAAGCCTCATCTTTGGTGGGCATCTCACTTGAATCGTGAGACCAAAATATGAGAGTGTAATTAACCACATTTCTGCTGTAAACCAGGGACCCATTAGCCTTCTACCCCAAGATGTGGATATTCTCATTTTCCTCCACCCAGTGGCATTTTAATCCAGTTTAATCCCTCTGCCCGGGGACTCTTGCAACTCTGCTCTTAATACTAATTTCTGTATCAGTCAGGTTTTTATGTGATTACAAAGATTCTCTTTGGTATGAGGAATTTATACAAGGATGCATAGGGTTAATGGAGCAACAAGAAGCTATCTTCCTAGCTGCCCAGTCACTCTGGGTCCAGGTGTTATGAAGAGTGAGAAGTGCAACAAACCTAATGGGAACCCAGAACAAAAGTTCAGAGTTGTCTGGGTTACAACCTTAGTTTGAGAGATCTGCCCTGGCATTTATACTTCCTGAAATAAAGAATTTGACTGAGCCAGGTGGCCACCATCCAAATGAAGTGCCTCTACTGGGAAGTGATTCATGCCAACCCTCCCCACAGCCGTCCTGATAGTTTAGCCTTCCTGATAGTCGGTCGGTCCCTGGGCCCATCGTTTCGGATGAGGTCATCAGGATCATGCCACTCATTTCACTTGGCAAGAGCACAGCAACAGATGCAGACGGAGCCTGTTCAAGTTCCTTTTACTGAAGGGCACCTATCAGCCAGCCATGTGTGGAGACTTCATGAATGAACCCCCTCAACCTGTTCAGTATAACCATTTTCAGGGGGTATTTTTTTAAACCCTTACGGCTAAAGTCCTGGTGAGTCTAACTCTTTAAAATAATGACTCCAACTTTGAGGCAGTTTGTAGTTCAGTGAGTTGATTTTTCCATTTCTCTGTCTGTCACTGAGAAGTTTATTGAGAGCACACATAGGCTCCAGCTCTAACTTCCTTGACAGCTTTTGCACGTGACTTATGAAAAGCATCCCCAAAGCCATGATAACTTTTAAAGATGCCAAACAGAATGATTGCTAAGTAAGTGTCTAGAAATGTGGACTGCTGTGTTCACAAACTGTGCCCTGTAGGGAACTGCTTCTAGGAAATGTTCATAGGTACACAGCAAAATAAGGAAGAAAGAAATAAAGAAGGAAGGAAAGAAAGAAAGGAAGGAAGGAAGAAAGAAAGAAAGAGAGAGGAAGGGAGGAAGGAAAGAAAGGAAGGGAAGGAAGGAAAGAGGAAGTAAGGGAGGGAATGAAAAAATTTAAATTCATGGTCAAAAAGCTTCGGGAAGAATTTGTTTACTACAGGGACCCCCTCTTGGAGATTCACTCTCCAATATTTAAAACCCCAAGTAGTTTCATTGTAAAGAAATCTGTTTTAATTTTAGTTAACTAAGCATTTCCCAAATTTGCTTGAACACATAAAAGCTTTCGATTTTGTGTTATGCTTCCCCAGATCCCAATTTTTGGATATATTGATTTATATAAATTTTAGGTCAATTGCATAATTCTGAAAAATGTGTAAGGCTGAAATGGAATAGGATAGTGTGTAAGCCTTGCCTTAAATCAGGTCCTCAGGAAGCAAACTTTGAGATGAGCCCTGGTGTGTGGGAAGGTTACAGAGTGGTGTCCCTAGGATCAACACTTGAGGGGAATTAAGACCTAGCCCTGGACAGTGGGAGAGCTTGAACTGGGTTGTAGTCACCACAAAGACCTCACACTATTATAGGGGATCTCTGAAGTTGGAATGGCCTCTCAGAGTTGTTCTGTCTTGAGGGAAGGGGCCGGCGTTCCTATCCCTCATCACCAGGTTGCGTCCGTGGTGGGGGTGTGCTCTTGGGTTAGGTGGCTCTCTTCCACTGAGAGTAATTATGGGGGAAGGAAGCAGCTGGAATCTCTGATTCCTAGAGACGCCATCACAGCTGGGAGATTGAGTGCCTCCGTCCTAAAGAAGGCATCTGGGGAGCACTGCAGTGTCCATTACAGCCCACTGTGTGCCACTTGGATCCATGTGCTTTGTACAGTAAGTTCTGGGAACAGCTCCTCCAGAATTCTGGTTGATCGTTTTTTCCTGGGGAAACTTACAAGAGGAAGGAAATGGAAGAACAATGCAGCTCATATAGAGGTTGCAGGTGATAGGCATTGTTTCCTTCCTCCACTACCATACCAGACACCCCTCATCCACAGCTGGCAACTCTGTTGGTCTAGGTGTCTTACCTGATGTGGTGACCAGAGTTTTTTTTTTTTTTTCCCTTAAAGGGTCTGAGCCTTATGGCCATGACTGCTGCACTTCTATTTATTAACAGAATTGGATGCTGAACATTTTCTTCTTGCTCCTGTTAGCTAAGAGCAACCCTACCGCCTCCTTATAACTGAGCCAGTTACCTGCCAATGATTCCTTGCCTTGCCTACTGTTCTCTTGACACAAGGAGTCAAAAGTAACCCCCTGCCACTCATAGTTAAAAATTTAATGGAAACCTTGCTGGGTCCTCTGTTGGAAGCCCTTCTCTCTGAAAAACAGAACCCTTAAATCCATAAAGGTCAGAGTTATGAGGATGGGAAACCCAAATTTCACAAGTGGGTGGCTAGGAGTGATGGTGAGTGGGCGATTCCTAATTCTGCCCCTTGGTTTCTGGACCCATGTATTCTACCTACTGAGGACACAGCACCATGTTATGGCAGTTGGTTTACAGCTTTCAAATTTTTAGTCTCAGGACCCCTTTATACTCTTAAAAATTATTGAGGATCCCCACAGAGCTTTTGTTTATGGGGGTGATAACTCTTAATATTGTATTAGAATTTAAAACTGAGAACATTTTGAAATGCTCCTTTTCATTTGAAGATAACAATGAGGGACACACAGCAGGTTAACAGAAATAACATCTTAGCATAATTATTATGAAATTACTTTTGACCTGGTGGAACTCTGAGATCCATCCAAAAATGTCAGATTGTTCCAGAATATGAAGGAGAATGATAAGCGACAAAATTTGGTAAGTGAATTTTACTTGCTTTGGCTTATAACACTTGAATCTTAAAAGAAGCTATGGAATGTGTTAAAATGTTAAGTTTGATCTACTTTAATGGGCTCTGCCTCCTTGATTAACTGATGAATGCCTCTGCCAACAATATGAAGGGTTATTCTTCACTTTCTGTGTAATCTACCTACATAGCAAAAATACTTTATGTTAGCTTTGTTATATCCTTGATTATTTAGGAAAAAAGAATCTCAGTTATAAAAGAAGTTACATGTACTTTATAATCATTTTACTTTCTATTTTTTTCAATAAAATTTTTTTATTGCTATTTTGATTAAATAGCTAACTATCGTTTTTTAGGCACCCGTGATCCCATCCTAATCAAATGTCCAAATCTCCTCTAACAACTTTTTTGATTTTTGCATTCCCCAAATCAGATCCAAATATAGAAATACCGAAATAAAGAAAGAAAAAAAGAGAATGTTTCAGGGTATCTTTTACACTGAAATCTATTTTGAGATTTCCCAGAGGGCCCCCCCAAAAATCACAAAGATATGTGTTTTGTCACCTTATAAAAAGAGAGATGCTAGAAATAATTCGGGGTTTTTTGATACGTTACTATTTTGTAAAGTTTCATGGAAAAAATTGTCAAACCAGAAGAGACACACTGCCTTCCCTAGGTTAAATTTGGGTAGGTAAAACCTTATTAATATAAAGATTTCAGAAAGTATATGATTCATGGGAAGTCCCTGGATGTTTGCTAGTGTCCTAACTTTCCATAATTATTTTAACTTCAGAGGAAACATTGAGTAGACTCTGTCTAGTTTTCCTATATTTGTCAGAATCCTTGTAGTGCTTTGCCTAAAGTTACACAGCAACAATAGTATAGTGTTTTCCATCATTTCAGTTACTGTTTAAAGTGCTAACTTTGTCACAGTCTTTTTTTTAACATCTTTATTGGAGTATAATTGCTTTACAATGTTATGTTAGTTTCTGCTGTATAACAAAATGAATCAGCTATACGTATACATATATCCCCATATACCCTCCCTCTTGTATCTCCCTCCCACCCTCCCTATCCCACCCCTCTAGGTGGTCACAAAGCACCGAGCTGACCTCCCTGTGCTATGAGGCTGCTTCCCACTAGCTATCTATTTCACATTTGGTAGTATCACAATCGTTTTTTTTTGCGATACGCGGGCCTCTCACTGTTGTGGCCTCTCCCGTTGCAGAGCACAGGCTCCGGATGTGCAGGCTCAGCGGCCATGGCTCACGGGCCCAGCCGCTCCGCGGCATGTGGGATCCTCCCGGACCAGGGCACGAACCCGTGTTCCCTGCGTCGGCAGGCGGACTCTCAACCACAGGGAAGCCCGGTAGTGTCACAATCTTTAAATCTGAATCTAGTATCTTCTGTGACACTGGTTTTCAACTGGAGATGCACGTCAGACTTACCTATAGAGGTTTTCTTTTTTCAAAAATTTATTTATTTATTTTTGGCTGCGTTGGGTCTTTGTTGCTGTGTGTGGGCTTCTCATTGCGGTGGCTTTTCTTGTTGCGGAGCATGGGCTCTAGGCACGTGGGCTTCGGTAGTTGTGGTGCATGGGCTTCGTTGCTCCGCGGCAAGTGGGAACTTCCCGGACCAGGGCTTGAACCCGTGTCCCCTGCATTGGCAGACGGATTCTTAACCACTGCGTCACCAGGGAAGCCCTACCTATAGAGTTTTATAAAAATACAGCCATCTAGGAGCTATGCCAGATTTACTGATTCTTTTCATATTTCTGGTATATTCTTACAATATGCTTGGTATATTCTTGGTATATTTTGTGTATTATGTCTCAGGATTATTATGCTATATCTCAAGGCTTTTCCTCTATAAAATTATGTTCATTCATTTTTAGAAATCAAATCTTCTCTGACTTCTCTAAAAACAGGCTTCATCATTATTCTTAGAGACATATTGTCTAAAACTTGTTTTGGAATTGCTTTATCATCTTGTTATGCATGCCACAGAAGCAATCACATTTCCTTGTCAGTTACATTATTCTTATTATGAATCCTCATTAGACTTTTACATTTGAAAATTATCAGTAGTTAATTAACCACAGCCATTTTCTCTGTAATTTAAGATAGTTTTTTTTTAAGATTTTTTTTTGATGTGGACCAATTTTAAAGTCTTTATAGAATTTGTTATAATATTGCTTCTGTTTTATGTTTTGGTCTTTGGGCTGTGGGACATGTGGGATCTTAGCTCCCCAACCAGGGATGAAACATGCACCCCCTGCATTGGAAGGCGAAGTCTTAACCACTGGACGTCCAGGGAAGTCCCTAAGACAACTTTTATCTTCTCTGGTGCTTGCCTAAAGGCTCTGCTATCAACTATAGACCTGAGTTTTCAACAAAGATGGACAATCTCAGAGCCCCATGGAAAAGGACTATATCAGGTGCTACAAACTACTGACACTTCAAAGAGTAGACCCTTGGGTACAGCCTTCTGATGCATCACTTGGACAACTTTCAGGCCATACCAATGGATTGAGTCAAGAATTCCAGAATTCTTTTCCATTTAAAAGCATACAGGCTCATAAGGTTGCTAACTCAAGATCTAGTAGAACAGGAATTAATTACGTAGGACTGAATGAACTGATGAGAAAAATTTTATTCTGATTATTTGTTTAGAATATTGTTGATATTTCAACTTCTACTTTCCAGGTATAAAATCAAACCTTTTTTTCTCCTTTTTAAATTCTCTGTAATCTATGACAATTTAGTAGAATCTGCTGTTATATACTGGAATATAACATTTAAAAATTATATCTGATTCTCACTTATCCCCCCGAAATCAGAAACTCTTCTTAAGTCTACTTTTCATGGCAATTATTAATAATTATTAATTAATTAATAATTATTTTATATAGGCTCTGTAAAAATCTGCCTTTTTTTAAAAACCAGAATATAATTGGGAAGGTCAATCATGTAACCAAAGCTTTACCTGGAATGTCAAATTTAAGAATGGTGCTCGTTTAATGGAACTTAGGGGGCCAGTGCTTATAAAGTCTTCTCAGGAAAACTGGCCTGGCACCTGGTTCACAGGGTCTCAACCTGAGGCCAAAGGACCACTGCAAGATAGTTCACTCAAGTGTGCTGGCAGCTCCTCCCTGGCTGTTGGCCAGAGACCATACCACCTGGGGCCTTTCTATAAGCAACCGGAGTCTCCTCATGACATGGCAGCTGATTCACCTAGTCCCAGTCATCCGAGGGGGAGAGGAGAGAGAGAGAGAGAGACAGAGAGAGAGAGAGAGAGAGAGAGAGAGAGAGAGAGAGAGAGAACGAACAAGGAGGAAGTCCCAATGCTTTTTATGACTTAGTCTCAGAGTCACACTGTCACTCTTGCCTTATTCTATTTGTTAAAAGTGAGTCACGGGCTTCCCTGGTGGCACAGTGGTTGAGAGTCCCCCTGCCGATGCAGGGGACACGGGTTCGTGCCCCGGTCCGGGAAGATCCCACATGCCGCTGAGCAGCTGGGCCCGTGAGCCATGGCCGCTGAGCCTGCGTGTCCGGAGCCTGTGCTCCGCAACGAGAGAGGCCACAAAAGTGAGAGGCCCGCGTACCGCAAAAAAAAAAAAAAGCGAGTCACCAAGTCTGGCCCACACTCAAAGGCAGGGGAATAAAGCTTCAGCTCTTGAAGGAATGAGTATCAAAGAATTTAGGGACACATTTGAAACCCATCCCGAGGTTTGTTGTCTTCCAAAGCCCTGGCCTTTATCATTCTAGACTCTCTCCTCACCCTTGGGTAACTGTACAAGTTAGTGGATAAAACAGTCTTGTAAACAAGTAGCAATAAAACAAAGCAGGCTGAAATCATGTGCTATGATAGAGGCACAAAAAGTGCCAGGAAAGGACACTAAATCCAACTGGGACAATCAGGGGACCTCATGAAGGAAGTGGTCTTTGACGTGAGTCTTGAAGAATGAGAGGATGTTAATGGTCTTAAGATTCGAAGCCAGAAGGAGGGAATGGCCAGTGAAGGGAGCAAGGCGAATGGCGGTACAGAGGCAGGAGGCATTACACGTTGGCTCTGGGGAGCAGTGAACACCACCATGTCACTAAAAACAATCCAAATAAAATAATGAATGTTTAACTTTAAAGAAGAGAGTGGCATGGGATTCTGCATAAATGAGAACGTGGGGGAGACAAGGCTAGAGGTGGAATGGCCACACGGCAGGCTGCTGAAGTCAACAAGCACCCTGCTTACCTGACAGTGCAGCTCAGAGATTCTCCATACTGGCTGCACAATGGAGGCACCTGGGGGGCTTCTAAGACCTGGTGCCCAGGCTTCACCCCCCAGAGGTTCTGACTTAATTATTCAGAGGTGGGTTTAGGCGCTCCAGGTGACCCTGATGTGCACCCAGGCTGAGAACACCATGACACAGAGAAAGGGGAGAGAGGGTGAGAAAGGAAGTCTCAGCTCCAGGAAAAATTGGACTATTTCCCCTTCTTGCCTCACTTTCTGAATTTTTCTTCTACCTCCTTGGGTCCTCATCCCTCAGTTCTTTGTGTTATTTCTTTTGAGCTCCTCTTGGATGTACCCCTATTTTATCTGACTATTCTATTCCCCAAAGTGTTTCAAGTTCTCAAACTGCCCATCTTCTCCCATGACTCAGTAAACTTCCATTTCCTCAGGGCAGCCGATATCAACTAGGTATTAAGAGGAGAGCAGCTGATTAGACTAATTCACACTAAGATGTGAATGACTGATGACCTCATAATCCACCTAAGGGTTATTTCATTTTAATTTTTTTTTCTAACCTTAAAAAACAATAATTTCACACTTATAGACAAGTTACAAGAAAAAGTATTTTCTATATACTGCCTTTAGAAATACATGTTTTATTCTCTCTGTCTCTACACACACACACACACACACACACACACACACACACACACACATTTGTTTTGTTTTTCTGAACCATTCTGGAGTAAAGTTCAAGCTTATTGCCAAATGCTTCCGTTTACATCTCCTAAGAACAGACATTCTCCTACACAGCCACAATACACTGGCCAAAATTAGCACATTAACGTTGCCACAATCTATCCTCTATAGACTCAGCTTTACTGATTACCTCAATAATATCCTTTTTAGAAACACAACAACAGCAATAACAGCAAGAATATCTTTACTCCCTTTCATTTCTGGTCCAAAAAAAAACACGATTATGCATTGCATTCAGTCATGATGCCTCTTAGGTCTCTTCCAACCTGGGGCATTTCCCCCGTCTTCCCTTGCTTTCCACAATCTTGATATTTTTGAAGAGCACAAGGCAATCATTTTGCAGGCCGTCCCTCACTTGGGGTTTGTCTGATACTTCCTCACAATTAGATTCGTTCTCCACATCTTTGTCAGGAACACCCCTGAAGTGATGCTGTGTTCGTGCATACTATCAGGGGCCACACAGTGTTCTCTTGTCCCAGTAATCATGCTGTTAACTTCTACCAATCAGTTAGGATGGGTTCTACCAGGTTTCTCTGTAAAGTTAATAAGTGTTTTTTGTTTTGTTTTGTTTTTTGCGGTACGTGGGCCTCTCACTGTTGTGGCCTCTCCCGTTGCGGAGCACAGGCTCCGGACGCGCAGGCTCAGTGGCCATGGCTCACGGGCCCAGCCGCTCCGCGGCATGTGGGATCTTCCCGGACCGGGGCACGAACCCGCGTCCCCTGCATCGGCAGGCGGACTCTCAACCACTGCGCCACCAGGGAAGCCCTTAATAAGTGTTTTGTTAGTAATTAGTAACAATTTTGTGGGAATATACTGTGAGACCATATAAGTATCCTGTTCCTCAGCAAACTTTCACCCATTGGATGCAAACTGGCATCCGCTGATGATCCTTGCCTCAATTCACCATTACTATGATGATTTATTCTAATTTTATCATATCTTCTATATTTATTAGTTGGTTTCTACTCTAAAGGAGAGCTTTTCCTTCTCTTCCATTTATGTTTATTTATGGCCTGGTGAATGCCTGTCTTATTCAATAGGTTATTTATTTTGATGCCCAAATTGTCTCAGATTTGACCAAAGAGAACTGCGTCAAGCTGGCCAGATTATTTGACTTTTAAATGAGGTCAACTTTCCATTCAAATATGTCTCCAAATAGTACAAGTAAGTTCTTAAGAGCAAATGAAGTGGAAAGTTTAGGCAGCGTGCCAGAGGGTGATGGTGAGCAGACTAGCCTTTACTGGATCAGTGCATCCCAAACCGTTCCAGCTTCTCAGAGCTTCTTCCTTCTTCCCTCTCCTAAAATGGCATTAAATGCTGGAGCTTGGAGGGACCTTAGAGATCATCAGGTCTGTGGTTCCCAAACACTGGCTTGTGCCAAGGGCTGTGTGACTACAACTCCCGGCACGTTGGCTCAACAAAACAGGCGCTCCTCCTGCCAGAGATTCTGACTCAAAGGGCAAGGCCCAGGTGGGTGGGCATTTTGCCTGTTTGTAGAGTTCCCCACGTGACTCCTTTGCCCAGCATCACCACCCCACCTTACACACACTTCCTCCTTTTACAGGTGAGGAACCAGGGACTCAGAGAGGGATATCATCGTGCTCTAGATCACACTATTAGTGACAGAACTAGGAGGAAACTCCAGGCTTCTTGGCTGGTCAAGATCTGCTTTTTTTGCCTGCATTGCTCTGCCGCCTTCCAGGTCTTTGAAAGCTCTGAGGTTTACAACCCGCATTGCAGTAAGAATGAGGAATTTACCTGCAGGATGGGCGATGTGTAAGTTAGTTGTTCGTAAACAGGGTGCAGCCTCTGCTTATTTACTTGATAATTGCCTGCAGTATAGTTTAATTTAAACTGATCCCCAGAGTTTTATCATTGTAGATTGAAAACAATAATAGCCACTTCATACAGTTGTTATGAACGTTAATCTTAGAGGTACTCTATAGAAAGACCTGGCATTTTTACTACCTTTGGCTAACACTTTTGCTGGAGAATGCATTAACCATTCCCCCTGCCCCAAAACACTCACACATGTGCACACACACATAAACTGCCCTGATGTCATTTAAGAAAGCTCTTTCTGTACTACTTCTTCCTTCTTTACTTACTGATCTCCTACTGAGAAGAGCAATATGCCCTTTCACTGAATAGAGAAAGACAACTGTAAGGTAAACGGGTTCCGTTGCCTTGCACACACATGTCCTCCCCGGGACCGTTCTGAACTGTGGGCCACAGGAATTTGACTATTAAACAAAAGTAACCTTTAAACAACCCTGATAATCCAGGGTCTCCATCCAATAACAGCTTAATCACTGACATTACAAATCTAGAAACCATCTAATATTTCAAAGGCTCTGTGGACTACAGTGAAAGAGGGAGAACACGTTACAAACATGCTTGTGAATACGGATAACCATGACATCGTGTCAGTGTGCTCAAGACCTCAGATGGTCCACAGTGTATTTTTTCATTAGGTATGCCATTTATTAAGCTTCAGCTCCCTCCCAGTACCTTCCATCTGTTCTTTTCTTTAAGGGAATCTGTAGGGCAGGCCAGTACCAGGGGGCTCTGAGCACCTAGTAAGTTTCCATTTCTCCATCCTTCCACCGTCACCTACCTTGGCCTCCAAAAGAGGATGCACTCTCCTGATGTTATAAGAGAACATGAAGTTAAGAAGTGGTTTGGAGTGGGGACATCCAGCCCCTAGAGACACAGTGACTGATGAGGCTGTGTTGTCCTGGACGACATACACCTGCTTAAGTTACTCAGTGGGGATGGAGCAAAGCAGTGACTCTTCCTGTGTTTTCTGAGTAACTTTAGCAAAGAAGCTTAGCATCACTGCTAATCAAAAACCTCTGGCCTAGTAATAACATAAGCAGTCACACTGCTTCAGCATTTAAGGGGCTGTGGTGGTTCCAAAATAAGTCCACACATATACACACTACTATGTATAAAATAGATAACTAATAAGGACCTGCTGTATAGCACAAGGAACTCTACTCAGTGCTCTGTAATGGCCTATGTGGGAAAGGAATCTAAAAAAGAGTGGGTATATGTGTATGTATAACTGAGTCACTTTGCTATGCATCTGAAAGTAACACAACATTGTAAATCAACTATACTCCAATAAAAATTAAAAATAAAACAGGAAAATAAATAAATAAAATAAAGTAAGCCCACAAACTTTAAATCTCCCCCTTCAGAGCAGCCTAATTCCTCTCTTGAGTATGGCCTATATACTTTTAAACAGTAGAATGTAGCAGAAATGATAGAAGATGACATCCAAGGTTAGATCATAAAAGACATTGCACTTCTGTTTTGCTGTTTCTTTGGGATCATGTACTCTGCAGGAAGCCAGATGCCATGTCAGAAGGACACTCAAGCAGACCTGTGGAGAAGGTCACAGAGCAAGGAACTGAGCCTTCTATCCCACAGCCGTGTGAGTGAGCCTTCTGGGGAGCAGATCCTCAGGTCCCGGTCCAGCCAACAGATGACTGCAACCATAGCTGACCTGGAGGATGCAGCCCCATGGGAGACCCTGAATCTTCTCCTCTTCCAGGCAACTACCCTTCAGAGCCACCTAGGTAAGCTGCCTCCAAATCCCTTAACCACAAACATGGCAAGGTAATAAAAATGTGTTGTTTAAGCTGCATGATATTTGTTGCATAGCAATGTATAACTAATACAGGGTTCTTAATCTTTTCCATAGCAACCATGACAACAGGTGATCTGGGCTCGGCTTGAACACTCCCACTGACAGAGAGCTTGCTTCCTCCCAGGCAGCCCAGTGCACAGCTGGCCACTCTGAGCGCTACCAAACGCTGCTCTCACTGGGCTGGTTTTGGCTTTTCTATAACTTCCATCCCTGGTTCAAGGTGTGCCCTTTGAAGCCAAGGTGAATCCTCTCCTTTTCCATGTGACTGCCCTTCAGATATGTGAAGGCAGTGATTACGCCTGCCCCTGGGTCCTCTTCCACTGGCCAAAGGAGTCAGGAGGGGAAGCAGTACATTTTGAGGGCCCTGGGAGAGGAGCCATTGTCTGGAATTAGCCCACGGCCTTTCATGCACTAACCCAAGAGGGACTGGATTCCGAGAGGCCTTGGGAAGTGGGTGGCACCTATCATAAACCACCAGATAATAACTATAGCAGTAACACTAATAATAATTATTAGTACTAACATAGCACTTACTGTGTGGCAGGCTCTCTTCTATGTGTGTTACATGTGCTAAGTCATTTAATACTCGTGACAGCTTATTATTATTGCTCCTTTTCACAGAAGAGGAAACTATGGTGGTTATAACTTGCCCAAGTCCCACAGCTAGTAAATGGCAAAACACGATTTATTGCCATTGTATCCTCATCACCACTCAGCACTGCCTTCCCTGCTGGGTCTAGCACATCTCAGAGCTGCTTTGAAATCTGTATGGAAACAAAAATAACAGCTACTATTAAGCACCTGCCATGTGTCAGGACCTGGGCTGAGTGCATTGCATGCACAAGGAAAGTGAATGCTCACGGTCAATGATTTGTTAAACATTTATGTATCGTGCACTGCCACTTTCCTGGTCCATATGGGATCATAGCAGTAATTCAGGCTTGGGTCCTGCTCTCAAGAGTTTTTCATTTCTGGATGAATAAATAACTATACTTTCAGGTGGCAGTTAAGAGTTGCTCTAGATAGAGCAATGACACACAGACAGGGAGATGGGGTATGGAAGAGACCCGAGATGACTTCTTTTGCAGGAAGCATTTGAGCTAGTTTTTTTTTTTATTTTGCGATACACGAGCCTCTCACTGTTGTGGCCTCTCCCGCTGCAGAGCACAGGCTCCGGACGCACAGGCTCAGAGGCCATGGCTCACGGGCCCAGCTGCTCCGCGGCATGTGGGATCTTCCCGGACCGGGGCACGAACCCGTGTCCCCTGCATCGGCAGGTGGACTCTCAACCACTGCGCCACCAGGGAAGCCCTTGAGCTAGTTTTTGAAGGATGATAGCATTGTGGAAAATAGAGATGGGAGAAGAACATTCTAGGAGGAGAAGCAGCACAAGAACTAAGATGAGGAAAATGAGGCTATGCTCTACCTGAAGACAAAATGAGGGATGGAAAGATGGAGATATACTGGGGGTATTTTTAGCCTAATCCCATGTCTACCAGGTGATTTGATATTCATTTGTGATTGCAGCAAATCCATGCCAGGCTGTAAAAGCTAAGGTTCTATGAGGGCTTCACCTGCAAGCAAATGAAAACTGTCAGATCCTCAGAGCCCCCAGGACACTCGTTTATCATGGTGAGAAATGTTGATATTAATAAGCCCTTCCACCTGGTACAATCTCTTGTCATCACCCCCCACTACCAGTTTCTATTTGGAGAATAAAACTGGCAGCAAACAGAGCTTCACACTTCTTGCAGACCTGTTGGATAAACACACGCAAACACTCACAGCAACCATTTCACACCTAATGAATGGGAGGTGAAGGTGTCGGACTGCATGGCAGGAGATCTGAGAGCTGCTTTTGCTTGGATTCTCTCTCCCCTGGACCTGACAGCAATGAGCAACATGTGACCCTCCCCGACTTCCTGCATGTGAAGTGCCTAAATGCACTGGGACAAAGTCGGGACTCACGTACCCAGGTCAGGGAAAGCCCCCTCCGAGGGATGGGGCATGCTTTTAAACCCATCCTTTTTGAGATCTGAGAGAAGAGGCAGATTTAGATTTTATGAGGCCTGAAGCGTGTGCCATGTGGAGCCCTCTTTAAGAAAAAGAGTACCCAATTATGGATACAAAGTGAGATTTGAAAGTCACGATTTATTTAGAATGAGAAAAGAAATCATAACAAAATCCAAAGCTTAAAAACGCTGACCAATACCATAAACATCACAAAATCTAGAAAAATGATACTTTGTTAACTGCCTGACATACGACTAAAATATTGTTTCCTTTTTTGAACCACATACTCTTTAGATCACTTCTTCAAATAGCACCAATTTAATCATAGATCTGCAGAGAGGAGACAAGTTAGTCTTATATCCAGCATATTTGTTCAACATTCTTATCGATTGTTTCAAAAAATTTCTTTTGGCTTCACAACTCATTATTGGAAATGCCATGTAAATGTTTAGGATTGTTGTTAATTTGGGAAAAACTTCCAACAAAATTTCTTTCCACATGATTGCTAGACTTCAGAGCATATCAAGTTTTCTTCAGCAGTGACTACTCTTAAACACTCCTTGAATTGAGAATTACTCATTGATTCATTAATCAGTTGGTCATCCATGTCCTCGTTACAGAGGCGTATCATGAGTTGTATGTTATCCTCATAGGTGTCAGTTTATCAGCAAGGAATGTAAATCTTTCCCCAACGTGTTCATATGATTCACTCCTCTTCACTAACTGGATTATTAAACAATCCAAGAATCTATTCATTATTATTCTATTGAAAAGTTATCTCTTCCACTTACTGAATTACTGCTGTAGATATGATTAAACATTTTTTGGTTATAGTTCTATCTTTGATGTCAGAATAATTTCCATTTATTCCATTGCTTTTCTTTTTTCATTGACTTTTTTCCTGAAATTTCTCTCAGTTCTTGAATAAATGTATTTAAAGATGATAAATGAGGGACTTCCCTGGTGGTCCAGTGGGTAAGACTCTGCTGTCCCAATGCAGGGGCCTGGGTTCCATCCCTGGTCGGGGAACTAGATCCCGCATGCATGCCACAACTAAGAAGTCTGCATGCCGCAACTAAGAGTCCGCATGCCACAACAAAGATCCCACGTGCCGCAACTAAGACCTGGTGCAGCCAAAATAAATAAATAAATACAAAAGAAAAGATGATAAATGAATGTCACCTTCACATATGCCAACACTGGGAGTCTATTCTACCATATTTCCTTTATTGAAATGTTCCAAAATCTTTCCAAATTGAATTAAAATGACATATTGAGCTTTATGAACTTTTAAGTAAACACCCTGCTACTTATTTGTATTTGAGTTTCTCTTCTGAGTCTTCAAAAATATATTGTAGAGTCTTAAAGGTTGTTGTACCCATGTAGCGAGACTAGAACAGATTTATAATGGCAGACCAGTCATTATGAACATAATTCCAGTGTTGTGTGCTGTAGGACACATTCACACTGAAATAAAACCTCTGGTCCTGCACATTTTGCACAGTAGAAATATTCCTGGAAGCCATTCCCACACCAGATAGCCAACAATAACTCAACTATACATGAAAGTGATACTGATTTCAAACCGCATAATTATATCCCATTAAATGGAATAACTAAATTAAATATGTCCCCAACTCAACTTCCCCTTAGCCAAATATCCAAAATGCCCATCAGTACCACAGCATTACCTGGGATGAGGGAGAACGTGATGGAAAAGAAGTTGCAGTACAAAAAGACAATGGTCTTCACCAATTTCAAAAAAGTGTTTACTTTTTTTTTTTTTAAAGTGTTTACTTTTAAGGAAGTGCTTGATTTGAAAGAATCCCAAAGGCTAAATCTGGGATAACTTGGGCAACAAAATAAATAATGATAGTAGTGGATTGTAACCTATAGGAAAAGCTCATATCCATGAGTTTATAGTGGTATAAATAAAATAATTGATTAAATACAGAAATGAGGGACAAGAGATAGCTCTTACTTATAGAAGATTTTCAATTAATAAAAGTAGAAGGGAATACAGAAATACAAAATCACCATTTGACAAATACCACAGTACTAATTGTTGCAGGCAAGAAACATTAATGGATGGTAAAATCAGGGGGTGAAAGTGTGATGATAAATAGGATATTTACATAGTATCAAAGTGTCTCATCACATACTTATTAATTACTTGGGGGGAAAAAATCAAACTTTACAGAGGAGAAACCTGGCAGCAGCACCTTAACCAAATAGTCAAAGTTAACGTCACCAGTGGGCAGCTTCAAGATGGCGGAAGAGTAAGACGCGGAGATCATCTTCCCCCCTACAGATACATCAGAAATACATCTACACGTGGAACAACTCCTACAGAACACCTACTGAGGCAGAAGACCTCAGACCTCCCAAAAGGCAAGAAACTCCCCACGTACCTGGGTAGGGCAAAAGAAAAAACAGAGACAAAAGAATAGGGATGGGACCTGCACCAGTGGGAGGGAGCTGTGAAGGAGGAAAGGTTGCCACACACTAGGAAGCCCCTTCGCGGGCGGAGACTGCGGGTGGCGGAGGGGGGAAGCTTCGGAGCCGAGGAGGATAGCACAACAACAGGGGTGCGGAGGGCAAAGCGGGGAGATTCCCACACAGAGGATCGGTGCTGACCGTCACTCACCAGCCTGAGAGGCTTGTCTGCTCCCCCGCCGGGGCGGGCGGGGCTGGGAGTTGAGGCTCCGGCTTCGGTCAGAGCGCAGGGAGAGGACTGGGGTTGGCGGCGTGAACAGGGCCTGAAGGGGGCTAGTGCGCCACGGCTAGCCGGGAGGGAGTCCGGGAAAAGGTCTGGACCTAATGAAGAGGCAAGAGACTTTTTCTTACCTCTTTGTTTCCTGGTGCGCGAGGACAGAGGATTCAGCGTGCTGCTTAAAGGAGCTCCAGAGACGGGCGCGAGCCGCGGCTAACAGCGCGGACCCCAGAGACGGGCATGAGACGCCAAGGCTGCTGCTGCCGCCACCAAGAAGCCTGTGTGCGAGCACAGCTCACCATACACACCTCCCCTCCCGGGAGCCTGTGCAGCCCGCCACTGCCAGGGTCCCAGGATCCAGGGACAACTTCCCCGGGAGAACGCACGGCGCGCCTCAGGCTGGTGCAACGTCACGCTGGCCTCTGCCGCCGCAGGCACGCCCCACACTCCGTGCCCCTCCCCCCCCCCTCCGGAGACCTACACGCAGAGGCGGGGCCAAATCCAAAGCTGAGCCCCGGGAGCTGTGAGAACAAAGAAGAGAAAGGGAAATCTCTCCCAACAGCCTCAGGAGAAGCGGATTAAATCTCCACAATCAACTTGATGTACCCTGCATCTGTGGAATACCTGAATACACAACAAATCATCCCAAATTGAGGAGGTGGACTTTGGGAGCAAAGATATATTATTTTTTCCCCTTTTTCTCTTTTTGTGAGTGTGTATATGTACGCTTCTGTGTGTGATTTTGTCTGTATAGCTTTGCTTTCACCATTTATCCTAGGGTTCTGTCCGTCCTTTTTTTTACTTTTTAAAATTTTTTCTTAATAATTATTTTTTAATTTAATAACTTTATTTTATTTTATCCTCTTCCTTCCTTCCTTCCTTCCTTCCTTCCTTCCTTCCTTTCTTTCTATTTTTTCTCCTTTTATTCTGAGCCGTGTGGATGAAAGGCTCTTGGTGCTGCAGCCAGGAGTCAGTGCTGTGCCTCTGAGGTGGGAGAGCCAACTTCAGGATACTGGTCCACAAGAGACCTCCCAGCTCCACGTAATATCAAACGGCGAAAATCTCGCAGAGATCTCCATCTCAACGCCAAGACCCAGCTTCACTCAACGACCAGCAAGCTACATTGCTGGACACACTGTGCCAAACAACTAGCAAGACAGGAACACAGACCCATCCATTAGCAGAGAGGCTGCCTAAAATCATAATAAGGCCACAGACACCCCAAAACACACCACCAGATGTGGACCTGTCCACCAGAAAGACAAGATCCAGCCTCATCCACCGGAACACAGGCACTAGTCCCCTCCACCAGGAAACCTACACAACCCACTGCACCAACCTTAGCCACTGGGGACAGACACCAAAAACAACGGAAACTACGAACCTGCAGCCTGCAAAAAGGAGACCCCAAACACAGTAAAATAAGCAAAATGAGACAACAGAAAAACACACAGAAGATGAAGGAGCAAGGTAAAAACCCACCAGACCTAACAAATGGAGAGGAAATAGGAAGTCTACCTGAAAAAGAATTCAGAATAATGATAGTAAAGATGACCCAAAATCGTGGAAATAGAATAGAGAAAATGCAAGAAACATTTAACAAGGACCTGGAAGAACTAATGGGGAAACAAGCAATGATGAACAACACAATAAATGGAATTAAAAATACTCTAGAAGGGATCAATAGCAGAATAACTGAGGCAGAAGAACGGAGAAGTGACCTGGAAGATAAAATAGTGGAAGTAACTACTGCAGAGCAGAATAAAGAAAAAAGAATGAAAAGAACTGAGGACAGTCTCAGAGACCTCTGGGACAACATTAAACACACCAACATTCGAATTATAGGGGTCCCAGAAGAAGAGAAAAAGAAAGGGACTGAGAAAATATTTGAAGAGATTATAGTTGAAAACTTCCCTAATATGGGAAAGGAAATAGTTAACCAAGTCCAGGAAGTGCAGAGAGTCCCATACAGGATAAATCCAAGGAGAAACACGCAAAGACATATATTAATCAAACTATCAAAAATTAAATAGAAAGAAAACATATTAAAAGCAGCAAGGGGAAAACAACACATAACACACAAGGGAATCCCCATAAGGTTAACAGCTGATCTTTCAGCAGAAACTCTGCAAGCCAGAAGGGAGTGGCAGGAGATATTTAAAGTGATGAAGGAGAAAAATCTACAACAAAGATTACTCTACCCAGCAAGATCTCATTCAGATTTGATGGAGAAATTAAAACCTTTACAGACAAGCAAAAGCTGAGAGAGCTCAGCACCACCAAACCAGCTTTACAACAAATGCTAAGGGAACTTCTTTAGGCAGGAAACACAAGAGAAGGAAAAGACCTACAATAACAAACCCAAAACAATTAAGAAAATGGGAATAGGAACATACATATCGATAATTACCTTGAATGTAAATGGATTAAATGCTCCCACCCAAAGACACAGACTCACTGAATGGATACAAAAAAAAGACCCGTATATATGCTGTCTACAAAAGACCCACTTCAGACCTAAGGACACTTACAGACTGAAAGTGAGGGGATAGAAAAAGATACTCCATGCAAATGGAAATCAAAAGAAAGCTGGAGTAGCAAATCTCATATCAGACAAAATAGACTTTAAAATAAAGACTATTACAAGAGACAAAGAAGGACACTACATAAGGATCAAGGGATCGATCAAAGAAGAAGATATAACAATTGTAAATATTTATGCACCCAACATAGGAGCACCTCAATACATAAGGCAAATACTAACAGCCATAAAAGGGTAAATCGACAGTAACACAATCATAGTAGGGGACTTTAATACCCCACTTTCACCCATGGACAGATCATCCAAAATGAAAATAAATAAGGAAACACAAGCTTTAAATGATACAATAAACAAGATGGACTTAATTAATATTTATAGGACATTCCATCCAAAAACAACAGAATACACATTCTTCTCAAGTGCTCATGGAACATTCTCCAGGATAGATCATATCTTGGATTACAAATCAAGCCTTGGTAAATTTAAGAAAATTGAAATCGTATCAAGTATCTTTTCTGACCACAATGCTATGAGATTAGATATCAATTACAGGAAAAGATCTGTAAAAAATAAAAACACAAGGGGGCTAAACAATACACTACTTAATAACCAAGTGATCACTGAAGAAATCAAAGAGGAAATAAAAAAATACCTAGAAACAAATGACAATGGAGACACGACGACCCAAAACCTATGGGATGCAGCAAAAGCAGTTCTAAGAGGGAAGTTTATAGCCATACAATCCTACCTTAAGAAACAGGAAACATCTCGAATAAACAACCTAACCTTGCACCAAAAGCAGTTAGAGTAAGAACAAAAAAACCCCCAAAGTTAGCAGAAGGAAAGATCATAAAGATCAGATCAGAAATAAATGAAAAAAGAAATGAAGGAAACAATACCTAATATCAATAAAACTAAAAGCTGGTTCTTTGAGAAGATAAACAAAATAGATAAACCATTAGCCAGACTCATCAAGAAAAAAAGGGAGAAGACTCAAATCATTAGAATTAGAAATGAAAAAAGAGAAGTAACAACTGACACTGCAGAAATACAAAGGATAATGAGAGATTACTACAAGCAACTATATACCAATGAAATGGACAACCTGGAAGAAATGGACAAATTCTTAGAAATGCACAACCTGCCAAGACTGAATCAGGAAGAAATAGAAACTATGAGCAGACCAATCACAAGCACTGAAATTGAAACTCTGATTAAAAACCTTCCAACAAACAAAAGCCCAGGGCCAGATGGCTTCACAGGCAAATTCTATCAAACATTTAGAGAAGAGCTAACACCTGTCCTTCTCAAACTCTTCCAAAATATAACAGAGGGAGGAATACTCCCAAGCTCATTCTACGAGGTCACCATCACCCTGATACCAAAACCAGACAAAGATGTCACAAAGAAAGAAAACTACAGGCCAATATCACTGATGAACATAGATGCAAAAATCCTCAACAAAATACTAGCAACCGGAATCCAGCAGCACATTAAAAGGATCATACACCATGATCAAGTGGGTTTTATTCCAGGAATGCAAGGATTCTTCAATATATGCAAATCAATCAATGTGGTAGAGCATATTAACAAACTGAAGGAGAAAAACCATATGATCGTCTCAGTAGATGCAGAGAAAGCTTTTGACAAAATTCAACACCCATTTATGATAAAAACCCTGCAGAATGTAGACATAGAGGGACTTTCCTCAACATAATAAAGGCCATATATGACAAACCCACAGCCAACATCGTCCTCAATGGTGAAAAACTGAAACCATTTCCACTAGGATCAGGAACAAGACAAGGTTGCCCACTCTCACCACTATTATTCAACATGGTTTTGGAAGTTTTAGCCACAGCAATCAGAGAAGAAAAAGAAATAAAGGGAATCCAAATCGGAAAAGAAGAAGTAAACCTGTCACTGTTTACAGATGACATGATACTATACATAGAGAATCCTAAAGATGCTACCAGAAAACTACTAGCGCTAATCAATGAATTTGTTAAAGTAGCAGGATACAAAATTAATGCACAGAAATCTTTGACATTCCTATACACTAATGATGAAAAATCTGAAAGTGAAATTAAGAAAATACTCCCATTTACCATTGCAACAAAAAGAATAAAATATCTAGGAATAAACCTACCTAAGGAGACGAAAGACCTGTATGCAGAAAATTATAAGACACTGATGAAAGAAATTAAAGATGATACAAATAGATGGAGAGATATACCATGTTCTTGGATTGGAAGAATCAACCTTGTGAAAATGAGTTTACTACCCAAAGCAATCTACAGATTTAATGCAATCCCTATCAAACTACCAATGGCATTTTTCACAGAACTAGAACAAAAAATTTCACAATTTGTATGGAAACACAAAAGACCCCGAATAGCCAAAGCAATCCTGAGAACGAAAAATGGAGCTGGAGGAATCAGGCTCCCTGACTTCAGACTATACTACAAAGCTACAGTAATCAAGACAGTATGGTGCTGGCACAAAAAAAGAAATATAGATCAATGGAACAGGATAGAAAGCCCAGAGATAAACCCACGCACATATGGTCACCTTATCTTTGATAAAGGAGGCAAGAATATACAGTGGAGAAAAGACAGCCTCTTCAATAAGTGGTGCTGGGAAAACTGGACAGGTACATGTAAAAGTATGAAATTAGAATACTCCCTAACACCATACACACAAATAAACTCAAAATGGATTACAGACCTAAATGTAAGGCCAGACACTATCAAACTCTTAGAGGAAAACATAGGCAGAACACTCTATGACATAAATCACAGCAAGATCCTTTCTGACCCACCTCCTAGAGGAATGGAAATAAAAACAAATATAAACAAATGGGACCTAATGAAACTTCAAAGCGTTTGCACAGCAAAGGAAACCATAAACAAGACCAAAAGACAACCCTCAGAATGGGAGAAAATATTTGCAAATGAAGCAACTGACAAAAGATTAATCTCCACAATTTACAAGCAGCTCATGCAGCTCAATATCAAAAAAACAAACAACCCCATCTAAAAACGGGCAGAAGACCTAAATAGACATTTCTCCAAAGAAGATACACAGATTGCCAACAAACATGTGAAAGAATACTCAACATCCTTAATCATTAGAGAAATGCAAGTCAAAACTACCATGAGATATCATCTCACACTGGTCAGAATGGCCATCATCAAAAAATCTAGAAACAGTAAATGCTGAAGAGGGTGTGGAGAAAATGGAACCCTCTTGCACTGTTGGTGGGAATGTAAATTGATAGAGCCACTATGGAGAACAGTATGGAGGTTCCTTAAAAAACTAAAAATAGAACTAGCATACCACCTAGCAATCCCACTACTGGGCATATACCCTGAGAAAACCATAATTCAAAAAGAGTCATGTACCAAAATGTTCATTGCAGCACTATTTACAATAGCCAGGACATGGGAGGAACCTAAGTGTCCATCAATAGATGAATGGATAAAGAAGATGTGGCACATATATACAATGGAATATTACTCAGCCATAAAAAGAAACGAAGTTGAGTTATTTGTAGTGAGGTGGATGGACCTAGAGTCTGTCATACAGAGTGAAATAAGTCAGAAAGAGAAAAAGGAATAGGAATACTAGATGCTAACACATATGTATGGAATCTAAGGGAAAAAAAGGTCATGAAGAACCTAGGGGTAAGACGGGAATAAAGACACAGACCTACTAGAGAATGGACTTGAGGATATGGGGAGGGGGAAGGGTAAGCTGTGACAAAGTGAGAGAGTGGCATGGACATATATACACTACCAAACGTAAAATAGATAGCTGGTGGGAAGCAGCCGCATAGCACAGGGAGATCAGCTGGGTGCTTTGTGACCACCTAAAGGGGTGGAATAGGGAGAGTGGGTGGGAGGGAGATGTAAGAGGGAAGAGATATGGGAACATATGTATATGTATAACTGATTCACTTTGTTATAAAGCAGAAACTAACACACCATTGTAAAGCAATTATACTCCAATAAAGATGTTAAAAAAAATACAAAATAAACGTCACTAATCATGAGACACATCAACATCATGTACCACCTGATACAATGTCTGAGAAGAACAGAACATCACTATCACATCAGTGAACTCTTTAGGGGTCCAGTGGTTTGGGGCTTACAGTGACATCTCTTGAAATTAAGGGACAAATTATTGCATCTCACACCTCCTGCCACTAAGGTAGAAGCCAATGCCTGGTAGGCCTCTTCAGGATCTGGAGGCCACTTAGTGATATTTCTCTGATCCATTTACCAGGTAGCATGGAAGGCTGTCAGCTTTGAGTCACAGCAAGTCTCAGATGCAATGCAAAAACCATATTGCTTGAGTCAAATGACTGAGCAGACCCTACTAATATTAGAGTTATCTGTGATGGAAAAAAAACATCATGTGGAATTAATGGCATGCTCCAATTGGAGAATCACAATGCAGACCCCTGGGGTCCTGCAGCCAGGCCATGCCTTCTGCAGAGGAGAGCTATACACCATTTGAAAAATAGCTCCTTGCATGTCACTGGCCCTGATAGAGATGGAGCATCTGCCAAGTGACCATGTGGCCAAAGCTGCCCATCATGATCTGGGTGGTGTCCAGCCTGCCAAGGCATCAAGTCGGCAGGCCCAATAGCCCTCTGTATATAATGGAAGCGGTACATCTGGGATTGGGCAAGAGCAAGGCAAGAAGACAAATGTAAGCTGCACTAGTAGATGGCCCAGATCCCCATGTCACCCACCATTGTTGTACCAGTGTCTCACCCTCACAAAATTTATGACCACATGGAGGATGCGTTATGGCCAAGCAGACAGAGGAAGAAAAAGGCTGAGATTGGTTCAAGGATAGGTTGGCTTGATTTGGAGATGCTAGGCAAAAATAGACTGCTGTGGCACTCAGGGCCATCCTGAAAAACAGTGTTAAGGGGAAACCCCCTCACTGGGCAGAACACATGGTTATTCACTTTGTATGGAGTAGGAATCGAGGTAGGAATATACAACTCATGGATATGGAAAATGACTAGGCTGGTTAGCGGGGGGCGCCAGAAAGGAGAACGATTATAGGCCTGGAGCCTGGGGAAGTGCATGTAGATGGACCTATGGGAGTGGGTAAGTTGAGTGAAAACCTTTGTATTACATGTTAATGTCCACCAGACAACATCTACTGTAGAGGATGTGCTAAACTCAGTGAAGGAGGGGTGCTATCCTCTACAATGCAGTTAACACCCTAAATCAAAGACTATTGTTCGATTTGGTATCCCCAGTAGGTAGAAAACAGGGGTCCAGGAACCAAGGGGTCGAAGTAGGAAAGAATGATGGTACCAATCAATGATGGTAAATTGACAAGTGCAGCAGCCATGAACAGAGAATGGCATACTGACCATCAGCTCAGGGGTGATGGTTTGAGTCATCCCATTAGATTAAACACCTTGACAAGCAAAGTCAGCAGGCAGAGGAATATAAAACGAGTCATTGTTGCCTTGAACCCAACTGCAGCCTCTTGGGTTACAGATCATCCCTCTAATCTTCCTCTGGAAAGTGGCAAAGGGGACCGACCAGAATCCCAGAAGAGTTGTTCCCAGATGGATTGAACTTACTAAACAAAGCCAGTGGGTTTGATCAGTGCCAGCAGTGGACTGTAGTGAATGCCCAGATCCTTCCATTTTGGGCCGAGGCTCCCATTCCCTGAGTTCCCATGAGTGTTGGCTACTGACTGTTCACATCTGAGCTCCTCTTTAAGAATTGCCCTCCACTAAAGGGACCTGTGGGGAGAACAAGCTGGGGCTCTCTTGCCTCAATTTGAAACAATTCAGAAGGACTAACCCAGCACCAGAACTCCCCATAGAATTGGCTGAGGCCTCTGTCGTAACTATGTTACAATTCAGCTCCTCCTCGAGCTCATTCCTGCTTCCTCACTCCCTTATGGGGGTTGTTCCCAGGAACAGTCATCCTGCACACAAATGTCTACCACAGTCTGTTTCTCAGGGAACCTGACTCCAGACTCCAGACTTTTCTGCATGCTCTTGACATGAGTAGGAGTGCTTGCCTCTGCACCAAATGGTCCCAACTACT
The DNA here is from genome assembly GCF_008692025.1 of Phocoena sinus. NCBI lineage: Eukaryota > Metazoa > Chordata > Mammalia > Artiodactyla > Phocoenidae > Phocoena > Phocoena sinus. Next base: position 63,543,772 of record NC_045766.1, read on the forward strand.
GTAGACGTGGGAGGATGATGTGAAGCAGAGCTCCCACTATCCCTATAGGGACATACAAGCGAACAAGAGGTCAAATTTGTGGTTTTAAGTCACTGAGATTTGACAGTTGCTTGTTACCACAGTACAATCTAACCCATCCTAGTTGATACAGAACCAATACAATAATTCTGCCTTTAAAATTTTATAGATTTTGGTCCCAGAGGTGATTAGAGGTGGCCAAGGCCAAACCTCACTTTAGGAGGCAGGTGCAGGTCTGAGCTTATCGGTGCCAAACTAGAATCAAGCTAGAAAGAGAGAAATGGAATCAAAAAGGCTGGGTGCCACCTCACTGGAGCTTTTCCTGAGTCTGGCTGAGAGTTGCAGGATGGAATGCACTTAGAGTTGCTTGCAGCAGTTGCTGGACGAGTCTGGAACACGAGGATGAATTACTAGTCAGCAGGTCATGGTTAGAGTCGGTTGGCCAGCTGTCCGTGTGGTTTCAGGTCATTGCCAAGTGCTTCTGTGGGTAATTCAGATGAGTCTGGACTCAAGTTGGAAGTGAGTTGATGCCTGTATCTATGAGAAAAATGAAGACTAATAATTCAGGGCTGTGTTCCATGTTTTTGTTCAGTGGGAGACATGAATCCAAGACAAAGGCCTTGGCACTAGACGGTACATTCACACACTATAGAACTTGTTAAAGCCCTTTCCAAGGAGCCTTAGGCAATGGTTTCTGCTGATGAAACTTGACCAGGCACGAGGCTTTATGTCATGGCCATGTCTATCCAGGTGGGTTGTAGGGTTTCTTGAGCCTGTGAATGGTCCCTTGACACCCTTGTTAATGCCCTGGAATATAACACAATGTTATCTGGCTCAGGAATGTTCTGTTGGTCTAGCTGCTGAGGAAGAAACCAGAGTTTCACTCATTAATATTTCATGACGGTAAATTCTTGGTAATTTGTGTGTTGTAGACCTAATCAACCTAAGAGCCATAGGCAGTGCATCTGGACTCTTCCATCCAGTTTCTGCACAAATCTTGGCCAGCTTATTATTTTCAATCTCATTTTGACATTTCATTCCCTCTGTTGACTGCAGACAATGTGGGCTTTGACAGCATTAATGATTCTGTAGGCTTTACAACTGTACGACCTTACCTGTCAAACATATGTCCCTATGGTTGTAGAGTGTTCCAAACCTAGGGATGAGGATATGTAAAATCTTTTGCCGATCATCACAGCATCAGCCCGGCACACAGATATGCTTCTACCCATCTTGAAGAGACCCATAAATTACTAAAACATGTCCATATGGATAGCTTTTTCTTTATCTGGATAAATTCACTTGAATATTAATTACGAATAACCCCCAAAGGAGAAAATGAGCTGCTTTCTTTCCTTCTTTTTTTTTCCTGACAGTTGCCCCACTTTCCCTCTTCAGTTGTGAGTCTGATAAATAGGACAGCTCTTAGTATACTGTCTGGCCAGACTAGAACATTTTGGACATCCTGGTCAAGCCCCATGTCTCCTACCAGCCCCTCTTGGCTCCCATGGTCATGTCATGGGCTTTGTAAGCAAGATAAGGAGGAAGCAATTCCTTTTGTGCCAAACAAGATATGGATGTAAAAACCCCTGCCCATCTGCAAAGGTCCTGATCTGAACCTGAGACTCATTCCAAAGTGCAGTCTAAGGAGTGCTCAGCTGAGAAGGTGGGAAAAAAGGTGCAGTCTGAGAGTAGTCAATGACCAAGGCTGTGCTATTAGCCAAAGCAAACATCTTTTTATGTAGCACCAAGACATTAGACATTTTAATTCCTCCACAAGTTCCTCCCTTGTCATAAACTGCCCAAAGGCACAGAAAGTCAGACTTTAAAGAATAAAGTGTACTTTATTCTTGGGCCCAAGGCCCAAGTGAGGGCAGCAGGTTTGCCCCCCAGGAGGTAAAGCAGGGCTGCAATGTCCTGTGGAGGACAGATTGCATCCCAGAGACTAATCCTGTTCTGTTCATTCTCTTTCTTAAACTGATGACTGCCTTACATTGTGCTATGCATTGCTAAGCCCTCCTAACACAGTAACACTGTGAGATAATCTTATCTCCGTTTTGTAGATGAGAGAAATCACAGAGTTCAAGAGGCTGGGTTGCCTTGGCTGAGCCTGGATTTGAACCCAGGTCCATCTGCCGCATAAGCCCTTGCACTTCACCTTGGCTACAGCCCTTCTCTTCTATGCAAAACGGTCCCTTTTTTGCAGTACAAGCCTTAGCAGGAGACTTACTGATGAACCTGTGTGTCTAGGGAATGCAGCAATAGGAAAGAGATCTATTTTATTCATCGGCTGGTTCATTCTTTCATTCATTCCTCCACCCATTCACTTAACAAATATTTATTGAGCTGTTACTTTGTCCCAGATACCCAGCTAGGTGCTGAAATAGAGAGGTAAACAAGACAGATGGTCCACTGAGGAAATCAGACACTAAATAAGTAAACACACAAATAAATATATAATTACAAACTGCGATAAGTGCTTTTTTTCCCAGCCCATTACCATCTGCAGCAGCAATATTGGAAAAGCAATTTCGGTTTCATGGTTTGTGAATCGGAACTGAACGAAGGCACTGCTCCAAAGAAATATAATGCAAACCACACACGTGAGTATAAATTTCCTAGCAGCCACATTCGGGCACGTGAGAACAAACAGGTGAAACTGATTTTAATAATACTGTATGTTATTTAAGCTAAGATATCCAAAATAGCTCTTCGACAAGTATCTCACTATTAACGAGGTATTTTACATTCTTTTTTTTCAGGCTGTCTTCAAAATCCAGTGTGTGTTTTAGGCTTATAGCACATCTCGATTCAAACTAGTCTCATTTCAAATGCTCAATAGCCATGGGTTGACCATGGGGACTGTGGTGCAGAGCACATCTTTAGTGGATACTGAGAGTGCCGCTCTTGCCTGTACGTCCAGAATTTTCAACCTTGGCTGACATGGAACGCACCTGGAGAATCACAGAGTCTCATTTCATTGGTGTGGGGTAGGTTGGGCTGTGGGAGAGGGCTTGCCCTGGCACCAGTGTATTTTAAAAGTCCCAGGTGATTCTAATGTGTGGTGAGGGCTGAGAAGCACTGCCCTAAACAGTGCTAGTTTTGCACCCAAATTCTTCAGATTATGCAGGATGTCAGGCTGGAAGCTCCTCTATGCAATCCAGCCTGATATCTTGCCCCAGCCCCCCACCTCTCCTGCAAATCCAGCCCTGACCCCAGGCTCGGGGCCAATGACCTCAGTCCAGAAAGCTGGGTTGAGGAGCTCTAGGGCAGCTGTGGCGGCCCAGCATCCACACCTAGGCTGCCGCTCCCACTCTGCCATTGTGGCCCTGGCTCTGATTCCACCTTCACTGTTGGATTCTATACTGTGTCTAAGTCTCTCTTGTCTTGAGAATCTGCCTGGTGTCTCTAGCCCTGGACCTGCCTAGATTTTGTCTGTTCCCTTTCCTGTCCCCCTACTGTCCTGTCCCCTTGCCTCCTCTGTGAGCACCTATTGCAGGACTCCACCCTTTCTCCCACCTGCTGGGATGCCTACCACCTCTTACCAAGTCCTCCTGAGGATTCAAACTCGCTGCTCCCCTGCCTTGCCAGGCCCCTCATTCTTGGGATCCCTGGTGCCACCAGCCTCACTGCTTTCCCCTCATCCCCTCCCACCTCTCCCCAGCACCTGACCCACCTTCCCTCCCTTGGTGGTTAAACCTTCCCTTCCCAATCCATATCAGAGCACCTCAAGCCCAAGCTCCTTTAACATCCGGTCACAGGCTCATTAATCTTTGTGTCCAGGTACTTCAACCTGCTCAGGAAAGAGGAACCTCTGCTTATTTTTGTGCCTCTCTTCTTATTTACAGTTTTCATTTTACTTTCTTTCTTTAGCCTCCTGCTGCTTTTCCTGCTCCAGGACTCCCATCCCCAGAGGAGAGAATAGAAAGTCTGATAAACAGCGGAGCAAACGCCCCTACAACCCTCGCAAGAGGTGTTTGCTCCTGAGCTGACTCACTACCCTTGATGGCGTCAGGGAGTGCGGACAGGGCTGCAAAACCAGGGGAGAAAACTTCTCCAGGAAGTTTGACTTCAAGTTCAGTCTTCCCTTGCTGTCTCTTGTGCAGAACTTGCACAAAGTTTTTTTGTTTTTGTTTTTTTTCTAAGAGTCCTGAGGACAGCTTTGTTACAATCAGCCCTGCAGTCCTGTTAGGAGGGTAGCAGAACCCTTGGCTGGAAAGTTAGTGATTTCCATGCTGGTTTCCATAAGCTTACAGCTGCTGTCTCCAGGGCCAGACTTGTCAGATAAATAAAATTAAGGCTGTGAGGCTGTTACCTAAAACCTACCATAATTCTATTCACACCAGGGATTTATGGAAAGATGAAGATGAAGAAGAGAAGAATTTTTAAATCAGTTCATCACACATTCAGAGTCCAGGACTTTGGCAGGCAGCCCTTCTAGTGTGTGAGGGCAGGAAGGATGACTTTTCCCAACTGTGGAAAATTCCTGTGGCCCCAGGACACTAGGTGAGATTTCTGGGGGTGATGGCCACTCTGGCCCTCTCCTTGGCCCTCTCCTTGGCCCTCTCCTAGAACTACTGTGCCATAAATTGTCCTGGTCATTGGACAAACATCACGTTTATCTCTAGATCATTCAATATTGTCCATTAACCTGAAATGCTAGAGTTTAACAGCGTTAACGGTGGAGGGAATGTTGCAGAACAGTAGCACAAGGCTTGTGGGGTCCTAGATGGATGGGTTGCTCAATGGATGGTTGGATGAATGGATAGGTGGACGGATGGATGGATGGATGGATGGGGGCCTGCCAGGCCGACCATGAATAGAATTTGTGTTTCTCTCTTATGTGTCATGGGATAATATTTGGAAACACCTATCAATGTACATTTTACCCCTGATACTATATTTTTATTTCTTGGCTTTTCCACTATTAAAAAGTAAGAGATAAAAACAGTATCTTCTTCACTGGGTTACTGTGAGGATTAAATGGGGTAATTCCAGAAAGCTGTTTAGTCAGAGTATTAACTCATAGTAAGACATCAATACCTGGCAGCTCTTGTTATTATTCCCCCCTTTTATGTTAGTGACTTGCCCAAGATCACACAGCTAGTAAATGTGTAGCCCAGCTATGCCCCATTGGGAAACAGCTGCTGGCTTAGATTTCTCCAGAACCTCACTTTTCCCCCTTAGAGGAAGAACAGCACCACTGAGGCTTCCCAACATCAGTGTAGACCAGTCTTCCTCCCCTCCTTCAACTGGTCACACAGTCTGTGCTGGAAGGAAAAAAAGAGGGGTGTGTGTGTGTGTGTGTGTGTGTGTGTCTGTGTGTTTGTGTGTGTGTGCTGGGGGCAAGGGAAGAAAAGAGGTCTGCTATCCCGTCTGGAAAATTATGATATATGGGAGGACACAGGTATGATTTCTTGAAAAATCTTATAGGAATGGAAGCTCTCAGTTTTCATTTTGGAAGTCCGACCCCCATGGCACTGATGGCCCCTCAGATAGGAGGGAAATGCAGAGCCAGGCAGGTAAAGAAGAGGAGCTAGAGGTTCAGCTCTCCCTCTGCTCCCTCTCTGGGATTCTTTAAATAAACACACCTGCAGTGAGATTCTATGCAAATGAGGGGCCTCCCTGGCGCCCTTCACCCCCAGGCTGGTTACAAAAGTCCCTGCTTGCCCTGAATGTCAAGTATGAACCCACAGGAGGAAGACCAGCACTGGAATCTGTATGTTGAAAGCTGTGTCTTTTGGGCAAATTAATTCTCCCCTGGGAGTCTCTGAGTTGAGGGAGAAGGGAGGGCAAGGGCCGGCCTCTGAGAGGTGTTGTTATTTGAGTCGGGTAGAAAGTTGCTGGGGACATCGGCATTTTCAGCCAGAGGCATAGGATATAACTCGGCATTGGTGTCTAAACTTGACCTCAGGGCAGCCTCCAGGGCCCTTCTAAGTCTGAGGCCCCAAGACAGGGCAGGGCCTGAGACCGTCAGAGCTGCTCAGTGGCTGTACAGATGGGGGCAGCTTGGTGAGAGCCAGGCCACTCCTCCGTGTGTGCCACCGTCCTGCGGGCGCAGACAGCAAAGCATGGTCCTGGGCACAGAGGTGACTTGTTAAATGGGCAGCCTCCAGACTGCTCGAGACTCAGATTTGTTCTTCGAAAAGTACATGGTACCAATCCCAAGAGGGCTGTTCCTGAAAGCAGACCAGCCACTGCATTTTCTCCGTGAAGATTTCACTGTAACTCATAACTTGCATTTTCCTGGTGCTAAGCAGCAGCAGCGAAAGCGTCATCAGGAATCACAGTTAATTTGCACATTTTAAAAACTATATTTCAGAAAGGGCCTTGAATCTTTAAACACAGCATCTGAAAACACTGGTTTTCCATAAGTACATAGATGAGGTAGGTAGGGCATGCAGCTTGGATGAGATCCATGAATCATGGACATACCGCTAAGAGTCTAGCTGAGCAGCCAATGGAGAAGACAGGTGACAGAGAACCCAAGTGCCACTTAAAGGACCCCCCTACATGAAAATTCAGCTCTGGGAAGCAGTTACATCAGTGCAGGTAAGTTTTTCATTATGCGAGATTTTTCTCACGATTCCTTTTGATAAAGAGTTTTTCTGGATCACTTACAATATAGTCTGATTTACAAAAAGCCCATCTGTTCACAACACTCAATGTTTGTAAAAGCAAAATGGTTGGGTATGGCTACAAAAGAAAGGAGGATCTACTGCTCACATGACAGCGGCAAGGGCAACGCCCAGTTGACTCAAAGGAGCACATTTCCTAGAATTTTCAAGAGAGTCTGTTTTCTAACGGGTTGTCCCAGTAATTCAAGACTATGGCCAGTACAGATGAGGAGGTTGTGTAGCTTGGATGTAAAATGATGAGGAAGGAACAGGAACTATTTTGTCACACCAGCATCAAAGATGATGGAGGATATTGGAGATGAACCAGGACAATGAAGTAACGCTTGTGTTGCAATGGAGATGAGGCTTAAGCCTGGAGAGAAGTTACAGGTCAGGAATCAGGCAGTTAAGAACCAGGGGAATCCATGGATGCCAAAGAATAAAACAAAGCTGTGGTGCTGAGATCGGCGAAGAACTAGGGGATTCGTGGGTTCTGAGGCTTCAACCAGGCATAGGTTCAGAAACCAGAGTTACAGGCAATGTGAAAATTGAAGGGGTCCTCAGCTCCAGCCAAGGAACCCCAGACCCTGTAGGTGCAGGATAGGTGAACTTGAGCTCAGAGGTGTGAGAGCACTTGTCTGGAAGGTAGAGCCCAAGGCCAGGCTGGAAACAATGACTCACATGTAATGGTTTATAGTTAGAAGAGGTGGTGCTAATAGTGTCCAAAGAAACAGGAAATTAAATCTTACTGTCTGCTGCCTCCCGTCTATCTATAGTCCCAAGCTCTCATCTTTTTGCAACTCTTGTTACCTGAGTGAGGTACATAGCCAACTTGTCAGAGATTGGTAAGACAGATAGGATGCTCTTCTCAAAGCCAGGTCTTCTGCACAACATTATTGGACTGAAGGAAGTTCTCCCAGAAGGGAAATTAAATCCCGAGGACCTCAGCATTTGATTTGCCTTCTTCTTCCTGCTGCTGCAAAGCTGCATATTTGGTAAGTGATACCTCAGCTTGAAGAAGACCCAGGCTGCTTCCAACAATGAGAACCGCAGACAGCAGTGGCCTCGTCTGCCTGCCCTATGACTTTGGGGGTTGAAGACACGGGAAGCAGGAAGAGAGAGAGCTCTGCACTCTTCGCCATTTTACCCAGAGTTATTCGCGAGTGCAGGCATCCTGAGTGGAATGCCTGATAGGGGGAAGGTGATGAAAGATAAGGCTTTCGAGAGGCATCATGCACATTTGGGTTAGTGGGGGCAGGAGCGAGAGGGAGAGAAAGGAGCAGGGAGAGGCAAAGGGCCCCAGCCAAGTTAAAGCCTTGTAGGTACTGCCTTCTCCTGTATTAGGTAGCACCCTCTAGCAAGTCCAGTTTTATCAGTGGCCAAGATAAGAACAGAAGAGGCATAGTGATCACGGAGCTATTACGAAAAGCTAAAGCATTAGAGAGTGGAATTTGGGTCTAAAATCATCTCAGCAAGATGGGAAAATTTGGAATTTGACCAGATAAATGGAAAGATCTTCACCAGGGTCCAAAAAGCACCCCGACACATATAGAATGGGTGAGGCACAGCTTGACAGCAAGCACGGAGGGTGGAAATCTAGACTTTTTCGGTTGGCTGCAAAATTAGCCAGGGCCAGCAGTGAGAGAAGGCTGCCAGCACCTTCCCGCAGGCTTCTGCTGCCTCAAGGGAAGTGCTGCCCCCGTGGTTGTGAGTTAGTAGCCTACATCTTCTCCATGCCGGCCAGAGCACCCCAGGGGTCTGCAAGCAGTTTTTTGGAAGGACTTCCACAAAAGGAAGATAGCGAGCCTGAAAGTGGTAGGAGGATTAAAAACTATACCTCATAAGAGAAAACCGAAGGGCCTGGGGGGAAGAACGCTGGGAGCAGAGTGCTCTACATAGTTTGCATGGCCCAATGTGAAACCAAACTGCAGCACTATTTGTTCAAAAAGCAGGAAAAGGGGGCTATTAAAGGCACTAAAATATAAAGCTTTTTCCTTAAATTTTTTTTACTTATAAAACATAATAAGGGTGATGGGACTTCCCTGGTGACGCAGTGGTTAAGAATCCGCCTGCCAATGCAGGGGACACGGGTTCGAGCCCTGGTCCGGGAAGATCCCACATGCCACGGAGTAACTAAACCCGTGCGCCACAACTACTGAGCCTGTGCTCTAGAGCCCAGGATCCGCAATAAGAGAAGCCACCGCGATGAGAAGCCTGCGCACCAAACGAAGAGTAGCCCCCGCTCTCCACAACTAGAGAAAAGCCCACGCGCAGCAACGAAGACCTAACACAGCCAAAAATAAATAAATTAATTAGGGAAAAAAACATAATAAGGGTGATAAATAGCAATATATGAGTAGCAACATAAATTTACAAGTTGCAGAAGAACAGCATCTTGGTGTCATAAGTCTATAGAATACAGTAAATAATAATACTTTATGATGTGATATGTTGATGGATCATAAGATTTTTCTGCAAATTCACTTTTACTTTTAGCGATTTAATTTTCAATATAGTTAAAGGCAGTATGAGTGGCTCTTGGCAAATGCAGGACTGCAAGCTGACAACTGATCTTTTTCATTTTGAGAAGAATCCTTCTGCTGATGCAAGTATTACTGGGCTATTAGGAGTATTTTACAGGCGGTGGCAACACTGGGGTAAACTTCTGATGAATTATTTTGAAATATATATTGTAGTACATCTAGCACTGATGATTCTTGTGAAACAATTTTTCTAAAAAGATTTAACTGTTAATACAAACCAGTTTCGTGTAGTCTGAGTTTAATTTTAAAGGACTTTTATACAATGACATTTTAAAGTTTCCTCCTGCATTTCCTATGACTTGTGAAATTCATTCACGAGACCGAAAGTGGCCTCGTGATTTTATATAATTCAGAACATCTGTTTATGCATTCTATCACTGTACCATCAGTTACAAGGAAAATTAATTTTATAATTGTCTTCCTTATTTAAACTTGGTTTATCTAAAGCTTCGTATGAAAATAGTGTTTTTTCCTTGGAATGCAATAATCTCTAAATCTAATTTCTACTCTAAGGCTGTGCATATCTGCCTTGCAATTTTGCATCGGTTTTCAAAACCAGAGTCCGAACTCTGAAGGATGCTGTAACTCCCTGATACGCTTTCTGGCCATGTGCATGCTTTTATTTTGTAACAATTTACTGACAGAGTTTACTGTCTGAGCTTTGGCCGCTCCTATCTTGGCGTTCAGGCCTCAGAGTTATTATTTGTGCAGATGCTGCAGGGATGGGTTCCGAGGACAGACAGGCAAGCTGGCCTCCCACCAGCAGTCTTGCTGCTGCTCTCATGCAGAGTCCCTCCTTTCTCCCAGGGCCTGGCTGCTGTGGCCACCACTGATGCTTCTGCTGCCACAGGCACTGTCATCGCTACCAGCTCCTGCCCCAGCTGCCCAGCCAACTTTTGGGCACATGTGCTGCCTGCTGTCCACTGTGGCAGCGGACTTGGGACCATCCATATCCTGCTGCACCCTGGGGCGTCTCCTCTGTTCACACTCACTTGCTCCACTGTCCCATCAGACTTCATTTACAAAGCATGAGTTCTAAAATAAAATGATTAAGAATTTATGACAGCAACAGCAGAGGATGAAACCAAGTGCAGAGTCCCTTGTGAGGATGAGCCATGTGTGACTGCACAGGTGGCCCACGCTGCTTGTGGGAGAGGGTTACGCATGTGATTGGGGGTCCCGTGCTGGACTTAAACATGTCTGGGCATGCATGACTGAGTAGTAGTGTGGGCCCTGCACGCTGATTTGCTTGTTTTTTCTTGTGTAAAATGCACAAGGAAGCTTGTGTCTCAGAAGGGAGGGGCTGGGAGAACAAGATGGATCAGTTCCTGGACCCTGGCCCAGCCTGCGGACAGGCACCCAACTGAGCCCTTTGCAGAGGGACGCTGCAGGCAGAGCTGAAGGAGCCATTTTTCTCAGGGACCCTGTGAGATGTGGAGAACCACTCTGGGCTACTCGGGTTCAGGTGACTGCAGGGCACAGAGCCCCTCACAGCTCCGAAGGGAAATCAGCCAGTTGCTGGACCACCAAGTTCCTCAGGAAGACACAGCTGCTCTGCCCTGGGAGCCACTGCTCTTCCCTGCAGACACCAGTGGCAGTAGTTGGTACAGAGTCCAGTAATGATTCCAACCCAACCATATTGGCTCTTGACCTTTCGAGGGGCACAGAGCCAGGATTCAAGGCTCCACTTGAATCTTGTGGAGGAAGGATTCAAATCCTTGAATCCTGAGCAAGATGGGCTCCAATCCTGGGCTATTCCCGGGGCTCCCTGCAGGAACGCCGGCCCCCCACCCTCTGGCTTCAGCAGAGCTTTGTGAAACAGTAGTTATGTCCTACCTGCTCCCTCCCCGTCTCACAGAGAGAAAGAACGAAATTGCAGATCGTCCTGTGCCTTGTCAGTAAGATGCTATTAGCTAGCTAAACTTCTTTAAGGGTCAGGCAGACTATGTAAATGAATGAATTAATCAAGATTTACAAAATAACAGATCCACTTAGCATATTAAGTATATAAAAACAGTTTTTATTTCACAAAGAAATACTTTCTAGCTTTTTAAGTACATGGCTTCTCTGGCTAGCTTTCATTTTTACCACCTTTAGGGAGACATGAGAATATGAGTACAGAAAAATATTTCACTATCATAAAAAAATACCATTTACAATTGTTCGACAATAGGAGGATGATAATAAAAGGCAACCAATAGTCAACATGAGAGACATGAGACTTTAGGGAGACATGAGAATATGAGTACAGAAAAATATTTCACTATCATAAAAAAATACCATTTACAATTGTTTGACAATAGGAGGATGATAATAAAAGGCAACCAATAGTCAACCCCAGTGTTGAGAAGGCAATAAATACTGGTAGGGATCGTGTCAAACTAAAAAGTCCTTGTCTAAAGAGTAGCATAGGGGCTTCCCTGGTGGCGCAGTGGTTGAGAGTCCGCCTGCCGATGCAAGGGACATGGGTTCATACCCCGGTCCGGGAAGATCCCACATGCCGCGGAGCGGCTGGGCCCGTGAGCCATGGCCGCTGAGCCTGCGCGTCCGGAGCCTGTGCTCCGCAACGGGAGAGGCCACAACAGTGAGAGGTCTGTGTACCGCAAAAAAGAGTAGCATAGAATTTAAGATTCAAAATGAGTCCTTTTTGTGTATCAAGAATGTGATTTCAGAAATGATGGAGGACGTATTCACCAGCCAGTAGCTGGACAGCCACTATAGCCCATTTCCCTAACATAACAAAATTACAGGTTTTATTTTATAAACTAATACAAATCATGACCCCCACCAAGAATCAACGGGGAGGTGATTATCAGGGGAGGGAGGGCCTCCTGACACTCAGGTTGGAAAAGCCAAGCAGAGCATTAGAATCAAAAGCTAGCAAACTTTAACAAGGTCATGAGACAGCTAATCACAAAATAGATTTGAAAAGGGCCACAAAGTTCATCCCATCAGATGTTAAGGACCTATCAGCTGGATGAACCTAACTTCCCTTCTTGCACTCCTGACAGGCAATGCTGTGGTTTTGTGGATGAGCTGATTTATTCATCAAGAGGGGCAGCTGCTTTCAGCCCCAGTTCAATACAGGCGCAATGTTGCCAGAGTTCCCTATTTTTTAAAGAGAAACTTGAGATCAGTATTTTTATATGAAACTTCTAAATTTTCAAAAGTTGGCTTGAATTAAAGATAAACTAATAAAACCTCACATGGACCAAACACAGCAGGTCTGGTGGTCACCCTCAAGCCCACCACTCTGCAGCCTCCACGTGGACCCCAGGGCAGTACACCAGGATGTCATTATTGGGGTCTCTACAGAATCCCAGGGCTGGGAGGGGCTGCTGTTCGAGAGGTAGAGAACTAGACGATGGACTGGAGGACGGAAGAGAAAACTACTCTCTGTGAAGCTTGTGTGTATGTCCCCCGGGTTAAATTATGATTCTCGAGAACAGGGACCATCTCTAATTTCTCTCTTCCACCAGCACCTGTCACAGCAAAGGCTCCTGGGATGAAATGGAGTGAATGGAGCAGAGGGAGGGGTCCCACTTTGCTGACAGGCCCTCTGCGGGCAGACAGGTGTGACGCAGACCCCTTTACCGAGCGGCATTCTCAGTCTCACCACCTCCTGGAGGTATGGGAAGGACCCAGATGCTGTTGTCTTCATGTTTGAGGCAGAAAAGAGGAAGACTTTTTGCTGAGAAGAGGGCCCAAGTGAGGCAGCTTCCTAACAGCAGGCTAAGGGCCGCCTCTGAACAATCTGGGAAACGTTTCCATTTTTCCATGTTGGGCTGGAGGGACCCGGCCCATCTGGAGATCCCAGGGCAGCAGGTGGTTGGAATGAGACCTAGCCCTCCCTCGAGGTTCCACCCCCAGCAGGAGCGGCCAGAATAAATCAGGCGGATACGATCAGGTGAAGGCACGTTAGGGGCTGTGCCTGCTTTGTGACCGGAATATTTTCCCCCAGGTCTGCTGCTTCCCATCTGAGGAGGAAGAGTGAGTCCTGGGACTCCTTGTTCCTGGACCTCATTCTAGCTGGCTGTGAGACCTGAGAAGTCCCCTGGCCCCTCCAGGCCGATGTGTCCTTGTCACAGAGGTTTGGGAGACATGAGCTCTAAGATCCCTCCCAAGTTTCATGGTTTTTTGATCTTCAAGAGACAGATGCCTTTTCAAGCATCCCTGTGGAGTTCTCCTGGGTTTTTTTTTTTTTTACCATCCCCAGCCTCCTCCGGCCTCATCAAAGATCTGCACCATGTGTCTGTTTCCTCTACCTACCCCCCCATGGTTCTCACCTGCTGCTCCAGCTGGGTCCCCACAGGGTGTGAAACCACCTACTGTGAGGTGCAAAGTTTCCAAAACTTTGGCAAGAAGGAAGCAGTTGTTACATTTGTTCTTTCCTCCTTCCCCTGCACTGTGCTCAAAAAGCCTCTTTTAGTTTTTTTCCCTTCCTGAACAGTTTTTCAGAGATTTTATTTAAAATTTGATGGATTAGCTTCCCACTGGAATGGTTCCCCATGCCCGGGTTTCTTCCCTCTCTTGTGTAATAAGAAGCACAACATACTCCACATCTACTGTGTGCCTGGCCCCCCTCCCCTCTCACCTCTCCCTCCTCCAGCTGGTCCCTTCATCTCACTTCACTCTCACTACCTTGCAGAGCAAGTATGGGGAGCCCAACGTTGCATATGGAAACCCTGCCAGAGACTCAGAGTGGCTGGCACACACCCAGGGTTCCCCTCACATACTAGGGTGGGACCTGGGTTAGAAGGGGGTCCACTTGTTTCTAAAGCCTGTGATGTACCCCAAGCACCTGTGGGTACAGCATGGAAAGAAGTTTCATGAAGGCTGATATTTTTGTCTGCTTAGTTCAGGGCTCAGTCCCCAGCACCCCCAAAAGAATGCCTGGTATGTAGTAGACATTCAATTAATATTTGCTGTAATGAGTGAATGGAAAGTGAAGGTCAAGGCCAGTGGCTCTCAACCCAGGCTGAGCATTACAATTACTTGGGAGCTTTAAAAAATGTTGTTGCTTGGGCCTTACACCAGGAGATTTTTTGGTTTAACTGATCCCGGAGACCTAGGAATCAATATTTTTCAAAGGTTTGCCAGGTGATTCCAATGTGCACATGAAGCAGGATTTTCTCCCATAGGCATGAACCAAGGAGACAAATGACCACCAAGGACCTGGCACTCTCACCTACAGCCCCAGAGCAGCTCTCCCCACTTTCTTCCCATCCTCCTCTCCTGTCATCCAAGGAAGAGTTGTGAATTGGAAGCTTTGTGGGATGTGCTTGGGGTGCACCCATTGGTGAAGGGCAGCCTTCTTTCTCCAGTATCGGCCATCCTCAGAGTTAACTGAGATCCTCTGCCCGAGATTTTTTCCTTTGTTGAGAATATCTAGTCACGGTTCCTGTGACCCTCATGCCTAGGCAGTGTAATTTCGACTGGGAAACATTTAGGAACTATATTATAAATAGAAAATAGACATCAGTTACTACTGAGGGAGGCAAATTCTAAAAGGCATCAAAATCCATCTAATCACAAACCATAAAACACTGATTAAGAACTTGCTGTGTTCTAGACACTGTATCTTGCCCTAAGAAAAGCCCAGAGCTTGCTCTGAGGTCCTCTGTGATGTGGCCTGATATTTGAGAAATTTATCTCAGGATGTTTCAGAGAAATAGTCTGACCTTGATGTCAGAAGCCAGGTAACACCTTAAATTACACTGAAGCATTGCCTTTCTGTGTAGAGAAGGTCAAAGGGTGACTTTTATTCAAAGATATTCCGTGCCACATAAGAAAACACTTTGTTACCCACCGTGCTGAACTGATTCCTAGTTGTCCCCTTGTCTGCATCTTGTACCCGTACTTTTTTACTTTTTGTGTGTGTGTGCGGTACGCGGGCCTCTCACCTCTGTGGCCTATCCCGTTGCGGAGCACAGGCTCCGGACGCGCAGGCTCAGCGGCCATGGCTCACGGGCCCAGCCGCTCCGCGGCATGTGGGATCTTCCCGCACCGGGGCACGAACCTGTGTCCGCTGCATCGGCCGGCGGACTCTCAACCACTGCGCCACCAGGGAAGCCCTACTTTTATTTTTTATTGAAGTATAGTTGGTTTACAATGTTGTGTTAGTTTCAGGTGTACAGCAAAGTGATTCTGTTATACTTATATATGTAGATATTCTTTTTCAGATTCTTTTGCATTATAGGTGTGTGTGTGTGTGTGTGTGTGTGTGTGTGTGTGTGTGTGTAATTTTAAAGCCTTTGAGGGCAGGGTGCATGTATGATATTGATCTTCTTCTAGCCTCCAGCCCCCACCAAAGCCTAGGCATGAGGGTCACAGGAACAGTGACTAGTAGATATTCTTAACAAAGGAAAAAATCTCGGGCAGAGGATCTCAGTTAACTCTGAGGATGGACGATTCTCGAGAAAGAAGGCCACCCTTCACCATTGGGTGCACCCCAAGCACATCCCTGGATTTGCTCCCTGGGCTCTAGGCTTTTAGCTCTAAAATCCTATTATTTGAACACAGTGAGAATTAGTTTACTATTTCAACCTGGATGGATTTATTTAAAAATGTTGTGTGTTTTCTTCTTGAGATCTTAAAAGAATGAAAAGTCTTCCCCTGTAGGGAATGGTCTAAATGTGGTTTTATCTACGAGCAGGATGAGTTCTTAATTCTTCATTAGTTATCTTGCCTTAAATGGTTTGAATAAGCAAGTCAGTTTTTTGCACTGCTCCTTGCTGGTAGGGACCCACTCATTATTTTATTTAACCCTCACAATAACCCTGCAGAGTGTTATTATTCCCATTTTACAGACAATGAAATTAAAGATCAAAAATGTTAAGTGCCTCCTTCCTTCTTTAAATTACATTAATTTTTGACAACGTACAAAAGGTCAAAAAGGGTAGACAATAAGAATGCGCGTTACTTAAAGCCCTCGTGTTATGTCAAACCAATACAACTGACAATTTGGTTGTGGTTGTTTGCTTTGTCTCTCCCAAGCTTGAACCCTCTGAATGCAGCTCACAATATCTCTTATATAAGGAAGCCTCCCAGGATTCCTGTCAGTTTCCTTTTAGGTATATTCTCAGAGACTCTCATAGCCCTCACCTAGGTAACACAACTATTTATCTGGTGTCTCTGTGTCCCAGTGGATTGAAAGTTTCCTGAGAGCAGAAGCCTTGCCTGTTCTGCTCACCATTATAATCTCTAGCACTTAGACAGTGCTTGTCACATAACATGCACTCAGTATGTGTTAATCAATGCAATAGGTATCCTGGTACATCTAAATTTATACTCCTAGATATAAGGTGCACCTAGAGGTGCAAATGCCAGATCAAAAGCATGCACGATTTCACTTTCAACAGATACTGCAAGTTGTCCTTTTAAAAAGATGTATTATTTCCCTACCAACAATGTATAAGAATGCCTGTTTCACCCCACCCTTGCTAAACCAGTTTGATCTTTGACAATCTAAGTGACGATGGAATCTCCAAATATTTAGTCTATATTTTTCTTATTGTAAATAAAGTCGAGCACTTTTCATATCATCTAAATGTCCTTTGTATTTCCTTTTATGTGAACTCTCTGTGGCCTTTGCTCATTTTTCTGTTGGATTCTAAGTCTTCTCATTGTAGTGACTCTTTTCATGTAATAAGGAAAATAGCCCTTTCTTATACATGTTAGAAATAGTTTTTGCAGCTAGTCACTTGACTTGGTTCATGGCATTTTTTTCATGGAGTTGCAAAAAATATATAGTTGAAACCTCGGAACTTTAAGTTTTCAAGATATTATTTCATCGTTAGAAAAACATTCTCCACTCTAACATACAAAATTCTCACGTGCTCTCTTCTAGTACTTTTATGGCTCTTTCTCTCTTTTTAAATTAAGTCTTTGACCCATCAGAAATTTATTTTGGATTGAGATATGACATCATATCTTATTTTATTTACTCAGCAAGGTCCTTCAGAGCTGACTCTATGAGCACTGGCCCCGGTTGGGGCTGAACTCCACCTCTAGACCAGCCCCTTAGTTGAAAGGTTTTTTGATACCCCAACCAGATGATTCCTTCCTAAATTCATTCTTTCACTTGCTCAGTCATTCATTGATTCATTTTTTCAATACCGTGCCTATTATGGGCAAGATACTTTGTTAAGTGATAGAGATTCAGAGACCAAGATGCAGTTTTCTTCCCTTGAGAACCCCAGATTAGGGAGCACATAGTAAACAGATAGCAATTTAAATGCATGCACACAATGAGTGTGGATATAGAGGCACCGGTTTTGACAAGAGCCCAATGAGGAGCACCTAACGCAGCTGTAGAAGTGGTGGTGGGACTTCCTGTGGGGAGTGAACGATGTCTGAGCATCTTAGAGAAAGACCAGGCATTAACCAGGCAAGAAGAATCTCAGGTCGAAGGGAAAACATGAGCAGAATTGCATAAGGAAAAACTACAGGGAGTTCATGTCAAGAAGCAGAGAAAGATGAGGCTGGAGAGGCAAACAGGTGCCAAGTAACAGAAGGCCTTGTATGTCATGGGAGTGACTTGGCCCTCATCCTGAGGACAATGAGAGCCAATAAAGGATTTTAAACAAGATAGTGACATAACCATGTGGACGATGCACTAATGGGAGCCAAGAGTGATAGGAGGAGTACCTGTTGCGAGACCATTGTAACGGTCCAGGTATAAGACAATATAAGTGTAAGTTAAGACAGTGATGTTAAGAATGGAAAGTAGGAGAGATTTCAGGAATAAAGTGGCACTGAACTCTTTGTTCCTCTCATCTCCTCCTGTCTATATAGTCTCTCATTGCTTCCGTGGCTCCCTTCCTTACAATGCCTTGCAGCATTTCATTTTCTCCCCCCCCCACCTCCCCTCCCAATCCCTTCCACTTGTCAATATAGCAGGATATGTCTTTTAGTTGCTAAAGTCTACCCACTCATAGCTTTTGGTCTAGAAAAATTATTTCCCTGAGAAGTAAGTAGACAAATTGGTGTAGGTGGCAAGGAGCTTTCTGGGAGAAAGAAATCAAGTCCCTAAATGCTTTTGTTTTTGAACCTCAATGTTTTCAGAACTCATGTGATGACCTTCAGTCTTCAAATGCCAATTGGCCACAGGTGTTCATTTCTCTGCCTTACCAAACTTTTGCCAAAATGATAACAAAGGAGTAAAAATGGACACAAGAACCTAGAGAACAGGAGAGCAACAGCAGACATGACATTTAAGTGAATTTTTGGAGGACGGAAAGCAGATGAAATAGTGGTCACTGACTTAAGAAGAGAGGAGCAAATTATAACTTCAGGGTCTGTCATAGAAAACTCTGGCATTAAGTAGAACCCCAGACTTCTGAGAGGTAAGGATTTGGAGGCTCTGCTGAGAAAAAAGGATGAGACTGGTTGGAAACAAGAGTCATTGTGTGAAAGTCCGCATATGGTATGTTGGGATTCCAGATCCCTTCCTCATTCCACATAGCCAGAAAATTGATATTTGCATCCATGCCTCTGAAAATTGTGGCTCAGTGTTTGAAAATCCTAAAGAAAAGCCAATCCGTTGATAGGCTTTATCCACATACCCTGGAGCTGTCTAGTAGTTTTCAGTGCCTCCCTCTTAAAGTGAATAGATAGCCAAAGATATGACATGTTGAGGAATGCTTCCAACTGAGAGAGACAAAATCTTCAGAAAACAAAAGGTGATTGAGGAAAACAGACAATACTTGGGAGCATAAGAAATGATATTGCATCATAAAAGAAGAATATGGTGCTATGAGAAAGGACCAATCACAGAACAGGGGAGTCTCTAGCAAAGAATAAATAAATGGAATTGATGTGATTAAGCACATGGAAAATTTAATTGATTGGAATAAGTTAGGGATGATGGAACATTTGGGGAAATAATAATGGATTGTAGAAAAATAGGTAAATGTAAAACAAAGTAATTATAAACCTCAGGAAAATCCAAGGGCCATGCAAGGGTGGAAGCATAATCTAACTCATTACTTGGCTCAACAGTGAAAAATATTTGCATAGTCCAAATAACGAAATATGAGTATCAATTTAACCAAATATTGTGAGGTAACTATGTTTGGGAGGAAGGGGAGGAAAAATGGGAAGGAGTGTTGGTATATGAGAGCTAAGTCTTTACCTATAATGGTAGGAAGTTGATAGGAAATGGCTAATAAAATTGATAGATTAAGAATTAGAGAAGAATTGGAAGTCAACTGTAGAAAAACTAGCAAAAGAGTTGTGGGTAGTTGCCTCTAGAGAGCAGGATTGGAGGATAGGAGGGGTGCAAAGAATGGATGAGGGACTGGTATTTTCACTATGGGCCTTTTAGTATCTTTTGACTTTCAAGTCATGAACATGTGTTACTTTGACTTAAAAAATTAGTATTGGTAAAAAGACCACTGCTAAGGATTGAGACAGACTTACTGGAAATCAATGAACAACAGCAACAACAAGACACCATAGGTTCCCTGGGGCATGTGGTAAGCACTCAAAAAGTGTCAGCAATTATTACAATAGTGAATAGAGAAGTCAGCAGACTTTGCAAGATCATTCCCGTCCATGACTGGCCTTTGCCTACAACTTGCAGGGATTTTTCACGTGTCAACTGCAATACTTAGATTTGACTTGAGAACTGGGCACTGTAGCTCAGCCGAAGTCAAGAGAAACCCCTAACATGGGGGAAGATAGTTTATCTTGCAGTGGAGAAACCTGGTAGACACCACCTTAGCCAAGTAATCAAGGCTGACGTTCGCAGTGATATCAGGTGACTATCTTCTGTAAGTGTAAAATTATTTCAAATTAAAAGTTAAAAAAAAAACAACCTTATAGAGAAGAAAAAGCAAAAGCTGGGAATAGACAATTTACAGAAATAAAAAATGGTCAATAAACATAGGGAAATAAGCCTAGCACCCCTAAAAATCAGAGAAATGCAATAAAGATTATGAGGGGGCTTTCCTGGTGGCACAGTGGTTGAGAGTCCGCCTGCCGATGCAGGGGACACGGGTTCGTGTCCCGGTCCGGGAAGATCCCACGTGCCGCGGAGCGGCTGGGCCCGTGAGCCATGGCCGCTGGGCCTGCGCGTCCGGAGCCTGTGCTCCACAACGGGAGAGGCCACAACAGTGAAAGGCCCCTGCATCCCCCCTCCACCAAAAAAAAAAAAAAGGTATCTCAGGAGCTCCACCAGAATGGCAAAAAGTTGAAGAAAAGAGAAACAGCTACTACTTATGAGAATGTTCTGGGAGGAGCTCCTCCCAAATGCTGTCTTTCATTATAAGTAGAACTACAATAGTAGTCCTTTTGGAGACCAGCTCCGCTTTATCTTTTAAAATAAAAAATCCACATGTTCTTCCGTCCAATAGTCCTTTCTCCTTGGAATCTATCTGATAGAGATAGAAGCAAGAATCCATGGGGATATAATGACCATATATTTAATGAATTTTTCCAAGTGGCCAACCAAAACCACAATTAAAATCCAAACAAAAGGAAAACAAATTAAAAAAACAAGACACCAGGGACTAAACCAACGAAAGGAGGAGTTAGACCTGTACAAGAAGAGCATTCTTTCATATTTTTCCCCTGCCTCCCTGGTGTCTGGCCCAGGGCCTGGTCCACAAGGTGGTTATCGTGGGTTGTGTGGAATGAGAAGGGGGGGTTGTTATGGTGGAGGGCCGGGGGAGACATGCAGAAGGGGAGCAGGGAGGTCAGAGAGCAAAAGTCTGCGGTTAAAAAAATATCTCCCCCAATAAAAATAGCATGCACGAAAGTCTCATTTATGTCAAATGATACATACATATATACAACATTTATGCGTATGCAAACTACTGTCAACAAATGGTTAATGGGATCATCTCAGGGTGGTGGGATTTTCAGTGATTTTTTTTTTTTAAGTTCTTTCTTCCATTTTACACATTGTTCAAATTATTCCAAAGAGCATGCATTAATTATATAAACCAAAACAGCAATGAAGCTGTTTCACAGTGAGGAAAAAACGAAACAAAACAAAACAATTTGCCAAGTATCCACCATCCATGAAGCTACCTGATGATTTCTTGAAAACAAAATCGTAACCAGCCCTGCCCTGGAGCAGACACGTGGCTTTATTTTACTATGTGATGAAGGAGGTGGTGTTTCTTTTATATATTTGAATGCTCCCTCTGTCTTGCTATGAGGAGGGTTCCTTGGCATTTTGAGAATTGTTAAATGAGTATATTTCCCCCATTTCTAACCCTGTGATCATTTCTCTGATTTCATTATAGTCTGCTCCATCAATTGTGCTATTCCCCCACTGCAGAACAGGACACCAGCCCTGAGAGGATTAAAGCCCCTGCCCAGGATCACACAATTGATAGAGCTCCAGACACAGCCCTCGGGAGCCAGAGATAAGCTGGAATGACAATTCTGAACCTTCTCAGTCTCCCAGGCCAACTTCATCCTGATGTAGTATAAGCATCTATGCAAAGCCCCCTGTCCCCTCCGCCCTTCTCTGCAGTGGAGCTGCAAGGGCGGGCTGCAGGCCCAGACCCCTCCACGGATGCTCTCTGATTACAGAACCACCATTAGTCTCCTTCCACCGGCCATGGAAATTCAACTTAGGCCAGTCAGCAAGACTTGGAGACTGATGATGTTGGCTAATTTCAGACCCCCGTCACCGCTGCAGCCTGGCTGTGCTTTCCATGAGGCTGTTTCATCATAAGCTGCTGAAAACGAGTTATTTAAGCCAGCAAAACTCCCACAACAGAGACCAGCTGGAGGAGTGCCAGGCAGAGGCCTTGACATCAGTGCTCCGGGCCCTGGGAAGGATGATACTGACACCAGAGCAGCAGTGACCAGTTCCTCCAGCTGCCCACAGCTGCTGCCCTCGGGCTTACTTTGCACTCAAGATAACAGGCTCTTAGAATAATAAAATCAGGGCATCTTGGGATGTAGAACCGTTGATCCTTAGATTCAGACTCCTGAGAGCAGGAACCAGGGAATCTAGAATCTCTCACTGGAAGGTACCCAGAGGTCACCTGGTGCTGTCTCTCCTCCTAGGTGACAGGTGTTTATTCTGGGGAAGCTGAGGGCAGCAAAGGTGTGGCCACCATACCTCATGACTGTGGGAATGTGCCCAAGGTAGCAAACGTAAGAAGGATTGTTGTAGCTCTACCTTCTGAAATAGTACATGAGGCCAAAAAACATCCCTCCTTCTTGGTCGCTACCTGAACTACCCTGCCCCAGAAGTCTCTGGCACTCTTGTACTCTCTTGAACCACTGGAAAAGGTTTGAGGAGGCTTTGGAAACTCTGTAATATGCCTTTAGCACTTCGTCCGAGGAGCTAGTCTTACAGACCACCCCTGAGAAAAGCAAGAGAAAACGGTAAATTCTTACCTCTCCCCACTTCAGAACTATGGACTATTTTCGTTGACATTTTTGCCCTTCCCCCCCCTTTTTTTTTTTTTTTTGGCTCTTATATCTAAAAACAAACAACTAAAAACAGCCTGTTCTGTGAACAGTATAGAATCTGAGCTAATTTGGTCCTCTCCTTCCTCCCTTGCATCGCAGGCTCTGGCCACAGCCCGTGAGCATTAGAAACTAGCTTGTCACCCACTCGACTCCCCGTCTCATTCTTAAAGGAAAATATTTATATTATGCCACAGAGAGAGTTTCCATGGCAGTGATGACTGGAACACTGTTGCCCTGGCAACCACATGAGTCCATCTTGAATGATCTGAAATCCCCTTCATAGACAAATAAGGAAAGTCTGTCAAAAGTGCTGTTCGGCTGGTTCAGGAGGGGCCCTGAAAGACAGCTTTCTCGCCCCCCAAGTTCTCCCTCTGAGACCTTCTCCTCAGTCTCTAGCTCACCTCCTTCTGTACACTCTCTCGGGAACTTTCCCTATTTCCTGCTCTTCCAGGGCTGGTGTTGCCCTTTTCCTGATCCTCTGTGGAGACGCTGCCCAGAGCTCCACAAAGTGCTAAGGACTGGCCTGCAAAGCCACGCCAAAGATAACAGGAGGCAGAATCGACACACAGGTCATCCTTTTTATAGAGCTTGCTACCTGTCCCCTGGAGACTGGGGGCACGTTCCTCTCTGTCAGCCCAAAGCAGCTCTGATGAGAGAGTTTTACAGGAAAAGACAGACCAGTCTTCCCTGAGGTCCCACTTCCGTTCATCACACATTGGCAAGTCACCTCTCTGGGTCTTGTCTGTAAAATAAGGGAGTTGCATGGAGCATCCTCTGGCTCCTACATTCTAGGAATTTTTATGAATCAAGAATGTACCAACCTCCAGCTCCCAAAGGCACCTGAGATTCCTCTTGGAAAGCCTGCTGGGGATTCAGACAGGACCTTGGGACAGGAGAAGTGCTGGAGGGGAAGCAGCATGCCCACACTGCATGCGTCAGTGCCTTTTCAACCAGAAAACACAATGTGCACACATATGGAAGCATCATCATCGTCATCAACCTCATTATTAGCACAGAAAGCACTAAACTATAGACCCCCATCTTCAGGGCCACTCTACCTCAAAAGCTCTTCCTGCAGAAGGTGCTCCAGCAAGCTGAGTAAATAGTTAAATGAGCCCCCTGTCCTGGAGGAAACCTCTTCAGCACAATTCATGCCTATCTCTGGGGCTTTCTTTGCTGCCTTCCTTATTGAAAAGCAGCTTGAGAAGCTAGAAATGCTGACTTGTTTTGTTTCGTTCTTCCTGCTGCTTCTAACTGATGGGGAGAAAGCTTTTTCAAGAGAGGAAGAAAGCAGTTTAAATCATCTTTATCACTTTACTAGCAGGCAAGGACTCCACTCTACCAGTCTGGTATGGAGGCTAGGAGAAATGCAAGGAATCAAGGAAAAAGAAAAAAAGAAGAAAAAAAAGGAGAAGCAAACACTCCCACAAAGGAAGCTGAGATACCATTTTCACAAAGCCCTTCTTGAAAGCAGAAAGTCCATAAAGCCAGCTCAGACATTTTCAGACTTCAGACCTAACTGAGAGGCAGGAGATGCAGGAGTTAGGTGTGGGCTTTGGAGTTATTCAGAGCCAAGCTAAGTAAACCACCTTTCCAACCTTAATCTCTCTAAGTCTTGGTTTTTTCATCTGTAAAATGGGAGAAGCAATATCTACCTCACAGGGCTGTGTGATGATTAGTTTTTTGTGCCAACCTGGCTAGATTCTAGGACCCATTTATCTAATCAAACACCAGCCTTGGGGTCTCTGTGAAGGTAATTCATAGGTGTAGTGAGCGTCTATAATCAGTTGACATTAAGTCAAAGAGGTTATTCTCAGTAATGTGCGTGGGCTTCATCCAATCAGCTGAAAGCCTTAATAACAAAACCTGAGGTTTCCCGGAGAAGAAATTCTGCCTCCAAGCTGAACACTGGCTCCTGCCTGAGGTGTCAGCCTGCTCGATGGATTTCAGACTCGATGGCAACATTACATCGTGCCTCAGCTTTCAATCTGCTGACCTACCCTAGGACTTTGGATTTGCCAGTCCCCACAATTGCATGAGCCGGCTCCTTAAAATAAATCTGTGTGTGTGTGTGTGTGTGTGTACACTCATATATATACTTGTCTAATATGAATATATATTTATACAATATGAATATGCATATACTTATAGAATATGAATATACAGACATACCTTGTTTTATGGCACATTGCTTTATTGTACCTGACAGATACTGCATTTTTTACAAATTGAAGGTTTGTGGCAACCCCCTGTCAGGCAAGTCTATCAGTGCCATTTTTCCCACATTTGTTCACTTCATAGTTCTGTGTCATGTTCCGGTAATGCTTGCGATATTCCAAATTTTTTCATTATTATTTTATTTGTTATGGTGATCTGTGGTCAGGGATCTCTCCTGTTACTACTGCAAAAAGTACGATTTGCTGGAGGCTCAGATGATGGTTAGCATTTCTTAGCAATAAAGTGTTTTAAAATTAAGGCAGGCACATTTTTTTATACATAATGCTATTACACACTTGATAGACTACAGTATAGGGTAAACAGTAAAGATAACTTTTATATGTACTGGGAAACCAAAAAAGTTCTCGTGACTCTCTTTATTGCCATATTCACTTCATTGAGGTGGTTTGGAATGAAACCCCCATTATCTCCGAGATATGCATGTATATGCACGTATATATTCTGTTTATATCTGTTGTGTTTTTCTGGAGAGCGCTGACAGATACAGGCTGTTTTCGGGATTGAGATAGCATGCAGGTACTAGACATGTTTGCAAGGCCCACCCAATGGCAGTCCTGCTGATCGAGAGAGCGCACTTTGCCCCCCATCCCTTCATACCTGCTGGCCACAGCTGATTGCACTAGACAGGAGTAGGCACCTGGCCTAAAGGCAACCAGTCACGGCCTTGCCTGATCTGACCCAAAGGAAAGATCCAGGCCAATTTGTTTTCTTGTCTTAGGAACATGAATAGGAACTAAAGAAAGAATTCGCCAGCTGGTAGAGGACAAGTCAGGTCAATGGTAGAGCAATTGCAAAGGAGCATAACTGGAAGTCGTGGAATAAGACTCTCATGGGATATGACCACATAATGGTCTGCATTTTTGTGAGTCTGTTACCAATCTTTAAAATCTGGGAGATTTCACATTAAAATCCAGCCAGTCAGAAAAGAATTAAAATAACATCCAGGGGCTTCCCTGGTGGCGCAGTGGTTGAGAGTCCGCCTGCCGATGCAGGGGACACGGGTTCATGCCCCGGTCCGGGAAGATCCCACATGCCGCGGAGCGGCTGGGCCCGTGAGCCATGGCTGCTGAGCCTGCGCGTCCGGAGCCTGTGCTCCACAACGGGAGAGGCCACAACAGTGAGAGGCCCGTGTACCGCAAAACAAAACAAAACAAAACAAAACAAAAACATCCAGTCAGAAGCTCTGTAACACAGAGTCTGCATGGTGGCAATCCACTGGAGCTGAGGTGCTGCCTCTTTACACAGGCCATGTGTTTTCCCATCTGCTTCACCACACCCTGTTCTGCTCTGTCTGGCCAGCCTCACACTTATGTTACCTGCCTGGCACATGTGGGTATTGCTGCTTGCAACCCCTAAATTAGAGGGCAGATCCTTAGACGATTGCTTCTCAGGAACCAGAGTTGTTTTGAATCCAGAACCTCCAGAATTATGGAGGCAAAACCCCAGTCAGATTTCCTTGAGACTCCCTTTCATCTTCAACATGGAGCCTTATAATAAATCCTCTTTACTTGAACTAGTGTGAATGGGTCTCCATTCCTTGTACTAGCAAAAGTCCCATGCACACAGGGTAATAATGAAAACTCTCCCTTTCTCTGCCCAGGTCTCTCGGAGGCTGCAGTTTGCACAATGGGCTGCTCTCTAAGGAGAACTCCAGGGAACATTGGCTGGTGGTGCGGAGCTGCAGCCTCAGGGATCAGCTGGGCACTAGGAACTGGTTGGGTCCACTTTTGCCAGAAGAGATACAGGGGTAAGAGCTGCAGCAGGCTGGCTCATGGGTCAACAGTTTGGTGACTACCAAAGGAACACCCATGAGGTACCTACCCGGGGTTCCCTGAGACCAGGTGTAAGCGAGGCACAGATTGGTCTTCCAGATACCGGGGGAAGCCAAAGGTGGTGCCCAGCAGGACTTTGGGAAAGCCGATCCATGCCAGCAACAAGAATGGACCTTAGCCCAAGCGCAGGAGCTGGGGTGTGGAGGACCCCAGCTAGACTGTGGAAGGAGTTCCAAGGAAGCTGGGGCAGTGGGCTGTGGGACATCTGAGGGGTGCTGACAGGGGCTATTTATCAACCAGTAAGGAAGCATGCTGACCACTGGCATGGCTGACCCCGTGACTATAAGGGCTTTAACTCACAGAATAACCATGCATTAAGGAGTCATCGCGGATACTGGGGCCTTGTCATTACTAGTTTGCTGAGAGTGTAGCACTGGCTCCTTTGTGGGTCACTGCTGGCACCGCCCCGAGAGTCTGCCTGTGCTGTCTCTGCAAAGCCATCTCCAGCAGCTCTGCTTTGGCAAGGGTTTTGGTCCAGAGACACATGGGCTCCAGGGGACTGCACTTTGCTATCACTGAGTCCCAGGTGCTCTGGACGTGAGCCACCAACCTCAGTGCGCAGTGAGGTTTTTATCCTGCCTTCTAGAGACAGACGGTGCTGCTGCCAGTCATGGAGGCCTGACCCACAGCCTGGACCCAGAGTGAGAACAGGACCCCTATACTGAGATCGTGGCAACAATGTCAAGTTTTCAGTCAGTAGCGGGAGTAAGGAGCATGGTTATCTGTGAAAGGAGGAAAACAGGGTAGTATTCTTGACATTGTCCATGATCGGATGAGTGGTAAACCACTGTACCTGAGTTGGGTCTCTCTCATCTGAAAACAGGTTTTTAAAATTCAGATTATTTTCTGAATCTAAAATAACTTTCAAGGTAGAGAATTTGGGGCTTCCCTGGTGGCGCAGTGGTTGAGAGTCCGCCTGCCAATGCAGGGGACGCGGGTTCGTGCCCCAGTATGGGAGGATCCCACATACCGCGGAGCGGCTGGGCCCGTGAGCCACGGCCGCTGAGCCTGCGCGTCCGGAGCCTGTGCTCCTCAATGGGAGAGCCCACAACAGTGAGAGGCCCGCGTACCGCAAAAAAAAAAAAAAAAAAAAAAAGGTAGAGAATTTGGAGAAGACACAAAAGAATAAAGAAGAATGTAAATATTAATGTTGCATGGTGTAAAGGATATTGCAGCAGTGAGCCGTTTACTGATCCATCTCAGGGCAGTCTCAGAGCTGGGAAGTAGTGCTGGGATGTGCTTCAGTCTTAGGTGAAACCCACTGTGAGTTCTTTCCCCTGTGGAGCCAGCTGCAGACTCCTTGGACTTAGGTTAGCCTGGGAACATCCAGTAGCATCCGTCATGCGCCAGGGTCTGCTCTAAGCTCTGGAACAACAATAACCTCCATTCCTGAAGGCAATAATTACCTTCTCTTAGAAAACTCCAGAACTGGCTCAGCAGCCAGATAAATCCCTAAATTCCTTCCAACATTGCCTTAAGTCAAGCATAACCTTCCAGGAAGCAGCCTCTACCTACCCACAAGCAGCTGTAATTAATTCCTTCCATATTGTGGCACACAATACACCCCCAAAGCCAATGGCTCTTTTTAAATCTGAATGGCCCCAGTGCGTGTCTCCAAGCCAGCCCACTACACCCAGGTCTGTGTTGGGAAGGCCGTTGCCTCCCTCCCGGCTCACACCTCTGCATGGCGTGTGTCCCTACACTCCCTGGTCCGGCTCCAACAGCTTGTTTTAGGTCAGCCAATTCGGCACATGTTCCAACAGGGCCCTGTGACACGTGATAAAGCAAGTTCTGAGACACTACTTTAAATAAGTTGCTCATGTAACAGGTCTCCCAGGAGAACATCTTTTCTTTCCTACATGTCAGCAGCCCCTGAGTCAATCTCTAACCAAAACATACTCCCACAAGTCCTGCTTAAACCTCCAAATTAATTTCATCTGACAATAAACCTCGACTAAGCCCCTACCATGTTCCAGGTCCTACATGGGTGTGGTGAAAACCAGCCGATTAAGACGTGTTTACCATCAATAAGTCACAAGACTCCAGAATGTGAGTGAGAAAGGGCCCAAGGTCATCGGGTGCAACCACTCCTTATGCTGGGGAGGAAAATAAGGCCCAGTGTGAGGACATGTCTTATTTCTCCAGGGTTCCACAGTTATTGTCAGAGCCGGGCCTAGAGCCCAGTTCTTTGAACTCTTTGGCCAGGTCTTTGCCATTCCAGCACGAAGGGGCAAACTTGAGGTTTCCAGGCAGGTGACATAAAGGAGAGAAGTGGGCTGAGTGGGGATCCCTCTAAAGGCAACCTCTTCTTTTCAACCTTTCCTACCTCATCCAGCCTGCTTATCCACCAGACAGGAGCCTCCCTCCAAGATACAACCTCTGCAGGTAGGGCCAGAAGAGAGTGGATAAAGTCAAGCTAGGTCCATCCCTTAGCTCTGATGGTTTAAAATCCTAATCATTGAAGTTTCTTTAATCTCATTTGTGTGATCTAGCCAAAGGGCTCACTTTAATGTGTAGAAGAATCACCTTGGCCGGGTGTTTTAAAATGTGGATTCCTGGACCCTCCCTTGTGATGCTGAACAAGAACTGATGACTCTGATGTGGCTGATACCCGGGGAGAAACCATGGGTAATAATTGGTCAGATCTCACCTGTTTTCAGTAATCAATGTCGTTTTAACACTTGCATGTCCTCCGAGTGGCATGGAATCTAAACAATAAGATGTTTGCCTGAGTTATTTTCCAGGAACTTGGAGTCAGCTATGTCTAGTTCAGCTGAGCTGAGAGTCAGCTATGTGTGTCTAGTTCTAGCTGAGCTGGTTAAGACCACCAGCGGGATAGGACCACCGACCCTCCAACTGGGCATGCGTGAGTGTCCGCTTGGTGACCTTTTGACATCAAAGGGTTGAAAACTCCACCCTCAGGATGTGCAGAGGCCTGTAGCCTAGTTACGCCTGCGCAGAACCTTGATTCCCACATCTTTTTGCAAACACCTTTTCCCGTGCTCCCCACGCCTCAGTCCACCCTGATGCTTTATTCCTATAAATAAGCCTATAAATTTAAGCCTATAAATACCCCCATCCCTTGCCTTCGGGGAGGTGGGTTTGCGACTTGTTCTCCTGTCTCATTGCTTGGCTGTCTTGCAAATAACCCCTTTCTTTGCTGTAGACCCAATCGTCTCAGCATTTGGCTTGCTATGTGTGGGCAAATCGAACCTGGGTTGGTGACACCGGCTGGGGAAAGCCACTGAGGAAGGGACAGTGGACTGGGTGGGTCTCGGGGAGGCTGGGGATCTGGAGCTGGCTGGTGAACCAGCTGTGTGACTTCACTCCCCCGAGTGTTGTGAGATGAGGAGGCCGGGTGGGATAACCCCAGTAGACCCTCCAGTTCTGACATCCTAGGTGGGTCACGTGCTGAGTCCCTCATGCTCAGACCCCTTGGCTTGGCGGGGCAGACACATGCAGAGTGACTTGGGGGCATCGGCCACACTGAAGTTCACCTGCACGGGGCTCCTTGGACAGTACTCTCTCCTGCAGAAGAACCTGAAGATGAGTCCCTGGCCCAGTCGAAAGATCCCAGGCCTGCTGACAATTTCCCAATGTGTGTGTCCTTCCTGACAACAGAGCTAGGCCAAGGGGGCCTATCTGTCCAAGTGGGTCGGGTCCTCTAGACTCAGACATCTTGTTTCCTCCTCTTTCTCCCACTGATGTGTCTTTACTCCTGAAATGCTCACACACGTAGGAGGGGATGAGCCCATAGACACAATCCTCCAAGGGGAAAGGAAAGTGGGGTCCTGGGGGAGTCATCTATGGACCAGAGAGCCCAGAGGCACCGTGGAGGCGAGAGAGGGTCAGACCCGAGTTCCAGTCCCGGCTCTGCCACTTACCAGCTGAGGGTAACCCAGATGACTCAACTTCTCTGAGCCTCATCTGAGAAAAACAAGTGGGAATAATCAAGTTTACCTGCAGGGTTGTGGTGAGAATGAAATCTGATTACACACATGGAGCTCCTGACACTTAAAAGGGGCTCAGTAATCCTGCCCCCCCTCCGCCTGCAGCTCTCTCTCTCGCCCCCAGCCTCTGCTGGGGGAAGTTGTTGCTGCCTCATCGCCCCCCCCACCCCAGTTTAGGAGTCATCGGGAATAGAACAGGAGTGGGGGGAGGACGCCTTCTCTCTTTAGTGTTATTGAAAAATATTCAAAAGAAACGTTTACACCAAAGCAGCAAACTCTGGGGAAACAAGGGGAAATGAACAAAGCAAATATAAATCCATAAAATGAAATGCAAATTACAGCTCCTACAAGAGCCTTTGATAAACCCGCCACAGTTCCCAGGGACAATGGAGCCCGTTGGAGCTGCAACCCATCCCCAGCTGAAAATTGAAGCCCTGTCCCTCCCATGGGGCCTCCTCTGCCTCCCGCCTGCTTTCTCAGCTCAGAAGGGTGGGAGGTGCCTGAGTTGGGGACCCAGAATGCACTTGACTCCTCTGTGGCTCCAGCCCCAACACACACAACCCTCTCCCACATCCCCACTCCCCCATTCCTCTGGTGGCCCCTAAAAGGATGAGGACTACAGTCCGCCCGCGCAGAGCTGCACAAAGCCTGTCACGACTCTGGGCTCAGGGGGACCGGCTCCTGAGTGGTGGGCGTAGGACAAACAGTAGGAGCAGAAGGCTGACAGCACTGCTTTTTCTGCATCTGGACCAGGCCCTGCGGCGCAGCTGCCGGCATAGGGAAGGACCGAGAACAAGGGCACCAGGACCCAATCCTGGAAGGCAGGCATGGCTTGCCACCTGAGCTCAGCCTGGCGGGGTTGCAGGGCTTAGAGGGCTGGCTCTGGGCAGCAGGCACCTCAAGGGCAGGGCTGGTTGAACCATGGCCCTGACGAGCTTGGGACAACTGGAGAGGACACCAAACCCCCAGCTCACTAAGACTGAAGGAGGAGACCCTCAACCACCAAATTCTTCCAGGCAGAGAGGCAGGAGTAACACCACCCCAAAGGCTTCCTTTGCTGGCACAGTGAGAGTTAAGTAAGGCCTCCGGGGCCCAGGCCTGAAAACATGGCCTGGATCTACTCGGGGATCTGGAAAACTGGCCAGTGAGAGATTTAGGGAGCTGAGGATGCTTGGCAGGGAGAAAAGAAGCCTGGGGCACATGGGTTTACATTAGTGGGGGTCCACCTGTGGAAGAGGAATTTGCCATAATTAGTGACACCTCAGGGCAGAACCAAAAGGTAGGAGGGGCAGAGAGAGCCGTTAACGATGAGCCGTTAACGATGGAGCACTGAGGCCTTTAGAGGCCTGGTCTGTTTTGAAGTTCGAAGAGAGATGCCCCAAGTGAGAGATGTTGATGGGCATTATACCAGTTATGAAGCCAACAATAGGCCCAGAGAGAGCCCTCTGTGATATTTTGAGCAGGCTAGCGGTGCACAAGCATGGCTGAACATGTACGTGTGATCTTCCTGATCAGAATATACAAACGAGCATCTCTGGGAGTACAGTCCAGACCCCTCCCCTTGAACATTACCAACTCCGGACTCTCAGGGCTGCTCCTGCATGGGTCCAGCTCTCAGCTCGAAGGTGTCTGTTTGCAGCCAATGCCTGGTAATCTGATGCTCTGCCTGGGCCTTCCCCGAGCCTGGGGAACAAGCTACTGGATCACAGGAGGGTAACCACATTCCCGCCGATGGGGGCACAGGCAGACTCTGCCAGAAAGTAGGGATGGTGTGTCATCTGCCATGGAAAACTTTCCTGATGGGGCCTCCTCTTTGCATCAGGCCCCAGTCCAGTGGGTCCAGCTGCTCATCCAACCCAACCCCCAGCCTGTCTGAATACCTGCTGTTTATAGTGCCCCAGCTAGGAGGCCTAATCGGCTATAAACAGAGGGAATCCCACAAAGGGACAGTCCAAACGGCTACTCCTGTCCATTCCCTGCGTATCATCGCTTTTCCTTGTCTCTTGGCTGGAGACAGCTCTTTCTATAATCCCAAACAAGGATGTCTCGTATCATGATGTTTCAGACCAGACATAGGGAGAAAAGCAGTTTCTACCTTAGAAACACAACTAATAGGGAGAACCAAATGTTAATTGCATTCAGAGCTGTGTATTATCTAATTTACCTCTCACAAGAATGCCTTCAGATGGGATACATTCCATGGGCCTTTGGATCAAGTAACTATAGCAGAGAATGGTTCTCCAATTTGTTTTGATAAGGCAGCTCAATTTGTTGGACTTCTTTGCTGCATCGGGAAGTTATCATCTAGATTTCCCCAGGATGGGACGCGACATCTTCCAACCCCTCCAGGGAGGGGAGACAAGATGGCTGTGTTCTCTATGCCAACCCTCTGTGCCTTCAAAGAAGGGGGATCCTGGTCTTTCCTTCTTTTATTTTGAATTACTAATGATTTGAGCTTTGGTTTTACGGATGGCGTAGACATTTGTGGGTTTTTTGTATGTTCACTTTGGCTATCCAGTATTCTTTTCTTGAAAACGCCCTGGTTTCCTTTTGGGGAGTCACCTCTCCCCCATCGTGGGCAGATTGGTGTGTGGTGTATTGGTGTGTTTTGCCTCCAAATACAGAAGCCAAGGAGTTCCAGGAGATTCCCTTCATCAGATTCCTCCTCTGTCGCCTCAGTACAGCCAAGGAGGTGGGTCTGTGATCTAAGACCAACCAATCAGACTCTCTCCAGGGGCTTTGGCTATTGAGCAGAGTAACGCAAAGACGAGACACCGCAACCGTCAAGTACATCCTGTCCTGGCTCCTATCCTGCTTCCAGGCTGCCTTCAGAATTCCCATCACTTCCATGAGCTCCCTGACAACTTCCCAATACATTTTCTTTTTGGCTTGGATCATGCTTTAGGACTTGGCCAAAACCAAGGATGACTCCCTTCCCTGGCATGATTTTGTTTCTTTATAGTAAGCAATAGGATGGAAGAATCAAGTCATCAAGAGATTAAGAAGTCGAGGTACTTTCTGCTGTCCCCTTCCCTCACCCTCTGAGATGTTGCTTAGTGAATGGGCTGAGAGAAGAACGGCTTCGATGGACACAGTCAAGTAAGTGCTGAGGGGCTAGATCAACAGCTTGCCATCCAGCCTCACCCCTCCTATGAGTGGCACCGTCATGTCTCCTGCAAGGGGCCCAAGGTGGTCTCTGTGCAGCCTTGTGGTAGGGAAAGCTCCCCTTTTGGTGCTGCCCAACGACCACCTTAGGGTGGCACCTGGTCCCTGCTGTGGACCACTGTTCTGCCCTCATTTGGCCTCATTTATAAGGATGCCCTGTAATGGAAGCTTCCAGTTGGGAAGCCCCAACTGGAAGCTCAGAAAGGGCAAGGACTCCAAGGGTGGTCTAGAAGTTCTTGCACACAGGCTCAGGAGCTGAACTGAGCCCTCTGGAGAAGCAGTTGCTGGGCCAGTGGGATGTGGAGCTCCAGACTCATAGCTGAATGCACAAGCACAGGGTGGGGACCACGTGACTCACTGTGTTTAACAGAAAATCACCTTTAAGTGACTCAAGAGGCAACAGAGCCATGGGACCCCAATGAGCTCATCCAACCTGGAGATTCATTCAATGATGCCTGGGATGTTGGGGGCAGCTCTGTGCCCTCCACTGAGGCCCATCAACGTCAGAAGACGGAAGGAAGTAAGAACCAGAGCGACAGAAGGTGGATGGGAGAGTGACGTGGGTGGCTAGCTAAGCACTGTCATTTTAAGAAGGGCTGGAGTTTTTCTAAACTAAAAACCAGTGGGTCAAAGTTCCAGGGCAGCAGACTCGGATCAGAATAAGGAAAATCTTTTAAGCAGAACAGCACAGCAGCGAAGAGGGCTGCCTGAGGGAGGCTCTCGGGAAAGTATACAAGAGTGCGCGGAGGCGGCCACCTGGTCAGGTCCCAGCTCTATCACAGAACGGTTGTGTGACCATGGCAAATTCCCTAACCTCTCTGTTCTGTAAAGTGAAGGAAATCATGGTAACTACCTCCTGGGGCTATCATGAAGGTTAGGAGGCAAAGTTTGTAATAGATGTTGAACAGTGTCTGACACATAACATGTTAGAAATTCACTAGGAGTATTATTGCGAGGCTGTGAGACCTCACTGCTGGAAGCAGTGGAACCTGGGCTGGAAGATGAGTGTCAGGGATGCTGGACGCCATCCCTGCCCTGGGTGGGAGACTGGACTAGACCACGGTACTGAGAGCAGAGCATGGGCTTTGGTGACAGATGGCATGCAGCGAATGCTGTGACTTCGGACAAACCACAAAACCTCCAAGTCTCAGTTTTCATGTCTGTCAATGAGACGATCTCTCACTCCACAGTATGGTCACAAAGATTAAATAGTCCCATGTATAGATTCTGTCTTATCATGTGTACATCTTGTGTGTCTTTAAAATTAGTGATAATAAAATGTATTTAGAGAATGATCATCTATAGATGGTCCCTGACAAACAATGGGGGCAGAGTGGTATGATTATGAGTCCCTTCCCTCCCCCACAAATGCCCGGTGGCTCCCGACACCAGAGCTGGTCTTCAGCCACCTTCTGGCTGGTCTTCTTGTCCTTTTACAAAGGATATTCTCTCCTCTCAGGCTGCTTTGTGTGACTCACTCTTCTTTGCAATGAATGTTCTGCTGGAGGCTTCCATTACAAAAGATGAGAAGAAAACGACCACATTGGTCTAAATAGGGTTTGATGGGCAGGATTGTTTCACATAGAGGTTTACTGCTAAAAAGACAGAAGATGGGCCCCTGGGCATGCTATGGCTGGCCTGCCTCTCTCCCCCTGCCCAGCTTTGTCCCCTGACCTGTGTCCCCAGTATATTCAGTCCCAAGGACCAGGCCTACTCACTCATGCATGCTCACCTGCACCTGGCTAGCTGGCTGGAGAGAAATGCTATTTCTTCTCTTTTTTTTTTTTTTTTTTTTTGCGGTACGCGGGCCTCTCACTGTTGTGGCCTCTCCCGTTGCGGAGCACAGGCTCCGGACGCGCAGGCTCAGCGGCCATGGCTCACGGGCCCAGCCACTCCGCCGCATGTGGGATCTTCCCGGACCGGGGCACGAACCCATGTCCCCTGCATCGGCAGGCGGACTCTCAACCACTGTGCCACCAGGGAAGCCCGCTATTTCTTCTCTTGGAGTTTGTCTTCCACTTAATGTGGGATGCTTTAATTGAACACCTACTCTGCGCAGGCACATGTTGGAGATCCAACATGGATTTGAAGCAGTCCTCACTCCCTAGAAACTTAGAATTCATCAGGAGACGAAGGCAGATCCATGCACAGCTCTGAGCCTCTATGACGGCACAGAGCAACTGCTGTGAAGTATAGAGAAGAAAGAGACTTTCCAACCAGAGGGGCCCTAGAAAGGCTTACTACAGTTGCCATTTGTTGAGCACCTACTATGTGAGGGTACTTCCTTTATCTCATTTAACCTACACAATCGGTGAGGCATGGGATTATTACAACCGCCATTTTACGGATGAAGAAACTGAGGCTCTAAAAGGTGAAATAACATGCCCCAAATTACGTAGCCAGTAAAAGGTAGAACCAGGACAAGGTTCCTAGTCTAAAGCATGTGTTTTTCCAGAAGGCCAGGCTGCCTACCTCCTAGAGAAGGCTGAATTTGACCTGGGCCTGAAAGCAGGCTGACATTTTAGGCAGCTCTGGAGGTAGGGGGTAGGACATTCCTTCTGTTCCCCTGCTTCTAGATGGGTACAAACTTCCTGCTCTGAGACACAGCTAATGTTCTTCCCTCTTCTTCTCATAAGGGGCTGATGAACTTCATGGCAGGCTCGGGGAAAGGCTCTCCTCCAGCCTCCACCTGTGACTCAACCCTAAATAAAAAACCACACTGCCGATCCAAATAGTACTGCCTGCCCGCTGGAACAAACAACAACCCAGATTGATTTAGCACCTGCTGGGAGCTATTACTCAGTTATGCACCATTAATAAGCCATTCAACTCTAACTAGCTGAGCGCAAGCACATCCTTTACGCTACCTCAAGGCAAGTTTGTTCTTGCCTCAGTCATGGAATCGTACACTATCAGAGCTGCAAAATAATGACTGAGTTCAAGTGCCTCTTCTTACAGATCCCATACTGAGGTTCAGAGAGGGGAAGTGTCTGGCCCAAGGGCTCCAAGAAAGGACCGCAGAAGAGACGCTGTTTCTCCACATTCCATACCCATCGAGGGGCAGAACGAAGATGTAAAGATGTACTGAGCACGTCTTCTGTAGATATTTGTCCTGGGCATGTCGCATTTCATCCTCACCACATCCCTGATTAGAGAGCCTGCACCCCATTTTCTGATGAGAAATCTGATAAGCTGAGGAGCCATGGGATGTGCGCAATGTCATATGAGAAGGAGCACAGCCAAGGTGGGGACATTGGCTGTTTACAACATCCCACCACAGAGTGGGAGGAGCTAGGTGTTTTTCCCCACCCCTTTTGGGCTTGCAAAGCAGGCTGAGGTTTGGCAGGGATCCAGGAGGTCTAAGCTTCAGTTTCTCCAGCACTGGACCTTCCCACAAATGGACATCCTCAGATCTGCCTGAAGTAATGACCAGCCCTGGGCAGGCACAAAATGACACATGGAGGGCTGTGCGAAGTGCATTTACATCTCTTGCTTTGTTCCTGGATGACTCATGCAGCGGCCCACACAACAAAATTAATGTCTCCTCCGGCTCTGGCAAACTGCTTCGCTTTCTTTAAACAACTCACAATCAGCTTGTAAATGGCCCTGGCTTTTTCTGGGGACATGGAGCCATCCTGTGGTCACTTCCCTGGACAGGCTGGAAGCTGTGGTCAGGAGCCCAGGAATGGGAGGCCTCCCTGAGGCCGTCCCCGAGTCCTGCCCTCTGTTTCTGGCCAGACCTTCTGCTCCTGCCAGTAACACTTTGTCACAGCCCTGTCTCCTCCAAACTCTTGTTCTACATACGAGCAAGTGCTCTGGAGGTCCCGTGACCGCTGCCCTCACACGGCCCCTCTCCCCTGGGTGGGCAGGTTACTCACCTCTAATGTTTCACCTCCAGGCCCCGCTCTGCAAGTCCTCTCTGCCCCCGCCCACCCCCAACTCCATGTACACATCTCATAATAATAATAATCGGACACTACTTACAGAGTATTTGTGATGCACCAAACACAGTTCTAGGAAAAATATATATATACACACACATTTTATATGTGTGTGTGTGTGTGTGTGTGTGTGTGTGCCTGTACAAACACATACACACACATAGGCACATTCATTTAATCGCCACAATCCTATACGATAAGCATTATTATTATCTCCATCGTACAGATAGGGAAACCAAGACATAGTGATTGCTTGCGATCGCTGTGCTAGTTAGTGGCAGAGCCAGAACCTGAGTCTCTTCCGTCAGGCTCGAAATCCCTCATCCTAACCACTGCACCTATGGCCTTCAGCACAAGTCACACCTTGTTGTACTTGCTGATTTCTCTGGGCACATGTATTCTGCGGGCTACTTGAGGTGAGGGCTTCTTCTTCTTCTACCTCTGGGTGTCTCTGTGTTCCGCTCAGTGCCTAGACCACAGCAGGGCTCCACGCACGCTCGCTGAAGGGGTGCATCGA
Source organism: Phocoena sinus (assembly GCF_008692025.1). Classification (NCBI taxonomy): domain Eukaryota; kingdom Metazoa; phylum Chordata; class Mammalia; order Artiodactyla; family Phocoenidae; genus Phocoena; species Phocoena sinus. The sequence continues at coordinate 63,582,033 of NC_045766.1, forward strand.
GTTGACGTTCCTGGGACAATAGCCACTTCACGTGGCTGCCACTCAGCTTCACGCCTCTTGTTTTTCCAGTTCATCCATGACGTGCCCCTGGCCCTGTTCTCTGTGCTGAGGATGGTCGGTGCTGCTTCTAGCCCTGGCCTTGCCTCTCTGTCTGGGGCTGAGTGCTTCATTCCGTGGGGGCCTAGGCGTGCAGTGGACACAGACAAGCATGCACTCCATTCCTAGTTCAATTTTTCTTTGCCTTACTAAGGCACTAGGTGTATACACATACATCCAACGGATACATTTTGGACATCTACCTTAAATCAGGGGCAGTTCTAGGTGTGGGAACATAGCGGCGAACAAGAACCAATCCCCACAACCATGGCAATTATGTTCCTAGCAGGGGAAACGGTAAACAAACAGCAACTGAGCCTGTAAATTGGTGCCAAGTGATAGTAAGTCTGTGAGGAGGAAGGAAGCAGCAGAAGGGTGGAGAGCTGGGATGGTGAGGCAGGTTTCCCTCAGAATACGTCGGAGCAGGGACCTGATGGACAGAGTGAGGGAGACAGGCTGAGATCTGCGGGAAGAAGGCTCCAGGCAGAGGGAAGAGCGAGTGCCAAGCTCTGCGGTGGGCTCGTGCGTGGAGTGATGGAGACACAGCCGAGCGCCACTGCTGCTGGAGCAGAGCCAGTGAGGCGGGAGCGGCGGCATGTCCTACAGATTCCCGCGGACCTGTGCTGAGGACTGAGGCTTTGTCTCAGTCGATTAGGGCTGCTGTAACAAAACACCACGGACTGCGGGGCTTATAAACAACAGAAATCTATTGCTCACAGTTCTGGAGGCTGGAAGTCCGGATCAGGGTGCCAGCGTGGTCGGGTGAGAGCCCTCTCCGGGGTCGCAGACTCCTCATGTCTCCTCATGTGGTGGAAGGGGCCAGGGAGCTCTGTGGGGTCTCTTTTATAAGAAGCGTAATCCCACCATGAGGGCTCCACCTAAGCACCTCTCAAAGACCCCGCCTCCTAATCCCTCCCATTGGGCGTTCGGATTTCAACCTACGAATTCTGGAGCGGGGACACAAACACTCAGACCATAGGCGGGTTTCGTTCCAAGCGCATTGGAAAGTTCTGCAGTGGCTGGCACAATCCGACCCATGTTTTACAATGTGGGAGCCTGGGTTTCTGTGTGTGATGTCCCCTCAGTTACCGGGATCAGTAATGACGTTTGGGTGTTTACACGTAGTCCTTTCTGTTACCACCGCCTTCTCTCCACAGCTTCCTCCCTACACAGCCCCCGTGTGTCTCCACGGGCCACAGCCAGAATATACAGTCTATCGAGGGCCACAACTAAACAAACGATGGCAGTGCTGCTGATAAGGGCTGTGGTCGGGGTCTCTGGGGGCCCAGAAAAGGGTCAACTCAGTCAGACCCGGCTTTCTCAGCTGGAAGGTCACATGGCTTCCGGAGGGGGCGGCGTATACATGAGGCCCGAGGGATAAGCAGGAAGTGGCCAGGAAATGAGGGGTGCAGGCAGGGGAACCACACATATGAGCAGAGAGGCTCCTGTAGCGATGGGCTTGCCGGCACCCCGATTCCCTCACCTGCTTCTCCTTTAGTTCCTACCCTGCCCGCCCAATACCAGACCCGGCCAGACCGCGTCTGCTGCTGAATGTTGCTGGAGAAATTCGCCAGCACCGGGTTCCAACACCAATTCACACTCTAATCCCAGCTGGACCCTCGGCCTCTCAGCACTTCTTTCCTCGATAATTAACTGCTGTCACACTCCCAACTGCACGGACACCAGACATTCTTCTTCTGCTTCCCTCACCTGCTGAGGCTGATCTGACCTCAGGTTATAATGTGAACTCCCCTTCCTCTCTTCTGATCTTCACCTCCCAGAATGTTTGCATTTTCAACCCTCATCTCCCTCAAGTGGTCTCAGAAAAAGATGTGCTGATTTTTCCTGGTTAAGATGAACCATTTATCTTGCCTTGCCTGGGTAGACTGTATTTCGGAGTTAACCAAATAGCCCAGGTGAATAAGAGAAAGTTCTTTTTTTTTTTTTTTTTTTGTGGCCTCTCCTGTTGCGGAGCACAGGCTCCGGACGCGCAGGCTCAGCGGCCATGGCTCACGGGCCCAACCGCTCCGCGGCATGTGGGATCTTCCCGGATCGGGGCATGAACCCGTGTCCCCTGCATCGGCAGGCGGACTCTCAACCACTGCGCCACCAGGGAAGCCCAAGAAAGTTCTTTTTTATAGAAGAATTCGCACTTGAAAATGTGACCAGAATGCAGAATTAGAAAAAGCATCTTTTCATCAGTGGATGAACCAATCAGATTGGTATGTTAACGGGAACTGCCCCGGAGCAGTATGGATATCACCACCTGAGCCCACTGTTTGGTCTTAGTGAGACCACTAAGGATGTGAAAACCAACAAATGGGCCTCCTGATGAGATGAAACAGTAGCAGATGGCGCACATTGGAATCACCTGGGGAGCTTTAACAAGTACTGATGCCCGGGGTCCATCCCCACCACTCATGATTTAAAAGGTCTGGGGTGCAGCCTAGGAAGAGAGCTTTTTAAATAAGTGCTCCAACACATTGTAATGAGTAGCCAAGATTGAGACCCATTAGAATCACTTGGGGAAATTTTTTAAAACATTAATGCCTAGACCCTGTGCCCAGAGATTCTGATTTCGTTGTCCTGGGATGGAACCCAGGCAGAAGTACTTTTTTCGTACAAACGATCTTTTTGTAAAATCTGATCTGTCCTGATAGAACAGAAGGGATACCAGACAGACATGAAGCTGTTATCGAGAAGTCATAACTAAATTCGGACCAATCACGTTTCATGGGTTCAACTCTGTCGTTGAACATTAATTTACTGTTCAACTATGGGGTATTTTTTGGGGTGACAATTCTGAAGACTGTAGCATGAGAAAATATTATGCTATTGAATGAGAAGATGGAATTTTCTCTCCTCTATGATTGCAATTGCATAAAAATATGTTTTAAAGGCCTGAAAATGAATGCACAAAATGATCATAATTAGGGTATTGGATGATTTTTTTTCTCTCAAAACTTCTTTTGCATTGATCATAACACTTTTAAAATTTAAAAAAAGAAGCAAAATAAAGTCTAAATACTTGGATTTATTTATGAAGAGACTGCCTTTAGCCAACGACCAGGGTGAGGACAGGTTACTGTGCATGCAAGTCAGACAAATCTCCCCCACCTCGTTCTCCCATCTGCAAATGGCACCAGGAGAGCTGCAAGGCCTCTTGCAGCACCACACTCTGGTTCCAGGCTCCCACAATGCTGTTTCTATGAGACCAGTTAAGCAAATGTTAACCAATATGCTTCTCGTGGTGAGGAGTCAGGGCCAAGTGGGCTCTGAGCCGAGCTGTTTCACCTCCTCACCTTCTGAGCACGCACGCCCACGGTTCTGCCCTTGCCTCCGCCTACACGGTGCCTTGCGCTTGCCAACTTCCCTCTGTGGTCCCCTTCGCCCACTCACAACTGCAGGCCTCCTTCCGGGCTGCCTCTACACGATGAGCAGTTTGCCAGTTAATATACATCAAGCTGCCACCTTCAAACAGCTCGGAGAGCCCCATCTGTTCTCAGGAGCATTCTAGCTAGAGAGACCACCCACCACCCACTGCCAGCAACTCACAGGCCAGCCCAAGAGGGTCCTTTTGAGTGCTGGGAAGGGGTTCCCCTCTGAGCCCGTCACCCGGCTGAACTAGGGGCTTTATGCTGCACCCAATGAGGACCTCCTTCTCACTGCTGGAGGCTTTGTGAGTCAAGGTCCATCCCGAGCCACCCTCCCCTGGAGAGATCTGAGGGCTGAGGACAACACAGCCCTGGATGCCAGCACAGTGTTCGAGGAAACTATCCAGTGTGGATCTGGGAGGCTTGTCCCTTACAAATCATCACATAATAACTACTGCCACTCATTGGTTCCTGTGTGCTGGCTGCTCTACACTCCTTATCCCATGGAATGTTCTCAATAACACTGAATGTAGGTACTGTTATTATAGTTTTAGATAAGGAAATTGAAGCTTGGTCAAGTTATTTTCCCCAAACACACAGCTAAGTGGTAAGACCATGTGAAGTATTGGTTCTGAGTTCAAACTGCTTGGATTTGAATTCTGGCTTTGTCACTTACAAAGTGTGTCCCTTTGGGTGAATTGTAAATCGCTCTGAACATCAGCTTGCTCTTCTATTACATGGGGTAATAACCCCCATTTATCAGGTTCAATGTGCAAAGATTAGCTGACATGATCAATGAAAAGTGCTTAGCTCATAGTCTGGGCTCAGGAAATACAAACTATCATTTTTAGCTGGATCTGAACCCAGATCCCTCTTCCAGGTGCTCAGAAATGACCTTCCGTGAGTGTTGAGTTTGTCTGATTTGTCCGATTTGCCCCTGCACACAGAGTCTGGAGAGCTGGACTCCAGGTGTCAGCGTTGCCCTTCAAAGCCCAACCTTGAAGGAAGGAATAACTGAACATGTGTACTGAACGCATCTTATTTTAAAGGCCCCCAATCCCACAGCCTTCTATTTCTAGATGCACCATCTTTCTTATATTGTCAGAAACTTGGTTGCCCTGGGCCAAAGGGTTGAGGTAGGATGGGGGGAAATGAGTGGAACATTTAGAAGAAATAAAATGAGACCACCCATCCGGAGACACACCGCAAGGGAGAATGGGATAGTTTCAGAGCCTGTTGAAATGGGCGGTCTTACATCCCACCCCCTCTGCCCCATGCTACCCAATCCATGCTCCAGTCAAATAGAGATGGGAAGAACACTTGCAAAGCAAAAACAAAACCACTTAATATATAAATAAAATATAGTATGAACACCCAGTTGACCTTTAAGATTGGAATAATCTGGAGGGTGGAGAAGCATTTTTCCTGCCCCAACATTCAAGTAGGAATGGATAGCAGCAGTGGCTGCTGGGAGTATTCTGGACTTCGTGAACTTGTGGGTTTGCTCTGCCCATACAGAAAATCATCTAGTAAGGGCTGAAGTGTGTGTGTGATGTTAGTGATTTCAGAGTCCAGGCCACAAGTAAACAAATTGAGAGATTGGTGACATCCCTGTGGAAGGGACCTCAGAGGTGTACCCTCCCATCGTGTCCTTCTGCAGGCCACTGGCTTATTGCATCCAGAGAAGAGGCAAGTTTCTTTCTTCGTCACTAAACATTGCTGTGCACACGGTTTGCAGCCACCTGGGAGCTGGGACTGTGATGATGGTGAGCTCACTCCCACATGGCAGCGCTGAGGGACCATTGAAGAAACTCTTCCCATTAACATTTGACTCCAGTGTCCACGGGGCCTGGGGCTTCTGTGAGAACATGGCTGTGTGGGTGTAAAACTCACATTGAAAGGACTTTCTTCTTCTTTTCTGTTGCACTTCATTCTGGGCAAGACTCACTGGCTTGTGACTAGTACATGCTCTGGAGAGGGATGTAGGCCTTCTGCTCTTTTTTATCCTTCTGGTGTAAGGTTGTCCTCCTCCCTTAGCTCTCTGGGACATTTCTTCTGCCAGGTGGCCCCTCTGGCAGGAATCCTCCCTCTTGGAAGTCAGGCATTTTCCCTTCTTGCTCCTTTGGGATAACTGGCCCTCCCTTTGCCATGGCTGACCTCCCTCTGCTTCCTGGGAAGGCTCATGTGCCTGGCCTCCATGAGGTTCCGGTCCTGACGTGGAACTCTAGGCTTTTCCATTAGCCTTCGTCTACCTCCCCATTCTATTCTCCCACTCAGACAGCCTTCACCCTTTCCTTCCACCTGCCACACTCCCACATGTGGACTGAGAGGAGGGAAAGCAGACCTGTGGGGAGGGGTGGTTGGGAGACAGACAGACAGACAGACAGACAAATAAAGACAGAGAGAAGTAAAGACAAGAGACGCAGAGAGAGTGCTGCTGCCTGGGTTGCCTTTGGTTCTCCAGGTCTTGATTCCGGGACTTCCAGAATGCCGCTATAATCGTATAATGCTTATTTTTTTAAAAACTGGAGTTAGCTAAATTTGCTTTCTATTTATTGTCTCCCAAAGCATCCTAATAAATATCTTAAGCCACCCCCTCACCCCGCAAAGGCTCTGCTTGTGTGTGCCCCTCTTCTCTGAAGTCTCCCCACGGGTAGAGTAAGCTGCGCCCCCCTTCCCGCAGCATCTGTACACAGCCTGCTGTACACAGCCTGTGTCGGGTAACCGTCTCAGAAGCCCTTTGCCCACTTCCTTTCCTCACACTTTCAGGGCAGGGACTGAGTCTTTTTCCAAACCAGGGACCAGGTATCTTTCATGTGTCAAGGTATTTTCAGAAGCCCAGAACAGCACCTGGTATATGGTTAAGTGCTTATTAATGTTGGATGAATGAATGAATCCGTGAAAGAATGATTTGTCAGTGCAGCAAAACAAAAGTTGTATAAAGCCCTCTAAAATAGCTCTGGAAATTTCCATTCTAACTTAAGTTTTAGGCATGCCATTTGGCCCAAGAAACATTAGACTGGCAAGGATGCTGCCCGGAAGAGTGACTGCAAAAGCCCATCAAACAGGGCTTAGGAACTGTTGCTATCTGTTTTGAGAATGTTCCCATGCCCCCTGGTAACAGACACCATCCCCCCGGACAAAAAGGTAAGCATGTGACCCTGTCCTGGCCAATGGGTGTCCTTGCCTGACCTGTAGCACTTTTGTTCCCCCCCAAGATGCAAAGTGGCTGCTTCCTGAGGATAGATGGAGACCAAAATGAGCATTGAACCAGACAGGCAGCAAAGGGGGACAGATGGAAAGTTGGACATAACCTTGGACTCTTGAGCTGGTTCTTTTGTCCTCTTCCTGCTCTGGGAGCTGCCCCTGAGGCCTTACCACCTTTGAGAGCCAATAGATCCCCTTTTTTGTTTAAGCCAGTTTGAGTTGGATTTTTGACACTGAGAACATAAAAAGCCCTGATTAATCCAACATTAACTCTCCTGTGGGAATCTGGACCTGGTTACCAAGGCTGTCCCCCAAAAGACTGAAATGCCAGCCCTTCCTTCCTACCTGTCTGGCCAGGAGTCATCTGCGGGCTTTACCTTTCTTCAGGCCAAGGCTGATCCAAGCAAAAAGGCCTCTGGGCTAGATTTAAACGTGGCCTTTATCATTAACCTCCTAGAAGCAGGATTAAGTGAAAAAAGCAAGGTATAGAAAAGTGTGTAAAACAGACAATGATTGATGTACTGAAGCAGGGGTGGACATGGTATAAAAGCATAGAGTCGGGGCTTCCCTGGTGGCGCAGTGTTTGAGAGTCCGCCTGCCGATGCAGGGGACACGGGTTCGTGTCCTGGTCCGGGAAGATCCCACATGCTGCGGAGTTGCTAGGCCCGTGAGCCATGGCCGCTGGGCCTGCATGTCCGGAGCCTGTGCTCCGCAACGGGAGAGGCCACAACAGTGAGAGGCCCGCGTAACGCAAAAAAAAAAAAAAAAAAAAGCATAGAGTGCAGGCACAAAGGTAAATGGAAGTACCACCTGAATGTAAGCTCTTTAAGGACAGAATTTTCGACTTCTGTTTTTAGTCACTGCTCTATCCGCAATACCTAGAACAGGCACTCAATGAGGATTTCTTTCCTTTTTCTTTTTTTTTGACTAAAGCAGTTCATGTCCTTTTATTCCCATTTAAACTCCCCAAGAGCCAGAGGTGAAGTGTCATCTTCTATTCCAAGGATGAAGTCTTCAGGTAAGGTCTCAGATGCTATCTGAGCTAACTGGTCATCATAAGAATGTAGGGTCCATAATTTCTCTAATTCATAGGTTTCTCTGGTTTCCGGAAGCATCGAATGAATCACCATGATGCCAAAGTCCACACAGAGCCAGCCAGCAGTGTCCTTCCCTTCGATGTTAACATGAGGCTCACTTTTACATTTCAGGTGTTTGTACATTTTCACAATGTAGTAGGCCATGGCATGTATGTGTTGAGTGGAAGTTCCACTACCAATTACAAAGTTATCTGTATATTTCATTTCTGGAGGAACCTCAATGACACAAATGTCTCTTGCCTCAGAAGTGAAACCAGCATATTGATGTCAAACTTGGGACCAGTATGATCTCCGGTGCCTGACTCGGGCGCCCCTCACCGGCAGTACCCTCTGTTCGCCCCTCCGGGCCGCAGGCCGCGCTCTCGGTCGGGGGCCAGGCAGACCCTGCGGAGCGCTGTTCCCACCGGAAGCCGCCCAGCCGAAGGTGGCGCCCCACGGCCGCCGTGGGCCACGCTCCCGGAGAAAAGGCCTCAATGGGTATTTCTTAATTGAATAAATAGAACAGAATGAAAAGCATATCCCTGAAAAGAGAGATGAAAATACGGCATTGGTGGCTGCCCGCTGGTAGGGAGGGTGGGGTGTCAGGGTAGAGGAGGGCTGAGAGGAGACGGAACCCCATTCTGTACTGTGTGCAGCTTTTGCACACATGCACCACCTTAAAAAGTTAAAAAAAAAGGGGGGAGGGTAAGAACAGGAAAGCAGGACACCGAGGGCCTAAAAACAAGTTGGAAAAAATGTGAAATCTGGTCGAGCATCTCTTACTGATACCATCCTCCATTATAGCAGAGGAGAAAAGCTAACTAGAGAGTTAGCAGTCCCCTCCCCTTCACACGGCAGCCCTGAGGGGCTAATCTGCTGTGGCTGTAAATATGGCAGCCTTGAGGGTTTCCTTACATAAGCAAATAAGGCTCCCGTAAATAGCACAACCTAGTCCTTTGAACACTGAAGCAACAGGCCTTCGTTCTGACAGCCAGCCCTTGACATCTTGTCAACCTCATGAGAAGTCATTTCTGCCTATTCTCCACTAAGCTTCACTGACACCTTGGAAATGGTAGGCACTCTTGGATAAGGAAAGTCTCTATGTGTTTAATTTGGGCCAATTCCTGTTAAAAACAACATTCTTCTATTTCTAGCAATATTCCCAAATGCCTGATTTCAGTGCTCCCTTCAAAAGGTGGGCAGCATATGAAACACAGAGAATTAATATTCTTTATCTTTTTTTTTTTTTTTTTTTGGCGTTACGCGGGCCTCTCACTGTTGTGGCCTCTCCCGTTGTGGAGCACAGGCTCCGGACGCGCAGGCTCAGCGGCCATGGCTCACGGGCCCAGCCGCTCCGCAGCATGTGGGATCTTCCCGGACCGGGGCACGAACCCGTGTCCCCTGCATCGGCAGGCGGACTCTCAACCACTGCGCCACCAGGGAAGCCCCCTCTATTCTTTATCTTTGACAGAGAATTTACTAGTTAATATTTTGACAGAGAAGTATAAATTTACATGAAATATCTCATTTAAATCTCATAACAGCTTTATGTAGGAGATGGGCTCATCCTATTTTATAGGAATTAGGGCTTAAAGAAGCAGGTGGGAAGCAAGGATTCCAACCAGGCTGGTCTCTAAAACGCATGCTTTTCCTCTCCACTGCCTCCCAGCATTTGTGTTATACCTGCAATTTACAAAGCAACTCACATACACTATCCCATTTAATCCTCACAACCCTGAAATCTAAGAATTATTTTAAATTTCCATTTGCTATGGACTGAACATTTGTGTGCCCCCTGCAAATTCATATATTGACGCTTAATCCCCAGTGTAGTAGCATTCAGAGGTGGGGCCTTTAGGACATAATTAGGTTATGAAGATTCAATATCAAAAAAACAAACAACCCAATCAAAAAATGGGCAGAAGACCTAAATAGACATTTCTCCAAAGAAGGCATATAGATGGCCAACATGAAAAGATACTCAACATCACTAATTATTAGAGAAATGCAAATCAAAATGACAATGAGGTATCACCTCACACCGGTCAGAATGGCCATCATCAAAAAGCCTACAAATAACAGATGCTGGAGAGGGTGAGGAGAAAAGGGAACCCTCTTACACTGTTGGTGGGAATGTAAACTGGTGCAGCCACTATGGAAAATAATATGGAGGCTCCTTAAAAAACTACAAATAGAACTACCATATGATCCAGCAATCCCACTCTTGGGTTTATATCTGGAAAAGACAGAAACTCTAATTTGAAAAGATACATGCACCCCAATGTTCATAGTAGTACTATTTACAATAGCCAAGACACAGAAGCAACTTAGATGTCCATCAACAGAATGGATAAAGAAGTTGTGGTACATATATAGAATGGAATATTACTCTGGCATAAAAAGGAATGAAATATTGCCATTTGCAGCAACATGGATGAACCTAGAGAATACTATACTTAGTGAAGTAAGTTGATATATTATATGATATCACTTATATGTTGAGTCTAAAAAGTAATACAAATGAATCTATACACAAAACAGGAAGAGACTGACAGACATAGAAAACAAACTTATGGTTACCAAAGGGAAAAGAAAGGGGAGAGAGAGAACTTAGGAGTGTGGGATTAACAGATACAAACTACTATCCATAATGTAGAGAAGCAATAAGGATTTACTGTATAGCACTGGGAACTATATTCAATATCTTGTAATAACCTATAATGGAAAATAATCTGAAAAAATATATATAACTGAAAAAAAGAAAAAGTTTCACATCAGTGTGTCTCCAAAGACACCAGGCTCTTTTTCCAAGAGTTATACAAAGTCTTGTTAAAACCTAGAAACGTTTAATTACCTATGGCATATACAAATTACTCAGATTTCAATTGGGTCAAGGCTTAAGATATTATTAAAATTATCTGTCAGGGGACTTCCCTAGTGGTCCAGTGGGTAAGACTCTGTGCTCCCAATGCAGAGGGCCCAGGTTCAATCCCTGGTCGGGGAACTAGATCCCGCATGCCGCAACTAAGAGTTTGCATGCGGCAACTAAGAAGCCCGCATGCCGCAATGAAGATCCCGTGTGCCGCAACTAAGACCCAGTGCAGCCAAAATAAATATAAATAAATACATACATAAATAAATAAATATAAAATAAAATTATCTGTCAGGATAAACTATAAAACAAAAAATTAGGTTGTGAGGGCAGAGCCCTCAGGAACAGGAACAGAGACTTCCTTTCTGCTCTCTGCCTGTGAGGACACAAAAAGATGGCCGTCTGCATCCCAGGAAGCGGGCTCTCACCAGAAACCAAATCTGCCCATGCCTTGACCTTGGACTTCCCAGCCTCCAGAACTGTGAGAAATAAATGTTTGCTGTTTAGGCTACCCAGTCTAAGGTAATTTGTTACAGCAGCCCAAACTGACTAAGGCATCATTTTACAGAGGGGAAAACTGCAGCTCAGAGACAGGCACATAGGGGCAGCATGGTATAAGACAGAGAGTGCTGGTCTGGGGAGAAAGACCTGGATCCTACTCCTGGCTGTGCCCCTGATGAACTTGGTGACCTTGGCAAGGCATGCATGCTCTCCGGACCACAGTTTCCTCTTCTGCAAGGCAGTGTATTGGACTAGATGCTCTAGCATCCCCAGCAGCTCAGATAGTCTTTGATCTCAGGAAACCTCTTGGTGCTCCTTGCAATGAGGTTAGAACTTCAGTTGTGAAGGGGGAGCCAATGAAACTGACATACACAACTGGCCCTGGTGGGACATTGGCATTTATTCCTATGCTGCAGTTCACACTTCTAAGTTTCTACAGTTGCAATGTCTTAAGCATAATGACACCGTTTCTAGAATGCCATTAATATTCCCACCAGAAATGGAAATGCCAAATTGCTAATCGCACCCCGGGGGCTTTGCATCTCATACTATCATCGCTTTATATGATATTTAAAATCATATTTAAGTTTATTAAAATATCAACCATTTTTCGTTTAGAAACAGGAAAGTCTACGCCAGTGTTTATACAACGGCAGGAAAAAAAAAAACTCTGTCCACCAGAAACAAGCCAGCCCACAACTCCACAGAGCTGATGAAAACATTTGAAGAACCCAGCCCTGCCTGACTGGGGCTTCCCTTTGCGAGAGGGCATTGCCAGCAGCAGTGACAGGTTAGTGCTGAGTTAAAGTAGCAGCTGGAATCAGCACAGGTGGAGGCTCATGACCCCTGTCTGTGGCTCAAAACTGGAAGCTATGGTATCTTGCCTGGTAAGGAAGTGGGTGGAGCAGAAAGAGAGTGGGCAGCCCGGGTTTGAACCTGTGCTCTGTCGCTAGTGTCTCTGTGATAATGGGCCAGTTACTTCATCCCTCTGAACTTTAGCTTCCTGACCTATAACTTCTCATTTAACATTTCTGGCTGAGGACTGCTGCAGTGATGGAACGGGCTTAGTAGGTGCACAATAAACGTCCATGTAACCACAAACATCTGCACTGGACAAGACACAGCCTTTGACCTCAAGGAGTTCACGGTCTAAAGAGGAAGAGAAACGTGGAGAGGCAATGACGACTGAGGATACCGAGGACTGGGGTAGTGGCAAGGATGGAGAGTTGCAGGAGCTCGGCAGAGAGTGTCTAGCCTTACGGGAAGAGGTGATGTGGTCAGAGGAGACCCTCTCCTTCCCCCAACTTCCCCCCAGGAGACATCTGAGCTGATAGCAAAGATGAGGAGGAGACTCAGGGGGGTGGGGGGTGGGGAGGTAGGAGGATTACTCCTGGCAGGAAACAGCCTGCTGCCTTTGAAGAATTATCAGCGATTTGCAGGGGACTAGAGTTGAGGGTGAGGGAGTTGGGGAAGCAGAAGGAGCTGAGGCCTGTGAGCCCCTCTGTGAGCCTGGGGCCTCCCCATGCCCCCTTCTCCACCTGCGTGTGGGCACCCCCCTTGGCTGCATGGCTCCATGCACACGCTGCACAACTGCACCCCGAGGCCCGAGGCACAGCGCGCTACCTCAGCAGGGACGTGTGTCATGGTCTGGGAAATCTGGATTTTGTTCAGAACACTCCGAACCTGAGAAATGAACTAGAAGGGTTTAAATCAAGGAAGTGACACAATCACAGCTGTGGGTTAGAAAGAACACTCTGAACACAGGAAGGCTTCTGGATTGCTGAGGACTGAGAGAAGGCTGGAGGCCTGGGGGAGGATACCCTGAGGACACGAGCAGAGGCACAGGGGGGCGGGGGGGGGCGGGCTGGCAGAAAGGGAGGCTTCAAGGAATCCACAGAAGGTAAACTGGACAGGATTTTGTGACCCCGTGGAGATGGGAGGAGGTGAGGACACGACGGTGGCTGGGGCCTGTGGATCTGCAGACGTAGATGTGGGAGTCATTTATGTGGAGAGAGAGGGGAAGGTGAATCCGTCGGAGAGTCAAGAGGGAAGAGGATCCAGAACAAAATGTCAGGGGCCCCTGAGGTAGAGACAGGAAGAAACGTGCAGGGAGCAGGGAGGAGGCTGAGCAAACCTGGACCTGTGGTGTTTCTTTTCCCCACTGAGTAGGAGGTGGAGGTATCTGCAGAGGCTGGGGCGTGTGGTAGGGCTCAGGATGGCAAGGAGGAAACAGCTACTGTGAGGGGGTTGGAGAGGCAGCGGATTGGGGACGCCGGGGAGGACTGCCAAGCACGGGTTGTTTTCTCCTGGCCCGACAGCTGCCATCAGTCAGGGGACCAGATGGAACAATGAGGTAAGATCCTCCCAGCACACAAGCTACACTCTGGGGGCAGAGCAGGTGCTTTTAGACACAGAATTTATTCGTCTGAACCGCTAGAGGGCCACCGGTGCCATTTGCTTGCGGGAGTGTGGGAAGAGGCTCCCAGCTGGCCTCCCCAGCTACCAGCAGGAGCAGGCCTGGAGTGAGAGTGCAAACGGAGGCCCATACACCCCATACACCAGCTGGCTAAACATGTAGAAACTCAGCGAAGCTGCTCCCCCAACGGGCCTGCTTTCCTAGCTGGGCCTCGCAACCTATTCCCAAGCACCACCCTTGCATCCCAGAGGCTAAAGGAGGTGAGCTCTTCCCTGGGTCAGCCCGACCACCTGTGAGCCTGTGAGCCAGGATGGGGTAGAAGCTGGACCTGGGCCCAGGACTCCCAACTGGTGACTAGACCCTCGGGACTGAAACGGATGGACACAATCAAGGTCTCCCAGGAAGCTGAGGCAAGCAGATTCCCCTCCCTGCGTGTCATTTTGCCGACTCAGGATTTCCAGGCAATTCTAAGCACCTCCCAAACTACATCACCCGCGTAGAGAGAAGGGAAAGCGCTTAGTTATCTCGTGGAAACGTCTCTGGCTATATACCTACGCTGGGTGATTTGAAGTGACTGTCAACAAAGCAGGGCTTCTGGAAGCAACCCAATTTCCTTCAACTGGTAAACGGTAAAACAAAATGTGGTACATCCATACAACAGAACACCGCTCAGTAATTAAAAGAAGAAAACTACTATATGCAACAACTTAGATGTATCTCAAAAGCATTTTATGTTAAGTAAAATAAGCCAGGCACAGAAGGCTGCATACTGCACGGTTCCACCTTTATGACATTCTAGAAAAGAGGAGCTATGGGGAGAGAAGACAGATCAGGGGTTGCCAGAGCAGGAAGGGCAGAGGGGATTAGCTGCAATGGGACCTAAGGGGATTTGACTGGGTGATGAAAGTATTCTATGTCTTGATTGTGATGGTGGTTTCACAGCTGCATACATTTGTCAAAACTCATCAAACCAAATACTTTTAAAAAGGGTGAATTTAATGAAGCTAAGCCCCCAAATAAGTAAATTAATCCGACCCACTTTCTCTGGTTTCCCAGGACAGAGGCTGTGGTTTTCTTCCTCTTCCTTGGTCTAGGGGGTCCATTTCAGCCCATGACCCTCTCCTGTAATTCCTCTTCATTCAATTGGTTATCAAACCAGAGGAAGACAGATGGACAGAGACAGAGACAGCGGGAGACAGATTTAGACAGAAAACATTGTATATTTTGGAGTCTGTGATATGTAGAATCCTCCTAAGCACGGGCCCCGAGGCAGGGAAAGGGTCCTCTTTCCAGGGTGCAAGAATAGCACGAGACTGTCATGGCTGAGAGCATCTCCTTCGATAAGTCAGGGTACCTCAACTTCTACCACCCAATAGATTCTCACTTTCACAAATTCTTTGATAGTAAGCGTTCTGTGAGCATTGAATTTTTGCTGAAATTTTAAATATGAATTCTTTAAAGACTCCCATAGGTAGTCACTTTAAAGTTTATATTCTTCCTGATTATTTGTTTTGCACATTTTAAACTTTTCGTGAATTGGATTTGCTTAAAAGGGAGTATACCTGAAGGATAAGCCATCAAACCTCCGTTTTGCTTGACAGACCTGCCAGATGTGTCGCTCTTTTGAGGCAGGGCCCAGCTAGAAACCAGAAGAATGGAGGGCAGAAAGGAAGAAGATAACGCAAAGCAAAGGACAAACAGAAAGCGCTTCTATTTGTCTTTCTGATGCACACTCACAGACACTCGCACATTCCTCCCCAGCCCAGCGCTCCCATGCTCACTTGGATTTCACTAACATTACATGAAATCACAGGAGCCACCTACTCTGAAAGTATGCGTTCTACGTGTGATAAAAATGAGAGAAAGGACTTTTTCAAAATTGTCATATCATGGGAGAGACTTTTGGCATGAACCTGTCATACCAAAGGGCTGCTGTTGACTCTGGGAGCCCAAGAAGTCTGTAAATGACCCCCACAGTCACACAGCCCTTCAGGGACTCAGTTTATTCACATGTAAAATGGGAATAACAATAACTGCCTTCTTTTTCTCACATAACCCGTGGTTAGGGGCACGTGTGGAATTGCACGTGAAAGAGCCCTGTAAACTCTGGACTAGCACCTGCCTACATAGCGCCTATAGCAGCTGCTGCTGAACGGCGGTGTGACACAGCCAGCGTGGTGTGAAAAGCGACTCCCTCCCCACTGCAAGGACCCCCGGCCTTTAGAGGAGGCCCCCGGAGCTTGTTAGTGGTCGAGATACTTTCGTTTCTAGTTTATAACCGACCTGCGGGAAGCCCCCTTCGCCTCCCCCGCTCACCGGAACACAATCTAAAGATTTCTCTCGCTGTCCTGAGTGCTGGATCCTGCAGGACCCGCCAAGCCAGGGTCATCGGCTTCCCCGTGAGCTCGGCATAGCGTGCGGGTGTGCTGAGAAGCGCCGAGGTCAGCACCCCAGCCGGGACCCCCTTGTCCGGCCCCAGTCAGCGCGCCGGCTAATGCGGCCTATTCAGGGAGGCGGGGCGGGAACAATGGGAACAAATCTGTGCCCACAGCGCTCCCAGGGGACAAAGTGCTGGCAGCCTTTCCCTCGGAGCTCATCAATTCCGGAACCACTCAACCAGGGTGCTGAGCCCCGGCGGCTGCTGACTCACAAAGGGCCACGTGGACGCCGGGGAAACAGGAACCCATTTCGCGCAAGTGAAAGGAAATGCGATCATTTAGCGGAGATAAGAGAAGACCGAGGGCATAAGGCCTGGCAGAAATGAAGTGAGAGAGATCACGTTCCCCTTTCTGTGCAAGTAGCTGCTCCTCTCCCCCTCCGAGGCACGGAACTCTCTGCTCTCCTGCGGCCCCGACCCCACCTCGCTCCACCGCGCCCTCCTCCCCTCCACCTGCTCCCCAGACACCATCTCATAGCCATTCACAGACTCGTAAGTCACTGGTCATTAAAGTGGGGAGGGGCTGAAGAGACCACCAGCCCACTGTTCCCAACCTTTTCAGCATCAGTGGCTCCTCTTAAGCCTCCTCCTGCAGGGATTCCATATTTGGAGAGATTTTAGAATAGCTGCCTTTATTGAGTACCTGCTCCTTTGGGTCGTTCCCTGGACAAAGAATTTCCCCCTTACTATCTCATCTAGTGCCAGCAAAACTACTGGGAAGTGGGTGTAATTATCTCTATCTTACATATGAGGAGGCTAAGACTAAGAGAGAGGTGTGTTTGCCTGAAATCCTACAGCTAGAAAGTAGCAGAGTTAGAATTGAACCAAGGTCTGTGTGGCTTCAAGTCCCCACAGGCTTCCAGCATTTGAGAAGAGATAGCTCATGCTCCCAGCAATTGCACTGCTAGGTATGTACTCAAGAGAAATGAAACTATGTGTCGACATAATAACTTATAGCAATACTGTTCAAATGTTCATCAACTGGTGAATGGATAAACAAAATGTGGAATATTCACACGATGGAATATTATTTGGCCATAAAAAGGAATGAAGCATGGGTACACACTACAACATGGCTGAATCTTGAAAACATTTGGTTAAGTGAAAGAAGCCAGTCACAAAAGACCCCATATTATATGATATCTTTTACGTAAAATGTCCAGAATAGGTAAATACATAGATACAGAAAGTAGACTGGAGATCACTCGGCTGAGGGACAATAGCAGTGATCCCTAAAGGATGCAGGGTTTCCTTCTGAGGTGACAAAAATGCTCTAAAACTGACTGTGGAGATGGTTGCACATATCTGTGAATATACTAAAAACCATTGAGCTGTACATTTTAAACTGGTGAATTGTATGGTATGTGGATTATATCTCAATAAAGCTATTTAAAAAGAAATAGCTCATGTTATGACTGACAAGGTATCCTGGCTCTGTGTCGTGAAGGTTGAGAAGCAGAAGCTGCATGGTACAGTGGAAAGAACCAGAACTTTGGAACCAGCGACCTTGGACAAGTTGTTCAGCCACTCTGAGCCCGAGTTCCTTGTCTGTAAACTGGGGTTAGTAAGCCCATCTCACCCCATTGTTACAGTGTAAGGGAAGGCCCCCAGCCCCTCCAGGTATACAGTTCCCTGATTTTGAAGTTTGAGGCTTGAGTGAAGAGGCAGAGGTGGGAGGTGCCTGCGGGCAGAGTGGTTTCCCCTGCATAGAAGGGATCCTTCTCTCCAGATGTACCAAAGGCTAATCAGGCAAAGGGCTGAAAAGAAAGCTTGGTGATTCACTGCCCTCTGTTGCCTAAGCGACCCCAAATAAGAGAGGCTGAGAGGAAGTGAGAAAACAGGGTGGGTGTGTGTGTGAGGTCTCGGGGCGACCCTGCTGGCCCTGGGACTGGTGGGAGCCAGAAGCAGGAGGGAGGCAGATGGGAGAACTAAAGGAAACCAGCCTCCCATGGAAAGCGGCTCTTTTTCAAGGCAGCAGGATGGGTTGGGTGATCCTGATGTATTTCTGCCCGACTATGAAGCATCTGCCAAAAATGCCGCGATGTTTTTCTGAAAACAACTGGGGCATTAGAAAGAGGTACGAAAAAGCTAAACAAGTAAAATAACAAAACCCAGAAAACAGAGTCACTTGGTAACAGAGGTACTTAAGGTCTAGGAGGTGGTACCAGCATGTTGGCCACGGTGGGAAGTGCAGTCGATCTTCGTCATTCACAGATTCTGTATTTGTGAATTCACCCACTCACTAAAATTTATTTGTAATTCCCACATCACTGCTCATGGCGCTTTTGAGGTCATTCCTGGACATGAGCACAGCAGCAAAAAATTTGTCGCCCAGTGTGCACGTTCCCAGTTGAGGTAGAATAAACGCTCTGCCTTCTTGTTTCAGCTCTCATACTGTAAACAAGAGTCCTTTTTGCAGTGTTTAGTGCTATGTTTTCTGCATTATTTTCCTTTGGTTCATGATTTCACTGTATAAAACAACCCACAAAGGCAGTGCTAAAGTGCTGTCCAGTGTTCCCAAGCACAAGAAGGCTGCGATGTGCCTTACAGAGAAAACGTGTGTTATATAGTCTTCCTTCAGGTATGAGTTAGCTATGAGTTCAAGGTTAATGAATCAACAATGTATATTAAATAAGGTGTCTCTAAACAGAAATACACGTCAACAAAAGGTTATGTATTGATTAGTTGACAAGAATGTTGTGACCAGAGGCTCACAGGAACCCAGCCCTATATTTCCTTTAGGAAAAAGTACTTCAGTACTGTATCTGCTGTTCAGGGTTCACATAGGATTCTATAGTCATAGAATATAACTACTACAAATAATATATGCTCTGTATTTTTCATATATTATCTCATTTTAATGCCCACAAAGTGTTATATTTTACAAATAAGGAAATTGACATTATATATATTAGATTATGTGACTTCTCTAACATGTGAAAGTGGCAGGATTTGAACCCATTTCTAACTCTCCAGTGGGGAAAGGAACTCTCTAGCCCTTGAGCTGAAATGCCAGTTCTTAGGGAAGTGTGATCAGGCTCATATCAGGGCTTGTAGGAGGGCACAAGGAGAGCTGAGCTTGGTCAAGAACAGTATAGATCTGAGAAAGGAGGGTGAAAGAACTAACACGACCCTCCAGTTGTAGTCTGCACTGATCAGACTGTAGCCAGGACAGCGGGGAAAAGCCAATCTGCGATCAGCACAGAAGAGAGACACCAGTGAGGGGAGGAGACTGGGAGCCAACCATGTCCAGAGAGAAACAATGGAAGGACTAGGAATTGTTCAGCCTAGAAATGAGAGCATGGAGGCAAACAGGGAGGGATCTTCAAATATCTAAAGGATTATCTTGGGAAGGCAGAACTAGATGGAAGGCAGAACTAGGATTGAGGGCTGACAGTTAGTTACAGCGAGCAGATTTTGACTGGGTGTAAGGAACATTTCCTGATACTCAGAGCTCTCCAACAAGCCAAGATTGGAAATTGGTGGTCCACATGTCAAATCAAGCTGCAGACATGTTTTGTTGCCTCACAGAAAGCACAAAAGTGTTTTTTAAAAATTGTATGTAAATGCCCCATGGGACATGTATCCCAGGGCCACAGCCTGCAGCACTCGCTTTTAGTCCCATGTCACTCATGTGTAACTTGCCTTACCCGTCATGTATGGGGTTGACTGATTTAGCAAATAAAATACAGGATGTACAGTTTAATTTGAATTTCAGACAAATACTTTCTTAGTATAAGTATGCCCTGCAATACTTAGGATATACTTATACTGTATTTGTATCCCAACACTTGAGACTTACTAATACTGTCCTGTATTTAATCTGGCAACCCTACCCTGGTAACTTAAATGGGAGTCCCTGACATTGCATTTTGAGGAAGTGGGCTCCACCTTTGGGAGATAACCAGAGACTTGTCTCAGAGGAATGTTCAGGATGGAAGCAGAGCTAAAATGGTCTAAGAATGCTTTTGCCCAATTTTCTTGAAAACCCCCATTTCAGAGCGACAAAACAATAAAAGGTAGAGGAAGTTAATAATTCTAAGTAACACCCCCGGTGCTCTTCTGGGTGTGCTTCATGGGAGAACGCTGGCTTCTTGCTCTAATGGCAGAATATCGTACCAGAACTGGGACTGATTGCTAGATAAGGACATAATGTGTTCCTGACCTCTAATATCAATTGCTAGTAAAATTCCTTTTAAGTGCAAGTTTACTGATGTCTCTACAGCTTGGGAGAAAGGTTGCAATCTCTTTCTGGATCAGGGCATGAACAAAAAGACATCTAATATCTCAAAATTATAATTCAGTTTTATCTGTCAAAAGCCATCTTCTGATTCTCTGAGGCTGTGGTTAGTCATACTGACACTTGTTTTCCTGCCCTGCTGCCAGAACTGCTTTTCTGGTTGTTTTGAACAGACGGTGGCTGACTTACCATGGATTGGAACGTGGTAGCAGTTGATACGGGAGGAGAGACTGGCCCTAACTCACTGCCTCAGTTTCCTGGGCAGAAAAGGAGGAGCGGTATCTCTGAGCCACTTCCAGAAATTGTGCCTCTAAAAATGAATGTCAGTAGTCCTTGGTCATCAGCTAGTCCTTCAGCCTCCAGAGAATCCAAATGTTGATGTTTGACGGAATTTGAGTAAGCATTTGGTTCAACTCGCTGTTTTGGAGATCAGAAAAGTTAGCTTCAGGTAGGGTGACAGCGCCCAGAGCCCTCTGATGCTCAGCGAACGGCCTCCCATTCCTCCGCCCCAGTTCATCGTGGATCCCTCCCTTATTTTCACTCAGTTTTCTCAAAGCCCCTCCCTCACTCAAAACAGACAAAATGGCAAAAGGCAGGGGAAGTTAACAAAATGCATAAAAATACTTGAGGGAAAGTATCTACCACACATTAGAGTGTAGACTAGAGTACACACAGAGGCCGTGTCCCCAGCCATCCTAACTTGTCCTTCTGGGGACAGCTCCTAGGAGACGGGCTTTGCTGTCTCTTTTAAAGACAGATGAATTCAGCATATCCCCAGGTTCACTTGTATGCTCACAGAATATTCCTAACGATACTGTTTCCTTCATCATTCTTCATTAAGATTCAATAGGTAAGATCCCAGGGGTCACTCAAAGTAAATAAAACTCCATGTCAACTACTGTAGAGTAGGGATAAATTGTTTAATATGTCCTTTTGTTTTAGAGGAACTGAACTTAAGTTGAGAAGTAAGAGACCTAGGAGTCTCTGGATCTTAAACAAGGGAATTCCAGTGACTTGTGGCTCTGTTATTTTCCAGTAGTAGTCCTGTTCTTACTGGCTATTCTTGATAGGTGTTCTGTCTCCTCAAGCAGAACTTCAAGGGGACCTGTCCTTCCTACCTTTTAAATTTCTCAGGGTCTTATTCTTACATTATGCACACAGATCCCCAGCCAATATGTGTTGAATGAACGAGTTGGAACTAAAAAGGACAAGGACTTTGGAAACATTCATATCCTGGACCAAATCCAGGTTTCTCCATTTACCAGCTGGTAAACTTGGGCAAATTTTGAACTTCTCTAGACCTCAGTTCCCTCATCTGTAAAAAGCAGATGGACCCCCTCTCTTATAGGGCTGTTGTGAAGAGAACATGGGATAATGAAGGCACACGATAAATGGCAGCTGTGATTATTGTACCTGTTGAATTAATACAGACCTTTTTTTTTTTTACATTTTAAAAATCAGTTTTATTGAGATATAACTTACATGCAATAAAATTCACTGATTTTAACTGTACAACTAGATGAGTTTTGACAAACATATACAGTTTTGTAAATACCACCAACAATCACGGTATAGATTTCCATCACCACAAAGAGTTCCCTTGTGCCCTTGTGTAGTCAGTCCCCTCTCTCCATCCCTGACCCTTGGCAAACACTGATCTACTTTCTGGCACTATAGTTTTACCATTTCTAGAATTCCATATAAATGAAATCATACAGTATGTGGTCTCATGTGTCTATCTTCTTTCACTTAGCTTAATGCTTTTGAGATTCATTTATATTGCTGTGTGTTATCAGTACTTCATTTCTTTTTACTGGTGAGTAGTAGCCCATTATGCAGCTATACCACAATTTGTTGATCCATTCACCTACTGATGGATATTTGGGACTTCCAGATTTTTGGCTATCATGAATAAAGACTGAAGTACAAGTCTTTGTGTGAATATCCATTTTTATTTCTCTTGGGCAAATACATAGGAGTGGGATTTCTGGGTCAAATGACATATTAATTTTCTACTGCTGTGTAACTACATATCACAAATGTAATGCCTTAACACAACACCCATTTATTACCTGATAATTCTCTGTCAGAAGTCTGGGTGGGCTTGACCAGATTCTTTGCTTAGGGTTTCACAAGGCTGAAGTCAAGGTATTGGTCAGGCTGGGTGCTTATTTGGGAGAGCTGGGAAAGATCCACTTCTTCCTCCCGTTGCAGGGGGGCGGGGTGGGGCTCTTTCAGATCTTTAAGGTTGCCCACATTCTTTCTCACACACCCATTGCATCTTCAAACCAACAATGCATGATGAGTCCTTTTCACACTTCCAGTCTCTCTGGTTCTTCTTCTTCTACCAGCCAGAGAAAACTGCTTTTAAAGGACTGGTGTAATTAGATTGGACCCACCCAAACAATCTCCCTTTTGCCATGTAATGTAACCTAATCACAGGAGTAACATCTGGGAGCAAAGGTCATGGGACCATCTTAAAATTCTGCCTACTACATACGGTAAGTGTATGTTTAACTTTATAAGAAACCATCAGACTGTTTTCCAAAGTGGCTGCACCATTTTTCCTTCCCTTCAGGAGTGCACGAGAGTTCCAGTTGCTTCACATTCTTGCCAACATTTGGTAGTCAGTCAGGTTAAGCTGTTGGTGAGTGTGTAGTGGTATGTCAAGGTGGTTTAATTTACATTTTCCTAACCCTAAGTTCTTTGTTATGCTTATTAGAGCATAAAATTTTGTTTGATGAAAGGTTCTGCTGCTTTAAAAATAGATTTACATGCACTGGTTTAGATAAACTGTGTGGCTCTTACAGAATCTGTAATTTGTGAATCTTTTTTTTTCACATCTTTATTGGAGTATAAATGCTTTATACTGTTGTGTTAGTTTCTGCTGTACAACAAAGTGAATCAGCTATATGTATACATATATCCCCATATCCCCACCCTCTTAAGCCTCCCTCCCACCCTCCCTAACCCATCCCTCTAGGTCGTCACAAAACACCAAGCTGATCTCCCTGTGCTATGATGCTGCTTCCCACTAGCCATCCATTTTACATTTGGTAGTGTATATAAGTCAATGCTACTCTCTCACTTCATCCCAGCTTCCCCATCCCCCCGTGCCCTCAAGTCCATTCTCTACGTCTGCATCTTTATTCCTGCCCAGCCACTGGGTTCATCAGTACCACTTTTTAAAATTCCATATACATGCATTAGCATATGGTATTTGTTTTTCTCTTTATGACTTACTTCACTCTGTATGACAGACTCTAGGTCCATCCACCTCACTACAAATAACTCAGTTTCATTCCTTTTCATGGCTGAGTAATATTCCATTGTGTATATGCGCTACATCCTCTTTATCCAATCATCTTTTGATGGACACTTAGGTTGCTTCCATGTCCTGGCTATTGTAAATAGTGCTGCAATGAACATTGTGGTACATGTATCTTTATGAATTATTGTTTTCTCAGGGTATATGCCCAGAAGTGGGATTGCTGGGCCATGTGGTAGTTCTATTTTTAGTTTTTTAAGGAATCTCCATACTGTTCTCCATAGTGGCTGTATCAATTTACATTCCCACCAACATTACAGGAGGGTCCCCTTTTCTCCACACCCTCTCCAGCATTTATTGTTTCTATATTTTTTGATGATGGCCATTCTGACCAGTGTGAGGTGATACCTCATTGTGGTTTTGATGTGCATTTCTCTAATGATTAGTGATGTTGAGCATCTTTTCATGCATTTGTTGGCCATCTGTATGTCTTCTTTGGAGAAATGCCTATTTAGGTCTTCTGCCCATTTTTTATTGGGTTATTTGTTTTTTTATATTGAATTGCATGAGCTGCTTGTAAATTTTGGAGATTAATCCTTTGTCAGTTGCTTCATTTGCAAATATTTTCTCCCATTCTAAGGGTTGCCTTTTGGTTTTGTTTATGGTTTCCTTTGCTGTGCAAAAGCTTTGAAGTTTCATTAGGTCCCATTTGTTTATTTATTTTTTTTTTTTTTTCATTTGTTTATTTTTGTTTTTATTTCCCTTACTCTAGGAGGTGGGTCAAAAAGGATATTGCTGTGATATATGTCATAGAGTGTTCTGCCTATGTTTTCCTCTAACAGTTTTATAATGTCTGGCCTTACATTTAGGTCTTTTATCAATTTTGAGTTTATTTTTGTGTGTGGTGTTAGGGAGTGTTCTAATTTCATTCTTTTACATGTAGTTGTCCAGTTTTCCCATCACCACTTATTTTTTTTTTTTTTTTTGTTGGTGCGTGGGCCTCTCACTGCTGTGGCCTCTTCCGTTGCGGAGCACAGGCTCCGGACGTGCAGGCTCAGCGGCCACGGCTCACGGGCCCAGCCGCTCCGCGGCATGTGGGATCTTCCCGGACCGGGGCACGAACCCGTATCCCCTGCATTGGCAGGCGGACTCTCAACCACTGCGCCACCAGGGAAGCCCCATCACCACTTATTGAAGAGGCTGTCTTTTCTCCATTGTATATTCTTGCCTCCATTATCAAAAATAAGGTGACCATATGTGCATGGGTTTATCTCTGGGCTTTCTATCCTGTTCCATTGATCTATATTTCTGTTTTTGTGCCAGTACCATAGTGTCTTGATTACTGTAGCTTTGTAGTATAGTCTGAAGTCAGGGAGCCTGACTCCTCCAGCTCCGTTTTTCTTTCTCAAGATTGCTTTGGCTATTCGGGGTCTTTTGTGTTTCCATACACATTGTGACATTTTTTTTTTTCTAGTTCTGTGAAAAATGCCATTGGTAGTTTGATAGGGATTGCATTGAATCTGTAGATTGCTTTGGGTAGTATACTCATTTTCATCAAGGTTGATTCTTCCAATCCAAGAACATATTATATCTCTCCATCTGTTTGTATCATATTTAATTTCTTTCATCAGTGTCTTATAGTTTTCTGCATACAGGTCTTTTGTCTCCTTAGGTAGGTTTATTCCTAGGTATTTTATTCTTTTTGTTGCAATGGAAAATTGGAGTGTTTCCTTAATTTCTCTTTCAGATTTTTCATTATTAGTGTATAGGAATGCAAGAGATTTCTGTGCATTAATTTTGTAGTCTGCTACTTTACCAAATTCATTGATTAGCTCTAGTAGTTTTCTGGTAGCATCTTTAGGAGTCTCTATGTATAGTATCATGTCATCTGCAAACAGTGACAGTTTTACTTCTTTTCTGATTTGGATTCCTTTTATTTCTTTTTCTTCTCTGATTTCTGTGGCTAAAACTTCCAAAACTATTTGAATAAAAGTGGTGAGCGTGGACAACCTTGCCTTGTTCCTGATCTTAGAGGAAATGGTTTCAGTTTTTCAACATTGAGAACAATGTTAGCTATGGGTTTGTCATATATGACCTTTATTATGTTGAGGTAAGTTTCCTCTATGCCTACTTTCTGCAGGGTTTTTATCATAAATGGGTGTTGAATTTTGTCGAAAGCTTTCTCTGCATCGATTGAGACGATCATATGTTTTTTCTCCTTCCATTTGTTAATATGGTGTATCACATTGATTGATTTGCATATATTAAAGAATCCTTGCATTCCTGGTATATACCCCACTTGATCATGGTGTATGATCCTTTTAATGTGCTGTTGGATTCTGGTTGCTAGTAGTTTGTTGGGGATTTTTGCATCTATGCTCATCAGTGATATTAGCCTGTAGTTTTCTTTCCTTGTGACATCTTTGTCTGGTTCTGGTATCAGGGTGATGGTGGTCTTGTAGAATGAGTTTGGGAGTGTTCCTCCCTCTGCTATATTTTGGAAGAGTTTGAGAAGGATAGGTGTTAGCTCTTCTCTAAATGTTTGATAGAATTTGCCTGTGAAGCCATCTGGTCCTGGGCTTTTGTTTGTTGGAAGATTTTTAATCACAGTCTCAATTTCAGTGCTTGTGATTGGTCTGTTTATATTTTCTAATTCTTCCTGGTTCAATCTGGGAAGGTTGTACTTTTCCAAGAATTTGTCCATTTCTTCCAGGTTGTCCATTTTATTGGCATAGAGTTGCTTGTAGTAGTCTCTTAGGATATTTTGTATTTCTGTGGTGTCACTTGTAACCTCTCCTTTTTCAGTTCTAATTATATTGATTTGAGTCCTCTCCCTTTTTTTCTTGATGAGTCTGGCTAAAGGTTTATCAATTTTGTTTATCTTCTTGAAGAACCAGGTTTTAGTTTTATTGATCTTTGCTATTGTTTTCTTTGTTTCTATTTCATTTGTTTCTGCTCTGATCTTTATGATTTCTTTCCTTCTACTAATTTTGGGTTTTCTTTGTTCTTCTTTTTCTAGTTTCTTTAGGTATAAGGTTAGATTGTTTACTTGAGATTTTTCTTGTTTCTTGAGATGAGCTTGAATTGCTATGAACTTCCCTCTTAGAACTGCTTTTGCTGCGTCACATAGGTTTTAGATCGCCATGTTTTCGTTGTCATTTGTTTCTAGGTATTTTTGATTTCCTCTTTGACTTCTTCAGTGACCTCTTGGTTATTTAGCAGTACACTGTTTAGCCTCTGTGTATTTGTGTTTTTTACTGTTTTTCTTTCCTGTAATTGATTTCTAATCTCATAGCTTTGTGGTTGTAAAAGATGCTTGATAAGATTTCAATTTTCTTAAATTTTCCAAGGTTTGATTTGTGACCCAAGATGTGATCTATTCTGGAGAACATTCCGTATGCACTTGAGAAGAAAGTGTATTCTTCCACTTTTGGGTGGAATGTCCTAAATATATCAATTAGGTCTATCTGGCCTATTGTGTCTTTTAAAGCTTGTGTTTCCTTATTTATTTTCTGTCTGAATGATCTGTCTATTGGTGTAAGTGGGGTGTTAATGTCCCCCACTATTATTGTGTTACTGTCAATTTCTCCTGTTATAGCTGTTAGCATTTTCCTTATGTATTGAGGTGCTCCTATGTTGGGTGCATAAATATTTATAATTGTTATGTTTTCTTCTTGGATTGATCCCTTGATCATTATGTAGTGTCCTTCCTCATCTCTTGTAACAGCCTTTATTTTAAAGTCTATT
Source organism: Phocoena sinus (assembly GCF_008692025.1). Taxonomy (NCBI): domain Eukaryota; kingdom Metazoa; phylum Chordata; class Mammalia; order Artiodactyla; family Phocoenidae; genus Phocoena; species Phocoena sinus. The sequence continues at coordinate 63,609,267 of NC_045766.1, forward strand.
TTGTCTGATATGAGAATTGCTACTCCAGCTTTCTTTTGCTTTCCATTTGCATGGAATATTTTATTCCATCCCCTCAGTTTCATTCTGTATGTGTCCTTCAGTCTGAAGTGGGTTTCTTGTAGATAACATATATAAGGCTCTTGTTTTTGTAACCATTCAGCCAGTCTGTGTCTTTTGGTTGGAGCATTAAATCCATTTACATTCAAGATGATTATCGATATGTATGTTCCTAGTACCATTTCCTTAATTGATTTGGGTTTGTTTTTGTGGGTCTTTTTCTTCTCCTGTGTTTCCTGCTTAGAGAAGTTCCTTTAGCATTTGTTGTAAAGCTGGTTTGGTGGTGCTGAATTCTCGTAGCTTTTGCTTGTCTGTAAGGCTTTTGATTTCTCCATCGAATCTCAATGAGATCCTTGCTGGGTAGAGTAATCTTGGTTGTAGGTTTTTCCCTTTCATCACTTTAAATATATCCTGCTACACCCTTCTGGCTTGCAGAGTTTCTTCTGAAAGAGCAGCTGTTAATCTTATGGGGATTCCCTTGTATGTTATTTGTTGCTTTTCCCTTGCTGCTTTTAATATTTTTTCTTTGTATTTAAGTTTTGATAGTTTGAATAATATGTGTCTCGGCGTGTTTCTCTTTGGGTTTATCCTGTATGGGACTCTCTGCGCTTCCTGGACTTGATTGACTATTTCCTTTTCCATGTTAGGGAAGTTTTCGACTATAATCTCTTCAAATAATTTCTCAAAGCCTTTCTTTTTCTCTTCTTCTGGGACCCCTTAATTCAAATGTTGTTGTGTTTCATGTTGTCCCAGAGGTCTCTTATGCTGTCTTCATTTCTTTTCATTCTTTTTTCTTCATTCTGTTCTGCAGCAGTGAATTCCACCATTGTCTTCCAGCTCACTTATCCATTCTTCTGCCTCAGTTATTCTGCCACTGATTCCTTCTAGAGTATTTAATTTCGGTTACTGTGTTGTTCATCACTGTTTGTTTGCTCTTTAGTTCTTCTAGATCCTTGTTAAATGTTTCCTGTATTTTCTCCATTCTGTTTCTGAGATTTTGGATCATCTTTACTATCATTACTCTGAATTCCTATTCAGGTAGTTTGCCTATTTCATCTTCATTTATTTGGTCTTGTAGATTTTTACCTTGCTCCTTCATCTGTAACGTAATTTTTTGTCATTTCATTTTTTTTGTGTGTGTATGTGTGAGTGGGACTGTATTCCTGTATTACTAGTTGTTTGGCCTGAGGCGTCCAGCACTGGAGTTTGCAGGCAGTTGGATAGAGCCAGGTCTTGGTGCCGAGGCGAGGACCTCTGGGAGACCTCACTCCGATTAATATTCCCTGGAGTCTGAGGTTCTCTGTTAGTCCAGTGGTTTGGACTTGGAGCTCCCACCACAGGAGCTCAGGCCCGACCCTACAAGCCGCATGGCATGGCAAAATAAAAAAAGAAAGAAAAAGAAAAAAAGGAGCAGTACAATAACAAAGAATAAAAAACAATATAAAATTAGAAAGATAAAAAATACATTAGGAAAAATAAAACTATAATTGAAACAACTGCAACAAGGTAGAATAAAACCACAACAGAAAAAAGAAAAAAAAAGGGGGGGGGGGAACAAGCCAGAAGGAGCAGAACAGTAACAAAGTATAAAGCATAAAATAAAATTAGAAAAATAAAAGATTAGAAAAAATCAAAATATAAGTGAATCAACAGCAATGAATCAACAAGGCAAAACAGAACCCCAATCTAAAAGAGAAAAAAACCAACCCTTGGCTATGGGGGTGGAGTTTAGACGGGGGGTGGAACTTAGGCAGGGGTGGGGTTTAGGGTGGGGTAGGACCTAGGCAGGTGGGGCGGTGACGTTTGAGCGTGGGCGGGGTCTAGGCTCAGGACCCTAGACTCAGCTGGAAAAGGCCTTCGGGGCACAGCCAAGGTGGGGCGGGGCCTCTGCTCAGGACCTGCGCAGAAAGGGAGAGGCCGCACGTGGAAAGAAGGGCCTCTGGAATGAGGAGTTACAGAGTTTGGAGGTAGGGCGCTGAGTGAGGGTGTGGGGGTGGGGTTTAGGCCCCGTGCGTTGGAGGGGGACCGAGTGTAGAGGTGGGGCCCTGGGTGGGGGTGAGGGGGCGGGGCTTGGGTTCTGCACAGCAGGAGGGAGGCTCTGAGGACAGAGGATTAGGCCCAGGAGCCCAACAGGCTTCCCGGTGCCTAAGTGGACAGGGAAAGCGCTGGCCCCGTTCCCTTACGTTCCTCCGTGCCCCTCCCCCACCGTCTCCCCCAGGGTCTCCCCCGTCCCGCTGGCCCCCTAACCGTGGGTGGGTCCCGCTGGGTGTAGGAACTCCTCCCCTACCCCAGCCGCCCCTCAGGGGTGCCGGTCCTGGAGGTACGGCCTTACCTTTGCTCCCCTTTCCCTCCCTCCCACTCCCTCAGGACCCGCACGGCTGGAGGGGGCCTAGGTGGGCAGAGGATCAGGCCTGGGATCTCAACAGGTTCCTGGGGGCCCAAGTGGACAGGGGAAACCTGGCCACGCTCCCTTTTGATACTCTGCCCTCCCAGTGGTCCCGCAATTTCCCCCATTGGGCGTGGGATCCTTTTCTCTCCCCCAGCTGCCCCTCAGCGGCGCCAGTCCCGTCCTGCCTCCACTACTCCTCCCCCCTCACTCTGCCCCACATCCTACCCGGTTGCTGGGGGTTCCTCCCATCCCCTTCGGTGTCCGTGGCCCCCAACCGGTGCCTGATAGGTGCCCTAGTTGTGAGGAGACGCGAATTCCGCATCCTCCTAGTGCACCATTAATACAGACCTTAAGCAACAAGAACCACCACATGGCAGTACGATTTTCTAACCTTTTAATCCAGTCCCATTTCGTCTGGCACAAAGATATAACCTGAAGGATGAGTTGCTTTGTGTAACTGCCTGCTGTGGTGGGCACTACTTTACTGGTGCCTACAAGTGTTTAAGGAGAGGCATTATAGTAAACAGTGGAATGCATGCCAATTGTTTTTATTTATGATGCTTATTTGGACGACAAGGCCAGCCAGCATTTGGCCCCAGGAAGACGCTTACAGCTGCATCCCTATCATCACTCCACAATGCGGCGGAAAGACTGGACAGCTGGGGAAGCTGCGCCCCAGTCGACGGGCTTCCGGTACTCCTTCTTGTCCAGGAGGTACTGCCTGCCGCGGTAGTTGGGCAGCTCGTAGAAGATCCACGCACCCTCCAGCACCTTACAGGAGTGGACCTCTCGCATGTGAAACTGCTCCATGATGGAAGGGCAATCTTCGGTGGTTTCATACATCTGACCATTAAAATCCCCTTTCTCAAAGATCTGAATCTTATACTGGCCTCCACTAGACTAAAGAAACAAAGGGGGAAATGAACAGCAAACATTAGCAAAATCAACAGCAGGCCAGGAACTCAGAGAACAGTGAGGTTTGGGACCCACCATCTTGAAAGTGAGATGATCTGAACGCCCATCCCCACTGTGCACTGACTGAAACAGCTGACGTTCAATAAGAAAAACAATTCCTTAAAGTATACAAGAGGTAGAGAAAGTACTATGGAAATAAGTCACATAGTCTTGTGATGAACTGACCTAAGATTTTATTGAAGCCTCAGCAGCCAACAAGAGACAACCACCCATTAAGAGGTGGGAAAATCTTAAGAAAACTCTTTCACGTAAAAGCAAAATGGCAGGGTAGGGGGTAAGAGACGGAAAGAGAGGGAGCACGCCCATCCTCTGCAGACTCACCAGGTGAACAGCCCTGCAGGAGCTGAGGCGGTCATTGAGGCCCATCCAGTGCTGGTACTCAGAGTAGTCGCCCCGGGGTAGGATGTACATGTACCCAGCAAAGTTGGGCCTTTCATACACAGCCCAGGTGCCTCCTTCCACTCTAATGGAGTTGCAGCGACTCAAGTACATGTGGAAATCTGCACAGTCGCAATCGCTGTCATAGTGGCGGCCTTGAAAGTTTTTGTCTTCAAAGAAAGTAATCTAGAGCACAGGGCAAACAAAGTGGAAAAACTGAGGGGTTAAGTGGCTGTGTTCACAGAAAAATGAAAGTTAAGAACACTTTCCCCACTTTAGAATTCCTTTCTCCTCCATTTTGAGGAGGAAATATCTAGTTCTACCATACCTCACAACATTTGCCTTCTGGCAGACAACTTTAGTTGTTAACAACAGGAATGAGCACTTTCTGAGGCCTTAAAATGAAGCAAAACAAAAGAATGCTCTGCTGTAAGCCAGCATTTTCAGACTCAGGCTCATGGCTTCTTTCTCACTGTACTTACGTAATAAATTTTCCACTTTTCTATCTGTCTCTCCCACCGACACCTACTAGACTTCTTCCAAGGGCAAGGACCAAGCCTTATTTCAGCTATGGACCTCTATACCCTGCACTTGACAAACCCTCAACAAATGCTAGATGAAGATGAGTGAGTTCCAAATACAGAAATCCATTCTAGGTGATATGGAAGAGATATACAGAGAAAAAGAAAACACAGACCTTAGCATTAGAGCTTATTTTAGATGGATATAGAACATACAGACATGAAAATATATCATATGTTCTGTATTATTATTTCGTTGCCAACAAAGTAGTTGCAAAGTAACAAAATGATAAGGCAAGAATGTCCTTTGCTTCAAACTCTTACCAAGTTGCATCACAATCTTTGGGGTAAACTTCTGAAGCCTGTGATGGCACTGGGAAATATGCAGCCCTGAGAAACGGGAAATACTACGCCTGGGCTCTAGAGCTGCATCTCTACAATCAGCCCTACTATTTTAGTCAAGCCACCTCTCAGGGCTCCAGCTTCCCATCTGTCAAATGAAAGGACTGGACTAGATTTGAAGCCCTGGCTATAAAATAAAACTTTTCTGTTTGAAACAGGCAACAGAGTTCCTGGGAAGTCCCAGGGATTCATGATGCAGTTTCTGAAAACCACTAGACCAAATGGACCACAGAGTCTGTCCCTTCTTGTTCTGTAATTCCACATCCAAGATCAATGCCAGGTTATAATTTAAACTGAAATCACAGGGGTCATTGATTTGAGCAGTTAATTCCCTGGTGTTGTGCCGCCACCTTGTGGCTAATTTGCTTTGCACGTTTAGAAGGCGAAAAACCATGTCAGCCATTTCAGATGAAAGAAGCAGACAGAGCCAGTTAGAGTCTGGAGAAGATTTTTGAGGAGAGGATCTTTGAGGCAAGGATTGAAGGATAAGTAGGGAGTTTTCCAGAGGCAGAGCAAAAAGAACAGCTCGTTTAATGGAATAAAGGAGTGGAAGGACATGGCCCACTATAGGGACAAGTAGTTAGTTCATTAAGCCTGGTGCAGACTGAGCATGAGGTGAAGTGTTAGGAAATAAAGCCAGAAGTGACACAAGAGCCATGCTAGAATCCCTCTGGTGATGATGTGGGAAATGTAATGTAATGGTTTGTACCTAGAAATAGCTGGTTGCTATGGGCGGAGGTGAGAGATGCTGAGGACCAACCAAAGGCAACTGCAATGTGAATGACCATGAGGACAGTCACAAGAAATGAGGATTTGGTGACTAATTAGATGCAGGGAATGAAGGAAGACACTAAAAATAGTTCGCAGCTGGGCCTCATTCTTTTTTAGGCAGGTGAGCCTTTCTACATAGCAACCTACTAATAGCTTTTCCTTCCACTGTAAACTTTCTCCTTCCTGCCCTTCCCATTACTCAACTCTTCCCTTTCCTGTTCCCTAAAAGGCTCCTTACCCTTCCTGCCCCTAAATCACCTACTTCACCTCCTTTCTTCCCTTCCCACAGTCATCTTGATCTCTTCCCGCTCCCTTTCCCATTTTAGCACAGCACAGATTTAGATACGTGGTACAGGTGAGAAAACAAAATCGCAGCACCACTAGTTAAATCTGGGTAACATTATGCACTGTAGAGGGTTGTTCTGAGGGTCCGATGGCACAGTGCCAATAGAGCAATTTTAATAGCTGCCTCATGATTTCCAATAAGCTTTCGCTACAACTGTTACAGATAAAGAAGTTAAATGACTTGCCTAAGGTCATTAGCTAGTTACAAGTTGGTTGCAGGCAAACCAGTGGACAACAGTGCAGACTCCTGGTTAGTAATCTGTTGTTCACTTTACTTTACTTCATCTCCCTCTGTTGTCTTCCTACCTGCACAGCTAACTCTGTTCAAAATATACCATTTACTCTCAGCAATGGAACAAGACCAATCCTGAATCTCAGAGGCTTTTCCCAAAACCTGTGGGAAGATCTTTAAGAAAATCAAGGTAAACTCTCTAAGAATTGATAGATTCTAAACTTAATTAAATTTACCTTTGGTTTTTGGCCAACTATTCACCAAAGAAGAGGCTCTGCAAGGGATATGCCATGGGAAATTAATATTATCTTTCTTCCTTCATTGTTTCTCACACTTACTACCCTCTGCACACTTACCTGACTGATTTCAGTATATGAAAAGTGGAAATATATATGATTTTTTCCTTGCTGTCCACCTTTCCAGCAGACCAGCCAACCATCCCAAGGCTGAAACAAAGCACTAGCATTGCCACAGAACCATTACTGAGCTCCAGGGCCAAGCTCTTCTTTCAGTAGCAGACCTTCCAAGTTTCAGGGCCCAGAGAATGTTGCACCTTTACTCAATTTCCATTTGTAGAAGACCATGAAATCCACTTTACGGTCAGCTGAGAAGTTGGGACTCTTGGACAAAAAGTTTTGTAGAGAAGGCTAAGAAATGTGCAGGAGATTTTCCTAGAAGTTATTACAAAATTACTCTAATTGTCAAGTTAATTTTTTGAAAAATAGCCTACCAATCCAATATAGCAGAGGGGAAAATGTCTTGACTATTCCACAGGTAACAAGAACAAACTTATTAAAATGCATTGCTTTTGCCCAGCCCATAACTCCTCTGATTAAACTGCTAGCAAGACAATGAGAAAGGGAGAAGAAATAAAAAAGTAAAAGATAAATTGCTATTACTATCTCCTTTGGCTTAGCAAGCAAAAGTTTTTACTAAGTGAACAGACCAGCTACAAGAAATAAAAGAGTACATTATCCCTACACTGGAAACCATTGAAAGTGGGGCTGTTCTGTAACCACCTTCCCTCCAGGCACGTGGATAGCCCTCTAAGGACTTCAGATGCTTTTTAGTGGGATTTTCATGGCATATTTTTCAAAAACCTCAGAGCACTAAAGACCCTGTCTCATTTTTCTCCCCAAACCTTCTGGATGCAAATACGACTATTAGTTCTATTTTCCAAACGGGAAAAAAAAACAGGCACTCACCAGTTATGCAACAAGTTAACAGGTGCCTCCTGAAAAAATGCAATGCAAAGTGCCTGACATTGCCTATGTAGTTTTTGTGCCAAGGTGGTTAGTATGAATCTAAACATGAGAAAACAATTAGACAAGTCCAGATGTCAGGACTTTTTATAAGACACCTGGGTTTGGACTTTGAAAAATGCCAATGTCTCACAGCAACAAAAACTAGGGGGATTGCTCTATATTAAAGGGGCTAAAAAAAAGAGGCTAATGAAACTTGACAACCAAATGAAATTCATGACCCTTGACTGGATCCCACATCAGAGGAAAAGCCAGCCATGAAGCACATTTTTGGGAGCAACTGGAGGAAATGTGAATATAGTCTAAATATTAGGTATTATATTCTGATAAATTTGGAGGACCTGATAATGATATGATGTTTATAAGGGAATGCCCTTGATTTTAGGATATACATGCCTAAAAACTTAAGGCAAAAGTATAATGAAGTCTGCTATTTATTTCCAAATGGTTTAGTAAAAAGAGAAAGAGAGACACAGAGAGAAACCAGATATGGCAAAATGTAAACAATTGGAGAATATAAGTAAGGGACATACAAGTATTCATTTACCATCTCTTACTTATTCTTTTAAGATTCAATGGGCTTGAACATTTACACAGTAAAACATTAGGTGGAAAAATCAAGCACCAGAGGCTTTGCTTTAGACCTACAGTCAGTGAAGAACTAGAAAGAGAATGAAGGTATATTCCCTCATTCCCAAAGAGAATCAATTTCCAGTCCAACAATCGTGAATCACATATTTTAGAGGCAATTTTCCTAAAGTAAGTAAACAATTTTTTGGGGAAAAGGGATAAGAGTAGCTGCTGAATGAAGGGGATATGTAGGATTTAATTCACTTGATTGGTCCATCCGTTTTGGCCATTTAGAATATTAACGGTTGATGCTAAATTTCAAAAGACAGATTTTTAATTGAACACTGAAAGTTTTCTACTCCATATAATCCTCTTATCTGCATGTCTTATGCCTGTGGAAATACAGAGATTAGTTGCTGGAAGGCAGAAATCATGACGATATTTACACATTACATACCTGTACAGTATTCAACATAGCAAGTACCACACATGAAGATAAACCCTTAATAAATTATTTGGTAATTCTGTTAGAATAGAAAATAAAATAAGCATTCCTTAATCTTTTCTTCAATCAATCCCAGCCTTCTATCCACTATCATACTCACCTCCAGGTGAAGAAGCAAAAGCTTTTCTCCATGTTTCTTTCAATGTATCATTAGGTGAAAAAGTGGGTAGGCTAGAAATCAGCATGACCATTTACTTACCTTGGTTCCAGCTTTAGACATTTTTGGTGCATAGATTGGTTTCCCCAGTGCTGAAATCCAGGAATAGCTACAGAGAGTTAGAGGCACAGAGACATTTATACTGGGTTGGTTTCAAATCAAACATTTGCTTAGTCAAGAGAATAGGATCCAAAAATTGAGTCAGTCATTTAGAGGCTATTGATGGTTTCTAGAAAAACAATCAGGATTATGAAATAAAGGAAAGCTTCAGTACCCTCTTTAATGCTTACCAAGCCTTGCTGCATTATAGACTTTGCTGACTCAAGACACCAAAACCCAGCCAAATTTTTCAAAATTGAAAACAGAAAAGTTCCTCTTACTTGGGCAATTTGGTTTTCTAGCAAGTAGCCACCTTGAAATCCCCCATGTCTTTTTTTCTTCAAAAGAACTTGCAGGAGATGAGTCAAAAAACCACCCTCTAATTCTGAACAGAAGTGAAACATGTTCCAAAGCAATAAAACTGACATGACAACTAAAGGCAATGCATGATCTTGTGTTTGGGAAAAAAGTCAACACAAGTGATATTTTGGGGATAATTAGAAAATTTTAATACAGTCTATATATTAGGTACTACTATTGAGCCATTATTAAACTTCCTGAATTTAATCATATGTACTACGACTATGTAAGAGAATGTCTGGTTTTAGGAAATACATGCTAATATATTTAGGAGTTAAGGTCCCAGATGTCTTCAACCTACCCTTAAATTGTTGAGCAAAAATAAAATAGTAACACTATACAGAGGGTTGGTAAAGTGAAAGTGGCAAAATGTTAACAGTTGGTGAATCTAGACAAAAGGCATGTGGGAATTTACATTCCTGCCACTGTTCTTTAAGTGTGAAATTTTTTCAAAACACACACATACACCCAAAAGATCCAGTCCACAAGAAAGGGTGGTACAATGTGTAGCCCGAGAGACAGAAAGTTACTGTGCAAATCCTGAATTTGCAAAGGTTTAGCTAAGCCCAACTTGCCACCTGCTAGGTGGCATTTCTCTGCCATGATATCATATTGGAACCTGTGTAGGGAACAGTTTTTGGTGCTTCATATACCTCTGATTTTAGGAACGAGATTACATCTTACTGAAACTCAAAGAAACAACAAATCAACTGTTCTCCATTTTAATTTTCCTGGTCAAATATAGTCTTCTCAAAAGCCCAACTTCCTCATCTTTCCCCTTAACAAAGCCTCCAGCAAATATTTTTATAAATGGGATGCCCCTAAAGTATATTTTGGTCAGCCAGAAAATGACAAATGTGCCTTGATATGAAGACTGTTGAATTACAAAGTATTAAGTTATATGCTTAGTTTTCTGAACTTTATAAACTTTAAAGAAAGTATCTAATTAATACCATTAATTTCATTAAACAATAGCGGTTTCCAAAAAGACACTTCTATTATTCCAGTGTTTCTTTATTTGGTAATGCTCTCCTTGCTTGAATTTCATCAAGCAAGTTTAAAATAAAAACTCCAATTATAATTAAAACACATTCTGAGGGTTAATTTTCATTTTAGAAATAAGAGGTCAAGCGCTTTTAGATATAATTACTAATTAAATGGCCAAAAAGCATATGAAACAATGTTTATCAGCAATCAGATTCATTAAACTGGTAACTGTTTTATCTTAAAGAACATAGCTTTCCCATCAAATGTAAACTTTATTTTGATATAACATCACAGAATGACATTGGAAATCTTTTCTAAAATTAAAAGTAAAGCTTTATCTTTTTACTGAAAGGAGAAGATTACTTTTTAGAGTTTGTTTATTGAAAATCTGAAGCAGAAAGTGAAATGAAAAATAAAGATTTTATAGTTTAATTGTTGCATACTTTAAGAACTAAAATATCTTTATATAAAATCTTTCCTGCTGTATTTATACTCCAAAAATCATACTTTCATTCCAATTCTTTTCTAAAAGGAGTAGTAATTTCCTTTTAAATAGTTACAAAGAACTATAAAACCTATTCTCAATCACTTTAATATTAACATATATACAATGCCTTCATCAACTTTTTCATTTTAGCATCACAAAATGAGCCTTCTGATATTCTATAAACTATATGTTTATATAATAGAAGTTTATCTAAAATTCAATGTAAACAGTAGCAAATGACATTGGAAGGAAACTTAAGGGAAGGTCTTAAATAGGAAGAAAAATCCCCAAAGTCTCTTAAGCAGCAACAGCACCTTCCCAGTTTAGTTTCAACACGTGCACCATCTTGCATTCATCCTCCTGTTTCCAGGGCCCTGAATATGAAAAAAACAAAACAAAACAAAAAAACTAACTTTCTATCACCGTGTAAAAATAGGAAAAAATCCTTTTCGTAAAATCACATAAATCGGTCAGATGATAATTTAGAGTGATAAAATATGTGAAGTTAAAAGTTAATTACATTCCTTTTCTCTGAGGGTCACATTAGTTCATAATAGAAGAAAAGAAGTTCATACATAGACATAAAGTAGCAGGCTGTGGGGTTAGTCTAAAGTAAGATTTTATCCTCTTATATTTCCCATTTCCTTTGTATAATCTTCATCAGATTTCCAATTCTTAATCTCAGTATTTATTAACTAAATATTATAAAATTCTTTTTTTTATAAAAAGTAATACACACTTTGAAAATGTAAACAATATATGAAAAATAAAGAATAAGTTTACGCAGCTTTGGAAAACAGTTCAGCGGTTCCTCAAAAAGTTAAACATATTATCTTGCAATTCTACTCCTCTGCATAGTATACTGAAGAGAAATAAAAACATCTCTACACAAAAATTTGTACACGAAAGTACATATAGCAGCATTATTCACAATAGCTAACAAGTGGAAGCAACTCAAATGTCCATCAACTGATGAACAAATAAAGTGCAGTATATCCGTACAATGGAATAGTATCCAACCATGGAAAGGAATGATGTACTGACACATGCTAGAACATAGATGAACCTTGAAAACATTATGCTAAGTGAAAGAAGGCAGACACAAAGGCCACATATTGTATGATTCCATTTATATGAGATGTCCAGAACTGACAACTCAAGCGACAAACAGTAGAAGTTAGAAGTTGCCAGGGACCAGGTGGCAGAGGAGATATGGGGAGTTGGAGGAATTGGGAGTGACTGTCAATGTATACGGGCTTTATTTTTAGGGTGATGAAAATGTTCTCGATTTGTTAAATGGTGATGATTGTACAAACTTGTGAATATAATCAAAGCTGCTGAATTCTTCACTTTAAAAAAGTGAAGTTTTAGGCTTCCCTGGTGGCGCAGTGGTTGAGAGTCCGCCTGCCGATGCAGGGGACACGGGTTCGTGCCCCGATCAGGGAAGATCCCACCTGCCGCAGAGCGGCTGGGCCCGTGAGCCATGGCCGCTAAGCCTGCGTGTCCGGAGCCTGTGCTCCGCAACGGGAGAGGCCACAACAGTGAGAGGTCCGCGTACCACCAAAAAAAAAAAAAAAAAAAGTGAAGTTTATGGTATGTGAATATCTCAATAAAAATTAAGAGTAAGTTTTCTCCTACCCTAGACACCCAGTCTCATTCCTCAAAGACGAACACTGCTAACAATTTCTTTATATCCTTTCAGAAATTTTTAAGGCATATAACTAGCATAAAAATATGTGATTATCCCTTTCCTTTTTTCAAACACACGAGGCAACATTTTATGCCCCCTGCCAGCTTTCACCATCACCCCCTAGAGGTCATTCAGGATCAGCGCATGTGGGTGTGCTTCATTCCTTTCAAAGACGCATTCCGTGGCATGGATGAATCAGTTCATTAGGCACCTGCCCTCTAATGGGGAGCATTTGGCTGGTTTCCAGCCTACAGCTATTTCAAACAATGCTGCAATGAACATCTCTTGTATATGTATGTATGTATGTACTTATTTTTTATTGGAGTATAGTTGTTTTACAATGTTGTGTTAGTTTCTGAACATCTCTTTTAAACAGATCTTTACATACATGAATGTACCTGTAAGATAAATCGAAGAAGTGAAACTGCAAAGTCAAAGAATGTGTGCATTTTTAATTCTGATTTTGTCAAACTATCCTCCAAAAAGGTTGCACAAATTTACACTTTCCCCAGAGGTAACTGAAATGTCTTATCAGTGTTGTATACTATGTTTTTGAACCTTGCCAGTGTGATACATGAAAAATAGTATCTTACATTTCTTTAATTTTAAGTGAAAGTGAGCATCTTTGTGTTTGTAAGTATCTTTCTGTGAACTACCTATTTATGTCCTTTGTGTTTTTCTATTGTTAGTCTCTAAAGATACTTTAAAATAGCAAAATAAGCTAATTTCTATTAAAAAAAAGAATACTATGTGTTTGGATTAAATAACTTCCAATAAATTTGCCTGTATCCATGTTCTCTTCTACTGAATCTGTAGGTCTCCTAGAGTTTAGTATTCAAATCTTCATTTGGACTAATTCTGGTAATTTATTAATGCCCATATGTACAATTAACAAAGATTAGCTAATTTATTAATTGATTTATGTGTGGGATTATGGGAAAGAGGAAAAATGTGTCAGAAAGGGTAAAACTTAAAACCATATATGGGGAAGTACAGAACAGCTTTGGACGGTCTAACTCGTGCCAGGCAAGAGACAAAAAAGACAAATTTGGCTATTATATTTGCCCCTAACTCTATAGGCTCCACCTGAAGATTTTGCTTGACCTTCTCACTATAAAATGTAGTATATATGGGTATGTAAAAATCTGTATATGCTGGTGGGAGCGGTGGAAAAAATCAGCAGTAGTTGGTAACATAATATTCTGTGTGGTTTTTTGGTATGCTTGTAAGATGTCCCCCAAAGAACTTGTTTTAAGTGCTCTCCACTATAAATGCCTACCAGTGTTTTGATGAGGAAGTCTTATCCTGCTGCTTGTTTGGAGCCTGCTGCAGGGGGCACAAGACTGTCCAGCTGCTGACGATGTCCTGTATTAATCAACCACTCATAAAACTTGTTTTCCACAAGTACCTGGAACTGCTTCCTTTGATCCCTAAAATTGCAAAAAGAATGTAGCAATACTAATTCACATTAATTTTACTCCAAGTGATTATAAAATACTTTAATGGGATAAATGTTAAATTATTTCTAGTTATCCATTCGTTCTCTCCGAATAACTGCTCTGTTCAGTTCTATACACTGAATCACCACCACCACCACCACCAAAAAAAAGATTGGTCAGATACAATTCCCTCTTTGTAAAAACTTATCAGTAATTATATATTTTGTTCTACTGTGGTTATTCGCTCAACAGATATTTACTGAGGACCAAGTGATGCTGGGTAGTGTTCTGACTGATGAGGATAAATGTGTAAAGAGAAGAGAAATGGTCTCTGCCCGGGCAGGTTTGCACTGCATGATTCTAGAGGGTGCCATTCATATTGTGACCTATGTAGTCTGTGCTTCTTGTGGACCGAATATTCTAGTAGGGGAGATAGGTAATAAAATAAACATGTATATGAACTTAAGTAGTTGTAAGTGCCTTGGAGAAAAATAGAGCAGAGTAGGGAAAACAAGAGTATTTGGAATGCTAATTTAGAAAAAGGATGGACAGAAGCCTAAGATGACACGTAAGCAGAGATCTGAATGAAGTGATGGATTAAGCAAAATAAATATCTGGAGAACATTCCAGGCAGAGGAAACAAAAAGTGCAAAGGCTCTAAAGTGAGAGAATATTTAACATATTCAGGATAAGCAAGAGAAGAGAAGCTCCTGACAGCCAGGAGCTAGCTTAGCACCATCAGCTAGGCCTAGGTGTAGCTGGGATCTGGCCTGCTGCTTTTCTGTTGAACATAAATAATCCCATAGCACACCAACAGGGGACAAGGCCACTATGGGACAATGCTAGATCAAGGCAAAAAAAAAAAAAACTCATTCCATAATCATATCTCAGGTCCAGACAAAAAACAAAACTATTTTGTGGTCCAAACCACAAAAATGACCGAGCATCACCCTTTCCTGGCTAATGAGTGACTGCTGTTTCTTTACAATTATAGTTTTAGCCCCTTTATTCCCTCCTCTTTAATATAAAAATTATTACAATACCAAATCATAGAATTACCCTTACTTCCAGATTGCATCCAGCCCACAACAAAACCTTGCTTCCTACACTCCTCCCCCAAATCACCTAACAGCCAAAATCCAATTATCAGTTCTTTTAAACACGCTTTTATAGAGATGAAACTAGTTCTCTCCCTCCTTGTAATGAGTAATAAAATCCAACTTTATTCTACAGATACGTTCCTGGTGGTGTTTGGCTGGACAGCAATGACTAACACTATAGTATGGTGGGAGGGAAGTGAATGAGGAAAAGAATGGCAGAAAATGAGGCAGAGAGGGCCTGGTAGGTACTGTGAAGGTTTTATATTTTATTCCAAGTATGATGGGGACCCATTAGAGGGGACAGAGCAGGGAAATGACATCATCTTATCACTTTAAAAGGATCGTGTTGCAGTTTCTTTTCAAATTATTCAATAGTTCTTCTGTCTTCCCATGTTCCCAAAGTTAAATTGCATGCTCTTGCTGGTTTCTAGTGTTATCATGGATCTCATCACTTGCACATGCTATGATTCAGAGTCAATATTTATTAAATGCTTACCACATTCCAGACTCCACACATGTGTATAAGCTTTTCATATGTGTAAGAAAATCTAGCCATCTAAATACTACCAGCATCCAAACAACAGAATTGCTTTAAAAGAACATTCTTCCAATGATCCATTTTGATATCACATCAGTATAATGATTATATTATAAATGACAGTAGTTCACAGAAAACAGTAAAGACACTAAGAACCCAAGTTCTGGAACCAGGCTGACTAGGTGTGAATCCTGGCTCCTGTGTGACTTTGGATAAATTACTTAAATCTCTCGGTTCCTCAGTTTCCTCATCTGTGATAGGGAACTATTAGGAAGAATAAATGAATTAATACATAGAAGGTGCTTAGAACAGTACTTGGCACATAGTAAGTGCTCAATACATATTACCTATTATTATGGTCATCAGCACTATTCTGCTAAATTGAGAATGACTGAGCTGTAGTATTAGTATCCTGGTGGCTCAATCCATGAGATACAAACCAGGTGGAATGTTTGTAACAGATAACAGCAGTATTACAACAGTGGATTCCCAGGTAAAGCATGAGTTGTGACTGTTATTGATGTTTATATTTTTGGCAGGTAGCAACTGTTTTAAAGAATCTAAATGCAACTATGTAATTATATATTATATACTTCCTTCCTTAATCCATATGCCACAAGAATGCATCCAGAAAATACCATGGCTGGATCAAGTCTTTTTTTCAACAATTTCTCTTAGAATGAAGCTAATTCTAACAGGGCAGGTCTCAGATATTGTGGGTAAACAATCTCACCCAGAAAATGTGTCTCACAAACTCATCACTAAGCAGGGTGCCTTACACTCACATTACTACACACAGTACAGCACACACCACTACAGTGTCTTACACACACATCGTTACTATAAGTTATCTTATTAAACTTTTATATCAATCTCATCAGGTAGAAAATATACTTTATATATGATATAGCTAAGAGCTAGACAGGTCAGATGACGCATTCAATGTCACACAATAAGTGGCATGATCTGTACTAATTCCTGAGTCAGAGTACTTTCCACTACAATATAGACACAGCTATCCAAAGAACACTAATTTTAACATCTAATAAAACCAAGAGATCTAATTAAAATAAGCATTTTTACTTACACATCAAATCACAGTTCTGGATCATCAGAAATAGAAATATTTTTAGAATGGCTAATTTTCCAAGATAATGACAACCAGAAGAAACAACAACAAACAAAAAGACTGATACCAAGCAAATGGAATCCAATTATTAAAGTAATAGTTTTTCTAAGTCTCAAGGACCAAGACATTATCAGAATATAGGACATTTCATGTAAACATCCTCCAAAAGAACTTGATACCCTTTTCTCAAACTAGCTCCAGCTCCCAAATGGACAATGCTGTAGAAGAAGCACCCCTCCATCTTTCAGTACTATGTTTCCTCTCCTAATATCTCTAACAAATAAAATTTAATTAAATCCCAAAATACTTGTATAGACAATAATTACTTATTCTGAACATCCACTACTTTTAAGCTGTACATGCTATTCTGTCCAGAAGAAAACTGATCAAATGTTTCTAAACTGGGCTCCAATTTTTGGAGTCATCGTTAATTTTCTTGTCTTTTTTACAAAATCTTGCACCAAGTCTAGCCTCCTGTCAAAGTATTTCTGGTCTCCACCCCCTTCATCTCCACTCTAGTCCAGTTTCTTAGTCTAGAATATTGTAATATCACCCTGACTTCCCTCTTTCAGATCTAAGTAGAGGATTTCCATATGTGCCAATCACATTTTTAAATCTGCCATAGCATCTAATAAAGTGGTTTGCATATTGTAGGCATTCTATAAATGTTCCTGAATAAATGAAATGGCTTTCATTCCATTGTTCAAAACCCTTTTATGGCTCCTATTAGTTAATTCCACTTAAATCTAACCTTTATTGCCTGATATTCAAGATTCTACATAATCTGGCTTAATCTACCCATCCAAGTTTAAATATCATTATCCATAACCAGAATCTTGTTTCAGCAACTGATTTCCAGGATACCTGAAGTCTGCTTCTGCTTCCACATCTGCTCCTCTAGTGCTGTTAAAAGTATGCTGCCCAACCCTCACTTCTTCTCCAAACTCTGCTCATTTTTCAAGGTCCAACACAAATTCTATTTTCTCCATAAATCTCTGACCACCCACACTGATGTTTTCTGAATCTTTATATATGGTTTATATATAGCGTGTCCCTGGCTTCTAGAGTTCAAAGATCAAAACGCTTGAAATAAAATTTTGTGGTGGACATAATAAACTATAACCATCTACTATCACAAGCATGTTATTAAAAATAAAATATTTTAGTACCCCCAAAGTAAAAAGTAATTTCAGAATAAAAGACAGTATTCTAAACTGACTAAATTTAGCATTATTTTAAAACACTGTACTTATTTTTCACATTTTACCATGGATTAGGAAAATTCTGACAAAAACTGGCGTTAGTCCATGGACCAGCATTAGGAGTCCACCCTTGCACGTCTGCCTGTGGAGTGGTGGAGCCAGGAAACCTGTATTTTCAACGAGCTCTTTGGATGATCCTGATGCACAATGCAGTTTGAGAACCACTAGTATAGTGCAGAGAAGTAAATTAAAAACTAAAACCAATCCATGTATGATTGACCTTATATATGATCTTTCATTCATTTAAGTCTTATATCTTCCAGTTAAACTTAAGCTACTTAAAAGAAAGGAATCTAATACTTGAGTATCCACTTGCTCCCATCCCCCAACCAAACTGTGCCTGGGATACCGACCTTAGTGAAAGACACACTATGTCTTTTTGATTTCTTTAGCACAATTATAAACATGTGCAGGTTCACTTGCTTTCCCATGGAGTTTTACATAAGACAAATTACTACTTTTAGAAAATACTCACTTTGTCAAACGAGCCTCCTTCACAGTTTTCTGCCAGGTCTGTATCTTTTTTTCTCTTTGGCCAAGTGCTTTCTGATATGCAGATGGAAGACCCCCAGGTATCTCTGTTGTGTCCCCTTCCATTTCAAAGGGAATAATAAACACATAGAATTCACATGGTGCTAAGAGTCGGAAGACACTAGTGCTGCTGTTCTCTCTGCACACAATCATGGGATTATCCCAATAGTTAGGCACTGTAGCAAGGCCAGTCCTGGCCATGTGGTCCTCCAGCATTGGGTAATGGGTATGAAAGGGGGCAAAAGTTACTCTCTGGTTCCCAGAGAGAATAAGTGGGCGTGTAGGCGTCAGAATGTGAAAGATGCAACCTGTTGTAGAAGAGATGGACAGACGATGGCAAACAGCAATGACTTTAACATTGTCACAGCTGTGGAGATGAAGAGCAGTCTGTACAGGGCCCAGGATGAAGGTGCTATTCCTGCACTTCTCAATTGTCACAGATCTGGAAAATGAGGTAAATTTCTCTGAATAAGAATACGATGAAAAATATCTGACTACAATATTATTCTGATGGCAAATAAAAGGACAAATCCTGGTCCAAAGAAAACGTCACAACATCAAAACACCCTTGCTTACCGTAAGGGAGACAGCAGATATACAAAAGTCTCGTTGCAACGATGAATCTTTACATGTGCCCCCACCAGAGTATCTGAGCTCTTGGCCAATGTCTGCTTGTAAACCTGGCTCATCACCACCAGGCGGTGCATCCTAGGGGCCACATGAGTATTACAAGCAATCTTAGCTCTTTTGGTCGTCCCTTCAACTATTTAAGAAAAATATAAATAAATGAGATTGCTTCAAAGAAAAACAATCAACCATACGAGGTTACACATGTCTACATGTATACATGTCTAAAATTAGACCCGTGTGAGGTTTAAAAAAATGTTAGATTTGGGTGTTGGGTATGCTATATTATTCTCTGTGCTTTTCTGTATATTTGCAATATTTCAAATTTTTTTGTTTTTTAAAAAAAGGTTAAACCTATAATTCATTCAACATTGCCTATAGATCTAAGATTTTTTTTCATGCCTACCCTTTAACGTAAGTAATGTGCCTAAGGCCATATGGCTAGTAAGTGGCAGAGCTGGCCCAACTCAAATAGTATCTTCTCCAACCAGCCTTAATTTATCATCCCAACTCTTAAATAATCTCTTTAAATTGCCATAATACTAATTCTGAACCCCTCCTAAGTTACTCACCACATCATTCCATGAATTGTATTTGGGTTCACGTCTTTACTCCCAGGATCATTACTGACAGCACATCTTCCTATCGAACGTGGTGCCTTAAACACAAACTCACCCCTCAAGAAATCTGTGCAGGCTGCCCTCCTAACACAGTCCCACCATTACATCATTGCCTTCTCAGACTGTACTTCCCAGAAAACCATCAGGATACCCTTGTAAAGAAAATTGGCCAAATGTGGAGAGGTCACATAGTACACTGTTCTTCTTTTAAAACAATTCTTATTGTTTCCTTTTATTAGAAAAGTAATATATGGCTCCTGTAGAAAATTTTAAATACTAGTAGTAAAACAAGATAAAAATTATTTGTAATCCTACTATCTAATATGTTTTGGTATAATCCTAAAAGGTCAGATGTCCTTTTTCCTCCAGTGCCTACCTTAACAACATTTAAAAACTTACTTATATTCTTTTACCAACATCAAGAATTATGTAGTATCTCCTGTATATTTGTAGGAGCCTTACATATCTGAGAATCTGAGCTCATGCTAGAGCAATAGCTTGGTTGCATATATAATACTTGGGTCACTGTAGATGTTGCTCAACCATTTTCTGGTTTTCAGAATTATAAACATTTGATATGAAACTGATTTTTTTTTTTTTACATTTGCACGGAAACTATTTTTTCTTGGCCTTTGAAACTCAGAGATTGTGGAAGTATATTCTAGTTTTTTCCCATTAATTTTGCTTGGCCTTAGTACAGATACTTCTCTTTAAACTTCTATCTGGGCCCCTCTTCTCTTAAAACTTATATCTGGGCCCGAAGAAGTCATACAGTACCTGAACCTATCCCTCTAGCCATCCCTGGACTATCAGGAATAGATACATTTGCAACCAAAGCGTAATTCTCTCTACTATGAATTTAAATTTCCAATTTAGAAATAGCTAGTCTGCTTGTGTCTGTGTAGCTAAAAAAGAACCTCATCTTTACACCAATTCTATGAAGTTGTAACTATGGAATGGCCAATTTCTGGTAGGGTGCCTAGAAAATAGGAAAGCTTCAAGTAAATGAGCATATGAGAGTGAGAGGGGGAAAAGAGTCCGAAAAGAGAAGAGCAGAGCAAAGAAAAAGGACCAACCGAAGTTGGAGTTTCTACTAACTGCAACCAAAACAACCTGGACTAATGAATCAACTCTCTCAAACTGTTGCAGCCTTTGAGAAAAAGTCATATACAAAAGAGACGTTCCCTTTTTCTGTTTATAGTAGCAATATTTTTTTAGGTCCTCCACAAAGACATGTGATCATTAATATACCAGAAAACACTAGGTTCCTTAACCTGTCAATTCAATTTAATATAGATTAAAATATTAATAAATACCTTGGTGAGCCCAAGCCAATTTCTTCCCAGACTTGAGGCAAGCAGATATACCAAATGGATTCCCAGTTAAAGAGGCTCTCAACCAGGCTTCCAGCTTGTAGAAAGAAAAGGCCTTAGAGGTCTTTGAGAAGCCACTTTCTGCATGTAGTGGTTGCCACAGTGCAAGTTCATAAAGTGGATATATCTTCCTGGCTCCACTCACTGTACCTTCAATAAGAAAGCTGAGTGCTACAACAGCTTCTCGAGAGACTAGACTACTGTGGGTCGAATGAAACGATGCAGTGAGTTGTTCTGGATCTACAAGCAGTTCAAGGAGATCTGACAGATGATCACAGACAAAAGCTTGGTGACTGTAATCATTCCAGTTCTAAAAAATACCAAAAGAAAGCACTTTTAACAGATCAATGAGATTGAAACTCATTGTTTCAACAGAACAGTAAGACCTGAGACTTTTATATTTTAATTATTTTGTATTTATACTTTGCCTCATCCTCCCAAAAGCATTTAAAGTGGCTATATAAACCTTATAAAGATTTTCTGTGCACGTAATAGGTATAAACAGATTCTCTCTCTACCTTAGATAATTCAAAAGTAATACTAGTAGCTAACCCTCAGTGTGTGCCAAGCACTGTTATACAAACTTTAACATATTTATTTTATTTTTTTTTTTTTAATTTTTTATTTATTTATTTATTTTTGGCTGTGTTGGGTCTTCGTTTCTGTGCGAGGGCTTTCTCTAGTTGTGGCGAGCGGGGGCCACTCTTCATTGCGGTGCGTGGGCCTCTCACTGTCGCGGCCTCTCCCGTTGCGGAGCACAGGCTCCAGACGCGCAGGCTCAGCAGTTGTGGCTCACGGGCCTAGTCGCTCCGCGGCATGTGGGATCTTCCCGGACCAAGGCTCGAACCCGTGTCCCCTGCAATTGGCAGGCGGATTCTCAACCGCCTGCGCCACCAGGGAAGCCCTAACATATTTATAACTAGCAACAGTCTTAGGATAGATGCTATTACCGTGCCCATTCTACAGATGAAGAAATGGAGATACAAAAAGGTTCAGAAACTTGCCCAAGGTCACACAGCTAGTATTAAATATTCTAAAAGTTTCAGATCAAACATAAAAATAACCGCCTCGGACATTCATTTCATGAAGCACTAGGTTTTTAAAAAAATTTACCTTCTCAAAAAAAATAAATAAATAAAATCAAAAAAAAAAATAAAATTTACCTTCTCAAATTACAGAAGGAATTTCAAAATCTAATGAAACAAGGCAACTGATCTTACCGTAACCAGATTTAAGAGAAGTTATAACCTTGGGGGCTTCTCTGGTGGCGCAGTGGTTAAGAATCCGCCTGCCAATGCAGGGGACACGGGTTTGAGCCCTGGTCCAGGAAGATCCCACATGCCGCGGAGCAACTAAGCCCGTGCACCACAACTACTGAGCCTGCACTCTATAGCCCGTGAGCCACAATTACTGAGCCTGCGTGCTGCAACTACTGAAGCCCGTGTGCCTAGAGCCTGTGCTCCGCAACAAGAGAAGCCACCACAATGAGAAGCCTGCGCACAGCAATGAAAAGTAGCCCCGCTCGCTGCAACTAGAGAAAGCCCACGTGCAGCGATGAGACCCAAAGCAGCCAAAAATAAATATAAATAAAATAAATAAATTTAAAAAAGAAAAGAGAAGTTATAACCTTGGGAATAAGCTTTGAGTTGGCAGACGTACCAATAACTTGGCTTATTCATTTGACAGATATGTGATATGAGCAGTGTTAAGTGATGAATTATGCAAACTAAATAAGACATAGTTCCTGTCCTCAAGGAATTCAACAACTATGTAGTGAAATGACAATATAAACAAATAACTATAACACAGTGGGATGAGACCTATAGCAGAGATCTGTAAGATGTTCTATGAGCATGAGAAGAACAAAGAACTCCATTTGGGGAAAACAAATCTTAGTGGAGCGCTGTTTGAATAGATTCTTGATTGACGCTGGTAGTTATGCAAACAGAGCAGGGAAAAAAGCATTCTAGGCCTAGGGAACAGCAACCAAAGGCCCATAGGAGTAAAATCACCTGCTGTGTTCAGAGAAACGGAAGTTCTGGGTGGGGTGTAGGGCGCATGCTGGGAAGTGGTAGGTAAAGGTAAAATGGTAGGCAGGGACCAGTCACAAAAGGCTCTGTATGAAATACTAAGATATCCTGGACTTTATTTTGTGTGCCAGAGACAAAATAAACTATTTTGTAAATAGCTATACCATTTTTCTTTTTAATAAACTCTCATTTGGACGCCAAAGAACATTTCAAAGCAGAGCTGTCCACAGCCTCACCTGCTCTTCCTCCCTCTTGCTGCATCTCCCTCCCCCACGGTAAGTAGGCCTAAGAAGGCTCCAAACAGTACAAGATGAAAACAACAATGACACTGAGAATTCACTGATGGAGTTCTGACAGGAGATGGATACAAAGGATCTGTATTTTAGAAAGTCCAGTGTAGTAGGTGGACTATAGATTGAAAGCAGGGTGACCAAGTAGGATCTAATTATAGAAATCAAAGCAAAAAAGAAAAATGACACTAGGGCCTATACAGAGGAAGAAAAAGGATAAATTTTATTTTGGCTGCACCTCGAGGCTTGCAGGATCTTAGTTCCCTGACCAGGGATCGAACCCAGGCCCCCGGCAGTGAGAGCACCGAGTTCTAACCACTGGACTGCCAGGGAATTCCCAAAAAAAGGACAAAATTTTAAAGAGTTATTTTGAAGGCAGAATCAGTAAGACTTGACAACTAACTAGGTATGGGTGGTGATAGAGAAAGCATGGGTGGCTGGTGGTAACTTTCACTGGAATGGGGAATACAAGATAATTCAAGTGAAGGGAGATTCTACTGTAGGGACATACAATCATCTCCCAAACTGAAGTACAGGGAAACCTCATCAGAACTGGAACTGGAAAGCCATCTTGAACCTGGTTCTCTCTCAGGTCTCTCTGCATGTCTGTTCCATTCTCTTCTTTATCTCAGAGTTGTTAATCCCTCATAACTCCAGGTCACTCACGGATGTGGTAGCTATTCTGGTCCCAATGCCACATGAGCTACCAGCAAATACCTATCACCAACTGGGTAATTTCTTCAATCCTGGGGTACTGATTGGACCAGATCATCATTTCAAATCAGACCAATTTCAAATACATACCTAGGAATGGGTTATTCTAGTCAAGTGTCCATCCCTTGTCCAATCAGTTGCTGGGAGAGGTCATGCTATAGCACAAACTAAAGTCACCATATACTGCTGCTTACGATGCAACAAGTCTCATGCTATGTATTACTGAATTCTCACAGCCATTCAGAAACAGGCATTATCATCTCCATTTAGAGAAAAGAAGCCAAGCTAGAGAAGTTAACTGAGTTGCCTACAATCATGTGAAATCAAATTCATTAACATTTGCAAAAATGGGAATGCTAGTAAGAGTAGAGTGAACGATTTGCCTGAAAATTATCTAAGTGATTTTTGTGTCGTTGCAGGAACTGAAATCACTTCTCTATCTTGATTAAGATTGCACATATTGATTTCGTTTTATAATTAGGAAAAGAAAGAAAAAACGAAACAAATCAAGCCAACAAATCTCTGGCTTATATAAGCAATTCAAAGTAATTTTTAATGAAGGCAAACTGTCTCCCTCACAAATTGTCCCTTTCAGAGAAAGAGATCATCATTTAAATAGTACCTTATTATGACAACTGGATTTTTCAGTCAGGTCAGGAGACTGAGATCTATGTCTGGGACTAGGCCACTCTTCTCCAATCAAAGATGTCCTCAGGGAGACCTTGTTTAACTGTTGTATATATAAGAAGAGCAGAAACTGTAGGGTGTCCACTGAAAGCTGTCCAAGAAGAAAATAAATGATGAACACATGTCTTAAAACAACATCAACCACTATTAGATACAGTAACTAAGTAGATATAGTAAAAGAAATTCACAACAGTGTGCTGATCCTAAGAAAACAAATGTGGAAACATTGCTAGCATTGGATATGTATGTCTCTGATACCCAGATGCAGGAGTTTCTAAAACTAATTAAACTGGAGTCCCTTACTTTCTCAGAAAGCTATGTAGCATCTATGGCCATAGTCATTCTCTCCCAAAACTGATGAAGTGGAAAGGATGAAGTACATACTTTTTTAAAGTATATTATTTCAGAAGTTTACAATTACAATTAAAAAAAACCAGTAATCTGAAAAAACAAATAGATGAAAGAAAGGAAGAAGGAAATTTAATCAAGACACAGAGGTTAGTTTAACCTGATCACAGACTTACCAAGAAAGTTCAGGATATCAGTGCAACACCTGAAATTGTACGCAATTTTTTGGTGTATATGCATTTTGTGGGGAGTAGGCCTCAGGTTCTCATCAAATTCTTAAAAAGGGTGTTTGACTTAAAAAAAAAATACTACTGGTCTGACAGATGTTAAGTCATTTCTTATTTGAAGAAGGGTGTGGTTTGAAGCTCAGGATTTGAAGCTCATGGTTATCCTCATATACCCATTCCCATACACATACAAGAGAGGCAAAAAAGTGAAGTAATACATCTGGGTCTACAGCTATATTCACCCTGATTCCCAACATGGCTAAAAATCAGTATGCCTAGAGAACTTAAAAATATGGATTCTCAGGATCACCTAAACCTACCAATTCAATCAGCTGTCAATGTGGAACCTCATGAATCTATATATTTAAAAAAATTTTTACTTGCTTAATTAAACTTTTTGAGGTAACTGCAGTTTCACATGCAAGAACAGAGAGATCCCATGTACTTTTTATCCAGTTTCCCATCTTGCAAAACTATCATACAACAGCACAGCCAGGGTATTGACACGGATGCAGTCAGGGTACAGAACACTTCCATCCACGCAAGGTTCCTTCATGTTGCCCTTTTATGTATAGCCTTTTATTCACGTGGCAATCCAACACAGGGCATCTGGTTGGATGAGTCTCTAGGCTGCTGTCATCTAAGCAATGACTCAGGGATCTAGGCATCTTCTGTCTTTTGAAGCCACTATTATACTAGTGGCTCCACTTCCTACCCTACCTCACCCCTTCTTTAGCCCCTAACCACTTATCTGTTCTCTATCTACATAATTTTGTCATTTCAAGAATGTTACATAAATGGAATCATATAGTATGTCACCTCTTGGGATTGACATTTTCACTCAACGTAATTCTCTGATTTTATACATACTTCCATTTAACAATTATTTGTTATATTAGCGTTATTCCTTCATATACCTGCCTCTCCATGAGACTGTAAGATCTTTCTCTCTTTTGCTTTTATATTCCTAGTAACTAGCATAGAAACTAGTACATAGTAAGCACTCAAAAAAAGTGGAGCTTCTTGAAGGTTTTATTCATCTCTGTATCCACAGCACCCACTACTGTACCTAGCACATAGTAGGTACTCAATAAATGTTTAATTAATGAAAACTATAATGCCCTTCTCCTCCTGGTTGCTTGCCAAACTTTTTTTTCAATCTCCAAACCCTTGTTTAGATATTATACCGTGTGGTAGAGACTGGCTAGATGCTAACTAAATGCCTTTCCTTCCTGATCACACAATTAGATGGCATTTCCCAGCCTCCTTTGAAGTTGCATATGGTATAACTGGGTTAGTCAATGGAATGTGGGTGGGTGGGTTTACATATACTGCTTTTAAGCCTCCCAAAAACTTTCCCAAAGAAATGGAAGTGAAGGACTCAGGCCCTAGTGGGAATGGCTGTGGCAAACTGTATTTTATTTGCAATTGTTCATTTCCTCATCCTCCAAGAGGCTTACACGGCCCTTCCCATGGCCATGGGATTTCCCTGCCTCCTGTGAGGTAGTTTACCTCCCATCTTATTAATTTCAGGCATGGACATGTGACAAAGCTTTTGGCCAATGGAACAAAAGTGGTGGTAGTTTATGTCACATCTGAGCAAAAGTTTTAAGAGGCATCAAGACTTTTCTCCTGCTCTGTTGCTCTTCCCTTCTATCCCAAGAATAGACATGACCTACATAGAAGCTGTTTCTTCAGCCTGAGTCTCCAAATGGGCAGACACATAGAGCCACAGCCTGGAAAAGAGCCATAGCTAAGGTGCAGCCTAAATGTAAAATAAGCAAGAAATAAACCTTAGTTACTGTAAGCCACTGAAATTTCATTTTTGTTTGTTTTTCACCTAGTATAATAGTGGCTCCAAAAGACAGAAGATGCCTAGATCCCTCAGTCATTGCTTAGATGACAGCAGCCTAGAGACTCATCCAACCAGATGCCCTATGTTGGACTGCCACATGAATAAGAAATAAACTGTTATTGCACCAAGCCACTAAAATGCTGGGATCACCTGTTACTGTAATAGTCTACCCTGATTAATATACTTTCTCTGTGAAGTCTTTCCTTATCACCAGAATTGATCATTCTCTTCTCTATTCTATTTCTGTACTTTATGCATACTTTTATTGCACATTCCATACTATTAAATAGCACTTTTTAAACTATAGTCGATTTACAATATTGTGTTAGCTTCAGGTGTACAGCAAAGTGATTTGGTTATACATATATACATATGTTATATATTTATATTCTTTTTTGATTCTTTTCCATTATAGTGTATTACAAGATATTGAATATAGTTCCCTGTGCTACACAGCAGATCCTTGTTCCTTATCTATTTTATATATGGTAGTTTGCATCTGTTAACCCCATACTCCTAAATTATCACTCCCCCTCTTCCCCTTTGGTAACCACAAGTTTGTTTTCTATGTCTGTGATTCTGTTTCGGTTTTGTAAATAAGTTCATTTGTACTATTTTTTAGATCCACATATAAGTGATATCATATAATATTTGTCTTTCTCTGTCTTACTTCACTTAGTATGATAATCTCTAGGTCCATCCATGTTGCTGCAAATGGCATTATTTCATTCTTTTTTATGGCTAAGTAATATTCCATTGTATATATACATACACACACACACACACACACACACACACACACATATATATATATATATCAAAATATATCACATCTTCTTTATCCATTCATCTATTAATGGACAGTCAGGTTGCTTCCATGCCTTGGCTATTGTAAACATGCTGCTGTGAACATTGGGGTGCATGCATCTTTTCAAATTAGAATTTTCTTTGGATATATGCCCAGGAGTAGGATTGCAGGATCATATGGTAGCTTTATTTTTAGTTTTTTAAGGAACCTCCATACTTTTTTCCACAGTGGCTGCACCAATTTACATTCCCACCAGCAGTGTAGGAGGGTGACCTCTTCTCTACACCCTCTCCAGCATTTATTATTTGTAGACTTTTTGATGATAGCCATTCTGAACAGTGTGAGGTAATACCTCAATGTGGGTTTCTTTTTTATTGGAGCATAGTTGATTTACACTGTTGTGTTAGTTTCTGCTGTACAACAGACTGAATCAGTTATACATATACATATATCCACTCTTTTTTAGATTCTTTTCCCATATAGGTCATTACAGAGTACTGAGTAGAGTTCAGTGTGGTTTTGATTTGCACTTCTCTAATAATTAGTGATGTTGAGCATCTTTTCATGTGCCTGTTAGTCATCTGTATGTCTCCTTTGGAGAAATGTCTATTAAATAGCACTTTTTTACACACCAGCTTCACCTAATAGTCTATGAGCTCCATGAGGTCAGAGCTGCTATTCTAATCAGCTTTGAATCTCAGCATATAGCAGACGCTCACTTAAAAGGAGTCAGGTGCTCGGACCATAACATGTCAGCAGTTCATAAGCACTCATGTAACTCAATAGTTTTAATGTCAATGAAAATATTTCTCTTCCAATTACAGGGTCTCTATAACATTACTGCTTTAAAAATAAGTGAATAAGGATTGCTAAGTAAGGACTAACTCACTAAATATTTCCAAACTGGAACTGCTAAAACTTAAATGGTGCTTTGGCATCACATGGTCATTAAAACCTTAAACTGCACACTGTACAGCTAGTACAAAAATTTTAAATTGTTTATTTCCCAAAGTAATTAAACACACATACATGTACACATAAATCCATACCTGATTTCTTTGCTTTTCGACTTCATCCTCAGACATGCAGTTGGACAAAATTTCAGACCATTCCAGGCGCTCCTTCGGTGTCTTCACTGCAAGACTATCAAATATTTCAAAGTAAAGCCATGCCAGATCCTTAGCCAACTGCAGCTTTCCACACGCAATGTGCCTCCATGTAGACCAGGACAGGCGTGGGTAACCTCCCTCTGTGGCCCGGGTTCGCACATAGGTGGATATCTTCCTGAGATAGTGAAGACTGAACTTGGATGGAGGGGGGACCTGCAAGGCGCCCACTATAAAGGGTTCTGCTTTCACCCAGAGGAGAACTCCGGACTCATCCATATTATCTCTAAGGACATCTGTGTGAAAAGGCTTCTTTGCATACCTAGGAAACAAAGTTTCTTCACAAGCTAATTTGAAATAAAATGCATTTACACAGCTTCTTGTAAGGTGACCCCTCCCTTAACTGTTTTTAAATGTACTATGTCAATTTAAAAAGTGGATCTAGTTCATCAAACAAAAGCAGAATAGATTTTTGGTCAGATCTCATTATAATCTATTTGAGCAAGAAAAATATTGTAATAAAATTATCTCACTTGAGTTGTTCAAAGTGGTTGTTCAAGGAAGTGTGTAAATGCATGAGGTATGAGATAGATGCCTGCTCAGGACGAAGAAAAGAAGAAATGGGAAAGAGCCATCCTATCACCAGAAATCTTGCTCTGTCCTGAGGGGAAACACTAGTCAAAATAAGGGGAATAAAATTTCAAAGTCCAATCACTTACACATAGAGGATGCCTGATTAAAGATCTGGACGTGTTAGCTGACCATATGAGCTCAATATGAAGCACTAGCACAGGGTGGCAGACAAAAATGCTCAGGTAGGGCTTCCCTGGTGGCGCAGTGGTTGAGAGTCCGCCTGCCAATTTCAGGGGACACGGGTTCGTGCCCTGGTCCGGGAAGATCCCACATGCCGCGGAGCAGCTGGGCCCATGAGCCATGGCCGCTGAGCCTGCGCGTCCGGAGCCTGTGCTCCGCAATGGGAGAGACCACAGCAGTGAGAGGCCCGCGTACCGCAAAAAAAAAAAAAAGAAAAAGAATGCTCAGGTAAACGTAGGCTGCAAAAATAGATCAAGGAAAGTCAAAGCATCTTTAGTCTCTATAACAGCGAACCTGCTCTGGCATATTCTACTGTCCTTAGTTCAGATGCAATATTTTTAGATTTTGTTTGTTCATTGTTTGTTATAACAATACATGATTTTTAGGAAATATTTGTTAAATATGTAAAAATAGAAGGGGAGGAAATCATCCACAGTCCCACCACCAAAGGGAAACTAGTTAATATTTTACTGTACTTCCTTGCTTTTTTTTCTACACAGGTTAGATATTAGTTTTTGAATTGTCATAGTTGTGATAATACTATATATTCTGTATTATTTTATAATACAATTCTGTCTTATTTTAAAAGCTTAATAGCACTCTAAATAAATGTACCCCAGTTTATTCAACTGTTCTATTTTCAGACATTTCATAGGTTTAAAATTTTTCACAAAAACAAGATAGGCAAACTATTGATCATTGTTGAAGCTGGATGATGAATACATGGGGGTTCACTTACCTATTCTACTTTTGTGTATGTTAAAATTTTCCACTAAAAAATGTTTAAATGTTTTCACTTTTATAAATAATGCTATAATTACCATCTTTCTGCATATTTTCTGCATGATCATTAATTCCCAGAGAAAATTTTCAGATGTGCATTTGTGAAATGAAGTAACTGAGATTTCTGAAGCTCCTGACATATATTACCATTGCTTTCCAAAATGATTATATCAAATTGTTCCATCAATTTGATTATATCAAAATGTTTTATTGCTATTATTATGTTTTGCATTTGACTTTAAGAAAATTCTGCTTCTTTTGGGAATTCTCTGTTCAAAAAGTAATTGACATCAATTGAGTGCTTACTATGTGCCAGGTAGCATTCTAAGTATTTCATGTTCTTCGCCTTCCATCCGCACAACCACCTGGAGATACATATGATTATCCCCATTTTCAGATGAGAAAACGGAGGCTTAGAAAAGTTAAGGGACTTACCCAAAGTCACATACTTGAGTTGGCAGAGCCCTGGATTAGAATTCAAGTCTGTCTGACTTGAGAACTGTGTTACTTACAAATGTATTTTAGGAACCCAGTTTTGGGAGACTCTGGAAAATAGGAGTGAATCCAGAAGGGAATGACCAGAATGGCCTTAAATGGAAGGTCACCTAAGGACCAGGTGTAAGATCATGGAAGCATAAACCCAAAAGAAGGGTGTGAGAGGGTAGATGGCAGCTGTCTTCCAAATTGGGAATGGTTTAACGTCCCTCTGAGTAACACCAGACGATGAAAGTTCTGTGAGGAAGATCTTAGTCCGCTCCAAAATGAAAATAGGCTGCTCTGTGAGGTACTGACTCCTGTCCCTGAAGTTAGCAATCAAAAGCCAGAACCTGGGGATGAACCCTCTATTCTAACCTCGAAACTAGAGAGGGCTAAATTCGTAAACATAAACTGGGGCTCCTTCCCTCTTCAAGAGCTCCCCTGGGATGCGGTGGGATCCGGCTTATTCAGGCAGGGAAATCGGCGTGAGGCCCAAGGCGGTCCTACCGAGGCTTCGCCGCCACCTCGTCCGCTCTCTGGGGTAGGACGCGGTCCAGGATGGGACTCTGAGTGGGCCGCCCGAGCGCGCCCCGATCTCACTTCAGAAACCGAGAAGCCCCAGCTTACAGGGTCCGTAGAGGACCCAAGACCTGGCGAGAGCGAAGGCGGCCTCCCCAGCCCGAGCCCGAGGCGTGATGGGCTCCTCCCTCCTTCCCTGGCACCGGCCCGCGCACGGTTACCTGCGAAGATAGGGGCCAACCGGCCGCATCTCCCAGCGCGCAGCCGCGCCTCGCCCGCCAGACCGGCCCGCCCCGCCGCCCACCCACTGCGCAAGCGCAAGGCCTCGCACCACCGAGAGCTGGACGACTACGTTGCTAGAGCGGCCCGGTACTTCTTCCGCGATTTGGGAAACAGTTGGCTGAGGCTGAGAGTCCTTGATGCTGGAACGTGGAGCCAGATCCGGCCGCTTTGTGGTGTCGTGCCTTTCTACTCAGGGTATTAGGAAGTTTTCCATTGCTCCACAGAGCTGTGGTCAGCCACTAGCTGCTGGTAAGGTCAGCACGCTTTGATCAGTAACAATAATGATAATGACAGTTTACATTTATAGAATGCTTACTGTGGGCTGGGCACCGATTAAAGCACCTTTACGTATCTTATCTCAGTCTTCCTAAGAGCCCTCTAAGTTAAGTACGTTTGTTTTACTGATGAGGGCTTAGAGAGGTGAAAGTAACACAGAGACCGAGCTAAGACACAAACCCCAGGATGTCTGAAGCGAGAGCCACCAGGGTTAGCTCCTTAACTCTTAGCTTTTCCTACATGTTACCGCCTTCAGGAAGCTTTTTTGGATTTCACCCATCATAGGAACATAACTCCTTCCTCTAAAACTCCATATTATGATTTTTGGTCATTTCCTGCTTTTTTAAAAATTTAATTTATTTTTTATACAGCAGGTTCTTATTAGTCATCAGTTTTATACACATCAGTGTATACATGTCAATCCCAATCTTCCAATTCATCACACCACCACCACCACCACCCCGCGGCTTTACCCCCTTGATGTCCATACGTTTGTTCTCTACATCTGTGTCTCAATTTCTGCCCTGCTAACTGGTTCACCTGCACCATTTTTCTAGATTCTACGTATATGCGTTAATATACGATATTTGTTTTTCTCTTTCTGACTTCACTCTGTGTGACAGTCTCTAGATCCATCCACGTCTCAACAAATGACCCAATTTCGTTCCTTTTTATGGCTGAGTAATATTCCATTGTATATATGTATTACATCTTCTTTATCCATTTGTCTGTTGATGGGCATTTAGGTTACTTCCATGACCTGGCTATTGTAAATAGTGCTGCAATGAACATTGGGGTGCATGTGTCTTTTTGAATTACGGTTTTCTCTGGGTATATGCCCAGTAATGGGATTGCTGGATCGTATGGTAGTTCTATTTTTAGTTTTTTAAGGAACCTCCTTACTGGTCTCCATAGTGGCTGTATCAATTTACATTCCCACCAACAGGGCAAGAGGGTTCCCTTTTCTCCACACCCTCTCCAGCATTTGTTGTTTGTACATTTTCTGATGATGCCCATTCTAACTGGTGTGAGGTGATACTTCATTGTAGTTCTGAGTTGCATTTCTCTAATAATTAGTGATGTTGAGCAGCTTTTCATGTGCTTCTTAGCCATCTGTATGTCTTCTCTGGAGAGATGTCTATTTAGGTCTTCTGCCTATTTTTGGATTGGGTTGTTTGTTTTTTTAATATTGAGCTGCATGAGCTGTTTATATATTTTGGAGATTAATCCTTTGTCTGTTGATTCATTTGAAAATATTTTCTCCCATTCTGAGGGTTGTCTTTTCTTCTTGTTTATGGTTTCCTTTGCTGTGCAAAAGCTTTTAAGTTTCATTAGGTTCCATTTGTTTGTTTTCATTTCCATTACTCTAGGAGGTGGATCAAAAAAGATCTTGCTGTGATTTATGTCAAAGAGTGTTCTTCCTATGTTTTCCTCTAACAGTTTTATAGTGTCTGGTCTTACATTTAGGTCTCTAAACCATTTTGAGTTTATTTTTGTGTATGGTGTTAGGGAGTGTTCTAATTTCATTCTTTTACATGTAGCTGTCCAGTTTTTCCATCCCCACTTATTGAAGAGACTGTTTTCTCCATTGTATATCCTTGCCTCCTTTGTCATAGATTAGTTGACCATAGGTGTGTGGGTTTATCTCTGGGCTTTCTATCTTGTTCCATTGATCTATGTTTCTGTTTTTGTGCCAGTACCATATTGATTACTTTAGCTTTGTAGTATAGTCTGAAGTCAGGGAGTCTGATTCCTCCAGCTCCATTTTTTTCCCTCAAGACTGCTTTGGCTATTCAGGGTCTTTTGTGTCTCCATACAAATTTTAAGATTTTTTGTTCTAGTTACATAAAAATGCCATTGGTAGTTTGATAGGGATTGCATTGAATCTATAGATTGCTTTAAGTAGTATAGTCATTTTCACAATATTGATTCTTCCAATCCAAGAACATGGTATATCTCTCCATCTGTTGGTATCATCTTTAATTTCTTTCATCAGTGTCTTATAGTTTTCTGCATACAGGTCTTTTGTCTCCCTAGGTAGGTTTATTCCTAGGTATTTTATTCTTTTTGTTGCAATGGTAAATGGGAGTGTTTCCTTAATTTCTCTTTCAGATTTTTCTTCATTAGTGTATAGGAATGCAAGAGATTTCTGTGCATTAATGTTGTATCCTGCAACTTTTCCAAATTCATTGATTAGCTCTAGTAGTTTTCTGGTGGCATCTTTAGGATTCTGTATGTATAGTATCATGTCATCTGCAAACAGTGACAATTTTACTTCTTCTTTTCCAATTTGTATTCCTTTTATTTCTTTTTTTTCTCTGATTGCCGTGGCTAGGACTTCCAAAACAATGTTGAATAATAGTGGTGAGAGTGGACATCCTTGTCTTGTTCCTGATGTTAAAGGAAAGGTCATTTCCTGCTTTCTTAGTTTGTTTATGGCCTCTCTAGGTGTGGGAGATACAAAGGTAAATAAGACCATAAAATGCAATTTAGTTCCTCTTTTATGTGGCCTCTCTCCCCTAGTAGGCATCTTCCTGAAAGCAGTAACCTGGTCTACCTCTTAACTCTGCACTGTGTCTGGCACAGTGCTAAGCACTAGGCTTACAGCAGTGAACAAAACAGATAAGGTTCTTGCTTTCTTGGAGTGTATATTTTAATAGGGAGAATAGATAATACATTAGGAAAATAAAATAGAATAATTTCAGTTGTTAGTAAGTGTTATGAAATTTGGGGAAAGGGGTGAGTGCCGAATCTGAGCTGAGGCCTGAAGAATAAGAAGCCAGCACACGAAGATCACAGTCAAAGCGACTTTGTCTCTGTCACAAGCTCTGTTCTAGGTTGCTGTTCTAGACAGATGTGAACAAAACAGTACAGATTCATGCTTTCATGAAAGTGGCATTCCAATGTGTGTGAGTGTGGGGGGCAGGGATGGAAATAATAAAATAGCACACTGTAAGAATAGAGACTCAGTAGGGGCTAATTTTGATTGGTTGGTCAGGGAAGTCTGCTATGAGGTGGTGAATTTAAGCTGTTATCTGACTTTAAAAAGGAGTCACCCATGTTAGGATCTGAGGAAAGAGCGTTTCAGGCAGAGAACAGCTAGAACAAATGCCCTAGGCAGGAATGAGCTTGGCGTATTCAGAAAAGAGAAAAGAAACCACTTTTATTGGAATGTAGTAAGGAGTATACTAGGTGAGGGTACAGATCATATAAGATTTTTGTTCTTTTCCCCCAGCTTTATTGAGAAATAATGTTTCTATAAGCTAGTATAAATATAAAGACTTGGGATCTTATTGCAAGTGCAATGAAAAGCCATTCGAGGCTTTTAAGCAGACAAATTATATGATCTGACATGTTTGTAAAAAATCATGGCAGGGGGAAGGGACGGGGTGAAAAAAAGATACTAAGATATTACGAGTGGAGTCAGGGAGACCAGTTAGGAAGCCCTTGCCAGGTAGGAGATGTTGTGACTTAGCCCAGAGAGGTAGTGGAGATGTAGAATAGTGGACAGATTCAATATATGGTTTAAAGATAAAGATTTGGATAGGGGATACAGGAGAGAATCAAGGAAGACACCTAAAGTTTTGTAGTGAACAACTAGGTGGTGCAATTACTGAAATGAGCAAAAATGGGGGGGGGATCCGTTCTCTTCTTAACTGTAATATTTATTGTTCTTTGCGTGCTTACTATGTGCCAGACGCTGTGCTAGACGGTTTACAGATTTTCTCCTACTAAAATTTCACAACACTACCAGTAAATGCTTTGCCTCAGGTTTGTAGATAAAGCAGCTTAGTGTCAGGCTGGGAGCGGGGAGGGAGCATGTTCTCACCGCTAGGAAGTGGTGGAGGCTGAATCCGAACCTAAGTCTGCTTCCAGGGCCACTCCTCATCAGGCCTCTTCTTTGCGAAACCGAGACAATTTTCTCCTAGGTTTGTTAGAAGATAAAATATGATCTAAGCTGTGCATCAGCCGTACTGTTGGCGTGGAGTCATTGTCCCCGCCCATTTCGCCCGCGTCCTTCCTCTCCGGCGTACAGCGCCTAGCTCTAGGTGAATGAAATTCCGAGACTCGTAACCAAGATAAAACCTCCCTCCCGCAATTGGTCAGTGCTGGAGGAGGAGCCCCGTGATTGGTGGAGAGTCCAAGGAGGCGGGCGGAGGGAAACTTTGTGTACCGCGATGCCGGCTTTTGGAACCCTTTCCCCACCACCAATCTTTACGTAATTTTCTGCGACTCGCAGGTGCCCGGGCTGAGCGGATTCCTGCAGCGGCACGATTCTCTGACGTTTCCCCTTCTAATTGGCCGGGAGCTGCGGCTGTAGTTCCGAAGCCTAACTGGCCGGCCTCGCCGCCTCGGAGGTGAAGTGTACTGCGCTGATTGGCTGTGAGGCGCCGGCCGCGTGTGATGTCCCGAGCAGCGATTGGCTCTGGCCCGCTGGGTGCTTCTCTCGCCGGGACTCGGGACTCCCGGGAAGTGGACTGGTAGAGGAGGGGGGCAAGCTAGGTGTCGCTCCCGACTAAGTCGGAGACTCCGGCGTGAGGCGGCCTCTCAGGGCCGGGTGGGCTGGCGAGCCGACGCGGCGGCGGCGGCGGAGGCTGTGAAGAGTGCGGGGGTCAGGGGCCCGCACAGAGAGACCATGGCCCCGCAGAACCTGGGCACCTTCTGCCTGTTGCTGCTGTACCTCATCGGGGCCGTGATCGCCGGGTGAGGAACTGGCATCCGCGGGCACGGGGCCCTTAAGTCAGTCTTGGCTGGGGAGGAGGCTTGAGGGAGGAGGGGGCATTGTCAGACTGGGAGAGTGGAGAGCGGCGTTGCTATGGTGAGGCGGTGGAGCGGAGGAATGGGTAGCGTGGGCCAGGCTTGTGGGGTGGAGAGGAGAGCAGAGGGTGATACGGGTGAGAGGGGCTTAGACCCAGAAGACCTAGAGCTAGATTTGCCTAGAGAAGTGAGGGTTGGATGCAGTGCCAAAAGCAACGTGGTGTGAGGGGGCTGCTGAGCTGGAGAAGAGGACGATGCAGTGTTGAGCCTGCAACAAGCCATTGGGCGGACATTAAGTGGGTGGGTTATGATGCCAGGCCAAGTGAGGAAGTGGGGAGGACAGGTTAGGGAGGCCATGCTGGGATTGAAGGAAGTTGGATTGAGGGAGCAAGGCAGACCCTTGGGAGAGCCCTTGTACTTCTCAGCTTCTTGACATGCTGAGCCTGAGTTGTCATCATGCCTCACTGTCTCTCCATGGAGCATTCTTAGGAAGCTGAATGGTATTACGAGCGGGGAAAAAACATTTCCACTACTACACTCATAGGTAGTAGACTGGGATTCTAGCCCACCCCCCCACCCCCACCCCACTTACGAATTATGTGACCTTGAAGGAACATTTCAATTCTCATCTGTGACATGAGGATGATAATGTGCCACCTGTTTGAAGGAAGTAGGACCACCTGAACTTTTGAGATTCTCCGGCCTTTAATAAGATCCACTATCGTATAGGCCTGCTGACCACAGGGTATGATATGCCAGGCTCATATTTTAGAATGCGGGGAATAGTAAAGTCTTAGCTTTTGACAAATTTATAGGTTGCTCTGAATGTAGAAAGCACTACCTAGCAGAGCTTTAAACTTTAAGAACTTGTTATTCTCTTAAAAGTTTTTTCCCTGTGCATATATGCTTCAACTTTGTTGGGTTTTTTTTCTTGTGAAACATATTAAATTTCTAAAAAAATTAACTTCTCCTAGGTAATGCTTTATTGGGTTTTTAAACATGTTTTTTGTTAGTACTTTTTGCACGTAAAGCAATGGGTACCTTAAGTTGTTTAAACAAGATGTCAGGATAAATACTGTTAGTACTGTAGCTATAAACTTCAGTTTTTCCTAAAGGATTCTCTTGGGAACCGTCATGTTGATGCTGAGTTATGCCAGCCATTTTTTCCCTGTATTTTTCTCAGCTGTTACTTAACCATTTTTATATTAAGTATATCCTAAGCCTCATTTTTTATATAGCTAGCTCTTTTGTCATTAGCATTAGTGAAACTTTTGATTTATTTAGTTCTTGTCTCAAGAGATGTCAAGTTTTTGCAGATTTTTGGGGTGTGGCGATAAAGCACCTAAATAATCCTCATGGAAACCCTTGTCAGTGATAGTTTTTAAAATTTATACATAAAATGATTAAATGATTTTCCTGAAGTGTGACTAAGAGCTTATGAAATACATTTTTTTAAAAAGTTCTGTCATATATTACGTGGATCTTGATACCCCAATGCATTTTTCCCCACTGCATTTTAAAATTACCATGATTACTACATCATTCTCCCTGTGAACAACTTTCCCATCCCTTTGGTTGAGAGAATGCATTTTCAGAGTAATTTCTGCTGGCTAAAGTGACTCTGGCAAAATGAATAGACTTTCGTGAGCATGCTTATTTATTCATTTCATTCAACGAATATTTATTGGTGTCTTCTGTGGGCTGGCTATGGTCCCTGCCCTAAAAGTTTGTTAGTCTTATTCTGTCTTCCCATTGGCCCTTCCTGCAAAGATTCCCTTTACAATTAATTTGGTTCCAACATAGTTCCTGGCAAGGAGGTCAGTGGATCTCCACTTTATCTCCTAGCTCATGCCATGTACATATTTGCAGCTGCTGGGACTTATAGGCGCCTGCATATGGGTTCCAGCAGCTGTCTCTAATTAAGATTTGACCTAGACAAACTAGTATAACCACTAGTAATGACTGCAAAATTGAAATTTTCTCTCTCAGCAAAAAACTCCACAACTCATCCATTCAAATGGGTGTTGTTCTCTCTTCAAGCTTTTTATTTGGGCTTTGACTTAACCTCTGTGTTAACCTCTGAAGTTAACTTCAGTCACTTCATCTTTAACATTCCAAGAGTGCTACTGTTAGAACATTTCTGTGACATAATCTTTTTGAACAAAGAAATTCATCCTTTGAGATTGACCTTTGGAAGCAGTCAAAAGTCATTTGAAGTCAATAATAGGGGAGAAAAAAGAGAGTCAATTTGAGTATACAGTTCTTGGTTGAAAATGATGTGTGACCATAAAATAAGAAAATGACTTTCTTGACTAAAGGTAGTTCTAAGAGAAGAATGCCAGAGATATTTTGAATAATTCTAGTATTGTTCAAAAAGTACATAGCCTCTCATTGTGATTACTTCAATATGAAACTCATTACAAATTCTGGTGTGTTCTCTTTTTCGTCATTCTTTTTCGTGTGTCACGTGGGTACCTTCATTTTCCTACCTCTTTGCTCAGACACAAACCTAAATGTAAAGGAAAAAATTTCACTTTTAAAAATGTAATGTATTAACTCTTCAATGAAGTATCTTCTCCCTCTCCCCCACCCTCAGGCGAGATTTCTATAAGATCTTAGGGGTGCCTCGCAGTGCCTCTATAAAGGATATTAAAAAGGCCTACAGGAAACTAGCCCTGCAGCTTCATCCTGACCGGAATCCTGATGATCCTCGAGCGCAGGAGAAATTTCAGGATCTGGGTGCTGCTTATGAGGTGAGTCAGGAAAAGGATAAAGTGTGAATAAAACCTACAGATACAGAAAAAACCATGTAACGCTGAGTAACACTCCCATTTTTCAGGTCACTTTAAAAAAAAAAATTGACAGTAGATAAAAGTAGCAGTTGATGCTATATTGTACATTAATGTTAGTAGGTGCTACTTCCTGCCCTTTTCATTTCAGTATTTGTCTTATTAAGGAGAGTAATATTGAAAAAGACGAATGAAAGAAAATAGGATCGGTAGGTTAATACGTAGATTGATGATCAATCAATCCGTTTGAGAGTTGGAGCCAGAAACAGAAATAAAATCTAAATGAGGATTGCAAATCCACATGTGCCCATGTGGATCAGGCAGATAACATTCAGGGCAGGTATAAGATAAAACAGGAGAGTGGATATTCTACCTCCACGTTAGGAATCAGTAGCGATTGAAGAGGACTGTGACAAGCTGAAGACTTCTTGCCGCATTTCAAGGGAACAGCTGTTATTCAACACCAGCCAGTTTTTGCCATATACAGATGCAAACACTGTGTTTGCACACCGTGGCCAGATCATTTAATTTTTCAAGAGGAGTGGAAATCCTGATTTTTTGGTAAATTCTCCTGGTTGTAAAATGTTGGTAACTAATTCAATTTAAAATTTTCTTTTTCGTGCAAATCAAAGAAAACACAGCTGTAGTTTGAATTTGCAACTTGTAATCTAGAGGTCAAAATACTTTCATGTGTATCATCTCATTTAATCTTCATTAGGACACCTTGAGATATAGTAGAGCTGGGCATACTTCTTACCATTTAAAAAAATTTTTTTAACAACACAGAGGAATATTTACTGAATGCTTAATAATCTTTTTACTATTTGAAAAACCATTATACACAGAACCTTTCAACACTGTGGTGAAAAAATTTACAAATAAGTCACTGATAATCTTTCATATGTATTAATTTAGGAGTTAGCTGTTTGTGTGTGTTGCAATTCACCTTCCCCTAGAAATAGAATACTATTATTCTGTGGTTATACTTTTTCTTTTCAGCTTTATTGAGATATAATTGACAAATAAAATTGTAAGATATTTAAGTATACATTGTGATTACTTGGTACACATATACATTGTGAAAGGGATTTCACCCATCTAGTTAATCCATCACCTCATATATTTATTGTTTTGGTGAGAACATATTAAGCTCTGCTTTCTTAGCAAATTTCGTTATACAATACAGTGTTATCAATTCTAGTCACCATTTATTCACATTTTCTAAAAGGGCACAGAAAAAAATAATTTGACTCCAAAAGTCAGAGAGCTACAACTTCTGAATTCAATTAAACCCTGTATAGTGAGAAGACTGAAAACAAATCTGAAAAATATTTTAGTGGAAAAAACCCAGAAGGAAGGGATCCCAAGGCCTCCTAGGTTAAAGAAGTGAATGAACCAAAACAGTGACTTATATACCCAGATGAAACCTAGAACTAATGGGGTTTCCCTTTCTCTCTCAACACTGTAGGACCAAAGTTCCTAACCTCGGGCCCACAAATAAACTTGAGAGGGTTGGTGGACCCTCCTAAATTACTGTATGTAATATTTTCTGTCTCATTGATAATATGGATTCCATATTTCGCACTGTGTTTCCCATGAGTATTCCCATTGCTTGCTAGGAACCCAATAATCAAAAATATTTTCTGGGGAAGCTGTTGCTAAGAATTTACCATGCTCTTTAAAGACTCTACCATGTTCTTTAGCCATGACCTAGGCAAGGCTATACATAGATCATTCATGATATTGCAGTTTAACTCTTAAGAACCTTTCTGGTCACTAGTTCAAATTTTCTTTTTGCTTTGTATCATTCACTTGATTGCCTGCCTTTGGTCCTTAGATAAATTAGTGTTCACCAATCAGAATCCCAGTAAAGTTGAAGAGTCTTTTGTGAATACAAATCTGTCTTTTCTACTGAGCTGGGATTACTACTGGCATTTTAATTAGTTGAGACTCTGGTTGGTTGGCCAATCAACTAAGAAACTCCTTTTTTTCTTTTAATAATAAAAGTTTCCAAGACTATGGAATAAAGTTGCATTCCTTAGACAGAAGAAAAGTGAGGAGTAAGTGAATGGTAATAGATAACTTTAAGAGTAATTTGGGGGTAGTTATTACAGAAGCCTCCTATGTCCAAAAAGAAGCTGACTTAAAAAAATAGTCTTTGTTTTGGGGTTTTGAAATGGTGTTTCTTATGGACCCAAATGTGGGGTTCATTTCTTTGCCAAGACAGGAACAGAGAAGTAGACTTGAAAGTGAAAATATTGGAAATCCAGATCACGTAATAATGAGTTTTGTTTTGTTTTGTTTTTAAAGTTAACTCTGCCCATTTCTACTTCCCCAAAGTGGCTATTTTTTTAGGATATTTACCAAACTATTTTTTTTCTCACCTGGTCTATCACAGTGGCTTTAGTTGAGTACTCTGGTCACTTCTAGACTAACCCATTTGTCTTTGCTTTTAAGAATGCTCACTCTCTTGTACACTGAATTTCTTTTTATCCTTCTAAATGTATCTTAAATGTTAGTAGATTTTTGCTGTGGCACCCTACACATCATTCAGGCCCTGAGCCAAAAGTGTGTCCTATTTACATACGCCAGTTAGATCTTCCCTTTCTTTTGCTGAGTCAACAAGCCCCATCTACTTCCAACCTCACGTTTCCTGAGCCAACACAAGTATGGGTTTGAAATAACTTTCTCCTTCAGTCTGCTATCTAAATAGACATTTAAGAATATCAAATAACATAAAGTTATTCAATTTTCAAAGTTATATATGTGCATATATTTCAGAATGCTCTAAGTAAATGGGAAGCTTTTTTTTGGGAGGGCAGATTTTGAAGAACATTGAAGCTTATTTTGTTTTACATTCTTTAGTTCTATATATGGAATGGTCCCAATGAGAAAGCATATACCTGTGACTGAGTATGTAGTTTTCTAAAACCATTAAAACTTC
Organism: Phocoena sinus; assembly: GCF_008692025.1. Taxonomy (NCBI): domain Eukaryota; kingdom Metazoa; phylum Chordata; class Mammalia; order Artiodactyla; family Phocoenidae; genus Phocoena; species Phocoena sinus. Next base: position 63,651,779 of record NC_045766.1, read on the forward strand.
AGAAAGTCTTTTCAAGTTGTGAAATTGAGCTTGAGCGTCCTTCATAGAGCAGTGTCCCTTTTCACTCTTTGCAGTTCAATCTCAAATGCTGTCTGTGTGTGGCAGACAGCATTCTTCCACAAATGGATTTCTACATGAATCAAAAGAATGAAAAGGGAATATGAAAATATTGCAGTGTAGAGCTTTCTGGAGACCTGTCATTGGAGTCCCTTGACTTACCAGTCTCTTAATGTGTGTGTGGTAGTGGGGTACAGGGGTTATGGTATAGATGTGTAGGGCTGAGCATACTTGACAGCTGTCCTAATTTACTGCTTCTGTGACTAATGACAGTCTGTCATAGTCATGTCCTAGTTTATAGTTTAGAGAGAGAATATAACATAGTGGTTAACAGCCTAAACACTGGAGTCAAACTACATGGGAATTAAACCTGAGGAATTCATCTCACCTCTTCCTGTTACTGCCCTCACATTCATAGCCATGTCGCTAATCTCCAGCATGATATTTATGGGGCTAGGTGAGTTTTGATAAATTTAAATTAAAAACATGAATGGAGCATTGTGGAAAGTTACAAAATGGGCACTGATCAGAGAATTTAGTCTGATAAAGAAAATAACTTTATAAACATGCCTTAATACCATACATAATGAAAACTGAATTCCACTAAAATTTTACATACAGTATCAGAGTTTAAAAAAACAAAAACATAAATGTGAATTCACCTTACCTGAATATTACCAACTCATAATCTTTTCTTCCACTGGCTTTTACCCCCAGGTTCTGTCAGATAGTGAGAAACGGAAACAATATGATACTTATGGTGAAGAAGGATTAAAAGATGGGCATCAGAGCTCCCATGGAGACATTTTTTCACAGTAAGTAATTTATCTATCTGCAGGGTATTAAGTGTCTGAGAATGGATCACTTAGTGATTATTAAAGAATTATCCTTGCTCCCTTGTTCAGAAGCTTTCGATGAAGAGTACAGCTCAACTGATCCTTGACCAAGAGGTCATTCATCATCCTTTCTGTGGGAATATACTCCTCTATTTTCACAAAGCTCCAGAAAAGACAGGTGGCACTAAAAGGGATGTCCATCTAGCCAACCATATCAATTAAATCAACCCTGACTGTGTTGGGGGGGATATATGTTGGAAACCAGTTCATTTTATCTCCTTGCTGTCTTAGAATCTGCAAACCACTTAATGAGCAAAGGAGATTCTTATAAGCGGAGAGAGAAATTCCTACTCACATACCCAAAGCTGACTCTTCATCCTATCCACAAGAGAGGGATGATTATGATAATCAGCATTGTTGGAAGGAGTTGGGTTAGAGGCTCTTCATCCCTTGCTGGACCCAGCTTTCTGGGAGTGCTGAGAGGCTGGAATAATAAACATCTTTCCTTCCCGCTCTTTGAGCCCCTCTTTGTTGAGCATTTGAATTTTCATATGTCCTGATGATGCATAAATAGGAGATCTTGATCTGGGGTTTCAAGTCAAGTTATAAATAAAAAGATGTTTGAATATGCATTTCTATGGGGAGAGGATGCATTGCTTTCTTCAGATTCTCTTCAGATTCTTCAGATTCTCAAAGAGAATTTTCTTTAGATTCTCAGATTTCTTCAGATTTGTGAACGCTTCACCAAAGAAGTAAGAATCACTGTTGCTACAACAGCTTCCCTCATTTAGTGTTTGGGGGTGACAGTAGATTTTTAGGACTTAGGACGACGTGTGAGTAATATTATTAGGAAAATCTTTCTCTTCCCCAGGATTGATTTGGCTGCTGTAGCCTACCAGGGAAGTGTCCTGTTTGAACCCCTTAGCAGTTAGAAGTGATACCCAAGGATGCCAGGAAAGAAAAAAAGGCTCTGCCCTTGCTCCTTCCCCACCAAAATCCTCCCTCTCTGCTTTTATTTAAGATTCAGGGAATCCATGCCACAAGATGGGTTCTGTTTTTATTTTTTGAAGGGGTTGGGGTTGTTGTATATTTGTCATCACTATGCTAACATCTGAGGCTCTTATAACCAAAACTTAACGTCAAGATTAGAACTCCTATACAATTGAAGGTCACTGTTTATAGTAATCTCAAAGTGACGCTTCTGTTACTTAACACAAATTAATTTTGGTCTTATGAGACCAGAACTTCCTTTCTGTAAGATCCAGAGTTTTACTAAGGCTGATGCTTTTTTAGTTTATTATGTATCCAAGATTTTGGTACAAAGCAGTAGCTTGTTTCAAGCAAAGTTAGTTTCTAAAAAAGCATGTAAAGGTGAACACTACAAATGTCCAAAATTACCATTAGGTTTGGCAATACGTGAATGTATATAGACTATACCTTTCTCAATGTCTCCATTATATCCTGATATTTGTCAGTATTGAGAGAGATTATTTTTTCATTGATTAGAATTCATTGGCATACTGTATACACTGTACTGTGTGTCTGGACAATATTAAAAAGTAAATTTTTTTGTAGTAGGGGCAATATTAGTTGACATTATATAAATTAAAGATTGTGTATGATGTATGACTCCAATGTATTAAAATGTCTTTCAGTTTTTGCTCACTGGTGGGACACAATATTTTATCAATGTGAAGAAAACTAAAAATTGTAAGAGGTGAACTCTGATTTCTTTTCGTGATGATTTTACACCTTACCAACAGCTTCTTTGGAGATTTTGGTTTCATGTTTGGAGGAACCCCTCGTCAGCAAGACAGAAATATTCCAAGAGGAAGTGATATTATTGTAGATCTAGAAAGTCACTTTGGAAGAAGTATATGCAGGAAATTTTGTAGAAGTAAGTCCAGACTATACAGCTATTCCTATTGACTCCCAGAATGTGTTCTTATGACTAAAAACAAGAGGTTTCTATGTACCTTCTCTGTCTTTTAGGGGGTGGGGAGGTGTATAGAACTGAATTAATCATAATTCTTGGTTCATGATATGCTGTTATTATTTCATGAACTCATCACTCAGCCCAAGAACTAAATAAAACAATACCAGGAGTTATATCTACCTACATGCTACTTCCCTGTTCCATTCACTTGCCTCCTTTCCCAGGTAACTGTCTAATATCCTGAGTTTTGTCTTTATTGTTCCCTTGCCACTCGTGTTTGTTTGTTTTATTACATATATAGGAATACCTGAATAATATATTTACTTTCACTGTTTTTGACTTTGTAAAAATGATACCATACTATACATTAGCTTCTGAGACTGGCCTTTTTTACTCTTAATATTGTCAGAATTCATCCATGTTCTTGCTTATAGCTATAATTCTGCTGAATAGAATTTCATTGTGACCACGTTGCAACAATAGGCATGTAGGTTACCTCCAGTTTTTTTCAATTCCAAGCTGTGCTTTTAGGAAGTCTTGTACATATATCCAGGTAAAAAGATTAATTTCCCATGTTCCCTTGCAGACCTGTTGTCTGTCATCATTGCTAATACATAATGTGCATCACTCTTTGCAGTTAGCATGCTCCTAAACAAATTCCTTTTCAATCTAATTATTGTAAAGGATGTATATAACCTTGCTATTTAAATGCCTCCATGGTAGGTTCTTTTTAAGAAAAAATTACCTTGAGAGAGCATAGTGATTAAAAGCACAGAGTTTGGAGCTAGACTGCCTGGTTTAGAATCCTGGCTCTACCATACATTGGTTATGTGACCTTGGTCGTATTACTGAGCCTTGCTGTGCTTTCATTCTTTCCTCTGTAAAATGGAGATAATAGCATCTACCTCATAAAGCTGCTATGAGGATTAAATGAGTTCATAAATATATGTGATTAGGGCCTTGCTTGGCACATACGAAGTGCTATAAAGTGTTGACTGTAATTATTGTTATTGTTATTTACTCCGTTGACCTGGGCTTTCATATGTTCGTAGGCTTTGAGGGATTTTTCTCCAAGCATTCATGTCATCTTACTGCCTGAGCATGTGCCCTGTGATTAGGTGTTTGACTGAACAGGCAAAATCAAGAGTACATTTCTTCATATATTTTAGTTTCTAGTGATTTAGAGGGATCAGAATGTTTAATTGCAATCAGCTACAAGGAGATGATCGTTGTGTCTTTTCTTACGGGTTAGAGTATCTGAATCGAGACAGCACTGGAAAACACTGCCAGATTGAGTTGCCTGAAACAAGGAAGTGTTTTCATGAGGTTAATCATGACTAATCCTGGGGTGGGAGCCACAAACCAGCTTTTGAAGGCTGTGGTTGTTCTTCAGGGCTTATGCTTTACACAGCTCAGATTTCTCAAGAGATAGTAATTCTGTGCACTACTTTAACTCAGTAGTATTTTGTCATGGCTTAGAAAAAGTGATTCCATACATACTATCTTTCAGTTCTCTTCTTTCTTACCCTCCTCTCTCTTCTCCAACTTTAGAATTTGAGTCAGTGAAAGATCCATTTGCTCAACTCCTATGTGGGAGCTGACTTGTAACTCCTCCAAGACTTCTCTCAGCTGTGGGTCTCTCTGAGGGATGGCTTGGGAGAGAAGGGGAAGTTGCGAACCCCGGCAGGTGCACAGAGTCCCGATCTGGTGAGGAAAACCAAAGGCTGTGGGACACAAGAGAGAAGCTGATCCTGTGTGTGTACTTGCTAGGTGGTTAGAAACAAACCCGTGGCAAGGCAGGCCCCTGGCAAACGGAAGTGCAACTGCAGGCAGGAGATGCGGACCACCCAGCTGGGCCCCGGCCGCTTCCAGATGACCCAGGAGGTGGTCTGCGACGAGTGCCCGAATGTCAAGTGAGTGCAAGCACCTTCTTTGCTCTGCCAAGGGACACTTTAATCATCTCATTTGTCTAATAAAATGCCAATGGTCCATACCTAGATTTTTTTTCCCTCCCTCTCCCCCATCCTTCTCTCTCTCCCTCATGTTCTGCCAGAGGATAGAGCAAAGAAATGTACAGTTTAATTTTTCCGAAAGTATCTATTAAGAATATCTCCTTTTATGTTTATGAACTAATAAGCAGTGCCCTTTATTTCTGAATATACTTAACAAAAATGTTGATATTTTTCCGTTTTCCTACTTGGAATGTTTCCTTTTTCCTACTTGGAATATTTAGAGCAATCTTATGTGTACAGCTAACATTTCAGATTAGAGAAGTAGTATTTGCTGATTTATGTTATAAATACAACTGTTTAATTGAACCTTCAATTGTATATATTAAAACTAGCTCAGTTATTTGTGGGATCAGTGAAAAAAATCAAATAGGATAAACTCTTCTGTTAGATTTTCTGATAAACGTGATGCTGTCCTTTCGGGTGCACATTTATGTAAATGCGGGTAGTTTTCTCTGTTACTGATCACTCACTTCAAGGCAATCAATCTACTGCAGGCTTTTTTGGAGTCAGCAGTCGCATGGTTATGTGATATATAGTAGCTTTGCCCTGGCTTTTGGCAGGAGGAAGGTGTAAATGGATATCAGGTGGTTTTGTCATTTAGGGATACAGGATAGTCTTCCAAGAGAAAAGGTCTGATTGAGTAGATAAAACTTTATTATCTGTATCTGGGGTTTGGTTTATATTTTCTTTTTTTTTTTTTCTTTTAAATGCTCTTTGTCTCAGACTAGTGAATGAAGAAAGAACACTGGAGGTGGAAATTGAACCTGGGGTGAGAGATGGCATGGAGTACCCCTTTATTGGAGAAGGTGAAATATTGATATTAACGTTTTATTATTGTAACGTTATGCTCTCGCCTGCTTATGTACACCTCCCACCCCCACCTCACCCCATACCTCATGGCCACCTAGTAAATGCATATATCATTTCCAACACACTTCAGTCAGTTTTAGGACACAGAAAGCCTTTTTATGACCATCCTTAAGCATCCTGGCTGGTCCACTTAAGCAGTAGCATTACTGTTTATCCTTTGACTATCATGGCCAAAAGTTACTGCCACGTAGCCTAAGTTAGGTCAAAGTTTAAATGTTCAGAACTTACTGGATTAATTTTAACTCAGCAATGAAAGAAGTTATGTAACTCTAGTTGGCATTAATAAGATGCTCTCAGACCTCACTTAGGGGTTAAATTTAAATCTCTAGAAGAAAAATAGCTTTAAAACATCAGATTCAGGTGACCAGTGAATCATTCCTTGTTTAGGAAGTAGGTCAAGTTATTTATTGCTGTGTCTGAGTCCCAGGTGATCCTCGCTAATAATCTGAGACTTGACATAACCAGGTAGACACGCTGCTCTCACAGATAGGCTTGACAGTCAAAGCCTAAGGTAGTGGCTTTAGAAAATTCTCTCAACTGCTAAATAGATTTGCAGCGTTCAACTTGCGTGGCTTACAGTGTGCTGTAATCTCTTCTCTTCTGACAAGGTGAGCCTCATGTGGATGGAGAGCCAGGAGACTTACGGTTCCGAATCAAAGTTGTCAAGTAAGTAATCTCAGTTTAGAGGCCTTCTCTTTAGCCCTTGCTTTTCAGAGGAGTCAGGTTAAAGAAATATCGGTAGCCACCAGGGCACTTCCAGACTTTTTCCTCTGTCATGCCCTTAATACCCTAAATATGTAACTCTACAGCCATACTGAAAATTTGGGGTTGGAGCCTAGGATTGAGTCCATTTATTTATTTACTTCCAAGTCCAAGTCCAAAAGATGTTGGGAGGAAAGCATCGGTATTATGAGTAAGGAGCTGTGAAAGAGAGGCAGACAAGGAGACCAGAGATTTTAACTGAGGAAATACGGCCCCATACAAGAATGGGAGACTTTTCCGTAGAAAGGAGCTTCTGTGACATCACCTGCAGCTGCTGGGCAGCTTCTCTGGTTGGCTTCTCTTCAACGTGCAGTTCTGCTTACATAAGAATTTTACCTGGGACTCAGGCTTTCTTGTTTATCACTTGTCTCTTGTTACCACTTTGGAAACCAGTGATACCTCTGTTTCTAAGGATTCACTGAAACAAGGTTCCCACCCAAACATGGAGAAATGGGCCCCCAGTGCCAAGGACTTTTTCCCCTCATAGCACTCTTTAATCTCGGTGATCTTTCCCCAACCTTCCTCACCTACCTTGTCTTTCCCATCACTTCCCAGAGAAACTGGCACATGTACTGTTCCCTGAATAAACCTGGTACCTTCTCAAGTCCTTATCTTTGCCAGAATTCCCTCTTGCCCTATCCCCACCCTCCCCTGAGCCCACCTTATTTGCAGCTTCAGAGCTGATCAGGCCTTACAAGCCCAGCTCTAGAAGCCCCCCAGGACCCGTCCCTGATGCCCTTCTCCCCCAGTCCCACAGCCAGAAGTTGTCCTTCTCTCTTTTCCATAATCTAGTTACTTGTATTTTAATTACGTGCTTTGACTTCTGCTGATTATAAGCTCCTTAAAATTAGGGTTTAATAAATCTTAGGCTACTTTACAGTCTTGATTAATACTATACACGAAGGAGTGTCTAATAAATGCCTATTTCTTGAAAGAGTGGCATTCATCCTTTTCCATGATTTTTCTAAAAACTTTTTGAACTCTTCCCAAAGAAAGACTTTGGAAGTTAATGATCTTTACCTTGTTCTGTTCTAGGCACCCAATATTTGAAAGGCGAGGAGATGACTTATACACAAACGTGACAATCTCCCTCGTGGAATCTCTGGTGGGCTTCGATATGGATATTGCTCACTTGGATGGTCACAAGGTAAGCAAACCAGTTCTCCCGCTTCCGGTCCTTTTAAAGCCTTCACATGGCTGCTGTTGAGGTTACTTCAGCCACTTCGGTCATTTGGAGGCACGGGGACTAAGTGCTCAGGCTTTGTCCTGTCATCTTTCCTCACTCTGCTGCTGAACATGTAGCAGTAACAACGCCACAGACCCCTCAGCTACTCAGAGGTGATTGCACAGCCTTTGGCAGTCTCATCTTTACAGTCTCCGTTGGTAAAAGCCTTACTTTTTTACGTGTTTCGTTTTTCTTTTTCTTTTTGAAAACCTTCTCTTTCTTTGGCTCGCACTGTCCTAATGATGTTTCCCCTGCCCCTTCATCCTGCTGCTCTGAGCCATGACATGGGCTCTGGGCGCCAGTACCCACTGGAAGCTGTGTGTTGTGCTTCGAGAGTACCAGTCCTGCTCCAGTCCATCCCCTTTGCTTTCCAGGTACATATTTCCCGGGATAAGATCACCAGACCAGGAGCCAAGCTATGGAAGAAAGGGGAAGGGCTCCCCAACTTTGACAACAACAACATCAAGGGCTCTTTGATAATCACTTTCGATGTGGATTTTCCAAAAGAACAGTTATCAGAGGAAGCAAGAGAAGGTGAGGGTATAATATTTACTGTTCAAGGAAAGATGAGGTCTACATTAGAAGGATTAGAGGCTTAGGGGTGAAGTCTGTAATGACTGATTGAGAAGAGGGCCCAGTCAGTGGGTCCTAAGTAAAAAGGAAAAGGTGAGAGAGGTCAAAACTGGAAAAGAGGACAAAGAATAAGGAATGGAAGACAGCTAAAGAGCTTTCTGTCCATTTCAGTTGCCTCTTATCGGATTTTGTGGGAGGTATGTGTGGTATGTGTGCCTGAGACACAAAGACAGGGGGTCACCTTGGACGTGCATGTATGGGTATCCACATGCGATAAAGTTAGACATTGGTAGTTACTTGTTTAATTCAGATCCCTGGTTGTCATAAGGCCTTTTGTGAGCCTCCCCATGAAACATGCTCTTCAAACTCTGGGGAAGTCATTTTTTTGTTAACGGAGTCATTTGTTCATTCTTCCCTCAGGTATCAAACAGCTGCTGAATCAAGGATCAGTGCAGAAGGTATACAATGGACTGCAAGGATATTAAGAGTGAATAAAATTGGACTTTGTTTTAAAATAAGTGAATCAGCGATATTTATTATCTGCAGGGTTTTTTGTTTTTGTTTTCATTTTCAATATGCAAGTTTGGTTTAATTTTTTTTTCTTCTAATGATCGTCATGAAATGAATAAGAGGGCTTAAGAATTTGTCCATTCGTGTTGAGAAAAGAATGACCAGCAAAAGGTTTAATAATACCTCTCCCTTTGGGGATTTATGTCTGGTGCTGCCGCCTGAGTTTCAAGAATTAAAGCTGCAAGAGGACTCCAGGAGCAAAAGACACAGTATAAAGGGTTGGAGTTAATTGTTAGCTATTTCATTCGAAATGCCAGCTGGAGAAGTCTGTTTTTAAATACAATTTTGTTGTTAATTTTTTCTTGACTCCTGTTTTCTTGTTGGTGTAGTTACCCTGTTGTCTCTTCCACCTCCATTTTGGTCATTTTTCCTTGATCAGCCTCATTTCCCTCCTTGGGGCCTGTGAGCTAGTTGGGTTTTCCTCCCATCAAGCAAGATGAATGCACAAACCTGTGGAAGAGTGATGAAGATCCAGTCGCTGTACCCAATTAAACACACATGGCACTTTCTAGAAAGGAGCCTGAAGAAAATTAGAGATTGGAGTAGGTGAAACAAGGTCACACAACCACCTAATCATCCTTGAGAAAGTATATTCCCTCTCATTTAATTTGGGAATAATCAAATCTGACACGGAAACTCTACTGTTTAGAAAGCACTTTTCATGTATCCAATCTCAGTTGACCTCATGTTTGAAAAGTGTTCGGCTTGTGTTAGGAACTAGGATTATTGTCGGCCCTAGAAAATGAATTTGAAGCAGTAGAGTTGCATGTTGTATTTGCTTCTCCCAGTGGAACCTAATTCAGGTGGTATGTGACGTCAATATATTTGACTTTGTAACCTCCTTCCCTTTTCTACATTATACAGTCAAATTACACTCTTTATGTTACTTTAGCTAGTGAATGTTTCAATGTTGTTGAACAACTGCTGTTGCAGAGTGTGTGTGGAGCTGCCTTCTAGCCATCAGTTTGGTTCCAGCAACATTCCCACCTTTGGCTGTACAGCAGCCAATGCTGCTATTGCCTTTTCATTTATTTTGCCCTGTTTTATAAAAATTATGAGAAAGGCGGTGGGGAGGAAATTTCATCCATTTAGAACAGTTAAGAACAAGCACACCGGGACTTTCCTGGTGACACAGTGGTTAAGAATCCTTCTGCCAATGCAGAGTACATGGGTTCGAGCCCTGGTCTGGGAAGATCCCAAATGCCATGGAGCAACTAAGCCCTTGGGCCACAACTACTGAGCCTGTGCTCTAGAGCACACGAGCCACAACTGCTGAGCCCGCGAGCCACAACTACTGAAGCCCACGCGCCTAGAGCCCACGCTTTGCAGCAAGAGAAGCCACCGCAACGAGAAGCCCGCACATCGCAACGAAGAGTAGCCCCCGCTCGCCGCAACTAGAGAAAAGCCCGTGCGCAGCAATGAAGACCCAATGCAGCCAAAAATAAATTAAAAAAAAAAAAGAACAAGCACACCTTTTAACCTCAATCAGACACTATTTTTTTTTAATTTATTTGTTTTTATTTTTGGCTGTGTTGGGTCTTCGTTGCTGTGCGCGGGCTCTTTCTCTAGTTGTGGCGAGCGGGGGCTACTCTTTGCTGTGGTGTGCGGGCTTCTCATTGTGGTGGCTTCTCTTGTGGAGCGCGGGCTCTAGGCACGCGGGCTTCAGTAGTTGTGGCACGTAGCTCAGTAGTTGTGGCTCGTGGGCTCTAGAGAGCAGCCTCAGTAGTTGTGGCACATGGGCTTAGTTGCTCTGCGGCATGTGGGATCTTCCTGGACCAGGGCCTGAACCCGTGTCCCCTGCATTGGCAGGCGGATTCTTAACCACTGCACCACCAGGGAAGCTCCCAGACACTATATGGACTTGAGTGATCCAACTGTGTGTTCACTTGTGAAGAAAAAGAACAAAATTCAGAGGCTTATTTGAAATGCTGAAAATCTATCTTAGAAATCAAATGCACCATATTAATACATATGTGTGTTTCATGAACTTTTGTATATTTAATATTCATTATGTACTGAGTTGCTGTAGTTAAAAATTTCTTAGGAATAATTATCAACATTTCTCTTCTATATCTTAGCCCAGGAGAGCTCTTGATCATTTTTTGCACTTGCTGATTTTTTCCAAGATTTTTGCAAGAGTCGGTCACGTACCAAACTAGAGTTATTTTTCTTAGCTAGAAAGACCCCAGATATAACGCTTTTCTGTAAATAAGAATGTTCACGGGGCTTTGTCACTACTGTTTATCCATGGTCCAGATGGCCATGAATGAATGAGTTAAAAAAGAATATTCTTTTACCATTGACTCTTTGTGAGCTTCAGTTTACTTGTAAGTGCTTTCTCTGAAGCACATTATAATGTGGAAAGACTTGTATCAAAGATTTTCTTGTAATAAAGCATAGTAACAGGGTGGTGTGGTGGAGATGACAGGAAGATCGTAAAACCAGGCTTTAAAGCCCAAGCTTTTTGCACTAAGGTACAACTGCCTTCCCAGAAGTTAATGCTGCCCAAAAATGGAGCGGTGGTCCCTGAGGCAGCAAGCTCCCTACCAGAAATGGGCTTGGGAGGTTGTAACGGTCAGTATATGTTCCCTTCAAGCCGAAGTTTTCTATGTGTTACAGAGTTTTCAAGTGAAGAACTGAAAACTTGCTCTCTTACTCATTTAGTAACAAGTATTTATTGAGTCCTTACTATGTGCCAGTTTCTGTTCAAGTGCCTTATATAGATGAGGTTGTTTGTATGGAAGAGGGAGTATTATCCTCAATCTGCAGATGAGGAAATGAGTTACATCTCACAGCTTACTAGTGTGGGTCTGGCATTTGAAGCCAAGCAGTCTGCTTCAGAGAATGTGCTCTTAACTACCATGAATTCATGATTTCTACTTAGAGAAAATAAATGGTGTGGAAGAAGTATTCTAGGTAGTTATGGTGAGAGAACAAATAATAATGTCTTCACCCCTGCAAGGAAAAATGTCACTCCAATGAGATATGTAATGAAGCAGAAAGGGTGGTTGGCCTGGGATGGGATTCAATTCTGTGATACTGGGCAAGCCAGTTAACCTCCCTGAACCTCAGTTTTCTCACCTGCAAAATGGGAATAATGAAGGGTGATATATTTTAATTTGAGCTTTTGTGATTTCTAACATATTTTAGCTACACATTTATTTATGTTTAATTCCTGGTCCTCAGCTGCATTCACTATTGCTTATGTTGCCAGATTCCTGAATCCTAGATGGGTGTTAGTGCTCAGAAATCACTGTTTTTGGAAAAGGGAACAGGATATGGAAACAAAACCACTGGAAAAGTTGCATTGGTTGTTCTTAGAAATGGAAGGAAGATTTTACTCTATTCCTTGACAAAAGATAAGCTGCAATTAGCTCCAGTAAAAACGTCTACCTTGAACAAAGATACATATCCAAGGACTCCAGGAGATAAGCAGAGAGGAAAAAATGGTTTGATGAGTATTCACTTTTTTAAAATTCTAGATTTTTAGTCACTGACATGGTACCAGTACTCATGATCAAGGGTTGACTACAGGTCACAGGCAGTGGGTACCGGTACAGCTTCCACAGTGATTTATATGTCAAAGAGCCCAGACCCTTTCTCTTTCCACTAAATGAAATCAGTACTTATGAGTGGTACAACTTTAGGTATGGTACCTCTATTGATGCAGCGAGCCTGAGAATGACATGAGTAGAGGGCAGTGCAGTCACAGAGCTGAGTGTCAATGAGAACCCTCTAAAGCTGCTCTGACCAATACGGGAGCCATATGTGGCTTAGCTAGCACTTGAAATGCGGCTGGTACAAATTGAGAGGTGCTATAAGTATAAAGTACACACTAGATTTTGAATACAGTACAAAATAAAGAATGTAAAGTAACTCAATTTTATATATTGATTACATGTTGAAATGATAGTATTCTGGGTATATTTAGTGAAATATATTATTAGAATGATAAATAAAATACATTATAAAATTCACCTGAGGTGGTTTTGGTTTTTTACTTTTTCAAATGTGGATACTAGAAAATTTTAAATCACATGTGTAGCTCATATTATCATTTTATTGATAGCGCTGCTGCCAGGTTACTTCTCAACACGAGAGAAGTTGACTAGCACTTTGGGATGAAGGACCTCCTTTTCCTCCCTATTCAATTACCTCTCATTCAATTCAGTCCAGTGGTCCAGACTGTCAAGGTGTTTTGAGATCCCCACTCAATCATCCAATATTCTGTCTGTGCCTCTCTGCTTGATGTTATCTGTCCGCCGTATTGGCTGAGACATCAAGATTTTTATCCAAACAGTGAAGAAAAGTGCTGACCAAAGAACTGAAGGACAACTCTTGGGTTTTGCCACTGAAAGCCTCTCTCCAGGTTGCCATTCATCAAAACATTGGCATATAGTCATATCAACCTCCATGAAAATAACTAATTTTGCATGTAGCCATATTTCTTATCATGTCCACAAGGATATGCTGAGAGGCCTTGTTGAAATGCATTTATACAACAGCCTATTAGGAAATGAGGTATATCTGACATGACTTCTTCTTAGCAAGCCCATATTGGGTCCTAGAGATCAGCACGTTCTCATCTACGTGCTTACAAATGATGCCTAAGTTGACTGTCCCCTTCTTAGCTTTTGGAAGAATCACCCATCTCCAGTCTTTCAGCCTCTTACCCCTCCACAGTGTCTCAAAGTCACAGCCGTGTTTAACAACCTCCTCTATATTCCTCTCAGTACTCTGGGATTCTGTCTAGTCCAGAAGACATAATTTCCTTTGAGGTGTTAATAAGTGTTTTTTGTAATCAGCTCTTCCCTCTTGGTCTTCCATTTGCTCTTACTGATGTTCATTCTACCCTTTATGTTTCAAACGTCATTCTTTCTGACAGAATATAGATGCAAAATTGGAGGTTTTATATACCATAATTATTTTTTTAAAGGCTTTAGTATTTATTGAGTCTTTCCAATGTATTAAACTTAGCTTTTGTAACAGATAATTCTCTTTTTTTTAACGTCTTTATTGGAGTATAATTGCTTTACAATGTTGTGTTAGTTTCTGCTCTATAACAAAGTGAATCAACTATACGTATACATATATCCCCATATCCCCTCCCTCTTGCGTCTCCCTCCCACCCTCCCTATCCCACCCTTCTAGGTGGTCACAAAGCACGGAGCTGATCTCCCTGTGCTATGCGGCTGCTTCCCACTAGCTATTTTACATTTGGTAGTGTATATATGTCAATGCTACTCTTTCACTTCGTCCCAGCTTACCCTTCCCCCTCCCCATGTCCTCAAGTCCATTCTCTATGTCTGCGTCTTTATTCCTGTCCTGCCCCTAGGTTCTTCAGAACAATTTTTTTTTTTAGATTCCATATATATGTGTTAGCATATGGTATTTGTTTTTTTCTTTCTGACTTACTTCACTCTGTATACCATAGTTATTTAAATGTATATACTCTAGAATCAAACCCCTTAGAATCAAATTCCAGTTCTACCACTTACAAGTTGTGCCTCAATTTCTCCATCTGCAAAATGGTAATAATAATAGTACCCCTTTCACAGGGTCATTGAATAATTGGACAGTCACAACTGGAATTGCTGGCTTGGGGACATATAGGCAAAAAGGAGCAAGTTAGTATCTCTACTTTGCTTAACTAAGGTTTTTTTTTTTTCGGTACACGGACCTCTCACTGCTGTGGCCTCTTCCGTTGTGGAGCACAGGCTCCGGACACGCAGGCTCAGTGGCCATGGCTCACGGGCCCAGCCGCTCCGCGGCATGCGGGATCTTCCCGGACCAGGGCACGAACCCGTGTCCCCTGCATTGGCAGGCGGACTCTCAACCACTGCACCACCAGGGAAGCCCTGTTTTTTTTTAAGTCATTTTCTGGTTATTACCACTAAAACTCAAGTTATTCATTAAAACAACAAGAATGATAATTTTCAATGCAAACTCAAATAAGTAATGCACCTCGACTGTGTCTGCCCTCTTCACTTAGCCTCACTTAATCCTAATGTAGAGAAGGTAGCTTCCACATGGGCTGGATTTTGATTTAGAGATAATTCTTCCAAAAAATAAAAATAAAGATGGCTCCTGAGATCTAATATCAGTTGTGGAAACCATTGTGAGGAGCCAGACTAGATGATTAAGAACAAGTCAGGTGATTAAATCCTCTGCCTCTTCTAACAGGTCACTAACCTAGGACAGCAGAAAATTGATAGACAAGGTTTTCAGCAAGGCATTTGATGATTCAGATCTTTGGGGGCAAAATAGAGGCATATAGTTGGATTCATAACTCAATAATTATGTTTGAACATGCTGTTGATTAATGAATCAATGTCAACCTGGAAGGGAGGTGGTCTCTGCTGGCACAAAACAGAGATATGTTCTCAGTCCTGATCTATTCAATACTTTTATTAGTGGTGAGCATTCAGGAAGAGAGTTTAAAATGCCAAGCACCTACTGTATGTGTAAGTAACAGTTTTCACAGGTGTTATATGCTTGTGGGTCCAAAAAGTCCAAGGAGAGAAGCAGGACACCTTAAAGCTGACCAGACAAGCTTTGACTCCTGCACAATGCTTACGGTGGGGGAAGCAAATTAACCTGGAAGGAGAGGGTTGGATGTACCAGCTTCATCCACAGCGCTGATGGCAAAGCATGACTTGGCAGCAACACTGTCAAGGTGTCACTTGAATTGATGTCTCCCAACACAATTACAAGAGGACTTGCACTGAATTTTGAGGGGAAGTAACCGTAACAAACTAAAGAGTCAGTTGAATAAAAGTTTTATACTATCAGGGCCGTTATACGAAGCTATAAGTCTTTAGCTTCTTATAAATTGTAAGAGTTTTTTGTGTTTTGAGGTTTGGTAAAGGAATTTTGACACTGGTGGGAGCAGGGAACTTCCCCTAATTCTGCTCAGCAACTGCTACAACTGCTACAAAAGGGAAACCATGTGAGCAGCCTTATGATGCCCTAAGAGTGATGTCCCAGTTACTACTGCCATGTATCAAATTATCACAAAACTTAGTGGCTTAAAACAGCAACATTTATTTATTTTGCAAATCTGCAGTATGGTCTGGGCTTGATGAAGACAGCTCCTTTGTGCCATGTGGTGTCCACTGGGACAGCTCAAAACCTGGGGACTGGAATCTTTTTTTTTTTTTTTGTGGTACGCGGGCCTCTCACTGTTGTGGCCTCTCCTGTTGTGGAGCACAGGTTCCGGACGCGCAGGCTCAGTGGCCATGGCTCATGGGCCCAGCCGCTCCGTGGCATGTGGGATCTTCCCAGACCGGGGCACGAACCTGTGTCCACTGCATCGTCAGGCGGACTCTCAACTGCGCCACCAGGGAAGCCCGGGACTGGAATCTTTTGAAGGCTCTCTACTCACATGTCTGGCAGTTGATCCTGGGAGGACTCAAGCAGCTGGAGACTGGAACCATGAGGCTCCTTGAGAATCTCTATCCCCATGTGGTCACTGTAGCATGGCAGCTTTAGCATAGCTGGACTCCCTACATGTTGGCTCAGGGCTCCCAAAATATGTGTTCCAAAAGACGGAAGAAAGGAAAAGCTTCATTTCTTTTTATGACCTAGCCTCATAAGTCGTGCAGCATCCTTTCCATCACATTCTATTCATGGAGGCAGCCATAAACACTCACCCATATTCCAGGGGAGAAGAAGTAGACTCAACCTTTTTTTTTTTTTTTTTTTTTGCGGTACGCGGGCTTCTCGCTGCCGTGGCCTCTCCCGTTGCGGAGCGCAGGCTCCGGACGCGCAGGCCCAGCGGCCATGGCTCACGGGCCCAGCCGATCCGCGGCACGTGGGATCCTCCCGGACCGGGGCACGAACCCGCGTCCCCTGCATTGGCAGGAGGACTCTCAACCACTGCGCCACCAGGGAAGCCCTGACTCAACCTTTTGATGAAAGAATCTTCAAGGTTTTGAAAGAGTATGCAGACCTGCAAATATTGCTGTGGCCCTTTTTGGAAAATACAATTTGCCCCAGGTGATCACATGAGGTGAACATAAGAGCAGCAGCCGTGACCAAGAGACAATGTCAGGACAGCATGAAAGAGGTCAGGGAAACTCAAGAAGAATGAAGGGACTATCTGCAAATCCGTGAGCACCACCCTGTCCCCCTGCCATCCAGGAAGGGAAGGATTCTGGGAGCAGAAGTTTTGGAGATGGGACCTGGGCCAAAGGTCACACCATTCTGGTCAAGGGGTTTATTCTCCTCCCTGCTGGGGGAGCCTGAAAAATGTGGATTACACATCAGTGACCTTCCATGAGAACATGAGGGATGCCGATCAAAGCCATGGACACTCAAAACCGAGAGGGTTGTCAAGATCTGGTTCCTGACTACAGTTGCCGAAACCTCTCAGAACCCAGTTCTGGGAAAAGAGGACTACTAATTGTTTTTTAAACCAGATAGCACAAGAAAAGTCTCTTAAAGTCAGTTGCATCTTCTAGCATTCCTCAGGACTCGACATAATATGATCACTGAATTCATTTCCACCAGCTGCCAGGCACTGTGCAAGGTGCTGAGGATATGTAAGGTGCTCAGTTATGATTCTTAGCATTGGGGGCCTCACATTCTAGTGCAGGGGGCTCCAGCACTTACCCCTCTCCAAATAATTCATGCTCAATGCAGAAAACTTGGGAAACCACACACACAAAGATGTGACATTCGAATATACTGAACCTGAAAATCTAGGGAAGAACTCAAAACACAGCTCATCCAAGAATGTATGTGCGTGAAGAGAATTTGAACAAGGAAGGAGATGCAAACTAAAAACTGTCACAAAATACCACACGATGAGTTGTTTTGTTTTGTTGTTTAATTTCTTTGATGGACTTTGAAGCACAAACCTTAGGGTGTATCTGAAGTTTCTGGCCCAGACTTTATCAGTGTGGCACACTTTCAAGGGGAACTGGTTGAGCTGAGAAGTATCCATGGCTACTAGCTATGGGCCTGTTGCCCCTGGAATTTTGGTGATAGTGTATGAATCCCAGAATGAACCTGGCATTTCAGATTATCTGGTCAAACTCTGGGCAATTCTTGGGTCCACTTAGTGCACAGATATTTTATCTTTTACTTAACTCTTGCTGCAGAAACTGAGAGCCCCATCAGTGATATAGATGTAGGTTAAAGAAGGATATCCTGACTGATATCCTCCACAATTTCGCAGAAAGCAGTCTGTGAAACTGCAGTGTTATGAGTTTGCTCAACTGTGATCATGATTAGCCCCAGGTCTACAGTTCTGAATCCAAGTGCAGATCTGCTGATTATCAGCAATGTGACCTCGGAGAAATATCTTAACCTCGCTGAGCCTCAGTCCCGTTATCTACCTCATATTCTGAAGACTATACAACATGATGTATTTAAAAGTACTTAGCAAAGTACTGGTGTGTAGCAAACACTCTTTAAATATTAGTTATTGCTATGGACTGAAGGTTTGTGGCCCTTAATTCCCCACCCACCTACCCCCCACCAAATTCATAGGTTGAAGCCCTAGTGTGATGGTATTCAGAAGTAGAGTCTTTAGGAGGTAATGAGGGTGGAACCCTTATAAATGGGATTAGTGCCTTATAAAGATAGATGTGAGAGAGATGATCTCTCCACCACGTGAAGATACAACAAGAAGACAGCCATCTGCACACCAGGAAGCTTGCCCTCACCAGGCACTGAATCTGCCAGCAGCTTAATTGTGGACTTCTCAACCTCTAGAACTGTGAAAATAAATGTCTGTTGTTTAAGACAGACAATTTATAGTAATTTGTTATAGCAGTCTGAACTAAGACAGTTATTATTACTACTATGCAATAAATGTGATTAAACTGTTTTTGAAGAAATTTGCATTTCTGGTAAAACATCACATTTTTGAAATCTTAGGTTATCTTTCCCCAGTGTCAAACAGCGTAGAACATTCATTGACCTGCTCATGTGTGGATTTCTGACCCTGTGGTACTTCCCACTCTGAAAAAAACCAGAAATGTTCCTGCTGAAGAATTTCTGCAGAGAGCTGATGGAAAATGACGCTACATTCTCAGTCGGCTCCAGGTCCAGAAATACAGGAACTGCTAGGAGGAGGGATGCGTACTATAAAAAATTAACAAAAGAAACCTCAAATAGAGTTGGGAGACCAGAAGGGGGGAGCTCTCAGGCTTTGGGAGGATAACAGAGCACAACAGAAAAAAGATTCCTCTTTCCTAGCAAGGACTCAGCCAATGGAAAACCACGGGCTTTTTGTTTACTACACCCCTCCCAACTTCTTTTTCCTCTCTATAAAAGAGTTCTCCTTCCCTTGCTGTTTGGGGACTAGCCTGTAGCTCACCGTGGTTGCGGACACTGAAATGCAATTCTTTGTTGGTCGCGAATAAACCCATCTTTGCTGGAGAAATATTTAGCAGTCTATTTGTTTCATGTCAACATTTTGGTGGCCCGAACAGGGACCAGAGAAGACTCCCGATGGTTCCGGGGCTGCTGAGCAAATAGGTGTGGTATCCACGATTGAGCCCAGAGTGGCTTACTGCTTTTCTCATGGACCCTAGAGTTTGAAGGTACATATTTCTCCTGGATCCAAGCTCACACCCACTTGTGTTTGAAACTCCCCTTTATTCAGGATCTATTTAAAGGTTTCATCTTTCTGGTTAAAGTCTTATTCTCTATGTGAGTACTTGTTTGGCACTTTGGTCTGATCTTAAAATCAGACTGTTTCAACTGAAGCTGGCTGAAAATGCCTTCGGCCTATTTCCTTTGTGAAGGGGCTGCCTTTGGTCTGTTTCCTCCAAGACCAAGCTGTCTCCTTAAGACTGGCTGGGATTGTCTTGCAAGCTGTTTAAATTGTGCCGTTAGTGCTGTAGGGTGTTTGAAAATTGTTCCTTACTGTAGAGGGAAAAGCCTCTGAGAAATGAGACCCCAGTTATCTAAGTATTTTGAGGGTGCCCCCTATAGGAACTCTGGTCAGTTTTATGTTCGAAAACCAAGGTTCTTCCTCAAGTGCATTTCTAACTAAATGGACCCACCTGACCAAAGGCAATTTAGAATATCAGTGGTCATTATGGGCAAATTTTGAAATCTACAAACTTAATTTCCTTGCAACCAAATTGGACTGCAATAGCTCACTTTCCAGAACTGAGCGGAATGCTTATTTCAATTGGCGTTTGGAGGCTTCCCAACATTATTAGGCCTCTCAAATTGCCTCTCTGCAAAATAAGATTTTAAGATTAACTGAGGCAAGCAAACAATTAAAGAAAGCAAATGGCTCACAAATCCTCAGACTCTTCTTTGGCTTCTTTGTCTCAGGCTCTGCCTCTGGCACTGTCTTCTTCCTTCACTTCTACAATGCCTATGCCTATACCCTCAAATCACTCACACTAATTCTCCCACCAAACTTTCCCTTTTCTCTGAAACTCTCCCCACTCCCTTTTCCTCTGCACTTGTCAGAACCTGTCTCTTTAAAGTTAAGCCTTCTGAGGATCCAGCGGCTAAACTCTTAATTTCTTATACTCCCTGGGCTAAAGTTGAACTGTGAGCCATAGTCAAAGATTTTCCCCAAATAACTGAGGATCCTCACAGATTTGCTGAGGGATTTAATTCAAACTTATGAAACTAGTTTCTCTGACTGTATCAGCTAGTTCATATGCTTGGTGGTGAAGGCCAGGCCCAGCACTGGATGAAAACTACTAATTGGGAAAGTCCTGAAAGGTCTCTAGAATTACAGCTGGGAGATCAGCTCATTAACTTATATGATCAGACTCAGGCAATTGCTAAGCAATTTCATCAAGCATGCTATGGCTTTTCCAAAGCCTGTTGATGGGAACAAAATTCAGGCTTGCACACAAAACTCTGACGAACCTGTTCATGAATATTACAGTAGGCTTCAGATTCTGGTCTTCCTTCAGATGTAGATTCTACCCGGGTAGGCTTTAACTCTATGTTTATTAATGGGCTGAACAAGGACCTTTCCCTTCTAGTAAAAAGGACCAGGATAGAAGGGAAACTATGTCCACTCCAGATGTAGTGAATGTTGCAAATCAGCTCTCTCATACTCTAGATGAGTCACCTCTAAGGAAGACAGCCAGAATCTTAATCTTCCCACATGTAAGGGTATATCCATTCGGGGCACATAGAATCCCAGACAGGTTACAAAGGTTCAAAGAGTGGTTAATAGGTTAGAAAGCAAGAATAGATGAGAACCAAGGGTTGGTGTTAGGAAGGGTCTATGGATCAGCAGTAGAGTTTATTTGGCAAATTGTCAGGGCTGTTGGCTTGCCTTGTTTATACATATTTCATGTAGTGCCTCTCTTTTGACATAAAGGGGTTGATTTGAAAGTAACATTTTTACAGACAACATCTAAGTAAGTAGTGGGGGCTGGGAAGGTGAATACAGTTGTGGCATTGTCTGTAGAATTAGTCGGTCAATAGTTACAAATATGGACCATTATAGAAGGAGTCAAGAAAAAGCAAGGGATGGGGTGATACCCGCATGGGAGAAGATTTGGACTCAGTAAGCTATTCCAAAAGCATGTCTATCACAGTATATGGTATAATTTGGTGCGTTGAAAAAATTAGTCATAGGGATGATGATTGGAGCAATATTCCTGGAAAAGACCACCCCAGGAGGGGAATGGCATATCCAGCAATTGGTTAAATTTCCTGTGGATGCAAGGGACCAAGAGAGTCTTACGATAGCATTATTCTGCCAGGGAGGTGGACTGGTTATAGAGAGAACATAGCTAGGGAGAGTGAAAATCAGGGCAAGATCCCAAGGCCATGCCCAGATGATTTCAGTTCAGTCTTCCATCCAGACTTTGTTTTGATAGATCCATTCAGAAACATGAGGATGGCATAAAAGCATCTCAGAAACAACCCAGACAAGGAGGAGCATAGCGAGGTGGGAACCATCAAGGGTATGGTCTTCTTAAAGTGTTATCATTCCAACAGTATACAGAAGAGCTATTATTACGCAAATACCTATAAGCAAGAAAGCAATGCCTAGAATTTCAACTTTACCAAGAAAGCCCATTGTCTAATAAAAACTAGCCTGGTCCCAGATCTTGGGATAGCCATCCACTACATATGCTGTCTGCTCGTCATCCATGTTGGCCGTCAGTCATGAGGTTTTTTTTGGATAACTTCAATTTGAGGACTCTGGTAGGCTGGGAGGTCCAGACAAGTGCAGGGGTCTTCTTTAAAGGAGAAACATGAATCCATGGATCAATGCCTTTGAGTTTAGCTGCATAAGGATTAGTTAACAATACCTGATAGTGTCCCTTCCAATGAGGTCAAAGGGCATCCTTAAGGAGCATACACAGTCATTAGGCTGAAGGTTATGTTGATGTAGATCTTCGTCTCCTGAGAATGTACTGTGAAAAGACTGTTCCACAAGTTAGCTTTTAAGGCCTTGGTGAGTTGTTTACAGTGAGTCAAGAGGTCTCCTTTAATAAGGGCAGCATCGCACATGCTTTCATCAAGCCTCGTGGGTCTACCAGTGATGATCTTGAAGGGAGATAACCTGCTCTTTCCATGAGTGGACGTTAGGTTGAGTAAGACTATAGGCAATGCCTTGGGCCAGGGCAGCTGGAGCAATTCAACAAATCTGGCTAGTTGGATATTTTTATCCCATCAATGTGTTCCACCAGCCGTGATGATTGGGGGTGATAAGTGCAATCGAAGTATTATAAAATGGGCCAAATTTTACAGATTGGATTATTTAACCAGTAAAATGGGAACCTCTGTTGCTATGAAGCTCAAAGGGTATGCCCCAAGTAGGAATAATTTTTTTCCAATAAAACTTTACTTTCTGCCATGGCTGTGGCTCTGAGACAAGGGAAGGTTTCCACCCAATGAGAGAACATACAAATCATTACTAACATATATGTATAGGCTTAAGGTCGTGGCAGCTGTATAAAGTCCATTTGCTATACCTCAAAATGTCCTGAGGGTAAAGGAAAATGGCCCATGGAATTGTGAGCAGGCTTCCCTGGGTTATGTTTAGGGCAGTCCTGACAGCTTCAATACACTTGGTGAGCCACCTTAGGAGATGGTTTCCAGTAGTATTGTTTTCCCCACTGAATAGTTTTGTCCATGTTTCACTGTGTCAGGTTATGTATATATACCAGGATAAATTTCTGTAGATGGTCGGGGAGGACAGTGCTGTCATTTGCTCTACCCAGAGGTTTATTTTTGAATTATGTGTACAGCTTTGCCTAATCCAATTCTCTCAGTTCTTCTGGATGGAGAGTTGTTGGGCTTCTAATATTTTAGTTATCCATTCATACTCTGATTCTGCAGTCAGGCAAGGTTCTGCTAACACCAATTTGTGTCTTTTGAGGGCAGCCAGTTTTGCAGTGGTATCAGCTGTGTCCCTTGCTTTCCCCTGTGTCTGTAGTTGAATGGCCAGGCATCTTGATTACCACCAAGGATTTGGGCAGCTGCATAGCATCCCAAAGTCCTAGAACATAGGAGCTCTTCTTAACCTTTTGCCTTGAGGAAGATAATCCTGTTTCTAAAGCATGCCAAAATCATGGGCAACGCCCAAAGCGTATCTACCATCAGTATATATATATATATATTAGCAGTTTTGTCTTTAGTTAAAAGACAACCTCTAGTTTACATTATAATATGCTTAACCTGGCTACTCTTCCCCCCTCCATCACTGAGAAAGTTCCTCACAACTGCTTAATGCTGTTGAACCACATCCTGACTCCCCCTGATGATCTATAGGAAATTCCACTGGGTAACATTGATTTCTCATGGTTCACTGATGGTTCTTATTTAAAAGGTGAGAATGGCAAATAGTGTGCTGGGTATGCTATTACAGGTCCTTTGGATAATGCTGAGGTAGAATCTTTACTACAGCTATTTCAACCCGATAGGCTGAATTATACGCTCTTACACAGGCTTGTACTTTTAGCCAAGGGCAAAACTGCCAGTATTTATACTGATAAGTAGATATGTATGCTTTTGGATTAGCTCATGATTTTGGAATGTTGTAGAAGCAACATGGTTTCCTTACTTCCAGGGGAAATAAAATTTAAAATGACCCCTATGTTTAGGAATTATCAAGTACAATAATTTTATCTACACTTTAGCTATAATTAAGATTCCAGGTCATTCTAAACTTGACTTTCTGGAAGCTAAGGGAAATCACTTTGCTGAGATTTCTGTCCTTAAAGGGACCAACAGCAGCCAAACCTCTGACGTGGTCCAAAGGGATATTTCCCCAAATGATAGTTTAGAAAAACTGGCTAGAGAGGCCCAAAAATTGGTCTCAGAAAAGGAAACCAGGTTGGCAATTCAATAAGTGTTGGTTTGATAAAAAGAGAAGGCTCTGGTTTGGACCAAATCATTACCCAGTCCTACCAGAGATTCTAAAATTCCCTCTCCTGGGCTTCCCTGGTGGCGCAGTGGTTGAGAGTCCACCTGCCGATGCAGGGGACACGGGTTCGTGCCCTGGTCCGGGAAGATCCCACATGCCGCGGAGCGGCTGGGCCCGTGAGCCATGGCCGCTGAGCCTGCGCGTTTGGAGCCTGTGCTCCGCAACGGGAGAGGCCACAACAGTGAGAGGCCCGCGTACCACAAAAATAAAATAAAATAAAATAAAATTCCCTCTCTTCACCACTTTACGGGCATTAAACCACTGTTCTGCTGACAAAATGAGAGCCTTCGTGAGCCAATATTGGTGGGAAAACATTAACAAGGCCACAAAACTGCCTGCCTCACTTGTCCCACTTGTCCAAAGTGCAACCTAGGGAAGCCTGTGTGTATCGTTCCCAGACAATTTAAACTGCCAAATGGACCATTCAAGGCCTGGCAACTTCCTTCATCTACTGTATGGATCTACTCGATATAACTATGTTTTAGTCATGGTCTACATGTTTTTATGCTGCATTGAAGCCTTTCCTTGCAGACAGGTTACTGCCTCTTCTATGGCTAAAGTCCTTTTGGAAAAGATTCTCCCTACCTGGGGAACTCCTCTTAAATTTCATAGTGATTGAGGAATCCATTTTACTGACCAGGTGTTTCGCTAAGTCAGTGCTATTTGGCTGCTTTTACAATACTGTCACTGCACTTACCACCCTCAATCCTCTGGTTTGACTGATGACATCATTATGACTCAGTTGGTAAAATCTGTAGAGGCTCTCCAAATACCTTGGCCAAAAGCATTGCCGTTGGCCCTCCTAAATCTCAGTCCACCCCTTTGGGAACTCATAAACTTGTGCCCTTTGGGATGGTCACAGGACACCCAGTGCCCTTGGCTCCTGCTCCTTTTGACCCATAACTGATAAAGAAGAGATATTCCAGGGCTTCCCTGGTGGCGCAGTGGTTGAGAGTCCGCCTGCCGATGCAGGGGACGCGGGTTCGTGCCCCGGTCCGGGAAGATCCCACGTGCCGCGGAGCGGCTAGGCCCGTGAGCCATGGCTGCTGAGCCTGCGCGTCCGGAGCCTGTGCTCCGCAACGGGAGAGGCCACAACAGTGAGAGGCCCATGTACCGCAAAAAAAAAAACCAAAATGAAAGAAAAGAAGAGATATTCCAATATTGCAAAAGCCTAATTGCTTCTATTAAAAATAACCACGTGTTGGTAAAGCAATCTTTTCGCAGTGTGCCCCTAGGGGGCAAAGACCTTAAGCATCACACCTTGCAACATGGAGATTTTGTCTATTGGAAAAGACGTCTCCAGGAGAACTCTCTTCAATCTCATGGAAAGGCCCCTATCAAGTACTGCTAACCAGCTCTTGTGCCACCATCTCCAAGGAATAAACTCTTGGATTCATGTGACACAACTAAAGAAAGTGCCAAACCCTGACTGAACCTGCCCATCATCTGGTGACCTGAAAGTAAAGATTTCCCAGAACTGAAGCAGATGACAGCGGATGAGACAGCTCTTCCAAGATATCCAGACAAGGCCTGCTGGAAGTTTGTCACCAAATCTTTGATGATAACATAACACTTCAGATGATCTCCAACGTCTAGGATCTTGATAAAATATGGACTTTAGATAAAAAGGGCCTGAGAGCCTCCCTCCTCCCTCTCCTTGTTACTCAGATGTGACCTTAATAGGTTTCTAGTCTGTGCACTTTCCTTCCACAAGACACTACACCCAGGAAATGTTCTTCCTGACATTGAGGGATAAAAAAGCCATTGAAACTAGAAAATCTGATTCTTGCTCAGCAATGCTTTCAGAGAAAGATCTTGATCAAAAGGGGAAAATGTAAAAAAATAATAAACAGAAACCTCAATTAAATAGAGTTGGGAGATGAGAATGGGGAGCTCGCACATCCTGAGATGATAGCAGAGCCCAACAGAAAGAGGAAAGACTCCTCTTCTTTCCTGGCAAGGACTCAGCCAATGAAAAGCCATGGACTGTTTGTTTACTCCAGCCCTCTCAGCTTCCTTTTACTCTCTATAAAAGTATCCTCCTTCCCTTGCTAGGCGGGGACTTGTATGTGGCTCACCTTAATTGCAGACTTCAAATTGCAATTCTCTGCTGACCCCCAATAAACCCCTCTTTGCTGGAGAAATATCTGGCAGTCATTTGTTTCAGGTGAACAGTACTAAACATTAAAAGGGGGAAAGGCAAACCAAACTCAGAGCCTTCTATGAAATAAACACAGGTGTCTCCAGAGCTGGCCTGTGATGTGCCATCTGGCAGGGTGTAAATACAGCAGAAAGCCTCAGATTTCTTGGGCCTGTGCCGCTGGAGCTCTGAAAGTCAAGACTCATGGTACTTGGTGTGACCCGCACCAGCACTAGGGTGACCAACTCATCCCTGTTAGTTTCTGGTTTTAGCACTGGAAGTTTCATATTCCAGAAACCACTTAGTCTCAGTCAGGCCAGGATGATTGGTCACCCTAAGGTCCAGCATTGAAGGGGCAGTTTGCATGGAAGTTAGATGTCGTTCGTAACTGCCAGGGGCAAATGCAGAGCTATGGTTGAAGGGACTGGAGGGGCAGAGCCAGGCTGAGTCCTGAAATGTTCCATGAAGGAGGAATCTATGAGAAATGTGCACGGAAACCTAGAGGAGCAGGGCCAAGTTATTGGCCAAGTGTGTACAGTGACAGACCAGATCCTGGTGGGTCCTTCCTGGACTGGTTCACGGATTGGCATACATTGAAAACAGCGTTCCACTTTGGACATTTATATAGGGGGACAGGGAGGAAATGATTTTCTTTGGTGAAAGTTGTATATGCACCTCGTCCTGTATATTGAAGCTGTAGAAATTATTACATGTACTGACAATATGGTTAAAATGTAAACAATTAAAATTGTCTTTCCTTTCACAGTTTTCCATTTATTTTAATGAATAACTTTATCCACTCATGCTTCCTAAGAGTATATTCTACTTATATTGTTCTGGGCTTAAAGTCCCCTAAAAATATCTTTTAAATTATTTTTCTGACTGTATATTGGCAAAATTCTTTCACTTTGTTTGTTTTATTGTCTTTTTATTTCCGTTTGCCTTTTTTTGTGTTTTGTGTGGTTATTTGTTTTGTGAGTCTTGAGCCAAGCATTTTCGTAAGACACATATTAAGGGTTTTCATTTTATACAGTAAAATGCATTAGTTGTTTCTGTGACTGGTGGTATTATTCCATTTCAGAATTCCAGCCTGCCCTGGCTACTGATAGCAGGCGATGGCCAGCTGGCTCATCTCAGAGTCGCTGTCACAGCCTGAGCTTGTAGGCACGGACCGACGGCAAAAACTCTCCGGAGGGAAAGCCGAGAGGAAAGCCGAGACCCACAAGGAACATTTTTAGAAAGTTTCTTTATTTCCACGAGAGGGCGCTGTCTACCGTGGAGGGGATGGGCTGATGTACATCCTGCAGACTAAGGAGCCAGGTGTGGAAACTTTAACTGACAGTTGCCAGGTTTCCAGTTTGTTCTAGAGTCATTTTAGTTCCCCCTACTGATTGGCCATGAATGCCGGCCCCTTCCCCTCTAACTCAGGCGGGGACTCCGTGTCCTCTCTTAAGCCAGGGAAAAACCCAGGGTCTCTGGTGCAGAGAGGGAGTGGGCAGAGTTACATCAAGCAGCGAGAGAGAGCTCAACTGTGGAAGACTTTACAGGCTTAATCTGGTATAAAAACAATTAGGAATAATTGCAAACTTTTTCAAAGGGAAATGTAAGAGGAAAACAATACACCCTATTGATTTATTACACATTTATTAAGCAGCCTCAATGTACGTGAACTTTGGAGGCCCTGGGGAACCAATGATGCCCAGAGGCCAGCTCCTGCACGGGGGAGCCAGCCAGCGCAGGTCGGGGTGCAGGCTTGTTCCTCCCCACCCTACCCCCACCCCCGCAACTGGCCCTGCGCTCAGACTCCTTATCAGCGCAGAACTCTGGGGGTGCTTTCTGATCTACTGGGATGGGCAGGGAGGTGCACACCAGGAGACAGCTTGGGCCATCCCTGGTCCAGCGTTTGCTGAAGATGGTTCCGGTTCATGGAAAGACCATTCCTAATGACATGCTGGGTCCAGTTGTTGAGCCCTCTCCTCCCCTCGTGGAGCATGGCCCCCATCATCTTCTCCCTCCTCGTTCACACACCTTCCTCTTTGAAAATCTTATCACGTGCCTCTCCTGTGTACGCCACAGAACAACAGCGCTAGACCCTGCCACTGCCTTTCGTGCACAAAAAGCAGGGGGAGCAGAAGAGCTGCAGCAAAGCAGCCCCCGTGTTGTCAGGGATACCAGGTGAAGTTGCAGCTGCTGCAAAGTCGCCACACGTGCTCTAAAAAGATGACTTTTCCCTGGTGTGCAAATTTATCTCAATGGAAAGTGTTAGAACAGTTTGAAATTTAAATCAGACTTATTTAAATAGGTATCAAATTTCTAAATTCCTTTACTGAGGAAACCATTAAGCAATTGAGATAGCTGCAAAAATTCAAGGTTGTACGAGAAGGTGAGAGAGAGAGAGAGAGAGAGAGAGAGAGAGAGAGAGCACAATGATCTCCCTGAGGGTTATGGTTGTTCTCCCGACCGTGGTGGGAAAACTGGGCTCAGCGTGTTCGTGACACCATCAGAGTGGCAGAGCGGAGGCAGAACTGAGGCTTGTAGGCATTGGTGGGTTAGATTTCTACTCAGCGGCGGGGCTCAGGGTATCCTGTCTGGGGTTGGGTCAGAGCAGCTGACATGTCATAAATTGGCACTCCCATAGCATCTTATGTTAACCTGAGGAAACATCAATCATTCATAAAAAAGGAAAGGCAGTGCTGATGGAAATTAGGGCATAAGCCCCACCTCCATCCACTCCACTGTATGCCCTCCCGTCCCCCTGCCTCAGGTTCTCTGGTCAATAGCTTTTCCTTGGACTTATCTTTGCGTTCATGGACAGAGGACATATGAATAACAAACTGAATTTGGACTTATATTACATCAGAAAGTAAATCAACCTTGAACTGTTAGTTTTGGATTTTTCACAGAGATAATGCTGCCACCCCCTCTCCCTCTATAATATGGTCTCTGTTGGTTTAAACTTTCCTGGGTAACCATTTCCTATTCCTTCTTAAACACAATGCTCCCAAGTTTCTTTTGGAAGAATTTAATTTAAACGTTCACTTCTCAAGATATACTGTATATTAGCTACGTGCAGTGAGTGGACACTGTTTTCTAACAGCAATCAAAAGCTGTGAGAGCACCATTCTCTGTTGCAGGGCACACTGCCTGCCCCCGGCACCACTCCAAGTGCTAGACACTGCCCTCTCCTGCCCCAGCTGAGGCCATGGAGCGCCCAGGGCCATGCCAGTGTCTATGCAGACTGTGGGAGAAGGTCCCTTTGTTCTTCTGTGTTATAGGCTGTCAACAGGCATCAAAACATAAATGCTGGAACTTCCTGAGGTCCTCTGGGGACAGCCCCTCTTCAGTTCTTTCTCATAATAGAATTCAGATAATGAGTTCAAAGCAGGGCCAGGCCAGGAGACAAATCTGAGTGACAGACACTATTTTTTGTTTGCTTTGACCATGGAGGAGGCCTCAGTACCAGGCAGGCCTGTCAGTGCTGGCTCTGTTCCATGGGGGTGGGTCCTGCCCCAGAAGGTTCCCCAGCCCTCCTGCAAATGGTGTCCTGGTGATGTGTCCTACCAGTCCCCAGACACACAGCAACACAGCCTAGGAGGAGGCTGAGGCTCTGGGACTACATAAAACCTACTAGCTATCTACGTAACTCTGTCTCACTTACTTTAGGAATGGGAGCTCCAACTTTTAGGAGCCATGGCACATTTACCTCGGAAAAGAAAACTCAAGCCATGTTGATTGAGTGGCAAAGTTTAACATTTATGCAAATCAAATGAAAAGACCACAAAATGTATATTGGCGTGCCATTCATGATGCATGCTGTTCACAGAAATAAAACTTTAACTGCAAATTTTAGGGTAGTGAGGTTGGGGACAGAGATTGTGAGATGTTTAAAAGAAAAACGCCTTTTTCCTTTTATGTTGTCTCTCCTCTGTATGGCCAGGGTATGACTATAGCTGAAGGTTGGCACTTTTATAAGTGCCAACACTGGCACTGTTTTCTGGACCACTCCAGGCTTCTGTTTGGGGAAACCCACCATGATGGGGTGAAATGAGGGCCATTGCAGTGTGGGGTAGTGGGCAGAGGACAGGATGTGGGCCCTGGTCAGAATTCCACCTTTACCATGTGCGTGCTGTGCAAATCCCCACACAGAACTTGTGTTCTAAAGACCGAGAGAGAGCGAATTAGACGATGGGGATTCCGGATTGAACCTTTTCTTGGTCTGCATTTGATCTATTATTTGACCTATTGAAGTATTTTTCATTTTTATTTCAATAACCATACTTCTCAATGAAAACTTCCTATTTGATTCTTTGTTACATCTGCCTCTCCTGCCCCCTGCCTTGCTTTGTGTTTTCTATGAATAACATGGCTAAATTTAATGTATTAGTTGAACAGGCATCTAGCAGAATGGCACCTGGAGGAAAGGTCTAAGAAAGGCCTTGGGAAAAAGGCTGCCCCAAAAGCCAGCTGAGCACAGCGCTGTCCTGAGAGAGCCTGTGTGAGCAGCTCAGGAGCAGGGACTCCACATTCACAAGGGTTTCTACCATTCCCTAAACACAGCCCACCCTTCTCCACCTCTTGACTTCTCAAACATATTTCTTCCAACCAGACAGCCATACTCTGATTTCTACCTGTCCAAATCCTGCCCATCCTTCAGGGTCAAATTCAAAATGCATCCTCGGGCTTCCCTGGTGGCGCAGTGGTTGAGAGTCCGCCTGCCGATGCCAGGGACACGGGTTCGTGCCCCGGTCCGGGAAGATCCCACATGCCGCAGAGCGGCTGGGCCCGTGAGCCATGGCCGCTGGGTCTGCGTGTCCGGAGCCTGTGCTCCGCGACGGGAGAGGCCACAACAGGGAGAGGCCAGTGTACCGCAAAAAAAAAAAAAAAAAAAAAAAAAAAAAAGCATCCTCATCCATGACACCTTCTTTCCTCTCTCCTGCCCACCCTCAGCGGGGAATGATTCTCCCATGAATGCCCATAGGCTTGGTTCCTCTCGATTAACAAGACCAGCTACATGATTTCGTGGCTCAAGACAAAATGAAAACACAGGGCCCCTTGTTCAAAATTAAAATTTCAAGATGGCAACAGCAGAGTGTTACACCAAGTGCAGGGCACTTCTAAGTGCAGGGCCTGTACCACTGCCCTGAACACACGCCCAGTCAGCAGCCAGGTGATTACACTGGGACACTCCAGGGGACACTGAGAGGCCCACTGGGCAGACACAATTGTTTAAATGCCCATTCAAATCCCCTCCCAGGGAAACTTCTGAGTTGCCCACCTTCCTGAGCCATTTTAGCACTCCAGCAATTCCCTGCCTGACTCCCCACCTCGCCAGCACTTAGCTGAGGGCTCTTCCCCCAGCCCTGCCAGCCACTCTGACCTATGCCTACTGCCCCTTAACCCTGAGTCCTGCCTTGTTGATTTCCTCAGGTTGGCCCCTAGCACAAGGATCTGGGAAGAATCTGTAGGTGTTCTTCCACAATATCACTATCTCCCTTTCTCCTTCTGTTCCTTCCGGTTGCTAGAAGTTGCCAACACATGACCCTCTCTTTGCCAGCATGTTGGTGCAAAAAATGCAGTCACACTCTTGCACACGTTCTTCTCTCTAAGTGGTAAGAGAGATACTTACTTGATGCTCGGAATATTACGTGTACTATCTCATGTAATGCTCTCCACAATCCTTTGATGTATGCACTGCTATTGTTAGGCCTTTCACAGATGAGTAAACCAGCTCCGAGGGGCTAGGGAACTTGCCAAAGGTGATAAAGCTAAGGATCCCTGGGGCTTCCCTGGTGGCGCAGTGGTTGAGAATCTGCCTGCTAATGCAGGGGACACGGGTTCGAGCCCTGGTCTGGGAGGATCCCACGTGCCGTGGAGCGGCTGGGCCCGTGTGCCACAACTGCTGAGCCTGCGCGTCTGGAGCCTGTGCTCCGCGACAAGAGAGGCCAGGATAGTGAGAGGCCCGTGCACCGCGATGAAGAGTGGCCCCCGCTTGCCACAGCTGGAGAAAGCCCTCGCACAGAAACGAAGACCCAACACAGCAAAAATTAATTAATTAATTAAACCACATTAGAGAATGGCTGAAAACACTTAAAACAAAACAAAAAAAAAACTTTAAGGATCCCTTACTCTTAGCCACTGGACTATATTGCGTCTGTGTAGGCTAACTGAAGGCAAAGACCATATCTTAGTCACATTGTATTCCCCATGATACCTTATTTTTGCTTTCGATACTTGTGTGCTATTGGGGTTATTAAGAGGGTCCATCTATCGATAGCTCACCATGTGCTACGCTGAGCATTTGCAAATGTTATCTCATTAAATCCTCGGCGCCTCTTTACTAGCCAGGTAAAGGCCAGTAAAGTTTATTGCCCTATTTAACAGACGACGAAACTAAGGCTTAGCATGATTAAATCTCTAGTTAGGTCACACAGCTAGCAAAAGAGCGGCACCAGGGTCTGTCCTGACTCTAAATGCAGGGCTCCTAATCAAGCTAATCTACTCCCACGCCCTTGCCCCACCCCCCTGTCCCTCTTGGGACATCTTGTCCCTCTCCATCTTACTCACCCTGCCTTCCTGCTAGTATTCATCCTCCCACTGACTCAGTCTCCATTAGAATCTGAGTCCCGGAGGCTCAACTGTTACTTAACCCACCGAATGATTTGGCCGCCTATTGCACAATCCCATCACAGAAAGGGAAAATTGGCCACGTTCCCTGCCCTGGGCCGTAATCAGCTCCTTCAATTTCAAGTTGTCACCTTCTAAAGTTCTAACAAGAACTCCAGAGGACTTCCCTGGTGGCGCAGTGGTTAAGAATCCTCCTGCCGGGCTTCCCTGGTGGCGCAGTGGTTGAGAGTCCGCCTGCCAATGCAGGGGACACGGGTTCGTGCCCCGGTCCGGGAGGATCCCACGTGCCGCGGAGCGGTTGGGCCCGTGAGCCATGACGGCTGAGCCTGCGCGTCCGGAGCCTGTGCTCCGCATCAGGAGAGGCCACAACAGTTAGAGGCCCGCATACCGCAAAAAAAAAAAAAAAAAAAAAGAATTCTCCTGCCAATGCAGGGGACACGGGTTCGAGCCCTGGTCTGGGAAGATCCCACATGCTACGGAGCAACTAAGCCCGCCTGCCACAACTACTGAGCCTGCGCTCTAGGGCCCGCGAACCACAACTACTGAAGCCCGAGCGCCTAGAGCCCATGCTCCGCAGCAAGAGAAGCCACCACAGTGAGAAGCCCACGCACTGCAACGAAGAGTAGTCCCCGCTCGCTGCAACTAGAGAAAGCCCACACACAGCAACGAAGACCCAACACAGCCAAAAATAAATAAATTTATTAAAAAAAAAAAAAAAGAACTCCATAAGCAAAGATTTTTCACATCGCTGAGTGTTTTCTAGAGACCAGACAACAAGCAGTGAAGAGACGCTACCAACTGAGAACCTTGCCGGATTCAAGACAACTGGAGGCTTGGTCCTGTCGTACAGGTCTTCCACTAGCCTCATGCATTTTCCCTCTCAACAGTCAAGAAGTCTAATCAAGGCAATGCATGGAGAAGAATGGCCTCCCTGTTTGTTAGCTTTATTGCTAATCCTTCTGAGAATCCAGGTAAGTCTCTGGAAACTAGGAGAAACTCTCCTGTCTGGCGAGTGGCAAGCGGTCTGCTGCCTCCTCTCCTAGTAATTGCTGACCCGTCCTTCACTCATGCCCACGTGTGCAGGCACAAGTCCTCACCCCTCGGCTATACTGTTTGACTCCCAATCACAAGATGATTCATCTTATTTTTTAACCATTGGTGCCAGTTTTGTCTAGTCAGTTAATGATGACGTGACCTCAAAACTAAGTCACCTGAGAAGAAATGATGGAGGCCAGAGAAGGGTAGCAGGATAGAACATGGATGTCTCTAAATGCCTAAAGCCCAACATATAGATCAAGGAATTGATTTAGTCTATGTAGTTCCTGAAGGGAGAAATCTGCATCCATTGGTGAGGTTACAAGGTAGGCAGGTGTTGACTCAATATGAAGGAAACTAGTAACTTCCTAGTTACTAGAATGATTCAATAATAAATGGACTGCCGTAGTGGTGGAGAGATGCCTGTATCTGAATGTCCTCAGGCAGACTCTAGACACCGGAAGGA
Source organism: Phocoena sinus (assembly GCF_008692025.1). Taxonomy (NCBI): domain Eukaryota; kingdom Metazoa; phylum Chordata; class Mammalia; order Artiodactyla; family Phocoenidae; genus Phocoena; species Phocoena sinus. The sequence continues at coordinate 63,686,261 of NC_045766.1, forward strand.
GGCTCTGAGTTGAGTAGGAGGCTGGCCAAGAGCCCCTCAGCAATCATGTACAGGGCTTACTCTGAGCTGGGCGGGAGGCAGGTGCTGGGCATATAAGATTGGAAATGACATAGATACTTCTATCCTTCAAGAACCCTCCCAACTCAGGACTGTGTTTCCCTGGACTTGATGCAGGCTGAGGGCAGGAACCACAGCCTACACTTCTCTAGTAGGTCCACGATAGCTAGTAGAGTGCTGTGGAGCCAGACTCAACAGTGAGCATCTGAAGACAGGAATGCCACCTTCAATCTGTGCATCGTTAGCACCTAGCACAGTGTAAGTGTCCAAGAAACAGTTTTGAATTAATGAATGTGTGTCCAGAGAATACTGAACACAAGTCAAAAAATAGATCCATAGAACCTCCAATATTGACTCACTGTCAAAAGGACCCGTTCCAACCCCAGTAATTTACATAATGGATAAAGAAGTGCCTAAATTTATTAAGGTGCAATGAATTGCTTGATTCCAGTGGCCTCAGTATAACCATATGACCCGTGGATGCAAGGTCATGGCTCTTCTGAACATCTCCATGTCCAAGGGCCTCAGATGGCACACCAAGGGGCTCATTAGAAGATGATGGTTTCACCTCTCATCTTCCTTCTGGTCTGAAGAGAGCCATTCACTCATTTTGAAGATAGCAAAAGTTGATGACAGGGATTCCCTGGTGGCGCAGTGATTAAGAATCCGCCTGCCAATGCAGGGGACATGAGTTCCAGCCCTGGCCCAGGAAGATCCCACATGCTGCAGAGCAACTAAGCCTGTGCGCCACAACTACTGAGCCTGAACTCTAGAGCCCTCGAGCCACAGCTACTGAGCCCACGTGCCACAACTACTGAAGCCCACTCGCCTAGAGCCTGTGCTCCACAAGAGAAGCCACTGCAATGAGAAGCCTGCTCGCAGCAACTAGAGAAAGCCCGCGCACAGCAACAAAGACCCAACTCAGCCAAAAGTAAATTAATTAATTAAAAAAAAAAGTTGATGACAAACCAGCAGGAGAGACAAATCTGATTCTCTGCATTGACTAGCATTCCCCTGGAAAATATTTAACCAGAAATAACGTAATCATTTACCTTTTATTTACCTCCAAAACCTGAGGTAGAGATAGTTTCAACACCAACTGAAGTCAACAGGTGAAAGTCTCTTCTGCAGAATTGATTTTTAGGTATTTTCCACTGACTGAAATTAGGTGGGTAAATGAATTTTTTGATTCTTTTAATTGGTAACCAAACAATACATTTTTCTATTTCTTTTGCTTTTCTTCAAATACAGCATACAGCCATGTTTCCTACTGTTAAGAATATGATTTGCTCACTTTTAGGCAGTGCCTGGGAGCCAAACTCCTCAGCTTTATCGAGGGCCCTATATTCTTTTGGTTTGAGGTTAATAGAGATAAAGTGATGGGGCTAAAGCCAGGCTCCACTACTGTGTGATAAGGGCAAGTTCCAGAACCTCTCTGAGCCTCTGTTCCTCTATAAAGGAGGGAAGATGGGAATAGTACAGCTCTCACAGAGTTATGAGATGCCTTCTACGCACAATGCCTTCTACAGAACAAGGAATCAATATCATTTGCTCTGATGATGATGTTTTTCAGAGAGTCCAAATTTCCCCATCTTTTCTTTAACCCTAAGATTCTCTCTTTTGTGAGACAGAATGTTTGAGTGGGTGTCAAGGCCACACTAAGCAGTATATAATAGGAAGTCTTCTTCCAAACAAGAAAATGGAAGGTTCCCCATAGTTTCTTACATGATAATGAAAGCCTAGAGCAAGTGTCACTGTGTTCTTGAGGCTGATTTGACACAGAGGATCAACAGCCAAATGATAAAAAAAAATTATTTTCTCCTTTGAAGACTGGAAAGATTTGATGAAATACAAACTTTTTTTTTCTATTCTGGGTTTCGATTATGCCTCTTTCCAGGGCCAGGACTAGGATCCAGCAAGGGATGGGACTAGGCACATAATTTAATGAGGTGCGACCCTGAAAACAAGCATTTCTTTTCAGGGTTTGGATCTTCCGAGCCAGGTCGTGGTTATTAGGGCAGGATTGGGGGAAAGCTTGCCGAGCCCTTTCTCCACCCAAAGAAGGAAGTAATCCCTCGTGCTCACTGTGGTTTAATAATTTTTGCCATGCTACGCTCAGGCTAATGTCTCCCAACTTTGGTGCCTCTGCACTGATTAAAACAGGCTCTTCCAAATGACCTTCACGCAACTGGGGCTCCGTAACCTTCACCTGATGGGTCCTTCACCTGAGAAGGGTAATTTGCATTCCATTGACCGAGGTTCTCACATTGGAGGTACAAATCCCAGCCTGTCCCCACAGGACACACGCCATGATCATCTCATATAACATATAGCTCTTGGCTGATCAGATGTCGCTGGACCAGGTGCGTCAAGTTACTCCATTAGTACAGATTGTGTTTTCTCATCACTCTGCATCCAGGCACCTAACATCACAGATGGTAGGTGTTCAATAAATACCCATAGGAATGAAGAAACACCAGGCTTATCAGAAGTCATTACTCAGCTTCTTAGGGTCTAAGCCCTTTAAGTACCAGAAAGGGCAGAGCCAGGAGTCTGGCGCAACGATTTAAACACCAACCACTGCCACTTCCTCCCTGTGAAAACCAATGGTTCCTCTGGCTTTTGCTGATGTGCACTGGTTCGTGTACTGTTTTTCGAGAGGCTGGGTTTCTAGCTCCCACCTGAGCTCTCGCTGCCCGACTTGTTATTTCTCCCTCTTCTAGCTCTATCCTCCCCTCCTGTCCGCTGACAGGGCCCCGACAGAACCAACCCCCAGCAACTCTGACCCTGCACTTGCCACGATCCTTCTTGTCCTGGCTCCTGACTGGCAGCTCTCAATGCCGAGTTCTGCTTTCGAGTAATTTGAATGCATCACCGTCCTAGTGGAGAGTCCTACTCACAACTGCAGGGGAGCTGGTGCCATCCTCGGGTGCCATCTTGGAACTCCGCCATCAGCCGCTTGGGGCTCCACACAGCAAGCACTGCCCAGCGCCCTGCTGCCATCTTCTGGAGGTTGTTGGTCCTCTTCTGCTCCTTAGATCTTTGGGACTGCTCTTCCCAACAGCTCTAACAAACCCCTGATATCCTCAATACGCTCTCAGACATTGTTTTAATGCAGTGACCTGGGCCTCAAAGAAAAACACACAGATAAGTCATTAAAGTAATGAGACAAATGACCAGAAAACGGAGTAAATGCTTATCTCCTATTGGTATGCTGGAGCCAGGTGGATGAAAGTGACCCAAGATCACTCATGGGAATATACATGCGGTGTATGAAAATCTTTCAAAGTTTGAAAGTGGTGTCGTCAGGCACGATGAAATACCTGTTACCTCCCCTGGGCATCCTTTGCCACAGTTTTCTTGGAAAACATACCGAAAGATCACCTAGTTTCTTCTTCATTGTCAGTAAGTAAATGGCAACCTTTCTTTTTCCAACTGAAAAAACTTTAAATAAGAGACCATTTTATTCAGCTTGACACCAAAGCTATTTTAGTTTATAAGAATTAGACACGTGGAATAGTTGAGCTAAAACCAAAGATATTCATAAAATACATTAAAAAAGAGTTCTGATAATTTTTCCGTATCTAAGTTCCCACAAAAGTCAACATGGAAGCAGTGGCAGAGGAAAAAACAATTGACCTGGCATGACACACCAGTTAAATGGTAGGGGTAGAAATTGGCATGGCCTTTCTGAAAGGCAACTTGGCCAGAGAAATTAAGAGTTTTTAAAGTGTCCACATCATATGAATCAATGATTTCACTGAGACTCTATCCTGAAAAAAAATAACGAGAAAGCCAAAGATTCCTGAATTTAAAAGTTTATTACAACTTTGTATATGAGAGTGCTCAACTGAGAACAAACTAAATGCCCAACAATAAGAGAATAGTAAAATAAATGGTAATATGCACAACGGAATCCTAGGTAGTCATTATAAGCTTGTTTTAAGTCTATTTAATAACATGGGAAAATGTTCAAGTTATAATGTTAAGTGAAAAAAGAATACAAAGTTGTACATGAGTATGATTATATTATACTGAATTATATTAAAGTAAGTCTTTGTGTAGAAGAAATGATGGAACTGCACCAAAACATGAACACTGTTTAACTCTGGGTGATGAGATTGTGGATGAGTTTTGTTTCCCTGTTTATACGTGGTAGGATGACAGGTGAGATCTTAATTGCTCTTTACTACATGCTTTGTTTTTCTAGCATCAGCAAAACAGGACAATACCTAGTGCTTTAAAAATTGTGGACCACGAAAGATCCAAGAACAATGATACCAAAAGAAATGCTCTGAGTATAAGACAGAAATGATCAGAAAGGATGATCAGACAGAACTTTTTTATCCTCCCCCCACCCTCATGTTGGGATGGCAATACAACCAGCCCCATAACATGTGGGACTCCTACAGCAGAGGAGACCGGAACCTCACTGCAAGGGTAGAAGGAGAGGAGGGGGTACATGGGTAGCACAGGGAGAGGTCACGTGGCAGGGAGAAGCCCCCTGAGTAGCAGGGTGGCCCTAGAGCAGTGGAGGGGCTATGAGAGCAGTATCTAAACAGATGAGCTTGAAGGCAGCCTCAGAAAGCCTCCACAGCCTGGGAGGGCACAGCAGCCAAATTTTCCCAAGCTTAAAGATGGGGGTAGGGGCTTCCCTGGTGGCACAGTGGTTGAGAGTCTGCCTGCCGATGCAGGGGACGCGGGTTCGTGCCCCGGTCCGGGAAGATCCCACGTGCCGCGGAGCGGCTGGGCCCGTGGGCCATGGCCGCTGAGCCTGCATGCCTGGAGCCTGTGCTCCGCAACGGGAGAGGCCACAACAGTGAGAGGCCCGTGTACCGCAAAAAAAAAAAAAAAAAAAAAGATGGGGGTAGCTCTTAGCTGAGAAAGGGCCTGTGGTCTAGAAAGTGTCCCACAGCTTTGATAAGGTGACCCCTGATCACAGGATGCAGGGGGACTGTCTTGCTATGGATCAGATGGAGAAAAGCAGGACATTAGCTAGAGAGTAGATTTGCCTGAGGACCATATGAGACAGGTTACCTGGCAGAAGATGCCAAGGCAAAGGTGGACACCCCTCTCTGACCTTGACCAAAGCAGTACTTGCAGAAGTCTCCCGCTCCACACTTTCTCCTAACCCCAGCGGGGAGAAGAAGCGCAAGGGCAAACCTAAATTGGACCTGGTTTCAACCCAAGCACGTGGGGGAAGTCAGGTTACCGGGAAGTGACTAGATTACATTTTCACGAAAGAGAGCTCAGAGTCAGAAATCCAGTTGTGTTATGGAAAATAAAGTTATAGTGTAGACACCTGAGCTTATGACATATGAAATATGTACTCACTGCATATATTTCTTGTGATTTTCAAATTTTCAGTAATGACCATATTTTGTATTTTAAAAGATTATTTAAAAGAAAAGCAGAGCATCCACAAAAATTTGCTCATGAGCTCATAAGTCAAGGTCCTGAAGGAACTGGGGCACAAGGCTGATGGAAAGGCCCCCAGTTCTGAGGCTCGTCCTGCTGGATAACCAGAGAGCTGGGAGTCCTGATCACACCTTCTGAGCCTCTGGCATTAAGGGTCTGTGTGTGAGCAGCTGGGAGCAAACGGGAAAACAGTGCTTATACTATCTCCTCTGCCCAACACAGGCCCCCGCGCTTACCTCCCTCCCCACAGGAAGTCAATATTATTAAGCTCCCCTGTAGAAATCTCCCCCCTGCCACTTTTAAACCAAGTTTTGTTCTCTGAAGCAATAGCAAACTACAGAACAAATCCACCCCCGCACAATGATGACCTCTAAATATTTGGAGAGCATGTTGGTCTCCATGTTAAGGGCTTCTCTGCTCCAGGCTGAACCAAGCTAGGTCCTCGGATGATATATTCCAAGCCTCTTGCCATCCTGGCCACCCCTCCTTGGAGGTCACACCTGGGATTGTCAAGGCCACAACTGAAAGGCAGTACCTGAGCCAATACTGTGACCTTGTGTTCTGGCTACCAAGACTCACTCTAATTCTGCTAAGGCTCTGAAGGGCCTTAAGGAGGCATTTATGTTCTGAGAGTCCCCCGCCAGAGTCTCAGCCTGCAGCGCAGGACTCAGACCCAGAGCTTTGCAAGTGACTGTCTGTCAGACCCGGGCTCTCCTCTGCTGCACCCGTCTACTGGCTGGGGGCACAGGCCACAGGCACACGGGGTCACTGGGGACACACGGCCACTGGTGCCAGCCACACTCAGCCACCCAAGAGACCCAGGTCAGGGTGCATCTGTGCAAGGTGTTGGCAGTGAGGTCTGGAGAGAAGGGGACAGGGAGGAGAGAAGCTCTGCTAGCCATATAGCTCTCCCGGCCCTGCCACATGAAGGCAGGAAGGTCTCTCTCCCCATTACCCACTCCAGGCAAAAGTCTCTCCCTTCCTTTCTTCTTTTCTCCAAGGACCTTACCCAAGACTTGGCATCTCCCGTAGCTCTCCCTCCTCACTGGTAAATCATTGGTACCTTTGCTACGTCTGTGGGCCTTGTTCTCCCTCCAGGAGGAGATAATTGTCCCTGGCATTCAAAGATTTTATTAAACGTAAAAGCTTTTGCACAGCAAAGGAAACCATAAACAAGAAGAAAAGACAACCTTCAGAATGGGAGAAAATATTTGCAAATGCAGCAACTGGCAAAGGATTAATCTCCAAAATATACAAACAGCTCATGGAGGTCAATATCAAAAAAACAAACAACCCAATCCAAAAATGGGCAGAAGACCTAAATAGACATTTCTCAAAGAAGACATACAGATGGCCAACAAACACATGAAAGGATGCTCCACATCACTAATTATTAGAAAAATACAAATCAAAACTACAATGAGGTATCACCTCACATGGGTCAGAATGGCCATCATCAAAAAATCTACAAACAACAAATGCTGGAGAGGGTGTGGAGAAAAGGGAACCCTCTTGCACTGTTGGTGGGAATGTAAACTGATACAGCCACTATGGAGAACACTATGAAGCTTCCTTAAAAAACTAAAAATAGAATTACCATATGACCCAGCAATCCCACTACTGGGCATATACCCAGAGAAAACCATAATTCAAAAAGACACATGCACCCCAATGTTCATTGCAGCACCATTTACAATACCCAGGTCATGGAAGCAACCTAAATGCCCATCGACAGACGAATGGATAAAGAAGACATGGTACATATACACAATGGAATATTACTCAGCCATAAAAAGGAACGAAATTGGGTCATTTGTTGAGACATGGATGGATCTAGAGACTGTCATACAGAGTGAAGTAAGTCAGAAAGAGAAAAACAAATATCATATATTAACACATATATGTGGAACCTAGAAAAATGGTACAGATGAAACGGTTTGCAGGGCAGAATTTGAGACACAGATGTAGAGAACAAACGTATGGACACCACAGTGGGAAAGCGGCAGGGGTGGTGGTGGTGGTGTGACGAATTGGGCTATTGGGATCGACATGTATACACTGATGTGTATAAAATTGATGACTAATAAGAACCTGCTGTATAAAAAATATATAAAATAAAATTCAAAAATTAAAAAAAATCTACAAACAACAAATGTTGGAGAGGGTGTGGAGAAAAGGGAACCCTCTGCACTGTTGGTGGGAATGTAAGTTGATACAGCCACTATGGAGAACAGTATGGAGATTCCTTAAAAAACTAAAAATAGAACTACCATATGACCCAGCGATCCCACTACTGGGCATATACCCTGAGAAAACCATAATTCAAAAAGACACATGCACCCCAATGTTCATTGCAGCTCTATTTACAGTAGCCAGGACATGGAAGCAACCTAAATGCCCATCAACAGATGAATGGATAAAGAAGATGTGGCACACATATACAATGGAATATTACTCAGCCATAAAAAGGAACAAAATTGGGTCCTTTGTAGAGATGTGGATGGACCTAGAGACTGTCATACAGAGTGAAGTAAGTCAGGAAGAGAAAAACAAATATCATATATTAACGCATATATGTGGAATCTGAAAAAATTGGTATAGACGATTTTATTTACAAAGCAGAAATAGAGACACAGACGTAGAGAACAAACATATGGATACCAAGGGGGAAAGGGGGTGGTGGTGGGATGAATTGGGAGATTGGGATTGACATATATACACTATTGATACTATGTATAAAATAGATAACTAATGAGAACCTACTGTATAGCATAGGGAACTCTACTCAGTGCTCTGTGGTGACCTAAATGGGAAGGAAATCCTAAAAAGAGGAGGTATATGTATATGTATAGCTGATTCACTTTGCTGTACAGTATAAACTGACACAATATTGTAAAGCAACTATGCTCCAATTAAAAAAAAATAATTGCTGAACATCCTTACTTCTCCCCACATGGACCCCACGGCGTGCTCAGCTTACAGTAGAGGGCACTCCCTCTGCTGCCAAATCCACAGCACTCCAGGGCCAGCTGTGCCAGGCCCTCCTCTCCTTGGTGCTCACCTCATCCTCTCAGCTGCCTCCTTTCTTTGCTGCTGTTACCATCTTCCAAGCTGACTCTGGAGCATCTCCCCAGCCCACCCCCCAATCTGCCCCCACCCACCCCCAAGCAAGCATCGACTCTGGCAGATTTCTGCTAAAGGGGGACCAGTGATGTCCTAACCTGTTTGCTTTTCCAGGACTGTTGTTTGCAGGGGGATTTTTTTTGGAACCAGAACAGAAATCATCCCACATCCTTACGCAATTCTTCCACAGGCTCCAGCAAATAAAGGGCCTTTGGACCCTCCACCAGTCTGCCTTTTCCAGCAGAGCACCTGGGTTGGGCCTGAAGCCTCCAGCTACCTGCCTGCCGACCTGCCAGGACCTCTCCGGAGCAACCATGAAGTGCCTCATCCTGCTCCTTTGCCTTGCTCAGCTCTGTGGCTGCCGCTCTGTCCCGTATTCTGGCCCGATTCTGGGTAATAGGGAACCAGCCTGTGATGACCCAGAAACAGAGCAAGCAGCCCTGGCAGCCGTGGACTACATCAATAAGCACCTTCCTCATGGCTTCAAGCACATCTTAAACCAGATTGACAGTGTGAAGGTGTGGCCGCGGGTAAGTGAACCTGCTGTGTAGGAGGGGGTGGGGCTCAGCTGGGTGTCTCTAAGAGCCCGCCCTCCCAGCACAAATGAAATCGCAGAATGGAAACACCCTGATTCCTCCCAGGAGGGAGGGAGAGACGGAGGGAAGAGAGGAGACATTCTGTACTGTGGTCAGTGGTCTCCAGGAGGGTGCTGGTTGGGGGCAGGAGGAGAGGGAAAGGCTTTGAATGATATTTTGAGGATCACAGGTAGAAAGTGTGGTTTTCTAGAAAAACTAGGACCAGAGACTGGATTCTAGTTTCCCAACTACCACTGACTGGAAATCACTTCTTTTCCTTTGGTTCTGTTTCTCTAGGTAAAGACTGAGAGTGAATGAAATGTGCATTTGATAAGTGCCTACTGTGTGCCAGGCCCTTTCACATATATCATCTCCTTAACCCCTCTCTCACCCCACCCCCAGTCCTGTGGGGTATTGTCCTTGTCTTACATGAGGAAACCAAGGCTCTGACATATTAGGGCATTTTTTTACCCAAGGTCATAAAATAGTAAGCAACAGGCTGGGATTCAATTCCAGAACTGTGTTCCTTCCTCTACACAAGCTGCCTCCCCAAGAAAGGTACCCACATCCCAATGAGAAATCTTGGCATGAAAGGATTCACCCGCTCACATGCTAGACAAGAAACCAATGCAGCCTGAAGCTGGTGACAATGATGATCAAGCTGGGAAACGTGTGCCTTGGGGGTCAGCCGAGTGATCTGGAGAGGTGGGGAAAAGACATCCATCTATTGCCTATTTTGAAATTAGATTTTATAGCTGATGAAGGATAATTCTTTCAGTCAACACTGATTACAAGCCTTCCATGGGCAAGAACCAGTGTCAGGCGCTATGGGAGATACTAAGTTGACTCATATGAAATAACCAGTTTTGTATAATAAAAGCGGTCAAATATTGGCATTTTAATGATACAACCTAATACAAAGGTGAGAAAGACATAGTGTCCACAAGAGATTCACAGTCTAGGAAGGAAAATAAGGCAAACCTCAGGATGTCTGGACTGACTCATGGACATCTGATCTCACAATGGGACAAAATATTTGAAATCGGGATTGTCCCAGATGGATTTTAGGAGTTCTGCAACCATAGTGAAGTACAGTGGTGATTCAGAGGAAGCACTGATCAATTCAGGGGAAATGACACACAATGTGCATATTTGAGGGAAAGAAGGAACAACACTGCAGTTTTCACTAACTGCAGGGTTGTAGAAACCCAGGAGCCCCAGGTTCCTATTCGCTAGCTCTGAGTGTTTTCAGGAAGTTAATTTGGGCATATCTGCACATCATAAAACACAGCTTCCTCCAGGAAAGGAGATTTTGAGGCTTCAGGTACTAGTGAATCACGCAGAACAGACATGAGAGACAAGCAGAGCTGGGCTGAAAGAAAAAATAGCCATACTCGTACCTTCTGGATTTTTCTGGGCTTTGAAGAAAGGATACAGAAACAGGTGAACTGGCAGGAACAACTCCAAGGAGTCATACAAGCTCCCCTATCACCTCCTTACCCGCTGCTCCTTCCCTCTGTGCTAGTGACTGACTGACGCACTGCTTCCTCCATCAGAGGGAGGCTCACGCTTCCCTCTCATTACCAGCAGGGGGCAGTAGGGAATAGCAACTTTTCATCCAGGCATCTACAAGCCAAAAGATAAAAAGCCACAGACAATAACTTTTCCTTTAGGAAGGAAAAGAAAATGGGGAAGGAAGGAAAGTAGATGTTGAGAAGGAAGGAAGGAAGAAGTAGAGGGAGGGATGAAGAAGATAAAAGGGAGATAGTAAGTTATTATCCTATACCAACTTACTTCGCTGCTTGACTGAGAAAAATCCAAAGCTGACTTTTTTAAAAGTACTGCTTGAAGGGTGAAAATTTTTAAATTAAATAAGTATCAACATTCATTTTAGCTTCCAGATACAGCTCAGCGTGATGGCTGTGCTTCCATCAACCAGTCCAAGGCCACGCCCCCTTCTTTCTTACCTCTCCAACAGGGAGTGGGTTCAAACCCAGTAGGAGCTCACCCTTGGACCCGCTCAGCAGAATTAGGCTGCTCACCTCTTCATTCTCTGTCTCCACAGCGGCCCACGGGAGAGGTGTTTGACCTTGAAATAGACACACTGGAAACCACCTGCCATGTACTGGACCCCACCCCCCTGGCAAACTGCAGCGTGAGGCAGCTGAAAGAGCACGTGAGTGCCCCTCTTAGGGCGACTGCTGCGGGGGCAGCTAAAATTGCCAATTGATGGCGCCTTCCCTGGGGCTGATTTTTACAATTCACCTTTTTATCGTACTCCCACCCCCTGCGAAACCAGTGTCATGTTTCAACATCACCCAGTGAAGGAGATTTTGTGAGGCTCACCTTTGACATCCACGTCTCCCCTGCCACCATCCCCCCACCGTGAGAAGTGAGAGGTCAGCCCTCCTCCTGGGCCCTCACTGTGGGTTTATTTCTCCAGGCGGTGGAAGGAGACTGCGATTTCCATGTGCTGAAACAAGACGGAGAGTTTTCCGTGTTGTCTGCAAAATGTGATTCCAGTCCAGGTAGAGATGATTATTATTCTTATTATAGTTACCTGGTAGAGAGAGTGAGGAGGGAACCTGAATTGTTTTCAACAGAAGTAGTTCTAGCCACTTTGTTGGTGATGAAAAGAAGCCAAGTTTCCGGGGTTTGGGGACTTTAAAACTGTGTTTTAAGGAGCTGTTCTCATTGGAGGTGAAAATCGCCCCTTGGTCAGAGGGGCTTCTGCAACAATGCCAGCATGGCAGGAGCCACCCGAAGGTTTAGTAAGAAGCAGATGATCCTCCTGCAGCCATTTGGAGCATGTTTTAGCCCTTTCAAATAAGCAGAGCGGGGGCAAATGCCGCAGAGAATTACAGCCCCGAGCCAAGTTGATTTCTTCGCTCTGTGCGCAGACTCGGCCGAGGACGTGCGCAAGGTGTGTCCAGACTGCCCCCTGCTGGCCCCTCTCAACGACAGCCGGGTGGTGCACGCAGTAGAGGCCGCGCTGGCTGCCTTCAACGCCCAGAAAAACGGCTCCTACTTTCAGCTTGTGGAAATTTCTCGGGCTCAATTGGTGGTAAGACTGAGACCCTGATGACGGTTTGGGCAGTTTGGTGGCACTTTGGGAGTGGACGTGGTGAAGCAGGGGTGAGGGACGGAGCAGGTGCAGGGGCAGCCACGGGAAGTCAACGAGGGTGGTGGGAGAAGAGGGAAAGAAAGGGTCCTGAGTGTCCTAAGGACCCCGAGGACCCTCAGCGCATCCCCCACCTAAGCCACTTCAACACAAAACAGCCAGATGCTGTGTGTCCCCAGTTCCTCGGTTCCAGTTAACACCAGGGTGGAAGTTCCCACTTTATCCAGAAGCACCCACTGTAAATTCATGGGTCTCCACATCGCCATCACCCATCACCAATCACCACGGAACATCTACAGCACTCTTGTAATTGATACTTACAAAGGCATGGGCATACTTACATATAAGGGCAAGGATCCTAAAATGCCTCTGAATCACTGAGAAAAAAAAAACTAATTGTACCGTGGCTGGGTTAGCACATGTGAATGCAGTGGAATTCTAATATTTTTAAAAACTAGTATTCTGGATACCAGCCATGGCATACTTGGAAATACACTATAGATAGTAATTCTATTAACCAGAATATGCGATTCACAGAACACCCCCGCCCCAGACTATAACAAATAACAGATATTTTATTATTGTAAGTGTCCATTTTCTCCAAGGACTACAAGATAGAAAAGCATAAGTATCTTCTGTACTTTCATTTATATTTTTCATTTGATCCTGCTGTCTAAAATACGTGGGAGAGGAATTAATTTCTTTACTTTCCCACCCCATCTTGGAGTAACCTGAGCCTTGGGTCTCAAAGTGCAACCCCAACAGGGAAGTTGGCAGGAGGCAGGGTTCCCACTCAGGTCAGTGTAAGCTCAGCCCTCTGGGTTCCTGCTTTCTACCTGAAAACTCACCTCTGCTCTGAATGATGGGCAGTGGATACCTGCACCTCCTTCAGGGAAGACCCAACCCCAGCTTCTGTATGCAAACCCTTCAAAAACCCAGTGTCTCACTGTATGCCGTATGTAAGCCACCGGGGGCATGTTTCCTGGCCACACAGTGTGGTCTCCGTGAAACGTGCTCCCTGGACTGTGCAATTCCATGGCCCTCGCTACTTCCCTCTGGCCTCTCCTTACCAGTCTTTTTCATGCTAAGTCATGTTGCTTCATGAAAATTTTCCTTTTATCCTCATCAGCCTCTTTCAGCTTCTGTCTCTGTGGAGTTTGCAGTGGCTGCCACTGACTGTGTTGCTAAAGAGGTCGTAGACCCAGCCAAGTGCAACCTGCTGGCAGAAAAGGTGAGCGGGCTAGGCATTGGGTTGGTAAAGCCAAGTCATGGAACAGAGCATCCTTAGAGCAAATTCGTATCTTGTGGGGCTTCCCTGGTGGCGCAGTGGTTGAGAGTCCGCCTGCCGATGCAGGGGACGCGGGTTTGTGCCCCGGTCCAGGAAGATCCCACATGCCGCGGAGCGGCTGGGCCCGTGAGCCGTGGCCGCTGAGCCTGCGCGTCCGGAGCCTGTGCTCCGCAAGGGGAGAGGCCACAACAGTGAGAGGCCCGCGTATGGCAAAAAACTAAAAAAAAAAAAAAAAAAAATTAAAAAAAAAAAAAAAAATTCGTATCTTGTGGCTGCAGAAAGGAGAAATGCAAAATACCCACTGCCTGTGAGGCTGGGTCGTGCCAGGTCATCCTCTGGGGTGTCATCTCCCCTGCTTAAGAGCTATCACCAGATCTTCTCACCCAATGGAGGCCCCTGGAGTTAGAGAGGCTGTTTCCTAACTAAGATGAGTCATGTCAGGCCATTGAGAGTATAAAGTGTAGATTTTCTAGATAGACCTCTGATATGAAATCTTTCAAGTCCTTAAGCCAGTAATGTCCACTTCTAGGAATTTAGCCTAAAGAGATCATCGTGTTTGACAGAATATATCTATAAAGATGATTTATGACAGGTACAAAATGACCCCAGAAGATCTGAATGTCCTAAAGGAGGGAATCATTGAATAAAATATGGCACATTAGTAAATAGAAAATTATACAGACACGAAAATTAACACTTTCAAAGAATAAGGAATGATATAAGAGAATGCTATCATTATAGCACGTGAAAAACACAGTATACAAAATGGTGTGGTGATGCCAATTTTTAAATGATATTTAATAGTAGTTAAAAATAATAAAGAAATACATAGATGTGAACAGAAGTTCTCCTGGGTCACCACCATTTCTGAGATTATGGGTGATCTCTCTCATTCCCAAAGCTTTTCTGTATTTTCTACATTCTATATAAAATATAAGCAGAAATCATACACTTTAGGAAAAAGATTTTTTTAAAAAAAGGAATTAGGAATTTAAGGGTTTTTCGCTTGATGTGTTGGAGTATAAGTGAAACTGGGAGAGAAGTCCACTTTCTGAACTGGTTCAAATAACTCCTCTCTTTCTGTGGGCAGCAATATGGCTTCTGTAAGGGGACAGTCACTGAGAAGGTTGCTGGTGGGGAAGATGTTGCAGTGACCTGCACGGTGTTCCAAACACAGGTAAGGGCGTCATGGATGCACTTGCCCTTATCTTCAGAATACAATGACCCCTTCACCTTTCTGCGGTGCATTAGTAATTTCAGGGCATTTGCTGCCTGTCCTTTTGAGCCCCGCCATATAGATAGCGCCAGGGAATGTGAAATCATCAAAAAACAAAAGGTTGTTTCAGCCATGCCCTCCCCTCCCACGAACTGGTGGTTACAGGGCAGAACCTCCCTAGTGTGCAATTGGCGAGGCCACGTGTTTTATTTGCTAGCTTGGGAGCGGGGGCGGGGAGAGGCGGGGTGGGGGGTGGAGTGGGCGTGGTTTCTTGAGTTGCAGAGTCCAGGTGGCCAGATCTGTCTCACAGCTCCCTGTGGCTGCTGGTGTAGATGAAAAAGAGGGTGACGCTACTGGTGAAGGTTAGCCATAAGGTGGGGTTCTTTTGCTCGTGGAACAGTGTAAGTCTACCATCGCCAACACAACTGGTGAGAAAGGGGCTACCGCAGGCCAGTTACCCCTCCCCTGGAGCCCTGATGGCCATCCCTTGTACCTAGGTAGTTCTTTTTTGCCAGATTCCTTGCAAATAAAAATTAGTACTGTGAGAGAATTGGGTGGGGTTCCACCTGGAAGGAAGAGAAAGGCAGCTAACCTAAGGAAACAATCCTCTCTCCAGCCTGTGCTCCCACAGCCCCAACCAGACGGCGCCGAAGCAGGGCCCCTCATCACTGCACCGGGCTCGGCTGGGCTAGCACTTTCTCCAGCTGGCCAGCCCGCGGCCTCCCTGGTGGTGGGACCCAGGGCCGTGGCAGCTCCCCCGATGCCCCCACCGGTGTACCCGGCGCACTACGACCTGCGCCACGCCTTCTCGGGTGTGGCCTCAGTGGAGTCAGCCTCAGGAGAAGCGTTTCACGTGGGGAAGACACCCAAGGTGGCGCAGCCTAGCATTCCTGCTCCTGAAGGTCCAGTTCCAGTGGTCCGCCCTTGCCCGGGGAGAATCAGACACTTCAAGATCTAGAAGACGGTCAGAGATGAGAAGGTTTGGCACAGAGAACGTGGCCACCATTTTGTCCAAGTATGGGTTTGGGTGGGAGCTGTGTCTGCTATCAAAGCAAGTGCTACATGTGGTCTAGATTAATGTCAAGTCTTGAATGCCAGCTTCTCGTCATCCTTTGGAGGTCGGGGAACAGAGCGGGTGATAGTTATGTTTGATGGAAGGCATAAGGTCAGCAACTTGATTGTTATTGTTTTGATGCTAAGCCACCACCATTGTTTTCTCTACTTTCTCTTGACCTCACAAAAATAATTGGAACTGTGATTTTTGAAAGGTGCTCTTACCAAGTTTATATCTGCTTGTTAATAAAAATGCCTGAAGGACCTTCCTTAAAAAAGAAGGTTCTAAGCTGAAATGTGGTCATGATTATTTCCAGCTTCATCCAAGCTCACGTGTGTGTGGTCTGTCTTTCCAGCAACCACACCACAAGTGTTCCTAATCAAAATCAAAGTGAAAATAGGAACAAAATAGAACAAAAATCTGATATATTACTACACACAGGAAAAAGTGAGACTAGGATCTGCTCATAACTCATAAGATCTGATCATTTCCTTATAAGAACATAATTCTTTTCATTTCATAACGGTCAGAAAATATTGCTAAATTGGGGTCAAGTGCCTGAACTTTGTACAGACAGACCAACCATTGGTTTCCCCCAATACCCAGGTAAGGAAGATCAGCAATTAACACAGGAGCCTCACTTTAATTATATCTGTTCATTATTTATGCTTAAAATAACTGTTAGTTGTACTATATATACTTCATTTTATGATGCAGGATTGGTCTTTCTACCCAATCCATTTTAAGACCTCAAGTTAAAGTTCTGGTGTATAGTATGAATAGAGGAGGGATACCTGGACAGGTCAATCCAGTGGACATTTGTAGATACTATCCAAGTGTTCAGAGAGCATAAAGAAATAAACAGTTCCCATTATAGAATGGTGCCTAGACCATTTCAATTTTTATCTACTAGCATTAGGTTGTTCTGAGCAGCCTAAGTGATGGGCCCTTTCGGGTGAAATTTTAAAGGAGTAGGACTCATAACCAGTTGAGTGGCTTCACTTGAACCAAGGAGATTGAATCAAGCATTGGCACTCACCTTATCACTCTTGCCTAGAGGTTTTGCCCCAGTAACCAGAAAGAATGGCCAGGAAGTTAGGAAAACCTTTAGGTATCTCAGAAGCCAGGGGACATGAGGAAGGCGTGGTCAGCTAGACTAAATGCTGCAGAAAGAGCAATAAGAGTGAGGACCAAGAAAAGGCCATGGGTTAGTTGACCAACTAGGAGGTGATGGTGACCATTGGCAGATGCAGTTTCACTAGAAGGGTGAGTATAAAAGCCTGGTGGCAGAGTTAACTGGTGGAGATGATGAGAAAATGGAGGGGAGTGTGTAATCTCTTTTAAGCAGTTTGATGGTGAAGGGTGGGAGAGAGAGGATGTAATCTAAAAGGCTTGATTTTGGACAGACACAGCAGAGAGGGGCAGCTTGCAGTGAGGCTTTCGTTCCCTGACCAGGGATGGAAACCTGGTTGCGGCGGCGAGAGCATCAAGTCCTAACCACTAGACCGCGAGAAGCTGTGGCTATAGTCTGGGCCCCAGTTCTTGTCTGCCTTGAAAAAAAAAATTTGACAAGGAGACAGAAGGTAGAAAGGAGAGTAAGGCGTTTATTAGAAAAGCAGAATACATGCAGAGAGACTCACAGGCAAGCTCAGAGAGAGTGACGCCTTCGGGAAGTTTAAAGCATTTGTGAGGGGCAGCCTTCCTGGACTTTGTTTCCCTCTGGCCAGTCATCTTGTTTTGCCCCCATAGCTGATTAGTCTCAGGGTCCTTCCCTATGTGCGTGTGCATCCTTTAGCCAAGGTGGATTTCAGTGCGAGGGTCCCTGGGAAGTTAGCAAAACTTATAGTCTGGCGTCCCCCGCCACTCTTTTTGACCCTTGAGGAGCCTTTCTGTGCATGTGCAGTAGAGGTCTCCCTGACTCCAAGGATGAGAAATATGTGATCTCTTGATTTTTCACCTGAGCAGGGCTTAGCCCCTCTCTGCCCCTGCCATTACTGTTATCTTAAAGTGTCCACAGGAGACAAAGTCCAGCTGTTTACTCAGTTCCTCTTGTCATTTCTATCTTGTGGTATAAACAGGCCGGTTGCAAAAATATCTAGCCTGTAGCCCATCTATCTCCTACCTCAATAAATATGAACAGGAGGGTAGCTGTAAATGTCTAGCCTGGAGCCCATCTATTCTCCTGCCTCAGGATAACTGGGTAGAGGGAAGATTTCTTTTCCAGGAAAGGAGTTTTGAGCGTCCTTAGGGCAAAAGATGGGAAGAGATGGAAGAAGAAGAAAGAGAAAAAGGATACGATGGGGTGGGGGGCATGGGAGATATTTAGTGGAGAGCTGGAAATGGTTTGGGCAACTCTGCCAGAGTCTAGACCTTCTTTAAAGGAGCTTGCAACGCAATCCTGAAAACACACCTTTCACCCAGTACTAGAAGAGACTCATCCGCTTTCCACCCTTGCTACACACAGGTGTAGTCAGTGTTTTCCATGGCAGGTGGTACATACCCAACCCAAAGCAGCTTAAGTAGAAAGGGCAATGTCACTGCTTGTGTACTGGGAATTCAAATGGATGAGTCTTACCTAGGGCACAGGGGAATCCAGGGGGTCAAAAGATATCATTTCCATTCTCTCTCTCTGTGTGTCTCTGTCTCCCTCTCTCTCTCCCTCCCTCCCTTCTTCCTTCCTTCCCTTTTTCTGTCTGTCATCAGTTGCTTGCCTTCAGTCTTAGCCAGGATGGCCGCTGGCAGCCTCACACCTACATTATCATTGGTGCCTAGTCCTGAAGAAAAAGAGAAGGGCTAGTCAAGAAGAGCCAAGGGAGAAGCTATTCCAGGGGAATAGCAGGCACGAAGGCCTAGAGGCAGGAAACAGGTTGATGTGGCTAAGGATGAGAAAGGAAGCTGGATTGAAGCAGCTAAGAGGAGAAAGAGGATGGCTATAGAAAATGAGGTTGAAGAAGCAAATGGGGGCAGGTCATGAACAGCCTTGGGATCCTCAGGGGTTAGGGCGTTTTTCTCAATGCAGTGGGAAGCCACTAAAGGTTTAAGCAGAGCAGTGGCATAATCCGATTTACCTTAAGAAATCACTCAGGCTCGGTGGTTCTCGACCTGGGGATGGCGGGAGGTGGGGTGGAACAGTATTATCCCCTTCCCGACCCCGCACCCAGGGACATTTGGAAGTAAGGGGAAGCATTTACTTGGGATGCTACTGGACAGAGGCCAGGGATGCTAAATATTCTGAAATGGACAGGACATCCTCAACAATGAAGTCCCAACAATGAACAATGATTAATTAATACCCCAAATGCCGATAGCATTCATGTTACGTTGTTAGTTGCTGTAGGGAAAATGGGTTGCACCTCGGAAAGAGTAGCCACAGGTTAGGAAGTGACTGGAGCTTTCTAGGGGAGAGATAAGTGTATCTTAGTCTAAGGTTGTCGACAGCAGATGCGGTTTAAAGATAAGGATATAACTTCAGGTAGAAGTCCTAGGACCTGCTGATGGATTTGATGAGGGGGTAAGAAAAGGACAGGACAGGTGAAAGGTAACTCCTGGATTTGTGGCTTTGCAAACCGGGGAGATGCTGGTGTCATTTACTGAGACAGAGGGCACCGGTTCATTTCATCTGAGTTACCTCAGTTTCTCTCCTCTCTGTTTTGAAATTGTGCAGTTGATTTTTCTATGTCAGGCTAACCCATGCCTTAATCTGACAGACCTGTACTGTCTGGGCTAAGCTGATTCACCTTTCATTTCTTATGGCCCTCATTATACAACCAGGTGTATACAACAGTCTGGCAGGGGTGTAGGGAGGATTAAATGTGATGCTAGAAGTATATGCTTGGAACCTTCTTGACACGTTCTAGGCTCTCGGTAAGGGTCCTCCCTATCTGCTTCCTCTTTCTGTCCTCTGAATTTGGTGGCTTCAGAAGATTATGTCCTTGACCTTCTCTTAAATGTGTACTCTCTGCTTGGCAAGTCCATCCTTTCTCATGATTGAAACTCTTGATCTTACACGGATAACTTCCAACTTTACAGCTCCAGCTTGGGCCTTTTTCGTATTTCAACATTGCATTTCCAAAAGTCTCCAGGATTTCCTCACTTGAATTTACCTAGAACAGTTTCCTACATGATTTATTTGATCTAAGAGATGCATACCTGAAGACTTAGCAGTCTTCAAAATGTGCATATTCTAGAAACATTTCTTCCTAAGAGTAAACATAAATTAGAAAGGATGAGTTATGGAGCTGTTAAATCTACAGCGCTTATGCTCATTTTTGCATTAATGCTGCCCTATATTTTTCTCAGCATCATCTTTAATATTTGGCAGAATGCTTGCTCCTAAATTAATAGCATTGCATGTGTCTCATTTACTTGCCTTCTTAGGGGCTTTTTAATTACATCTGCCTCATCTTCCAAAGTTACTGAATTTCAGGTGTAGTTTTCAGTACTGTACCACCACCACCAATTAATAATATTTGGTGGGTGTTAAGATAATAGAAATATTTACAACTAAAATAACAGTGAACATTAGAGTAATAGAATAGTGGTCATCAAAATCACTCATGAAAATTTTGCTGCACATGAAAAAAAAGTGGTTCCAACGATATTGATAAAGGGTGATGGGTATTTCTCTTACATGGGACAGTCATACGGCAATGTTGTAAACAAGGTTTACAATGTACTTGCTTAAATCTTCTCTGTACATCCCCTGCTTGACCAGTCCCCACTTCACCTACACCCTACTCACTCGACTGACCTTCCCCCTAAATCTTCCCCCATAACTGTAGACCCTAATCAGAAAATACCCACATACTTCCCACCCTCCCCCACCAGAGACAGTGATTATTCTAATATTTAGCTCGGAATGGCTACCCCTTGATAGTTTAGCAAAGGGAAAACCTCTGCCCCAGGAAAGTACTTAGCCCGGGGGCCTAACAGGAGTTTAGAGAGCCAGCTCCTCTGCTGCTTTCCCTGAGCCAAGCTGACATCAATTTCCCCGTAACTGAGAGCCTCCTAGTCCTCCCCAGAGTGAAGCCTGCAGCTACTTCCTGCCCTGCTGTTCATCCACCCCATACAGTAGGGTGTCGCTCCAGGACCTTGCTTCCCGCGTGTAAGCTCCCCCATCCATCAGACCATTGATGTCTCTGTTGCTGACTCTGGGCTCTTTCTTCAGTCTTGAAGCTGGGCAAGCACAGGGCTTGCAGGCCTCTGGGGTGCAGCCCGACAACCATCTAAGAAATAAAAGATCTGTGACAGGCTAGTTAATCTTCACTGCAGTATGCAAATAGGATTTCTAAATGTGGCATGCAGATACCTTTGAGAGACAAATGAAGTCCCTTGCAGAGGTGCCAGTGGCATAACTATGAAAGAGAAGAGAGTCCCTTAGTGTTCCTAAAAACAGGGACTGTTCCTTTTGGGATAGAGTAGCCAAGCTGAACCCAGAGCCTGCACAGCCCATTCCTACCCCAGTTTTGAGACAGTTGATGGAAGAAGCTCTCTGGCTTGTCCCTGAGGAACTGATGTGGCAGAAGTGTCCAGGCGTACAGGCATACCTTGTTTTGTTGTGGTTTGCTTTATTGCTCTTCACAGATAATTGTGTCTTTTACAAGTTGAAGGTTTGTGGAAACCCTGCCTAGAGCAAGTCAATCAGCGCCATTTCCCCAGCAGCATCGTGTTTTTCTTAAGGCTCCTAGATTTTGAAGAACTAACCTTAGAAGAAGTCCTTTGCTCTTCTGGTACTTTTTAACTGCCTATTCATCCTCCTATAATATGTATTTCAGAGTGGATGAGACAAAATTTTGGTCACAGGATAAATGTATAAAAAGGCCAGAAAAAACATAGGCCTTTACATGAATGATATTTACGTCCTAAGTTCATGTTTGTTTGGATGTTTTTTTATATTTGTCTTCAGAGATCATATAATTATTTTAAAGGTTAATAATTTTAGTGTACATTGAGTTGTTCAGAAGTTCAAGTACTCGGTGTTATGAAAGCTGCTTATAAGACAGTTTTTACTGTGCGTTAATCTCCAAATGACAATTACAGTAGATGTTTCTATAAAGGTCAACTGCTTTCTGGTTTAGATCCACTCCAATGGATCCACTATAGTACCAATAGTAGCTTCTAATTGACATTTTACTTTTCTGCTTCAAGCTAAAGACAGATGGGTGTGTGTATGTGTGATATGAAAAGCAAGCATTTGCCAGTGTTCTTTTTTAAATCAAATCATTGTCAGATTTCACTGGACTTTTTGAAAAGGTATGTATCTATTCTTTATTTGTAGTGAGTTTTTTCTGTCTCTGATTGCAACCTGACTCAAGGGTTTTGAATCCTAGAGTCACTAGTTATGGCAGCAGGCAACTGGAAATTAGAATTTCAGTATAACAGTTGTCTCTTTTGGAGGCCTATTGGGATTGGTTGTATAAACAATAATAAAGTGACTAGATTAGACAACACTGCAAACTGACATCTGTCTTGGGAATTCTAAATGTGAATATTAAAGCTAGGGTGGGCTTCCCTGGTGGCGCAGTAGTTAAGAATCTGCCTGCCAATGCAGGAGACGCCAGTTTGAGCCCTGGTCTGGGAAGATCCCACATGCCGCGGAGCAACTGAGCCCAAGTGCCACAACAACTGAAGCCCGCGCGCCTAGAGCCTGTGCACTATAAGGAAGAGTAGCCTCCGCTCACCGCAGCTAGAGAAAGCCCACGTGCAGCAACGAAGACCCAATGCAGCCAAAATTAAATTAAATTAAATTTTAAAAAGGATGGAGCTTGTATGTTAAAAAAAAAAAGCTAGGGTCAAATATAAGTTTGTATTTTATTTTTAAAATGCATTTTACTGAAGTATAGTTGATTTACAATGTTGTGTTAATTTCTGCTGTACAGCAAAGTGATTCAGTTATATATATATATATATATATATATATATATATTATTTTTCGTATTCTTTTCCATTATGGTTTGTGACAGGATATTGAATAGAGTTCCCTGTGCTATACAGTAGGACCTCATTGTTTATCAATTCTATATATAATAGTTTGCATCTTCTAATCCCAAACTCCCAATCCACTCCCCCTTGGCCACCACAAGTCTGTTTTCTATGTTTGTGAGTCTGCTTCTGTTTCGTAGATAAGTTCATTTGTGTCATATATTAGATTCCACTTATAAGTGATATAAGACTGTATTTTAATTTACTATACTACTTGAAATCATGAAACCATAATCAACTATGAGTCTGATGCCTATTGAAATTAAGATTAAAAAGATGCTTATAAAAATGTCATTTAATATTCATTTCTCTCACCAATCATTGCCTAACGTATTTTTAAAGATGGAGGAAGGTATTTGATCTCATGAAGTAACTAAAAATTAAGTCTTTTCTTAAATAAGACACCATGGCAATATATTTGGATAAGGGTGATTCTATAAATAAGATCATTAAAGTACCTTTTGTTAATAGTAATCTTCTTTAGCATTTGGAAAATATGCTTCCTTCAAGAGGCTTGAAGTGCTTTTTTAATATCTTTGTACTGATTCACAGTAACTGTGAAAACTGCAACAGATCTCCTCTCTAAAAATGTCATTGCAAAAAGAATTTTCTCAATGGAAATAAAGGAATGGAATAAATAGCCCCCCAAAATCTATTGCTTCCTTTATCTCAAAGTGTACAGTCAGATCAATGTCCCATTGAACTTGGCACTGGTGTGAAATCATCTGATGCATTTGGTCAATTCGGGATGTAACATTTTAAAAATAAGTAGTCAGTCATGTCTAATTTATCAGTTCATGTATCCCCAGCACTTCTTATACGTTCACGATATATAATAGTTGTTCAATAAATATTTAACACCTGAATTTTTAAAAATGTACTTGCTTAAAAAATACTCGGTCTTTGGCTAATTTTTAAAAGTTTGGGAAATTGTTTCAAATTTTGTTTTCAAAAATTTTTATAAATTGTTTCAAATTTTGTGTATAAAGTGAGACTTTATTGCAATTTTAATATCTCACTATTTAACATTTGCATGATTCAAAATCATATTGTTGAATTGGGCCCCGCTGCTTGCCGCTTACAAAATCAAATTCACAAATGTTGATAGAAAGGAAAATTGTCTTTAATCACAGTGCCAGCAATCTGGGGAGATGATAGACTCAGTGTCCCCCAAAAAAACTACCTCCAAAGATTCTGCTTGGCCATGAAAGCTTTAAAGGTAAGGAGGGAAGTAATCTCAGTTAATCATTGAGATAGGGGGTCGGAGTCATCGCCATCACCCCAGTGCATGCAGACTTGTTGACTTCTTGTGATCTTCCTCTAAACGTTATCTTGTTCACACAGTTTGGTCACACCGTTTGAGAGATTACTGAAGGGGAAGCTAGGGAAGAGATCTGGTCATCTGTTAATTACTTATTCTTCATTTGTGTTTATTTCATCTACGGAAGGAACCGGCAAGTTAGGCAAGGTATTGCCTGATTAAAAGACTTGAAAGGTGTGCTTGGGCTGGACATGAGTATAGCATGGGGGTGCCTGGTTTAAAAGTTAGTTACAGTATAGCTTTGCTAAAGTGACAAGGAAAGGGGCTTCCTGCTGAGGGCGGTTTCCTGCAAAGAGCTGCTTACAATCATGCGATGTAACTGTCATAAACTATAGGACGGTTTCCTGCAAAGAGCTGCTTACAATCATGCAATGTAACTATCATAAAATATAACTATCTTGGGACTTCCCCGGTGGTCCAATGGTTAAGACTCTGCACTCCCAATGCAGGGGGCCCAGGTTCGATCCCTGGTTGGGGAACTAGATCCCACATGCTGCAACCAAGATCCTGTGGGGCACAACTAAGACCTGGCACAGCCAAATAAATAAATAAATGTCAAAAAATAAATAAATAAAATGTAACTATCTTGTATGTTCAACTGGTGCATTTCTCTTCCAAATTGACTCTCATCCCTGCATCTTTCCAATTTTGGTTCATAACACCCAGCCAGTCACCCAGCAATTAGAATTTCATTCATCACGAGGTAAATCCTATTTTTTCAAGTCTTTAAGATTTAAAGCAAGAATATGTAACCTACACGATAAGTACTCTTAACATTAGTTTCCCAAATAATCATTTTCATAAAATATTACTGGTGCTCCCATATATTACTCATTCCACCTCTAGCCCTTCCCCACCTCTCCACCCAAACCCCAAAACAACCAAGGACCATTAGGAATATATGAAGTACAATGCTGACTTACTAGCATTTATATATGTGTGTGTATATATACAGATGTATATAACAATATACGTATATGTACTATCCATTCAGTAGGTGGTGACTCCAACCCTCTTCTCATTATAGCCAGTAAAGTGTTAAAAATGTTCATAATTCATTATTTGAAAGAGCAAAAGTTATAAACAATGTAAATTTTCTATAATGATGCCTGGCTAACTAAATTATGTTATATTCATTCCATGGGCTACTATACAGAAAGTAAATATTCTAAATTAAGTCTCACTTCTAAGTCACATGGCTTCTGTCTTGGCGGCTTTACCTTTAGAAGCTGGCTCGAGACAGGAGCCCTGAGACTTTAGGCAAAAGGAAGATGGGGGGAATGTAATATATGGGTCTCGTCACCTCTAACCACCCATGTAGGGTTTTTTCTTTCCTTGATGGCAGTAGAAAGACCTCACTTCCATAACATACTACTCTTGATACTTTCTTTAAAGCTACTTTTCATTAAAGATTCTCTCATGAGGTATTTATCTGGGAGTCGGGAGGCTAAGGCGCTCAGGTCCTGACTCTTCAGTGAATTTAACTGTGTGACCTTGGGCAAGTCACTTAACTTCTCTGTGCTTCAGTCTCCCTATCTTGTAAAATGGGAGTAATTCCTACCTCACAGGGTTGTTGTGGGGATTAATTAGATATAATGTCTGTAAAGCATCTAAGGTTCTTGAAGAAGGTGCTATATAAATACAAAATAATATCTATTAAAGTTGGTTTATTTGTGAAGAATAAAATAAAATCATATTACAAGAAAGTAGCAATTCATATAGGAAAATATTTAAAATATATTTTGAAATCAAAAGGCAGATTTTAAAATGATATGGTCCTAATTTTGTATAAATAATTTATATATATAGGTATATTCATTCATATGTACATTCACACAGACATGAAAGCTGCAAAATAATAGGAAGGAAAACACCAAAAGATTATTGATAATAGTGGTTTTATCTGAGTTACAGAATATTGGGAACTGTTTCTCTTTTTCTTTCTTTTTTTGACCAGCGATCGAGCCTGTGTCCCCTGCATTGGGAGTGCAGAGTCTTAACCACTGGACTGCCAGGGAAGTCCCTGGGAGTTGTTTTTCTTTATTGTATCAGTACTTTTCTATATTTCCTGCATGTTCTTATAATGCTCGTGTATTACTTTTGTAGAAAAAGACTTTTTATTTTATTTTGTTTCCTTAGAACAGACGTCAGCAAACTTCTATAAAGAGCCAGAGAACAAATACTTTTGGCTTTGTGAACCTTATGGTCTCTGTCTCAACTACTCAACTCTGCTGTTGTAACAAGAATCAGCCATAGACAATACATAAATGCATGGGCATGGCTGCGTCCCAATTAAATTTTATTTACAGAATTAACAGTGAGCTGCATCTGGTCCTCAGGATGTAGTTTGCCAAAGTATCCTAGAACAGTAGAAGTAAGGAGAAATAGAATTGGGAGAAAACATGGTGGTCAAAGAGTGGGGCAGTTCTGCATGGAGCTAGGTGCTGGTCTCTGGAGTCAGAGTGGTCAAACAAGAAGGAAGCTAGAGTGTTGTCCCTGGGGATGATGAATTTGTCTGGATAATAGCAGGGTGAGGGTGGAGGGCAGGAATGTAAACCAGGAGCTAAGACTTTCCAGCTCAGAGGGAGTGACAGGTCAGAAGATGGCAGGGACAGGAGAGGGAGGCTGATGCACCTATGTGACATGACCCTCAAAGAAGCAAGTTTTTAATGCAAGCACAGAGGACTAAGGTTCTGGAAATAGCACTGGGAAATGGGGAGGATGCCAATGTTACTAAACATTAAGTATCCACTTCAAAGTTCTTATGGAGAAGTTGTGTCTTGGAGAAAAGCCAGGCTTGAGTTGAGTCAAGGAAATGCCTAGTTAAATAAGATAAGTGGGTAAGCTTATTTACTAAGGAATGGGAATTTCAGAAGACACAATGGAAAGAAAGATTTGGACACAGGAGGGATCCTCGATGGTTTGAGGGAGAAGAGGCAGAGAGTGCGAAGAGGACGATACTGCCAGGAGAGGACAGACATGTTTGGGGCCTGTTGGGTTTACAGGGATCAGTGTCCGGAATGAGCAGGCAGTAACTTACGTTAATTATAGTTTGGTGAGTCAAGAGTAGGTAATGGGATTACTTAATTCCCAGGCCCTCAGTACGGTAAAAAATAGCAATCTCTGGAGGATGGGACGTCTTTTCCTAACCAGGTAGCTGCTACCCCCTCTTTCCCCCATCCCATCTCACCCAAGGCCCATACTTGGCTAAGTTTCCTTAGGTCCCCATTGAGACAAGCCATGGATATGACTTGATTGGGCAATAATATTTTTATCATCTTTATTGCATTCTCCACCGCATTCCTTTTTATTCACTGCACCTCTTGGTGCATTGCCTGAAGGAAAAACTCAACAAGGAAAGAAGGAAAGAATGACCTCCTAACTAAATCTTGCCAGCTCCAGCCCTTCCTTCTTCCAACTGTCCCATACTGGGCTGCCAGATGTACGTACACAAAGTCCAGATTGTGGCATTCTCCTAATCAAGAAGGATTCATATGATCACAGATCTCCAAAGTAGGGGGTGCAAACCCCAGGAAATGCACAAGATAAATCACTGGCTTATGGGGGAAAAGTATTGGAAATCTATTTTTCTAGTTTTTAATATTTTACTAAACTTATTAGCTGCATACATTTTGATCGCATGATAATGATTTTTCCTTTTAAACGACTATTTCTTGAAGTTGCAACAAAATTAAACAGAAAAGACAGAGATTTCTCATATACCCCTGTGCCCACACACGCACAGCCTCCCCCATTATCAGCATCCCCACCAGAGCGGTACGTTTATCGGTGAACCTACATTGACGCACTATTATCACCCAAAGTCCATAGTTCATATTAGAGTTCATTCGTGATGTTTTACATTCTAGGGCTTGGACCGATGTATAATAACATGTATCTACCATTATAGTATCATACCGAATAGTTTCACGGCCTTAAAAATCCTCTGTTCTCCATCTATTCATCCCTTTCTCCCCACCCCATTCCTTGGCAACCATTAATCTTTTTACTGTCTCCACAGTTTTGCTTTTTCCGGAATGTCATATAGTTGGAATCATACAATGTCCTGCATTTTCAGATTGACTTCTTTCACTTAGTAATGTGTATTTAAGTTTACTCCATGTCTTTTTATGGCTTGATGGCTCATTTGTTTTTAGAGCTGCATAACATTGCATAGCCTGGATGTACCACGGTTTATTTATCCATTTACTTACCAAAGGACATCTTGATTGCTTCCAAGTTTGGACAGTTGTGAATAAAGCTGCTATAAACATCCAAGTGCAGGAATTTTTCATGTGCAGGTTTTTGTGTGGACATAAATTTTCAGTTCATTTGGGTAAATACCAAGGAACATGACTGCTGGATCATGTGGTAAGACTTTGTTTAGTTTTGTAAGAAATGCATCAGTATTTTGGATTTTGGCCATTCCAAAAGGCGTGTAGTGGTATCCCACTGTTGTTTTAATTTGCATTTCCCTAATGACATATTATGTGAAACATCTTTTTATATGCTTATTTGCTATCTGTATATCTTCTTTGGTGAGATTCAGGTCTTTTGCCCATTTTTTAATTGGGTTGTTCATTTCCTTCTTGTTGAGTTTTAAGAGTTCATTAACTATTTTGGATTAAAGTCCTTCATCAGATATGTCTTTTGCAAATAATTTTTCCCAGTCTGTGACTTGCCTCCTCATTCTCTGAAAGGGCTCTATCTTTATTTTTACCTGCAAAGAAAGAAGTTAAGCTTTGCTAATATTTAGCCTATCAATTATTGATATAAACGTATATAATAACTAGTCATACATATATTGGGGCTGCATATTCAAATATTTTGTTACTAGTAGGGTACATGATCAAAAAATTTAGAAACCCCTAATGCAGGGAATAAAGCCTAGATTCCTCATCTCGGCCTTTAAGTCCTTACAAAACCTGCTACACCCCTTCTCTATCTATACGTCAGATTGTCTGATCCATTTTAATCTATCCCTTTGGTTTTCAGCCTACGCAGGACATCGCCTTGTGCTTAGAAAGCCTCAGATAAAGTCTCTGTTGAGATGAGACATGGTACAATGACACTACGTCCTTCTGTGCCCTCTCCAGTGGAAGTGTGGAATGCAGTCGAGGGCTCCCTGTCTCTAAGGGCCAGCAGTCGGTGTTGACATATTCCTGTCTCTGCGTTGGCTTGTAGGGTATTTTACCACTCTCCCTGAAACGTTCATTCTCCTCTACCATTGGGCTGCCCGTTCCCATCCTTGTCACTATGACTCTGCCACCCTCCGGGACTCCCCCACATTCACGAGTGGCTTTAGTGTCTCTCCTTTCCTGCCCTATCTGACTTCAACACCCCTGCTGAAGGGCCACCCACCCGACATCCGAATCTCTCCCCATCTTGCCTCCTCTAGCGCTCCTCTGTTTCTGCCACCCTCTTGTTCCTACAGTCACACCCTCGTGGAGCAGTTGTCTTCATGCCACCCAGCAAACCTTGCTCTGCCCTTGCTCTGCCCTTAGCTGCCGTTTCTTCCACCTCTCACACACCCTTGGTTAGGCTGAACTGGCTTTTCAGCTTCACTGAGAGCTTCAGTCCCTCTGTCTCTATGAGTCCAATCTACCGGACTCTTCCTGGTTTCACTTCCTTGTCTGTGAGCCCCAATCCCGCAGTCAGTCATTTCAGTGATACCCACACAGCACCCTCTGCAAGTCTTGACCTTCTTCCTCTGGACCACATGTCTTACCAGGACCCAACTCCAGCTGGACTTGCCCGTTCCTGTTCACAGCTTGCTGAGTCCAGCTGAAGGGCCTCCCATCGCTTGGCCCTTGGTGCCCTGACAAGTGTTCCTCTCCATCCCCGGGTGGGACCACAAGGCTCCCCAGGCTCACACTCTTCATTTTTCCTTTATTTCCCACTCCGCCCAATGGTGACTCCACATATCTGCCTCCTCAAGTCCCTGATCACACTCCCATATCTCAACCCTCAACAGATTGAAACTCCCAGTTTCCAAATAAAAGAAATGATCCCAGGTCAATATTCCCTCCACTTCCCTCCAGTTCATTTCCAAAGTCACCCATTCTTACCTCCTTCTCTCTTGCTCAGAGTAGGTGTCCTTCTCTTCTCTCAACTATCCTCCCACCTCATCTCACTCCCTCACTTTCCCTAATTACATTGCCCTCCCCCAGTAGCCGTTCTACCCTAAATCAGCCTCACTCTCTCCACTGACTGTAAACACTAATCCCCATCCTAAAAATTCACTCTTCCCTTGATCCTGCATCCCTCTCAAGCCACTTTCTATCCCTCCCCTTCCCCTTCCCATCAAACCTCCTTTTTAAAAATGTTTACTTACTTTTTTTTTAAATGTTAACTTTCTCACTAAAGAAAATTTGGAAAATACTGAGAAACTGAACGAATTAAAAACAAGTGCCTCCTTTAGTCCTATATCTCAGATACAAACACTATTGACATTTTTTCTGTATTGTATTCATCTTCCTCTGCTCCATAGAGGTGCTTTGTAAAACAGAGTCAAATTACCCTGTAGTTTCAGTGGTCTATCCGGCTCTTAAGCTTGTAACTTAACATCGTAACATAAACAGTTTCTGTTACTACACAGGCCTCACAAACAGAATTTGTAATGACTGGTCAGTATTCCAACAAATGGTCACATCGTAGTTTACTTAACCTCTTCTATTGTTGGATATTTAGGTGGCTCCTGCCTTCTCACAGTTGTAAGTGGCATGACAATTGTTAAAAACAAGACAACAGACCCCAAATGGAGCTGCTAAACCCCACATCACCAAACGAGGACTTGACTTAAATACAGTTCTGGCTCTCCCAGAAACGGAATCTTAAACCAGTCAACCAGGAACTGTCTGGTCAGCAGTAGTTAGGTAACCTGCCACCATCCCCTAAAGGAAAGTAGCTTTGCAATAACCAACCCACTTTTCTGCCTAGTGTAACTTCCTTGTTCCTACCCCTTTCTTCCTGTAAGTCTTTCACTTTGTACAGCTCCTTGGAGCTTCTTGCTATCTGCTCAATTGGATGCTGCAATTTGAATCGGTTTTTGCTCAAACATACTAAAATTTTTTAGTATATGCCTCAGTTTATCTTTTAACACAATATTATTATGCATAACATTTTCCAATATTTATGAATACTTTCTAAGGGTAGAGTCTCAGAAATAGAACTAATATTCCAAAGTAATAGGAATATGTAAAGATTTTTGGCATTTATTGTCAAATTGCTCTCCAAACAAATTTTACTGATCTACACTGCCAAAATACGAGACTACCCATTTTACTGAACTTTTGCCATCACTCCACATCATCATTAATTCCCCCCCCAAAGTGTTAACTTATAATTGCTTTAGTAATTAAGAGATAATTTAGTATACCCCTATCACATCTCAATCCAATATACTTTGACTCATATTCACACCAATATAATGAAATTACTCTGGAGAAAGGTCACCATTGACTTCCTCATCTACCTAAGCCATCGATCCACTTATTAGTTTTTTCTTCTGTTAACTATTTAATCCCTCTGCAGTGTTGTTGTTTACCGCCCCCCCCCCCTTTTTTTTTTTGCAGTACGCGGGTCTCTCATTGTCGCGGCCTCTCCCGTTGCGGAGAACAGGCTCCGGACGCTCAGGCTCAGCGGCCATGGCTCACGGGCCCAGCCGCTCCGCGGCATGTGGGATCCTCCCGGACCGGGGCACGAACCTGTGTCCCCTGCATCGGCAGGCGGACTCTCAACCACTGCGCCACCAGCGAAGCCCTGTTTACCCCCTTTTTAAGCTCTTTGTCTCCATCTCCTCCAGACACCTCTAAAATGGTAGAGTCCCTGGGATTTTCATCTGGACTCTTCTCACTTTATATGCTCTGCATTGCACAACTTCAATTGATTGAGTCGTCTTATTCCATAAAATTTCCTCCTTCTGGTGTATTTTAACCCCTCCCCCCTGCATAATGGCCCTACACCCTCAGCATAGAAATGTACTCAAATCTCTCCCATTTGTTTTAAAGGCCCTTCCTCAATGCTGTATTCCTCTTTATCATGTGTTGCTTTCTTCTATTTACAACCAAGCTTTTAAGAACAGTGGTCTCAACTTCCTGAACTCCCGTTTCTTTTTTTAATGTTTTTGCTGTTTTTTTTTTCTTATATTGTTCACAGCTAGGATTACAGAGGTTGGGATGAGTTTAGCAACAAACTACATCAATGGGCTTAAAACAAATTTTTTTGTAATGGAATGGGCTCATTGGCAGCCCTAATCATGTTCATAAATGAGGATCGAAAATGCTAGTAGGCTTATTTCATACTAGGATTTCATACCTGGATTCAGTACGTCATGTCATCTCGTGAAGTATTATGTCCGTTTCCCTCTCGTTTCATAGTTATACATTTTGCACTCTTTCAACCTGGGCTTAACAGAAACTCCTATTTTTACTGCAGTTTGGCTCCCCCGCACAACCCCACCATTCCACTGAAACTGCTGTCAAGAAACGTCACCAGAAACCTCCTGGTGCTGATCCAGTGGATATCGGTTTAGCTCTTTTTTTTGTTCAAACTCTCAGTGGCATCTGACCCTCTGACAACCTATTTCCTTTTTGAATTCAATCCCTTGTCTGTGGAGCCTGGCTTTCTCCTTTGCAGACTTTTTTTTTTTTTTTTTAGCTCATCTTCCTCTGCTTGTCCCTTAAATATTAGTTTTCCCAGGGTTCCACCCTGATTCTCATCTTATGACCTTGCCTCCTCCTCCCTGCATCCTTACCTGGATGAGAGGGAGCTCATCCACTCCCACAGTTTTACCTCCTGTGGAACTGATGATGATCCTACTCATCCCCTTTCAGCTTCGGGTCCCTATATCAAACATCTATTATAAATCTCCACTTAGAGATCCATCAGGCTCTTCAGACTGAATAGTCCCAACTCAGTTCTCCATCTCCTTCTCTCCCAAACTTGCTGCACTCCCCTGATGGCTGTGCAACTCCTCAGCCCAGTCACCTGGCCTGAAACCTCTGGGGTCATTCTTGACCCCTCCCCACTCCTCACTGCCATATTTGATGGGTGTTGATTTTCTACATCCTTAATATATCTCAGATTCATCCCTTTCTCTCTGTTTGCACTGTCACTTCTGTCTCTGCAGCAGCATCACCTCTGACAGGTCTCACTGGTTCATGACTGTATCAGTCAGGGTTCAACCAGAGGATCGGAACCCTTGGGAGTTATTCCAAGGAGCTGGCTTATGCAGTTGTGCACCCCTCCCTGTTGTGGAGGCTGAATAAACAATCCCTCTAAGGCTGTCTCTGTATCTGATGCTAGAGCCTGAAGTCCACAGGGCAGGTGTTCTGGAAGAAAAGATTGATGTGAAGTGGGGGGATGGAGAGCAGGCTGGAACCCACAAGCATGAGTTGGAACCCCATGTCCATTCTTTTGCCTCTGACCTCATTGAGGAGGGTGTCCTGCAGAAGCTGGGTCTTTTATCATTGTTGCCTGGCGTGATCTTTATAAGAACCAAGTCTTTAAAACCCTACCGTGACTCCAATGCTCTGAGAAGGCTGTGCAAATCATACAGCACAGAGGGCCCTGAGGTCCCTGCCTGCCTACCTCTCTGGCTTGGTAACTTGTCCTTCTCCAGTCCTCCCCCTTCTCCCCTCCTCCCCTTCCCCTTTTAATTCACACACAGACACACACACACGCACACACACATGTACATGCACACACGTGTGCATGTGCACATACTCAAGTCATATAAAACTGCAGCAGAAAAGAAATTACCCATAATCTTTGGGGCCCAGTTTGTTCAAAATTAATGGTATTTTTGAAGTTTAGCTATCTTAACTCCAAAAAAAATAGGTGAACACTTGAAAAACTATGTTGTTACCTGTTAAAACACAGAAGAGGCTGGGAACTGTCACAAATTATGCATCACAAGCCAGGTATCCTCCATCACACAGGGATTTCATTATAAACAGCGTGACCCAATCCACAAACAATAAATGCTAGAGAGGTATGGAGAGGAGGGAACCCTCCTACACTGTTGGTGGGAACGTAAATTGGTACAGCCGCTGTGGAGAACAGTATGGAGGTTCCTTAAAAAACTAAAAATAGAACTACCGTATGATACAGCAATCCCACTCCTGGGCATATATCTGGAGAAAACCATAGTTCAAAAAGATACATGTTCATTGCAGCACTATTTACAATAGCCAAGACATGGAAGCAACTTAATGCTCATCAACAGAGGAATGGATAAAGAAGAAGTGGTACATGTATACAATGGAATATTACTCAGCCATTAAAAAGAATGAAATAATGCCATTTGCAGCAACATGGATGGACCTAGAGATTGTCAGACTGAGTGAAGTAAGTCAGACAGAGAAAGACAAATATCATATGATACCACTTATATGTGGAATCTAAAAAAAGGGTATAAATGAATTTATCTACAAAACAGAAATAGAGTTACAGATGTAGAAAACAAACTTATGGTTACCAGGGGGTAAATGGGGGCAGGGATAAATTGGGAGATTGGGATTGACTTAAACACACTACTATATATAAGATAGATAAGAACCTACTGTATAGTACAGGGAACTCTACTGGGAACTCTGCTCAATACTCAGTAATGGCCTATATGGGAAAAGAATCTAAAAAATGTGGATATATGTATATGTATAACTGATTCACTTTGCAATGCACCTGAAACTAACACAACATTGAAATCAAGTATACTCCAATAAAATTTTTTTTAAATTAATGAACCAAAAATAAAAGAAAAAAGAGCATGACCCTGTTCTCCTAAGTCAGGCCATCCTCCCTGTCATCACTGACTGTCATCTGCAGCCCCGTGATGCCTGTTATCTGCCACATGCCACTGGAGCAAATGATTCTCAAGTTACAATGGAATGGATCGAAAAATAGGCACTTATTTAAAAAGCCTTTTTAGAACATTTCTGGGTTTGGATTTGTTGGTGCTTAGACTCCCCTGAATCTGCTCTTACTTCGAGGTCTTGATCATGTGATCCCTCTGCCCTTCGTCATGGAACTAACTCTTGTTAACTTCAAAGCTTGTGTAGGATGTCACACCCACCAGGAAATCTTTGCTAGTTCCCTCTGGCCCCTCCATCTACCCAGGACTGGGTTAGGGGCTAATCCGAAGGCTTAACTTTTGTGGTTAGACTTACCACACGGTATTTCATCTGCTTCTCAGGCAGGGAATATGCTGTTTTTAGAGGATTTAGTTCCTAATCCCCAGCATGTAGCATAGTGCCTATCACAGCTTCATTCACTGGAGAAGAATTTAAGACATTATACTTGAATGAAGGAACTTGCTTCTTACCTGCACCCTCATCCTGCCAAAATCCTGATCCATCTGCCTGTCCACTGACGAGCCCAAAAATGCAAGCTTGGGACATTCAAATGAAGATCATTTCCCAGTGTTTTATACAATGCTGGTGTGAATACTATTTTTATAATTTTGTGGAGGGCAATGTGATAAATTATATCAAAAATTTTAGCATTAGGAATTGCCTTTAACTCTGTAATTCCATTTCTAGGCATTTGTACTAAGAAAATAATTAAGGGTGTGAACAAAGGTCTACCCACAATAATGTTAATTGTAGCATTGTTTATAACAGCAGAAAATTGAAAATAATCTATGCATCTAAAAAAGAGAATTAATTTGAATAATCGAATAAATTGTCAATGAACTACTATACAGTAATTGAAAATTAAATTCTACATGTAGGTTTATTTATATGTTAAGATGTACATGATCTATTGTTGGATTTTAAAAGCAACTTATAATACAGTAAGCACAGTATTTTATTATTTTTATAGAAAAAATATGTGTAACGTATGCATAGAAGAAAGTATAGTGGAATATTCTTGTCTTTTTTATTGTCTGTTTCTTAAATTTTTCTAAAATGCATATAAATTGCTTCTAAAATATTATTTTAGCAAGAGAAACATTTAAGTTACTTGTAGTGAGTTCTCCAATCCCTCTACCTAAGCTCTATTAATAGGCATAAATGCTTTGGGACCGAAAGAAAAAGAAAAAAATTACCAAGCATGGGACTGGCTGGGCATATATCACATACATGATCTCATTTGGTCCTGTAAAATGTATATGTTGCCTCCATTTATATTGATGAGAAAACTGAGTGCCAGAGAAAATGATTGTCTTGTGCCCGAAATCACACAGCTAGTGACAGATTCCATCCAACAGGTTCACTCAACCATAGGCTCCAGCCTTTCCTTCACACCACACAGCAGAGGCCCCACTTGGGAACACCCACCCATGAGGCCAGTGCCGGCGCTGGGAAGGGTGAAAACAAATTCATTCCCAAGGTCAGTGTCCTCTAATGTAAGCCCAACAGAGATCAGGGACCCTTGCATTAGCAGAAGGTGGATCGAAGCTGTGGGGCTTATTGGTTTTGCCCTGTAGTTAATGATTATCTATCTGAGTATGGACCCAACAAGTTTCACAATGAAGGAGAACAGCAAACACCACACACTCGCCCGGAAGAGCGCCAGGTTGGGGTGTCTTGCATTCAACCCCTGCTGGATGTGTGGTTTCAGGAGGATCATCTAATTTCTCCAAACTTCGGTTATCTCAATTACAGAATGTGAGGGTTTGTGGCCCAAACTCCAAGGACGCTTCCATCTCTGATGCTCTATCATCCTGTGATAAAACACATATCACACATGCAGGAAGGGCATCTTCACAGGAAGGGGAGCAGGAACAAACATTTCCAGTGTCTCAAAGACCCCAGTTTTCACCAACCCTCAGAGAGAGGTTTTCCTATTCTTGTTTTCAAGGTGAGGAAACTGGTTCTTAGAAAAGTTACAGGGGTGACTTCTCAAACTTCTGAGCAGCTTCCTATGTGGAACTTCACACTCTTTCTCCCTCTCCTAACCCCTTTCTTATTCTTTTTAAGAATCTGTGATTAGGATAACTTCCAAGTTTTCTAGAAAATTAGTGAAGGACAAGTTAATGCTTTCTCTAACAGAGTGGCAAAAGGTTGGCACATCTTTTTTCCTCTGATAGAAACACAGAGATCTTTGCCCAGCTCAGCTGCAAGTCCTTTAGCCTGGCTCAGGGGATACAAGACCAATCTTTCTTAAAGGGACATTCCTCGAAGCTTACTTATTCTTCACTTATTTCCCAGAAATATGATACACTCTGATTGCTGTAGAACACACAGCCTCCGTGTTCTTTGTGTGCTTTGAGGACCTGGATCCTGAGCATTTGCACTCAGTACTGTCAAAGACACTGCTTAGAGTATCCCAAGACTCAACTGTGTTTTGAAAGTGAAGGAAATTTAATAAATTTTTTGAACACTGAAAAGCAAGGTAATGGCAAGGTAATGCTTGTAATTTAGAAACAAAGAAGACAACTTCAGAAATGTTGCTCTCTGTTCATTCCCTACTAACTGGAAGATACTGGTGCAATGGGGAAGGGACAGGAAATGGAAAAAGTTCACCCACTCCCTCCAGATTCAGGGCAGGAGTTTTCAGACTTCCCTCCTTCTTTGCTACCCACCCTTGTATCATTATCCCTCTTCTTCTCTTCTCCCCTCTCTCTCGCCATCCACTGCTCCCCTTAGAGCTTCAACAGGAGCTGCTCAGTTCAGCTGGCAATTAGGTGGTAATTATCAGCAAAGGGCATAATTGAGATGTTACCTCCTGGTGGACATAATCCTCATCCTTGCCTCCAGTGAAGTGCGGACAGGGTTAGTTCCCTCCCCTCTGTGCTCCTATAGCATCCAGATGTGTGCATGTGTGTGTGTGTTAGTTAATCTTCATTATTGGCAGATTCTGTATTTGCGAGTTCACCTACTTTCTGCAACTTACTTGTAACCCCAGAATCCCTGTCCACACTCCTATTACTTTGGCAGATATGCACAGAGTGGTGGGAAAGTTGAGTGCCCGGATGGAGCAGTTTGAGTTTTGAGCTGAAGTCAAATGCGTTTGTGCCCTGCTTTCTGTTTCCACTCTGATGCTATAAACAAGTGTAATTTTTGCAGTCTATTTAGTGCCACATTTTTCACAATTTTGTGTTTTTTGTTGATGACTTCATTGTTTAAAATATCCCCCAAGCATAGAGCTGAAGTGAACAAGAAGGCTGAAAATGCACGTGTGTGGTAAGCTTCATTCAGGTATGAGTTACAGTGCCTGGTAAATTCAATGTTAATGAACTAACAGTAAGTACTAAATAAGATGTCTTTGAACAGAAACACATATAAAACAGGGTTATGTATTATTATTGATTTGATGAAAATGTTGTGACCAGAGGATCAGTGGACCAACACACACATACACACACACACACACACACACACACACACACACACACACACACCATATTGTATTTTCTCCTTACAAATATCCCTTCTCCTCTAGGCTATATGTTCCTTATGAGTTGGAACCCTGTCTAATTCACATCTCAATCTCCCCTTCTATTTAGTACCTGGTACATATAGGTGCCCACCAGGAATCTACTGAATGAAGAATGAACGACAATCTTCTAAAGTTGTTTGAACCACACTGCAAAACCCCCAGTCCATTGGACACCCCGCGCACAGGCCTGAATCCCCATATGGGTTGTTTCCTTGATTTCCCCAAAGTGATCAGTGTGGAGGTGTCAAGATAAAGTCATTTGTATTAGTACGTGTTTGAATAAAGCAAATGCCAGCTTCATAGCTATAATTTTATTCCCTGTCCGCTGCCATAATACATATTAATTATAACATGAGAAAGCCTTGGCTCTCTTGGGCTCCCTGGCCCCAAGAGTAAACATTGAGTAAACTTATGTAAAAAAAAGTGAGATGGCATTTTATAAAGGACGGGGTCCATCTTTTAAAAGAAAGAGTTTTTCTCTTTAGAAAATTTACAGAACTATAGTAGAACTCTGACAGTCAGTCTCTAAAATTCCAATAGAGTTACTATATAAATTCTGTCCTTGACTCTTTCCCTAAGCTCAGCCCTGGTGGCCTTATAGATCCTTGGGGCTTCTACTATCAAGGCCAAGAGGCTGTCTTCCAGACCTAGCCTCTCTCACTTGATTGGCAAACAATTATTGAGCAGGTACTGTCTGGTAAACATCACATGGGTATCCTGCAGGTATGTTGAATCCAGTATTTATTCCAAAATTTAGCTCCTCATCTCTTTCCTATCTTTCCCTCAAAACTACTCCTCTTCCTGGCATATCTCTTTCATGATACTCCTCCCTAACATTCTCCCCAAATCACATCTCTGCAGCCATTTCTGGCCCTTCTTCTCCCATGTCCCCCATCAGTGCTTGCCAAGGCCCTTGCATGTTGAGTGAATGAACAAACTAAGCAGATCAATCGGTGATTCTGTCCTGGCTTCAAACTGTTGAAGCATTCCCTCCTCAAAGGTATCAGGATCTAGAGAGTATGAGGTAGAAATTATCAAAAGTAACGGAAAGGAGGAAAGCTCAGGGATGAAGACTGGGCCAGAACAAGCACAGCATCAGTCCTCATTGACTCAGGGTTCCAGAAGTGGTACAGGGATCATCGGTGTGGTCAGTCATTTCATAGAAAAATGAACATATGCACTCAGTCTAGTGGGAGTGTGAAGTGGTACTTCTGAAATCCATGTGTAATGCTGTTTTGGGGAATGTCTCAAGCTATAAGCATTTGGCCCCAAAACTTAAATCTTCTCACTGGGAGATCACTTTACATTTAGGGTTTCCTGTTACATGGAGCTTAGTCTGCTTGGACTGCTATAACAAATACCATAGACTGAGTGGCTTAAACAACAGAAATTTATTTCTCATAATTCCAGAAGCCAGAAGTCCTTGGCTAGAAGTTCAAGATCAGGGTGCCAGCCTGGTTGGGTTCTTGATGAGGACTCTTCTGGCTTGTAGACAGCCACCTTCTTGCTGTATCCTTACATGATGGAGAGGAAGAGCTTTGGTCTTTTTCCTCTCATAAGGGCACCAATTCCATCACCAGGGGTCCACCCCATGATGTCATCTAAACCCGATTACCTCCCAAAGACCTTACCTCCAATACCATCACACTAGGGATGGGGTCTTCAACATATGGATTTTGAGGGGACACATTCAGTGTGTCCACTGAATGAATTCTATAGCATTTGGACATTTATGGTAAATAATGCTACTAATAATTTCCTGCTTCTTAATCATTATCTGGTATTTATATAACTAGCAACTTTATAGCATTTCTAACTTTTTATTTTGATTATCTTCAAAATTACAGAATAGTAGTCGTACAAAGACCTCTCAGATACTCTTTGCCCTTATGAACCAATTGTTGATATTTTGTCAAACTGTCTCTGTCTCTTTCTCTCTCTCTCTCTACACACACACACATACACACTCAGATTAATGTTATTTTTTTCATAACCATTTGAGAATAAGTTACAGATATCATCACTTTTCTCTTTATTCCTAAATACTTCAGGTCTATTTTCTAAGAACAAGCACATTTTCTTACATGATCACAGTATCGTTATCAAATTCAGAAAATTTAACATGTATATACAATTATATAATTTACATTCCGTTTGCAAAATTTGTTAACTTTTCCAACGGTATTTTTTAAAGCAATCTTCCCTCCTTATCTCAAGATTCAATCCAGGATCAAACTGGAATCACATATTGCCTTTAGTTACAAAGTCTTTTTAATCTCCTTTAGTCTAGAATAGCTCTTAGGCTTTTCTTTGCCTTTCATGAGTTGCCATTTTGGAAGAGTACAAACTCGTTCTGTAGAAAACCCTTCAATTTGGTGTGTCTAATCTTTCCTCCTGATTAGATTTAGGTTATGCTTTCCCCCTCCCCACAAGAATACTGTGGAAGTGCTGCTGTGTCCTCAGTGCATCACATCAGGAAACATGTGGTATGTTTGTCCCATTACTGGTGATGTTAATTTTGATTGTTTGGTTAAGGTGGTGTCTTCCATGTTTCCCTGCTAATGTAATTATAATTTTTTCTTTTACAACTAATAAGTAATTAATAATTAATAAGTAGTTTGTAGGGAGATATTTTGAGACTATACAGATAACCTATTCCATATAAAATTTTCATTCAATCATTTTAATATACATTGATGATTCTTGCCTTAATTAATTATTACAATGATGGTTACAATATTGATTTTCTGTCATTTCGTCTATATTTAGTAATTGGCATTTTCTTG
The DNA here is from genome assembly GCF_008692025.1 of Phocoena sinus. Classification (NCBI taxonomy): domain Eukaryota; kingdom Metazoa; phylum Chordata; class Mammalia; order Artiodactyla; family Phocoenidae; genus Phocoena; species Phocoena sinus. Next base: position 63,727,589 of record NC_045766.1, read on the forward strand.
TAATCAAAAGTTTTTCCTTCTTCCTTATTTAGTTAGTACCAGTAGAGACTCATAGATCACTATTTTATTAACTAAGTTTAATTCACAACTATCATTATTTGTTTTGATGCTCAGGCTGTCCTAGATTTGGCAGTTGATTTCCTTCAAGTGGTTCCTTTTACGTGAACTAATCATTCTTTCAGTACTTGCTTACTTTCTGGCACAAGGCCATCTTGTACTTTTTCTCTTCCTGGAATTAGCCACTTCTTCAAGGAGGTTTGCTTGCTTTTCATGGGGACCAGTGCATAGAAACCAAGATCTGAGCACTCGATGGGCTCACTGCTACTGAGTGCCTTTGCTTCTAGGTCTGCACAGTGGACAAAACTGGAAAGAATAGTAATTTCATACGGTTCAACAGTCACTCGTGCTACCTATGTAAAATTATGAGTTTACATGGGATTTGGTGAGATCTCTCACTGAATACACCTCCTCCTTGCCCCACTCGACTTTGGCTGTCCCGTATCCCTTTTTTCCAGCTTTACTGTGATGTAATTAATATCGAACATTGTATAAATTTTAAGGTGTACAACATGATGATTTGATATATGTATATATTGCAAAATAATTACCATAATACGGTTAGTTAACACATCCATCACCTAATATACCTGCCATTTTTCTCTTTTTTGTGTGTGGTGAGAAGATTTAAGATCTACTCTCTTAGCAACTTTCAAGTATACAACACAGCATTATTAACTAATCTAACTAATGTCACCATGCTGTATGTTAGATCCTCAGAACTTACTCATATTATAACTGGAAGTTTGTACCCTTTGCCCGCCATCACCCATTTCCCCCACCTTCTAACCTATATCCTTTTACTTCAGCGGAATCTCCTTAACCCCCAACATGCAGACCAAATCCAGAAAAGAAGCTACTGAATCATAGCAGAGCTTCCACTGAAAGAAAATATGTCAGAGCTGCAGCCCCTCCATGACAATGTGTCCTGAAACCAAGTTCTGGTTCTGTTAATTTGGCAGATCTTACACTTGGGGTATTAGAAAGGACATATGTTTTGGGGTGACACAGTCATCAATTGGGCATGAAGATAACTTCCAACAAGGCTTTATGAGGGTTGAGGGAGCAGCTCCTCAGAGAGAGTCTGTCCCTAATTAAATCTTAGCCTTCTGTCTGGACCATGCCTCTAATTCAGGAACCAGGGTGTATGCCCAGCACTGGATGCCAGCTCTTGAAGGCCAAGTGTATTGTTGCCTGGCATTCTGAAGTGACAAGGCAGTCTATTTGCAGGATATAAAAGGGTGATCTGGGCTTCCCTGGTGGCACAGTGGTTGAGAGTCCGCCTGCCGGTGCAGGGGACGTAGGTTTGTGCCCCGGTCCGGGAAGATCCCACATGCCACGTAGCGGCTGGGCCCGTGAGCCATGGCTGCTGAGCCTGTGTGTCTGGAGCCTGTGCTCCGCAATGGGAGAGGCCACAACAGTGAGAGGTCCACGTACCACAAAAAAAAAAAAAAGGGTGATCAGAGAGGAAGAACTTGGTGGTGTTTGTCCAGCCTGCTGGGGAGATGCCAGAGAGACATCCCTCTCCAGTGTAAGTTAACCATCAGGCATCTGGTTTATACATCAGTTGCTTGTGCATAGGGTTAGTGTGGGTTGGCCCCCAGGCCTGAGTGACCCTGGGTACCCTGCAAAGCTGAGACATCCTTGATATCTCTTCAGAAACCACCACTGCTGCCGCCAGCCTCCTTCATTAAAGTGAGTGTGAGATGTGGCTTGGAGATCCTACCCCCCTTCCCTTAGGGTCCCTTGTTATCTTTTAGAATCTCTTTGGTGACATGCTGAGGGCCAGCTGTGTCCCAAGCACTTTATTTGTGTGCAGGACCCTGCCTGACCCTCACATCTTTCCTATGGGTTAAATGTGGCCTCAATCTATGTATTAACACTCACAGGGCTGACAAGTGGTAGAGCTGGGATCACACCCAGGCTTGTTTGAGCCCAGAGTCTGTGCTCTTGGCCGCAACACCATAGGGATTCTTGGAGAAAATCCCACTTTCGATACTGCAAAGATTTGCCCCAAGAATATTTTGATACTGAAAGATGAGCTCTAAACCTTCTGAATTTTTTCATACATTGCCTATATATTACTGATAAAAGGGAGAGAGAGGTTCCAGTGTCCAGGAAATTTAGGAGACAGACTGTCAATGGGTGGCCTGAGGCTACTGGGTGGATTGGCAGAAACAAATACCTTTCAGTTTATAGAGGAGGCAGTTGGAAGGGTTGGAAGGGCATAGAAGGTAAACTACATAATTCACATTTTTTGTTTTTACTGCTGCTCCAGCTCCCCCTTCCTTGGATACCCTCCCTGCCTTGCCCATCAGGCATACTCCCATTCCTCCTTCAAGCCCCAGCCAGAATGTCACTTCCTCTGGGAAGCCTTTCCTGACTTCTCCAGCAGAGCTAGTTCCTCCCCCATTGCTTTCCTAGAAGCCACTCACTGAGGACAAGAACTCTGCCTTCTTCTCTGAAACCATATAGACTAGATGTACACCCTGCTGTAAGACCTTGGGCAAGCTGCTTAACCTCTCTGTTCCTCAGTTTTCCTCATTTGAACAATGGAAATTATAGTGGTACCTACAGTGCTGGGCTGGTTGAGGACCTTAAATGAGAGGAGGAACACAAACTCTTTAGCACAGGGCTGGCACACACTGAGAACTCAGCAACGGTACTTATTATGTGTAATGCTGAGCCTTGACAGCATATGGAATAAATGTTCGTGGAAGGAAGAGAAGATAAAAGGAGGAAAGGAGAAGAGAGAGAGAAACACAGCAACCAGCTGCAGAGATGGTCTTTAACAAGGGCAGTGCCAGCCTGACATTCTGGAGCTGTGGCTGCTGACCATTCTTCCTGAGTACACAGCCCACCCTCTCAGGTCAAGACTTGATACCACTTTTCTTCCTCCCCAGGGACCTAATCCTATGGGCTGTGCCTCTCCCAGCTGCAGCAAACAATGCCTCACCTGGTCGACCTCTCCCTGTTGTAAAATCAACAATCCGCTATCTCTGCTCTGAATCACTCCATTGTCAGGAGGCTGGAGGGAGGGGAGCCCAGGTACCGCCCCCCTCCTGGCTCAAGGATAATCAGCCCTGTTTTTCCTAACCTGGCCCTCTTAGCTGTGACTCTGTTCGGGTGGGCTGGGAAAAGTCGCCAGCAGAGTCGCCTGGAGTCTGTGCTATGTGAGACAAGGTGAGGACCACAAGGACAGTCACGGCTGTGACAGCAGATGTTGTCCCACGTGTCCTATGCACCAGGGCTGTACCAAGCACCTTGCACTTACCTCCCCTGTGACCAGTCTTCACTGAGGCCTCAGAACATGGCGGTTCCCACTACCTTCCTTGGACGGGAGAGCCTGTGCCATCTAGTCAGTGGCCCCATCTGATTGTTAGCACCTTAAATGAGGCGTGCCATAGTGTAAAACGAGTGGAAACGATCTCATTCATAAATCTTTCTATTAATGACAGATTGAAATGATGATATTTTGAATCTATTGGATTAAGTCAAATGTTAAAATTAATTTCACCTGCTTTTTTCTTTCTTTACTTTTTAAATGTGGCTACTAGGAAATTTAAAATAAAGCATGTGACTTGCAGTGTGTTTTATGGAAAGCACTGGATTAGATGATCACCCTAAACCAGAGCCAAGGTTTAAAGCTGGGTTGATGGCTCCACAGCCTTGCTCTCACGTTCCTATGCCGAACTGCTCTGCTGATTCTAAAGTCCTCCACATACGCGATGGGGACAAAACAGAAGTGTACCTGGGGTGGGGCTCCTGGGGAAAGACCAAATGTGTTCCCCTCTTTCTACAAGTAGGTGCAGGTATGTGTGTGTGTGAGCCTGTGCGTGCTGGTGTTTTATGGGCAAGGAAGCTAAATGTTACGGCACCCACAGTGTCTCAGGCCATCTACAAAGCAAATGGCAGAGGCAGAATTTAAACCCAGGTCTATCTGACTCCAAAGACCGGCCTCCTCTCCCTGCTGCCTCTCACAGGGCTCCATACTCCACAACCTAGCAGGTGGCTGGGCCCAGGTTGTTTGAAACTGGCTCGAAACGCAGATTCCCTGGGCTCTGGAGAACAAGTTCCATCTTACCAGATCCTAGGAGAGATCTCTCCTGGAAAATGGAACCGTGTCAGGTAAAGAGAGGGGCAGGCATGCCTTCAAGGCAGGGCTGAGGGCTCTCAGCAGTCACCTGATCCTACACTCGATTTCACAGTTGAGGAAACTGATGCCTCTCAGCCGTGGTCTACACAGCCAAGGGCTGAACCAGGACATTCGAGTCAAAGTCCAGTTTCCTCCCCGGTCAGTCAGAGTTTAATCGCCCTTTAATCTATTTGCCTTTCTTCTTAGTTGCGGTGAAGGCCTTTACCCCTGCATGTCCAATGCATTTCCTCAGGCCCCAAACTCTCTCCTCCTCTTTCGGCTTCTCTTCAGTCCTGTCTCCTCCGTCCTTCCCAGCCTCTTTCTGTACATCATCTGAGCCCTGTGAATGTTTGTTCCCTCGCTGGCTGTAAATCTTTGTCGTACTCCAATAATTGAACGTCTGACGTCCATGCCCATTTCTGGTTTTCATACCCATTTTCCTACTGTTGCTTCTGGTTGAAAACAATGCTTCATGCCCATCTCTAAGGAGCTGGGATCATTAGATTTGAGTTTATAAATCAAGCCCTGAAAACCGATTGTTTGCTCACAGAAATTAGTTAGGGGCTGTATCATATTAAGCTAATTAGTCTTATTAACCCTTGATTACCGAGAGCCTAACACAGTCCTGGCATAACCCTAACCCTCAATCAGTGTATGTGGGGTTTCAAGTAACTGCCATGATTATACCTATAACACTAGCTATCCTGGGTAACAAGTGTGGGTCTAGCCCTCCTCGTATAGAATCTCCTATGAGGCAGGCCCTGTGATTAGCCCATTTTACAGATCTGGCTTTTGAGGTTTATGGTGGTCACCTGACTTTCCATGTTCATTCAGTTGGTAATTAAAAGAGTTACAATTAGGCTATTGCTGTAATATTTGCTCTGATGAAAAAGATTCTAAACCAGAAGTTTTCTATAACTGGTTCTGCCACTAATTCATTTATGATTTTTGTTAGGCACTCCCTTCCTATACCTCAGTTTTCTCACCTCAGAAATCTGCTGGTCAGAGTCACTAAATTACCATTAAGGGTACAGTACTTTTCTGTGAGTCTGTATGCTACCACCAAGAGATCTACAGTGACCCCCAAGAACATGGTGATCGATGAAGAAAAAACTATTTTCCACTCAACTTTTTAATAAAAATTTAAATTTTATCACAATAGCTAATTACAGTAATCCTTATTAGCAACACAAATCATTATATTTAAGTTTAGTATGAAATTAAAGTTTTAAATAAACAGATAATATTAAATGACTTGCTTAGGTTTAGTTCACTGTTATCAGCCGTGACTACCATACTGCACATTTCAGTTCAGGGAGGGACATTTCTTTCAAACCACTCGGAATATCTCCACTTTCAGTAAAAAACCTTCATACATCTGAGCAGTTTCCTATCAAAAAATCTCACAGATAGCTATCCTTATTTACCAGTGCAGCAATTCCAAAACTGGATTTTGCAGGTTAATAATAAGTATCACAAAAATCTCTCTTATAGTCAAGTTAGTATAGGAAATTGTGATATAAATAGATTTCTGCACCTCAAAACTTCAGAGAGCCTTTAACATGCTCGTGTGTGTTCAGACTCTATAAGACTGCGCATCTATGGATGCAGCAGTTCCTAAACTTCTTTGAGCACAGAACACTGAGGGCGGCGGGTGGGAAGGCTGGAGAGAGGGGTGAGTAATGCACATATCTCACGGAATAGGGTTCTATAGAATACCTTCTATGGTAGCCTAGTCTAGAAGCTTCCCTTCTCTTGTGACAAGCTATTTCTGATGTGTGTATGTGTTTTCAAATAGAAAGTTTTAAAAGATGTTTGTGCTTTGTACAGTTCCAGTCAGTAGTAACTTCCAAGTGGAACCCCAAGCAGAAGCTAAAAGAGAAAAGCCAGGGTGCGAACTAGTGTATTCCTGTATTTCAGCCCACCCTCCAATCATCATCTCTCTCTTAACAATAGTATTAGGTTTTAGCCTCTGAGCAAGTTTGCTTCCACGCAGATCCATAGAAAAAAGTGTAGAATTGGAGTGTGATGCAAGAACTATTGACATGCCATTCACTTTTCTTTTTAAATTAATTAATTAATTTATTTTTGGCTGCACTGGGTCTTTGTTGCTGCTCACTGGCTTTCTCTAGTTGCCTAGAGTGGAGGCTACTCTTCGTTGCAGTGCGTGGGCTTCTCATAGAGGTGGCTTCTCTTGTTGTGGCACATGGGCTCAGTAGCTGTGGCTCGCAGGTTCTAGAGCGCAGGCTCAGTAGTTGTGGCGCATGGGCTTAGTTGCTCCACGGCATGTGGAATCTTCCCGGCCCAGGGATAGAACCCATGTCCCCTGCATTGGTAGGTGGACTCTTAACCACTGCTCCGCCAGGGAAGTCCCTCACTTTTTTTTAATGTAAATGAAGTCCTTGTTTTAAAAAAACTAAATGAGGCTAAATAGAACACTTTTTTAAAAAGTTTAAAAATTTTGTTTTTTATTGAAATATAGTTGATTTAAAACTATATTAGTTGTGTTGGTTTCTGGATGTACAGCCAAGTGATTCAGTTATACATATGTATGCATATTCTCTTTCATATTCTTTTCCATTATGGTTTATTACAGGATACTGAATATAGTTCCCTGTGCTATACAGTAGGACCTTGTTGTTTATCTATTTTATATATAGTAGTTTGTATCTGCTAATCCAAAACTCTTAATTTATCCCCCCCTCACCCCTTTCTCCTTTGTTAACCATAAGCTTGTTTTCTATGTCTGTGAGTCTGTTTCTGTTTTGTAAATAAGTTCATTTGTGTCATATTTTAGATTTCACATATAAGCAATATCATATATTTGTCTTTGTCCTACTTCACTTAGTATGATAATCTTTAGGTCCATCCATGTTGCCACAAATGGCATTATTTCATTCTTTTTTATGGCTGAGTAACATTCCATGATATATATATATATATATATATATATATATATATATATATAATCTCACATCTTCTTTATCCATTCATCTGTCAATGGACACTTAGATTGCTTCCATGACTTGGCTATTGTAAATAGTGCTGTTAAGAACATTGGGGTGCATATATCTTTTTGAATTAAGAGTTTCCTCTGGATATATGCCCAGGAGTGAAATTGCTGGATCATATGACAACTCTATTTTTAGTATTTTAAGGAAGCTCCATACTGTTCTCCATAGTGGCTGCCCCAATTTACATTCCCACCAACAGTGCAACACACCCTCTCCAGCATTTATTATTTGTAGCCTTTTTAATGATGGCCATTCTGACTGGTGTGACGTGATACCTCATTGTAGTTTTGATTTGCATTTCTCTAATAATTAGCAATGTTGAGCATTTTTTCATGTGCCTATTGGCCATCTGTATGTATGCTAAACAAAACTGTTTCTAGCCAGATCCCAAAATGCTTTAGGAATCTCATGTGGGCCTTTATGTAGATGATATGGGGTTAAAGCCCTTTTTCAGATATAACAAGAGTGGTGATCCTGGGAGGTGGAGCATGAAGTCACTGAGCCCCGTTAGCACCGTGATTCCGGGCTCCAAGATGGAGATAAAAATCAGTGTGGCCAGGACATCAGCTAGAAGCAAGGTGCTAGGGGCATATTCTGACTCAGCTGGAGCCCTGGACACAAACCAGAACTCAATCATGACCTCTTGGGAGCCTTGACCCAAGGATTTATTTTGATTTCTTGGGAAACGGTTAGGAAACTGACATCTGTTTACATGTAAACATGAATGTGAGATTACTCAGGGGTCTAAGGTTACAGATAGTGGCAAATTCCATCCAAAGTACTGACTCAGGGAAATCCACATTTAGAATTCAAAGAGATAAAAGAGGACATTGTGCTTCAAAACCTGATCACTGGTTTAGCTTGCAATCACAAAGCTGCTCAAGTTGGCCTCAGAGCCCTATAAACAGCCCGGTGCCTGCAGCTCTGCATACTGACCCCTCCTGGGCCTTGCCCCCCACAGGATGAGTCTGTTCCTACCTCTGGCGCTCTGCACCCTGGCCGCCTGCTGTGGGGCTGTATCTCCACCCCAGCCAGCCCCCAGCCCCTCGCATCTCCTCTCCCTTGCCTGCAACAACTCATATGTGCTGGATATCGCGAACTTCATCCTGCAGGACATCAACAGGGACCGAAAGGACGGCTACGTGCTGAGCCTCAACCGAGTGAGCGATGCCCGTGAACACACACAAGAGGTAAGTGGCAGTACCCTCTGGGGCAGGTGTTTGCACAATTCGGGGAGGCTGGCCAGGGCACGGGAACCCAGAGACACCTGTTGGCAGGTGTTTTCCAAATCAGGAACCCTGTTGAGTACATGTTGCTCTCCTCTGCCAGGGTGCTACAGGTTCCTACTGTTATTAGAAACAAGTGCTAACGGTATCTGCTCAGAAATGTGTGTCCCACCGTTTATAAGAAATCTTCACAAACGTCATAGCCTTTGGCTTTGCCATAAAACAGGGACCTTTTTTGCTGGTATTTAGGAGTTTCTGCTTCATGTGGGTTGTGCATTTCTCCTCCCCTTCCCACAGGCTGGTCTGGGGTCTCTGTTCTATTTCATGCTGGACGTGTTAGAGACTGGCTGCCATGTGCTCAGCAGGAGGTCGTGGAAGAATTGTGGGGTGAGGACCTTACATGAATCGGTAAGTACTTGTGTCCAGGAGCTCGAGGGGGAAAACTAGGTGTTCTCTGTCTACAGCATGAAGATGGTTCAATTGTGCCATCTTTAAATGTCCCTCTTTAAAATCTCTTTGGCGGGGTGCCTATGTGGTTATTCCAATTCTACAGACAAAATAGAGTTTAATCAGAGGGGTGTCTGAGGCTCCCACTGGGGTCATGACACCAGAATTGAAAAGTTGCCCCCAAATTATTTCCTACATCCAAGACCTTTCTGTAGGCTCTGAGCTAGTGTTTAAATTGAGAAAAAAAGATCTGAAGTGTAGTGCTCTAGAAGTATGTCTAAGGAAAACTGTAGAAGTAATGGAGGGGGAACTTTTTAATTTGTTTTATTTTGCTTTAGTTTGTTTCACTGAACACTGATATGAGATTTGAGGCTGGACACAGGGAGGGCTATGGTATGGGAGCTCTCAGAGGTGCCATGGAAGGATTTCCTGGAATCATAGAACGTAAAGGGAGTCAGAATTGATCCTATTAAAGATGACCATAGAAGAGGCTTGAAAATAACATAGTCAGTTTTCATTTGGTTCTCAATTATCCTGAGATTATTTTCATTAATTTATATGAAATTTTATGAGTACAGGAGTGTGATATAAGTGTTTAGAAGTGAACTATTTGACCAAGATATCTTTTTCTAATCATTTAACCAAATTTGTCAAACTGCACCTACATGGTTTTGAAAAGCAAATAGTCTATTTACTGTATTGTGAATTACATTTGTTAAGGTGACACTAGCTGCTATAACACATACACTAAAAAGCGTATACTGATTGCAAAATGATAGAAGTTGATCCCCATTCACATAAAGTTCAAAATAGAAATTCTTGATCAGGAAGGGGCCTTCCTCCAGGAGTGATTTGGAGACCCAGGTACCTTCCATGTTGTGGCCCTAGACTCTGCTGCCTTCAGCTCGTGGCTTCTGTGGTCCCCATGCTCATCTGCATCGAGCTATGGAAAGGGAAAGAGCACGGAGGACAGACAGCACGTGGGAGAGCTTTATGGGCTAGACCTGGAAGTGCTTACACATCACTTCTGCTCACCATGCTGTGGTTAGAACTCAGTTACACACAGTCTCACCTAAGCAGGAAGGAGGCTGGGAAGAAGGCAAGCTGTGTCTCAGGAGAAGGTTAAACTGTCTAATGATCAGCTGGCCGTTTCCCCACCCCAAACTACTAAAATTGACCTTAAGTTTCTTGTTCTTTAAAAATGAAATGTCCAAGGCTTCCCTGGTGGCGCAGTGGTTGAGAGCCTGCCTGCCGATGCAGGGGACACGGGTTCGTGCCCCGGTCCGGGCAGATCCCACATGCCGCGGAGTGGCTGGGGCCGTGGGCCGTGGCCGCTGAGCCTGCGCATCCAGAGCCTGCGCGTCTGGAGCCTGTGCTCCGCAACGGGAGAGGCCACAGCAGTGAGAGGCCCGCGTACCGCAAAAAAAAAAAAAAAGAAATGTCCAATTTCATTCTGGGGGTATTTAAAAGTCTTAGTTCATTCCACTGCGTCATAAAATGTATTTGTTGGTTCCAGGTTTATGGTCAATGCAAAGCAATATTTTACATTAATAAGGCAAGAAGAATTTTCTATTTACCTGCTTATAATTGTACTCTTCGCCCAGGTAAGAGATCACTTCGATTTTGTGCATTTTAATAATAGATAGAAAAAGAGTATTTAGCTATACTATGCTATAGTGTATAGGGTTTCTCCCATCCTTACTTCCTATTCATTCCAAAGCCAAGTTCTTCATATATCCAACACTTGCACTGCTCCTCTTCCCACAATTAATCTACATTGTGTCCTACATCAAATCCTAAATTTTCAGTCAGACATAAATGGCATAACCTCTTTGACTGGTCCCCAGGCTTCCTTTCTAGCTATTTCTGCCTTATTTCCTTGACTATACCAACTCTGCCCTCCATTCAACTGGATCGCTCACTATTTTCTGAATACACATCACACTTTCCAATCTCTGCATCTTGTTTGTTCTTCTCCCTCTGCTGAGGATGCCCTCCACTGATAACCTCTGCCCTTGGAACTCATAAGCGTTCTTTAAAGATCATTGTCAATGCTGCTTCCTCCACCACGTTCTCTATTCAAGAAGCTCCCCCTCCCCTCAAAAGACAAACAAAAAGTGGTGCTTTCCTATTCTACAGCCCTATACAACTTTAACCTAACCATTCATGGAGTACAGACCATGCACTGCCTTGATTTGGGGTCTTCTGTCTTATATTGTGTAGAACGTTTTATCCCTTCTTCCTCTCTGCTACAACTCTCCCCCAGTTCCTATCAAGTGTAAGGAGTCTGTAATATCATTGAATAAATTAATAAATACATACATTCATTCTGGGTCTCTCTTTGAACAGCAAGCATCCATGGCATGGGAAAATAGGATATGGCTACTCATCAAACTATTATGTGTGTGTGACTCCCCTGGGAGATCTTGTTCAAGTACAGATTCTGATTCCATAGGTATGGGGCAGGGCCTGAGGTTCTGCATTTCTAACAAGCTCTAGGTGATAATAATGCCGTTGGTTCCTTTGAGAGGGCAGCAGATCTAAACCTTCCTGGTTGTGAAGATGAGACTCGCCTAAATTAGAGGACAACAGCCAGTAAAACGGATCAGGTCTTAAATGGAAGTCCTAGGTACCTGAGGTATGGGAGGTCAGGAAATGACATGTGGGGATGGTGCCGGGAGTGACAACTGTGGGTGTAACTTCCCCACAAAATGCCCGAATACATCCAAATAAACACACAGTTGATCAAAACCATGTGCTTGCTTTGTCAAAACAACTTCTAGACAAGTTTCCTAGGCTGACTTTTATACAAGTTTTGCCACCCCCTGCTCCTCCCGATCAGACATTCTAGCTGTACCATTAGTGTGATTATCCTATCCAGTCATACAGTGGTTTGATCAACTTTTATTTTCCAGCTTACTTGCATTTTCTAACCAAAGAGGGTGTGCTTCCACCTTCCATATGTCATTCACTCACTCATTCATTCAGCAGGTGTTTACTAAGCACCAACCATGCATTAGACATTATGTTAGGTGTTGGCAACTAAAAGGTAAATAAAACGTGACGGTAATGAAATCCCAACTCAGTCTGCTTTACAGAGGCAATAATGGTGGAAGATATTGAGCTAATTAGGAAAATGTTCTTATACCAATATACAGTTGACCCTTGAACAACATGGGTTTGAACTATCATGGTCCACTCATACATGGATTTTTTTTTCACTAAATACATACTGTAATATTACACTATATGCAGTTGGTTGAATCCATGGATGCAGAACTGTGGATACGGAGGGCTGAATGTAAAGTTAAACTGGGATTTTTGGCTGTCTGGAGGGTCAGCACCCCTAACCGCCGTGTTGTTCAAGGGTCAACTGTACTATATTATGTGTTTTTTAACTAAATGCCTAGGGTAAAAAAATTTGTGTAAGGTGAAAAAATATTGCTTTTTTTCCTTTTAAATTATGAAAGTAATACACGCTCATTGCAGAAAACTCTGCAGTAAGCTAACTTTCTTTCTAAATAATGCTTTTCCACTCCATCCTTGACAAAGCTGAGCATTATCTTTTTTTCTTTCAATCTCTGCTTCTGTTGTGATCATATGATTTATAGGATTATGTATCATTAAGGAGTTTTATTTTTAAACTTGCTCCCTTTGGCATCAACAGTTTCTCGAAGTAAGATTACCACGATGTGCCCTGACTGCCCCAGCTCCAGCCCCTATGATTTGTCAAACCCCAAGTTCCTGGAAACTGCTACTGAGTCTCTTGCAAAATACAACAATGAGAGCCCCTCGAAGCAGTATTCTCTTGTCAAAATCACCAAGACTTCTAAGCAGGTGAGGCTGAAAGGCCAGTTACAACAATATGTCTCATAACTGTTGCTATCGCTATCGAGGCCCTCTTTTTGATTAGAACCCTAAAAGCCTTTGCTTCATTCCCTACCTTTGGTAACCCTGATGCACATTCAATCATGTTTTAGTTTCTGAGTCATTCCATGGGATTTCCGTTAGAGTTGTGTGGTATGATTTTACTTCATTGCCCTGAAGGCAAGAAGGGAAATGGACTCACAGTCTCCTCGGGCTATTCTACTTAGGTTCACTATTTACTACCACATTCCCATATCTGGTTGACCTTGGACCACTTAGCAAGTCAAGTTCTACTCTGCGTTTTAAGTACAGGAGTGGATGTTGAGTTTTATGGGTTAGGGGAAATGTTCATTTGTACCTAAATTATGTTGATATCTATCATATGGAGAAAAGCTAATTTAAAAACAAATTTACATGAGGAAAAATAAGCTCACCCAGGGGAAGGTTTTTAGAGCCCAGTTAAATCCTTAAGAAGGGAAGAAAGGTATGGTGATTATGTTTTCTAAACAACAAAATCATAATACGTGGTTTGATCATGGTGGGGATTACAGGGACAAAAAGAGACCTGTGTTGACAATGACTCTGGGAATGTATGGTTTCTGTAAATATAATGTTGCCAAATCTGACTCATTTCTCCACTTGAGAAGGTTTGATTTTTATTTCTCACCTCTTGTCTCCTACCAGTGGGTGTTTGGCCCTGCCTACTTTGTAGAATATTTAATCAAAGAGTCATGTACCCAGTCCCAGGCTAGCAGCTGTGCACTTCAGCCCCCTAACTCTGTGGTGAGTATTGTTGACTGTCTTCATAATTTAAGCTTTGTGCTCACAGATCATCTATATATGTTTATTGAGCATAAATTATACATGAAATGTTGTAATGCATGAGACACTTTTCTTCCGCTTAAGGAGCAACTGACTAGTTAGAGATGGCCCAGATGCAATAGTATTTGATTGTAAATGCAGTTTTCATCAGCAATGTGATGCCTTTGCCAAAAATGATCATAGGAGGCTATAAAAATATAAACAAATCTCCTCAGTGGTTGGTGGTAGTCCTGCTTTTATCCAAACAGACCCAGTTACATTTGGAATACAGCATGGTGTTCCATTCCTTGGACCACTCTTTAAGAAGGACAATGTGAAACAGGGCTTCTTTCAAAGAATGCAGCCAAGATGGGGAGGGTGCTCTGAAACTATCTGAAGCACACCTAGTAGGAATGTCAATTGGCAAAATGTATTGTAGCACAATTAGGAAAAATGCAAGCATTTTTCCCCCCTTATTCACTTAGTTATAATAAAATTTTATTAAGATATAATTCACACACCATAAAATGCACCATTTTCAGGTATACAAGTCAGTGTTTTTTAGTCTATTCATAGAGTTGTGCTGTCATCACCACTATCTAATCTTAGAATATTTTCATCAGCCCAAAAAGAAACTCCACATCCATTAGCAGTCATTCCCTTTGCCCTCTCACCTATGCCCCGGGAAGCCACTAGTCTACTTACTGACTCTATGACTACATTTTTTGAACATTTTATATAATGGAACCACACTGTATGTGGCCTTTTGTGTCTGGCTTCTTTCACTTAGCAAAATGTTTTCAAGGGTTATCCTTGTTCAGCATTGATATATCAGTGCTTCATTTCTTTTAATGGCCAAATAATATTTCATTGCATGGATATACCATGTATTGTTTATCCATTCAACAGTTGATTGATATTTGAGTTGTTTCCTCATTTGAGATGTTATGAATAGTACTACTATGAACATTTGTGTATAAGTTTTTTTCTTTTGGCTTGCGGGATTTTAGTTCCCCAACCAAGGGTTGAACCTAGGCCCATGGCAGTGAAAGCACCGAGTCCTAACCACTGGACGGCCAGGGAATTCCCTGTGTATAAGTTTTTATGTATAGATATGTTTTCATTTCTTTTGAGTACACACCTTGGAGTGGGACTGCTGGGTCATATGAGAATTCTGTGTTTAACCTTTTAACTAACTGCAAACTGTTTTCCAAAGTGATGGCACCAGTTTCATAATCCCATCAGCAACAGGTGAGGGTTTCAATTTCTTCATGCTTTTGCCAATGCTTATTATTATTATCTGTCCTTTTTATTATAGCTATCTTACTGAGTATGAAGTAGTCTCTCATTTTGGTTATATTTGAATTTTCTGAATGGCTAATGATTGAGTATCTTTTAATGTGCTTTTGGCCATTTGTATGTATTCTTTGGAGGAAAGTCTATTCAAATCCTTTGTCATTTAAAACTTAGATTATTTATCTTTTTATTGTTGAATTGTAAGAATTCTTTACATATTCTGGATATAATCCCCTTATCAGATATATGATTTTCAAATATTTTCTCCCATTCTCTGATTTGTCTATTCATTTTCTTGATGATGTTCTTCGAAGTACAAAAATTTTTTAATTTTAATGAAATCTTCTTTATATTTTTTCTTTTGTTGAATGTGCTTTTTGTGTCATATCTAAGAATCCATTACTTAATCCAAGATCATTAAGATTTACTCCTCTGTATTCCTCTAAGAGTTTTATAGTTTTAGCTGTAGGTCTCTGACCCTTTTTTTTTTTGGCCACACTGCATGGCATGTGGGATCTTAGTTGCATGCGGGATCTTAGTTCCCCGACCAGGGATCAAACCCCTGTCCCTGCATTGGAAGCACAGAGTCTTATCCACTGGACAGCCAGGGAAGTCCCCTCTGACCCATTTTTGAGTTAATTTTTATATATGATATGCGGTAGGAGGTTCAACTTCATTCTTCTGCTTGTGGATCTCCAGTTGTCCCAGGACCGTTGGTTGAAAAGGCTATGATTTCCCCCATTTAATTGTATTGACATATTTTTGAAGATCAACTGACTATAAATGTAAGAGGTTTTTTTGTTTTTGAATTTTGTTTTTTGCGGTACGCGGGCCTCTCACTGTTGTGGCCTCTCCCGTTGCGGAGCACAAGCTCTGGACGTGCAGGCTCAGCGGCCATGGCTCACGGGCCAAGCCGTTCTGTGGCATGTGGGATCTTCCTGGACTGGGGCACGAACCCATGTCCCCTGCATCAGCAGGTGGACTCCCAACCACTGCGCCACCAGGGAAGCCCTTTTTTCTGAATTTTATTTTATTTATTTTTTTATACAGCAGGTTGTTATTAGTCATCAGTTTTATACACATCAGTGTATACATGTTGATCCCAATCTCCCAATTCATCACACCACTACCACACCCCCTGCCACGTCCCCCCCTTGGTGTCCATACATTTGTTCTCTACATCTGTGTCTCAATTTCTGCCCTGCAAACCAGTTCATCTGTACCATTTTTCTAACTCCATATATATGCATTAATATACGATATTTGTTTTTCTCTTTCTGTTTTTCTCTTACTTCACTCTGTATGACAGTCTCTAGATCCATCCACGTCTCAACAAAAAACCCAATTTCGTTCCTTTTTATGGCTAATATTCCATTGTATCTATGTATCACATCTTCTTTATCCATTTGTCTGTCGATGGGCATTTAGGTTGCTTCCATGACCTGGCTATTGTAAGTAGTGCTGCAATGAACATTGGGATGCATGTGTCTTTTTGAATTATGGTTTTCTCTGGGTATATGCCCAGTAGTGGGATTGCTGGGTCATATAGTAATTCTATTTTTAGTTTTTTAAGGAACCTCCATACTGTTCTCCATAGTGGCTGTATCAATTTACATTCCCACCAACAGTGCAAGAGGGTTCCCTTTTCTCCACACCCTCTCCAGCATTTGTTGTTTGTACATTTTCTGATGATGCCCATGCTAACTGGTGTGAGGTGATACCTCACTGTAGTTTTGATTTGCATTTCTCTAATAATTAGTGATGTTGAGCAGCTTTTCATGTGCTTCTTGGCCATCTGTATGTCTTCTTTGGAGAAATGTCTATTTAGGCCCTCTGCCCATTTTTGGATTGGGTTGTTTGTTTTTTTTAATATTGAGCTGCATGAGCTGTTTATATATTTTGGAGATTAATCCTTTGTCTGTTGATTCGTTTGCAAATATTTTCTCCCATTCTGAGGGTTGTCTTTTTGTCTTTTTTATGGTTTCCTTTGCTGTGCAAAAGCTTTTAAGTTTCATTAGGTCCCATTTGTTTATTTTTGTTTTTCTTTCCATTACTCTAGGATGTGATCAAAAAAGACCTTGCTGTGATTTACGTCAAAGAGTGTTCTTCCTATGTTTTCCTCTAAGAGTTTTATAGTGTCCGGTCTTACATTTAGGTCTGTAATCCATTTTGAGTTTATTTCACTGTATGGTGTTAGGGAGTGTTCTAATTTCATTCTTTTACATATAGCTGTCCAGTTTTCCCAGCACCACTTATTGAAAAGACTGTCTTTTCTCCATTGTATATCCTTGTCTCCTTTGTCATAGATTAGCTGACCATAGGTGTATGGGTTTATCTCTGGGCTTTCTATCTTGTTCCATTGATCTATATTTCTGTTTTTGTGCCAGTACCATATTGTCTTGATTACTGTAGCTTTGTAGTGTAGTCTGAAGTCAGGGGGTCTGATTCCTCCAGCTCCACTTTTTTCACTCAAGACTGCTTTGGCTATTCGGGGTTTTTTGTGTCTCCATACAAATTTTAAGATTTTTTTGTTCTAATTCTTTAAATTATGCCATTGGTAATTTGATAGGGCTTGCATTGAATCTGTAGATTGCTTTGGGTAGTATAGTCAATTTCACAATATTGATTCTTCCAATCCAAGAACATGGTATATCTCTCCATCTGTTGGTATGATCTTTAATTTCTTTCATCAGTAGACATAATTTTCTGCCTAGGTAGGAAACTTTTGCCTTTTGTCTCCCTAGTTAGGTTTATTCATAGGTATTTTATGCTTTTTGTTGCAATGGTAAATGGGAGTATTTCCTTAATTTCTCTTTCAGATTTTTCATCATTAGTGTATAGGAATGCAAGAGATTTCTGTATTTTTGTATCCTGCAACTTTATCAAATTCATTGATTAGCTCTAGTAGTTTTCTGGTGGCATCCTTAGGATCCTCTATGTACAGTATCATGTCATCTGCAGACAGTGACAGTTTTACTCCTTCTTTTCAATTTGTATTCCTTTTATTTCTTTTTCTTCTCGATTGCCATGGCTAGGACTTCCAAAACTATGTTGAATAATAGTGGTGAGAGTGGACATCCTTGTCTTGTTCCTGATTTTAGAGGAAATGCTTTCAGTTTTTCAGCATTGAGAATGATGTTTGCTGTGGGTTTGTCATATATGGCCTTTATTATGTTGAGGTAGGTTCCCTCTATGCCCACTTTCTGGAGAGTTTTTATCATAAATGGGTGTTGAATTTTGTCAAAAGCGTTTTCTGCATCTATTGAGATGATCATATGGTTTTTATTCTTCAGTTTGTTAATATGGTGTATCACATCGATTGATTTGCGTATATTGAAGGATCCTTGCATCCCTGGGATGAATCCCACTTGATCATGATGTATGATCCTTTTAATGTGTTGTTGGATTCTGTTTGCTAGTATTTTGTTGAGGATTTTTGCATCTATATTCATCAGTGATATTGGTCTGTAATTTTCTTTTCTTGTAGTATCTTTGTCCGGGTTTGGTGTCAGGGTGATGGTGGCCTCGTAGAATGAGTTTGGGCGTGTTCCTTCCTCTGCAATTTTTTGGAAGAGTTTGAGAAGGATGGGTGTTAGCTCTTCTCTAAATATTTGATAGAATTCACCTGTGAAGCCACCTGGTACTGGGCTTTTGTTTGTTGGAAGATTTTTAATCACAGTTTCAATTTCATTACTTATGATTGGTCTGTTCATATTTTCTATTTCTTCTTGGTTCAGTCTTGGAAGGCTATACCTTTCTAAGAATTTGTCCATTTCTTCCAGGTTGTCCATTTTTTGGCATAGAGTTGCTTGTAGTAGTCTCTTAGGATGCTTTGTATTTCTGTGGTGTCTGTTGTAATTTCTCTTTTTTCATTTTTAATTTTATTGATTTGAGTCCTCTCCCTCTTTTTCTTGATGAGTCTGGCTAATAGTTTATCAATTTTGTTTATCTTCTCAAAGAAGCAACTTTTAGTGTTATTGATCTTTGCAATTGTTTTCTTTGTTTTTATTTCATTTATTTCTGCTCTTATCTTTATGATTTCTTTCCTTCTGCTAACTTTGGGTTTTGTTTGTTCTTCTTTCTCTAGTTCCTTTAGGTGTAAGTTTAGATTGTTTATTTGAGATTTTTCTTGTTTCTTGAGGTAGGCTTGTATAGCTATAAACTTCCCTCTTGGAACTGCTTTTGCTGCATCCCATAGGTTTTGGATCATCGTGTTTCCATTGTCATTTGTCTCTAGGTATTTTTTGATTTCCTCTTTGATTTCTTCAGTGATCTCTTGGTTATTTAGTAACATATTGTTTAGCCTCCATGTGTTTGTGCTTTTTACAGTTTTTTCCCTATAATTGATTTCTAATCTTATAGCATTGTGGTCAGAAAAGATGCTTGATATGATTTCAATTGTCTTAAATTTACTGAGGCTTGATTTGTGACCCAAGATGTGATGTATCCTGGAGAATATTCCATGCACACTTGAGAAGAAAGTGTAATCTGCGGTTTTTGGATGGAATGTCTTATAAATATCAATTAAATCTATCTGGTCTATTGTGTCATTTAAACCTTGTGTTTCCTTAATTCTGTGTTTGGATGATCTGTCCATTGGTGTAACTGAGACATTAAAGTTCCCCACTATTATTGTGTTACTGTCGATTTCCTCTTTTACAGCTGTTAGCAGTTGCCTTATGGATTGATGTGCTCCTATGTTGGGTGCATATATATTAATAATTGTTATATCTTCCTCTTGGATTGATCCCTTGATCATTATGTAGTGTCCTTCTTGTCTCTTGTAACATTCTTTATCTTAAAGTCTATTTTATCTGATATAAGTATTGCTACTCCAGCTTTCTTTTGATTTCCATTTGCATGGAATATCTTTTTCCAACCCCTCACTTTCAGTCTGTATGTGTCCCTAGGTCTGAAGTGGGTCTCTTGTAGATAGCATATATATAGGTCTTGTTTTTGTATCCATTCAGCAAGCCTGTGTCTTTTGGTTGGAGCATTTAATCCATTCACATTTAAGGTAATTATCGATATGTATGTTCCTATGACCATTTTCTTAGTTGTTTTGGGTTTGATTTTGTAGGTCCTTTTCTTCTCTCGTGTTTCCCACTTAGAGAAGTTCCTTTAGCATTTGTTGTAGAGCTGGTTTGGTGGTGCTGAATTCTCTTAGCTTTTACTTGTCTGTAAAGCTTTTCATTTCTCCATCGAATCTGAATGAGATCCTTGCTGGGTAGAGTAATGTTGGTTGTAGCTTCTTCCGTTTTATCACTTTAAGTATATCATTCTACTCCCTTCTGGCTTGTAGAATTTCTGCTGAGAAATCAGCTGTTATCCTTATGGGAGTTCCCTTGTATGTTATTTGTCATTTTTCCCTTGCTGCTTTCAATAATTTCTCTTTGTCTTTAATTTTTGCCAATTTGATTATTATGTGTCTTGGTGTGTTTCTCCTTGGGTTTATCCTGTATGGGACTCTCTGCACTTCCTGGACTTGGGTGGCTATCTCCTTTCCCATGTTAGGGAAGTTTTCGACTACAATCTCTTCAAATATTTTCTCTGGTCCTTTCTCTCTCTCTTCTCCTTCTGGGACCCCTATAATGCGAATGTTGTTGCATTTAATGCTGTCCCAGAGGTCTCTTAGGCTGTCTTCATTTCTTTGCATTTCTTTTTTCTTTATTCTGTTCCGCAGCAGTGAATTCCATCATTCTGTCTTCCAGGTCACTTATCCGTTCTTCTGCCTCAGTTATTCTGCTATTGATTCCTTCTAGTGTAGTTTTCATTTCAGTTATTTTATTGTTCATCTCTATTTGTTTGTTCTTTAATTCTTCTAGGTCTTTGTTAAGCATTTCTTGCATATTCTCGATCTTTGCCTCCATTCTTTTTCTGAGGTCCTGGATCATCTTCACTATCATTATGCTGAATTCTTTTTCTGGAAGGTTGCCTATCTCCACCTCATTTAGTTGTTTTTCTGGGGTTTTATCTTGTTCTTTCATCTGGTACATAGCCTTTTCATCTTATCTATCTTTCTGTGAATGTGGTTTTTGTTCCACAGGCTGCAAGATTGTAATTCTTCTTGCTTCTGCTATCTGCTCTCTCTGTAAGGGTTTATTTTTATACCTTCAGTTTTACTCCATTGATCTGCATATCTATTCTTATACCAGTACCACACTATCTCCAATATTATAGTTTTGTAGTAAATTTTGAATTGAGAAGTCTGAGCCCTCCTATTTTGTTTTTCCTATTTAAGATTGTTTTGGGTATTTTGGATTCTTTGCATTTTCATAATAAATCAACTTTAGAATCAACTTGTCAGTTTCTATCTTTAAAAAGCAGGAAATTTGATAGGGATTTCATTGACTCTGTAGACCAATGTATATAGTAAGTACTGTCATCTTAAAATTAGTAATTCTTCCAGCCCATGAACATGGGATGTCTTTCCATTTGTTTAGGACTTTTTTTTTTTTAATTCTTTTTTTTTTTTTTTTTCGCGGTACGTGGGCCTCTCACTGTTGTGGCCTCTCCCGTTGCAGAGCACAGGCTCCGGATGCGCAGGCTCAGCGACCATGGCTCACGGGCCCGGCCACTGCCCGGCATGTGAGATCTTCCCGGACCGGGGCATGAACCCGCGTCCCCTGCATCGGCAGGTGGACTCTCAACCACTGCGCCACCAGGGAAGCCCTGTTTAGGACTTATTTAATTTCTTTCAACAATGTTTTGTAGTCTTCAGTGTCCAAAACTTTCACTTTTTTGTATAGCTAAGTATTTTGTCCTCTTTGATGCTGATATAATGTATTTGTCTTCTCAATTTTATTTTTGGATGGTTCATTGCAAATATGTAGAAGTATAATTGATTTTCATATTTTGATCTTGTATCCTGTAACCATGTTGAACTCGTTTTTATAGTTCTAATAGTTTTCTGGTAGAGTCCTTAGGATTTTCTGTATACAAGATCATGTCTTCTACAAATAGTTTTAGTTCTTCCTTTCCAATCTAAATGACTTTTAATTCTTACCTAATTTTCTTGACTAGAACTTCCAGTACAATGCTGAATAGAAATGGGGAGAGCAGACATCCTTATCTTAATTTGATTTTAGGAGGAAATCATTCAGTATTTCATCGTTTAATGTGATGGTAACTGTAGGCTTTTTATAGCTGCTTTTTTATCAAGTTGAGAAAGTTCCCATCTAGTCCTACTAGTTTATTGAATGCTTTTATCAAAAAACAGTGTTAGAGTTTGTCTCATGCCTTTTCTGTGTTAATGAGATAATCGTTTGGTTTTCTTTTTCTCCTTTTATCTATTAGTATTGTACATAACAATGATTTTTTTATATTAAAACAGACTTGTGCTTTGGGGATGAATCACAGTTGATCATGGTGTATAACCCCTTTTATATGTTTCTGAATTCAGAGTTTTTAAAAAGTTTATTTATTTATTTTTGGTTGTGTTGGGTCTTTGTTGCTGCATGCGGGCTTTCTCTAGCTGCAGCAAGCGGTGAATACTCTTCATTGCAGTGCACGGACTTCTCATTGTGGTGGCTTCTCTTGTTGTGAAGCATGGGCTCTAGGCACATAGGCTTCAGTAGTTGTGGCTCATGGGGTCTAGAGCGCAGGGTCAGTAGTTGTGGTGCACGGGCTTAGTTGCTCCGTAGCATGTGGGATCTTCCCAGACCAGGGCTCGAGCCCATGTCCCCTGCACTGGCAGGTGGATTCTTAACCACTGTGCCACCAGGGAAGTCCTGAATTCAGTTCGCCAGTGGTTGTTTATTTCTTTTAAAGATTTTTAATCTCATATTTATAAGAGACATTGGTCTGTAGTTTTTCTGTGTCATATCTGCCTGATTTTCATATGAGTTTAATATTGGCTTCATATAATGAATTGGGAAATTTTCCCCCCTCTTCTGTTTTGTTTTGGAAGAATTTGTGAAAGGTTGATGTTCATTCTTCTTTAAATATTTGGTAGAATTCCCCAGTGAAGCCATCTGGGCCTGAGCTTACTTTGTGGGAAGATTATTTGATTAATAATTCAATCTCTTTACTTTTTGTAAGTCTATTCAGGTTTTATATTTCTTCTTGAGTAAGTTTTGGTAGTTCATATCTTCCTAGGAATTTGTCCATTTCATCTAAGTTATCCAATTTTCCAGCATACAATTGTTCATAGTATTCCATTTTTATTTCTGAAAGATTAGAAGTGATGTACCCTATTTAATTCCAATTTTAGTAGTTTGAGTCATTTTTTTCTTAGTCTATCTAAAGCTTTGCCAATTTTATTAAGTTTTTCAAAAAAGAATCAACTTTCAGTTTCATTTTTTTTCTCCGTTCTTTTT
The DNA here is from genome assembly GCF_008692025.1 of Phocoena sinus. Lineage (NCBI taxonomy): Eukaryota > Metazoa > Chordata > Mammalia > Artiodactyla > Phocoenidae > Phocoena > Phocoena sinus. The sequence goes on from NC_045766.1 coordinate 63,750,750, forward strand.
TTATTATCTAGTTCATTTATTTCCTGTCTACTCTTTATTGTAACCTTCTTTTTGTTTGCTTTGGGCTTAGTTTACTTTTCTTTTTCTAGCTTTTTAAGGTAGAAGTTTAGGTTATTGATTTACAATCTTTATTTGCTTTTAACATAAGCATTTACATCTACAGATTTCCTTCTAAGAAATGATTGAGGTGCATCTCACAAGTTATACATGTTGTTTTTGTTTCCATTCATCTCCAAATATTTTCTAATTTTCCTTGTGATCTCTTCTTTGGCCAATTGGTTATTTAAGAGTGTTATTTAATGTCCACATATTTGTGAAAATTCCAATTTCCTTCTGTTATTCACATCTAATTTCATCCCATTGTGGTTGGGGAATGTACTCTGTGTGATCTCAATTCTTTTAAATGTATTGAAGCTTGTTTTATGGTTTAACATAAGGTATATCCTAGAGAAAGTTCCATGTACACTTGAGAAGAATGTGTATTCTGCTGTTGTTAGATAAAGCATTCTGTAATTGTCTATTAGGTTTAATTTGTTTATAGTGTTGTTCAAGACTTGTTTCTTTGTTGATGTTCTGCAAACTTGTTCTATCCATTATTGAAAATGAGGTTTCCAACTATTATTGTTGAATTATCTATGTCTTCCTTGAATTCTGTCAGGTTTTGCCTATGTACCTTGGGGCTCTATTATTAGGGGCATTATATTTATAGTTGTTGTGTCTTTCTAATAAATTGAGCCTTTTATCATTATAAAATGTTTTTCCTTGTCACTAGTAACGATTTTTGTCTTAAAGTAAATTTTGTCTGATATTTGTATAGCCATTCCCAGCTCTTTTTTGTTACTCTTTGCATTGTAAATTTTTTCCATCTTTTTTTTTTTTTTTTTTTAAGGTGAAAAATGTCACTTTATTTTATTATTTTTTTTTTTTTTGCTTTTTTTTTTTTTAAACATCTTTATTGGGGTATAATTGCTTTACAATCCATCTTTTAATTTTCAACCCATGTGTGTCTTTGAATCTGAGCTATGTCTCTCAAAAGTCTTTCATAACCAGTCAATTGAATATTAAGGAATAATTGGGAAAATGTCTTCATCATCTTCTGTAGAATCTCCCTTTCTCACTTCTCAATGCCATCTTGGACAGATCACATAGCTTTCTGGTTATATTCGGTAATAAGAACAATTTCACTTAGATTATTAAGATTCACTTTCAGGTATTAAAAATCCCTTTTAGTCAATTCTGAATCAAAACTTCTATCTCACATCCAATTCAAAGCTTTCTCCTCCCTGTAGCTCAAGCCTGACCTAGAGCTTAGAACCTGCTGTGAGGAAGGAGTCAAGGTCTGTCCTTTCACTCTTTCTCCCCCTCCTGCAATCATTTATTTAACTGTGGCTCTTCCAAGTTCCAGGAAGAATGAGAGAGGAATTAGAGAAAAGAGTTTAAAGTCTTTTACATAACTGGACCTGCAGTTGTAATTTTCTCTTGGTCTACACTGGCCCTCTGTTTACACCTGAAAAAAATGTATACTCTATGACTCTAAAATTTCTCTTCTAGGAATTTACCCTAAGGATATATGAAAATAGCTTCAATGTTTAAACATAAAAAAATAGATTCAGGGCTTCCCTGGTGGCGCAGTGGTTGAGAGTCCGCCTGCCAATTCAGGGGACACGGGTTCATGCCCCGGTCCGGGAAGATCCCACATGCCGCAGAGCGGCTAGGTCCATGAGCCATGGCCACTGAGCCTGCGCGTCCGGAGCCTGTGCTCCGCAATGGGAGAGGCCACAACAGTGAGAGGCCTGTGTACCGCCAAAAAAAAAAAAAAAAATTAGGTTCAATCCAGCTTCTAACAAAAGAGAACTTGTTAAATAACACAGAGGAATATTAGGTAGCCATTATAAAGAAAATCATAGAAAACTATTCAGTGTCATAGACGGATTTTTACTATATATTGTTAAATGACAAAAGAGATTTATAAAATATTATGAAGAGTATAATTCTATTTTTCTAGAAGAAAAATTATGTATGCATAGGAAGAAATGTTAGAAGGAAAGAAATCAAATCACTGCAGGAAACGGGTACCTTTCATGTAGTTACAGGTCTTTTTATTTTCTATTTGTTTATCCATATTCTAAATAACTGTTTATTACATTTCTAATAAGAAAATAAACTTATTTTATTTTTAAATAAAGAAAAGTTTAAGGAGATGAGAGTAGTCTTGTTTGAGAAGCAAAAACTCAGGTGGAACATACATAAAGAGCTGCTATATGAGAGATGAAAACAAGTTTTCTAGTTGACCCAAGGGTAGAAGTGTGGCCAAGAGATAGACCCAGATTTCTGTGTCTGTTCTATAGACACAGATTTCTGCTCAATACAAAGAATTTTCTAATAGAGTTTGTTCCTCAAGAAATCCTGAGTTTCTCTCATTGGAGGTAATTTAGCCTAGTTTGGGTGATTATTTGGTAGGGATGAGCTAAAGAATTGGCTCAGAGCCTACCTATTACATGGTAGGAGCATCAAAGTGTTGATTGGCTGTGTGTCTATGTAATCAGAAAGCAAGTTGATTTCCATTTATGATCATTGATAATCGTAATACACATGTGACATTGTATTTTCCTTTTTTTAGCCTGTTGGTATTTGCCACGGTTCTCTTAGTGAACGAGCTTCAGAAAAGTCGGTCTCCGTGACTTGTGACTTCTTTAAATCAGAGGTATTTTTTAGTCTAATTGGTTGTCTTTCTGTGAATAAAAGAGCAGATTATTTTAGTTGCCCCTACCCTACCCTCTCCTTTTATTTTCCTAAAATCCATGATCACCACTTTATTCAGGGTGTCCTAAGGCCACATCCACAGGGTAGCTAAAAGAAAAACCTGTCACCCTTTCTTTTAGTTACAACATGGTCCATATGGCATAAGTAAGACCCCTGTAGCTTGAGTGTCTCAGGCATCTGAGCTATTAAATTCAGTGTCCCAAAGACTCTTACTCTGAACCATAGGTAGAAGTTGTTTCCATGGAAATACTGAATCCTTTTTCAGAAGTATTTATTGAGCACTTACCATAAGGCAGCCTGGTGTAGTTGAAAGGGTGGTTGAGACAGGCCACCTGGGTTCCAGTCCTGTTCTGCCACCTACAAGTTGTGTGAACATGGACAATTTCCTACCTCTCTGAGTCTTGGTTGCCTCATCTATAGAACTGGATTGCAATACCTATCTCTTTCAGATCCCCATGAGTAACAGGTCAGAGGATCTGGTTGAAGGGCACTGCCCTGGGCCTGGCACAGAATAAACAGTCACCAGAGGTGGCTTCTTCTGCCACTACTAGGAGTGGGGAGACACCTTACTAGGGACTTTGAACAAGCCATCTTACCTCTCTGGATCATTGTTCAGCTGTGGAATTTGTGAAGCCTACAGTCAAGCTTCTAAAGGTTTGGTTTCCCCCTGGCCCTTATCTGTTTTGCTTTTTAACCATTTATTTATTTAAAAATTTTTTTGGCTTATGGGATCTTAGGTCCCCAACGAGGGGTTTAACCACAGCCCATGGCAGTGAAAGCCTGGAGTCTTAACTACTAGATGCAAGGGAATTTCCTTTAAGCCCTTTAATCAGAGGCCCATCTAGCTAGTCTCCCTTTGAAAATTCCATCAGAAAGGCACAGAACAGCATAATCTAGTACCAGGCATGGCAGGGATTTTCTTGGAGGACATTCCCTTATTTGAAAGCATTCTTATTTCAGGATCCCACCCCTAGAGGTGAAAACTCTACTGTTAACGCGAGACCTGTGAACCTGTTCAAGGTGGAAGAGCCCCAGCAGACAAACACAGCTCCCACCAACTCATCAGCCAAAGCTGTGCCCAAAGGAACTGTCCAGTACCTTCCTGACTTGGATAACAAGCCTAAAGGTTCCCAGGGAACGGACCCTGTTGAGGCCTTCCCTGTGCAGCTGGATCTAACCACAGATCCCCAAGGAGAACCACTGGATGTCTCCTTCCTCTTCCTGGAGCCTATGGAAGAGAAGCTGGTTGTCCTGCCTTTCCCCGCAAAAGAACAACACCCTGCTGAGTGCCCAGGACCAGCTCAAAAGGACAACCCTCTTATTCTCCCACCTTGAGAACCACGTGGAGGATCCTGGGCGACATACTGCCCTACAGGAGATGAGAGGCGCTGGGAAAAGGGGGACGGAGAAACAGTTCAAACATAGAGAAGGCTAATAAAGTATGTCTTTTTGACTCCTCTTGGTCTCATCATGTTGCCCGGAAATGGAAATAAGACTTAACTGTTCCCTTGCACACTGGACTGCATCCCTCCTAAACCACCCAAGGCCCCATGCCATGGATAGATGCCTCTCATATCGTCTGCCTCTCTCTTTGTAATGACTTCTTACTTTTAGCTAATTGTTTCTGATATAGGGCCTTACTTAAGAATGTCCTCATCTTTCTGAGGTTACCCTAAAACAAATAGACTGAAGGCATTTCTCCAGCAAAGATGGGTTTATTCAGGATCAGCAGAGGGTGGTGATTCGGGGTCTGCAACTGTGGAGAGCCACATGCAAGCCCCCAAACAGCAAGCGAAGGAGAAGGCCTTCATGGAGAGGAAAAGGAAGTTGGAAGGGCCATACTAAACAAAAAGTCTGTGGCGCCAGGAAAGAAACGTCTTTCTTCTTCCTATAGGACTGTACTATCGTCACAGGTGAGAGCTCTCCCTTCTGGTCTCCCAACTCTATGAACTGAGGTTTCTGTTTATTAATTTTTAACCTTTCTCCCCTTTTAATCAAGATCTTTCTCTGAAAGCATCACTGATCAAGAGTCAGGTATTCTAGTTTCAATGGCTTTTTGTCATTCGGTGTCAGGAAGGACCTTTCCTTGGTGTAGTGTCTCAAATCGAAGGGAAAGTACGAAGATTAGAAACTTATTAAGGTCACCTTTAAATGATAAGAAGGGGTAAGAGGGAGAACTCTCAGGCCCTTTTTATCTAAAGTTCATATTTTATCAAGATCCTAGACATTGGAGATCATCTGAAGCATTCTATAATCAAAATTTTGGCAACAAGCTTCCAACAGGCCTGTTCTGGTTATCCTGGGAAAGCTGTCTCATCCGCTGTCATCTGCTTCAGTTCTGGGAAATCTTTACTTTCAGGTCACCAGATGATGGGCAGGTCCAATTAGGGTTTGGCACTTTCTTTAGGTGGGTCACATGAATCCAAGAGTCTATTCCTTGGAGTTTGGTGGCACAAGAGCTGGCTAGCAGTACCTGATAGAGACCTTTCCATGAGGTTGAAGGAGAGTTCTTCTGGAGACGTCTTTTCAAAATAGATAAAATCTCCAGGTTGCAAGGTGTGATGCTTAAGGTCTTTTTCTCCCGAGGGCACACCGTGAAAAGATTACCTTACCAAAACATGGTTATTTTTAATAGAAACAATTAGGGCCTTGGCGATATTGGAATAGTTCTCCTTTATCAGCTGTGGGGCAAAAGAAGCAGGAGCCAGGTTCATTGGGTATCCTGTGACCATCACAAAGGGTGAGAGTTTATGAGCTCCAAGATAAGCAGATCTGAGATTTAGCGGGACCAATAGCAATGCTTTTGGTCAGGGTAGTTGGAGGGCCTCTACAGATTTTTCCCATTGAGTCTTCATGATGTTGTCAAACCAGAGGATTGAGGGTGGTGAGCCCAATGAAAGTGTTGTAAAAGCGACCAAACAGCACATGTTTGTCGAAATACCTGGCAACTAAAATGTGTTCCTTGATCATTATGAAGTTTGAGAGGAGTTCCCCAAACAGGGAGAATCTTTTCCAGGAGGACTTTAGCTACAGAAGAGGCAGTAGTCTGTCTGCAAAGGAAGGCTTCAGTTTGGTGTGAAAACATACAGACCATGACTGAAATATATTTATATCCATTAGATGGAGAAGTTGCATCAAATCCATTTGCCAGGCCTTGAACTGTCCATCTGGCAGTTTAAAATGTCTGGGAACGATACAAACAGGCTTCCCTGGGTTGCACTTTGGACAAGTGGGACAAGTGAGGTAGGCACTTTTTCCGACCTTATTGTTTTCCCACCAATATTGGATCATGAAGGCTCTCATTTTGTCAGGAGACCAATGGTTTAATGCACATACAGTGGTAAGGAGTGGGAATTTTAGAATCTCTGGTCGGACTGTGTTGTTATTTGGTCCAAACCAGAGCTTTCTCTTTTTTTTTTTTTTAACATCTTTATTGGAGTGTAATTGCTTTACAATGGTGTATTAGATTCTGCTTTATAACAAAGTGAATCAGTTATACATATACATATGTTCCCATATGTCGAGCTTTCTCTTTTTATAAAATCAACAGTTGCTGAAAATCTTGATTTTCTGAGCCCAGTTTTAGGGCCTCTCTAGCCAGCTTTTCTAAATTATTGTTTGGGGAAATATCCCTTTGGACCATGACAGAGGTTTGGCTACTGTTGGTCCCTTTAAGGGCAGCATTGCTTGCAGAAATCTGAGCAAGGTAAATCTCCCTTACTTTCCAGAGAGTCCAGTTTAGAATGCCCCGGGATCTTAATAATAGCTAAAGCAGCAGGTTAAAGTATTTCATTTAATAATTCCCAAATGTAGGGGCCATTCTTAAATTTTATTTCCATGTTAGTAAGGAAGCCACATTTTCCCCACAACTCTCTAAAATCATGAGCTCCTCTGAAAGCATATCTACTATCAGTATGGCGGTTTTGTCCTTGGCTAAAGGACAAGCCTCTGTAAGAGCGTATAATTCAGCCTATTGGGCCAAAGTAGCCATAGGTAAAGATGCTGCCTCAATACCATCAAAAGGAGTTGTAATGGTATACCCAGCACAATATCCACCATTGTCGCCTTTAAATACAACCAACCCATTGTTGAACCATGAGAAATTAGCGTTACCCAATGGAATTTCCTACAGATCGTGAGAGGGGTCAGGTGGTTGGTCAGCGTTAAGCAGTTGCGAGGGACTTCATCAGTGACGGAGGAGAGAAGAGTAGCCAGGTTAAGGTTATTACAATGTAAAAGAGTTGTGTAAGCCAACAGTTAACAAGAGGACTTCATAAGAGGTGAGGTGACTGGCTGAGAAATGAGTGTGATGAGAATTCCAGAGGCTTCTGCTGCATGAGGTACAAAAATGGTTAAAGGGGATCCCACAATGATTTTCTCAGTAGTGTTAACCAAAAAGGCAGTAGCCGTAATAGCTCTAAGGCGAGGGGGTATCCCTGTGCCACAGAATCCAGTTGCTGGCTATAATACCCCGTGAGTTTATCACGGCCCCTGTGTTTTTGGTGAGTACCCCAAGGCGTGCCCTTCCTCTTCGTATATAGAAAGGGAAAAGGGAATCTGATAATTGGGATGCCCAAAGTCAGCTGAGAGTTCATCAAACTCTTCTTTAAGGCCTTGAAGGCTGTGTCATCCAGTTCTTCCCATAAAATTGAACTGGGTTATTGTTGAGCAAAACATAGAGGTTTGGCCTTAAGAGAGAAATTTGGAATCCAATTTCAGTAATAACCGACTAGCCCGAGAAAACCTTGCAGTTGGCACTTAGTTTTAGGTCTAAGGGGACTTAGGACACTATGAAATCTTATCTGGATCTAGGTGTAGTCCTTGTTCTGATATCAGAGGCTCTAAATATCAAACCTGGGTTTGGACAGGCTGCAATTTTTCTTTGGCAACCTTATGTCCCTTTAAGGCTAAAAGCTTTAGCAAGTGGATGATGTCTTCCTGTGAGGAGGCTTGAGAAGGAGAGCAAAGAAGCAAATCATCCACCTGTTACAACAAAGTAGAACCCCTGGGGAACTTTACATCATCCAGATAAGCCTTCAGGATTTGTAAGAAACAAGGACTCTCAGTATAACCCTGAGGCATTACTGTCCAGGTGAACTGTTTTTCTTCCCAAGTAAAGACAAAAAGGTATTGGCCAGCTTTGTCAACTGGAATTCTAAAGAATGCACTGCGTAAATCTACTATAGTAAAAAGTTTACTTCCGGTGGGAATGGATGTTAGTAAGGTATGAGGGATAACAATGCTGTTTATTGCTTGGAGGTCCTGGACAAATCTCCACGCTTGGTCCTTAGGTTTTTCCCACTGGTAAAATGGGAGTATGATAGGAGCTAGTACAAGGGACAATGAAACCATGAGCCTTGTAATCTTCTATTATGGGCTTTATGCCTTGAAGGGCTTCTTTACAAATAGGGTATTAATTCTGGGAAGAGGTCTTGAGGGATCTATTTGAATCTTGATGGGAAGTACACTGTGGATTGTGCCCATAAGGAAAATGGTAGCTGATTCAATAGGGACAAATGATCAGTGTTTCCAGAATCTGCTCTACTATTATCAGAGATGGAACAAAAAAAAGATGTCAAAGGATCGTTTAATTCACCCGGTGGATAACTTTGATGACGACTGTCCATTTTCTAGAATTATTTCCCCTTTTTTGGACAAAGACATTCAGGCATGCTACTTCTCTAAGAAGTCTCAGCCTAATAAATGAATAACAGCAGAGGGACTAAGGAGAAAAGTGTGGGTATCTCTCAAAAGGCCTAAACAAAAGGGAATGAGTTCAGAGGCAGGAACCTCTTGAGGTTCATTGGAGGTACCCACTATTTGAACTGTTTTAGTACTCCAAGGCATCTATTCTTGCTTTCTTACCTATTAACCACTCTTTGAACCTTTGTAACCTGTCTGGGATTCTATGTGCCCCGAATGGATATACCCTTACATGTGGGAAGATTAAGATTCTGGCTGTCTTCCTTAGAGGTGACTCATCTAGAGTACGAGAGAGCTGGTTTGCCAGATTCTCTAAATCTGGAGTGGACATACTTTCCCTTCTATCCTGGTCCGTTTTACTAGAAGGGAAAGGTCCTGGTTCAGCCCATTAATAAACATAGAGTTAAAGGCTACCCGGGTGGAATCTACATCTGAAGGAAGACCAGAATCTGAAGCCTACTGTAATATTCATGAACAGGTTCGTCAGAGTTTTGTGTGCAAGCCTGAATTTTGTTCCCATCAACAGGCTTTGGAAAAGCCCTAGGAATTGCTTCATAAAGTTGCCTAGCAATTGCCTGAGCTTGATCACATAGTACGTTAGTAGGCTGGATTCCCAGTTGTAACTCTAGAGACCTTTCAGGACTTTCCTAATTGGCGGTTTTCATCCAGTGCTGGGCCTGGCCTTCACCAATGAGCATATGAACTAGCTGAGAAAAGTCACAGAAACCAGGTAGAAAAGTCTGAATGACTATATTAGATTCCTCAGCGGATCATTGAGATCTTCAGTTTCTTCGGGAAGGTCTTTGACTATGGCTTGCATTTCAGCTTTAGCCCAGGTAGTGTAAGAAATTAAGGGCTTAGCCTCTGGATCCTCAGAAGTCTTAATTTTAAAAAGACAGGTTCTGACAAGTGCAGAGGAAAAGGGAGCGGGGAGAGTTTCAGAGAAAAGGGAAAGTTTGGTGGAAGAATTATTGTGAGGGATTTGAAGGTATAGTGGAGGCATAGGCATCCTAGAAAAGAAAGAAGAAGATGGTGCCAAAGGCAGAGCCTGAGACAAAGAAGCCAAGGAAGAAGAGCCTCAGGCTTCAGGAGCCATTTTATCTTTCTTCAATCATTTGTCTGCCTCAGTTAATCTTTTGCAGAGGTAATTTCAGACTGCTGATAATAGTTGGGAAGCCTCAAAATACCAACTGAAATAAGCATTCCACTCAGTTCTGGAAATTTTTGACCTATTGTAGTCCAGTTTGGTTTTTTTTGGTTTTTGTTTTTGGCCGCGTTGTGTCTTTGTTGCTGTGCACGGGCTTTCTCTAGTTGAGGCAAGTGGGGGCTACTCTTTGTTGCGATATGAGGGCTTCTCATTGTTGTGGCTTCTCTCCATGCGGAGCATGGGCTCTAGGCTTGTGGGCTTCAGCAGCTGTGGCACGCGGGATCAGTAGTTGTGGTGCACGGGCTTAGTTGCTCCGCGGCATGTGGGATCTTCCCGGACCAGGGCTCGAACCCATGTTCCCAGCATTGGCAGGTGGATTCTTAACCACTGTGCCACCAGGGAAGACCAGTTCAGTTTTAAGGAAATTAAATTTTGTGAATTTCAAAAGTTCCCCACAATGGCCATTGGTACTCTAAATTGAGTTTGGTCAAGTCCGTTTATTTAGTTAGAAATGAACATGAGGAAGGACCCTGGTGTTTAGACATAAAATCATCTGGAGTCCCTGTAGTGAGGGCACCCTCAAAATACTTAGATAACTGGGAGCCCATTTCTTAGAGGTTTTTCTCTAGGGTAAAGAACAATTTTCAAACAGCTCAAATAGCTTACAGAACAAACGGCTCAATTCAAATAGCTTGCAAGCCAATCCCAGCCAGTCTTAAGGAGACAGCTTTGTCCTGAAGGATCTAGACCAAAGGCTTTTTAAAGCCAGTCTCCAGAAGATAGCCATTCCAAAGGAATAGGCAAAAGGCTGAAAAACTCGGCACTGATTCAGAAAAAAGTTCCCCTGTTCCCGAAGGAATGAGTCAAAGGGTATCCAGCTTCAGGAGAAGCAGCCTTTGTTCCAAAGGGAATAGGCTGAAGGTTAGCCAGTTTCAGTGAAACAGTCTGATCTCAAATCAGACAGAAGTGCCAATTTCACATACAGAACAAGGCCTTAATGAGAAAGAGGAAACCTTCAAATAGATACTGAATAAAGCTGGAGCTTCAAAAGCAAAGAGGGTGTGAGCTCGGATCCAGGAGAAAGCTACACCTTCAAACTCCGGGGTTGGAAAAGCAATGAGGAACAATGGGCTCAACTGTGGATACCACACCTGTTTGCTCACCAACCCCGGAGCTGTTGGGTGTCTTCTCTGGTCCCTGTACAGGCCACCAAAATGTTGACCTGAAACAAATAGATTGCCAGATATTTCTACCGCAGAGATGGGTTTATTTGGGATCAGCAGAGAATTGCAGTTTGGGGCCTGCAACCATGGTGAGCCACAGCGAAGTCCCCAAACAACAAGGGAAGGAAAACTCTTATAAAGAGGAAGAGGAAGTTGGGAGGGCTGTAGTAAACAGAGCCCATGGCTTTCCATTGGCTGAGCTGTTGCCACGAAAGAAAGTCTCTCTTCTTCCTATTGAGCTCTGCTACTGTCACAGGGCATGAGTGCTCCCCCTTCTGGTCTCCCAACTTCTATGTAATTGAGGTTTCTGTTAATTATTTACACTGGGCAAAAGTATACTGTGATTCTTTTGATCAAATAAGATGAAAATTGAGGGATATCAAGAGACTGGGATTCATCAGAGTTTCACTCTCCCCTTATTCCATAATTATTTCAACACCAAGTATCGGTCAGATATATCCAGACTGAAGGTGGATTTTTTTTTTTAACCTGTCTGAATAGTCTCCAAATCCCAGGTGAGCTGATAGACTCACTTAGCAGTGGGTTAGGTGGAAGTGACATTTACCTGTGGCCTGTGGTTAATCCTGGAGAGAACCAAACATTGGTCCAAGTTGGGGAACTTTCTGAGTCCTTTAAAAGTTGTTTCCCAGAGGAGAAGTTAAGGGCCCAGATTATATTTATTCCCAATTTTTTCACTTAAAAAATTACATAATATAAAATATAATATTATATGTGTGTATATGTATAATATATAGACACATGCACATATATGTCTGCAGACATTTACATATACACATATCTTTTGAAGTTGGACAGGTGTTGTGGGCTGCATCGTGTCCCCTCAAAATTCATATACTGAAGTCCTAACCCCCAGTACCTCAGAATGTGACTGTATTTGGAGATAGGGTCTTTAAAGAGGTAATTAGGTTAAAATGAAGGCATTAGGGTGGGCCCTAATTCACTATGACAGGTGTCCTTATAAGAAGAGGAGATTAGGATACAGATGAGTACAGAGGGAAGACCACATGGGGACAGAGAGAGATGACGGCCATCTACAAGCCAAGGAAAGAGGCCTCAGTAGAAACCACTCCTCTGACACCTTGATCTTGGACTTCTAGCCTCTAGAATCGTGAGAAATTAACTTGTTGTTTAAGCCACCCAGTTTGTGGTACTGTGTTCTGGAAGCCCTAGCAAACTCATACAACAGGGAATGTACAGATGTAACTCTTGTCCTCTCTCCTGGCAGCTGCTTCTCAGAAGAGGCACATAGGTCTTGGCATAATTTGTTTAAGAGCAATAGACAATATTCACACTCTATTACTCTTATCTGCCTCCTTTAAGAAGGAAAAATGACTAAGTGGGGGTATTATGTGGTGGCTATGGCCCTATTTCAATCAGGGTCTAGCAAGAAACACAACGCATCACCAGCATTGTATTTGTCTTTCAGGTTCAATAAAGTGAGCGGAAGGGAATTCATGGCTCTAGTGACGACCCCTAGGTCTCAGCACAAGAGTATGTAGGAAAAGCTGATCCTCACCCTCGGTGCCCTTTCCCATCCGCTCAGCGTTCCCATCTCTTTCCCTCCACCAGCATTTAGCTCACCCAGGGCGCTCCACATTGGGTGTGACCAGTGTAGCAATAATAGAAAGGCCTCATTAAGGAGCTCAACTTATTGAAACATAAAACGGTTTTGTTCTAATTAATGGCTTTCTCTACCTCCAACCCTGGGTTGGAGCCGCTTAGTAACATCTTGGCCAGATTCCATACTAATCCTGTCATTCTAAACTACAATGAAGCTGTCCTGTTTGGATATTTAAAAGCCAGTGTTACTAATATTAAAAGTTCAATCTCAAATATAATCCGAAATGGGTTTCTTCCCCTTTTAACACTTGCTAAACCAACCTGTGACTCTGGGAAGTGAGGTCTGCTTTCCATACCCCCGTCCCCATTGCTTCTCTCTTCAAACTCTTTCCCTCCGTTCAGGTTCTGTCTAGAGCTTCACCAGTTCCCGGCCTTGGCTGCACATTGGAAGAACTCCCAACACCTGGACCCATCTCCAGAGATCCTGATTTAATTGCTCTGGGGGAGGCCTGGAAGTAAGGATTCTGAAAAGCATCTCGGGTGACTCACCGCAGAGAAGAGAGTGGGGAGGAAGGCAGATGCCGTTTAAGTCCCCGGTAGTGGGGAAGCAAGCTGGGCTGACTCCCTCTGGTTCTTTTTTTTTTTTTTTTTTTTTTGCTGTAGGCGGGCCCCTTACTGCTGTGGCCTCTCCCGTTGCAGAGCACAGGCTCCGGATGTGCAGGCTCAGCGGCCATGGCTCACAGGCCCAGCCGCTCTGCGGCATGTGGAATCTTCCAGGACCGGGGCACGAACCCGTGTCCCCTGCATCGACAGGCAGACTCTCAACCACTGCACCACCAGGGAAGCCCTCTCTGGTCCTTTCTGATGCCGCTGGTCTCTGCTGGCATGAGGGATCCCTGCAGGTATATTGACTTATTTTTTTTTGATAGATAACTATTTTATTCATTTATTTATTTTTGGCTGTGTTGGGTCTTCGTTTCTGTGCAAGGGCTTTCTCTAGTTGCGGAAAGTGGGGGCCACTCTTCATTACGGTGCGCGGACCTCTCACTATAGCGGCCTCTCTTTTTGCGGAGCACAGGCTCCAGACGCGTAGGCTCAGTAGTTGTGGCTCACGAGCCTAGTTACTCCGCGGCATGTGGGATCCTCCCAGACCAGGGCTCGAACCCGTGTCCCCTGCTTTGGCAGGCAGATTCTCAACCACTGCGCCACCAGGGAAGCCAATATTGACTTTTTAGGAGTGAGGGTGGGGGGAAGCAGCTTAATCCCAGCCCTGTCCTCCAGTGCTGAGCCCCTCCCCCAATGGTCTAGTCCCTCTATCCCCTTCTCTGGAATGGGCATAGAATGGCTTGACTTCTACCCTCACCACCATCCTCTTCCACATGAACTAATTCTCTTTAGCATACTTTAAGGGTCACAAAGAACTGGAATGACATGAGTGTGCCCCCAACTTCTTGTCAGTCACACTAATTATAATAATAAAATAGCATTATGTATTTAGCACCTGGATCTGTGCTAAGAATTGTATTGGTGACTTTTTATGCATGTTTTCTTATTTAATCATCACACAAGCCTGCCAAGAGATTTTTAAACCCTATTTTATAAACGAGGAAACTAAGGATCAGAGAAGTTTTATAGCTTACCCAGCATCACACAGTAAGAGAGTAACAGACCCAGGGTTGAAATTCAGATCTGACTTCAAAGCGATAGCCTCTTAATCCTTCTCCTCTACCTGAACTGTCTTCCTTTTATGGTGTTAACCATTTAACATGTCTCCTCCCTTCAATAATGCAGCTACATTCTACTGAGGACTTTCAGTGCCACAATCCAAAGAAGGGACTGATGGCGGAGATTTCTGGCTGGCAGATGGAGGAAAATTATTTCTGACTCCACCTCGTATACCAATGCAGGCAGTGCTTACGGCCAAAAACATACTTTGGATCTGCTACCTACTAGTAATAACCAGATTTGTGCAGATCACAGTTTTACCCACTCACTGGTGGCATGTTTCAACTTTCTGTCCCCAGGACCCACTAATCATTTACAGCGTGTTGACTGATATGTGAACCAGGGGTCAAGGTGAACATACCCAGTTACATAACAAAAACAGATAAAGACTTCGTTGAATCAATTGTGTGTGTATGTGTGTGTGTTTTAGAAAATCTGTATAAACTTCTCTGCTGTGGTATCCCAGAGCAAAGAATGGTTTTCACATTTTAACAAAATGAAGTTACTCACTGCAGCACTGTTTTTCATCCTTTTGATCCCACTGCAGCGTTGCTGTGCTGTGAGTCCCACAGGCTGTGATGCTGCTGAGCCCGTGGCTGGGAAAGCTCTAGACCTGATCAATAAGGGACGGTGGGATGGCTACCTTTTCCAGTTGCTGTGGGTCGCTGATGTCCACTTGGACAAAATGCTGTGGCGCTGCCCATGGCAGAGCTGAGTGGGGAGATGATGTACCAGGGGCAACTGAGACTCTAGCCCCTAAGCCTGCTGCTTTGCACAGTGGATTGGCTTTGGGCAGGGTTGTCTGTTTCATCTGTGGGCTGCTGTGACTGTTCTTTTTTCCTTCAGATGAATGTTTGTTACTAGTATGTCCTTAACTATGAATCAGCCTGTAAGTACTTGTAAACACTTATGCAGAGCCCAGTCAAAGGCTCAGTACTATAAGAGAAAGATTAAACTGTGGGACTTGCTCTCAAGGAAATAATAATCAGCTCACATGCACACATGTGTGAACTGCATAAGATGGGATATATTCAAGTGACCAAGTGAGTGGTATAGATGCAGGAGTGATCTCATAAAAGGACTATTTCGATGGGATGGGAGAAGGCTTCCTTTGCATCCTGAAGGGTGAGCAGGATTTGAATAGGACGGTGGCTTGTGTAATGGCCTTCCAGGAGAACGCCAGCCATACCACCTCTGTGTGGGTAGGGAATCAGGAAGGAAGGTGTTAGGGAGAAGCGGAACAAAAGCAGAGGGGTTCCAGCAGTTCTCCGTGGGCTTTGGAGCAGCCATCACCTTGGAAGAGAGACCGTAGGCTTGAAGAAAGCAAGCCTACTGTTTTCATTTAGGTTATATGTTTATTCGGAGTGCATTTGAGGGCTTGATAGAGATTACAGAGGGAGTCCTGCTTCTCCACCACCACCCCAGAAATAACCTACCCTTTGGTGGAACCACTGAAATCAGGGAGGCGAGACCATGGGGCACCAAAGAGGACAAGCAGAGATATTTATACTTGTTACAGTGTCAGAAACCAAGGCCCTAAAGGTTACAGAGAACGAGAGTGGAGGGATTTAGGATTCCACTAGCAATCTGATGACCAGTCTCCCCCTTCCAGGCTCTCTGCCACATGTGTAGGACACAGGATGAATCATAGGACACAGGATGAATCAGCACAGTGCGACCTCTGAGTGGCAGTGGGGAAGGGGCGGGGGGGGGGGGGGGCGCGGATCTCCCTGTGCCTGGGAAGATAGGGGCCGGAGCAGGGACACAACTAGGAGCTCGTTCAGAAATGACGACATGAGGAGCAGCCCCAGGCAGTGGGAATTAGGGCAATGAGAGTAAAGAAAAGACATGAGACGTTTCAAAGAAAGACCATTCAAGGCTTGAGGACAGGACATTCTTTAAGACAAAGACTAAGGCAATAAATGATTAATGGTGCCACTGACCAGACAAAAGAAGTGGAGAGAGGGAGCTGGTTTGTAAGAGAAGAGACTGAATTTAGCTTTGGGCAAGTTGAAATCAAGACAAGAAATCTGAGACTTCCCTGGCGGTCCAGTGGTTAAGACTCTGCGCTTCCACTGCAGGGGGCACGGGTTTGATTCCCTGGTCGGGGAACTAGGATCCTGCAAGCCACGTGGTACAGCCAAAAGGGAAAAGAGTCAATCTATATTTTTTTAAAAAGACAAGAAATCCAATTTCAGGAATAGAGCTGGATGAGAGGACCCGACTGCATATACAGATTGGAGGCCGTGATGTGACTGTCAGCACTTATATTCTAGGCTTGTACCTGCAACACCTCCATCCAAACCAACACTGCTTTTTAGTGATTGCTTTTGAAAGTTCAAGGGCAGAAGCAACATTGTGACCAGTTAAAAAGAGCATTCAGAAGTAACTCTCTGAAGCGTTCTATTAAATAAATAGATCAAATGACGCAAAGGTAGGACATCTGCAATGACTTGGAGAGGAGCAGGAATTCTGTTTAGGAAATAAAAAGATTGGGGTTTTTTTGAAGAAAACTCTGGGCTGCCACATGCTACTTACCCATCGCTTTCTTGGTATTCCCCAGGGATCCACAGCTGTCTATTATTTAGTCTTGGATGTGAAAGAATCTGACTGTTCAGTCCTATCCAGGAAACACTGGGCTGACTGTGAGCCAAGCTGTTTCTATTCGTCCATCTGAAATCGTAAGTAAGCACGGTTCCATTCCTCTCCTCTTAGCGTTCTTGACTTCTGTCTGTTGTGCTTGCCCAGGGTGGCTGCATACCTGGGCTAACACTGTAAAAGAGTAAGAGCAGCTTCTGCCTCTTGCCTCATGAAGACTGTGTTGACCTTGAGTAATATTTTCTTGAGATCTACACCCTGGAACCCAGTTCAAGAAAAGTCAGTGGGGCTTGTGGTCCCATGTGATAGCATGACCAGCTGTAAGGCCTTGAGCAAATCACCTAACGTCTAAGAACCTATGAACTTGTAACCGTGTCCTATGAATACTGGTCCCACTAACAGAAATGGCCAAAGGAATTAGTTGCAGTCACCGTGAGGAATAGGGTCTTGTTCTGCACGTTGCACGCGGGTACTCAGAGCCCAGGCTCCCTGCCACAGGAGGAGGACACAAAGATGAGAGAGCACAGATATAAGATTTCAACTCCAGAAAATAAGATGTTTACATGCCCAGGGGTTTTAGCATTTTTTTCCCTTGCAAATATTTGGGGTATGGCCATGATCTGTTTCAACAGTTTCTCCGTGGTTCTCATGAGGGTTTTGGATGCTTATAGCATCCAGATCACAGAAATATGCTAAGAAAATACAGGTTTTTGAGAGAGGGTTTGGTGAGAGAAAGCACAGACAAATTTCAAATGGTTAGTAGGAGTATGTTGCCTCACTTTTTTGTTCCCTCGTGTCAACCTGAGGAAAGCAGTAGGCAATAATATAAACCCCTCTTTCTTGCAGGTGATTGGACAATGTAAGGTAATAGCTATAACACTTTTGGATGGGTCTCAGAATCTTAGAGTGAATGACTTTAACTGCACCACAAGTTCTGGTATGATCATCTGTTAAAATGCTAATTAATTCTAATTAATACAAAATTCAGTCTTACAGTGGTATCATCATATAAGACTATGAAGTACATATCAGAAATGGTTCCTGCCCTTGTGGACGTATTATTACTTGCTCTCCTGAGAAGAGAAGAGAGAGGGTTTTTCCTATTACTGGCACACCTTCTTTTAAATAAATTCAACATATGAAAATAGAAATTTACAAGAGGCTGTATGGCATCGTTGTAGAGAACATAAGCTCTGGGGTCAGATTTGTTTGAGTTTAAATCCCAGCCTTATCACTTACCACTTGTGTGGTCTTGAGGGCAAGTTACTTAACCTCTTCAAGCTTTCCTCCTTTGTAAAATGAGGATAACAACGTTATCCCTTTGGTTCCTTCTCAGAATTAAATAAAATCGTCTGTGTAGTACACTTTGCAAAGTACTTAGCACTCGAGTATTGCCATCAACATCTGAAGGTTACGTATGTTCACAAAGCAGTTATACAAAGGATATATTATCTCCTTTCATCTCACAACAAGACTATGGAGTAAAGATTATGATCCTTTCTATTTTAGAGATCAAATAACTGAGCCTCAAAGAGATTCAATGACCTGGCCGGGTGAACACAGCCAAAGTGTGGCAAAGTCATGACCCTGTACCACCGGTGTTGACTCTAAATTCCATGCTCTTTTAATTCACTTTTTCAAAAAGAATTATCACAGAACTTCTTTTAAAATAATTAATCTTAACATGTTTCAACATATAAAAATTCAACAGTCAAGCAACTCCCTCAGGAGGTTGCCTTAAAGAAAGATTGAGCTGTACCTTCTCCTCTCTCTGTTAACGATGCCTCTCTCTCGTTGGCAGAGACAGGAAGAGGTCATCAAAATATTAGCGCTAGGGCTTCCCTGGTGGCGCAGTGGTTGAGAGTCTGCCTGCCGATGCAGGGGACACGGGGCAGCACTGTCCCTCTCCGCTGGCCTCACTCGGCCAGCTGCCTTTTAGCAGAGAGGCAGCAGATACCATAGAACTGCCCTCCTTCAGTTCATTAGTCTTTGGAGTTGGGGTGTGTGTATCTGAATATCTAACAGAGAAAAGGGAAAACCCAAACAAGGAAGAGGGGAAGACAGAAGGAAGAGCGTGATAAGATGATGCGAGTCATTAAAATCATTGGGTCCTAACCTCCTTCTATTACAATGGAAGACTGAGGCTCAGACTGCCTATCTCACCGCACCCAGTGGTGTGGCTCAGTGGGGCAGTTCTGCCTCCCGGTCCAGGGACCTAAGCGCTTCCCACCCAGAGGGGTCTTGTAGAGCAGCTAGTTGATGTCCGTTGTGCATTTTGAAAATGCAAAGGGAAATATATTACAATGCATCCAAGCAATGGAGTGAATACAACGTAATTGCTAAAAACAACGTTTTGGAGGTAAATGCCCTGGAAAGTGTTTCAAGATACATTGCTAATGGAGAAAACAGGTTACAGAACAATACTTAGAATATGATCCTATTTATGTTAAATAATTAGATATATGTGTATATGGGCAACATATTTAGGAAAAGGCTTGAAGGAAAAACTCATCAAGTGGATGATAATGGTACCTCTGAGAAGGGGAGGCTGGGGTGCAGGAAGGGTGATTTTTCACACTGTGCTTGATTATGTCTGTGTTAGTTGAACGTTTCAATGAAATAGTATTCACCTTATCACTTATGTGATAAATATTTTAAAGGCAGAGACCGTCAGAAAAATGGCACATATTGGGGATTTTGAATCCTCATAGTGCTATATTGAATATTGGATCGCAGGTATCCACTGCCTTTTTTACTTTTTATGTCCCGAAACTGCTTGGATTCAACTTGTTCTAGAGAGGAGGGGAAAGAACCAATTACTACCTGGACTTCTCTGTGAGGAACTGCTCCAGTCACCACTTTCCCAGCCTCTGTGAAATACTAGGTAACATTTAGAGACCACTTACTATGGGCCAGGCAACTTTCTAAGTGCTTTACGTATGTGACCTTATTAGCCCACCACCACCCTATGAAGTAGGTACTATTTTTATTCCCGATTTACAGATGGGGAAACTGAGGCACAGAGAAGTTAAGAGAATCATGAGAGTATCATGTATATTATAGAATTATATATGCTATATACCTCAACTTAACACCAGGCTCTTTACCCAGTAGGATTAAAGACTTAGCTAAAACTAATAACTTGCTTGTATTAAGAACTGACACCCAAGGGTGCTTTCACTCACTTCACCTTGTTTACTCCACTCAGTGACCCCATTTGACAAACGAGGGGGTAACTGAGGCTCAACAGAGGGAGGTGTGTTAGTTTCTGCTTTATAACAAAGTGAATCAGTTATACATATACATATGTTCCCATATCTCTTCCCTCTTGCGTCTCCCTCCCTGCCTGATGTTCACAACTGAGCTGAGATTAGAGTCCAGTCCTCCAGTTGCTCTATCGATGGGATTGCTCCCCTAGTCACTTATACTTTGATACTCAGGTACCTGCAGGAAGATCTCCTTAATACCACTCAGTGTTTGCATGGTGACTTACAGTTTACAAAGCACCCATGTTATTGCCTCGTTGGAGCCCTGTGACAAGCCCTCTGAGGAGAAGCAAGTGTTTGCCTCCATTTCCCTGGAACAAGTTGGTCTAGAAGTTTAAACACTTGCCTAAGGGCACTTAGCTAGAAAGTGTTAGGACACAGGATGTTAATGGTGGCCTTTTGATTTCAAGTCCAGGAATTTTCTGAGGTTTAATAACACATTCTCCAGGACGGAAAAAAAGGAGGCATTCATTCGTTCCTTCTCTCACTGTTCAACTTTTCAACCTCAAGCAGTTCTAGAATCCTGCTTAATAGCTACCAGGAAAGACACCCCACCTCCTCCATTCCCATCCCCAACAAACCCCTATCTTGGTGTAGGTAATGCAAACCCAGTCGAGAAACATGGCAGCTGGAGAAGAGGAGCTCAGTGCTAAGTGTTTTCCAGCATATTATCTCATTTAATTAAGCCTTCCCACAACCTGTGCATAGTTAGCATTGTACTCACTTTACAAAGACAAATCCAGAAATTTTATGTAACTTGCTTAAACTCACAACCAGTAAATGGCAAAGCCAAGATTAACATAGGTCTGTTTGACTCCAAAACTGTACTCAGAGCCTCAATGCTTAACAGTCTCTTCTAAAAAAAGAGTTTTCTTCTTGTCCTAGTCTAACCTTGACAGCTGGGTATTGGGGCCTCTGGGGCATAGCGGTGCCAGCCAGTTGTAGCCTCGGTACCTAGGGTAGGGCCAGCAGACAGTCACTTTGACGGGGTCTGTGCAAACCCACTTTTATACTGGCTCCTTTCTTCCCAACACTTTCCTCCAAGGGCCCAGTTTAGGTTGTATAAATTCCTCTTCTACACCACTCTTCACTCTCTCTAGACACAGGCAACTCAGGTCTTCATGCAGAAGATTGGGCTAAAGGCAAGGTATCAATGATGCAGAGTTCCTCCTACAGCCCATGGGGAAACCCAGCACGGGGGACCACTCATGGAAGGGAACCACTGCAACTTGGAGTGAAACCCTTCAGAACCTACACTTTCCCCAAAGTGTTGACTAGGAAAAATGGTTAAATAGCTGATGGAGATATTTGATAATATTACTCTGATTTTTCGAAAGCCTGTTTTCCTTTCCCAAATGTCTGGAAGTTCACAACAAGAGCTGGGCACCTTCATACCACCTGCACACACACACTCAAATACACATAGACACTAACAGGTTTATCTCTTCTTTATAGATCTTTGGATTCTGCAGAGCAGATTTTTCCTATGATGTAGACGACTCTGACTTGGAAACCCCAAAAGACATTGTCATAAACTATGACGTTTTCAATCTTAAGGTGGGTTGCTTAAGTAGCCTTTGTCATGAGCAGTGCCAAACTAAGTGATATTTTCACAGATATAGTGTATTTTGTTCTTATGGCTGTTGGTGTGTATTCTGTGTGTGTGTGTGAGAGAGGGAGAGACAGAGACAGAGACAGAGAGAGAGAGAATAGGTAGAGGGAAAGAGAGAGATGATGGATGAGAGATGGGGGGAGGAGAAATACAGAGAGAATAGGCCCCTGGGAAACTACAATTGCTGATATGACGCAAAAAGCATGAATTTTTTCCCAAGAATTGAGGGTAAGATTTGCCAGAAAAGTAAAATCATGATCAATGCAATCAACCTCTAATGAATTTGACAGTGGCCCTTGTAGTCAGGATTCCAGTGCTGACACTTAATAATTCCTAGCTTTTATTATTAGGCATAGAACCTATGAATTAACCTAAAATTTACTATATAAAGGTATATGAAATAAGATTCAAAACAATATTTTACATATGTCCCAGAAAGTTTTGTTCTATACCAAGATATTCTTCACAGTATTTTTTACATCAGCAAAACAACCCACAAAAAACCAAAAAAAACCTGAGTATAATCCAAATGTCCGTGTACCAACCCTCACCCCCAAAATGGAGGGGGCAGGCTTGTCACCATGAACATGGCTCCACAAGGGCAAAGAGGTAAGTGCTCATCCTTTAGGAGTAGGAGATATTTGTACCATAAAGCCTCAACTCTTGAGAATATAAATTACAAAGCACTAGTTTCCCAAAGGTTGATCTATAGATGAGTATCATTTTATAATATAATTTCACCAGATTATGTTGAAATGAGAAGAATAATAATAAGGAAAGTTTTCATAATACAACATTTATTCCGTCTAAAGGAGTATCCTTTACTCTGAGATTAACTTTCTGACTCGTGTTATCAAAGTATTATTCCTATTGTGAAATAATAATGGTGGTAGATGATAGTTTTGTTCATATTTTAAATGCCAAGTTGGCTAGATAAGAATTCGAGGAACCATTATTTTGGGTCTCCTATTTTTAAAATTAGTTGTGAAATCCAAAAGTCTGGAAACCACTGGTGTAAATTAAATTAAACATCTAACTTCTTTTGTGTTACAGGATGATATTCGCTCTTCTGTGTCCTTCACCAGGAACATACAAACATCAGTGGTGTGAAGCATCGTTTGGGCCATGCGCTCCACTCTGGTGAGCATTCTCCTGCCGGCAGGACTCCATTTAAGCCCAATGGATCTAGAGATCACCATAATCCCCACGAGTCACATAACTTTAGATGCCCACCTCCTCTAGAAGACAAAAATTACTCAGACAGCCCACCATTTTGAGTAGAAGTTCCTCTACCATTGCCCCCTCCAGGGTCAAGATGCCATCACCCTCATTTTGACACCAGTGGGACCCATGGGCCCCCTCATAATCATAGTTCAGGTGAGCGCTATCCACGCACACATCGTCCTCACAGTCACCATCCCCATAGACACCAACCCCATGGCCATGATTTCTATGACCATGGATCCTGTGACCCACCACCCCATAGCCAAGGTCCCCAAGACCACCATCGCCAAGGCCATGGCCCACCACCTAGGCACTCAGAAGAAAGAGGTCCAGGTAAAGGACCTTCCATTGGAGACAAATTGAATATGTTCACTGACTCCCTCCACTAAAGAAAGGAGAAGTTCTCCCTCTTCCCGAAGCCAATTTTCCCAGCTTCTCATTGCCAAACCACAATAATCCCCTACAGCCAGAGATTCAGGCCTTCCCCCAATCAGCCTCTGAATCATGTCCAGGAGAATTCAAGAATGAGTTTCTACAAATCTCAAAGTTTTTTTGCATATACAGTTCTAAAATAAAATCTGACTTCCAAACTTCCCTGGTGGCACAGTGGTTAAGAATCTGCCTGCCAATGCAGGGGACACGGGTTCGATCCCTGGTCCGGGAAGATCCCACATGCCATGGAGCAACTAAGCCTGTGTACCACAACTACTTAGCGCACAGGCCACAACTACTGAAGCCCACGTGCCTAGAGGCTGTGCTCCACAACAAGAGAAGCCACCGCAATGAGAAGCCCCCGCTTGCCTCAACTAGAGAAAGCCCGCATGCAGCAACGAAGACCCGACGCAGCCAAAACTAAATTTTAAAAAAAGTAATAATAAAAAAATAAGTAAAATCTGATTTCCTTGTTGGGAAAAATGAATCATGTCCTAGATTAGAAACATAAATAAAATGTGACCAGTATTAAATGCAAAAAGACAAGTTATTTTAACCTTATATTCATACTCAGCATAGGGCAAAATGTGAGTGGGGGTGGAAATGGCATGAGAAGAGGGAGGCAACTGGAAAGGAGAGGAAAGATCTCAGCACTACAGATTAGAAGTCAAGTCCATCACTGGCTATTACATCACTTGAGGCAAATCTCTGATCCTCAGAATTTCTTTCTTCCTGAACTTAACTCCTTTAATTCTAGGTCTTTCCTCTATTAGTACTTATGCTGAGGCTGGGCCTACCAAGAAGGAATGTATTCTCACTTAAAGGATTATTCTTATAAAAGGGACCCAAACTCTCTTCCACTTGTTTTTTCCAGCCCATTTGTTTTTTTGGAACAAATTAATTTCGATTTCAGGTTGATGTCCTAACTGAGCTAATGGGAAATTTAACCTCAGTCCTTCTTGGAGTTCCTGCTACTTCCCACATGAAGTGGTGCCAGAGTTTTACTCTCATAGTGCCAAAGTGTTTGCGTGGTGGGCATGAGAAGGAGGTCTGATTCTCTTTTTTTTTTTTTTGCGGTACGCGGGCCTCTCACTGTTGTGGCCTCTCCCGCTGCGGAGCATAGGCTCCGGACGCGCAGGCTCAGCGGCCATGGCTCACGGGCCCAGCCGCTCCGCGGCATGTGGGATCTTCCCGGACCGGGGCACGAACCCATGTCCCCTGCATCGGCAGGTGGACTCTCAACCACTGTGCCACCAGGGAAGCCCGGAGGTCTGATTCTTCATCACTAATCCACCAGGTGCCCCGGCTGAGGGATGCTTAATACCCTGTTCACATCTCTCTTTAGGTCTCGTTTATCTGCTTCTTCTGTACCAAACTGGGATATAGGAGTCTCCGTAAGATGCTAATGGACATGACTGCTAAGAGACACCATATTGCTGGTCTCTCCCTGAGATCTTGCTGCCTCCAAGCTACAGCCCCAGAAAGCAGGACAGAGGTGTCCTCTGCTTCACAAGTCCTCTGTTCTTCTCTTCTCTTCTCCCCAGGCTAGGGACACTCTAGTCTCAGATAACTTCTCTTTATTTGTTTTTGCTCAAAAGACTCCTTTCTCACACTTGAATCCTCTTTCTTTCTCCTTCTTCCCAAATCAAGTCTCAAGCATGGACACAGGCTACTAAGACTTTAGATTCTCTCTACCTGACTTAGTGAAGCAGTTTCAGGTGTGTGGTGTTGGCAGACGGTAGATTCTAACAGCAGGGCTGCGGGGTGGGGTAGGAAAAAAAGCTAAGGGTGAAAGCAACTGAGTTCTTAGACTGGGAAGAAGGAGAAATGCGCAAAGATGGAGAAGCTGAAGCTGGGAGAGTGAGGGGATGGCTGAAGGTGCACGGTCCACGAGTTGGAAAGGAATACACAGCCGATCACGGTGGTGTTTCAAGTGAAAACTCAAAAACAGTGTTTTTGAACCTAAGTTTGTGTGCCTGACACACTGTGAAGCCAAAAAAAAATGTCAGAGTTTGGATCAGAGAAAGGTTTATTAGTTGAGGAGATGCCAGCGTGGAAGATGGGACTTTTCTCAAATTTATCTTCCTGGCTGGCCGGGGGAAAAGGTTCTGAAAGGCAAAAAAGTAAAGGGGAGGGGATCTTTGTGATTTTCGCTTCCTGATAAGACCTCAGTTGCAGACATCCTGGCGCCATCTTGTGACTCGATGTGTTCTTGGTGATTGTGATTGATCTATGTGTTCCTGCAAAGCAAATTAGTCAATGGTGGTCTTGTGATCCCTTAACTTCTTTCTAGGAGACAGCAACAGCGATGGTTGAGGCATTTTATTATTTCTTAGAGCCTTCGTGATGGTTCAGGAGTTTCAATTCTTAATTGACCCTCCCAGGGTCATCAATTTTAAGCCTGCTTGGAGCCAGCTGGTTAAAGCCACAGGACAGTTTGGGGTCATAAATCAAGGCATTAGTTTAAACTAACAGTCATGGATAAGATTATGTTGGACTTGATTTTTCTTCCTCTGCGTTTCCTCACTTCCCTAGTTAGTAACTGTTTGAATCTGTCTTTGGAACTCAGGGAAGGTCTAGGAGACTAAAACCTTTTTACAAACAAGAGGCAGGCAGAGGACATGCGGTGGGGGTCTGGTTCTGGGAAGGCCCCAAAGGGTCCTGTTCAGTTACAACTGGACTTGGCAGTGTATACAGGTGTATAACTGATAGGAAAGAGTGACTTTGAAGGACACTGATCTGAGTTCTAATCCCAGTCCCACAATTTACTAATTATATCAAACATTAAAAAAGCATTCGTATACTTTTTAGCTATCATATGACAACAACAAAAATCTAGAAAAGGAGCAATCAGTGGTATATTGTCTAAACCTCTAGAACAATGTAAGATCCCTAAAGTAAGTAGGAATCCTTTCTTACCCCATTATTCACCTGTAGCAACTAATTGCATATTATGAATGCATTTAATTGAAATAAATTGAGAGCATTCAATCCTCTGTTTTCCAGGAAATAATTTTAATAACTCAAGCAATATTTGTGAAAGGACTTAATAAAAATTTTAAAACACTGCTCAAATGCTTCTGTGGGTTATTAAGCTATGTTTTTTTGGTCTTCCTGGATTTCACCTTTTTCCACTCCCTGTGTCCGTGCCTTCATGGAGGAATGTGATTCTGCAGGGCTGGCGTTCCGCAGGTGCCACCCTAGTTGCTATGGCTGGTGACTCTTCTGACTGGTTGTTGTATCTGGTCTGATTGGTCAGTGCTTTCGTCATATTAGTTATTGAATACTTAGAGTATCAACACTGTGGCTCCAGGAAATGAAGTCTAGCTGTATTCCAAGGAGGAAAGAAAAATGGGTTGCCACCATTACTATTTTTTAAAGAAAGATGAGGCCCAAAGACGTTTAATTCCTTTCTTAGGGTCTTACAGTCAGTAAATTGTGGGTCTGGGATTACAACCCAGATCAGCCTCCTCCAAAGTCACATTCTTTGCTACTTATTATATTTCCTGTATACACTGCCAAGTCCTGTGTTTTTAAATTTTTTGTCAGTTTTATTGAGAAATAATTGACATACATCACTGTGTAAGTTTGTGTTCTGCATGATGCTTTGATATATATGATTGTGAAATGATCACGGCAGGTTTAGTTAACGTCCATCATCTCATATAGATACAATTAATAAAAAAAGAAAAAAATTCTTCTTAGGACGAGAACCCTTAGGATCTACTCTTGACGACTTTCCTATATATCACACAGGAGTGTCAACTATATAGTCACCACGATGTGCATTATAGCCCTAGTGCTTATTTATCTCATAACTGAAAGTTTGTGTCTGTTGAGCACCTTCCTCCAAGTCCGGTTTTTGAGTCTTCACTTGAGACATCACCATGATCAGCCTTGTATTCCTTTCCGAGTCCTCCTGGACCGTGCACCTTCAGCCACTCACTCTCCCAGCTTCAGCATCTCCATCTTTGCACATCTCTCCTTCTTCCCAGCCTAAGAACTTACCTAAGTCTCTTTCACCTCTAGCTTTTTTTTTTTTCCTACACCACCCCCGACCCCGCCTCAATACACACACATACTGGAATCTACCTTCTGCTATCACCATGCACATGAAACCACTTCAGTAAATCAGGGATTCTTAACCATCCCACTCTAAGTGTGTTTATAATTTATAAGAACTAATTACCAGGCCCTGTACATATCTTAATTCATTCACTCCTCAAAAACAAAACAAAAACAAAAAAAACTCCATGAAGATACTATTCTACATTTAACAGAGGAGGAAACTGAAGCTCAGAAAGGTTATATGACCCTGGCTTGCTCAGGAACACAGAGCAATTAAGGAGCAGAGCTAGATTGGAATCAAGGTTGGATTACTGTCAAGTGAAATGTTCCTGCCACTCCACTACAAGGCTGCCATTCAGCCCACATTGACCCCTCTTTTCCAAGGGCTCTCAGGGAGACCGAATTGCCAAGCTAGAGACCCTATCAACAACAAAGAAGTCAAACACCTTTTTTGTGAGGGAGGGGACAAGACTTGAGGGCAAACTTCTGCTAGGGGCTAGCCCCTGACTTAGACCACCTCTCCCCGAATAGTCCATCTTTCTCAGACAGGTGGCGGAGGCTTGGTAGTGAAAGACACCAAGCCAGAAGCAAGGCCTGGGGATGCAGGGCTTCACCCAACCCATCTCTTCTTATGCTTCTCCTCTCTCTCCTCCACCCTGGGGAGCATTTTCCTTTCTAGAACTAATGCAAGTGAGTGGAGAGAGGCTGGGTTGAACACAGACCAGAAAGGATGTCCATATTTTATTTTTAGTTGCACCAATATCCTGGTGTAGGACCCCCAGCACTTACTACATCACTGTGCATGGGCTCCCCAGGCACACAATATGATTGCTGGCAGCTTGCTTCTCTGCAGCTAGAGAAGTTAACATGCAGAGCAATTTTATTGAAAGGTGTCTGCACATTGTATCTACAGTTGCATTGTTGTCCTGTGCAGTGACCTTCATAAATGGCTTTGGGAAAGTCACAAGGGAATAACAGAGGTAGTTGGTGTTTTTTTCTCTTCCTTTATTAGAGTCTGCTTTGATTTGCTAGACAAAGTTGTGCAATCACCAGGAAATGTGTTCTGTGCTCCCACATGCTCCCCAAATGCAAACAAGCAGGTCAACAACCCCAGTGTTGTAATGTTTCAGCCTGAAATCTGCTTGGATTACCCAGCAGGGCCATTTGTCCTTTTGGAATAAGCAAATAGTGCATGGCAGCAGGAATTAGCCAGGCCCCCAGAGCACTGAGGCAGCAGCGAGAGGAGAGCCCGGAGGAGACAGAGGCTGAAGATAGTTAAAATCAGCATCTTAATTGGCTCCCAATTCTTGGTGAAACTCCCAGAGGGAGACTTTAATCATGAAATTAATCACCATCCTTTTTCTATGCTCCAGGCTGCTACCAAGTTTAACCCAGGAGTCCTCACAAGAAATCGACTGCAACGACCAGGATGTATTTCAAGCTGTGGACACTGCTCTGAAGAAATATAACAGTGGAAACAAAAATGGCAACCAATTTGTATTGTACCGCATAACTGAGGTCATCAAGACGGTGAGTGAGCTGTGTTTAACCTTGAGGTCATTGGGGATTTGTGCTGTCACTTGGAGCCCAGGTCTCACGCCACACACGCACCCCAATCACCGAAGAACTGATAATCGAAGGGAAGCTTACAGCTCTTAGAAAAGACCAACACCATTCTCTGGCCTGGGGGTGAAGGGAAAGGTATGACTCCTCCTGGGTGATCAGAGCAGCATATCCTAGGGTGAAATGAAACAAAGGTAGATGGAGAAATTTTAAAGGGACTGTGCAGAGTGAGAGAATCCAGGAACTCGGTCAGGCTGCAGGAGGAGGATTTACTGGGTGACCAGTCCTAGACAAAAATATGAAGACCTCCAGACCTCAGGTGGGAAATGGGTTCTTAAAGGGGTATGTCTAACAAGTATGATATGATCTCACTTATGTGTGGAGTCTAAAAGTTCAAACTCACAGACACAGAAAGTAGAATGGCGATTGCCAGGGACTGGGAGGTGGGGGAAATGGGGAGACGCTGGTCAAAGGATGCAAATTTTCAGTTATACGATGAATAGGTCCTGGGGGATCTAATGTAGAGTGTGGTGATTATAGCTAATAATACTTTATTGTACACTTGAAATTTGTTGAAAGCCTAGATCTTAAGTATTCTCACCACAAAAATATAAGTATGTGAGGTGATGGGTGTGTTAATTAGCTTGCTTGTGGTAATCATTGCACAATATACATGTGTTTCAGTTCATCAGATTGTACCCCTTAAATATATACAATTTTTATTTGTCAAGTATACCTCAATTAAGCTAGGGGAAAGGGCAGGTTTGTTTAAGAGGAGTCAGAAATGAGACTAAGTTGGTTCAACTGCATTGGACAAAATACCTACCATGAAGTCCATATGGCTGAATGCATCAAGGTAACAGCCATGTTCTACTTGATTTTTAGCACTTTTTTAAAATCCATGATCGATGCACTCAGGATGGAGACAAACCCTAACAGCGTATGTGACTTCAAGAATTACAAATCTTTTCAATAGTTTGTTTAAGTGAATTTCACTACAAAACATTGTGTTTCTGTGATAGTTAAGCAACTGATTACTTTGGTGGAAAAAAACCCCAGGTATTTGATATGATAAGGAAAAAGGAAAAGGCCCAGTAGATATGTTTTTGTTTGTTTGTCTTCTGAAAGTCTGGCCTTTCTGTTTCACAAATTTGTGTAGTCCTGTGAGTCCTAGTGTTCTCTAGTATGGTTGTAGTCTTTATTGGTAGACATCCATGGCAAATGTGGTTTTTTATTCTAAAATGTCCATAGAATCACTCTTTATCTCTACCTTGTTGTGTGGGGACTGCCTGTACCATGACCACTTAGATTTTATTAAAATCTGAGACCTAGAAGGAACTAGAAGAGTCTATCTTGTCTGATTCCATCATCTCCCAAATGCAAACACTGTGGAGAGAGCACTGCCTGGTGAGTCAGGAGACCTGCCATCCGGAGCTGGCTCTGCCTTTCCAAGGTGGGGAGGCTGCCTAAGGCATACGCTATCTACCTGGGGCCTCCTTTTCTCTCATGTGCAAACTGAGAAGATGGACAACATCCCCTCTGAAGTCCCTTGCTCTTCTGACACACCAGGACGTTGCATATGAAGGCTCATCTAAATCAGCACCTTTATACTTTAAAAGTTTAATTTGTCATTTCACGTCATGCTATACTAAATAGAAAACAAAACAATGCCAATAAAAATACTAAAATTACCCATAATTATTCCCACTATCCAGATAACTGTTACTTTTTTTTTAATGAAAAAAAGGTTTCTGGTTTGTTTTCTAACTGTAAAAATAATATGTTTGTTCAAAAAAAATAGACAATTCAGGAATGTTTGTTGAAAGAAGAAAGTGAAAGAGAACCATACTCCCGCCACTGAAAGACACACATTTTAACAGCTTTGCTGCGTACTTTTCCAGACTTAAAAAAAAATTTTATATATATTTACATATAAATTGGTTTCTACAAAAATGGGCTAAAACTATGGATCTACTTTGAAATTTAAATATATATATATAATTTGTAAATAGTATATTATGAACATTCCTCCAAGTAAATATTTATAAACTTTCAATATTTTTAATAAATGTTTTTGCCTTCATTGAATTAAATCAAGATCAAATATAACTGCACCAGATCCCACTCAAATGATTTGCCGTGGGGTCAGTTAGATGAACCGTACGTATCTTTGGTTGCTGTTTTTCAGGATGATCCTGACACGTTTTATTCCTTCAAGTACCAAGTCAAGGAGGGCAACTGTCCTGTTCAAAGTGACAAAACCTGGCAGGATTGTGACTACAATGACTCTGCACAAGCTGTGAGTGTGTTGACAGTTTCTGAGCCTCCAGTTTTCTCGGCCAAGTTTACCAAGGGCTGTCTTAACCTAACGCCTACCCTGCCCTGGCACAGCACAGCTTCTTGCTGGGCCGTAATTGAGGGAGAAGCAAGCCACTCTCCTCCCAGTCCAGGGAGCCACCTCTTCAATGTCAAAACCCTGGCTTCCTGTATGCAGTTTGAACACTGAAATTGAAAGGTAAATCAAGAGGACAGTTTAGCAAGCTGGTTCTCAGGCACTGTGTGCATCTTGATGAAATAGAAATATCTCTGGGGCTCAAAACAAAGATTCAGGGCTTCCCTGGTGGCGCAGTGGTTGAGAGTCCGCCTGCCGATGCAGGGTTCACGGGTTCGTGCACCGGTCCGCGAAGATCCCACATGCCGTGGAGTGGCTGGGCCTGTGAGCCATGGCCGCTGAGCCTGTGCGTCCGGAGCCTGTGCTCCGCAACGGGAGAGGCCACAACAGTAAGAGGCCCACGTACCGCAAAAAAAAAAAAAAAAAAAACACAAAGGTTCATACTCTAAAACCTCGCCATTTAAACTGCCTTTCCTCCAATATTTCACGAATATCAGTGGCTTGTATAAAATAATGATTA
Organism: Phocoena sinus; assembly: GCF_008692025.1. Taxonomy (NCBI): domain Eukaryota; kingdom Metazoa; phylum Chordata; class Mammalia; order Artiodactyla; family Phocoenidae; genus Phocoena; species Phocoena sinus. The sequence goes on from NC_045766.1 coordinate 63,782,567, forward strand.
GGCTGCAAAACATTCATTCTTGTGTCTCAAAACTCTGCTAGAAAACATAAAAAATCTTGACAAGGTTGTTTTTTGTTTGTTTTGCGGTACGCGGGCCTCTCCCGTTGCGCAGCACAGGCTCCGGACGCGCAGGCTCAGCGGCCATGGCTCACGGGCCCAGCCGCTCCGCAGAATGTGGGATCTTCCTTTACCGCAGCACGAACCCACGTCCCCTGCACTGGCAGGCGGACTCTCAACCACTGTGCCACCAGGGAAGCCCTTGACAAGGCTTTACAAAGGAAAGCCGTATTTAGTAATAGTACTAGGTGGCTTTCATCTGAAAGATTAAATCTTTTAATCCTTTTTTCTTTTTCTTCTTAGGCTACAGGGGAATGCACAGCGACGGTGGCAAAGAGGGGGAATATGAAGTTCTCCGTGGCTACCCAGACCTGCCAGATTACTCCAGGTAGCTGCTGTGCCTGGTGGTGCTGCCCTGGGGAAAAATGAACCTCTTCTGTGTGGCACCAAAGACCCCTCTTTCCCGGAGGGCAGCAGTGGCAATACCGCTTGCAGCCTTGCGGGGGCGCTGGAGGGGGTGGAGCGGCAGAGTCCTGAGGTGGGGCCGGGCTCACACCCCTCAGCGCTATCCTGATTCTCTTCCTCAAGAGCAGCATTGTATTAGGTGTGTGCAAAAGGATGAGAAGACACAGAACTGGCTTCAACTGTAGGCAGCGTCCTAGAGAGTAGCACAGGCTTTGAGGTCAGATCTGGCCTGGAATCTTTCAAAGCTCTCACCTTCTTGGCTTTCCTTTTCCTTACCTATAAGAGGAGATCACAGTAATTCCCACTTTGCACAATTGTTTAGAATGAAACTAGATGATACACCTGAAGATGTAATCATAATAATGTATTAATGATAATCAAGGAAAAGGTAATAATAGCTAACATTTATTGAGCCCTTATTACTAGCTACAGTTCTAATCACTTCATGTGTATTAACATATCTATTCCTCAGAACAACTCTATGAGGCAAATGTTAATATCCCCAGTTCACAGATGAGGAAACAGGCCCACAGCAGTCAAATATCTTGCCCAAGACCCCACAGCTAGCAGTTAGCAGAGTTGGTGGAATAGACCCTCCATGAATGATATTCCTTTAGAATCTAAGTATGAAGAAACTTATCAACAGATGACCACTGTTAGCTCCTTCCCTCTTGTGGCAGAGGTGCCACATACAGAAGGATGGGCACGTCTAGGTGAAGTCAGTCACAAAAGCCATCCTGGAACTGGCCTTCTGCAAGATAGCGTTTTTGTACCTAAGCTCCAGAACAGCATCCTCAGCCATGCTATTGAAGCCCACTATAGTAGTGGTCCTTCTATTCCAGCCTTAATCCCCTATATGGTACCCACAAAAACTATATCCCTTGAGTTTCCGTTCCTGCAAGAAGTTGCATTCAAAGAAAAATAGTCCAAAACAGAAATCACAAGTAATTAAAATCTTTTGATAGGGGTAGCTTTTTATTATTTGGTTTAAGAGCTCTATCTCGTAAGCACATTTTAACATTATCCAGAGCAGAGCACGTTATGTACCATGAGAGAAAAAACTCTTTGCCACACCTTCAGAAATTAGTGCTAGGTCCACAATCTCTTATCTGAAAACTTTTTGGCCAGATATGTTTCAGAATTCAAAATTTGAAACATTTTAATTTAAAAATCTCTCTGGAAACGTTGAGGCAGGGTGGAAAATCATTGTCACCCAGAAAAACTGAGTTTGCATCTTTCCCTGCTCATCTCACCCTCAAAGGCTGCTCCATTGCTTCCCCTACACCAGTGGGAGCTGCCCTTGAGGTCAGGCAAACCAGCCTCTGGGCTTTTCTCCATCTCTCCCTTTCACCTCCTGTGTTCATCGTTTTTTGTTTTGTTTTCCCATCAGTAATTCTCTCATCTTTCCCATGTCATCATCCCCTCTAGTTTTTTTTTTTTTTTTAACAGAAACCATCTTAGAAAGAATTTTATTCAAAGGGTCTGTATATTTTTCTCGGAAAAAATGTAAATATTATTTCAACAGTATTTATTTATTTATTTCCCTCTAGTTTTTTAACTTTGCCCATTACCCTGATTCAACCTAACTTCTACAAGGAAAGGAGGGGGGAAAGCTATGAATATTCACACAATATGCCATTTCCTGACACAAACTTATGGAGAGAATGCCGAGAAACAGTTGCAAGGGGGTTGCGTTGAACTGCTGACTGGGGGATCTTACATCCTCGGGCTGTGAGAGCCCCGGGGCCAAGGGGCGCAGGACTCCTTCATTTCTTCCCCTTTTTGCCACATATACTGCTACTGACCAGGGAGTCAGGGCTGTGTGTCATGAACAGTGGTGATTTAACACAGACTCTCTCCTTTTTTTTTTTTTTTTTTGCGGTACGCGGGCCTCCCGCTGTTGTGGCCTCTCCCGTTGCGGAGCAGCAGGCTCAGCGGCCATGGCTCACGGGCGCAGCCGCTCCGCGGCATGTGGGATCTTCCCGAACCAGGGCACGAACCCTTGTCCCCTGCATCGGCAGGCGGACTCTCAACCACTGCGCCACCAGGGAAGCCCCAGACTCTCTCCTTTTTAAAATATTTTACATCATTTTATTAAAACCCATTCGGCGGCTCCCCATTCTTACAGGGGACCATTCTCAATTCACCTCAGAGGGTCTAGGAATGCCCAGAAGTGGAGAAGGTTGTGAGTATGTGCATCTTCCAGGAGAGGGCGCCATAGCTTACATTAGGGTCATCAAGGGAGCCTATGACCCAGGAAAATAGTTAAGAATCCCTGCCTACAGAGCACAGCCCAGACTCCACAGCGGAGGCCTCTCTTCAGACTGCTCACACTTCAAACCACCCCTCCCTGCCTCCTGCTATAAGCTCTGGTTAAGATGTGTGTACAACACGGTCCCTGCCTCATCCTTCTTCCTCAGGAGCCGTCCCTCCCTTCTCCTCAGGCCTCACACCTTGTTCTGAGAGGTTGACCTTGACTGCTCTTCACCCTTCTTAGCTCAGCCTGTTCTCCTCAGGAAAGGCTTCCCTGGGCTCACTCTGGGCTCCTGCCTTTCCAATTTCTTGCTGAATTATATTGAAATCATCCATCTCCAGTTCGGTCTCTCCCCCTTGGCTTTCCCCGACTCCTTCATGGCAGTGGCCATTACTAACGAATTAATGCATCCACGCAGCCATGCTCAACACAGGGCATGTTATAGCAGGTGCGAAATACATGTTTGTTGGATTGAACTGATAGAAAATATATTACATCCTGCTCCCACCTTCAAGGAGCTTTGGTTAACACTGAAAAAGAAATAAAAATGCATCTGTCATGTTTTAATTTTATGAGGATAAATTCGTGTATCACTTCCGTAATTTAAAATGACTTTAAAATAATTATGCACAATAGGATGCATATAAGATGCCCCTAAGTGAATGATAGGTCTTCCCTATCTTCAGTCTTGTGTTCTCTTTTTCCAGTGCATACTAGGACTTACTGGAAAGTTTGCTTATCAGGGCCTTCCAAATTATCTGACTTATTTAGGGCAATGTATGTGAATGCAGGTTTTGCTTGTTAACGCTGCCCTTTTGCTTGCTGTTTGTCAAGCCGAGGGCCCCATGGTGACAGCCCAGTACGACTGCCTTGGCTGCCTGCACCCCATATCAACCGAAAGCCCCGACTTGGAACCTGTACTGAGACATGCCATTCAACACTTTAACAACAACACTGATCACTCCCACCTCTTTGATCTTAAAGAAATAAAAAGGGCCCAGAGACAGGTTTGTTCTTTAATTTTTCCCATGTCATAGTATTGTTAGAATGTGTTAGATCTTTATGGTTTAGGGTTTCATTGCCTAAAATAAACCTTTGGCCGAGGAAGACATATGATTCCACAGGTGGTGGTGAGGAACTCTTTCACGTTCTCATACGACTAGCTCAGGAGGCAAAGGCTTCCTCTTCAGGCACAATGATTTGGGTACTGCAGTATGTAAATGGGGAAAGGGAACCTAATCAGTCCCCCTTCCTGGGAGATTTGTTTTTAATGAATGGGTGGTCAGCATTGCATGTTCTCCTAGAGATGGTAAAATGGAAAAGTCATTCTGGCCTTAGGGTTTTAAGAAGACTCTCTCATCACCTAACTATTATGAGGCAAACATGGCCCCCCAATATTAAATTGTACCTAAAAAAGTTGGCAAAGCTTGCTGGGTACCCTCTAAATTATGGTTTCCATTTCAGCAGAGAAAAAAGCAAATACTTGTAAATCTGGTCTTTCTGTTGCCTCAGTTCATGAAGACTTTACTGACAGCTGACTGGGCCCCTTGGATTTCAGCCTCTAATTATGAGGGACCCACTTTGGTCAGTAGCATTTCCTGCTTTTAATTGACCTTCCGACTTGCCTTCATGCAAGATGCATGCTCTCCTCAGTTCTGTCCATATCCAGCTATCAGGGTGGAACCCACCCTAGATAAAGCAGGAGAAATCTTACTGTCTGGCAGTCTGGGGACCTAAGGACCTACTGGTCAAGGCCATTCCAACTCCAAAGTTTTTTTTATCCATCTAGAAAAGCATTATTAATATTTTACAAAATTCAACAGATCATTTTTTCCCTGTTGCCTGGCAGAGGAAATATTGCTAGGTCTTTCTTAAGGAAATACAGTAACTCCATCTATAAATTGCTTTTCATTTTCAGATGTGTAGCTGTGTGTGTGTGTGTGTGTGTGTGTGTGTGTGTGTGTTGTGTTGAAGGGTGTGAGAGTCATAATGTGCTCAATATTTATTCAGTACTGACTTTTGCCTAGTAATAATAATAGTTCGTATTTTTGAGCACTTATGAAATGTCAGGCAGTATTCTAAGCTCCTCCTAACATTGTGAATTATGTTTAAACTGCCCTATAAATATGCAATCCAAAATCGTTTCAGGTGGTGGCTGGATGGAACTATGAAATTACTTACTCAATTGTGCAGACTAATTGTTCCAAGGAGAATTTTCTATTCTTAACTCCAGACTGCAAGTTCCTTTCAAATGGTGTAAGTAGGCAAAAATCTAATCATAAAGTTCTTAGCCTTTTGTGTCCAGTATTTACAGGTGTGGGAACTCTTAGCTGTGGAGGAAGTCTCAGTCACTAAAATTTTTGATGACATATGCAGCTCACATTCACTTTCATTTGAGACTCTACAGTTCACGTCATTGGTCAAGCTGCTTACCCAGCTGGTCAGAGTCTGTACATCTGGCAATAAGCACTTACAGATATAACCAGAGGCTAGGAATAGCCTGAGACAAAATGATGCCACGGTCAAGTTTGTCTTTTCATGTCTTCACACTTTCCTGTCTCCTTTCCTCCCCGTGTGCTCAATGTCCTTACAAGGCTCCCGAGCTCTACCCAGGACAATCCTTCACTTCCAACTTGTCTCTGCTTGTTCTTTCACCTTCCCTCCCCTACTTTTATCTTTAATAAGTACATCCTGCATCTCTCTCCCTTAGTGGCCCTTTCCAGGACGATATCTTATTACCTGAACCAAAATTATGTTAAAAGAGAGCATCTCAAGGTGGCAGGAGTTAGTGCAAGTTAAGATGATAAGGCATGATGACCTTCCCAGGGCTATTTGCATTTTAGCAGAAGGCTGTTCTTTAAGCAAGGGGTGGCTGCAAGTCCCTTCATCTAGTCCAGGGGTCTCCAACCCCCGGGCCATGGACCGGTACTGGTTTGATGCCTGTTAGGAACCGGGCCACACAGCAGGAGGGGAGCTGCGGGCGAGTGAGCGAAGCTTCATCTGACACTCCCCACCGCTCCCCATGGCTCCCCACCGTTCCCCATGGCTCCCCACTGCTCCCCATGGCTCCCCATGGCTCCCCATCGCTCCCCACAGCTCCCCACCACTCCCCATGGCTCCCCACCGCTCCCCACCACTCCCCATAGCTCCCCATGGCTCCCCATGGCTCCCCATCGCTCCCCACAGCTCCCCACCACTCCCCATAGCTCCCCATGGCTCCGCATGGCTCCCCATCGCTCCCCACCACTCCCCACCACTCCCCATGGCTCCCCACGGCTCCCCACGGCTCCCCATCGCTCCCCATCACTCCCCATCGCTGCTCGCCACCACTCCCCATTGCTCCCCATCAGTCCCCATCGCTCGCGTTACTGCCTGAACCATCTCCCCCACCCCACCACTCCCTACCATCTGTGGAAAAATTGTCTTCCACGAAATCAGTCCCTAGTGCCAGAAAGGTTGAGGACCACTGACCTAGTCATTCTACTTCTCAACGTCCATTATATGGGAAGAAAATGAGAAATCCAGGCAGCAAGATGTTAATTTTGACTTTTTATTAAAAGGAAAATATTTAAAATAACATATTTTCAACATATGGAATGGTTAAGCAAATTACAGTATATCCATACAGTAGAATATGTGCAGCGATTAAAATTATGTTTGCAGAGATTTTAGTGACCTAGTAAAGTGGTTACAGTATGTTAAGTAAAAAACAAAAAAAAAAGCATGGTACAAAATTACACGTACAGATTTACTCAGGTACATAAAGTAGATGTAAACATAAAAAGTGATGAAAAGCAAATATGCCAAAATATAAAATATGGTTAGGGCTTCCCTGGTGGCGCAGTGGTTGGGAGTCCGCCTGCCGATGCAGGGGACACGGGTTCGTGCCCCGGTCTGGGAAGATCCCACATGCCGCGGAGCGGCTGGGCCCGTGAGCCATGGCCGCTGAGCCTGCGCGTCCGGAGCCTGTCCTCCGCAACGGGAGAGGCCACAACAGTGAGAGGCCCGCGTAACGCATAAAAAAAAAAATAAAATAAAATAAAATATGGTTAACTTTTAGTTGGAACTATGGCTGTTTTTTCTGATTTTTTATATTTTTTGAAACTCTTCAATACTTCCCAATGTTTCTAATCAAGCATGTGTTTGTTTCATAAATGGGGGGGGAGTAAAAAGGACACTATTAAGAGAGTGAAAAGACAATCCACAGAATGGGAGAAAATATATGCAAATCATATATCTGAAAAGGGCTTAATATGTAGAATATATAAAAAACTTTCACAGTGCAACAACAAAATTTTTAAATGAGCAAACAACTTAGACATTTCTCTAAAGAAGTCATACGAATGGTCAAAAAGCTCGTGAAAAATACTCAACATCATTAGCCATCAGGGGGAATGTAAATATAGACCACAAATGAGATGCTACTTCACACCTAGAGGATGGCTGTAATTTTAAAAAATTGTAAAATACCAAGTATTGGGGAGAATGTGGAAAAATTGGAACTTTTGTACATTGCTGATGGAAATGTAAAATCATGCAGCCATTGTGGAGAACAGTATGGCAGTTCCTCAAAAAGTTAAATGTAGAATTACCATATGACCTAGCAATTATACTCCTAGATATATACCCCAAATAATTTAAAACAGGGACTCAAAAAGATACTTATATGCCAATATTCATTGCAGCATTATTCACAATAGCCAAAGGTGGAAAACAACCCAAATGTTCATCGATAGAGGAATGCATAAACACAATGTGACATGTATATAACACTTCTTTAGCCATAGAAAGGAATGGAATTCTGATATATGCTACAACATGTATGAACCTTGAAAATGTTAAGTGAAATAAGCCAGACACAAAAGGACAACCAGTATATGATTTCACTTATATGAATTATCCAACATACACAAATTCATAGAGACAAAAAGTAGGTTAGAGTTTACCAGGGGCTGGGAAGAGGGAGAACGGGGAGTTTTTGCTTAATAGTCGCAGAATTTGTGTTTGGGGTGATGAAAACTATTGGAAATAGATAGTAGAGATGGTTGCACAGCACTGTGAATGTAATAAATGGCCCTGAATTATACATTTAAAAATGGTTATGATGGCAAATTTTATATTATATATATTTTACCAGAATTTTAAAAAATAGTATAAAAGAGAAAGAGAAAGAGAGAGGAACCCTCTAAACACATAGGTTCTAGCCACTATTTAATTTTGTCAGGTTGAGTTGAGTCTGGCCTTTTAAGCATCTATTAACATCTTCTGTTTTTATGCTTAGCCATTTGAGGTTATATAGGCCTAAATGGTATCTAGGCCTATGTTATCTAGCTTTAATCTTGCTGCATCTGTTTATAAGTTAAGTTTTCTCTTTGCAACACAGAGTTGCAAAGGCTGGTTGGAGTCACAAAGCCAATCAGATTTGGTATAACTTTTCTGAGCCTTCACTTCCTCATTTGTAAAATTGTGAAGAATAATAGCACCTATATCACAGAGTTGTTACAGTAATTAAAGGACATGAAATATAAATGAAATATTTTGCCCACAATTGGTAAGATGTAAGGCCTTACTATTCAAAGTGTGGTCCATGGACCAGCAGCATTAGCATCACCAGGGAGCTTCTTAGCAAAGTAGAATCTCAACTCCACCCATAGCTACCGAATCAGAATCTGCATGTTAACAAGGTTCTCAGGTGATTCCTCTGCACATTAAAGTTTGGAAAGCACTGATTTAAGGGTTTTCCTGCATAGTTCTCAGGGCATGTTGCACCTTAGAAGCACTAGCCTCGATTTAAAAAACACCTATTCCCAGATCACTCCCCCAGACATTCTGATTTTTTTTTTTTAGTTGGGACAACTTTTAGTTGTCCCAACTAAAAGTTGCAGCATCCAACAGTGTACATACTGAACATTTAAGTCTTTTTTTAAAACATCTTTATTGGAGTATAATTGCTTTACAATGGTGTGTTAGTTTCTGCTTTATAACAAAATGAATCAGTTATACATATACATATGTTCCCATATCTCTTCCCTCTTGCGGCTCCCTCCCTCCCACCCTCCCTATCCCACCCCTCTAGGTGGTCACAAAGCACCGAGCTGATCTCCCTGTGCTATACGGCTGCTTCCCACTAGCTATCTATTTTACATTTGGTAGTGTATATAAGTCCATGCCACACTCTCACTTTGTCCCAGCTTACCTTTCCCCTTCCCTATGTCCTCAAGTCCATTCTCTAGTAGGTCAGCGTCTTTATTCCTGTATTGCCCCTAGGTTCTTCATGACCTTTTTTTTCCCTTAGATTCCATATATATGTGTTCGCATACGGTGTTTGTTTTTCTCTTTCTGACTTACTTCACTCTGTATGACAGACTCTAGGTCCATCCACCTCACTACAGATAACTCAATTTCATTTCTTTTTATGGCTGAGTAATATTCCATCGTATATATGTGCCACATCTTCTTTATCCATTCATCTGTCAGTGGACACTTATGTTGCTTCCATGTCCTGGCTATTGTAAATAGAGCTGCAGTGAACATTGTGGTACATGACTCTTTTTGCATTATGGTTTTCTCAGGGTATATGCCCAGTTGTGGGATTGCTGGATCATATGGTAGGTCTATTTTTAGTTTTTTAAGAAACCTCCATACTGTTCTCCATAGTGGCTGTATCAATTTACATTCCCACCAACAGTGTATGAGGGTTCCCTTTTCTCCACACCCTCTCCAGCATTTATTGTTTCTAGATTTTTTGATGATGGCCATTCTGACTGGTGTGAGATGATATCACATTGTAGTTTTGATTTGCATTTCTCTAATGATTAATGATGTTGAGTATTCTTTTGTGCTTGTTGGCAATCTGTATATCTTCTTTGGAGAAATGTCTGTTTAGGTCTTCTGCCCGTTTTTGGATTGGGTTGTTTGGTTTTTTTGATATTGAGCTGCATGAGCTGCTTGTAAATTTTAGAGATTAATCCTTTGTCATTTGCTTCATTTGCAAATATTTTCTCCCATTCTGAGGGTTGTTTTTTCATCTTGTTTATGGTTTCCTTTGCTGTGCAAAAGCTTTTAAGTTTCATTAGGTCCCATTTGTTTATTTTTGTTTTTATTTCCATTTCTCTAGAAGGTGGGTCAAAAAGGATCTTGCTGTGATGTATGTCATAGAGTGTTCTGCCTATGTTTTCCTCTAAGAGTTTGATAGTGTCTGGCCTTACATTTAGGTCTTTAATCCATTTTGAGTTTATTTTTGTGTATGGTGTTAGAGCGTGTTCTAATTTCATTCTTTTACATGTAGCTGTCCAGTTTTTCCAGCACCACTTATTGAAGAGGCTGTGTTTTCTCCATTGTATATTCTTGCTTCCTTTATTAAAGATAAGGTGACCATATGTGCGTGGGTTTATCTCTGGGCTTTCTATCCTGTTCCATTGATCTATATTTCTGTTTTTGTGCCAGTACCATACCAGACATTCTGATTTAATTGGTCTGGGGTGAGTCCCTGGAGTCAGATGATCTAAAAATTTCTCAGGTAAACCAAATGTGCTAATAATACTGAGAACTTCTGAGCTATCTCCAGCATCCTTCTCCCCATCCAAAATTAAGGTACTATAAGTGTGGTATTCCCTGTATCTTTAAAAAACATGACTTTTTTTTTAACATCTTTATTGGAGTACATTTCTTATATGTGTGTTCCTTTATTGGGAATATACATTTATAGAAAGCTTCAAGACAATGCAGATACAAAGAAAAAATAATAATGTTGCACCACATACCCAAACACCCAAAGTTATCTGAATGTATTTCCCTCTTGTCTTTTTTGGTGGGGAATATGGGCAATTTTGAGTGATTTTCTTTTTTGTCTTTTTGTAGTTGTAATTATTTTACATGCTATATTTTTTTCACCTAAGAATTCTTCTACGTCATTAGAACTCTTGATAAACTTTTAAAATAACTTTTAATATCCTAGTGAAGATACCATAGATTATTTTTTAAATTACTTTCCTATTTTTGGTCATTTGTTGAAAACCCACCAAGAAAATGGGTTGTTTCCATTTTTATTATAATTAATAACTCACCAAACATCTTTTAGAATAAAGCTATTTCTGTTTGGCATTGTTTTTCTCAGAATAAAGTCCTGGCTTTACACATAGTGTAAAATTGTATGAAAGCTCTTAAAACTCTTGATATATATATAGGTTAACTGCTAAATGCACCAATTTACATTCCATCAGCAATGTTTACCCTTGATAGCATTCAGTATTTTTTTAACTCAGCTAAATTCATAGACAAAAACATTTTTAGTTTTTATTTTCTCAATCAACAACATAGTTAGTATGCATTTATTTAAGCATTATATTTTCATACATTCATTAGAAATTTATGGGTTGAATTTATGAATTCTTCTATATCCTTTGCCCATTTCTTTTTGGGATAAATCTTAATGACTTAGAAATAGTATTTATATATTAAAGGTATCAGTGTTTTGTCATATTTTCTCATTTATTTACTTTTTAGTTTTCATTATGGTATTTCTGACTTACAGATAGTTTTTGTTTATAGGTGAGTAAATCTATCAATATTTTCCTTTTGAATCTTTCTACAACTTGCTCAGCAGTCACTATATGTTTTTTTTTTCTAGTTTGTCTATGGTCAGTATTTCTAAATATAGCTTTTGAAACTTTATGGAATTAATTTTGATGTATCTTGTGAGGTATCTAACTTGATTTTTTCAAGAGAATAACCAGATACCTTAACAGTCTTTCCTTCGACAAAATTTGCAACAAACTTTATCCCGTAATAATTTCTTACAAAAAATCTGTTCTCTGTTTTTGTACCAACACTACCGTATTTTAACAGCCATAGCTTCATAGTAAGTTTGAATACATGTTTTATTATTCTAGTGTTTGTATTTTTAAAACCAATCTTAGAAGAGGTTTGGAAGAAAAACTTACACTGTCACATAGATTGGAATTGCATTACATTTCTAAATTGATTTGAGGTATTGGCATATGTACTATATTTAGTCTTTTTAATCAAGAACTTGGTATACATCTCTATGTAGTCAAGTTTTATTTTATATTTCTAAAGTTGTGTGATTTTCTTAAATATATTCAGAACAATGCTCACTAAAGTTATTACTAGGTTTTGTTTTTGGTAATTGTTATTAGGAATTAAATCCTTTTTTTCCCCTTTTCCTTTCATTCTCTTTTAAACAAGTTATTGTTATATACAAATGTATACTTTTTATTTTTTTTAATTTTTTTTTTGTGGTACGCGGGCCTCTCACTGTTGTGGCCTCTCCCGTCGTGGAGCACAGGCTCTGGACGAGCAGGCCCAGTGGCCATGGCTCACGGGCTAAGCCACTCCGTGGCATGTGGGATCTTCCCGGACTGGGGCATGAACCCGTGTCCCCGCATTGGCAGGCGGATTCTCAACCACTGCGCCACCAGGGAAGCCCTACAAATGTATACATTTTGATTAGCTTACCTTGTATCCAGAAACTTTATTGAACTCTCTGATTAATGTCTTTTCATTGATTCTTTTGATTGTTCTAGATCTATAATAATACCTTATGCAAATAATACTATCTCCTCTTTTCCAATGTTTATTTTTTTGTTTCATGTCTCAATGAATTGACCCAAATTTTCAGAGATATTTTTTGAAATAGTGGTGATCACAAAAATTCATGTTTTATTCCTGATTTTATTGAGAAAGGCTCTAGAATTTTGTCATTACGTATAATATTGCTGTGGGATCCCGGTAGATATTCTTCCTCATGTTAAGGAAACATCCTTACATTCCTCCTCTTTAAAGAGTTTTGTTTTGTTTTTAAATAAGGAATTGGTGTTGAATTTAGCAAGTGCTTTAGAATATGTATTGAAATATCATATTTTTCTAATTTAATCTATGCTGTTTTGACAACTTTCCTAATAGTAATCTTTAGATTCCTAAACTAAACTCTACTTGTTTAGTGTTAATTTTTCTTTAAATATGCATTTGGATTCTATTTCTAGTTTAGTTAAGCAGTCTACGTATACATTTATAAGTGAAAGTGGTGTAACAGTTTTCTGGGTATGTGTTTGTGTGTGCATTCTATTTTTTAAGGTTTTGGTATCCAGAATATACTTTTATAGAATGATTGGGTAGTTTTTCTGTATTCAGAAATGGTTTATATAGCATGGAAATACAGTATATATTTCTTTAATTTTTAAAATTATTCATCTATAAAACATCTATGCTGTTTGGAGGTGGAAAATGGGATGTAAATTGAGCGTAGTAATAGCATTCTCCATTTCTTCTTTAGTCATTGGTCCATTCAAGTTTTTTTCTTGTTCTTAAGTCAGTGTTGGTTATTTATAGTTTTCCAGAAAATTGTCTTTCTTTGAGATTTAAATTAGCATACACTTGTTCATAATATTCTCTTATATTTTTACATTTCTATGTATACTTTGTTAGGTTTCCATTTTTATGCATTTGATTTTTTTTCCTTACCCCATGAATGATTATTTGGATTTATTTATTAATGCTAGTGCTTTCTGTTTTCTAATTCACCAGCTTTGCTTTTATTTTTATTGTTTCCTCCTTCTTGTTTTCCTTAAGGCTGTTTATTGTTCTTCTTGTTCTAACTTCTTGAGATAAACACTGAGGTTGGGGGTGTTTTGATTATTTTTGCCTCTTTTTAAATTGTGGAAGTGTATAAAGCCAGGAGTTAACTCTGAGTGCTGCCCTGGCAACATGTGGAATTCTCGTTTTTCTCAGTTTGTTTTTTATTATTTTCCTTATCAATGAAGATTTTAGTTAGGAAAGTGTGTTTATTTTTCCAAGTACTTTTTGGTTGTTTATTTGTTTAAACTTATGTTATTAAGTTTTACGGAAGTTTTTTGTTTCATTGTGGTGCTGAGGTCAAAGAACATGCCTGTATTGTTTTCAATTTGCAAAATTTATTGAGACTTTCTTGTAACCTAGTGTAAAAGCAATTAGAAATATTATTTGCATCATACTTATGAGAGTATCATTTTAAATCGTGTGTATCATATGAGAATACCATTTCAACAAATCTTTATTATGTTATTCAAGTCCTCTATGACCTTATTTATTTTTTATACATTTTGCCTGTTGTATAATAGTTATATATTGGAGTTTCCCAGCACAATTATTTTTATCCATTTCTATTTCTATATGTTTTTTGCTTTATGCATTTTGATTCCATGCTTTTAGATAAAAATAAAATTATCTTTCTTTTACCTTTATGAGTTGTTACCTTGAATTTTACTTTGTCCAGTATTAATAATGCTCTAGCTCCTTTTTTGTTCATATTTGCTTCTTGTGGCTTTGCTCATCCATTATATTTAATCTTTCTTTATCTTTTATATTATATGCTATTATTCTTGAAGATGTAGTACATTGATTTTGGTTTTAACCTAATCTGAAAGTCCTTGTCTTGCTAAAACAAAATGTTACCCATTCACTTGTATGGCTATTATTTCTACATTAGATATTCTTGTCATGTTTTTTCATGTTTCTGTGTGTTTGTGTGTATGTATTTGCTGTTGGTGTTGGTGCTTTTTCATTGTTTATTATTCTATCTTTTGAAAATAGACTATGTTTTGTTTTTTTCCACGTGATGATTTGTAAAGTCAACATCTTATTTTTAATTTTACTAGTCGTTTAAAGATTCTTAAAAACGTTTTTAATTTATGCTCTTATATGCTTTTTAAAAACCAGAATATCGGTGAATGTACAGATAAAGCATACGTGGATATCCAGCTAAGAATTGCTTCCTTCTCGCAGAAATGTGACCTTTATCCAGGTACAGGATGATACATATTGGTGCTCATGTTGGTCTCAGACAACTGGCTAAATCTTTCCATAGATATTGTGCTTTGGTTCCCATGATATGCCACAAAATCTACATGACCCACAGACCTTACTAGGAACACTGTGCCCCATCTCTGCCCTGCTGTGCTGCAGCAGGTGAAGCTGAGATTGCTTGGCAAGTGGCAGAAGGGAATATGGTGACAGAAGGGAAAGTTTATGTTTTCTGGGCAAAGCTAGCCTTCAGATATGTCAGCTGGTCTTTCTTATATACAAGCTGTCCCTGCATCGGATATTGTGAATTGGGGAAGCTGTATCTCATTTTTAACTACTCAGAATAAAATCCTTTCAATTAAAGATTTTTTTCCCTTACATGTTATAATGTGGGGAAAGGGCGATAGTGCAAGTTTAAGGTCATGTCAGCATTTCTTATACCAAGAGTTGGCTTTTCTCATATTTGGAAGATAGTTGTATATGTTGTACAATATAAAGCATTATGGAAGTTGCCTGCTCACCAGAATTTTCCCACTAGAAAATCATTCTTTTACGTTAAGCATTGCTTTTTACAGTTTCCATTAAAAATGCAAAAACTTAAGAAAAGTGCGGCCTATTGACTGTCACTAACTAACACCTTCTGATTGAAAGTTTCCTTAAGCACACTTGGCTCTTAGGAGAGGAAGAGAGGAGAGACAGTAAGTTGGAGGTCTGACAGGCAACCTCCAGCCACTCACTGCTGGGCCTTGGACTGCCACGTGGCCCTCTCTAAATGGATGCTGGATCACATGTGGGAAAGGTACAATACTAGGCTAGACGGCTCCTTCAGTGCACATGCTGATATAAAACCTGCCTCTTTCAGGGGAGGATTTTGTACAACCACCCACCAGGATTTGTGCTGGCTGTCCCATATCTATACCTGTCAACAGCCCAGAGCTGGAGGAGCCTCTGGATCATTCCATTGCAAAGCTTAATGTAGAGAATAATGGAACCTTCTATTTCAAGATTGACACTGTGGAAAAAGCAACAGTGCAGGTCTGTAAATTATGCTACAAAAATAGTGATTATCTATTGCAAATTGCTTACTAATTTTGCCACTGATCTTGGCTCTGGATTGGGAAACAGTATATCTGGTGAATGGGATTTGGTAGACTTGAATTTCGAGTCCCAACCTCGCTGCATGCTTGGTGTGTGATCTTGGACAAGTCATTTAAAATATTGTCTCTTTTATCCATAAAGGACTACAGTGAGGGTTAAAAAAGATAATGTATGTCAATCACTTTTCAAAATCTAAAGTGCTATATAAATATTAACAATGATTATATATATAATTAATAAAATTCAGGGCTAGGAAAAGCGAGACTTATCCTCTGCCTGTCTAGACTCATCTCTCATTATAACATCACTTCATGCCTTGCGCTCAGCCACATCAGCCAATCGTCCCCCAGGCTCTCTTCACACATTCATCTTCATGTCATTTGTTCCCTGCCTGGGGTGTCATTCTCTCCTACAAATGTACCCTCTGGGGATTCATCTCTCTTGTCCATGCTTGTCAATAGAGGATAAGGAGTATCCTGGTCTGGAGGTCAGGAGACTCAGCTCTGCCACAGCATCCACCACTTGCATCCCAGGTGATCCTGGGCAGTCATTCAGACTCACACATCATCTGTAAAATGAGTGGCTGGATTAGAAGAGCCCAAATCCCTTCTAACTCCAATAGCCTATGACCAATGTATTCATGGACAATTCCTTTTATGGAACCTCAAAACGGGCTTCCCTAAATACAAGCTAAAAAAAGTAATCAAAGTAGAACCAAACTCCTATAGCAAACCAAGATGGTTTTTATAATCTATCAATGCAAAGAAAATCTCACTAAAAATAAGTTTATGATTCTGGCTAAGTAATTGAATTTCTAGAAATCTAAAATAGAAAGAGTCTTTAAATACAATGATGTTCATTACAGCTCTAACTACAAAAGCAAAAAAAGTAAACCATAAAAATGATCAGTAATATAGACATGATCAGAAAATGTCTGGTATATTTGTACAATGGAATATTAACCAGCAATTTTAAATCATCTTTGTGAGGAGTTCTTGATGTGGAAAATGCTTATGTTATAATATGCAGCGAAAAAAACAGGCCATACACGGGGAACTATATACAATATCCTGTGATAAAGCATAATGGGAAAGAATATGAGAAAGAATGTATATATATGTATAACTGAATCATTTTGCTGTACAGCAGAAATTAACACAACATTGTAAATCAGCTATACTTCAGTAAAAAAAAAAAAAAGAGGCCATAAAATTGAATAAACATTCTGTACTCAGTTGTGTTATTTTAAAAAGTTTAGGGACTTCCCTGGTGGTCCAGTGGTTAAGACTCTGCACTTCCACTGCAGATGGCACGGGTTCAATCCCTGGTCAGGGAACTAAGGTCCTGCATGCCACACTGTACAGCCTAAAGAAAATAAATAAATAAAAACCAAAAATAAAACAGTACAGGAAACAATACTGAAAAGAAACAAATACCTCATATTATTCATAGTGGTAGCTTTTAGGTAATGGCACAATGGGCTGTTTATTTTCATCTTTCTTGTTTCCTGTAGTAGTTTTATAACTGGGGGGAAAAAAAGGACCTAAACAAACTGTATTAAAATAAATACAGTTTATTTATTTATTTATTATCTGTATTAAAATAAATACAGATCAAAATAAAACTTGATCTCTCTCCTACTCAGGCACTTACTCCTGTCCCGGTCGCTAACTCCTTTCCCTGATTTCACTGACATGTGACCCACATTAGGCTTACTTGAAGGAGTTACCAATCCCTACTACTCCTGTCTTTGTCAGCTTTTCTTCTCACTCTATATTTCTGCTTTTCTGTGAAATTCCTTTCTTCCTAAGGATGCAGGAACAATCTTGTACTCCACCATATATTGCATGTCAGAGAGTTACTGTCAGGAGAGAAGCATTCATTCTCAAGCATGAACTACTAGTCTTGGTAGTCACAGTTCTTTCTGTAAATGAGTCAACACACTAGAATGGGTGTGTGTTTGTTTACGCTAAGGGTGCAAGGGGAACCACAATAGATTATGCTACGAATTGAAAGGGAATGACATCCCTTCATTTGCTAAATTAATCTGGAATATTGTGAGAATTTCAAATTTACTTTTAAGAGGTGACTCTTTACTGATTTTTGCATGTAAAGAGAGCAATTTGGTTACTCGAGGCAGCCTTAGTGGAAGCAGCCAATTTATTATTATTGGAAATCAACTTACCATAATGAATTTGCAATAGCCAATCTCCAAATGACCAATTTGCCAAATTGCTAGATTTGTTTTACAATTTTAGTCTTGCCTTGGCTTCGCACGTTTAGTCCTATTTGGGTGCATGTCCATTCCAGGTTGGTTTCACATTTCAGATACCAAACATCTCTTAAATCCTTCGTTTGCACATGTGAATGGTTGCGATTTCTGTTATATACCGTTCATTTTGCTGTGTCCCTACTGCCTCTGTCCCCGCTGCTGTCAGTGTCCCTCCCTGCCTCTGCACAGATGAATACACTTCAAGGATCTGTGTGTGCACATTAGAATTTTTCCTTTGACAAAGTCCTAGAAATGTCAAGGAATACGTGGATGTCTAAGACTTATGATGCAAATTGACAAATCTCCAAGTGATCTGCAATTATGCCAATTTACATTCACACCACCTGGGTGTAAGACACTGGTTGATGGTCTTGATCTGAATTATATTCCTACCATCAGTGATTGAAGCTGCATGTTTCCCACACCTGGCCGACACCAGGTGTCATCGCTGTTTCTCATCTTTTCCAACACACAAGGTTAAAAATGATGCATTGTTTTTTAACGTACGTATCCTTGGTTATTAATGAAGGTAAACTTTTTTCAGGATTAATGACCATTTTAACTTCTCCAAAAGATCTGGTCATGTCCTTTGTCCAGTTTTTTAGTGTTGGGCTTTCTATGGCCAACACTAAATATTGGTCATATTGACCCTACATCATATTCTTCCCAGTTTACCCTTTTTACTTTATTTATGGTGACTTTTGAGAATCAGTTTTTATATTTGTCTAGTCAAATTTAGACATTTTTCCCTTCCTCCTGGTTCCTTCCTCTGCTTTTCACCTACAAAAAGCCTTCATCATCCTGAGAACTGATGAATGTTTTTTATATCCTTCCAGCTTATTTCTTTAATTTAAATGTTTCAATGCATTTGGAACTTATATTGCTACATAGTGTTCTCTACCTTAAAAACAAAACTTGGGCAGGATGGGCTTAAACAGGGAAGACTTCTGATAAGAATGGCACCTGATAAGCATGGCAATATGGATGCGATCTCGAGGCCCTCGAACAGAAGATGTTATTAGGTCTACTTTATTCCTCCCCTCTGGACCCGGAATAGTGTCGAGCCAGCAGCTGCAGTTTGTGTCATATACTGTCAGCTTTCTTAGGCAACATCACATAGATCAACTGTAATGTCAAACAAGCTGGATTAAAGTATACTCTGAAATAAGCAACAAAGTTCACAATCACCAAAGTATAGACTCAAAAACGCTTTTCAAACCTTCCTGCCCAACTTATACATATCTGGAGTTTTAAAAGTTAATTACCAAATTTGTCCTAAAAATTTAGCTGTGCTTACCTAGCAAAATGATGCCAGAAAATGTAGAGGAGGAGTTTAGTTCTTCCTGGGATTCTTTGCTCTCCTCATCCTCCTCCCACCATAATTTCTCCATGCTTTTAAAAAACATAAAGAGAGCGGAAAGACTGTTATGATTTGCTTTTACAAAAATGGGATTATACTATCACCCTATAACTTTATTTTTTCAATAACAGTCAACCCTCCAGGTCAACATATATATGTGATATATTCTTTTTGATAGCTACTTAATATTAAACACACACACACACACACACACACACACACACACACACAGTGTTAGTCTGCTTAGGCGGCCATAACGAATACCATAGACTAGGTGACAAACAACAGCAGTTTATTTCTTACAGTTCCGGAGGCTGGAAAGTCCAAAAACCAGCCAGTTTGTTTCCCTGGTAAGGACTGTCTTCTTGGCTTGCAGATGGCTGCCTTCTCACTGTGTCCTCACATTTCAGAGAGAGAACGGGGTCTAGTCTCTCTCTTATAAGGTCACTAATCCCATCATGGGGGCCCCACCATCATGACTTTATCTAAACCTAGCTGCCTACCAAAGGCTCCACCTCCTAATACCATCACCTTAGAGGTTAAGCCTTCAATATATGCATTTGGGAGGGATACATTCAGTCCGTAACACACACACACACACACACACACACACACACATTTAAATCCTAGAATGAAATACTGAATAACTTAGCCTGAAAATTGAGCCACATCAACTAACTGTTTTTTTTTTTCTTTTGGATTGTGTTGGGTCTTCGTTGCAGTGCGTGGGCTTCTCATTGCGGTGGCTTCTCTTGTTGAAGAGCACAGGCTGTAGGCACATGGGCTTCAGTAGTTGTGGCACGTGGGCTTAGTTGCTCCACAGCATGTGGGAATCTTCCCAGATCAGGGATCGAACCCATGTCCCCTGCCCTGGCAGGCAGATTCTTAACCACTGCGCCACCAGGGAAGTCCCTAACTTTTAAATTTATATATATAATTTAAAAACATTTTATAAACTGTGTTTTTCAAGTATATAAAGGCTGTAAGGCTTTAAAAAAAACTGTGCTTGGGATTTTGTTGAAGTCAGTGTATTAAAAAAAAAAGACACACACAATGATTTTTACTTTTTAAGTAAATAAAGTGTGTCTCTTCTAGACCAAAAAAAAAAAAAAAAGGAAAAAAATTGGGCCACAAATGTTAACAGAAGACAGCATTGTGTAATGATTGAAAATATTGCTAGAGTGCTAGAGCTTAAAATAATTTCTTAATATTAAAAAACTCAGAGAAGCGAGCTAGAAATCCAGATAATTTTCCTATTCACATAATTTAATCCACATAACTTCTATAGTGGTACTAGCTCAGTATTTCTATGATTCAAGGTTTGGCAGGCCAATAAGATTGTGTTTAAAGGAAATGTTTAAGTTTTACTTCCTACTCTTCCTAGAGTCTATATATTATGACTTGAGGCTTAGAATTACTAGTGAATTTTGCAGCTGCTAAACAATAAAACTGAGAAAAATATAAAAATAAAAATTATAGCCTGGTTTTCTTTTCCCATTTAGAAAAGGAAATGAGCCCAACCAATAGCCAAATATTTTAACATGCGTACAAACAAAGTTTTGTTGTCAAATATTTGTGCTTTTTGAGTGTAGCTCTCACTTGGTCAATGTATAATTAAAATGTCAATATTCTCCCCTAAAAGCCCTTATGGTAAAATATATGATTTATTACACAGTGTTAATTAAGCTCCTATGTTGTACTAATTCATTTTCCAGGTGGTAGCTGGAAAAAAATATTCTATTGTGTTCACGGCCAGGGAAACCACATGTTCTAAGGAAAGTAATGAAGAGTTGACCAAAAGTTGTGAGATCAATAAACATAGTGTGAGTAGTAACGCAACCATCTTACTTATTCCCTGGAAACCTATATGATGTTTTATGCTTGTTTATGTATCTCATGAATAACACTGTTCTCTCTTTTGGCTTCTGTTTTCGTGGATAGTTAATTCTAAACTGTAAAGCTGATGTTTACGTGGTACCTTGGGAGAAAAAAATTTACCCTACTGTCAACTGTCAATCACTTGGACAGGTATGATTCTAATTACAGTTGGTTTGGGTTAGTTATGCTCATTCCAAAAAATCATATTTTGGGGTTGAAAATGAACCACTATTTAAGTGAATTGGGGGACTATCTTTTTAAAATGCGGAGAGCTCTCACATTTCTGTGCTGATCTCTTTTTTTTTATGACTAGAAAGGAGAGCAGCGGTCCTCTTAATCACTTCTCAGACACTGTCAGTGCCCCATGGGTCCACAGGCTCTCTTAGTGAAACACATCCAAGGAGCTTGGGAGAAACACAGGTCTCATACTCCACTCCACATTTCCTGAATCAAAAGCTGCATTTTAACACAGTCCCCAAGGGAGTCATACCCATATTCAAGTTTGAGAAGCATTAGTTTGCATCATTTTTTTAATTCTTAAAAGAACCCTCGGAGGTAAGTAATACTTTCCCCACTGTCAAGGTTGAGACACTAAAAATTATGAAGATGCTAAAGTCCTAAAGTGAATAATAACTTTCTCAAGTGCTTCCTCCCTCCCAGGCACTGTACTGAGGACCTGACACATATGTTCCTCCTGACAACTCTATGAGGCAGGTGCTTTTATCATGCCTATTTTACACATGAGGAAAGTGAAGCTAGTGGTGCTCGGATTCAAATCTAGGTCAAATCAGAGCCCACTCTGTTCACCAAGATGCCGGTAACTAGTAGGGTCTGGCTTGTTTGACTTCAAGGACCATGCTCTTTGCATCACCAAACAGTGCCTCCGACTGCCACGTCCTCATAGGTAGTGAAAGTGTAGGTAGAAACAATCCACAAATCCATATCTTCAATGCAAGTTGCCTCCGCTCCCTTTGTTCTCATTTAGGTTTTCGCCATGTGTAGGTATGTATATACTCTAATACAAACATTATACAAAGGCTGTGTTTCAAGCTTATGAACATATATATTCTAATGTGTTTCAGTTCAGCAGAATGATTGTGGTATATGCTGCCTATATATTCCATTCTTAAAGCCAGGTAGGGCCCTTTTGGATAAAAGCAGTGATTGTGCTAATAGAAATAGCATCAACTAATAAGTAATATGCTGTGGCTTTACAGAATTATAGCCTTAGAAAGTACCCTAGAGATTATATAGTTAACCATCCAGTTTTTCCAGATAAATAAAAAATTCTCTAGTTTAGAGTATTATTAAGAAAAAGAATCAGTATCTACAAATTATAAAATCAATCAAAAAAGGAAAAATATTATTCATTTTCATCCTTTTTGGATTATTATTATAATATAGTACTTAAAATCTGGCAAAGACATGACCCACTGTAAACTGAGATAGCATTGCCAGGTCCCTGTCCCTTCTTTCTTCTTTGATAGTGTGGTTTTCACAGTAATGCATTCATCTTAATATCTCCTGTTTAGACCACACTGATGAAAAGGCCTCCAGGTTTTTCACCTTTCCGATCAGTACCAGTGGAGAAAACTAAAGAAGGAACAATCGTAAGTCCACCCCACACTTTCCTGGCACCTGTTCAAGATGAAGAGCGGGATTCAGGAATAGAACAAGGACCCACTCATAGGCATGGCTGGGGCTATGGAAAGCAAATAAAACATGGCCTTGGCCATGGCCATAAACATGAGCATGACCAAGGCCATGGACACCAAAGGGGTCATGATCTTGGCCATGGGCACCAAAGGGGTCATGGACATCAAAGGGGACATGGCCTAGCCCATGGACATAAGCATGGTCATGGCCACGGAAAACATAAAAATAGAGGAAAAAACAATGGAAAGCACGATGGTCAAAGAACAGAGTATTTGGCAAAGTTTTATGAAGATAGTACTACCTCTTCTTCACAGGTACAAAAGAAGACAGAAGGGCCAACACCCCTCCCTTCCCTAGCCCAGCCAAGTGTAGCCAATATCTTTCCTAACTTTCAGGACTCAGATCTCGTTGCAACTGTGATGCCTAATACACTACCACCTCCCACAGAGAGTGATGATGATTGGATCCCTGACATCCAGATAGAGCCAAATAGCCTTGCATTTAAATTGCTTCCAGATTTTCCAGAAACAACTTCCCCCAAATGTCCTGGACGCCCCTGGAAGCCAGTTAATGGAGTGAATCCAACTGTAGAAATGAAAGAATTTCATGATTTCAGTCTCTCTGATGCTCTTTATTAATTTATGCAGCTACGGGTATTTCCTTAACATCTCATCATCCCCTCTCCCCATTGTCCAAATATCCTGATATAATACAACTAAGACCATGAACGTTCAGAGCAGCCTAGAGAGAAATGGTGAGACTCCTAATGGGGACACCCTCAATCTCTATGGACGACATAAAGCTGTGCGCAGAATTCAAACTCCTTTCTGAGTCTTCCTCACAAGTTTTCTCAACTAGCACAGAAAATGGACAAACTAATGTGACTCGTGGCCTACTGCAGTTTGCTTTTCTGATAACGAATGTGTACCTTAAAACGTACGTCATCAATTTTCATACAAAGATTCTTGACATTTTGAATAAACTGTGACATCTGGGCCCTGAACACATGTGAAAATAAGGGAAGTCAAGAGACTGAATGCTGAACTTCTTAATGGGGAAAAAACAATAAATAAAAACCTCCAGAGGTCAAAGAGGGACAAGAGAGAAAGACAGACTGGCCACAGGCAGGAGAGAAAAAGTAAATTAATTGACTTTCTGTTTCCAAAATGGGCTAGTTATATTAAACAGTTACTCCCACTTGACAAAGCTATTCTGATAATTCTCCTTCTGGGTGACAGTGTTTCTTGTAAGTCAGTAATTTCTGTTTACTCATTAACTGTGCTTTGCAACAGGGCTTTCAAATAGGAGTTTTCTGTTTGTTTATATGTTGCCAGGGCTAGATTGAGTAATCCTTAGTGTTTAGTAGCTCTGAGTTTAATGATAAGGATGCAAAGCAGAAGAAGTAATACAAAGGCAGGCCTGCTTAAGGAAATCTTTTTTTAATGATTGATAAGGGAATATCATGCGACGTGATGTAAATTTTGTTTACTATACTTACAGGAATTTTATGAGAAACTCCTCTCTAGCCTCACGTTATAACTGCATTTTTTTTTTGCTACAACACTGAAGTGTACGGACTTTGCAAAAGAGAATAATATGATTATCTTTAGTTGCCTGATAATGTGAGGGAGGCATATATTTTATAACCCTTGCTGTGCTTTTGCCTAGGGAAACAGGTAGGGCTTCATACAGCTACACTCACTTGTGGATGCGTGTGTCACTGCTCCTTCAATTTACTGGATGCATTTGAGCGTCTGAGTTTTTATTTCATTTCAAATATTATCTGTACTTGCAAATAAAGAACCTATGATGTCAGGAAAAAGTCTCATCTTGTCAACTGGTGGCTTCACTTTTCTCTTCTTGCATGATAACATCAGATTAATGGAGTTTTACTATACTTACAGAGGCACATAAAGTCTTGCGAGTACAAGGGCCGACCTCAAGAGACAGGGGCAGAACCAGCATCTGAGAGTGAGGTCAATTGACCGGTGGGCAGAATCTCCACACCTGGCACAATTGCCCCGACAACCTCTGTCAGCAGCCCTGCGTGGAAGGACAAGATGGGATAGAATTTAAATAGAGAAGAATGCCGTTTTATCCCTCTGTGGCTGGGTAAAATAAAGTTCCAACTTGATGTTCTCCCTCCTAGTTAATTCAGTGGTCTCCTTTCAGTCACAACCAACCTGCAGCAAAGTCAAGCTGATCAGAGAGCGGGCAGTAGGGCTCTGCCCTGGGAGCTCACAGCCCAGCCCCGAAGCATTCTTACTCACCGAGAAAGGATCCCTTTGGTGGGGCTTCCCCACCACAGAGACCTCGTCACAGGTGCCCAATCAAGGGTTAGTGGGTTATGTTTCTGCCACCAGTCTAAGGACTCTCTTTCTCCCTTCCCTTCCTCCTCCTCCTGATTCCCAGCCCAAAGCTGAGAGAAATTCGTCTTGTTTTATTATTATTTGTTATGATCCAGGTAAATACCAAAAAAGGAAAAAAATCTTTTGTTAATATGATGTCTACCAACTTCTCATTATCAGAAAATATTAAGTTTCAAAAAAGTTGAAGGAAAATGTAAAATTATCTTTCTGATCCAGGTAAAGGAAAAAATAGAAAACCAGTAGAATAAAAAATAAAAGATTTAAAATTTTCTGTAGCAAAACACATTTATTGAATGCTCCTTTTCGTGTGTAACTTAGTCCTCACAACCACCCTGAGGTCCCCGTGATCACCTTTCTTTTACAATGAGGAAACTAGCTCACGGAGCCCTGCCCAGGGTCACAAAGTTAATATGTGACAGAGCTGGCATTCAAACTCAGTCCTTGAACACCTTTACACCATATTATCACGAGGCTTTATCATCAATGTTGTCATTACAAAAAACACATCAAGATAATTTCTGATTCTGAGATGATTATTATTTCGCTCCAAAACCTTTATGAAATATCTCATTGTGGCTGGTACTGTTCTGAGTCCTGCTCATGGTAAACTAGAATGGAGTCAAGCACAGGCATTGGCTATTTACCATAGTCAGTCCTGAGAAAAAGAGAAATACTTATTATTTTTTTTAATATTGAATTTTTATTTAAAACATCCCACTCCATTGTACTATCCAGATTGAAGAGAAAGTCAACAAAGAGAAACCTGTGCAATCATTTTAAAGAATTACTGAGTAAGGGACTTCCCTGGTGGCGCAGTGTTTAAGAATCCACCTGCCAATGCAGGGGACACGGGTTCAAGCCCTAGTCCAGGAAGATCCCACATGCCATGGAGCAAATAAGCCCGTGCGCCACAACTACTGAACCTGAGCTCTAGAGCCCACGAGCCACAACTACTGAGCCCATGCGCCTAGCGCCTGTGCTTCGAAACAAGAGAAGCCACCACAATGAGAAGCCTGTGCACCGCAACAAAGAGCCAATGCAGAAAAAAAAATAATAATAAATTTATATATAAAAAAGTCATTATGTATTTTTAAAAAAAGAAGAATTACGGAGTAAGATGAAGATGCCATCAGTAAGATGACAGAAATTGACGTAAGCCTTCTTTTTTGTCAGTCTTAGTTTAAATACCTGCCGGCTCATCACATTTTGGGGGTTCCCTGGGTCCTCAGAGCACGAGTGTGGTGATTGGGTGCTTCTACTCATCTTTAGTTGACTTGTGTTCACATATTCAGTCTATGGGAGCCTCAAGGCAAAAGAAGAGAAATAAAATTTAAAAGACATAAATGCTTTCCCTTGAAGAGCTTACAATCACTTTGGGAAGCCTAGACGAAAGCATATGAAACAGACATTTAATCCAAGTAGGATTTTTGTGGAGCAGTGAACCCAACTAATGTGACAGGAAGATGCTGAAGAGATGGAGGGACCAACTTGGAAAAGATAAAATGAAGCCCAAGTGGGACGGCTTTTAAAAAAAATTTTATTGAAATACAGTTGATTTATAATGTGTTAGTTTCAAGTATACAGCAAATAATTGATATATGTGTGTGTGTATGTGTGTATATATACATATATATATATTCTTTTTTAGATTCTTTTCCATTATAGGTTATTACAAGATATTGAGTATAGTTTCCTGTTCTACCAAGTGGGAGTTTATATTGAAGTAGGCAGTAGAGCACCTTTTACATGTCCTGAGCTAAGACAGGCTAAAAGAGCATTTAAGACCCAGTATGCTGAAGATTCTGGAGAGCACTGATTAGATGAGACAAGACTGGACTCAAGGCAGTGTTCTGGGTATCTCCAGACCATCACATCTCAGCAGAAGAATGACCACTCTCAGGGCTGGTATACAAAGTCTACAGGTCTCACTTTACTCGACAACAGGAAGTATTTCCACCTCAGACCCTTGTTAGATAAAATAATCATGAATTTCCTGAGACCCAGCACCTACCTTTCACTCTTCTGAAGTATCTACACCCTCTGCCTACTCCCAAGCCAAAGGCACACCCATGTTCATGACCTTGGCTCTGGAACCACACAGCTTCATCCATTTGTGCTTCTTTTTTTTTTTTTTTTGCGGTACGCGGGCCTCTCCCTGTTGTGGCCTCTCCCGTTGCGGAGCACAGGCTCCGGAAGCGCAGGCTCAGCGGCCATGGCTCACGGGCCCAGCCGCTCCGCGGCATGTGGGATCTTCCCGGACCGGGACACGAACCCGTGTCCCCTGCATCGGCAGGCGGACTCTCAACCACTGCGCCACCAGGGAAGCCCTAAGGTAAATCTTTTGTATCGTAATCCTCACAGTGGTTCTGCTTCCCTGATCAAACCTTGACTGACACCAGCCTTTTCCCTCCATCATTTTTCATTAGGGGAACACATTCCATTGGTCTTAAATGCAGAGCCAGGCCCAGCAATGCAACTGCTTTTGAGCATCTCTTAGGAAATGAGTACAGTCTGTTCCTGCTCTGAGGAGATCAGTTTCGTGGGGGACACAGACATATAAAAATATATATATAAATCAGCATAAAGTTTACAACGGTAGGTGCTTAAGGAGCAGTGAGAGCAGGAAGGAAGAGTTGAGTCTGAGAGGCTGCAAGCAACCTGAGGACAAGCACCTGTCTCATACAGCATCGTATCCCCAGGACCAGGCACAATGCCTTGAAGAAAACTAGCACTCAATCGACAGTTCTTCATTTCTTTCTTTCTTTTAAAAAAAAATTATTTATTTATTTATTTTTAATTTTGGCCGCGTTTGGTCTTCATTGCTGCGCACTGGCTTTCTCTAGTTGTGGCGAGCAGGGGCTACTCTTCATTGCAGTGCATGGGCTTCTCATTGCGATGGCTTCTCTTGTCATGGAGCACAGGCTCTAGGTGTGCGGGCTTCAGTAGTTGTGGCACGTGGCCTCAGTAGTTGTGGCTCACGGGCTCTAGAGCACAGGCTCAATAGTTGTGGCACACGGGCTTAGTTGCTCTGTGGCATGTGGGATTTTCCCGTACCAGGGCTCGAACCCGTGTCTCCTGCATTGGCAGGTGGATTCTTAACCACTGCGCCAACAGGGAAGCTCTCTTTTTTTTTCCTTTCTTTTTTTTTTGCCCACACCATGCAGCTTGCAGGATCTTAATTCCCCAACCAGAGATTGAACCCAGGCCCCTTCTGTGGAAGCATGGAGTCGTAACCACTGGACCTCCAGGGAAGTCCCAACATTTCTTGGTTGAACTAAACTGAATTTGTGTATGGCACAGTGTCAAGCCCTAAGAATATGTACGGCATTGAACAAGACAAACAGTTCTTGCCTTTACTTAGCTTACAATCTAGTGCAGTGGTTCACAAATGTTAGCATGCCTCAGAATCTCCTGGGAGGCTTGTTAAAACCCAGATTGCTGGGGCTCACTTCCAGAGTTTCTCATTTGGTAGGTCTGCTAGGGGGCCCTGGAATTTGAGTTTCTAACAGTTTCCCTGGTGCTGTTGGTCCAGGTACCATACTTTCAAAACTGCTGGTGTAACCGTTCCCCACCTGGCAGGCTACACATTAGAATCACTTAGGCAACTTTCAAACAATGCAAACTTTGCCAGGAGCATCAGCCCAGACCTGTTAAATCATGTTTTAAAAGCTCTGCAGGTGATTTTAATCTGCAGGTCAGCGTTGAAACCACTGATGTTAGTGGTAGCAGTTACCATTTATTACTTGCTTGCTATGTACTGGACACCCCATGAAGAGCCCATACACATGACCACATCTGCGAACCCCATTTTACAGGTAAGAAAACCGAGGCTCAGAGAGGCGAGATAAACTGGCTAAGATCACACAGCAAGTGTTAGGAGAAGAGGCAGGATTGAACCCAGGTCTTTGTGACCCCAGAGTCCACACTCAGAAGCACGAATGACTGTGCCACATGGGCCTGAGAAACTGAGCACCTGATTTGAATATTGAATGATGAGTAGAAGTGCTGCAGGCAGAGAAAGGGGGAAAGCATTTCAGGCAAAAGTACTGAGCTCCACATTTCTGGAGGTGCTGAAGGAGAGGCCAGGAAGTTAGAGGTATTCTGGGAAGAGTCTCTGAGCTGGGTAGGAGGGCAGGACAGGATGACAGGGGTGGCCCATCCTCCTCCAAGATTCTAGAATCCTATAATGAGGAAATCTAGAACTGATGGACCAAGAGTAGAAGGAAAAAGACGTGGGCAGTGACATTTGCCCAGGTGCCCTGCAAGAGTAATAATGAGCAGATGCCTCTCTCCTGCATTTTTTCTCTCTGTTTTGAACATCTACTACCACTCAGTGCCAAAATCTTATTTACCCCCAAACAACTTTATGCTAGTTCTATATGATAGGTAAATATTAATAAATAAAAGCCAGGACATGTAACAGGAAAATGTAGGACTAACATGGAGACTATTCACATTTAAATATTCATTTAAATGTTGAATTTCACTATTATTTTTCTCTAAGGTTGATGATATCTCTATTCTTTATTTTATATACTATTTTATAGTACATACTTTAATGCTTAGTATGGAAAATTTAGAAAACACAGAAGAAGTTAAAGCCGGAAGTAAAAACTCCTGTAATCTCACCAGCCAAAGGAAACTACTGTTGAAATTTTGGTTATGACTTTCCAGAAATATTTTCTCAAAATGCCTGTAGGTATGTGTATTCCAGAAAGGAAATCATGCTGTAAATATAACATATAATCTCTATTTTTTTATTCAACAAGTATGACCATTTTTTATGCCCTTAGACTTGATTTTCATAAGTTCCTTCATAATTGTGATAAACATATGAATAACTTTTAATAATGATACACTGCTGAAAATCTTAGTAAGAAAATTCAGTAAGTATGGTATTTGTTGTTGCTGTTACTGTACTGATATTACAAAAGGTGGATCCATACGATAGGTGGAGACCCATCTGTGAGTAGCTGACTCAAAATAGTCCTTTCTGAATAAGTGTTTCTACATTTGAGAGGTGATTCAGCTTAAATCTTATTCAGGTGAGTGAGGATTTTTTTGTGAGTGTCCAGCCCCAGTAAGAAGCAAGTTTTCCCTCACCGCCAGGAAAAATGAGAAACGAAATGAATGACTGCCAGTGGCCCTCACCCTTCCCAAGGGTATCTTTCCTCCTTTACAGGGAACTGCTGACCCCCAGAGGATAAATGCAGAAGTGAAAGTCTTTACCGGACACCATAAAGCTCTTAGAGGAAAACATAGGCAGAACACAGTTTGACAATAAATCACAGCAAGATCTTTTTTGACCCACCTCCTAGAGAAATGGAAATAAAAACAAAAATAAATAAACGGGACCTGATGAAACCTAAAAGCTTCTGCGCAGCAAAGGAAACCATAAACAAGATGAAAAAACTCTCAGAATGGGAGAAAATATTTGCAAATGAATCAACGGACAAAGGATTAATCTCCAAAATATATAAACAGCTCATGCAGCTCAATATCAAAAGACCAAA
This sequence comes from Phocoena sinus, assembly GCF_008692025.1. Classification (NCBI taxonomy): domain Eukaryota; kingdom Metazoa; phylum Chordata; class Mammalia; order Artiodactyla; family Phocoenidae; genus Phocoena; species Phocoena sinus. The sequence goes on from NC_045766.1 coordinate 63,813,288, forward strand.
CAACCCAATCAAAAAATGGGTGGAAGACATAAATAGACATTTCTCCAAAGAAGACATACAGATGGCCAACAAACACATGAAAAGATGCTCAACATCACTAATTATTAGAGAAATGCAAATCAAAACTACAATGAGGTATCACCTCACACCAGTTAGAATGGGCATCATCAGAAAATCTACACACAACAAATGCTGGAGAGGGTGTGAGAAAAGGGAATCCTCTTGCACTGTTGGTGGGAATGTAAATTGATACAGCCACTATGGAGAACAGTATGGAGGTTTCTTAAAAAACTAAAAAAGAACTACCATATGACACAGCAATCCCACTACTGGGCATATACCCAGAGAAAAACTATAATTCAAAAAGACACATGCACCCCAATGTTCATTGCAACACTATTTACAATAGCCAGGTCATGGAAGCAACCTAAATGTCCATTGACAGATGAAGGGATAAAGAAGATGTGGTACATATATACAATGGAATATTTCTCAGCCATGAAAAGGAACAAAACTGGGTCATGTGTAGAGATGTGGATGGACCTAGAAACTGTCATACAGATGAAGTAAGTCAGAAAAGAGAAAAACAAATATCGGTATATTAACCCATATATGTGTAGTTAGAAAAATGGTACAGATGAACTGGTTTGCAAGGCAGAAATAGAGACACAGATGTAGAGAACAAACGTATGGACACCAAGGGGGGAAGGGAGGGTGGTATGAATTGGGAGATGGGGATTGACATATATACACTAATATGTATAAAATAGATAACTAATGAAAACCTGCTGTATAGCACAGGGAGCTCCACTTCACTGTACAATAGAAACTAACACAACATTGTAAAACAACTATACCCCAATTTAAAAAATTAAAGATTGAAAAAAAAAAAGAAGTGAAGGTCTTTATAGGAAACTCAAGGCCACTGGGAAAAAGGGCTTTCTCTTTTTAATGAATACATTTGCATCCTTTCTTTTCCTTTTTCTTACAGGGCTGCTGTATTATTTCACTTTGCCTAAGAGCTTACTGATTCCTTTTGTTATATGGCCGTGGTTACTTTTCTATGTGAAAGTCCATATGTACCCAGGAGGATGTAGGACCCCAAAAGGGACTCTAGCTTTTCTGAAGCCTTTGGCAGTAAAAGCTTTCTGTTCTGGCAGACCAGTGTAGATATGCCACTAAAGACAGAGGACAAGAGCCTCCCTTGGTGCCTTTGCATTATATAGGATGACTCACCCATGGAGGAAATTAGAAAATAAAGTCCAGTAAAATATCTCAAATTTAATGGGACTCCTATAATTGGTGACAAAATACCACTAAGACTTTATGAGTCTAGGGGAAGGGATCATAAAGATTTTCAAAAAAAATGAGACATTACGCCTGAGGAAAAAATCTCCAGGCTGTGAGGAAAGATAGATACTGGGCTGTCACTCAAGTGCCCAGCAGTAAACTTATACTCTATGGCCTATAGAAAGGCATCAAGTAGGTTAACGTGTAGTCTTCAGGAAATTGAAACTTAAAAAGTCTTTTTCCTAGGAAAAGGTGCCTTCCAAGTGGAAAAGTTTAAGTTTTAGATGAGAGTTAAAACTCTGAGCAAAATAAAACTTAAAACATATAAATTATGATATAAAGATAACTAAGTTATTAATGAAAATTTAAAGAGTATGTCTATTGTTTTCTAATATAAACACTCTCAAAAACATTTTTAGATGAGAAAAAGGAAAATTTAACGTTCATTGAATGACCTCTTGTCTCTCTTATTTATAACATAAAAAATAGAGGTAGGAAAATTGACGACAAGCCAACAATGAGTAGTTACAAAAAGGGAAAAAAAAAAAGCAAATACAGGAGACCCTTTCCATTTGTAAGATGATGAATTATAAAGACACAGCTTCCTGGGACTTCCCTGGTGGCGCAGTGGTTAAGAATCTGCCTCCCAATGCAGGGGATGTGGTGTTCGATCTCCGGTCAGGGAACTAGATCCCACATGCATGCCGCAGTTAAGAGTTTGCATGCCACAACAAAGGAGCCTGCAAGCCACAACTGAGGAGCCCGTGAGCTGCAACTAAGGAGCTCACGATCCGCAACTAAGGAGCCTGCCTGCCACAACTAAGACCCGGTGCAACCAAAAGAAAAAAATATATATATATAGAGAGAGAGAGAGAGAGAGAGAGAATGATTTTTAAAAAAGACACAGCTGCGCCCCCCGGGGGAGGAGAGAGGGAGCGAGGCCGCGCGCTCCGTCCCCTCCCCCGGGGCTGCCGCCGCCACCGCCGCCACCACCTCCTCGCCGCCTCACCCTGGCGGGGCGGGGGGGGGGGAACAGCAGGCCTCCGGGCCCTGGCACCGCCGCCCGCAGGTTCAGCAGATGAAGGCGTCACTGAAGGGTTACCTACACTTCAGAGCACTTCTAGCACCAGTGCTCACGCAGATGATGATGATCACAGGACAGAACGGCCAAGTCCAAATGGTCCAGATAGACCTTTTCAGTGTCCAACATGTGGGGTGCGATTCAGAACCTGAAACAGCACATGCTCACCCACTCAGGAATTAAACCATTTCAGTATGACCGCTGTGGGAAAAAGTTCACCAGGGCTCACTCGCTAAAGATGCATCGCCTAAAGCATGAAGGTAAACGCTGTTTCCGGTGCCAGATATGTAGTGCCACTTTCACTTCCTTCGGGGAATATAAACACCACACGAGGGTTTCCCGGCACATTATTCGCAAGCCTCGGATTTACGAGTGCAAAACATGTGGCGCCATGTTCACCAACTCTGGAAATTTAATCGTGCACCTGAGGAGTCTGAACCATGAAACGTCAGAGCTAGCAAACTACTTCCAGAGCAGTGATTTCCTAGTACCGGACTACTTAAACCAGGAGCAAGAAGAGACCCTTGTTCAGTATGATCTTGGAGAACACAGTTTTGAAGACAACTCCTCTGTCCAGATGCCTGTGATTTCACAGGTCTCCTCGACCCAGAATTGTGAAAGCACTTTTCCCTTGGGGTTTCTTGGTGGGCTGACAGAAAAAGAGGAGGAAATGCCAGGGCAGCCAAAGACCAGTGCTTGTGCCGAGGCAACCAGAGAGGACCCCCCAAAATCAGAGCTGTCTTCTGTAACTATTGAGTAATTTCATGGTTTGGCTTCATTTTCGATTTTTGGAAAGTGCCTGTGCTTGGTCTTGTACATTTGAATTTAATTTAACTTTATAAGCAAAAAAGCATTTGGGAAAGAATTTCCCTTTTTACTTTGTAAGGTCTGCAACTGATGTTTTATTTTTCATGACTGAGAGATTGCTTCTGTAAGTGCACAATAACATGGTGTTGAAATATAATAGAAACCTTGAGGCTTAAGGAGAACCAGCTGACTTAAAACTGGTATCAGTTTCCTCTTCCATTATCAGGAGTAGGTTAACAACAGATCATTAGGTCAAGAAGAAATCAGGTGGTTATTGACCTTCCTGAAATGAAAGCGTACACCAGAAACATATTACTGAGTGAATCTGGCAAATGGCCTGAATATCCTATATCCTACACACAGGATATTGTACAGTCTTTTGTAAAGCCTGTTGTTTTTGGAAGTATTTATGGTGAGCTTTCTTAAAAATTATTAGGGTATATACTTCTGAAATCCCACGTGTTTTGTGTGGTTTTTTTTTTAAGCTTTGTCACTATAATTTTTCATGGTGAAAATTTGGTATTGGGATAGGTATTCCCTGTACCTTTATAGTACCACTCCTCCAAATAATCTTTCTTCTGTGAAAGAAGGCAAAGAAGCATGGTTAAGGATAGTCAACTTGTGCGTGAAATGACCAGGAACAGAGAATATAGTGTGTGAATCGGCTTCATAGGAACTCTTTCATACAGCTTTTCTGGATAAAATTATTGTTTACCTGGTCTTTGAATGTTAATGCCTGGCTAATTGGGTCATTGCCTAAATCAGTTTTCTCTTGCCTATACTTGGCATGATCCCATGAAAAGGAGATATACTGGAGATGTTCTATATTTTATACATAGGTTTGTGTATTGTTGAGGATGTTTTTATTCTGCTGTTTTGGACAAAATAAAGAATTCTCTGTTAAGGCTATATTCTTTTTTTTTTTGTGGTACGTGGGCCTCTCACTGTTGTGGCCTCTCCCGTTGCGGAGCACAGGCTCCGGACGCGCAGGCTCAGCAGCCATGGCTCACGGGCCCAGCCGCTCCGCGGCATGTGGGATCTTCCCGGACCGGGGTACGAACCCATGTCCCCTGCATCGGCAGGCGGACTCTCAACCACTGCGCCACCAGGGAAGCCCTAAGGCTATATTCTTAACCCAACTGAGATTGTTTACAAAATACCCATATGACAGTGATAAATTGTCCTTGCTCCAAAATATTTTAAGACATTGCCAAATGTCATATTAAAAGCAGTTAGGATAGTTTTTACGCAATGTGAGCAATAATGTAGAAGTAGAGGAGAGTCTATAAAATGTTGATCTATGACTCAAATCTATTTGGGGAAAAAAAAGAATTGTTAAGACTAAAGAAAAACTAAAAACCTTAAATTATTGACTATTACCTCTTGCTGCTAAAAAAAGAAAAGAAAAGAAAGAAACTTCGTGGTTTATAGTCGAAATATATATGATACTCTAGACTGGAATATACGTTTTTACCTGGTGCCATTAAAGCATCACTGACCTTGATCCTAAATATTCATGAGTCCATGAACAATGATCTTTTGAGTAACTCTTTTTTTCTATGTATATACCCAAAGTTTAATAATTATGAAAACACCTGATTAGGTTAGAAAAAGAAAATACAGTTTCTTATTCAAAACACAAGATCTCAGTTTTGTCTGGGTGCTAGTCGTTAATAATAAAATTTTTCTAAGTTATAAGAAAAAAAAGGACACAGCTTCCAACTGAAAAGACTTTAAAAAATCCGTTTAATGAAGATTAGAGTTTCCATATTACTTTTTAAATGCATGAATAAAAAGTAAAATATAAGCTAAGTTTATGTGATACTACTCAAATACTTTAATAAATGTTTTATGTATTCTGGATGTGAAAGATAGCTACATATCTTCTCCTGGTTTTGCTATATGAGAAATAAAAATGCAAACAGAGCAAATGTGAGAAATACAGCATTTTACAAAGTGCTAAATTAAATGAAAATTCCAAAATTCTAAACACTTGCCTTATAAATTACTATTGCTTAAAGTATATAAACATGAATATGGGTGTACAACTGAGTTGTGTTTTTATCTGAATGATTGGTGTCCTTAGAAACTGGTCTTGAAAACCTCAGATGATATTGAAATTTATGAGAACCTGGAGAGCTTCTCCACTTCCCTTTATGTGTAAACTTATAAGATGTGATATCTTTCTAATAAAAGTTTTTAAATAGTATTTAGTGAACTTTAATGCCAACTTAATATATTTTTCTAAAATCTTAAATTGTCTGTGGAAACAGACTAATAGTTTATTGAGAAACCTAGTTAAGAATCAATATTTACCTGGGACTTTGAAAAACATTAAAATTCAGAGTGCCAATGGACTTCCCTGGAGGTCCAGTGGTTAAGACTCTGTGCTTCCACTGCAGGGGGCCTGGGTTCGATCCCTGGTTCCAGGAACTAAGATCCTACATGCCCTGCAGCGTGGCCAAACAAATAAAATAATAAAATAAAATAAAATTCAGAGTGCCAAGAACTGTGAAGAATCTAAGATTTTACTCTAATTTCAGCCAACAAGCTAGCCTTCCACAGTTTCATGGACGGTGGCAGAAGACACAGGACACCTGGGTCAGAGATAGTATTACTCCCAGCAATCCCAGCATTTCACCAGTCCCCTAAGTGCCATTTCCCACAGAGTGACACAGAGAGGGTCAGGGGGGTACCCGTATTGCCCACACAGTGGATTGCATTATAGGAGAGGAACCCTGAATTTGAAGAACACAAATATTTTATAATGAGCAGTAAGCCCACCTGAACTTTGTACTGGAGGGAGACATCACTACGATGGGCAATAAATAAAAACATCCTTTGCTCTGGAGGAAGACACAATCTCTATCTCCTGGTTGCTCACTGTACAAACATCTTTGAAAGAGAGTCCAGAGCAAAGTTAATCATTGCTTCTGCTCTTATGATGTGCAGAATCATGAGAACCCCATGGAGAATGGTCTCCCAACACAGAGAGAAATAAAAAATAAAATGCATAGCTCCTACACAACACCTATGCATGGTTTTATATATGTATTCTTATTTATGTGTGAACACTTTTTTCCTTCAGAATACTCAAATTAAGATTAAAAAGCATATAAACATCAAATTATGATATACTTGATAAAGTTGTTTTAAGAGCTGGAGTTTTAAAGATTTAAGTATTGTCATTTAAACTTACAGGACTATATATGTGTGTGAGTGCATATCAAAGTTATATTAAGGTTAATAATTTAAAAAAATTATATATAAGAGAGGAGAGATGACTTGCAGTTTGGGAAAAGAAAATTGGTCTCTGGGTATGTCATCTATTGTCAACATGAAGCAGGTAAAAGTTCTTTGCCTAAATTATATTCTGACATGGGAGCAGAGATTGTCAAACCTCTGTGTGTGCCCTCACCTGTTTTGCAAGTGTGCCAATATTTATACTGATCCTTGTGATGCTTTTGAGTGCTCCATGATTGTACCCAAGTTCCTGACTGCTAAAAGAATTATTATGATTTCCACTGTTATCTCTCTATGGCTGTTATAAAATATCCACTTCTAATTTTTAGTCACCTTTGCTATTATTTGTATCAACTCTCCAGTCTCTTAGGGCTACTTTTTCATATATTACCCATTTCTACAACTTGACCCAAAATTCAGAAGCTTTGGACACTCACAGGATGTCATTTTCATCTAAACTGTCTTTGCTGCTCCCCAGACTAACAAAGATTTGCTCCCTCGCCTTGTCCAGTTCAGCACTTGCCAACAAGGAAGAGAGTCCAGGAGTGAATGGGCATGATCTGTATGCTGCAGTTTTTTTCCAGACTTGCCCTGGAGTCTTGTAAAAGCTGCCCTTTTTTTTTTTGCCAGCCCCTCAATGTTGAAGAGTTGTTATGAGTATGCTCTCGTGATTGCAAGCATCTATTTAGGGTGAGTGGAAACAGCCACAAAGAGAGGTAGACACAATGACTATCCGCAAAAGACTTCTAAGGGACAGTTTATTCCCAGGTTTGGAATACCCTTGTCTGGTAACAATAGTTGGATACACTTCGCAGGAGAGATTGTAAAAGAATTTTGTTTTAAGGCCCTACACGTATATAGCAATGCCTTCATTGATTTTTCCATCTTAAATTAATCAAGGGTAATGTTAAAATAGAAATCTTAAAGAAGAAGAAAAAGGAGAAGGAGAAGGAGAAGGAGAAGGCAGGGAAGAAGGAAGGACCACCCCACTGGCTAAAGATTTTGAAAAACTGGATTAAAGTGGCCAGAAATATTGTCTATAGCCAAGAAGCAAGTAGCAGAGGTTACCTCTGGGGAGAGGAGCTAGAGGGAAAGGGTATGAGGAAGACTTCTTTTTCACCATTTACCCTTTCGTTCTTTTGCATTTTGTACAAAGTTTATAATTGCTTATCAAAAAGTTCATATAATAACACTCTTCCAAATTACAATGTCACATACATGACCCTTGAATTACATTTCTTGCAGATATAACTGCACATGTGCAAATAATGATGGGGGAAACCTGTTCATGGCAGCATCATATGTAATAGAAAAGATGGGAGGTATCTAAATATCCATGAAGGGGATGAGTGAAAGGAACTGTGTACATCCATACAACAGGATAAAATGCAGACCCAAGAAAGGATCAAGAAGCCTATTATGCACTGATACAGAATGTGTATCTCCAAAATATATTAAGTAAAAAAATAAATTAATAAAAGAAAAAGATACAGAAGTAAACTATGCTATCACTCTCTGTAAAATAGACATGCATTTCCTTGCTTATGTATTAACAAGTATACGTAAAGGATACAGAGGAATAATATTATTGGTTGAATCTGGGGAGAAAATTAGGTGGCAGTAAGACAAGAGTAAGAGGATGGCTCTTCACTATATACACTTTTGTACCTTTTAAACTTTAGATATTATAAATATATTACCTATTCAAAAAATAAAATAAGCATTTTTTGAAGGGGATAATAGTAAATGTTACCAATTTCAGAAAGCCTCATCCATAGGCATTTTCTACACCTCCACCAAAGTTCAATGGGTATCCCAATAAAATCCATTTAGGCGATCTCTGAAATTATCCTGAGACTATAAGAAATAGAAAGAACATGGCAACTGAATTATTCTGTAGAGATAAATGAGGAAACCCAAGTAATTTTCTGCAGATGAAAACTTTTTTCGATATATAAGTATACATATATCAGAGTGCTCTTCTTGCTATGAGTTTTTTAAAACTTTTAAAATTGTGATATAATTTTAGACTTACAGAAGAATTGCAAGAATAATACAGATAGTTCTTGTACACCACCTTTCACCCAGCTTCCCCTAATGTTAACATCTTGCATAATCATATTACAATTATCAAAGATAAGAAATTAGCATTGGTGCATTACTACACCACAGACTTCATTCCAACTTCCTGTGAGATTTTAAATTATGTTTCAAAACCTACTTGATTCAGGCGGACTTCCCTGGTGGTGCAGTGGTTAAGAATCTGCCTGCTAATGCAGGGGACATGGATTCGAACCCTGGTCTGGGAAGATCCCACATGCCATGGAGCAACTAAGCCCGTGAGCCACCACTACTGAGCCTGTGCTCTAGAAACTGCGAGCCACAACTACTGAAGCCCGCGCCCTCTAGGGCCCGCCTGCCACAACTACTGAGCCTACATGCTGCAACTACTGAGCCTGCATGCTGCAACTACTGAAGTCCACGCGCCGAGAGCCTGTGCTCCACAAGAGAAGCCACCGCAATGAGAAGCCTGTGCACCACAACAAAGAGCAGCCCCTGCTCGCCTCAACTAGAGAAAGCCCGCGCACAGCAACAAAGACCCAACGCAGTCAAAAATAAAAAAATAAATAAAAATAAACCTACTTGATTCAAAAAGCAAGCCATTAAGAACATAAACATTATTTCTTTGTTACACAGCAAAACAAATTGTATTTTTGGTCTTTAGATTTTAATTTTTGTCACAAATATTTTTTGTAAATGTTCAAAATAGCTAGATAGTATTCTGAAGATTTTTAAATGTTTGTATAGGTGTACAATAAGGCAAACTGAATTCATGTTGGAAAAAGTGGCATCTGTAGAATTGTGGATTTGGCTTAAGGGACTTAAATTATGGCCTGAGAGAAGTATTCATGTTCATCAATTGATCACAAGCTTTTGCTAGTCAAAAATTTGTGAATTAGCCACTTAATTGAAGAGATTTCAATTCCATTCCTGAGTCTACCAACAAACGCAGTGGTTCTCAAAGTGTGGTCCCCAGACCAGCAGCATCAGTATCAGCTGGGAGCTTGTCAGAACGTGAATTTCCAGTCATCTGTGTTTTAGCAAGCCCTGGGTGATTCTGAAGGCTAAACTTTAAAAATCTCTGATTATAAGTGTTTCAATGACTAAAAGGAGGGGAGAAGGAGAAGGGAGGAACTAATAGAGAACAGGAAATTCTCAATGGAACATTCAACCTGCCTGCTTGTTAACAGGAAGGTCTTGGTTCAAACTTTACTTGTTTGTTTCCAAGAAATAGATTGTACTTCATTTCTCTTAAATACAGACTTACCTTTTCTATACATCAAGGTTTCACCTTTGACCTGAGTGAACTGGTTCCAAAGACTACAAAATGATTAATGTAGAACCTCTGCATTGATAACCTCTTCTGCCAGAAACCGATTTGATCACTTTCTCATTGGGAAATGAGTATAATAACTCCTCACTTTGCACAGTTCTGATATGCACACATTTCAGTCACAGCGGTCTAAATTAAGACCAGTCCCCCAATACCTGTAAGTAATGACATAGGAAAAACTTCACTATCCTCAAAGCACTAGGGAAATAAGAGATGTGTATCATGATCTGTAGCCAATCACATCAATTCTTTCAAAGTCTGTTGATGACTAGTCACCGTGCATTTGTTATTCAGTATACAGTTGCTGCTTTGTCTTCCAGTGATAAAGCCCACCTGACATTTTACAAAAGTGAATGACTGAAAGAATTGTCCAAGAAAGATTAAAGTGCAGCACCCCACCCCCCAAAAAAGGAAAAGTGATATCGCTAGAAGTGAAGTGAAATTGAAATTGATTAGAAGATACCGCCAGGGGAATGTTGACACCGCTGCCATTCTTGAGACTCCAGGCATGCAGCCAGGGGAACTTTGTAAAGGTGAACTTAGCGACATAAATGAGGAAAGTGGTTGTGACACCAAGGATGAAGGTGTGCCAGTGGAAGTGATGTCTACAAAATCCTTCATGTTGAAGAATCTTCAGAGATTTCGTAACATAGAAATCACAAAAGATAAAATCTTGGAAGCAAAAATAAGTTGTCAAATTGTACTCCCCTGAGAGGGGGGGAGCTATATAAGTGGATTGGTGGACTTTCAGGGAATTAGGAGCTGAAAAATTGTGTAGTAAGTTGGAAATAGTTTAGTTCAGAGATTGTTGTTGTATCTCGTACGTTACCTTTGCTGACAGAAAACCAAGTCACAATCAAGCTAAGAAGAGGATTATAACCCGGGACACAGATTCTCAGAAGCTCTGACAACTGTTCCACCGGTCAAGAGTTAGAGGTGCAGTTTTATACATTCCTGAGACAGAATTTATGTATGACATTTACAGGTTAGCATTGTACATCAAGTTCATCAGAGATGTTTTGGTCAGTTATGTGTGTACAGAGTAAGCCTTTGGTCAATGTGACCGCCTGTATGGGATGAAAAAGAAATATTAATCTTAAAATTACCAGGCTGGTGTCTGAAGAAAGGGACCGTTTTTCTCAACAGTTGATTATATCGTCCTACTTTGAGGAGGTCTGGCTAATGTATCATGCTGATGCACATTGCGCGTTGGGAAAGGCCCACCACAAAGAGGGACGTTTTTCTTTTTTGTTTCCATCTTAGTTTGATTGTCTTGTCATAGAAAATTTGTGATTTTTCCTCATCACCTTTATCATCTAAAGTTTGATTTCTTTCTGGTTGTCATTCTCAGTAAGTTACTGGTCTGGTAATAATTAAATTATTGTCTTTTTTTTCTGAAATATATACCTATTTGTGAATTTTCTTTAGTAAGCTAGAATAGGATTTTGGGCTCTTCTCCCACATTTATGGTGGTTAAAAAGAAGGAAGGGGAGGAGAAAAAGGAGAGGACAAGGGAAGGGAGAGAGGGGGAAACTGGAGAAGAAGAGGTGCTCTGTTCACCCACCCATCCATCCCCCTTCCAGATTATTCTTTTATGGTATTTTATCTTTTTCTTAGGTATTCAGTTATTCAATGTCTTAGTCATTTTAAATTGTTCTATTTTGTGTTCTCTTTCAGATAGTCTTTCTAATACCAGAAGTTCATGGCCACTGAGTCCTACTGCTTGTTGTAAGTGCTGACTCTTAACAGGGTGAGTTGTTTCCACGTATGTTTTGATTATGATCAAAACGTATGATCTGTAGCAGGGCTTGCTTTTTCCTGAGAGAACCCATTGTGCCCTGGGTGAAGAAGAGTCCTGGCAGATCCATTCCCTGTTGACTTCCAACAGGAGTCTTGGGATGTCACTTGGACTTGGACACATTTTTATATTAAATTCCCACCTTGGGGTTGGGGGACTTCATTGGTAAAAGAAATTCAATCTCCAAACCTCTATGAGAAACTGGACTCTAAGATGTTAGCAATGGGGGAAACTGGGTAAGGGGTACATGGAGGAACTCTGTGTACTATCTTTACAACTTTTCTGCAAACCTAAAATGATTCCAAAATAAAAAGGTGATTTTTCAAAAGGGAAGCCCCTAGGTTAGACCCTTAGGTAGCCATGGAGTCAGCTTGCATGCATCCTGGTCCTGTGTTCATTTACATCTTCATTTTGTATATCTGCAATATCCCTTTTGCCTTGCAAGTTCAGCTATGAATTTAAAATAAATTTTGTTGTAATTCATCTAGCACATCTGAGAGTTATTACAGGTAGATTTTCAGATCATATCAGTCCACTACACATGGAACTTAATTTCCTATTTTCTCTTTAATCCACACAAATCAGGCTTTTATCCCCACCAGTGAAACTGGTCCAGTCAACCTTACCAATAACATTCATCCTGCAAACCCAGTGGTAAATTCTTAGTAGTCAGATACTCAGTCTTTTGTTAGCATTTGAACAGTTGAGCATGCCTTCCTTGAAACCCTTTATTCTCTTGGTTTGTCAGACCTTCCTCTTATTTCTTGTACTTCAGTGGCCTCTCCTCAGACTTTTTTGTGGTCTCTCTCCTTTGCTGACCTTCAGATGTTGAGCGCCTCTGGACTCAATCTTCCACCCAGTCTCTTATAATTCTGCACTCATTCCATGGGTGATATTATTCAGTACAGTGATTTTAAATATTCATATGCCACAACTCCCAAATTGAGATCTTAGGACCTGATGACCTGACTTTTTCTCCTACCCCTGCCCCCCTGCTTCAGGTCCCCAGACTCATTTATACAACTGCCTACTCAATATCCCTGCTTAATGTCAAATTTAATAAAGCCCAAACAGAACTCTCCATCTGGCGCCAAAAATAACAGATATGTTGTTCAGTATATGCCTGTGGTAGGCCTTGACCAGGTCTGGCGATGTAGCAGCAAATAGAAAACTAAATCACTGTGGCATAGCAAAACCTCTTTATGGGGACTTCCCTGGCGGTCCACTGTTTAAGACTCCGTGCTCCCAATGCAGGGGCATGTGTTCGATCCCTGGTCAGGGAACTAAGATCCCGCATGCCGCAAAAAAGAAAACCTCTTTATGGAGTAGTAGGTAGACCTTTGAGTGGGAACATGGCCCTTCCCCAATAATAGTGTGAGATGGTAAAACCACAGTTCTCTACATTGACCACCAAATTTCAAGTATACCTTCATGAGGGCCTTCAATCCAGAGATCTACTATTTTATCAATACTATCTTTGGAGAGTAAACTTCTAGACTAGCCGGAGTAAAGGAGAGAAAGTTGCCTAACTACATGGAGTAGGGGAGGAATTCCTGAAGTCTGCTTTTTCTTTTTTCTTTTTTTCTCATTTAATTTCACATTTACTCTCATTGCTCTGGGCTGGGAAAGGAAGGAGTTGTGAGTGTATAGAATTGCACTATTGCACTTTCAGACAGAATTGGGATCCAGGTTCTAACTTCCTTTGAGTTCAGGATCTGAATCAGAGTCAGAGGAGGTTGACTGCAGCTGGAGGCTGGGGGCTGCTAGGAAAAAGGCAGGGAACAGGAATGTACTTGACCTTGGAGAATTGCTGTTCCAGGGCTCCCATCCAGGTACCTGAGGATCCTTCATGTAGATCACATGTTGGGGCGGTGGGCACAGCAGCTCCCCAAAGAGAATATGACTGGCACAGGCCTGGGACTGGTATTCGGGAGGTAGGAGGCTGGCCACATGTGCACAGGGAGGATCTGAGAAGACATTGTCCAACCATCTGTATCCCAGGATCCTGTGAAGGGGCCTCTCCATAAGGACAAGGCCAGGGCTTGCTCCTTGACCTCTGGTTGGCCTCATGAATAGTGGAGTCATGCAAATTTATAAGCACTTGGAGACATTGTTGCCACTCTTCTTTATGCCCCTGTGCTTGCCACCCTGGGCAATCGCTTTTGGCTGTACATGAGTCTTCTCACCACTTCACATTCAAGGAATTCCCATTCTTGTAGGAAACTCCCGATTTCCTGGTCACTCTAAGGTTTAATTAACTGGCCTGTTGGCTTTTCTGATCCCTGGGTTTATTTTTCCTCCTTTACTTCCTGGGGGGTTGCCAATGATTTCAGCCTGAAGTGTCTATTTTAATTCCTGATAAAAATGTCTATTTTCTCTGCAGCCACAGGGTTCTAATCCAGGGGCAGCAAAGAGCTGGTGTCCAGGGTCTTTTGAGCATGGGCCGCTGCCTGTACGCCTTGCTCGGCCCTTGCAGTAAACCTTTCTCTGCTCCAAAGCCCGATGTTTCAGTTTGTGCGGCTTCACTGTGCATTGTGCACACGAACCCGGGTTCGGCAGCACAGGCACTTACTCTGGCACACTGGAATTCAGCAGAGCCTGGACGTGCCCAAGTATAGAAATGTGTTTGCTCCTCTCTGCTCTGGCCGTTTCTAACTGCTTTTTCAACAGACTTTCAACCAGTGTTCATATTTTAATCTCACATCCCTATATGCAAAAAAACATGGTCCTACCAATTTCTGAGTCTTTTGGTTGTTCTGCAATACAAATGAGGTTGCTTATCAGCTTTCCATACTCTGAATTTAGGGCTTTCTCCCATCTGCTAATTTTCTCATCATTTTCTCATTTGCTTTCCAATTTAAGTTTTGTGAGCTGTTATCTCTTTTCCAATTTTCTTGAGTGTTTAAGTCTTTTCAGCAAGACTTTTTACTATTATTTTGGTGAGCTTTCAAGAGACGGCAGAGGTTAAATATCAACCTTCTAACTTTAACCAAAATCAAGACTTTAATACATAGGGACAAAGGTCCCCATTTGAAGGAGGAGGGTGGGATGGAGCAAAGGCGGGGCCCCTGATACCCTTAGGAACCTAACAATCCACCTAGATCCACAAACTATTCAGAGTTGCCTGGGAAGCTTTGAAACCTCAGTTCACACTAGTTAGCCCAGGGGGAATTCTCATCACAGTTCTCTCAAGGAATGCATTCAAACGCAAGCATTTTGAAGTAAATCATTTAATCTCTATACAATCTCTGTACACTCTGTACAAATCTCTGTATAATCCCTCCACAGTTTTTTACCTCTAGGAACCAGGGTCACTGCAAAGAAGGAGGGCAACCCAAATTGGAAAATAGGCACCCCAAAGGAAAATTTAGTACCTATTCCTCAATCTGTATTCTGTTGAGAGTCTATCCCCTCAGTGATTCCCACTGTCCACAAGTATCGGCTATCTTATCAGACAGCCTTTGAGCTGGCTGATTAATCTAAACTCATAGAAATGCACTCCCTGACTCTACTTTTTAGCCTCAGAACTTCATTTAGTTCGTTTAATAGATTTTCCTTTCTTTGTCTACTTCAGTGAGTCTAACAGATTGAACAGCTAATTCCAAATTAGAGAGAGCAGGAAAAACAAGAAGCTTCCCATTCAAGGTCCCAAAGGATCTTCTGCCTTTCCCCACCTTGGCAAGCCAGGGAGTTCAGTCCCAAGTGTCTCCTTGCCTGCTGGAAGGAGTTTGCCAGCTGACTTTACCACAGCACCACCTTGTCCAGGAACCAAGTTTTGAGGTGTGTTTAGAGTTAAATCTATTAGAATCATCTTTGGTGTTTTTGTTTTTTGACTTGCAGAGCCAGCAGAAAGGCAGCTAAACACAGGGTCTGGGTTTTTTTCATCAACTAACAGACATCAGCTTATAGAGAAAGATAGGTCATATAAAGTCAAGGCTATTAAAGTCAACTACAATTTAAGTGAACAAATTACATTTTCTACTGCAAACTCATTCTGCAGATTAAAGAAACACTGCAAAGTTATATTTGCTTTGCAGTAGAAGGGAGTTTAAACATGAATGATCAGCTCAGAGAAAACAGCTAGTAGCAGTGGACATCTCAGGAAAATTTTCGGTGTTTCTACTGAACATCGCAAGAGACAGCCTTACAAATTATAATTACATAAGACTTCTCCTCCACTGGTCTGGGCTGCTTATTCCTGATATCACCAGAGTGTACATATTCCTGGCTCTTGACTTCTGAGCTTACTGTGGAGGATAACGATCAGCCTAATACTTCGAAAATTTCAAGTATTTAACGTAATAGGTTTCTTGACCACCACCCCCCGCCAAAACATGACATTATGGCGCATATAATTTCTTTTATTTGGGTCAATTGTGAGTATAAAATTTTAAAGTTACTTTTCAAAGGAATTTTAAAGGAAAAGAAAAATGGAAGCCTCTAGCAAGCAAAGAGGCACTATGCCTTGACCATCTTCTCTTTTCAGAGGCGAAGGCCTTCCCAGAGACAGCCTCAGGGAATACCAGCTAGTTACACGCATCACCTCAGCCTTTCTACGGGAGTCAGGAAGATGACAGAGTGCCCACCCCCTTTATTTTTTCGAAGTCCTATTAATATAATTTTTTAAAAGTTTTCATCAGAAACAACTGACAATATTTAGTTGGTTATTTTCAGACTTTAGTTGGCCTATCATTCAGAATTCAGAACTGGAAACCAAGATCTAATTTGCCTCTGCCCTGGTCTGGCTAATGACTACAGATTTAGTAGGCCTACAATCCATCTGAAACAGTGTATCCCAAACAGAAAAGTTCAGATGAGCTATATTGACACACGGTATTTATTTTGATTTTTTTGGGTAATTAATCAGTATTAGAAAATACAAGAAATTAAACCTATGATTTCACTCAAGCGAAGTAAATGCAAATTGACTTAAAAATTAGGTAAATAATTCAGGTGGTACTCAAGTATGGCAAGAATCATGAAGCCTGAATAGTTGAAGAATGGCTGGATTTATTCCAAGGAAATGAGGTCTATTTACTGCCACTTCACTTCTACGTCTACTGCACCCGTTTCAGATGCAAGGAGTGGACCTAAGGACCACCACCACCCAGCCTATGCTCCAGGCCCACTTTCAAATGGGGGCAAATTCACCATACAAAATTCACAGACGGCATCAGCAGAAGTAACAATACCAAAGCAACTGACTGAGCAGTGAAGAGGAGGAAAATGCTGAGCTTTTTTCCTTAATGTAGTAGGGTTAGGAGAAATTTTATTTTTAAAATGCTCTGTGTTGTTCTTAAAGGATTGTTTGTGCAACAAAAAACATAAAAACTTGCAAGTAGAACTCATTTTGTTTTACAGTCCAGACAGTTTAAAACAGCTTCTTCTTAAAAGTACCTTTATGTAAATCATCACCATTTCAGTAAGTAAATGCAGGCCTACAAGTTCAGGGATAAAAATGGTCACATAAGCTGAAGGGGACATCAGGATGTGTCCTCTTTTGAATATGAATAGCAGGAGTAGTTTTACTCTTTAAAAGAAATTAAAACAGCATATCAACAGTACAACTCACTGTAGGAAATAGATAATATCCCTTCATCTTTGTAGTTCTACTATTTATTCTTCTAGTTATTCACTCATTCATTCAAAAACATTTAAGGGCTTACTATATGTCTAAGGAATTACTGCCAGCAGTGAAAAAATTCTTTTCCTCATCAGTTTGTTTGACCTAAGAATAAAAGAAGCAAAAACATTATTTTGCCATTTTTGGATTAAAATTCACAACTTCCTAGAAGCTATTCTGGATCAACTCTACTCTATGCTAACAATGCCTTTACTGTCTCTTCTTGGTTCTTATTTTATACACTATTCAGCAAAGTTGGTTGCTGTGGCAGGCAGAATAATGTTCCCCCCAAATAGGTTGGCTTACAATCGCTAGAGGGCTTTACAATTGTCAGCAGAGGCTACTGGAGAGTAAAACTAAACTAGGTGGTCACACAGGGAAAGAAGCCGAGTTTTAGCATCACTTGCCATATAAATGGCCTCACATGTTCCAGGTTAGCAAAGAAGCATTGTAGTTGACTTAGAGATAGCCATCCAATTTTAGATCTCAGGTAAGTGGAAAAGTTTCACAGTATACTCTGTGTTGATATGCAAAACTTTGTTAATGTGTATGTTTTGTTTGGATCTTTATCTCATTTTTTACTTACTAATGCTATTTAGTAAGCACTTGAGAATGTGGCAAGCACAGCATTTATTAGAAATACATGGTAGAGTTGCTGGCAATGTGGGTCTGGATTTTTGCTGAATTTTGGATTAGGAAACTTTCTTACCTTGAAACCCCTTGAGCAATTGTGACTTAAACCAGAGTTTAGCCCTTGATTATTTCCTGTTAAGGGACTCTGGAAATCCTCCACCGCATGTAACAGTAGTGCTAAACCTAAAGAAAACACTCAACAATTAGGTGTTGATTGATTTCACCCTATGGTTGATTGATTTCACCCTGTAGACTCAAGTGAGACTAAATTGTTAGCCATTTTTCTCATTTAGTATTTTCTTCAGTTTCCTGGATCCCAGGAGATTTTTAGTAGGTTTTGGATGAGCCAACAAGGATTTCTGACCTCCATTCTCAGAAAATGTCTGGCATCACCTCAAATCTGGATTTGAACATTACAGAGGGTGGATAGGGGGCATCATCACTAGACTGAGGGTCAAGTACACGTTGTCATCTTGGTATTCGTTTTTGTCACAGTTCCTAGCATGATAATTTTCAAATAAATGATTTTTGGAAAAAAATGTATTTACAACCAGGTATCATGTTGAATACACAAATATAGAAAACTAAGTCATTTTTTTCCCCGTTATCAGACTTTAGGTTGGCCTTCTGAATTAATGAGAAAATATTTTCTTGAGTATTTGTGTTATCTTGCAGGGTGGGTAGGACTGTATTTTAAAGTTAAACGACTAAAAATACTATTTTTGGTTTTTATTAACGAGCCTGGATTAGGGCTACAGTTGAAAACCTCTGGAGCTTTACAAATCATGCAGTTTATTTAAGCAGCAAGGGTTGTATTGCTCTCAATTTCACTAAATCAACATTCATTATGTATAAACAATTAAAGCGCAAAAAGCCTTAAAAAAAAAAAAAAAAAAAAAGAAAGACCATAACCAAAACCTGTGTAGTCCCAAAGCAGCATGGAGCTGTACAGGCCGGAAGCATCCATTTAAATTCCTGAGTTACAAGGAACATTACCCCTACATAAGCAAAAGTTTACAGTGATTTTATCAGGCATTTCCCACACTTGTTAAAATTATAAGCATTATTTTAAAAAGAGAGCGAGAGAAGAGCAGAGGCAACATAAGAAGAATGGAGTTGGCTGCTCCAGAGACATCTGCAGAGGACACTACATATTTCTTCTCGCCCGGCACGCTGGACGGTAAACCGGATCTTCTGGGGCTTGCTGGGCAGCCGACATTTTCCGTAGCAGGAGTTTCACTGTCAAGGTCTGAAGGATGTTAAACGCTCGGGCCAAAGGCCAGGCGGCTCTTTACCGTCAAGTTAACTAGCGGTGGGAACGAGCGCAACAGCCCGATTCCCCTCCAGTGCAGAGTGTGGACGTGCCTGCCCCTCCGGTACCGAGCACTGCGGAACCGGCGAGCCTGGTCCCACTGTCCGGCGGGAAAGCCGGACTGCCAACCGTCCGGCGCGCCCCAGCCTTCCGCCTCCCGGTCTAGCCCGGCGGCCCGGCCGCCTCTGCTTCGGGGACGCGGAAACCCCGTAGGAGCAGGGCGGGCGGGGAAAGCGGTTCTTCCTATCGCTTGCTGCAATATTCTTCCGCCGCAGAGCAAAGAGTCCCAACATCCCCCGCCAGGGTCTTGGGATGTTCAGCAACGCCGTAAGATCGACAAATAACTAAATTTGGGTTTTCCCACCGATTTGCTTAGGATATTTTCTGAGATAAGCACCCCAGGATCACAATTTTGTGGCTGGTCGAAGAACGACGGGAAAATTCCTCCGCAGAAAACGGGTCCCGGCCGCGAGCCTATAAAAAACGGGTGGTGCGGCCCTTCTGCCTTTCCAGTCAGGCACTGAGTGGTTCCTCGGATCATGTCTGGTAGCTCCGCGGATTATAACAGGTATGCCGCTTCCTCGGTGGTGGTGGTGGTGCTCTGTGGCACAGGTCCTAAGGCGCTGGAGGAGGTTGTAATAGATGGAGAGGAGGCAGGGAACCCCGGGTTCATAGGCGTGGCTTTGGGGTACAGTACTCCTGTGTTTTGTCGAGAAGCTTCCATGATAGGTAGGGCCCAGATTGTGGGGAGACGGGTAAGAAAACGAGGTGGTGAAAGAGTGTGTTTTCCCGAAGACGCCTTGAAATCGCGGCCGTTTCCCCTGCCCATACGGAGCCCGGCATTTATTGGCAGCCGTGGCGCAGTCCGCAGTCGGTACGGTGTAACTGGGCTGTGTAAAGCTCTATTGGCGGCCAGCGGCGCGGTTTGGGAGCGCTAGGCAGTAGGTTGGGTGGGGGCAGGACGGCAGCGGCGGCCGGAGGCCGGATGGGGCCGGGCCGGCAAAGGGGCCCCGGCGAGCCGTTGGCAAGGCCTAGCCGGGCCTAGGCCCGCGTCAATCACTACGGCTTGCGCATTGTTAGGGGCGGAGCTCGGCGCGTGGAGCTCTCGCGAGACGGTGCACTGCCGAGAGGGGAGCGCCTGGCGCTCAGGCCTGGGGGGAAGGGCCGGCGTCCGTGGGGCCTTTCCGGGCGTCCCCGGTTCCTAACCTTTGAGCGGCCGCGCAGTACATCGTGTGCCCTGCGGCACCAGCTGCCTTGGCTCGTTTGGGAAGTGTACACGTGCGGGGGAGAGCGACCGGATGAGAAAGAGCTTCTCTTCCCCTCAGTGTGCAGTTGCAGGGGTTTGGGGAAGGGACGTTCTAACAGCAGTATTTTTGTCAGCAGAGAACATGGCGGCCCCGAGGGAATGGAGCCCGATGGTGTCATCGAGGTAAGAAATGGGTGTGGAATTTGGAACTTTGGAAAGGTGAGTTTGTTCATCCGTTTATTCCTTTTTTGTTTTTTTTTTAACTTTTCAGAGTAACTGGAATGAAATTGTTGATAACTTTGATGATATGAATTTAAAGGAGTCTCTTCTTCGAGGCATCTATGCTTATGGTTTTGAGAAGCCATCAGCTATTCAGCAGAGAGCTATTATCCCGTGTATTAAAGGTAAAAGACTCGTTGGTGCTTCTTAAAAATGAATTCCCTGTTCTGCATAGGATGTGCACCTTTTTCTCTTTAATATGGGAAAATTACCTTCTGGGGGACTAGCACCTATTTGTATTCCTTAAAGTGAAATGATGGCAATCATCTTTCGGGACTGACCTGAAATGAAGAGAATACTCATTGCTGATCACTTGATTATTTGGGCATAATTCATGTTCCAAATGGAATACGTGGTGTAAACTAGAAGTGGCGGTTTGATGTGGGATCGGTAAATGTGTATCCTACTTTTTTTAGGGTATGATGTGATTGCTCAAGCTCAGTCAGGTACTGGCAAGACAGCCACATTTGCTATTTCCATCCTGCAACAGTTGGAGATTGAGTTCAAGGAGACCCAAGCACTAGTATTGGCCCCCACCAGAGAACTGGCTCAACAGGTATTGATAGTGTAGTTCAAAAAAACTGCTTGTGTGTTGTACAGGTTTCAGGTTTCACAATTGTGAAGAATTTAAAGCTTAGTATAAATTTGTCCTGCAGAGCCCTCCTTTTAACTGTGCATGCAGGGAGTTTGTTGAAAGCTAAACAGTCAGACGGGAACTGGGTGTGCAGGTATGGTTTGCAGGGTTGTGTAACAGATTGAGAAACAAGTTTTTGTTCAGGGTGGACTGGACCTGTTCTCATTTTCAAGTTTGAATGCAGTTGTGCAACATGAAAACTACAGTGACATGTTATTTGACTGTCTTAGTAGTTTGTGATGTATCTGTTGCATGCTATGTTTTCAGAGCTCACTGCCATATTGGTTTGAAGTAAAACCTTGCTAATACATCTGTAGGGTTTATTAAAGCCAAGATTACGTCGCAGTGCTACGGGAAAAATTGTTTTACCGTGGTTTACACTTTAATACACAATGAAGAATAACAGTAGGAAATGTTTTTAGTTCCGTAGCTGGTACCTGGGGCAACAGGATCTCAAGTTTGACAGGGCACAAGATGTTTTCAGGGAAGTTTATCTTGAGGCATTTAGATTGGTCTGCATTTTAAGCTCGGAAGTAGTTAAATGCTCTGCATGCATTAAAGCTGTTTGTAGACCAGATATTTGCCATTATGCTTTGGAAGTTAAGTCACAGAACTAGTAATTCTGCTGGATAATAATCAGGCTTTTGGCTTTCAGATCCAAAAGGTAATTCTGGCACTTGGAGACTATATGGGAGCAACTTGTCATGCCTGCATTGGTGGAACCAATGTTCGAAATGAAATGCAGAAACTTCAGGCTGAAGCACCACATATTGTTGTTGGTACACCAGGGAGAGTGTTTGATATGTTAAACAGAAGATACCTTTGTAAGTATTGCTTGTCGAATATAGTTTGGTTTTACTATTATAAAGTAAATAGCATGCCTGAAAACCTAGAGATGATAGTATGCCTTTATTTTAAACAGCTCCAAAATGGATCAAAATGTTTGTTTTGGATGAAGCAGATGAAATGCTGAGCCGAGGGTTTAAGGATCAAATCTATGAGATTTTCCAAAAATTAAATACAAGTATTCAGGTGAGCTTTATTTCACTCACACTCTTAAAATAGCTGGAGGTTAGGTTTAATGCAGGTATTATTACAACATAACTGAAGTGTTCTGTTGTCGTTCCCCCTGAAAGCAAAAGCAACTGATGCATAACTGTCACAATTCCATGCTCAGAGATGCTTGGTCTCAAAAGATTTTTTTTCGTCGAGTATTGTGCCAAGTTGTGCTAACTACTTGCGTGACGTGTGACAGCATGATGAATTTTTTTTTTAAGGTGGTGTTGCTTTCTGCCACAATGCCAACGGATGTGTTGGAAGTGACCAAAAAATTCATGAGAGATCCCATTCGAATTCTGGTGAAAAAGGAAGAATTGACCCTTGAAGGAATTAAACAGTTTTATATTAATGTTGAAAGAGAGGTAATTTGTCTAATTGTCAAACATAAAAATGTAGCCCCGTTTCTTTTTACCTTCTTGAATAAGCACTGTGCTAAAATTACAGAAACTAGGATCACATCTTGGTTTTTGTAATAATGCTAGCAGAGTACACACAAGAAGAAGAGTAACTGCACTAGGTTGTAAAAGACTGGGGTGGACCTCTTTCTTAATGTCCAATGTCCTTTGTCTTAAGATTTGGTGCAATATGTCTTTAGACCAATTTAATAATGAGTTTCTAATGAATGTAAGTTGGAAACAATCATGTTCATTACTGTTAACTTTCTCTTTGAAATACTGTAGGAATGGAAGTTGGATACACTTTGTGACTTGTATGAGACACTGACGATTACACAGGCTGTTATTTTTCTCAATACAAGGCGTAAGGTGGACTGGCTCACTGAGAAAATGCATGCCAGGGATTTCACAGTTTCTGCTCTGGTAAGAGGTATTCTAACCTAGTAATGATAACTTAAGTCTACCTTCATTAAAGCAGGATTTAGACTACAATATAGCTGCTAAGTGCTGTGTTGTCGTTCCCCCTGCTCAAAATAAAGTTGTTTCTTAACTATACCTGTCTGCTGTACCCCTGTAGCAGCCAGGGACGCTTGGTCTCATACATGTTGATAAGATTAAATGTTGATTTGATTGGTGATTCTTGAATTAATAGGTTTGTTCCTTTGCAGCATGGTGACATGGACCAGAAGGAAAGAGATGTTATCATGAGGGAATTCCGATCAGGGTCAAGCCGTGTTCTGATCACTACTGACTTGTTGGTAAGTCTTTCACTGCTCTTTTTAATTCACCAAAAGTTTGTTTGGGGGGAAGGTTTTTTAATAACCTTTACCAATTCTGTGCTATTTGGGAGAATAAAGAAAAGACCACACTCCACAGTGAGCTATACCACTTAGTATAGTTCATTACTATTTTGTGGCCTACATTACATAGGTGTCTAGTATTTCAGTTAGAATTTGAACATCGTCATTGTATTTCAGGCTCGTGGGATTGATGTGCAACAAGTGTCATTGGTTATAAACTATGATCTACCTACCAATCGTGAAAACTATATTCACAGGTAAGTAGATGGCATCTTGACTTTACTGTACTGGTAAAATTCATACTTTGCTTTTCTACTGACTGATTTGTCTGAAAGGTAACCTCAAATCAGGGAATTGAGTAATATGACATAGTAACTTGGTAGGGTGTAATTAAAATTGTACTTGGGAAGATTGGTCATACACAGTGGGAAAACAGTTGTGAATGTTGCCCAAATTGTGGACTCTATACATACAGATAAGGTTGTTTTAGATCAGTTGGTCTTAGCTTATTTTTGAGCTGTATTTTTTAGTGATGCTCGTGTCCGTGTCCATGTGCTTTCTTGGTGATTCCTCTATAGTTGGGATTTTCTTGGTGTCATCTGGTAGCAATTTGAGCAGTCCCTGGTTTAGTTATAGTGGCTTTATCCCTAAGTAAATTGAATTGTACTTTGTTATATGATGTAAAAAAAGACTTTTTAAAAAATACAGGGGTCGATAGCAGCAGTTGATGACGAGATGGCGCTCAGAAACGGCGTTGACGTAATTTAGGACGTGGAATCATAAGCGAAACAGCACACTGTTTGAATAAAGAGCGAGTCGGTATTTATATTTGTTTTTCTTTTGTCATGATTATTTGATATTTTAAGATGCTCCAGCCAAGGCATTTTGTATACTAGCCTATTAGGTGGTTTGTATTGTCTGGTTTCTATCAGGAAGGTTAGAAAGCTGTTTTTGGAGGTAAACACGTTTGAGTAATTTCAGTTATAACGTGTGAAACTGAGCAAAAAAGCAGTGATAAGTTTGGGTCACCATACCAAATATTTGTTTTCCCACTGGAAAAAGTTGTAAGTTTTAGACAGTAGTTAACCTTGCAGCATTTGTATTTGCAGTTTACAGTTCCAGAAGTGCGTCGAAATGGATTACATAACTGTTCTTTTTGTTTTATCCCTGGTGTTTTACATCTGTCCCAGGCTGACATCTGCTCTTGGCTGGCCCACTTTGGTATGGGCTTTAAATTCACTACCCCAAACACAATACTGTCATCTGCTTTAAAATAATAATAATAATAATAATGCTCAAGATACTTGATAAAATCTCATTTTGCAGCCAGACAAGCCTTGAATCCTTTTGGCACTAACTGCAAAGGAAGATTTTTTTCTCTAGATATTGATTAGCAGCTAGTGCTCCAATTAGAAGCACGAACTATAACCTTGATAAGTAAACAGCAGCTGCTGGTTAACAAGTGGATCATCATGTTCAGTAGTTCATGCAGCATGTGAAGTAGTATATTCTAATTGCTGATTTCTTTTTCTTACACAGAATTGGCAGAGGGGGTCGATTTGGGAGGAAAGGTGTGGCTATAAACTTTGTTACTGAAGAAGACAAGAGGATTCTTCGTGACATTGAGACTTTCTACAATACTACAGTGGAGGAAATGCCAATGAATGTGGCTGACCTTATTTAATTCCTGGGATGAGATAGTTTGGAATGCAGTGCTCGCTGTTGCTGAATAGGCGATCACAACGTGCATTGTGCTTCTTTCTTTGGAAATATTTGAATCTTGTCTCAATGCTCATAACGGATCAGAAATACAGATTTTGATAGCAAAGCGACATTAGTCGTGAGCTCTTGTGAGGAAAGTCATTGGCTTTATCCTCTTTAGAGTTAGACTGTTGGGGTGGGTATAAAAGATGGGGTCTGTAAAATCTTTCTTCCTTAGAAATTTATTTCCTAGTTCTGTAGAAATGGTTGTATTAGATGTTCTCTATCATTTAATAATATACTTGTGGACTAAAAGATATAAGTGCTGTATAAAGTCAGCCAATTATGTTAAACTAGCATATCTACCTTTATTGTGTTTGTCATTAGCCTGAATAGAAAGGCCCTTAAAATTGATTTTTTTTAGAAAGCATTTGAATGCATTTTGTTTGGTATTATATTTATTCAATAAAGTATTTAATTAGTGCTAAGTGTGAACTGGACCCTGTTGCTAAGCCCCAGCAAGCAATCATCCTAGATAGGGTTAAACGTTTACCCCAGTAAAATTGCCATATTGCACATGTCTTAATGAAGTTTGAATGTTAAATAAATTGTATATTCACTTTAAAGGTGCTTTAGTCATTTTATTTTAAATTGTTCACAAAAATACATGCTGAATATGTTTTAACAATTCTGAGTTAACTGCTGCATGACAGTTGCGCAGAGGCCGATCAGCTGTAGATGTTCATCAGCACCATCTGCTAAACATTTATCAACTTCCTACAAGAAAATGAAAGATTAGTAAGTAATTTCCCTCTCAGGTGTGTATGCTGTGCTGAAATGTAGAAGATGCCTACTTACAGCGAGTTTTTCTGTAATGACAGATTTCTGTTTATCAGAAAGGTTATCATTTTCTACAACCCCATCATGAAGTTGATTTACAAGCTGAGTTGCTGCATGACCCTCATCTATTAAGTCCTGTAGCAGAAAAGAAAATGATTTTGGTATGATTTCCATCCCTCCCCGCCAGGTTAGTAAAGTGTCTTTACCTTTACCACAGCTTCTAGTTTGTCAAAAGAGCCACTCTGACATGCAGCAAATACTCCATCAATTGTTTCAGCTGGTATTACCTAAAATAATTAAAGAATGAATTAATTAAAAATAAAGCATAAAGTTTCTGGGTGAAGACAGTTGACTTGTTTCTCTGCCAAGCCTGTGCAAACTCCCTGGTGTTCTGTGCTAGGACATGTGCCACTTCAAGCGTGGAACTGTTACCTGATACTGAATCCATAAATACGGAGCTGGGTGGGCAAAGAACTGACAAAGGGTCAGCTTTAACCCTTATGCTTCATCTGGTCTTCAGATAGGTGATGGAGAAAGCTACTGGACCTGAAACAAACTCTGGAAACATCCTGTTTCTAAGATGCCACTAACAAAATGCAGAGATGGGTTGGTTTATGTTTCATTACAATACAAAATGAAACCTGAAGACAAGGGTGTGGCACAAGAGAATTCCTTTAATGATTTAATTATAAGTTGGATATGACCCTTTTTCCTTTATAAGAAAAGGGGTATCTGTTAACATCTGACATCTGTTAGATACATCTGCCACATTCCTGCCTGCCTGAAGCATTCTGCTAACTCCCAGAATGGTACAAATGTTTATATTCCCTCAAAATTCATGTTAAAAATCCCTAATGTATTTGGAGGTGGCACCTTTGGCAGGTGATAGGAGAGTGGAACCCTCATGAATGGGATTAGTGCTCCTAAAAAAGGCTCAGAAAGCTGCTTTTTGCCACAGGACGGTGCAGGGAGGTAAAGGCCATGCGTGAACTAGGAGTCTACTCAACTAGGAAGTGTGTCCTCAGGCACTCAATCTGCGGGCACCTTGATCTTGGATTCCCAGCCTCTGGAACTGATTTTTGTTTATAAGCCACTCAGCCTATGGCATTTGTTACAGCAGCCTGAATGGGACTAAGCACATAATAAGCACTCCATATATATATAAGAATTAAAATTTTTCTAAAAGCCACAAAAAAGCAAATTAAAAATTTCAGAATATCCAGTGCTCTTACCCCAGCAATGTCTGTGATCACCTTTTCTGTGACCTCCTTTCCACCTGTTAATCGAGTAGCACTTTGAAGAAATGTAATGGCTTTCCTTAAGTCTCCTTCTGACACTTTAACAAGATGAGCTAGTCCCTGAAGAGAAAAAAGTTCTTTAACCTGTTAATGGCCAATTAAGGATGTATTGGGGGAAAAACAAAATCTATTTCCATTTTTGAAGGAACGTCAGTTCTATAGTGGCAGAATTCATGGAGACAGCCATGATTACATACATCAAGGAGAATTCAAATTACAGTTAAGTTCTGTTTTATAATGAATAAGGGCCTATACATTCTATTACTGCCAGAATTTCATCATACCAAATTAGTCCTTGCAGTGGAGTATGGGTAATGACAAGTGGAGTACGCTGTCATGCAGAGATTGGCTGTCGCAGAATTTGCATCCTAACATGAAATCTGCCTCAGCTTTGGGTCTCTGAAGTATTGACAGATAATAAACTTCTAGTAGCAACAGAAAGGCTGAACCAGTAATTCCTAGACATTGTTTATTTAGCTTAACTTTGCCTGAAGAATCGGCATCAGAAATTGAAGCAACACAAATTTGACTTTCAGGAAGTGCCTCTTCATAGGCATTCATCAAAGGAATTAGTAATTTACAATAGTAATAACAGTGATTACCTCATTGCTAATTTTGATATGTTCTTTATCAGCGATGTCTAGTAATCGCTGCTGTTGAATTTTATCTGACAGAGGTTTGAAGCGGAACTTAGAACATCTAGAGGTCAGAGGTTCAATTATTCTGTAAAATATTGGAAAAAACAACTCAGCGTCTAAAGAAGAAACTCCCCAGAAGAACTCATTTTTGTCAAGAACAAATCAAGATTTGATGGAGATAACTGATTCACTTTGTTACAAAGCAGAAACTAACACACCTTTGTAAAGCAATTTTACCCCAATAAAGATGTTAAAAAAAAAACAAGATGTGATGGAGAAACTAATGTAGCCTTGAAACATTTAAATTTTTTCTCTCCCTATTTGGGGCTATCAAAATAAGGCTGCCGTGCATCCACCTTGAGGGCATTACACATACCGACTGACATAGTTACAGATGAGACAGAATCGGGTGGTTTTAGACTCTTTCTCCATGGTACGTCTTAAAGCTGCCTGAGCAGCTGAGGTCATAGAATCTGCTTCATCCAGGATCACAATTTTAAAAGGAGGACATGGCTTCCCACTGATTCAGAGAAACACAAAGGAGTTATAATTCACACATCATTATCACAATCTAATTTTAGAACATTCTCATCACCCCAAAAGGAAACCCTGTGACCCTTAGGAGTCATTTTTTTCTCTCCCAACTGTCCCAGCCATAGGCAATCAGGAATCTCTACTTTGTTTCCACAGATTTGTCTGTTCTGGACACTTCATATAAATGGAACCACATGTTGTCAACTTAATACATTGTCTTTTGTGATTGGCTTCTTTCGCTTAATGTTTTCGAGGTTCATCCATGTTGTTATATATCATTACTTCATTTCTTTTTATTGTCAAATACTATGGCAAATGGATGGATATACTACGTTTCATTCATTCTTTAGTTGATGGATACTGGGTTGTTTCCATGTTTTGACTACTGTGAATAATGCTGATATGAACATTTGTGTACATGTGTATATGTTTTCATTTCTTGTCAGTATATATTCTAGGACTGGAATTGCTGGGTCATATGGTAACTCATAGGAGAACTGCCAAACTGTTTTCAAGATGGCTGCACCATTTTACATTCCAACCAGCAATGTATAAGGGTTCCAATTTCTCCACATCCTTGCTGATACTTGTTATTTTCTGTCTTTTTGATTACAGCCATCCTAGTGGGTGTAAAGTGGTATTTCATCATGGGTTTGATTTGCATTTCTCTAATGGCTCATGATGTTGATGAGCATGTTTTGATATGCTTATTGACCATTTGTGTATTTTCCTTAGAGTAATGTCTATTCAGATCCTTTGCCCATTTTTAAATTGGGTTGTCTTTGTGCTCCGCACGCGCAGGCTCAGCAGCCATGGCTCACGGTCCCAGCCGCTCCGCGGCATGTGGGATCCTCCCGGACCGGGGCACGAACCCGTGTCCCCTGCATCAGCAGGCGGACTCTCAACCACTGCGCCACCAGGGAAGCCCCGTAAGGGTTCTTTATTCTTGATCTAAGTCCCTTATCATGTATGTGATTTATATACATTGTCAATCCAAGGTGGATATCAAAAATTGTGTTATTCACTTTCTACAAATTCCTAAGTGTGCTCTGATACAAATTTAAATATATGCCAGGTACCAAAAATTTAACCTTGGAACTTTGCAACCTAAGGAGTATACACAGTTGCGTAAACACCCCTATTGAATTATTATTAGTAACAACTCCTTTTTCACTCAAATGTGTCCCAGTTTGGACAAGGTTTTACACTGTCACCAACTATGAAATATACACTGAAGTTTAAGATATATGATAGGACTTTTAAAAAATAACATAATGGCAAACATCACAGGATTTTTATTATGAGTGTACAACTAAACCATCACATTTGATTAATAAATACTCCTTAGACAAATATCAATTAAAACCCCTTGACAGCTAAATAACTTAAAATTAGTTACTATAATGGAAATGTCATTTCTAGGTTTAAATAATTTAGATAAAAATACAATCTAACATGAAAAAGAAGTTGAAAATCTGGCAGAAACATGTTTTTTAAACAAATACAATGACATGGTATAGAGAAGGGAAGGTGAGCTTACTTACTCTGAACGGCTTCCTGTCACAGTTAATTGGGCAAAATTCTTCACTTTCTCTCTAACTACTTGTATTCCACGTTCATCAGATGCATTTAACTCAAGAACTCTTAATCGAAAAAGTTCAGGCCTATGTCAAAATGAAAAAAAATTATGAAACATCATAGAGCATATAAGTAACCCAGGTTTATACCATATTTTAACATTTATACGTTTTTCAGTAGTTTAAAATACACCTAGTAAACAATATGAATAGAAGGTATACAATTCATTATGTATTTTCTCTTTTGCAAAGGCATACAGTTAACATTCTGGCTTTTTTCCATGCATTTAAAAAACAGATGATAATGTACTAAATTTTAAGTCAATTTTCCACTTTGGACTGTATCATAAGCGTCTTGCCATGTCATGATAAACACTGTAAAAACCATTTTAATAGCTATATGACTTTCTAACCTAAGATTGTACCATCATTTACTTAACATCCTTCTGTTATTAGACATTTAGATAGTTTTAAATGTTACAATTTTAAATAATGCTGCAATGTAGCATATTTTGAATTATTTCCATAAAGTAGTTTGCTGTAAGGAAAATTACTGGATCAAAAATGAACAGTTAATTTTTAAGTGAGTTTTTTAAAAAAAAACTATTAAAAGTTACTGTAGGAAAATCTGAGAACCCAAAAGAAAATAAAAATACCTGGCACACACTGCCAAACCCTGTTTTGAAGACTTCCTTCTAGTTATTTTTCTATATATATGTGTATATTTTTTTTAATAGAAAAAAAAGAGCTGGGATTTCGTCTTTATTTTTCCTAAATAGCATGATATCCTACGCATTTTTCTATGGGCATAAACATCTAGAAAGCTCTGTGCATGTATTTTCTATTTTAAAACCACTATACTATTAAATGTGGAATTTATAGTTAAGGCCTTTTAGGTCTATCAAGACAAACATTTAAAAAAAATATTTTACAAGTTATATAATTTGGACTAACCTACTGTAGAACAACCAATAATAAACTATACTTAACAGTTTCATGATGACTACATCGCTAAGGATGATTCAGACTGGATCTAACTGATTGAGTTGTAGAATAATCAAAAAACCTCTCTTAAAATTTCCTTGGGAAAATGAAAGTTGCTGTCAAATAAAATCCTCAGTTCAGAGCAGCTTCCTCCTTTTGTCCTCCTTCACATTTCAACAGAACTGATTATCCTTATATATTTGGTGGTTTCAGAGGCATCTAATTATCTTCATGTGTAGGATTTCAGATGTACCCTTAGGCCATATGCCTGATATTAAAATTCTGGATTAATTAAAGATAGGCTTTGTTATGTTGGTGCATGTTGCATAGATATCAGACATGGCTGATACGTGTCTTTTAACCTTAGGTAAAGGGCTCCTCTACTACAACAGTTGGCTAAGCCGAGACAGTCAGTCTAGGACTGAATAAGAAGGTGGCTCATAGAGATTTTCTGCTGTACCTGGACTACCACACACTCTGCTTATACTCAGGATACTTGAGGGCAAGGAGCTGGCCCAGCCACTCGAGAGGCAGGCCCTGGCAAGTCCAGAGCAAGAAGGAACTCAAGAAGGGGTCGTGCGCATCAGTAGCATCAACTAGCAAATTCCACGACAGATGTGAACACGACCACTAAAAGTCATGAAACTATCAGCATGACTGGAGGTAGGCTCTTCTGGTTTCCAAAATCATAATGAAAGAGTTAAAGTGATGAAAAAAATCACAAGGCTCCTTGTAGTACACTCAAACATTTGAACACGGTTCAGAATAAAGGTTACAAAAGATACAGGCAAGCTAATTTATTGGAGAGGAGGAACTGGAAATGGGCCAGCTGGATTATTAAAAAATTCAGAACAGAAATAAACCCAACAACCTCACAGAAAAACCAAATGCAAAGTTTTAGAGAATGAAAAGCAGTACCAGAGATTCTTAGCATCAAGTCTTTAAAAAAGAGAGAGAGAGAGATTTCAACTTACCCAAAGAGTTCCCTAGCTGCTGCCAAAATAGTGGATGTTTTTCCAGTTCCAGGTGGGCCATAAAACAAGAGATTAGGGAGCTGTAGAAGTTAAATTTTATTTTTTTTAAAATTGTATTCTGGCACAAATAGGTGAAAGTGACTGAAAATGTCTATGGAACAGTGCAATGACTTCCCTAATAGGGCACATATATCTGAATACAAGGATTTCTTAATATAACTGGTATCATAGTAACAACAGTACTAAATCCCGCTTTTTCACAAACACCATCATTTTTCCCTAAGAGATCTTTCTAATATCTTAAGCTGAATCAATATTTATGATTGTTCTACACCTAATCTAATACTTAGGTGGGATTTTCAAAGCTGGAATTAAAAACCTCTTATTTCTGAAGGGAATACTAGGCTTCTGTCAGTTCCCTGTCCCACACCTAGGCTCAGGACTGGGCAAGATTTTATATTTTATAAAGATGTCAGTTGCTTCAAAAGGAACACAGACCAAATTGGATTTGGCCAATACTGAGGAAAAAGGAATGAAAATGGCATACTGGGGCTTTGCATGAGCTAAAGTTCCAAGAACAGAAATATTAAAAAAAACCAAGCATCTTTTAAGTGCCAGGCCGTGGTCCACATCATGATTACATACCCTGCCTGTACGGATACCCGCATGTATCAGGGAGATTTCATCAGTGGAAGACAGGATAAGATTAAATAACTAGTTATCTTCTTTTATACCTTAAGCCTAGCTGGCTTGGCGCCTATCAAATAGGCAACTGATCTGTGGTACAGATTAACAAATGTACTAAATTCTAATGAGCACTGTAATTAAACTGGACATTCTTTTTTTCTTTTAATTTTATTTCATATTGGAGTACAGCTGATATACAATGTTGTGTGTTTCAGGTGTACAGCAGAGTGATTCAGTTATACATATATCTATTCTTTTTCAAATTCTTTTCCCATTTAGGTTATTACAGAGTATTGAGCAGAGTTCCCTATGCTATATAGCAGGTCCTTGTTGATTATCTATTTTAAATATAGCAATGTGTACATGTCAACCCTAAACTCCCAATCTATCCCCCCACCACCGCTTCCGCCCTGGTAACCATTAAGTTTGTTCACTAATTCTGTTTCTGTTTTGTAAATAAGTTCATTTGTATCATTTTCCTTTAGATTCCGAATATAAGTGATATATATTTGTCTTTCTCCATGAAACTATACATTTCTTTCATGTACGGAAATCACTGCACATAGGAAACTAAGCAGTATAGTTTATTTGCTTCCACTCTTGCCTAACCTTCCCCCCTCCCAGCCATTCATTCTTCACCCAAATCAGATGCCACTCTGCTTGCTACTTAAAGCTATTCACCCTATTCATACTCCACTTAGAAAAACAAAACAGACAAAAAAATCACCCTGCTTACCATAACCTACAAGGATGTCCATGATCTGCTCACCACCTCTCACACTTTCTAAGTTCCAACTTACAATGGCCTCCAACAGCTAAGCACTTTCTGGCCTGCACATATGCTGTCCCCCATGAGCTGGGGTCTGACTCCATTCTTCTGTCTGGCAACTCCTACTGCATTACAAGTCAGAAGCCTTCCCTGACCTCCCAGTCTAAAGAGGGTTTCCTCTGTTATTCTCTCACTGGTCTTTGTTGCACTTGATGTAATTTGCAATTATTTATTGTTATTTATGTAACTGTTAGGTTTAATTGTAAAATACCCATTCACCTCACTATATGAGAAGCTTGAGAAGGTCAAGAACCTTATTTGTTCTATTCACATCTATATTCTCAGCATCTCCTACAGTACTCAGTATGCACCAAGTAAATAAACCAACATATAAATGTATTAGTTAAAAGACTATTACTGTTACACTGGTAACATACAGCTTAAGATACAAACTATGAGATTCACTATTTAAAAACAAAAGCAAAAGCAAAACCTCCTAGGCGTCTTCATTTTTAAGGTTGTAACTGTTATTTTGATCCAACTACCTCAGTAGTTGTAATGATTCATCCAGTCAACTATTAAAATAATTTAAATCCTTTAAAACATGGTTAAATTACTAAACCCTACATTATGTAACAGTCTGATGTGTGTGTATATATATATATATATATATATATATACATGCATTTAAGAACTGTACATGGACTAGCAGTTCTAAAAATTGATTTCTGAAAAATCTCTTATAATTCTACTGTAAAACCCTTTAATATAAATGAAGGATTGAATTTTTTCCTTTACTCTTTAGAGTTAAAAAAATTACTTCAACTTTAAGTTTCAAAAAACTTAAGTCTGAAAAGAAATCATTAAACAAGTGGATAAAGAAGAAAGTTCTTAGTTCAGCCTCATAAATTAGATGGTATAAAGAACTGGATCATAATCCCACTACATTTGCCAAAAGAGCTGAGAATCCCAGCAATTAAAATAAATCATGGGGCTTCCCTGGTGGTGCAGTGGTTGAGAGTCCGCCTGCCGATGTGGGGGACACGGGTTCGTACCCCGGTCCGGGAAGATCCCACATGCCGCGGAGCGGCTGGGCCCGTGAGCCATGGCCGCTGAGCCTGCGCGTCCGTAGCCTGTGCTCCGCAACGGGAGAGGCCACAACAGTGAGAGGCACGCATACCGAAAAAAAAAAAAAAAAAATACATCATGTCCTGCAATCTGTGTAAATATTACCATGCAATTTAAATTATATACTATTATAAAATTAAAAGCTAAAGATATTTGGATCAAATCAAAAAAACACTGGTAAAGAAAAAGATTTTCAACAGTTTTATAAATATAACTTCTTTCAAAATATATACTGTTGCAGTGTAATTCCAGGAAGAGACCAATGGCAGCAAAAACCAAGGAACCTCTAATTCAAAGCAGCCAGGTTGAGAGGAGGGAAGAAAATCTTGGGAATAAAGTAAAAACCACATCCCACTTTCACCTGCAACTGTTTCCCTTCTTCCACTAAGTTCTGAAAACACTTTATCATATACAATTTTAAATTGCTAATTCTTCATATGGTTTGTCTCTGAATTAATCTAAAATGCAAGTCACTCAATGACATTTTATCCCACATATCACAGCAGGGGACATGATGCCATAAGCAGAACTAAAGACTCAATTTTTTTTGTATTGTAGTTCAAACCAAATCCTAAAATTAGGTGAGCAATCATACGGTCAAAGAATCTTTGACTCTCCCTTATAGTGCCTATATCATTATCTATAATTCTATAATTTATTTTGCTTACGTGTTTATTCTTCTGTGTCTCTCCCCACCAAAATAAAAGCTCACGAGCAAAGGGACCTAGTCTGTCTTGCTCAATGATCTCCACTTGAGTACCATATAACAATGCCATAGAACAGAAAGGAGATGCTCAACAAATATTTGTTGAACTAATCATCCATTGTACAAATAGTAATCAAGGGCCTACTGTATATACAGGATAGTATTTAAAGGGGGCCGGAGGCTATAAAGGAAGAGGGTGAATAAATTAAATCTCCCAATGACTTTAGACAGCATCTGCTACTCACATCAGCTCCTTCTAAAGACTTTTTTAGCACTGCAACCACTTCTTCCTGGAAAGCAACTTCATCCACATATTTTGGGCGACTGGAGAAAAAAGAGAGAGAAGTTATTCAGTGTATTATAGTAGCCACAGAAGTCTCTCCTTTTGCTAAAATATCAATGATAACTCTCTCATATCAGTATGAAATGAGAAACTTTCATAATTGGATGTGGAAACCCCATCTATATTTACTTTATGCAAATATATACTGAGGAATGAAGTAATTTTTCACTTTTCCAGATGCACTGCTTATATCTGTTGTGCTTATAAAAACTATGCAAAAGGATTTTATAACATCACAAATGCAAACTGGTTCAAAATGTAAAATGAACATTTGCCTAGAAAGTAATATTATGTTTTGACAACATGCCCCTAAACTGAAAAGGGAGACCTATTTAGCAACCTAAAGATAGGTAACAAAGTTACATATATGTTACTATGTTGTTAATGGGTTAATACCAATTTCTCCTATCACCTAACTGCACAAAAAATGCATACCTATTCACTTCATTGAGGGTTAACAAAATAACCAGCTTAACCAATATGGAGGGTAATTTTTGTCTTACATTGTTAACTAATGATGTTAAACGAAGTTATACTCCCAACCCTAAGTCAGGCTCTGTGCTTAGCTAACTAAACAAAAGTTTTTCTTTGATTTATACTTTTCTAACTAATCAGGCCAACGCCGGGCAGATATTTTATGTCAGATAATGTTATCTTGGAAAACCAGTGTATATTATAAACCAGGGTTTCATATTCAAATACCTGCAGAGTCCAGGCAGATAACAAGAGTGAAGAATTCGAGTGTAAGACAAGAGACACTAGTAGGGACTATGGTGAAGTGAGGAATATATGACCTTTCCAAAATGAGTAGTACACACATCCATCTAAGTGTTTTCAGGTGATAACTTGCATCTAGTGCTGCCTAGTCTCCTGAGTCTGAAAATCTAGATTTTTTTCCCCTTGTCTAATTTATTTAATGAAAAGTTTCTAGACTTTTATGTGAAATTTCCCATTTTTAAAAGCATTGTTGGTGCCAAACAAAACTTATGAGGGCCTTACTTGCCTTATAAGTAATCTGTAATCCTTTGGTAATAACTGAGGGTACACCAGGGGTTCCAACTACCTGTTACAATATCACTTAGCTGACTGAAATTTAAGAGCCACTTCAGGGGCTTCCCTGGTGGCGCAGTGGTTCGGAGTCCGCCTGCCGATGCAGGGGACGTGGGTTCGTGCCCTGGTCCGAGAAGATCCCACGTGCCACAGAGCGGCTGGGCCCGTGAGCCATGGCCGCTGAGCCTGCGTGTCCGGAGCCTGTGCTCCACAACGGGAGAGGACACAGCAGTGAGAGCCCCGCGTACCGAAAAAAAAAAAAAAAAAAAAAGAGCCACTTCAGGTGCTGTTTTTGCCAAAAATGTATAAACAAAAACTCAACAATTTTCAGCTATCAGTAATGAAAAGAGGAACAGATTATTTGGACTTAAGTCGAACTCCTAAGAGCGTATAGAAACTGTTTTCTTCACTGCTGTATCCCAGCCCCAAAAACCGTAGACCTGAGTTACAGAGAAGGCTGTAGTTCATTCAGAAAATACGTGAATTCAACTAGATTATTCTAAGGTACATTTCAGTTCCAAGGTTCTATGACTTATTTAATTGGGTGACTTTTAAGGCAACATTTAAACAAGGCAAATCATCCTCCTCTTAAATTAAAAAAAAAAAAGTGATCAAAACTGGTCAGAGAGATAATTTATTAACTATTTCAACAAAAACAAAAGCGTTCTTACTATTTTTCCACCCACGGAACAGGTTTAGCTTTCTTGTTCTCTCCACTACTTCTGGCAGTGGCAGCTACTCCTCGATCCTTAGTCAATGGTGGTTTACTGCTGATAGATGTGCCTTTTAGAAATGCCTGCATGGTTACTTCACCCTGACCAGGTGCAAGACAGAAAAGGAAAAGCTCTTTCGAAACCATCATGAGGAAGTACAGCCTGAAAGCACACTTAACCTTGTGCAAAGACATTCAAAAAATATTAAATGAAGGACATCACCCCATGATCTAGCATCCTTTGAATGCATTCTACTGAGGACTACAGGGACAGAAAAAAGGCCAAAGTGCTGAAGGAACTTAAAATCTACTTATAGGGACTTCCCTGATGGCACAGTGGGTAAGACTCAGGGCTCTCAATGCAGGGGGCCCGGGTTTGAACCCTGGTCGGGGAATTCGATCCCACATGCATGCCACAAGCTAAAGATCCTGTGTGCTGCAACGAAGATCCTGTATGCCGCAACTAAGACCCGGCACAACCAAAATCTATAAAATATTTTTTACAAATCTACTTATAGTGAGGGACTTATAGAACAAAGTTCTATAACTTTAACAAACTTTTTGATAACTATGATGGCATTAATGGCTAAACTGTACATGGGTCTCAACAGTCTCTTCCGTCATGGGCCTAACTCTAGCTCAGACCCTGGAATGAACTCAGCAATTAGGAGTAGTACTGCGACCAAAAATGAGAACCTCCACTTCTCTTGGGCCTAAAGCGCCACTGGAGAGCCTATTTTATGGGCAGAGCCCGTGCCTGCCTTCAGACAGAAGCTTTTGTGGGGAGGGGAAGGTGGGGGGAGGGCGGGGGGGGAGGCGAGACACTGTTGTTAAAATGGAAACAGCTGTTTTTCTCACAGCATGGTCATTTGAAGAAACCAAAACAATTTGGAAAAGCATGAGGAGTTTTAAAAATTCAAAATCTCACCCAGAAGATAAGCACTACTAACATTCAGGTAAACGTTCTCCAGGCAGCAAAAGGCTGTTTTTAGGGATAGTTTGTCTGAAAATCCCCAGCATTAATGGCAATTATATTTTTTTCACTGCTGTGTCTCCAGTGCCTGGTACAGAATAGATGCTCCATAAGATTTGGTGACTGAATTACCACTTATCAGACTCAGTTTCGCCTTCTGTAAATGAGCTAAGGCCCATTTCATAAGGCAACTGGGTCAAATAAAAGAATCGTGCAAACACACAGCTCTGTGCTTGGCATATGGGTATAATCAATAAATAAAATAAATTGTTAACATCTGTAAACAACTAAGGTTTTTAACGTTATTGGATTACTCAGTCCCTGCCACAGGCTGCCAAACAGTAATACCGCCCAAAGCAGGGCTCTGAAGGATGCTGGATTGAGCCACCCGTAGACCAAGGAATGCGCAAGAGGTGGAAGACATCACAGGGGTATCGAGGGCACAGGAGTAAAGGAAAGCGAAGGCAGTCCTCGCAATTTCTCCGGCTGGTCACCTGTTCTCCCCGGCTCCCCGCGTGTGTCCCCGGGCACTGCCTGGGCCTTTTAGCTGCACGTCTTGAGAGCTAGGACGCCACCGGCTCGTTCCTGAGGTTTCCGCAGCAGGGAAAAGGCGAGGTGGTCGCGAAGTCTTAGCCCCGTTCCCCAAGCGGAGACTCTCAGGCCCAGGAAGTCCCGAGCCGCCAGAATGGCGGGGGGAAACCCTTACGGTAGCCGCCGTCTGCAAGCAGCCCAAGTTCCCGCCACCGAACAGCGGCGAAAGGCAGGGCGGGAACACGCCGCACGTCAAACGTCACTTCCGGCCTGCTGCGCGCGCCCCGCCTTAAGGGAGCCGTATCCTCCTATTCTGTGGTGTTTAAGCTGAGACACGCGGACTCTCGGGGATGCTGGGGCTGGATGGGAATGAGTCCAGAGGTGTAAATAAATCTCCATCCTGTCCCGACGTAGCCCTCCAACTAGAGGCTGCGGGGCAAGGGAACTTGACAGCTGCCGTCTGCAGGAGAGGCTGGGGCCGAGGACCCGCCTGCTCAGCGGACGGGGGCGGGGAGGGCTCCGGGAGCCCTGACCCGCTAGGGCGGTTGAGGAGGGGCTTGTGGGCCTCGAATCGTGGAGGTCCACTCTCTTTTGTAGGTACGAGCCTGCAGAACCTGTAATTCATTGGCAGTCATGGACATGTCACTGACATTTCTGCGGCGACACAATTCGGCGGGCAACCTGCTTCATCCCAAAGAAGGACGGGGATTGGGGAGGGTGGAGTCTATCCTTCGCCAGAAGAGGGCGCCGTAAAGATCCCCGCCCTCTCCCTCCGGCTTGGTCGTCGCGGAGTAAATCGTGTGTGCTTTAAGGGCGGAGACGTCGGAAGAAGATGCCTTTCCTTGCCCTTTTGGGTGCATGTGGCTTATATCTCTATTAGTGTCTGCCCGTTGGTGAGAGGGAGGGCCTTGCCGCGCAGCTATGGTCAGCTAATCCCAGGGCCCTGCCCAGAAATCTGGTGGTGCAGACGCTCAATAAAGGTTACAAGATTGATAATGTTAACGCCACCAGGGTACATGCAATGTGTGCTCTAGGCAAGTGTTTGAGGCCACCCTTTTAATCTTTACCCCCTGCTTGTCTTAACTCTGGAGTTTTCCTAAATATTATTGAAATCTGAGCCTTTTGAAATGCTGCCTTCGCTGCAGACCTTTACTAATTACCCTAACCCACAGGGTTGATCTGGGTCTTCTCCGGATGAATGACTTTTATTTCGCACATACTCATCATGACACTCACTGTTAACTTTACATGTTCATTTGTCTTTCAACAAATGCTTATGGAGTGCCCATACCTACACTGCGAGGTGCTGGGGATACGGCAGAGAACAAGCTGGAAGGTCTTGCCCTCAGGAGAGTGACAGTGTGATTTGTTATGCAGAGGAAGTAGGGGCTCTGAATATATACATCCCAGGCCTAACCTAATCCAGGGGTTAACCAGATTAAGGGTGCTTT
Source organism: Phocoena sinus (assembly GCF_008692025.1). NCBI lineage: Eukaryota > Metazoa > Chordata > Mammalia > Artiodactyla > Phocoenidae > Phocoena > Phocoena sinus. Next base: position 63,853,778 of record NC_045766.1, read on the forward strand.
GTTTTACTTTGTAACTCGCACAGGCAGGGCCTGGTACAATCTCTGGACAGTATAAAAAGCACACAGTTTACCTATCTGGTCACTGGTTTACATTGTCAAAACTCATCACAACGTACATTTAATGTTTGTACATTTTATGTAAATTATACCTAAATAAGGTTGATAAAAACAAAGATCTGTGAAGGTAGGTGGCATTCATTTGCTACCTGAACACCACAACCACACAGAGGGAGATATAATCCCATTTTACAAAGGAGACTCAGCCTTAGATGGATAAGGTTAACAGCAAGTAAGCAGCAAAGCCAGAATCCACATCTAGGACTGTCTGGCTCTGGAGTTGAGGCTTGTACTTAGTCACGAGGCAGGTCCAAGGCTGGCATAGAGGTGCCTTTATCCTAAGTAGAAAAAAAGAGACCTGAATGGTAGCCTGTTAGGGCAACTGGTTTAGAAAAAGTCCCACGTTCCTTCAGTACAGTCAGCCCTATGATGGGGTGAAAGTCTTGGTGATTAGAGGTTGGGCTGGATTTTGGCCTCCACCTGCTGTTCCATTCAGCTGGCCGTTCCATTCTTGAACACAAGTATAGGTAGCATCCTAATCCAGGTATTTCGTGAGTTTATGTGTGCACCAAGTACTGTCTCTGTCACCAGAACAAGAAATGTCATTATATAAATACATAACATTTTTTTGTATTATACATGGGTGCTCATGTGATTAAACCAGTTACTAAATTTATAATAGCTTTTATTATTTTTTAATGGATATTCATTTAGTTACTATTATGGTACTATAATGTGGAAATTTGTGACGTTTTTCAATGTTAAAAGAGGGCTTTCAAAAGTTGAGTACAACTCTACTTAGTATGTTGCCAAGACAGTACTGTACCTGGATTATGATTTATGGGTCCATTAGAAAAGGAAAAGACGTGGATGGAAATTAAGATTGCTGTCAGGAGTGGGAAGAACTAGACAGTGGATGGCCGTGTCATTTTTAAAATCAGGAAATGCAGGTGTAGTGGATGCTATGGTGTGCCACCTTTCAGGACTGAGACACTCACTCCCGTAGCTGCTTTGAGTGTCAACAGCTGATAGCTCTCAGCTGAGTCCTCTCTAGCAACTGTCCTCAGCCAAACACAGCCACTTTGCCCAAAGTCACTCTCCTTCCTTGGGGCAGTCCACCTCCAAGGACAAATCTAGGAGAGTTATAAAGGCTAAGCCATTTCGCCTTATGTGGCACAACTCATGGATTGTCCCAGCCCCAGATCTCTGTGCACTTGCAGTACAACCTCTGCCCAGTCCTGCTTCCCTGACCCCTCTCAGGTGTTGGTCCCTAGAGTACCACTTAATTAAAAACCTACATGCGAATCTCAAAATCTCAGAATCTGTTTTCCTAAGGAATTCAACCCATATGGTTGCTACAAAAAGTAGTCCTAGAAAAAGATTCTAAGACGAAATTTTGAAGTTGGATTACCTACCAGCCTTCTGGTAATGAGAACCCCATCTCCGGTGACAGTGGGGACTGAGCCCCTGGAATGGTATGGCAATTGTTAAAATTTTCACCAGTGGAAGACTGGAATGGGATGCCAGTGGAAGGGAATGTACCAACAGATGCAAAATCCCAGATGTTTTAGGGAAAATCAATTATAAGTACATTGGAGTTGGATGGCCACTGGGGGAGGCGGGGCTCGTTAATTTATTAAATTAATCTAATAATTTAATAAATTATTAAATTAATTTATTAAATGACAGTGATTAATTGCCTATTTCAGCCCAAGTGTGAAAGCCAGAGGATCTATTTGACAGCTTATAAAATGATTCACACATCCTGCAGCCAGAGGGCAAAAAAATCTGGGGCTGGACCAAAAAACTAAATGTTAGGAGTATCAGAGTTCCAGAGAAGTTTAAATTCTCAGCCTCACCAAGTCTGCCACACTAAGGTCAAGGCCTTGACTGGGAGAAAAATGGGATGCTGATACCTGAAATGAGGTCACCTGGGTTGATGTATTTGAAAATCTTAAATTTCCCTGAATGTTTTCGATCTATAGAAGTAGCTCATTCTTCCCTGTTAGAGGTTGATGCTAGTCTCTTGGGGATGTATGTATATGCTTGATGATGTAGAGGCTTCTGCCTTGTACATGTCTGCCCTCACCCCCAACCATCTATTCCACTTTCCACTCACAACCACCAGAATGATAGCCAGGATTAAGTCACAATGTAGCCCACCTGGGGAAATGCTGTGATGGCTCAAGGTAGAAGAGGACTATATGGAAGAGCTGCAGGACTGCAGCGTGAACTGGCAAAGCAGGAGAGCATATATGGGACTGCGCTGGATGAAGAGGAACAGAATACACAGTTGGAAAAGGGAGATAAACCTACAACACAGGATTTAATAGCTTGGCAAAGACCCCAGGTAATAGTATTTGGTGGGCCCTTGGAAGCTTGGAAAAAGAAATAGCCCACACTAAATAGGTAGAAATGCCAGAACTACAGTGGTAAACACTGGCAGAAGAAGTCAAAAGACTCACAGAAGTAGGATATACTATGTAAGGCCAAAAAACCACTAGCCAACTCAGTTCCTGGGATACAGTGTTCTTGTCCAAAGCGATAAGGATCGTGCTGATGAGGAGGCCTCCAGCTCAGTGGTGGGCTGTCCTCTGTAGGCCAAGGCTGCTGGTAGCAGATGCTGGGACAGAGCAGGATTTTCTGATAGCAATGGAGACAACAGACTTCCAAAATAACAGAGGCCAGATGGCAATGCTTAACTCTCAAAAACAAGATAGGTGCAATTGTCATCATGAGTGGCGAGGTCAGAGGCAGTCAGGGAGGTCTGACTCACAGAGAACTCGGGAGGTGGTTGATACAGCACCACATCCCAAAGGACATGACAGATGGGCAGCAAATGAGACTATTGCTCAGTCTATACAACCGAAGCAAGGAGGCTGAACGCAGCCACAAGAGTAAAAAGTCATGATCACTTTCTAAGTTTCCAGACCTGAGCCAGTTCTCTGACCCAAATTCCACTGACTGATGGAGAAACTAGGTCCTTATGAATCATGGCATGCATGTAACTGAGCAGGACCGTATGAGGCCTTCCCAGAATAGACCCCCACTCGTGTCCTCCGCCTGCATTTTGCCTGCAGAAAAACTTTAAAGAATAAATTTAATCAGAGAAGTGAGGAAATGCAGAAAGGAAAACAGTCAAGCAAGACAAAATAATAATACTTTAGCCATTAAACAAAGTCAAGGACCTTTAGTTCTTCCTTAAGGACTACAGATAATATTCTGAGCCATGTCCTTGGAGCTGTTTTGCAGATACTGAAACCCCCACCAGGTGGAAGAAGTTAACTGTCTGCTGCCCACAAACATGTAGACCCCAGACCGGTTGGAAAAAGGTTGACGCTGACTCCCAAATACTTCACCTCCAACCAATCAGCAGAATGTCCACGAGCTGATCACGCCCTGCTTCGTGAACACTATGAGACTCCTCACTATCCCCTCCAGGGTGGGACACACAGTTCTGAGGGCATTTGTCCATTGTGGCCCCCTTTGCCTGGCAAAGCAATAAAGCTATTTCTTTCTACTTCACCCAAAACTCTGTCTCCAAGATTTGATCCACCACTTGTGTACGGAGGCCGAATTTCGGCAACCTGAGTAGAGATTTCTTCAGTCCTTGCCCAAAGCCATTTATTCATGAGACTATACACTGGGGGGAAAGAAGGATACAAAATTCTTTCAAGGACAGTTGGATACAAGGTGTGAGTTGAGGAATCCAGGGACCCAAAGCATCCTCATAACTCCCTTGTTGGAATGGGTGGATAAGGGGTCAGGTAGTAAATGGAGTTTGGACTCAGGTCTGGCTCATGGTAGGTCACGGGCTCCACAGACTCACTCACTGATCATTTCCTCGGTTCTCAAAGGAATAACTGGACTAGCCATACTTAGGTACTGGCAATAACCACATTGGCTCCTTGTCCTGTGCAGTACGGGCTAGTAGCAAAAACCAAGTAGAAGCCTTTGAAACCCCCTTACCCTCCCCAGCCAAGATGGTAAATCAAAAACAATACCATATGAAGTATATGGCTAATATAAGCGCCACCCCACTCCCACTTAAACACCAGAGTCGGCAGGAATGGTGGTTCTCATCACACGCCTTTTCTATTCATCAGTATGGCCGCTATAAAAACTAGATATATCCTGGAGGACAGCAGTGGGTTACCATAAACTCAACCAAGTAGTAGACTCCCAATTACAGCTGTGAGCTAGATATGGTATCTTTGCTAGATCAGGTTAAAATGGCCTTATATATATAGCATATGGCCATCAATCTGAAAAATGTATTATTTTCCATCCTTATCAGAGGACCGAAGCTGCTCACATCCTGATAGGACAGGACACAGTATCAACTCACAGTGTTGCCTGGAAGCTAAATCTGCCCTTTGCCCTAATATAGTCTTAAGGACCTGGGCCATCTGGACATTCTGCAGAAGATCACATTGTTTACTATATTAAACGGTCAAATGAGTAAGAAGTGGCAAAGGCATTGGAAGACTGGATAAGACACATGCATTCCGGAGGGCAGAATAAAGACTAGATGAAGATTCAGGGGGTCACTACTTCAGTGAAGTTTTTAGAGATCCAGTGGTTTGGGGCAAGCTGGAACATATCCTCCCATCTCCACTGCATTAGGACAAATCGTTATCTCATATCTCACACAACTAAGAAGAAAGCACGATGCCTGGCAGGCCTTCTGGATTCTGGAGGCAGCATGTTCCATATTTAGAAATACTGCTCTCACTTATTTCCTTAGTGACAAGGAAAACTGCCAACAGGAACGGGTTGTGTAGCAGATCTAGGCTGAGGTACAAGCACCCCTGTTCCTGGGGAATACAACCAGTGGGCTACACAACCAGGTAGATGCTACGGGATTAGAGTTATTTGGGGTGAGAAAAGATGCCATGTGGAGGAGAGCAGACCACAGCATAAGGCCCTGGGGTCCTGACGCAAATCTATGCCACCTGCGGCGGAGAATCATTCAGGAAAGAGATGCTCCTCTGCTGATGGGCCCTGGTAGAGATTATGCACCTAACCATGGGACACGAAGGGACCGAGTGTCCAGATTTGCCATCAGGAGCTGGGTTCTGTCACCTTCACCAAGCTTTAGGGCCCGGGAGGAGTCTGCAGCATTCCATCATAAGGTGGAGGTGGAGGCCTGGGAACAGCCATGCATAGGACCGGATACAAGCAGGCTGCATGAGCAGGTGACCCAGGCTCCCGTGTCACCTACACTTTGTACCAGTGCCTCTCTCTCAGCTCGTATTTATGATTGTGTATTGGTTTTCTATTGCTGCATAGCAACTTTATAAACTTAGCAGCTTACATTAGTACATATTTACTACTTCCCCGTTTTTGTGGGTCAGGACTCGGGCATGACTTAGTTGTCTCCTCTTCTTCAGGTTCTCACAAAGCTGCAATTGAGACATTGACTGGGGCTGTGATATTATCTGAGGATCGGCTGGGGAGCTATTCACTCCCAGCCTCACGTGCTTAGAGTCGGAATCCAGTTCCTTGCCCGTGGCCACAATGAGGGGTTTCGTTTCTTGTTGGCTGTTGGAGAGATGCCCCCTTCAGCTCCTGGTTCCCGGTTCCTTTCCACATGGCAGCTCATAACACAGTCACTTGCTCCTTCAAAGCAAACACGTCACGGGGAGTGCCCTCGTGAGATAGGCCTTACCATCTTATGTCATGTATCATGTACACATTCTAATGCTCATCCCATCACCTTTGCCATATCCCACTGATGAGAAGCAAGTCCGAGAACTTTCCCACACTGAAGTGGAGGGGATTACCTAAGAGAGTGAACACCAGGAGGCAGGGGTCCTGGGGGCCGCTCTAGAATCTGCCTGCCTCAGACTGCGTGAAGGGTTCTGAAGACAAGCTGACAGAGAAGGAAAAGCTAAGCTTGGTTCATGGACGGGTCAGTTGTTATGTGGGTGCAAGACAAAAATGGACCGCAGCTGCTCTGCAGCCTCACTTGGGGTGGCTCCTTTGGCCTGCAGGAGAGAGTTTCCTCCTAACGACAGCTACAGGCAGTACATCTGGTCATCCACTTGGTGGAGAAAGAGAAGATGCCTGGGGCAAGGATGCCCAGAGACTCATGGGCAGTGGTCATGCTGGCTGGTTGGCCAGAGACTTGAAAGGAGGAAGACGGGAAGACTGGGGATGAAGGTGTCTGGGGAAGAGGTGCGTGGCATGCGGACCAAAGCAGTGGGCTTGGAATGTGAACATCTTTGTAATATATGTTAACACCCAACAGGGAGCATCTCCCATGGGAGAGGCACTAATCAACCAAACAGAGTGACTTCCAGGGGTCCTGAGCCAGCCTCTGCCCTTGGCCACCCTAGTGTTGGCACAATAATTTCATGAACAGAGAGGACACGGTGGCAGAGATGGAGGCTATGCATGAGTCCAACAGCATGGGCTGTTCTAGCTTCTGCACTGCTTAAAGGCCAGCCTGCCGTTTACAGAAACCAACGCGCACTCCTCTCCCCTCAAGCACCAGCTCTCAAGGAGACCTACCACCCTGTTCCTCATAAAGAAAGAAAACATCACAGAAACAAATTTCTACTCTTTAGATTGTCCTAGAGATCCTTTCTCCCTAGAGTAATGTTTCTCAGGACCATAGCTTCAGAATTACTTGGGCTTGTCACTACTGTGGATTTCCAGACCCCACCCAACCTACTGAAACAGAATCTCTAGATTGGGTGCCTGGGAATCTGCATTTGTGGAATATGGAGGGTTTAGTCAGTGGCCTTTGACTACAATTCAGTATCCTAGCTAAATTTCTCCCAGAAAACAATCCAGTTGTTATGAGATGGGGAAAGAAAATACAAACTTAGGAGTGTCAAATTGAAAAATCACCATATTAGTAGGACAAACCCGTTATTCAGTCACCAATTTAGAAACACATTTATAGGGTCCCTGTGAGCCTGGAACTGTGCTCTAGGTTGTGGTGGGAACGAAGAGCATAAAGTTCAGATAAGAAGGAAAACGTCTACACACATAAAGCCTCAGAATTGGAGGACAGCCCCAGAGGTGTGGTCCCAGCCCCTTCCTTTCACAGGCAGGCCAACTGAGGGTCAATTTCACACAGCTTTCCTGCAGCAGGACCAGGTCTCCTGAGCCTGGCTCACCAAGCAGGGTCTGATGAAATGTCACTGCGAGTGATGCCCCCAGCAAGGGCTCTAGGAATTCAGAGGGGCCTCCGCGCCCTGTGGGTGAGTGAGCAGGAGTGGGGCCTTGGGCTGGTCCCCGAGAGATGAGACTCCAGGGCCGAACACAGACTCAGGGGCATCAGGCAACAGGGGAGGGAGGTTTCAGAGGCTGCCAGATCAGGAACATCAGGACCTCAGCCCTGCCCAGCACTCACACGGCTCTGACACCTATGCATCATCACCCCAGTTCATTCCTACACCGACCGACCCCACCTTCGACCACCGGGACTGCTGGGCATGATAACTCCGTGCCCTCTGGGCAAGGCCTCCGGGCCCCCAGCGACGAGGGCCTCTAAGGCGACAGGACGGGCCCTGGGAGCCGCTGAGGGTGTGGAGATAGGGCCTCTGGAGACAGCCAGGCAGAAGGGGCTTGTGCCCAGAGGGAGTTACAGAGTCAGAGAGGCTCTGGGCTGGGAAGAGAAGAGCGTAACCCGACGCGTGGGACACGGCGGTGCAAGTCAAGGAGGGCGGCTGGCCCTGTGGGGGGCCTGGGACAACCTCCTCCCGTGTGGCCTGACCCCGTGTGACAGGGAGGCCTAGGGACACTGGGAGATCAGGCTCACCGGGCAGGGGCTCTGGCGGCAGGCGGCTTCGCAGGGGCAGCACGGTGCGTGGTACAAGGCAAAGCCCCTTTGTGGTACAAGGCATCGTGCTCCAGGCCGCAGGCCCATCCTAGCAACTGGGCAACTCGTGCCATCACATGGGTAATAAAGGTGGACCCAAGAACCTTTGAAATCGCCGAGCTGCCGCCCAGGGAGCATGTTCAGTGACGACTTGGAGCCTGGCTTGAGAGGTTCATGGGTAGAGTGGAAGGAAATGAGGTTGAGAGAAAAGGAGGTAAGCCTCGAGCATCAGGCTGAGGTGGACAACACCTGAACAGAGAATGTGATCACTGACCCAGGGATGTGTAAGTTTACCCCACCAACTTATACAGTTAGGGCTCATCTCTATTCTCTTTTGGTACACACAGGGAAGAAGGGAGAATGGTGGGAGCGCTGCTATTATTTATTCCTTATTAACAGAGCTAACTACCACAACTTGGATGGGCCGAGAATCAAGGCGTGCAGGGAACACAGCACGATGGGCTGAGAGGTGGGAGAGGATGTCAGGACCAAGTGAGCCAGGACTGTAGAAATGTCTTCTGAATGTAAGAGGAAGAAAAGATCAAATGCATGCATTCATATACATTTAAGTATGTGGTTATAATGTTTTTTGTGTGTGGTGGCCTTGTTCCTTTAATACTTGCTTACCCGTGTGTGTGTGTGTGTGTGTGTAAAATAAATGAAAACTGGCTTCACCGCATAGCACAGGGAGATCAGCTCAGTGCTTTGTGACCACCTAGAGGGGTGGGATAGAGGGGGTGAGAGGGAGACGCAAGAGGGAGGAGATATGGGGATATATGTATATGTATAGTTGATTCACTTTGTTATAAAGCAGAAACTAACACACCATTGTAAAGCAATTATACTCCAATAAAGATGTTAAAAAAAAAAACCCAAAAACTGGCTTCAATTTGAGTGCCGATTTTTTTTTTCTTTCAGCCTAAAATCAGCTTCTGTATGAAGCATGCAAAAAATTGCTGGCTTGGGTAAATACTATTTTTATCTTTAAAAGAAGCATGATATTTGGAGAGTTCATGTTGATTACTGATTTTCTTAGCTTACTGCAAGGAATTTTTGATGTTTATAAGAACGATACCAATGCCCTCTCAGTGTTTACTAGTAACTCTGATTCCTCTTGGTTCTAGACTGGTTTGAAAAGGAAATACACACTTCAGAGATATACTGGTCTAAATGTACAAGCTTAAACTCTGGTTTGCAGAGCAAAACTTTGCAAAAGGTCCTAATCTAGCCTAGTAACCTACACTAATCCTGAGACTCCTGCTTTCCTGAGATCTAGGTTACTATTAGGGCAGATTAGGCAGAAATTAGCCCTGTGATTTAACACCCACCAGGCAGCAGTCACTTAGGTGGCAGTAGCACAGGGTTAAGTGCAAGTGCTCAAGCCAGCCCTGTTCCTTTGGTCAAGTTAACTAATCTCAATGTGCCTTAAATTCTTAATCTTTAACTTTACAAAATGGGGGTGACAGCTCGTAGTCTCCCTATGAAGATTCAGGTAGATGGAGCTCTTAGCACAGCACCTGGCTCAGGTAGGACTTACCTTCACATTATCACAATGGTACTGTCCAATATTTCTCCAAAGGCAAAGAAGTCCCAGGCTTCTTTAAGGCAACTCCAGCCCCCTAGTCAAAATGACTCTGTTGATATGCTAGAAACGGTCCTAAATTTTGCATATACAATGCTTACCTTTCTTTTCCATTAGACGAAAGAAAAATCTGGAAGGAACCAAAACATAGTTTAACCATTTAAAATCTGTGCAGGAAGAGCTGCCTCCCAACCAGCAGGATCCAGAGTGGTTTCGTTCTGCCATCTAGAGGACAGGAAGGTTAAAGAGAAATTTCAAACAAAATAATTGCTCTTAGATTTTTGTTGTCAACATCCGTAATTTACCAAAAAAGTATTTTCTTTCTTCTTTTTTTAACTATAAAACATAATAGTTAGCATTTTTTAAAGGCGTACAGTCTGCCAGAGGCATGCTGAAATCTTTATAGGTATTTCCCTTATCACTACATTAACCCCATGAAATATTGATAGGTCCCATATTTAATTCCTATTTTGGAAGTTAGGTAAGAGAGGAACAGAGAGGTGAAGGAACTTGCCCCATATTATACAGGTAAGAAGTGGAAGAATAAAAAAGTGTTTCCTGAATAGTGTAACTTAAACTCTTTTTTTTTTTTTTAATTTTTATTATTTTTTTTTGCGGTACGCGGGCCTCTCACTGTTGTGGCCTCTCCCGTTGCGGAGCACAGGCTCCGGACGCACAGGCCCAGCGGCCATGGCTCACGGGCCCAGCCGCTCCGCGGCATGTGGGATCCTCCCGGACCGGGGCACGAACCCGTGTCCCCTACATCGGCAGGCGGACTCTCAACCACTGCACCATCAGGGAAGCCCTAAACTCTCTTCTGAGTTCACTTATTAATAGATTCATTTAACTTTTTAAAAGCAAAACAACAACCCAGTATTCTAAACATTAAGAATTAAAACTAAGTTCCCCCAAATGTTTATATTTACAAAGTGTGAGTTTCAACTATTGTCTGTGGAAGGAAAAGAATGCTCTCAAGTTCTTATCATCGTGAATTTTTCTGGCCACCGTTCCCATTTATCAGACCCATTTCTGCAAAGCACTCTGCATTTATTTTGGCACACAGACTGGGAGTAGCCCAGAGCCTCTGAGGTTTATGTCTTCCCCAAAATACTGGGTGAAATCAGTGGGGAAATAAAATAGTTCCATTCACATAAAAAATGTACACTAACATAAAACGTTGGTGTAACCAAGATGAATATTTGTTAAGGCCCGTGTGTTTGAATTAGTTTTTTGCTGGTGTATGTATGCACAAATTTCCTGTTTTTATTTCTAAAGTCATTTCCTTAGGTGTCTATGAGGATTTCTATTTTGTCTGGGATGAAGACGTTGGCAGCCAAACTGCCCCCCCAAATTTAGTGACAGCAGCATACCTGAAGTGGCCAATGCTGTTCCCAGTTTTTCACTCCTGTAACTACTAACAATAATAGCAGGGGCTATTTATTAAGCTTCTATGATGTGTCAGGCACCATTCTTGATGGATATACATAATGTTAATCCTCCCACTAAACCTCTAAAGTAAATATTGTTATCTTCACTTTGGATGAAAAACTGATGCTTGTGACCCACCAGGAGCAAATCCTGACTGTGCCCAGGGCCTGACTGTAGTGAATAATCACTGACTGGCTGGCTGACCCTTCCAGGTCAGTTTCCTCCCCTGGAAAATGAGAAGATTTGACTAAGAGACGTTCTCTCAGGTTTTGCCTGATTCTAAAGAATTCCTCTGCCAGGAGCTGTGGGGTTTTCAGAAGTGAAAAGATTTTGTCCCTGCCACCAAGCAGCCCAGGGTCCAATGAAGCGCTGAGGGCACACACAGAGTGGGATGTTGTGTAAGAGCAGATGACCTCAAAAGGACATCATGGCAGGCAGCTGTGTGACCTCCCACCACCTCTCACACGCCCCCCCTCTTCATTCTGTCCTGTCTTCTTTCTCTGTTCTTCCTTTCCCGTGTCCCTTCCATTTCCCTTCTGCTCCTCTTTCTTTCTCCCTCCGCTTTGCCCTAGAAAGGTGCTTTTCTCACTGTGGGTTTTAACTCATTAGTGGATCATAAAATCAACTCAGTGCGTCTGGACCAGCATTAATAAAAATGAATGGACACAATACAAACTGTTAAAGAGTATCAATCACAGGGTAATAGTGCGTAAAACTTGTTTTAACGTGTCTGCGCGTGCATGTACACTGTATCAAGATGTAAACTTTACATCTTATTTTACCACATTAGGAAAACCCTGCTCTAGACTAAAATGGGGGCCCCACCCCCAGCTGTGGCCTCTCCAGTGAGGAGCCCATGTGCACCGCCGGCCCCAGCAGGGAGGTGGCGTCTGGGTCTTGACTGTGCTCGGAGGATTGGTCCTCTTGCCAGCCCAGGCAAATCCGTACCTGGAGGCAGGGGATGATGGCCTGGATGACCCTGAAATAATGCAGTCAACGCGTGGCCAAGTGTGCGAGGGCCACTCTGTGCCAGCCCTGTGCCCGGCTGAGGCCCCCGCACACTCCCCAGCCCGCAGGGTCCACCGGAGAGAGGGGAAAGCAGCCCCTTACCTCGAGGAATGGCTGGACCTCGTCCTCACGTCTTTCAGTTCCCAGGTTACCGCCCAGCCCCGCTACCACCCCAGGCTCTTCCCAGCGGGCGGCTCTGGGACCCCTGGCACCCGGCATTGCCTGAGGCACTGAGGCCACGGCCCCTGGAGACACAGTTCTTCTATCCACGCAGGGGCTGGTCAAGGGCGCAACAGCTCCTGCTCTGTCCCTCCCTAAGAGCTTTCCAGCAAGACGGCCATCCCTCCGTCCTCACTGTCTGCTCCTGGTCCAAGGCGACCCACGCGGGATGGCGGCCCTAAAGAGGCGTCTCTGGGGGTTACCGCGGGTGCCCCGCAGTTACACCTGGAGGAGGGCGGTGGGAGGCGCCTCCCAGAGCCACTTTCGCCTCCGCGCTCCCTCCGCTCGCCCCACCACGTCCCAGGAGCAGGAGTTAAACCAGGCGTTGCCCCTGCGTCGTCCCGCGGCGTCTCTGGAGGCCTCCAGGAAGCGGCTGCCCGGCTGCTCCCCGTCGTGCTCGCACAGCCCTCACGGCCCTGCTCCGGGGAGGACCCCGGGCCCCGAACGCAGCTGGTGGGGGGGTGGCTCTGGGCGGCAGGTCGGGAGCTCCCTCTTGCTGGATGCCTGCTCCCGGAGATACTGTGCCCCACCCACCCCAACTTCAGGCTACTTCCGCTCCGCTCCTGTGCCCCCACAAGGCCCCTCCCCCTGAATTCTCAGCGGAACTGAAACTCTCCTGTGCTCAGATTCCTGCGGGATGGATTGGACTCAGCTGACGCTCAACCTGGGGCTCCCTCAGATCAAAATCTTTCTGCAGATGCTCGCCTCCCTTACCTGATTTGGGAGACCACGCCTTTAGTGTGGGGTAGATTCCAGCTGCGGTGTTTACAGGCCAAGGGAACTTGGCCAAGTGATTAATCCTCCCTCATGTGAGTTTCTCATCTGTAAAATGGGGCTAAGGTCCTTACACAGTTGTGTGAGACTTAACTTTTGACAAATAACTGACATCCTAGCAGGCACAGAGCAGGGTCGGAATTTGGTGGGCGTTGCTGTTCCCCCCCCCCCGCCCCAGTGTCTTTAACAGCCCTGGCACGTGACAGGTGCACAATGGTGTGGCTGACTGGTTAATTAATCAGTTCAGTGGCGAGAGAGGCACGATGTATTCATCCCTCTGATTTTCCCACGGGGAGAGCAGTGACTTTTGGCAGAGGCTGCCAAGGAAATGGGAAATGGGCAGTAATCAGGGGAGAGAAGGAGGTAAGGAAGAAAGGAGGGCGGGAAGGAGGGAAGGCAGGAAGGTCGTCAAGCACAAAAAGACAATGACTGTTTTCTTGGAGGACAAGGAGGTAGGACTGTGAACACCATGTGGACACGTCTTCTCACAGTTACAGAATTTTGAGCTGGAAAAGGGAACGTGGAGATCACAGGCCCCCTCCTCCCGGCCCAGGTGAAGCAGTGCAGTCCTGGGAGAGGAGGGAGAGATGGCAAGAATGGGTTCCTGGAGACCGGTGCTGCCCATTCCGTCCTGCCATAGGCTGCGTGGCCTGTCCTTCCACACCCTCTCCCCCACGGCCGGCCAAATTCTTCCCTTTCTTTCCCTAAGGTTGCTCCAGTAGGGAGTTTATCTCCATGGAAACCTTTGATGATAGTGAAGGTGCAGAAGATATGGAAAAGGAGAGCAGTGCTCTGAGTGTAAATTTATTTCCTTCTTTTTTTAAATTAATTTTTATTGGAGTATAGTTGATTTACAATGTTCTGTTAGTTTCTGCTGTACAGCAAACTGAATCAGTTATACATACACATATATACACTCTTTCTTAGATTCTTTTCTCATATAGGTCATTACAGAGTACTGAGTTCCCTGTGCTATACGGTAGGTTATTATTAGTTATCTATTTTATATATAGTAGGGTGTATATGTCAATCCCAATCTCCCAATTTATCCCTCCCCCTTTTCCCCCCTGGTAACCATAAGTTTGTTTTCTACATCTGTGATTCTATTTCTGTTTTGTAAATAAGTTCATTTCTACCATTTTTTTTAGATTCCACATATAAGCAATATCATATATTTGTCTTTGTCTGACTTCCTTCACTCAGTGTGACAATCTCTAGGTCCATCCATGTCGCTGCAAATGTCATAATTTCATTCTTTTTTATGGCTAATAGTCCTTGCATATATGTACCACATCTTCTTTATCCATTCATCCATAGATGGTCAATTAGGTTGCTTCCATGTCCTGCCTATTGTTAAGTAGTGCTGCAATGAATCCTTCTTACCTCTTTTCATATTTTCCCTCATTTCTGTTCATCAGCTTCTCCTGTCCTCTCTTCCTCTCCTCCTTCCCTCTCCCTCCTTTTCATGATTCTCACCCATAAAGACTAGGCCTATGGGAGCATCCAGGGAGAGAAAGAGGGAAGTGAAGAGAAAGACACGTGAGTTAGAAGCGGAAAGAAAAGTAAGCGAACTTGTTAGCCATTGCTCCTCTTTCTTCTTGGAATTTCAGGGCCACAAACAAAACTGAGGAGAGCCTTGGGATGTCCGCTGGCTTGCTCGTCCCCAGTGGGGAGACCGGTTTTCGAGCGGAGGCAGTGCGGGCGCGGGAAGGTGGCCTGAGGCCGCCCTGCGCAGAGAACTGATACTCGCCTGCATTCCGGGGAGCCGCTGCTGTGCATGCGGAGGCCGGCCCGCCCTTAAGCAGAAGCAGCAAGGGGCCTTGGCGCCTGGGGATCCGCTGCCCTGCCCGGGGGCGATTAGGCCGTCCTAGTGGGGCCTGAGGCTCGGTCCACGTCCGCCGCGGAGCCCACGCCTCCCGGTACAGTCCCGCGGCGAACCTCGCGCTGTCTTACCTGCGCAAGCGCGAGCGCAGGGACTCGGCGCAGACGTCGCGCGGAACCCGGAACTATTGACGCGCTCCTGCGCAGGGCACGCGACGTGGGTGCAGACTCCGCGGAGGCCGCTCCCGGGAGGAGCCCGAAGTGGCTCCCGGCGGCAGCAGGCAATCGATCCCGCCGGACTGTTTTTTCATTTCTATTTAGCTGTTTAGTATTCCAGTTATTTGACTTTTCAGTTTATTTTCAAAGTTATTTTTTTTCAAAGTTTGTTTTTAGTTATCTTCAGTTATTTTCGAATTAGCTTTGAGAATTATTTACTTAATGTTATTTATTTTTAGACTTGGTGTGTGAGTTTTTCAGTTACTCTTCAGTTGTAATTTTGAGTTATTTATTTTTAGTTTTGTTTTTATCTATTTGTGTTATTTAACTTTTGACTTATTTAATTTTGTTATTTGTTTTCAGTGTGACTTGTTTAGTTACTGTAATTTTAGCTATATAGTTTTACATTTATTTAGATTTGAATGATTTCGTTTTTAGTTATTTTTGAATTATTTTCAGACTTATTTAAGTTTTTTTATTTCCTCAAAATTTGGTCATATTTAGTTTTAAGTTATCTTCAGAGCTATTTATTGTCAATTTCTTAACTTTTTTAATGAAATTTTTTTCTGTTCTTTATTTTTACTTATTAGTTTTAAGGTTTATTTATTTTTTTAATTTTTTTTTTTGCGGTACGCGGGCCTCTCACTGTTGTGGCCTCTCCCATTGCGGGGCACAGGCTCCGGACGCGCAGGCTCAGCGGCCATGGCTCACGGGCCCAGCCGCTCCGCGGCATGTGGGATCTTCCCGGACCGGGGCACGACCCCGCATCCCCTGCATTGGCAGGCGGACTCTCAACCACTGCGCCACCAGGGAAGCCCAAGTTTATTTATTTTTAAAATTGCTTAGTTTTAGAGTTACTGTCAGGGTCCAAACACTGATAGAGACACAATACTGATAATAAAGAAAAAAAATTTTAAATAAAGAATTGTTACTTGGCTATTGGAGAACGAAAAAGGCAAAAAAACACAAAAAACCCACCCCCAAATATTGGAGTATAATGGAAATTTTAACTGCAAGAAGCAGCTACCAGCCCAAGGGCTGAGGGAACAAAGGGAAGAGGTTGGTGGCCCCATATGGCTGGGGGTAGCCCTCTGAGTGGGTGGCACTGCCCAATGGGACAGGTGCCCCAGGAACTCAAAGACGAGCCCGGGAACTGGATACAGAACTCTGGGGAGGGTGCGCTGCCAGCTGGTGCTAGAGGAAGGGGCATGATGAGGCTGGTTGTGAAAGTGTTGGGAAAATGGTAAATTGCAGCTCCTGGAACCCACTGGGGCTCTTGAGGTGAAGGCCAGTTGCTAGGGCAATGCTGAGAGGAACCCAGGCACACAGGGAGGAGCAAAGCCCTCTCCCCTCTGCCAACCTCTGCTCCTCTGCCCTGTTGGCCCAGGCTGACAGGGAGCAGCTGGCAAAGGAGGCGAATGGCCCCAATCACAAAGCAGAGAGCAGAAGGGTGGGCAGGGAGCTGAGCGATCATGGCTAATAACCAGCACCCTGAACTCTGGAGTTGTTTAGTTTTAGAGGTAGTTTTGGATTTACTTAGTTTGGGAATTGTTAAGATGATTTGATTTTAACTTTTCACTGGACAAGGGATCTGGCTGAGTCTTCTGTCCCCTGATTTGTTCCTGGGATGGAGTGGGTCAGCAGGCACCGGGGGAGTGTCTCCCATGAGACTCAGGACCATAATTGTAGAATTCAAGAAAACCAAAATAGTGTGTCCACAAAGAAGCCCTTTGTGTGGCCAAAAAAGGGCAGAGACTGAGGGACACACCGTCAGGGAGGGGCTCCTTGGCACGACTGTCCAGCAGAGTGTTCTTCTTCGAAATTATTCAGAAAGCTAAGCTATGTGGTGGTTCCACGCTCTCATGCCCCCTTTCCTAACAACAAAGTATCTGTCTTGGTAGAGTGTTTCAAATTGGTAGGATAAAATATTTATTATTTGCACACTAAAATAAAGTTCTCCCCAAATCTTTGGGAAATTTTATTTCCTTCTACTCACATTATTTTCCAATCCACATTGTTCCATTTTGACCATAAGAATATTTATTTATTTACATACGTATTCACTCATTTAATTCAACATCTATTTCCTGGGCACCCCCATCCTAAGGAAGGTGCTGGCACCAGGAGAGACCAGGGAGGTATAAAGATGAGTGAGAAGCTCTCAGTCCAATTGCGGGAGACAAATGTGGAAACAGATCATCAGATAACATGGTATGACATATACTATAGGGACATAGCACCGTGCCACTGATCTTCCTGATGTAGTCAAGGAAGGGGTGATGTCTGAGCTCGGTCTCCTGGAGCAAGCATTTTCTCCAGGTGGAGAGGAAGGAGAAGGACATCCTGTGCACAGGCACAGAGAAGTGATGCACAGCAGGGAGGAGGCATTGGCAGAGGCTGCTGGGCCACGGGGTTCAGAAAGGCACTAACATTAAGGGCTGGCCCCAGTGCTTGACAGATATGGCCTCCTTTGGTCCTCATAGCCAGTCTGCAAGAGGCTAGGAGGCAACCCCACAGCCAGTGCTCTTCCTGACCTTACTGTTCCAACCACAGTTTACAAGACCCTCTGACTTGCCATGTCTGGAATTCTCCAGCTCATTCCTTGGTCCATTCACTCCTTCCCACTCACTCTTGGGGGGTGAGTCCCTCCCCCTCCATCTTTCGGTTGCTGCGTCTTAAACATCTGCGGGGAAGGAGGAGGGTTGAGACCAGTCAGCTGTGAAGTGCAGCTGCAGAAGAGGCAGAGCAGAGCAGAGGGACCTGCAGTGGGATCTCTCAGGGGAGTTCTGCAGACCAAGATGGTGGGAGTGGACTCTTGGTGAACCAATCCTAACATCCTCCATCTGCATTCAGAAACCCTTGAAAGGTTGTGTGGAGTCCTTTCCCAAAGGGGGGAACCTGTTTTAGATCCAATCCAAGCTTGTGGATCAACAGATTGGGATTTTCTAAGGACGTAGAGCCCTTTGCTGCATTAACAGCATTGGACATGTCTAATCTACTAAGTCAATCTACCAGGTCAAAAGAAGGTTAGTCCTGCATAATCTAGGATGGCATGTTTTCACACTTTTTATAATACACATTCAGATAGTCAGTTTTGAATGTATAGATTTCCCAGTGGACTTCTCTCCTTTGGTCTCTCCAGTTATCTTATCAATCACAATAATACATTTCTCAATGAGAATATGTAAGAACTACATCTGGACAGAAGAATCTTCAGGATTCTGACTAGTAGCCTTAGGAAACACATCACTTGGATCCCCTCAAATACTCTTGATCATTGACTGGCCAGTTGCCCATTACAGAAATAGCCCCAAACTTCCTCAATCTTTTGCACCTCAGTCATTTTATGAATCTACAGAAATGGCCACACTTGATGGTGCTGGCAGAATGCGAAGTGCTCAAACCTCCGAGGCCTCCCTGGAAGAACCTCTCCACAAATCTCCTGGGCTGCCAGAGGAGCCATTTCAATACCAGTCATCACTGCCGATGTTCGAGGATGCTGTCCCCAGGTGTTCTGGGACAGGTCCATTCTGTCCTTCCACTGTTCCCCGTGGGCACTGTGCCTGCTTTTCCAGGGCCTTACACACAGTAGCCACGAACTGTGGTTGCAGTACCTTTTGCAAGCCCTTTGAAAGTAAGACCAAAAAAACCAAGAAAAAAAACGAAAAAAAACCCAAACTCCTCTGTGGGTAAAACATTTGTCATCTTTCCATTTGATTAGATGAGAAAGAATACAAAACAATGAGATCAAAATCTCCTAAAACATTTTTTCCTAAAACTTTTGGAAGAATTATTCATATTCTCTATGGTTTTATAATATTGCCTGTTGTGCCTAGAGATAACATGCTCTGACTGAAGTAGTTGGACTAAAGGCAGCCTTGATTCTGTAAAATTTGGTGGTGTTCTGAATGCATACTAACACTGGCCATGCATTATGCAATATTTAGAGAAAATAGAAATCATCTAAATCAGCATTTTCCAGATGTGCTTTTCAGAAACAGTAAGAGAATACAAGAGATCAGCAATTTTCTCCCTCAAGCTGTGACATATATGAGAAAAGGAAACACTTATACAGGTGCAGAGAAGTCCTATAGGAAGAGAACCTGCATACTTTTAGTACACCCTTTATTTCCCAGACTCTTTGCAGAACTGTTTCCTTTGTGGGATACCTGTGCCAAGTAGAATAGTAAGCTGTTGCAACAAAGACCCAACAATATAATGACTTGATAGACTTATTTCTATCTCAAGTAACAGTCCAGGGCAGGTTGGAAGACTACTCTGTTCCACACAGCCATTCAGGACTCCCAGGTTTCTTTCCTCTGGTTTTTCCACCGTCCTCTGGAACATCATCTTTGTATGATCAAAACTGGGTCACAGGCCTATAGTTAATAATATGTATTGTGTACTTGGAAGTTACTGAGCGTAGATCTTAAACATTCTCACCACACACACACACATACACACACAAAGAGTTAACTATGTCTGGTGATAGAGGTGTTAATTATCTTGATCTTGGTAATCATTTCACAATGTATACATATACATATATCACATCAGCACATTGTATACTTTAAATATATACAATTATGTTTTTCAATAATGCCTCAATAAACTTGGGGAAAAAAGTAATATGTTCTTAAAAAGTTCTTAAAAAGAAAAACGCTTCCCCCAAAAAACTGGGTCACAGGCATATCTGCACTCCTGTTCACAGGGAAGAAATTGAAAGATCACATGTGTAATATTTTAAGACTCAGCCTGGAATAGCTGAGTCTCTCATATTTTATAGGTGAAAACTTTGTCATGTGGTAACTCCTAGCTTTAAGGAGTGATGGGAATTATAGTCCCCAACATTGGAGGCCATTTCCCAGCTACCAGGCCATTAATGTGTAGCATGGTCACCCAACCAGCCTGCAGTGAAGCAGAGACTGGAATCTAGGTCTTCCAACTCCTGGCCCAGAGTCCTCATTGCCACACTAGCATTTCTGGACTCAGCCAACATATATGAAGACCTCCTGTATGCCAGGCTCCATGTCAGAGTACGACGTTGGAAAATTTTATTAAATACAGTCTCCCAATTACATATTTACTCTTGTATCAAGCCTTATAAATGGATAAACTTTCAGATATGACTTTAATACTTATATCTTAGAGCTTTGCATCATGCTGCTTTCGTTTGCCAAGAGGATACTTACTCCTGATGAGGAATAAACACACACAATGAACAGGGTAGAGAATCCTGAAATAGACTCCCCCCCCATGCATTTGAAAAGTATATGAAAAAGACATTTAAAATTAGAATTTAAAAGATAAATATGTATTAAAATGGGTACTGGGTTCAGTAAGAATACAGAAAAAAATGGATTTTATCTTATTTTTTAAAACATGAATTGCTAATGTAAGACTCCAAAGCCAGGGACCAGATTTTCTTTCAGGTGAAGCAGAATAACCCATATGACCCTACCCAGCCTGGAAAGCCCCCATTTATGTACAGGTAGATAGTGGACCAATTGAAGACTGCCAAATGTACTTGAAAGCCAATCAGAAAGCTTCCCACACTTTCAAAAAATCCCACTCTGCTAGGATTAGAAAATCCCATCTTAAAAGAACACTCGCCAAAGACTGTCGTAGGACTTCCTCCTTTCAGCCTATAAAATTCACTCTCCTTTAACCCCCTTCCAATCTCTACTGGAATGAAAGTGATAGTGACCCCCTTACAATAGTAAGATTTGAATAAACAGCCCTTGATTAACTCTATAGGTGGTCTTTGCCCTTTTGACAAAATAATTACAGATTGGTCAAATAGTGAATTAAAAGGAAAAGAAATCATGAACATTCTAGAAGAAAACATATTTTAAAGAATATCTTTAAAATGGGAGGAATCTTTCAGGCAACACAGAAAAATCTAGAGGCCAAAATGAAAATGTTAAAAAATTAAGCTAACCAAATAGGAAGCAAAAATTTTTGTATAAAACGTTTTTTAAAAGACAAGAGCTAAATAAAATTTCAAAAGGATTAATTTCCTTGATATACAAAGAACTTTAAAAAATTAATAAAAATGACAAAGTAGGAAAAATAGATAAATAGAAATTCGCACACAATTCACAGGAACATAAATACAAACAACCAATAAATATTTGAAAAGATATTCTCCTCACACATAACCAAAGAGATAACTTTAAAAATTCTATTAGAAAGCCAAATATTTAAATATTTGACAGTATCCAATATTGGTGAGGGTATAGGGAAACAGGTATTCTCATACCATTTTTGGAGCACTATAAATTATTGTTGAATTTTTGAAAGTCAATTTACAGCTATCAAAATTTAAGATGTGCATACCCCTTGATCCTACAATTCCACTTCTAGAAATTTACCCTTAAGAGTTACTCACACAAATGAGCAAAGGTATATATGTACATGAATATTCAGGTTTTTGTTTGGACATGGTTTTCATTTCTTTGGGATAAATGTTCAGGAGTGTGACTGCTGCTTAATTTTTTAAGAACTGCCAAACTGTTTTCCAGAGTTGGCTGTACCATTTTCCATTCCCATTGGCAAATTATGAGTGATCCGTTTTCATCGTCTCTTCCAAATTTAGTATTCTCACTATTTTTTTGATTTTTAAAAAATTGTGTGCTCTTTTCCCCACCTTTAAAAAAATCATCCAAAGTCCATAGCTTATATTAGGGTTCATCCTTGGTGTTGTACATTCTATGGGTTTTGACAAATGTATAATGACGTGTTTCCACGATTATATTAGTATTTCTTACTGTTTTTAATTTTAGCCATTCTAGTAGATGTGTAGTGATACTTCATTGTGGTTTTAATTTGCATTTCTGTAATGGCTAATAATGTTGAACGTTTTTTCATGTGTTTATTTGCCATCCATATATCCTATTTCATGAAATATCTTTCATGTCTGTCGCCCGCTTTCTACTTGGGTTTGTTTGTTCTTTGTTTTACTGTTTAGTTTTGAGAGTTTGTTATATAATCTAAATACAAATCCTTTGTCAGATGTATGGTTTGCAAATATTTTCTCCCAGTCTGTAGCTCTAAACAGGGTCTTTCATAGAGCAACAGTTTTAATTTTGATGAAGTCTTATTTACCATGATTTTTCTTTAATGGATCATGCCTTTGATGCTGTGTGTAAGAATTTGCCTAGCTCTAATTCCCCATGTTAGTTTCCTAGGGTTGCCATAACAAATCACCACAAACTTGATGACTTAAAGAAGAGAAAATTATTTTCATCTCCTACTGTGGCAGAATATCCATTAATTATTTTCACATATGTTCTTTCCTGTCATCTCTCTAAATATAATAATTATACTTATTTTAAAGTTTTGCTCCCCCCTCCCTTTTTTTTTTTTTCTGTTAGCTTTGCTTCCTTGGGTGTGAATTCTTCTATTTATTAAAATTGTGGCCTATGTCTGATCATGTCTATTGATACTTAGCCCTATATCCACTTTTCTGTAATCCCCTTTGTACTCCTGAAGCTGGTGTCTGAAATGACATATCCTAGACTCCCTTACTGGATAAGTTCCAATTAGCTTCTGCAAATGGGAGACAATGGTGCCAGATTGAAGGCGTGGGGGGGGGGGGCGGGGGCTTCCCTGGTGGCACAGTTGTTGAGAGTCCGCCTGCCGATGCAGGGGACACGGGTTCGTGCCCTGGTCCAGGAAGATCCCACATGCCGCAGAGTGGCTAGGCCCGTGAGCCATGGCCCCTGAGCCTGCGTGTCTGGAGCCTGTGCTCTGCAACGGGAGAGGCCACAACAGTGAGAGGCCCGCGTACCAAAAAAAAAAAAAAAAGATTGAAGGGGGATGATGGGAGAAGCTATTGTGTTTCAGGCAGTGCCCCGGCAGTGTCAGTAGCCCGGCTTCTTTTCAGGTCAGTGAGTGCAGGCTTTTAGGCTAGAGCCCAGGGGCAGTAACAACTTCCTGAACTCTGAGCAACACCATCTCCATCTCTTTGTTTCTCTAGCCTTTCCAAAATGATTGTGGGAAATTCTTTGACTGATACAGTATTTTGGTATGAGGAGTGGTCGAAGGAAAGGGCTCTCAAAGATATGAATCTAGGGTTGCTTATCTGAACTGGCCTCCTTGCCAGTGGAAGTGGATTGCTGTTAGTCCAAAGAATGAGTGACAAGGGCTTCCCTGGTGGCGCAGTGGTTGAGAGTCTGCCTGCCGATGCAGGGGACACGGGTTCGTGCCCCGGTCTGGGAGGATCCCACATGCCGCGGAGCAGCTGGGCCTGTGAGCCATGGCCGCTGAGCCTGCGCGTCCGGAGCCTGTGCTTCGCAAGGGGAGAGGCCACAACAGTGAGAGGCCCGCGTACCGCAAAAAAAAAAAAAAAAGAATGAGTGACAAAACAGATTCTTATATTTGTATCTGAGGGTGCCTTAGATAAAGTGCAATTGTAGTCGAGTCTTTGGAAGAGATAAAGGAATTAAAACTTTTTTTTTGCCATTTCTAGGAATTTGGGGATGGAGTGGAAGGAAGGCTGCTGGGTGTGTTTCCTCTATGTCTTGCTCTAATCTTCTAGATTATTTTTCAAAACACACGGGTTATACTTAGTTATTTCAATTAAGATTTTAAAAAAAAATCACAATAAAGCAGAAATATATGGCAATACTTAAACATATTTATGGGAAGGAAATCATGTGACCTGCTGTTTCAATATCCCAGTTCCCATGCTGACAGGGGATTGAACAGTAGCCATGATACCCTGGAGGAAACGATGTTTATTTGATTATTTTATTTTAGATAGTAACAGTTCTATCCTGGGAAAAAAAAACTAGCCTCAAGGTATCTCTGGCTGAATGTTTTTCAGTTGCAGTCTCTAAACCAGTATGCCACAGAATTGCTTCTTTCCACATGATGAACTTTGTGGTGAATGGCAGATTTCCCTGAGGCCTCTAAATGACAGGCTTTCACAGTGTCACTGGCAGACGGCCAGACCAGCACAGTCTTCGTGTGATTTTGGAGCTAAAGTCATTCCACCTTGTGCAATAGTTAAAGCCTGCTGTAAACAGCTGTATTCCCATAAGATCGGAAGAAACTACTTTTCATGCCAACCCCAAAGCTACCCTGAAGTACACGCATGAATCTTAGGGTATTATAGTCCATCAGGAGGGGTGAGAGACATAAGGTACTAGAGAGCAAACAGGTTTTAGAGCCAGACAGACTGGGTTCAAATCTTGGATCTGTGCCTTGGACAAATCACTTAACCTCATTGAACTGAAGATACTTGATTTGTAAACTGGAAGACAGTCAGAGCTATCTCCGAGGGGAAGATTAAATATGATCACTCCCTTATTTTTGATTCAGCAATTATCATTGCCCACCTTATACCGGATCTTATTCTAAGGGCTTGAGGATAAAACATTGAACAGGCAAGGCACCTGCTCTCGTGAAGTTTACAGTCTAGTAAGGAGAGACAGATAGTAACACAAACCCAAAATCAATAAAAGATGCCACAATAAAAATAAAATACTGAAGTAATTGAGGGTTGCTGTAGTTTCTGTGTGTTTTCTCCTCGGTCCAACCTATCTAGTAAACCAGAACCTCATTTTCATAAGCCCCTTACCTCAGTCAGTGGGCCCTTGGGAAGAGACTCATGACTCCAATCTCAAAGGCCTAAAGTAACTTCTCTAGAAATAGTTGCATATTAGTAAGAGGTTAAACCTTAGATCAGATTTTTACTTTACTTTGCTGGTGGGCTTTTAGGCTTTTTGTGGCCAGGAGAGGTGGTATTTAGGGCCAGGTAGATACTTGCCCAGGCTCTGCCTGAGAACATTCTGTTTCTGTATGTCTCGCAGAAGTTATTGCTGGGATCCTGAGCCCTTGCTGGGGTCAAGATTTAATGCATCAGAATCTGTGGCTGGCAGGAACTGGCTCCGATCCTGCACTTCAAAAACAAAACGTGGGGCTTCCCTGGTGGCGCAGTGGTTGAGGGTCCGCCTGCCGATGCAGGGGACACGGGTTCGTGCCCCGGTCCGGGAAGATCCCACATGCCGCGGAGCAGCTGGGCCCGTGAGCTATGGCCGCTGAGCCTGCGCGTCCGGAGCCTGTGCTCCGCAACGGGAGAGGCCACAGCAGTGAGAGGCCCGTGTACCGCAAAAAAAAAAAAAAAAAAAACAAAACGTGGGTTTGCCAAGCAAGAGTCCAAGGTGATGAGCATTGCCACTTTTAGCCTAAGCCTTCTAGGAACACCTCTGTGGGTTACAGCCACTCCAGGCCACTCCTAGCCCGGAGCAGTGTTCACCAGTAGGTGGAACAGGCACACATTTAAGGTGCTGGCAAAATGGGGACTCACACATGCATAAAAAGTTAGTTTTCAAAAACTTATCCAGAATTTTGAAACCACAAAATTCTTGAAAGATGGTATTCTCTCCTAGTTAATATGTTTTCTGATATACTGAATTTGAATCACATACAGATGGGGACTTCAAAATCATTTGGGATTCAGGGCCTTTAACGGTCTTAATCTGCCCTACACCAGCCCAGAAACGTCCCCTCACCTCAGTTCTCAAAATTGGCCTGCAAAGTCTTTCCCCAATCTGGGGTTCAGGCCAGAGAACAGAGGATGTGTTATATTCCTTGTTATACTGTAGTTCCCTAGCATGCATTGTGAGCAGGAGGTGATGGTTGTTATTGGTGCCCTGGATTTATTAGGGCAAATCTCCAGGAAGATGGAGGTCTCCTGGACCACAGGGCAATTCATTTTACATAAGGAAATATCTTGCTTTCCTGCTTCTGGTCTTGACCCTTGGCCCCGTCGCCGTTGTAAGAGGCAAAAATAAGAGCCAAAGTCTGGAGACAAGACTGTGGTGACTGAAGCTCCACTTGGCTTCCCAAGCCCAAGCTGGTTGCACCAGGTTCCCCAGGGTGGACCTGAGGTATTTGCCAGGGGCACATGCCTGCCCATTGGTCTCTGGTCCTCGCCATGCTGGCCAATAGGAAAGGACAGCTGTGAGGTGGGGACCACCTTCCCCCATGAGTACCAGGCTGCTGAGACTGGGCCATCTCCTCCTCACTTCCATCCTGACTGAAGTCTGTGGCTCTGATTCCACACCTGAGGGTAAGGACAACTGATTCAAGTTCTAGGCTGGAGGGGAAGTGGCTGCCCTGCCGTGGAGCCCCTGACTGGGGTGTGCCCACACTGTCCTGTTAGCAGGGTAGGGAGGGATACAGGCAAAACCCCGGCCAGGGTAGCACTGACGGATGCAGACAGGCCTTGGGATTCTTCCTCGATTCTCCCACGGCTCCAAGAGAAAAGGGACTGTTCCTTCTGGTCAAAATGCCTGGGACCATCCTGAATTTTGCCCAGTTCACTCTGTGGTAAGATGCCTAATCAAAGAGAAGGTTGGGGTCAGTGAAGTTGGAGCGATGGTCCAGTGATAAAGTCCAATTAGATAAGAGGAGAAGGGGACAAATCACTTAGCTTGACCAGGTAGGGCGGAGAAAGAAGCACATGAAGAGGCAGCCTGGGGAAAGCCTGAGCTCCGATCTCAGCCTGAGTTTGGAATCCAACTCCAACGCTGGATTCTACTCAGCAATACTTATTGAGCAGATTCCACGGGCCAGACACTCGGTAGTGTCCGTGAGGTACAAAGATGGGTGAGGCATGGTTAGTATGTGTAGATTTGGGGGTATCTGTAAATATGGGAATATCTACCCCGCTGTGGGGATATCTCACAGGATGATTGAGAAGTGCAAATGAGGTAAAGTGAGCAAGGGGCCTGGCATAGGCTGGCAGCTTATGAAAAATCTTATTTTTAGCAGACATCTTCTGACAGAAACAACTGGATCTACTTGGTCTTTGTCAAGCCCAATCCTGCTTGCCCCAGTGAGCACTGCACGTGCGGCCTTCTGGTTGTTTCCGGCCATTGATGCAGAGACCTGCGTGGGAGGGATTTTAGAGATCAGGCCAGCCCTTGTCTGAGGATGTGGGTCCCTGGTCTGGGGAGGTTCTGGTTTTCAGATCAAGCCTTATGAGGGGTGCAGCTACCTCACTCCTGGTGACTCCTGCCATTGGGAGTAAGGCCACCTCCTCCTGACAAGGTTGGAAACAGGGAGGCCTTGATGCTGACAGAATGTGTCCAAAAGAGCGTGAGGGTGTCAGCTTTGTCCCTGAAGCTGAGCAGTGGAAAGGGAGCCTGCAGCTTAATTGTCTGTCCTTGTTGCCTCCCTCCTTCCATTCTTGAGGAGTTGTAAAGAGGGCCACAGGACTTGCTTCTTGTCCTTTCAAAGGTGGCTGTGGGGACAGACTTCCGTCCTACTCCTTGTCAAGCTGGGGACCTGTGGCCCCAGACACTTTGCTGAGGACAGGAGGTAGAAGCTTTGGAGACTAGAAGCTTTCAGTGAGGAACTCCTTCAAGTGGAGAGAGACTGATGCCAAAAATGTGTGTGTGGGTGTGTGTGTGTGTGTGTGTGTGTGTGTGTGTGTGTGTGTGTTGGGCACAAGGATGCTGAATAGAAGCTTTCATGTCACCCTCCTGGGAGCCAGGCAGAGCCTAGCTGATTCCTGGTTCTGCCATTCATCATTAGGTTGCACCATGTGAAATTGCCAATATTCTACCATTTCCGACCTTTAAAAAGGGCAATTTCATTTAATTCAACCCAAGAGTTGCATGATCTTAAGCCAGCATCTTGGTCTCTTTGAGTCTCAGATTCTTCTAGAGAGTGGAGTCAAAAGCAGGGCTATGAGGAGGATTAAACAAAATACAGTCTGAAACTGCCTTATGCAATTTATACTGCAAAGGACCCTTACCAATTTCAAAGTGTTCTCATGTTCCTCGTGATCTCATTTAGCAGATTATGAAGCTGAGCCTGAGAAGCCTTTTTCGAGGCAGTGTAATGTGATGGGAAACTCTCACTGATGTTCTCCTTAATCTCTCAGTTTCCCCATCTCTACAGTGGGGGTTATTTTCCTTGCTTCATGGAGTTTTTGTAAAGATTAAAATAAATAACAAATAGCATAAGTAATGTGTAAAAGTTCCTAGTGTGAGAGCTGGTTTCTATGAGGTTGCGATCAATGCATCCCTTTCCTCCCCCTTAGCCTCCCATTTGTAAAAGCAGGGCAGGGGTGAGATGATTTCTGGGGTACCTTTCAGCTCTCTGGGACTCTGTGATCTATGCTTTAATGTCCTTTCCTGCTGGAGGAATTGGCACTGGGTCTGGTGACCTCTTTCCCCCATCCCACTCTGTCTCCTGCCTGTCCCAGAGGAGACCCCATCCTTGCATTTCACAAGATTCTGCTGTTGTTACTTTAATTCCAGCAGGTCAAAGTGGAATTTCTCATACACTTAACAAGTGAAAATGAGAGATTGTAATATGGCCCTTTAGGATCCAGAGATCATCATGGTCATCCCCTTGCATTATTTTGAAAGCAAGGAGAGCCATGTCTGTACACAGTGCACCACGAAAGTTAGTACGGTAGAAAGAACTCAGGTTTTGGATTTCAAATTTCACCTCTGCACTCTTTTACTTGTGATCCTTGAGCAGAAATTACTAAACCTCTTTGGTCCTCGGATTTCTCGTGTGGGACCTGAGTCCTAACCCCCAGGAGCTGTGGAGGTTAAATGAGATTAAAGGGGTGGTGAGTGTACAGTGGGGATCCACAGCAAGTCATCCATAAATATTTGCTTGCTTCTCTTCACTTGTATGTGTGGAACTCTTTATAAGTTTTTAAAATACTTCTTCATAATTTTAGTCTACTGGTTCTCACAACAATATTATGAAATAAACTAAGAATAAATTCATTAATAATCACATTTGGGGAATTCCCCAGTGGTCCAGTGGTTAGGACTCTGTGCTTCCACTGCAAGGGGGCATGGATGGGTTCGATCCCTGGTCGGGGAGCTAAGATCCCACAAGCTGCACATGGTGCCGCCAAAAAAAAAAAAAAAAAAAAAAAGAGTTAAAAAAAAGAAATAATCACCTTTTCCTGCAAAGAGCATGAGGTCTGGAAAGTGGGTGGGGACAGGTAAGTCACCCAGTAAGTCACTGGTGGAGCCCATACTAGAAGCCAGGTCACTGCATCAGAGTCTGGAGGTTTCTTCACATTATTTTCTCTTCTATCCCCCATCCTATGGAGTGGAATATTAAAAGGCAGATGTGTGACCTTGATGCTGCTTTCCTTTTTGGGGATATGCCTAAGGGTCCATTGCTGGGTTTCAGAAAACCAGAATTTGATTTCCAGCTCCTCTACATTTAGCTCTGGGATCTTGGACGAGTCACTTAACCGCCCTGAAACCCACTTTTCTCATCTCTAGAATGGGTACATTCATACAATAGATGACATTTATTGAGCGCTGACACATGCCTGGCACTGTTCTAAGTATTTTACGTGGATTGTGCCTTTTAAACCTCCAACAAACATATTACTGAAACATGTTACGAGGAAGAACAAATTATTTTCACCCAACCACTGAGGTCATAGAACCTGTGCTCTGTATTCTACCTCAACCTGTCCCTCAAAATTTTGAGAATGAGGTGGGATATTAAGTGAGGTGAGGACTTTACAAAAGGCATTCTACAAAGACAAGGAATTATAGGTGGTACTTGGGATTAGCTTCATGACCCATGTAAATGGTTTCTTTATAGGCACGATTGAATCTTAGAATATAGTTCTAGATTACAGTTTTATTTAATAATGTTTTCGCCTTTAGAAAGAGAGGTCTTTCAAAATCAACATGTAAAAATTGCTATATCTAAACAGAGAGCACATATAACTTTGGAATAAATTGTTTGAAATTTCGGCATCTCTGCACTGACCTTCAATTATTATCAATTGCTAATTTTTCCATCCAGAACTTGGTTAGACGACAACCTTCTTCAATCAGAATCGCTTCTTAGCATCAGAAACATCCTAGGATGGTGTGCCCATCTGCCCCCAATCCCTTCTTCCATTACTGTCACCCCATGTTACTGTCACGGGACCCAGATTGGTTGCCCCTCTGAATGGAGAGATCTGTCCATAACACTGTAGTGTTGAGTACAGAATGCCTTCCCTTGGGCTGGGAAAACAGAATCTTTTCTTTTCAAATTTATTTATTTTTTATTTTATTTTATTTATTTTTGGCTGTGTTGGGTCTTCATTGCTGCGCACGGGCTATCTCTATTTGGGGCCAGCGGGGGCTACTCTTCGTTGTGGTGCATGGGCTTCTTGTTGTGGTGGCTTCTCTTGTTGCGGAGCACAGGCTCCAGAGCGCAGGCTCTGTAGTTGTGGTGCATGGGCTTAATTGCTCCGCGGCATGTGGTATCTTCCCGGACCAGGGCTCGAACCCATGTCCCCTGCACTGGCAGGCAGACTCTTGACCACTGAGCCACCAGGGAAGCCCAGGAAAATAGAATTTTTATTTTTAAAAGAGGAGGAGGAACCAGAGAACTCTAGAGACCTGACTTTTCACTCCTTCTAATGGTTTGGAGGAAGCCCCCAGTCACCCTTCTTCTTTGGGGCCCTCTGTAGCTGCCTTCCCTGGTTCTTTATTCTGTATTCTCTCCTTCTGTTTCTCTGTGGAAAAGAGCATAGCCCTCCTCATTTCTGGAAAAAGCAGGCACAGAGCCTCTCGGTGGTCTTCTTAGGAGTTTTACTGCTAACCCCATAGAGGAAAAGGATGGAGATGACAAATTGTGGGAAGTTTGGATGACATATAGTCTTAAAAACCTCAGAACAAGTATTCTCCTTAAACACAAAAGGGGCTTGGCTGGTCTTTTCTCCTTGGCTTCTCGTCTAACTCCCCTCTTTCTTCTCATCTTGGGAAAGGCCAAGCTTAAACTATCTCTCATTTTCATTTTATTTCCGGCTGTTATTGAGAACACTCCTTGAGACCTCCAATTCCAGTAGAGGGGGACAAAGGTACATGTTAATGGTAAAAGAAAACCTTGACTAGGGACTCATGACCACCAGGGAGCAGCATCTATCGCTATCGGCACCTGTCTCAGTTGTCTTGCCTGTCTCTCCTCCTCTCTGTCTGCTGGTCTCATTCTCAATTCTCACTCTACTTAAGATGATATTAGAACTTGATATTTGATAAATGATGCATCAGACCAACAGAGATAAAAAAGGTTAATTTAATTAAATGTCTTTTAAACAGTTTTCAAATAGGAAGAAATCATTTGAGTATCTTAGATCACAGTTTACACCAACACAAAATATCAGAGATGGATTAAAGAGTAAAATTTAAAATACACCAAACAACAGAAGAAAATGAAGTACTCACCAAGCTCTAGTATGGAGAAGGACCATTTAACACTTAGAAGCAAAAAAAAAAAAAACCCAACAGAGTTGGCTATATAAAAACTAAAACTTCTGTCACCTAAAACTCAGGACAAGCAAGACAAAAGAATAATCTTTACACTAGAGTTAATAGTCATAGCACATATGACAAAGTGTTGGCATAAAGAACTCACACAAATTAATTCAAAAAGCACATTGTGTCCCTAATAAATTAACTGATAAAGAACACTTAACAGAGATATCAAAAATGAGGAAATTAAATTAGGAAATAGGCCTTTAATAAAATGTACACCTCACTAATGATCATAATGCTCACTAAACTAAGAACAACAAAAATGTTTGTAATCATTATATCCAAAGCTGGCGAGGGTAGCTAAGACAGGCTCTTTATGTACACACTGACGTATTACCGGGGAACAGCATGACAAACTGTAATTTGGGAATATCCATCATAAGCCTTAAAAATGTTCATACCTTTTGGTCCAGAAATTTTACTTCTGGGAATATGTCATAGCAGAACAATAATTTGAGGATAAACTATGTGCCTAAGGGTGTTTGTTACAGATTTAAAATGTTTTAAAATGAAAATATGTTCAAAGTTCAGTAAAATGGGAACGTTGACATATATCTTGGCTATATCCACTTGATGGACTAGCGCACACACACGTTTAAAATGACGATTATAAAAATTAGAAAATTGCAAGGCAAAAATTGGGGAATAAAATTTCTATGTAAAGTATTATTTCCACCATGTTTAAAAATAAACGGATTCTTGGGAGTGGGGATTGTTTTGTTTTCTGTAGTTTTCAAAGTATTTATCTTACTATTTTGCTTTCTTGGCTGTGCCTCATGGCTTGTGGGATTCCGCAACCAGGGATTGAACCCGTGCCCCCTGCAGTGGAAGCTCAGAGTCCGTTAACCACTGGACTGCCAGGGAATTCCCTCTCTTACTATTTTTAATGAACACACACGTGTGTGTGTATGAAAGATGAGCATATATATATATATATATATATATAAATACAGTAAACATATATATATGTTTATATATAACATATATAAACTTATCATATATATATGATGTTTCACATATACATATGAAAGATGAGTGGGTTGTATCACATGGAGGGGGCATTACAGAGCCCCAGGCAATGGGCCATAGGGGTGGGATTCCAGACACCATGCATGTCTTTGGGGTAAGATTTCTCATCAGGGTCTTTTCTCCATCCTTCACAGAGGAAACATCTCCTGAAGCCAAACTCAATTCTGGAGGCTTTGTGAAATCTATGGGACAAGCAAACTGATGAAAAATATTGAGTGTTTAGGGTAAAAAAATACATATGGACCATGTTTTATTTAGAATCAAGTTCTTGGGATTAGCTACCTTTCAAACTCCACAGAGGGTCTTAGTGATGCCTGTGATCCAGGATCCTAGGCCCTGTTCCCCTCTGTGGTGCTTTCTCTCCACTCCCTAGTGAGAGAGGGATGGGGAGACTAACACCCTGGCAATCAGAGGTGAGGGGCTAAGATCACCTAATAACAGAGGCAGGGATGGATGGGGACCAGAGTCCCTGTACATGTAAATGACTGTCTTCCGGGAGGGGATATGGAGGGCCAGTTCTGAGACAGGGAGTCCCTAGGCCATCTGTGCCCCTTGAGCTTTTTGCTAGGGTACCCAAAATATATGTTCTAAACGTACTCCATCCTCTTTCCCTCGTTCCCCCTTCCTTTTGCTTTTCCTTCCTCCTTCCCTTCTCTCTGGCTCTCTTGCTCTATTTTTTTTTTTTTTCTACAGAACTATTTATTTAGTCCCTACTCTGTGCTGGTAGTGGGTTAGACTTTGCCCCGTGGTGCTTGTAGTTTAATGGCTGAAATGGGTAAGCAAGTCAGGAATTATAGTATGGTGCAAGATGTGCCATGCTAGAGATAAGCGAGGGCACTGGGGGAGCACAGAGGAGGAACAGCAGACCAGACTGGGGAAGGAGGACTGGGAAGACTTCCTAAAAGAGAGGACAGCCCACTGTGTCCTGAAGGCTGCGTGGGGATCAGGCAGGTGATGAGGTGCAACTAAGTGTGGCCCAGGCAGCGGTCAGTGGATATTCTCATGGGGCAGTGTGTCGCTGGTTGTCTGACTAAGGCTGTGCGCGTGTACATTGTGCAAGTGTGTGTATGGGTGTACATGTGTATATGTGCGTTTGTGAGCACGTGTGTGTGCACGTACATAATATACCAAATGGTCTAACATGTGGCCCAGGGAATGGGGAGAGGAAGAAAGAGAATGGGAAAGAAAGGAGGAGGAACAGACATAGAAAATGAGGAAAAGGGAAGTAGAGAAGGAAAAGAAGGAGCCGGAGAGAGGGAAGTTGGTTAGAGTTGAATGGGATGATCTGAATCATCATTCTTGGACGATTCAAGGGATAGGCTCATGACAAGTTGACTCTTGGAGCCTTCCCTGTGCCTCGTACTGTGCTCAGATATGAGGAATTGGAGGAGTGTTGTCTCACCATCACCGATGGTGGAAGAAAGGAGATCCCACACACAAAGAATAATGCTAAATACTGCAAATTTCAGGGCAGAGAGAAATCAAGGTGGGCTGAAAGAGTCAGAAGAGTCTCCCTGGAAGAGGTGAGTACTGAGAGAGCAGGTCTCAGAGGCAGACTCTGCGGAACTGGCCAGAGTCCTGCTTGGGTCCTGACTGGGTGAGCCATGTGGGGTCCACTCTTCTGTGTCTGACAGCACAGGTCTGGGTTCCAGGACTCAGGATGCTGCTGCTGGGAGCTGTTCTACTACTGCTACTAGCCCTGCCCAGTCATGGCCAGGAAAACATTGAAGCACCTGAAGTCCTTCCCATCCCCAAGGGGGCCTGCGCAGGTTGGATGGCAGGCATCCCGGGGCATCCTGGCCACAACGGGACTCCAGGCCGTGACGGCAGAGATGGCACCCCTGGCGAGAAGGGTGAGAAAGGAGATCCAGGTAAGAATAAGGTCTTTAGTCTCCTCTGTCACAGACTTCTCCTGGGTAAAAGAGGGCTTCTAGCACTATAGGAGGGCAATAGTTATTAACTTAAGGTCTACACACAGGGAAGAAACAAAGCTTTTTAATGTGACCTATAAGCAACATGAAGTGGATTTTGGATTGGCCTTTCAAAGGTAAACACACGTGGTACCTTTAAAACTAAGTACCCTTGACTGTGCTCTACCCACACCACCTTCCGCATCCTCTTTCCATCCCCGCCCTCATCCATCCCTATTCCCAGTCTGCTCATATTCCTGTTTCCCTTAATTTTGCCTTAATTCCCATTCCATCCAGTGGCATTCAACCGTACTTCCTGGTACCTCCTGCAGGCCACAGTCCTTCTCTTGGAGAACTCTTGCTCTGGTGCACAGGACTGTTAGAGGTTACTACAAGAGAGTCTACTCCAAATATGCTGAAGGGAATGTGGACAAGTGCCTAAACAGTGGAATAGAGAGAAAATGCCCTCAATGCAGACCTGGGTTAACAATGAAGGCTTTCAGGAGGAGGTGGGGCTTGAGCGAGGCCTTGAAGGATGTGTGGACAGAATAAAGGAAGGAGGGCAGCCTAGACGGAGGGCAGAGAAAAGCAGATGTGTAGTTGGTTGAGCTGGCACATAAAGTGTTGGCAGGGTGGAGCATCGGTGATGGAGATGTATAGGAGATAAGGTTGGAGATGAATTTATGGGAGCCGGCTGTGGGGCAGGGGATGTGGAGGGGGAAGTGACAGCTGTCCCCTTTGGGAGCTCTCATTGGTTCCTTGCTCTGTAAGTCAAGCAGTTTGTAGGTAGGGGGCCACAGGGACAGTGATTTAGGCTGGAACCAACCTAAACAGGAGTTCTGTTTTTGTGGTCACTAAGGTCTTCTCGTTCTCTAGGTTTTGCTGGTCCTAAGGGTGACACTGGTGAAACTGGAGTGACTGGGGTTGAAGGTCCCCGAGGCTTTCCAGGAATCCCAGGCAGAAAAGGAGAACCTGGAGAAAGTGCCTATGTATACCGCTCAGCATTCAGTGTGGGACTGGAGACCCGGGTCACCATTCCCAACATTCCCATTCGCTTTACCAAGATCTTCTACAATCAGCAAAACCACTATGATGGCACCACTGGCAAATTCTACTGCAACATTCCCGGGCTGTACTACTTCTCCTACCACATCACAGTTTACTTGAAGGATGTGAAGGTCAGCCTCTACAAGAAGGACAAGGCCGTGCTCTTCACCTATGACCAGTTCCAGGACAAGAACGTGGACCAGGCCTCTGGCTCTGTGCTCCTCTATCTGGAGAAGGGTGACCAGGTCTGGCTCCAGGTGTATGGGGATGGAGAGAACAATGGGGTCTATGCAGATAATGTCCATGACTCCACCTTCACAGGCTTCCTTCTCTACCATGACATTGAATGAGCACCACTAACTCAGAGCCTCAACTGGGCCAAGCAGCCCGGAGTCAAAGAACAGTCCACAGGTCTTCAGTGTAGTTAGGAGGCTGATTTTATTAACTAGTTGGAGGACTCTGAACATTATTCATTCATTCATTCATCAAGTGCCTTTTCAAAAAATCATATACTGTGTTCCCAGACAGTCCTGAAGAAGACACATCCCTTGGCCTCAAAAATCTATCATGTAGTGGTAATACTAGAAGGATGGTAACATCTACTGGGGAGTTTCAAAACATGACAAGATAACCAACTACAAGAAAGTATTTGACAGTGCTCCTCTGTGCCCACTGTTTTTCCTTATGTTCATGCCAATCCTGTGAAGTACACAGGAAAGATACTATTCTCCTCTTTTTACACTTGGGGTCCTGAGGATGAGAGAGTTAAGTGAATGCCTAAAGTCACACAGGCATTTAGCGGCAGAGTTAGAGATCCAACCCAGGGCCGTTTTAAGGAGTGTATGGCCTTTTGGAGGGTAACTATGGTAGGGGTCTCTCACCCAGCTTGCCTGAAGGCCTTTGGACTGGCCTTCACCATGCATTAAACCTTTCCCCAGTAGCGCTCCCTCGGAGAAGGTGGTTCTATGACTACGTCCCTTTCCAACTGGACTACTCAGCGGCTCCTGCACTACTCTGTACTTCCTCTTCTCTGTGTCTTTCCTCACGCTCTTCTCTCTGGCCCAGCAAGTCGACTCCATCTCCATATGTTGACATCTTCCCTGTTTCTCAAGTCCACCTGGTCAGGAAGCTTCTCTGATGTGATGTCTCTTTCCTGCAAGCCTTCCTCACACCTGTGCCGCTCTACATGTTACCCTGGATAAGAGTCCTAGGTCTGTGAAACATCCTCCCACAGGCAAGGGACAACTGCCTAGAAAGGACTGTGCTTCCTTCATCCCAAGTCCCCTTGTAGGTCCTTGATAAATGACTCATGAAGAGCAAGCACTAGAACCTCAAATCTACCCAGAGTTAACTCCATTTCAGTCTCTCCATATAACTAATACCTATCTAAGAAAACAGTTTCATTTTAGGAACTCCTTGATTTTAAACACCCAATCTTTGTTCCACTGGACAGCTTGAATCTTTTCCACCGAGGTTTGGGATGACTGTGCTTTCTAGAACACTCAAAGAATTTTCCCTCAAGGAAGTAGCTTGAGCCTTCAATGCAAAACCCATGAAGGAATTTGGAAACCATTCTTTCTTTGAGCACCAACAGGGTCTGGGAAGACCTGGGCTTCCTGAATCTACTCGTGTTCTTTAAGAAGTGTAAACAAAGAAAGAAAAGGAAAAAAGAACAGATAACTGTCTGAGGTGATAGATACGTTAATTAGCTTGATTGTGGTGAATATTTCACAACATATAACTATATCAAATCATCAAATTGTACACCTTAAATATACACATCTTTAATTGTCAAATATTCCTCAAAAAAAGTGGGGGTAGATTACAGATGATTGATGGTGGTAAACATCCTCTCAGGAGACAATAGCTTGAGAGATGCTCTTCAAAGATTTTAGCCAAAGCAGAGCTAATACCATTCTGTATAAATGTAGAAACGGAAAACTTAGTTTTTTGCTTCCAGTTTTAAATTCTGAATGATTTTCTTTTATATGTGTATGGCTATCCCTTAGGTGATTATTATTTCTGCCTATAAAGCTTTGGTTTTTAAAATGTTTGTATATCATTATTTTCTACAAGCAAAGATACTGTTGTTCAGCATTAAAAGTAGAAACACCTGTGTCATGTGGCTTTTGTTTTCATTTTTGGAGAAATATGTGGGATTTAGAGAGGGATGAAGGGGTAAACTTTGTGTTAATAAGGACTCTATTTTGTGAATGATGAATGAGATTTACTTGCATGTCATTGGCTCTGGCTGGACTGTGTGTTCGTCTCTGACCAATCACTGGAGTCAGGAGGATGGAATATATTTATTGACTTAATTGATTATGGCTAAGCTAGAGAAGGGGTATTTTCATTAAAGCAAAATCTGGACACAGTTACCAGAGTGAGAGAATGGATGATGAATGCAAATACAACAACTGTCCACAACAAACTTTTAATGTTATGTTTGAATTTTCTCAGGTTTCTCAGAGAGGCATTGCTGGAAAATTGCTATTGATTTTTTCTAAAATTTCCACAAATAGCTAATGTCTGGCCATGCTCACAGTCCCACATCTGGCTCGGGTGGGATCCTCACAGCACTGGACACAGTGTCACACACACTCTAAGCTCTCTGGAACAGGGGTTGGCTTAAGTTCAGACTACAAGTTGTGTCTCACCTTCTAAGGGTGGTAATTCCAATGTTAACTCAGTTTTCAAGACTTTGCTGTGCTATTGGGTCTATCTGTCACACGCACCACTCAGAGTTTGGTCTGGGACTTTAGTAGTTTAATTCTTGAAGCCTTTGCTATGCTTCTTTGGGTCTGTTCTGCATGTGTACACTGGGAGTTGAGTCTGGGACTTACGTAGGGTCCCGAACAGAATTAGAAGATGTCCTTTCTCAGCTCTTTCCTCTCTGGCATGTCCCTATATTCTCCAGCCCCCAGGGACCCTCCTTTTCTTGATTCTTAATGCCAGGAAGCTAGCATTCTCTCTCAGTTTTATTTTCTCGCACTGGGGCTGTCTTTGGGGATAAAGCAACAAGAGAAAAGAAAGAAAAAAAAATAACAGGGATCACCCACACTATTTGAACAGCGTGGTCCATTTCACTGGTTTCTCTGGTCAGAGAGAGAGATTTTGCGGGGGGTTAATTTTAGATGCTTGTGTTGCCGCTGCTTCTGTGGCAATGCAGCCCAGTGCTTGGAGCTGATCTCAGGGCAGAGCTGGGAGAGAACAGAGAAAAGAAAACATGTTAGAAAAAGAAGTGGGATTTCTCTTACACATCTGTCATTCAGGAATTGCTGTTCCTGGTCTGGTTAGCAAGAGGTGATTTCACCCAGGCTATGAGTTGCTATTCACGTTTTGACTTTAGCCCTCAATCTGCCTGCTGTTATTTACTGTTTAGACTCTTCAGGTATTTGTTTTTTGCATTTTGTCTAGAGTTTTTGGTTGTAATCAGTGGGAAAGGTAGCCTGTAGTTAGTTTAGTTTGGCTAGTACCAGGCACCCGATGTCCCATGATAGTCCTGAAGAAGGATAAAGGGAAGGAATTGAGGGATAGCAGGAGGCCCAAGGAGGCATATACATTACGCTGAAGTTGATGGAAGTCAAAGAAAATAAGTTCAATCTTGAGACAGACCACTGTTGAAGAAAGGACGTGGAGGGTGCCAAAAACTCCTTAACCAAGGGAGGCTGGGGCCAAGTATGGTCTTGATTATAACCCCAGCCTCTAATTCTTCCTGTGCATGGAGCGACCAATGAGAATACATCCCATGCTGTGCAGTGATGAAAGCAGTCAGCATGACCCCACCACAGGCATCAAAGCAGAAATATTTACCTTCAAATTCAGCAATTTTATTCACTTAGTGCTTTACTTAGGAATGTTTGGAAATATACAGGTTTTTAGTGAGATTTGGAAAGAACTAGATTTTTTCCTTTGACCTTCTCAGTTTTCACTCAGGTATTTTACAGCAAATAAACATGATTTTGAACGAAATTCACTATGTAAAAACCACATTTTCCCAAAAGTAGGTGAAGCAATGAAAATGCAGAGACCACTTCCCTTTATTTGCTATGTGTGCTTCACAAGATCAGTGTAAGTGGAATTCCGGGACAAGGATTAAGGGGTTTTTTTTGTTTTGTTTTGTTTTTAAAATTTATTTATTTTTGGCTGTGTTGGGTCTTTGTTTCTGTGCGAGGGCTTTCTCTAGTTGCGGCGAGTGGGGGCCCCTCTTCATAGCAGTGCACGGGCCTCTCACTGTCGCGGCCTCTCTTGTTGCGGAGCACAGGCTCCAGACGCGCAGGCTCAGTAGTTGTGGCTCACGGGCCCAGTTGCTCTGCGGCATGTGGGATCTTCCCAGACCAGGGCTCGAACCCGTGTCCCCTACATTGACAGGCAGATTCTCAACCACTGCGCCACCAGGGAAGCCCAGGATTAAGGTTTAATGTGCAGCTCAGTTTGTGGTGAGAGTTAGGGCTATAAAGAGGTCAAGCGTCAGTCTGTACTGAGTGTGGTGGACACCTGCTGGGTGTTCTTCCATTTCTCCCTTCATGATGGAGCCACCCTATGGCCACACCCTTCAGGCCGCCCTCTAGTCCAGTCTGATCCCTTTCTCCTAGAGGCCATTGAATGGACCAAGGCAGATGCTTGATCTAAGCTGAGCCATCCAGAGTTCCTCCAGGAATATGAATTAGGATGGATGCAAAATATGCAGATTTGAGACTCGGGGGTGGCCACCTTCTGCCCTGCAGCCTAGAGATAGAAGAAGGCCAGCTGTGCAGAAAAAAAAGCAGGCTCAGAGAGAAACAAAACTGAAAGAGAAAGTAAGATAGAGGGAGAGAGAGAGAAACTCTTGTTCTCAAAATTTTCCACTTTTTGGTTCCAGTCCTTCTTGACATTCAGTTGTATACTTGCCCATGGGTCACATGAGACAGCAGTTCCTGGATTTTTGTATAATTTTCTCTTTTAACTTATGCTAGCTTGAATTGATTTCTGCTATCTATATCCAAAGAGTATAATGGATCAGGAGTTAATCTATGACTGTGCCCAGGTACCAGGCTGAGGTCTAGTTAGGAAGAATATTTGGTAATGGGGTAACAGAATTAAGTCATCAGGCCCCATGAAATCAAACCTAGAACTCAAGTTCATTTATATTTATTTTATTGGCAATTAATTTCCTAGCTTGGAAATTTCTTATGGGCAGAGACTTCCTATTTCATCTTTGAATTCTTTCTAGAGATCATTCATTCATTCAGTAAATATTTATTAAGTATATACTACGTGCCAAACACATAATAATTTTAAAAATAACAATAATATAAGTCATCATTTGAAGTACCTGCTTGAAACACACTCTTTTATTTAATCCTTATAACGCCCTGTACATTAAATAGCCTAGACCCAAATTTCAGATAAGAAAACTGGTGAAGCTGTGATCCAAAGCCACAATTAGTAAATTGTAGAGCAAGGATTCATACTCAGAGCTGTCTGACTCTAAAGCTCATGCTTGTCGAAAGAGTGAACCCAAAGACATTTGGGTGATGGGGTATTTGTACAACCTGTAGCCCTAATGGTGGCAGTCCTGTAAATAACAGCAGTGGAAAATCTGGCCTTTGAAAAATGAGTCACTGAGTTTGCTAAATGACAGAAAGTCTGGTTGTTAAAAGGAAATATGATGAAATGTCTCACTCATCATTTATGTGGACAAGTTCTGAGGACTGCACTGAGGTTCTTTGTAAGTGTGATGCAGAAAAAAGAAAGGTCTTGCAAAAGAGCTTGTTTATGCCAGCTGCAATAGGTTGAGTAGATGTCCAACCATTTGCTATTACAACATTTTATGGATTAGAAATACAATGCTGTTTCCTTAACATGATAAATAATAACACATTCAAAACAATGTCCAGCATTATAATAAAATAGTGGAACACAGAATGCATTCCCATCAAAATTGTTTACAAAACAAGGATGCCTAGTTTCGCCCTTCTCACTTAACAGCGTCCTGGAAGTTCCGTTGCTTTACCTCTTATCTTTGATATCTATCTTATTTTATTCATGCTCTTATCACAATCTTCCATAGAACAGGCACTCACTAGAAGTTAAAAAAATTTTTTTTTTTGCTTGGTGTATATTTTTTTCTCCCAGACTGGGTTCTTAGCTTCTCTTTGGCATGTTGTGTTTCTCTTTCTGTTTTCTGTAGTGTACGTGGCTGATTCTAGCTTGCTTGTGTTGAACGTGGACAGGTCTTTTTTTTTTTTTTTTGCGGTACGCGGGCCTCTCACTGCTGTGGCCTCTCCCATTGAGGAGCACAGGCTCCGGAAGCGCAGGCTCAGCGGCCATGGCTCACGGGCCCAGCCGCCCTGCGGCATATGGGATCCTCTCGGACCGGGGCACGAACCCATGTCCCCTGCATCAGCAGGCGGACTCCCAACCACTGCGCCACCAGGGAAGCCCCAATGGACAGATCTTTTGAGACCTTCAGTTCTTTCTGAGACACTGATGGTGAATTCTCCATGACTTCTTCCATCCCTGATGCTTGCATGTCTCACCTCCAAGCTAGAGGGTGGAGCTAAAATTTGCTTTCCATCCACTCTTCTGAGACTGAGGGCAGAAAGAGTAGGAGCAGACCTCCACTGCAGCTGTGTGCAGCCTTTGTAACCTAGGTTTTACTCTCCTGAAATGATGTTACAAATCTGGTACCAGGAATTAATCCACCTTGTTGGCCATGCCTCCTGTTCTCATGGTGAGATACCACTGGATTCCTGATAGTTCCCTGGGGCTCTTCCTGTTTCTAGCGAGATCTTGAAGTTGGGGTCTACACTGTGAGGAGTGTTTCTTTGAGCTGCTTACTTACCTCTTGAGTCCGTTTAACCACAGGCTGGGGAGTATTAGTGAGAGGTCTCAGGAATTTGTCCAATCTCCTTCTTTCTGGGTTCGGTTGTGGCGGGTAGAGGGCTGCAGTGGGCTCAGAAGCTGAGCTTTGACCTGTCAGAATGTTTTGTCTCTTTCCTCAATAGCCACATTTTGAAGTTTATAACTTGTAGTTATACCCCTTTTCCTATTCTGTTGCTGCTGGTGAATTTTCAGAGGTGTTAGTTTTGTGTGTGTGTGTGATGGTCATCTGACAGAGCAAACAGGTGAGACAATATAAGAACACATTTTCAAAAATAATAATTTTTCAGTGGGATGGGCAGCTAGCCTTACCAGGTGATAAAAGGTATTACAAAATTATAGCAATTAAAATAGAATATTGGTTTGTGACCACCTAGAGGGATGGGATAGGGAGGGATGGGATAGAGAGGGTGGGAGGGAGAAGCCAGAGGGAGGAGATATGGGGATATATGTATATGTATAGCTGATTCACTTTGTTATAAAACAGAAACTAACACACCACTGTAAAGCAATTATACTCCAATAAAGATGTTAAAAAAATAAATAAGGGCTTCCCTGGTGGCGCAGTGGTTGAGAGTCCGCCTGCCGATGCAGGGGACGCGGGTTCGTGCCCCGGTCCGGGAGGATCCCACATGCCGCGGAGCGGCTGGGCCCGTGACCCATGGCCGCTGGGCCTGCGCGTCCAGAGCCTGTGCTCTGCAACGGGAGGGGCCGCAGCGGTGAGAGGCCCGCGTACCACAAAAAAAAAATAAATAAATAAATAAAATAGAGTATTGCTGGCATATGAATAGAAAGATTAAAAAGTTTAATATGTGATTAAGAAAACAAACAACATAATCCAAAAATGAGCAGAAAACCTAAATAGACATTCCTCCAAAGAAGACATAAAGATGGCCAAGACATACAGATGTTCAACATCACTAATTATTAGAGAAATGCAACTCAGAACTACAATGAGGTATCACCTCACACCAGTTAGAATGGGCATCATCAGAAAATCTACAAACAACAAATACTGGAGAGGGTGTGGAGAAAAGGGAACCCTCTTGCACTGTTGGCGGGAATGTAGATTGATAGAGCCACTATGGAGAACAGTGTGGAGGTTCCTTAAAAAACTAAAAATAGAACTACCATATGATCCAGCAATCCCACTACTGGGCATATACCCAGAGAAAACCATAATTCAAAAAGACACATGCACCTCAATGTTCATTGCAGCACTATTTACAATAGCCAGGTCATGGAAACAACCTAAATGCCCATCGACAGACAAATGGATAAAGAAGATGTGGTACATATATACAATGGAATATTAGCCATAAAAAGGAATGAAATTGGGTCATTTTTAAAGATGTGGATGGATCTAGAGACT
Source organism: Phocoena sinus (assembly GCF_008692025.1). NCBI lineage: Eukaryota > Metazoa > Chordata > Mammalia > Artiodactyla > Phocoenidae > Phocoena > Phocoena sinus. Next base: position 63,897,255 of record NC_045766.1, read on the forward strand.
ATCATACAGAGTGAAGTAAGTCAGAAAGAGAAAAATAAATACCATATATTAACGCATATATGTGGAACCTAGAAAAATGGTACAGATGAACTGGTTTGCAGGGCAGAAATAGAGACACAGATGTAGAGAACAAATGTATGGACACCGAGGGGGGAAAGTGGCAGAAGGAGGGTGGTGTGATGAATTGGGAGATTGGGATTGACATATATACACTAATATGTATAAAATAGATAACTAATAAGAACATGCTGTATAAAAAAATATAATAAAATTCAAAACAAAAAAAATAAAATGTTTAATATGTGGTAAAAGAAGCTTTATACGTTTTGGTTATTTAGAGCAAAGGAATATTCTTCGCTTTTTCCTCATACATGCTTGAAAAATATTGCAAAAAGATCAGATAGTTAAATCAACTGAAAGTGGAACACAAAACTATTAAAAACACTCTAAATGTACATAAAAGTGGCTATCAAGTCTCTAAATGGGGAAAGAGACTCTCTGAGATGAGAGAAGAAACAATAGAGGAAAAGATAAACAGATGTGATGCATAAAGCTTTAAACATGTGCTTTTTAAAAAAATATATAAGGCAATTATTTTCAACAGAATTACAAAACAATCAATTTGCAATAAATGTTACATGTTAATACCTTTACTATAAGGAGGTCAAACAAATCAGTAAGAAAAACATAATGTCCCCAATAAACACATGGGCAAGAACAAGAAGAGACAAGCCACAAGATGGAAAAAATAAATGAATTATAAATTTATGCTCATGCATTTTCTCTCTAATAAATACAAATTAAAACAACAAAGTTATGCCATATCATTTTCAACTATACAACCAATAAAAGATTGTTTTAGGGAATTCCCTGGGGGTCCAGTGGTTAGGACTCTGAGCTCCCACTGCAGGGGGCCTGGGTTTGACCCCTGGCTGGGAACTAGGATCCCACAAGCCGAGCGGCCAAAAATAAATTGATTTAAGTGGTAATATTTAATGTGGAAGTGGAGACATGAATTTGGTATCTTTATATAATTTTGCTGAGGTTATTAATTTTACAGCTCTTTGGAAACACATTTTTCACATTTTATCATGGACATTTAAAATGTTCATACATTTTGCCCAGTAATTAAATTCCTGAGATTATGTGTGAAGGAAATAATCCTAAATGTAGAAAAAAAATCTCTAGGTGCAAAGATATTTATTGCAGTATTATTCATAAGGAGAAATATTGGAAACAAGCTAAATATTCAATAATGGAGGGATGGTTAAAATTATAGTATGGTTGCATGATGAGATTTTTACGTCCATAATCAATGATATTTTCAAATAGTTTTTAATTACCCAAGAAATGCTTATATAATTGTATTAAGCAAAAAAAGGATATAGGTTGTGGTGTATGATTATAAATACAGTATGTATAGAAAAACAGTGGAAGAAAAACCCACAAAAATACTAAAAAATACAGTTATCTTTTGGTAGTGTAATTGACAGTACTTAACAGTACTTGTTTCTCCTTCTTATACTTTTTTATTGTCAAGACTCTCAGTTACAAGTAAGAGAAACCCAATACCAAACAGCGTGAGCAAAAATAGGAACTTATTTGTCAAGTAACCAAAAATTAGGGGGATAGAGCATTCTTGAGTCTAAATCCAGGGGCTCCATTGACATGGTCATGAGTCTAACTGTCCTCTCATTTTATCTTATCTCTGCTTCGTTTAGCGTACTGATAAAATTTTTTCCTTGCTGCAGACCCTGGCTTCTTTTGTGAGACCAGATAAGTTGACTTAAAAAGATTTCTAATTCTGTCATTCTTATAGATCTCTATCCCAGAGCTAAAGAAATGTTTGCTTTTCTGATGGATATAGATCTAGCTCCTCTGTAGTTTGTGATTATCTTGATTAGGCCACGTGCCCACCTTGATCTAAGGGGCACATACCCACCTCTGCTGTGCATAGTGGGGTCAGGGAAAACGTGTGCCTGGAGTTAATCTCACCTGAATCACTTTCAGTGCACGGTCCACGGAAAGAGTGCTTCCAATATGTGAGGAAAGACAGCATTTTTTGTATAACCAACAAGTATCACTTAAACAAATTGAAAAAAAAACCCTTGATTTTTAAGAGCAAACTATCACCACCCACCCATTTCCACCTCCACTCTCTCATGGAAGGAAAAAAAATCCAGCATTATTCAGATTTGACTGGTAAGAGTATGTCATTTTTGGCATCTAAACTCAAGGAACAAAACCAATGCATTAAATTAACAAAAAAGCAATAATTCTTATAAATGAAAGGGATACACAGTTATAAGTTTGGAAGTGTCAAACCTAGCAATAAAATGAAAGCTATTTAGAGGTAAAGCTCATAATACTGGAGAAAAATATTAAGTCTTGAGTTCTGATAAAGGAAAACCAAGTTTCTAGCTAAAATGCTGACCCACCCTCAAAAACAAACAAACCAATCAAACTAAAGCAAAACAAAACAAAAAACAGGAGAGTGGGCTTCTGTCCAGCAGCACAGTGTTAGGGGTTCTGATAGGTATTTGGGGACCATTCCACTCACTAGGCTTTCTGCATAGCATTTTCTTGCCAAGGGAACTGCTATTCTCATGGGAACAGTAGCTGAAGGCTTATTAGGTAAGTAAGCAGTACTGGAGGCCAAGACTCAGGACAGTCTTACCCCATGAAATAATTCATGTTAATTATTGCATCAGTAGTTTTTCTTTTCATTGCTTAGTAACATTTCATTGCATGGATATAGCACAATTTGTTTATCCAGCCATTTGAGACTTTTCCAGTATTTGGCTATTATGAATAAATCTGTTATGAAACTGTGTACAATTTCTTTTTGTGGACATATATTGCTATTTTTCTTGAGTGAATATCTAGAAGTAGAATTTATGGGCCAAATGGTAAGGGAAAATTTAACTTTTTAAGAAGCCATCAAACTCTTCCAAAGTAGTTTTACCATTTTAAATTTCCACAGGCAGCATATGAGAGTTCCAGGTGCTCCATGTCCTTGTCAACACTTATTTTCAGTCTTTTTACTTTTAGCTAGATTAGTGTGTGTGAAGTGAGAGTTCACCTTGTTTTTTTGTTTTATTTTTAATTAATTAATTTTTATTTTTGGCTGTGTTATGTCTTCGTTGCTACCCATGGGCTTTCTCTAGTTGCGGTGAACAGGGGCTACTCTTCATTGTGTTGAGCAGGCTACTCACTATGGTGGCTTCTCTTGTTGTGGACGGAGCATGGGCTGTAGGCACATGAGCTTCAGTAGTTGTGGCACACGAGCTCAGTAGTTGTGGCTCTAAGGCTCTAGAGTGCAGGCTCAGTAGTTGTGGCTCAGGGGCTTAGTTGCTTCGTGGCATGTGGGATCTTCCCGGACCAGGGCTCGAACCCGTGTCCCTGACATTGGCAGGTGGATTCTTAACTTCGCTACCAGGGAAGTCCTGTTTTGCTCATTTTAAAATTGGATTGTTTGTCTTATTATTGAGTTGTGTTTATATATTACAAATACAAGTCATTTATCAGATATATGCATCATAAATATTTTCTCCTAACCTCTGGTTTGCTATTTTATTTTCTTAATTGTGTCTTTTGAAGAGCAAAACTTAAAACATTTGATGGAGTCCAGTTTATCATTTTTAAAAAATAGTTTTATAGTTTCTTTATATGTACTGAATCCTTAAGAATTTTTTGCCTATCCCAATGTTGAAAAAAACTTTCTCCTGTGTTTTTTAAAATAGTTTTATTGAGATATAATTTATATGCCATACAATTCGCTGACTGTAGAGTAGAATTCAGTGATATTTTAGTATATTTACAGAGTTGTGCAACCATCACCACCATCTAATTTTATAATATTTTCCTTCCCCCTAAAAGAAACCCTGTAACCATCAACAGTCATTCCCTAATCTCAATCCAATCTTATCTCTCATACCTCCCAGCCTAGGCAAACAATAATCTACTTTCGGTATCTATAGATTTGCATATTCAGAACATTTCATGTAAATGTACTCATAACCTGTGGTCTTTTGTGACTGGCTTATTTCACTTAACATAATATTTTCATGGTTCCTCAATACTGTAGCATATATCAGTACTTTATTCCTTTTTTATTATGGAATAATATTCCATTGTATGGATATAAGCCTATTTTATTCGCACATTTATCAATTGATGGGTATTTGGGTTGTTCCCACTTTTTGGCTGTTGTGAATGCTGTTGCTATATATGAATGTTCATATATATGTTTTGGTGTTGGTATATGTTTTCATTTCTCTTGGGTATATATCTAGAAGTAGAATTTCTGGGTCAAATGGTATTGAATTTTCAGCACATCTTATGCAGATTTTGTTATATTTATTTTTAAGTATTTCATGTTTTAAATAGTATAATTGGCATTGTTTCTATAAATTTCAATATCCAGCTGTTCGTTGCTAGTACATGAAAGTATAATTGGTTTTTGTATATTGGTCTTGTATTCTGTGACCTTGCTAGACTCACTTATTAGTTCTAGTTGCTTTTGTCGTGGACTATCAGGGATCTTCTGTGTACAGGATCATGATTAATTTTATTTTTTCCTTTCTAATATATGCCTTTATTTTTCCTTTTCTTCCTATATTGATTTAGTACAATGTTGAATAGATATGGGGAGAGTGGATACCTTTCTCTTGTTCTTGAGAAACATTAAGCATTCTTTCTGTCACCATTGAGGACGATATTAGCTGCAGTTTTTTTTGTTTTTTTTGTATTTTTTACATAAACCCTTTTCAGATTGAGGAAGTTCCCTTCTATTTATAATTTGCTGAGAGTTATTTTTTAAATCATGAGTGGGTGTTGCATTTTTTAAAAATAAATTTATTTATTTTTGGCTGTGTTGGGTCTTCATTGCTGCTCTCAGGCTTTCTCTAGTTGTGGTGAGCGGGGGCTACTTTTTGTTGCCGTGCGCAGGCTTCTCATTGCAGTGGCTTCTCTTGTTGTGGAGCACAGGCTCTAGGCTCACGGGCTTCAGTAGTTGTGGCTTGTGGGCTCTAGAGTGCAGGCTCAAGTAGTTGTGGTGCACGGGCTTAGTTGCTCTGCGGCACGTGAGATCTTCCTGGACCAGGGCTCGAACCCGTGTCCCCTGCATTGGCTGGTGGCTTCTTAACCACTACGCCACCAGGGAAGTCCCGAGTGTTGCATTTTTGCAGATATTTTTAGGGGGCAGGGGATCTTTTAAGATGATCACATGATTTTCCTTCCTCTCTCTGTAAATATGGTAAATTGCACTGATTACTTTCCAAATGTTAAACCAACTTTTTTTTTCCCCCTGGAATAAACCTCATTTGATCATGTTGTAATAGCCTTGGTGTATTGCTGGATCTGATTTTGTTACTGAACCGTACTTGGGCCCACTTGCTTGCATGGAGTAAAGCCAATCTACTGACACCAGGTTGTGGTGAAGGAAAGTGCAGCATTTATCGCAAGGCCAACCAAGCAAGGAGTAAATATAGTGGTCTGGGTTGCTGTAACAGAATGCCATAGACTAGGTGACTAAAATAATAGAAATGTATCTCTCACAGTTCTGGAAGCTGGGAAGTCTGAGATCAGGGTGCCAGCATGGTCATCAGGTCTGGGGAGGGTCTTCTTCCTGGTTTGCAGATGGCTGTCTTCTTGCTGGGTCCTCACATGATGGAGAGAGAGAGATCATCTCTCTTGTCTCTTCTAATAAGAGCACTAATCCCATTCATGAAGACTCTACCCTCATGACCTAAATAACCTCCCAGAGGTCCCACCTCCGAATACCATCCCACTGGGGATTTAGGCTTCAACATATGAATTCTGGGAGGACACAAGCATGCAGTCCATAGCAGGGTATCACAGTGATCTATCTGCATAATACTTATACCTAGAAATCAAACATGTTGACAGATGTGTATATAAATGGAGCAAAATGTCTGCCTCTTTTGGAGAATTTTGTCAGGGCCCAAATAACTCGGAAACTTCAACTCTGGGCTGGTTGTCTCAGTATTAATTACAGCCAGAACATGGACATGAGAAGAATGCCTCACAGACCCATGCATGGGTTTGAATGATGTTATTAACCGAGTAAACTTTATAAAATCCAGGCTTATGAAAGTTTAACTGTTTTCTATAATTTGAGCTTGTAGAAAACTTCCTTAATATTCCACTGCTGCACACACGCAGCTGTTGACTGTCTGAGGTCTGGCACAGGGTGAGTCACTATTCAGTTAGGAGTTGAAGTAGCAGCTCTTTCTCAGATTCACACATTCCTTTTGACTTATTGGCAGCAAGATATTATCTAGTTCATAGTCTTGCTTACTTGGCAGACACATTTATTTTAGTAAATAGGAATACCTCAAATCTGAATCCTAAAGACAAAGACCTTACTGTCTTCCTTATTCATGACAAAATTACAGCTACAAAAGGGAAGCATGAACTCTGGTATTCAAATGAAGAAAAAGTTCTATTGAGTTATTTTCCCACCCTGGAAAACTTTCTCTCAGAGAACAATTTCATGATGGATGATTCTATGAGGAATGCTACAATGCTGTAAATGTCTGCATGCCAAACTGCTTTCAACGAGTGAATGTTTTCTCTGGAAAATGGAAATTGTGACACAGTCCAGGCAATAGCATACTCCCTGTCTTCTGTAATAAAGGGAAGGTTCGCTGACAGGAACTCAGGTGTAATAGAGATAGAAATATGCCTGATTTCCCAGATACAACAAAAGAAGCTACCATTGCCCCCCATCTTTTCCTACTATAGTGCATGGTCATAAAAAATTCATATTTATTGAGAGATGTCTTTATTTATTTATTTATTTTATAAATAAATTTATTTTATTTATTTATTTTATAAATAAATTTATTTATTTTATTTATTTATTTTTGTCTGTGTTGGGTCTTCATTGCTGCACGTGGGCTTTCTCTAGTTGCGGTGAGTGGGGGCTAACTCTTCGTTGCGGTACGTGTGCTTCTCATTGCGGAGCATGGGCTCTAGGCGCGCGGGCTTCAGTAGCTGGGGTGTGCAGGCTTAGTTGCTCTGCAGCACGTGGGATCTTCCTGGACCAGGGCTCGAACCTGTGTTCTCTGCATTGGCAGGCAGATTCTTAACCGCTGCGCCACCAGGGAAGCCCAAGAGGGACGTCTTTAAAATGTGTAGGGAGTTACAACCCTCACAGTGAACATGAGAACTGAGATGTGAATCTGTTTCCTTTGCTGGTCTTCAGTTATCTTTCTTGAACATGAACTTTTCCCCTGGCTGAGTATCATCCACTATCTGAAGATGGATATTTTCCCTTCAGTGTAGACACTGATGCAAGCCAACTATTTTGGATATACTCAAAATTCTTAAAAAAAGGATTTGTCAAGGGTAATTTTAAAGAATCTGGCTATTGCCTTCAGCACTGTGACAGAGACTACTGGAACTCACTGATATCTGCATGCTCCTCTGTATCTCTCAGGCTCCTTGTGACTACCTTGGACCTATGAGGAGGTCTGGCCAATGGAATGTAAACAGAGATGGGTGCCCCTTCCAGGCTGAAATAATAAAGTGTCTCATGTACCTTCCCACACACTGTGTTCTCCTCCATAGTGGGAGTAGAGGCCAAAGGTTAATGATGGATGGATGATGGTAGAGTCACAAGATGGAGGATTCTGTACCCCAGAGCCACATTTTGGAGGAGAGCTTCCATAGAGAGCTCCCCAACTTATATCAGACTATGACATGAGTAAGAAATAAACCTTTACTAAGATTTATTGTGTTGTGAAATTTTAGGGGTGATTTATTACTGCTGCTAGCATTTCTTATTCCTATCGATGCCAACTTCTCATCTAAACTGTCACTCCCGGGTAAACTCAATACTCCCTCCACGTTTCCTCAAGATGAAATACAGCAAGTTCTTGAATGCAGTCCTGGAAGTAAACATGTAATTGTCAAAGATCTGATATCAAGTTTTTTGTTCAACTTTCTCATAACTTTGGTAAAAGGATTTATCCTGCTAAAAAGTGATCTTTAAGATACTTTATGTACTATTTTGGGAATATACTATGATAACATTTGCTGATTCTTGATTTATACAATTAAGTTAAACATATCAATTTCATTGTGTTCTGAAATTAGTACTATGACTTTCAGATGTCTCTTAGATACCTTTGAGAAACCTTGTCTTCTTCCCAGGGTGGAAGGCATATAATAACTAGATGGCCTTGAAATGTAACAGTGATATTTTTTCTGTTCATCCACTTATCCATTCAACAAAACTGTATTGACCACCAACTATTATGCAGGAACTGTGCTGTCCAACTTAGCAGCCTCTAACGATATGTGGACTCTTTTTTAAATTTAAGTTTAAATTACTCTAAATAAAATAAATTAAATTAAAAATTCAGTTCTTTAGTAATATCTACCACATTTAAAGTGTTTAATAGCCATATGTAACTAGCAGCTATCTTACTGGACAACACAGAGGAACATTACCATCATCCAGAAAGTTTCACTGGACAGCATTCATCTAGAAAAAAGATGGATACAATATTCATAATTTCCCTTTAATGTAATCATTGTTTCCATCAAAATGATAAAATATGCTTTAGGCTGCCAGAGAAGTCAGGAAATCTGTGTATTGGAGATAACATTTGCATTTATTCTTAAAAAATGAGAGGGAATTTGCTATATTGCAATAAGAGAGAAGAGCAGATACAAAGTCAAAGAAGCATAAATGGGCTAATAAGGGAAGGTGAGAAGTTCAATGTGACTGGAGAGAAATATAGGTAAGAGAAAAGAGCAGAGATGAGATTGGGCGTGGCAAGAGCAGGCAAAGTAGAGACGGGTACAGTAGAGAGTTTGGACTTCATCTTTTGGTGATGGGAAGCCAACAAAATCTTTTAAGCAGGAGAATAATAACATCAGACTGGCATTGTATGAAGGTCACTTGCTGGTAGTATTGATGATGAAAGATCAGATTGGAGGCTATGGGTCCCAGCAGGTGAAGACAAAAGCAGTAGTAGTTGAATTGAAGAGGAAAGCCTCAATTTTAGAGATATTTCTATATTAGAATTATAAAGTTAGAATGTACATAATTTAGACCACCTTTTTCTGCTTAATCAAGTGGAGTGTCAGAAGGAGCCAGTGAAAGGAGAAGTAAGACCGTGTGTTACGTACGGGTGTATGTCTCAGTCTCTACTCAGAGACAGCAAACAAGCATAGATTTTGGCACACTTATCTATCCTGACACTCAGGCTGTGCTCTTGAGAAAGTGGTGTGTACATAAGTTCATTCAGAGAAATTCTCTGTGTCCTCCCTAATGTTTGGACATTTTGAAGTTACAAGAAGGCCACTCTTTCCTAGGAAGTCTATTTCATTAAAGGGACTCTTTTGATGTTACCTCTGTGTTGAGAATTATTACCTTTTAACACATTTATTTTGTCATCTAAACTTTCCATACTGTACTGTGAGTTATTTTAACACACGGCACATCTATCTATGTTGAGGGATGATGCTATGAGTAGTAACAGGTGAGGTGTTTGGAAGTTACGTAAGCATGAGCCTTACAAAAATGTCTTCTAGGGCTTCCCTGGTGGCGCAGTGGTTGAGAGTCCGCCTGCCGATGCAGGGGACACGGGTTCGTGCCCCGGTCTGGGAAGATCCCGCATGCCGCGGAGCGGCTGGGCCCGTGAGCCATGGCCGCTGAGCCTGCGCGTCCGGAGCCTGTCCTCCGCAACGGGAGAGGCCACAACAGTGAGAGGCCCGCGTAACGCATAAAAAAAAAAAAAAAAAAAAAAATGTCTTCTAAAGCTGAGGGGTGCTGGTTGATGAAGAGCTTTTGGGAGCAGATGACCGCTGATAAGAGCCTTGTTCCTCAATTCTGATGAGATTTTGGATTCACTTTTCAGTCTATCTAAGTAAAATTTCAGGTTGCTTATGGTTTCTCAGAGAAGAGCAGGAAGAGTTAACACTGGAGTCAGTTGGTCAGTTTAACCAGAGGCACCACTTCCCTTTGTCATTTTATCACTGAGCCTGGTTTCCTCCTCTACTGGGTAAACATCCTTTTCTTATCCCTGTTTTTCCTCCAAGTCAGCACTTTCCTAATGATTTCCTGTTTCTGAGAAAAATCTTACTGAGATCAAATATGAAATCAAGCGGGAAGAATTAGTAAGGCCTGCCATGGCAAGAGATTTTGAAGTCCCAGGACATGTCTGGGTTATGGGAAGTTCAGGAATCAGAAGAAGGTGGAATGTCCTCAGCCTGCTATCCATTCCTTCCCCATAGGACTGTCTGCAGCGATAGGAGACCGTTAGGGATGAAAAGTTCTCCATGAAAGTTTCTATATACAGCCCTGTGGAAAAATAGCACATAAGCCCCTCTTCTAAAATGGAGGAAGATTAAGATCAGAAATAAACATTTCTCATTTCAGAATGTCAGAACGTCAGGCAGAATGTCCTAATTAGTATAAGGATCTTCTCCACTACTGAAGGCTAAAAATGCTTCAAAGTAAATACATGTCTGTTGCCTCCTTCATGCTGCTGTAAATTTTCTTGAGCCACTAACAGTTTTGTTAGGGGAAGAGTCTTCTCTTAAGTGAGCATAGATTTGATAGCTTCTTTTCCTTATATGCAGAATAAATCTTCTTTTTGCTGTTCTGTTTTGTTTTGAATGCTTTTGTTACATTGTTTCTATTATAATGTCATAAACTAGTGTCTAGTAGGAAAACTGATAATAGATTCAAACTATTTGTTGATGTAAAATGCTAAGCTGTAAGTTTACTAATCCTTTCTTTTTTTAATTTAATTTTTTAAACATCTTTATTGGAGTATAAATGCTTTACATTGTTGTGGTAGTTGCTGCTGTATAACAATGTGAATCAGCTATATGTATACATATATCCCCATATCCCCTCCCTCTTGTGTCTCCCTCCCACTCCCCCTATCTCACCCCTCTAGGTGGTCACAAAGCACCAAGCTGATCTCCCTGTGCTATACGGCTGCTTCCCATTAGCTATCTATTTTACATTTGGTAGTGTATATATGTCAATGTCACTCTCTCACTTCGTCCCAGCTTCCCCTTCCCCCTCTGCGTGTCCTCAAATGCATTCTCTACATCTGCGTCTTTATGCCTGTCCTGCCCCTAGGTTCATCAGAACCATTTTTTTTTCTATTAGATTCCATATATATGTGTTAGCATACGGTATTGTTTTCCTCTTTCTGACTTACTTCACTCTGTATGACAGACTCTAAGTCCATCCACCTCACTACAAATAACTCAATTTCCTTTCTTTTTATGGCTGAGTAATATTCCATTGTATATATGTGCCACATCTTTTTTATCCACTCATCTGTCAATGGACACTTATGTTGCTTCCATGTCCTGGCTATTGCAAATAGTGCTGCAGTGAACATTGGTGTGCGTGTGTCATTTTTTTTTTTTTTTTTTTTGCCGTACGCGGGCCTCTCACTGCTGTGGCCTCTCCCGTTGCAGAGCACAGGCTCCGGACGTGCAGGCTCAGCGGTCATGGCTCACGGGCCCAGCCGCTCCACGGCATGTGGGATCTTCCCGGACTGGGACATGAACCTGTGTCCCCTGTATCAGCAGGCAGACTCTCAACCACTGCGCCACCAAGGAAGCCCTATTTTTAGTTTTTAAAGGAACCTCCATACTGTTCTCCATAGTGGCTGTATCAATTTACATTCCCACCAACAGTGCAAGAGGGTTCCCTTTCCTCCACACCGTCCCCAGCATTTACTGTTTGTTGATTTTTTGATTATGGCCATTCTGACTGGTGTGAGGTGATACCACATTGTAGTTTTGATTTGCATTTCTCTAATGATTAGTGACATTGAGCATCCTTTCATGTATTTGTTGGCAAACTGTATATCTTCTTTGGAGAAATGTCTATTTAGGTCTTCTGTTCATTTTTGGATTGGGGTGTTTGTTTTATTTGATATTGAGCTGCATGAGCTGCTTGTATATTTTGGAGATTAATCCTTTGTCAGTTGCTTCATTTGCAAATATTTTCCCTCATTCTGAAGGTTGTCTTTTCATCTTGTGTATGGTTTACTTTGCTGTGCAAAAGCATTTAAGTTTCATTAGGTTCCATTTGTTTATTTTTGTTTTTTACTTCCATTTCTCTAAGAGGTGGGTCAAAAAGGATTTTGCTGTGATTTATGTCATAGAGTGTTCTGCCTATGTTTTCCTCTAAGAGTTTTATAGTGTCTGGCCTTATATTTGGATCTTTGTATGGAAACACAAAAGACCCCAAATAGCCAAAGAAATCTTGAGAAAGAAAAACAGAGCTGGAGGAATCAGACTCCCTGACTTCAGACTATACTACAAAGCTACAGTAATCAAGACAGTATGGTACTGGCACAGAAACAGAAATATAGATCAATGCAACAGGATACAAAGCCCAGAGGAAAACCTGCGCACATATGGTCACCTTAACTTTGATAGAGGAAGCAAGAATATACAATGGAGAAAAGACAGCCCCTTCAATAAGTGGTGCTGGGAAAACTGGACAGCTACATGTAAAAGAATGAAATTAGAATACTTTCTAACACCATACACTAATCCTTTCTTAAAGCTGCACTGTATTAAAACCTGTAAGAGGTGTAACAGTTCAATTTAGCATGTGGTTAAGGTGAACACTTTTCTTGGTCACCTTCTTATAGGAGTAGAAATATAAGTGATTCTGGCAGTTACCCTGAATACTAAACACAATGGAAAACCTTCGCTTTCTTTAAAATGGCTTTGGTAGTCCCGGCAAATCATCCTTTCCTCTATTAATATTAAACACACAGCGACTGAACCAGTTATGCTTGCTGAGACAGGTTGTGCTACACAGGTAATGCACAAAGCCAAGCTTGCAGTAGGCAACATAAATGATGTGTTGGACCAGTCCATCCCATCAGGAAACTTGCACAAGTCTCTTAGATAGCCTCATCCACCAGAGGGCAGACAGCAGAAGCAAGAAGAACTACCATCCTGCAGCCTGTGTAACAAAAACCACATTCACAGAAAGATAGACAAGAGGAAAAGGCAGAGGGCTATGTACCAGATGAAGGAACAAGATCAAACCCCAGAAAAACAACTAATTAAGGGGAGATAGGCAACCTTCCAGAAAAAGATTCAGAATAATGATAGTGTAGATGATCCAGGACCTTGGAAAAAGAATGGAGGCAAAGATTGGGAAGATGCAAGAAATGCTTAATAGAGCTTCCCTGGTGGCGCAGTGGTTGAGAGTTCGCCTGCAAGTGCAGGGGCCGCGGGTTCGTGCCCTGGTTTGAGAAGATCCCATACGCCACAGAGTGGCTGGGCCCGTGAGCCATGGCCACTGAGCCTGCGTGTCCAGAACCTGTGCTCCACTATGGGAGAGGCCACAGCAGTGAGAGGCCCGCGTACCACAAAAAAAAAAAAAGAAAAGAAAAAGAAATGCTTAAAGATCTAGAAGAATTAAAGAACATACAAACAGAGGTGAACAACACAATAACTGAAGTGAAAACTACACTAGAAGGAATCAATAGTAGAATAACTGAGACAGAAAACTGGATAAGTGACCTGGAAGACAGAATGGTGGAATTCACTGCTGCAGACCAGAATTAAGAAAAAAGAATAAAAGGAAATGAAGACAGCCTAAGAGACCTCTGGGACAACATTAAATGCAACAACATTCACATTATAGTGGTCCCAGAAGGAGAAGAGAGAGAGAAAGGACCTGAGAAAATATTTGAAGACATTATAGTCAAAAACTTCCCTAATATGAGAAAGGAAATAGCCACCCAAGTCCAGGAAGCACAAGAGTTCCATACAGGATAAACCCAAGGAGAAACACGGTGAGACACATAGTAATCAAATTGGCAAAAATTAAAGACAAAGAAAAATTATTGAAAGCAGCAAGGGAAAAATGACAAATAACATACAAGGGAACTCCCATAAGGATAACAGCTGATTTCTCAGCGGAAACTCTACAAGCCAGAAGAGAGTGGCATGATATACTTAAAGTGATGAAAGGGATGAACCTACAATGAAAATTACTCTACCCAATAAGGATCTCATTCACATTTGATGGAGAAATGAAAAGCTTTACAGACAAGCAAAAGCTAAGAGAATTCAGCCCCACCAAACCAGCTCTACAACAAATGCTAAAGGAACTTCTCTAAGTGGGAAACACAAGAGAAGAAAAGGACCTACAAAATCAAACCCAAAACATTAAGAAAATGTTCATAGGAACATACATATTGATAATTACCTTAAACGTGAATAGATTAAATGCTCCAACCAAAGAACACAGGTTGCTGAAAGGATACAAAAACAAGACCCATATATATGCTGTCTACAAGAGACCCACTTCAGACCAAGGGACACATACAACTGAAAGCGAGGGGATGGAAAAAGATATTCCATGCAAATGGAAATCAAAAGAAAGCTAGAGTAGCAATACTCATATCAGATAAAATAGACTTTAAAATAAAGAATGTTACAAGAGACAAGAAAGGGCACTACATAATGATCAAGGGATCAATCCAAGAGGAAGATATAACAATTATAAATACATATGCACCCAATATAGGAGCACCTCAATACATAAGGCAACTGCTAACAGCTGTAAAAGAGGAAATCGACAGTAACACAATAATAGTGGGGGACTTTAACGCCTCACTTACACCAATGGACAGATCATCCAGACAGAAAATTAATAAGGAAACACAACCTTTAAATGACACAATAGACCAGATAGGTTTAACTGATCTTTATAGGACATTCCATCCAAAAACCGCAGATTACACTTTCTTCTCAAGTGCGCATGGAATATTCTCCATGATACATCACATCTTGGGTTACAAATCAAGCCTCAGTAAATTTAAGAAAATTGAAATCATATCAAGCACCTTTTCTGACCACAACGCTATGAAATTAGAAATCAATTACAGGGGGAAAAAAACGTATAAAGCACAAACACATGGAGGCTAAACAATATGTTACTAAATAACCAAGAGATCACTGAAGAAATCAAAGAGGAAATAACCAAATACCTAGAGACAAATGACAATCAAAACACGATGATCCAAAACCTATAGGATGCAGCAAAAGCAGTTCTGAGAGGGAAGTTTATAGCTATACAAGCCTACCTCAAGAAACAAGAAAAATCTCAAATAAACAGTCCAACCTTACACCTAAAGGAACTAGAGAAAGAAGAACAAACGAAACCTAAGGTTAGCAGAAGGAAAAAAATCATAAAGATCAGAGCAGAAAAAAAATGAAATAGAAACAAAGAAAACAATTGCAAAGCTCAATAAAACTAAAAGCTGGTTCTTTGAGAAGATAAACAAAATTGATAAACCATTAGCCAGACTCATGAAGAAAAACAGGGAGAGGACTCATCAATAAAATTAGAAATGAAAAAGGAGAAGTTACAAAAGACACTGCAGAAATACAAAGCATCCTAAGAGACTACTACAAGCAGCTCTATGCCAATAAAATGGACAACCTGGAAGAAATGGACAAATTATTAAGAGGTATAACCTTCCAAGACTGAACCAGGAAGAAACAGAAAATATGAACAGACCAATCACAGTAATGAAATTGAAACCATGATTAAAAATCTTCTAACAAACAAAAGTCCAGGACCAGATGGCTTCACAGGTGAATTCTATCAAACATTTAGAGAAGAGCTAACACCCATCCTTCTCAAACTCTTCCAAAGAATTTCAGAGGAAGGAACACTCCCAAACTCATTCCATGAGGCCACCATCACCCTGATACCAAAACCAGACAAAGATACTACAAAAAAGAAAATTACAGACCAATATCACTGATGAATATAGATGCAAAAATCCTCAACAAAATACTAGCAAATAGAATCCAACAACACATTAAACGGATCATACACCATGATCAAGTGGGATTCATCTCAGGGTTGCAAGGATTCTTCAATATACACAAATCAATCAATGTGATACACCATATTGACAAATTGAAGGCGAAAAACCATATGATCATCTCAATAGGTGCAGGAAAAGCTTTTGACAAAATTCAACACCAGTTTATGATAAAAACTCTCCAGAAAGTGGGCATAGAGGGAACCTACCTCAACATAATAAAGGCCATATACAACAAACCCACAGCAAACATCATTCTCAATGGTGAAAAACTGAAAGCATCTCCTCTAAGATCAGGAACAAGACAATGATGTCCACTCTCACCACTATTATTCCACATAGTTTTGGAAGTCCTAGCCACAGCAATCAGAGAAGAAAAATAAATAAAAGGAATACCAATTGGAAAAGAAGAAGTAAAACTGTCACTTTTTGCAGGTGACATGATACTATACATAGAGAATCTTAAAGATGCCACCAGAAAGCTACTAGAGCTACTCGATGAATTTGGCAAAGTTGCAGGATACAAAATTAATTCACAGAAATCTCTTGTATTCTTATACACTAATGATGAAAATCTGAAAGAGAAATTAAAGAAACACTCCCATTTACCATTGCAACAAAAAGAATAAAATACCTAGGTATAAATCTACCTTGGGAGACAAAAGACCTGTATGCAGAAAACTATAAGACACTGTTGAAAGAAATTAAAGATGATACCAACAGATGGAGAGATATTCCATGTTCTTGGATTGGAAGAATCAATATTGTGAAAATGACTATACTACCCAAAGCAATCTACAGATTCAATGCAATCCTTATCAAATTACAAATGGCATTTTTTACAGAACTAGAACAAAAAATCTTAAAATTTGTAAGGAGACACAAAAGACCTCGAATAGCAAAAGCAGTCTTGAGGGAAAAAAACGGAGCTGGAGGAATCAGACTCCCTGACTTCAGACTATACTACAAAGCTACAGTAATCAAGACAATATGGTACTGGCACAAAACCAAATATAGATCAATGGAACAGGATAGAGAGCCCAGAGATAAACCCACACACCTATAGTCAACTAATCTATGACAAAGGAGGCAAGGATATACAATGGAGAAAAGACAGTCTCTTCAATAAGTGGTGCTGGGAAAACTGAACAGCTACATATAAAAGAATGAAATTAGAACACTCCCTAACACCATACAGAGAAATAAACTCAAAATGGATTTGAGACCTAAATGTAAAATCAGACACTATAAAACTCTTAGAGGAAAGCACAGGAAGAATACTCTTTGACATAAATCAGAGCAAGATATTTTTTGATCCACCTCCTAGAGTAATGGAAATAAAACCAAAAATAAACAAATGAGACCTAATGAAACTTAAAAGCTTTTGCAAAGCAAAGGAAACTACAAAAAAGATGAAAAGACAGCCCTCAGAATGGGAAAAAATATTTGCAAATGAATCAACAGACAAAGAATTAATCTCCAAAATATATAAACAGCTCATGCAGCTCAATATTAAAAAAACCAACAACCCAATCCAAAATTGGACAGAAGACCTATATAGACATCTATCCAAAGGAGACATACAGATGACCAGGAAGCACATGAAAAGCTGCTCAACATCACTAATTATTAGAGAAATGCAAATCAAAACTACAATGAGGTAACACCTCACACCAGTTAGAATGGGCATTGTCAGAAAATCTACAAACAACAAATGCTGGAGATGGTGTGGAGAAAAGGGAACCCTCTTGCAGTATTGGTGGGAATGTAAATTGATACAGCCACTATGGAGACCAGTATGGAGGTTCCTTAAAAAACTAAAAATAGAACAACCATATGATCCAGCAATCCCACTACTGGGCATATACCCAGAGAAAACCATAATTCAAAAAAACACATGCGGGCTTCCCTGGTGGCACAGTGGTTGAGAGTCTGTCTGCTGTTGCAGGGGACACGGATTCGTGCCCCGGTCTGGGAGGATCCCACATGCCACAGAGCAGCTGGGCCCGTGAGCCATGGCCGCTGAGCCTGCGTGTCCGGAGTTGTGCTCCACAACGGGAGAGGCCACAACAGTGAGAGGCCCGTGTACGGGGAAAAAAAAAAAAAAACGACACATGCAACCCAACGTTCATTGCAAGACTATTTACAATAGCCAGGTCATGGAAGCAAACTTAATGCCCAACGACAGACAAATGGATAAAGAAGATGTGGTACATATATACAATGGAATATTACTCAACCATAATAAGTGATGAAATTGAGTCATTTGTAGAGACATGGATGCACCTAGAGACTGTCATACAGAGTGAAGTAAGTCAGAAAGAGAAAAACAAATATCATATATTAACGCATATATGTGGAACCTAGAAAAATGGTACAGATGAACCGGTTTGCAGGGCAGAAATAGAGACACAGATGTAGAGAACAAATGTATGGACCCCAAGCAGGGAAAGCAGCGAGGGGTGGTGCTGGTGGTGTGATGAATTGGGCGATTGGGATTGACATGTATACACTGATGTGTATAAAATGGATGACTAATAAGAACCTGCTGTATAAAAAAATAAAAATAAAATTCCAGAAAAAAAAAAGAAAGTGATGCTACCACTTTGGGGGAATATTTGGCAGTATAAAAAATAAAATAAAATGATGTGTTGCAAGAAACCTCTGTGGGCATCATCTGGAAACCCTTTATCCTTGCGTTTCTTCTCTCCCTGTATCTGTTCTTTGAGCTACTATACCCTTGTTAGGAAATGTTGGAGTAGTTTTACTGCAGATAATACTACCTGGTAGCAATACAGTGGTGAAGAGCTCCCAGAGATTCTAGGTAGATTTGTCCCACTCATTAATTAATCCGCTATTCAACAGAAAATGTTAAGTTCTCCTCTGGGTCTAACTTTGGGTTGCTGGATGGAGATCAAAAGATGAGATTGGAAATAAGACATGGTTAATGGACAGAAGGACTCACTATTACAAAGAGGTCACTTATTCCCAAATTGATCTATAAAGTCAATGCTATTACAGTCAAATGCCAACACAGTTTTCATGAAACTTGACAGGCTGATTCTAACATTTATATCGAAGAGCAAAG
This sequence comes from Phocoena sinus, assembly GCF_008692025.1. Taxonomy (NCBI): domain Eukaryota; kingdom Metazoa; phylum Chordata; class Mammalia; order Artiodactyla; family Phocoenidae; genus Phocoena; species Phocoena sinus. The sequence goes on from NC_045766.1 coordinate 63,916,218, forward strand.
TGCTGAGAAGAGCTAAGAGTCTCTGAAAGAAGAAAATTGTTGGAATTTGCCCTTCCAGATAATGAGACTTATTATAAAGCTATAGTGATTAAGACAATGTAGTTTATTCAGGAAGAGAGAAATACATACAATCAGATATGAATCCATGAATATAGGAAAATTTTATTATACAATGAAGGTTACTTCACAGACCAGTGGAACAACATGGATAATTCAATAAATAATGCTGGAATAATTTTTTATACAGACTTTAAAACCCATGAAATTGAATCCCATCTTTGCACTGTATACATGAGTTAATTCCAAGAAAGTTGAAGACTCAAATATGAAAGAGTAAACTGAAAAATTTTAGGAGAAAATACAAACAGAAGGAATAATTTTATAAATAAGACTCAAAAGGCCTAAACAATAAAGGAAGGATATTTATATCTTATTATAGTGACCTTAAAAACTTCTATTAATCACATAATACTGCCAAAGAAAGTGAAAGGAACAAACCAAAACTTGGAAGAAGTTATTAGCACTACATAACACTGGTGTTATTAATTAATTACATAATAATGTAATTAATCACATAATACTGCCAAAGAAAGTGAAAGGAACAAACCAAAAATTGGAAGAAGTTATTAGCACTACATAACACTGACGATAAAGGATTAGTATTCAGAAACTATAAAGAACTAAAAAAGATTTCTGTAAAAATTGAGCAAAAGGGACTTCCCTGAACCCTACTTAAGGCACTGTGGTGACCTAAATGGGAAGGAAATCCAAAGAAGAGGGCGTATATGTATATGTATAGCTGATTCATTTTGTTGTACAGTAGAAAATAACACAACGTTGTAAAACAAATATAATTCAATAAAAATTAATTTTAAAAAAGTGGTTAAGTTGGTTAAAAAAAAAAAAAAAAGGAGTGGGGAACTTCCCTGGCAGTCCAGTGGTTAAGACTCCATGTTTCCAATGCAGGGGATGTGGGTTCGATCCCTGGCTGGAGAACTAAGATCCCACATGCTGCGTGGTATGGCAAAAAAAAAATTGAGCAAAAGTATAATTGGTCAATAATATATGAAGAGGGTGTTATTCTTATTAGTAATCTAGGAAATTAAAACCACAATGAGATGTCATTTAAAAATACAGTGTATAATAACATCAAACCATATAAAATCTCCATGCTGAAAACTATAGAACATGTTGATAAATTAAAACAAAATCTGAGTTCATGGAGCTATATACCATATTCGTGGACAGGAAGGTTCATTATTAAGATGGTAATTCTCCCCAAATTTATCTATAGATCAAATTCAATTCCAGTCAAAATCCCACCAGGCAGTGACTCAAATAGAAAGCAAATAGTCAGATGGCATATTTAAACATCAATATATTAATAACTGGTTCAACTAAATGCCCCAATCAAAAGTCAAGAATTACCACAATGGATTTTTTAAAATATATGTTGCTTACATGGTACACATTTAGAAAGATTAAAAGTAAAAGGATGGGAAAGTTACAGCGTGCAAGCATTATGGCAAAAAGCGTTACTTAGAGATAAATATTCAATAAACCAGGAAGGTAAAACAATTCTAAATTTGTATGCACACGGAGCATCAACATATGTAAATTTAAAATTAGTATAACTATATGGAGAAACAGAAATATCTATATTACAAGCAAAAGATTTTAACATACATTTCATGTTATATGATAACTAACACATAGAGATCAATAAGAATAGAGAAGATTTGAATAATATTATTAAAAATATGACTTAATCAACATATATAAAGCACTACATCCAAAATTCACTATTTTAAATGTACATAAGACATTTTTTTAAATAATCCTATGCTGGGCCACAAAGCAAATCTCACTAAATTTCATAAGCTTCAAATCATACAGTAAAATTAGGTTAGAAATCAATGGGAAAAATAACTACAAAGAAAAAAAAAACCACCAGGCCTTTTTGTAGAATTTGACAAGCTGTTTCTAAAATTTATTTGGAAATGTAAAAGAGCTTGAATAGCAAAGCAATTTTGGTAAAAAAGAACAAAGTTGGAGACTTATGCTACCTGATTTCAAGACTTATTATTTGGCTATAGAAATCAAGACAGTGTGGTATTGGCAAGAGGATAGTCACATAGATCAATAGGTCAGAGTAGAAAATTCAGGATTAGACCCACACATTAGTACCCTAACAACTCAAGAATGAGAAGACAAATAACCCTAATTTTTTTTTAAAAAGGGAGAAACATGAACAGATATTTTAGAAAGAAAGGTAAATGAATGTTCAATAAACTCATGAAAATATACTCAGCATCATTAATAATCAGGGAAACATAAATGAAATTATGAAAAATACCACTTTATAAGCACGGGAATGGCTAAAGTTAAAAAGTTTGACAATAGCAAGTGTTGAATGTGGAGTAATTAGAACCCTCCCACTTTGCTGTTAGAGAGGTAAAATGGTACAAACGCTATAGAAAAGCATTTCAGTAGTTTCTTATAAAGCTAAACATACATTTACCACACAACCCAGAGAAATGAAAACATCTGTCTCCAAAACAGCTGTATATGAATATTCATAGCTATTTTATTCACAATTCATAATAGCCGCAAGCTGAAAACTACCCTAATCTTCATCTATAGATAAATGCATAAACAAATTGTTATATATTCATTCATGCAATAGGCTGGCTACCACTCAGTAATTAAAAGGAACAAATTTCTGATACTTGCAACAGCATAGGTCAATCTAAAAAATGTTATGTTGAGTGAAAAATAGGCTAGACTCATGCTATATGATTCCATTTATATTAAGGTATAGATCTATGTTATGAGGATAGAAATAAGATCAGTGATTGCTGCATAAGGTGGTGGTGAGGGGTGACTGACTGCAAAGGGACATGAAGAAAATTTATATTTTGATGCAGTGGTGGTTACATGGGAGTATACATTTTTCAAAAGTCATTCCATCATACACTTTAAAATGTGTGCATTTTTTTAATGTAAATTTTACCTTGATATAAACTAAATTAAGAACACAATGAGTTACATAATACTGTGGATGTACTTAATGACACTTAACTGTACACTTAAAAATGGTTAATTTTATGTTATGTATATTTTACCACAATAAAAACATGAAAAGAGGTACATTTAAAAAAATTAATTAGAAAATTTAAACAGGGACTTCCCTGGTGGTGCAGTGGTTAAGAATCCACCTGCCAGTGCAGGGGACACGGGTTCGATCTCTGGTCCGGGAAGATCCCACATACCACGGAGCAACTAAGCCCGTGCGCCACAACTACTGAGCCTGCGCTGTAGAGCCTGCGAGCCACAACTACTGAAGCCTACACGCCTAGAGCCCATGCTCCGCAGCAAGAGGAGCCACCACAATGAGAAGCCCACACACAGCAACAAAGACCCAACACAGCCATAAATAAATAAATAAATAAATTTATTTAAAAAAAAAAAGAAAATTTAAACACACACTAAAAATGGAAAGAGTAGTACAGTTATTGCCTCTATAGCCTCCATGCATTATCTAGACATAATCACTATTCAGGCAAATATGGCAAAATTTTAGCTACGTTTACGTATATACAAGCACACTGAAATAAACTATTAAATTAAAAATTATACTTATTATTATTCAATTTATTAATATTTTTATACCTAAGTTAATAATAATTCATTAATATCAGTTTTATCCAATCGATGTTCACATTTTCCCAATCATCCCCAAGTTTCTCTTTTACATTCTTTTATTCTAATTAAGATTTAATCAAGATGTATGTCTTATTATGTCCTTTTAGTCTCATTTAATAAAAAAACAGTTATCTTCCTCCCTGCATGATATTGACGTGCTAAAGGCACCAAGCCAGTGTGGAGAGTTTCGTATTTTATGTTTGTCTATTTCCTCATAGCATCATTTCCCCTGTTACTCAGTCCCCTGGTACTGCCATGCTGGAGAGGCCAGGTGTAGGCACTCTGGTAGACAATGCCAGCTGAGCCCAGCTTTCCTGCCGTCTCAGCCAAGGGGCCAGACACATGAGTTGAGAGACCATCCTGCAAGTGAATTCTCCAGCCCAACCTGTCACAGCCATCAGCCATTTGAATTATTCCCAGACATCTGAGTCATCTCAACTGAGGCCCCGGACATCATGGATCAGAGCAGAGCCATCCTGGCTGTGCCCCTTTTTGAATTTGTGACCCACAGAATCTGTAAGAATAATAAAATGGTTTGTGCCACTAAGTTTTAGGGTGATAAGTTATGCAGCATTAGCTAAATGGAACAGCCATCAGGCTTATGAGGGACATGATACAACCTGCCAACAAATGACAGCCTAGGTTCCAGGGCAGGAGTACATGCAAAACCAGTGGAGACTAGGTCCAATGAGAGAGGTAGGTAGTGAAAGTGAAGAGAAGAGTCTGAGGGAACAGGGAAATCAAGCCCTGGAGGAATAAACATTTTGCTCCTTGTAAATCAGAACTGACTTTTAGTTTTGTCGAAGTGATTGACACTTCAAAAAGGTGGTTGTATAGGAAATTTTGAGAATCAGAATTCCATACTCTTTGATAATTTATCATTTTGCTCTAAGATCTCCTTGAAACCTTCATTTCTGAGAGCACTCTATGCTTTTTAATATAAAGTATGGTAGCATCAATATAAACACCCACCATCATGCTGCCTCCCCATGACGGGACTGTGCCAGTGCCTACAATCCCCCATCAGATCTTTATCTCTAGCAGTCGGTCACTGCCATTGCCAGGTTCCTCTGTGAAACTGTTAATACTTCTATTCACACCTTCATTATGTGTGAATGTGAATTCTAGCCCAATCACGGTGGGGAGTCCACTGAGTAGGGGGGAGGGTAGAAATAGACTGACAATTCAAATACTGACAGGGTGATCTGGGGACAGAGTACTGAAGCAGAGTCTAGGGAAACTGAAACCTTGCAGATGTAACTAGAGACAGGATTAAGGGTAACATTTCTTCTTTATAAACAGGTTGAGGCCTACCTTCACTTGCCGCCTCTGACCTCTTCAATACCTACCTTCTCAGACCTTCAACTGAGCTTATTGTCATAATTACTCAAGATGCCCTTGGAGACTCCTCTCACTGTGGTCCTGAGCTGTTATTGAGGTTAACAAATTGTTGAACTTTTCACCAATTTATAGCTCGGATTCCAAATAAACCATGAGAAATTTTCCCTCATGTAACATGATCATTCATTCATTAGCTGAGTCCATTCATCATTAGTCTTTCTTTCTTTTTTTTTGTTTTTGGCTGCGCTGGGTCTTCGTTGCTGGGCATGGGCTTTCTCTAGTTGTGGCAAGCGGGGGCTACTCTTCGTTGCGGTGCACGGGCTTCTCATTGCAGTGGCTTCTCTTGTTACAGATCATGGGCTCTAGGTGCATGGGCTTCAGTAGTTGTGACACACAGGCTCAGTAGTTGTGGCTCACGGGCTCTAGAGCGCAGGCTCAGTTGTTGTGGTGCATGGGCTTAGTTGCTCTGCGGCATGAAGGATCTTCCTGGACCAGGGCTCAAACCCGTGTCTCCTGCATTGGCAGGTGGATTCTTAACCACTGCACCACCAGGGGAGTCCCCATTACAACCTTAAGTGCAGTAGGGACTTCAGAAATCTTCTGGCCCAACTTTCTTATTGTACAAATGAGGAAATTGAGGCTCAGATTAGAAAAGTGATTTATAGTAGGATCTACAGGGGTAGATCTTGGTATCCAGCAAAACGCCAATTACTGATGACATTGAATGAACTTTGACAATCTTAGTGACTAGATGACACTTTCAATGTTACCTTCTTCATTCACAAGAATCTGCAGTACAACACAGCAACCTCTCTCTCTCTCTGTATATATATATATATATATATATATATATATATATATATATATATATATAGATATATACAGTCAGCTATGTGGAGTAGAAGATGAAAGGGGCTATAAGTCTCAAGTCTTTGGGGGCTCAGGATGAAATGTCTACATTACTAAGAAAGAGCCCAAGGGGAACATTTCAGATCCTAATAACATCACAAAAGCTTAGAGAGGAAAGGTAAATGTATCAATTAGAGTTTCAGCAATATCCCCATTTTTACCCACTGAGAGGGAGATGTGCCCAGTCTGCCCAGGACAAACCTGGGAGATCTGGCGATGAGGATGATATGAGGAATTAATTTCTTAAATTGAAAATTGTGCCAGGATGGAGGGAGGTAAATGAGTCTAAGAGGCAATGACTAGATGTTGTTTCTCAGGAAGACATGGTCACCCTGGGGTCAGTACAACAACCAACTGATTAATCAAAATGTATCATTACACCAAAAATATAACTTTTATGGACACGAATATACAAAATTGTTCATTGTAGCAATGTTTGCATAATAGCCTAAATGCCCCTAATAGAGAATTAGACCATGATTTCCAGTAGCTCTAACAGAATAGAATACTATGTAGGCAGTAGTTAGGGTAATGTGGTTCTATTTTCATGAAAAATTTCTGTAAGTATTTTTAGTGAAAAATATAATATAATTTACATGAAATATATAGATATTACATAGAGTATATGCATATTCTCTCTATATATATATGTACATATATATATGTAAAATTAACATTATGTATATGTGTGTGTGTTTATGGAGACCTCTGTAAAGATTTCCAACAAAATATTAGCAGTGGTTGCTTCTGGAGATTAGTATTTTGTTCTTTTACATTTTTTCATAGTGTTCTGTATGCCTTGAATTTTCTGCAAAATTCCCTACTATAATCATATAATTAATAAAGGTATTTAAAAGTCATTTTTGTTTATTTTATCAATCTTTATGAGAGCAAATTGCTTGGAGAGAGGAAAGTCAGGAGAGGAATGGGGGTGGGTCATACCTGTGGGTGTCAGAGAGAAGCCTCAGCTTATAAACCAGAAGTAGGTGTGATTATCCCCATTTACAGACTTGGACAGGAAGCTGAGGCTTTCCAAACACATTCTTTCCTAATTTCCTTAAGACGTCCTACCAGACTGTTTGATGTTCCAAGTATGCAATGTTTTAAATTTTGTTTCTTTTTGACTGGCACATAGTAGGCAGTCAGTAAATATCTTGAATGAATGATTGAACAAATGAATGATGGGTGCAGTGTGTTTTTCCTTGTACCTCTGTGTCCCAGGCTTCACTGTCCCTCCTCTCCTGCCATCCTCCTTCTGTTGCAAAACACACGCCTCTCTTTATTAGGATGAACAACTGTAGTAACCTCATCTCAAGCGTTCAGCCTCCTGCTAGGCAGCACTTTACCTGTTATCTCGTTAATCCATACAACACCTTGTGATTTAGGTGTTAAGAATATGCTCATTTTACAAATTAAGACTTATAAATGATAAAGAGCTGGCTCAGGGTTATCAACAATTAAGCAAGAGCCCCAGGGCTTTTACATAAGACTTTCTGTCATAAATTGAGATCAGAAACTCCTTTCCTGGCAGTGCCTCTGCCCTCCCCTCATCCTCTCTCTGTCACTAACTGCCTGCCTATCCACCTTTCTAAAAATAAAATCTGCTTTCCCCTTCAACAGGACTTTAACGAGTGAGGGTGGGGAGGTTAACCGAATGCTGTACTCATCTCACATAAATTTTGTTAGATTTGCGCAGAAGTTTCATTCAACAAACATTTATGGGGCTTCCCTGGTGGTGCAGTGGTTAAGAATCCGCCTGCCAATGCAGGGGACGCAGGTTCAAGCCCTGGCCCGGGAAGATCCCACTTGCCACTGAGCAACTAAGCCCGTGCACCACAACTACTGAGCCTGCGTGCCTAGAGCCCATGCTCCACAACGGGAGAAGCCACCGCAATGAGAAGCCCGCACACCACGACGAAGAGTAGTCCCCGCTCGCCTCAACTAGAGAAAGCCTGCTCACAGCAACGAAGACCCAAGGCAGCCAAAAATAAATAAATTAATTAATTAAATTAAAAACAAAAACACCCAAAAAATTTATGAAGCTCCTGCTAGGCAACTGGCAACATTTCGGTCTCTGGATTCTTAAGATGACCCTCAAGGAAACTTGAAAATAAGCATATAAACTATTCCTCAAACCCCACCTCTAATTTAATTCAAGTTTTCCTGGGCAAGGGCAAACCTGGTCACGGTCAGCCCAAAATCTGGATGAGCAAAGGGATGTCCAGGGCTCTGGAAACCTCCATCCTATTGACGGTTAGCACTCTTGATTTCAGATTATTTCAAGTAGGGGCGTGAGTCAGATACCATGAAGCACAGCAGAAAATCTCCCAAATGTCTCTTAGGGGAAGGCGTTACGCAATTTCTTTAAAAGCAAATTCACCTTCCTGATTATGGTTGCCTAGAGCTACACTTACGGATAAGTAGCATTTCCAAAATCTAAAGTTCTTCCTACTTCCTTCCTCAGTGCCCTGCTGGCAGACCGCCTGGGCTGTCAGATTCTGCAGAGGTGAAGAGAGGCAGGCTGGAAGGAACAGACCTGACCACAAAGTCCTCAAGCTGAAGCAAGGTGGGTGCTGGAGGGGAGTGCAGGACTGTAGTCGTGGAGATGCATCGGCTAGATCCCCCTCCAAGGAAGCCTTCCTGACTGGCTGCAGGACTGCTCAGCAGACAGGCTCCAGTGGTCAGTGCTGTCAGCTTCAGCCTCAGCTGTAGAGTGGCCTCACGGGTGGCCACGTCCTTCCCAGGGTGACCTGTGTCCAGCGACTGAGCAAAGCGGAGGTATAAAGCCCTGGACCTCTGTGCCTGACCTGAGACACCCACAGGCAGTCCTGAATCCAGAGCTCCCCACCACACCTGCGATACAGTTCATCTGGTTCCTGGGCCTGGTCCTACTTCCTCCCTCTTCCTTTCATAGGTGTTGTCCCTAATAAACATAGTGCACCCCCAAATTCCATTTCAGGGTCTACTTCTGGAAAACCCGATCTGTGATGATGGGTCAGGAGATGGGGAGCACCTTGAGATCTGGCTCCTTTGCCTCTCTTTTCCTCTCTTGCGGCTCTGAGCTCAGTCAACACCATCCCCACTTCCTACCAGCTACCTAACCATAGGCTGAGGGGGGGCTTTTCCTGTTGCTTCAGGCACCAGAGCCCACAACTGAAAACAACGGGCAGTAGTACACCCCATCTAAAGAGAGCTGACAATTTAGGTACAGCCACCTTTCCGGGGCTTATTAAGAGGTGGCAGAACCAGCCCTGTTGCCCCAGCAACCACCACAAATACCTCCTTGCCCCACCAAGTCTGAGGAGGAGAGAGGGTGGTAGAGAGATGGGGGATTGTCAAAGGCAGACAGCAGAGTATAATGCTCAGGATGGTGAAGGTCAAGTGGATATGTTGAGCCAAGCTGGGGACCCTCAGAACAGTTCTCACATGAGTCTGCAGCCAACCAGCCCTGGATACCTGCCACACAGAGGACAGGTGGGCCAGCCAGTAACAGTCAGGGAAGCAGTGACTGCAGAGAGGATGACACAATGGCTGGTCAGGGAGAGTGACATCCTCCCCCATCCCCCTCCCTCCTGACCACCCCTCCCTGGAAGTGTTGGTCACCATCAGAATCCTAGCTCCAGTATAGGTGAGTTTGAAAATATAAACTACCTTTTAATTAACCAGAAAGGAGGATTGGAGAGTGTAGTTGAAGCGATTAATTGAGAAAGAAAACAATTTGAACAATTTTTTAAGTCCCACTAAATGTTTTAGAATTGCGCCACCCTCCTTAAACTTCAACTGGACTGTCTGCCACCCTATGTGTACTCCAGAAAAGGTTGAGGACATCAGGCAGGAGCCACCTCTGCTCTGTCCCTCCAGCCTAGGGACTTTCGTGGACTGTGGATGCCAGCATTTCCCCCTCCCTGTGGTCTCAGCAGTGACGGTGCTGGGTTGAGCGGTTCCCATTTGGCAGACGGCATTTTTTTTTTTTTTTTATGGTGGGAGCAAAAAATTTAATATGTTCTGATATGGTGCTCAATGTAGGTATAAGAAACAAACACTAGTTATAAAGCAGAAACTAACACATCATTGTAAAGCAATTATACTCCAGTAAAGATGTTAAAAAAAAAGAAACACTTATCTTTTTTTTTCTTTTCTTGAACAGATAGCAAAGATTTTACTTAGCTCATTAATTAAACAGGGAACCAGAAGGATATTGCAACAGATTCAAAAGAGATTACAAAGAACACACACAGAACACATCAGGAGTGTTGAAATAAATTTGTTAATATATATAAAACTGGTTTCTTGAGAGCAATCAATAGTACCTCGACTGGACAAAATTAATTTGTATTTCTATGAATAAGAATCACTTCCACTCCTATCATTTTTCTATAACTTGCCACATTGTACAATAGTTCAAAGACAATGAAAGGCACAGATGATCCAGAAGGGTTCACTGGACGCTAAATAATCTTTTTTGCCTATTTCAGAGTCAGCAATTTTCTTGACAGTACTTTATTTATTTTTAAAATTTTTTAAATTTAATGTTATTTAATTTTTATACAGCAGGTTCTTATTAGTCATCAGTTTTACACACATCAGTGTATACATGTCCATCCCAATCTCCCAATTCATCACACCACCACCACCCCCCGCTGCTTTCCCCCCTTGGTGTCCATACGTTTGTTCTCTACATCGTGTCGCTATTTCTGCCCTGCATACTGGTTAATCTGTACCACTTTTCTACGTTCCACATATATGCGTTAATGTACGATATTTGTTTTTCTCTTTCTCATTTACTTCACTCTGACAGTCTCTAGATCCACGCATGTCTCAGCAAATGACCCAATTACGTTCTTTTTATGGCTGAGTAATATTCCATTGTATATATGTACCACATCTTCTTTATCCATTCGTCTGTCGATGGGCATTTAGGTTGCTTCCATAACTTGGCTATGGTAAATAGTGCTGCAATGAACATTGGGGTCCATGTGTCTTTTTATTGTGTGTGTGTGGTACGCGGGCCTCTCACTGTTGTGGCCTCTCCCGTTGTGGAGCACAGGCTCTGGACGCGCAGGCTCAGCAGCCATGGCTCATGGGCCTAGCCGCTCCGCGGCGTGTGGGATCTTCCCAGATTGGGGCACGAACCCATGTCCCCTGCATCGGCAGGCGGACTCTCAACGCCTGCGACACCAGGGAAGCCCCATGTGTCTTTTTGAATTATGGTTTTCTCTGGGTATATGCCCAGTAGTGGGATTGCTGCATCATATGGTAGTTCTATTTTTAGTTTTTTAAGGAACCTCCATACTGTTCTCCATAGTGGCTGTATCAATTTACATTCGCACCAACAGGGTAAGAGTGTTCCTTTTCCTCCACACCCTCTCTAGCATTTGTTGTTTGTAGATTTTCTGATGATGCCCATTCTAACTGGTGTGAGGTGATACCACATTGTAGTTTTGATTTGCATTTCTCTAATAATTAGTGATGTTGAGCAGCTTTTCATGTGCTTCTTGGCCATCTGTATGTCTTCTTTGGAGACATGTCTATTTAGGTCTTCTGTACATTTTTGGATTGGGTTGTTTGTTTTTTTAAAATTGAGCTACATGAGCTGTTTATATATTTTGGAGATTAATCCTTTGTCCCTTGGTTCATTTGCAAATATTTTTTCCCATTCTGAGGGTTGTCATTTCATCTTGTTTGTAGTTTCCTTTGCTTTGCAAAACATTTTAAGTTTCATTAGGTCTCATTTGTTTATTTTTGGTTTTATTTCCATTACTCTAGGAGGTGGATCAAAACAGATTTTGCTGTGATTTATGTCAAAGTGTGTTCTTCCTATGTTTTCCTCTAAGAGTTTTATAGTGTCCGGTCTTACATTTAGGTCTCTAATCCATTTTGAGTTTATTTTTGTGTATGGTGTTAGGGAGTGTTCTAATTTCATTCTTTTACATATAGCTGTCCAGTTTTCCCAGTATCACTTATTGAAGAGACTGTCTTTTCTCCATTGTATATCCTTACCTCCTTTGTCATAGATTAGTTGACCATAGGTGTGTGGGTTTATCTCTGGGTTCTCTATCTGGTTCCATTGATCTATATTTTTGTTTTTGTGCCAGTACCACATTGTCTTGATTACTGTAGCTTTGTAGTATAGTCTGAAGTCAGGGAGCCTGATTCCTCCAGCTCTGTTTTTTTCCCTCAAGACTGCTTTGGCTATTTGGGGTCTTTTGTGTCTCCTTACAAATTTTAAGATTTTTTGTTCTAATTCCGTAAAAAATGCCATTTGTAATTTTATAGGGATTGCATTGAATCTGTGGATTGCTTTGGGTAGTATAGTCATTTTCACAATATTGATTCTTCTGATCCAAGAACATGGAATATCTCTCCATCTGTTGGTATCATCTTTAATTTTTTCAACAGTGTCTTATAGTTTTCTGCATACAGGTCTTTTTTCTCCTTAGGTAGGTTTATTCCTAGGTATTTTATTCTTTTTCTTGCAATGGTAAATGGGAGTGTTTCCTTAATTTCTCTTTCAGATTTTTCATCATTAGTGTATTGGAATGCTAGAGATTTCTGTGCATTAATTTTGTATCCTGCAACTTTACCAAATTCATTGAGTAGCTCTAGTAGTTTTCTGGTGGCATCTTTAGGATTCTCTGTGTATAGTATCATGTCATCTGCAAGAGTGACAGTTTTACTTCTTCTTTTCCAATTTGTATTCCTTTTATTTCTTTTTCTTCTCTGACTGCCGTGGCTAGGACTTCCAAAACTACATTGAATAAGAGTGGTGAGAGTGGACATCCTTCTCTTGTTCCTGATCTTAGAGGAGATGCTTTCAGTTTTTCAGCATTGAGAATGATGTTTGCTGTGGGTTTGTCATATATGGCCTTTATTATGTTGAGGTAGGTTCCCTCTATGCCCACTTTCTGGAGAGTTTTTATCATAAACTGGTGTTGAATTTTGTCAAAAGCTTTTCCTGCACCTATTGAGATGATCGTATGGTTTTTCTTCTTCAATTTGTTAATATGGTGTATCACATTGATTGATTTGCGTATATTGAAGAATCCTTGCATCCCTGGGATAAATCCCACTTGATCATGGTGTATGATCCTTTTAGTGTGTTTTTGGATTCTATCTGCTAGTATTTTGTTGACGATTTTTGCATCTATATTCATCAGTGATATTGGTCTGTAATTTTCTTTTTTTGTAGTATCTTTGTCTGGTTTTGGTATCAGGGTGATGGTGGCCTCATAGAATGAGTTTGGGAGTGTTCCTTCCTCTGAAATTTTTTGGAAGAGTTTGAGAAGGATGGGTGTTAGCTTTTCTCTAATTTTTTGATAGAATTCACCTGTGAAGTCATCTGGTCCTGGACTTTTGTTTGTTGGAAGATTTTTAATCACAGTTTCAATTTCATTACTTGTGATTGGTCTGTTCATATTTTCTATTTCTTCCTGGTTCAGTCTCGGCAGTTGTACATTTCTAAGAATTTGTCCATTTCTTCCAGGTTGTCCATTTTATTGGCATAGAGCTGCTTCTAGTATTCTCTTAGGATGCTTTGTATTTCTGCAGTGTCTGTTGTAACTTCTCCTTTTTCATGTCTAATTTTATTGATTTGAGTCCTCTCCCTCTTTTTCTTTTTTTTTTTTTTTTTTGCGGTATGCGGGCCTCTCACTGTTGTGGCCTCTTGCGTTGCGGAGCACAGGCTCTGGACGCGCAGGCTCAGCGGCCATGGCTCACGATCCCAGCCGCTCCAAGGCATGTGGGATCTTCCCAGTCCGGGGCACGAACCTGTGTCCCCTGCATCAGCAGGCAGACTTTCAACCACTGCGCCACCAGGGAAGCCCTCTTTTTCTTTTTGAGTTGGCTAACAGTTTATCAATTTTGTTTATCTTCTCAAAGAACAAGCTTTTAGTGTTATTGATCTTTGCAATTGTTTTCTTTGTTTCTATATCATTTTTTTCTGCTCTGACTTTATGATTTCTTTCCTTCTGCTAACTTTGGGTTTCGTTTGTTCTTCTTTCTCTAGTTCCTTTAGGTGTAAGCTAAGATTGTTTATTTGAGATTTTCCTTCTTTCTTGAGGTAGTTTTTTATAGCTATAAAGTTCCCTCTTAGAACTGCTTTTGCTGCATCCCATAGGTTTTGGATCATCGTGTTTTCATTGTCTTTTGTCTCTAGGTTTTTTTTTTTTTTTTTTTTTTGCAGTACGTGGGTCTCTCACTGCCGTGGCCTCTCCCATTGCAGAGCACAGGCTCCGGACGTGCAGGCTCAGCGGCCATGACTCACGGGCCCAGCCACTCCGTGGCATGTTGGATCTTCCCAGACTGGGGCACGTACCCGTGTCCCCTGCATCAGCAGGCAGACTCTCAACCACTGCACCACCAGGGAAGCCCTCTAGGTATTTTTTGATTTCCTCCTTGATTTCTTCAGTGATCTCTTGGTTATTTAGTAACATATTGTTTAGCCTCCATGAGTTTGTGCTTTTTACCTATTTTTCCCTGTAATTGATTTCTAATCTTATAGCGTTGTGGTCACGAAAGATGCTTGATATGATTTCAATTTTCTTAAATTTACTGAGGCTTGAGTTGTGGCCCAAGATGTGATGTATCGTGGAGAATATTCCATGCGCACTTAAGAGGAAAGTGTAATCTGCGGTTTTTGGATGGAATGTCGTATAAATATCAATTAAATCTATCTGGTCTATTGTGTCATTTAAAGGTTGTGTTTTCTTATTAATTTTCTGTTTGGATGATCTGTCCATTGGTGTAACTGAGGCGTTAAAGTCTCCCACTATTATTGTGTTACTGTCGATTTCCTCTTTTAGAGCTGTTAGCAGTTGCCTTATGTATTGAGGTGCTCCTATGTTGGGTGCATATATATTTATAATTGTTATATCTTCCTCTTGGATTGATCCCTTGATCATTATGTAGTGTCCTTCCTTGTCTCTTGTAACATTCTTTATCTTAAAGTCTATTTTATCTGATATGAGTATTGCTACTCCAGCTTTCCTTTGATTTCCATTTGCATGGAATACCTTTTCCCAACCCTCACTTTCAGTCTGTATGTGTCCCTAGGTCTGAAGTGGGTCTCTTGTAGACAGCATATATATGGGTCTTGTTTTTGTATCCATTCAGCAAGCCTGTGTCTTTTGGTTGGAGCATTTAATCCATTCACGTCTAACGTAATTATTGATATTTATGTTCCTATGACCAATTTTTTAATTGTTTTGGGTTTGTTTTTGTAGGTCCTTTTCTTCTTTTGTGTTTCCCACTTAGAGAAGTTCCTTTAGCTTTTGTTGTAGAGCTGGTTTGGTGGTGCTGAATTCGTTTAGCTTTTGCTTGTCTGTAAAGCTTTTCATTTCTCTATCGAATGTGAATGAGATCGTTTAGGGGTAGAGTAATCTTGGTTGTACGTTCTTCCCTTTCATCACTTTAAGTATATCATGCCACTCCCTTCTGGCTTGTAGAGTTTCTGCTGAGAAATCAGCTGTTATCCTTATGGGAGTTCCCTTGTATGTTATTTGTCATTTTTCCCTTGCTGCTTTCAATAATTTTTCTTTGTCTTTAATTTTTGCCAATTTGATTAGTATGTTTCTCGGCATGTTTCTCCTTTGTTTTATCCTGTATGGAACTCTCTGTGCTTCCTTTACTTGGTGGCTATTTCCTCTCCCATATTAGGGAATTTTTCGACTACAATCTCCTCAAATATTTTCTCAGGTCCTTTCTCTCTCTCTTCTCCTTCTGGGACCCCTATAATGCGAATGTTGTTGCATTTAATATTGTCCCAGAGGTCTCTTAGGCTGTCTTCATTTCTTTTCATTCTTTTTTCTTTATTCTGTTCTGCAGCAGTGAATTCCACCATTCTGTCTTCCAGGTCACGTATCCGTTCTTCTGCCCCAGTTATTCTGCTATTGATTCCTTCTCATGTAGTTTTCATTTCAGTTATTTTATTGTTCATCTCTGTTTGTTTATTCTTTAATTCTTCTAGGTCTTTGTTAAGTATTTCTTGCATCTCCTCAATCTTTGCCTCCATTCTTTTTCCAAGGTCCTGGATCATCTTCGCTATCATTATTCTGAATTCTTCTTCTGGAAGGTTGCCTATCTCCACTTCATTTAGTTGTTTTTCTGGGGTTTTATCTTGTTCCTTCATCTGGTACATAGCCCTCTACCTTTTCATCTTGTCTATATTTCTGTGAATGTGGTTTTTGTTCCACAACCTGCAGGGTTGTAGTTCTTCTTGCTTCGCTGTCTGCCCTCTGGTGGATGAGGCTATCTAAGAGGCTTGTGAGTTTCCTGATGGCAGATGGCATTTTAAATTCTGTTTGTGAATTAGCTCATGTTGTCTTCATAAACAGCTCTGTAAGGTACATGCGATTGCTCTCCATATTTTTAGAAGAGGAAGTTAGGACACAGAGTACTTATGTAGCTTGTTAAGTTCCTTATCTACTGCCTCAGTTAATTCCTGCTGCTATAACAAAACACCATAGATTGGGTGGCTTAAACAACAGATATTTATTTCTCATTTAGTTCTGAAGCTAGGAAGTCCAAGATCGGGGTGTTGGCAGATTTGGTGTCTGGTGAGGACCTGCTTCCTGGTTTGCAGACAGCTGTGTTCTCCTTGTGTTTTCTCACATGAGGGAGGAAGGGAGGGAGGGAGAGGAGCAACCTCCCTGGTCTCTTCTTAAAAGGACAGTAATCCCATCATAAAGGCTCTATCCTCATTCATGATCTAATTATCTCCCCAATGCCCCACCTCCAAATACCATCACATTGGGGATTAGAGGGGATTAGAGTTCCAAAATATAAATGTTGGGAGGACATGCACTTAGCAAATGGCAACAGCAAGACTGAAGCAGACAGTTTAATTCCAAACCCCTTACAGGCTTGCCTTCTATACTCACTGTCTCCTGAGCAAAATCCTACCCTCTGCGGGGGGGGGGGGGGGTGTCTTGTTCTATGGTTTATACCCCACTTTTCTGGATTTTGAATTACCCCTTCTCCTCTGGCCTTCTTCCCACATAACATGACTCTTCTAACTTCTGCCTGACCTCAAGCTTTTTACTTAAAGAGCAGCCCATTCCTGCTGCCGCTATGGCTTCTCCTCTTTCTCTAGAACTGCTCCCACCTGGTCAGTAATGACCCAGTTGATATCTTTATAGATTTGCTGCTATTGACCCCTCTCTTCTTGAAAATTCTGCCTTGCTTCCTTTCTCTGATATCTCTTCCTGTGAGGTTTATCTTCCCCCTGGATACTCTATCAGACTCTGGTTGGTTTCTAGCCAGCTCTCTTGCTGTGCCTTAATATAGGTGTAACCCTGGATCCCATCCTGAGCATTCTTCTCAGGGCAATTCTCTCCCTTCATAGTTCTGTTTTTTCCTGGGCCTTCAATTACTGCAGCTACGGGGACTCTGTATTCAGACAGCTGCACTAAAACCCATAGATCTTTGCCTAATGATCTGTTCCATCACGGCATCCCTCAGGCAACCTAAACTCAGCATTTCCAACACTGAAAACATCGTGTCTCCTTAAAATCCTGTTCTTGACATTTCTCCCATTGGGAGAAAACTGTTCTTTCTCTCAACCCCATTAATCATTCCCCAAATCCTATTGTTTCTGCCTCTTAAACTAGTGAAATTTTGGGGTCTCCAAATCTTTTTACACTCTTAAAAATCATTGAGGAGCTCCCAAAGCTGCTATGTATATGTGCTGTATTTAGAGATATTTTCTGTATTAGAAATTAAAACTAAGAAATTTCAAAATATTTATTTAAAATAACAGTAGACTCATCACATATTAACAGGAATAAAATATTTTTATGAAAATAACTCCATTTTCCAAAACAAAAAAAAATTAATGAGAAGAGTTACATTGTTTTAAATTTTTACAAAGCTCTTTAATGTTTGGCGTAATAGAAGACAGCTGGATTCTCATATATGCTTCTGTATTCAGTCTGTTGCAATATATTATTTTGGTTGAAGTATATGAGAAAATATAGCTTCACACTGATAAGCAGTTGGAAAAGTGAGGGGTGTTTTAATAGCTTTTTCAGATAATTGTAAATAATTTTCTTTGATACTACACCTAAGCACAAGTATTAGTTTCTTAAAGGTTAGCTGCAATGTGGATTCTGAAACCTTACAGTGAACTTTTTGCTCTGTTTTATGAAAATCTATTGGTTATTTTACACTTTGGATGGACCTTTCACCCATCCATCATTTTGTGACATTATACACTGGGCTTTTGATAATATTGCTTCACTGAGTTATGCACATCTTTCAAATGTTGACACATTTCCTGCTACAATATCAAATAATCACATTTGATGTTATCATCGTTGTATTAGTTTCCTAGGGCTGGTGTAACAAAGTACCACAGACTGGAGGCTTAACAGACACTTCTTGGTTTGTCGCTGCATTGCTTTAATCTCTACCTCCATCTTCACATGGCCTCCTTTCATGTATGTGTCTGTGTCTATTTATCCAAATCTCTTTTTACTTAAGGACACCAGTCATTAGATTTAGGGCCTATCTTAATCCACTATAACCTCCTCTTAACTTAATGACATCTGCAAAAGCTCTCTTTCCAAATAAGGTCACATTCATATGTACCAGGAGTTAGAACTTCAATGTGTCTTCTTGGGGGGACACAATTTAACCCAAAGCAACCACCTCATCAGAAAAATCTTTAAGAATTGGGAAGCTGTCACATTCACAGTCATCGAAACAAGCTTTCCAAAAATTCTAATTTTTGCTTGAAAAGTCAAATTTCACCATCAGCAATAATTACACCTAGGAACAAATACTACAACAGAAACAAGGAACAGTTGTCTTCTCTAAAGTGGCAGGTTCACATTGCTCATTTTCAAGAAAATGTCTCCCAAATTCTCAAGTCTGAATAACCTGTTAGTCTTTTTTTTTTTAGGTGAAAATGGTGTCCCACGAAAAAAGTGGTCAGTCTGACTCCCAACTCACTTGTAAAAGTATTTTTCTTCTAGACAACCTTATATTTCTGTCTTCAACTGAAGTGCTTTAGGTATCTTTCCTTTTGCATCATACAGAGTATTAATTAAATAGAGGTGTACTCAAAGATTAAGAGTTAATGAAATTGATAATTTTTATTGCTTCATCAAGGATATCTAAAAGAGAAACTGACTTGTTTTTCTCTGTGAGTGCATGGTGGTGAAGAATGCAGGACTCAGTGGAAATCAGTGCCTTCTTGATTGTGCTAAGACACCAGCCATTTTACCATCGTCGTGCTTTTGTATTATCAGTGCAAATGTCAACACAGTGAAAAAGCCAAATATTGCCTTAATATTATTGTGGAAACAGTTTTGACCTCACAGCCCCCCCCGAAAGGGCTTTAAGGACAGCTACTGGTCTGTGGACCACACTCTGGAAGCACAGTCCTGGACAGTTCTCCCCGACTCTGCCTCTGCCTTAGAGACCATCAGTCCTTAGGAGGACTATGACAATAACCATAACCAGTGCCTGTCTCTAGAGTTGTCCTCCACGTGGCAGCCAGTAAACTCTTAGAGAGGCATATGTCATTGGGACATTCTTCTGTTTCAAACCCTTCAGTGGTTCCCATGGATTTTAAGTATAAATTCCTTAGCATACCAGGGCATAGGAGGTCATGTCTGATCTAACAATGACTTACATTTACCACCTCTTCTCCAGCCCCATTTCCACATGTTTTCAATCCAGCCCCACTGGTTATTTTAATCCATCATGCTGTTCCCCTGCTTGGAATGGCCTGCTCTCCTCACCTCTTACCAGGCTGTCTTACTCCTTAAAAGTCATCTTCTGTCACCTTTTCCAGGAAGCTTTCCTTGACTACCATTTTGGATTAGCAGGTTTTTCTCCTCAATGTTTCCATGCCATCAAATACTTATTCCATCATAGCATTTCTTTTTTTAGCTCAAACATGTTTTTAAACTTTGATTTAATGATAACATTCCTTGACTGATTTGGAAAGTCTCTTTTAGGATAATTTGGATGACAGTCCTAGGAAGATTACATGAATTCCTTTTTCCTTTTTTTTTTAAACATCTTTATTGGAGTATAATTGCTTTACAATGGTGTGTTAGTTTCTGCTTTATAACAAAGTGAATCAGTTATACATGTACATATGTTCCCAAATCTCTTCCTCTTGCATCTCCCTCCCTCCCCCCCCTACCCATCTCACCCCTCTAGGTGGTCACAAACCACCGAGGTGATCTACCTGTACTATGTTGCTGCTTCCCACTAGCTATCTATTTTACATTTGGTAGTGTATATATGTCCACGCCACTCTTTCACTTTGTCACAGCTGACCCTGCCCCCTCTCCATATCCTCAAGTCCATTCTCTACTAGGTCTGTGTCTTTATTCCTGTCTTACCCGTAGGTTCTTCATGACTTTTTTCTTCTTAGATTCCATATATATGTGTTAGCATATGGTATTTGTTTTTATCTTTCTGACTTACTTCACTCTGTATGACAGACTCTAGGTCCATCCACCTCACTACAAATATCTCAATTTCGTTTCTTTTTATGGCTGAGTAATATTCCATTGTATATATGTGCCACATCTTCTTTATCCATTCATCTGATGATGGACACTTAGGTTGCTTCCATGTCCTGTCTATCGTAAATAGAGCTGCAATGAATATTTTGGTACATGACTCTTTTTGAAATATGGTTTTCTCGGAGTATATGCCCAGTAGTGGGATTGCTGGGTCTTATGGTAGTTCTTTTTTTAGTTTTTTAATGAACCTCCATACTGTTCTCAATAGTGGTTGTATCAATTTACATTCCCATCAACAGTACAAGAGTGTTCCCTTTTCTCCACACCCTCTCCAGCATTTATTGTTTCTAGATTTTTTGATGATGGCCATTCTGACTGGTGTGAGATGATATCACATTGTAGTTTTGATTTGCATTTCTCTAATGATTAGTGATGTTGAGCATCCTTTCATGAGTTTGTTGGCAATCTGTATATCTTCTTTGGAGAAATGTCTATTTAGGTCTTCTGCCCATTTTTGGATTGGGTTGTTTGTTTTATTTGTTATTGACCTGCATGAGCTGCTTGTGTATTTTGGAGACTAATCCCTTGTCAGTTTCTTCATTTGCAAATATTTTCTCCCATTCTGAGGGTTGTCTTTCATCTTGTTTATGGTTTCCTTTGCTGTGCAAAAGCTTTTAAGTTTCATTAGGTTCCATTTGTTTATTTTTGTTTTCATTTCCATTTCTCTAGGAGGTGGGTCAAAAAGAATTTTGCTGTGATTTATGTCATAGAGTGTTCTGCCTATGTTTTTTTTTTTTTTTAAACATCTTTATTGGGGTATAATTGCTTTACAATGGTGTGTTAGTTTCTGCTTTATAACAAAGTGAATCAGCTATACATATACATATGTTCCCATATGTCTTCCCTCTTGCGTCTCCCTCCCTCCCACTCTCCCCATCCCACCCCTCCAGGCTGTCACAAAGCACCGAGCTAATATCCCTGTGCCTTGCGGCTGCTTCCCCCCAGCTATCTACCTTACTACGTTTGTTAGTGTGTATATGTCCATGACTCTCTCTCGCCCTGTCAAAACTCACCCTTCCCCCTCCCCATATCCTCAAGTCCGTTCTCCAGTAGGTCTGCGTCTTTATTCCTGTCTTACCCCTAGGCTCTTCATGACATTTTTTCCCTTAAATTCCATATATATGTGTTAGCATACGGTATTTGTCTTTTTCTTTCTGACTTACTTCACTCTGTATGACAGACTCTAGGTCTATCCATCTCATTACAAATAGCTCAATTTCATTTCTTTTTAAGGCTGAGTAATATTCCATTGTGTATATGTGCCACATCTTCTTTATCCATTCATCCGATGATGGGCGCTTAGGTTGTTTCCATCTCCGGGCTATTGTAAATAGAGCTGCAATGAACATTTTGGTACATGACTCCTTTTGAATTTTGGTTTTCTGAGGGTATATGCCCAGTAGTGGGATTGCTGGGTCATATGGTAATTCTATTTGTAGTTTTTTAAGGAACCTCCATACTGTTCTCCATAGTGGCTGAACCAATTCACATTCCCACCAGCAGTGCAAGAGTGTCCCCTTTTCTCCACACCCTCTCCAGCATTTATTGTTTCTAGATTTTTTGATGATGGCCATTCTGACTGGTGTGAGATGATATCTCATTGTAGTTTTGATTTGCATTTCTCTAATGATTAATGATGTTGAGCATTCTTTCATGTGTTTGTTGGCATTCTGTATATCTTCTTTGGAGAAATGTCTATTTAGGTCTTCTGCCCATTTTTGGATGGGGTTGTTTGTTTTTTTGTTATTGAGCTGCATGAGCTGCTTGTAAATTTTGGAGATTAATCCTTTGTCAGTTGCTTCATTTGCAAATGTTTTCTCCCATTCTGAGGGTTGTCTTTTGGTCTTGGTTATGGTTTCCTTTGCTGTGCAAAAGCTTTGAAGTTTCATTAGGTCCCATTTGTTTATTTTTGTTTTTATTTCCATTACTCTAGGAGGTGGGTCAGAAAGGATCTTGCTGTGATTTATGTCATAGAGTGTTCTTCCTATGTTTTCTTCTAAGAGTTTGATAGTTTCTGGCCTTACATTTAGGTCTTTAATCCATTTTGAGTTTATTTTTGTGTATGGTGTTAGGGAGTGATCTAATCTCATACTTTTACATGTACCTGTCCAGTTTTCCCAGCACCATTTATTGAAGAGGCTGTCCTTTCTCCACTGTACATTCCTGCCTCCTTTATCAAAGATAAGTTGTCCATATGTGCGTGGGTTTATCTCTGGGCTTTCTATCCTGTTCCACTGATCTATCTTTCTGTTTTTGTGCCAGTACCATACTGTCTTGATTACTGTTGCTTTGTAATATAGTCTGAAGTCAGGGAGCCTTATTCCTCCAGCTCCTTTTTTCGTTCTCAAGATTGCTTTGGCTATTCGGGGTCTTTTGTGTTTCCATACAAATTGCGAAATTTTTTGTTCTAGTTCTGTGAAAAATGCCAGTGGTAGTTTGATAGGGATTGCATTGAATCTGTAGATTGCTTTGGGTAGTAGAGTCATTTTCACAATGTTGATTCTTCCCATCCAAGAACATGGTATATCTCTCCATCTATTTGTATCATCTTTAATTTCTTTCATCAGTGTCTTATAATTTTCTGCATACAGGTCTTTCGTATCCTTAGGTAGGTTTATTCCTAGATATTTTATTCTTTTTGTTGCAATGGTAAATGGGAGTGTTTTCTTGATTTCACTTTCAGATTTTTCATCATTAGTATATAGGAATGCCAGAGATTTCTGTGCATTAATTTTGTATCCTGCTACTTTTACCAATCATTGATTAGCTCTAGTAGTTTTCTGGTAGCATCTTTAGGATTCTCTATGTATAGTATCATGTCATCTGCAAACAGTGACAGCGTTACTTCTTCTTTTCCGATTTGGATTCCTTTTATTTCCTTTTCTTCTCTGATTGCTGTGGCTAAAACTTCCAAAACTATGTTGAATAAGAGTGGTGAGAGTGGGCAACCTTGTCTTGTTCCTGATCTTAGTGGAAATGCTTTCAGTTTTTCACCATTGAGGATGATGTTTGCTGTGGGCTTGTCATATATGGCTTTTATTATGTTTAGGAAAGTTCCCTCTATGCCTACTTTCTGCAGGGTTTTTATCATAAATGGGTGTTGAATTTTGTCGAAAGCTTTCTCTGCATCTATTGAGATGATCATATGGTTTTTCTCCTTCAATTTGTTAATATGGTTTATCACATTGATAGATTTGCGTATATTGAAGAATCCTTGCATTCCTGGAATAAACCCCACTTGATCATGGTGTATGATCCTTTTAATGTGCTGTTGGATTCTGTTTGCTAGTATTTTGTTGAGGATTTTTGCATCTATGTTCATCAGTGATATTGGCCTGTAGTTTTCTTTCTTTGTGACATCCTTGTCTGGTTTTGGTATCAAGGTGATGGTGGCCTCGTAGAAGGAATTTGGGAGTGTTCCTCCCTCTGCTATATTTTGGAAGAGTTCGAGAAGGATAGGTGTTAGCTCTTCTCTAAACGTTTGATAGAATTCACCTGTGAAGCCATCTGGTCCTGGGCTTTTGTTTGTTGGAAGGTTTTTAATCACAGTTTCAATTTCAGTGCTTGTGATTGGTCTGTTCATATTTTCTATTTCTTCCTGATTCAGTCTTGGCAGGTTGTGCATTTCTAAGAATTTGTCCATTTCTTCCAGATTGTTCATTTTATTGGCATAGAGTTGCTTGTAGTAATCTCTCATGATTTTTTTTATTTCTGCAGTGTCAGTTGTTACTTCTCCTTTTTCATTTCTAATTCTATTGATTTGAGTCTTCTCCCTTTTTTTCTTGATGAGTCTGGCTTGTGGTTTATCTATTTTGTTTATCTTCTCAAAGAACCAGCTTTTGGTTTTATTGATCTTTGCTATTGTTTCCTTCATTTCTTTTTCATTTATTTCTGATCTGATTTTTATGATTTCTTTCCTTCTGCTAGCTTTGGGGTTTTTTTGTTCTTCTTTCTCTAATTGCTTGAGGTGCAAGGTTAGGTTGTTTATTCGAGATGTTTCCTGCTTCTTAAGGTGGGCTTGTATTGCTATAAACTTCCCCCTTAGAACTGCTTTTGCTGCATCCCATAGGTTTTGGGTCGTTGTGTCTCCATTGTCATTTGTTTCTAGGTATTTTTTTATTTCCTCTTTGATTTCTTCAGTGATCACTTCATTATTAAGTAGTGTATTGTTTAGCCTCCATGTGTTTGTATTTTTTACAGATCTTTTCCTGTAATTGATATCTAGTCTCATGGCGTTGTGGTCAGAAAAGATACTTGATACAATTTCAGTTTTCTTAAATTTACCAAGGCTTGATTTGTGACCCAAGATATGATCTATCCTGGAGAATGTTCCATGAGCACTTGAGAAAAATGTGTATTGTGTTGTTTTTGGATGGAATGTCCTATAAATATCAATTAAGTCCATCTTGTTTAATGTATCATTTAAAGCTTGTGTTTCCTTATTTATTTTCATTTTGGATGATCTGTCCATGGGTGAAAGTGGGGTGTTAAAGTCCCCTACTATGAATGTGTTACTGTTGATCTCCCCTTTTATGGTTGTTAGTATTTGCCTTATGTATTGAGGTGCTCCTATGTTGGGTGCATAAATATTTACAATTGTTATATCTTCTTCTTGGATCGATCCCTTGATCATTATGTAGTGTCCTTCTTTGTCCCTTTTAATAGTCCTTATTTTAAAGTCTATTTTGTCTGATATGAGAATTGCTACTCCAGCTTCTTTTGGTTTCCATTTGCATGGAATATCTTTTTCCATCCCCTTACTTTCAGTCTGTATGTGTCTCTAGGTCTGAAGTGGGTCTCTTGTAGACAGCATATATAAGGGTCTTGTTTTTGTATCCATTCAGCCAATCTGTGTCTTTTGGTGGGAGCATTTAATCCATTTACATTTAAGGTAATTATCGATATGTATGTTCCTATTCCCATTTTCTATATTGTTTTGGGTTCGCTACTATAGGTCGTTTCCTTCTCTTGTGTTTCTTGTCTAGAGAAGTTCCTTTAGCATTTGTTGTAAAGCTGGTTTGGTGGTGCTGAAGTCTCTGAGCTTTTGCTTGTCTGTAAAGGTTTTAATTTCTCCATCAAATGTGAATGAGATCATTGCTGGGTAGAGTAGTCTTGGTTGCAGGCTTTTCTCCTTCATCACTTTCAGTATGTCCTGCCACTCCCTTCTGGCTTGTAGGGTTTCTGCTGAGAGATCAGCTGTTAACCTTATGGGGATTCCCCTGTGTGTTATTTGTTGTTTTTCCCTTGCTGCTTTTAATATGCTTTCTTTGTATTTAATTTTTGACAGTTTGATTAATATGTGTCTTGGCGTGTTTCTCCTTGTATTTATCCTGTATGGGACCCTCTGTGCTTCCTGGACTTGATTAACTATTTCCTTTCCCATATTAGGGAAGTTTTCAACTATAATCTCTTCAAATATTTTCTCAGTCCCTTTCTTTCTTTCTTCTTCTTCTGGAACCCCTATAATTCGAATGTTGGTGCGTTTCATGTTGTCCCAGAGGTCTCTGAGACTGTCCTCAGTTCTTTTCATTCTTTTTTCTTTATTCTGCTCTGCAGTAGTTATTTCCACTACTTTATCTTCCAGGTCACTTATCCGTTCTTCTGCCTCAGTTATTCTGCTATTGATCCTATCTAGAGTGCTTTTAATTTCATTTATTGCGTTGTTCATCGTTGCCTGTTTCATCTTTAGTTCTTGTAGGTCCTTGTTAACTGTTTCTTGCATTTTGTCCATTCTACTTCCAAGATTTCGGATCATCCTTACTATCATTATTCTGAATTCTTTTTCAGGTAGATTGCCTATTTCCTCTTCATTTGTTAGGTCTGGTGGGTTTTTATCTTGCTCCTTCATCTGCTGTGTGTTTTTCTGTCTTCTCATTTTGCTTATCTTACTGTGTTTGGGGTCTCCTTTTTGCAGGCTGCACGTTCGTAGTTCCCGTTGTTTTTGATGTCTGTCTCCAGTGGCTAAGGTTGTTTCAGTGGGTTGTGTAGGCTTCCTGGTGGAGGGGACTAGTGCCTGTGTTGTGCTGGATGAGGCTGGATCTTGTCTCTCTAATGGGCAGGTTCACGTCTGGTGGTGTGTTTTGGGGTGTCTGTGGCCTTATTATGATTTTAGGCAGCCTCTCTGCTAATGGGTGGGGTTGTGTTCCTGTTTTGCTAGTTGTTTGGCATAGGTTGTCCAGCACTGTGGCTTGCTGGTCGTTGAGTGAAGCTGGGTGCTGGTGTTAAGATGGAGGTCTCTGGGAGATTTCCACCGTTTAATATTATGTGGAGCTGGGAGGTCTGTTGTGGACCAGTGTCCTGAAGTTGGCTCTCCTACCTCAGAGGCAGAGCCCTGACTCCTGGGCTGGAGCACCAAGAGCCTTTCATCCACACGGCTCAGAATAAAAGGGAGAAAAAGTAGAGAGAATTAGTAAAAATATGAGGAAAGAAAGAGGGAAAGGAGGAAAGGAAGGAAGGAAGAAATAAGCAAAGAAGGAAAGAAAGGAGGGAGGGAGGAAGGAAGGAAGGAAGGAGGGAAAGAAGGAAAAAAGACAGAAAGAAAGAGGATACAGTAAAAATAAAATAAAGTATAATATAGTTATTGAATTAAAAAATATTTAGAAAAAAAAAAAGGGACGGATAGAACCTTAGGACAAATGTTGGAAGCAAAGCTATACAGAGAAAATCTTACACAAAAGCATACACATACACCTTCACAAAAAGAGGTAAAAGGGGAAAAATCATAAATCTTGCTCTCAGAGACCACCTCCTCAATTTGGGGTGATTCGTTGTCTAAAGGAGGAAAGGAAGGAAGGAAAGAAAGAAAGAACGAAGGTAAAGTATAATAAAGTTATTACAATTAAACTTAATTATTAAGAAAAAAATTTCTAAAAAAAATCATGGACGGATAGAGCCCTAGGACAAATGGTGGAAGCAAGAGTATACAGACAAGATCTCACACAGAAGCATACACATACACATTCACAAAAAGAGGAAAAGGGAAAAAAGATCATAGATCTCTCTCCTAAATTCCACCTCTTCAATTTGGGATCATTCCTTGTCTATTCAGGTATTCCACAGATGCAGGGTATATCAAGTTGATTGTGGAGCTTTAATCCGCTGCTTCTGTGGCTGCTGGGAGAGATTTCCCTTTCTCTCCTTTGTTCTCACAGCTCACAGGAGCTCAGCTTTGGATTTGGCCCTGCCTCTGCGTGTAGGTCGCTGGAGGGCGTCTGTTTTTTCGCTCAGACAGGACGGGGTTAAAGGAGCCGCTGATTCGGGGCCTCCGGCTCACTCAGGCCGGGGGTTGGGGGATGGGGGAAGGAGGGGCACTGCGTGCGGGGCGGGCCTGCGGCGGCAGAGGCGGCATGACGTTGCGGCAGAGGCCGGCGTGACGTTGCACCAGCCTGAGGCCCGCCGTGCGTTGTCCCGGGGAAGTTGTCCCTGGATCCCGGGAACCTGGCAGTGGCGGGCTGCACAGGTTCCGCGGAAGAGGGGTGTGGAGAGTGACCTGTGCTCGCACACAGGCCCCTTGGTGGCGGCGTCAGCAGCAGCCTTAGCGTCTCCCGCCCGTCTCTGGGGTCCGCGGTTTTAGCCGCGGCTCGCGCCCGTCTCTGGGGTTTGCGCTTTCAGCCGCGGCTCGCACCCGTCTCTGGGGTTCGCGCTTTTAACCCGGCTCGCGCCCGTCTCTGGAGTTCCTTTAAGCAGCGCTCTTAAACCCCTCTCCTCGCGCACCAGGAAACAAAGAGGGAAGAAAAAGTCTCTTGCCTCTTCGGCAGGTGCAGGCTTTTCCCCGAACTCCCTCCCGGCTAGTCGTGGTGCACTAACCCCTTCAGGCTATGTTCAAGCCGCCAACCCCAGTCCTCTCCCTGAGCTCCGTCCAAAACCAAAACCCGAGCCTCAGCTCGCAGCCCCGCCCGCCCCGGCGGGTGAGCAGACAAGCCTCTCGGGTTGGTGAGTGCTGGTCGGCACCGATCGTCTGTGCAGGAATCTCCCCGCTTTGCCCTCCGCACCCGTCGCTGTGCACTACTCCGCGGTCCCGAAACTCCCCCCGCCGCCTCCCGCAGTCTCCGCCCGCGGAGGGGCTTCCTAGTGTGTGGAAACTTTTCCTCCTTCACAGCTCCCTCCCACTGGTGCAGGTGCCGTCCTTATTCTTTTGTCTCTGTTTTTTCTTTTTTTTCTTTTGCCCTACCCAGGTACGTGGGGAGTTTCTTGCCTTTTGGGAGGTCTGAGGTCTTCTGCCAGCCTTCAGTAGGAGTTCTGTAGGAGTTGTTCCACGTGTGGATGTATTTCTGGTGTATCCGTGGGGAGGAAGGCGATCTCCACGTCTTACTCTTCCGCCATCTTCAAGGTCCCCCCTGCCTATGTTTTCCTCTAAGAGTTTCATAGTGTCTGGCCTTACATTTAGGTCTTTAATCCATTTTGAGTTTATTTTTGTGTATGGTGTTAGGGAGTGCTCTAATTTCATACTTTTACATGTAGCTGTCCAGTTTTCCCAGCACCACTTATTTAAGAGGCTGTCTTTTCTCCACTGTATATTCTTGCCTCCTTTATCAAAGATAAGGTGACCATATGTGTGTGGGTTTATCTCTGGGCTTTCCATCCTGTTCCATTGATATATATTTCTGTTTTTGTGCCAGTACCATACTCCCTTGATTACTGTAGCTTTGTAGTATAGTCTGAAGTCAGGAAGCCTGAATCCTCCAGCTCCATTTTTCATTCTCAAGATTGCTTTGGCTACTCGGGGTCTTTTGTTTTTCCATACAAATTGTGAAATTTTTTGTTCTAGTTCTGAGAAATATGCCATTGGTAGTTTGATGGGGATTGCATTGAATCTGTAGATTGCTTTGGGTAGTAGAGTCATTTTCACAATGTTGATTCTTCCAATCCAAGAACATGGTATATCTCTCCATCTATTTGTATCATCTTTAATTTCTTTCATCAGTGTCTTATAATTTTCTGCATTCAGGTTTTTTGTCTCCTTAGGTAGGTTTATTTCTAGATATTTTATTCTTTTTGTTGCAGTGGTAAATGGGAGTGTTTTCTTAATTTCATTTTCAGATTTTTCATCATTAGTGTATAGGAATGTCAGAGATTTCTGTACATTAATTTTGTATCCTGCTACTTTACCAAATTCATTGATTAGCTCTAGTAGTTTTCTGGTAGCATCTTTAGGATTCTCTATGTATAATATCATGTCATCTGCAAACAGTGACAGCTTTACTTCTTCTTTTCCGATTTGGATTCCCTTTATTTCTTTTTCTTCTCTGATTGCTGTGGCTAAACCTTCCAAAACTATGTTGAATAATGGTGGTGAGAGTGGGCAACCTTGTCTTGTTCCTGATCTTAGTGGAAATGGTTTCAGTTTTTCACCATTGAGGACGATGTTGGCTGTGTGTTTGTCATATATGGCCTTTATTGTGTTGAGGAAAGTTCCCTCTGCCTACTCTCCGCAGGGTTTTTATCATAAATGGGTGTTGAATTTTGTTGAAAGCTTTCTCTGCATCTATTGAGATGATCATATGGTTTTTCTCCTTCAGTTTGTTAATATGGTGTATCACTTTGATTGATTTGCATATATTGAAGAATCCTTGCATTCCTGGAATAAACCCCACCTGATCATGGTGTATGATCCTTTTAATGTGCTGTTGGATTCTGTTTGCTGGTATTTTGTTGAGGATTTTTGCATCTATGTTCATCAGTGATATTGGCCTGTAGTTTTCTTTCTTTGAGACAGCTTTGTCTGGTTTGGTATCAGGGTGATGGTGGCCTCGTAGAATGAGTTTGGGAGTGTTCCTCCCTCTGCTATATTTTGGAAGATTTTGAGAAGGATAGGTGTTAGATCTTCCCTAAACGTTTGATAGAATTCACCTGTGAAGCCATCTGGTCCTGGGCTTTTGTTTGTTGGAAGGTTTTTAATCACAGTCTCAATTTCAGGGCTTATGATTGGTCTGTTCATATTTTCTATTTCTTCCTGGTTCAGTCGCGGCATGTCGTGCATTTCTAAGAATTTGTCCATTTCTTCCAGGTTTTCCATTTTATTGGCATAGAGTTGCTTGTAGTAATCTCTCATGATGCTTTGTATTTCTGCAGTGTCAGTTGTTACTTCTCCTTTTTCATTTCTAATTCTATTGATTTGATTCTTCTCCCTTTTTTTCTTAATGAGTCTGGCTAATGGTTTATCAATTTTGTTTATCTTCCCAAAGAACCAGCTTTTAGTTTTATTGAGCTTTGCTATCGTTTCCTTCATTTCTCTTTCATTTATTTCTGATCTGATCTTTATGATTTCTTTCCTTCTGCTAACTTGGGGTTTTTTTGTTTTTCTCTCTCTAATTGCTTTAGGTGCAAGGTTATGTTGTTTATTTGAGACATTTCCTGTTTCTTAAGGTAGGATTGTAGTGCTATAAACTTCTCTCTTAGAACAGTTTTGCTGCGTCATAGTTTTGGGTCATTGTGTCTCCATTGTCATTTGTTTCTAGATATTTTTTGATTTCCTCTTTGATTTCTTCAGTGATCACCTGGTTATTAAGTAGTGTATTGTTTAGCCTCCATGTGCTTGTATTTTTTACAGATCTTTTCCTGTAATTGATATATAGTCTCATAGCATTGTGGTCAGAAAAGATAATGGATATGATTTCAATTTTTTAAATTTACCAAGGCTTGATTTTTCCCCAAGATATGATCTATCCTGGAGAATGTTCCATGAGCACTTGAGAAAAATGTGTATTGTGTTGTTTTTGGATGGAATGTCCTATAAATATCAATTAAGTCCATCTTGTTTAATGTATCATTTAAAGCTTGTGTTTCCTTATTTATTTTCATTTTGGATGATCTGTCCATTGGTGAAAGTGGAGTGTTAAAGTCCCCTACTATGATTGTGTTACTGTCGATGTCCTCTTTTATGGCTGTTAGTATTTGCCTTATGTACTGAGGTGCTCCTATGTTGGGTGCATAAATATTTACAATTGTTATATCTTTTTCTTGGATCAATCCCTTGATCATTATGTAGTGTCCTTCTTTGTCTCTTGTAATAGTCTTTATTTTAAAGTCTATTTTGTCTGATATGAGAATTGCTACTCCAGCTTTCTTTTGATTTCCATTTGCATGGAATATCATTTTCCATCCCCTCACTTTCAGTCTGTATGTGTCCCTAGGTCTGATGTGTGTCTCTTGTAGACAGCATATATACGGGTCTTGTTTGTATATCCATTCAGCCAGTCTGTGTCTTTTGTTGGGAGCATTTAATCCATTTACATTTAAGGTAATTATGTATATGTATGTTCTTATTCCCATTTTCTTAATTGTTTTGGGTTTGTTATTGGAGGTCTTTTCCTTCTCTTGTGTTTCTTGCCTAGAGAAGATCCTTTAGCATTTTTTGTAAAGCTGGTTTGGTGGTGCTGAACTCTCTCAGCTTTTGCTTGTCTGTAAAGGTTTTAATATCTCCATCAAATCTGAATGAGATCCTTGCTGGGTAGAGCAATCTTGGCTGTAGGTTTTTCTCCTTCATCACTTTAAATATGTCCTGCCACTCCCTTCTGGCTTGCAGAGTTTCTGTTGAAAGATCTGCTGTTACCCTTATGGGGATTCCCTTGTGTGTTATTTGCTGTTTTTCCCTTGCTGCTTTTAATATGTTTTCTTTGTATTTAATTTTTAATAGTTTGATTAATATGTGTCTTGGCGTGATTCTCCTTGTATTTATCCTGTATGGGACTCTCTGTGCTTCCTGGACTTGATTAACTATTTCCTTTCCCATATTAGGGAAGTTTTCAACTATAATCTCTTCAAATATTTTCTCAGTCCCTTTCTTTTTCTCTTCTTCTTCTGGAACCCCTATAATTCGAAGGTTGGTGCATTTAATGTTGTCCCAGGGGTCTCTGAGACTGTCCTCAGTTCTTTTCATTCTTTTTTCTTTATTCTGCTCTGCAGTAGTTATTTCCACTATTTTATCTTCCAGGTCACTTATCTGTTCTTCTGCCTCAGTTATTTTGCTATTGATCCCTTCTAGAGTGTTTTTAATTTCATTTATTGTTTTGTTCATTGTTGCTTGTTTCCTCTTTAGTTCTTCTAGGTCCTTGTTAAATGTTTCTTGCATTTTCTCTATTCTATTTCCAAGAATTTTGGATCATCTTTACTATCATTATTCTGAATTCTTTTTCAGGTAGACTGCCTATTTCCTCTTCATTTGTTAGGTCTGGTGGGTTTTTACCTTGCTCCTTCATCTGCTGTGTGTTTTTCTGTCTTCTCATTTTGCTTACCTTACTGTGTTTGGGGGTCTCATTTTTGCAGGCTGCAGATTCATAGTTCCCATTGTTTTTGGTGTCTGTCCCCAATGGCTAAGGTTGGGTCAGTGGGTTGTGTAGGCTTCCTGGTGGAGGGGACTAGTGCCTGTGTTCTGGTGGATGAGGCTGGATCTTGTCTTTCTGGTGGGCAGGACCACATCTGGTTGTGTGTTTTGGGGTGTCTGTGGCCTTATTATGATTTTAGGCAGCCTCTCTGCTAATGGGTGGGGTTGTGTTCCTGTCTTGCTAGTTGTTTGGCATAGGGTGTCCAGCACTGTAGCTTGCTGGTGATTGAGTGAAGCTGGGTTTTGGTGTTGAGATGGAGATCTCTGGGAGATTTTCACCATTTGATATTACGTGGAGCTGGGAGGTCTCTTGTGGACCTGTGTCCTGAGGTTGGCTCTCCCATCTCAGAGGCACAGAACTGACTCCTGGCTGGAGCACCAAGAGCCTTTCATCCACTTGGCTCAGAATAAAAGGGAGAAAAAATAGAAAGAAAGAAAGAGGATAAAATAAAATAAAGTAAGATAAAATAAAGTTATTAAAATAAAAAATAATTATTAAGAAAACAAATTTTTTAAAAGTAAAAACAAACAAACAAAAAGGACGGACAGAACCCTAGGACAAATGGTAAAAGCAAAGCTGTACAGACAAAATCTCACACAGAAGCATACACATACACACTCAGAAAAAGAGGAAAAGGGGAAAAAATATATCTTGCTCCCAAAGTCCACCTCCTCAATTTGGGATGATTCGTTGTCTATTCCGGTATTCCACAGATGCAGGGTATATCAAGCTGTTTGTAGAGATTTAATCCGCTGCTCCTGAGGCTGCTGGGAGAAATTTTCCTTTCTGTTCTTTGTTCGCGCAGCTTCCAGGTTCAGCTTTGGAGTTGGCCTCGCCTCTGCGTGTAGGTCGCCTGAGGGCGTCAGTTCTTCGCTCAGACAGGACGGGGTTAAAGGAGCCACTGATTCGGGCGCTCTGGCTCACTCAGGCCTTGGGGAGGGAGGGGCACGGATGCGGGGCGAGCCTGCGGCTGCAGAGGCCAGCGGGACGTTGCACCAGGCGCGCCGTGCGTTCTCCCGGGGAAGTTGTCCCTGGATCACGGGACCCTGGCAGTGGTGGGCTGCACAGGCTTCCGGAAGCGGGGTGTGGATAGTGACCTGTGCTCGCACACAGGCTTCTTGGTGGCGGCAGCAGCAGCCTTAGCGTCCCATTCCCGTCTCTGGGGTCCGCGCTGTTAGCCGCGGCACACGCCCGTCTCTGGAGCTCCTTTAAGCAGCGCTCTTAATCCCCTCTCCTCGGGCACCAGGAAACAAAGAGGGAAGAAAAAGTCTCTTGCCCCTTTGGCAGGTCCAGACCTTTACCCGGACTCCCTCCAGGCTAGCTGTGGTGCACTAGCCCCTTCAGGCTGTGTTCACGCCGCCAACCCCAGTCCTCTCCCGGCGCTCCGACCGAAGCCTGAGCCTCAGCTCCCAGGCCCGCCCGCCCCGGCGGGTGAGCAGACAGGCCTCTCGGGCTGGTGAGTGCCGGTCAGCACCGATCCTCTGTGTGGGAATCTCCCCGCTTTGTCCACCGCACCCCTGTCGCTGTGCCCTCCTCCGTGGCACCAAAACTTCCCCCCTCCGCCACCCTCAGTCTCCACCCGCGAAGGGGCTTCCTAGTGTGTGGAAACATTTCCTCCTTCACGGCTCCCTCCCACTGGTGCAGGTCCCGTCCCTATCCTTTTGTCTCTGTTTATTCTTTTTTCTTTTGCCCTACCCAGGTTCGTGGGGAGTTTCTTGCCTTTTGGGAGGTCTGAGGTCTTCTGCCAGCGTTCAGTAGGTGTTCTGTAGGAGTTGTTCCACATGTAGATGTATTTCTGATGTATCTGTGGGGAGGTAGGTGATCTCCACGTGTTACTCTTCCTCCGTCTTCCTCAACTCCCCTCAAAATAGTCTTTTCAACAAATGGTGCTGGAACAATCATGAAGACATAAACTGTTTCTTTCCCCCACAGGTGACATGATCATCCAAGTAGAAAATCTGAAAGAACTGCTAGTGTTGGAGGGTCTCCTGCAGAGGCGGGCGGTGGCTGTGGCTCACCGTGGGGACAAGGACACTGGCAGCAGAAGTTCTAGGAAGTACTCCTTGGCGTGAGCCCTCCCAGAGTCATCATAGCATTTCTAATAATGTACTATAGTAGTAGTGAATAATAATAATAATCATTATTATAACCACAAACATTTATTTATTACTTATTATTTGCTGGACATGGTGTCAAGCTCTTCAAATGCCTCATCATTTGTAGCACATTTATCTATTACTTGCATTAAGACTTAACTCCAGGGTGCAGGAGGTAAGATAACAAAATGGTTAAGTACATGGTTCTTAAAGTCTAGGAGATAAGAGTTTACATCTTAGCTTCAAGCGATGTGAAGTTAAGTAAGTTTCTCATTTTCTTTTCTTAAAAATCTTTGTTTTTACCAAAGTGCTATATGTTCTGTAGAAAAGTACAAGGAAGAAAGCAAAAAAATGACCCCAAATCCCACCATTCAGAAAAGAAAATTACTTGTGAGCATGATTGTAGATATTTCCAAGTGGATCCGTATGTTAGAATGATACACAAATAAACAAAAAAAAGAAGCCATTGGATTGTATTCCATAATCTATTGCTTGAAAGTTAAAAAAATACAACAACAACAATAATAAAAAATGAGTGTAATTCAAAGGATTGCTGACTTTCAGAGAAAAGTTGCTTCACCACGAGGGATATTAGGATATTGGCAGCTCCTTTAAATCCCTCTAAAGCAGGGACCAGCCTGCGCGAGCAGGCTGCATATTGACTCACAGAAGGGCTTTACCCGGCTGTGTAGAGTTTATTTAAAGAAATAGAAGCTCAGTGCCTTCGTGGGAGCAGGAGTGTACACACTCTCATTCGTAGGATTTCTGCTCATCCCTTGTTATCTCACCCTGGCCACCTCCCATGGTAATGAGCTATAGGAAAGGATGGGGTGAAGTATATGACCTGTGGAGCCAGACTGTCTGGGTTTGAATTCTGCCTCCATGACTTGCTAGCTTTGGGGCTTTGGGTAGGTAAGTTAACTTCTTTGTGTTTCATTTCTTCTTTGTAAAATGGGGCTCAAAATAGACTCTACTTTATGGGGTTATGGACAGTATTACATAAATTAATATGTGCAAAGAGCTTAGAGCAGTAAGCATATGGTAAACACTCAGTAAATGTTTGCTATTATTACTTGCTATCTGGCTCTGTGCTAAGTTTAAGGAGAAAAAGGATTACAAAAACCATTAAGGGCTTCCCTGGTGGCGCAGTGGTTGAGAGTCCGCCTGCCGATGCAGGGGACACGGGTTCGTGCCCCGGTCCGGGAAGATCCCACATACCGCAGAGCGGCTAGACCCGTGAGCCGTGGCCGCTGAGCCTGCGCGTTGGAGCCTGTGCTCCGCAACGGGAGAGGCCACAACAGTGAGAGGCCCGCGTACCACCAAAAAAAAAAAAAAAAAAGTAAAAAAAAACCATTAAAAGTTGGAGTTAATTTGCTTTCAAACATCGTATTTTAATTTTGGATATCACCAACTGATGGCCTCCTAGAAAATATGAGACCAGCACTATTACGCTTCTTCCCACCTCTTTCTCCCCTCCTACTGTTTTTCACTGGTCAGTATTATTTCTTTGCAAAGGTTGTGACAGTTTCAATCCATTCTGTCCTGTAACTTCCCCTGTTACTCAACCTTGCTTTGATATTTACATGGGTTTTATGCTCACCACTAGGGTTTTTGCCCCAGCACTTCTATTTCTGAGTGTTTTATTCTGATTCAACTCTTGGTCAGGTAGAGCTTATGTTTTCAAGAAGGGCTCAGGCATGCATGCTATATTCCTTGCATATTTGAGAACATCTGCCTTTTGCATTTATACTTGAATGGAATTTTGAAGGGATGTAATATTTTGGGGTCACTTTTTCTTTCCCTTGGAACTTTGTAGACATTGCTCCACTGTCCTCTGCCACTGAACACTGCAATAGAAAATCTATTTTTTTTCACCCTTATAGGTGATTGGACTATTCTTCCTGAATACCTAAGGAAACCTTTTTAAAAAAATTTCCTTAACTTAAATTAACAAGCGCATGTCTAGATGTCTCTCTCTCTCTCTCTCTCTCTCTCTCTTTTTTAAACCAATATTACTGGAAAACAGCACATCTTTTGGATTAAAAGGTTGAATTCTTACATTTTGGAGAAATTTTCCTCTATTACATTTCTACAGTTTCTCAACTTAATTATTGTAGCTCTTCATTCCCAGGACACCAAAACTTCTTATGTTAGATAGTCTTTGTCATCTATTCTTTGTTTTAAATTTCATGTCCTTTCTTCAATATTCATCATGATTATCTCAAGTCTCCCCTCTATGAAAATAATTTGATGTTCAGCTGCATCTATTCTGTTACCCGTTTATTTTTCTAAGTTATTTGTCAGATCCGAAGCAGGATTTTGCTACACACCTTGTCTCTTTGACACTTTAATCTCCTTTGGTTTGATACAGAATCTGGGTGACTTCTCCTTGAAAGTTATCCTATCTTATCTAAAATTCAATTGTCTTCCCATCAGAACTATAGCTCAAGGCTGTGAGTTGCTTGCTGTCCACTTTTCTGTAGTTTTAGGGCATGGGGAGGGGATAGGGCTGCATTCAGCTTTTGTTATGGGACCCGACCTGTGCTTTTCCGAGATCCCATTAAAATCTGTAGTTCCAGTACCCATGCCACCCAGCTGGGTGTGTGTACCACTCTTGTGGGCTTGCCCCACCCAGCAGTGATCCGGAAACTGTCAAGCCTTGGGTGTCCTCCTTCACTCTACCATGGTCCCACGGTGTTCAGTACTGCTGCTCCCAGGTGCTTTCTCTTGACTTCTCTCCAACTTGCCTTTTTACCCTCTCAGTCGTATTCTTTCCAAATTGGAACAGGGGGTGTTGCAATTCCTGCAAATTATCAGGATTTTTCCATTTCATTTATTTTCTTCCATACTACTTCTCGGGAAGGTATGTATGAGATTATGAAACATGTGGCACCACATCAGAACTCTCTTTTCCTTTCTTGGACAACTTCTTTTAAAGATTCATGGCCTAAGGTTGAACTTCTTTCCTTGTTACTGCTGGTGGATTTTAAAAAATGCCTTTACTTGGCCTTTATTTTGGAAGGATATTTTCAATGAACATAGAATTCTGGGTGTCCCCTGTCCCCTCCCCCAGCACTTTAAAGGTGTTCCACTGTCTTCTGGTCTCTATAGTTTCTAACAAGAATTCAGCAGTTATTCAAATGGCTCTTCCACTATGTGATGCATCATTTTTTTCTCTGGTTGCTTTCAAAAACTTCTCCTTATTTTAGTTTCCAAAAGCTTAACTATGATATACCAATGTGTGTCTTTATGTATACTTATGCTGCTTCAGGTTCATTGAACTTCTTGAATCTATAAATTTGTCTTTCAATAAATTGGGAAAAAATTAAGCCATTATTCCTTCAAAAACAATTTTTTGGCCTCATTTTTTCTTTTTTCCACCTTTGGAATTCAAATTACATGTATGTAGACATTTTTTATTGTTCCACGGGTCCCTTAGACTCTGTTTATATTTTTCGATGTCTCTTTTTCTTTCTGTTCTTCAGGTAGAAAATTTCTATTGATTTGTCTTCAAGTTTTTTGACTCATTTTTAAATAAATTTATTTATTTATTTTTGGCTGCGTTGGGTCTTTGTTGCTGTGCGTGGGCTTTCTCTAGTTACGGCGAGCAGGGGCTACTCTTTGTTGCGGTGCGTGGGCTTCTCCTTGTGGTGGCTTCTCTTGTTGTAGAGCACGGGCTCTAGGCACGTGGGCTTCAGTAGTTGTGGTGCACGGGCTTCAGTAGTTGTGGTGCACGGGCTTAGCTGCTCTGTGGCATGTGGGATCTTCCCGGACCAGGGCTCGAACCCAGGTTCCCTGCATTGGCAGGTGGATTCTTAACCACTGTGCCACCAGAGAAGCCCTTTGACTCTTTTTCATCAAGTCCATCCAGAGAATTTTTAATTTCAAATATTCTAGTTTTTCAGTTTTAGAATTCCCATTGGTTCTTTAAAAATATAATTTCTACTTCTCATTTGAGATTTCCTGCCTTTCATTTATTGAAAGCATTTTTTTCTTTGACTTCATTGAGTGTAATTTTAATAGCTGCTTGATGATCTTTAGATTGATTCCAACACTTGGATCATGTTGGGCTTGGTCTCAGTTGATTGTCTTTTCTCTTAAGCCTGGATCATATTCTCTGGTTCTTTGTATGTTGAGTAATTTTGAATTATATCTTAGACATTATGAATTTAATGTTATGGAGATTCCACATCCTATTATAGTCCTCTGAAGTGTTTGGCTTTAGCAAGTAAATGCACTTAGGTCGATTCAAAGTCAACACTCTGCCCTTTGGGGAGCAGCTCAAGTCTCAGCTCATTTCCTCTATCTTTAGATCTACTGCTTTGAGTCTGCCTTACGCCTGTGCGGTTCAGAATCTGAGAGAAACTTGGTGAGAGTTTATACACAGAATTTGTGGTCTCTCTCTCTCTTTAGACCACTCCTTTTCAATATTTTCCCTCTACTGTGACTTTCCAGCATACTCTGTTCTTTGGTTCTTTAGGCCAGAAGGAGTATGAATTTTTTTTATCCGAGTCTTAGCCACCACAAATGGTGCTGACCTCAGCCTGTTCCCAGGCTAAAAACTACAAAAAAGGGTAACTCACCTTTTGTCATTACCTTCTTCCAAGGTGTGACTGTCCTCCAGATTCTGTCTGCTTCTATTTTCTCTCAGCAAACCTTCAGGTTGCAGGTTTCTGTATTTTGTCTAGTGTTTATAGCTGTTATCTGTTGGGAGAGCAGGATCTGGTAGGTGTTTATTTGTCCATACCAAAAGTGGAAATTGCTGGTAATTTTTTTTTAACGTTTTGCTGTTTTTTTCTTCTGCCATTCATTGTGTAAAATGTTGGGTGTTGTGTGAGGCAGATCCTCTAATCTAGAGGCATTTTGCCATTTTTACCCAGAAGTTCTCTTGTGAAGATGTCTTATCCTTCCTTAGCCTCACCTTTATAATGTATAAAATGGAGGAAACAGTGTCTTCTTTGTGGAGTTATTGTAAGTGTTAAATGGGACAGTGCAGAGAAAGCGTTTTAACACAGTGTTGGCAGTTAATAGATTATTACCACTATTTTTGGTGTCCATATCTCATCCCTACCATAGTGCCTGGGGAATGGTTAGAGGTTAATAATGACTGTTGAATAAATGAACTAGAATGTAAAAATAGAGAAGGAAGAGAATGGATATAAGAAATGGTGGAATCACAGGAAAACTGAAGAGACACTTCAAGGCTGGCATTTCCCCCTTGGCCCTGGGCACGTAGCAGACACACAGGCCTGTGGCCAGATGGCTCTTCCCTCTGGCCAGGCTTCTGTTACACAAGGTGTTCTCTCTAACTTGTGTGCTGATTCATCATGCAAGCTGCAGCACGAGGCCAAGCCTTCAGAACTAGGTGAAGAGTCTCCACATTCCTGCTTTTTACACTTTCCAGGAGGTACAAAGGAATTCTGGGGGGATTCTGGAGCCAGAGGGGGACCCCCCCCCCGAGATTTGTGAGCATGGGAGGCAATACCTGAAAACCACATTTATGCGGAACAATATCAGAGACAAAATGAAGAGGCTTGGGGATGGGAGAGGCCCCTCATTACGCAGACATGAGAAGCCTGCTAACACTCTGACTTAGGGAGAAATCACTCCCCACACTGGAGGGCCGAAGTGCCAACTCTCAGCAGGCGGTTACATTCTCCAGGATCATAATGGTGTTTAGTAGGGCAGAGGGGTGGGAGTGTTTGGGTACCAGCAGTGGTCATGCTTCCACTCAGAGCGCTGGTTGGGCCACCATGACAGGCTGGCAGCATCAGCAAGGTCTTGAGTCTGGGGACCTTCTTCACCTGAGAAAAACACAAGACTTTAAATAAAAAATATTATTAATTGAACTGTATACCTGAAGATGGTCAAAATGGCTGATTTTATGTTATATATTACCACAGTTAAAAGCAAACAAAATTATTAAAATAATACATGCCCATTGTAGACAATTTGAAAAATTAAGCAAGATTGAAAGAAACAAAATGATCCCTATTCCTTCCTTCTAACATTTTGGTAATTTCCTTTCCTTCTTTTTACATACAAATTGTCTATAACGTGTGTGTTTTTTGGGTAATTTATTATAATCTGAGCATATCTGTTATTAAGCATTGTTTGAAAATATCATTTTAATGGATTCAAAGTAATTCATTGTATGAATTCATCAAATCGTATTTGATTGTCTCGGTGGCTCTTTAGGCTGTTTCCAATATTTGCAGAAAAAGAACACTACAGTAAACATCTTTCAACATATGTCTTCGTGTAATAGATCCTTTGAAAGTGTAAACATGTTTCGTTTCTTCCTCTCTCATGCTTCTCACATTCTACACTTCCTTAAATGCGGAGATCAGGTCTGGCCTCTATGAGGAAAACTTCCCTGAGCACTTCAGCCTGCTGCAAAACTCCCTTCCTTCTCTGACTCCAATTGCATTAATTTGTTCATTCATTCATTCATCAAATATTATTTGATGGCATATCGAGTATGTATATGTAAATATTCATCAAATATTAAATTTTCCCTCTAATAATGTGAGTACTTATATAATAATTATGGCTAACGTCCATTGAGTACTTACTCTGTGCTGACATTTTTTTTTCTTTTAAGTAAGTGTATTTCATTTATTTATTTATTTATTGGCTGTGTTGTGTCTTCGTTGCTGTGCAGGCTTTCTCTAGTTACGGCGAGCAGGGGCTACTCTTTGCTGCAGTGTGTGGGCTTCTCACTGCAGTGGCTTCTCTTTTGCAGAGAACGGGCTCTAGGCGTGAGAGCTTCAGTAGTTGTGGCACACGGGCTCAGTAGTTGTGGTGCACGGGCTTAGCTGTTCCGTGGCATGTGGGATTTTCCCGGACCAGGGCTCGAACCCATGTCCCTTGCATTGGCAGGCAGATTCTTAACCACTGCGCCACCAGGGAAGCCCTGTGTTGACAGATTACTTTATTTTATTTTGTCTTAAGTCTTTATTGAATTTGTTACGATATTGCTTCTGTTTTGTTTTGGTTTTTTGGCCGCGAGACGTGTGGGATCTTAGCTCCCTGACCAGGGATCAAACCTGCACCCCCTGCATTGGAAGACGAAGTCCTAACCACTGGACCACCAGGAAAGTCCTTGTGCTGACATTTAAAAAAATTACTTTACGTTGTATTATCTCATCTTTACAATACTGTCTATGCTTTACCTATGGGAAAGTTGAGGCACAGAGAGATTAAGTAACTTGCCCAAGGTTGCTCAGCTATTCTTTGGGTGACCTAGGATTCAATTCCAGATAGTCTGGCACCAGAGTCTATTAACTACATTAACAGTTATATATGCTGCCTCAGGTGGACGGTTCTAGGGAATAAGCAAGTATACGTCCCGTAGTGTGGAGCTTACTTAGGGCTTGGGTGTGCCCCACTGAGCTCTGAATCATGAAGCTGTTCCTTCATGGCTATCTGAGGGTAACTCTTGCTTCTGCATCCTGTGAACTCCTACAGGGCTGGAGCCCTGTCTCCTCCTGCCTTCTACCCCCAAGAAGCACACAGCTAGTACCAAGTGTTGCTCAGTAATGCCTTTAAGCCAATGGATGGGGGTAGCCGACAGAGATCTGAGCACCTAGAGTCCAGGTTTTGCTTTGGGCTCCATCATCGTGCAGGCAGTGTTTCTCTATCACCCTGGAGTCCATTTCCTCATGAGGGACATGAGATAATCTTTGACATCCTATGAATGTAGAAAAATCTCCCAGTGATACCTTGAGTTTTTCTCACATGGTGATGAGCAACCACTAGCACAAGACCCTACTGTGGCCTCCAGCTCTCTGATTTAGTCCAAGGCCTATAATTTCAGGGTTAAACATGAGAAAGTTGTCTCCATGTTGCTTCTTTTTCAATATGCCCAGATGTGAGCAGGCATCTTCAGAAGCCAAAATGAAGTGCTAATTTTCTCACGGACCTTTGTCTATCTCATGAAGTAGGTATCTTAGATGTTTGGGCTCCTGTAACAAAATACTATAGATTGGGTGACTTATTAAGAACAAAAATTTATTTCTTATAGTTCTGGAGGCTGAGAAGTCCACAATCAAGGCATTGGCAGATTCAGTGTCTGGTGGAGGGTCTGCTTACTGTTCATAGATGCTCATCTTTTCTCTGTGTCCTCGTGTGGTAGAAAGAGATAAGGGGACTTTCTTAGGCAGCTTTTATAAGGGTGCTAATCCCATTCATGAGGGCTCTACCCTCATGACCTAATCATCTCCCAAAGACCCCACTTCCTAATACCATTTTTTTTTTTTGGCCTCGCCACGTGGCATGCGGGATCTTAGTTCCCTGACCAGGGATCAAACCTAGGCCCCCTGCAGTGGGAGCACGGAGTCCTAACCACTGGACTGCCAGGGAATTCCCTAGGTTTTTTTCCTCAACATATGAATTTTGGGAGGACATAAGCATTCAGTCTATAACAGCAGATAATCATAATTACAATGTTTAATTTTTAATGAGATTAAGAGAAGAAAAAGAAGAGGAGAAGAAGGAGGCTTCTTACACAAGGTCATAAGCGTTTGTATGTGTGTGTGTGTTTTAATTGGCCCTAAGGTTAAAAAAAGTTAGTTTTTCTTCTTTTTTTGATCGGGTTCACATCTAATAATTATAATAGCTTCCACCTTTTGAGTACCTATTAGATGCCTCGCACAGCACATAACAGCATTATCGCTGATACTTACTGTGGTCCTTCAAGGACTATAGTACCTCCGTTTCATAGGCTCAGAGAGATTAATGGTCTTTCTCAAAGCCACCTGCCCAGCAAAAAGCAAGGCAGCAGTCAAACTTTGTTTTGCTCGATCCCAAAGCCTACTGATGTGCCACTACGACAGAGTTAGCTACCGCCTCATTAGTTATTTAGGGAACGAGCTGTGTCATCAACATGATGGAGAGGCACACGGCAGAGGTATGGCCTTTTTGGAATTTTATTAAAGACCTTGGAGGGGATCAGAGAGGCAAATGTCAGCTAAGAGGAGCAAGTCTGTTTCCTGGCCATGGATGGAGCCAGGAGGGACCCCTACTTCTTTATCCCTGTGATCCTGGATCAAAGTTTGGGGAATGGCTAAGTGAGGAGAAAAAATCCTGAACCAATTCAAATCACCTCTCTGAATGTGTTACGAAAAATTTATCCTGATTTGTAGATTTATTTGTTTAAGACAAAGAGTGCTTCTATGAAATATCTAATGCATTTTATTTGAAAGAGTACTTAGTTATACATTTAATGAATGAAATAAATGGCCCCAGGAAATTCTGCAGGTGTTAATAAGACTTTGGAGAAGGAATAGGTCAGTTTGGACTCAGGGCTTCCTGGAGCAGCTTAGGGTTGAACTAGACCTTAGAG
This sequence comes from Phocoena sinus, assembly GCF_008692025.1. NCBI lineage: Eukaryota > Metazoa > Chordata > Mammalia > Artiodactyla > Phocoenidae > Phocoena > Phocoena sinus. The sequence goes on from NC_045766.1 coordinate 63,960,478, forward strand.
GACGGGTTGTGTTCATGCAGGTGGAGGCGAGATGAAGGAGGCATTTCAGAGGAATGAAAAAGTATAAGCAAGTCCTAGGTGGAAGGATAATGGGGAGATGAGTCACGTCATTCTCACATCACATTGCCTTCAAGGAAAAACTGATAAGCGTAGTGGTTAAAGAGCGGCTTTGAAGTCATATACATGTTGGTTCAATCCCCAGCTCTGCCAATTATGAGGCATGCGGCCTTCCACCAATTACTTAAACTCCTGAAGCCTCAGTTATCTCGTTTCCAAATGCAGTTAATGATGCACCCTGCACAGGGGCTTTGTGAGGATTTACTAACCGCATAGTTTAGTTCCTGGTTCAGTAACTTGTGGAAGTTATTATCTCTCAGATCATTCTGGAACATGCTTTATTTCACCTCAGTAATCAGTAACTAAGAATTACGATTTCTTCTGCCTCCTGAGATCTAAGAAGCAGTAAAGCCACCTCCCCCTCTATGCCGAAACCCTGGGTGAAGGAAATGTATTATCAGAGGATCAGCTTCACACAAAGCTATCTCAGATTAGGGACTTCCTTCTTCCCAGCAGCAACAGTAACATTACACCAGTCTTCTGGTCATTTCCTACAATCTCTTCTTATCACTTTCTTTGTTTTTCTTAGCCCCTTGAAGAGACAGGCTGAAAAGCCAGCCCTGACCACTAAGAAAAGTCAGAAGATAATTAGCAGGTACCGATTCCTCTCAGGGGCTTCAGGTTCCGGGAGGCTGGCCCACAGCAATTTCTGCTTTTTCTCAAGTCTTTTGTTCTCTCTATACTTTCTGGGCTGCCCTGTGGCCCCTGATTATCATCTACAACAGAGTCAGATGTGGACTTTAGTCCAAACTTTTATTAGCTAGGTGCTCTTTGATAGGTCATTTGAGTCTCCTGACCTCAGTTGATTTATCTGCAAAATAGAGATCAATTGAAAGATATGTTAGGAAAGTGCCTTGGGCGTTCTCCAAATGAGTAACACATATTTAAGTGGGGAAATTAAAATCAAGCAGATAGGGCTTCCCTGGTGGCACAGTGGTTGAGAATCTGCCTGCCAATACAGGGAACACGGGTTCGAGCCCCGGTCTGGAAAGATCCCACATGCCGCAGAGTGGCTGGGCTGGCGAGCCATGGCCGCTGAGCCTGCGTGTCCGGAGCCTGTGCTCAGCAACAAGAGAGGCCGCAATAGTGAGAGGCCTGCACACCGCGATGAAGAGTGGCCCCCGCTTGCCACAACTAGAGAAAGCCCTCGCCCAGAAACGAAGACCCAACACCGCCAAAAATAAATTAATTAATTAATTTAAAAAAAATCAAGCAAGTGCGCTGTGCCCCTTTCTCTTGAACTCAACCATCAGATGAGTCCCAGATTCTGCAAATAAAAATCCCTCCTGAATGTGGCCTTATGACCTTCGCATCTTTCTTGGGCAAGGAAATGAGTTTCCTAGTATTCATCCTTCCTGTAAGTTTGAGAAAGACCTCACAGAGGAACTGCCAAAGATATACTATAGATGATATCCCTCGCTCCCTGGAAATACAGCCTACTTGATGGGATCCGGAGCTGAAGTTGATACAACCCTTTGAATACAAGTGCCTGTAATCCTCATCCCCAAACATTCACAAACACACACAAATCTTCGGCCCCAGTGGGCCTGCCCTGGTGTCCCTGCCTTCTGGATGGAGTCATTCTAAGGCCTTCAGTTCATGACCTTGCGATGCTCTGAGCCATTTAGGTTAGAGAGATGCAGGCTGTTATTAGCTTTATAGACCTCCTGCTTGCTAATTGAACTAGACAGTTGGTGCTTTATTATACCGCCATGTAATGGATAATGCTTCTTCATTCAGGGGCTACTTCCTGCACTGAACTTTGTCAGTGCTCCCTGAATGCTTATCTAATTGCCCACACACTTAGGCCAAAGCAGAGATAGTTACCGGCTAATTCAAATCACCAATCTCCCCACAAGCTCCTGGTAGGTGAACGCTACAGCTCTACACTCAGGTTTCTTGTGGGAAGTTACCAAAGATTTTGTGCTGTACGCTATACAAAGAGGGGTTGGGAAATTAATGTAGCTTTGCAGGAGGCATCTGTATGTTAGAAACTATCCCTGCAGTGGGGAAATATGACCTGGACAAAAGTCATTGTCCAGCTGGTTGTGATCAGTTAACTATTGGTGATGACGGTTAATGAGATAGCAGTTGGGGCTGCTGCCACGTCTCAGCTGCCTAAAATTCATAATCCATGGCAAAGGGCACCTTGCTTGAGGCAGTGCCAGGAGAGAAGGCTCCCCTGCTCATGGAGTACCACATGGTCAGCCATGGTTGGTGGCCTTTTACCCTGTGGAGGAACTTCTTCTAAGGAACCTAGAAAGCCTTAGAAGTAACCTAGTGTTTACCCTGTGGAGGAGCTTCTTCTAAGGAACCTAGAAAGCCTTAGAAGTAACCTAGTGTTTACCCTGTGGAGGAGCTTCTTCTAAGGAACCTAGAAAGCCTTAGAAGTAACCTAGTGTTTACCCTGTGGAGGAGCTTCTTCTAAGGAACCTAGAAAGCCTTAGAAGTAACCTAGTGTTTTGTCTGCAAATTCTGCTGATCTTCAGCATTGCCTGGGGAGAGTGTTAACAATTACAGACACCCAGAATCCAGCCCCAGAACCACTGGGGGAGAGACTAAAACTTACATTTTACAGGATTTTTGTAGGTGATTCCAAATGTCAGCCAGGTTTGGAAACAACTTATTTAGTCCAACTGCCCTCGTTTCACAAAAGTAGTGCCTTGGCTGAGGTCTGCATGCTGAATCGCGGGAGCTGGGAGTAAAATTCAGTCTGTTGATTCTTACGTTGGTATCCTGTGTGTTGTGTGGCTTCTCTCAAAAAAACATCAGCTGTCTTTGGGGAGAGATGTGTAAAATACACTTGGTGAAATACAATAAACAATGGCATAATCCTCTGAGTGTCTAAGTCACCAGAACCTAACACTGGCCATTAGCTTACTGCAAGAAGTTAAAACTCGGTTAAGAATCCAGCTTCACCACTTACTGCTTGTGTGACCCTTGGTAAGTCACTTACCTCTCAGTTTCCTCGTCTACAAAATATGAATAATAAAGTCAGTAGTAGCTACCTAATAGGGTTGCTGCAAGGGTTCAATGAATGACAGAATGTCTGAAAAGTGCTTGACGGAGCACTTGGCATGTAGGAAGTGCTTAGCTTTAGGTTAGCTGTAGTTTTTGAGCATTTACTATGTGCAGACACTATACTAAGAGCTTGATGGCTGCCATTCCCAAGGTCCAGCCCTTCTGTGAAGCAGGCATTCTCGATCAAGCCTTCCCAATGGGCAGCTGGGGGAAGGACTGACTGGGTTTGTACCTTTGGCTGCATTGGTCTTTTGAAGTTTGGCATTCTGTGATTGCTGTCCACATAGGTGATATGTAGAAATATATCATGGTGAAAATATCCTCTTGGAGGTAACAGTTGTGGAATTTTTGTAAATCTGACTAAAGCTCCTTGAGGGTGGAGCCTGTCCCTTGATCATCTTGGTGTCTTCTATTCATCTTGGTGTTCCCTGATCTAGTCTAGACCCTTTCTTGGCCCATAGTGTTCAATAAATGTTTGTCAAGTAGAACTAAATATCATCTCTTCAAGTTAATCTGATGCCTCCTTCCAAGAAATACTCTTCCCCTGGGTCATTTATTTTGACTTTCTTAATTCTTCATGGCTTATCATGGCATGCCTTCACAATGGACTTTCAATCCACTTTTCCTCCTGTCATGCATGCTGTAAATGGTTTATTGCAGGACTATTTATAATAGTGGAAACATTGAAAATGACCTTAATGTCCAGCTGTGGGAAAATGGTTGAATAATCTATGATGCGCTCATATATTGCTAATAGCTATCACTTACCCATGCTTACTGTGCCATGGTACAGTAATTACACTTTTTGTGTAATTAACTCGTTTAATCTTTAGAACCACTTTGTGAGGTAGATATTACTATTCTTATTTTACGGGTAAGGAAAGAGAACCAGAGAGGTTAATTAATTTGTCCAAGATCACACAGCTAGGAGGTAGCAGAGTCAGGATTCAAACTCAGGCAGCCTGACTCCAGAGTCAGTATTCTCAGCCGCTAAACTAAACCATCTCTCATATTGACAACAAATAGTGCAACAAACCGCTAATAAATTGCCTAAGAATATTTGCCTTGCATCTACTAAGGGTTGAAGTGAATGAATACATTTATTGTTCAATATACAAGGGAAAAGCTTATGATATACTCTAAGTGGGATACAAAAGCAGGATATCCTTTATATACATTATGATCTCAACTATGGAAAGAAAACTGTACAGGAAATAACTGGAAGAAAATAGGCCAAAAGGTTGATTCTGCTTGTGGCTGATGGGATGACAATCTTCCCCACTTGATTCTTTACACTTGTCTGACTTTTGTATTTGTCAATTAAAAAAATTTTTTTTTGATTTATTTTTGGCTGCGTTGGGTCTTTGTTGCTGAGCGCAGGCTTTCTCCAGTTGCGGAGAGCGGGGACTATTCTTCGTTGTGGTGCGGTGTGCAGGCTTCTCATTATGGTGGCTTCTCTTGTTGCAGAGCACCAGCTCTAGGTGCATGGGCTTCAGTAGTTGCAGCACACGGGCTCAGTAGTTGTGCCGCACGGGCTTAGTTGCTCTGCGGCATGTGGGATCTTCTGGGACCAGGGATTGAACCCGTGTCCCCTGCATCGGCAGGCGGATTCTGAACCACTGCACCACCAGGGAAGTCCCTGTGTGACTCTTGTAAATTTCCTAAAGCAAACTTTATCTGTAAAATGAGAGGGGAAAAAAACCTGTTAGAAATCGATGTTTAAAAATGTGAGGCCAGGCTTCCCTGGTGGCGCAGTGGTTGAGAGTCCGCCTGCCGATGCAGGGGACGCGGGCTCGTGCCCAGGTCGGGGAGGATCCCTCATGCCGCGCACCGGCTGGGCCCCTGAGCCATGGCCGCTGAGCCTGCGCGTCCGGAGCCTGTGCTCCGCAACGGGAGAGGCCACAACAGTGAGAGGCCCGGGAACCGCAAAAAAAAAAAAAAAAAAAAGTGAGGCGGTACAGAGGCAGGTTTGGGACGAATCACCAATAGGCATCAAACACTTGGTATTCCCGACCCCCACCCCCGGCCAAAACCCTTTGTTAAGTTCAAAGCAGTCATTGGCCCACAGGCCCTCTTGCGCCAAGCCTGACCATTCCTGCAGGTTATTCTGACGGTCATCCTCAGGTCATAAATACACAGGAGGCAGCTTCTACTTTGGGGCTGGTAGAAGTCCCTTGGGAAAAGCCAATTTCCTGGATCTTTTTGAGAGAATTTATTGCAAGCATCTGCGATTCCTCAGAGCTCCTTTACCCCTGTATTTCCTGCCATTGCTGGTGCATCCGGTCTCCTGGGCATAGTTTTTGAGTCTTGCCCCCAGGGTAGCAGCGCAGCAGCGCAGCAGTTTGGGCCGCTGCAGCCTGTGAAGTGTCAGCAACGGTTTGATGGGCTTGTCCGGTCTTTTTGCAGCTCTGGGGACAGATACAGTATGAAGGACAGAGGCCTTGGTTTCAAAGCACAGCTCAACACTCACTAGTGGGCTTTAAGCAACTCACTTTACCTCTGGGCCTCAGTGTTCTCATCTGTAAATGGGGATGATCAAGAGGCAAATCTACGTCACAGGTTATTGTGAGTCTGAAGAGGGCTCAAGTGGGAGATGTATATACAGGCCATCAGTGAATATAAAGGTCCATAGTTATGTGAAGTTTTCTTTTCTCCTCCCTCCTTTCCTTCCTTCCTTCCTTCTTTCCCTCCCTCCCTCCTTCCTTCCTTCCTTTTTTCCTTCCTCTCCCTCTCAGCTCTCTTTCTTTCTTCCTTTCTTTTTGTAGTTTCCCGCTTTCTCATACCTTTTGGAGTCACTGACAGAGGCTAATTAAAATTAATTAACATTAAAATTAAGGGAGCCTGCTAGAGGGAAGGACTTGGGAAGGGGAAGGCCGCTGGAAGAGCATCACAGTAGGGGGAGGGATGTTGAGGAGGGAGGTGTAAAAATGTGACAGGGTGACTGTCAAGAGTAGAACTTTGGGGAGAGGAATGTTGTAAGCAGATATCTAGGAAGTTTGCCTCAAGATGTTTGCTATAACACCATTTTGTCTCCTTCAGTAAACGTCTGTAAAGACATCGCTCACTTTTTACTGTTCTTGAAGTGAGATTTGTAGACATTCCCCACCCCCCCCACCATGTATTATTCTCTTACTAAGATTGGCCTTAAGGCAAGAATAGGAAAAGGAGCTCAAGAAGACTTAGGCACACTAGGGTTCCAGAATGATTCCCCTCCCCCCAAGTGAGGATTAAATGAAAGCATGCAACAGAGACTGGCTTGCACACAGGAGATGTTCAGTACATGGCAATTATTATTATTATGAATCAAGAGACATTTTGCTAAAATGTAAGTGACTTAGAAAAGAGACCTGGTTTCTCATTGTATCTTCTAGGCCAGAGCTGGACAGGAGCTGACTGGGTGAAGTGCAGTCCAGCCACACATGTGCCCCCATAGTATGTCCGTTTCTCTGACCTATCCTGATCACACCGTGCCGATTCCCCACTCTGAGGTCGTGGAGCCACCAGGCCACTGCTTGCTGTACCAGCCATTTCCCTATCCTGTGGCTGCAGTCCTTCCATGAGGCCTATCTCTAGTGTCCAGCCTCTGCCCTCTAGTGTCGTTCTCCCCTGGCCCACTCCATGCTCCAGTGGACCATCCATGTAGGGACAGCAGGAGCAGTCCTTGGGTGCTTAGTTTAGAGATGCTGTTATCTATTGCTATTTTCTGACTTGGGTTTTAGAGACTTAGCTGTGTCTGGGTATCTTCATCCTTGAAGCTGGCAGCACTGAGGCCCAAGGTAGGGGGCTCAGACAGACCACAGAGCAGTTCCTTTAACATGGAGCCTACCTTTATGTTGGATAATAGGTGCTGAAAGTGTTGCAGGAAGGGGGACCCCTTCCAGGGCCCGAGAGTGGGCTCTTGTCTAACGTTTGGAAATGAATTGTCCGAGGAGACACGTGTGCTGACAAAGCAAGAGACTTTATTGAGGAGCGCCTGGGCGGAGAGCAGGAGGGTAAGGGAACCCAGGAGAACTGCTCTGCCACATGGCTCGCAGTCTCAGGTTTTATGGTGATGGGGTTAGTTTCCGCGTTGTCTCTGGCCAATCATTCTGACTCAGGGTCTTTCCTGGTGGTGCGCGCATCGTTTAGCCAAGATGGATTCCAGCAAGAAGGATTCTGGGAAGTTGGTAGGACATATGGACTGGCGTCTCCTCTCTCCTTTTGACCTTTCCGAATTCTTCCAGTTGGTGGTAGCTTGTTAGTTCCGCGTTCCTTACGAGGACCTCTTGTTGTAAAGATAACGCATGCAAGTGGTTACTATCGGGCCTGACCAGGGTGGGCAGTTTTGGTCAGTGGTACCCCTAACAAAAGCACGCAGAGGAGGGAGCGCTATCTAAGGGCTTGATGAACATTTATAGTGAGGTGAGGAAGAATTTAGGAGGTTATTTTCAACTGCCTGCGTCTCCTTTCACCCCCACCCAAGACGTTGTAATAGCATCAACCTCCACTTCAAGAGTGCTGTGAAAATATTGTTTGCCAGTGGATTGTTGTAAACGAATGTTAAAAAGCAGGGGGGCATTTTTTGCATTAGCCAGTAAACTGCCTAAAATGATGACTGAGAAAGGCATGACCAAAAATATTATTCATGGGCAAAGGCTGAGGTCAGTGGCGGGCAGGGAGCTGAGATGGTGTCCAGAGGGAAAGTAGGTCTCTATACTTCTCAGGAAAGCATGCTGCCAAGGCAGGGGCTCCAGAGACAATGAGGAGTGAAGCCTCATAAATAAGCTCAGGAGGACCGGACCATCCCCCATCCAAGGGTCCAGACTCTTGCTTCTCACTTATGGGTGAGAAGGCCCCAAAGGCTCTGAAGACACAGCAACCTTGAGGGAGCAGCCCCCAAAGGGAATAACCCAGAGCTGCTCCCAGCCTGTAAGTTTGCCAGTGGCACTGCTACTTGCCTCCTCATCTGCCTTGGAGTCCCAGGATCTTCCTGGGCTTCTATTGTCCTCTGTGGTCATCCCAGTCCTGCAAGCCAAGCATCCAGAGTGAGCCTGTCCCCTGTTTTCTCCGTACCTTGGCTGGAGTTCTTCTGGTGATGAGAACCTTCTAGAGAAAACTCTCCCCTGTTTCTTGTTCTTGGTTCCTAAGTAGTGTTGACACAAAAGTGATGCTGAGGATGGAAATGATGAATGCTTTCAATGAATGTGGAAGCGGTTCAAATTCGGGCTCTTCCATTTCCAAGTGACTTGAATTTCCTCACCCACAAGATAGGGCTAAGGGTAGGCTAAGGCCACCACGTATCCTATGATGAGGAGAGAATGCTTTCGCTCCCCAAATGGTGGCCATTGTTTGGATGTCCTTTTCTCATTCCCTCTGTCATTGCCACTCCTATTATATCTCCACTGATGTCAACTTCCAGGTTGATCTCTGTGTTCCGTGCTTTCATCTCTGATCCTGCCGTCCATTTTCCAGGAGGCTCACTGCCAGAGAAACCACTGTAAAACACAAAGAGGTAGGTCATGCCCCTGCACAAAGTCTTGTTTCCATTTTTTTGGAATAAAGTCAATATATCACCCTCCCAAAATAGTCTTAAGAGTGTGTCTGTTTCCACTCATTAACTCATACATTTTACTGTGATGAGCACCTTCTCCACACCAGACATAAACAGACTGAGGAGCTTACAGAAGAGTTCATAGCTAGTTGGTCATAGAGATTTGAATTCACTCTGCTTGTCACCCTCTCCAGCTGGAGCTCTTTGTACTGAGCAGTAGTGCATCCTCAGCAGCTGGGAAGGGCCAGCACTGACAGCAGGAGGGGTACAGGATCTGGGCTTCGGGGAAGCAGTGTTTGGAAGAAGGATGTTGGGGATGAGATGAAGATGCCATCTTCCCTTTCCCAGGATGGTGGTGGGGAGAGGGCAACTCGATTTGGAGACAAAGTTCTGGGCCTGGGCTTCATGCACTCTATCGTGAACGGGACTCTTGTTCCCAGAGGACCCGCGCTATCTTCCACTCTCCTTGTCTCCTCTCCCCCCACTCACTCCTTCCCTCCAAGTACAGAGCCAGGTGCCAAGTGGGCCCTCCATAGACCTTCGGCAGATGATTATTGCCTCTGGTAGTCACGTCTTTTCTACGGGGACTGCACTGGTGGCCAAAGGTCGCTTCCGGCCCTCCTACAGGGTGGTTTTCTTTCTTTTTTTTTTTTTTTTTGCGGTATGCAGGCCTCTCACTGTTGTGGCCTCTCCCGTTGCGGAGCACAGGCTGCGGACACGCAGACTCAGCGGCCATGGCTCACGGGCCCAGCCGCTCCGCGGCATGTGGGATCTTCCCAGACCGGGGCACGAACCCGGGTCCCCTGCATCGGCAGGCGGACTCTCAACCACTGCGCCACCAGGGAAGCCCTACAGGGTGGCTTTCTGTCTTAGGAAAGTGGTTCCCGGGGTCACCAGGGATGGTCAGTGTTTAGTGATGACGCTCGCTCAACAAGTGGTTTCCTCTCGCCTCCTCCCGGCAGCCCCAGCTCAGCCCCAGGGAAGGAAGGAACCTCACTCCCTTTTCCACCCTCCCTGAGGCCTCCTGCCCACCAGCCTGCAGACAGCTTGGCGTGGAAATCTCCACGGGTAGGGACTCGCTGACCCTTCTTCCCTTCTGTATCTGTAGTGTGTGGGAGGTTCTTGTCACACCCGGTGAAATAGATTTTGTTGTTTCATATTCTATGTAAGAAGAATTCGAGGCTTCAGAGACGTTAAGGGACTTGCTCAGGGTCATGCAGCCAGTCGGTAGCAGAGGCAGGATTTATAGTCCCTGCTTGCTAGGAGAGTGCTGGATTCAAACCTCCACCACCTGTGAGGCTAGGGTAGAGCCAGGATGTGGGAACCTTGCCCTTCCGCGTTGTCCCTCCCCCTCGGCCCTCGACCCGCCCTCGGCGGGGGGGCGCGGGCGGGGAAGCCGGATCCTAGCATCACTCGGGGGCTAAGTGCACTACCTAACCGGGCACCCCTAATCCCGAGGCCTGCTCGCTAGCGACCTCCGGAGGGCTGGGCCGGTTTGGGGGGCGGTGTGGCGAGGGGACCCACCCCGTCTTCCCGACTATTTGCATAACGGAGACGGCTCGTTTCCCCCGCCCCTTCGCCGCACTCTTCTTTCCTCCTTCCCGCGTCCGCGCCACCCCTCATCCCCTGTCCCCCCGCTCCTCCCCAAAGACCCTCCTTCAGGTACTGTTGCGTTGGGGCTCCCAGCTCCCGGGCTCTCTGGCCGCCGCCGGCCGAGGAGTCCGGAGGCATCCGGGGGAGGGGAGTCCCGCGCAGGGCCGGGCTGGGGAAAACGCCTGTGGCACTGCCCCGCGCTAACAAAGGGAACCCGCTGCCTGCCGGCTGGGGCGTGGAGCTGGCTGAGCTGCCGCAGCTTCGGCGGCCGAGAGCGCAGCGAGTGAGTAGGGCTGCGGTGGGCGGCGGCGCGGCCCGAGCCCCCCGGGAGGAGTGGAGCGAAGGGGCACAGGATGGGAGCGGAGCGGCGGGGTCCGGGGCGCGCCTAGGGCGCGGGGAATCGGTGTCCAGCACCCCTCAGACGCCTTGGCCGCGCTGACCGGCCATCCTTTGGCTGCGGGTGTCTGTGGATTAATCCGGGCGGAGGGGCCGCCCTGGCTTCTCCCAGGCTCGCTAGCCTGCGGACCCACAACAAACCCACGTGCGCGCGGCCGCGGGGAGCCCCGCTTTCTCCACTGCACCGTCAGCATGGGAGGGGGATGCCTTGCAGAGTCCAGATTCCTTCACATCTCGCCTGCCGGATTTACAGACGGAGAAACTGAGGCCCGCGGCGGGGATGGGGGCACAGGTACCATAACAAATGCACGTGCGCCCTGTGCTGGGAGCGTGGCGCGCCGCTAGCCCTTAGGAGCCGCCCTGCGCAACCCGGCCATTGTCTCAGCTGCCGGGGAGGGAGCGGCGCTGGGGGCGTCACTTGCTGGAGGAAGACGACAGACCCGTTTAAAAGGTACCACTTGGGTATCAGACCAAATTGCCAGACTTAAAATGGGAAACACGAAAAGAGAAGGAAGCTACAAAAGATTACCCAGGCCGGGAGTGTGTCCCCGGCCGTGGTGCACGAGTTGAGATGACCCGGACCACCCCTCACTTCCAGCTCGCGGTGGTTTCTTAGAGACAGGGGTTGAATTAAAGGTCTGTGGGTCCCCCTTCTAAAAAAAAAAAACCGTGCCCAGCGCACCATTGTCCCTGCACTGCCTCTGTTGGGGACGGCGAGTGCCTCCTTAGCCTGCAGAAAGAACAGTTCGATTTAAACGGCCCCCAGCGCAGTCTTGGGTTTCGCTTGCGCTTTGCCTTTGTAGGTCCCTGCGTCTAGCCAGCCCCGGTGTCACTGGCCCCTTTTGGCTTGTTGTGTGTTTGTACAAACAAGGCCAGCCGAGCACTCTTGTTCTAGGTGGGGACGCTGTTATTTTCAGTTCTATCCGAGTTTATTTGAGGGAAATTCCGAGGTCCGGAAAGAGAGGCCTCTTGTTTGTTTTGCTTTTTCTTTGCCTACGTATGCTCAGCTCAGCTTTGCAGATTTTGGTTCAGCAGACCTGTTCAGGCAGCAGTGAGGTGGTTGGGGGCGGGGGAGTGCATTGGCTCGGTAGGGGATGGTGTGGGTGCAGAAGGAAGCCCGTCAGGCTGTGGGAGTGGGTGGTGTGCGCGGGAACCTAGGCACCGCCCCCCTTGTGCTTGCGGAGCGTTCGGGCTTCGGCTTCACCTTGGCCAGCTGCGCAGATTAACCTGTCCCTGGGGCGGGCGAGTAGGGGGGACTGGAGGGCCTCCGGCGCTGCACCTCGGTTTTTGGGAATCTAGAGAGCGTCCAGTGAACCCTCTTATTTTACAGGCCGAGAAACGGGGGCCGGGAGGGTTCAGCTCCTTGTCCAAGTTTAAACCGACTGAAATCGGCCACCTAGAGAGGACTTGAGTCCCGGTCTCCCAACTCCCACACTGCACACTGCCATGCGGTCAGCTAAAGGCAGAACCGGGATTCTGTGGTTGTGGCTGAAAAGGCAGTGGCCTTAGGCAGAATAGAGTTAAAGAAAGCAAGTAATTCAGATTGAAATCTGCACCCTTCCATTATCCCTTTCAAGAGTTCTTTACCCATTTGAGAAAAGATAGATTTAGTAATTCCTTACTCTCGTAGCCTTTCATAAGCGTAGTTAGTTTTCTCTTCTGGCTGCCCTTTCCCCTCAAAGTTGGAGCCGGGTCAGCTGTGGAGACTTGGATGTTTTGCCTGTCATCCCTGTGCCAGGAGGCCTTTGTTTGGGCATAAGCACTCCAGGAAGAAGGTGTCTCCTAGGTCGCTACTCCTGAGTCACTTGTGGGAGAACAAAGCATTGTTTTCATTGATTGTATTTAATTAAATGTTTAAAAATGAGAGTCCCACGAAGTAGCTACTTATGTTTGCATTGCATTTGGCAGAGGAAAAGTTGGAAAAACAAAGAAAACATGTTGAGTCTGGGTTTCCCCAAAGCTAACGTGCTGTTTCACCCTGTCCCTCTTATCTCCTGACTGCACCTGTTTCTTAGGGTTTCCAGGCTGTTTCATTTCTGTGGTAATTCCACTTGGCACTTGATTAGACATCTCATCAGGACTCTCACCCTGTAAGGAACTTACGAAATCACCTGGCCAGTTTTTCTAAACGGAAAAACTGAAGCTCAGAGAGGAGAGATTACATGCCTAAGGACACACAGCAAGATGTCTGCTTTTAGTGCCTCTTTCTGCATGAAAGGGAAACTTGCATCAAGTGAGTTTTTGTTGGTACCCCAGAGTACAGTCAAAGTTATGATGGTTGTTATAACAACACCCTTCAAGTCACAGGATGAATTCCTTAAGGACTTAAATAGGTTTTGGTTATTAAACAAAGCCCTGGATCCCAATGGTAGCTATGGTGAGGAGTATTATATTGATAGTTATCACTGGGGATCGATTTTCTTTAGTGTGTACTAACTGGTTCACTTTACTCTTGCCCTGGTTTCCTCTGCCTTGTGCTTCCCCGGTAGGGAGCTGTTTTAAACTATGATCGTAAAACGAAAGGCAGCAAGAAGTCAGAAGAGAGACCCCACTTAGCTCTTCATGCTACTTAATTTCTTGGGCTCCGGTGTCCTTCTTTGTACAATGAAAGTCCTTCCTGCCCAGTGTCTGCACAGGCTGTTCGGGTGCAGTGGAAGCTGCTTGGCCCTTAGAGGCAGAGGATCGGGTTCGGGTCAACCCTCCTCTCTGTGTTCCTTGAGGACCAGGCGGTTGCATCTCTACACGGTATAATGTAAGGGGAAGAACATGTATGCATCTCCTGGGGCTGGGGGGTGGGGTGGGTATTAAGTCACGTGACTCATGCTTATACCTTTTCAGACCTCTTGTCAGGGTTGGGTGCTCACTAGCTTTTTAGTGGTAGAGAATGATGGTTGGAAGATAACCCCATTGGGTAAGCCCTGTGCTTAAATGAGAGACCCAACCTAGTCAGTAACTGGGGTGAATGTCTGTCAGACTCTAAAAAGGGCCTCTGGGGGGTTGTGAAGTGTGTGTGACTCTAAGGTAAATAAACCTAGTAAAAAACAAACAAAAAAACCGAACCCAGCACTTTCACACCCAGGTGAGTGCAATCTAAAGTCTTTCTATTCATTCACTCCATATTTACTGACAGGCAGAGGCAGGCCAGTGTGGGGATGGTTCCTGTACTGGACCTGGCGTTACAAAGAGCCAGATCCACTCACTGCCCGCCCACCCCTGCTTGGAACACATTTGGGTCTCCCCTCAGAAATTGCCCTCAGACACAGATGGGGAGAACAAACGTATGGACACCAAGGGGGGAAAGCCGCAGAGGGGGTGTGTGTGATGAATTGGGCGACTGGGATTGACATGTATACACTGATGTGTATACGATAGATAACTAATAAGAAGCTGCTGTATAAAAGAATAAATAAAATAAAATTCAAAAATTCAAAAAAAAAAAATAAATTGCCCTAAAGAGAATAGAAATAGCCTACAGAAAATAGATCTAACTTATCTCAAAATTGACCTCTGTGGTGGCGGGGTTGTCCCTTTTCTTCATAAGTTAAACCAAGAGCAGGTGGTCAACGCGAGCGTGGAAGAGGGAAGGCTTCAAAGAGGATGTGGATCTCTATAAGTGTGAAGATGTGGTTGCATTAAAAAGTGACAGGAATAATTGATTAATGAAATTTGCTGTAATATTCTGGAACATTAGAGTCCTGAGAATTTGCTTAGACTTGGTATCAGTGACTTATTCAGTAAAAACTGAATTGGGGAAAAAAATACCTTTTTTCTTGCTTGTCTGCAGGTATACTGCATATATTCTGACTTGGATGGATGTACTTTTTATAGTTGTATATGTTACAGTAACATAGTAAACAATGTGGTATCATCACATTAAAATACTGGAGTGACTTTCTAAGTCATTACTAGAAGGGTCAGGTTAGCCTTTAGAGTCAACTTGGTGATTTAAATTTTGTTTGTCATTATGATTATAAAAATACAGCATACCTATTGAGGACAATTTGGAAAGTACAAAAAAGTACAGAGAAACAGCAAAAATTTCCATTATTCAAAGGCAACCATTTTTAACAATTGGCAATTTTCCCTCTTGTCTTTTTTTTTTTTTTAGTGGATTTGTTTTTTCTAAATGGTAGAGAACATACTGCAAGTACAGTTACTCTTGGCTTTCTTACTTAACCTTTTCATATACCCATGTCACAGTTTATATCCTCATTAAAGCTGCACCTTTTCATTCATCACCATATCAGCATCTCCAAAGTCACATGGTCCCATGGGATCTGATCACTCCAGTGAGCATTTCAGTGAAGGCCTATAGAGGAAGGAGTCTCCATCTTCTTTCCCCTTTCCCAACCATGCCTCAAGCATCCAGATACCATTAAAAAATATATATATATATCTTTCATGTTAGAAGAGCCTAAAGTCTAACGGAAAGAGAAGGGCCCTGCCTGTGGCCTTGGGTTCTAGTCCTGCCCTTGTGACAATTTATCTTAACACCCAGGTTTTCAGTTTCCGTACGTGTTAAAATAAGCATCTCCAAGGCCCTTTATTAATTCATTCCTCCCATCTTCGAGGGCCCACTCTAAACCAAAACTGTATAAGAAGAGCTCATGGTCCAATGGAGGAGATGCGGTAACAGGAGACTAGTTCAGGGTACCCTGGGAATGCAGAGGAGTGGCAACCACCCCAGACCGGAGCAGTGGGGAAGGCTTCCTGGATGAGGGCCACTGTGGGCCTGTCAAACTACTTCTAATTCTTCTCTGTTGTAATTGACACCATGCCTAATGTTTGTGAATAAATCTCTGTCCATATTCCAGATAATTCCAATAGGATTGTGGGAACAGTAGGAATTAAAAGCATAAGTAATTCAGGATTTGAATTCTTGTTCACCAATTACCACCAATATAGACGAGCTTCAACTTCCTTCTCTGTAAAATGGGCATAACAGCCCTTACCTCACTGGACCATTGTAAGGATTAAACAAAATCATAGTTAAAGGGTCCAGTACAGTGCCAGGTTTATAGGAAGTCCTCCGTAAGTGATAGCTATTAGTGTTATAATTGGGATTTTCACAAGCTGCAGAAACTTTTGGTCCTAATATTTTTTCTTACCATGATAGCAGACAGATGGTTAATTAAAGTGGTACCTCCTACTAGGTGACAAATTGAGAGAGAAATGACCATTCGCATGCTGCATTACAAAAGTCTTCTTATGGAAAATTTCAAACACATGAAAGTAAAAAGAATGGTGTAATTACCTCCTTCCCCCCATTTATAATCATTTACCTTCAACAATTATCAAAACTCACGGCTGGTCTATAACCCCACACTCTACCCCACATGACTTTGAAGTACATCCCAGACATCTTTTCAGCTTAGCCATAAATATTTCACTGAGTTGCATGATGCATATTTGAGGCAATGGGTCGTGCTGCTCTTGGAGCCCATGTCTGCTGTCAGTGTGTGTGTGTGTGTGTGTGTGTGTGTGTGTGTGTGTGTGTGTGTGTGTGAAAGAGAGAGAGAGAGAGAGATAGAAAGAGCCAGTAAAACTTAAGTAGTTTTACTGCTCAAGTGAATTTTCCTGCTGTGTCCCGTGTCACAAAGAGATGCGATAAAAGGAGCACTGAATGTAGAGTCAGAAGACCTGATTTTGCATAAAGGCCCCACCCTTTACCAGTTGTATGCTTTTGGCAAGTGACTTCTGAATTTCTTTAAACACATTTATAAAAAATTTGGTGAATAGTGAATGAAATAATCCATGTGACAGCCCAAGCAACTCAGCATTAGTTGGCCCTGAATCAGACTTGAACCCAGCCTTCCCTCTCCAGAAGCAGAGTTTCCGTATGGAATGAAGGTCAGAGACTGACGGCCTGGTGGTAGTAGGGTGCCTTCAAGTAGAGTTGCTGCCTGCCTCGTTCTGAAGATGAGGTCTTCGCTCAGATGAGTAGCTGGCACCCCATGCTTGCGAATCTCCTTTCACTCAACCCCTTCCCTCTGATTTATGGATGAGGGCAAGGAAACCCAGAAAAGGTAGGACCCTGCCAGCTATGCCTGAGAAACAGATCTTCTCTGATGCCTCTTTTCCTCCATGAGAAGACACCAGGCTCCCCTCTCTCCTCCAAGTTTGTTGTCTTGGTCTCTCCTAACTCACTGTTGCTCCCAAGTAGGAAGTTTTGACTCAACTAAAAGGAGAAAATTGATTTGATTTAGTAATTAAATTAAAGTCCTCTCTTTAATACACTGGGGCTCCCATTATCTCCGGGCCTGCACTGTGACTTGCGGTCTCCTCTGGCTGTCTCGAGCTAGCTGTGTGGCCTTGGGCAGGACGCATGCCACCACAGGGATTCGACTCGCAGCTCTCTAGGCTCCTTCCAGCTTTGAGATCATCAAATGGGGAACAAGTATAAAAAGGGGAAACTATACATAAGTTAGGGGCTCTTCACACAAATAATAAGTGTAATGTTTTCTTTTAGAATGTTCAAATAGGGTAAAAAATTAACCACCTTACCTTTTGTCATTTCCCCCAATCCCACTTCTCGGCAAAGTGACTACTGTTTGCAGTTTGTTGTGGGTCCTTCAGCCTCCTTTGGATGTACCTATGTATGTATTCATGGTTATATGCAGATACACTTAAAAAACTCAGTAAATGGATTGCATTGTAACTGCAACTTTACAAACTTGCCCTTTTCACTTTACTATAGGTATTGGACGTCTTTCCATATCAGTATATGCAGATTATTTTCTCGTAGCTGCATCACAACCTATATCATGGATGTGTTTATTTAACCAGTGTTTTGTTGATGGATATTTATCTGTTTCCATAAAAATATATTTCTAAGTGTATTTAGACCTTGGACATATGGAACGCTGGTCGTAAATGTCATGGTTAAATGAAGTCAGTCCATCAAACTCTGGAAAGGGTGGCGAGAGAATGGGTGCAGGAACACTGAGAACCATGCCCTGGAAAGCTGAAATGAAGGGCTCCCGGGAAGCTACTAAGAGCCAGCTGTTGGGAGGGAAGGTTATTTTTGGAGTTGGCCTGCCTGATTGGGTGCCCTAGGCTGCCAGCGCAAGAAACTGAACCGCGTCATCACCTTCTCCTCCTCATTCCACCATCCCTGGCTCTTCCACATTTGTTTCTCTTCCCAGGGTCGGTGACATCTGGTGGGAGGACTGGAACTTGAGTGATGGGAGAGAGGAGAGAGAAGCGAAGAAGAGGAGGAATTGATCTCAGGCTCTGGAGGAAAGAATGTGCCAGTTCTACTCTACCTTGTTGTTCAGACCCATCTGGAAACTCGTGTTTCGCTGGGTCCCGTACAGATCATGATAAAATGAAGCACACCCAGAACTGGGCTTACTTGGAAGACAGAGGTTTAGGACACCATATTGGAGGTAGAATACATGTGGAAACTGGAGTGTTCTAGCCTGCAGGAGATAAGAGGCAGTTTCTTCATGTGGAAGAGTGATTAGAGTTGTGTTGCTGTGGGGGGGAGGAAAACCACTACAGAGTTGCAGAATGGCAGATAAGGAAGAACTTACTCAGCAGAACTGCCCAACCAGGGAAGAGGCTAGGTCACAAGACAGTGAACTCGCTGCCATGGGAGTATCTAAGCAGAAGTCGCAAGTCAACTTGTTTGCCATCAGAGGATTCTTGCTTTTCAGAGAGGTTGACCTAAATGCCTGGTAAGGCCCCTTCCAACTCTGAGAGTCTATGACTGTGGGAGAGAGGGAAAATTGGACTGAGGGGGTGGGACAAGTTACAGACAACGTGAGTGGAGCTTTTGTCACCTGCTCTAAAAAGGTGGAGTAAAAGGGAAGCCTTCAAAGGAGACTTAGACCATTGTTTCCCCTGGATCTTGGCAACCCTCCTCCTGTTTTGTCCTTGGCTTCAGTTCAACTTGATTTTATATTCGTAAATTATTTCCACAGAAATAAATATATCACATACACTTTAGATGACCAGGAAATCTGGCAACCAGAACAGAACTACATGTCCCAGGAGGATGATTGTAATTTTATTTTTATTTTTTTTATTACAGTCTTTCTAAATTTGCATCCATCTCCTGGTTTCCCTAGCACAGGACTGAGACGTCATTCAGCTTTAATTTTAGGAACACTCTACCCTTTGCAACCTCTCAATGGTCCTCTGAGCTGGAGTTGAAATGCTTGTCTCTTTCTTTCCTGTGGATGAGGAAGAACCTCTTGGACTTAAGTCTTAGCCAAGTCTCAGTGAGGAAACGTGGCAAGTTTACCGTCTTCTAGGCTTTTGCTGTGCTCCTGACCCTGATAAGGCCCTGTTTGTTCCCTTATCCAGTCCTCATAGCCTTGGTGTCTTGGTATCATCAGCTCCATTTTGCAGATGAGAAAGCTGAGCTTCAGAGAGGGCTAGGGAACTACCCCAAGATTCACTGCTGTTAAGTAGTGATGCTGGCACTGGGTGTAGCTCATTCCCTACATCATGTTACAGGTTTTTCCACTGCTAATCATTCCCAGTCCTTTGGGGCTGAGACGCCCTTTGTCCTTGTGTTTCACTGGGAGCTTGGTTGAATTTGTCCTTATGGGGCTGATGAAAGCTTTCTACCATTCCTCCAAGAACAGATGAATGAAAGAACTCATGGGACAGCCATGTGTAAATAGCTTGACATTCGGATTCAACATACATTTGCTTCTTCCCCTTTTTCGTAAGAGTTATTTTCATCAAGCCTGGTTTGCCTTTTTTTTTTTTTTTTCCCCCACCTGCCTTTTAAAGCACCTGTACTCATTATCTGTTTATAACCGGAATAAACACACCCATAGCGAGCATGGCTGCAGATTAATGGATACCATTGCTTGGCTACCTTCGATGCCTTTAGATGGTAAATGGAGCTCAATACTGGCATTGTTAAGGGCTTATCTGCAGCTGTGCTTGTAGGCTTTTGAACAATTTCTGCTCTTGTAAAGTTTATTCAACATTATTTTGTTCAGTAAATATTTATTGTGTGCTAGGCATTATGCTAGGCATTGGGAGTATTTACCCTAAGAACACACATTGTAGATATGCACACACGCGTTCAGTGTACCTGGCGGGGCCTTAGAAGTTAGTGGCAGACAAAACTTTCTGTGTCCTCCTCTTCCTGTTTTCTCAGAGTCCTTGCTTTGTCCACTCGTTCAAGTAACACTAGGTGCCTGCTGTAGCCCACGCACAATGCTCAGTTTTAGAACATAGACCCAAATTGCCCCCCAGTTCTCTTCCTTTAAGAGCTTAGTTGGAGGTGGGCATGCAGATATTAATAACAATATACTGTGATAAATATTATGATTTGGATGTATACAGAGGTTGAGAAGATCGTACAGTGAGTTTGGGTAAGCTTTCTGGAGGACCTATGACCTACCTAAGCTGGGTTGTAGAGTGTAGTAGCTGCTAGCCTCTGGGAAAAGAGCATTTGAAGGAGAAAAGGGAGTGCAGGAGTGAAGGTGTGGGGTAGAGAATGGCATGTGCGGGGGAGCCACTAGCAGGTTAATGTTCCCAGAGGGGAACACATAAGGCAGGAAGTGCTGGGAGATGAAGCTGGAACCGTTATACCCATCATCAAATATAATTTTCTTAACTTCTCTATGGTGGCATTACTATTATCATTTCTGTTTAATAGGTGAGGAAACAAAGGCTGAAGGAGGTTTGGTGACTTGTTCAAAGTCAGACAGCAAGTGAGTTGAGGTGCTTGAACTTGAATGTAGGCCTGCTCAACCCTCACAGCGGTGCCTGCAGGGGCTGAGAAGGTCTGCCTTGAAGACTGAGGTGATCCTTCCGTCTCTATTAATCTTTCAAAAATCACACCCTTGCTGAATTCTCTTCCTCCACCTGCCTTATGGTGTTCTCACTACTGAGTCTGATGTCGAAGACCTCTTCTGAGTCTCGGTTCTAGTTTTCATCCCCCTTTTCATTCAGAGAATCAGTAGCCCAGAACTCTTCAAAGAAAACCTTTATTGCCCAACCAGGTGTAACAAGGGAGAAGGAGAAGATTCATCCCCTTTCTCAAAAGGTCCAAGTTCATTAAGTAGCCCAGGCATTACCTGTGTATCCTTTAGTTCAGAGAAGCCCTTTGGGGGCTGGAGAGGGAGCAACCTGGGTGGGCTGGAAGAGTCTGGAGCAGGTGGGCTTTGAGCTGTGCCTTGAAGGATAGGTAGGATCAGGAAGGTGGAAGGCATGGCACATAAGTAATATTATTCTGTCTCAGTGATAAATGGCTTATTCTACCCATCCCCCAAGGTAATTTCTGGGTTGGAGTTGGCTCTTGGGCTGAAGAGGCAGTAGGAGGATTCATTCAGTTATTCATTCAAAATAAAGTTTATTGAAAACTAATCAACTGAGAGCTCAAAGACAAGATGATGAAACTACAGAATGAAATAAAAAGGGCAATTACAGAGCTAAGGAAAAAATTGAGGACACAAACTACATCATTAGAGGAAAAGTTAATAAAGGAACAAAGTAGAATCCACTGAAAACTAAATTACTAACAGAGAGAGAAGGCATGAGGAAAATCACAGTATATGCTGAGAAAAAGGATGAAGAAACTCATCAGAGAAAATCAGAGATCTAAAGGTTGTAAAAAGATTGTAAAAAGATCACTCAGAAGGGTAATTGGCCTACCTGTGGAGGCACAGGTCACTTCTCGTGCTCCATTGACCTAAACATAATAACGTAGACAAGCCTGGCTGCAAAGGAGCCTGGGAAAACATCTCCAGCTGGGTGGCCGTTTACCCTCTTAGAACTCAGATTTGGGGAAGGCCTTTTATTACTGAAAGGAAGATGAGGAAAATGGATATTGGGAGCAATTCATTTCTGCCCCAGGGAAAAAGTCATGTTGGTCTCAAGACTTGATTTGCAGCAGAAGCAGAACTTGAGAACATGGAGAGGAAATATTTACAGAGTTCCAAGGGAAAGGTCGTGTGACTGAAGACTTTTACACTCAATTACATCACTCTGTAACGATAAGGCAGGTAGCCATTCTCATCTCTTCATATAACACATATGAGCCGTTCATGGGAAAACCTACTTGATGATGAAAAAGATTAGTCAAAAGCACCCTTTGGAAGGCATGGTGATAGGTCATTTGGAGAGCCCTTCTTCTACTCAAATAGAGAAAACCTTAGCATGGGTGGGCTGTAAGTCTAAGGAACAGAATGGGAGGAAGTGAAAAGAGTGTAATGGAAATGGAGAGCTGAGGGAGGGAGTGGGAGGACGTTAGGTGCTAACTTTCCCTCTCTCACACTGTCTAAGTAGGGTGTTAGTATCATGGCTCCAACCTCTCAATTAGTTTTTTTAACCCTTTATTTTATTTTTTAAAATTTTATTGGAGAAAAGAATCTTAAAAAGAATGAATATATGCACATGTATAACTGAATCACTTTGCTGTACACCTGAAACTAACACAACATTGTAAATCATTTATTTTTTTTCTCTTAAACTTGGAGGAGTCTTTAAGGAAATAACATCATTTTGATGTAGAAAAATTTATTAAAAGTTCAGCTTTTCCTCTATTTTACTTTTCTGTATAATTAAAATTAAATTAAAAAATAAAAAAACCCAGCTGTTGTATTAAGCAATCCCATCCATTCTTCTTTCATGCATTCTTCCATCCTCCACACTTCTGTTCAAATGTAAATGTAGAGACGTGCAATGAAGGATATTAATCTATTTTTTTTTCCTGGATGCAGGGATCTTGGGTGATTTTTAGCTCTGTATAATTTTGTGCATTGACTGATTTAAAAAAGTAATGAGCTGGTCTTATTTGTTTTTGTCTTTTTTTTTCAGTGTTTTACTTCTTTAATCTTTTTTTTCTTTTTTAAATTGAAGTGTAGTTGATTTACAATGTTTCAGGTATACAGCAAAGTGATTCAGTTATATATATATGTGTATATATATATTCTTTTCCAGATTCTTTTCATTATAGGTTATCAAAAGATATTGAATATAGTTCCCTGTGCTGTACAGTAGGACCTTGTTGTTTACCTATTTTATGTATAGTAGTGTGTATCTGTTAATCCCAAGTTCCTAATTTATCCTTCCCCCCAACTGGTCTTATTTGAATCAAACCACTAAGGCTAATTTAAAAGGCATCATTAAATACTAATGCCCAGGGTGTGGGGAGTGAGGTGGGAGATACAAATAGATGAACAAGGCCTTGTTTTTTCACGGAGAAGTTGGTGAGTCAGTTACGTGAACACCGGACTCTAGGCAGAACAAAACACTTTGTAAATTAGATGGACAATTGGGGTGTTGGGGTCCCGAGGACAGTGGGGAAGTTTTCACAAAGGAGATAGTGTTTGAACTGGATGTTGAAGGATGAGATGAGTCCCTATAGGTGGAGGATGGGAGGCAGGGCATTCCTGGCCTGGAGGCAGCAGGAGTACCAGCAGGGAGGAGTGAAAGTATGTGGTGTGTCTGGGTAACCCTGGGTAATCTATTGTGGTCAGGGAACAGAGGGTGAATGAAGGAATAGCTATTGTTCATTAAGTGCCCACAGCGTTCCAGGTGTGACACATAGATCTCTCTAGGCTGCCCAACAGCCCTACAGAATGGTGATAATTATCCCTACTGTGCCGATGAGGAAACTGAAGCTGAGAGAGACTTATCTGCCCAAAGTCACTCAGGGGTAAGACTGATTGAACCCCCTGAGCTGTCTGTACTCCAAAGCCCATATAGTCTCTATCCTGTGCTGTGATTTGCAGGGCACAGAAGATCTGAATTAGCCACCTTTGTGAAACATAACATATACAAATACAAATAAACATCAAAACATTTTTATAGGTAAATATGTTTTATGTATTTCCATACACGCAGACCTATGACATAGCCATATATTGCTTGGCCAAAAAGTTCGTTCGGGTTTTTTCCGTGCCATCTTACCGAAAAACCCAAAAGAACTTTTTGGCCAGCCCAATATTTTGCGTGTACATTTTCTAGGTAAATTTTTAGGTAAATATAAATCCTAAATTGTGGTTCGGACTCTACTGTCCAGAAGCTGTGTGGTCATGCGCTACTCAATTCGAGCTCCAGTTTCCTGATTCATAAAAGGGAATAATGATTCTGGTGCCGTCTCCCCTCAGATTTGTTTTTGTGTTCCAGTTAGGTCATAGATGTGAAAAGACGAGAAAGTATAAAAGTATAAAAGAGCCACACAGAAAGGTTTGTCATTGCTGACACACCCCTCGCTCTTCTGAGAGCTTACAGACATCTGTTCGAGCACCCACAGGTGTCTGTAAAAACTCTCACAGTCATGGACATGGTCCCTCAGGCTTGCAACAAACAATGTAGTCAGCCAGCCAGAAGCTGTGCTTTCCTGGTTCAGATAACCAGCTGGGGGCTGTGGAGGGAGCTGGGGCGGCCTGTTGGGGGGTGGGGTAGAGGGAGGGGAGCGAGGCAAGCAGTCTGTCTGGCTCCCCCCACTGCAGGGTGTGGGAAGGCTCCTGCCTCCCTTCCTGGTTGCTAGGTAAGTCTGGGCCAGAGTGGAGTCGGGATGGCTGTCAACAGCTTGGTGATTTATACCGAGCAGAGGAGGGTGTTTCAGACATGCCAGGCTGCAGGAAGGAACGTTGGAGCTGCCAGGCGAACAGGCCCCTGCCACGTCTATCTGGTAGAGGCTCCTGGTCTGGAAAAGGGACAGGAGGGACAGAGTCGTCAGGGGACTCTGGAGCAGACTTTAGGAGTGCTAGGAGTACTCATGAGGACAAGATGAGGACTCTGGCCCCAGAGAAATTGGGCTCTGATGCAACACGTCAGAGTGGACGGGCAGCCAGCCCTTGGCACTGGGCTAGAGTGGCCCAAGGCAAGTTACTTGTGCTCCAGGAAGGATTAGGATTGTTCCACGGTCTAGGTTGGGGCCTGGTGTGCTCCTGGGGGCCCAAAAGCCCTGTTGCGTGTATCGTGTGTGGGGTGGCAGTGGTGGAGGTTTTAGAGAGAGCCAAGCTACGCCTTACTGACGAAGAGATCACTTCCTTCCTCACCCCCCTGGCCTCTGCTCTGCCCAGACAGGCCTTTTAGCTCAGCCTCAGCTCAGGATGAGTCCCTGAAATTCATGCCACCCAAAGCAAAGAGAGGACCTTTCATCTCCTACACTGTACTTACTAGGTTATATGAAGTTAGCTATGTTAGACAATGTCTCCCCGATGGCAGGGACACTGCGGGGGTTCTCCGCACAGCGCCCTGCCCTTAGGAGGCCTGGTGGACCGAGCTCAGCCTTCCCAATGCTCCCCGCCCCCACCCACCTGCTGAGACCAGGATTGGGTCTGCAAGTACAGGTGCTCTCTAGGTAAAGCCAAGGGTGAGAGCACATGGCAGGAACACCCTGGGGCTCCGCTGGGCCCTTCTGCCCCACTGAATAGTCCTCCTTCTACCTGTCACTTCCGGCCTTGGGAGTGAGAGACAAGCAACAAGGCGAAGTAGGGAATGCTCTCTGGGCTGATCCGTGGAGCTGAGCCCTGGCCGGGCAATCAAGTTTGGGACCTTGCTCTTCCTTTTCTTATCCCGCTGGGAACCAGGGTTCTAGGAGTGTGTCCTAGGGGTGAGAGGGAGGAAGGCGGTGAGGGAGCTCTGAAGAAAGCAGTTAGGCTGAATCATCTTGTATCTGAGCAGACTGCAGGATCGCCTTTGTCAATTGTATGCTGTTGGGAGGATGTTGGCCAGGGCGAGAGTGGGGGTGGTTAATGACGATGGTGTTAGGAGTAAATCCCCAGAAGATGTTTCCTGCTGGAGGGCTTGTGGCGGTTCCTTTTCTGCTCTACACAATGAACAGTTTATTCTGGCCTGTAGATTTGGAGGAGAGGAAATAACAGGTAGGGAGGAGACGGATGAAAGCTGCCTCTTAGGGAAATGCTTCTGGGCTCGGAGGGTCCCACCCTTGTCTCCCAGCCAGTCCAGGGGACTCACAGTGGGAGCGCTGGGAGGCAACTCTATCACCATCTGTAGGGTCACCTTTCTCAGAAAGTCCCGAGGTTGAGAAAAAAATCATAGGCTTTGCAGCCAGACAGACTTGGGTTTAATTCCAGATGTGTCACTTTTCAGCTATGTGAATTTGGGAACTTAACTTCTCCGAGCCTCAGTTTCTCCTCTGCAGTCTGTGTTCATCATTCCTGCCTCATAGCATTGGTGTGAGTACGATGTAGTGATTAACCTAGGGCAGCGTGTGACTAGTGATGAAAATGGTAGCGCTTTTCAATATTGCAGCACTTCTTAATAGTTATTCTCAGTTATTGGTCACCTAGTGGGCCAGACACTCTGCTAAGCCCTGGGGATATGAGGATACATGAGACCCAGTCTCTCCCTGGAGGACCCTCCATCTAGGAGGACAGACAGGCATGTGGGATCAGGGACCAGATGAACAGGAGCTGCACGAGGTGCTTTGGGAGCAGGAGGCAGGGGTGGGGTCAGGGAAGAAGAGGTGAGACCCCAGCAGGAGGCGTTTGCCGGGCAAGTAGAATGGAGGCTGTTTCAGACATGCCAGGCTGCAGGAAGGAACGTTGGAGCTGCCAATTCTCCCCAGAACTGCAGCAGCAGATAGGAGGAGGTTCACAACTGGGACTTGTCAGTAGATCCACCCGTAAGTGGATCTTATGTGGGGGACAAGAGCCAATAGTAGGGGCTCCCCCAGCAGGCGAGCTCACAGGGCTTCTGCCCTCTGCTGGCATTTGAGCCAGGGCTGTCTGGCTCAAGATAGAGTCTGCAGTCTATTTTTCCAGTGGTGGGGTGAACATGGACAGGGACCCAGCCTGGCTGGACTGGGGCACTTATCATCACAGAGATCTCTCCAGGCTCAGGGCTAGGATCAAGGGTAGACCTCCCTGGAGGGAGCAGAGATGATTACCAGACAGGAATTGCAAACATGGAACCTACTAAAATAGAGGCTCCAGGTGGTGTGGACTGGAGGGGCTTCATGAAACGCTGGCACAGAACTGTTTTATTAACACTGGGACACTGGCAGGGTGGGTGGGAGGGGTGACCTGGGATTTCTGCAGTTGTTGGGAAGCCCAGCGACCCCATGTGCAGTGCTCAGTGTTGCATAAAAAGAACCAGGGGGGACCTCCTCGAGATTCAAGGATATACATTTGTGGTTTTAGTTATTTGCAAATGACTTCAAAACCCTATGATGTACACTAATTGGGCGAATCATTTGGATGAGATAAAAGCAAAATTATATTTTCTACAAGGATGGTTTATATCACTTAGCTGGTGATATAATAAACATAGCAGCTTTCATTTCCTGAGCTCATACCACCATCCTGACTGGTCTCACTCTAATTCATGACCCTTAAGTGGGCTTTGGTGTTGTCAGGTCATCTTACTCTGTTCCTTTGGTCCAGGGGTTCTCAACTCTGGCTTCCATTATCATTAACTGGGGAAGATTATAAAAAGTACTGCTGCCTGAATTCCACCCCAAACTAATGAAATCTAAATTCTTGTGGGGTGGATCTGGGTATGAGTATCTTTTTTTAAAGCCGTCATTTATTCCAGTGGGCAGCCTTGGTTGAGAACCACTGCCATCCTCTCCAATCTCCATGACTATTTCACACTTTTTTCTCTCTCTTTAAATTTTTAACACCTCCTCTCCCATCTCTATTCTCAGTCGAGAAACTTATTTCCCACTTACTTGAGAAAATAATGGCAAAGGAGTGCTTTCATACCTTTCCACCATCAAATCTATGCCCATTTACTCTACTTCCTGCCTGTTGCTACATTTTTTTTTTTTTTTGCGGTATGCGGGGTCCCCCACCGCTGTGGCCTCTCCCGCTGTGGAGCACAGGCTCCAGACGTGCAGGCTCAGCGGCCATGGCTCACTGGCCCAGCCGCCCCGCGGCATGTGGGATCCTCCCGGACCGGGGCACGAACCCGCGTCCCCTGCATCGGCCGGTGGACCCGCAACCACTGCACCACCACGGAAGCCCGATGCTCCTTTTTAAGACTAACCCCTCCACTTGTGTATTGCATCTTGTTCCCTTCCTTAGTTAAGGACTTGACTCCGCAGTTCTACCTTCTCCTTCCAATGTTCCTCTCTTTATGGACCACTCCTATCTGCCCCCCGACACCATCTGTCTATCTGTGGCAGCTGTTTCTCCCACTGACCCCACACATATGCACAGACACATCTTCTCTTGACCGCATCTACCCCTCCAGCTACTGCTTCATCCCTCTCCTCCTTGAAAGAGTCATCTGCACTTGATCCCTGCAGTTCCTCTTTTCTCATTTTCATTCAAACTCAGTCTAACCAGTGTTTTTTGCCTCCATCACTCCATAAAAACTACACCCGTCAGGTTTACCAGTGACCTTGGTATTGCCAAATCCAATGGTTAAGTCTCAGTCCTTATCTTGATTTGTCAGTAGCATTTTATATAGTTGATCACTCTGTCCACCTTGAAAAAGTTTCTTCTTCCGGTTCTGGAACATCACCCTCTTTGGTTCTCCTCTTCTGTCACTGGCTTCTCCTTCTCAGTTTCTTGTGTTGGCTCATCTTTGCTTGTTCACTTTGGAGCGCTCCAGGGAGCAGCCCTTGGACTTGGCCTCTTCTCTGTCCCCTCACTCCCTGGAGATCTCCTACCATCTGAATGCTGACAACTCTCAATGTGTAGCTCCATCCCAGACCTTTTCCCGGAACACCACACTCATTTTAACCATCTAATCAACAAGCCTCCTTACATGTCTAACAGACATCTCAATGATGACAAGTCCATGGCTGAAATGCTGCCATTCTCTCTCAAACAGCCTTCCCCACTTCAGTAAATGACAGCTCCATCTTTCCATTTGCTTGGGCTTAAAACTATGGAGGCACCCTTGACTCCGATTCTCTCATGCTGCACCCAATCTGTCAGCAAACCACGCCAGCCATACTTGCAAAATACACCAAGAAACTGACTGCTTATTTGATCCACCAAATTCACACTGGTCCAAGACAGATCAATCTCTACTTCTAATTTTTAGAATAGTTTCATACCTGGGCCGCCAGTGGTAGTGTGTCATTTTTCCACTTAAAACCAACAAAGGCTTCCTATTGTACTTTGCAAAGCCAAAGTTCCTAGAAGGGCTTCCACGGTTCTGCATGAGCCAGCCCGCAGGTCCTCCCAGGCTAAATTTCCTGCTCTTTTCCACCTCTTAATTCTGCTTCACTTTACTGACCTTACTCCTTAAACATAAAGCACATTTTTACCACAGAGCCTGTTCCCTCCACCTGGAACACCCTTCCTTCATATATTCCCATTGTTTTCTCCATCTCTTCCTTTAGGTTCTATTTCAGTGTCACCTTATTAGAAAGGTCATTCTGATCACCTTACATAAGATAGTAATCTGGTGCCTGTTTCTTCCCCCATCACACCTGGCTCTCTCTTTCCCTTTTATCCTGCTTTGTGTTTCTTCTATGGCACAGATGGTCATCTGACTTATTTATTCTGTCTCTTCTCACTAGGAAGTTGTTTTTGTGAGGGCAGGGACTTCATCTCTTTTGTTCGTGATTGTTCTCCTAGGGCCCAGAGCAATTCCTTAGGAATAGTAGGCACAATACCTAATTGTTGACTAAATTCAACTAAATCCACACAACGGCACTTCAAAATTAGTTGGAATAACCCACGATTTACAGGTGAGGAAATTGTAGCTCAGAAAAGTTAAGTAACTTTTTCAAGGTAACACAGCTTGCTAGCATAGAGACTCAAACCTTCCAAGTGACTGTGTCATCAGACTGTCTCCCTGTTAAGCCTGGCCTTTCCCCAGCACGCACAGCTCAACTTACCTCATTTTTTCCACATCTCATTGCAAGCAGGCAGCCCCACAGAGTGACAAAATCCTTGTGAAAATGCCACAAATGTGCCTGGAGGTGTATAGGAATTGCATACGCAATCCCTTATTTGCAATCCCCAAATCCCCAAATCTGTGAAAAACTACATTTTATTCTTAACCCATTTGGTGGCAAAACCTGATCTGGACTAATGTGAGGCTCTTTATAAATCCTTGTTTAACGTACTTGGTTAAAATATGTATTGTTTTGTTGCAGAAATATTAATCCATGTAATTATGGAGAGTTGCCCTGCTGCTGCTGCAGGTCTTTAGGCAACATATTGCTTTTCTAAAAGAGGAAGAATTGTGAGTTCTGACACTTATCAGGCCCCAAAGATTCCTGATATGTGGTTGTGAACCTGTGTTAATGCTTTCCTAAATGTCTGGCATTTGAAAGTATGCCTAAAAAAAAAATTAAAAAAATTTTTTCCTGGTAACTACAATTTATTTTAAGGACCTTTCCAGGAACAGACTCAATTTTACGATCTGATTAAGATCAAGCACAGCAGGCCAAGCTGAGGAGGGCGTGCATGAGATGCCATTCTAAAACAGAGGGCATGCATAAAAGTCTACCTACTGAACAATGAGACCACCCCTTCCCCAACCTTCCTTTTTTTGTTGTTTCCAACTGTGCTGGCAAGCTCGGGTTATGAGATTTCCCTAGTCATGAGATTAGTCTATGATTAAATTTAACAGCCTAAGAGGAAAGGCCTATAGATGTTGATATTTGCAGTTCTTCAAATGAAATGGAGAGATTATTTTCAATCCCCCTCTGTTAAGGCCCACCGGTCCAGCAGCCCTGCCCAAGCACACAGAGCTTCTGGTCAACTTTTTAGTGTATCGCTTCTTTTTTTTCCTTCTCTCTCTCTCTCTCTCTTTTTTTTTTTTTTGGCCGTGTGGCTTGTGGGATCTTAGTTCCCTGACTAGGGGTCGAACCTGCGCCCTTCCCAGTGAAAGTGTGGAGTCCTAACCACCGGACCGTCGGGGAGTTCCCAGTGTCTCACTTTTAAATTTAAGGTAGAGATCAACCGATATCTGAGAAAGTTTGAAACATGAAAGAAACCAAAAGAGACAAATAACAACAACAACAGCAACATAAAAGTATCATAGAGACAAGTGAAGATATTCCATTAATAAAATAAAGACTGAAATAAAAGGAGTATTCAGAGAATAAGAGAGAACTCTTGGAAATTAAAAGTATGTTAGCAGAAATAAATGAATCGGGAGAGGGTTTGGAATATGAAGTTGAAGAAATCTTGTAGGAAGTCAAACAAAAAAAGGCTATGAAGTGAAAAATAAGAAAGGATCATTCTAAGAAGTTCAACATCTGAATAGTAGGATTTACACGGAATGTACACAAAAGGAATTAATCAAAACACACCACATGGCTCCATGGTTCAGGTGTGAACAACAATTTATCTGGTCATAATAATGTAACTTCTGACGCTGACTTAATAAAAAAACAGTCTAAAGCTATTAGGAGAATGTGGGACGGAGAAGAGTTATGTGGGGTGTGGTAAAAGAGAACTAAATCCTCATTTTCTGTAATAGGAAGTCAGTAGATAATATCTAACATTGAAAAAACAGAGCCATATAAGCATGCTATTTAGATGCTCTGATGTAACCCCAGAAATAGATAAAAGAGTTGAAAGTTGTTGCATTTGAGCAGCAGAAATTAGCGGGGTGGAGGGGTGGGACAGGGCCTGAAATCATGTATGCAGAGGGCTTAGCGTCGCCCCACATATCCACACTGGCACCAGAAATAAGCACAGTCAAAATGGAGTGACTGTTCGCTACAGACAATATAGTGACAACACAGTCAAAGTTCTGAGCTAGAGGCACCCTCCTTTGGATACTTTGCATATGGCAGTGGCAGAAGAACTTCCCCTTTCTGGTTCTTTGAAAATAACTTCCTACGCCATTTCTCTTTTTGTCAGAACCTGTGTATTCAGTGCTCAACTCAAATTTAATTTCAGCTCTTTTATTGAAAGAGCTTGGCCTAGCTCTCCCCTAACCCACGGAAATAATCCATGAATTCTCCTGATTTTAACAGAAGTTCTTACAGCATCTTGGGTGTACTGCCTTCTGATTGGACTGCAGGGCTCAGCAGACTTGTAGTGACCCAGATCCTGGAATGTTTTAGGCCCAAGGATTGATAAAAGCTCTTAGCTCACTTAGCTTCCAAGTCCAAACACAATCAGAACAATTGCTCACATCTCAGATAATGTGGATTAATGGATCCAGGGTTAACAGTTATCTTTTACCCCAAGGCTCCTGTGTGCTTGTGGTGATTGCCCATTTAAGCCAGGGACCTGGGGCCAGGGCCCTAACTCTGTGACAAGTTAACCCATTCTCTCACTCAAAACTGAGTCCTTTAGTAATGGTCTTGCCAGGAGGATACTTACCAGTGGGGATGCTAGGGTGTGAAGTTCTTAGTGTGTGTTCTTGGCTCATTTTATGAACTTCTTTGGATCTGGGTGGGGTCTCTAAATCCTGGCTCTGGTCTGGGGTGAGGGCCTCACACAGTGCACCTCTGAAGGAAATGCTTGCTGGGGGCATGAGGGAGTTCATGAGGACAAGGCAGCCTCTCATGTGTCTGCTCTCTTCCTTAGAGTCATGTTTGGGTGCTTCTGGGTCTGACTGAGCACAGAGGAGGAAGGGGATTAGCTGAGAAGCTGCCAGGGACTATAAGGTGTGAAGACCTTGTGGGCAGGAGTGATGGCAGGGGGAGATCAAGCAGAGAACAGACCCTGAGTATGAGGAAGGAGGTGGGTGAAACTTCGGCTGAGGGAGAGTAGTGAAACTACATCTTGATGTCAAGCCAGTGACCCTTGCAGGGTAGGAGGGAGGTCAGGGAGCAGAAGTGGTGTCCTGCATTAAATGGGTGCTGTATTAAAACTACAAGGAAGCACATGAGTCCATAGGCTCAGAGACAAGGGGGATGCAAGAAGACCCTGGGATCGAATGTGTAGCACTCGTAGGGTGATAGGAAGTGTTGGTATAAGCCACTTAATAGAAAATTCTTATAATACAATAGAAAAACCTGAAGTTTCTACAGCTCTGCTATTGTTTATTTCTCATGTTTCTGCAACGTACAAGATACACTTGCAATCCAGAGCTGTCCTTTCCCGTTACCTCATCTATCAAAAGCCCAGCCACAATGTTTGGAAGAAAGTTAAAAAAAAAAGGCTTTTGAGCAGCCACAATAGATGACTAACGCCCTATCGCAAAGCCACGCACTGGATCATGGGAGAGTCCCTCTGGTCTCACAGCCCCATACGGCTTTTAGTGAGTCAGAGGCAGCTGGGACCCTTGCGCCGGTCTAAACCAAGCTCTTCAGAGGTCTATTGAAGGGATTCAGGGAATACTTACGGGAACAAAAATAGGAAGTACAGATGAGCCTCAAAGCCACTGGAAAGTTCCTAACCGTCTGCCTTCTCTGGACTGCACGGTTTCCTGTTTGCCTCTCCGCAGGCCTCTGCCCTGTTCTCTTTGTAAGACCAGCTTCCTTTCCTTCTGCAGGGCCTCGCAACCCCCATCACCTGATCTTGTGCATGGCATTTGCTTCTCATATTGTGCCCACTACCTTTCCTTTAAGGGAACTGGGTCTACCACCAGTTCCCTTATTTATGGGTGAGTTGCTTTCATTTGTTTGTTTATTTATATTGATGTATAGTTGATTTACGATGTTGTATTAGTTCTGGTGTATAGCACAGTGATTCATCTATATGTGTGTGTATATATATATATATATATCCTTTTTCATATTCTTTTCCATTATGGTTTCTTAGAGGATATTGAATATAGTTCCCTATGCTATACAGTAGGACCTTGTTATTTATCTATTTTATATATAGTAGTTTGTATCTGCTAATCCCAAACTCCTAATTTATCCCTCCCTCCCTCACCCTCACCTTTCCTCATTTTTTTTTTTTTTTGCGTTATGCGGGCCTCTCACTGTTGTGGCCTCTCCCGTTGCGGAGCACAGGCTCCGGACGCGCAGGCTCAGTGGCCATGGCTCATGGGCCCAGCCGCTCCACGGCATGTGGGATCTTCCCGGACCGGGGCACGAACCCGTGTGCCCTGCATCGGCAGGTGGACTCTCAACCACTGCGCCACCAGGGAAGCCCATTCTGCCCATTTTTTGATTGGGTTTTATTTTCTGTTCTTCTTGTTGTTATTGAGTTGTATGAGCTGTTTATGTATTTTGGAAATTAAGTCTTTGTTGGTCACATCGTTTGCAAATATTTTCGCCCAGTCCATAGGTTGTCTTTTCCTTTTGTTTATGGTTGCCTTTGCTGTGCAAAAGCTTATAAGTTTGATTAGGTCCCATTTGTTTATTTTTGCTTTTATTTCTATTGCCTTGGGAGACTGACCTAAGAAAACATTGCTATCATTTATGTCAGAGAATGTTTTGCCTATGTTCTCTTCTAGGAGTTTTATGGTGTCATGTCTTATATTTAAGTCTTTAAGCCATTCTGAGTTTATTTTTGTGTATGGTGTGAGGGAGTGTTCTAATTTCATTGATTTATGTGTGTCTGTCCAGCTTTCCCAACACCACTTACTGAAGAGACTGTCTTTTCTCCATTGTACACTGAGTTGCTTTTAGGTCAGAATTCCACCCTTTGTCCATAAGCAGAAGCCCAAGTGTGTGAGTGGGTGGGGTAGCAGCAGGGTAGGCAGGTAGAATGACTTGCCTATTTGAGTAATATTGGAGGTCTACAAGCCATCTTCCAAAGGATTTAAAAAACACTAATGGGACCCTGCATTTCTTCATTAGTCTGCAGATTTCTGTGTGGCTGGAGTGCACGGTACACGGGGTGGAGTGGTGGTGGGGGGAGCAGCTGGGAAGGAACATGAGATTTGGGTCCCCAGGGTCTTTGCCTGGGTCACAGGGCCACAGAAATCCATTCAGTCTGTTTAGACAAATTACTTGGTGAATTATCCATTTCTCACTGAAGGTTTGGCCTAGAGCAAAAGGCAGAGGCTGGCTAGAGAGAGATGGAGAGTGGGGACCTGCTTTGTGTTAATGAGGTAGGTGGGTCACCAGCCCCGTAGTCCCCCCATCCCGGGGGCACTTTGCTCCTCTTCTCTGGGGAAGGCTCTTTACTGGCAGCCTCCCAGGTGGCCACCAGCTCAGCTCTGTTTGCAGGTAGAGACCTCTCCCTGGCCTGGCCCACTTTCCCCACAGTGACTCTGGCTCCTGGTGTTTTGCTGGCATTAATTATAGACGGCAGCAAAGTGCCCAGATGCCACAAGTGACTTTTTATTTTTCCATCTGACCTGATGCCTTTGTTGTTTGCTCTATTCTGCCCTGAATCTTTGTGAAATCTTAACATTTGCAACCCTTCAAATGGCTCACTTCACCTTTAGTTTCATCTGATGTCAGTTCCCGTAAGCATCTGTGGTCTCACGGAATGGCTCTTGTTTCTCTTAGCATCTCAGGGTCTCTTTCTCCTGGACACCATCCTTGCGTATTACCACTCCTTCTCTCTTCCTTAGTGGATGTCTCACTTTTTCCCTCTTTACCAATTCTTACTTATGCACAACCCCCCCCCCCCCACCAAAACTTGATTAGGGGAGCTCATTTTCTCATCATAGATCTTGTCTTAACCTTGGGCTGAGCTGAGTGTGAGCATGAAGTATGAAAACTCAGACTCCCAGAACTCTAACTCATTTCCACTAGAAACGTTACACACGGTGAGCAAGAATGTGTGTGAGGGAGGGACTGGAGGAGAGGAGCATTAGAGGAATGGGCAGAGTTTTCCACTGCTGGGAGTTTATATGGTATAGTAGTCCTGGAGATAGCCTGCCAAGACTGTTCAAAAGCCTGAGAAATTTGGAAACTCTTTGACCCTGCAATTTGATTTCTAAGACCGATTCTTAAGGAAATAACCATGGATTTCCCCCAAAGATTTAGTTTTACATACTATTTGTAATATGCAAAAAAAGTTGAAGATGACTTAATTGTCCAGCCTTTGAGCCCAGGGGCACATACTACAGCTAATCAAATGCTGCAGCAGACTACTAAATCACGCCTAGCTTTATTGGATCCTTGTAAAAAATCTGGATAACAAAATAAAACCAGGAAGGGGGGACTTCCCTGGTGGTCCAGTGGCTGAGACCCCGTGCTCCCAATGCAGGGGGCCAGGGTTTGATCCCTGGTCAGGGAACTAGATCCCCGCATGTGCAGTGAAGATCCCTGCATGCTGCAACTAAGGCCCAGCACAGGCAAATAAGTAAATAAATGTTAAAAAACAAAAAAAACAAAGACCAGGAATGGTGTGTTATCTGTAGTCATCTGGGGTGGAGAAGAGTGGGTGACTTTTTCCTTCTTTTGACAATTATATTTTCTAAAATTTTTAGATTAAACATTCATTTCTTTGGCACTAAGAAAAACAACAGTTGCTTTTAAAACAAACGCTATCCAGCCAGCCAGCCCCAATAATACACAGGTTGAAAATTTAGGTTCAGTTAAAAATCTTCCTCCAATAAATTCGGAATTGAATTCACATTTGTAACATTATAAACAAAATACTACAGGTCAAAGGGAGACCAAGTTGGATGCATTTGTTAATGGACATCAGTTGTCCACAAGCCTTAGATAAACACAAGACTCAGGGCCAGAACTGTTGCTTTCTTACCCTTGCTTTTCTTACCAATAATAGCAAGTAGCACAAGGATTAAGTGATTGTAGTGGAGTTTGCTTTGCTTCATCTGCAGCTCACTCTGAAATTGCTCAGCTCCAGAAGGGGTAGGTCTGGGTGAACAGATGGCCAGGTTGAGCCCTGGGAAGGAGGCTGTAGTTCTGGAAGGGGTTCTGAAGTGGCCGGAGTGACCAGGGGTGGGAGGAGCGAGGGTGTTTACCCTGCTGCGTGTATTAACATATGTGCCTCTGATGCTTAGCTGCCAACTTGGCTTTGTTTTTTTTTTCAACTTCCTGCAGGCAGAGTAGAGTGAACTGTGTAGAGATCTGCAAAGAGCAGCTTAGAGAGAAGCAGTGAAGTCCTGGACCGCAGCTGAAATGAACTGGTCCACTTGAACCTGCCCAAGCCCTGGGGCAAGGCCTCTGTCCCAGCACTGAGGTAAGAGCACTCGAATCCCAGCTTGGGGACAGAGAGGGCAGAATGCCTCCTGTTGTGGGGTGGTGAAAACCTCCTCTTCTCAGGCTCAGGAAAGAAGGGGCAGTCGTTTCTGGTTCAAACCATCGGCTTCCATCTCAGCCCAATCGGAGGCAAGGTCATTTGGTGGCTAAAGAGGTTTTGATTTTTCAGACTAGGTCTTTTGGAATCTTAACAGGATGTTGTATTTTTTCAATTGCTGGTGAAATTTGAACTCCAAAGGGAATGAATTTATCCTCCAGGTAAGACTGCACCAGATTCAGGGGAATGCTTAATGTTGGTGCAGCTGCTCTGTTCTGCAAGGGAAGTCAAACTTTCAGGAAACACACACACACTCTCTCTCTCTTTCTCTCTCTCCTATCCAAGGAAGATAGAGTGACAGAAATTACATGGGGAGGTTGTTGGAAAACATTTCATTAAGCTCACTAAAAAATGACTTTAGGGGACACCCCTGGTGGCACAGTGGTTAAGAGTCCACTGCCAATGCAGGGGACATGGGTTTGATCCCTGGTCCGGGAAGATCCCACATGCCACGGAGCAACTAAGCCCATGTGTCACAACTACTGAACCTACGCTCTAGAGCCCGCGAGCCACAACTACTGAGCCCTCATGCCACAACTACTGAAGCCTGTGTGCCTAGAGTCCGTGTTTCGCAGCAAGAGAAGCCACTGCAATGAGAAGCACGCGCGCTGCAACGAGGAGTAGCCTCAGCTTGCAGCAACTAGAGAGACCCTGCACACAACAGCGAAGACCCAACACAGCCAAAAATAAATAAATAAAATAGAGGATACAGGGCATGCAGGTCTTCAAGGGCCTGGCTCAGGTTCTTTTCCATGGCCATGGCAGACTCCTTAACATCCAGGGTTTTGCCCAGTTCATCTTGGGACAGCTTTTGCATGTCCTGGAAGAGGGCACAGCCACTGTGCTGGTTTTGCATCTTCAAGAGATGCTGGGTGCCCTCAAGCTTCTCCACAGCGGACTCATGGAAGAAGTGACCCACACCCTCCAGAGCCACATCCCTGAGGCAATATAGAAGCCCAGAGAGAGATGGCAGAGGAGTAAGATGTGGAGATCACCTTCCTCCCCACAGATACATCAAAACTACATCAACATATGGAACAACTCCTACAGAACACCTACTGAACGCTGGCAGAAGACCTCAGACTTCCCAAAAGAGCCGTGTGGCTGACAGGGTCGTGGTAGTCCAGCCTGGTGTCAGGCCCGAGCCTCTGATGTGGGAGAACCGAGTTCAGGACATTGGAACACCAGAGACATCCCGGCACCACATAATATCAATCAGCAAGAGCTCTCCCAGAGATCTCCATCTCAGTGCTAAGACCCAGCTCCACCTGATGGCCAGTAAGCCCCAGTGCTGGACATATGCCAATCAACTAGGAAGACAGGGACACAACCCCACTCATTAACAGAGAGGCTTCCCAAAATCATACTAAGTTCGCAGACACCCCAAAACACACCACTGGACACAGCCCTGCCCCCCAGAAAGACAAGATCCAGCTCCATACACCAGAACACAGGCACCAGTCCCCTCCACCAGGAAGCCTATACAACCCACTGAACCAACCTCACCCACTGGAGGCAGACACCAAAACCAATGGGAACTACAAACCTGCAACCTGTGGAAAGGAGACCCCAATCACAGTAAGTTAAACAAAATGAGAAGACAGAGAAATACACAGCAGGTGAAGGAGCAAGGTAAAAACCCACCAAACCAAACAAGTAAAGAGGAAATAGGCAGTCTACCTGAAAAAGAATTCAGAGTAATGACAGTATTTTGGAGAGTAAATCCAAAATCTTGGAAATAGACTGGAGAAAATACAGGAAATGTTTAACAAGGACCTAGAAGAACTAAAGAGCAAACAAACAATGATGAACAACACAATAAATGAAATTTAAAATTCTCGGGATGGGATCAATAGCAGAATAACTGAGGCAGAAGAACGGATAAGTGACCTGGAAGATAAAATAGTGGAAATAACTACTTCAGAGCAGAATAAAGAAAAAACATTCTAATTATAGGGGTCCCAGAAGAAGCAGAGAAAAAGAAAGGGTCTGAGAAAATATTTGAAGAGAGTATAGTTGAAAACTTCCCTAACGTGGGAAAGGAAATAGTCAATCAAATTCAGGATGCACAGAGAGTCTCATACAGGATAAATCCAAGGAGAAACACACAAAGACACATTAATCAAACTATCAAAAATTAACTACAAAGAGAAAAATATTAAAAGCAGCAAGGGAAAAGCAACAAATAACATACAAGGGAATCCCTATAAGGTTAACAGGTGATCTTTC
Organism: Phocoena sinus; assembly: GCF_008692025.1. NCBI lineage: Eukaryota > Metazoa > Chordata > Mammalia > Artiodactyla > Phocoenidae > Phocoena > Phocoena sinus. Next base: position 63,999,355 of record NC_045766.1, read on the forward strand.
ATCAGAAACTCTGCAGGCCAGAAGGGAGTGGCAGGACATATTTAAAGTGATGAAAGGGAGAAACCTACAACCAAGATTACTCTACCCAGCAAGGATCTCATTCAGATTTGACAGAGAAATTAAAATCTTTACAGACAAGCAAGAGCTAAGAGAATTCAGCACCACCAAGCCAGCTTTACAACAAATGCTAAAGGAACTTCTTTAGGCAGGAAACACAAGAGAAGGAAAAGACCTACAAGAACAAACCCAAAACAGTTAAGAAAATGGTAATAGTAACATACATATCGACAATTACCTTAAATGTAAATGGATTAAATGCTCCAACCAAAAGACATAGACTGGCTGAACGGATACAAAAACAAGACCCATATATATGCTGTCTACAAGAGACCCACTTCAGACCTAGGGAAACATACAGACTGAAAGTGAGGGGATGGAAAAAGATATTCCATGCAAATGGAAATCAAAAGAAAGCTGGAGTAGCAATTCTCTTATCAGCCAAAATAGACTTTAAAACAAAGACTATTACAAGAGACAAAGAAGGACACTACATAATGATCAAGGGATCGATCCAAGAAGGAGATATAACAATTGTAAATATTTATGCACCCAACATAGGAGCACCTCAATACATAAGGCAAATGCTAACAGCCATAAAAGGGGAAATCGACAGTAACACAATAATCGTAGGGGACATTAAAACCCCACTTTCACCAATGGACAGATCATCCAAAATGGAGATAAGTAAGGAAACAAGCTTTAAATGACACATTAAAGAAGATGGACTTAATTGATATTTTTAGGACATTCCATCCAAAAACAACAGAATACACTTTCTTCTCAAGTGCTCTATTCTCCAGGATAGATCATACCTTGGGTCTCACATCAAGCCTTGGTAAATTTAAGAAAATTGAAATTGTATCAAGTATCTTTTCTGACCATAACGGTATGAGACTAGATATCAATTATAGGAAAAAAAATGTAAAAGATACAAACACACGTAGGCTAAACAATATGCTACTAAATAACCAAGAGATCATTAAAGAAATCAAAGAGGAAATCAAAAAATACCTAGAAACAAATGACAATGAAAACACGACGACCCAAAACCTATGGGGTGCAGCAAAAGCAGTTCTAAGAGGGAAGTTTACAGCAATACAATCCTACCTCAAGAAACAAGAAACATCTCAAAAAAACAACCTAACCTTACACCTAAAGCAATTAGACAAGAAGAACAAAAAAAACCCCGAAGTTAGCAGAAGGAAAGAAATCATAAAGATCAGATCAGAAATAAATGAAAAAGAAATGAAGGAAACAATACCTAATATCAATAAAACTAAAAGCTGGTTCTTTGAGAAGATAAACAAAATTGATAAACCATTAGCCAGTCTCATCAAGAAAAAAAGGGAGGAGACTCAGATCAATAGAATTAGAAATGAAAAAGGAGAGGTAACAACTGACACTGCAGAAATACACAGTATCATGAGAGTTTACTACAAGCAGCTCTATGCCAATAAAATGGACAACCTGGAAGAAATGGACAAATTCTTGTAAAAGCACAACCTCCTGAGACTGAACCAGGAAGAAATAGAAAATATAAACACACCAATCACAAGCACTGAAATTGAAACTGTGATTAAAGATCTTCCAGCAAACAAAAGCCCAGGACAGATGGCTTCACAGGTGAATTCTATCAAACATTTAGAGACGAGCTAACACCTATCCTTCTCAAACTCTTCCAAAATATAGCAGAGGGAGGAACACTCCCAAACTCATTGTGCAAGGCCACCATCACCCTGATACCAAAACCAGACAAAGACATCACAAAAAAGAAAACTACAGGACAATATCACTGGTGAACATGGGTGCAAAAATCCTCAACAGAATACTAGCAAACAGAATCCAACAGCACACTAAAAGGATCATACACCATGGTCAAGTGGGATTTATCCCAGGAATGCAAGGATTCTTCAATATACACAAATCAATCAATGTGATACACCATACTAACAAACTGAAGGGTAAAAACCATATGATCATCTCAATAGATGCAGAAAAAGCTTTTGAAAAATTTCAACACCCATTTATGATGAAAACTCTCCAGAAGATAGGCATAGAGGGAACCTCCCTCAACATAATAAAGGCCATATATGACAGACCCACAGCCAACATCGTTCTCAATGGTGAAAAACTGAAACCATTTCCTCTAAGATCAGGAACAAGACAAGGTTGCCCACTCTCACTGTTATTATTCAACATAGTTTTGGTAGTTTTAGCCACAGCAATCAGAGAAGAAAAAGCAATAAAAGAAATTCAAATCGTAAAAGAGGAAGTCAAACTGTCATTATTTACAGATGACATGATACTTCACATGGAGAATCCTAAAGATGCTACCAGAAAATTACTAGAGCCAATCAATGAATTTGGCAAAGTAGCAGGATACAAAATTAATGCACAGAAATCTCTTGCATTCCTATATTCTAATGATGAAAAATCTGAAAGAGAAATTAGGAAACACTTCCATTTACCATTGTAACAGAAAGAATAAAATATCTAGGAATAAACCTACCTAAGGAGACAAAAGACCTGTATGCAGAAAACTATAAGACACTGATGAAAGAAATTAACGACAATACAAACAAAAGGAGAGATATACCATTTTCTTGAATTGGAAGAATCAACATTGTGAAAAATGACTCTACTACCCAAAGCAATCTACACATTCAGTGCAATCCCTATCAAATTACCAATGGCATTTTTCACAGAACTTGAACAAAACATTTCATAATTTGTATGGAAACACAAAAGACCCCGAATAGCCAAAGCATTCTTGAGAAAGAAAAATGGAGCTGGAGGAATCTGGCTCCCTGACTTCAGACTATACTACAAAGGTACCGTAATCAAGGCAGTATGGTACTGGCACAAAAATAGAAATATAGATCAATGGAACAGGATAGAAAGCCCACAGATAAACCCATGCACATATGGTCACGTTGTCTTTGATAAAGGAGGCAAGAATATGCAATGGAGAAAAGACAGCCTCTTCAGTAAGTGGTGCTGGGAAAACTGGACAGCTACATGTAAAAGAATAAGATTAGAACACTCCCTAACACCGTATAAAAAATAAACTCAAAATGGATTAAAGACCTAAATGTAAGGCCAGACACTATAAAACTCTTAGTGGAAAACATAGGCAGAACACTCTATGATATAAATCACAGCAAGATCCTTTTTGACCCACCTCCTAGAGAAATGGAAATGAAAACAAAAATAAACAAATGGGACCTAATGAAACTTAAAAGCTTTTGCACAGCAAAGGAAACCATAAACAAGACAAAAAAACAACCCTCAGAATGAGAGAAAATATTTGTGAACGAAGCAAGTGACAAAGGATTAATCTCCAAAATATACATGGAGCTCATGCAGCTCAATATCAGAAAAACAAACAACCCAATCCAAAAATGGGCAGAAGACCTAAATAGACATTCCTCCAAAGAAGATATACAGATTGCCAACAAACACATGAAAGAATGCTCAACGTCATTAATCATTAGAGAAATGCAAATCAAAACTACAATGACGTATCACCTCACACCAGTTAGAATGGGCATCATCAGAAAATCTACAAACAACAAATGCTAGAGAGGGTGTGGAGAAAAGGGAACCCTCTTGCACTGTTGGTGGTAATGTAAATTGATAGAGCCACTATGGAGAACAGTATGGAGGTTCCTTAAAAAACTAAAAATAGAACTACCATACGACCCAGCAATCCCACTGCTGGGCACATACCCTGAGAAAACCATAATTCAGAAAGAGTCATGTACCTCAGTGTTCATTTCACACTATTTACAGTAGCCAGGACATGGAAGCAAGTGTCCATTGACAGATGAATGGATAAAGAAGATGGATACGATGGAATATTACTCAGCTGTAAAAGAAACGAAATTGAGTTATTTGTAGTGAGGTGGATGGACCTAGAGTCTCATACAGATTGAAGTAAGTCAGAAAAACAAATACCGTATGCTAACATATATATATATGGAATCTAAAAAAAAAAAAAAAAAATGGTTCTGAAGAACCTAGGGGCAGGACAGGCATAACGACCCAGATGTAGAGAATGGACTTGAGGCCACGGGGAGGGGAAGGGTAAGCTGGGACGAAGTGAGACACTAGCATGGATATATATACACTACCAAATGTAAAATAGATAGCTAGTGGGAAGCAGCACAGGGAAATCAGCTGGGTGCTTTGTGACCACCTAGAGGGGTGGGACAGGGAGGGTGGGAGGGAGTGGCCAAAGGGAGTAGATATGGGGATATATGTATACGTATAGCTGATTCACTTTGTTATACGGCAGCAACTAACACAACAACATAAAGCAATTATACTCCAATAAAGATGTTTAAAAAATAAATTGTTGGTGAGCTGAAATTGGCTATAGTGGGAAAATTGATACCACAGAAATTAGCCTTTGCTGCAAACCAGGGCTTTTTTGTTTTGGAGATTCAGATTACCAGCACACCTCTGGTTCCAGTGCTTGCTCTACCCCGGACATGCTGGGAGGCATGGGGCAAGTCCCTTCACCTGTGCATCCCTTGATTTCTCTTCTATGAACAGTAGGTGCTCAATAAACATTAGTTGAATAGATGAATAAGACTGAGTTTCTGTTCTTATTATTCCATAAGTTAAGGTCCCATGAGACAGTGAAAATGAAGCGTTTTTCATATTGTGAATTTCCCTGCCTGTGGAGGGAGGGGGTTTAATTGATTGGTAAGCCTTTTGTGTATTGATGAAGTGAAGTTGGCTGGCACTTCCCTTTTTGGCTCTCGCCTCTTGGGAAATCTGTGAATTACTGACACCCTTTCATAAGGGCAGATGAAAACTCTCCATTTACTGACCGACATCTGGGGCAAATTTCCTTCCTGGAAAAATCAAGAAGTCAAGAGTAGCGTGAAAAGGAAGCCCTGGCCCTGCTGGCTATGAGAGCCAGGGCTGAAATCAGAGCTTTGGACTCACAAGCTTTGATGGTGGGGTGGGGGTGGAGGAGGAGGGGCGGATTTAGCGGAGCAGGGGCACTTCCTGCCAAATGTGAATTTTAAACAAAAGCCTCTTTCTTCAAGGCCCTGCCGTCAGCAGATTAGTGCTAATTAAATTAGCATAATGGAGCCCCCGCCTGTGCCCTCTCCCTCTGCTTTCTGAACCTTCTGGCTCCTTTTCCCAACCTCCTTTAAGTATCTTGAAAGAGGGGATGGGGAGAAGGCAGGGCATCAGTTAAGCGCCAGTGTACTGTGTAGAAGTGTAGTTTGTAAAATTACAGAAGTGGAAAGGACTGTAGGGGCCACCTGGTGCCGCACTTTCATTTTAAGAAGGCAGTTCACACAGCCATGGTTATCGGGGCCCGAGGTGAAGGTGTGTGCTCCAGGGGAGGTAGGGACATGGGCTGGTGAGACGGGCACTGCTCCTGAGGCCACTTGCTCACTGAACCTTTGCGTGTCCCTGGCACGGGGACATGTGGGTGTTCTCCAGGTGCCAGCCCTGTGTCCCCCTCCTCAGCCCCTCCCCTGTGTCTGCCGCCCCAGCCCCAGTGCACTTCGTGACGTGCCCCTCCAGTGCACTTGGAGTTAAGTCTTCTTCCTCATCAGAGGCTTGGCTTTCTAGGTCAGTGAAACCAGTTGAGAAGATGTTATCTGAGGATCTTTAAAGTATATATACACAAGGAAGGGTAGAGAAGGGTGTTGATTGATCTCACGGTGGTTCCAGGATCTGTGCTTGCGATCTGGTCTCTAATTCTGCAATGACCTAACAAGGTGGGTATTTCTATCCCCATGTGGCAGATGTAGAAACTGCGTCTCAGAGGTAAAAGAGACTTACTTGCCCAAGATTTCACAATTCAAAAGTAACAGAGATGTAAACTAGGCCTGTCTGTGCCCTCTGCAGCTTCTCAAAGTTCCTGAGTGTTCTTTATAGTAAGTACTTGCCCCCCCCAGTACTTGTTCCCCCAGGCTCCTTTCCCTCATCTCTGAGGCTATGGGAACAGCGGCAGCTCAAAGTGCTCGGAGCTTTATGAAAAGCTTCACTGTTCCTTTCAAACCCCAATGGCTGTTCCCTGTGCAGTAACATAGCATCAGAGTGAGGGAGCATCCATAGAGTGCTGAAGTGTAGTCCCCTCATTCATGGGATGCCCCAGGCAGTGAGGAGGATTCTGCTGGCCCCAGGCCTCTCAGACAGTGAGAAGTGGGGGGGCGGGGGGGGGGGGCGGGGCGGGGCTTCTCGGCCTCTGTACTCTCAGTGCTCTTTGCAGGGGAATGTACCGAGTTAGGTCTGTTTGGTTTTCCTCCATGTTTAAACAAGAGATTATTCCTCTGGTAAGAGGGATTTAATTCAGTTTTATAGATATTTACTGAAAGCCTGCTGTGTACCCAGCCAAATATCCTGGCCTGTTTGGGCAAGAGATTCTGGCCCAGCCTTGGGCACATTGATGTGACAAGGGACAGGGGAGGAGCTACCTACATCAAGACTGTACATGACATACCTTAGCTGGTAACCACTCAGCTCCAATCTTTCCTGCAAGAATTCGAAAGGGAGAAATTATGTCTCAAATTGCTCTTGTGTGTCCCAGGGTTCCCAGAACCCTGAAAACTGGGAACGAGGCAGCAAAGGGTGGGTCAGGGCCTATGGAAGGTCCTTGCAGAGGGGTCGGGGCGAGGGGAGGAGGTGGAGTGGCTGAGGGAGCGATTTGGATGGGTGCTAAGTGGGCTGGGTATGTTTGTGTGTGGAGCTGGGGTCTATGGGGGAGCTGAGGGTACAGTTTTGTAGATAATCTAGAATCCTTTTCGTCTGTAGCACACGATCAGCTTCAGAAGGAGGAAAAGCTCACTTCAGCAGGGCCCTCAGAATATGAATTAGGGCTGAAAGAGTTCCTTGGAGAGCTAGTTGGTTGGCCTTCACGTCTTATATCTGAGGGAGGGGGGCCCAGAAAGGGAAAGGGCCTTGTCTGTGACACAAGTGGAGCTGGAGTCTGTTCTGAATGTCTGGTCAGGGTCTGTCACACCAAACCACTCTGGCTGTAGAGGGAAGAATGTTCTGGGGAGGAGGTACAGCCCATTCTCCGCCTTAGCTTGTCTGGCCCAGTACTTGTGATGGGCTGGGCTTGACTGTTAGAGGAATTTGTGGCAATGGCAACCCAGCAGGGAGAGGGTGTCATCTCAGTGATGCTGGAGATCCCCTGGCATCCCAGTGATTCTTTCAGATTCCTCTTCGAGGCCTTGCTTAGGACAGGGGTCTTCACGCTGGAAAGTCACTATTGTGGGAAGGCATCACAATGCAGAGAAGAGTGCCCCAGCTTTGAAGACGTTTGATCTGGGTTTGAGCCTGGCTTGACCGTAGCTGCATGACTACCTCGCCTTTCTGACTCAGTTTCCTCATATGTAAAATGGGCTGAATAATACCTACTTTGAGTGAAGATTAAAAATTATTTTTAGGGCTTCCCTGGTGGCGCAGTGGTTGAGCGTCCGCCTGCCGATGCGGGGGACGCGGGTTCGTGCCCCGGTCCGGGAGGATCCCGCGTGCTGCGGAGCGGCTGGGCCCGTGAGCCATGGCCGCTGGGCCTGCGCGTCCGGAGCCTGTGCTCCGCAACGGGAGAGGCCGCAGCAGTGAGGGGCCCGCGTACCGCAAAAAAAAAAAAAAAAAACAAAAAACAAACAAAAATTATTTTTATAATGTTCTTCCCACAAAGTAGATGCTTATTAAATGATACCCATTTTTTTTCCATGCAGCTCTATTAAGGTATAATTGAGGGACAAAAACCTGCATATATTTAAATTGTACAATTTGGTGAGTTTTGACATATGTATACACTTATGAAGTTCTCCGCACAAGTCAGGTTAATGAGCATAACCATCAACCCCCCAAGTTTCTTCCTTCACCTAATCCCTCCCTTCTGCCCCTCTCCATGTCCTGCCTCCCATCCGTAGGCAACCACTAATCTGCTTTATTGCTATAGATTGGTTTGCATTTTCTAGAACTTTACATAAATAGCACAATACAGCATAAGCTTTTCTTACACTCAGCATAATTATTTTGATATTCATCCATGTTTGTGTATCAGTAGTTCATTCCTTTATTGCTGAATAGTGTCTCACCATATGGAAATACCAAGATTTGTTTATCCATTCATCTGTTGACAGAGTTTTGGGGTTATTCCCAATTTTTGGCTGTTAAAATAAAGCCTATATATATATATATATATATATATATATATTTGCAGCAACGTGGATGGACCTAGAAATGATCATACTAAGTGAAATAAGTCAGGCAGAGAAAGACAAATATCATTTGATATCACTTACATGTGGAATCCAAAAAAATGATACAAATGAACTTATTTACAAAACAGAAATAGACTCACAGGCATAGAAAACAAACTTATGGTTACCAAAGAGGAAAGTACGTGGGGAGGGATAAATTAGGAGTTTGGGATTAGCAGATACAAACTACTACATATAAAATAGATAAACAACAAGGACCTGCTGTATGGTACAGGGAACTATATATATTCAATATCTTGTAATAACCTATAATGGAAACGAATCTGAAAAACAATATACATATATATATACATATACATATAACTGAATCACTGCTGTACACCTGAAGCTAACACAACATTGTAAATCAACTATACTTCAATAAAAAGGTGTTCAGTTTGAAAAAAAGCCACTATAAGCATTTGTGAAAAATCTTTTGTGGGGGCATATGCATTCTTTTTGGGTGAATACCTAGGAGTAGAATGGCTGGGTCATATGGTAGGTGTATGTTTAGCTTCTTAAGAAGCTGCCAAGCTTTTTTCTACAGCAGTTGTACTAGTTTATACTTCCACCAGCCGCGTATGAGTGTTTCAGGTGCTCCACTTCCTCGTCAACACTTGGTGTGGTCAGTCTTTTTAATTTTAGCTATTCTAATAGGTGGGTAGTGATAGCTCATGGTTTTATTTGCATCTCTCTGAAGATTAATGATGTTGAGCATCTTGTCATGTGCTTATTTGGCATCTGCATATCTCCTTTGACGAAATGTCTGTTCAGATCTTTTGTTCATTTAAAAAATTGGATTGTCTTCTTATGATTGGATTGTAAGAGTTCTTTATATATTCTACAGACAAGTTTTTTTATTTGCAATATATTGCAAATATATTTTCCAGTTCTGTGGCTTCCACATGGTGGGAGACAGTAACACATAAACTAAGAATTACAATTCAGATGACTAGTGCTGTGCTCAGGAAGTACAAAGGAGGATCAGTAATCTTAGCATGGGAAGTCAGGGAAGCTTCCAGGATGCAAAGGTATGTGACTTGGGTCTTAAAGGAAATTATAAGTTAGCTAGGCAGGGGAAGGGCAGTCTAGGTAAAAGTTTGTATGTGCAGAGGCACGGAGATACAGAATGTCATGGTGCATACCAAATTGTAAGTCATTTGATTGGAGCCCTGGGATTTTTGGAGTAGAAGGATGTGGGCTGGAATCCCAGATGCCCTCTTACTGGCTGTGAACCTCGTTTATTTATTTATTTTTAACTTTTAATTTGGAAACAATTATAGATTCAGGGGGAGTTGCGAAGATAGTACAGAGAGGTCTGGTATATCCTTCATTTAGTTTCTTCCACTGGTTTCATCTTATACAATTATAGTACAATATCAAAACTAGGAATCTGAGGTTAGTACAACTGTGTGTGGAGCTGTGTCATTCTCTCATATGTTTAGATTAGTGGAGCCACCACGGTAATCAAGGTATGGAACTATTCTTCCACACAAAGGTCTCTCTCATGCTACCCATTCATCATCACACTGGCCCAGCCCTTTCTCCCTTTTCCCATCCCTATAATTTTGTCATTTTGAGAGTGTTCTGTAAATAGAGTCATATGATATGCAACCTTCCGAGACTGGCTTGTTTTCACTCATCATAATGCACTTCAGGTCCATCCGGGTTGTTGAGTGTACCAATAATTTGCTCTTTTTTTACTGATGAGCGGTATTCCATTGTATGGATGTATCACAGTTTCACTATTGACCTAATGAAGAACACTTTAGTTGTTTCTAGTTTTTGACTATAACAAATAAAGCTGCTATGAACAATTGTGTACAGGTTTTTATGTGACCATAAACTTAATTTTTTAATTGATTTTTAAAAATAAAGTTATTTATTTTTGGCTGCGTTGGGTCTTTGTTGCTGCGCCCAGGCCCTCTCCAGCTGCAGCAAGCAGGGGCCACTCCTTGCGGCAGCGTGCGGGCCTCTCACTGCAGTGGACTCTCTTGTTGTGGAACGCGGGCTCTAGGCGCGCGGACCTCAGCAGCTGTGGCTCATGGGCTCGAGCACAGGCCCAGAGGTTGCGGCACACGGGGTCCAGCTGCTCCGCGGCATGTGGGATCCTCCCAGACCAGGGCTCAAACCCGTGTCCCCTGCATTGGCTGGCGGAGTCCCAATTACTGTGCCACCAAGGAAGCCCATATAAATTTAATTTTTCCAAAAAAACAGAAGCCCAAACATTTTTTCTGTATTTTTCCAGGATAAATGCTCAGGAGTGCAATGGCTGAGTTGTATGGCAAGTGTATTTTTAATTTTTAAAGAAACTACCAAATTGTTTTCTACAGTGACTGTATGGTTTTCTGTTCCCACCAGCAGTGTAGGAAAGATCCACTTTTTCCATGTCCTCATCAGCATTTGGGGTGTCCTATTTTAATTTTAGCCATTCTAATAGGTGTGCAGTGGTAGCTCATTGGGGTCTTCATTTCCATTTCTCTAGTGGCTATAGTTGTGTGACTCTTAGCCTTTCTGCTCTCAGGTCAGGTTGGCTGTATGAATCTAGACCCCAGCCTGTACCTTTTAAGTGTGAGAAGCAAAAGGACCTAGTGCTGATAGCCCCCTCCCACCATTTCTGGAGCTGCCCTGGAAGTCTGGCTTCCCTTGTTTTCTGATCCAGTTAGCCGGCTACAGGATCTTTCTTCATTGTCCTGGGTGGCTCCAGGAAAGTGATATTTTATAGAGCTGAGTATTTCTCCAGGGGAGGTTTTTTTGTTTGTTTGTTTCCCATAGAGGAGCAAACAACCTGTAAGTGTTGACTTTTTACCGGGCTGTGGGTTAAGCTCTCCTCCACCCTGTCCCTCCCTGGTCCCCGTGTGCCAGCATCTGTACTTACTGGCAGCTGAGCTGGAGAAACCTCTGGAGCTGAGCCAGGATGACTTTTCTCAGTGTTTGGAGGTCTGAGGTGCCAAGGGAAGCTGCCATGCCCTCAGGCCCTCCCTGTGCTCACAATCTTCTCTTCTTTTCACTTACAGATCGAGAGGCAGCTTTAATGTGCTGGGGAAAATAATAATGGTAGCTGAGAATTACATAGCACTTATGATGTACCAGGTACTAAGTGCTTTATGTATATTTACTCATTTAATTCCCACAACAACCTGACAGATCTGGGTTCCAGGTGCAAAGCCTCAGTTTCCTCACCTGTAAACAGGGCAGTAACAATCCCTAGTGGATAGATTGGGAGGGCTAAGTAGGGGTGGTGTAGTGAGTTACCCCCCTAGAGAACGCTGGTTCCCTCTCCTCTACAGGGGCCCTTAACAATCGTGAACACCCAGCTGTACTGCCGTGCTGCACTGAAAGAAAGTGGGTGTATCCCTTGCTCCACTTCAGTCAAAGATGAGTGTCCATTCACTCATTCAGCATCCAATGAACTTTAAGAACGAGCACCTACTGTGTGCTCGCTTCTGTACTAGGCACTGTGAGCCCCAGAGCTACAGTCCTTGACCTCATGCAGCACGTGGTCTACAGAGAGAGACAAATATGAATTTAATAATAACACAACTGAGTGTAAGCTCATGAACTGTGGGATTTCTGTAAAGGCAATTCTCTGGTGCTGTGTGAGTGAACCAGTCTGAGATCGGAGGATGCGTCCTCGGGGAAGTGATTCTGGCTTGGAGTCTGATTCCTTAGCCTTGATCTACTGCAGGGGCCCATGTGGAATGTTCTATAGGATCAGCTCACTTTAAGCTGCGTCCTGACTATAGACTGACCTGATGCCTGGCCATCCCAGTGCTCTCCCCCCCTCCCCCATAACAACCCAGACTATTCCGTGAGGTTACCCATCACCAACCATTCACAGCTGCTGCTGACCCCATGGGGACCGAGACTAAGCTCAGGGCCACACGTTACAGGGCTGGGTCATCCTTTTCTGTTGTTTCTTTGTTTTTGAATGTGCTCATGACTCAGTCAACTTATTACACAGTGAGCCACCGTGGTGGAGTTATTCATCAAACAGACATTTTAAAAACCATCTTTATTGAGATATAATTTATATTCCATGAAATTAACTTGCTTTAAGTGTAAATGCAGTGATTTTTCGTAAATTTACTGGGTTGTGCAACAATTACCAAAATCCAGTTTTAGAACATTTCCATCATTGGTTGGGTCATCTTCAGATGGAAAAGGCAAGGGATTATTTTTCACAGCAATAGCTCCGTAACTCCTTTTTATGGAATTAGTTCTGTGCTCCCAGCAGGAGGATCTCATTAATTAATTCAATTAGTATTTACTGAGAGCCTGCTGGAGCCCACAGCTGGGCTAGGTGCAAAAGGCAATAAAGAGAGAAACAAGTGGAGATGGCACCTTCCCTGTGGCTGACAAGCTTCCTATTGAAGATACATTGTTAAATGTAACCTACCTGCAGCTTACAGTTTACTTGTGGCCGCTGCAGGCCAGGTAATTATTTTCTACCTTGTGGCTCGTAATTGATGAGGCAAGGGCCTTGCTTTTGCAATACCTGCTATTGTACTGAAATTATTGGCCAAGCAGAAGGAGAGAAGTGTACTCTCCTACATCTGCAAACTGCTGTAGGCTTTGGCAAGACTGGATGCAGGATCTGGGAAGAGAGGGGATTGGGTGTGCTGTTTGCAGTGCGAAGATTCGACAGGTGGACTTGGGGTGAGCGGTGAGGTGTACTGAAGGAGGAAAAGAGTGCGGGGAAAGTCAGGGAGTTGCGGCTCACCAGGTGGCCTACAGCTTAGGGGTGCCTCTGCATGCAGTGGGGTGTTGCTTGGAGTTGTGGCGGTAAGGCGGGAGTGCAAGCTTGGATGCTAGACTGAAGAATTTGGACTTGGTGGAGCAAACAGGGAAGATGCTATTTTAAGTCTTGGAGGAGGGCTGTGACTATTCAGAGCTGGGCTTGGGAGAGTAATCTCGCGTGAGCTGAGAGATGGGAAGTGGGCATGGGTTAGGAGGCTATCGAGAGCGTCTTAACGTTAGGTGACGTGGACCTGATGCGAGCAGGGGAAGGGCGGCGAGGAAAAAAGAAGTGCGTGGGAGAGAAGATCCTGCCAGGTAGGGGAGAAAATCTCTCTGTCCCACCCCCTTCTCCCAGGTTCCATACCTGCCTTACCCAGCTGCCTTTTGCACTTCAACCAACCGCTCAGGTTCAGCCTGTCCAAAGCCCCCTCCACGTCATGCTTTCCCCTTGCCTGGCGTACTTTTCTCTCCCTGTCCCATTCCTCTTGCCCAGGAGGAAGGAAAGGAGCCAGAAAGAAGCGGAACACTGTCCCTTTGGAAGGCAGCGCCATAGAAGGTAGCGGCGAGAGATTTCCAGGGAGGGAGGTGCCAGGGAAGGAGGTGAGTGAGTACGGGCGCTGAAGACAGGCCGGGGACTCAGGTACTCGTGTGAGGCGAGTGGGGTGCCTTGGGTGCAAAATTTAAGGAGGCACTGGGTGCCAACCCGGCTTGCACAACCCTGAGAGTGAGGGTCCTGGACTAGATTCCTGGAGAGAACCGGTAGTTGGGAGGACGCCGGTGACTTTGGAGAAAGCATTAGCTTTCAGAAAGTTAAGGACCTGGCTTCCCTGGTGGCGCAGTGGTTGAGGGTCCGCCTGCCGACGCGGGGGGCACGGGTTCGTGCCCCGGTCCGGGAGGATCCCGCGTGCCGCGGAGCGGCCGGGCCCGTGGGCCACGGCCGCTGGGCCTGTGCGTCTGGAGCCTGTGCTCCGCAACGCGGGGGGTGGGGGGGCGCGGCAGTGGGAGGCCCGCGTATCGCAAAAAAAAAAAAAAAAAAAAAAAAAAAAAAAACCGAAAAGTTAAGGACCAGGTGTGGAACGGTTTCTTCAGAAGAACACCTTCCATAAGAAGCTTCCTGAAGCTGTCTGGGGGCCTGCCTGTCTGCTTTCTCTCCACCCCAAGACAGCCCCTCAGTGTCTCCACGGACTCTCTAGGCTTCCTGGAGCACAATGTGAAGACCACTGATTAAGCCTAGCCCCCCATCTTACCAGAGATTTCTGAGACCCAGAGAAGTACATGACTTTGTCCAAGGTTACACAGGGAGGGGTGACCTTAGGGGTCTTCTTTACTTCGATTTATCACCTTCAGTTGCTTTACCTTCTCTTTTCATTGTTCCTCCCAATCTCCTCCTCCCTCTTCCAACTGTGAGAATTGGCAACAGTTGATATTCAAGGACTCATCTATATTGGAGGACTGAGGGCTAATTCTCAGAAGTCTGTTTCTAGAGTGCCTGCTGCCTACCAAGCATTCTTGTAGGGGCTTTTCCCTTCGTTATTTTATTCATATGAGAACTTTCAAAGTACTTGCCGTCGTCCCATTTTCCTGATGAGAAGACTGAGGCTCAGAGAGGACAAGGGTTGGCTTAGATTTGCGTGGTTACTAACTGGTGCTGCCGGACCCAGAGCCCGTGTTCTTCCTCCACCACGTATCTCTTTAGTTATTCATACAACTGAGTGCCTTGAGGCCAGGCACTAGTTTGGTGCTGATATGGTACAAATGAGACAAAAATCCTGCTGAAACTTACTCTACTTGTCCCCCTGCTTGTGCAGGGGATTGACCTGTGCTTCTTAAGGTCCCCTGCCTCGGGGCCTCCGGGCTGCCTGTGGTGGCTGCTGCGTGTGGGGCTGTTGCTGAGATACTGTCTGCGGCCAAATTCATTCCTCAGCCTTGTCTCACGGACTCCTTTCTCTGTGCCTCTGGGTCACTGAAACATTCCACTGAAATCACCCATAGGTGACATAGGCAGTTTATTCTCCAAGGAACACGGTTTCCCCTACATTTCTTAGCTTTTATCACCAGCCATTTCCTTTGGCCACCACCCGTGTAAAGAGCTCTGACTCAATCCCATGACTTAGCCCTGATAAGGCAAGTTATTTTGGCCTCCTCTGCCCTCAGCCCCTGTGAGAATTTGGACTCAATGTTTTCACTTCTCACTTTAGACTGTTTGTCAGAGTTTGTGGAAAAAGCCATGTATTATTAATGCCTTGGCCGGGAATGGCTGTGCCCTGCCAGGTTGTCATGTGAGCCCTCTGAAAAGCCCTAGGCTGCAAGGCCCCAAGCTCTCCTGGGCCCAGGGGCTCTGGTGGGAAATGTGATCCTATCTTACAGAAACTGCAAACAGCCACCGAGGGCAAAGAAAAACTTGGAAGGGATGGATCGGGGTCTCACCCAGGAATTCGTAACTGCTTAGAGAGTGTCTCATGGGGCTGATTCCGTTCTGCTTCAGTGGGACCCGCGGTTTTTTGAAGGTCTTTTAGTCTGATGTCCTCCTCCCCCATAAGACAAAAAATGAGCTGATTTAAAATCAGCTAAGTAATATTAAATATTAAAATCAGTTAAGTAATATTTAGAGATCCATCTTACAGTGGGTGATATGCTGGCCACTTGAAATCAGTGATGTAGTTTTACTCCTCAGAACAAGTCTTTGAGGTAGCGCTTGTTATCTCCATGTAATGGATGAGAAAACCACCTCTGAGATGTCAAATGAATTACACAAGGTCATGCAGGTGGTAAGGAGTAGAGATGGGATTCGAACCCTGGTCCATTTGGGCCAAAGAGCTCATGTTCCTTTCAGGACATCGTGGGCCAGGAGACATAAAATATTTCCCTGACCTCCTCTGGTTTATCCCTCTAGTTGGTCCCAGCTCCTCTGTCTCTCATCTTTGTGGCTTCCCATCGCTCTGTAAAGATCTTCTGGAGCTTGTATTCCAGTGGAGACCTGACTATAGAGTTTAGTATTAGTTGGGTCAGAGTTTGGTGGGGTAGATGGTGAGGCTGCAGGCCAGCCCAGGGCTGAGGAGAAATGGTCTCTGGCACCTTCTCCTCTGTCAACTGAAATGGCTCCTCTTCATGCCCCATCAAAACTCCTTTTTAGTGCTTAGGAGCTCAACTTGGAGTTTAGAGAAAATAATCTAACATTATCACTTGCTTGCTTAGAAAACCTCCATCAGTCCTAGTTTTTTTCCAGGATAAACTGGGACTAGATACACATGTCTGGAGCAGATAATCCTGTTGAACCCCATTTCCCATCCCTGAAGCTCTC
Source organism: Phocoena sinus (assembly GCF_008692025.1). Classification (NCBI taxonomy): domain Eukaryota; kingdom Metazoa; phylum Chordata; class Mammalia; order Artiodactyla; family Phocoenidae; genus Phocoena; species Phocoena sinus. The sequence goes on from NC_045766.1 coordinate 64,015,702, forward strand.
ATACCCTCACCCTTCACAGCTTCTCTCCATTCTTTAAGTACAAGAGGCCCACATTCATGACTGAGCCTTTGCACTGTGGGTTTTTTTTTTCTTTTGGGCATACCTCTTTCTGCCTGGTAAGCTCTTATTCATCCTTCAAAACCCAGGATGAACTTTACCTTTTCTGACTTCCTCTAGCAGAGTTGGTACCACCCCAGCTCTTAGTTCCTAATGCCTTACTTGATCTTTCCACCTGTCAGTTTATGGGTCTTCCCCTTTCTCTAAGGCCTCAGGAGTAGGAACTGGACCCTATTTATTTCTATATCACCTGTACTTGGGGCATATTTGTATGGACAAATGAATAAGGGCTCGTTAATTAAACTATTTAAGTATGAGTCGCAGGTGGCCCCACTTTAACTGAAATGCAAGGTCACGGGACTTTAGAGAAAGAGAAGTGATAGGCTAAGGCTGTGGTGCTATTAACTGATTGACAGGTGGGCCAGGCAGTGTGCTGCGAGCATTCCTGCAAATGGACCCCATTGCAGAGAGAGAGGGTCCCAGAGGAATGAAGCAATAACGCAAAGCCTGGCAGTTGAGGAGCGAAGCACGGCCTGCCCGGCTCCCCAGACCAGCCTCTTCAACTCTGTTCCCAGCCTGCCTCCCAGGAGAGCTGGGTACAGACCTGGAGAAAAAGTGGGCATTCTGAATGGTCCCAAAAGGAAGGGGAGGCGGGTGGCGTGTAGCGGGGGAGCAGAAGCAGAGGCAGGAGGAAGTCCAGGGCAACCTTTCTTTCCTTACTGTGCCGATGGGGGCGTCTTGCTGGCCAGAGCTCCTGCCTGATGTTAGCTCCTGAGGATGCAATTGAGCTGGGTCCGAGAGTGAATTTGGAGCCGGGACCTGGTCATTCTGTGCCACTGGGCCTTTTGCCCATTTAACTCCTCCTTCCCCTGCTGCTGGGTGTAGGCACTTAGACTTTAGAGATGGTCAGATGTGAGTTTAAATCCTTGTCTCACCCATTTTAACTGCAAATTTTGTAGCGCTCAGCAAAAGTCACAGGGTTGCTATGGAGTCAGTAGGATCAGTGATGATGACACTATTGACAGGGTTTGTGTTAAGTGGTTTATGGCATTTCATTTATTCCTCTGAATACCCTAAAGGTACATGCTGTTATCATTCTGAAGTCACAGGTAGAGGACCGAAGTGCAGAGAGGCTAAATAACTTGCCCAAGGTCACATAGTGAGTAAATGATGGAATCAGGCAGTGGACCCAGGTTTGCCTCACCTGATCCACTAGGCTGCCAGTCTCCAATTTGCTTCATCTTAGTCACCTGGGGCTCTCTGATTCCGCCTGGGTGGGGCCTGGGGAGCAGTGGATATAATAGGTACCCAGGATGATATTAAGATCTGGCAAGTTCAGGAAACACTCTATGGTACTTTCCTGCCTGTAAGGTGTGACACCGCTGGCCCACAATAAATATTAGCTGTGAGTATTATGACATGAATTGATTGAAAAAATATCATGCAAAGACTTTCATCTTTTAAAAATTCATTAGTCCTAGAACTAGATTTCAGAGGTAGAAGTCAAGGGAAGTAGATTCTGGATCAGTGAATCTACATTCTAAAACTATAAACTCAGAACCATTGGCAGATGGAATGAGCTGCCTTCGAAGATCCCTGTTGCCCCTCCTGTTCAAGCAATCTGTGACAGCACACAGCGGGTGTGCTTTAAGGACCTGGGGCCAGGTGTGTGTCTGCCCTCTGCACGCGTGCGCTGCGGAGGACTTGGGTGTGTGAAGGTTCCAGCGGAGGTTGAGTTTAGGAGCTGTGCAAAGTCAGAAATGATCCCAACTCTGGGAGGGAAAGTAGAGGCCACAGCATGTATATATTTTGGGGCCATAGCTTCCTGTGTTGTGTCCTGGGCAACCTGCACTGGTCTCCTCCATAGCTTCTGAGCCTCTAGACCCGCAGTCCTGCCATCAGGGCACTGGGCACTTCATGTTTCTCAGGGACTGCTGGCGGGCAGATGTCTTTCTATCTCTTCCCAGTATTCCCAGGTCTTCTTGTCTTGGTTTTTTTTTTTTTTTTTTTAAATTCTGGCTTCCTTGCAGTTAGAAAGTCAGAATTTTTTTTTAAAAAATTAATTAATTAATTTATTTTGGGCTGTGTTGGGTCTTTGTTTCTGTGCGAGGGCTTTCTCTAGTTGTGGCAAGCGGGGACCACTCTTCATCGCGGTGCGCGGGCCTCTCACTATCGCGGCCTCTCTTGTTGCGGAGAACAGGCTCCAGACACGCAGGCTCAGTAGTTGTGGCTCACGGGCCTAGTTGCTCTGCGGCATGTGGGATCTTCCCAGACCAGGGCTCGAACCCATGTGCCCTGCATTAGCAGGCAGATTCTCAACCACTGCGCCACCAGGGAAGCCCTTGTCTTTGTCTTTGTCTTTGTTTTTGTTTTTTTTTTTTTTTTTTTTTTTTTTTTGCGGTACGCGGGCCTCTCACTGCTGTGGCCTCTCCCGTTGCGGAGCACAGGCTCCGGACGCGCAGGCTCAGCGGCCATGGCTCACGGGCCTAGCCGCTCCACGGCATATGGGATCTTCCCGGACCGGGGCACGAACCCGTGTCCCCTTTATCGGCAGGCGGACTCCCAACCACTGCGCCACCAGGGAAGCCCCTTGTCTTTGTTTTTAAGTTCTCAAGGCCCATCCTGTGAGCACATACGTAACAGTTCATAGTCAGGGAATGTTGTCCCGTGAGAGCCTGGAGAAAGGCTTGACCCCTACCCTGGCCCATTGATCTTCTGTTTCCAACCTCAACCTTGATGATAAAACTCAGCATAAGCTTTCTTCCAGACTAAGAGCAGTCAGTAAGGCCCTGCTAAAAGCTGAAGGAAACCCACTGAATGATTGCCCAGGATACTTCTGTTTCTAAGATCCATGATAATAGCTGCCACCTTGAACACTGATTGTGTGCTGGGTGTTTCTTTTCTCATTTAACTCTCCCCACAACCCTATGATAGAGGTAACACTATCCCTGTGTACAGACGAATAAACTGAGGCCCAAGAATTCAGCTAAGTTGCCCTAGGTGACAGAGGCAGTAAGCAGTGGAGGTGGACTTCAAACCTAGCTCTGTGTGACTCACAAGTTAAAACTTATTATGTATATATAATTTTGGCTTATTGGAATAATAGGAAGTTTTGCTTCTCTTGACGAGGAAACTTAGGGACTGGTCACCCTGACTGGTGACAGAGAGCAAAGCTATATACAGAGTGTATCACAGGGATGGCAGACCCTTATATTCAAATTTGCAGTCATCCCTAACCTTTATTAATGTGGACAACCATGACCTTCCTCAAGGCATCTTTTGGTGATTGTGGCAGAGAGAGATTTCTGTTACTAGTGACTCTCCGTGAGGCTCCATTAATGCTGAGGATGGCGGCCGACTATGCTGGGGAACGCTTGTCTGCAAACTGTTGGGCTCTGCGGCAGGCAAGTACGTTGAGGTCCAGGAATTTGTTCACGAGGAGTGAAAACATGTGGGAAGATGAAGTGAGAGGGTGAGAGGAAGGGAGCGTGAGCTGTGCGTCCTTTCATCAACCTGGAGCTTGAGCTCAAAGGGCACCTGTGTGTATTAACTTTGGTAAGGAGACCATCTGAGCCCCCATCTCTGTCGGCCAACACAAAGAGATTGTATCTTCTGATGTACAGATCTGTTGTGTTAGAAGAACAAAAATCATCCAAGAGTGGCAAAGGAATTTGAGGACTTTCTCCAACTCAAGTTTTATTTTCTGTAACTGTGAACAGATCTTATTTTTTGGTTTTATACATTTGAGTACTTAAGATGGAGGGTCCTCACCACACTCTCCTTTCTGATTGACTATCTGCCATTTTTTTCTTCCAGCAGCTCCTTTGGGCTCCAGTTTGAGCTGGACGCCCTTACACACTACCATTTCTCATCTGCTATCCCTGACCACTGACGAAGCCCCCACGGGTCTGCCTCACTTCTCAATCTTCTATTCAAAAATCCTGCTCACATCTTTCTTCTTGAAGCCTTCTGGTTATAGCCAGCCATTTCAATAACAGCACCTGTCTTCATTTCTAACTCTAGCCAAGATGGTATCTTTTCTTGGGGCTCTTTGTGTAAATATGGTCAATATCATATAGTTTGCTCTGTCATTAATCTCATTACATTTATTCAGCTGTTTTGTTTTCTGCCTCAGGTGCACTAAGTTTGTCTCTCAACTCTTTGAGGGCAGGAAATGTAGTTTATGTGGAGGTGGTGATGACTGTATTTTAATTTCAGTGTCCAGCAGGTAGCCAAAAAATTGTTTTTTCATCTGTGCAACTGATATTTATTGGATAATTTCCACGGTCTGGACATTGGACACAAAGGTACTGGGGCTATGGAGCTAATCATTACTTGGTGGTTGAAGTGCTTACAGTTTTAAGGGAAGCCAGACATGTAAGCAAATTAAAATTATATTTTAATTTTATTTGAGCTATAATTGAGGTTTAAGTAAAATTTATTGGGAGCTCACATGAGAAATAATGAGACGAGAGATGGAGACAGATTTAAGAAATGTTTGAGAGTAGTAATAGTAGAACTTTGTTTCCTATAGAGTTTGACTTAATACCTTTACGGGCTTGTTCTAGGGGCAGTGAGGTACCAGGATGAACACGTGATCCAGGCGCACCCTGAGTAAAGGATGAGTTGAATAGGGGATAAGAAAGAAGGAAAAAAGCTTAGCAAGATAGTAAGTGATGGAGAGACTGAGGGAGAGGATTATAATTACTAACATATATTGAATGCTTATTACCATGTGCAAGGTAATTAATATGAATTGCCTCATTTTCCCCTAAGAGGTAGGTACTGTTTTCTCCATTTTTACGGATGAGGAAACATCATCAGAGCAGTCGAGTAGCCTGTTAAGATCACACAGCTGAGAAGTGGTAGAGTCAAGTTTAAACCTGTGGACTCTTGTTCCAGAGTAAACACCCATATGCTTGGGGAGAGAAAAACTCAACCAGCTGATCAAGAACCTCCAAAGGGCCCTCGGTGCTGATAACTCCCACATTTATACCTCCAGCCTGGACCTTCCTCCCGCCCTTTGTAATTTCCTATCAGGCTGCCTATTTCCACTCCACCTGAGAGTCTAATCTCAAACTCAGGATGCCCAGAGCTGAACTTCTGATCTGCTCTTCCCTCATCTTCTTCTCTTCCGTTGAAAGCAGCACCATCCTTCAGTTGCTTGGACCCCAAACTTTGGAATCATCCTTGCTGTTTTCCTCTCATGCCCACGCCCAATCCATCGGGCTTGACTTTTGAAGCACATCTGAATCATATCCACTTCTCACCACCTCCCCTGCAGCCGAGCCACAGGCAGCTGTCACTGGGATCTGCCTGGTGGTCTGCCTGCTTCTGCCCTTGACCCCTATCCTATCCCCACAGGCAATCCTGGCGACATTGAATCAGATTAGGTTGCTCCTCTGCTCAAACCCTTGCAGTGGCTTCCAATTTTACTTGGAGTAAAACCCAAAGTCCTCACCTGTTGCCTCTCTTCCTCTAGGATGCCCTCTCCCTGTGCCCTCCCCTGCTCCTTTCCTTCCAGTCAATACACAACAGTGCACGCCTGCCTTGGGGCTTTGCATGGGTCTTACCCTTGCTTTAAATGCTCTTCCCGAGAGATTGCAGGGCTCACTCCTTTGCCATCTTTGATTCTTTGCTCAAGTGTCCATTTCTCAATGAGGCTTACTCTGCCCTTTTAAAAATGGAAACCTGCCTCAGTTCAGCACTTGTGGTCCTCCTCTTCCCATACTCTGCTCTGCTTTGTTTCCTATAGCACTTAGCATCTTCCCAGAGACTAGATAATTCACTCATTACATTTATGATTTTCTGTGTCTCACTCTGCTAGAATGTAAAGCTCTAAGGGTACTGTTCTTCATCTGGTTAAGCGTCGTAAGTGCTAAGAATTACGCTGAACACATAGTTAGTGGTTAATACATTTAAAACAAACGAGTAAATGTGGGGTGTAAAGTTTCTGTACAGGTGTCTGGTTTAAATTTTGTTTCTAAATGTGGTCTCGAGTCTGGGGGAGGTGCCCATGGGTGTGCGTAAGGGGGTACATAGTGAGGAGAGACCATGAGGCTGAGGCTGGACTCCTGGGGATGTGGACACTTCAGGGCTGACGGGAATCTGGTCACCAGAGGAGGCTGGGATGGGGAGGGAGGAGGGAAGCTGGGAGGATGCCTGTTAGAGGGAGGGAGTTTGAAGAAAAAGAACCAGGGAGGCCTCACTGAAGTAGGTGCTGGAGAGGAGTCTTTAGATTTTGCAATTAGAAACGCAACTTCAGTGGAATGGTGTGGGCTGATTTCAGTGGTCTGAGGAACAAGTGGAAAGTGGGGGAAGTATAAGCATCTCAAGAGGCCCTGCTCTGAGGAAGAAGAGATTAGGTTGTTGCTTGAGGAACTGATTTGTTTGAGGGTGTTTTCTTGATCTGTAAAAAAACAAAAAAAACACCAACATTTTGAGTGTGGGCCAGTGAGGAGAGGTGAGGAAGTGACACAGGAAGGGGTGGGGAAGTGAAAAGTAAGCTAATAACATCCAGACTGGCAAATTATATCTGGTCCTTGCCAAAGAGTTGCTACTGAGTCCAAGCCCCAAGCTCAGGGCCTGGCACATAGTGGGCCCACAATATTTATTGAATACAATATAAAATACAATAGAATTGAGTGACAGGTCACTGTCAACAATAACAAAATAACAGGCATGTCTGATGTAGTGAGATTGCTTTTTGAACAACTGACTGTGGGCAAGTGGCATTTCTGTCCTCTTAGCAACCGTCTCCTTAGCGTTTTGAGCAGCTGTATGCGGTGATATTTTTGTTTCCTCTTTTCTGCACCATGGTTATGCTTTTAGGAGATTAATCTGCAGGTGACTCACCTGGGTGACTAGAATGACATGTTACCCAAGAGTTCTGTGTGGATGTAATGGTGACTTAGTCTGTTTGGGCTGCTTATAAGCAATAGACATTTCCTTCTCACAGTTTTGGAGGCTGAGAAGTCTGAGATCAAGGCGCCAGCATGCTGGCGTTCTGGTGACGGCCTACTTCCTGGTTCATAGCTGGTGACTTTTTGCTGTGTCCTCACACGGTAGAAGGGGTGATGGGGCTTTTCTGGGTCTTCTTTAAAATAAGAGCACTGATCCCATTCATGAGGACTCCACCTTCATGACCTAATCACATTCCAAAGGTTCCACCTCATACCTTCACATCTGGGGATTAGGATGTCAATATATGAGTTTGCAGGGGACACAAACATTCAGACCATAGCAAATGGTAAGTCCAGGGAGACAAAAGTGTTGGCCAAGGGTGGCAGAAAGACCATTTGACTCTTGGTCAGCGCCTAGCATTGAACCAGCTCCACCTCACACCAAGTTGTACTACCCCTGGGAGCTGGATGTAAATGTGGCTGTGCTGGGTCTTCGTTGCTGTGCGCGGGCTGTGTAGGGCGCAGGCTCAGTAGTTGTGGCATGTGGGCTTCAGTAGTTGTGGCTCGCGGGCTCTAGAGCACAGGCTCAGTAGTTGTGGCACACGGGCTTAGTTGCTCCGCGGCATGTGGGATCTTCCCAGACCAGGGCTCGAACCCGTGTCCCCTGCATTGGCAGGCGGATTCTTAACCACTGTGCCACCAGGGAAGCCCCTTCTTTGGATTTTATAAATAGAATAGTGTCAGGAAAAGAAGAAATAAAAGGAACTATGACTTACAAAATGTATCAAGAACTAAAGTCTTTCTTTTTCCTTCTTAAAAAAATGACATGCAAAGAATGCAGGTTTAATTCCCATATGGTGGCAAATGCCATAAAGTTCCCAGATGTCCAGGGAGAAGGCAGAACAATTAGATTCCTATTTTTTTTTAATATTTATTTATTTGTTTGTGCTGGGTCTTTGTTGTGGCGTGTGAGCTCCTTAGTTGTGGCACGTGAACTCTTAGTTGCAGCATGCATGTGGGATCTGGTTCCCTGACCAGGGATCGAACCCAGGCCCCCCGCATTGGGAGTGCAGAGTCTTAACCACTGCGCCACTGGGGAAGAATTAGACTCCTATTTTATTCCTACCTTCTCTGAAAAGACATTGGCAGACTGCGTAGGAAAGAATGAAAGAAAAAAATCCCTACTATTTACGAAATATCCTATGTGCCTGGAATTATGCTGGGCCCACGTGCACATTGCACTCATCCTGATTAGGGAAAGGGCATCATATCAGTGTTCACTGTAACCTACCCAAGGCCACACAGCCAACATAGGGAAGAGGGGATTGAAGCCCATGGCTAAAGAGGGATGAATCTAAGAAATGTAGCTACTTGAAGTCAGCCAGAGTCCCTAGTGCCCTGCACAGTGTCTTATTCTCAGGAAAATCTTAAGAAATATTTATCAAAGGATAGTTAGTTGGTTGAATGAATTACCAGGGCCCTGAGAAAACTTGCAAATAGTTTTGCTAAAGTGCTATTGGAAGCCTTCAACACCTTCTAGAGGATGGGAGAAACCTAGGGAGAGAAAAACATTTAAATTTTCAAAAGGAATAATTACAAAGCATCAGGCAGTCACTAAGATGACCTATGTAAAACGCCTACACACGGTAGCACTCGATAAGTGATAACTGATGTGTAAGGTGATTATTAAATCAGTACATCCCGCTGCTTCTCCTCACCCTGGGACATAAGACATAGGGTTCCATGACCTGGCACTTTCAATTTGGGTTTTATATTGGAAAGCACCATAGCTTTTCTCTATCCATAATGTCTTATTATATAAGATAATGTCTTTCCCAGTTGGCAGTCCCAGCCTGTTGCCCTCAGTTTAGCAGCTCTTTGTGGTGTCTGCACAAGGAAACTTGTGTATTGCCCCAGAAGTTATATCTTAAAGACCATTCCAAGTACCCACTCAGTGGCCAGTCATTTTTGTGTGATACCGAAGCACAGAGGAACTTTATGTTGATTATGATGATAATTAACTTAGAACTCTTCCATCAGACAGTGAACATATTTGTATCCTTAATAACTGAGGATTTATATTCTCATAAACAAGATGGAAAATGTGGGCTAGATGGTGGTTCATTTGGCTTGAATGTACTGCTTTTATAACTATCACTTAAGATAGTTATAAAACAGACACAGACACAGACACAAGTGCTAATTTGTGTCTGTTGGAAAGATAGTGCCTATCTAACTGGTGATTTAGAGCGGTACGTAGACAGGGCTTGCTGATCCCATTTATGGATAACTTAAAGTCAGGAGGGGTAGCGAATGTTGTGTGTGCCAGGGTCAAAGTTCTGTAAGCTTCACAGGCTAGAAGAGGAACTGAGTGTGGGAAAATAAAGTGTAGCACCAGGATAAATAGAGGATAAAACGTGAGCTCCGAATACCGATGGCGCACTAAGGCAGCCCAGCTGGGAGGTAGGGAGTAGGGCTTGTAAGAAAGTCTGGTGAGCTTGAGTTCAGTGGATGCTCGACTAACTGAGGGTCATTAGCCTGAGGCTGCTAAAAACTAACCGGAAACCCTCCACATTTGCATGGTGGTGTATAGTCGGTCTCCTGTTTCATATTAGTCAGGCCACATCTGGACACTGTGGAGTTCAGAAAACGTGTTATTTAAGGAATGGTTCAAAGAATGAGAGTGCTTAGCTTGAAAAAGAGAAGGTTTAGGGGGTGTAATAGTTTTAAAGGATTGTTTTATGGAAACAAGAACAGACATTTGTTTTCCTCTTGGGAGGAGATGAGTCCAATGTAAGTAAAAAGCTTTTTATAACTAATATTTGGCTGTCTGCAGATGGGCTGCCTTGGAAGAAGAGCTGATCATTATTACAGGTGTGAAAGGAGATGCTGGCAGGCTGGCCACTTTGGGGCTGCTCTTGAATAGGGAATTCATTCATCAGGTGGTGGGGCGACCACATGACTGTTCACTAAGGTCATTTCCAACTGTGATGGGGCTGCTACACCTTAGAGAGCGCTCAGGAGCCACACATCATGTACAAGGGAACCCAAATAAGCATGTACCTGATGCTTGGGCTTTGGGCAAAGAGCTAATGGAAACCTTCCTATATTTGACTTTCTCGGCAATTAACGAAGAATTTGAATTCTAAAGTACCCACAGGTAGCATTTACTATCTAGAAGATGGCGGCATAACTACAGGGCACTGGCATTTGAATCTACATCTGTAACTCTATTTCTGTATTGTAGATAAGTTCATTTGTGTCCTTTTTTAGACTCCGCATATAAGCGGTATCTGATATTTGTCTTTCTCTGACTAACTTCACTCAGCTGATTGATTCCTTTTTTTTCCTTTTGTGGGAAGGGACCTTTCCATTGAAGCTTTTAGTTTATAATATGGGAGAGGTAGGCAGGACCTAGCCAGTCGCCTTCTCGTGGACGTTTTCTGACTTGGCTTTTCAGTCAGGCCAGGCATTTATTTGCTCTTGGGTGGAGTGTGATTCTCGTATAGACACCTCATGCATGACTCCTTCACTCAGGGCATGCAGAAGTCCTTGCTAAGGACCCAGTCTAGACCTAGCAGTGTGGTAGGTGCCCGGGCTTCAGAGAGGACTGGAATGCTTCCTGCACTCTGGAAGCTCACACCCTCTTGAAGACAGACGTAGAAACTGAGAGGGTGTTGGGATGGGGTCTGCACAGGGTGCTGTGGGAGCACAGAGGAGGGGCTCCTATCTCAGACTGGGGGTCAGGGAGACTTTGGCTCCTATACTAAATCACCTCATAGTCAGCACACTCTAAAGAACCATTCAGACCCATTGGTTCCTTCCACATGTTCAGTCAAAGGATGCCTGTGGGCCCTCCCTGGATGGCCCATTGTAGACCTTTCACAGTTGTCCCACGTGAGGACTGTCTTCTCTAGCCTCCCCAGGCCTCACCAGTGAAGTGTGTGCTCTTGTGACCTGGGTTCCTTGGAGGCATAGGTTAGTCACCTGATGGTCTCATCCCATACTGGGCAGGGGTATGAGCTGCCATGGTGCCTTCTATGATGATCCTTATTTATCTTGCTTCCTTTGCTCCTATAACTCCACCACTGGGGATGGGGAGGGGGCGTTGAGCTTGTGGGCAGAAGCAGGTTCCACCGAGTCACAGAGCTTGGCCTCTGCTCACCTTCCCACAATAGAAGCCAGTGTGGACTTCCATTCCCCAGCCACCTCCCCTCCCTTCTGAGATGACAGAGGGTCACTGCCTGTAATCTTTTGGGATATCAGTGGATCCCACTGTTTGAGAGGCCTTCTGGGTAGCACCATCTTCCTCATCTCCAGCTGACCTCCCATACTGCCAAACGGAGTTTGAGGACAGGAATCCAGTTCCTCAAACCGAGCCTTCAGATTCTGCTGTGCACCTGAGAACAGTTTCAGTATTCAACCATAAATATCTTTTAAAACTGTAAACATAGTACATGACCGTGACCTAAAATATCCACAACAAATATCTGAGGCCTACTTTTCTGGGAATACAAAACCAAATTAGACATGGTCTTTGCCCTCAAGGCATTCACAGCCCACTATCCCATCCAGGTCAGATGGTTCCCACTGCTGGTCATCCCTCACGAGGCGAACCCTTTACTAACCCCCTCCAACACCACCCATCTCCTCAAATCCTTCCGGGGATGGTAGAATTTGAGGAGATGGACTCGTGTGACAGAGGATGGCTCTGATCCCCCCATGCCAGCTCCCCACGATGCCTGGAGCTACCTATGGGCTGGGGCTCTGACTTGAGTGTCCCTGTCCCCACAGCACCCAGCCTGGGTTGGGGGCTTTCTTTGCAGGCACTTGATAAACACTTTCATGAGGAGTTGAGTCAAGTTGTATCAAGTATCAAGTTCATAAAGGAATCCATTCCAAGGTCAAACTCCCTGCGGGGTCCCTGTGTCACTGCTTGGCTGGCCCTCGGGCAGAGCACATACTTTGTCAGTTCACTTCCATGAACAGCCAGTCCAACTCAATTATTAAGTTGCCATAAATAACCCAATGGACTTGAGATTTAAAGGAAAAAATTGTCGTACAGGGCCTGTTTTATGCCGGAGGGAGGGTTATCAGGTCACTGGGACTTCTGTCATTCCAAACAAAAAAGTCATTTCCTGTGTTGTCCTTTCAAGTATGTCACATGGAGCGAAGAGATGCTGGAATAGCAAAGGGAATGCCAGAGAAACTGGAAGTAGAGCTCACCAGGGCTGCAGACTTGCAGAAGTCATCCTGTGAGATCATGGAGTGGGGTTTTTGTCTGCTTTTCAGTTAGGCAACTCAACAGGTGTTTTTTTTTTTTTTTTTTTTTAATTATTTAAAAAATGTTTTAGAAAATCAAGGGGCCTTGTTAAATAACTGTGCCTTAAGGGCCTCATTTGTAGGCAGGGGTAGCAGCGTGGTAGAAAGGGCTAGACTTGGGGAGTGAGATCTGAATCTTGGTTCTGTCCTTTTCAAGCTGTGTGGCCTTTGGAAACTCACTCAGTTGCTCTGAGCTCCAGCCTTCTCACCTGTAAAATAACCCACAGAGTTATTCAGAAGACTTAAAATAGAGAGTGCCTAGGACATAATAGGGGCTCAGGAAGTGAAACTTATAGTTATGGTGATGCATATGGGTAGACATAGCGATGCTTCCTCATCAGAGATGGTCTCTGTGACCTGAATCACTCTGCATCCTCCTTATCATCCATATATTCCCACGTGTTAAGATGTGATTATCTTCTCCTAAATATCAACTCTAATACTAGAAGCTTGGTATAGCTTCCTCTCAGGCAGCATATGGGTAACCAGTGGCATGTCAATTCTACTCAACACATTTTTTAAAAGGGAGACATTGGGAAAGAGAGGGTAATAGAAATAGTGCCCACAGTTCTGACAGCCACTCAGTCAGCTTAATCTGAGGCTTGCACAAGTGCAGGTAGGGAGACATGAACCAGGGTTCCCTCAGTCTCTGTAGAGTGAGCATCTTGTGCTGGATATGATCCCAGTGTTGAAATAGTTGTCTTTTTCATGCTACATGTTACTAAACTCACGATAATTTTTTCTTCTGGTCCCCAGAAAAAGAAATCATAATCTTCTCCAGGGCTGGAGAATCATCCAGCGTGTTGGATTCACTGAGTGAACTTTTATATGAGTGTTCCAGGGTTGTATAAACAGACTATGTATTCTGTATTTTATGGATGATTTAAGATAGTAGGACTTTTTGTCTGTTTCTTTTTTACTGCACATGAATGTCCTTACAAAATAAGGGCTTATTTTAATTGACTTCTAATTCGGATTTATTAATTCAAATTTATTTTTTCATTTTATCTATAAATATTTCAATATGTATTTTTAAAAGGGACTTTTTAAAAATAAAAGCAACTTAACTATAATAGACTATTATCACATTTAAATAATGAACAAGCCCTTTGTATCATCAGGTATGGAGTCAGTATTTAAATTTCCCCAACTGTCGTATATATGTGGACGTGTGTGTGTACACAGATGTGTATGCATATTTATATGTGTGTATATATGTACATATATATAATTTTAAAAACAGTGTGTTTATTCAAATCAGGATCCAAATAAAGTCACTACATTGCAGTAGGTTCATACGACTTTTAAAATTCTTAAAATGCTTTTAATCAGTAGTTTCCCAAGAGAGGGGCATTCTCGAGCCTTAGCACTGATTTTGTAACCAACCATTGGGTGATGTGTGGCTCCACCGTCTCTTTACGCAGATGGATGTGAGGCCCACAGATGCCACCTCTGCTTATTTGCTCCCATTGCTCAACTGTCCCTTTCAGAAGCACCCACTTCCTGATCTTTTATTCATCCTTAAATGAAAAGATGACCTTTTGAGATTCTTCTTTAAATATTTGAAAACCAATCTGAAGGATGAGTTCAGCTGCCGAAATCTCAACTTCAGATCTTCACCCAAGAAGCTTTTCGTATTTGCTTTTCCTGGGCCATGCAGGTAGAACGCCATGTTTTTGATGAAGTGAAAGCTTGCAGCTTAGCTTAACTAGAAATAATATGGATCTCACCTTGGGATTGGGAAGAAGCATGCTGTGATGTAGAGAAGCCTGACTGACCTCCCACACGATGGTGGAGCTTTGTGCTTTTCGTGCTTGCTGGCCTCAGGAGGAGGTAGATAGAGTGTAGCCGGTAAGGAGGTATTTCTGGGTGAAAATAACAACAGGATGTTTTGAAACAGGGCTCCTGTTCTCACAAGCCTCTCTCTGCAAATAGCTGAGGTTTCTGCAGTTGCTGCTGGTGGAACTTAAGTTCCTAAGAGCTCATTGCACACCTCCTTGAGTGGACCGTAGGGTGAGCTGGGCGAACCTGAAGTGTCCAAGTCAGGAGAGCAATGGTGTTTCCATCTGTAGAAAGGACCTCTTAGCCAAGGGCCTCTCACGATCAGACTCATATCGTTAGATGGCCCATTGTACATCCTATGCTGATGTTCACTTTGGATTAAATGCTCTAGAGTTCCATGCTCACTCATATCTTTATGCCCTTCTGTTTCGCAAATGCCTCCAAGAGTCCTTCCTTTTGGCCATTTCATACCTCTTCCCCACCTCCACCCTCCTCTGCTTCTCCCAAGTAAGGTGCACCCTCCTCTTGGTCCCTGGTGCACTTACACGTATTCAATTCCTCCATGACCCACATGTTCCATGTTGCGTTGTCAGTTTCTTTTTTTGCCAGGCCATCTGCACTGCTGCACTCTGAGCTCTCTAAGCTTACTACCCAGTACCCAGGATACGCTCAGCTTGCATGGTGGCTTGGGGGGATCTGCCTGCAGCACTCTGCTTGGGCTACGTTGTGGGCACATGAGAAGGAGGAGGTGTGTTCTTGGGAAAACTTGTTTCCAGAGACCTGAGACATGGAAAATAGTTAAATCACATTACAGAATGGAAGGCAGAGAATAGCAGGGGAGGCAGACAGGACGGCCCAACCTCCTTCCTGTGCAAATTATACTACTTAATCCTGGCCCATGCAGTCATTTACAGTTTATCTAGCACTTTCACATGTGTTTTCATCATTGGCCCCTGTTTGGTGAAACTGTGGCTCAGAGAGTGAAATGACGTGCTGAGGGCTATCCAATTAGTAATGGTAGAACCAGGACTGGGGCCCAGTCTTCCGATTCTAAATCTAGTTTCCTTTTTACTCTTGGTCCCCAGTCTGAGGTTGGTAACCTGGAGCCTGGAAAGGAGAAGGGACTCACCTGGAACTGCAGGTGTGATCAAAGACTTTAGACAGTGCTGACCGTGCTGAGTGCTCTATGTGGCCAATGAATGGGAGGGAAAAACAGAGAAAGAACATTGACCAGTTACTATGTTCAATGAAAATCAAGTCACAAATGTGGGCCACATTTGTAATTTTAAATTTTATAATAGTCACGATAAAAAAGTACACATGAAATTAACTTTAATAGTATATTTTATGTAACCCTATATATGTTCAGAATATTATGTACTTTCTCATGTAATCAATAGAAAAAGTATTAATCCAACATCTTGCTTTTTTTTGCCACATGACATTGTCAGACTCTGGTGTGTATTTTACATTTATAGTTCATCTCAACCGGGATTAGCCACACTGCTGGGGCTCTGTAGACACATGTGGCTAGCGGCTACTGTATCGGGCAGTGCAGTATTTTATACATATTTCATGCATTTCAGGAATCACATGAAGGATTTATTACAGTACAGGAGATGAAACCGGGAGAGGTTAGGTAGCTTGTCTGGGGTCGTGAAGCTGGAGAGTGACAGAGCAGATCTGTCCCTCTGCTTCCCACTCTGGTGGCCTGCCGCTCCTCAGGCAGAGAGAAAAGGAGGGGTGCTTGATCCGGGCCTGGAACGACGGCAGAATTGAATAGGTGGAAGTGAGCTGTGTTCTCGACGTTGTGACGTTACCCCTGAGTGATTGAGCTGCTGCTGGTCTGGATAGTATCGCGAGTGGTGGGGAAGGGGGCCCAGGGGCAAAGCAGAAGTAGCCCATTTCCAAACCATTGTGAAATTTGCTTCTGGAGGTAGCCGAGAGATTCTCGGAAAGTAAGGGGAACCATCATCTTCAAGTGCACATGCCAGAGTTAAGGGAGTCCTTTGAGTAGGTGGAGAGCCTCTCTTCCGGGACATGGGGTCATTAAGGACACTTTCCTTTTAGAAGTTATGTGAAGAGTCTGTTATAATACGTAGAGCTCAGCTAGCCAGGGCTGGGTCATCAGGTACATAGTGCAGTAAGTCCCCTGCATACGAACGAGTTCTGTTCCGAGAGCACGTTCGTGAGTCCAGTTGGTTCTTAAGTCCAACAAAGTCAGCCTAGGTACCCAACTAACACAGTCAGCTATATAGTACTGTACTGTAATAGGTTTATAATAGTTTTAACACAAATGATACATAAAAAGCAAACAAACACAAAAAACAAAGAAAACATTTTTAGTCTTCAGTACAGTACCTTGAAAAGTACAGTACCGTACAACAGCCGGTGCTTCTCAGCAGTAGCAGCCACATCTCTGCTGCTTTTACACTTGCTTCCAGACGTCCTGGACTTCAAATAAAGATACTCTACTACTGTACCGTATACAGTACTGTAAAGAACACAAAAGCACAACCACTTGTAGAGGATGCACACACGTGACACTACGCCAGACACATGAACTAACGTACATGATTGGACATGCAAACGCACATTCGCATCACTGAAAGTTTGCAACTTGTAGGTTTGTGTGTAGGGGCCTTACTGTAAATGTATTTGCCCTCCTCTGTGCTAAAGCAGAAGATCCTGTGGAGAAGGCCCGGTTTTATCTTTTTCCAGGAAGACTACCATATCCTAATGCAGGAGAAACTGAATGGGGAGGGCCACGGGCTTCTGTGGGCAGCCAAGTTGGTTCTAAGTTTGTTTTTCTTGTTTTATTCATAAACATTACAACAGCAGTAAAGACACACTTTGAAAATCCTGGCATCCCGACACATTGCTGTTCATTTTACAGTGTTCCCTTGCAATCACTGTCCTTTTGTGAAAAAAAAATAATTTTTTAATATAATTTTAACATGGACAAAGTTTATTTTATTGCTCCTGTTATCATAAACATTTTCCCATCTTTATAAGGCATGTAGTATGTTAATGTCAGAGAATATGACTAAATTCTATATCACAGTTGGCTTATTCCTGTGGCTAGATATTTGGGTTGTTTCAAAGTATCTTGAGATTGTATTTGATGCTACTGCCTGAAGCCTCATGCTTATTTTCTTTTATATCTTTTATAATTAGATTGTGAAATTATAAATTTATAGTTGTCACTATATGTTATTTATAAATATAGATATAATTACAACTTTAAAACTATTTCTTAATAAGAAATTATCCAGCCTTTGAATTCTAAGCCAGAAGGCTTACAAACATTTTAAAATGTATTGGTTCTTCTGGCATATTACTTCTGTTTTCTTGAAGTGTTGTTTCTGTTCCTCCTGCCACTCCCCAGTTTTATTTGAAATGTAACTGGCATACAGCATTGTGTAAGTTTAAGATGTACAGCATAAAATTCTGTTTTCTCAGCAACAAGTGACGTGTGAGCTCACCAGTCTTGCCACAAAACTACCAGCACTGGGTATGAAAATTTACCTAAAGTTTTGCTAAATTTCACAAAGGTCAAAATGTGTCAAGTGTTTGTGTGTTCTTCCCCACATGCTTCTTAGAACACCACTGATGTAACTGACCAGAGGAATAGGTGAGGCTACCATCCGTGCAGGGTGCTTCCTTGGAGGAAGGTTGGTTAAACAGCTTTTTTTGCAGACTGATGGTGAGGGCCAACCCCAGATACCCACAGCCTTTAAGTCCGGACACGGCACTTCGCCAAGGCTCAGCCTCAACCTCTCACAGCTGCAAAAAGCACAAAGCTCCAGTCTGAACCGCATAGAGCCTGTGGGAAAGGGATGACCTTCCTGTTTTCTTCCACATGCCGGATTGCACATGGATCTATCACAGGCTTTGGAGTCAGGAAGATGTGTGACACTGGGCACATTATTTAATCTCCCTTTCATCTAAAGGGGACAACAGTGGTAGTTCCCTATAAATTTGCTGAAAGGATTAAATGTGTCAGTACTCGAAAAGTACTAAGAACAGGGTCTGACATAATTAGTACTCAATAAAATGTTGTAAATGTGGGTTTGAATCTCAGTTTCAACACATTCTAGATGCCTTCTTCAGGCAAGTTACTTAATATTTCTGGCCTTGAGCTTCCTCATCTGTAAAATGGGATTATTTAACAACAGCCTCACAGAGATAACAGGGGATTTTAGTGAGATAATGTATAGAGAGCATTTAGCAGAGTCCTGCACAAAGAGGCCCTCCGTGAATGTAATATTAAGAAAGGCATTGCTTTTTAGTTTTATTTTCTGTCCTTACATTGGTCTAAGCAGCAGTTCCATTGTAATTAGCTCAGATTTTGACATATGTGTGGTTACAGTGTATTTTTATTGTCCACGTTGTAGGTTTGGGGCCATCCTGAAACAAATGGGAGGCAAACAGTTTCATGTCCCTGAAGCTTTTAACAGGTTTCAATGAAATCTTGTTTTTAAGGTTAGCGAGAGCATAATTTCACAGAGGAGGATGATACTTCATATGCTTGTTAATTTTGTGGCTTTCCCCGACAGTTGGCATCAAAGGAAACTGTCAGGTTTATGGAAGGTATCAAGTGTTTCTTTATGCGCATGCAACACAAATCAAGTCTGTCTAAATGATAAGGTAAAAACCCAGTCTTAGGGAAATGCAAAAAAATGACCAAGGAGGTACTTGAACACAGCTCATCCCGTTCGCCTTCCTCTTGTCTGTCCCAATTCCTCCTCCTCTTCATGTCTGAGTTGAGATCAAACATGGGAGGTGATCCCCAGGCTCCTCGAACCATCCAGACTGGGTGGCTGGCTTCTCCGTGTGGCACATGCTCTGCGGCTGTCATTCCTTCTTCCCTGTCTCTCTCCCTCCGCAGTCACCCCTGCCTTCTCATTGCCTAGCCGGGCCTGACCAGCATAGCACTCTATAAGTATATGTTGGCTAAGTGGAGAAACTGCAAAAATCTGCCTGTGAAGTTAGAAGGTGTGTGTAGAGTAATGACAGGTGCACCTGCAAAGTGAGGCAAGTGGGCTGAGGAAAAGGAACGCAGTGATATTTACATTTGGAAAATGCAAAGGACTTTTCCCTTGCCTACACTTTCCTGGACCCTGTGAGGCATCAGTGTTCCCTAATCCCAGCTGTTTCTCACTCCTAAGCAGCTTCTCTCTTTCAACATCTCGCCAACTCCCATCTGCTCCATCCACCCTTGCCAAGGATTTGGGGTGAGGCTAGTTCTGTGGTGTGTTCCTGTCCAATTTATATCCTTCCGTTTTGGGGGCAAAATCTGGACTCCAGGCACACCAGCAGAAAGGAGGAATGTTTCCTTCTTTAATCCTCATGCCCTGTGGGTTTGAGAAGGGCCAGGGCCTCCCTGGCTTTCCTTGGATGGTAGTAACTGGTGGCGTGGGGTGCTAGGTAGGTGGAGGAATAGTCTTGGTATGAAATGAGCCTTTGCTATTCAAATGTTGGCTTCAGGGCCTTCTGCTTTGTCACTGCTCATCTGGGAAGTCAAATCTAACCTAGTAACAGTATTCTTTACTGAGCACCTACTATATGGTGACAGTATACTGAGAGCTTCACAAATACTGGCTCAGGTGCTCACAATTGTAGGACCAGTGTGAGTCCCCTACAACTTCAGAGAAGCCTGGCCAGACCCTGAAGCCAGCAGCATGACACAGACTCAGTGGTAGAAGGAGAATTTGTCAGGAAGCCAAGAAATCTGAGTTCCACTTTAGCTTTGTCACAAACCAATACTCTGTAGCAGTGGGCCTCAGTTTTTCCACCTATGAAAATAGGATGGGGAGAGTTTGATCAGATGCGTTTAAATTTCCTTCTGTTTCATGCCATCAGTGTGTCGACTCCAGTCCAACCTGCTCTCTTCTTTGCCTGAGTGAATTTTGGACTGTGGGTTGGAATCATATAGTTCGGTAGTCTGAGTGAGTCTATCTCCTAGTGATACTCTGATCTCCCAGTGACGAAAACCTTGTTCTCATAAATGCTTCCTAACCCTGGGCCTACCATATTGGTGAGATACAAAGCTTTTCCCCTTGTGTGAGGTCCCGAAACATCTTGGTTGCATGTATTTATCCTGGGACAGTTGTTTCCAGGCCTGGATCTTAAGTCTTTCTTACACTGAAAACCAAAATTAGTTGTCAGGGCCACTTTTAAATAACTTGGCCTTTAAATGTGTTGAAGTTCTTATTATTCTCCCTTTTATTATTAATGCTTTTGTGTCTGGTTTAGGAAATCTTTGCCTACCTCAAGATCATGAAGGTATTCTCCTATATTTTCTTCTAGAAAAATATATAGTTCTTTATATATATATATATATATATATATATATATATATAGTTCTTTATATAAACTATATAAAGAAAATATATAGTTTCTTTATAGTTTGAATTTTCACATATAGGTCTAGGATCCACTTCAAATTAATAGGGTGAAGGACAGTTCAAGATTCTTTTTTTTCCCCTATATAGATGTCCAGACACTCCAGAACAATTTATTAAGAAGACCTTTCTTTCCTCCATTGAATTTCACTGATACCACGATAAAAAAATTAAGTTACTGTAAAAACTTAAGTTACTGGTATTTCCAGATTCTTGTCTTTTTCATTGATCTATTTGTCCTTACATCATTGTCTTGATTACTGTGGTTTTATAACAAGTCTGGTAATTTAAGTCTTTTAACTTTGTTCTTCTCAGATTGCCTTTGCTCTTCTGGGTCCTTTGAGTTTTCTTATAAATTTTATAGTTAGCTTGTTAATTTCTACAAAATGCCTGTTGGGATTTTGATTGAAAATGCACTGAAGCTATAGGTCAACGTAATAGGGTTCTCCAGAGAAACAGAACTGATAGGATATGTGTGCGTTGATCTTATTAACACCCTTACAGACATACCCGGAATAATGTTTGACCAAATAAATATCTGGGCACCCGTGGCCCAGTTAACACATAAAATTAACCATCACAATCTATTTGGGGGAAAATGAACATTTTAACAAAACTGAACCTTCCAATTCATAACCATGGTATATGTTCCCATTTCTTTAGGTCATCCTTAATTTCTATCAGTAAGGTTTGTAGTTTTCAGTAAGAAGTTGTCTATCTTTAATTTCATTTGCTTCTTGGCATTCGATGTTTTGTTATTATAAATTGTATGTAAGATATATTTTCCAATTTTTTGTGTACTCGTACTTTTAAATAATACAGAATTTTTGCAAGAAACATAATTCCCCATTTGTCAGACAGCGGTGATGTTTAGGAGCTGTCATTCTGGATGTAACCATAAATCATCACTAAAATATCCTATTCATCTCTGTGCTACTTTACCATTTCCAAAGCATTTCCTTCCTTTGGGCCTCACGAGGGCTCTCAGAAAGAGACAGGGGAGCTATTATTATTCCTATTTTCATATAAGAAAATTTGGCCTCAGGGATATTATCTAAAGGTCCTGTGACTGACAAGTGACAGTGCCAGCCCCGGAACTCAGGACTTTCCTAAGAGAGAGGTCCTGCTCCTGATACTAAAGTCATTCTATATAAAGGTGACCTTTTATTGAGAACACACTGCAAAGGCCTCTGGCTTTATGGAGACTCTTCTGCCTGTGGCCTCTGTGGACAGCGTAGAAGGCAGGGAAGAATTCAGCAGAGGGAGAAAAGCGGACCAAGGCAACTATAAACCACTAGATCACGGAGGGAGGACAGGGTCACCGTCAGCCCATAGAGCACTTTTTTGTCTATTGGGAAAGATGCCCTTCCACCAGTGCAGCTAGAATGTGAGGGCTGTATGCAGTGCACACCTTGCACGGTCACGTGTGACATCCCAGAGAGAAAACAGCAAACACAGAAGCCTTAATTATTCAGGAATTAATTAATGTCGAGGAGCCTAATTTAGTGAGTATTTTGGTTTTTTCCTTTTGAGAAGTTCAGCAGAAGTTGATTCACTAAAAGGGAATTCGCTAAAAGGGAAGAGACTCTCTTCCTTTAATTTTCCTTTTACAACCTTTCCAGTTTCCTTCCTTTCTCCCTCCTCCTCTTTCCTCTGTAGTAAGCGCCAGGCCCTGTGAGTGCAGAGATAAATGAGGGGGCATTTCCCCCGGGAACTTAAAGTCTTACAAACTTTCTGGACTGTCACCAACAATAAGGAACGTAGTTTATGTTATTATAGTTATTTAAAAAAAACAAAACTTTATTTTTTAAAAAATATTTACTTATTTATTTTATTTATTTTTGGCTGCATTGGGTCTTAGTTGCAGCACATGGGATCTTCGTTGAGGCACGCGGGATCTTTCGTAGCAGCACGCCAGCTCTTCGTTGCGGTGCGCGGGCTCTTTGTTGTGGCGTGCAGGCTTCTCTCTAGTTGTGGCGCGCAGGCTCCAGGGCATGTGGGCTCTGTAGTTTGCAGCACACGGGCTCTCTAGTTGAGGCACGCGAGCTCAGTAGCTGTGGTGTGCGGGCTTAGCTGCCTGACAGCATTTGGGATCTTAGTTCCCTGACCAGGGACCAAACCCACGTCCCCTGCCTTGGAAGGCGGATTCTTTACCACTGGACCACCAGGGAAGTCCCAAAAGTCTTTATCTTTTAGAAATATATACTGAAATATTTACAAATGAATGCCGTGTTATTTGGGGTTTGTTTAAAAATAATCTAGGGGGTAGGAATGGGTAGAAATATAAACAAAATAAGATTGGCCATAGTTGATAATTATTGAATCTGAGTCATGGGTCCATGGGAGTTCATTATCTGTCATCCATCCATATCCATCTTTCTAATGATCTATTTCAGACAAAAGTTTCATGAAGCACAGTTATTACATGCAGTGAATTCTGATACTTTCAAATCTAGTTTACTCTATTTTTAAAAAGCTGGTAGTGATGTTTTAAATTGGTTTTGAGACTCATTAATGTAAAATAATATGTATTTTGAAAAACACTGCTATAGTGTAGGAGAGAAGGACTGTAAAATAAGTGATTACGATCCACCCCAAAGTGGTACTAGGGTGTTTATAGAGAGCTATGGGACACAAAGGAGAGGGAGGGACTGACCAAACAGGGTCCTGGAGGGTCCAGGAGAGCCTCAGAGACATCCTTGAGCAGTTTGCGTGGAAGAGGAGGCATTTATGTGTTGACAAGATGGTAAGGAGAGATATTTGAGCTCAAGGATGAGGGCATTGGTGCACGTGGGAATTGGTGAGGTGGGCTGGGTGAGTCTTAGTTAGGTCAGTGCAGCTAGAATGTGTGGGCTGTGGAGGAGTGGCCATTGATGAGGTTACAGATAGCAGCAGAAAGCACGAAAGGTCTACGGGACAGCTTAAGGAATTTGGAATTGATTCTGTGTGTTTCAGGAAGACATTGCATGGTAAACTGAGAAATGACCCTGTACCATTTGCCTTTTACGAAGATCGCTATCAGCTATGTGGAGGTAGACCAGCCTATCTTATACAGTCATGGTTTACAATAGAAAACACAGACCCAAAGGAGACCCGGTCCTGGAAGCCAAATCTCCCAATGCATCTCATGCAGTTATCTTCCCACTCTGCCACATGCTTCTCAGAAGATCCACACAGATACGCAAATTGGGCTCTTACAAGTATTTACTAAAGCAAAAATTATAGTCACTTTCAGGACATAGTGAGAGTTGGGAATAGAGCAAGCACTGTCTGTTCTTTCCTCTTCCCTCTGCAGGGTTCTCTCATCTGCAGAGTAAAGTTATGGTAACTGTGAGAGATTGATAATAATCACTTACACTTACAACATGGAATTTCTCTAGGTGCTTTACAACTATTAACTCAATGTTCACAACAATTCTATGTGGTAATTATTATTATTTCCATATCATAGATGAGGAAACTGAAGTACATAGAAGTAAGTGATGTGCTTATGGTCCCACATCCAGCAATTAGCAAAGCTGGAATTTAGGTGAAGTCCACTCTCTTAACCACCATGATGCTTCTTGGCTAGGTTTGATTTCATTCCTTGAACCCAGATGTTTGAACAAAGATAGTCATGAAAAGATTTGGCTGTCAGCTTGATTCTCAATATTGCTAAATCTGAATCTTCCCTAATTCAGAGGAAGGAGGAAGTTTTTCTAGCTGGGAGAAGAAGAATGGCTTCTTGGAAGGAAGTGGTATTTTAATGGAGCTTTGAGAGATGGGTGAAATTTTGAGAAGTAAAAATTGCTGAGAACAAAGGACATAGCACCAGCCAAGGTGAAATAATCCAACTACAACCTCTGTCTACCACTGTTTATAATGAAAAACTGGACTGAATACAAAAGTCAACTACATGAGAACTTGAAAAGTAATAGGCAGATAAGATACTGGAGTCAAAACTTGAACAGTGGGGGGGACCTTGAAGATGGCGGAAGAGTAAGACGCGGAGATCGCCTTCCTCCCCACGGATACACCAGAAATACATCCACACGTGGAACAACTCCTACAGAACTCCTACTGAAGGCTGGCAGAAGACCTCAGACCTCCCAAAAGGCAAGAAACTCCCCACGTAACTGGGTAGGGCAAAAGAAAAAACAGAGACAAAAGAATAAGGACGGCACCTGCACCAGTGGGAGGGAGCTGTGAAGGAGGAAAAGTTTCCACACACTAGGAAGCCCCTCCGCGGGCGGAGACTGCGGGAGGCAGAGGGGGGAGTTTCGGGACCGCGGAGTAGTGCACAGCGACGGGTGCGGAGGGCAAAGCGGGGAGATTCCTGCACAGACGATCGGTGCCGACCGGCACTCACCAACCCGAGAGGCTTGTCTGCTCACCCGCCGGGGCGGGCGGGGCTGCGAGCTGAGGCTCGGGTTTTGGTTTTGGACGGAGCTCAGGGAGAGGACTGGGGTTGGCGGCTTGAACATAGCCTGAAGGGGTTAGTGCACCACGACTAGCCGGGAGGGAGTTCGGGGAAAAGCCTGCACCTGCCGAAGAGGCAAGAGACTTTTTCTTCCCTCTTTGTTTCCTGGTGCGCGAGGAGAGGGGTTTAAGAGCGCTGCTTAAAGGAACTCCAGAGACGGGCGCGAGCCGCGGCTAAAAGCGCGAACCCCAGAGACGGGCGCGAGCCGCGGCTGAGGGCGCGAGCCCCCCGAGACGGGCGCGAGCTGCGGCTGAAAGCGCAAACCCCAGAGACGGGCGCGAGCCGCGGCTAAAACCGCGGACCCCAGAGACGGGCGGGAGACGCTAAGGCTGCTGCTGCCGCCACCAAGGGGCCTGTGTGCGAGCACAGGTCACTCTCCACATCCCTCTTCCGCGGAGCCTGTGCAGCCCGCCACTGCCAGGTTCCCGGGATCCAGGGACAACTTCCCCGGGAGTACGCACGGCGGGTCTCAGGCTGGTGCAACATCACGCCGGCCTCTGCCGCAACGTCATGCTGCCTCTGGAGCCACAGGCCCGCCCCGCACGTAGTGCCCCTCCTACCCCCATCCCCCAACCCCCGGCCTGAGTGAGCCGGAGGCCCCGAATTAGCGGCTCCTTTAACCCCGTCCTGTCTGAGCGAAAAAACAGACGCCCTCCAGCGACCTACACGCAGAGGCAGGGCCAAATCCAAAGCTGAGCTCCTGTGAGCTGTGAGAACAAAGAAGAGAAAGGGAAATCTCTCCCAGCAGCCACAGAAGCAGCGGATTAAAGCTCCACAATCAACTTGATATACCCTGCATCTGTGGAATACCTGAATAGACAAGGAATGATCCCAAATTGAAGAGGTGGAATTTAGGACCGAGATCTATGATTTTTTTCCCTTTTCCTCTTTTTGTGAATGTGTACGTGTATGCTTCTGTGTGAGATTCTGTCTGTATACTCTTGCTTCCACCATTTGTCCTAGGGCTCTATCCGTCCATGACTTTTTTTTAAAAATTCTTTTTCTTAATAATTAAGTTTAATTGTAATAACTTTATTATACTTTACCTTCGTTCTTTCTTTCCTTCCTTCCTTCCTTCCCTCCTTTAGACAACGAATCACCCCAAATTGAGGAGGTGGTCTCAGGGAGCAGGATTTATGATTTTTCCCCCTTTACCTCTTTTTGTGAAGGTGTATGTGTATGCTTTTGTGTAAGATTTTTTCTGTATAGCTTTGCTTCCAACATTTGTCCTAAGGTTCTATCCGTCCCTTTTTTTTTTTTTTTCTAAATATTTTTTAATTCAATAACTATATTATACTTTATTTTATTTTTACTGTATCATCTTTCTTTCTGTCTTTTTTCCTTCTTTCCCTCCTTCCTTCCTTCCTCTCCTTTCTTTCCTTCTTTGCTTCTTTCTTCCTTCCTTCCTTTCCTCCTTTTCTTCTTTCTTTACTCATACTTCTACTAATTCTCCCTACTTTTTCTCCCTTTTATTCTGAGCTGTGTGGATGAAAGGCTCTTGGTGCTCCAGCCAGGAGTCAGGGCTCTGCCTCTGAGGTAGGAGAGCCAACTTCAGGACACTGGTCAACAAGAGACCTCCCAGCTCCACATAATATTAAACGGTGGAAATATCCCAGAGACTTCCATCTTAACACCAGCACCCAGCTTCACTCAACGACCAGCAAGCCACAGTGCTGGACAACCTATGCCAAACAACTAACAAAACAGGAACACAACCCCACCCATTAGCAGAGAGGCTGCCTAAAATCATAATAAGGCCACAGACACCCCAAAACACACCACCAGACGTGAACCTGCCCACTAGAGAGACAAGATCCAGCCTCATCCAGCACAACACAGGCACTAGTCCCCTCCACCAGGAAGCCTACACAACCCACTGAAACAACCTTAGCCACTGGAGACAGACATCAAAAACAACGGGAACTACGAAAGTGCAGCCTGCAAAAAGGAGACCCCAAACACAGTAAGATAAGCAAAATGAGAAGACAGAAAAACACACAGCAGATGAAGGAGCAAGATAAAAACCCACCAGACCTAACAAATGAAGAGGAAATAGGCAATCTACCTGAAAAAGAATTCAGAATAATGATAGTAAGGATAATCCGAAATCTTGGAAGTAGAATGGACAAAATGCAAGAAACAGTTAACAAGGACCTACAAGAACTAAAGATGAAACAAGCAACGATGAACAATGCAATAAATGAAATTAAAATCACTCTAGATAGGATCAATAGCAGAATAACTGAGGCAGAAGAACGGATAAGTGACCTGGAAGATAAAGTAGTGGAAATAACTACTGCAGAGCAGAATAAAGAAAAAAGAATGAAAAGAACTGAGGACAGTCTCAGAGACCTCTGGGACAACATGAAACGCACCAACATTCGAATTATAGGGGTTCCAGAAGAAGAAGAAAGAAAGAAAGGGACTGAGAAAATATTTGAAGAGATTATAGTTGAAAACTTCCCTAATATGGGAAAGGAAATAGTTAATCAAGTCCAGGAAGCACAGAGGGTCCCATACAGGATAAATACAAGGAGAAACACGCCAAGACACATATTAATCAAACTGTCAAAAATTAAATACAAAGAAAGCATATTAAAAGCAGCAAGGGAAAAACAACAAATAACACACAAGGGAATCCCCATAAGGTTAACAGCTGATCTCTCAGCAGAAACCCTACAAGCCAGAAGGGAGTGGCAGGACATACTGAAAGTGCTGAAGGAGAAAAGCCTGCAACCAAGACTACTCTACCCAGCAAGGATCTCATTCACATTTGATGGAGAAATTAAAACCTTTACAGACAAGCAAAAGCTGAGAGAGTTCAGCACCACCAAACCAGCTTTACAACAAATGCTAAAGGAACTTCTCTAGACACGAAACACAAGAGAAGGAAATGACCTATAGTAGCGAACCCAAAACAATATATAAAATGGAAATAGGAACATACATATCGATAATTACCTTAAATGTAAATGGACTAAATGCTCCCACCAAAAGACACAGATTGGCTGAATGGATACAAAAACAAGACCCTTATATATGCTGTCTACAAGAGACCCACTTCAGAACTAGAGACACATACAGACTGAAAGTAAGGGGATGGAAAAAGATATTCCATGCAAATGGAAACCAAAAGAAAGCTGGAGTAGCAATTCTCATATCAGACAAAATAGACTTTAAAATAAGGACTATTAAAAGGGACAAAGAAGGACACTACATAATGATCAAGGGATCGATCCAAGAAGAAGATATAACAATTGTAAATATTTATGCACCCAACATAGGAGCACCTCAATACATAAGGCAAATACTAACAACCATAAAAGGGGAGATCAACAGTAACACATTCATAGTAGGGGACTTTAACACCCCACTTTCACCCATGGACAGATCATCCAAAATGAAAATAAATAAGGAAACACAAGCTTTAAATGATACATTAAACAAGATGGACTTAATTGATATTTATAGGACACTCCATCCAAAAACAACAGAATACACATTTTTCTCAAGTGCTCATGGAACATTCTCCAGGATAGATCATATCTTGGGTCACAAATCAAGCCTTGGTAAATTTAAGAAAACTGAAATTGTATCAAGTATCTTTTCCGACCACAACGCCATGAGACTAGATATCAATTACAGGAAAAGATCTGTAAAAAATACAAACACATGGAGGCTAAACAATACACTACTTAATAATGAAGTGATCACTGAAGAAATCAAAGAGGAAATAAAAAAATACCTAGAAACAAATGACAATGGAGACACAACGACCCAAAACCTATGGGATGCAGCAAAAGCAGTTCTAAGGGGGAAGTTTATAGCAATACAAGCCCACCTTAAGAAGCAGGAAACATCTCGAATAAACAACCTAACCTTGCACCTCAAGCAATTAGAGAAAGAAGAACAAAAAAACCCCAAAGCTAGCAGAAGGAAAGAAATCATAAAAATCAGATCAGAAATAAATGAAAAAGAAATGAAGGAAACAATAGCAAAGATCAATAAAACTAAAAGCTGGTTCTTTGAGAAGATAAACAAAATAGATAAACCACTAGCCAGACTCATCAAGAAAAAAAGGGAGAAGACTCAAATCAATAGAATTAGAAATGAAAAAGGAGAAGTAACAACTGACACTGCAGAAATAAAAAAAATCATGAGAGATTACTACAAGCAACTCTATGCCAATAAAATGGACAATCTGGAAGAAATGGACAAATTCTTAGAAATGCACAACCTGCCAAGACTGAATCAGGAAGAAATAGAAAATATGAACAGACCAATCACAAGCACTGAAATTGAAACTGTGATTAAAAACCTTCCAACAAACAAAAGCCCAGGACCAGATGGCTTCACAGGTGAATTCTATCAAACGTTTAGAGAAGAGCTAACACCTATCCTTCTCAAACTCTTCCAAAATATAGCAGAGGGAGGAACACTCCCAAATTCCTTCTACGAAGCCACCATCACCTTGATACCAAAACCAGACAAGGATGTCACAAAGAAAGAAAACTACAGGCCAATATCACTGATGAACATAGATGCAAAAATCCTCAACAAAATACTAGCAAACAGAATCCAACAGCACATTAAAAGGATCATACACCATGATCAAGTGGGGTTTATTCCAGGAATGCAAGGATTCTTCAATATACGCAAATCTATCAATGTGATAAACCATATTAACAAATTGAAGGAGAAAAACCATATGATCATCTCAATAGATGCAGAGAAAGCTTTCGACAAAATTCAACACCCATTTATGATAAAAACCCTGCAGAAAGTAGGCATAGAGGGAACTTTCCTCAACATAATAAAAGCCATATATGACAAGCCCACAGCAAACATCATCCTCAATGGTGAAAAACTGAAAGCATTTCCACTAAGATCAGGAACAAGACAAGGTTGCCCACTCTCACCACTCTTATTCAACATAGTTTTGGAAGTTTTAGCCACAGCAATCAGAGAAGAAAAGGAAATAAAAGGAATCCAAATCGGAAAAGAAGAAGTAAAGCTGTCACTGTTTGCAGATGACATGATACTATACATAGAGAATCCTAAAGATGCTACCAGAAAACTACTAGAGCTAATCAATGAATTTGGTAAAGTAGCAGGATACAAAATTAATGCACAGAAATCTCTGGCATTCCTATATACTAATGATGAAAAATCTGAAAGTGAAATCAAGAAAACACTCCCATTTACCATTGCAACAAAAAGAATAAAATATCTAGGAATAAACCTACCTAAGGATACGAAAGACCTGTATGCAGAAAATTATAAGACACTGATGAAAGAAATTAAAGATGATACAAATAGATGGAGAGATATACCATGTTCTTGGATGGGAAGAATCAACATTGTGAAAATGACTCTACTACCCAAAGCAATCTACAGATTCAATGCAATCCCTATCAAACTACCACTGGCATTTTTCACAGAACTAGAACAAAAAATTTCGCAATTTGTATGGAAACACAAAAGACCCCGAATAGCCAAAGCAATCTTGAGAACGAAAAAAGGAGCTGGAGGAATAAGGCTCCCTGACTTCAGACTATATTACAAAGCAACAGTAATCAAGACAGTATGGTACTGGCACAAAAACAGAAAGATAGATCAGTGGAACAGGATAGAAAGCCCAGAGATAAACCCACGCACATATGGACACCTTATCTTTGATAAAGGAGGCAGGAATGTACAGTGGAGAAAGGACAGCCTCTTCAATAAATGGTGCTGGGAAAACTGGACAGGTACATGTAAAAGTATGAGATTAGATCACTCCCTAACACCATACACAAAAATAAGCTCAAAATGGATTAAAGACCTAAATGTAAGGCCAGAAACTATCAAACTCTTAGAAGAAAACATAGGAAGAACACTCTATGACATAAATCACAGCAAGATCCTTTCTGACCCACCTCCTAGAATAATGGAAATAAAAACAAAAATAAACAAATGGGACCTAATGAAACTTCAAAGCTTTTGCACAGCAAAGGAAACCATAACCAAGACCAAAAGACAACCCTCAGAATGGGAGAAAACATTTGCAAATGAAGCAACTGACAAAGGATTAATCTCCAAAATTTACAAGCAGCTCATGCAGCTCAATAACAAAAAAACAAACAACCCCATCCAAAAATGGGCAGAAGACCTAAATAGACATTTCTCCAAAGAAGATATACAGAATGCCAACAAACACATGAAAGAATGCTCAACATCATTAATCATTAGAGAAATGCAAATCAAAACTACAATGAGATATCATCTCACACCAGTCAGAATGGCCATCATCAAAAAATCTAGAAACAATAAATGCTGGAGAGGGTGTTTAGAAAAGGGGACACTCTTGCACTGCTGGTGGGAATGTGAATTGGTTCAGCCACTGTGGAGAACAGTATGGAGGTTCCTTAAAAAACTACAAATAGAATTACCATATGACCCAGCAATCCCACTACTTGGCATATACCCTGAGAAAACCAAAATTCAAAAAGAGTCATGTACCAAAATGTTCATTGCAGCTCTATTTACAATAGCCAGGACATGGAAACAACCTAAGCGCCCATCATCGGATGAATGGATAAAGAAGATGTGGCACATATACACAATGGAATATTACTCAGCCTTAAAAAGAAATGAAATTGAGCTATTTGTAATGAGATGGATAGACCTAGAGTCTGTCATACAGAGTGAAGTAAGTCAGAAAGAAAAAGACAAATACCGTATGCTAACACATATATATGGAATTTAAGGGAAAAAAATGTCATGAAGAACCTAGGGGTAAGATAGGAATAAAGACGCAGACCTACTGGAGAACGGACTTGAGGGTATGGGGAGGGGGAGGGGTGAGTGTTGACAGGGCGAGAGAGAGTCATGGACATATACACACTAACAAACGTAGTAAGGT
This sequence comes from Phocoena sinus, assembly GCF_008692025.1. Taxonomy (NCBI): domain Eukaryota; kingdom Metazoa; phylum Chordata; class Mammalia; order Artiodactyla; family Phocoenidae; genus Phocoena; species Phocoena sinus. The sequence goes on from NC_045766.1 coordinate 64,047,535, forward strand.
AGATAGCTGGGGGGAAGCAGCCGCAAGGCACAGGGATATTAGCTCAGTGCTTTGTGACAGCCTGGAAGGGTGGGATGGGGAGAGTGGGAGGGAGGGAGACGCAAGAGGGAAGACATATGGGAACATGTGTGTATGTATAGCTGATTCACTTTGTTGTAAAGCAGAAACTAACACACCATTGTAGAGCAATTGTGCCCCAATAAAGATGTTTAAAAAAAAAAAAAAAAAACTTGAACAGTGACCCATGATGGCCCTTGTCACGTGGAACTGCACAATTGTTTGGGAGGCTAAAACTCTGAGATAACCCCATCTTTCCAGTCAGAGGAACTAGGAAAATGAGCCGCTGGAAGCCAGAGAGTGTGAGGAAATTCCTGAGAGGAAAGAGCTGGCAAAGGGGAGCCACTAATTCTGTGTATGGATTGGCACAAGTCCTGGGTGTGCTACAAGGTGTGCATTTGTGGAACAGGTCCCAGGAAGTACAGCAAAGGTTTTGAGAACCTATCTGTGTTATTAACCACTAGCCGAGTCCCAGATAAATCCTTGAGTTGCCTATGTGACCGGCACACCCAACTGGCTTAGCAAAGCCTTTGAAAACTGAACTGACATCAGAGCTACCAGTCACAAAAGGTAAGACAGAATTTTCTATCTGAACCTAAGTGGGCTACATGCCTGCTAAAACAAATAAACAAAAATATCAACGTTTCAGAAGAATTTAACAGAATTCAGAGCCTCATTACATAATATCTAAAAGTCCAGGATGCAATTCAAATTTACTAAATCTAGAAAGTACCAGGAAAATCTGAACAATACTCAAAGGGAAAGACTATCACCAGGTGCTACCCCTGAGATGTCTCAGATGGTAGAACTCTCAGAGACTTAATGTAGCTCTTAGAACCATTTTCCACTCTTGAAAGACATGAAAAGATAGAGGTTTTCAGCAGAAAAATGGAAACGATACAAAATAACCAGATGGAAAATTCAGAATTGAGGAGACAACATCTGAAGCAATGAATTCACTGGGTGGGCTCAGTGGCAGAATAAAAAAAAGTCAGTGAACTTGAAGAGGGAACAAAAGAAATTATACAATATTTTAAATATATTTGTAAATATATTTTTTATTGGAAAGAATGGATAGAATCTCAGGATCTGTGGCCCAATATCAAAAAGTTGAAAATTCATGTTATTGGGGTCCCATCCTAGAAGGTGAAAAGAAAGATTTTCATGCAGACAAAATATTTGAAGACAAGATGGCTGAAAGTGTCCCATATTTGGTAAAAGGCATAAATTTACAAAGTATAGAATCTCTGTGTGAATCCAACACAGAATAAACCCAATGACAACTACTCAGCCACATCATAATCAAACTGCTGAAAACCAAAAATAAAAAAATATTGAGAGCATCCAGGGACAGATGATATATTGTATAAAAGGGAAACCTATTCAAGTACTGTGGAACATCTTTAAAGTGGTAGAAAAACAGAATTGTCAACCCACAATTTTTTTTTTTTTTTTTTTTTTTTGCGGTACGCGGGCGTCTCACTGTTGTGGCCTCTCCCGTTGCGGAGCACAGGCTCCGGACGCGCAGGCTCAGTGGCCATGGCTCACGGGCCCAGCCGCTCCGCGGCATGTGGGATCTTCCCGTACCGGGGCACGAACCCGTGTCCCCTGCATCGGCAGGCGGACTCTCAACCACTGCGCCACCAGGGAAGCCCTGTTTTTTTCTTTTAACATCTTTATTGGAGTATAATTGCTTTACAATGGTGTGTTAGTTTCTGCTCTATAACAAAGTGAATGAGCTACACATAAACATATATCCCCATATCTCCTCCCTCTTGCGTCTTCCTTCCACCCTCCCTATACCGCCTCTCTAGGTGGACACAAAACACCGAGCTGATCTCCCTGTGCTATGTGGCTGCTTCCCACTAGCTATCTGTTTTACATTTGATACTGTATATATGTCCATGCCACTCTCTCACTTCGTCCCAGCTTACCCTTCCCCCTCACCGTGTCCTCAAGTCCATTCTCTATGTCTGCGTCTTTATTCCTGTCCTGCCCCTAGGTTCTCCAGAACAATTTTTTTTTTTAGATGCCATATATATATGTGTTAACATATGGTATTTGTTTTTCTCTTTCTGACTTACTTCAGTCTGTATGACAGACTCTAGGTCCATCTACCTCACTACAAATAACTCAATTTTGTTTCTTTTTATGGTTGAGTGATCTTCCATTGTACATATGTGCCATATCTTCTTTATCCATTCATCTGTCGATGGACACTTAGGTTGCTTCCATGTCCTGGCTATTGTAAACAGAGCTGCAGTGAACGTTGTGGTACATGACTCTTTTTGAGTTATGGTTTTCTCAGGGTATATGCCCAGTAGTGGGATTGCTGGGTCGTATGGTAGTTCTATTTTTAGTTTTTTAAGGAACCTCCTTACTGTTCTCCATAGTGGCTGTATCAATCTACATTCCCACCAACTGTGCAAGATGGTTCCCTTTTCTCCACACCCTCTCCAGCATTTATTGTTTGTCGATTTTTTGATGATGGCCATTCTGATTGGTGTGAGGAGATACCTCACTGTACTTTTTTTTTTTTTTTTTCGCTATGCGGGCCTCTCACTGTTGTGGCCTCTCCCGTTGCGGAGCACAGGCTCTGGACGCGCAGGCTCAGCGGCCATGGCTCACGGGCCCAGCCGCTCCGCGGCATGTGGGATCCTCCCGGACCGGGACACGAACCTGTGTTCCCTGCATCGGCAGGCGGATTCTCAACCACTGCGCCACCAGGGATGCCCCCTCACTGTACTTTTGATTTGCATTTCTCTAATGATTAGTGATGGTGAGCATCCTTTCATGTGTTTGCTGGCACTAGGTATATCTACTTTGGAGACATGTCTATTTAGATCGTCTGCCCATTTTTGGATTGGGTTGTTGGTTTTTCTGATATTGAGCTACATGAGATGCCTGTATATTTTGGAGATTAATCCTTTGTCAATTGCTTCGTTTGCAAATATTTTTTCCCATTCTGCGGGTTGTCTTTTCATCTTGTTTATGGTTTCCTTTGCTGTGCAAAAGCTTTTAAGTTTCATTAGGTCCCGGTTTTTTTTGTTTTTTTTTTTTGCGGTACGCGCGCCTCTCACTGTTGTGGCCTCTCCCGTTGCAGAGCACAGGCTCCGGACGCGCAGGGTCAGCAGCCATGGCTCACGGGCCTAGCTGCTCCTCGGCATATGGGATCTTCCCGGACTGGGGCACGAACCCGTGTCCCCTGCATCGGCAGGCGGACTCTCAACCACTGCGCCACCAGGGAAGCCCCTGTTTATTTTTGTTTTTATTTCCATTACTCTAGGAGGTGGGTCAGAAAGGATCTTGCTGTGATTTATGTCATAGAGTGTTCTGCCTATGTTTTCCTCTAAGAGTTTGATAGTGTCTGGCCTTACATTTAGGTCTTTAATCTATTTTGAGTTTATTTTTGTATATGGTCTTAGGGAGTGTTCTAATTTCATTCTTTTACATGTAGCTGTCCAGTTTTCCCAGCAGCACTTATTGAAGAGGCTGTCTTTTCTCCATTGTATATTCTTGCCTCCTAAGGTGACCATATGTGTGTGGGTTTATCTCTGGGCTTTCTATCCTGTTCCATTGATCTATATTTCTGTTTTTGTGCCAGTACCATGCTGTCTTGATTACTTTGTAATCAATTGTAGCTTTGTAGTATAGTCTGAAGTCAGGGAGCCTGATTCCTCCAGCTCCGTTTTTCTTTCTCAAGATTGCTTTGGCTCTTTGGGGGTCTTTTGTGTTTCCATACAAATTGTGAAATTTTTTGCTCTAGTTCTTTGAAAAATGTCATTGGTAATTTGATAGGGATTGCATTGAATCTGTAGATTGATTTGGGTAGTATAGTCATTTTCACAATTTTGATTCTTTCAATCTAAGAACATGGTACATCTCTCCATCTCTTTGTATCATCTTTAATTTCTTTCATCAGTGTCTTATAGTTTTCTGCATACAGGTCTTTTGTCTCCTTAGGTAGGTTTATTCCTAGGTATTTTATTCTTTTTGTTGCAATGGGAGTGTTTCCTTAATTTCTCTTTCAGATTTTTCATCATTAGTGTATAGGAATGCAAGAGATTTCTGTGCATTAATTTTGTATCCTGCAACTTTACCAAATTCATTTATGAGCTTTAGTAGTTTTCTGGTAGTATCTTTAGGATTCTCTATGTACAGTATCATGTCATCTGCAAAGAGTGACAGTGTTACTTCTTTTCCGATTTGGATTCCTTTTATTTCTCTCTGATTGCTGTGGCAAAAACTTCCAAAACTATGATGAATAACAGTGGTGAGAGTGGGCAACCTTGTCATGTTCCTGATCTTAGACAAAATGATTTCAGTTTTTCACCATTGAGAATGATGTTGGCTGTGGGTTTGTCAGTTATGGTCTTTATTATGTTGAGGTAAGTTCCCGCTCTGCCTACTTTTTGGAGCGTTTTTATCATAAATGGGTGTTGAATTTTTTCAAAAATTTTTTCTGCATGTATTGAGATTAGCATATGGTTTTTATCCTTCAGTTTGTTAATATGGTGTATCACATTGATTGATTTGCGTAGATTGAAGAGTCCTTGCATCCTGGGATAAATCCCACTTGATCATGGTGTATGATCCTTTTACTGTGCTGCTGGATTCTGTTTGCTAGTATTTTGTCGAGGATTTTTGCATCTATGTTCATCAGTGGTGTTGGCCTGTAGTTTTCTCTTTTGTGCCATCTTTGTCTGGTTTTGATATCAGGGTGACGGTGGCCTCGTAGAATGAGTTTGGGTGTGTTCCTCCCTCTGCTGTATTTTGGAAGAGTTTGAGAAGGATAGGTGTTAGCTCTTCTCTAAATGTTTGATAGAATTCGCCTGTGAAGCCATCTGGTCCTGGGCTTTTGTTTGTTGGAAGATTTTTAACCACAGTTTCAATTTCAGTGCTTGTGATTGGTGTGTTTATATTTTCTATTTCTTCCTGGTTCAGTCTCGGGAGGTTGTGCTTTTCTAGGAGTTTGTCCATTTCTTCCAGGTTGTCCATTTTATTGGCATAGAGTTGCTTGTAGTAATCTCTCATGATGCTTTGTATTTCTGCAGTGTCAGTTGTTACTTCTCCTTTTTCATTTCTATTTCTATTGATTTGAGTCATCTCCCTTTTTTTCTTGATGAGTCTGGCTAATGGTTTATCAATTTTGTTTATCTTCTCAAAGAACCAGCTTTTAGTTTTATTGATATTAGGTATTGTTAACTTCATTTCTTTTTCATTTATTTCTGATCTGATCTTTATGATTTCTTTCCTTCTGCTAACTTTGGGGGTTTTTTTGTTCTTCTTTCTCTAATTGCTTTAGGTGTAAGGTTAGGTTGTTTATTTGAGATGTTTTTTGTTTCTTGAGTTAGGATTGTATTGCTACAAACTTCCCTCTTAGACCTGCTTTTTGCTGCATCCTATAGGTTTGGGGTCATCGTGTTTTCATTGTCATTTTTTTCTAGGTATTTTTTGATTTCCTCTTTGACTTCTTCTGTGACCTCCTGCTTATTTAGTAGTGTACTGTTTAGCCTCCATGTGTTTGTGTTTTTTACAGATTTTTTCCTGTAATTGATATCTAGTCTCATTGCATTGTGGTCAGAAAAGATACTTGATATGATTTCATTTTTCTTAAATTTACCAAGGCTTGATTTGTGACCCAAGATATGATCTATCTTGGAGAATGTTCCACGAGCACTTGAGAAGAAAGTGTATTCTGTTGTTTTTGGATGGAATGTTCTATAAATATCAATTAAGTCCATCTTGTTTAATGTACCATTTAAAGCTTGTGTTTCCTTATTTACCTTCATTTTGGATGATCTGTCCATTGGTGAAGGTGGGATGTTAAAGTCCCCTACTATGATTGTGTTACTGTCGATTTCCCCTTTTATGTCTGTTAGCATTTGCCTTATGTATTGAGGTGCTCCTATGTTGGGTGCATAAATATTTACAATTGTTATATCTTCTTCTTGGATTGATCCCTTGATCATTATGTAGTGTCCTTCTTTGTCTCTTGTAATAGTCTTTATTTTAAAGTCTATTTTGCCTGATATGCAAATTGCTACTCCAGCTTTCTTTTGATTTCCATTTGCATGGAATATCTTTTTCCATCCCCGCAATTTCAGTCTGTATGTGTCCCTAGGTCTGAAGTGGGTCTCTTGTTGACAGCATATATATTGTTCTTGTTTTTGTATCCATTCAGCCAGTCTATTGGAGCATTTAATCCATTTACATTTAAGGTAGTTATCGATATGTGTGTTCCTATTACCATTTTCTTAATTGTTTTGGGTTTGTTATTGTAGGTCTTTTCCTTCTCTTCTGTTTCCTGCCTAGAGGAGTTCCTTTAGCATTTGTTGTAAAGCTGGTTTGGTGGTTCTGAATTCTTTTAACTTCTGCTTGTCTGTAAAGGTTTTAATTTCTCCATCGAATCTGAATGAGATCCTTGCTGGGTAGATTAATCTTGGTTGTAGGTTTTTCTCTTTCATCATTTTAAATATGTCCTGCCACTCCCTTCTGGCTTGCAGAGTTTCTGCTGAAAGATCAGTTGTTACCCTTATGTGGATTACCTTGTATGTTACTTTTCCCTTGCTACTTTTAATATGTTTTCTTTGTATTTAATTTTTGATAGTTTGATTAATATGTGTCTTGGCGTGTTTCTCCTTCGATTTTTCCTGTATGGGACTCTTTGTGTTTCCTGGACTTGATTGACTATTTTCTTTTCCATATTAGGGAACTTTTCAACTATAATCTCTTCAAATATTTTCTCAGTCCCTTCGTTTTTCTCTTTTTCTTCTGGGACCCCTATAATTTGAATGTTGGTGTGTTTAATGCTGTCCCAGGGGTCTCTGAGCCTGTCCTCATTTCTTTTCATTCTTTTTTCTTTATTCTGCTCTGAGGTAGTTATTTCCACTATTTTATCTTCCAGGTCACTTATCGTTTCTTCTGCCTCAGTTATTCTGCTATTGATTCCTTCCAGAGAATTTTAAATTTCATTTATTGTGTTGTTCATCATTGTTTGTTTGCTCTTTAGTTCTTCTAGGTCCTTGTTAAACGTTTCTTGTGTTTTCTCCAGTCTGTTTCCAAGATTTTGCATCATCTTTACTATCATTACTCTAAATTCTTTTTCAGGTAGACTGCCTATTTCCTATTCTTTTGTTTGGTCTGGTGGGTTTTTACCTTGCTCCTTCATCTGGTGTGTATTTCTCTGTCTTCTCATTTTGCTTAATTTACTGGGTTTGGGGTCTCCTTTCTGCAGGCTGTGTGTTCGTAGTTTCCGTTGTTTTTGGTGTCTGCCTCCAGTAGGTGTATTTGGTTCATTGGGCTGTGTAGGCTTCCTGGTGGAGTGGACTGGTGCCTGTGTTCTGGTGGATGAGGCTGGCCTTGTGTTTCTGGTGGGCAGGACCGTGTCTGGTGGTGTGTTTTGGGGTGTCTGTGAACTGAGTATGGTTTTAGGCAGCCTTTCTACTAATGGGTGGGGTTGTGTTCCTATCTTGCCAGTCGTTTGGCATAGGGTGTCCAGCACTGTAGCTTGCTGGTTGTTGGGTGGAGCTGGGTCTTAGCGTTGAGATGGAGATCTCTGAGACAGCGTTTGCCATTTGATATTAGGTGGGGCCAGAGGTCTGTGGTGGACCAATGTCCTGAAGTTGGCTCTCCCACCTCAGAGGCTCAGGCCTGACACCCGGCTGCAGCACCAAGACTCTGTCAGCCACCCGGCTTGTCTTCTTAAAGCTGGGCTGCCTGCAGCAGCCCAACCAATGTAATATTCAACTTGGAAATGTTACGTTTGCACAGGGTGCTAGAGGAGATCTCCGTCGTTCCATACCAGAAATAAAAAAGGATGAACAGGTCTTCTTATCCATGATGCAAAGTTAAATTCTATTCCTCCAGGGAAAATTTCAGGTCACTGCCCCTGCCACCACCAGTCATAGAGATGGCTTGGGAAACATTGGAACCACCTCTAAGCTGGGGTTTTATGAATCTTTCCCTTTCTGCCAACTGAAGCAGAAGACTCTGAGGCTTTAGAACAGGGCAGTACTCCTCAACGTTGTCGAGGTCGTCAAAAATGAGGAAAGTATGAGAAATTGTCACAGCCAAGAGGAGTCTATGGAGACATGGAGACTAAATGTAATGCTTGGCCACCTGTGGCCGCCCAGGTCTGCGTCGCCGGCAAGAATTTGCTCCTGGGCCCGAGCTTGTTATTTTAATGTGTATTTTTTTGATTTTCTGTGACATTGAATCCCCAGCCTTCCACTGAGTTGGTCCCCACCCTTTTAGGGAGAAAGCAGGGAGAAGAGTAGAAGAAAAGAGATTTATGGCTCCCTCCCCATTCATCGCTTTGAAGATGAGAAGCAAATGCAGACACAGAGAGCCCTGGGTTCAAATCCTATCTCTGCAACTTCCTAGCTACTGACTTTGTGCAACCTTCACTTCTCTGAGCCTCAGATTTGTTCACTGAAGGATAGAGCATTCATCCTGTCCTCCATGAGGGTGAGGTAGTAGAGATTTATAAGGAAAGAGACTGGTGTGCAGTCTGGTCAATCTGAAGACAGTAGCTTTTGTTGTCTGTGGGGAGCTGAAGCTCAGGATATACAAGCACCTCCTGGTGCACAGAGGCAGCGAGGAACTCAGAGCCTGCTCTCCTGTCCAGGGACGGCCTCTGCAGGGACTGCTGCTCATGTTTAGGTCACCGCCTCTTCCCCCTCATTCGTCGCAACCTCCCTGTGGGGTGGTCTTCTAATCACCTCTGGGCAATGGAGGCATCTATCCCAAGCCAGGAAATTAATCCTGGGGAATTGGGTGACCTTGGGGGAGTGAATTCTGACCGCGATTGTATTTATCTGGTTCTGCGGGAATCCACCTTTCAGAACTTGGCTTGGGACCAGGGTGGACTTCAGGTGGGTTTGTTTGGCAGTGTCTCCCCTTATTCTCTGGAGCAGAATTCAGAACAGGAGCAGCAGCCAAGCTGGGTCTCTGCCTCAATTCATTATCCTTCCCTGACCCCTCATCTAATCTGCACATGTTCTTTTCTTTTTTTTTTTTATTAATTAATTAATTTATTTTTGGCTGCATCGGGTCTTCTTTGCTGCGCACGGGCTTTCTCTAGTTGCGGAGAGCGGGGGCTACTCTTCGTTGCAGTGCGCAGGCTTCTCATTGCGGTGGCTTCTCTTGTTTTGGAGCACGGGCTCTAGAGTGCAGGCTCAGTAGTTGTGGCATGCGGGCTCACTAGTTGGGGCTCACGGGCTCTAGAGCGCAGGCTCAGTAGTTATGGTGCACCGGCTTAGTTGCTCCGCGGCATGTGGGATCTTCCCGGACCAGGGCTTGAACCCGTGTCCCCTGCATTGGCAGGCGGATTCTTAACCACTGCACCACCAGGGAGACCCTGGACATGTTCTTGTTACGCACCTATAGAAGGTTAAGAGCAGCTGATACAGAAGAGGCGGCTGTGGCTCCAAATAAGCTGTCCGCCCACAGCACAAGAGAGAACCCACGGCACTCCTCTACTACTGCTTTGATTGGTGGTGGGGGGCTCTACTCTTCAGGCTATTTGAACGCCAGATGAGTAGGCCATCTGGACCCAGGCTCACAGTGAGGCCAGAAAACCCTACCACACTCTCAGCTCAGAGCGTGGGTGTGGCTGACTGGGCTGAGAAGTATTTCTCCTGAAATCAAAGTTGGGTGCCTAGGCCCTGGTGCTATCAGCCTACCCTGGTTTTGCTCTGGAAATACCTCATCGATTTCCCGTTTTCTTACCTGGGCACATTCCACTTGCAAGAGACCTAAGGGTCGAGCTGGGAGGTGGAGTGAGTTTGGCTTATTTTCTAAGTTGAAGGAAAACTCAGAAAAAAAGTCAGCAGGCTTTCTTGTGAGAATATGGGTTTACTGACTTTTTTTGTGTCGGGCAGCAAGCCAGCCCTCTACTCTGTGGCTGTGAGAGTAGAACTTCTCCAGGCGCTTGTCTGCAGAAGGCTCTCAGGTGTATCCATGCTTGGAGAGAACTGAACAATTTTGTGTTTTCATTTTGATGATCATCGAGAAATGATTCTTATACCAGTTATAATTCACATCAATTCATAGTTGAATGACCCTTTAGTAGAAGAAAACCATGGGTATCTTAAGTAAAGGTTTGTCAAACAGCAAGCATTTCTTTTTCCTCTTTCAAATGGAAGGGTGCTTGATAAAGCACAAGCTTCATTTCCTATGGCTTTACAGAAGTGGTGAACTCATGACACTGTCTTGGAGCTTTTTTTTTTTTTTTTTTTTTTTTTTATGCGTTACGCGGGCCTCTCACTGTTGTGGCCTCTCCCGTTGCGGAGGACAGGCTCCGGACGCGCAGGCCCAGCGGCCATGGCTCATGGGCCCAGCCGCTCCGCGGCATGTGGGATCCTCCCAGACCGGGGCACGAACCCGTGTCCCCTGCATCGGCAGGCGGACTCTCAACCACTGCGCCACCAGGGAAGCCCCTGTCTTGGAGCTTTAAAGCTACTTTTCATCTCTTATTTCCCTTGTGTTTCCACCACAACCGTGTGAAGTAAAGATTATTAAGCCCCTTTGATCATGAGGAAACAGTGGCTCAGAAAGGATGAGTGACTTCCAAGGATATGCAGTGATTTGGCTGGAGGGCTGGGGGACTTCACATCTGTGTTACAGTTTCGGGCTTTTCCATGAGTTCAGCCTTCCCAGTAACACCCCTTTGTCTCTGACTCCTTTGAGAGTCCCAGGTTCTGGTTCCCATTGCTGTGGGGCAGTGTTTGAAATGGTTAATAGTGACAGAGGCTGATACCGGTTTTGTTGAGATGGACATCAAGGTCCCATGCTTAACCAGACAAATATTGAGTCATGCACTCCCGGAAAGTTTATCTCCTCTTCTCAGAAATGAAGACCTCCTCTATCCACAGCAGATAAGCCATGATCAGCCTCCGGTCCCTCCTCCTCGATTCCTGGCAGGTTCAGGATTACCAGGCACCATTTAATAAGCACCTACTATGTTCTGGGCATGGCAGGATCCTTTTTTCTAACCCTTACAGCAATCCTGTGAGGTAGGTGGCCTTGCACACATTTTACAGATAAGGAAACTGATGCCCAGAGCACTCATGTTATTTGCCTAAGGTCATACGGTGATGACAAATGGAGCTGGGATCCAAATCTAGATTTGTCTGACTCCAAGGCTGGTTCACAGGAAATTTAGCACCGCTCTTCCAAATGGGGCCTTGTGTGGGGTCTTCCTCATCTCAGTCCTGGTCCCTCATCTCATCAGTGCGTGGGGTGGAGGAGTACAGGATGGGGGCCGCACCTAGGTTTTCTTGGCCTCTGGGCCCTGAGTCATATCTGAGTTGAGGTCCTGGCTCTGTCTCTTAACAGTGGGGTGATTGTGGGAAAATCCCACAACCTCTCTGAGCCTGTTTTCTCATTTGTAAAATAAGGTCGGCAATGATAGTGTTATTCTGAACGCTAAACGGGTGCTTGGCACAGTGCCTGGCCCTAGCAGTTGCGTAAGAAGAAGTGGCTCTTATTTGTTTGTTGGTCACGTACTTTCAGGGAGTGGAGAAGGGGGTTGCGGGAGGGCCAAGGCTGCTGAACTCACACAGCCCCCCACCGGCTCCGCAGCACCCTTCTCTGCTCTGGAACTTTTGATCTGCTCTCCACTGCGCCCCTGGTGAAGGCCAGGCTCTCCCACCTGACACTCACGGTGCCGCACAGTGAGGCCTGAGGCTCCCTCTCAGCTTCACCTCCCGATGCTTGGCTTTGCGTACCTGCTTGGGCTGACTTGACCCTCTCTGTGCCCCAGTGCCCCACCCTCGCCCACCTCCAGGCCATTTCCCTCCCATCTCACAGGTCTTTCCCATCTACGAAGGCTTCTTTGATCCTAGACTGGATTCAGGCCCCTCCTCCTGGGCTAAGATTCTTGAACAACTTCTTTTCAAGAATAAAACATTCACTTATTTGGCAAAGTAAGCTGAGCCACAGGCCCTGACTCAGGTCCTGGGAACACAGAGGTAACTACGTGGTTCAGGTGCCCACTGTCTAGTGGGGGGAACAGACAAAGTAAGTAGTGCATTAGGTATCTGGTCCTTGTCTGATTTCTTGTGGTATTGAAGACGATTAGCACCTCCAGGGCAGGGGGAGTACCAGTTACCTCTGGGCCCGCTGTTCTGAGCTCACAGCTACCAATGTCTCGGTTGAATTGATTGATCTGAACAGATGTGGTCAAAGGTAAGCTCACAGCTCTGGCACGCCCCAGCTAGCACCGGTGGGGGGCTTAGAGCAGGGTGGGGAGCCCAGGGGCAGCCTTCTCCCATCTGTGGCCTTCCCTTCTCCCCCTCCATCCTCCTAAGTCACATTCTGTGATGGAGTCAGCATGCAGGGTTTGGCACTTTTTTTTTTTGACAATTTGCTACTGGCTTCTAAGGAGGGAAGCACACTGGCTTTAGAGCCAGACATTCCTGGGCAAGTCATATGACCTCCTCCAGCCTAGTTTCCTCTTATATAAGATGTTGAAACAGTAGACTCGACATTCATATGTGAGTTCTCTGGAGATCTTTGAAAATTCTCCAAATCGTCTTCATCATTCTTACCAAGTTCTCATTTGTTGACAATGGCTCTAAGGTGAGGCATTTTGCTGTCATTTGACAGATGAAGGCATGAGGCACATGCTACAAGAGCACATAATTTCCCTCATTTATGCAGTCATGCACAATCGAGCTATGTTAAGTGACTTCTGTATTGATTTCATGAATATGGAGCTGTAGGCGTTTGTAAGTCTATTAAAATAAATTCATTGTTGGGTATAAACTCTTCTGAACATGCACTAGCACTCTGGTTTCTTTGGGAGCTGTAGCTCACAAGCAAGCGGTTATTTCTATCACGTCCTGATACGTGAAGGGCATGGAACTCCCTGTGCCCTGGGTCGTGGCCTGGGGGAGAGCTCTCTCGCAGACTAAGGGACGGGCCCCTGCCACCTTGCTATTGCACATACCTCACTCCTGAGCAAAATCAGGAGACCTCTGGGGTTGTTCTCAAATAGTCAAAATCCCAAATGTTGACTCTGTACATGCCAAAGGTCAACTGTGAGGACAGCCACCGTCCAGGGCTTGGTGAGATGATATGGCACGTGTCTAGCGCTCTAAGTGTGCCCTGGGCTGGGAACTGCAGCACTGTTGCTTTCCCTTTAACTGAAACCGTTTGCTTCTAGCGGCATTAGTGGGCTTTGCCGTGGCTGAGAGAGTCATAAGTGAAACAAGATGCACCTCTGAGCACAGGCGTTAGGAGCACAGTCCTTATATTCAGACAGTTCTGGATTTAAGTCTTGCTGCTGCCACTCGCTACCAGAAGCACTTTAACCTCTTTAAGATTCAGCTTCCTTATCTATGAAATGGAAAGGATAGCAGTGCCAACCTCAGAGGACAGTGAAGGGAGGGAGGTTTAGGGGTGGGATTAAGCAGTGAGTGCTGAGATCTGGCCTCTAAAGAAAAAGATCCAAATTTTCCACCTGCCGACATAGGTGCACATATCAAGTGGTCTTTCTGTATGGGAGGTGGGCAGGGAGGTGGATGTGAAAAACCCCAGAAAACCAGCCCTTGCCTTCCAGAAGGGAATGACTGTGGGGCAAAAGTGGACTGGAGTGTATAATCTCTAGGTCCATCCATGTTGCTGCAAATGGTAACAGTTCATTCTTTTATTTATGGCTGAGTAATATTCCATTGTGTGTGTGTGTGTCTGTGTGTGTGTGTGTGTGTGTGTGTGTACCACATCTTCTTTATCCATTCATCTGTTGATGGACACATAGGCTGCTTCCATGTTTTGGCTATTGTAAATAGTGCTGCTATGAACATTGGGGTGCATGTAGCTTTTTAAAAAAATTTTATTTATTTTTATACAGCAGGTTCTTATTAGTTATCTATTTTATACATATTAGTGTATATATGTCAATCCCAGTCTCCCAATTCATCATCCCCTCCCCACCCCGGCTTTCCCCACTTTGGTGTCCATACGTTTGTTATCTACATCTGTGTCGCTATTTCTGCCTTGCAAACCAGTTCATCTGTACCATTTTTCTAGATTCCACATATATGTGTTAATATACGGTATTTGTTTTTCTCTTTCTGACTTACTTTACTCTGTATGACAGTCTCTAGGTCCATCCACATCTCTACAAATGACCCAATTTCCTTCCTTTTTATGGCTGAGTAATATTCCATTGTATATATATACCACATCTTCTTTATCCATTCATCTGTTGATGGACACATAAGTTGCTTCCATGTCTTGGCTATTGTAAATAGTGCTGCTATGAATATTGGGGTGCATGTATCTTTTTGAATTACAGTTTTGTCTGGATATATGTCCAAGAGTGGGATTGTTGGATCATATGGTAACTCTATTTTTAGTTTTAACCATTTTCAGTAGTGGCTGCACCAATTTACATTCCTACCAACAGTGTAGGAGGGTTCCCTTTTCTCCACACCCTCTTCAGCATTTATTATTTGTTGACTTTTTGATGATGGCCATTCTGACTGGTATGAGGTGATACCTCATTGCAGTTTTTTTTTTTTTTTTTTTTTTTTTTTTTTCCGGTACGCGGGCCTCTCACTGCTGTGGCCTCTCCCGTTGCTGAGCACAGGCTCCGGACGCGCAGGCTCAGCGGCCGTGGCCCACGGGCCCAGCCGCTCCACGGCACGCGGGATCCTCCCAGACCGGGGCACGAACCCGTGTCCCCTGCATCGGCAGGCGGACCCTCAACCACTGCGCCACCAGGGAAGCCCCTCATTGCAGTTTTGATTTGCGTTTCTCTAATAATTAGCAACGTTGAGCATTTTTTCATGTGCCTATTGGCCATCTGTATACCTTCTTTGGAGAAATGTATATTTAGGTCTTCTGCCCATTTTTTGATTGGGTTGTTTGTTTTGTTACTGAGTTGTATGAGTTGCTTACATATTTTGGAAATTAAGCCCTTGTTGGTCGCATCATTTGCAAATATTCTCTCCCATTCTGTAGGTTGTCTTTTTGCTTTGTTTGTGGTTTCCTTTGCTGTGCAAAAGCTTATAAGTTTGATTAGATCCCGATTGTTTATTTTTGCTTTTATTTCTATTGCCTTGGGAGACTCACCTAAAAAACAGTGCTAAGATTTATGTCAGAGAATGTTCTCTTCTAAAAGTTTTAAGGTGTTATGCCTTATATTTATGTCTTTAAACCATTTTGAGTTTATTTTTGTGTACTGTATGAGGGTGTGTTCTAACTTCGTTGATTTATGTGAGGCTGTCCAGCTTTCCCAGTACCACTTGTTGAAGGACTGTCTTTGCCCCATTATATATTCTTGCCTTCTTTGTCAAAGATTAATTGACCCTAAGTGTGTGCGTTTATTTATGGGCTCTATTCTGTTCCATTGATCCATAGGTCTGTTTTCATGCCAACACTGTGCTGTTTTTATTACTGTAGCTTTGTAGTATTGTCTGAAGTCTAGAAGGGTTGTGCCTCCAGCTTTGTTCTTTTTCCTCAGGATTGCTTTGGCAATTCTAGGTCTTTTGTGGTTCCATATAAGTTTTATGATTATTTATTCTAGTTGTGTGAAAAATGTCATGGGTAAGGCATCTATATTTTTTAAATGCTCCCTAAGTGCTGTTAATGCTCAGGCAAGATGGAGAAGCACTGATTTAAGTGGTTTCCTTCACTCACACTGAACTTCATGGCTATGGGACTAGGGGTGGGGAGCACCTCTGAGGACAGACTTGCTTAAACTCTTTCTCTTCTATATTCTCTTCCCTTTTCTCTTTGCATGTGGCCTATTTGGCCTTGGAGTGGTTCTAGGAAAGAAATCAATTTGCTAAGGTGAGAGGGGTAAATTGTTGTCACCTTGGTGACCTTAAGGAGAGGCCAATCACTTCAGTGATACTGGTATTTAGGAAATGTTAAGGAACTCTGGCCCTGACTTCCTCCTGCCCAACAGGTAAAACTACACCGAAGGAAATAACAAACAGCCCCTGACACAATACCCAGCTGAGGAGTTTCTGGAGGAAAATACGTTTAAGACAACATTAGCAGAATCATTGTTCTCACTAAAGATAGTTAAACTGGGGTTTGAAGAGAGAGATGTAGGTCATCAGACTCTTGTTATCAAGATTTTGTGGGTTTTTTTTTTTTTTTTTTTTTAAAGCATCCTTCCATATCTAGCCAACCAGTAGAACCTGTTTGTTAGGAGGCCAGCTGGGATCAGAAGGTTCTAATTTTATTGGGGTAAGTTTCAGGCCATGGTCAAACCAGAATTCCTTGCCCAGGGTTTCCAGAGACCCACCAGACACTTTCAGGATTTCAGAAAGCCAGACAGGAGAAGCACATTTATCCCAACAAACCTGCACAGGCCAAGGAAATCATCACGTTTCTTTGTATTAAGGCTGAACTTGTATCACCTGATTGTGATAACAATGAGAATCTCATGCTGGTCAGAACCTCTTATTGGCAGCAACATCCTTGTCCATTTGATAACAAACGAGAACTCAGATTATTACTTAAATTTGGCTGACAGCACTTTCAAAACTTGGGGATCATAGCAGGGGGAAACAAATACAAGATGTACTAGATGTGGAAGAATTTAGGAACCGCTGGCTTTGGCTAAATTAAGGGGCGCTTCTGTTATTTCACTGTGCTAACGTCATGCTGGGATGAAGAGAGAACTGTGTGGATGGTGAAAAATCTATACTGAAAATTCTGATGAATTCTCAGAATTCTACTTAGACCAGTAGAAATAAAGTCTCTACTTAGTAGTTCATTTAGTTACAGTAAACAAATAAACTCACAACAAATTAACTCACTTCTTACCTTGCCCAGAAGCGACATGTTATTTTTGCTCACACTTTATTGCTGATAACTAGTCAAACAGTCCCAGTTCCACTTAGATGCAGGGTGTGTGTGTATGCATACTTGCTGAAAAATATAATGCCCGGCTGGACCACCACTTTCAGCAACAACTCTATATGGCAGAGAGCACATCTTCTGTCAGGCGGCCAGTGTTTCTTCACTGACATGAGGAAACAGGAAGAGGAGTCATTGCAGAATTAAGTGGCAACTCAGGAGACACAAATTAAGAGTTCGTGGTCATAAAGAAACGGGAACCCATTACAGGGAGGTTTTTTTTTTTTTTTTTTTTTTTTTTTGCGGTACGCGGGCTTCTCACTGTTGTGGCCTCTCGCGTGGCAGAGCACAGGCTCCGGACGCGCAGGCTCAGCGGCCATGGCTCATGGGCCCAGCCGCTCCGCGGCATGTGGGATCCTCCCGGACCGGGGCACGAACCCGTGTGCCCTGCATCGGCAGGCGGACTCTCAACCACTGTGCCGCCAGGGAAGCCCCTACAGGGAGGTTTTTGGAGGCCAGGACACACAGACTGCTTCTTCTTGGAGGTACTATGGTTAGCCAAGGGCAATATGGTGTCAAGGTTTCTAGTCTAGGGACAGAAAGTTTGGGTCCTAAAGTACAGATGAGGGTGAAGTTTGCACACTGAGAGGTTAAGGAGGTGGGCATCGGGGAAAAGTATGGGTTGGCTAAAAAGTTCGTTCAGGTTTTTCCATAACATCTTATATATATAAAGCGATGTCACCAGAAGGTCCAAGATGGTCACTGGCAACTCTAGTTGGCCTGGTAAAGCAGAGAGGCGCTCAGGGGCCATTTCAGGGGCCCTGAGTAGAGAGATATATGTTGGAAAGCTGGACCAGGCTTGCAAGTTAGAACAGTCTGGCTTGCATCCCAGTTTCGACCATTTGTAATATCTTAAGCATATGGCTTCAACTCTCTGAGCCTCAGTTTCTTCACTCATAAAAGAGGATCATTAATACCCCACCCCACTGGGTGGTGGTAAGAATTAAATATGGTAACATAAAATGCTGGCACCCAGTAAGAGCTCAGTAAACGGGATCCTGGGCCTTCCTCACCTGAATTGTTACAATAGCCTCTCGAAAGGTCTTTCTTTCTTTAACCTTCCCCAACCTGCCACCTACCACAGTTGATTCTCAGTGTAGCAGCCAGAATGATCCCTTTCAAACATAAGTCAGCCAAATCTTCTTTAGAGTGAGAGCTAGAGTTCTCACACCAGTCGAAGACCCTCAGTGCTCTGTACTTACTACTTCCCTGTTCTCCTCTTACGCTGCTCTCCTCCTCCACCTCTGTCCTCCAGGCCTCTGTTCTGTTCTTCAAGCAGGTCAGGCATGCCTCTGCCTAGGGATTTTGCTGTTCCCTCCACCTGGAACTCTCTTCCCTCAAAAATCTGCATGAGCCCTCCTTCACCTCCCTCTAATGTTTGCTCAAATGCCTTCTCAGTGAGGCTTTCTCTGAACATGTAATTTAAAATGCATACCCTCAGCCCCGCTGTCCCTCTCCATCTACCCTGCTTTAATTTTCTGGGTAGCAATTATCCCCTTACAAACACTACATATGTGTTTATTTTGTTTTCCTCTTCACTTACCCTCTCACTGGAAGGCATATTCTGGGGGGTGTTAGATTTCTGGCTGGTTTCTGCACTGTCGAAACTTTTTCTGCATCTCCACTTTGGCTCACCATAGAAAATAAGCATTTGCTGGATGAATGAACCTATTATGAGTATCAGAGTATGTTGTTCTTATAAGCTCTGGGGCCACTGCAACATGGAGGCCTCCCTGTTCACTTCCCCACCCCAAACTTCCTTAGATGACCAAGGCTTAGCTCCTCTTAGATATAAAAACATTGGGAGAACCACTGAACTTGAAACCACTGAATCTCAAGAAGCCTTGAAATGGAACGCTAAGTTCACAGGAAACAGAGCAAAGGGGAGTATGTTAATACCTTGAGGAAGTCGTCAGCCAGATTCAGTACGTGGCACATTACATAGGACAAATGACTTAGTTTTTTCAACAAATTTAATATCATGAAAAAGAAAAATAAGGGAGTGGGGAATTGTTATAGATTAAAAGAGAGTTGAGAGTGGCATATCGTCCAAACAAAATGTGCCTACCTTGTTTGGGTCCTCATTCAAGGAATTTAGTGTAAAAGACATTTTTGAGAGAATTGGTAAAAATTTGAAAGTGGAGTGGTTATTGGGTGATAATGGCATCATGGTCATGTATGTGGGTGCGTGTGTTTGTGTGTATGTATTCTCATGTATCCTCTGGCAGAACCCAACATGTGGGAGGTGGGGGGGACTACTATTATAGAGAATTCAGCTCCGCAGAAAATGATTTTGAGGGCCTATGTTCTCAGTTTTCCCAAGGATGGTGCATAGCTAATACTGTTCTAGATACCAGGGAGGTAAGTTAATTCATTACATAAATGGATGTCTTAGGACATTAAGGCTTAATTTTCTCATGGCACGCCAGTCGGGAAGAGCTGGGCGTGGGGTAACTGACGTGAAGTCTGGTGTTTGCTTTAAATTATTCCAAGAAAGAAAGGGGGGTGCGGGATCAATGAAATGAGATTAGCAAAATGTTGATAATATTTGGAGCTGGGTTATGAAAACATGGAGGTTCATTGTGCTATTCTCTGTACCTTTTCATTTTTTTATTTTGTTTTTAGTTTTTGGCTGGGTTGGGTCTTCGTTGCTGTGTGCGGGCTTTCTCTAGTTGCAGCAAGAGGGGGCTACTCTTGGTTGCGGTGCACGGCCTTCTCACTGCGGTGGCTTCTCTTGCTGCGGAGCACAGACTCTAGGCGGGTGGACGTCAGTAGTTGTGGCACGTAGGCTCAGTAGTTGTGGCTCGTGGGCTCTAGAGCGCAGGCTCAGTAGTTGTGGCTCGTGAGCCTAGTTGCTCCGCAGCATGTGGGATCTTCCCAGACCAGGGCTCGAACCTGTGTCCCCTGTGTTGGCAGGAGGATACCCAACCACTGTGCCACCAGAGAAGCCCTCTGTACCTTTTTGTATGTGTAAAAACTTCCATAATACAAATGTCACTTTTTCCCCCAAGATTAGGAAGAGGTGAAACAGTTCTTTCTGAGGAGGAAAGAGGCCTATTTTCTTTTCTCTCTACATCTCTGTGGGGTGTGGAGGAGAGAGGTGGGTGGGTCTATTGCTTGGGAGGAGCATGGTGTTTATTCAGCCCTCGTTACGGGCCCTTTTCTGTTTTCTGTTCCTTCCTCCTCGGCTTACCCCTGACTGTTGGAGTGGAGCAGAGTGGTCTTAGTTGGTAAGACTGGGGGGATGCCTGCTGGGGCTGGGGCTTCTACTGCTTGTACTGGGTAGAGTGGGCATGATACAGAAAGGGAGCTGATGGGGTGTGAAGTGCCTGCTTTCTGCCAGGCACCTGTCAAATTGGAAGGCAAAAATCGCTACAAGTACGTGTCCGCTAAAGGCGCAAGGTTGAAGACAAAGCACAAGCCAATGGCCTGTGGTTTTTCTTTGCCCTGGCTCCCTTAGTCCTGAGTCCAGAGCTCTCCCTACCTGTTCTGAGTGGCTGGCTCTGATCCAGGACCATGGAGCAGCTGCCCTGTCTGCGGTGGGGACTCAACATCCCGCACAGAAAAAGTTCTGTTCTCCACGTTTTTAGATAACCTCAGGGAAATGTACTCGGCCGTTTCACAGTCTTCTCCTTCAGTGCCTGCCTGGCTGGGTAAAAGATCTAATCTCTGTTAAGAGACCGTGTTTTTTTTTTTTGCAGCCTGGGTCTGGAACAGCTGGGGCAGGCAGGAATGAAGGCCCCTTTGTCTTCAGGGCTCTGATCTGGCAGGATTTCCCCCTCCCTCCCATTAGCCTGGCAGCGGGGCTGGTCCTCAGGTAAACACTTGTCAACGCGGCCACTCAGGCACCTGGCAAAGTCTCTCATGGTTTCCTTTCACTCCCTCCTCAGATTCACCAACTACAGATTGGTTTCCGTTGCTTATCTGACTTTTTCTGTCCTTTCGAGTAAAACTGGGACTTGTCAGAAATGTTTTGATACAACTACTAATGTTTTGACCTATGCCGGCTCCCACTGGTAGGTGGCCAGGAGCTGTTAGGCTGTTTCTGACGGCAGCCTGAACCAGCTCTGCCGGAGTCCCTGGGAGGTGAGCCAGTGGCACCCACCTCAAGCACTATTGTTGCCGCAGGGATTAAATGAGTTTTACCCAATTACAGGAACTTTACCGTTTGTAAAATACTCAGCACGTGGTAAAGGTACAATAATTCTTAGCCAGAACAAAGTGATAAAGTCTATCAGTAAATTGTTGGCACAACCCTGCAGGAGCAAATTTTAAAGTATTATTATCCATACTTCCCAGATGAAGACACAGGCTCACAGAAGTTGACCGAACGGGTCTGACATGCAACTGACAGATAGGAAAGCCAGGATTTGACTCTGGGCTTTTGAGATGCCAGAGCCCGAGGTCTTTCTCCAAAGCTTGAGCTTCTCAAACTATTGCTGGTAAAGGACTGGGTTTCTTCCCCAACCTCTCACGCATCCATAATTTTAAAAATACAATAAAAGGGAGTTATTAGAATAATGAAATGAAAAAGACATTTAAAATACAAGCCATATTTTTAAAGTTATTAGACTCATCAGGCATGAAACTACTCTTTCCAATTACTATAAAAGTTGATTACACTCAATTTCTATGCTTTTCCCATCCTGGATCTAGATAAAGCTTTCTCAGACTAGCACTTCTGATTGCGTCAGAATCACTTGGGGGTGCTTGCTAAATGCGGGTTTCCGAGCCCCATCCCAGACCACTTGGAACAGAATGACTGAGGTAGAATTCAGGAATCTGCATCTTAACAAGTAATTTTAATAATGTGCTCTACATCTGATCAGCATCGTTCTCTGCAGTGCTGCCTCCCCTCTACAGATTATAGAGGATAGTCTAAATAGTGAAGTGAACACAGTGTTTTATTCTACTGTCTCCCAACCCCAGCCCTACTATTTTGCTTTTGTTTTTAATTATTAGGGACTTCCTTTCTGTACAAACTCAGCAACAGAAACTGCTTCCGAACTCATTTTAGTGCACGTCAACAAACGTGTTTTGACTGCAAACTACAGGCTGAGTAGAGGGGGAACAGATCACAAGGTGCCCGCATCCAGTAGAAAGCAAGTGTCGCTAGAACAAAGTCCAGAACCTGGGGCACTTGGGTGTGTAGAGGTAGGGGAGATGTGGAGGAACCAGCGTCAGAGACAGTTGAGGAGGAGTGACCAGTGAGTGGAGAAAAACCAAAAGGGTGTGGGTTTTGGAAGCCAGAAGGGGGAAGCGGCCAACTGTGTAAAGTACGGCTGATGGGCTGAGTAAGAAAAAGACTTAGCCCTGACCATTTGATTGGTAGCATGGAGGTCACGGAGGTCTTTGGGGACATGACAAGAGCAGTCTCATCGAGATGAGGGAGGTTTGATGGAGTTGGTTCAAGGGAGAATGGGAAGAGGGAAATTGGAAACAGTGACTACAGATAGTTCTTTCAAGGAGTTTTACTGTAAAGGGAAGAAAAAGGGCAGGGGAAGTGAAATGAGGTCAAGAGGTTTTGTTGGAGGGACAGGGAAATGGAGTTTCTTTAGACCTCAGGTAATGGCTAAATATGTGACTTTTGTAATGTCATGTATCTTTTTCAGTTAATTCCTTCAGTAACACGAAAACATTGTCGACGTAAGATTTTTCTTCACACTCTTTCAAACGCTCCCTAATCCCAAATGATATTGTCAAGAAGAGTCTGCAAATCACTCTCGTTCCTTACATAGCTTAATTTGAATATATTTGAAAAAAATGATGCTGCTTTTTCTTCATATTTGCTTTATTTTTGGCTAAAGTATTTTTAAAGTAAATTTTTAAAGTAAAGTAAATTTTTAAAGTAAAGATGAAATTTACTTTAAATTCAAATGCGTAGGACTTTCTTTCTAACATGACCACATATATAATCATAATATAATAATACTATTATTAAACCTAACACAATTAACAGTGATTTCTTAATATCATATATAGTACCCAGTCTGTGTTCAGATACCCCCATTTCTCCCCAGTGTTGTTCTGTTCAAACCAAAGGTCTGCAGACTGCATGTGATTGCTGTGTTTTTTGTGTGTTTTTTAAGTCATTTGTTTTTTGTGCTCATTGACTTGTTGATGAAACTAGTTCGATCGTTCTGTAGAACGTCCTGCTTTCTGGATATATTTGGTAAATTAGGGTGTCTCTTAACTTGTTCTTCTTTCTCTTGTATTTCCGAAAAACTGGAATTGCATATGAAGGCTTGATCACTTACAGATTAAACATTTGGGGCAAGAATTTTTCATTCGTGGTGCTATGTGCTTCATACTGTCTCACTTCAGAAGGCAAAAACTGTCTAGGTGTCCCATTGTTAGTGATGCTGAGACTGATCTGGGTCATGTGGTGGCTGCCTCAATCAGGAGAGTGTTTTTTTTTTTTTTTTAAAGATAGGAGAAATAATAGCACACCTATATGCTAATGAGCATGATCTTTGAGAGAAAGATACCTATTGATGCAGAAGAAAAAAGGGGGATTTTTAAGAATGTCCTTAAGTAGACAAGAGTGTGTAGGATTTATGGAAAAATGTTGGATATTGCAAGTGTTGGATGCAGCCAATTAATTGATAGTAATGAGATCATTTGGGCATAAGTGCAGGTAAGGTGAGTAGCGGTGGTACAAAAGCATGCACGTGGAAGTTCTACTCTGGTAGCTTCCTTTTTTTCTATGGGCGAGTAGCAAGTTCATCAGGCGAGGGTGAGGATAAGAGGAGTTTTTAGTGGGGAGGAAGTCGTACAGTCCTCTAGGACAGTGGCAGATGAATTGACTGGAAAAGTAGCATATCGTTGCTGTGGAGCATTAAGGAGCGATCTGCAGTTAGTGATCATGAACTTGAAGTGACATCATTAAGCATCGTTGCATGATTTTCTCTAGCCATGTTCAGCTGCCTGCTTGCAGGTGTGGAGTAGGACAGAGAGTTGGATTTAACCAGGATTGGGGTTTATCCACACATGTGTGATGAGAGAGGTCAGCTGAATGACTGACCGTGGAATTTAAGCTGGATAGGAAGGGAAAGGGTGACAGGGAGGAAGTGAGAGACAGTGGGAAGGTAGTAGGATCAAACACGGAAGATTGTTAGAGTTGGGTACTGGTTGGACTAAGCTGCAGAGATAGGAGTGGTGATTAGAGAAGGACGCCTGAAATCGAGGCATCCCTTGATGAAGGGAGTATATTTTTTGGAAATGACAAGACCAAAGCTATGACCTTGGGGGTGAGTTGCTGATGTCACAGTCATTGGAGTTGACTAGGATAATACTATAAGTGATTGTTAATGCCACCAAGAGTTACGACAGAAATAGTGTTGGCGAGAATTCTAGTGAGCCAGGAGCTAACATATTCAAGGAATGAGGAAGATTGTCCTGGGTGGAGGAGAAGATACAGCAGCAAGGTGGTCTGCACAGGGTTGCCACAAGGATGAAATGAGTGGGTGCACGTGGAGTTCCCAGCACTGAGCATGGGCTGAGCACAGGCTCAGCAAGTGTTACTGGTTTTCATTCTGAGTCTATATGGCTCCAGAGAGCTGAGCTTAAACTGCTGGGTTTATTTTTACAGGGAGGTTGATTTCTTTTCATTTTAAGACCTTTCTGAGAGGCAGAGCTGCTCACATCGCCATGTGCAACCTGGGGAGGTGGTGAATTTCCTGTCACTCAGTGTACTCACCAGATGGAATGAATACCTGCCACGGCAGTGCTGTAAAGGGGACTCCGGCAATTGAAGGTGATGGGTGGGTAGGTGGTGGGGGTGATTCTAACAACTGAAGGACGTGGGGAACGGGAGGAGTGGTGTCCGAGCTATCCTCATTCTTTCGTTCAAACATGACCGAGCACTTCCCAGTTAGGGCACAGAGCCTGGCTTGATGCAGGGGACCAGAGATAAATCTTAAAGGTTGGGACAGACCTGCAAACGAGTAAGTGTCATGTGGTCTGATGAGAGCCAGCACAGGCACAGCGGAGCTGTGACGATCTCCGTGGGGGTCAAGAAAGGCTTCAGAGTCCAGGGGCACTTGAGCTGGTATAGGAGGCTGAGTGGTCATGGCCCTGTGTGAACAGGGCAGGAAAGGACATTTCAAGCAGAAGGTATTCTATGTTCAGGACTACAAAGGCATGAAAGAGCATGGGACATTTGCTGTGTCACGAGTGAGTTACTCTGGGCAAATTGCCCATCACACCTGCCTCAGTCTCCCATTTGTAAAAATGGGGATAGTAGTGGTATCCACACAGTAGTGGATGGGGAGGGGTAAATGAAGTGACGTGGATGATTTTTGTCACAGTTCCTATTGCAATCCCTTTGGGTGTATTATCTAACTTGATTATTTAAATAATCCCACGAGATGGGCTCTGTTATTATTATTCCCATTTTACAGATAAAGAAGCTGAGTCCTAGGGGGTTGAGTAGCTTGTCCAAAGTCATGTAACTGGGGAAAGGCAGAGTTTGGACTCTTGCCCAGCTCAGTCTAATTCCAGAGTTCTTACTCTTAACCCCTAAGCTATAGTCAGTGCTTTGAACATAGCTAGTATTAAATACTTGGTAGCTGTTGTTGTCGTGAGTGCTAAAGTTTCTCCCCCAGAGAGTTGAGGATTCTGTTACCACTTGTGTAGCTGGTTGAAGATCACCACTGCTACTATCTCATGAGCAGCGGTGACTATTTTTGGAAGGCCCTCCTCATCTACAACAGATGTAGATCAACAGTTATACCACTTGTTTCAATTGGTTGATTTTTGGAAATCAACAGTGGGGAGTGATTTTAAATCTCCTTAGAGGGCAAGTTGTTCCGAGCAGATGCGATGTGTGGGAGGAAGATACGGGTTTGCTGCACTCCTCTGATGTCTGTGCACTGAACCCAAATAGAAGTCTCATGCCCCAGCAGCTCATGCATTGAGGGAATGGCAGTGAAGCAGCATATACAGGCAAGAGGCGGCATCCAAAGTGTTCTCAGTGAGGCTGCTGAGAAAGAACCCTGTCCATCAATGGTGCCTGAGGTAAGCATAGACCTCTTAAGGGCTGGCAACACTTCCCTCATTCATTCATTCATTCAACCAATAGCTATTGAGTACCTACCATATGCCAGACATGCATCTAGGCACTGAGGGTAGTAGTGAAGAAAGGCCAGTACTTACAGAGTTTACATTTTTGGTAGGAGGAGACAAATGGTAACCCTGCTTGCATAATCACAAACCCCCTGCCTCAAAGGAAAGTTACATGACATGAAAAGAGGGATAGCTTTCAGAGACATTTTTTTTTTTTTTTGGACTCTACCAGGAGGCTGCTGCTAGGCGGGGAGTAGAAATTAATTTAACTTTTTAAGAAAGTAATCATGCCATAGAATTAAGAGCTCATGACTATGAACCAAGTTATTGTACTTCCAGGAAATAAAACTGAATAAATAATTCAAAAGGATAAAAGGTTAATAATTAAGCTTCCAGCAGTAGGGAAATAATATGCTACATCCACCAGATAGAATATGTACACAATGCTGTGTGAATTTAAGTAGTAACATGAAATAAAATGCTTAAAATATCATAACGAAAAAGTGAAACACAGAATGTTACCTGTACATATTTAGTCACATTGTGACTAAAAGTTTTGCATGTCCAAATATCTAGAAAAAATGTACATGGCTGAGACCTGAAAACAGGTGATGAGCAAACTGAGAAGAGATAAATTCTCATCTTTCAGTTTGACTTTCTTTATGTTGAGTAATTTAGCCAAAACTGTTGGGGATATTGAATTGGTTATAATATTGCATCTGTTTTATGTTTTAGTTTTTTGGCCGTGAGGCATGCGGGATCTTAGCTCCCTGACCAGGGATTGAACCTGCACCCCCTGCATTGGAGGGCGAAGTTCTGTCTGACCACGGGACTGCCAGGGAAGTCCCTTAACCGTAGATTTTTCACCATTATAAATCATTTTGAAACTGAAAGCTATTTTTCTTTTTGCACATGCATATTGCTTTATAAAACTCATTCTTTACTTCATGAATCTTCTTCCAGTTCTCACCACAGCCATGTAAGGTAGGGAATTATTTTATATATGGGGAAACTGAAATATATAACCTTTTTTCCCTTTGAATTATTTATTCAGTTTTTTTTTTTTTTTCCTGGAAGTACAATAACTTGGTTCATAGTCATGAGCTCTTAATTCTATGGCATGAATACTTTCTAAAAAAGTTAATTTCTACTGCTGTCTTGAAATATACCAACTTCATTACAATCTGCCTGGCAATGAGTATTAATCATTTTGAGAACTGCTGGTTAATGTTAATTTTACAAACTAGTATCTTAATGTTCAGTTGGCTCTTTTGAGTTTCTCTCAAGAGTAATCATAATTCCATATGCTCATTAATTGTATTTTCTGTTTTGTGATTTGTCTGTTCCTGTTGATTGCCTGTTCATTTCTAGAGGCTTTTACTGTTTGAACCCTTTGCACACCTTGAGTTTTTTTTTTTTTTTTTTTTTTTTTTTCTGTACATGGGCCTCTCACTGTTGTGGCCTCTCCCGTTGCGGAGCACAGGCTCCAGACACACAGGCTCAGCGGCCATGGCTCACGGGCTTAGCCACTCCGCGGCATGTGGGATCTTCCCGGACCGGGGCACGAACCCGTGTCCCCTGCATCGGCAGGCAGACTCCCAACCACTGCGCCACCAGGGAAGCCCACACCTTGAGTTTATCTTCCTTTTTATTACAGTATTTTTTATTGTATACAAGTTGGAATTTTCATGCAACTGACTATTAAACTTTTCCTTTGTTATTTTTCTACATTCCATCAGAAAGAAGAGAGCTAACAAATATAGAGTTCTATTTTTAGCTTTTAAAAATTATATTTTTATAAGTTTTTCCAACTCTAAGACTAACATGTGTACACTTTAGAAATTTTGGAATATACAAAAAAATTATAAAAAATGAAAACCCTCATTACTCCTTATTCTACCATCCAGGGTGTTTGTTTTTTTTTTTTTTTTTTTTGTCCTTTCTCTTTCTCACATGTGAATTCTAAAAAATGTATTTTTTCTGAATTTCAGTTAACATTATACTGATAGAATTTTCATGTATCATTAAATATTCTTTGAAAATAATTTTTTAAAAGTTTGTTTAGAGGTCATTTGGGGATGAACTGAATCCTCTCTTTCCCAAATTGCTGTTTATGTTATGCTCAAACCAGTGACTAAACAACCCTTTCTTCCCAGGTTGGTCTGTGGTGCTTGCTTATGTTCTCATGTAGTATCGGACTATTTCTAGGCTCTCTGTGCTGTTTATGGACCCAGAGCACTGCACCTGGAATTGGCTTTTGTCTCTCTTTTTCTGAGCTCTTGGGGCTTCCAGGGCCCGCACTGGAGTGTAGCAGACGTCCCTGTCTATCTTGTTAATCTTTAACTCTGCCCCTGCTGGAAAACGGCACTTAACTCATCTTTTTTTTTTTTTTTTCTCCTTTGTAGATGCTTTTTGATCATCCTGAGAAAAATGAGCCTTGGCCTCCAGACCCAATAAAGCAAACATTCCTCCCATGGGGAATAGTGCTGGTTCCTGAGGACCTGGAGGGCCTGCAGCCCCAGGGGGATTAGCCAGAAGCAGGTAAGGAACACCTGGAGGCGTGGGATATAGAGGCAGCACCGGGGCCCATTTTCTATTTGGGATCGATCGGCATGGCAGAGTGCGCTGGTGAGGAGCCACGGAGGGGCTGAAGGTCTGGCTACAGCTTTGCTGTTTTCTTCTTCTTTTTTTTTTAGTCCTTAGTCAATGAGGGGTGGAGATAAGTGATTTGCCTATTTTGCCTATTTCTATAAACTATAAATATAAGATTTAAAGTTATTCTGTAATTCAGTCTACCTTTTTAAAGCACCTACTATGGCCAAGCCCTGCATTTGCTACTGGGCATCTAGTGATGAGTAGCCTAGGGTGGGAGCCCTACTTTGGCTGGGATTTTTCTTTCTGTTGGTTCAGTGTTGGCTTGTTCTCTGTATGTGATAATGCGAGTTGTTACTTATTCTTCTAGAAGCCTGGTGGGCTCGTAAGTGTTCGTTGATACAGTCCCATCAATTCAAGAACCCTTTATTGAATACCCACTGTGTTCCAGGCACGGTGCCGGGCACTGGAGTGTCAGAAATGAGCCAGGAGGAGTTTCCCGCTAGCAGGGGGTCAGCATGAAAGCAAGCATTACTAAACACTAGAGGCAAGCAGCAGGGAGCAAGAACAAGAAGGGGAGGTGGGCTCCACAGGAGGCCAGAAGCAGAAAGGTAATGCTGTCTGGTTGCCAGGCAAATGGACAAGGGGAGAGATTACAGCAGTGCAGAGTCCTAGAGGCTTAAGAAGGCAATCTGGGATGTGATTGGGAAATTAAAAACTTGGACTGATTTCCCAAAGAATCTGGGGAGAAATATTTACTACTTTCCTTCAGTTTGGGCTGCTTAGATGAAACTTCTTCAAGTCCTTGTCTCTCTAGAGCAGCTTGAGAGATGAGAGTGAAGCTCTAAGTGCCTATGACCAGAAGCTCCAGCCAGCTGGTAGACTTGGAACCTCAACAGAGGGTGGTGGTCAAGAGAATTGGGAGCCCTGACACGAGGTTTCACATGAGTTCCCTGAGGCACTCACGACAGAGCACTGACCTTGAAGGCTGAGGCTTTCTTAAAGTTGTAAGACTGTGTTATGGTTGAAGGTTTGGGGAATTCCTCTTTCCTGGGAAACTCAACCTTGGAGAGTAGGTGCTGGCAGGTAGTCGAACACAAACCCCTCTGAGCCTCAGCCCAGTGAGACAGTGAACCAGGCGCCACCTCCCTAACTCCTGTCTTATTTCACTCGTACACATAAAAGTTAAGTCCCAGCTCCATCATTTCCAAATCACTCATGCAGCTTTGAAAATTATCTGTATTTACAAAACCGTAGTTTCTTCAGTTGTAAATGGAACTAATAAAATTTCCTCTGCTCATCTCACAGGGTCGTACTGGGTCTCATAAACCTAATTGCTGTGAAGGAGTTGCCTGACTGGTAGAACAGTGCACCTTAGCAGTGTCAGTGCTGGTAGTGAGGGTGTTTATTCTGTAACTTTCCAGCAGTTGTGTCACTAGAGATCCTGATTTCTGAGTCCTAGTTGCTCAACACTGACTATTCACTGTGCTTTTTCACAATGCCTGTTCTTCAGTCCAAAGACCATGGACTTTTAGTCAGATAGACCTGGGTTCGAATCCTAGTTCTAGCACTGATTAGCTATTGACTTCAGAGAAGCCCTGTATCCTCGCTAAGCCTGTTTCCTCATTTTCTCAAGAGGGGTTGTTAATACCTATCCCATAGTGGTATAGTAAAAATTAAATGAGATAAAGCAGGTAGAGTGCCTACCATATAGTAGGCGCTTCTCAAATGCTACTTTCCCTTCTTTTCTAGTTTTCCCTCAGCTGTCTTAGTGTCCTGTGATTAGCCGTGTTGGGTGTCTGGGGAAATTGAATTGCTTAGTTTTCTCATGATGCAACAAGCGCCTGCCCCATTTCATGATCTCATGTTTGAATTCTCCCTCTGTGTACATTTCATCACTTCCAAAACTTCGGTGGCCCAAGGTAAGCACCCATCCTCCCTAGAGTCACTGGTTCCTGAGGTCTGTGGCGGTAGGAAGCACTGTTTGGTGCTTAAATTAGAGTCTCAGTGAGGTGGGATCAAGATGGTGGAGTAGGAGGACCCTGAGCTCACCTCCCCCCACAGACACAGCGAAACTACAACTTTCTCTGAGAACGACCTGAAGACTAGCAGAATAGCTCTTATACAACTAAGGATATAAAGAAAAAACACATCAAGATGGGTAGGAGGGGGCAGAGACGTGATTCAGTCAGGACCCACACCTCTGGCAAGTGACCCACAGAGGAAGAGGATATCACAAACTTGGAGGTCCTTCCTAAGAGCAAAGGGTTCAAGCCCCACATTGGGGGCCCCAGCCCTGGGGACCAGCACCAGGAAGAAGTCAAACTTATGGCTGGGCAAGCTGGAGGGCTGTAGGAAACTGAGACTGTGCTCTTAAAGAGCTTGTGCACAAACTTACTTGCTCCCCGTCCCAGTGCAGAGGCAGTGGATTGAAAAGCACTTGACATTCTAGCCAGCCAGCCAAGACCACACCAGCACACCCCAGGCTACCCCTCAGCCTGTACGTGGCTCCTCCAACTGTCCCCCATTTGCCGAGGTGGCAGCCCCTGGTGCACCCTGGGAGAAGTCCTGGCCCACACCAGGCTGTAACTCTAGCCCCTGCAGTTCCAGCACTTCCCAAGATGGCGGCCGCTGGTGCATCCTGGGGACAGAGTAATATGTTCCAAATGAAAAACAAGATAAAACCCCAGAAAAAACAAACAAACAAACAAACAATGAAACTGACATAGTAATTGTAATTTACCTCATACACCATACAGAGTTCAATGCAAGGGTCATAAATATGCTCACCAAACTTAGGAGAATAGAGGAATATGAGAACTTCAACAAAAAATTAGAAAATATAAAAAATAACCAGTCACAGATGAAGGATACAATAACTGAAGTGAAAAAAAATACACTAGAGGGAATCAGCAACAGATTAGGTGACACAGAACATGTAAGTGACCTGGAAGACAGAATAGTGGAAATCACCCAATCAGAGCATCAAAAAGAGAAAAGAATTTTAAAAATTGAGAATTGCTTACTGGAGCTCTGGGGCAACATCAAGCATACTAACATTTGCATTATAGGGGTCCCAGAAGGATAAGAGAGGGAAAAAGGGGTAGGAAGAAAAAACATATTTGATGAAATAATGGCTGAAAACTTTACTAACCTGGGGAAAGAACAGATATCCAGGTCCAGGAATCATAGAGAGTCCCAAACAAAATGAACCCCAAAAGATCCATATCACAACATATATTTTTTTCACACTGCAATAGAGATTTATTACTTTTTAAAATTTTTAATTGAAATATAATTGAAACTAATACAATATTGTAAATCAAGTGTATAGCAAAGTGATTTAGTTAATTTTTTTTCAGATTTTATTCCATTATAGGTTACATATCAAGAGGTCATAATTAAAAGGGAAAAATTAAAGACAGAATTTTGAAGGCAGCAAGAGGAAAACGAAGAGTAACATACAAGGGAACCCCCTTAATACTATCAACTGATTTTTCAGCAGAAACTTTGCAGGCTAGAAGGGAGTGCCATCATATATGTAAAGTGCTGAAAGAAAAAACCCTACAACCAAAGATACTCTGTCCAGCAAGGTTGTCATTCAGAATTGGAGAAGAGATAAAGAGTTTCCCAGACAAACAGAAATCTAAAAGAGGTCACCACTAAACTGGCCTTACAAGGTATGTTAAGTGAACACCTTCTTTAAGTGAAAAAGTAAGGTTATAGCAAGAAATTTAAAAATATACGAAGGAAGAAAATCTCACTGGTAAAGGCAATATATAGAAAAGACAATGGATCAACTACTTGAAAATCTAGTATAAAGGTTAAAAGACAAAATTTGTAAGATCAACTGTAACTGCAATAATAGTTAAGGGATACACAAAAGATGTAAAATATGACGTCAAAAATATGAAATATTGGACAGTAAAAAACATAGAGCTTTTAGAATATATTGAAAATTAAACAACTACCAGATTAAAATAAATCTATATCTATGTATCTGTATATAAATATATGTGAACTTCATGGTAACCATAAAACCAAACTTACAATAGATACACACACATACACACACACCACACACACATGAAAAAAAAAAAGAGAGGAAAAAAAAGAAAAGCATCAAGCCACAAGAGAAGAGACTAAAAGAAGAAGAAAAGAACAGAGAAGAACTACAAAAACAACTTGGAACAGTAACAATGGAAATAAGTACACACCTATCAATAATCACTTTAAATGTAAATGGACTAAATACCTCAATCAAATGACATAGGGGGCTCCCCTGGTGGCGCAGTGGTTGAGAGTCCACCTGCCAATGCAGGGGACGCGGGTTCATGCCCCGATCCGGGAAGATCCCACATGCCGCGGAGCGGCTGGGCCCGTGAGCCATGGCCACTGAGCCTGTGCGTCCGGAGCCTGTACTCCGCAACGGGAGAGGCCACAACAGTGAGAGGCCTGTGTACTGCAAAAAAAACCAAAAAAACAAAAAAACAACAACATAGGGAAGCCAAATGGATTTAAAAAAAAAAGACATATATATGCTGCCTACAAGAGACTCACTTCAGAGCTAAAGACAAACAGACTGAAAATGAAAGAATGGAAAATGATATTCCATGCAAAAGGAAATGGAAAGAAATCTGGGGTAACAATACTCATATCAGACAAAATAGACTTTAAAACAAAAATTATAACAAAAGACATAGAAGGGCATTACATAATGATAAAGGGGTCAGTCTAAGAAGAGGACATAACATTTGTAAAGATAGGAACACCTAAATTCTTAAAGCAAATATCAGTAAACATAAAGGGAGAAACTGAAGGTAACACAGTAATAGTAGGGGGCTTTAATACCCCACTTACATCAATGGATAGATTATCCAGATAGAAAATCAATAAAGAAACATTGGCCTTAAAACACATTAGACCAAACGGACTTAATAGATATCAATAGAACATTCCATCCCAAAACAGTAGAATACACGTTCTTTTAAAGTGCACATGGAACATTCTCCAGGATAGATCACATGCTAGTCCACAGGACAAATTTCAATGAATTTAAGAAGACTGAAATCATATCAAACATCTTTTCAAACAATGGTATGAAACTGGAAATCAATTGCAGGAAGAAGACTGGAAAAACACAAATATGTAAAGACTGAACAACATGCTACTAAAAACCAATGGGTCAATGAAGAAATCAAAGAAGATATAAAAAGGTACCTTGAGATGAGTGTCAATAGAAACATAATAATCCAAAATCTATGGGATGCAGCAAAAGGAGTTCTAAGAGAGAAGTTTATAGTGATACAGGCATACCTCAAGAAATAAGAAACATCTGAAGTAAGCAACCTAATTTTACACCCAGAGGAATCACAAAAAAAAAAACAAACAAAGCTCAAAGTTAGTAGAAGGAAGGAAATGATAAAGATCAGAGGAAAAATAAATAGAGACTAAAAAATCATAGAAATGATCAATGAAATGAAGAGCTTGTCCTTTGCAAAGATAAATATAATTGACAAAACTTGAGCTAGGCTTATTAAGAAAAAAAGAGAGAGGGCCCAATTGAATAAAATCAGAAATGATAGACAAGTTACAACCAATATCACAAATATAAACAATCAGAATACTTTGAACAATTATATACCAACAAATTGGACAACCTATAAGAGATGTATAAATTCCTAGAAACATATAGTATTCCAAGACCGAATCAGGAAGAAATAGAAAATCTGAACAGTTCAAATTTCTAGCAATGAAATTGAATCAGAAATCAATCAAACAAACAAACAAAAAACCCAACAAACAAAAGTTCAGGACCAGACAGCTTCACAGGGGAATTACCAAACATTTAAAGAAGAGTTAATACCTATCCTTCTCAAACTATTCAAAAAAAAAAAAAAAAAAATAGAAGAGGAGGGAACACTTCCAGACTCCTTCTATGAGGCCAACTTTACCCTGATACACAAACTAAAAAAGACACTACAAAAAAAGAAAATTACAGGCCAATATCCCTGATGCATAGATGCAAAAGTCTTCAAAATATTAGAAGCCGAATTTAACAATACATTAGAAGAATCATACATCATGATCTAGTGAGATTTACTCCAGGGATTCAAGGATGGTTCAATATCCACAAATCAATGTGATACACCACATGAACAAAATGAAGGCTAAAAATCACATGATCATCTCAATAGATGCAGAAAAAAAAGCATTTGACAAAATTTAACATCTATTCATGATAAAAACTCTCAACAAAGTGGGTATAGAGGGAACATCCCATTTATAATAATAATTATTATTATGATAAAGGCCATTTATGACAAACCCACAGCTAATATCATACTCAACAGTGAAAAGCTGAAAGCATTTTCTCTGTGCTCCCCACTCTCATCACCTTTATTCAGCATAGTACTGGAAGTCTTAGCCACTGAAATCAGAAAAGGAAAAGAAATAAAAGGAATCTAAATTGGAGGGAAAGAAGTAAAACTATCACTACTGGCAGGTGACATGA
This sequence comes from Phocoena sinus, assembly GCF_008692025.1. Taxonomy (NCBI): domain Eukaryota; kingdom Metazoa; phylum Chordata; class Mammalia; order Artiodactyla; family Phocoenidae; genus Phocoena; species Phocoena sinus. Next base: position 64,082,648 of record NC_045766.1, read on the forward strand.
TTTTATGTATAGGAAACCCTAAAGATGCCACCAAAAACTTAGAACTAATCAATGAGTTCAGTAAAGTTGCAGGCTACAGAATTAATATACAGAAATTTCTTGCATTTCTATACACTAATAATAACTTATCAGAAAGAGAAATCAAGAAAAGAATCCCATTTACAATCATATCACAAGAATAAAATACCTAGGAATAAATTTAACCAAGAGGATGAAGACCTATACTCTGAAAATTATGACATTGATAAAAGAAATTGAAGACAACACAAACAAATGGAAAGATATACTGTGCTTGCTCATGGATCAGGAGAATTAATATTGTTAAAATGTCCATGCTACCCAAAGCAATCTACAGATTCAATGTAATCCTTATCAGAATACCCATGACATTTTTCACATATCTAGGACAAGTAATCCTAAAATATGTATTGAACCACAAAAGAATCCAAATAGCCAAAACAATTTTGAGAAAGGATATAGCTAGAGGTGGTAGGCTCCCTGACTTCCAACTATACCACAAAGCTGCAGTAATCAAAACAGTATGGTACTGGCCAAAAAAAAAAAAATCAGACACATAGATCAATGGAACAGAATTGAGAGACTGAAATAAATCCATGCACATATGGTCAGTTAATCTCAGACAAAGAAGACAAGCACTCACGATCACTAATCATCAGGGAAATGCAAATCAAAACCACAAAGAGATAGCACATCACACCTGTCAGAATGGCTATCATCAAAAGGACAAGAAATAAGTGTTGGCAAGGATGTGGAGAAAAGGAAACCCTTGTACACTGTTGGTGGGGATATAAATTTGTGCATCCACTACAGAAAACAGTATGGAGTTTTCTTTAAAAAATTAAAAATAGGGCCTCCATACAATCCAGCAATTCCACTCCTGGGTATTTATCCTAGAAAACAAAAACACTAATTCAAAAGATTTATGCACTCCAATGTTCACTGAAGAATTATTTATAATTTGCAATTGCCAAGATATGGAAGCATCCTGAGTGAATGGATAAAGAATATGTGATATATACATACATATACACACACAATGAATATTAGCCATAAAAAAGAATGAAATCTTGCATTTTGAGATATGGATGGGCCTAAGGGGTATTCTGCTAAGTGAAATAAGTCAGACAGAGAAAGACAAATACTGTATGTTTTCACTTATATGTGGAATCTAAAAAACCAAACAAACAAAACTGAAATGGACTCACAGATACAGAGAACAATCTAGTGATTGCCAGAGGGAAGGGCAATGGAGGGGATGGGAGAAATAGGTAAAGGATATTTGAGGTACAAATTACCAGTTATAAAATAAATAAGTCACAGGGATGTAATGTACTGCACAGAGATTATAGTCAATAATATTGTAATGGTGGTACATAATCTATAAAAATATCAAATCACTAAGTTTCACACCTGTAACTAATATTATAACTGCACTATACTTCAATTATAATTATACTTTAGTTATACTTGATGAACGACCTGAAGTTCAGGTTGATGAGCCATGGCCAATGCTCCACTCCACCATCGTTTGCTGTCCCACATTGCCTCAACGTGGCCCTCATGCCTAGGGGCTGCTCTAACCTTCTGTGCCTTTACATTTACCTAGTTCAAAGCCCATGAACACCATTCTCGTTTGGTCTTCCCAGCACTCAGTGAATGAGACAGGGCAGAGATGGTTACTACACAGAAGCTTAGGTGCAGAGAGGTTAAGAGGCTTGCCTAGGGTCACCAAGAATGGGGACAAGAAGCCAGGTTTTGTGATACCCAGTTCAGTACTCCTACCACCTTATCCCTGATATCCTTAGGAGCAGGCTTCATTGATATGGGCTACAGATTTTTATTTTCCTGAATTTTTTTTAATTGAAGCATAGTTGATTTACAATGTTGTATTAATTACTGTTGTATAGATTCCTAATCACTTAGCAAAACCCTGGGGGTGATTGCTTAGACTCATTACGGTGAATAAACCTAGATACTTAGGGAAGAATTTAATGTTTTCCAGAAGATACAGACATTGTTTGAGTTCAAAGTACTTCCATTTTCTGTTCAGTTTCACAATAAATTCTGGGAAAACTAAGTAGGTCTTTACCCAGATGTAAAGGGGCCTGTTCAGGCTCTATTTGCTTAGTGAAATCCATTTTCCAGAACTTTCAGCAGTTCTGTACATGATACAGTGAAAGAGTCTTGGATTAGGGAATCAAGTGCACTCTGATTTGAATCCCAGTGCTACCGTTCACTCAACTCTGTGATCCTAGGCATTTCTCTTAATTTCTCAGAGCCTCAGATGGCTTATCTATAAGAATCGAGATTATAGCACCTTCATGGGTGGTATTGGTCAGGGCCTTTCTGCACAGCTCAGGAGATGCCCTTCATATTAGACTATTATAAACACAGTGCTCACTGAAGTTGTACATCACAGTGCCCCCAGCTTATGATGAAATTGAATGAAATAACCTCTAGTGTGCTTAATGCATTTTTATTTTCATTTCCTTAATTGGTCACATATCTGCTATTTTATCAGGAGTCCCCATCTTCCACCGTGAGGTGAGTCAGTTTCCTGCCACTTGCTAGTACTCATGCAGAACTCCCTAAACCTGAATGTTATATTGTGAAGCTGACCCTTGGCTTTCTTCTCATGCAGGAGTCTAGCACCAGAGCCCTTAGAGCAGTGGTCCCTGACCTTTTGGGTACCAGGGACCGGTTTCGTGGAAGACAATGTTTCCATGGATGGGAGGGGGAGGGCGGGGTGTGGGGGGATGGTTGGTTCAGGCGGTAATGCGAGCCACGGGGAGCAACGGGGAGCAGCAGATGAAGTTTCGCTCGCTTGCCCGCCACTCGCCTCCTGCTGTGTGGCCGGTTCCTAGTAGCGGTCCTTGGCCCGGGGGTTGGGGACCCCTGCCTCAGAGAGATGCATCACAAATCTATGACACTGTCTATGGCGAGAGGTCTCTTTCTGGCAATTTTAAAAGGAGGCTGGGTCTTTTTAGGGAGTTTGGCTTCTTGTGATGTAGACCCCTCAGCCTGCTCTGCCTTTTTCTTTTAGTTTTTCAAGCATGTATCCCTTCCCTGAACAAATAGTGTAAGGCCCTACAAACCGAATGTGTAAAATGTGATTCCTGACCTCAAGAAGCTCAGAGAGCAGTCAGGGAGCTGGACCAAGACAACAGGAAACTAAGGTTCAGGGAGTACAAAGGAGTGGTGGGCGAGTCCATAAAGTGCTCACAGCTCAGAGAGGAAGACGGGAGTGTCTGAGCACTACTTTCTACATTTCAAGCCCAAACTGAGGGTGTTTTTTTTTTTTTTTTAAGACTTGCTGAAGGTTGCAGACCTGGTGGGAGATAGACCTGGACTGGAATTCAATTCTTGTCACTCTAAAGCCATTGCTCAGCCCATCATTACTTTTAGATATTCTTTACATCATTTTCTGCCTTGTCTCACTTTTTTTTTTTTTTTTAGGCCTGTTTTCCTGCTCAGGACAGCGTGGCTTCCTTGAACATGTCTTTCATTATGATTCACACCAGCTTGAAGAAAAAGTTCAGCTGCTGTGTGCTGGCCTTTCTCCTGTTTGCAATCATCTGTGTATGGAAGGAAAAGAAGAAAGGGAGTTACTATGAGTCCCTTAAACTGCAAACCAAGGAATTCCAGGTGTTGAGGTCTGGTTCCCAGTCTGTGTCTTCAAGCGGCACCCACAACCCCCAGAGGGGCAGCCAGGCCCTCAGTGGTCCCAAGGCCAAGCCGGAGGCTACCTTCCAGGTGTGGAACAAGGACAGCTCCACCAAAAACCTTATCCCCAGGCTGCAAAAGATCTGGAAGAATTATCTGAGCATGAACAAGTACAAAGTGTCCTACAAGGGGCCAGGGCCTGGTGTTAAGTTCAGTGCAGAGGACCTGCTTTGCCATCTTCGGGACCACGTGAACGTTTCAATGGTAGAGGCCACAGATTTTCCCTTCAACACCTCTGAATGGGAGGGTTACCTGCCTAAGGAGAACATTAGGACCAAGGCTGGGCCGTGGGGCAGGTGTGCTGTCGTCTCATCTGCGGGATCTCTGAAGTCCTCCCAACTGGGTCAAGAAATAGGTGGGTTCTGGGGTGTTAAGACTGTTATCTGAGCAGCCAGTGCTCACTCACGTGGAGCATCTGGGCATGTGGACAGTACTGGAGACTAGGAGTCCCAGTATGGCTCCATGGACTGGCGGAGCGGGCCCAGATCAGTGTTACTCAACTGTCCTTCGTGAGTTAGAGGTGGCACGAGGGCAGTGGAGAGGGTGGGGATCCAGTCTTCCAGCACCTTTATCAACTAGGATGGCTTTATTTTGATCTGTCTTAAATATTGGTGTTCCACAGAAGATTTTGTTTGAAAAGAAAGTTCCGCTGCTACCAATAAGCAAAACACTACATTGACATTTAAAAATATTTAAAGCATAGATCTCTACTTTTCCTTCAGGTCCTGAAATTCTGTAATTTACTGATTAATTAGCGACCAATTGTCTCTTCTGGCCTCAACTACCTGGGTAATTTTTAGTTTTTCTCTTTGAAAAGAATTAATTGGGGACTCTGGACCAACTTCAGGAAGGTCCACGAATCCCTAAAATCACGTGCAAAAATATGTGCCGATTAGGAGTGTATAACGTGTGTGTATGTGTAAATCAGTGTGCATTTTTCCAAAGAGAGTGTCCATAGCTTTCGGTTGTGACCCAAAAAAGGTTAAAAATCACGGGTCAGAATATATCAATTTGCTTTTCTTGAAATTCTTCACAGTTAATAAAGATTTAGGGATAAATTAGGAGCTTGGGATTAACATATACACGCTATTATATATAAAACAGATAACCAACAAGGACCTCCTGTATAGCACAGGGAACTATACTAAATATTTTGTAATAACCTATAAGGGAAAAGAATATGAAAAAGATTCACTGAATCACTGTGCTCTACACCTGAAACGAACACAACATTGTAAATCAACTACAGTAAAAATAAACAAAAGAAAAGACAGAAAGTTTATCCAGATTTGTAAACATGTGTACAACACAGAGCTATGGATTTGCCTAAAGCTCCTTAGTTCCCTTATTTTGAGAGAATGTGTTTTCCTTGACTGCGAAATGAATCAGGCTAAAGAAAGCAAAGCATAGGAAGCCTAGCTCTTCTGTCAGGCTCTGGAAGGTACTGGAGCAGGTGAGGTCATGTGTCTCCTTTTTTATATCCTTCATCTGACTGCCAGGAAAAATGGTCTGAAACCAAGCACAGGCTCTCAAAAGAAGAAAAGGAGAAGCAAATTGGATTCTCTAGAGCAGGAAGAAGTGGTGAGATCATATTTCATAACTCTCCAAATAGGCAGCACTTTGGAAGAAAAGCTGCCAAGATAACCAGTCCCACCCCAACTTCTGCTTCTGCTTTTGCTCTTTTGGTTTCTTTTGGACTTCGTTTCCTAGAAACTAAATGTAATTGGTTTTTGTTCATCCATAATGGAACTACATTTCTTTCTTTCTCCCCAAGTCATTATAGTCTCTGCCTGGCCGGAATCGTGCTGCAGCTTCAGGCAGAGCTTAATACTCCCATGAATTGGAACTATCGTCTTTATTTTTACGCACTCCATAAAACGTTGGAGTTTTATGGATTTAACTAAACATTAATTAAAATAACCTTTCTCTATAGACTGGAGTTATAATTTCAAATATGTATTTCCATGGAAGTATTTTGGTCCTGAGATCTAACAAAAATTGCATGCTACACTTCAAATGTTCTGCCTTTTATAGGGTTATTTCCTTTGGGCATTTAGTCTTAACAAAAATTTTAAGGAATTCATTCATGTATTCTTTTATTCAGCCATGGACTCATCAACAATACCAAAGAGGAACTTAGAATACAAAGAGGAGAGGGAAAGGAAAGTCCCTTTGTTAAAGGCCTCTGAGCTCCACAGGCCCCAGCCTTCCCACTACACCTGGAATTTGTCCAGCTTAGTCCCAACTGTTGAACATATCAAATGGTTTCAAACTGTTTGCTCTTATAAATAGTACTGCTAAGGAGGTTTCGGGGAAGTGACTACTACTGCCCTCCAAAGGGGAAATATCCTCAGGAGTGGCGGTAGAAGACCAAAGTGAGATATGTTTTATGGCTCTTTTTTTTTTGGTCCATTACAAAATTGTTTACCAGAGGGACTGTAACAATGTGTTGTGTCTCCGGCAGCCCCACAAACCAGCCGATGGTGGGCACAGTCATTTTCAATTGTTTTTGATACGCATACATGTAAAGTATCTTAGGTTTGTTTGACTATTCATTTCAAGCAGTAGCACATTTTAAAAATATTAGAATTAATAGGAGTAACATGTATGGTGTACCTGCTGTGTGCATAACAAGCCTTGCTCTTTTAATCCTCCCAGTAATCCCACGCGGTAGGTACGATTATTGCTCCCATTTTACTCAGGAGCTAAGTGCGGACACTCAGAGAGGTTACGCAGCTGGTTAACGGTAGACTGGGACTTGAAACCGGGGTGTTTGAGTCCAAGGGGCCCACACTTAGCCTCATCTCTGCCCTTGCGCCTCATGGTGATTGTAGCTTTATACTAATGAATGAATCCCTTTCCAGGTTAAAATAATCCCTTGATACTCTTCCTGACTTGCTCCCCTGGAAGAGAGGAGAAGAGCGTTCTGAACTGAGGCAAAAGCAAGAAGCAAAGGCTGCACGGAAAAACGTGCAGAGTATGTTTAAGCATCACAGATAATCCCGTTTGCCTGGGCCGTAGGGCCCCACAAGGTGAAGAGGGCTGAGCAATGAGGTCAGAAAGGTAGCCGGGGGTAAGTTCTTAGAGAACGCTGATGGTCTTAAGGACTGTGGATTTCATTCTTTAAGCCACGAAGAGCCCTAGAAGGTGTTTGAGCAAGCGAGTGATGGGATCATGTGTGTTTTGGAGAGACTTCTCATTTCTCTGAGTCCCCTTCTCCATGGGGACTGCTGTACAGCCTCTCTGCTGTTAGGGACTATCGTCATATCCAAGTGAGAAGCGCCAGGCCTGTTGAACGGTGGTAGTGGAGGTGGGTTGAAATGGTCTGACATGAGAGGCAGCATGAGGTAGAAGAGACAGAACTTGGTTCTCACTAGAAATGACCTCGAGTGAGAGGCAGGAGCCAGGGTCTCTGGCTTGGGAGCAGGCTCCTGGAGGAGGACAGGTTCCATCTTGGATGTGCTGAGTCTGAAGTGTTTGTGAATTTCCCTTCATAGATGCAGTTGGGTATTTTCTTCCAGGAAAAAGTGTCAAGGTGGGAGATCAGATTTAGGAGTCATTTGTATCAAGGTGATAGTTGTAGTCCAGGAAAGAGGACTGATGAGAAAACCTAGAAAAAAAGTTTACATTTGAAGGACAAGGAGAGAACAGGGACAAGATAGATAGATAGATAGATAGATACAAATTCTGAAGGGCCAGTGAGAAGGGCTGGAAGAGAAGTAAGCATGTACCTACCATATGATGGAAGGCAAGGGTGGGGGATGGAATTTGGGCATATCTGGGGGTAGATGGAGTTCTTGGGCAGAGTGAAGACTGGGTTGAGCAGCTCAGAGAGCATGATTGTTTATATCAGGGGTGAGCAAACTTTTCCTATAAAGGGCCAGAGAGTAAATATTTTTTCTTTTGAGGACATACAGTGTCTCTTACAATGACTCTGCTATTTTAGTGTAAAATCGACCCTAGACAGTAATAAATGAATGTACCTAAGTTCCAATAAAACTTTATTTACAAAAACAAGGCAGGTCAGATTTGGCCTGTGGGCCATAGTTTGCCAAACCTGATCTGTATCATATCTAGTTTTCCTGACCAGAATCAGAATGTAGTCTTTCATACATGGTTATGTGATTCATTAAGCTGACTGGAAAATATAAGAAACGTTTGGTCCAAATAATGATAAAATTTCTTTCACCACAATTTCTAGCTATTTAGAGTTCTTATACCTGGACACAGTAGATTTTGATGTATTTATGAATTTACTAACAAGCTGATTCTATTGAATTTTCTAGGCATGCAGTTATATCATGTGCATATCGTGGTGCATTTATTTCTTCCTTTTCTAATTTGCATCTTTTTCTGCTAATTCTAAGTTACAGAGAAGTGGAGGCCCCTGTTTTCTACAGGCTTCCCCCTTCAAGGCTTGTTTTCTGGGATCCCAGTAGCTGTGGATTTTTCCTAGGGATTTCCTGGAGACCTATTTGAGGTTGAAAGTCTTAGTTTTCAGTAGCAACAGCAAAGGACAGTTCGGCAAACAAGGATCTGATCCCTTTTTTTATAAGCTCAAATTTAGTGGTCTGTTTTAAAGTTCTCTTCTTTGATTTAAAAATCTTAGAATAAAATCCAAACTTCATACCTGGCCTCCACAGCCTGCATGATCTGCTTCCTGCCAACCTCTTTCATTGCACTTTTTATTTTTTCTTTCCTTCACTCACTTGTCCCCAGCCAAGTCCTTACCCTCCTTGGGGTCTTGACACTGCTGTGTCCTTTGGCTGGAATTTACTTTCCTGGGCCCTTCCTATGCCCTGTGAGTCTCAGCTCAGACGCAGTCCCTGAACAATCCCTCTATCTAAAGGAGATTCCCTCGGGGTCTCTGTTACACAGCTCAGTTTATTCGTGTCATAGTATTTTTTGTTAATTTTTATTTTTTTATGGAGGTATAGTTGATTTACAATGTTTCAGATGTACAGCAAAGTGAGTCAGTTATACGTGTGTGTGTATATATATGTGTGTGTGTGTATGTGTATTCTTTTTCAGATTCTTTTCCATTATAGGTTATTATTTTGTGCCATAGCGTTAATCACAATCTGTAATTATCTCGAATGTGGGTTGTTGTGCTTATCTATTGTCTGCCTCCTTGCAGTAGATCTTGAGGTCTCTAAGGGCAAGGACCTTGATTTCATGCTCACAACCATTGTCTCCAGCACCTAGAACTGTGTCTGGCAGAGAGTACGAGCTTTATCAGTATTTATTGAAGGAATAAAAGCATTCTCCTTTCTCATGGTCAACACCAAGGACCTATCTCAAGCCACCTGTGCTGGGCGTTCTCCATCTGTCCCCCGCAAATTCACTCTCCATGCTTTCCTATGACTCTGCCTGGGGAAATAGAAATTTGGACTGTGTCAACTGGATGTCCTTGCTCTCTGGCTTTGATTTGGGACTGGACAGTAGTAACGCTGGTACAGAACTGAGAAGAAGAAGGAGAGTGAGGCCAGGGTGTCTGTCCCCCTCCTCCCCGCCCTTGCAGAAGGAACCTGTAACCACAGGCTCCTTCTCTCCTTTGGCTGTAAGTTTCAGCCCCTTTCAGGCAGCCCTGTCTGTGTCTCCCCTTTTCCCTCCAGGCCTAGAAGTCAGAGGGGAGGAGGAGAGGCTGGGGTAATGATTCCCTTCGCAATTCCCACCAGGTGGGCTTCCTGGGGTGGGGGGGGGGTCTCTGCTCCTCCTGCTGCCTTAGGTGTAGGGGTGGGATTGGTTCCCTGCTGTGGCCAAGCCTGGGGTATGGTCCCTTTCCTTGTCCATCTCTACCTTGTTAAACTCGACCTACAACTTTGTAAATAGTCCTTTTATTTTAACTCTCAATGACTCCATTTGAGCTTGTCATTCTTGTCTACTGGGACTCTCAGGTTTATTCACCTGTGAAATGGGAAAATTGACCAAGTGGAGTTTCTGATAAATCAACATTTCTAGTGTGGTTACTACTGGTCACTTTTGAAATCAGTGACTGATTCTGACAAAACTTGTTGCAATCTGAGTTGTGTAAAGATAAACTTCCTGCTCGATTTGCAGTTCTGTGTGCCTGTCCTGTTATCTGATAATGTTTGGACTATGGGCATCTCATGTAACTTTTAAACGATTTTGATAAAAATTTTGTCCTGGGATTGAGGATAGGGTTGTTTTTGTGAATGAGATGTCTAGATTCCTGAGGTTTGGTATATACGTTAGAATTGAAATAAAGAGGGAGGCCTTCTTCCCTTAATTCTTTGGGTATTTTCCGTTAGGTCCTCTTACATTGAGCCAAAATCCACTCCTACCCCTCTTCTCCTGATGCCACCTTTGTGCATGAAGAACCGCCCAAAATAAGCCCGCACAGAGAGAAACAGAACAACAGAGGTTTGGGCTGACCTCCAAATCTGGTGCAGATTTCAGTGGTGAACCGAAGTTTGTTTGATCAAATAAGCTTGAGATGAGCTCTCACAGGCTCACAGAGGCTCCGGGTTAGGATGGATCTTAGAAGTCATCAGTTCCCTCCCCCATCAGATTGGTCATTGCCAGGCAGAGAATCTTCTCCAAGTCTTCCAAACCCTGCTTAAACAGCTAGAAGGACAGAGAACCAGAGCTGGGGAGTGAGTGGATCTTTAAAAAGATGGTCTGTTTGATCTTGGCTGGATTTAAGACATTATTTTTGACAAAGCACTTTTTAAATTTTTAATAGAAAATACGGGGTTCAGTTTAGCTCTATGACCTCTTTTCCACCTCTGCCACCACCCAGGTTTGTGACCCTTCCTGGGGCTCGTGTTCCTAAATGGGACACTTCAGGAGCTGTCTTGGATGCCATAGTGAATCTCTTTCATTTGCTGTGCCCTGCAAGCTTTTCAGAATGCCATGGGGTGCTTTGCACTTGTGGGTTAGACCAAGCTTATGGTAGGATCTTCATTTTTCTGACAGGGATAGAAGTATGACCTACTGGTAATACCGAGAGGATCTGATTTGCTCCTTTGGTAACTGGAACAGTGATCCCACTATGAGTAGTGCACTGGCTCTGTGCACGCTGTCCCTGTGCCCGGGCACGCTGGCATCATCGAGTGGATTTCGGGAACACCACCCTACGGACCTCTTTAGCCTTCGCAGTGGTTGGGCAGAGAGTCGGCCGCCTCTGTCTGTGAACTTGACCTGATCGCACTGTGCAGATACGATCATTGTCCCCTGTGCACCAGGATGAGATAAAGATTAGGATGTATTATTCTCTTGCCGCGCCCTTCCTCCTGCCCCCTCTCCCTCCAGACTGCTCTCTGCATATTGCTGACGCTCACGTCGTCATCACTGCTGATGTGTTCTGTTTCCTTGTGGTTTATAGATGATCACGATGCAGTCCTGAGGTTTAATGGGGCACCCACAGCCAACTTCCAACAAGATGTGGGCACGAGAACCACCATTCGCCTGATGAACTCTCAGGTAAACTTTCTTCTGTGCAGAAGTATAGTGAGAGACGTTCCCTTCCTGACACAGTCATGGACGGTGCTGAGCAGGGTGCGGTGGTCAGTACAGAGACTCTGCAGTTAGCTTGCCTGCCATCAAAACCAGCTTTGCCTCTCTTAGCTAAAAGATCATGCCTAAGTTACTCATGCCTCTTCCTCACAGGGCTGTTGTGAGGAATACACGAGAAAATCCATGGGCTCTGAAGTAGAATGTATTTACTAGGAGCACATCAAAGCCACCGGCTTAATTAAGTCCCTTGCCCTTCCTGCATCCCGGATTCCTCATGGAGAAAGAGAAGACAGTGATTCCATGATCCAGCCTGGTACTGTGGTCATGGGAAAGCCCCTGTGGCATTAGTCTGCATTACTGGAGGTGTCCAGTGTCCAGAGAAAGCCGAGTTCTGCTGTCCCTGTGGCCGCAGGTCACATCCAGAGTGTTTCCCAAGGGACAACAGAGGATATCCAGGGAGAGAGAGGACTGTCGTGAAAAGTAAATAAAGCAATGAACGTGGGTGTGCTTTATATGCTGTAGAGCCTTATCCAAGTATTATAAGACAGCATCACAGTGTAATTTATGTGTAATACAGCATTACAATTCAGGTATTAACTCATGAATCCCCCTAGACTATTCATTTCCTGAAGTATTTCCAGGTAGCGTATGCTGATTTCTCTATACTAATGGGAACTTGAGAAGTACTCTCGCCACAAAGTTCTGCTAATGGATTGCATTAGTGGAAAAAAACTGGATTGCACATATATCAAAAATAGCACGATAGGGCTATAAACCCATTCACCTCACTCCCGACCACCAATGTTTGTCTTTTTTCTGAGTATACGTGTAAGCCTTGGGGGGTTTTATGTCAGTGTTTAGACTCTGTACACTTTCTAGGGCTCGTGGGTGTGGATTGGATCCTGGAAGTGACCCTAAGTGCCCTTTCAGCACCGTCCCAGCAGAATATGCATTTCTCCTCCCCTCTGCCAGGCCTCCACTTCCCTGTTTCTCTCAGCAATCTCTTCACTGCCTGACCTTCAGGAACTCACCATCTGGGCAGAAGCTGCTTCCTGCATGGCCTGCTTTCCATCTGAGGCCCACAGTCCTAGGAACCTTTTTATGATGGGACTTAACTCCTTTGCAAGAGGCCACCATCTTGTTTTCGATTCTTCTTCTAATACTTCTATTACTATTTGAATGATGATGTTGATGTTGTCACTTTCTAACATCGTAACGTCCTCCAGCAGCCTCTCTGTGCTTCTAATACCTGTTTCTGTTCAACCTTATGTTTGGGGTTTTTACATTACTTTTGTGATAAGCTATAAGAGGGCAGGTTAAAAGAAAGAGATTCGTCGGCAAGAGAGTCTCCGGAGCAAGTGGCGCTTGAGCTAGGCTTTGAGAGATGGGCAGGATCTAGAGAAACAGTACTAGGAAGGCATCCAAACAGTGGGATCGGCAGGACAGAGCTGCACAGGAGACGAGGGGGCCCTCAAACAGCCCTGGTAGCGTGGGGATGGGGTCTGGATTCGTGTTGCGCCACAGAGGGAGGTGAGGCTGGAGCTTCATGGCTGCTCAGACTCTGGCAAGTCTAGAAGATCAGGCAGAGGGGTTGGGATGAGCTTTCCCTTCTTTTTCTCCCGTCCCTTCTTGTGCCACAGTCACAGAAACCTGGAGCTGGAGGGCTCCCCAGGGAATGCTAATGCCTAACTTCTGCTTCTGTATAAGATGGTACCTAAATACCCAGGAGAAAGGTTTACTTACCCTTGCTTCCTAACACAAACAGGGACGGTGCTGCGCAGGGCGCAGTGGTGGACAGAGACTGCAGCTAGCCTGACTGCCGTCAAAACCAGCTCTGCCTCTCTTAGCTAAGCGATCATGCCTAAGCTCCTTATGCCTCTGTAAAGAGGGGAGAGGGGAGAATAACAGTACCTCCTCACAGGGTTGCTGTGGGGAATAAGTGAGAAGATCCATGCGAAGCATTTAGCGGCCGGCACTTACGCGTAAGTGTTACCTGCTCTGATATTTATGTGTGCGGAACTGAGGTGGGTGTCGGGGGTACGTTGGTGAGCGAAACAGACTCAGCCCTGTTCTCGTGATACCATCCAACAGTCATACAAACAAAGATAAAGTTACAACAGACAGCTACAAAGGAGAGGGTTAAGGTGCTACCAGAGCCCATAAAGGGGAATCTTCCCTAGGCAGGAAAGTCAGGAAGAAGTGAGGAGGTGATTCTTCACCGCGCCCGAGGAGTGAGGGTAGACGGCGAGAAGTGGGAGAAGAGGCAGCAGCGTGGGTGAGGCCTGTGTGGAAGGGAGCTGGGACGCACCAGGACCTGGGAAGAGGTGAGTCTGGGTGGTGGGGATGTAGAGAGGGACGAGGGTGAGGAGGAGCCAGGCCATGGTGCCTGTTTTCTTCTCTGAGGCATAGCCAGACTTGCATTTTGTAAACCCCTCTGGCTTCCACCTGGTCAGTGCAGTGGGTGCGGTGGATGGACAGACACACTTAGGGGCTCTTGCAGTCGTGTGGACTAGCAATGCTGGCAGTTACGCCACAGTGGAAATGAAGGGGACTGTGAGGAAAGAATGGATTGGAGAGCTACCCAGCGTGTGGTTGGGCGTGAGAGGTGAAGGGAGGGGGGCCACAGGTGCTCCTGGGTTTCCGGCTTGCGTAACTGGCCAGCTAGTCACTGAGACGGGAAGGAGTACTAGCAGATGTTTTGGGTTGTGAGGGGCGGGTAGGGTCAGAGAGGGGGTGCAGGGATCAAAAACGTGGTTCTGCCTATGGTTGATCTGAGCTGCCTTTTACGTGTCTGTGAAGAGAGGTCCAGTAGGCAGGTATAGAGATGGGACTGGAGTTCAGTGGAGAGGTCTGGGCTACAGATGAGGGTCTGTGAATCGTCTCTGTCTATGTGGCAGTGAAACAGTGGGACCAAATGAGGGCACTAGAGGGAGTATAGAGAGAGGAAAAATCCATGCAGGGGGTTTGGGTAATGAGAGCAGCGAGAAGGAGATCAGAGCCATCAGACACTGCTGAGAGGCCAATTTAGATGAAGATCGAAAAGCATCGTTCTCTCCTTAGCAAAATGGAGGCCACCGTTGGCCTCAGCGACAGCCGCTGGGGAGATCGGTGAAGCCAGATTGGAGAGTGTGGAGGAGTGGGGAGGGAGGAAAATGTGGAGAGTTCTTGCAAGAAGTCTGGCTCCGACGGGCAGAGAGAAATACGGCAATAGCTATAGAGAGTTGAGGGTTCCAGGGCCAGTTTTTGTTCTTTTCATTTTTTAGATTGCAGAGAATTGAGTATGTTTAAAAGTCAATGGGGGGCTTCCCTGGTGGCGCAGTGGTTGAGAGTCCGCCTGCCAATGCAGGGGACACGGGTTCGTGCCCCAGTCTGGAAAGAGCCCACATGCTGCGGAGCGGCTGGGCCCGTGAGCCGTGGCAGCTGAGCCTGCGCATCCGGAGCCTGTGCTCCGCAGAGGGAGAGGCCACAACAGTGAGAGGCCCGCGTACCGCAAAAAAAAAAAAAAAGTCAATGGGAAGACAGTCACAAAAGGACAATCACTATATGATTCCACTTATGTGAGGTCCCTGGAGTGGTCAAGCTCCTAGAGACAGGAAATAGAATGGTGGTTACCAGGGCCTGAGAGGAAAGAGGATGTAGAGTTTCAGTTTCAGAAGAAGATGAAAGAGTTCTAGAGATGGATGGTGGTGATGGTTGTATAACAGCATGAATGTACTTAATGCCACCGAACTGTACACTCCAAAATGGTTAAAAGAGTGCATTTTATGTTATACATATTTTGTCACACACACAAATTTAAGTCAATGAGGAGAAAACCAGTTGACAGAGAAACTGAATATACTTAAAAGAGGAGATAATTAAGTCAGTGGTGGGAGTGGTGGATCCAAAGCCTAGTGGAGGATTAACCCCAGCAGGAGGGGTCAGGAGGGGTCAGAAGGGAAGAAGGATGCAGGGGAGTAGCTGGAGGCCGTCTCTAGTGGAAGGATGACGGGGCTTCAATTTTCTCTGCAAAGTAGGGTACAGAGAAAAGGAGGCTTTTCGTAGGGAGGCTGAGGGGAAGAGAGGTCTCAGTAGAGGAGGTTTGAGCCAAGAAGGTTTGAAATTGTCATTGAGGAAAGAGTAAACCAGAGGAGTGGAGTAGGGTCTCCAGGCCATGCTAGCCGCTTCGAGGTTGGGGAGTGTGGATTCAGAGAGAAGTCCAGCTCTGTTTGCTCAGGGGTGGTATGATCGGCAGATCAGTAGGAAGCTGCAAGCAAGAGAGGGAGCACGGAGGAGGCCTGAAAATTCTCTTGGATTCGGGAGGCTGCTCCCTTCTCGGGCATCTCTTCCAGGTGTTTAGCGAAGAACTAACCCTCAATCCTCAAAGATTCTGAAACTTTAATTTCTAGCAATTGCTCTCCTGGGTATATATGCAAAGAAAACAAAAACAATGCTGAGAAAAGACACGTGCACCCCAATGTTCACTGCAGTACCATTTACAATAGCCAAGACATGGAAGAAACCCAAGTGTCCATCAGCAGATGAATGGATAAAGAAGATGTGGTGCATGTATACAATGGAATATTACTCAGCCGTAAAAAAGAATGAAATTTTGCCATTTGCAACAACATGGATGGACTTGGATGGTATTATGCTGAGTGAAATAAGTCAGAGAAAGATAAATATTGTAGGATATCACTTATATGTGGAATCTAAAACATAAAACAAACTAGTGAATGTAACAACAAAAACAGACTCACAGATACAAAGAACAAACTAGTGGTTACCAGTGGGGAGGGGCAAGATAGGGGCAGGGGATGAAGGGGTAGAAAACTACTAGGTACAAAGTAAAAAGCTACAAGGATATATTGTACAGCACAGGGAATTTATTTTATAAGAACTTTAAGTGGAGTATAACCTTTAAACATAGTCACTATATCGTGACTGAAACATATAATACTGTTCACCAACTATACCTCAATGAAAGAAAATAAAGCCAAGGTAAGGTTGCCTGGGAATTAAGAGACAGACCTTGATCAGATTTCTCCCTCAGTACCTAACTGCATGAGTGACTTGAGCAAGTCGCCTTATCTTTCTGAGCCTCAGTTCCCTTATTTGTAAAGGGAAATAAGAAAAGTTGCCCTGCTGGATCTTTGAAGGATCCAGTGAGATTACTGAGCGTGGAGCATGTCACTCAGAGGCCCTCATGCTGAAGCAAAGGCTGTGTAAAGGGTGGCCTTTGTCACTAGTGCAGCGTGAAGGCCTGCCTGTGTCTGCTGGGCAGTCACCGTGCCCTCCCATTTCCCAGGCAAGTGGGCATCTTGGCTCCCAGCAGGGATATCAGCCAGCTTGGGGACGCTTCAGAGGTGCCCAGCAGAAGGGAGAAAATTAAAGGATAATTTTCAGGAAAAAGTAAGTTCATGACTATCATACAGATAGTGTCTATTTTATTCATATGAGGAGGGAACCAGGCAGATGTTATAACCGGTTCAGAGGAGAAGTCAAAACAGTACAAAATCTGAATAAAGGAATGCAACTGTTTTTTGTCACGAGGTGGGCAGGAGGAAGAGGGAATTTAACTGAAACTCTACTGGGCAAGGTTGAATAAGCGTGTCTGTAGTTCACTACAACTTACAAAGCGCTGCAAAACAGCTCTCACAGGATTAGAATCTGATAAAGAGGAAGGGAATGCTGCAGACAATGCATAGTTTTCCACTGAGGTACAGCCTTTTTTCCTGTACTTCTGGATGGCTGTGGTCCCTTTGCCAGGGCTGAGAGGGGGTGGCTGACTTCCCAGGGTGCCCAATCCACTCTCAAGAAAGCCCTTCCCATCCTCTTCAGGCATGCTGACCCTCCTTCCTCTCTTCCTGTAAGTGGCACTAAACATCAAGCCTGTTGCTTTAACACTGGTCACGGGCAGCCGCGTGACCTTGCTCCTTGTGATACTGACATGTGACTGATGCCCTTCTATTACGGCCCTTTCTCATATTGGTATCCTAGGAAGCTGGCAGTCTGTCTCCTCTATCTTTTGTCCCAGTTGGTTATCCCAGCTGTTTTGTGTCTGTTTCTGGGCAAACTGAGTCCCCACCATCGCACCCAGACAGCACCTGGCACCCCAAAGTTCCTGGGGGAATAGCTGTGGGTTTGGTAAATTGTGCCTTTGAGCAGCTCATTTTCTTCCCAGAGGGAGAGCTCCTCTGGACGGCAGCTGGGCCCGGTTTTGTTTGTTTAGCTCCCAGCCTCCTCACATGCAGAGGACAGCCTTTTGTGCATCTGGCCTGTGACAAAGCCATGGAAAACAAAGAGGTGGTTTCTAATTGAGAAGACGGCTTTTTAAAGAGAACGGTGTCATACCGTGAAGTTTCAGCAGCTGTATGCAGGCGTGTATGTGCCAGGTGTTGTTATGAGATTCCATAGGGAAACCACATAGAGCTAAATGCGGGTCTTCAAACAAATTCAATTGTGACTCTAAGTGTAAAGGTTTCGTGAGACTCAGCTGAGCCCCTGCTGGGCCCAGTGGCTTCCTTAGAAGCTCTTGTACAGGTTTGGGAAGAGAAAACCTACACCCTGTGCATAGTGATAGGTGGACTGGACTTCACCCAGGGCATTGCCAGATCACTTAATGGGGCTTATCTTGAGATATTAGCTGACGCCACTTACTAAATACTTCTGTTGTCTAAGGGCCATACCTGTCTTTATCACATTTCATGACAACTCCGTGAGGTGTGGCCACAAAACACCATTTTAGATAAAGACACTAAGGTTCAAAGAGTTGAAGCGAGTTGCTCAGGGTAGCACAGAAACTAAGCAGTAGAGGTGGATTTGGATCTAGGTTTGTTTGCCGGCGGTACATTAATTCCCCTGAGCTTTCTTTAAGCTCTTCTAGGTCGCTGATATTTTTCAGAAACAGAGAAGGGGCTCGACTTCATGATACTGGACACAGGGTGCCTTCTTATTCCAAACCTCTGGGTCATAAGTGGCTTTCAACGTGCCAGAGCTGCCCTTGGTCTTCTCTTCCCTGTGTAGCCCATACATCTGGTGTGCAGCCAGCTACCTAGATTCCATTCAGTCAATCGAATAAGCTCCCTTAAGACCCTGCCTAGTATGGGGGAAGAGCAGGAGAACGCGACGCTCTCCTCCTCAGAAGGGCTTCCGTTTAGTTGAAGAGAAGAAGACACACCCCGCTCTCCAACATACACACACACAGAGCCAGTAAAGGTGCAGTGCAGAAGCAGAGTATATTCTTTTTGCATGAGTTTGACTATTTTTTAGATACCTCATGTAAGTGGAATCGTGCAGTATTTGTCCTCTGTGTCTGGTTTACTTCACTCAGTATAATGTCCTCCAGGTTCATCCGTATTTGTCATATTTGGTAGAATTTCCTTCTTTTTTGATGCTGAGTAATATTCTATAGAAGCAGATTGTTGAATGGTGGTTGCCAGGGGCTGGGGTGAGGGACAGATGGGAAGTTGCTATTCAATGGGTATAAAGTTTCAATTGTGCAAGATAAATAAGTTCTCAGAGATCTGCTCTACCTTGTGCCGATAGTTACCAGTACTATATTTTGCACTTAAAAATTTGTTAAGAGGGTAGATCTCATGTTAAGTGTTCTTACTGCAACGAAAAAAAAGCAGGGCGTACTCCAGTGTGGGGCCGATACCCCCGGCCTGGAGTTCTTTGGCATGGAGTTCTTTCTGTGAGGGCACTACTGAATCTTAAAGGGAACATTCAAAACCTGTATTTAATTTGTGGAAAATAGCTATCTTTAAAATAACCTGCTATCTGACCTCACACCACATTTCGGCTCAGTCACCACGGACAACCAGTGCTTACATCAGAATCTCACTCAATCATCAAATGTCTACACTTTGAGGTCATTTGCTAGGAATTTTTGCGTCTATGTTCATGAGGGATATAGGTTTGTAATTTTCCTTTCTTGTTATGTCTGTCTGTATTTTTGATATCAGAGTAATGCTGTCATTGTAGAGTGAGCTGGGAATTGTTCGTGTAAAATTTTCTGGAAGGGTTTGTGTAGAACTGGTATTACTTTTCTCCTGAGTGTTTGGTAGAGTTCACCAGTAAAGTCATCTGGGCCTAGAATTTACCTTGTGGGAAGGTTTTTAGCTACAAATTCAACTTCTTTAATAGACACAGGGTTATTCATGTCACTTGTTTCTTCTTCCCGAGCTTTGTTAGTCTGTATCTTTCAAGAAATTTGTTCATTTCTTCTACATTATCGACTTTGTTAGCATAAAGTTGTTCATAATATTTCCTCATTATCCTTCTAATATCTGTGGAATGAGATGTGATGTCTGAAGTGACATGACGTCCTTTAAGGTGATCCAAATGGTATTGGAAATCCCAGAGCCGAAAAGGACTTCGGAGATCAACTAGCCATTCATTCATTTCAGAATGAATTACTGATCACCTGCTCCATGCCAGACTTTGTAAACAGGGCTAGAACTCAGCTGCTAACAACAGCAGCAAAACAGAAACAGACATGCTCCCGGCCCTTGTGAAGCCCAGGGTCTTGCCTGATTGTTTCATTTTACAAATGAGATAACTGAGGCCTGAGAGGAGAAGGTGAGCTGTACAGTTGCACAGAGGACAATGGCAGGCCCACGTAGGCTGAAGTCTTCCTAACGGCCTGTCCAGGGCTCTTTCCTGGCTCTCTGGTGACACGTTCTAAGTCCATGTTTTCTCACTCCCATCATATAATTTATCCATCTCATTTATCGCCTAGCTCTCCCACTATGAGAGGAGGCATTTTTGGCCTGTTTTGTTCATTGATGCCCAAGTGCCCAGGATAGTGCCCATTACGTAGTAGATGTACAAGAAATATTTGTTGAATGAAGTATAGTCCAAAGAACCTTCTGCTTACTCAGTGGATTGCCTCCAAACTTCCTCGTTTTTTTAAACTTTTTATTTGAAAATACTTGAAAACTTCCAGAAAAGTTGCAATAATATGACAAATACAAAGAATGCCTATATACCATTTATCCAGATTCACTTATTTTTTCATTTTACCCCATTGCTATATCATCTGGCCTATCCATCTTTCATAATATTTTTTTTTCATTTGAGAGTAAGTTGTATACATTGCAGACATCAAGCCCTAAATATATGTTACAGACCGAAAGTTTACAGCTCTCCCACAAATTTGTATGTTGAAGCCTTAACTATCCAATATGATAGTATTTGGAGGGAGGTGGGGCTTTTGGGAGAGAATTATGCTTAGATGAGGTCCTGAGGGTGGCGCCCCCATGATGAAGGGATTAGGATCCTTATAAGAGGAGGAAGAGGGACCAGAGCTCGCTCTCTCTCTGCCATGTAAGGACACAGTGAGAAGGTGGCCATCTGCAAGCCCTCACCAGGAACCAAATCTGCTGGCACCTTGACCTTGGACTTCCCAGCCTCCAGAACTATGAGAAATAAATATCTGTTGTTTAAGCTACCCAGTCTATGGTATTTTGTTATCACAACCTGAGCAGACTATGATTTTTTGGTGCCGAGAAACAGAGTGCTGCTGTAACAAATACCTGAAAGTGTGCAAGTGGCTTTGGAACTGGGAAACTGGTAGAAGCTGGAGGAGTTCTGAAGGGCACGCTAGAAATACAGACAGAGGGAAATTCTGGTGAGGACTCAGAAGGAAAAGAGGAGAGCTGGAGAGAACGCCTTTTTTCTTTTGCAGTACGCGGGCCTGTCACTGCCGTGACCTCTCCTGTTGTGGAGCACAGGCTCCGGACGCGCAGGCTCAGCGGCCATGGCTCACGGGCCTAGCTGCTCCACAGCATGTGGGATCTTCCCGGACCGGGGCACGAACTCGTGTCCCCTGCATCGGCAGGCGGACTCTCAACCACTGCACCACCTGGGAAGCCCGAGAACGCCTCTTTTTAGAGAAGACAAATAATCATGAACAGAACGTTGGCAGAAATATGGATGATAAAGGCCATTCTGGTGTGGTCTCTCAGATGGAAATAACACGAGGAACATGTTATTGACCAGTGGAGAACAAGTGATCCTTGTTATAAAGTGGCAGAGGACTTGGCTGAACTGTGTTCTAATGTTTTCTTCACTTGTGAGTGAAGAAACTGGATATTTAGCTGAGGCAATTTTTAGAAATTGCCTTAGGGAAAGCACTGAAGGAGCGGCTTGGTTCCTCATGACTGCTTTTAGTAAAATGTGAGAGGAGAGAAATGAATTGAAGAAGGAATTGTTTAGCAAAAAGGAAACAGAACTTAAAGATTTGGAAAATTCTCAGCTTATCTATATTGCAAAAAATGAGAAAGCTTGTTCTGAAAAAAACAGTAAGAGGATGGCCCAACAAGCATTTGATAAAAAGGTCAGTGTGGGAGTGAACCACAGACCTAACCAGCCACCCCAGCAGAAACACTGCTAGTGTGAACTGAACGAGTGTGGATACAGGACAAAATGAGGCAGGCTGTCAGACTTAGATTCTACAGGACCAAACTATAGAGCTCTTTGCCCGCAAACATATACCATTCTTCAAGACAAGGGAAGAATGAACCCAATGGTGATTCAGAGACCATCAGGGCTGCCTCCTTGGTTTCAAAGGGGGCAGGGCGCTGCCTTGACCTCAGTAGGCCATATGGCAGCTGCCCAGGGCCTTGGAGGAGTGACTCCTACCCAGCAGAGCCACACAGGTGGGACTGATGCCCCCCCCCCACATCTATAAGGCAGAGCATCAAACCAGAGAGGATTATTCTCAAGCCTTAAGATCTAATGGTATGTACTTTGCTAGGCTTAGACTTTCTTGGAACCTGTCACTTCTTTCTTCCTTCTAATTTCTCCCTTTTGGAATGAGAATCTCTACTCTATGCCTGTTCTACCACTGTATTTAGGAAGCACATAATTTTCCAGTTTCACAGGTTCACAGCAGGAGAAGAGTTTTACTTCAGGTTGAATCATTTTGCTCTCTTCTGGTTTAGATAATATTTAGATAAGACTTTGGACTTCAGCCTTTAGAGTTGATACTGGAATGAGTTAAAACTTTTGGGGATGTTGGGGTAGAATTAATGTGTTTTGTATGTGAGAAGGACATGATTTGGAGGGATACAGGGGTAGAACGTTATGGACTGAATGTTTCTCCCCCAAATTCATATGTTGAAGTTCTAACCCCCAATGTGATGGTATTTGGAGATGGGGCATATGGGAAATAATTAGGTATAGAAGAGGTCTTGAGGGAGGGGCTTCCATGATGGGATTGCTGTCCTCATAAAAAAAAAAAAAAGGAGAGAGACTAGAGCTTGCTCTCTTTTTTACCATGTGAGGACACAGGGAGAAAGCAGCCATATGCAAGCCAGGAAGTGGGCCCTCACCTGGTAACTGGATCTGCTGGTACCTTGATCTTGGACTTCCCAGCCTCCAGAGCTGTGAGAAATAAATGTCTGTTGTTTAAGGCATCCAGTCTGTGGTATTTTGTTATAGTTGACTGAACTGACCAAGATAATACTTTAATGTGGACATCCTAAGAATATGTCTTATGTAACCAAACTACAGTTATCAACTTCATACATTTACACTGATACCATACTTTAATCTGGCTGCATTGCAGTTTTGTTAATTGACCCAATAATGTCTTTTATGGCATATTTTTTCTTCTAGTACAAGATCCAGATTAGGATCACGTGTTGCATCTAGTTGTTATGCCTCTTTAGTCTCCTTCAACCTAGAACATTTCCATATCCTCTGTCGTTTAAGACACAGACATTTTTGAAGAATAAAGTCCTTCTTTAAAGTTTTTTAAAATTTAGGGTTTATCTGATGCTTTCTCAATATTAAATTCAGTTTCTGCATTCCTGGCTGGAAAACTACACAAATGACACTGTATCCTCCTAAGAGCATCATATCAGGAGGCATCCAATGTCCATCTGCCCTTCAGCTTGGATATGGTGTTGTTTGATTTGGCCACTGTATAATTACATTTTTCCCTTGCAGTCTGTGAGTGAACACTTTTAATACTGTGCCATTATTCTGCTCCAGATCAAAATTCCCTCCTACGTTTAACATTCATTGATCACTTTTGCCTGAGCCAGTCTTTACTATGATGGCTGAAAAATGATGGGTCTTTTAACTTAAGCTCTCCCTTCTCCATGTCATCCAGCTGGCACTCAGAATTTTATTATAAGCAAGAAGCCTCCCTTCTCCTCCTCCATTTATTTCCTTCCTCCCTCCCTCCTTTCCTCCCTCCCTTTCTTCCTTCTTTCTTTTCTTTTTGTATTTGTTATTGGTAAGAACTCAGAGATTCCTATATTTTCAATGGTTTCTAATTCATTATGGTTCTGAACTACTTAGGTGTTCAACTTGTCCCAGATCTGGCTAGTGGGAGTTCCTTCAAGTTGGCTCTTGTTTCCCCATGACATGCATGCCCTCATCATTTTTTAAAATACTTCTATACTTTCTGGCATAACAAGATGTTCCAGTTCATTTTGTAACCTATCTGTTGGGTTTTTAATATTTCATCTTTATTAATGTTATCCTGAATGCGCACACAAAGTGTTCTGGCTCAGAGACAGATTTCTTATTTAAATACCTTAGAGTAAGAAGTGCATTAGTCTCCGCTTATGTTCTTATTCCTAGTGCAGTGCAATAAGAGCCAGGCCAATTATCCTACATGAGTAGCCAGGTACCCTATAAGCAAGGGACAAAAAATAAGTCATTTTTTGTCCCTTGCTTATAAAAGGCAGGAGGTAGCTGAAAAAGAGTCCCCTTCTTACTCCAGCCCTTTGGAATATAAATAAACTTACCTAGAGCTGTCCCTAAGTTCCTGGGCCCCTTCCTCCTGCCCCGGTCTTCCTGGTCTCTTAGAGTATCTTTGTATTAACCTAGAGATATAGTCTGAGCTATAACCATTTAGCTTCTTGGGGGAGGTAAGCGAAGTTTTACTATGTTTTGAGTCAGAGAAGAGCAATTAACTAGACAAATAGCTATCGATTTTATTCTCATTGTTTATAAAGAGTCTCAGGAGCCTGGGGCTTTTTGCAGGAGTGCCGAGAGATCCTGGGAAGTTTTATTTCCCCATACTATCCTACCCTACTTCTGGGATATGCCAGTTTTTCCCAAGGAGCCCTGGTTCCTTTAAGTGAAAAATGGTATTAGAGACCAAGATCTAGGTACTAGATATGTTCATGCCTAACGAGGTTGTCTTTGCTTCTTGGCCCTTTCAGCAGGTAGAGGAAATATATGCATGTACACACACAATACTCATACATGTGTATTCATTCATTTACACATATGCATACGTGTGTGTATACACACCTACACAGACACATGTATATACATGCAAAGATACCTATTTTAGAAATAACAGACTTAAATTGATACCTCAGTCTTTCCATATGAAGGTATTCCTTGCCTTCCCCATTGTGTATTTGTAACCCCCCCCTTCTTTCAAAGTGAGAATCCCCCTTCTAACAACATCAGCACACTGATTTATTTGCTCATATCTATAGTACATCGAAAGTAATTTGAAAATTGTTTTGCATATCTCTACATAAAACCTATCAAAGTTTAGGATTTGTTTGCAATTCTCTTTCACACCCTGCCCAAGACTGAGGGGATATGGCCAAATAATGAGGTAACCCTAAGTTACCTCGATTAGTCCTTCTGTTTCTCTTCACTTCGATTATGGATTCATTTGAAATTCAACTGTATTCATTTTGTTCCAGTTCTAGGTTTTCCTTTTCCTTACTTAAAAAAAAAAAATACACAGAATATTAACATGCTTCCAAAATTCAAAACTATCCAAAAAGGTATCCAAAAAGGTGAGTGTTACTCACGCCTGAATTCCTTCCACCCTGTTTCACCACCACGCTTTGTAGGTAACTGACTACTGTTGTGTGATTTATACTTCTGTGTTTCTATTTGTAAAGACAAATATATATATAAATATATGTATGTTTTAGTTCACCTCACTCCTTACAAAAATGTAGTAGACGATATATGCTCTTTTACACTCTGCCTTTTCCCAGTACCTTCTGGAAACTACTCCGTATCAGTTCATAGAAATCTTCCTCACTCTTTGTTGCAGCTGCATAGTACTCCTTTGTGGGGGAGCTTCACAGCTTATTCTTTCAATCTCCTTTGCTTGACCATTTAAGTACTTTCCAACATTTACTTCCTCTAATATATTATGGTTCTTTGGATGACCTTTCCTGTGATTCCAGGTAGAATTACGGGCCTCTCTGATTTGGGGCTTATGGTGAGTTTCAATTTGTGGTGCCCTTCTGTTTAGCACTTCCCTGTCCGGGTCCAGTTTACAATGGTCAGGTCTTCCCTTAAGGCCCAGAGCCTTCATATCATTTTTCAGGTCTACGGAAGACCTTGAAGACCTCTTTGTCTTCCTAGAGCACTAGCTAGCTTTGCAACTGTGGCAAATTTGCAAATCTGGCGGCCAGAACACAAACTTTATTTTATCGTCCCTTAACATTTTTGAAAGATTGCCTAGTACAGTGGGAGGTCAGACATACCTTGATTTGCAACCCAGCTCCATCCCTTCCTAGCTGTGTGATCTTGGGCCAGTTTCATAACCTCTCAGAGTTTCCTTTTCAAGCCCTGTTTGGGGCTTGGAAATATTGTGAGGGGTAAGCGAGAAGACATCAAACTGGACTGTTGTCTGAGTTTAACAAAACCACTAAGCCTAAACTCTGTAGTTAAGAGATATCAATATCTACACATACACACACACACACAGTGTATTAGTTTCCTAGGCCTGCCATGACAAAACGCCACAGATGGGGTGGCTGAAACATAGAGATTTATTTTCTCAGTTCTGGAGGCCAGAAATACTAGATCAAGGTGTCATCAAGGTTGGTTTCTGACAAGGGCTCTTCCTGGCTTATGGATGGCCACCTTCTCTCTATGCCATCACATGTGCATGTGGGTTGGGGGGAGAGAGAGAGATCTCTGCTGTCTCTTCCTTTTTCTTATAAGGACATCAGTTTTATTAGACTAGGGCCCCATCCTTATGACCTTGTTTAACCTTAATTACCTCTCCAAAGGCCCTATCATCTCCAATATAGTTACACTGGGGGTTAGGGATTCAACATATGAATTTGGTGTGGGGGGACATAATTCAGTTCATAACAGAGGGGAAGAAAGAGCTGGTAAGATAAAAGACTCACATATTCACAGTGGGAATATCTGAAGAATGCAGTCATGCATGATTATTTTCTTCTAAATGTATGTAGATAGATGTGTGTGTGTGTGTGTGTGTGTGTGCGCGCGCGCGCGTGTGGATTCCTGTATTTTCTAACTTTCTGCAGTGACTATTTCTTTATGACTGGAAAGTTTACTTTAAACAGGTTGCTAAACAGCAACAGTCCATCTCCCAAGTGTAGTCTTTTCCTGGCATGTGCTGCTTGGGGGCTCCGTTGCTCTGGCAATGACTTGCTTTCTTCATCATGAGGCCCTGGGGATCCCTGAACTCAGGTCAGACTGTGCATGTGGGTGAGTACAGGAGCATTTGAGAAGAGCTTTATTTTTAAGTCACTTGTGCTGCAGTTGGACAAATGACAGACTGAGATGTTGTCCAGACATGGCTGGTCACCCAGGCAGGGACTTACAGGATGGTCATTTCCTATAAATAAGGCACCTGGGGCCCATAGAAGGTAAGTGAGTAGGGATAAATCAACTCATGAGTAGGAATAAATCACCTGGTGTCAGGTCCTCTGCACAGAAAGAAGCATAGCTTAAGGCTTAGACTTTCAATATACCGGCAGATTTCTTTTTGAGTGGGAGGTGGAGTGGGACGGGACAGGGAGTGAAATTGTAGAGTTCAGTCATGAAAGTCATGTATAAAATAGTGTGAGGGTGTCCCACTTCCCCCTGGGGCCTCCCTGTCACCCGCTCAAACATGTCTACCTTGCAAAGCCCTGTCTGCCAGGATGCACACTCTGCCTTTGGGCTATAGCGCTGAATTCCTGTGCTGTGAGTTACCGTGTTCTCCACAGAGAGAGGACAGTGCTTAATGTTGGAAGGTGTGGGGCCCCTCCTAGTTCCTATGGCCGCTCACCTGTGGGACTCCAGGTCAGTTGCCTCATCCTTGAACTTCAAATCTCCACTCCACTCCCAAAGGCACGTACCAGCTGCTCTTCTTTCCAAGTTCTCATTTTAGGAAATGGCCTGAGGTCCAGGAGTCACCTTGACCCCTTTTATCTTCACTTTCAACAACCAGTTAGTCTGCAAGCCTACAGCTGACAGTTGTAACTCTTTTTCTTCATTTCCCCATCATTTTTTACTTAGGCTATAGCAGCAGCTTCTATCTGATCTCCTTTTCTGTAAAAACTCTATTCCAGAACACGGGTCGGTTTGGATTCTTCTCACTTACAAGCCTTCACTGGTCCTGTAATCTACTGAGGAAACGCTAAGCTCCCTGGTGTGGCCCCCGCCTACACTTCTCTGACCCCTTCTGGCTCTCCTTTTGTATCTAAGCCACTGGACAAACTGCAATTCCCAAAAAAGCTATTCACTCTACTAATTAGAATTAGGTTTGGCTGCAAGTGACAGGAATACTCTGCCCACCTCTCAACACTAGCTTAACAAGATAAAAATGTATTTTTCATGTAAAAGAAGTCTAGAGTTGGTATGGTGTTCCAGAGGGTCAGGAGCTCAAGCTTCTTCTCCCTTGTGCATCTGCTGTTCTAACACGTGACTTGCACTTCATGGTCCAAGATGGCTGCTCAAGCTCCAGCCATCACATCCACTTTTTGCCAGCAGGAAGGAGGAATGAACAAGGAAGGGCATGATCCTGACTCTAAGAACAGTTCCTGGAAGTCACACTTGCTTACACACCTTTGGCCAACATTTTGTCACGTGGCCATACTTAGCTCTAAGAGAGGCTGGGAAATTTTTATTTCAGGTAGTCTTTATTTTAGGTAGCCATGTGTTGAGGTATCTGTTACCAAGGAAGAAAGAGAGGATGGGTATGGGGTGACACCTTAGCAGTCTCTGCCATGTATTTTCACATCTGGGGATTTGCACACGTTGTTTCTTCTGTCCAGGTCCTCTTCCCTCTCCCTCCTCACTCCCTTGACTTGCCTAGTCTTATTTGTCCCTCAACATTCACTTACCTCATGGCCATCCTCACTCTGGCACCCTGTGACTGCCTGGGGGCTCCTTAGCACCCAGTACAACTGCACAATCTCTGGCCAGGGTGGACCCACCACCAATAGTTCTTGTTTCAAAGATACACTGAGGAAATGAGATTATATTCTTCAGGCTCCCAGGACCTTCCTACGTCTGGGGGAAGGTGTGGGGACGGGGTAGCTGAATGACCTTAGAGGCTCTTGGCAAATTGCCATTCTTGGTTGTACAGACCACCCATCTTCCCATAGTCATTCTTCAGATACTGCAGGGACATTGATTAGGTCTCAGCCTCCTCGTGATGGTGAGTGATCGAGGTGGGGAGGGATTTTTTTTTGGAGGGGAGCCATGCTGTGCAGCTTGCGGGGATCTTAGTTCCCCAACCAGGGACTGAACCTGGGCCCCCAGGCAGTGAGTGCGCCGAGTCCTAACCACTGGACCGCCAGGGAATTCCTGGGGAGGGATTATTGTTGTGATTCTTGCTTTCAATTCCAGGCAGTTCTTGTTCTGATTTCTGCCATTTGTTCATTTTACACCTGGGCAACATCATCTCCCACCTGCTTTTTAAGGTGACTGACAGCAGATCACACGAAACAACTCTGTCCCTTAAGAGGGACACAGCTTCTTTCATTGCTAAGCCTTCGGGCCCCTTCTCTCTCTTTCTCACTCACTCCTGTGCCGCATTTGATCCTCAAGACACCTCCTGTTTGAGACAGCAGGGCAGTGTTACCTGCACTAGGCCTAGGGCGACTGTCTGACCTTCTCACGGTCATCAGACGAGTGGCAAAGCCAAGAACTGAGCCAGGTCTTTCTGTATGTAATAAGTCTAGTAGTTTTCACCTTCTGCTACCACACTTTTCATATTTTGATAAGTACTTTAATTAACATTTCTGTTCATAATTTTTTCCCAAATTTAACTTCTCTTAGGATAAATGCCAAAATGTAAAATTACTGAGTCAAAGGGTATACAGTAAATACTTTTTAATTTTTTATTTTATTTTTTCATCTTTATTGGAGTGTAATTGCTTTACAATGGTGTGTTAGTTTCTGCTTTTTTAAAAGGCTGTTAATGGATTTAGCAAAACTGATCTGTCCCATGGAGTCTTATCACAGTCACATTTTGCCCAGGCCAGCCTGACAGCAGGGGAGCCTGGGAGTGTGGGGAGGAGAGGAGCAGTGGCTGGTTCCCCAGCATGGTGCACGTGAGCATTGCCCCAGCCTGGTGAGATTCTCACGTTTAAGCGTATGTTTCCGCATATGCCATGGTCCCTCCACACGAGCCGACTGCTTCATTTGGTGCTCAACCACAGATACTGGCATCTGTTCCAGTGCTGCAGAAACCATGGCCTGTATTAAGATTCTGAGATGTCCTGTGTCCGTCTCCATCGTGCTTTGTAATAACTATGTGCTGGACTTTATAGGTGACTGAAGGGCTTTTCAAAGATCATTTTGGTTATATGAGATTCTGACTTTAAACCTCACCCCCCTGACTCCCATATAAGGTATGACTGCAGGGGACTATACCCAGAGCCATTTTCACTGTACCCTTGGCTCCAACAACCTCAAAAGTCTGAGTGGAACCCTTTCTACTCTATGGCTGATGGATTATGACAAAATGTCCTTTCAGGTCCACACAGCTCTGGCTGGCATCTTTGCCTTCTTCTTAAGTGCTGCACCAAAACTCAGAAGCTTCATGGGGCTCTGGGGCCTCAGGTGGTACTTATAATGTGTCAGGTATTACTACAAGCCAACATTCACATGTAAATGTCCAGGTGACAGCTTGTCTGTTTCTTCCTGCAGTTGGTCACCACAGAAGGGCGCTTCCTCAAAGACAGTTTGTACAATGAAGGAATCCTAATCGTATGGGACCCGTCTGTTTACCATTCAGATATCCCAAAGGTAAGTGGGCGTCCATGGGAAATTGGGATTGAGTCACCTGTTTGTCTATAGATTTCCCCGAGGTCCTGGGTTTTAAAGTCACGGCTGACCTGGACCACACTGAGGGCTGGCTATTTCCATTTTAGGGCACCCCACTTCTGGACTAGCGGTTCAGAAGGATTCCTGTCCTATACCAGTGCTCTCCATGCCCACCCTGCACTGCCATGTATTTGTCTCCCAATTATGGTCTGTACCAGGTGTAACAGTGGCTGGATTTCCCACCGTCTGGGGTGGGTTGTGTTCATGTAATACAATTATTATTCCTGACGGGCACCAGCAGGAATAGACAGTGGTTACTATCGCTTCTATACGTAATATTACCACACTCTTCCCACACTTCCAATTTCTGGATGCTTCTCATTTCACTCTCATAGCTACGTAAAGAAGTAGATAGATAGAAGCATGGTTATTCCCATTGTACAGAGGAGGAAAACAGAATATGTGTGCGTGTCGGGGGGGTCACCTTCCCTGGGACTTGATTTGCTAAGCAGAGGGCCCAGATCTGCAACATCAGCTTTTCCAGGGAAGGAGAAAGAGTCTCAGGCCTGCTGGAGTCTAGCTTCTCCAGAATGGCCCTCTCACTGTTACACACGTCAGTTGGCCTCTCCCTGATACGGGCTGCAGTGGCCACGGGAGAATGGCTTTAGGGAGGAGGGACAGAGAGCACTGTTCCTGGGACACTTAATTCTTATGCTGGACACACCAATAGCTGATGGGCTCTGGTATCCCTGGCACCGTCCTCTCACTACCTCAGTTTCCAGTTTTGTGTTGATCTCACTTAGAACTGAAATTTGCCTGGGTCAGGTCAAGGACTGTGAATCCACAGATGTGGCAAGCTGTGCCCCCGTTTTTTCACCCCTTTAAAAAAGAGAGGTGGGGTTAGATAGGGCCAAGAGGCCCTCTCAGCTCTGATATCCTTCCCAGATTCTAGGATCCTCAAGTCTGAAGCCGTTCCAGGGTCAACAAGCTCAAAGCTTGGTGAGCACAGGCTGTGTGCTGGCTCCCCCACTATCAAGTGAGAGCTTGAAGTCTGGAATTGTCTTGATGAAGGGGCTGTGCCTCAGGAGTCTGCCTTGGTCCTTCCCCACCTCCCCTCAAGTCCTCAGACGAGGATGACCCCCTGGGGGCAGCAGTGGCATTGGCACGTTGCTCTCCTTGACAAGACCTCTTCCTTCTTTTTCAGTGGTACAAGAATCCCGACTACAGTTTCTTCGATAACTTCAAGAGTTATCGTAAGCTTCATCCTGATCAGCCCTTTTACATCCTCAAGCCCCAGATGCCTTGGGAGCTGTGGGACGTCATTCAAGAAATCTCCCCCGAGCAGATTCAGCCAAACCCCCCCTCTTCTGGGATGCTCGGTGAGTCCATGTCTGGGGAAGGACCTCTTGTGCTTGATTCTAGAACAGGTTAGCCTTCTACTGGGGTCTCATTCGTTCATTCGTTTGTTCATTCACCACACAGTTGCTAGGTTTTGGCTGTGTTTGTACTCTGAGGCAAATTCCAGCTAGGACCCAGAGGTTGATAAGATAGACTCCGCCTCCTTAATTTCAGGGTGTCCAGTGGGAGAGTTCAGTCAGGTGTCTGCGGCAACGTTCAGTTTGTGGCAGGAAAGAGTGACCAGCCCGTTGCCATAGGAGAGAGGACCCCTTCCAGAGGGACAGTCTGAGAACTTCGAGAACTTGGCCCAGGCCTGGGAGAGGGGAGGATTTGGCAGGTGGAGATGGAGAAATGGGAAGCACAGACAAGAGGAGGCAAGAAAACGGGAGGAGCAGGGCTGAGACTCGGATGAGGCCAGCGAAGCACTTGCTTCAGGTATACGATTTAAGGAGGTGCCGAGAAATTCAGAAGCAAGTGATATCTTAATACAGTATCTTTTTAAAAAAAATCACAATTAATGTAAAATTTTATAATAGACAAAATATCAAAATTTTAGATAAAGACAGGATCAGTAATAATGCCATTATTGTCTTGGGCCATATAAGAATCTGTGGAAAAAGGAAGAGTCAATAATATTTTATTCAGAATTTCAAAAATCTGTTCACCCTAGTGACCACCCTAGTCGTGGCCCTGAGAGAAGCCTGAGTGGTGAGGCTTAGCCGGGTTTGGGGGCCACGAATGGAGCTGTGGGTGCTGACATGGGGGTGGGCTGGGGTCAGAGTGCTGGGGGCCCTGCATACTGGCTCCAGACTTTCTTCTTGGACCTAACTCCACAACTCTCCACCCTGATGGCCCATCTGCCCTTCCCCCCCTTTCACTTTGAGTTCAGCTGGACCACGGTCGCTTTCCACGAGCCTCCAGGGCTGCCTACGGCTCCCCGCCCGCCCCCCCACCTCACGTCCCCGCCCACCCACCTTCCCTACTGGACTGCAAAGTCCCTCAGGGCGGGGACTGCGTTTGCCTCATCCTTGTGGGTCCGGCGCAGGATAGCCCTGAGCTAAATGTTCCTTGAGCAAACGAACAAATAAATGTTTACTATCAGAGGCATTTCCTGATAGAAAGAGCTGGAGGCGCTTTCAGCATCCCATCGTCTTCATACCTTTCTCTTCCACTTTCGGATGGGTGCATTAGGGGGCTCTCCCTGGACCCCTTTTGAGCAGAAGTAGATGAGAGCTTCCTGGGACACTTTCTCATCGCCCTACTGCCTGCCTTTGCCCATGCTATTCCCGCCACCGCCAGGCTTTCCCCCTTGCCCACCCCTCATGGCCAGAGCCCCTGCCAGGCCCCACAGCAGTGCTCCGGGAGGTGCACCAGGACCCTCTCTCGTAGAGGACTCCCTCCCATCATCTCTAGAAGCACTTCTGCTGTGCCTTCATCAGTTAGTTGCAGAGGTGTCTTTTCTCCCCCACTGAACCAGGAGGCAGCCAGAGGGCAGAGGTGGGGCTTTTCCCATGTCTGATTCTTCTAGAACAGAGTTGCTGCTAGCAGTTTACAGTTTTGCCGTTAGTGAGGACTGTTCATCATAAAGATTCCCTATATTTATGGTTGACAAAAGCAGTCTAGAGCCATGATGTTACTGCATCCTAACGATAGCCTATGTGGTAGGAAGAGTGGGTAAATCACCCCCTTGGGGCAGATGAAGAACCTGAGGCCCCAAGCAGGACGTGTCCGGCAGGAGATGACCAAGCCAGGTGGGGACAAGCGTGGGTGGTGGCAGGCGTCTCCCACCTCTTGCTGGGTCTGCACCCTGAGTGTTCTGTACCCTCCCTGAGAGCACAACCTGGCCACACCCTCCCGGCTCTTGTCTCCCGCCTGACTGAGCAGAGCGCATCAGTACAGACCATGGCATGCTCCTGTGCCAACTGTCCCTCCTCCCACCTGAGGCACGAAGCCTTCCCTCCCCACGCTGCTCCTCCAGGTACTGATATAAGAAACGCCTCCCAAGTTACCATCTAAGAGGCTGTTCCAAGATACAGAGACGCTAGAAGGTAATATCTGCGCGGAATGGTTCTGTCTCCTCAGTCACATTGTCCTGTCTCTTCACATAGCTTACGGACAGTCATCAGTTCATTGACTGATGATGGAGCCCTCCAACCCGTTAGTGTTTAGGGAGGACCTGCTGTGCACCAGGCCCTGACCTGGGTGCTGAGCAGGGCAGCACGAACCCTACGAAGGTGCATAGGGCCCCGCACCCAGAGGAACAGCCTGCTGGACTGGCTTCCCAGAACAACTCAGACTGGGAATCACACTCAGAAACTCCAGACAGACACCTCCCCAGATTTGGGGGCGTAAGCTGCTGGGCTCCCTGGGCAGCACTCTGGGGAGCCGGGGTGGGTTGTTGGGCAGGACTCACCTCTGCTCGCCTCTCCAGGCATCGTCATCATGATGACACTGTGTGACCAGGTGGATATTTACGAGTTTCTTCCGTCCAAGCGCAAGACTGACGTGTGCTACTACTACCAGAAGTTCTTCGACAGCGCCTGCACGATGGGCGCCTACCACCCACTCCTCTTTGAGAAGAACATGGTGAAGCACCTCAACCGGGGCACGGACGACGACATTTACCTGCTTGGAAAAGCCACACTGCCCGGGTTCCGGAGCATTCGCTGCGGAGCATAAGCTGCCTGGCCAGGCCCCATCACCCTTCTCCCTCGGGCATTTCACAGCTGGTCTCCTGGCCACCCTGGGCCCAGGAAGGCTGTTCCTGAATGATCACTGCCTGCACTCCAGGCAGCAAGAGCCTTCAGGAATCCAAGGGTAGGGACCCAGGCCCAGCCTGCCCTTTTGTCATGGGGGTGTGTGAATCGAGAGCTTCCCACCACACTCATGTACACACGCCTAGGATTCCTTCCAGTCAGTCTTCTCTGCCCCTCCCCTGCACAGGTAAATGCAAGACCCACCTTTCCCAGCAGGGCTGCCAAAGCTGGGCTGCTTTCCCCTCTGGAATGATGTTATTCTTGCAAACCAGTGCTCTGTCACGCTTGAAATCTACACCTAGACACTGATTTCATGTTTCAAACAAACTCTCCCATATTATGATTGTGCCCATTACAAGGTGCCTCTGAGGGGCAAGTTAAGTGTCACAAGGCATAGGAAACACAGTCAGTTCCTCCAGGACTAAGCTGCTCCTAAGGTCCATGCCCTGGGAGAGGCAGTGTTCCTATCACTCCGCTGGTTTGGCGGCCCTTGGCCTTGGTGCTGCTGAGCAGAGGGTCTTGGTGAACCCACAGCCCTCTCCATACGTGAGGAGATGAGAGTACAGAAAAAAAGGTACAGTCTCCATCCTCAAGTTGCTTACAGCTCAGTGCGAGTGACCGAATGGATTCAGTGTGCTCGGTGCCCTGTGGGCTTGTAGGTGGTGGGCTTCCTGTGCTGCTATCTTTGCACCAGGAGGGGCCACACACTTCCTGTGTCAGTGGGTCATAGAGGGCTTCATGGAGCTGGGGGCTGTGGAGTGGGTTCTAGAAGAGGAAAAACATGTCAAGCAGATTCTGTCTGAGTCATCTGAGATGTGTTTTCCTTTCTGCCTGTATTACCCATATTTATTCGCTAAGATCTGCCTGAATTTACATGAACTTCAAGTTATTTTTTGAGGAAGCCCCCTCCCTCACATCTGAGGCAGCAAGTGCAGCCCCGTGACAGATGCCAGGCAAGCCAGATGCCAAAAGCCCGATTTCCCCAGGCTCGCCTGCTCTGAGCCTCGCCTACCCGCTGGGCGTGCACACCATAGCCAAGTCTTCCTGTTGGATGCCTACCCCCAAACCTCCTCCTGCAATCTTGTTTTTCCCTTTACTCTTCCTCCTCCAAAATTACTTTTAAGCATTTTCCACTTTAAAATATCCTCACCCATTTTTTTTTTTTTTTTTTTTGACCTTCACGGGCCTTTTGTGAAAGGTCTCTCAGGGACTGGGAATGGGGTTTCCTAGGACTTAAAGTAGCTCTCAGAGGTCAGAACCCTGGAGATCGTGACTGATTCTCACCAGGTGTATCAGATTGCTGTACCCTCCACCCCTCCCTGCAAGGGAGCAACACCAGAGTCTCCAGGCAGAGGCCTACCCACTGTGGTCTGTCTACACACTCCCTGGACCATTGTGCTAAGTCCCCTACCCCGATGGGGAGCCACACTGGACTGGACCAGGCTTCTGGACTCCCGAAGCTAGCCCTGTGTGCTCAAGGGCCTCGAACGTTTGAGCTCCACACCAGCTGCTTTGGAGCTGGAGTCCTCGTTTGCTGCCAAACCACTGGCTTGAGTAGGCAGTAGAAAGAGCTCTGGAGTGAGGAGCCCTGGGTTTTCAAAGTGATGCTCCCCTATTACTCGCTATGCCACCATGGGCAAATTCTCCTCTCCGAGCCTCTGTTTCCACATCTGTAAAATGGGTGATAAGCCCGCTTCACAGGTGCTGTGAGGGTTACCCGGCATATTGTAGGTGCTCAGTACATACTGGATTCCTCCCTTCCTTTACTAAGGACCTGCTCTGTGCTCACATCTGGGCAGGACCCTGCTTTGAAGGCCAGAGAGGGGGCCTTGTCCTGAGGGAAGTTAATGTCCTATTGGGAGACTACACCTACCCTGCTTAGAACACCCTGGAAACCATCCGAGGGAGTGGAGGGTGCAGAACGTGCCCCTCCTCCTCCCTGCCTGCAGCTTAGGCCTGATCTGCTCGGGGATGGGCAGAGCACTGGGGCCACTGGCTGCTGTGTAACATGAGTCTTTTCCATGTCTCTGGGCCCATGAGTTCCTCACAATCTTTGAATCATGAGCCCTGAGTGCAGAGGAAGGTGGCATTCCATCATCAGGAGAGAGATGTTGGTGTGGACACTAAGACTACACTGGGTAGATGCTAGCTTTTAATTGTTATTATTAAGGGATCAAGTTAATTTCATTCTGTGCTTTCTCTACATGGAAACTGGTAGAATGCAAATAAGATGTGGATATTATCATTAGTCTGATAAGATGTTTAATATTTGTGACAGGGAATTTAAAAATTATGACCGAGTCCTGTAGGAAAGCCACTGTCTCTAAGGTGTTCTGTTTTCTTCAGTAGCCATCTGTTCATTCTATATCATGAGGTCCTGAAATCCTTCCATCAATCAGATAAGTTATTGATATTGGTTTGGAGTTGAGACATCAGTCTCAGAAACTTCTGAATCACGACTAAGCTAATTCTGAATTACCCAAAGATTATGTAAAATTTTAAAATAAATGTTTTTGAAAAAGCTTGTCCCTCTTTTCTTACTTGCTAAGGGAACAACTGCTCATTGTCAATTCTTGTCTCCAAAGAGGACACAACTGGAATTCCAAACCCCCAAATTCTCCCCCAGAAGCTCCTCTGGCCTCTTAGCCTCTCTTTTCAACACTCCAGGAAAAGGAATGCTTACTTACACGGCAGAACAGCATCTTTGAGATAGTGACTGGTTTATTTTCTTCCTTTTGCTCTTGCTGGGATTCAAATGATGAAGCTGTGGTTCATCCAACGCCTCAGGGAAGGGCTGCAGTAGGGCAGAAAGCAGAATGAAAAGAAGGTTGGTTTCAAAAGCCTAAAACCCTTAAAGGAATGATGTCCCAAGGGAACAGCCAAATTGTTCACATACAAATCCTGAGGAGGCACAGGAGTAAGTGGAGAAAAGAATCATTCCTCTTCCCCATGAACTGCCCTGCCCGCCTCCTGTTATGGGCTGAATATGTCCTCCTAGATTCATATGTTGAAGTCTTGACCCCTAGTACCTCAGAATGTGACCTTATTTGGAAATAGACAATTGGTTAAGATGAGGTCATACTGGAGCTGGGTGAGCCCCTAATCCAGTATGACTGGTGTGCTTACAAAAGGGGAAATTTAGAGGTAGACGTGCACACAGGGAGAACGCCATGTGAAGATGAAGGCAGAAGTCGGGGTGATGCTTCTCCAAGCCAAAGGTTGCCAGTGAACCACCAGAAACTAGAGGAGAGGCATGGAAGATCTTCCCTCACAGCCCTCAGAAAGAACCAACCCTGCTGACACCTTGATCTCGGACTTCCAGTCTCCAGGACTGTGAGACCAAAATTTCTACTGTTGAAATCACCCGGTTCGTGGTGCTTTGTTATGGCAGCCCTAGCAAACAAATATTTCCCCACCCCTGCCTATAACTCCTTACCTACAACAGAGTCCCCTGGAGTGGGGCTGGAAAGAACACTGAGAGGAACCAGGCTGTCTCAGGACCTGGAGAGAGGGCCCTGTGCCGTGTCCCCAGCCAAAGCTCTAGGAAGGACCAGCAAATCCTTGGAGAGCAAGGCTTTCACGGGGCTCTAGTCCAGGCAGATTGGACCTTAGGCAGCCTTGAAGAGCTTCCATGCCTGGAGAGGCAAAGAAGCAGCTGAGTGATGAGATCGTGAATGAGGGACCCCTGAGTAGTGTTGAGAGGTCAGATAACACGGAAGACTACTCCCCGACCCCTGCACGTAATGCCTTAGCGTTGCAAGTTCCCTGGAACTCAGATGTAACGCCATCTCGACTGAGATTGGGTTTCTGCCTGAATCTCAGGAGAATGGTAGCTCAAAAGAGGAGTGAAAGAAAAATAGATTTCAATTAGTTTGGAAACTGAGATTTGTGCTTGGCAAATTTACAGTGGCCTTAAATCTCTATAAAGTCCTTTCAACTGGTGAGCTGGGCCTTGGGGTGGCACTAGGCTTCTCCGTTTGGGTCTTGGGGGAGCTTCTGCAACCTCCCCAGGCTGCCTTTCCCCTGGTTCCTACTTTGCTATCTGCTGGTTATTTTTAGGTGTGTATGTTAGGGGTGAAGGAGGAAAAATGAGACCCTGGCTTCTCTTTTCCTTACCAGCTGCTTAAGGAGAAGAAAGACGCAAGTCACAAAGAGAAAGGCCAATAGAGAGAGAGATTCGTACCTGCATCCTCCATGCCCACCCCACCCGCAGATCCCCTTACTGACTGAAGCCCAACTCCAGGCTCTTTGTTCTTGCAAACGCTTCACGCCTTGGCAAGTGTGCTTTACCCACACCAGTAATGGCTCCACAGTAATAAGCAGGAGGCAGAGAAGCGGTGCACTGGGACTCTGGGACTGCCACCCCCACCCTATTCCCAGCTCCCTGTGTGGCTTTGGTTTCTACTTCGTCTGTGACTCTCACGGCAGCCTTCGAGGATGTTCTGTGATGTGATGGGGAGTGCATTATGGCCCCAGAGACACTTTCCACTCTAACTGGGGCAGGAACACCCTAACCCAGAAAATTCATCCTTATGGGCTTGGGTAATGGCATCAGTTTCAGGAGAGAAGAAAAGGCCTCACCTGCACCCATGAAATCCCATCACCCAATGCATTTATGCTGCCATCCAGTCGTCCTCAGGATTGACTGGAAAACAAGTTTATAATGGGGAGAGGAATTCTATTCAGCCCAGCAAGTGCACAGTGAGCACCCATTGTGGCTGGCATTGGGAGACAGTGACAAAGACTCCCAGCACCTGCCCTCCAAGAAATCAGAGCCTGGGAGACTAGACCTGCCCTGTCAATGTGTAGTATTATCAGGTTCAAGTGAGAGAAGAGAGCTGCCATTTTCTGAAAAGCTAAGCCTGGAAAGTATGGTTATTGTTGTTAGGCATGGATTTATAACTGCATAGAAGAAAAGTACTATGCAAATGCCAAATATGATCATACAAGGTAAAAGCACAATAATGAACTTATAGAAGATTCATTTTGGCTGGGATCTGGGGAGTCTTAGTGGGTGACAGTCTTGAGGGACAGGCAGGATTCCCCCTTTTTTCTTTAAGGAAAATGCTTTTCCTGATTATAAAAGTTACACATATTTACTGTCAATACACAAAATCATGAAGAGGAAAAAGTCCATCTCCACCCAAAGATAATCCCTACTAGCAGTTCCCAAAGCTATAGTAGTCAAAACACTATGGTACTGGAACAAAAACAGAAATACAGATCAATGGAACAGGACAGAAAGCCCAGAAATAAACCCACACACCTATGGTCAATTAATCTACAACAAAGGAAGCAAGAATACACAATGGAGAAAAGACAGTCTCTTCAATAAGTAGTGCTGGGAAAACGGGACAGCTACATGTAAAAGAATGAAATTAACCATATAGAAAAATAACAACCCAATCCAAAAATGGGCAGGAGACCTAAACAGACATTTCTCCAAAGAAGATATACAGACTGCCAACAAACACATGAAAGAATGCTCAACATCATTAGAGAAATGCAAATCAAAACTACAATGAGATATCATCTCACAACAGTCAGAATGGCCATCATCAAAAAATCTAGGAACAATAAATGCTGGAGAGGGTGTGGAGAAAAGGGAACACTCTTTCACTGCTGGTGGGAATGTGAATTGGTACAGCCACTATGGAGAACAGTATGGAGGTTCCTTAAAAAACTACAAACAGAACTACCATATGACCCAGCAATCCCACTACTGGGCATATACCCCGAGAAAACCATAATTCAAAAAGAATCATGTACCAAAATGTTCATTGCAGCTCTATTTACAATAGCCCAGAGATGGAAACAACCTAAGTGCCCATCATCGGATGAATGGATAAAGAAGATGTGGCACATATGTACAATGGAATATTACTCAGCCTTAAAAAGAAATGAAATTGAGATATTTGTAGTGAGGTGGATGGACCTAGAGTCTGTCATACAGAGTGAAGTAAGTCAGAAAGAGAAAGACAAATACCGTATGCTAACACATATATATGGAATTTAAGAAAAAAAATGTCATGAAGAACCTAGGGGTAAGACAGGAATAAAGACACAGACCTACTAGAGAACGGACTTGAGGATATGGGGAGGGGGAAGGGTGAGCTGTGACAAAGCGAGAGAGAGGCATGGACATATATACACTACCAAACGTAAGGTAGGTAGATAGTGGGAAGCAGCCGCATAGCACAGGGAGATCAGCTTGGTGCTTTGTGACCACCTAGAGGGGTGGGATAGGGAGGGTGGGAGGGAGGGAGATGCAAGAGGGAAGAGATATGGGAACATATGTATATGTATAACTGATTCATTTTGTTATAAAGCAGAAACTAACACACCATTGTAAAGCAATTATACTCCAATAAAGATGTTAATAAAAATAACACCATATACAAAAATAAACTCAAAATGGATTAGAGACCTAAATGTAAGACCGGACAGTATAAACGTCTCAGAGGAAAACATAGGAAGAACACTCTTTGACACAAATCACAGCAATATCTTTTTTGATCCACCTCCTAGAGTAATGAAAATAAAAACAAAAATAAACAAATGGGACCTAATTAAACTTAAAAGCTTCTGCACAGCAAAGGAAACCATAAACAAAATGAAAGACAACCCACAGAATGGGAGAAAATATTTGCAAACGAAGTGACCAACAAGGGCTTAATCTCCCAGATATACAAACAGCTCATGCAGTTCTATGTCAAAAAAAAAAAAACCCAATCAAAAAACGGGCAGAAGATCAAAATAGAAATCTCTCCAAACAAGACGTATAGATCGCCAAAAAGCACATGAAAAGATGCTCAACATCACAAATTATCAGAGAAATGCAAATCAGAACTACAATGAGGTATCACCTCACACCGGTCAGAATGGTCATCATCAAAAAGTCCACAAACTATAAATGCTGTAGAGGGTGTGGAGAAAAGGGAACCCTCCCTACACTGTTGGTGGGAATGTAAAGTGGTACAACCATGATGGAGAACAGTATGGAGGTTCCTTAAAAAACTAAAAATGGAGCTACCATATGATCCAGCAATCCCAATCCTGGGCATATATCTGGAGAAAACCATAATCCAAAAAGATACATGCACC
Organism: Phocoena sinus; assembly: GCF_008692025.1. Classification (NCBI taxonomy): domain Eukaryota; kingdom Metazoa; phylum Chordata; class Mammalia; order Artiodactyla; family Phocoenidae; genus Phocoena; species Phocoena sinus. The sequence continues at coordinate 64,124,128 of NC_045766.1, forward strand.
CCAATGTTCACTGAAGCACTATTTACAATAGCCAAGACAAGGAAGCAACCTAAATGTCCATCAACAGAGGAATGGATAAAGATGTGGTACATATAAACAATGGAATATTAGCCACAAAAAGGAATGAAATAATGCCATTTGCAGCAACATGGATGGACCTAGAGATTATCATACTAAGTGAAGTAAATCAGACAGAGAAAGACAAATATCATACGATATCTCTCATATGTGCAATCTAATTTTAAAAAATGATACAAACGCACTTACTTACAGTACTGCAACAGACTTGCAGATCTCTAAAACAAACTTACGGTTACCAAGGGGGACACATGGTGGGGAGGGATAAATCAGGAGCTTGGGATGGACATGCATACACTACTACATATAAGATAGATAACCGACAAGGACCTACTGTATAGCACAGGGAACTCTACTCAGTATTCTGTGATAACCTATATGAGAAAAGAATCTAAAAGGAGTTAATATAGGTATAACTGAATCACCTCGTTGTGCATCTGAAACTAACACAGTAAATCAGCTATACTCCAGTAAAATTTAAAAATACACACACACACACACACACACACACACACACACACATATATATAGAAAATGCCAAAAAAGACCATACCCCACTTTTTTTTTAATTTAAAAATATATCATAAAAATGCCGCCAGATCATTTAGGCAGCCAGCTGTGTCAGGAATCAGCCCCATCCACCAGCAGATTAACACTAGATCCAGGACCCCCTGGCCCTGCAACCACCTACACCAGAACCTGGCTCTGCCCACTAGTGGGCCGGCACTAGCCCTGGGACCCCCTGAGGTTCTGCAACCAGCCAGCTCATGACCTGGTCCCGCCTACCAGTGGCTGGCAGCCACGGCACAAGGTAGGGCCTGGCCATCGACTGGACCGGGGACCAGCCACACCTAACAGACTACCAACAGTAGTCAGGAGTTTTCTTTATGTTTCCTATGCTTGGGGTTATTTGAGCTTCTTGGATATGTACGTTTATAGTTTTAATCAAATTTGGAAAATTTTTGGCCATTATTTCCTCAAACCTTTTTTCACTTCCTCTCTCTTTGCTCCTTTGGAAACTCTAATACAGTAACAGATTGTTTAATGCTCACTGATGCTCTTTCCACTTTTTATAATTCTTATTTTTTCTGTTTCATTTTGTATAGTTTCTGGTGTTACATCTTCAGGTTCACTAAACTTTTCTTCTGCAATGTCAAATCTGCCGTTAATCCTATCCAGAGTATTCTTCATCTGAGATATTGCAGTTTTCATCTTTCTGCTACTTTCTTGAAAATACAAAATATACTTTTAGCAACTTTTAATGTTCTTATCTACTAATAATATCAACTTTTATTTCTGGGTCAGTTTTGATAGATTTTGCTTCTCATTATGGGTAGCTTTGTCCAGCTTTTTTGAATGTCCTGCTAATTTTAGATTGGATGCCAGATATAAATATTTTCTTTTTGGGTGTTAGATACTTTTGTAGTCTAATAAATATTCTTGAGTTTTGTTCTGGGATGCAAGTAAGCTTTCTGGTAACCAATAGTTCTTTTTAGGTACTGCTCCTAAGCTCTGTTGTTTCTCATTTCTCAGGGATCACTGTTCTTTGTTACCTGATTTCCAATGTCTTCAAAACTGTATTTTACATTTTTTGTAGTTCTTTAGCTGTTTCATGCAGGAGGGTAAATCAAGTCTCTTTTACTCTATCTTGGCCAGAGACTGAAGTATCTCTTCATTAAAAGTTGAAGTGAATAAACGTTATAAGAGTTATACTTAAGCTGAATCTGGACTCATTGAACCATTCGGCTCTGTCTCAGAGACTGGAGTAGGGATATTATGGGCCTCTACTTCCCTCATTGGTAAAGAGCCTCCAGAAAAGGGCCTCATCCAAAGGGGAGGGGACAGAGCTGAGGTGAACCTGCCTGGCTTAAGGTCAAGGGGCCACAGTAGGAGGGGATCAGATGCTGAGTGTTCTATAGCCCTGTCCCATGGAATAGGAAGAGAGGACTGTAGTGAAAGTATGAGAAGACCTTATAAGTTCATACTCCCCAAAATATCTATGGGATACTGAAAACGCAGTGTGGCATGAGCACGTAAGGAGAGGCAGCCAGAATGGCTGGTGCCTGGCACTGGTGCTCATAGAAGAAAAAAGAAGAGGAGGGTGATGGCTGTCATGAAGACATCCACTTCCTCTCAGCCCTGTTTCGGTAGAGGTTTGTGGTAGCTGGGGCTTCTATTAAAGGGCCAAGGCCAAAGCATGAAGCGAGATTTGGGGAAGCAAAAATGGCCTCTGACAGAAAAGTTCCACGTAAGCGTGTGTGTACATACCCAGGTCAACCAGGAGAGGGGTGGGGGGCAACACGATCGTGGGAACCACAGAGTAGTGTGGTTGCTTTCAGTAACTGCATTTTCAAAGACTTTAGCTACAAAAGTGACCCGCTCTTTCCAGACATGAGATCTGGTCAGTCTTTCTGTGGTGCTGAGGTCTGTGTTTGTCTCTAATGACTACATCTTTGCCCTGGGCAGCCTACAGGTGGGCCTCTCCAGCGGAATAAACAGGGTCAGGGCTGAAAGCCCAAAGCTCTCACTGTGCTTCCTCAGAGGTTTGTTTTTACCACTTGCCAAAAACGATTGAAGGAGTCTTAAAACAGGTGGGAAGAACTTACATTGAGTTCTTTATCGGGAAGCTCTGAAACCCACTTGTCAAAGGTCTATCCCAAGGCATAATTAAGTAAATGGAAAAGGACCAGTCTTAGGCACAGCAAAAAAATAGCTGAACGTCTGTTAAATTCTGCAGCTTAGGTTGAGACAAAGGCTGTGAACCTTCTTGAATGTCTGTGGAAGTAGATCAAAAGGGAAATGTGTGCTAGGTCTTTACATGAATACCGTTTTTCCAAATAGGAAATATCCCATTCTTGGAACACATTGCACAGCAAAAGTGGGTGGCCCTGAGCAGCACTGAGTAATAAAGTAGTATCCAACTGAGAGTTCTAGGTGAAAGGAAAAACTTAGAGAAACCCTGAGTAGCCGCTTTTACAATAAAATAATCCAACTGTAGTAGACCATAATGCTCCAGGCAGCGCTTACCAAGAGATGGGAGTTAGTGGTTTGGCCTGTGGTGACCGTGCTGATCTCACTGTCTGCCATACTTGGCTAGCAGTTAGTAATCTCAGCTTTTCTCCCTTCAGTTTCACTCATGTGAGTTATTTCTCATCAGACCACGGTAAATTCCATCAGAAGCCACACCGCAGTATTTCATGTTTACCAGCCAGAAGAACACCAACAGTGCTAGCCCACTACTCAAGAGTGGTAACACTTTCTAAATTTACCCTTACACTGAAGTTTCTACTATGGCCTAACTCAGCAAGCTTCACTTAGGACAGACTCTCTAGTCCGGAGCTAAAGTTCACTTAAAACTCTATGAGCCTAGTGCCCACCAATCATGCCAGCTATCTCTTTGCACCCTCTTCTTTTAGAACTTAAAAAAAAAACCAGTAAATTTGTTCCTTCATTCATCTATCCATCCACCCATCCACTCATCCATTCAACTAATGAATATTGGTGCCTACGATGGGTCCAGTTGTGATGGAGTTACACAGATAACATTGACGACAATAGTGATAAGGAGAGTGATGGCACCAAAATGGCAATGTAGGAGCCCCCAAGCTCTATCCCTGCACAGAGACCAATAATTAGACAGCTAGCCGTGAAGAAAAATAGCTCTGGGAGAGCTCTGGATTCCACGTAAGAAATTTTCGCACATAGTGGAACAAAAACCCCGAGAATAAATGCACAAGAAGAGAAGAAAATTAGTTTCATCTTGCCTGCATCATCCCATCCCTCAAGCTGGCACTTCTTAGTGCCAAGAGGGAACTTCCCAGATAGAAAGAATTCTCCTTTCTAGGAAAGGAACAGTCAGGTGGTGAGCAGCTTCTCCAGCCTTTCTGGGTGCCACACAAAGGATCTGCTTAGGTTTCACCCCACAGACAGGAAAAGCTGAGATGTACAGAGATGGCTAGGAACAAAAAGAAAAGTGGTCATAGAGTGGCAGCCATCACAGTTCACAGTGACCTGCTCTATAGACAAACCCAGCAAGGAGCCTTTGCCACTTAAGAATCAATGGCTAACACAGCTGCCACAGACCCCCTGCAGATTTCATCAGCTTTCGCCCTATAGGTATCTGTGCTTGCTGATGCCAGCTGCCTGAGTCCCTCCCTGATCCATCACCTTCCCCACCCCCCATGTCTCATCTTCCTCCAGAGCCTGGGAACTGCACTGGCAGCTAGCTCAGGCCTCTGAGGCTGCACCAGTGTGAAACACCAGCTTAGACCCCTGCGGATGACCCCTACTGTTGAGCGTGCACTCAGAGCCAGCTCACTTTTATGCTGCTAGCCTGACGTCCATCACTAGCCTTCACCCAGCTGCACACCTGGGGGGAGACTGTACAGCCACTAGGAGAGCATGCTGACAGCCAGGGCTCCCATAGCTCCTTGTGGGCCCAGATGAGGCCCTGTCTTATGTCACTGGCCTGAACGACTGTACTTACCTATAGCTAGAGTTCCTCCAGCTGTGCACCTGTGCACCTCCAGCCCAATCCCCGTCACCGTGAAGTTCACACAGCCAGGGGAGGACTGTACAGCCATGGGAGAGCATGCTGACAGCCAGGGCTCCAGTAGCTGCCAGTGAGCTTATAGTTGTCCCTGACCCTTGCTGCCTACACTGGCCCCCACCATGTTGTGTGTGCCTACAACTGCCACCTGCCATGATACAGGCACCTGCAGCTGGCCCCTACAGCCAAGTGTGTGCATACTATCGCCACTGCCTGCCCTGATCCCTAGCTGCTGGACCTGCAGACACCACTGAGGACCCCAGCAGCTCTTGCAACCACTGTAGACTCGCCACAGTCCTTGCCAGGGACACACCGTTGTTGACGCTGGGAACCCCAGTGGCCTGAGCTGAGGAGACATAATGCCCCTGATGGACCTGTGTGCTGCCACATGCCCCCAAACCTGGCACCCTGCACCACTAGACCTGACATCACAGCGTGCTCCAGTGTGCACCCACCCACAGGTGAAGGTCTTTCCTTACCAAAGTCAGTCCACAAAGTTTGGAAGAGGCAACTGCTTCTTTAAACGCACAGACACCTAAACAAAGCTACCAGAATCATGAAGACTCAGAAAAACATGACTCCATCAAAGGAATACAGTAAACCTACAGTAACTGGCCCCAAAGAGATGGAGTTCCAGGAATTGTCTGATGAAGAATTCAAAATAATATTTCTACAGATGCTCAACGAGTCAAAAGAGAACACGGATTAAAAATTTAATGATAGGGGAGGACCTTCAAGATGGTAGAGGAGTAAGACGTGGAGATCACCTTCCTCCCCACAAATACATCAGAAATACATCTACATGTGGAACAGCTACTACAGCACACCTACTGAACGCTGGCAGAAGACCTCAGACCTCCCAAACTCCCCACGTACCTGGGTAGGGCAAAAGAAAAAAGAAAAAAAAAACAGAGACAAAAGAATAGGGAGGGGACCTGCCCCTCTGGGAGGGAGCTGTGAAGGAGGAGAGGTTTCCACACCAGGAAGCCCCTTCATGGGCAGAGACTGCAGGTGGCGGAGCGGGGGAGCTTAGGAGCCACGGAGGAGAACACAGCCACAGGGGTGCGGAGGGCAAAGCGGAGAGACTCCCGCACAGAGGATCGGTGCTGACCAGCACTCACCAGCCCAAGAGGCTTGTCTGCTCACCCGCCGGGGCAGGAGGGGCTGGGAGCTGAGGCTCGGGCTTCGGTCAGAGCATAGGGAGAGGACTGGCGGCGTGAACACAGCCCGAAGGAGGCTAGTGCACCATGGCTAGCCGGGAGGGAGTCTGGGAAAAACTTTGGACCTGCCTAAGAGGCAAGAGACCATTGTTTAGGGGTGCACGAGGAGAGGGGATTCAGAGCACCGCCTAAACGAGCTCCACAGTCGGGCACGAGCCCCACCTATCAGCGTGCACACCAGAGATGGGCATGAGATGCTAAGGCTGCTGCTGCAGCCACCAAGAAGCCTGTGTGCAAGCGCAGGTCACTATCCACACCTCCTCTCCCAGGAGCCTGTACAGCCCACCACTGCCATGGTCCCGTGATCCAGGGACAACTCCCCTGGGAGAACACATGGCATGCCTCAGGCTGGTGCAACGTCACACCGGCCTTTGCCACCGCAGGCTCGCCCCGCATCCGTACCCCTCCCTCCCCCCAGCCTGTGTGAGCCAGAGCCCCCTAATCAGCTGCTCCTTTAACCCTGTCCTGTCTGAGCGAAGAACAGATGCCCTCCGGCAACCTACATGCAGAGGCGGGTCCAAATCCAAAGTTGAACCCCAGGAGCTGTGCGAACAAAGAAGAGAAAGGGAAATCTCTCCCAGCAGCCTCAGGAGTAGCGGATTAAATCTCCACAATCAACTTGATGTATCCTGCATCTGTGGAATACCTGAATAGACAATGAATCACCCCAAAATTGAGGTGGTGGACTTTGGGAGCAACTGTAGACTTGGGGATTGCTGTATGTGACTGACTAGTTTCTGATTTATATGTTTATCTTAGTTTAGTTTTTAGCACTTGTTATCATTGGTGGATTTGTTTATTGGTTCGGTTGCTCTTTTTTTTAATACTTTTTTATATTTTAATAATTTTAAAATTTAATTTAATAACTTTACTTATTTTTTCTTCCTTCCTTCCTTCCTTTCTTTTTTTTTTCTCTCTCTTCTTCTGAGCCATGTGGCTGACAGGGTCTCAGTGCCCCAGCCAGGTGTCAGGCCTGAGCCTCTGAGGTGGAAGAGCTGAGTTCAGGACATTGGACCACCAGAGACCTCCCAGCTCCACGTAATATCAGTTGACGAGAGCTCTCCCAGAGACCTCTGTCTCAATGCTAAGACCCAGCTCTACTCAACGACCAGCAAGCTCCAGTGCTGGACACCCCATGACAAACAACTAGCAAGACAGGAACACAACCCCACCCATTAACAGAGAGGCTGCCTAAAATCATACTAAGTTCACAGACACCCCAAAACACACCACCAGACTCAGTCCTGCCCACCAGAAAAAACAGATCCAGCCTCACCCACCAGAACACAGGCACAGTTCCTTCTTCCAGGAAGCCTACACAACCCACTGAACCAACCTTACGCACTGGGGGCAGACACCAAAAACAACGGGAACTATGAACACTCAGCCTGTGAAAAGGAGACCCCAAACACAGTAAGTTAAGCAAAATGAGAAGACAGAGAAATACACAGCAGATGAAGGAACAAGGTAAAAACCCACCAAACCAAACAACTGAAGAGGAAATAGGCAGTCTACCTGAAAAAGAATTTAGAGTAACGATAGTAAAGTTGAACCAAAATCTTGGAAATAGAATAGACAAAATGCAAGAAACATTTAACAAGGACCTAGAAGAACTAAAGAGGAAACAAGCAACAATGAACAACACAATAAATGAAATTTAAAATTCTCTGGAAGGAATCAATAGCAGAATAACTGAGGCAGAAGAATGGATAAGTGACCTGGAAGATGAAATAGTGGAAATAACTACCGCAGAGCAGAATAAAGAAAAAAGAATGAAAAGAATTGAGGACAGTCTCAGAGACCTCTGGGACAACATTAAATGCACCAACATTCAAATTATAGGGGTCCCAGAAGAAGAGAAAAAGAAAGGGACTGAAAAAATATTTGAAGAGATTATAGTTGGAAATTTCCCTAATACGGAAAAGGAAATAGTCAATCAAGTCCAGGAAGTGCAGAGAGTTCCGTACAGGATAAATCCAAGGAGAAACATGCCAAGACACATATTAATCAAACTATCAAAAATTAAATACAAAGAAAAAATAATAAAAGCAGCAAGGGAAAAGCAACAAATAACATACAAGGGAATCCCCATAAGGTTAATGGCTGATCTTTCAGCAGAAACTCTGCAAGCCAGAAGGGAGTGGCAGGATATATTTAAAATGATGAAACAGAAAAACCTACAGCCAAGATTACTCTACCCAGCAAGGATCTCATTCAGATTCAACGGAGAAATTAAAACCTTTACAGACAAGCAAGAGCTAAGAGAATTCAGCACCACCAAGCCAGCTTTACAACAAATGCTAAAAAGGAACTTCTTTATGCAGGAAACACAAGAGAAGGAAAAGACCTATAAAAACAAACCCAAAACAATTAAGAAAATGGGAACATACATATTGATAATAACCTTAAATGTAAATTGATTAAATGCTCCAACCAAAAGACACAGACTGGCTGAATGGATACAAAAACAAGACCCATATATATGCTGTCTACAAGAGACCCACTTCAGACCTAGGGACACATACAGACTGAAAGTGAGGGGATGGAAAAAGATATTCCATGCAAATGGAAATCAAAAGAAAGCTGGAGTAGCAATTCTCATATCAGACAAAATAGACTTTAAAATAAAGACTATTACAAGAGACAAAGAAGGACACTACATAATGATCAAGGGATTGATCCAAGAAAAAGCCATGGAAATCAGAGTAGAAAAAGAAATAAAAGGAATACAAATTGGAAAAGAAGTGAAACTGTCACTGTTTGCAGACGACATGATACTATACATACAGAATCCTAAAGATGCTAACAGAAAACTGCTAGATTATAATTAATGAATTTGGTAAAGTAGCAGGATACAAAATTAATGCACAGAAATCTCTTGCATCCCTGTACACTAATGATGAAAAATCTGAAAGAGAAATTAAAGAAACACTCCCCTTTACCATTGCAAGAAAAAGAATAAAATACCTAGGAATAAACCTACCTAAGGAGAAAAAAGACCTGTATGCAGAAAATTATAAGATACTGATGAAAGAAATTAAAGATGATACCAACAGATGGAGAGATATACCATGTTCTTGGATTAGAAGAATGAATATTGTGAAAATGACTATACTACCCAAAGCAATCCACAGATTCAATGCAATCCCTATCAAATTACCAATGGCATTATTTACGGAACTAGAACAAATCATCTTAAAATTTGTATGGAGACACAAAAGACCCCGAATAGCCAAAGCAGTCTTGAAGGAAAAAAACGGAGCTGGAGGAATCAGACTCCCTGACTTCAGACTATACTACAAAGCTACAGTAATCAAGGCAATATGGTACTGGCACAAAAACAGAAACATAGATCAGTGGAACAAGATAGAAAGCCCAGAGATAAACCCACGCACCTATTGTCAACTAATCTATGACAAAGGAGGCAAAGATATACAATGGAGAAAAGACAGTCTCTTCAATAAGTGGTGCTGGGAAAACTGGACAGCTACATGGAAAAGAATGAAATTAGAACACTCCCTAACACCATACACAAAAATAAACTCAAAATGGATTAGAGACCTAAATGTAAGACTGGACACTATAAAACTCTTAGAGGAAAACATAGGAAGAATACTCTTTGACATAAATCACAGCAAGATATTTTTTGATCCAGCCCCTAGAGTAATGGAAATTAAAACAAAAATAAACAAATGGGACCTAATGAAACTTAAAAGCTTTTGCAAAGCAAAGGAAACTACAAACAAGACAAAACAACAACCCTCAGAATGGGAGAAAATATTTGCAAAAGAATGAACAGACAAAGGATTAATCTCCAAAATATATAAACAGATCATGCAGCTCAATAAAAAAAAAAACAACCGGGCTTCCCTGGTGGCGCAGTGGTTGAGAGTCCGCCTGCCGATGCAGGGGACACAAGTTCGTGCCCCGGTCTGGGAAGATCCCACATGCTGCAGAGCAGCTGGGCCCGTGAGCCATGGCCGCTGAGCCTGCGTGTCCGGAGCCTGAGCTCCATGGCGGGAGGGGCCACAGCGGTGAGAGGCCCATGTACCGCAAAACAAACAAACAAACAAACAACCCAATCAAAAGATGGGCAGAAGACCTAAATAGACATTTCTCCAAAGAAGACATACAGATGGCCAAGAAGCACATGAAAAGCTGCTCAACATCACTAATTATTAGTGAAATGCAAATGAAAACTACAGTGAGGTATCACCTCACACCAGTTAGAATGGGCATCATCAGAAAATCTACAAACAACAAATGCTAGAGAGGGTGTGGAGAAAAGGGAACACTCTTGCACTGTTGGTGGGAATGTAAATTGATACAGCCACTATGGAGAACAGTATGGAGGTTCCTTAAAAAACTAAAAAAAGAACTACCATATGACCCAGCAATCCCACTACTGGGCATATACCCAGAGAAAACCATAATTCAAAAAGACACATGCACCCCAATGTTCATTGCAGCACTATTTACAATAGCCAGGTCATGGAAGCAACCTAAATGCCCACTGACATAGGAATGGATAAAGAAGATGTGGTACAGGGCTTCCCTGGTGGCGCAGTGGTTGAGAGTCCGCCTGCCGATGCAGGGGACACGGGTTCGTGCCCCGGTCCGGGAGGATCCCACATGCCGCGGAGTGGCTGGGCCCGTGAGCCATGGCCGCTGGGCCTGCGCGTCCGGAGCCTGTGCTCCTCAACGGGAGAGGCCACAACAGTGAGAGGCCCGCATACCGCAAACAAAACAAAACAAAACAAACAAACAAAAAAAGAAGATGTGGTACATATATACAATGGAGTATTAGCCATAAAAAGGAATGAAATTGGGTCATTTGTAGGGATGTGGATGGATCCAGAGACTGTCATACAGAGTGAACTAAGTCAGAAAGAGAAAAGCAAATATCATATATTAACACATATATGTGGAACCTAGAAAAATGGTACAGATGAACTGGTTTGTAGGGCAGAAATAGAGACACAGATGTAGAGAACAAACGTATGGACACCAAGGGGGGAAAGTGGCGGGGTAGGGGTGGTGGTGGGATGAAGTGGAAGATTGGGATTGACATGTATACACTAATATGTATAAAATGGATAATTAATAGGAACCTGCTCTATAAAAAAATAATAAAATAAAATTCAAAGAAAAAAAGAAACAAACCTATCCCCCTCCCAGGAGCTAATGATTACATTTTTGCTTGCTTAGTGGGTTTTTTTTTTTTTTTGGTAGTATAACAAGTTTATCCCCCAATTCTGACAGAGCTGTAAAACTTTTCTCAGTATATTTATTTATAAATATTAGACATTCTATTACCTTCATTTTTTGAGGAGGGGTTGTGAGGGAGTCATCCCTCCTGAGCTGGTGATCTCTAATCCTACACTAAACAAGGTGTTGCCATAGAATTTCATTTCATCATCATCATCTCAGGAATTCCCTTTGCCTTTCTTCTCTGTTAATTCTGTCCCTTTTTTTCCCTATGAGTGCTTTATTGTTGGTTTAAGCCTGCTTGCTTTTGTGAGGCATACCTAAACAGTGGTTTCCAGAGGCAGAGGGCACATGGAAGGAGAGAAGGAAGTAGGGAGTAAAGTTGGGGATGGCTTAGAGAAAGCATCCCCATAAGGAAATGTGAAGATAGCACCCTGGGGTAATGCAAGAATACTGTGTGCTTCTGCTCTTCCTGAGACAGCAATAAGCTTTAATCATACTGAACTGGAAAGGTGAGGGTCTTAAGATAAATCTTTACATTCTTCCATGCACATAATAGGCTTAGATCTCAAATACAGAACATACAAAAAACAAGCATTAAAGAAATTGTACTTTGCCATATTGACAGAAGAGGGCATCATTAAACTAAGAATCTTGTAAACTATCACAAATCTGCAAAAACAATTGAAGAAAATGGAATAAATCTATGCGAAGCTACTTAGAAAGACAGAGAGAATCAAACATCTCAAGCAATGAAACTCCTCCACCATTCCAAGAAAGATAAAAAACAAAACAACAGGTGGATAGCTAGTGGGAAGCAGCCACATAAGCACAGGGAGATCAGCTCGGTGCTTTGTGACCGCCTGGAAGGGTGGGATAGGGAGGGTGGGAGGGAGGGAGATGCGAGGGAAGAGATATGGGAACATATGTATATGTATAACTGATTCACTTTGTTATAAAGCAGAAACTAGCACACCATTGTAAAGCAATTATACCCCAATAAAGATGTTAAAAAAAAAAAAACACAAAAAACCCAAACAACCATGAAGTGAAAGAAATTGCAACACCATGCAATTTTCTAAATAACCCTAAAATGAGTATTTGGAAATAAGAAAAGCTATCTTCAATCAGAAATTAAAAACATAAGTGGATTTGGAAAAAAATAGGAAGATATTTTAAAAAGTTACTTGAAGTCAAGGAATAAATAGAACAAGAAGAAAAATTATCTCAAAATTGAAAAGTAAATTTTAAGCATTTGTTTCCTAAGGCTGCCTTAACAAATTACCACAAACTGGGTGACTTAAAACAATAGAAATTGGTTCTCTCACAGTTCTGGAGGCCAGAAGTCTGAAATCAAGGTGTCAGCAGGACTGGTTTCTCCTGGAGGTGCTCTGCTGGTTTTCATCCCTCTCTCCTAGCTTCTGGTGACTGCCAGAAATCCTTGATGTTCTTTGTTTATATATGCATTATTCTAATCTCCACCTCCATCTTCATATTGCCCTCTTTTCTAAATGTCTTCTCCCCCTTCCCTTCTCTTCTCTTCTAGGGACAATTGCTATTGGAATTCGGAGGGCCCACCCAGCTAAGCTAGGATGATCTCATCTCAAGATCCTTAACTTAATTACATTTGCAAAACCCCCTTTTCCAAATAAAGTCACATTAATGGGTTTGAAGTGGACATATCTTTTGGGAGGCCGACATTTAACTCACTACAGCACCCAAGGGAGAATGGACTCAAACGGAAATTTAATAAGCAGCACCGAAGAAAGACAAATAATCAGCCAAGAAAAGGAAATAAGATAAAGTAAAAAGAGTCAGGAAGGAAATGATCGACACAGAAGACAGGCAATGCAATTTAGATATAACTGGAGCCCTTGAAGAAGAATTATAAAACAATGGAACTATTATTTAAAATTATAGTTGAAGAAAACGTCCCAGAAATAAAACATGAATCTACAAATTGAAAGGATTTGCTATATAGATAAGAAAGTTAATCTGAAATGGTCAACTCCAAGATAACCTAATAAAACAATCTCATTCCTTCATTGTACATGTCTATTTTTTCCCCAAGCCCACACTGGCTTGATTACTATAGCTTTATCATAAGTATCAAAATCAGGTAGTACAGAGTTCTTCAACATTGCTGTTTTTTTCGAGTATTCTAGGTCCTTTGTATTTCCATATAAATTTTAGAATCGACTTGTCTACTTCTACAAGAGAGCCTACTATGTTTCTGATTGGAATTCTGTTGAAATTATAGATCAATTTCAAAATAACAATTTAACAATATTGAATTTTCTAATCTATGAATACAGTGTATATCTCCATTTATTTAGGGCTTTGCTTTCTTTCATTGGTGTTTTGTAACTTTCAGCATATAATCCTGCACATATTTTCAGATTTATATGTAAGTTTTTCATGTTTTGGTATAATTGGTAATATTTAAAAATTTTAATTTCTAATCATTTCTACAATATATATATTCAATTGTATCTTGTGGCTTGACAACTTCTCTTATTACTTTCTAGTATCTGTTTTGTAGTATATTTCATAGAATCTTTGGGATTTTCTATATGTAAAATCATTTCATCCATGAATAGAGATGTTTTATTTCTTCTTTTCCAATATGTATGGAATTACTTTTTCTTGCCTTACTGAACTCCAGTTTGATGTTAAATAGGAGTTTTGGGAGTAGACATCCTTGCTTTGTTTCTGATCGTAGCATCAAAGAAGTCAATCTTTCACCAGTTAAGTATACGACTGTAGGGTTTTTGTAGACTTCTTTATCACAGAGGGAATAGAAATATGCTGAGTATTTTTTCTGGTCACAAATGCATATAATATTTTATCTGTTACCATGTTTTTTATTTGACTCTTTTTTCTACTTTTCATTTTTATGCTGAAATTCTCCCTCTGTTCATACATGTTGTCCACCTTGTCTGCTAGGCCCTTTAGTATATTATAGTTATTTAAGCCCAAGTTCCAAAATCTGAGTCATATATGAGTCCAGTTCTGTTGATTACTTTGTTTCTTGACTATGAATTATATTTTTGTTTCTTTTTGTTTTTGCTTTTTGTGTTTTATGTATTTTGGTTGAAAGCCATACATTGTGAGTAGGACAGTAAAGATTAAGGTAAGTAGTATTTATGCCTGGAATTGGGTAATCTTCTTCCACTAGGCCATACATATAGGAGGGGTTGAGTCAATGTAGTCAGGAATTGAGCTGGCGTTGGGTTTGGTTGTTCTATATTCACTTTCAGTTCACCACTGGCATCCAATTCTAGTGTTACTTTGTTCTTATGGAGAGACAGGTTTACTTGAGAGTTTCCCTCAATGTTCCTGCTCCACTCTCAGCTTTAGGCCTTTACTGTTTGCCTTTGCCTGCATTTCAGAGAGGATGTCTCTCCATCCTCAGTAGTAGTTGCATCGCTTCTTACTTACTACCAGCGCTTGGTAGGCTGGTTGGGGCAGGATGATTCTCTCCTGTCTTGCTCCCACCTCAGTCTTAGGTAGGCCCTATGTCCCTGGGTTTTGGAGGTGAGACCTTCTCAGTGATCCTGCCCTCCCCCAGTGGTAGGAGACCTATAGTAGTCTGAGCCCAGGATTTTTTTCTTTCCCTTCGTCCCAGCCACAGTTTTCCTGCCCTTAGCAGTTTAACTCTTTTGTTCTGAAGGGGATAAGTTTCCAGGCAGGGCTATCTGCCTTTCCTGTAGTAGTGACTGCTCCCTTCCTTCAGGCTTGTACCTCAAGGGATGCTGTCTCCTCTAATCTCCCGCCCTGCCAATCAGTCTTTTTTGTGAATAAATACCTTCTGGGAGTCCACTGAGAAAAGCTTCCAAGTAGGGATAAACTCACTTATTTCTAGGGCTCCTAGGGATACTATTCTCTCAGATTATCCTACAGTCATATTCAGACTTTAGCAATTAGTTAAAAATGTTAGCTGAATTTTTCTTCTCTACTTATGATGTGGCCTCATTTACTTCCTGTGCTTTGCCACAACTGAGTCAGTGTTTGTGTCTCGTGTCTCTTTAGAGACGCCTGTATTTCCTTAGAGTTAAGATAAGCAGTCACTCTGTAACCTTGGTTATCTAATGAGTTCAAGAAAAGCTGCAATTTTGTACACTGTCCTGCGTTTTCTAACTGTAATAATGAAAGTGATTTTTATTTTCATATTTCTATATTCTAAGCAGATGTTGGTAAGCTTTTTGTTAGTTAACCTGGCTAAAGGCTTATCAATTCTATTGATCTTTCAAAAAACTAGTTTTTAACAGTATGGAGGGTTCCTTAACAAGCTAAAAATAGAGTTGCCATATGATCTAGCAATTCCATTCCTGGGCATATATCTGGAGAACACTCTAATTTGAAAAGATACATGCACCCCAATGTTCATAGCGGTACTATTACAATAGTAATAGTTTGCAAGACTATTGTTCCAAGGCATGGAAACAACCTAAATGTCCATCTACAGATGAATGAATAAAGAAGATGTGGGATACACACACACACACACAATGGAATATTAGCCATAAAAAAGAATGAAATAATGCCATTTACAGCAACACGGATGGATCTAGAGATTATCGTACTAAGTGAAGTAAGTCAGACAGAGAAAGACAAATATTAAATGATATCTCTTCTATGTGAAATCTAACAAAAGTGATACAAATGGACTTATTACAAAGCAGAAATAGACCCACAGACAAAACAAACTTATGGTTACCAAAGGGGAAAGGGGTGGGAGGGATAAATTAGGAGTTTGGAATTAACATATACAGACTACTGTATATAAAATAGATAACCAAAAAGGATCTACTGTATAGCACAGGGAACTACACTCAATATTTTGTAATAACCTATAAGGGAAAAAAATCTGAAAAAGAAAAAAATATATACATATAGAACTGAATCACTTTGCTGTACACCTGAAACTAACACAGCATTGTAAATCAACTATACTTCAATAAAAAAATTTAAAAAAGAAAAAGAAAACAAACTTATGGTTACCAAAGGGGAAAGGGGGTGGGGGAGGGATAAGTTAGGAGTTTGGGATTAGCAGATACAAACTACTATATATAAAACAGATAAACAACAAGGCTCTACTGTATAGCACAGGGAACTATATTCAATATCCTGTAATAAACCATAATGGAAAAGAATATGAAAAAGAATATATATATGTATAACTGAATCACTTTGCTGTACACCAGAAACTAACACAACATTGTAAATCAACTATACTTCAATAAAATTTTTTTTAAAAAAGCAAAAAAACAGTAAATAGGTAAAAACAAAACACCTAGTTTTTGGTTTTGTTGATTTTTTCTATTGATTTTCTGTTTTCAATTCCATTGATTTCTGCTCTAAATCTTATTCTTTCTTTTATTCTGCTTACTTTGGACTTAATTTACTCTTCTTTTTCTAGTTTTCTAAGGTGGAAACTTAGATTATTGATTTTAGGTATTTCTTCCTTTTTAACGTATGCATTTGAAGCTATAAAATTTCCTCTAAGCACTGCTTTTGCTGAATCTGACAAATTTTGATGAACTGTGTTGTTATATTCATTTAGTTCCAAACATTTAAAATTTTTTCTTGTGATTTCTTTTTTAACCCATGTGTTATTTAGAAGTGTGTTGTTTAATCTCCATATATTTTGGGATATCCACTAATCTGTTACTGACTTTTAGTCCATTGTAGTCTGAAAGCATACATTATATGATTTTTATTATTTGAAATTTGTTAAAGTGTATTTTATGGCCCAGAATGTAGTTTATCTCGGTGAATGTTTCATATGAGCTTGAGATAAATGTGTATTCTGCTGTTGTTGGATGAAGTAGTCTATAGATGTCAATTATATCCAGTATGATGATGCTGTTGAATTCAACTATGTTCTTACTGATTTTCTGCCTGCTGGATCTCTCCATTTCTCATGGAGGAGTGTTAAAGTCTCAACTATGATAGTTGATTCATCTATTTCTCATCTACCAGTTTTTGCCTTACATAGTTTGATGCTCTGTTGTTAGGTGCGTATACATTAAGGACTGTTACGTCTTCTTGGAGAATTGACCCCTTTGTCCGAATGTATTGCCCTTCTCTATTTCTGATAGTTTTCTTTGCTTTGAAGTCTGTGTCTGAAATTAATATAGCTTCTCCTGCTTTCTTTTGATTAATGTTAGCATGCTATATTTTTTCCATCCATTTACTTTTAATCTATATGTGTCTTTATATTTAAAGTGGGTTTCTTGTAGAAAACATATAGTTGGGTCTTGTTTTTTAATAATATACTCTGGCAATCTCTGTCTTTTAATTGGTGCATTTAGACCACTGACATTCAGAGTGATTATTGATAATAGTTGGATGAATATCTACCATATTTGTTACTGTTTCCTATTTGTTGCCCTTGTTCTTTGTTCCTATTTTTGTCTTCCAGTTATACTTCTTTTTTAACTTTTTAAGAGGCTGACTCAGGGTTTGCAATATACATTTATGACTAATGCAAATCTACTTTTGAATATCACTTAACAGTAGTGTCAGTACCTTATAACAGCAGAATAATCCTAATTCCTCCCTCCGGTTGTTTGTATCATTGTTGTCATTCATTTCACTTATATATAAGTACAACTAAGCATATTTGTGTGTGCATATATTATGTATGATATATCTGTAAGCATATGTAATTTACTACATTGTTGCTATATTATTATTTTAAACAAACTGTTATCTGTAAGGTCAATTCAGAATAAGAAAAATGAAAGTTTTTCTTTTACCTCTGCTGACTGCTTCTTCAGTGCTCTTCCTTTCTGTATATAGATCCAAGTTTCTGACCTACATTTTCCTTCTCACTAAAGAACTTCTTTTAACATTTCTTGCAAGGCAGATCTACTGGAAACAAATTCCCTCAATTTTTGTTTGCTTGAGAGAGTCTTTGTTTCTCCTTTACTTTTCAAGAATAATTCCATTGGGTCAGAATTCTAGGGTACAGAATTTTAGGGTGGTGGTTTTCTTCTCTCAACAATAAATATTTCACTCCATACTCTTGCTTGCATGGTTTCTGAGAAGTTGCATGTAATTCTTATTTTTATTCCTCTATAAAGTATTTTTGGGACTTGCCTGGCAGTCCAGTGGTTAAGACTCTATGCTTCCACTGCAGGGGGTGCAGGTTCGATCCCTGGTCAGGCATCCCACATGCCACACACTGTGGCCAAAATTTTAAAAAGTATTTTTTCCTCCGGCTTCTTTCAGGGTTTTTTCTTTATTTTTGATTTCGTATAGTTTGAAAATGATGTGCCTAGGTACAGTATTTTTTGCATCTATCCTACTTGGTGGTATTCCCTAGGCTTCCTGGTTTGGTGCCTGACATTAATTTGGGGGAAATTCTTAATCATTATTATTTCATATATTTTTTTCTGTTCGTTTTTTTTCTTCTTCTGATATTCTCATTACATGTACAGCTTTTATAGTTGTCTCACAGTCCTTGGATATTGTTCTAGCTTTTTTTTTTTTTGTCTTTTTGCTTTTCAGTTTTGGAGTTTTCTTTTGATATATGCTCAAGCTCAGAGATTCTTTCCTTAGCTGTGTCCAGTTTACTAATAAGCCCACCAAAAGCATTCTTCATTTCTGTCACAGTGTTTTTGATTGTTAGCATTTATTTCTTAGGGTTTCCATCACTCTGCTACATTGCCCATCTTTTTTTTTTTGTAAAAACATGATGCAATTGTCTTCTAAATTACAGTGTTTATAAGATAGCTACCAAACTTGTTTGTTTTTTAAAATAAATTTATCTATTTTTGGCTGTGTTGGGTCTTTGTTGCAGTGTGCAAACTTCTCATTGCAGTGGCTTCTCTTGTGGCAGAGCACCGGCTCTAGGTGCGTGGGCTCAGTAGTTGTGGCTCACGGGCTCTAGAGCACAGACTCAGTAGTTGTGCCGCAGAGGCTTAGTTGCTCCACAGCATGTGGGATCTTCCCAGACCAGGGCTTGAACCCGTGTCCCCTGCATTGGCAGACGGATTCTTAACCACTGCGCCACCAGGTAAGTTCCTGCCCATCTCTTCTTACGTGCTGTCTACTTTATCCTTTAGAGCCCTTAGCATATTATTCATAATTATTTTAAATTCCCTCGGCTGATAATTCCAACATTCCTGCCATGACTGGGTCTGATGCTTGCTCTCTTTAAATTGTGTTTTTTTTGCATTTTAATATACCTTGTAATTTTTCTCAATAGCTGAATGTGATATACTGGTTAAAAGGAACTGCTAGGGCTTCCCTGGTGGCGCAGTGGTTGAGAGTCCGCCTGCCGATGCAGGGGACACGGGTTCGTGCCCCAGTCCGGGAGGATCCCACGTCCGTGGAGCGGCTGGGCCCGTGAGCCATGGCCGCTGAGCCTGCGCGTCCGGAGCCTGTGCTCCGCAACGGGAGAGGCCACAGCAGTGAGAGGCCCACGTACCGCAAAAAAAAAAAAAAAAAAAAAAAGGAACTGCTATAAATAGGCCTTTAGAAATGTGGTGATAAGGTGTAGGGGAAGGGGAAGCATTTATAGTCCTATGATTACGTCTCAGTTGTTTAGTGGGCCTGTACCTCTGGACTGCGAACTTCACAGGGTTTCTCAGTTTCTCTTCTCCCCCCTTTAGGTGGAACAAGGCTAGAGTGGGCTGGAATAGTATACTTTCCCTCCCCTGAGATAGTTAGGCTCTGATAAAACCCTAGCAGGCTAGGCTCTGGTTAAACTAGTTTCTTCTGAGGGCAGGCCTTGTTACAAAGAACAGAGTGCTCTGGCATATTTTGAAATGATTTCTTTCTCCTTCCCCTGAGGGAAGTGTAAGGAGACTTTTCTCCAATATTTATGGTGAAAATCTGGTCAAGCTCCTAGATGTAAACTCACAAAACTGTGCCCGCCCCTAACCATCCACCCTCCCCCAAGACTAGGTATCTCTGGTGTTTTTAACTCTCAGAGTAATCCACACCTCTAGTAATTTGTCAAATTACAGTTCATATATTCCTACTCTTGTACTAGTTGCCATGGTGTTTTCCACTTGTGGGAGGTTTCTGCTTAGGCAAGCCATGACTCCCTGTATTCATCTGTCTGTCCAATCCTGGGAGCAACCATTTGCCCTGTGTCCACCCTCCTCTTACAGATCCAAGAGGAGTTGTTAATTTTTCAGTATGTTAAGCTTTTTGCTTATTGTTGGGACGAAGTGGTGACTTCCAAGCTCATTATTACACAACTGGGACCAGAATTCTGTGAGTTTTTAATATATTTAATTATAGATCTAAGACTTAAAGTCTGAGTTGAGAATAATAATATATGTTTTGACAAATTAGAAATAATGCATTTAAAAATGGAAGTTTCAAGAAGAGATAAAGATGAAAGTAGATCCTACCTATTACACAGACACTGTGTAGGAGTTCAGAGGTACTACTGAAAAGGAACACTGGAAGGTAAAAAGTTAAATAAAACCACAGTTAACAGCATACTCAATAGTGAAAAGCTGAAAGCATTTCCTCTAGGATTGGCAATAGGACAAGGATGCCCACTCTTGTTACTTTTATTCAAAATAGTATTGGAAATTCTGGACATGGTGGTTGGACAAGAAATAGAAAAGGAAGGAACCCAAACTGGAAGGGAGGGGGTAAGGCTGCCACTGTTTGCAGATGACATGATACTATACTTGGAAAATCCTAAAGACACCACCAGAAAACTACTAGACCTCAACAATGAATTCAGTAAGGTTGCAGGATACCAAATTAACATACAGAAATCTGTTTCATTTCTGTGTACTAACAACAAACTATCAGAAAGAGAAATTAAGGAAACAATACCACTTACCATCAGGTCAAAAGAATAAAATACCTAGGAATAAACCTACCTTAGGAGGTAAAAGGCCTATACTTAGAAAACTCTAAGACACTGATGAAAGAAATGGAGGATGACACAAACAGATGGAAAGATATACCATGTTCTTGGACTGGAAGAATTAATATTGTTAAAATGACCATACTACCCAAGGCAATCTACAGATTCAATGCAATTTCTATCAAAATGCCAATGGCATTTTTCACAGAACTAGAACAAATAATTTTTTAATTTGTATGGAAACACGAAAGACCCTGAATAGCCAAAACAATCTTGAGAAAGAACAGAGCTGGAGTAATCATGCTCCCTGGCTTCAGATTATACTACAAAGCTACAGTAATCAAAACAGTATGGTACTGTTACAAAAATGGACACATAGATCAACGGAACAGGAGAGAAAGCCCAGAAATAGGCACACACACTCATGGTCAATTAATCTACAACAAAGGAGGCAAGAATATACAATGGAGAAAACACAGTCTCTTCAATAAGTGGTGGTAGGAAAACCGGATAGCTACATGTAAAATAATGAAGTTAGAACATTCTCTTAACACTATACACAAAAATAAACTCAAAATGGATTAAAGACCTAAATGTGAGACTGGAAACCATAAAACTCCTAGAGGAAAACATAGGCAGGGCACTCTTTGACATAAATTACAGCAATATTTTTTTTGGATCTGTCTCCTAAAGCAAAGGAACTAAATTAAGCAAAAATGAACAAATGGGACCTAATTAAACTTAAAAGCTTTTGCACATCGGAAACCATTGACAAATGAAAAGACAACCTACTGAATGTGAGAAAATATTTGCAAATGATATGACTGATTAGGAGTTAATATCCAAAGTATATAAATAGCTCATACAACTCAACATAAAACAAATAACCCAATTAAAAAATGGACAGAAGAACTGAAGACATTTTTTCTGAAGAGGAAATGCAGATGGCCGATAGCCCCTTGAAAAGATGCTTGACATCAGTAATAATCAGGGAAATGCAAATCAAAACCACAATGAGATATTCACCTCATACCTGTCAGAATGGCTATCATCAGAAAGAACACAAATAATGAATACTGGAGAGGATATAGACAAAAGGGAACCCTCCTACACTGTTGTTGGGAATATAACTTGTTGCAGCCACTGTGGAAAACAGTATGGAGGTTTTAAAAAAACCTAAAAATACAACTACCATATGACCCAACAATTCCACTCTTGGGTATATATCTGAAAAAAACAAGAACACTAATTCAAAAAGATACATGCACCCCAATGTTCATAGCAGCATTATATACAATAGTCAAGATGTGGAAGCACCCCAAGTATTCATCAACAGATGAATAAATAATATATATTATCATTACCCAGCTATAAAAAAGAATGAAATGTTGCCATTTGCATCAACATAGATGGACATGGATATTATGCAAAGTGAAATAAGTCAGAGAAAGACAAATAGTGAATGATATCACTTATATGTAGAATCTAAAAACTAAACTAGTGAATAAAACAAAAAAGCAGCAGACTCACAGATACAGAGAAAAAACTAGTGGTTACCAGTAGGGGGAGGGGCAAGATAGGGGCAGGGGATTAAGTGGTAGAAACTACTATGTATAAAATAAAAAGCTTCCATGTTTTGGCTATTGTAAATAGTGTTGCTATGAACAATGGGGTATCATTTCAAATTAGAGTTTTCATTTTTATTTTCTTCAGATAAATATGCAGGAATTGCTGAAACATACAGTAATTCTATTTTTAATTTTTTCAGGAAACTCCATACTGTTTTCCACAGTGGCTGCACCAATTTTCATTCCCACTAACAGTGCATTAGTGTTCTCTTTTCTCCACATCTTCATCAACACTTATTTGTCTTTTTGATAATAGCCCTTCTTACAGATGTGATGTGATATCTCATTGGATTTTTTCTTTCTTCTGTTCACCTTGGGTGATACCCACTACTCTGCCTTCCAGTTTGCTGATCCATCCTCTGTATCATTTTTATCTATTGTTGATTCCTTCTAGTGTATTTTTATTTATTTAAATAAATTAATATTTATTTATTTACTTATTTTTGGCTGCATTGGTTCTTCGTTGTTGCGTGCAGGCTTTCTCTAGTTGCAGTGAGCGGGGGCTACTCTTCGTTGCAGTGCGCAGGCTTCTCGTTGCAGTGGCTTCTCTCGTGGAGCACGGGCTCTAGGTGCACAGGCTTCAGTAGTTGTGGCTCTAGAGTGCAGGCTCAGTACTTGTGGTTCACGGGCTCAGTTGCTCCAAGGCATGTGGGGTCTTCCCAGACCAGAGCTCGAACCCATGTCCCCTGCATTGGTAGGCGGATTCTTAACCACTGTGCCACCAGGGAATTCCCTCTAGTGTATTTTTAATTTCAGTTATTGTATTCTTCAGCTGTGTTTGGTTCTTATTTATATTTTCTAACTCTTTATTAAAATCCTGTGTCTATCTATTCTTCTCTTAAGTTTGGTGATTATCTTTATGATCATTACGTTGAACTCTTATTGGGTATCTCTACTTCACTTAGTTCTTTTTCCAGGGTTTTATCTTGTTTGAAACATATTTCTCTATCTCCTCATTTTGCCTAATTCTCTATGTTTATTTCTATGTATTAGGTAGGTCAGTTACATCTCCTTGATCTTGGAGAAGTGGCCTTATGTAGGAGACATCCTATGGGGTCCTGCAGCACACTCCCCTCTGGTCACCAGAGCTAAACACTCAAGGGGTATCATATTATCCAACTTTCCCTAATCTGATAGATGAGAAATAGTATTTCATTGTAATTTTACTTTGCATTTCTCTGAGTAAGGCTAGATATCTTTTTATATGTTTTAAGAGCCATTTTTTATAACTTTCTTGTGTATATATGTGGTCTGTTAAAAGCTTTTGCCCATTTTTCTGTCATATGTGTGCTCTGGGCATCAGAACACTCCATGAAAATGAGGAACTTGATCTGTTACAAGATCATGGTCTCCAAAAATTAGACAAATCTGTCATATATGAGAAGCAAAATTATTTTTAATGTGTAGATAAGGAAATCTCCCCATGAGTCTTCATAAAGATATTAGACATGTTTATGAATATATACACATGAATATATATTTATGTACATAAATGAATTATATTAAATCTATCTGTTGATCGATATATATACATACACATACTAATTTTAGCATTTCTTAATGGAAGTTGTAGATAAGATTATTTTATCCCTGCATCACTTCAATTGTTTCTTCCTTACAGTTGGCCTTTTACTTCCTTATTGGGTGACATTTGGCTTTATGTTCAAGGGTCTTTTTGCAGTTTTAGCTCAGTTTTGTCCTAGCGATGACCATCTTGCTGGGGTGAATACCAACACGGACATAAGCCTTCTCCTGCTGCACATGTTCAATGTGGATGACACATCTTCCTATCACCTGGACCACCTTGCCAATCTGCTGACCTTCTAGTGTCCAATCCAGTGTCCTCACACAAACTGAACTTCAACATCCTTTCAGATGGGCATGAATCGAACACTGTACTTCTGTCTCAGCAGCTTAGAAAGTGGGGAGGGCAATCTTCCTATAAATGTGGGAAGACACATTGAATTGCCTTTTATTTTTAGGGTTCTTGCTCTAGTCAGAAGTTACACAGGGATTAAACTTCATTTTGGCTACTCTTGTTTTAGCAATGACCACAAGAGGAAAGAAAAGCTGATAGATACTTTTATTTATCTTCCCACTCTTTTCTATGATCCTCACTAGCTCAAAATATCTGTCAAGAGGAAGAAGGCAAGTGAGGGACTGATCCTGAGGAGCAGTGGACCAGTCCTGTGCAGGCTGCAGATGTCCAACAAACCAGCAGCCGAGGGGGACAGAGCTCTCTAATGCTTCTGTTACGCTTGGTGCTGGTGCGTGACAGTTACCTCGATTTTATAGGCCTCATCAAAAGGAGAGAAGATCCTAACTGACCAGATTCCATTAGAAGGCATATGGCCTGTGCTCAAAACATAACCTGAGTTAGGAAACTTATTGTCTTGAATCTGTACGACTGAAATTTTTTTCAATTATCAGTGCCAGAGTGTAGTCAAAGCCCTTGGTGCTGCCAGAAGTCAGCCCAGACCTCCACTCAGAAAGAGACTGTTCCAATGTAGAGATTCTGCTGACCAGCCAACTAAACCCAGAGCAGAGTCAGGCCACTGAAACTCAGCATTTAATGAAAAACTTACCCTTCTTATTGCCTCACAGTTTACAGAGTTTTTTCCTCAATACCTTTCAAGATTCATAACCCACCAAGGAAAGTAGCCTCTAACTTTCAGATGAAATACTAAGGCTCAGAGAGAGGTCTGCTCCAGTTGTCCAATATGATACAACTGTTGGGAAGAGTCATGACTTCAAGATACCAAGCTCCTTGTTCTCTGATTTTTGTTTCTGGATTTATTCTGACAAGATTCTTCCCAGCATTGTAAAGCAATTATACTCCAATAAAGATGTTAAAAAAAAAAAAAAGATTCTTCCCAGAAGCAAGAGCATTTCTACAAACAGAGTTTCAGAACGAAGTCTGACATTTTAAAATTTGGGAGTAAAGATTTGTTCACTTAGCTAGGCTCAGGATACAGAAATACGTAATTTTATACATGGATCCCTTTTACCTCCACCACAGCTTTTCCTAA
This sequence comes from Phocoena sinus, assembly GCF_008692025.1. Lineage (NCBI taxonomy): Eukaryota > Metazoa > Chordata > Mammalia > Artiodactyla > Phocoenidae > Phocoena > Phocoena sinus. The sequence continues at coordinate 64,149,687 of NC_045766.1, forward strand.
CGTGATGCCTACAGGTTCATTCAACCCAGTATAACCACTCCTGTAATGCATAGTCCAGCTCTTTCCTCCACTGTCCCACCACTGGGTTGTCTTTATCTACTTTGTCTTAGGTCTTTAATATTGCTCTAATTCCTGCAGACGTAGGATCTATTTTGCAAAATTTTATGCCCTAAAAACATCAATGTTCTAGGCCTTTTCATTTTCCAGTTTTATTTTCCATTTTTTCTAAGTCTACAATTATACCTGCTCATGTCTTTTACATTCACCTCAGATACATTTCTGTGCTCAAGTCAGCTACACATTTACAAGGTAGAGCCTCCCATTCAATTTTGAAAATAGGGAATTCCCTTCTAATATCAGAGGAAAAGATGCTACTGACACCTTAGTACAAAGAAAAACATACCCTTCCTTTGCAAAGATGTAGCCCTGCACAAGGGCATGGCTTGGCAAGGGAAGTTCTGACAGAGCTTTAGTCTCCACTAACTTCCTTGGCCAGGCATCTTTGTGTCACACCCCTATTGCACAATCATACCAGGTAGCCCTCGGTCTGGGATCCATGAAGAATATACCTTAAGATTTTGTTTAGTGGCTGACAAGCCAAGTAGACATGGTCATCTCGCAGTCTGTAATTACATCTGCAAGATTTAATATTCTCCCCAGTCTACTTAATTAGTTCCATGAGGGTAGGAACTCTGTTTTTACTCACTCCATATGCCAGTGCCTGGTACAATAGTAAGCACTCATTATTTCTTCAATCCTTTTTATAACTGTGGCTTCAATTCTTTGGGCAAAGCAGAAAGTTTACTTTATAACTCAGACATGGCCACTGCTCAACAGTTTATCTATGGCAAACATGGGGACCATTACAGAGAAGAGTGAAGATGGGCAGCCAATTCAAAAGCAGAGACTGCTAACTGTAATAGGTAGCTAAGCTAACAAATTCTGGGCTAGCACCTACAATTGCTTCTGAATACTGTCTCATTTAACTAGAGTAGCAATATAAATGACTGAGCTGTGACTGGTTCTTAACGGACCACTGTGATATATACAATTTATCAGTTACCTCCTGTTTTTTCTAATCCCATTCTTGTGTCTTCCTCCAATCCATTTGCCATACCACAGCCAGTATGAAAACTAACCTGATTTATGTATTTTTCAGTTCAAAATCTTTCAATGTCTTTCTTGCTTAGGAAAAAAGATAAAATTCTATCATGCTTTGCAAAGCCCTTTGTGATTTGGCCTCTACTTATCTCTGCACGCTCATCTCAAGTCATTCTCTTTACTTTCTATGCTCTGGCCACCATCCTTTCACTTCCTTAGGCCTATGAGGCTCACTGCTGCTCAGGGCATTCACACATGCTGTTTCCTCTGTCTAAAATTCTTCTTCCCCCCACCACAATCGCCACTTACCTGACTCTTGCCTCTCCTACAGTTCTTAGCTTAACTCAAGTTCTGATTGGCATACTGAGTGCATAATATAATATGGGCCCACCCTCTCGCCCAGTAACTCTACTTCCTAGCAGCCAATTATTTTCTTCCATAGTTCTTATCCCATTCTGTCCCAATCTATACATCTGTATGATTTGATTAGCATCTACCTCTACCTGTGGACAGTAATTCCACGAAGGTCTGTTTGGCTCGCTGGTATATCCTCAGCGTTACTTAGGGGTTTGGCATATAACCTGGATTCTAGTGTTATATTGAATAAATGAAAGTACAGTTTTTAAGGATCACAGAGACATATTAACATGGGATGGGGGAAGGTAACATGAGGAAGTAAGAAGTAAAAGCAGACAAGAAAGAGCATCCCTGGCATTACAGCCAGGGCTCATCTCATCGCCATTCAGATCCCACAGCAGCTCAGGAGCAGTTCTTGAGCCGCAGTAATCTGAGTCATCCAGCAGCTATGATGGTGTCTCAACAACAAAAGTAAGCGCCCCTTGGTTCCTGCAGTTCCTGACTTCTTCCTGCTATTCATTTCTCAGCAACACTCTTCTGCTTCTCTTGTTAACTATCCATCATGAGGAAGTTTTTTTAAATCTTAAAAAAATTGTTCTTATGAAAAAAGTTAACTCATTACAGAAAAATTAAAGAAAAAAGAACACTAAAAAGCTATTATCCCATTTATCTAGAAAGAAAATAACAGCTTGATATAAAAGCCTTCTAGAAAATACATACGTACACATAGAAATTACCTTCCTACAAACTGAGACATTTACAGATACAATTTTGTAACTTCTATTCTTAATACACAAATTTTCTTGGAACTTTATGAGTTGTCACAATAACCCTTTATATTTGGAGATCTTAAATCTGTTCCAGTGTTACACTATTACAAATAATACAAAACAGAAATAGCTGGTTGAAAATAAATAGGAATCTAAAAAGAAAGTAATTCACTTCCACAAAACTTAAAATATGAACATATATATTTAAACTGGTAATGTGTTGTAAAACCACCTCATGGTATATTTATATTACTACTATTTTAAAAACCAGTACCTGTGGATATTAATTTTAAAAAAATCTAATTGTCAAAATTGTCTAACTTGCTGTCTTCTGAACTTCTTTCAAATTGTGTGCCACCACTCCACTGGAGGATCTTAGACCTCCCATTAATAAGAAATGCTAACTTCTGAACATAGGGTTAAGAGGCCAAATAGTTATTTTTAATGGATTTAGATGCAAAAAAAGTCTAGGTCTCAGACAGTGAGAGTAAATTATGGCAGCACAGCCCTGCTGCAAACAGTGCTAGAGATATGTGAGCAGTATGGATGTGCTGTGACAGAGGAAATTTTTTTCCCCAGCCCTAAGGTGGCAGGGGTAGTGGTAGTGTGGAAAAATTATGGAGTCTGTCTGAGTTCACACACAGCGCCTATTTGCCTGTTAACCCAGCCTTTTCACATGTGACCCAAGCTATTCTCTTGGCTTTCCTCCCATAATCATCTTGTTGCTAGATGTCTATTCTATGTCCACCATCTCCTCTAAGGTGCAGGTAGAAAGAAGGGGAAGAAACTAGGGCAAAAGGGCATATGCCCTGAGGCTATCCCCTTTTACCGGGGCTTTACTAGAAACCCTTCCACACCTTTAATTACACCTCACTGACAAGAACGTGTCACACTGTCATCCTTATCAGTAGTGGAGGCTGGACAACTTAGCTGAGAACATTGCCACCTCCATGCAAATCAGGATTCTGTTAATAAAGAAGAAGAAGAGAGTAAAGAGGTAGTTAACTAGCAGTCTCTTATACACAGTTTTGGAAAAGATGGCTTAAGGAGACTTCTGGGAATTTCAGTTCCCAAAATAACCAAAGCAAAATGGGGGGAAATGTAAAAAGTTCTCAGTAGAAAGACCTACTGGTCTGGCTACTAAAAGATAGGGTACAAAAATACCCAAATTGATGGGCAATCCATAAATGTTATGGTCAAGAAATACCAAGAAAACTAATAGCGATTGCAAACCTTACTGTCTGCTCTTCAACCCTAATACCGAAACTTCAGACAGCCCTGAAACAAATGCCCTAGAGCGGAGGCCAATGTCCTCAGACTAGGACACTTTCCTCATTGGGAACACTTGGGAACAGGAGGCTTTATGTACAGGTAACAGACTAGTACGTACATAGCGTGGGGTACAGAGTGGGGTGTGGTTGAGACACAAATGTTCCATGGAAACCAAGCCACAGGGACCTCTGCAGGAGTCTATAGGCTAACAGACATAACAACGGACAGGTCTGGAAACACTGAATGGGTAATAAAGAAAGGAAAGACATAACTACTATCTCTGCCCCATCTTCTCCTCTTCTCCCCATACAAAAAAAGAACCTTTAGTTACCTATCAAGTTCACCCTAGGTTGACCAAATGATGACTTTGGACAGCTACAGAAAGCATCTAGCTGACTTGGATCTACTCTGTGGATGATTTTACCATTTCTTCTATAACAATTTCTACCATTTCTACTCAGAAAAAGCTTGGAAGGATGCAAGGGAAGAAATCGACTGGGCTGCCACCAAACCCAATGAGAGGACCATCCCCTCCTTTGAGAACACTGGTTTTACTGGCTAGGGTTCTTGAAATCACTCTCATTTGAAAGTCTTCTCAATGAAGACTTCACTGTAGTAAGACAAAGATGTGCAGTAGGACAAAAATATTTATTGATTTATTGTACTATTCCAGGTACTAGTTCCCAGTAAAGTGAATGAGTACAGGGCTCTCCTCCAGGGGCTCTTGGGCTAGGAGCTCTTACCCAGTGTTGCCCAAAATTTCAATGCCAACACATACAGCTGTTAGCTGGAGCTAACTCTGCATGGAAACTTGGAAAGAAATTCAAAGAGGTATCTGGTACCCGCATTGAAGATAGTGAAGATAAATTCTAGAAGGTCTGGCTATAATACCAGTATAAATAAGGTTACAGCCAATAAGCTAGAGGTCCTCATTCTAGTATAATACAACAGCACTGGTTATAACAGCAGTTCTGTCTTGAAGGAATGATCACACTAGACATTTCAGGTAATTCAGAACACCTGTAATAATTGGCTTTTCTCAAGAAAAGACTAAACTGCATATATTTGGCCATATGCCAAGTTACCTAATTAGTCTAGAGGCTGCATATATAGAATAATACAGATCTCAACTGTGAACATACATACTACATTCCAGAACAACTGAAGGATGCGAAATCATGGTAAATTTCAGAACCTGGATAGTTTATGCAAAGGCTTAATTTAAAAGTGATAATGCAGGCCCTATTGCAGTTATAAGAGAAGATACATGTGGGGATGGGAGCACATTAAACTTATGAAATCTCTATCAGCTGGAACAGGGTTAACTGTAGCTGGCCATTTAACTGGAGCTGTCAGAGAAATGACCCATTCCCCAAACCCTGAGACACTTCCTGGACCCTGCTGTCCCTGTCCTAAGCACAGTCCCCGATCCTATCTATATATGCTTCTCTTTAGTCTGAGCTGAAGGGAATAGGCACCAGTACTCGTAACATCGAGGATGCTCATCAAGATCTTATTTTATAACACCCATATTAAGTACCAAAAACTGGACTCTGGGTTTTGGCAAAAAGTGTACACCCACTCCTAATTCTCCTACCTATTGGATATGAGGACCCATCCAATGGCTGCATGAAAAATACAGTAGGTGCTGCTATTTGGGACTAACTAGACCAGCACTGGGAGTCACTAAATGACTCCCTAAAATCCTTATTGGGATCCGGGACAGAATTTATAATTTCCAAAGTTTAGATTGACAAAGCAACTCAGAGATCTGTGATACAGCTACTCTATATATGCAACAGTAATGCTGAAGCAATGGTAGTCATAAGATATACCGTGGTCTAAAACCACATGTCCTTAATATTATATTCTAGCTAGGAAGGAGGACCATGTGCTATTAAAAAGAAAAAATACCTATATCCCAGACAATTCCCAAAACACATGGGATTCAATAAGATATATCCATAAGGAAGTGGCTAAGCTGAGTGACTTTCATGTGGTCCTGGTTTTCCATATCTTGTGATAAAGTGGGAATTTATATTAAGGAAGTTTATTATTTGTGAACTAAATATTTCTATTTTTAAGTGATGAGATATATGAAAATAATGATGGCATCATGTTGGTCTGGAGTCATCATATTGGCCTAGACAAAAGTTGTCAACTAAGAGGTGGACTGTGGTGGGTCATGACTTGTAATTTAAAAAGTCCGTGGCTGCAAAAAGCTCTATGGAAAGCTCCCTTGTTATTTGTAGCTCTGAACTGGAGAGTTCCTACATTCTGTGTTTCAGTTTGAAGGTCTGTATTCAAAATATGAGCTTTAGGTCCAGTAACAAGGTAGCTAGAGTATAGATTTACTGCTTTACCTATCAATGACATCACCCTCTAAACGGATAAAAAAACAGACTGAGGAGACTCAGTGCCCCTCTAATCTGGCGGGACTCCCATCCTGCATTAGTCCCATAAACCCACAGATTCAGGGCACATCTCTGGGAGAGAAAAGAAAGGCACTGGGAGCAGCACCTGTTGTCCTACCTTAACTAGCTGAGTTATAGCCTTCATCTGAGATAAGCTAATTCTTGCTACCACCAGGGTTAAATCCTGACATGTATCCTGACCCACAAGCTTCCAGGGGTCATGGGCTCTTACCACAACCAACACTTCCCCCTTTCAGGGAATCCTGACGTCATCAAGTGACTGTCAAACATCCTTAAAATTCTCTAGAAATAGCTGTCAGAGTGTGTTCATTCCTACCCCAAGCCTAGCCTACAGGGATTGTTATAAATCCCAATTGTTAAGCACTAATTAGAGTACTCAAGATGAAGCATCTCACCAAATTCTTACAATCTCTGACCTCTAAAACGCCTACCAGTTTACCTTTCAAATGGTCAAATGCAGGATTAGTGTATTTCTATTTCCAATCCCCTTCAAAAGATACCTAAAGATAAATACAACAGATTCATCCTTACCCAGAAAGAATGTGTTCTGACTTGTCAGGAACAAGTTGGGAAGGGGTATTTCCTCTTTGAGAATCTTGCCTACCTCAAGGGATCAACCTGACATAGGAAAAAAAGGGAATGTGATATACTTTGGGGGTCGGGGAGAGAGGTGGTTAAAATATCCATCAAATGCTTAGAACTTGACAGTAAATAAAGTTTGGGGCACTCCATGTGCTATCCCAGACAGAAACCTTAATAGGGTTAAGAGTGTAAACCATTTATGCTTCCTAAATTTCATGTCTCCAGACTTGTGAAAGCTATGGAAAAACTAAACCTCACAGAAAGTGCCACAAACTGTGAAATGGATCCTGTACCAGGCACATCTCTGCATTTTGTGAGGCTTTCTGAAACTGTGGGAAGCATTCCTTGGAACCCACTAGTAAAAATCAGAACATTTTGGAGTGATTAAATGTCATAAATATGCAACCCTGGGAATCTTTTCACAAGGAGAGTTTTTGTATCAAAATCATCTTGTGTGTCCCATGTTTGGATAAAGGTATAAGCTAAAAACAGAAAGTGTTTTCTTTTTTTAAGGATATCAACATCCATGTATTTGTAATGTTTTGAAAAACCACAGTATTTTGAAAACCTGCTGTGCATTAATGATGTATTTTGCAGATTTCCCGTTTCTGCTAATGGTCGTTTAGGTTGTTCACATCAGGCCTACAGCTGAAAACAACTAAAAAACTGGATAAAATGTATTTAAAATAATCTTTTCAAAAGCATCAAAGAGATTATAAAAGAGGAAGGAATTATCAGCACAAAGTAAAGAGAAGTCAAGAATCTAGAGAAGCAGACACGCCTGAAGCTAATCCCAGAAAATTAGAAACTCCATTCTGATGGCCTTTCAGGGTGCAGAAGGGAACAGAAAACAAAACTCTGGGTCCATGCAAGTCGGGGACTCTGACAGGAGACCTTCCCCTACAACAATCTGGGTTCCAGGATCTCAGAGTGAAGGTGAACAAGAATTGGAATAACCTGGGGAGAATTAAAACAGAATAACAATCCCTGAGTATTCTAGGAAATAGCAAACTTTGAACAGGTGGTCCCAGACTGGTAGTGCCCCTGGGTGCCTGGCAGAAGTAAATGCAAATAGTCTTTGGAGCAAAGTATTTTCATTATAGGCCTCACAATTATTCCTACAAAATAACCTTTCAAGTGCAATGACTAGCACAGAGTCAAATATACCCAGGATATATGAAAATTAAAATTAATGAATAAAGCAGACAACAGAAAGAGATCAACAGAAACTCTAGATGTAGGGCTCAGGATCTGTGTCTTAATAGGCCACCCAGGTTTTTCTGATATATGCTAAAGTTTGAGAATCAATGCTTTATACTTTAATCATATAAATATGCATCCTACAAAAAAATGTATAAGTGTATTAGGTCTGGGGAAGGGCCCAAGAATTTGCATTTCTAACAAATTCCCAGATGATGCTGATGCCAGACCATACTATGAGAACCACTGGTATAGAAAAAAGGAATTACTACAAAGGACAGGATAGTGGTCACCTGTGGGGAGGAGAAGAGCTGTAATTTGGAAGCAACATGCAGAAATTTCCTGGAATGCTGGCAACTTTCTATTTCTTGATGTCAGTGGTGATTACACGGTGTAATCATTATATGTTTATATTTGAATGCACAGTGAGATCACTGGCTGTCCTTCTTCCATTCAGTCATATATGTCAAATGCCACTGCACTACTCTTACCCATCATCATCCTGCCACCCTCATTTAAAATCAATTTCTAAAATACAAAGTGTAAAAAGTTAATGAAGTTGTGAGACGTAAATTCCTCAACTTCAGTTCCTAGTGTAATTAGCTCACAAAATTAAATTCCTACAAAACTAAAAGAACAACTATCAAACTTTTAACAAGAAAAAGTGTACAATATAAAAAATTACTGCTTTTTTCCCCAAGTGAAAAGAAAGGGGGAACTTCCTACTTCAAAGAGGAAAAGATGCAAATACAATCATTTTTGCCTTTGTGAGAATATCAGGTTCATATATAAATGAGTGCCACTTAAGAGCTATATAAAGTCATCTAACTCACCCCGTAGGTATAAAGAGGATATCAGTGATTACTGTCAGGCTAGGTTAAGACTTCATCCCATCCATAGTTTTAAACTACTCTTTGTTATAATAATCACTTGGTTTGAAAACCAATCCTAAGTCCTCAAAGCATCCTACTCTTGCAAGAAAGTCAGAGTCCCTGCTACAGACTCATCAAAAGTTGTGGATATACCTAGTGACTGTCCTACTCTATGTGCCCTCTGGATTACCAGAACTGGTTTGGAAGACTGCAGAATTTTCTAGTCATTTGTGAATCTTATTATGTTTCTTGTGAGTTGATGATGTCCTTGTCACTTTCAAACCAAACTTCTTTATACATACCATTCATTTGTTTTATTCTCACTTTATCATAAATGGTACTGATAAAATTTTTCAGCCTCAATTTTTTCCTATATGGCAAGTAGCTTCCGAGTAATCTTCAATTTTGAAACTGAAAGTATTCAATTATTTTATTTTTTTATTTTATTTTTATTTATTTATTTATTTTTTGCTGTATGCGGGCCTCTCACTGTTGTGGCCTCTCCCGTTGTGGAGCACAGGCTCCGGACGCGCAGGCTCAGCGGCCACAGCCCACGGGCCCAGCCGCTCCGCGGCATGCGGGATCTTCCCGGACCAGGGCACGAACCCGTGTCCCCTGCATTGGCAGGCGGACTCTCAACCACTGCGCCACCAGGGAAGGCTGTATTCAATTATTTTATACAGAAAATACTTGACACAGAAGTAGCAATCTTCCTGCAAGTTGTTTTTTCCACATTTCCACCATTACCAGGTTATTTGCAAAACGGGAAGTTTCCACCAAATATTTGATCACACTGGTCTGTGTAACTCATATTCCACGGACTTGTAGTAAGTTCAAGGCACCACTGTAAAATTTGCTGAATCCATTTCCTTACTTAGCATGTCCTCTTTTAGTTTTCTGCACATCTATGTTTGGTATGTAACCTAAAATCAAAATGTTACTTAAAAGCCTTTTTTGGGCTTCCCTGGTGGCACAGTGGTTGAGAGTCCGCCTGCCGATGCAGGGGACACGGGTTCATGCTCCGTTCCGGGAGGATCCCACATGCCGCAGAGCGGCTGGGCCCGTGGGCCGTGGCCACTGAGCCTGTGCGTCCAGAGCCTGTGCTCCGCAACGGGAGAGGCCACAACAGTGAGAGGCCCGTGTACCGCAAAAAAAAAAAAAAAAAAAAAAGTAAAAATGAACAAGTGCAATTCATCTTAATGCTTAATATATCCAAAATATCATTTCAACATGCAACTTATTTTAAAAAATAGAATATTTTACTATAACAAGTGAGACTGAAACCTGGAGTTCTTTGCACATTTAGAGCATATCGTATTTCAGACAGCCACCCTTCTAGTGCTCAGGAGCACCTGTAGTTTGTGACTACAGAATTGGATGGCCCAGCTTTAGAATCTCCTTCTCCAAGTCTCTTACTTCCTCTGAACCATGTCATACAATGCAGCCTCCGCTCTCCGCATTCCCCCACACCCACCTGCACCAGCCCTTCCAGGGCACCTGTAAAAACAGTCCCAGAGCACTCACCCATCGATACATGATTAGCTGATTCCTTACCTGTTTCTCTCCTTAGGCAAGGAGCCAAACGTTGTTGCCCTCAGAGGTGTAGCATTTCCACATTTTGCACATTCTTCAAACACCCTAAAATATGAGGAGTGTAGGGTGAGCACTGGATCACAAAGGTCTCAATATTTCAACAACTCTCAGTTTAGTCAGTATAATCATCCCTACTCTGTCTCTGGATGTCTTAGTAGCTACTGAGAGGTCTAGAGAAGAACCCTTGTAATTATATTTTTGTATAACTGAATGTCACCAAAGAAAGCCTTTGGGAAAAGAGGAGAGTTGGTGCATATTTGGCTGGGCCCAGTGAAAAATGAAAATGGGGGCCCTTTGCACAAAAATGAAGACTTCTAAGATTTCGACTACAGAGCATTAAAGCAAGCACAGGGCCCTCTGATCACGGTGTCCTTCTGAGCCTGGAGCCCTGTGACTGCACAGGTTGGCCCTTTACGAAGCTGGTCCTGGTTGAGGCTTATGTCTTTGGAGGAAGCAGGGAAGTGGTGAGATTCCCTGGACTATCCTTGAGGAAATGGACATTAAAAGGGACTCCAAAATCATTATCTACTGGAATTCACTGGGGAAGAGTTATTTTTTTTAACATCTTTATTGGAGTATAATTGCTTTTCAGTGTTGTGTTAGTTTTTGCTGTAAAACAAAGGGAATCAGCTATATGCATACGTATATCCCCATATGCATCCGTATATATCCCCTATATGCATACGTATTGTAAGGCCAACTGGCCCGAGGCAAGGCAACGCAATCAGACTCACAGGTTGCATCAGACCGAAACTTTCCGAACCACCCAGTTCCAGAAACTGACCTGGAGACTTTCCGGACCACCCAGTTCCAGAAACTGACCTGGGGACTTTCCACCCGGCCCAGCCTTCCCGCCTTTCGAGGGGCGGGACTAACGGTCCCAAGACTGATGCAACCGACACCGGATATTGCCACGATACCCGATAAGACCACCAAATAAGGAATAACCTGCGCCCTCCCGGATTCGCAACACCCCTTTCCCTTCTTCCCCTATAAATTCTGACCAAACGCTCGCCCGGGCGCGACTTCTCTGGCCCCTTTCTCTCGGACCAGTGAACCTTGCCCGGGAGCGTTCCCAAATAAAGCTTGTTTAAGCTCTCCCCCGTTTCTTGGTGCCGTTCCTTACATTTGGTGCCGAAACCCGGGAGGGGTACCAAGCCCCGCGGGTTACCGCGCGGGCCGCTCCTCCCCTCCCCCAGGAGACAACCAGGGAACCTCTACTCATCCACCCGATCCGGCAGAAAACGGGTTAAGTACCCCTCCCTTGTTTCCTCCGTCCTCTCTCCGGGCCTCGGGCAACTGTGGAGACGTCCCAATCTCCTGACTGCCCTCCGACCTGCCGTGAATTGGCAGGGACGCCTCTCTCCCTCTCCATTCACTCAGGGACAAACTGGGGATCATGGGAACCTCACAATCGAAACCAGATCCTAAGACGCCCCTGGGGTGTCTCTTAGCCAATTTTATAGCCCTCGGCTTCTCCCAAGATCAACGTTGCCGACGGCTTATTTTCTATTCCACTGTGGCCTGGCCACAATATCCTCTAGACAATCAATCCAAATGGCCTCCTGAAGGGACTTTCGATTTTAACATCCTCCATGATCTAGATAATTACTGCCGCAGGACGGGCAAATGGTCCGAGGTCCCTTATGTCCAGGCCTTCTGGTATTTATGCTCCCACCCTTCTCTCTGCGTCGACTGTTCCACTTCCCAGATCCTTTTTGCCAGACATCTCCTACATCCAAGCCCCTAATTTCCTTTGATGATGACTCCTCTCCACTAGCCGACCCACCCGAATCTCTCGCCTACCTCCTCCTTTGTAGCCCGTCTCTAAGCCTCTCAAGACAACACACTGCAGATCTCCTCAATTACCTTGGATCTCGCGGTTATCGGGTCTCCCCGGCCAAAGCTCAACTGTCTGTACCCTCGGTAACTTATCTGCGAATCCACCTCACCCCCACGACAAAGAGCCTAACGGCTGACCGCACCCAGATTATCCGTGAGCTCCAACCTCCAGAAACAGCGGATCAAATTCTCTCCTTTCTGGGCCTCGTAGGATTTTTCCGACACTGGATCCCTAACTTTGCTCTCCTCGCTAAACCCTTATATCTAGCCGCTAAAGAAACCCCTCAAGGACCCTTCATCTCTCCTCCCGCCGTTCGACAGGCCTTTCTCACCCTCCGTAACGCTCTGATATCTTCTCCTCCCCTTTCTCTGCCCAACCCAAACCGACCTTTTCACCGTTTTGTGGATGAATGGGCCGGAATAGCCACTGGACTCCTTGCCCAGCCTGTAGGGTCTTCCTACCGCCCCGTGGCTTACCTCTCCAAACAGCTAGACCCAACCATTCGGGGATGGCAACCATTACTTCGGGCCCTAGCAGCGGCAGCCGAACTGACCAAACAAACACTCAAACTGACTCTGCCCCACCCACTAACCGTGTTTTCCTCCCACCGGCTGGTCGACCTCCTAGGCCACAAGTCTCTCTCCCTCCTGGGCCCCTCCCGCATCCAGGAATTCCACCTGCTGTTCATTGAAAACCCTGCTATCTCGCTCGACCTCTCCTCCCGCCTAAACCCGGCCTCCCTCTTGCCTATCTCCGATACCGGGACCTCCCCTTCCCACTCCTGCCCCCAAGTCGTGGAGGCCCTCAGCCCGCCGAGAGAAGGACTCTTTGACACCCCTCTTTCAAACCCGGACTGCACCCTCTTCGTAGCATGCTTGCTCCCTGTTTTCTTAGGTTCCTTCGCAGGCACATGGAGGAAGTTTCTCGGGTGGTCAGAAACCAAATGCTCCTCGGCCCTTACACCTTCCTTCCCACAGAACCCCCCACTGGTCTCCCTTAAGCCTCGGACCTCTGGTCGCCCGACTCCCCTTTCGACGCCCCCATTCAGCAAGAAGTAGCCAGAGATCAGAACACCGCCCCATTACACCAAAGATGTCGGGATGTAAGGCCAACTGGCCTGAGACAGGGGTACGCAATCAGACTCACAGGTTGCATCAGACCGAAACTTTCCGGACCACCCAGTTCCAGAAACTGACCTTGAGACTTTCCAGACCACCCAGTTCCAGAAACTGACCTGGGGACTTTCCACCCAGCCTTCCCGCCTTTCGAGGGGCGGGACTAACGGTCCCAAGACTGATGCAACCGACATCGGATATTGCCACGATACCCGAAAAGACCACCAAATAAGGAATAACCTGCGCCCTCCCGGATTCGCAACACCCTTTTCCCTTCTTCCCCTATAAATTCTGCCCAAACCCTCTCCCGAGCGCGACTTCTCTGGCCCCTTTCTCTCGGACTAGTGAACCTCGCTCAGGAGCGTTCCCAAATAAAGCTTGTTTAAGCTCTCCCCCGTTTCTTGGTGCCGTTCCTTACACGTATATCATACGTATGCATAATATATCCCCTATATGCATACGTATATCCCCATATACTCTTGTCTCCCACCTTCCTTATCCCACCTCTAGGTGGTCAGAGCTGATCTCCCTGTGGAAGAGTTTCTGAGCCCGTGAGAACCCCTTGGGAAGAGGTAGTGAGGGGATAAAGTAGGTACGTAGTACACGTGCCTTTGTTGATTAAACCACTGATTAATCAGTGTCACTCACATGCCGGATGTTCAGAAGGTCAAGCTTCTGTGGACCCTAATTGGGCAACAACAGACTGACATCTACAAAGGTGACCTGCGGGCCTGAGCAGGAATCCCTTAAAAGCTACGTCATAGTCAACTTTCCAAAGCTCCAAGCCAGAAACAGGTGGTGACGATGAATGCCCTCCAGAAGCTACCACTAGTATGGGAGTTTGAGCTGAGGCGTGGTTTGTAGCCACCGACCTTACTTGGGCGGCCCAGGCCGAGGATGAGGAGAGAACTTTCTTCCCCACGGCCAGCAGCGGCTCTTTCCGGTGTCTGCGCTTCTGCTTCTCCAGACGAGGGGCACGCAGACTTCGAGACGTAGGAGATTAGGGCCGGGCCTGTGGGCCACCCTGACCGAGGCACCACCAGGTCTGGGCAAAACCAACCCAAACAACATCTATTGTTCCCGAAGGCCGCGGCGGCGTCGCAAAGGGCGACTGGGGCCTCGGTGCACCTGAGCCTCAGGGACCCTTCTTCCCCCACTGGCGTTCGGGGGCAGCAACGGCCCAGGGCGACCACCTGCAACAGTTCAACCGAAACTGGGGCCTGGAAGAGCACAGAGACTCTGCCCGTGGTTTCCCGGGCGACAGGCCCCGCCCCCGCCCGCCCGTTCGGCCACGCCCCTCTGAGGAGCAGCCGGAGGGCGGGGGGATTCCGGGGTGTCATGCGCTTTGGAACGCCGCGGGGTTCCTATTCTTCGTTTGTTCTCAGTTTGGCCGCAGCGTCAGTCCGCCGCCCGGCAAGGGCGCTTGGCACACGACAGGGACTAATACTCATGTGTTAGATAAACCAGTAAAAGATTCTCACACTTTGGCAGGTGAGGCCCAGAAGCCCTCACCCAGCGAGAAGGCGCCCTCTCGTCTGTTGAGCAACCGCCAGGCTCTCATCAGCTCTTCCTCTCGTCAGCCGCTTCCTCGATCACAATGCTGGGAGTCAAGATGATAGGCTCGCATCACAGATTTCTTAGATAACTAAATTTTAAACGTACTGTATTTAAAAATAATAGTGACAAAATTAATAAGATTCCTGCTAATGCAGTATCTATGCCAATTTAATTCTATTTAAAGGAACGTCCGATCTCCTCTGTTACCTGTTAGCAGTTTACCTCTTGCTCATCTTTGCGGTAACTGCAATGATACATCGAAACCTTTTTCAAACATATTTGTAGTTGAAGATGCTATTATAAGAAGTGTATCTTCTTTCCAAAGAAGTGGATATGAAAGTTTGAACTGTAGATATAAAACCCTTCCTAATTACACCGATTACATCATACAACAGTAGAACAGGTATCCTGCAAATGTTGTCCGATGTTGTTTTTACATAATCACAAGTGGATTAATCACATAGATCTTTAAATCTAATCATCATACAAATCTGGAAATATCAGATGGAGCCACGATAAATACCAACCATCCCAGGCACCAACCAAAGTGCTTAGTCGAATGAGTCCTGCTGCCACCTGTGTTCAGATACTGGCACAGAACAATTACAGTCATTATGGTGTTAATCTCTATAGAACATCTTTCAAGAGAAAGTACCAGGGAGCTTGTTCAAGTGAGGGTGTGGGTGTGGCTTAGGTTCCCAGCAGAAGCCCAGACACTTGCGGCCTTGGACATGTCATTTCAAAGTCACTTTCCAGTACTGGCTCATCAGTTGTAACAAATGTACCACGTGAATGCAACATGTTAATAATAGAGGAAACTGGGATATAGGGACATTTTACCCTCAATTTTTCTGTAAAGCTAGAACTGCTAAAATAAATAGTTTATTAATTTTTTAAAAGTCACTTTCCTGGGCTTCCCTGGTGGCGCAGTGGTTGAGAGTCCGCCTGCCGATGCAGGGGACGCGGGTTCGTGCCCCGGTCCGTGGAAGATCCCACGTGCCGCGGAGCGGCTGGGCCTGTGAGCCATGGCCGCTGAGCCTGCGCGTCTGGAGCCTGTGCTCCGCAACGGGAGAGGCCACAGCAGTGAGAGGCCCGCGTACCGAAATAAACAAACAAACAAAAAAAAGTCACTTTCCTATTGATTAAGAAGATATGGTTAATAATTACATACCCCCAACCTGACTCATAAAAGAATTGTGAGCCCAATCCAATACATAAGGGTTGAATTTTACTGAATTATATTTCTTTAAAAAGTTTACACCACTTAATCAAAATCCCCTAGGATAGCTGTTAAAAAGAAAAAAAGCAAACAAACCAAAAAACCCATGACTCTGAATCTCAGGGGTGGACTGGGTGCCTAAGAATCTGTATTTTAGTAATCATGCAAGTAGATGATTCTGAGTTTGAGGATCATTGTTTTAGGTTGTCAGAATTCATCAGATTAAAAAAAAGTCTATCCTTATTTAACTCATGCAAAGATGGAAATTTTGAAAGGTGTTAGTAAATGAGATTAACATGATTTACCTGTGTTGTTAAATCTCACCATAATTTCCTTCATTTAACGAGATTGATATTATTTTCTTGCAGTTTAAGGACTTTAACTTTTAAATGTATTTAAAAGATATGTCAATCTTCTACTTTTACTTTTTTTTGATTGAAATAAAGCATTCCAGTCACTTCAAATAGTGAACAAAATATTTTAAAAAATTTTTTCTTTATAGACCTGATCTCCTTATGCACGCTAAGACATTCAAACCCTTATTTGTTTCAAAAAGAGTCATGTACTACAATGTTCATTGCAGCTCTATTTACAATAGCCAGGACATGGAAGCAACCTAAGTGTCCATTGACAGATGAATGGATAAAGAAGATGTGGCACATATATACAATGGAATATTACTCAGCCATAAAAGAAACGAAATTGAGTTATTTGTAGTGAGGTGGATGGACCTAGAGTCTGTCATACAGAGTGAAGTAAGTAAGAAAGAGAAAAACAAATACTGTATGCTAACACATATATATATGGAATCTAAAAAAAAAAAAAAGGTCATGAAGAACCTAGTGGCAGGAAGGGAATAAAGACACAGACCTAGTAGAGAATGGCCTTGAGGACATGGGGAGGGAGAAAGGTAAGCTGGGATGAAGTGAGAGAGTGGCATGGACATATATACACTACCAAATGTAAAACTGATAGCTAGTGGGAGGCAGCTGCAGAGCACAGGGAGATCAGCTTGGTGCTTAGTGACCACCTAGAGGGGTGGGAAGGAGGGAGACGCAAGAGGGAAGAGATATGGGGATATATGTATATGTATAGCTGGTTCACTTTGTTGTAAAGCAGAAACTAACACACCATTGTAAAGCAATTATACTCCAATAAAGATGTTAGAAAAAAAAACCTTATTTGTTGTTAATGTGAGATTTAAAAATACCATTCCAAATAATTCTCTTAGTTTTAGTAATGAATTCTATAACGCTTATGGGTTGTGATTTTTTTAAAGAGTCTTGGTGACTTAGTGTTGATAAATGATGCGACCAGTTGATGCTACATATTACTAACCAACTGCAGCTGATCCGCAAATGATGCCATCAAAATGTGGTTTTATCAATTGTTCCCTTGAAATAACTTGTGTATCAAATGTTAACAACGCCATTGTATCCATTGTCAGTAATTCTGAAGGCAAAAAAATACCTTCTATCAGCTTTTTAACAATTAAATTTTATATTTTGACATAACTTTACATACATTCATGTGCAGTTGTAAGAAATAATACACAGGGATATTCTGTGCTCTTTACCCAGTTTTTACCAAAGGTAACATCTTACAAAAGTATACTATAATATCACAACCAGGATATTGAGATTGATGTAGTCAAGATACAGAACATTTCCATCACCAGAAGAATCCCTTCTGTTGCTCCATAATGGTCACACCCACTTTCCACCTATCCCCACTCCATCTTTAATCCACGGTAACTACTAATCTGTTCTCCATTTCTATATATAATCATGGAATTTCAGGATTGTAATATAAACGGAAACAGTATATAACCTTTTGGGCTTGGCATTTTTTTACTCAGCATAATTCTCTAGAGATTCATCCCCATTGTTTCCTGTATCAGTAGTTTGTGCCTTTTTGTTGCTGAGTAGTATTCCATGATGGATATACCACAATTTATTTAACTATTCACCAGCTGAAGGACATCTGGGCTGATTCCAGTTTTTGGCCTTTAGGAATGAAATTGCTGTGTATATTTGTGTACAGGTTTCTGTGTAATTAATGCCCAGAAATGCAATTGCTGAATTGCATGGTAAACACATGTTCAGTTTTTCAGAAACGGAAAAACTGCTTTCCAGAGTGGCCATACCATTTTATATTCCCACCAGCAAATTACGAGTCATCCAGTTTCTCTGCATTCTCACCAGCAGTTGGTGTTGTCACCACTTTTTAATTTTAGTTATTCTGATAGGTATGAAATTGTAAGATATTTAAGGTGTACAACAAAATGGTTTAATATACATATACATTGTGTAAGTTTTCCTCTCGTTGAATTAATTAACACATCCACCACATATTTACCTTTCTTGGGGGGAGGGGGGTGGGAATATTTAAGTTCTACTCTCTGAGCAAATTTCAATGATACAACACAGTGTTATCAACTATAGACACCATGTTATACATCAGATCCTCAGACCTTATTCATCTTATAACTGAAAGTTGGTTCCCTTTTACCAACCTGTCCTTATTTTACGGTTGCATTTTGAGAGTTTTTAAAATATACTCTAAATAGTAGCTCTTTGTCAGATACACGTTTTGCAAATATTTTTCTCTCATTCTGTAGCTGTCTTTTCATCCTGTTACAGTCTTTCACAGAGCAAACGTTTTAGCGTAGTTCTGTCATATTATTTAAGTTTGTGTTTTAGTATTTTAATTTCTACCATGCAATGCGTTTTGTAATTTTTTGAATGTGTGTGTTTATTTTAATACTTTGAAAATTATTTCCTTTTGTTCTAAAGGTTATTGTTATAACTGTAACTTAAAACCTTTAATCCTATGTCTGTCTAGACAGAATCTAGCTCCACACTGTGAGCAAATCACAAATTAGTATTTTCCTTTTGCTTCCCTTTTACCCCTCCATTCAATTTTAGTTGCCATTTTTCTTAGCATTCACCTTTGTATTGCTACATAAACTTCCATTATTTTTACTTGATTTATCAGCTTCCAATGATATCTCTTGACCCCTTGCTATAAAGTATGAGTGAATTCAGCAAATATTAGTACCTATTTATTCTCCCAAATCTTTTCTCAAATCTGTTATATATGTTGTTCCCATATAGTCAGGACTATTACATTTACATTTTGTGTTGTTACCATAATCCCTGCATTTGCTTTAATCTTTGTCCTACAGTAAAGTGGATCAGTCCCAATGCCAGTCTTATTGTTGTCTTTCTCATTTATCTGTTGGCTGATGGAAGTTCATCATCTAGTATTTTCTACAAGAAGGGTGTATCAGATGTTCAAAATGTTTATTTTTTGCCTTTGCACTTGAGTGACGTTTTGAGTGTTTTAAATATTCTTTGGTTACAATTTCTCTTGAGGATTTATAAGCATTGCTCCACTATTTTCTGTTGTGGAAAATTTGCTCTTTGGAAATCTGAGATCAGCCTTATATTTCTCTTTTGGAAATGATTTAGTATTTTTGCATAGATCCCCAAAGAATTTTTTGTCTTTGAAGTTCAGTAGCATTGGTTTATAGTACATCTCTGTGTTACTTTTTCCTGAGACATTGTGTGTCCTTGCAATTTTGCAATCAACTCTTCTTTTATTTTTTAAAATTTCGTAGTGAAATAGTCACAGTTTTAAAATTGTCCAAAGCAACTTTTTTCCCTGATAAATGTCTTTCACATCCTGTTTGTTTTTTCTTTTCCTCACTTGTTTTCTTTCTTTTTTAAATTATTTATCTATTAATTTGTTTTTGGCTGCATTGGGTCTTCGTTGTGATGCGCGGGCTTCTCATTGTGGTGACTTCTCTTGTGGAGCACGGGCTCTAGGTGCACGGGCTTCAGTAGTTGCGACACGTGGGCTCAGTAGTTGTGGTTTGCGGTCTCTAGAGCGCAGGCTCAGTAGTTGTGGTGCATGGGCTTAGTTGCTCCGTGGCATGTAGGATCTTTCCGGACCAGGGATCAAACCCATGTCGCTTGCATTGGCAGGCAGATTCTTTACCACTGCGCCACCAGAGAAGTCCCTTCCTCACTTGTTTTCAATAGGATCTTTGTATATTTCTTTGCAGTTCCTTTTGGTGACCTCATTTTTGACAGAGGTGTTTTTTAGGCATCAGATATTTATTTCCAGGAGATTCATATGCAGGTGCGTCCAGGCCTACATTTTAAGTGAGCAGAAGTTTTCTTTTGATTCTGGATTTTAAGGGGGTTTAATGAGTTTTTACAGCCTTTAGTTTTTCCCACTAATGGAAAAAGGCAACTATGGGGGTTTTCACTTTGCAAGTCTCTCTTCTCCCCCAACCACATAGGTAGACTGATACCTGAAATTATGTCTTGCCAGTGTAATTCAACCTTACCTTCTACACTTTTTACATCAAAACCAGGTCCAGGGAACCTGACATTGTCTGTACACTATATCCCTTCAGTTACAAAAAAAATTAGATTTTGCAACTCAGAGTATGCACCTGTCCTTAAAAAGTGTACTTTATGATCTCTTTCCGAGATCTGTAGCTGTGGGCATCCTCTTCTCCTCTTTCTCATATACTCCTCATAGAATTCCAATGTTCTCCCTAACCCATCCTGCTTCCTCTAGTTTTGTGACTAGAGGTTTTAGCAACCTCCTAGTTTCTTTGAAGGAAGAGTTTGCATTTCTGCTTCTCATCCTACTGGTTGCTTTAGGTTGATTTCCAAGGAAAGGATAAAATGGAAACCTTATGCCCCATCGTCAAACCAGAAGTCCTCAAACTAAATTCTTACTTTGCTGAAGTTTAGTCAATTGCAGTTTCCAACTTCCAGCCATGATAACTTGCTGGAGATTTTTTGTATGCATTAGAGACAGGAGTATGTGAGGGAAATGTGGCCAGTGAGAAATTTCCAATGGTGGATATTTATCTTACTGCCTATTTCCTTTTGAATATCTATATGGTGAATCTTCCCTGATCTTTGTCTTATCAATGAGTCTTTTTTACCCAGAGAAATGGTCCTAGTTCATAGCCTACATAAAGGATGATTTTTTAAGGTTCCCTGTTCCCTGTGTGACACATGTTATCTCAATCTTTGTTGTCGCCCTAGTTCCCATCTTATTTGTGAGCCACCTGAAAATACCCTGCCCTCAGAAATGAACTTGATGTACCTCATATCTTCTCTCAATAATGGACTTCAATGTTTCCTACCTCCTGGAAACACCTGAAAGGAAACCACACAAGGACACTTTAGATTGTGACATTGGAAGCAAAGCCTTACAATCTGCTTGTCATGAAGGGATCGCTCCTCTTTGGAATCCTTCCTCGGTTGCTTTTTAGGGTAACAGATTTCCCCAAATCATCACACTAAAAATTCCCTTCCTTTTTCTGCTGAGTCAGATCTTCTGTTTCCTGTATGCTCAAATCTTCCTCTCTCTCTCTCTTTGTTTTGTTGTTTTTTCTTGGTTGTAACACTTCTTCTGATAGCTTGCTGAGAATGAGTCCATGAGAGGAGAAGAATATTTTGAGACATCATATGTCTGAAAATATCTATTCCTCCCTCATTTTAATTAAAAAATTGGTTGGGTATAAACTTCTAGGTTGGAAATAATATTATCTCAGAATGTTGGAGGCCTTACTCAATTTGCTAGCTTCTAGGATTGTGGAAAAATTCAATGACTAACATTCTTGAACTTGTGTATGTAACCTCTTTTACCCATCTCTGGAAAATTTTAGGATATTTTCTTTATTACTACTATTCTGAAATTTCATAATAACGTCTTATTGTGGTTCCTTTTGTAGTTAATGTGCCACACCCCTGTTGGTTCCCTTAAATCAAGAAATCTGTGTTTTTCAGTTTTGGAAAATTATTTCTTTCTGTAATTTTTTTTTCTGGAAATTTTACTATTCAAATGTTGAATCCTAGATTAAAAAAAAATTATTTTACTGTGGTCAGGACACTTGACATGAGAGCTACCCTCTTAACAAATTGTTAAGAATATAATTCATTGTTGTTGACTACAGGTGCAATGTTATACAGCAATCTCTAGAGCTTATTCATCTTGCTTAACTGAAACTTTATGCCTGCTGATTAGTAACTACCCATTTCTCCCTCCTCTCAGCCCCTGGCAACCACCATTCTACTCTTTTTTTTTTTTTTTGCGGTACGCGGGCCTCTCACTGCTGTGGCCTCTCCCGTTGCAGAGCACAGGCTCCGGACGCGCAGGCTCAGCGGCCATGGCTCACGGGCCCAGCCGCTCCGTGGCATGTGGGATCTTCCCAGACCGGGGCACGAACCCGTGTCCCCTGCATCGGCAGGCGGACTCTCAACCGCTGCGCCACCAGGGAAGCCCCATTCTACTCTTTAACTTTATGAATTCGATTATTTTAGATACCTCAAATAAGTGGAATCATGCACCATTTCCATAACTGGCTTATTTCCATCAGCATAATTTTCTCAAGGTTCTTCCATGTTGTCACACATTGCAGAATTCCCTTCTTTTTTTAAGGCTGAATGGTATTCCCTTGTATGTATATCCCACATTTTCTGTATCCATTCATCAATGGACATTTGGGTTGTTTCTTCAACTTGGCTATTGTGAATAGTGTAGCAATGAACATGAAAGTGCTAATATGTCTTTGAGATTCTAATTTCAATTCTTGAGGATAAATACCGAGAAGTAGGATTGGTGGATCACATAGTAGTTAAGGGTTTGATCTTCAAAATCTATAAGGAATTTCTACAACTCAGTTAGCATAAAAACTAATAACCCAATTAAAAAATGGGCTAATGACTTGAATATATATTTTGCCAAAGAAGACATACAATTGGCCAACAGATATACTTAAAAATGCTCCACGTGATTAGTCATCAGGGAAATGCAAATCAAAATGACAATGTGATATCATCTCATACCTGTCAGGATGGCTATTAGTGAAAAAACTCACAAGTGTTGATGAGGATGTAGAGAAATTGGAACCCTTGTACACTGTTGGTGGGAACGCAAAACGGTATAGCTGCTATGAACAGTAGTATGGAGGTTTCTCACAAAGTTGAATCTCTTGGATTGATCCTCTAATTTCTTTATTTCTACTCTCCTATGTTCCCTTCTCTTTTTTGTTGTTGTTGTTCTGATTTCTTAGAAATCTAATCAACTTTACCTTCCAATTCTTTTCTTACAATTTTAATTTCTCCTAAAGGCTCTTAAATTTTCTAAGAACGATTTTTTTGTTCTTTTTTTTTTTTTTTTTTTTTTTGCGGTACGCGGGCCTCTCACCGTCACGGCCACTCCCGCTGTGGAGCACAGGCTCCGGACGCGCAGGCTCAGCGGGCATGGCTCACAGGCCCAGCCGCTCTGCGGCACGTGGGATCTTCCCGGACCAGGGCATGAACCCGTGTCCCCTGCATCGGCAGGCGGACTCTCAACCACTGCGCCACCAGGGAAGCCCTCTAAGAACGATTTTTGATTTGAGTACTCTTTTTAGAGTTTTCTGTTCTTGTTTCATGTATGCAATATCTTTTTTTTTTTTTCCCCCAGAGGGCATTGATGATAGTTTTGAGTCATTTTTCTCTGCTTCTTGCATTGTCTTTCTTTCTTCAGTTCCATTTTTTTTCCTTTGGTCTACTTTTGTGGCTTTCACATTATATTCTTTCTTCAAATGTCTTGTGACCTTGGGCTGCCTTTTCAATTTAAGAGAGGCACTAAATGCTGATTGGAAGTGTATTGGTGGGGCTTGTAGGCTGGTGGGACTCACTGTAGGGTAGCTGGATAGCAAGAGAAGCAGCCTTTTTTATTGTGGGGGGGGCGATTACCCCGTCATGTCAGTATTTGTAGGCTACTCAGTCTACCTACAGAGGAGTCCTCCCAAGTCCTGCCTGGGGAGGGAGATAACAACACACTTGATTTTCAACATTTTGGAGGCCAAGAGAGAAAAGAAGGCACTTTAACAAGCAGGTTTTTCTCTAATCTTCCTGTTTTGAGTGTGTTGACTCATTTTTACTCTTAGCCATTTCTGGTCCTTCTGCCTCAGTCTACCCACTTCATCATTTTCTGAAAGTAAACTTCTTGTTTGTATGGTTATCTGGCTGCTTGAAGTGAAAGAAGAAATCTGGGATTCTAACTACTCTTCAAACAAGCTTTCAGCCAATTCTTTTGAGGTTTAGCCTCACCCAGAACCCCTGTCCTCAGAGATACCAGAGGCTTATAATTCCCCAAATTCTGGGTTTTGACACCTTATTTATTGCAGTGCTTTTCAAACTTAGCATGTATAAAAATCACCTGAAGAGGCGGTTGAACCACAGATATCTGGACACCCCCTCCCAGAGACTGTTATTCACTAGATCTGTGGTGGGCCAGAGTATCTGCAGTACTAGCAAGCTTCCAGGTGATGCTGATGCCTCAGGTGAGTGACGCATTCTGCTTTTACCTGCAGGCACTTCACTTCCAGTTTTCTGACTACTAATGATTTACTTTTTTTAAAATACTCATACAACCAATTCTATTTTCCAAAATTGTTTTAAATTCTCCTAATGTCTGTAGTCTCACTTTCCATTCTGTCTGTCCTAATAAATTTGAATTTAAAAATTCTTTAATCTTGTCTTTATGTGGTGTGGGGAGGGAGTGGAAATAAAGGCAAGCATTTAGGTTGCTGCCATTTCTAAGCAGAAGTCTAATTTGATGAAATGTAAGTTTGGGGCAAATCCTGATAGTGACCTTATTTTTAAGGTTGGAAATAGTATAATTGTAATATAAACTTGTCCAGCACTGGCTTAAATAAAGTGGAGTTTATTTTCCTCACATAAGTCAGAAATGTCAGTATAAGCAACCATCTAATGCTTTTGACCTTTTTCTCCTGGTTGCAAGTTGGCTGCTAGTTCCCGACCAATACAGAGGGTGGATCTCAAGGAATGAGAACCAGAGGCTGTTAGGTTCAACGGTGTCTCCCAAAGAGGAGATTCTTCCTCCCCGGACAGTTTGGGGGACTGCAGTATCAGTTTAATAAAGGAACCACTTCCCCAACAATCATCTTTGGGAGTTATCAGGGCAGCTGTGGTTTTCCTGCTTCTCTCCTGGCACGCTACTGCGGGGCATTGCTCTATCTGCCAACCACAGGCTCTGCTGAAACTTGTTCTGTTCATTTCACTGAATTCTGCTGTTCACGATTCTGCATTGTTACTTTTCAGCTGCATACCGTCCTCATTGCTAGACCCTTTTGCTACGTGCTTTCTTTTGGACACTACTATCTTTTCTCAGGAACCACCATCTCCCATCAGGTACCACCTTGTCCCACTGGGCATTGCTGATACTCTCCTGGGTACCACAGCTTCCACTGGGATTGGTGATCATGATGCAGTGGTGCTATCACGTGCCAAAGCTCCATGGCATTCCGTGGGGGAGAACACCCTTCTTCTTTGTGTTTTATATTTGGTCACTGGGCACTGCAACCATGATGCTGTGCCTCAGTGCCCAACACAATGATTAGTGAACTAGTGCTTTTATTTTCATTCCACCTCCCCCTTCATCTGCATCCCCCAGAACATATGACAAACCACTCAGCAGTGAGTTATACTCAGAATGGTCCCTCTCCATCTGATATTACTGGGTAAGCAAGTCATTCTGTCCAAACTTTTCCCCCATTTTCCATGCTCATTGCTTTTAACGAGATAGTTTAGCCAATTCACCATTTATCCAGATAGATTATGATATCAAACCCCCATTTTTAGTTCATCAAGGCAGTGGACTCCCGAGAGATCCCTTTGGAGGAGATAATGCTCAGGTGTGCAGCAGGAAGGGCGTAAGGGAATTGGTTGGTTGATGCATTCATTTATCCATCCTACCTACTTCTACTGTACCTTGAGGCAAATTTCTTTATCTAATGTGATAAATACTGACCCCTCACTAGCTTTTAAAATTTCAATCTGCTGAAGGTAGCCATGCGCTGAGATATTCTAGTGCCCCAGCAGTATAGTGGTATGGTTGTGACAACCAGTGTTTATTGCTTGGGAATAAGGTGCTGAAATTAGGTGAAGCTTGAAGAAGTCAGGCTGGGCTCAAGAGGGTTTTCATTAAATCCTCAAAGGTGACAGAGGGTTGTGAGCTCTTCAACCCTCAGCACGTCTCTGTGATCCTCCTCCTGCCCCGTCACTCATTACAGCTCACATCTCATCCAGGAGCATCAGGCTAGCAGCTCACATCCTGTGAGGTCCATGGAAGACAGGTCTCACTGCTGAGCAGAAGCTGTTCACCTGAGCTGCCTGGGTGTCACCAAGGTGAAGTTCTTTGCTCCTTCTTTCTCCTTCCTCTACCTTGATCCATTTCCACTATTTTTTTGTCTTTTTAAACTTATTTCTTTGCTTCTTTGTCTCTCGCCTGCTTTTCTCTTTCCTTATGTCTATCTTCTTTGCGTCTAAGAATTCTGTATCTTCCTTTCTCTGTCTTTGTTCACTTCATTTGAACACATTATAAGCATGCTACGTGCCAGGGCATGTGTTAGGTGGTGGGTATGATAAAGGTGGGTGAGTAAAACAAGATCCTTGTTTTCCTGAAACTTAGTTCATTGTTGGCATTGTAACTATAACCCACAAGATAAAAAAGAATCATTAAGTGACTACGGTACTTCAGAAAACCATAAAGTGACCCTTGGGGTCAGAGGAGAGAGAAATTGTGACTGGGAGAATCAGGGAAAGTTTTGGAAAAGGTGGCATTTGAATTAGGCTCTAAAAAATGGATTTGCTTTAACAGGAGGAGCTGGAGAGGAGCAATGAAATTCTTTTGATGATTACTTTAAAGCTGATCTGTAGACCCTAGGCACTGGATTTAAAAAGTCTTAGTGAATAGAAAAAATTTAGATCTCTGAAATGGAGCAGGTGGACAGAATGAGGTAGGGTGAAGTACAAGGGGGTTCTCTGGGCTTATGACTTGAAGTAAGGAATCTGTAGGTGCTTGCTGCTTCCCTTGCTGATGAGGTCGTGGCTTGTCCATAAGCCCTCTGAGCTTCCAGCTGCCTCCTAGGCTTGAACGCACAGCCCTGGGGCTGGCATGTGAATGGTGGGGCTGACCTGCAACACTCCAAGGACCATGCGAGTCCCGGGGTGGACACCTGCCAAGGGCTTTGTCACTTGATTTGCATCACATCCCTCTGCATCTTCCCTTTAACTGAGATGCCAGGGAGATGCCACAGGAGAGGGTGGAGGTTTATCTGGAATTGTTGGATGGGAGGGGGCAACAATTTTCAAGGACACTTTTTCAACTGTACTTGCACCCTGACCCTGGAAAATACTGAGTGAGAATTAAACGTGGTTAGAACCTGATAGCACCTGTTCACCATCATCCATCAAGTGCAAACCTTTAAAAAAAACAACAAAACAATAAACCCTGGAAATATCATTCCTGAAAGAGTCTACTGGGGGTCAACTTCACAAACTACTTGAGCTGGAATGGATTTTAAAGAAGTGCCCTAATCACATTACACTTTCATTTTTATGGGGGGAAACTGAGAATCATATCACATGGTGTGTGCAGTAGTTTTGAAAATACAAGTCTCCTAACACCTAATTCTCTGCTCATCTCATGAACCCCTTGGATTTTGTCGGAATCACGTAAGAGGAAACATACTGTAATTATTAAAAGCCTGGGCTTCAGAGTCTGACCAACCTGGGTAACATTTTGGTGCTGTGTGGTTTTGGTCAGGTTCTCTTTGAGCCTAGGTTTCTTCATCCTTTAAGTGGATATAACTATGGGATCTACTACACTGGTATTATATCAGGATTAAATGAGATAATGCATGTGAAGAGTCTGCACATAGCTACTCAACAAAACTCATCTAGGATCATTTATTTATACAGATTATTACATTTTTGCATTGAGTATCTTATCCCTCAAGAATTATTTTATACCTTTACATTGTTTCATAACTATGTTTACAGTGATTACCTCCACTGTTTACCACAACTTCCCTTCTATCACATCTTTCCTTTCTCCTTTGCTGGATTCCAACCAACCCCTCCCCGCCAAACTCTGCCAGGACCTGCCCTTACCCCTAGCTCTCCTGCTCCATTTGGTGGATTTTTGCAGATTCTGGCAGGGCTCTTACCCACTTTTCTCTCAGGCCCTCTTTTCACACAAAGCTAGTTGGGCAAGACGTTTCTCAATCTCACATTTTCTGCATCATTCCCTGAAAAAATGTCTTCAAGTTTCTGGTTCACTGATGATACTGTTCCTTGTGGTCCAGGGCTGTTACAGATGATTACTCAATATTTATATTCTTTATTCTGTTTTTATGAAGTTTGGGTGGAAGGGGTACTAAGAGTATGGACTCCAGAAAGCATCTTGGCAAGGATACCTTGGCAGATCCCCAGCCCCTGTGTGTAAGCCCCAGGGGATGGAGGACGGGTTTGTTTCTCACAGTTCTGATTCCAACAGAAGCCCTACTCCCTGCTCAGGGAAGCATGTCCCCCTCACACAAAAGTCTGGATGGCCCTGCAGAGCACAGAGGCTGTATTCCTCTGGGAGCACCTATGCTGTCATTCCTTGGCCAATCTGCCCGTGCATGACTCGGGCCACAGTTTGAATTTTAGCTAGACTAATTATTAGATTCCTCTAGGAGAAAGGTCTCTCAAAACAAATCAAAGTTGGGATTCAGATCCCCAGAGTTGTGCCTTTAGATAAATACCCTATGTGGGGAAGGCACAATTTGGCCAGGAGAAAGAGGCAGAGTTAGAGAAGAAGTAAAAATGGCATTTTTTAGACTCCAACTCCTGATAACACTTGGAATTTTTCCAAACCATAGCAACCTTTGTGGCTGAGAAAGTGAGCAGTGATAAGGTGCTGAGGAGGGTGTGAAAATTAATAATGAAGACCTTAACTAAAACTGGAGTCAGGAAGACCTGGAGAGGGAGCTCTCATGCCCTACCACTTGTCCTCAATTACAGACCCCAACAGGAAGTTACATCTTCAGAAGGAAGTGACATTACTTTACTACCCTGGCAGGAGGGAGGAAGATTTTCTTCTCATCTAGCAACAAGCCCAGCCAATGGAAAACACCAGAGCTCAGCCAATGAGGAGCCACCATTACCCTGAACTCTTCCTTCCTTCCAATGAACTTTCACTTTTCTCTTGCTGATAGTTCCTTGTCCCACCTTCCTTTCTATAAACAGTCTTTCATTTTGTATAACTCCTCAGAGTCTCTCTCCACTTGCCAGATGAGATGCTGAGTCATTTAATAAGGCCATTTTAGATCTCCAAGTTTACTCAGTTGAATTTTTTTTTTTAACAAGGGTAACTAAAGTTTCTGCTTAACTGATCAACTGACCTGCTTATGGCATAATTTCTTTTCTAACATCTTTATTGGAGTATAACTGCTTTACAATGGTGTGTTAGTTTCTGCTTTACAACAAAGTGAATCAGCTATATGCATACATATATCCCCATATCTCTTCCCTCTTGTGTCTCCCTCTTCCCACCCGCTCCATCCCACCCCTCTAGGTGGTCACAAAGCACGAAGCTGATCTCCCTGTGCTATGCGGCTGCTTCCCACTAGCTATGTATTCTACATTTCGTAGTGTATATATGACCATGCCACTCTCCCACCCTGTCCCAGCTTACCCTTGCCCCTCCCCATGTCCTCAAGTCCATTCTCTAGTAGGTCTGCGTCTCTATTCCTGTCCTGCCTCTAGGTTCTTCATGACCTTTTTTTTTTAGATTCCATATATATGTGTTAGCACACGGTATTTGTTTTTCTCTTTCTGACTTACTTCACTCTGTATGACAGACTCTAGGTCCATCCACCTCACTACAAATAACTCAATTTCATTTCTTTTTATGGCTGAGTAATATTCCATTGTATATACATGCCACATCTTCTTTATCCATTCATCTCTCGATGGACACTTGGGTTGCTTTTATGGCATCATTTTGAGTGAACATCTTTCTCTGAGTAACAGGGTAGATTGTGCCCTAGACTGTCCCACCTGTTTCCCCAACATGAAGACCATGGATGTCTCTAGGGCATTAGCAGTATGTCTGGCAGGTTCACTGAAGCCTAGGATTCTTGCCAAGTAACCAGGGGTGCAGGGTTGGTGGAGGAGGAGAGGAATGGAAGTTAGACCAAATCTGAAAGCTGGCAAAGAGAGAGAGAACAGGGTTTACATAAACGCCTCTCATAAGATGGGCA
Source organism: Phocoena sinus (assembly GCF_008692025.1). Taxonomy (NCBI): domain Eukaryota; kingdom Metazoa; phylum Chordata; class Mammalia; order Artiodactyla; family Phocoenidae; genus Phocoena; species Phocoena sinus. The sequence goes on from NC_045766.1 coordinate 64,179,737, forward strand.
GTTGTGAAGTCTTGAGTCCATCCCTCTGATGGATGTTGAGGATCATCATCCCTGCTTTGGCCCCAGCCCTGCCTTTCACAGCCCTGTCTGTCCACAGATCTACAGGTAAAAAATTCTCTCCTGACATCGAATGTCTCTTGGTATCTTTCTTTTCCACCATCATATTCTAGTTGCAGCCCACTACAAGACTGAGGTCACAGGGCTGACTGCCCAACCCCTCACCTGGCCAAGGGCAATTCCCCTTGTTCTTCTGGATTCGCTATTGATATTTCTTCCCAGGAACTCTGTTTTCCTCATTTACACTCTCTCTGTCTTCAACCTTCATCACCTCTTTCTGTTTTTCCCTTCATCTTTTCTCCCTCCTTTCTTTTTTTTTCCCCCCTCTCCTACTGACCTTTGTTACTAACTCTCCCTCATACTACTTCCTTTAAAAGTTTCTTTCTGGACTTTCCTGGTTCTTTTTCTCTTTCCCTCTTTTTATCCCCTCTCTCACTTCTTCTATAACTTCAAGCTTTTCTTTGCTACTTTATTTCTTAATCTCTGTTTCTTTCTACCTGTCTCTGTGTTTCTCTCTTCCTGCTCACATTCTTAACCTCTTTCTTTCCTTTTCCTTTTGCTGAAAAAAACCCCAATGTGCAATGTGAACATAGGTACAAAGAAGGGCACAAACCATTAATGTAAAGTTTAGCAAGTGATTATAAATTGGGCGCCTGTGTAACTTCTGCAAAGGTGAAAAATAGATTAATTCTAGGATTCATAGCCTCCAGTATGTACCATCCTGACCATAAGCACCTCAGTCTCCACAAGCCTCACTTTTGTGACTATCATTTCCCTGCTTTTCTTTATAGTTTGACCACCTATGTGTGCCTTCTAAACAATGTAGCTTTAGTTTTGCATATTTTTGAATGGTATGCACATGGAATCATACCATATATATTCTTTCATGTCTTGCCTCTTTCACATTAGGTTTGTAAGATTTATCAGTGTTGCTGCTTGTAGCTATAGTTCATTCATTTTCATTGCTGCCTATTACTCATTGGATGGACATACTGAAATTTATCCAACTATCTGACATCAAATTGTAGTTATCAGGATACTTGTTTTGCCTTTAAAAATGAGAGCTGGAATTGCTGACCTCTGGTGTCTTTCAACAACTATAACAACAACATTGCATATATCCTTTCTTACTCCTTACAAGCAAACAAAGAGCTCCAAAAACCATAAAGAGTTTCACCTGGCCAGTTTGCTCAAATTACACCTGGGGGCTGAGCGGACCACACCTTGAAGCTGCAAAGAGATCCACTGATGGAGAGGCTTTTATTACCACCAGCGCCAAGCTCAGTGCTGACTCTATTGAGGTTTGAGTCACCACGACTGAAAAGGATTTGGCATAAATAGATTTGCCAGATATAGTTGGGAGGTGCTCAGGCGTCTAAAAGAATGTTTTTCAAAAAGATATCTCTTACAGTGTTATTAACTCAGATACCAAGTCTTACTCTGAAAGCAGGCTGGGGAAATTCATTTCAACAGGTATTTTATTCTTTTATTTACCTGATGTTCACTGAGTGCCAGACATTGATCTAGGCTCTAGAATACAAACTAAACAAAAACAGTAAACAGGCACATAACTATGAAATAGTTGTTTTATCACCAGTTAGTGATAAGTATTAAAAAGAAAACAAATTAATGGTAAAGAAATAGAGGGTAACGAGCTGATTCTTGGAAAGCCACTCAGAGAAGGTGACATGCAGAAATGTGAGGGATGTAACAGAGCAAGCCGTGTGAGGGTCCAGGGGAAGAGCGTAAGTAAAGGGAACTGTAAAGGCAAACGTGTTGAGGAGGGAAAGAACTAGTTATGCTTGCAGAATAGTGAGAAGGTCAGTTTGATGAAAGCAGAGGAGGGAGGTTGAGATTAGCAGGAGATGAGGTGGAGAGATAGGTAGGACATTGTAGGTGTAGTGGTAAGAAAATTGGATTTTACTCTGAGAGTGACGGAATTCCACTGGAGAGTTTAAGCAGGGAGTGATATGACTTAATTTACGTTTTGAAATCATCACTCTGGCTGCTGGGCAGAAAATTGATTCTAAGGGGATAAAAGTGGAAGCAGGGTGGTAAAAAAGAAAACTATTACAAAAATCCTGGCCAGAAATGGGATAGCTTTGGACAGGGTGAAATGGTGGGTATTGTGAGAAGTGGTCATATTTAGGGTGTATTTTGAACGCAGACCCCACAGGACATGCTGATAAACTGGATGTGGGGAACGAGGGCAACAGGAGTTCAGGATGACTCCCAGTTTGGGCTCAGCTGGTAGTGGAGGGGTGGAGATCAGAGTGGTCATGGGGAGAGACACATCTAAAGTTCTACTGGGGTGCATTAACTTTGAGATGCTTACTACACATCCAAGGGGACATATCCAGTAGATAGGTGGTACGTGAGTCTTGGATTGAGATTAGGGCCAGAGGTATACATGTGGGAGTCATCATTGGAATAAATGGGACTGAATGAGATTACACAAGGAGTGAGAGTAGAAGAAAAGAGCGCTGAGGACTAAACTCTGGGGCACTCAACATTTAGACAGCTGGAAGAGAGGTGAGGCCAGCAAAGGAAACTGAGCAGGAATGGGCAGTGAGGAAGAAGGGAAAGCAAGAGAGTTTAGTATCCCAGAAGCCAATTTTTAAAAGTAGTTTAAAAAGGAAAGTAATACGTTGCCCTCCCCCACCCCGCAAAATGCTATTGAGAGGTCAAGTAAAAGGAGAATTGAGAATTGACACCTGGTTTTTCCGAGAGGGAAGTGATTGGGGACTTTGGCAAGGATGAGCTTAGGAGGGGTGATGGGCTGGAAGCTTGGTTGGGAAGAATTGACTTAAGCCCAGAAAAGGGAGATGTAGAGATTTTGAATGATGACATTCAAGATGTTCTTAAGAAATGCAATCCATGCTTATAAGAAGCTGAGCTTACTAAAGATTAATGAATATTTCAGAAGGCGTCTGTGTCTTTTGAATTTATATCTGCTACACTATAGGTAGGCAAAGAAAAAAAAAGTTAAAAAAAAAAGTCTCCATGGTTTGCTGGCAGAAAAACCACTGAAAGGTTTTAAAGAAATCTTCTCTTTTGCATCTAAGTGGCTTAAAAGTTAAGTGGAAACACAGAGTCACCCTAGATTACGCATCACTAGAAGACAGAGTACTAACCAGATATGTGACATCATCTGCTCAGGTGATGGCTTGGCTCAGGAAGGTGTACCAATGAATGGCTGTGATTCTGCATACAATCTCCTTTAAATCACAAAATTAATAACCTTATAGATTTGTTTCATCTTATTTTTTCATTCTTAAGTTTTTTTTGACTTTGTTCTCCACAACGTTTTCTGCTTTCTTAATTCCATAACACTTTTTCTCAACTTAAAAGGAACTACGTTGTGACTATCTGGAAAAAATAGGGGGTTATAGCTATATCCTTAATCTCAACATTGACAAGAGAAATTTTACTGTGCCTTTATTGATCAAAGTATTTTAACATCCCGTTTCTTACTGTTGGAATCTAGCAGTAGTCTGCTTTGTAACTTTGTGACGTCATTTTTTTTTGAATTTTTGAATTCTATTTTATTTTCTTATACAGCAGGTTCTTATTATTTATGCATTTTATACATATTAGTGTATATATGTCAATCCCAATCTCCCAATTCATACCACCACCACCACCCTGACACTTTTTTGACATTTTTCTTTGACCACATTTTCTCACCTACTTAATGTAATTTTTTACTGCTTAATTGTTGCATTATTTATTTTAAAAAACTGCTTTAATATTTTTTTGGAATAAGGGAAGTAATAATTTCTTAGCTGACCCATGCAGTTATTGAAATGTCTGTAACACTTCCCTAAGGAGGGAGCGAGTAACTCTGGAACACAAGGAGAGAGGAAGGCATAACAAACCCTCTACTGACCCCACCACTGAACTACAAAACTCAGCCCTGGGAGGAAATCTGTAGCCTGGAGAATTTTGGTCCTGCAGCCAGATGATATAAAGGCCCAACAGATATCTCTTGGTGTATATCAAAAGGAAAGGTTTTGTGGCTATGGAGCAAAGATTGGAGATAAAAGAGAAGGACTTGACTGTGGCCCAGCCAGTTGTGAAGACTGTTGTGTACATTGTCAGGTTCTTTCTAAGCATCCCTCCATTCCCTCTTCGGTAGCAGTCATGCTGTTTGAGCAGGATTGACATCTCTTATCTCCCATAGCTCCAGTATTCCAGTATTTCTACTGGAATATCTGGTTTGTTTTTGCTGTGTAGACACTGAGAACCTTCCCACTCTTCCTATTTCCTTTTTACATTGTTGGCTACAAACATTGAGCCAGATTTGTGGCCACACCTGTAACATGTGTGTAGGAGTACATGGAATTCATTTGTGCACCAACTCCAGTCCTGGATCCTTCTTACAGTTTACTCTCTTTTACCCCGTTTTGTTTTTACTGATTTAAAAATGTTTTAGTATGAAATTTCCAAACACACTTAAGAGTAGAGAGAATAGTATAATAAGCTTCCACATGTCCATCCCCCAGACTAAAGTTATCAAGATTTTGCCACATTTGCATTATTGGCTCATGCCTGGAGAATTTTGAAGCAAGACCCAAGTACCTTGTCATTTCAAGCTTAAATACTTCAGTATGCATCTCTAAAAATTTTGGATTCAATCTATAATCAAATTTCTCATGTTATCGCAAATATGTTTAATAGTCTATTTAATTCAATCAGTATCCAAAGAAGGTCCACATATCACATTTGGCTGTACATCTCAATTCTCTTTTAATTTATAATAGTTACCCCTTCCTCACTTTTCCTTTGCCATTTATTTATTTGGGGAAAAAAAATCATGTGTCTTGTAAGATTTCCCACATTTTGGACTTTGCTGATAGCATCTTTGTAGTAATGTCTGAGATATTCCCCCATACCTTACACTTCATCTACACTATCTCGAGGCCTGATCAGATTCAGATTTAATTTTTTGACATGATTAGTGTGGTAGAATTCCTCTAGCATTATATCAAGAGGCACATAACACCTGGCTGTCTTTCTTTTTGTGACTGATTCACCCTGTTCCCTTTTTCCCTGATAGGTAAGAACGTTCTTTGGTTATTTGTTTATTATTCCACTTATTTTTAATATATGCAAATATTTATCTCTCATTCTTAGACCAAAGAGTATATCCTGGAGATTATAACCATCTATAGAGACAATCCTCATTCCTTTGTTTAGCTCCATAGTTCTCCATTGGGTGGATGTTCCATATTTATTCATCTAGCACTCTACTAGTAAGCATTTAGTTTCTTTTCAATATTTGACCACTAAAAATAATGTTGCAATGAATAACTTTTTGTGTATACCATTTTCTATGTTTGCCATTATATTTTAGGCCTAGATTTCTAAACTTCTGATTACTGGGTTGAAGGGAAATGCATATATTATTCCGTTATATATTTTTGGCTGTTTTAAAATATAGAAAATATTGTAATATTTTGTGCATCTTTGATGCTATTTTAAACTTTTTTTAAGAACTTGGGGGCATAAATTAATTTTTATTTTCATTATTATAATAATAGTTTTTGAGGCAATAAATAAATTTATGGTTGTATGTATATCCATCATTTATAGGCATAATTTTCTGTTGTGAAAATTGATATTAACCAGGGATTATCCATATACTTCCCTCTCCCCCCAAGTCCACCAAAGCCAACACCATAACTACCAGGTCAACCTTTCCCTACTCCCCCAGATTTCCCCATCCCTTGCACTCTAAACTTGGCATTGCCAGTCCAGTTTCTATACTTTTGTGAGGATGGGTCAAGAAGGATTTTATGGCAGAAAGAAATGACCTAGGGAGAAAAGTAGACGGATGGGACATAAGAAAACTGAGGCTATAGAGGCTGGAGATGGGCAATGTGGTGGAAAGATGGGGGTAGCAAATGAGAGGTGCTAGAGGACACAAAAGATTAAGTGGAAGGGACGAAATAGGAATATGAGAAGTGTTGCTAAAGTTTGTGAACTTGACCACTTTGTCTCCTTTTGGAAAAGCAAGTGAATAAAATTCTTCTATAATTTCTTGTTTGGCTCTTGTAATATGCATCTTGAACACAATGCCATGTAGAGATGGACCTTTATGGACTATAGCACCAAGCCTTCATAATGTAAACACCTAATGTGTTTACAGATAACACTAGATTGAGATTAAGGTTGGCTCTCGGTGTGAAATCAGTTATGTATGAATTAATATATATGGACCAGCTATGTACTAATTGAAACCCATCCACATACTTGCAATGTAGGTATGTCTCTTTCTAATTATGAGCAGACCTATAAAGCAAGGCTGAGTCCTACCAGACACCAGATATCCACTTACACCCTAATGCTTGAATCCAGTTCTTCTGGAATGAAACTATATGAATCACTGGTAAAATTTCTAAAAAAGAAGAAAAAACCATAGCAACAGAAAACAAAGGCTGACTCTAAGCACAGCCAGTGTATTAGCTAAACAGGATAGGCCAGGTTGTCAAAATGTTGGCAAGTGTGGCTGTCAGCTAAAAAGCACCTCAAGTCAGGTTGTCTGTGATCAGTGCCCAAGGAGCTGTCACATCTGCCCTGCACAGGATTCCTTCATGGAAAATGAGCCTTCTGGGCCTGTCCCTGATGGCCTTGAGGGCTGACTGGAACCCGTTCCCTGAGGGTAGCATTCTTGTAATCCTCTATTTAGTTGATCTCCATTTGTGGAAAACCTGGGGCCCGAATTCAGGATTCTTTCTTCCAGAGAGTTTAGTGTTTTGTTTTGTTTTTTGTTTTGTCTTTATTGGAGTATAATTGCTGTACAATGGTGTGTTAGTTTCTGCTGTACAACAAAGTGAATCAGCTATATGCATACATATATCCCCATATCCGCTCCCTCTTGAGCCTCCCTCTCACCCTCCCTATCCCACCCCTCTAGGTGGTCACAGAGCACCGAGCTGATCTCCCTGTGCTATGCTGCTGCTTCCCACTAGCTATCTGTTTTACATTTGGTAGTGTATATATGTCAATGTTACACTCTCACTTCGTCCCAGCTTCCCCTTCTACCCCTGTGTCCTCAAGCCCGTTCTCTATGTCTGCATCTTTATTCCTGCCCTGCCACTGGGTTCATCAGTACAGTTTTTTTAGATTTCACATATGTGCATTAGCGTAAGGTATTTTTCTCTTTCTGACTTCACGCTGTATGACAGACTCTAGGTCTATCCACCTCATTACAAATAACTCAATTTCATTCCTTTTTATGGCTGAGTAATATTCCATTGTATATATGTACCACATCTTCTTTATCCATTCGTCTGTCGACGGCCACTTAGGTTGCTTCCATGTCCTAGTTATTGTAAACAGTGCTGCAATGAACAATGAGGTACATGTATCTTTTTGAATTATGGTTTTCTCAGGGTATATGTCCAGTACTGGGATTGCTGGGTCATATGGTAGTTCTATTTTTAGTTTAAGAAAAAAAAAAACTAAAAAAGAGAGTTTAGTTTTTTTTTTTTTTTTTTTTTTTTTTGCGGTTTGCGGGCCTCTCACTGTTGTGGCCTCTCCCCCCCGTTGCGGAGCACAGGCTCCGGACGCGCAGGCTCAGCGGCCATGGCTCACGGGCCCAGCCGCTAGGCGGTATGTGGGATCTTCCCGGACCGGGGCACAAACCTGTGTCCCCTGCATCGGCAGGCGGACTCTCAACCACTGCGCCACCAGGGAAGCCCGAGAGTTTAGTTTTTAAACTACTATTTGCAGCAGGCTGGGGAAGTCACAGATCTGCAATTGCTTTAGCCTCTTCCCTTGTCCCAAGCTTCATCTGGGAACCTGGGTTCATTCTGCTTTACTTTTGCTCAAAGTTTAGCTCTGGATTATTGCACTGATATTGGCATTTACCCTGAAGGCAACTCTCCCTTTTTCTGCCTACTGCTAGTTTCAGCTCAACGTTTTAAAAATGAATGTAAAATTTCCATGTATTTATCTCCTTCATGCTCCCAAGCACTCTGTGAGGTAGGAACCATTATCCTGTCCCCACCTCCCACCCCAAATCAGCCGAGTGAGGAAACAGGCTTTAGAGGATATAAACTTTTCCAAAGTTACACTCGTAGTAAGTGGCACAGCCTCGATTTCAGCCTTGTCTCTTTGACTACAAAATGCATGCTCTTAACCACCGTGCTTCGGGCCAACTCCTCCTGGGGTGCACTATGACCATGGTCTTCAAACAGCCACTCTGCTGTTTCTCTTCATGTCAATCCACCCTTCATGCTGCCCACCAACTGTCCGTTTTAGAACATGGCTAAGACAGCACCAGTCTAACCATCCTTGATATGCCATCTCCATATTTCCCACCAAAGTGTACAAAAAACCACAAAGGACACAACTGCAAAAGCACTGGGAATTGAGGATGGTGATGGACTATTTGCTAGTGTCTGGGAAATTTACCACTAAGTGAGATGTGGAGGGGCTTAAAATGACAAACTTTTCACTTTGACCTGTGAAACAGTACAGCAGGACTAACCATGACGATGCTGGAAAGCAGATTTGATGCTCCCCTCCCACAGTTCCTCTCTCCAGGCCATAACAACCCTTCATCTCTAAGTCATAACATCCACTAGACAGCAATTCCTTGGGTGGGAGGGAAACAGAGGAAGTGTCTGTGTTAGTTTCTTCCTGGCACAAAATATAAAATCAACCAGACATAGAAGCAGAGCCTTGGGGGCAGTGCACTCCGGGGCTTTGTTTCCTGAGACACCACTGCCCTGTCCCTCCCTCCCCACACATGCCTTTCTTGTGCCAGTAGAAGTAATAGATGGGGAGAATTGGAAAAAATTGGGCATAGGGCCAGTCGGGAAGGAACTCAACAGATCTAAGCAGGAGGAGGGGGGTAAGTTACCAGGCTTTGTTGAAGGAGGCACTCAAGCCAGCCAGTAAGGGACAGGCTTCTATGTTGCTTCGGAGAAAGAAAAAGAAAAAGATTTTAGAGGGATATGCTATGGGAAATGGATGGGTGAAAAGAAAGTTTAGGACATGCTGCTTAGTGTTATACAATGTAATTGCCCATCTGGCACCTCTGTGAGAAATGTCAATAAAAATAGAAATTATTTTCCACTGCCTTTTCGGATTGCGCTTCTTTCAGTTGTAGCGCTGTTTGATGGATGACCGTTAAGGTGGTCCAAAGTTATCTCCCCTTCACAGTCAGACAAATGGGCAGTGGAAGAATTGAAAGATTCCTTCTTAGTCTGAATGAGTCACTCCTGATGCCTGTCTGTCTATAGGACAATCACCTCCCTCCAGGGTGTGACCAGAATGAGGGGAACCCAGGCAGGCACGGAAAGAGGGCATCCATGTCACCTGTTTGCTGGAAAACGTTGAGCCCTCATGGATCTTCTTTCAAATTTGAGCAAATAGGCAAACAAATGAACAAACCTCAAATCAAGCCAAATAAAAATAAAAACACAATCCGAATGGAATCTATAAACACAATTAAGCCACACAAAAGCATAGTAATACTCTACAGCTGCAAAGGAAGTACAAATTTAAGAGAAGTTACTATAGGAAGCAAAAGCATGCTTTGGAGCAATCTGCTTTCCTTCTTTCCTCCTGTGGCTCCCTTTTTTCTCCCAGTCTTTCACTGTTCCATATGCTTTCTCTTCTCTTTACCCCCCTCCACATGTCCTCTCTCCCTTTCTTCCTCCCTCTGCATCTCATTTTCCCTATTTTCTGGTTATCCTTTTGAGTTTCCATAGCCCTTGCTAAGAACGACATGGTGGGCATCTTTAAATCTTCCCCTCATTCTCCATCCTGTGTCATGGGAGGCGTGTTGGGATCTGAACTTCCAGGTCCTCTCAGTCCCTGAGCCACCTGGGATGGGGGAAATCTCCCTTCCTGTGGCTCCCTCCTTTGCAGAGCTTAAGTTCATGTCTTACATCAGATTCCCTTAGCTCTATGTTTCACTTGTTGAGGCTTGTTAAGGAAGCCAAGATGCATCAGGTGCGTGGCAGTGGTGATGCCCTATGTAGAGTCCAAGCGTGCCTTGGATTGAGTTTCCTGGAAACAAGCTCAGAGACAGAGAGTTGTGTGCAGAGTTTATTGGGAAGTGCTCAGGAGTTACACCTGTAGGGAGGTGAGGAAGGCAGAATTGGATAGACAAGAAAGGAACGTGTGATATGGTTGCAACTGAACCTCAGTCTACCCTATGGGGGGCTCTGGAAGTGAGATAGCCCTTTGGAGTTGTCTCAAATCAGGCCGGGGGGAGGGACAGGTCTTTGGATCCTTGAATCAGCTAGTCATTGGCCTTTGGGAGCCTACTGTGAAGGGCAATTCCCAGTGAGCCATCAGCATTTCCAGTATTCCTAGTTGAGGGATGGGAGCATTGGCAGAGAGTTGGGAATCTGGGTGGAGAGCTGGAGTGATATCCTGGGGACAGATATAATATGGCTGTTTTATCTTCACCCATCCAATACACTCCTTCTTCTGCATCCACAGTGATGAATGAGACAGAGGGTAATCAGACGTGGGTTTGGTCTTCATTCAAGGTACAAAGAGATAATGACCAAAATAACAAAGGAGTAAGAAAAAGACCAAGAAAGGGAGATATCATCTTTGGGGGATGATGTGGGAAGGTTCCCTGGGGGAGGCAGCATTGAACTGGGCCTGAGAGATAGGCCAGATTTTGATAGGTAGAGATGAGGGGTAGGTAGCAAGAATGTAGGCAGGGAGTTATCTGGAAGCACTTTAAGTCTTTGCAGGTCTTCAAGCCCCAGATGATTGTGAATAAAGAAGATCTAATTTCTCAAAGTAAGTGTCCTTTAAAGACATTTACTTTGGATAAAGCATAGAGTGGATAGAATGGAATGGAAGAGAAGTCCAAGGGACCTTGACATGGAGATGTTTTCATATATTAACACCTCGAAGATAGCAGGAAGCTACAGGTGTGGAGGTGTTCCCCAAAGACTTTTAGCATCTTGTATTTAATAGAAGTTTATTTACAGAGCCATTTTCTGAGGCTTGAGTCTTGAAGTGAGGGTTGGGAAAGCTCCAAGAATGATAACTGTTGCTGCCTTTAAATATCTGAAGGGTGCCATGAAGTGGCGGGGGAGTGGGTATCAATGCGCGTTCAGAAGGCAAACCTAAGATCACTATATGGGTGAAACAGGAAAACAGATGGTTCGGCTCATTGAAAGAAAGAGTTTAATGGAAGACAGTGCTTTTTCAAAATTAGATAGGTTATGAAGTAGTGAGTTGACCATAGGACGAGGTATTCAAGAAGAAGTTAGAAACAAGATTAGAGAGAAGATTCTTTGGAATTGGCAGTTAACCTAGATGAACTTTAAAGCCCATTCCAGCTCAGAGGTGATATAATAATGGCTAACATTTATTCAACATTTACTATGCACCAAATACTATTCCAAGCACTGGGAACATATTACCTCATTTATTCCTCACAAGTTTATAAAGTGGGCACTATTATTCTGTTCATTTTATAGACAGAAAATTGAGACTAGGCAGATCAAGTCATTTAGCCAATTGTCACACGGCTAGGAAGAGGTGATGCTGAGATTTGAATGCAGACAGGCTGACTCCAGAATCTGGTCTTCATCTCCTGTGAGACTGGGATGTCAGAACCTGTGGCATCATTGCCCAGCCCACGTGATGCAGAGACAGTCAGTAGTCAGAGCCCAGAACAACAGTGAAAGACTCTGATGTGTTAGCAAATGTCCCCTCCACTTGGTGAGTTACTTAGCTCAGTAATCTATAAAATGTCTACAAATAATGTTACCCAAGGGACACATCACTGCTTCTTACCTCAGGCAGGAATGAGATTATCAAGTCCTTGACAGTCTCTAAGTGATGGGTTACTCAGCGAGTGGAGAGTAAGTTTGCAATGTGTTTCTTTGCTTCTCTTGTGAGGTTAGAGGGGGACCAAGAATGTGTATCCTAGTTTTCCTATCGGAGTGGAGGTCCTTGAGGGCACGAAGTGTAGACATAGTTCTTGGGGCCCAGCAGATCCCTTCTCGCCTCTTGCGAGTCAGCCTGGATTCCCAGACAAGAGCACTGAGCCCTTGTGGTTCTGGCAGACACAGCCATGCCCTTAAGGGGCTTGTGAACTGTTAGAATTGCTGTCACAGTCACAGCTCACTCACACTCAAAATAACATGGCGAGTGTAACAGAGGCACCAGAAAGGGTTTGCAGTGGCTTAGAAGACAGCAAGCATATTCTCACAGGGAACAGTGGGGAATCTTCCCAGTGCAGGCAGGATTTTAACTCATTCATTCAACACCAACTTTCTTAGATGCTGTACTTTACATGTCAGTGAAAGTCAGAGGAGGAACTTGTTCTCAGAGAGCTCCTCTTTTCTTGGGGAAGACAGATCATCCTGCCACTACCCAGCACAGTGGTTAAGAGGCTGTGATGGCACTGCCATCAGACTTCAAATCTCCTCTTCACCACCTGCCCAGGTCACTATGACCCATGAGCTTACTCTGGTGCAGACTTGGCTAGTTCTGGGCTGAGTCGTTCATCTGTTTGAGTCTTCTGGACCTGTTTCCCACGGGTACTCAGAAAAGGGGCTTCAGGCTCTTTGGTCTTCTGTCTGGTGTGAAAGCCATCTTCCTTCTGGTGGGGCTTGTCAGGGCTCCTAGGGCAGGTCTTGGCTCCTGGAAGCTCACAGAGGAGAACTGCAGCTTCTGGAGCTGCTGCCCCAGAAAGCTGGCAGGAAGGCTGGCCTCACACCTGCCTTGTGGGCCAGTCTCCCAGTCCCGGTCCATTGCCTCAGGCTTCCCTTTCCTACTTCTCTTCCTATCTGTGTCTGGTACTAAACATCCTGCCACCCAACCCCAAGAAAAGCATAGCTTGTTCCCATCTCAGGCAAAGGGCTCTCTCTCCCTGGAACTTTTCTCTGTCTCATTCATACGGGAGTCACACTCTTTTCGAGGAGTCAGTCTGGGCCTAGATTTTGGTCCCAGGGAAGAAAATTACTCCTCTGGGACACTGAAGAGACAATCTGGAGTCTGAAGATTCTCAGTTCCCAAGTGGCTGAGGTGAGGACCCCTTTACTCTTCTGCTCCTGAATCAGATCTACAAAGGAATTAACTTAGACCCTTGAAAGATCAATGCTGGCTTCTAAGAGAAAGTGAGAGCAGTTTTTGGTAAGACATTGGACTTAACAAATGTGACTGGCTGTGAAGGATGCACCTGGGTTTTTCACTGTTCCTTTGTCCTGTTTTCAGGCTGCACATAACTCTCCAATTCCATTCACCTAAATCAAACACTGCAACCAAAAGTTACATATAAACTTCCAAATTAACCTCCAAACCAAAGCCAACCAAAAACTGAGGACCTAGAAAGATGAATATGGGAGAGTAAATCCTTCCTATTTTTTCCACTGAGGTCAATAGTCTTCTCTCAATAATTAAGTCATTGTTAAGTGGCTGGGATTATAACCTGATATCCAGCAATGCACTCATACATCATTCACTCAACAGACATTGAACGTCTACTACATGTTGAGCAGTATTCTAGATGCTGGGGATCCCTGTGGTCTTTTATTTTGATCAAGACTATAAAATTCATCTGAACACTGGTCTGAGAGAGTAAAGAATAATTTGTCTTTGTGGCCCACAGCCATGTTACATTACCTACATGCTAGAGCATCTAGCATATAAGAGTTACTCAATGGATGGATGTTGAATGAAGGGAACTTTAAATTTTATGGTTCACCAAGACTGTTTAACTCCTTTAACAGAAAAGTCTTCTGGCCTGAGAAGCTAGGCCTCTGGATAACAGAACTGCTAATTACCTGCATGTTGTGTATACACCATGTATTTCAAACATAGACATTCGTTGGTGAGTGCATCTGAGGCTACAAGAGGAACATGTTTAGACTATTTTTGTACATATTAGGTTGTCATTATAGTGATAGGAAGATGTATGGAAAAATCCAGACCACAAAGGCTTAAACTAGACGCCTGCAGTTACAAGTTACAAGAAGCATGGGTTCACGGTTTCAAAGCAAAATATTTGAAGAGGACGATGAGCAAAAGAAAAAATGCTTACTTACTTTCTATTATGGAAACGTTCGACATAAGAAAGTAGAGAGAATGGTATAATAAATGCACATGTACCCACAGAGTCAAAAATGATCAACTCGTGGTTAATCATGTTTCATCTATACCGCCACCCATAATATTTTGAAGGAAATCTCAAATATTATGTTAAAGAAAATGTTTTAGAATGGCAGAAGCCTGCTGGTTGTTGAAGCTGGGTGATGGGAACGTGGAGTTCCATCTTTTGTTGTTGCTGTTCACTTTTATATGTCTTGAAAGTTTCCGAGATACACCGATGGAAAACTAGGAACTGTTCTGCTTTTGCCATTACAGAAAATTATGTCAGAGAATAGAATAACGAATACTCTTTCCCCTAAAGTTGTGTTTCAGCTCCAATATAAGGTATTCTTAATAAAAGCTTTCAAGTTTAAAGAATAAAAAAAAGCAGTGGTGCTCTGACAACACAGATTTTTACAAATTATTTAAATAGAGGCTTCCAGCAGAAAAACTATAACACATTTCCCCCCCCCTCTAAAAGTAGTTAATTTATCGACTGCTTACTGTGGGCTAGGACTTTGTTAAGCGCTCCTCATTGGACAATGAATTGAGGTTTCGGGGAGTGAGAGGTTGGCATACAGCCAAGAAGAGCTTTCCAACAGCCAGAGCTTAGCTAGATCTGCTGCCTCTGGAGACAGTGTGCTCCATGGCACTGGGGGTGTTCATGTCAGGCAGGGTGACTGTGTGACAGTCAATGGGCTTCTGTGATTACTCGGACTTCAGTAGTAACCCTAATCCTGGATCACTGGGTCTGTCTGAAGACAGACGGTGAATGGTCTCCTCACCCTGGGTGAAGAGTTGCCTTCACACTAAATTAAAAACTGATCATCTTATGTCTGTGTAAAGCCTCACATGTGATAAATCAGAGTAACTGGTACATCTGATCAGGGCTGGACTAGATAAACTCCCAGACCTCTTCCACTCCTTGACTCTGTTCTACATACACTTCTGTCTTTTCAGGTCATGTGGTAGAGGCTGAGCCAAAGTAATTGAATGTAATTGTGATCCAGGATTATTCTGTGGCTGCTGTGAAATACACATTCGCTGTCCGGAGCAGTTTCCCATCGCTTCCAAAAGAGAGAACCATATTTTCTCTTTTCATGGCTTTTCTTGGAAAGGTCATGTTTGGAGGGAGGATAGTATGTGGTATGATGGAATTTTCTTTCTCCTCCATTCCCTCCATTCCTTCTTCCTTTACCTTGCTGAGTAGAGGATCTTTGATATAAGAGAATGAAGGGACCGAAACCTTGCTAGTGACTCAAAGTTATGCAATGGTAAGTAGTCACTATTAGTAGGAGGAACATTTATTTGCCTGTAGATGCTTCATGCTAAAGACTGAATCAGGGCCCTGAAGAGAAAGCAGAAGAGGAGAAGACAGATGGGAGATCAGATTCTATGGCCATACCACCCTGAAAGTGCCTGATCTCATCGGAAGGCAGATCAGGGAGAGAAGGGAAAGTTCCAGACATGCAACCTAGATGGATTTTCAGTTGACTGATGGGTAACTTCATGGAAAAGTAAAAGAAAGTTGTACCCTGTCCTCTGATAGTGCCCTGGAGGATAGTGGCACATAGGACTCACAAAATTGAGCAACAGCTTAGAAGAGAAGCTCAGTGGTGGTAGTGAGGGCGGGAGGGGAAGGAGAGGAAAGGATTCCTATACAGCGTGATAGGGCAGGCAGGGGTGGGTGGTAGTAGTGGGCTGAGTATTTGCGACGGTTTCCTTTACTGGGTTTCAAGGTGAGCAGCCCTACTGTCCCTTTCTGGTTATGTTTTGAGGTTGGGCTTACTGGATTTAGTTTACTATTTGCTTTGCTTCTCTGATCTTTAGTTTCCTTTTTTGCAAAATAATGTCAACCTCTACTTACATCATAGAATTTGACATAGCTTTTTCAAGACACTAAGCTTTGGAGGATAAGAACAAATGATTGGGCACTTTGGTGGATAGTCTGCAAAGGTGGCCACTACCAATTCCTGTCTTCCCTGTAGGTATATGCCACTTCCCCAACAAGAGGTGGAGTTTATTATAAGCTTTTGCACAGAAAAGGAAACCATAAACAAAACGAAAAGACAACCACAGAATGGGAGAAAATACTTGCAAACAGTATGACCAACAAGGGCTTAATTTTCAAAATATACATATAGCTCGTACAGCTCAGTATCAAAAAAACAAGCAACCCAATCAAAATATGGGCAGAACACCTAAATAGACATTTCTCCAAAGAAGATATACAGATGGCCAACAGGCACATGAAAAAATGCTCAACATCGCTAACTATTAGAGGAATGAAAATCAAAACTACAATGAGTTATTACCTCACACCCGTCAGAATGGCCATCATCAAAAAGTCTACAAATAATAAATGCTGGAGAGGTTATGGAGAAAAGGGAATCCTCCTACACTGTTGGTGGGAATGTAAATTGGTGCAGCCACTATGGAGAGCAGTATGGAGGTTCCTTAAAAAAACTAAGAATAGAGTTGCCATATGATCCAGCAATCCCACTGCTGGGCATATATCTGGAAAAAATGAAAACTCTAATTTGAAAAGATACATGCACCCCAATGTTTATAGCAGCACTATTTAGAATAGCCAAGAAATGGAAGCAACCTAAGTATCCATCGACAGATGAATGGATAAAGAAGGTGTGGTGTATATATATATATATATATATATATATATATATACAATGGAGTATTACTCAGCCATAAAAGAGAATGAAATAATGCCAGCATTATTGGCATTATTTGAAGCAACATGGATGTACCTAGAGATTATCATACTAAGTGAAGTAAATCAGAGAAAGACAAATATCATACGATATCACTTATATGTGGAATCTAAAAAAATGATACAAATGAAATTATTTATAAAACAGAAACAAGACTCACAGAATAGAAAACAAATTTATGGTTACCAAAGGGGAGAGCAGGGGTGGGGGAGGGATAATTTAGGAGTTTGGGACTGACAGATACACACTACTATATATAAAACAGATAAACAACAAAAACCTACTGTATAGCACAGGGAACTATATTTCATATCTTGTAATAACCTATAATGGAAAATAATCTGAAAAAGAATGTGCATATATATGTATATATATGTGTATATATATATACACATATATATATAACTGAATCACTTTGCTGTACACCTGAAATAACACAACATTGTAAATCAACTATACTTCAATTTAAAAAAAAAGGTGGAGTTTATTTTCCAGCTCCTTAACTCTGGCCCTGTGGTTGCTTTGACCAATAGAACAAGATGGGAGTGATGTTCCGGGATTTCTGACCCAGCCCTAAGTGGACCGACGGCTTCCATTTCCTTCCTCTTGGAATGCTCCTTCTTGGAAACCATCCACCATGCAGTGAGGCAGCCTAAGCAGCTGAGGAATACCATAATAGTGAATCGGGCGTTTTGAAAGTCCACAAATGATGGAGCATTGTGAAGAAGGAAGGGAAACCTAGATCCATAATAATTTTCTATTCCAGTGAGAACAAAGTTCTGCCCATTTCCATTTCCTTGATGGAAATGGTCCAATAAAATCAAACTGCTACCAGGTTGTTGGCTGGCTCCCCATGGAATCATGTCCCATTCAAGGGATCACTGCTGATCTCTGCTATTGTCATTTGGACAGTCAGCAATGAACTTAGAGAATAACTTATTTGCCACTGTGATATTCTGTATAGCATTGCTTCTGACCAGGAACTGATTTTAAAGCAAATGAAATCTGGCAATGGGTTCATACTCATGGAATTCATTTGTTTTACTGTATCTCCCATCAGCTGGCCCCAATGAACAGTGGGGAGGCCTTTGGAAGGCTCAGTTATGGAGCCATCTAGGTGACAGCACCTTGCAGGGCCGGGGTATTGTTCTCCAGGATGTGGCGTATATTCTGAATTAGCAACCAAGGTTTGATGCTGTTTTCCTCAGCTCCACGAATTCAGAGGTGGAAAAGCTCCCTCAAAATTACCTCTGATGGTAGTGATTTTACTTTTTTTTTTTTTTTATTCTTTGCTTCCTATCCCCGACAACTTTGGACTCTGCTGGTTTAGAGGTCTTGGTTCCCAAGCGAGGAATGTTTCCACCAAGTAAGAAAACAATGGTTTCATTAAATTGGAAGTTGAGACTACTACCTGGGCTCTTTATACCAGTAAATCAACAGATCGTGGAGGGGCTTACTGTTTGGGTTCAGCAAAGGTAGGTCTTTCTGGGAAGGAAAATTCTTTGTTGTGGAACTGTGAGGTACATTTAGATCCTAGGTCTCCAGGCACTGTGTGCCAGCAGATACTTCTAGTCATTGATCCAACCCCCAAACATACCCTTCCTTCCCAAATGCCCTTTAGAGATATGGAATTGTCCCTGTTTGAGAATCACTTGTCACTAGTGCATTGTTTCAACAGTGACAATGTTTATTTTTTTTAACATTTTGATAAGCAATAATAGAATAATAAACTTTATAAAATATTTCTTATTGAGCCAAATAACAAATTAGAGACATGGTTTTCTTTCTTTTCTCTCTTTTTTCCCCTACCACTCTAGTTGGGGATTTAGTTTTAAACCATTTTATGGATTTAAATTGTGGTCACAAACTCTAAGAAACTAGCCAAGGTGAGGTCATTGGCTTTAAAGATGTCTAGATTTGAGACAGGCTGGGACCTGGGACCCTTTGCTGTAGTGCTTGCACCTGGACAAATGTTTCCTCAAGCAACAAAATATGAAGAAACCATAAGGGACTAAAAATAACTGCACACATGCACAGTTGGGGCAAATTATGAACAAGATACAAAAAGACTAAAAACCCAAGTGCCACTTCTGAGGAGTCCAGAGTAAAAGCTGCGTACAGTGCACGCCCCCTGCACTCAACACCACCAAAGGGGTGGGCAAACCTCTGGCCCGACCCCTGGACCCACCCCTACCCTTGCCCCATATAAGGGACCAGCTCGCTGCCCCCCTCAGGGAGTGAGCAAGGGAACCCGTTACTTGTTTTCACTCCCTCCTGCTGCAGCACAAGTCCCAGTAAAGCCTTGCCTGAATTTCTCATTTGTCCTCTTATCAATTTCTATTGATTAAAGAGTCTAAGAACCCTGTCAATAACAGATTGGCAATCTCTAAATTGTGGATATCATGACACCAGAGTTCATTTGACTGAGAGCAAGTTGCAATACCACAGGGTTATTTGTCTTGATACAAATATGATTTTATTAGAGAAAACATTCTGCTATACAGAACGATGTGTTACATTGCTCTCTGCATAGTAAGCTCAGGTTCTAAATTAAACTTAATTTGTGCCAATGGGAATTGCATCAGCTGGTTAGGTACACACGCGCACACACGTACCTCTGGTGATCCTTACCTTCTGTGTTCTTGTTTTTCATCATAATGTTTACTGTAGCAACGACTGCAAAGTATTTCCAGAGAATTTGTTCCTGGTGTTGGGTAATACACTTTGGCTCCAGGGCAAGTTCTAAAAGCTTCTCTCAGCTTTACATACTTTCTGGAATTGTCCTCAGTTTCCATTCTCTCCTTGGCCTGTGGCTGCAATGTGAGACAGCTCCCGTCACACCTCTGAGACTGGTTAAGTCAGTTTACTTCTCTGAGTATTGATTGCCTTAATTCAGAAGGAAGAATACTGACTTGAAGGACAAAAAGTTTAATGAACTTTAAAATCCCTTCTAGTGTTCAGTGTTCAGTGGCTCCAATTTATTTTCTTACTTACTGTGTCCAGTACAAAGCTAGTGGAGTGACACCTCCACAGAGATCTTCAACTATGTAGCAGCCCCCAAGGAGACAGACCCTGACTCCAGGCACTACCTGCGATGCCTCGTTAGAAGCATCCCTCTTCCATCCAGTGGCCTCCATCCGACCTCCTGCCCTCCAAGGATTCAGGTTTCTAAGTATAAAGCTCTTTGAATTCATACGTGGCTACAGCCAGAGGGGACCTCAGCCTTGCCATCTAGTCTAATTCTTCATCAAACAAATGAACAAACTGAGGCCAAGAGAAGTGACTTGTCCATGGTCACAAAGCCAGCCAGTAGTAGCAGGGCTGGGATATATATTGACATATCCTGCCTTCCAGTTCAGTGTTCTCTCCACTGAACCTGGGTGCCTGTCATCAAATGATTACAGCTTCACAGGAATGGTGCTCCTAGAGATGGCTTTCTACACTGTATCTCCTTTGGTAAGATTTCAAGCTGAATTTCTCTTTCAGCTCTAAAATCTTTACACTGGGTATCAGGGGCCTGTGGACACTTGCTCCATGAAGCTCAGCAGAAAAGGAGGCATCCGCAGTGATAACAGGGAACCTGGTGGGTTAAATACACTCACTTCTCTATCCAGGGGCTATGGCCTCAGGGTGGCCTACTGAATTATTTGCCGAAAGGACATGAATTTCAATTCTCTGAGTCTGGAATGACCATATCCAGTGATGAGAAGGTAGAAAGACGCATTTATTTAGCAAATGTTTTGTTTTGATGTTCTGTGCTGAGTGGTGTAGTGATTAAGCTGGGGCTTTGGAAACAATCATTAAGGCTCAAATCCCAGTTCCATTCATTATTAGCTGTTGAATCTTGGGCAAGTTATCTAATCTCTCTGCTTTATCTTACGTATTTGCAAAACGGAGCTGCTGCTGCTATTACCTATGTATAGAGATTATTATTAAGATGAACTCAATTAATATGCATAAAGCACTTAGAAAAATGCCTGATACATAGTAAGTGCTATATAGTGATCGCTGTTACTATGCAAATTAAAAGTATATTCACATAAAACATCAACATACATTTTGAAGTGATACATATTAAATATATTAGAATAGTTACCTATGAGGATATAAGAGCATTCCAAAAAAAAAAAAAAAAAAGAACCCATGCAAGTAATGCCAGAGCTCCTGCTTTTAATCACTAGAGACATTGCCAATCTGAATAAACTGAGGCTAAAATAAAGGATGCTAAGGCATCAAGCATTCATGCAGAGGCAGGAGGAGAACTTGGAAGACAGTCTCCAGAATCAGATGGGAGATTTAGGCCCTTCTTTTTCATCCCTAAACTTCAGAATCTGTAGGCTGTCTATGAGTTAATACTGTTTGAAGAGCCTGCTCAGATTCCGCTAGCCGCACCAAACTTCTGCAGGGAGTAGAGTCAAGAGTGTGTTTTCCAACTGCAGAAAGCGTCATCTCTGATGCCTGAAATGCAGGTCCATGAGCTTCAGCAGTAAGTTTTACTCAAACAGGAAGCAAGAGTGTAACTGTGAGAGATTGAAAAAAATGAATGCTCCCAAATAGAAGCTTGCCTAAATAAATTATGCCCAACCATATAACAGCATATAGGCAGCCTCCAAGCTGGAATAATATTAATGACCTAGACCTAGAAAATGATCTAGAAAAATATTTGTGATATATTGTTATTTAAAAAAAAATAGATCACAGTGTACTATGTAGAATGTGTGTGTGTATATACACATACATGCATACGCACATATATATATACACACACATACATGTACAGAAAATAGCAGGCAGGGTGTGTACATCATAATATTAACAGTGACTATCTTGAGCATGGGTATTAGGAAGAGTCTTACTTTTGCCTTATTTTATCTATATTTTCCAAGTTTTCTATAATAAACCTGTATGACTTTTATAAAGGAAAAATAATTTAAAAATAGCTAAAGGGGCACCAATAGTAAAGGTTGTTTTTCCTATGGATATCATGTTCCTCTTCTATAATCAAGTTGAAAATTATCTTTTCTATTCCTTCCAGGCTGATGCAATGGCTCCCACCTTTGTGCACAGGTGGCTGCTCTTATCCATGGCTGTCACAGCATGGATCCTATTGCATTCTGGTTACTGGGTACATACCCAGTTAGAACCATCTGGCATATATAGAACCTGGCACATGGGTACGTTTGACACAAATGAATTAATGAATCGGTAGGGGCTCAATAGCTTGGATTTGGCTACAAGCGCTGCCGTTTATAAGCTAGGTGAGTCCCAGTCTCCTGATCTGTACAGTGGCAATAACAATTGTGGGTCAAGAGACCTCCAGTAGTTTTCGTAAATGGCAAAGTGCTGGTCACAATATGGGTGAGGGTGCAGAAAGAGGGTTTATTATTATTGCTGCATCTACTAACAGGTCTACATCTTCCCATCCCTTATTTCTCTTTGGCTCCCTAAGGCATCATGGTTACCATGGCAGCCAGATGATGCTGATGATACCTCCAGGGGCAGCAAGGTAAAGCTGAGCCAGTTCCCAGGTCCTCATGCATGCTCTTGGCAGGCCAGAGTGAGACGGTCTGAAGCTCAGCCTCCTTTCAGGCCCCCCACCCTGTCTAGGGTCACTTAGATCCACAAACCCTGCCTCTTCAGCCTCAGTCTGGGGGCCCTGAAACACTCCTTCAGAGGCTCCCTCCTTCCCAACCTCTGTCTCTTGACTCCCTGCCTGGTTGCCGTGGAAACAGGTTCCACTGCGGACAAAGGAGGGAGCTGGGTCCTGCTTCCTCCTGGTCCTACTGATGAGGATTTTTAGACCGTGGAGACTGCGCTGCCCTGCCTTGCACCTGCCCTCACTTCCCGTGTTCTCACTCAAGTGGAGATTGCCCTCCCTTGCCACTGACGAGACCATGTGTAAAAGTGTGACCACAGGTGAATGGAAGAAAATCTTCTACGAGAAGATGGAGGCGGCAAAGCTGGCTGACAGCTGGGACTTCATCATCGATCCCAACCTCAAGCACAATGTGCTAGTCCCAGGCTGGAAGCAGTACCTGGAGTTGCATGCCTCAGGCCGGTGAGTAGCCCAGGAAGTAGGACCCCTGCAGGCAGCCCCTGGGACGCCTTCCATGAAAAGACAGAAACATGGGGAACCCAGGTGCTAGGGGTCAGTCTCACTGTTGGCCCAGTGCAGACTGGGAGGCAGAGAAAGAGTAGCTACTGGGAGTTGGGACACCTAAGTTTGATTCCAGCTCTTCCGCTGAGCACCTGGTAACTTTCCCTCTCTGAGTCATAGTCTCCCCTTCCGGAAAAAGAGGTGGAATATATTTATTAGCTCTAAACACTGGTATTTTACATACTTTTATATTTTAATAACCTCTTAACACAATTGAAAGCCAAGAGAAGGGGGGGCTTGTGGGTCAAGAGGCCTGTGTTCTGGTCCTGGAACAGTTCAGTTTCAATCTATTTAATTCAGCTTGACTTAATATAAAATATTGAACACCTGAGGTGTGCTGGAAACTAGCTCTACTCTTGATGACCTTTGAGAAATTCAGTTTCCTTCTTGGACCTCACTTTCCCCACTTGTGGAAGGAGGGGCTAGCGTAGATCCTTGCCTCTTGGTTCATGGACCAGCATCAGCAGCATCACCTGGAACTTGTTAAAGATGCAGACTCTTCGGCCCCATTCTAGACCTGCTGAACCGGAATCTGCATTTCAGCAAGGTCCCTACGTGGTTCATGTGCAAGTAACGTCTGAGACGACTGTCGAGCACTCTTGTCCGTGGGTGGACTATGTAAAGACTTACCTCTGGGACATAAGATTCGGAGGTTGAGTGGTGCAGCCTGGGGGTCAGAAGCAAGGCCTTCCTTCCTTCCCT
Source organism: Phocoena sinus (assembly GCF_008692025.1). Lineage (NCBI taxonomy): Eukaryota > Metazoa > Chordata > Mammalia > Artiodactyla > Phocoenidae > Phocoena > Phocoena sinus. The sequence goes on from NC_045766.1 coordinate 64,203,464, forward strand.
AGTTCAATTTATTCAATTCAAGAAACATCTACTGGGTACCTGTTAGGTGCTGGATACTGGCTCTGCCTCTAACTCACTGTGTATACAGCTTTCTTACTCTCTTTGCCTCAGAGTAAAACAAAGGGTTAATTAGGTGATTTCTAAGCTCCCTCCAGTTTTGACATTTTCCATTCCAAGTTTTGTAGTCTAGTTTGGGAGAGGGGAAACAGTCCCCAAAGGGTGTGAGTAAACAAGAAGAGAAGAGAATGGAAATGTGGAGTCCCTTCACCAGCTGATGGGAGGGATGCAAAGGACCGGACACTCGCTGTCAGGGCCCAGGAGCTTCTCAAACACCTGAAAGGCTTGTGGGGCTGAGTGGGGAGGGCTTGTGCATCCTCCCGACCTGGCTGATGACCTGAGAACCCCAGCTGGCCCCAGTTAGCTCAATCTGGGCGTGAACTGCCTCCACTTCCAGGCCTTCAGATACATTAACCCTGGCACCGGCCCAGAGGCTGAGAATTGATAATGGTGTCATTTTCTCTGGATTTGGGTCTAGCCAGTTCATAGTCAGTGTTGACAGGCAAGAGTGTGTGGATGGAGCTTGTGTTTTCTCTGTGGTGCGGGCCATCCCAGTTATCAGACTCAAAGGATATTTGAGCAGGAAGGACTCTTAGTGCAACGTGCACGTTTTACAGATGAGGAAAGGTGCCCAGAGCCAAAGGCCCAAAGGCAAGGCCTGAAGGGCATTGAAATGGAGGGCACTGAGGCTTCTGCAGAGCACAGAGGGGGGCCCAGTGATGGCAGAGCGCTGCTGGATGCCAGCTGCCTCGTGAGGCGCCTACTCTGCTCCTAGCAGAGCACACAAGGGGGCGGGCTGGGAAGCCACCTGGGGAAAGCTAGTGAACCCAGGGGGCCATAAACACAACACCTCTACCTCCAGGCTCTGCCTACTGCCCCTTACCTCGTTCCTGGATCTGTTTCCACCTCCTCCACTCCGTCCTCTCCTCCTGCCTCTCCTCGTCTCCACAGGTTCCACTGCTCCTGGTGCTGGCACACCTGGCAGTCGCCCCACGTGGTCATCCTCTTCCACATGTACCTGGACCGCGCCCAGCGGGCAGGCTCGGTGCGCATGCGCGTCTTCAAGCAGCTGTGCTACAAGTGCGGCACGGCGCGCCTGGACGAGTCGAGCATGCTGGAGGAGAACATCGAGAGCCTGGTGGACAACCTCATCACCAGCCTGTGCGAGCAGTGCTATGGGGAGAGCGGCGGCCAGTACCGCATCCACGTGGCCAGCCGCCAAGACAACCGGCGGCACCGCAGAGAGTTCTGCGAGGCCTGCCAGGAGGGCATCGTGCACTGGAAGCCCAGCGAGAAGCTGCTGGAGGAGGAGGCGACAACCTACACCTTCTCCCGGGCTCCCAGCCCCACCAAGCCGCAGGCCGAGGCGGGTTCTGGCTGCAATTTCTGCTCCATCCCCTGGTGCTTGTTTTGGGCCACGGTCCTGCTGCTGATCACCTACCTGCAGTTCTCCTTCCACAGCTCCGTCTAAGAGTCCCTTGTTGGGCCCAGGCAGATGCTAGGGGCCCAAGGCCTGAGAGGCCAGCCAACTGGTGGGAGGGGGTGAAGAGAGACCTGGGTTGGGAGTGGGGATAAGTTCTAGAGACTCAGTGGGGACCCAGGACAAATCACCCTGCTTTTCTATCTATAAAAGTAAGGGTTTGGGCTATATCATTGGCTTTTCAAAGTGAGGCCCAGGACCCCAACGTTCTGCATAGGTGCCTCGGGGCTTTTGGATTTGGAAGGGGTGAGTGAGTGCGTTTCCCATCATGGTCAAACCGCCCATCCCCAACTCCTACCTCCTCCTCTAGAGCAGCTCCATGTTAGATGGAGTTTATGTAAGAGTTTTGTACGAAAAAGGTCCAACTGCGTTTAAAAAGTTTGAAAATTACGGGGCTAGGCGTGATCTCAAGGGGCCTTTCCACAGCAATGAGCTCCTCCTTGCTTTCTCGTTAACCCCAGCCCTACCCTTCACTATTGCCCACATCCGGAGCTGCAGCCTTACATTAGCCTCTGCCTGGTGTATGAGTCTCATCCATAGCTCCATCTCCATGCACACAGTAGAGGTTCCTCGTGAAGGGAGAGAGGTGGAGGCACTAGGCTGCCCCTTTGTTCCTGGGTACGCGGGGTCCCTTGCTTCTGTTTTCCACACTCCCAGTTTCCGGCTTCCCTCCACTCAGCGTGGATTCTGGGGCCTGTCTGGTGCCCAGATGGTGCTTGGGGTGGAGTCCCACAGAGTAGGCTTCCCACCCACTGCACGTGAGCCATCAGAGAATTTAGGAGAGGTTCAGAAGGTAGAATGTTAGAAGCAAAGCACAAAATCCCTAGGAAACACATATAATGACTCTCCATTATAATGAAGAGTCTTCAGAGTTCAGGGACCAAGTCGGACTGATTCTCAGTGGTTCTGATGGTCAGAGTACCTGAAGAGGGGCCTGGCTTCTTGAGCTATTTGCTGCAACCCTCGTTGAGAGGCTTTCCCACATGGGCCAGGCATGGGCCCGCTCACCAAAGATCGGCTGTCCACCTAGAACCACAGGGATGGGGGGCCATTAGTAAGAGAGGGAGCATGAAAGATGGGAAGTGTTTTGCCCTAGAGAAGTGCATAGATATGTGGGAGAATCCTAATCACCTTCAAAGGGGATGCCGTATGGTGTAGAAAGGGAGGAGAGGAGACTTTCTGATGGTAGGGGTACAGAGTGTGATTTGGGGAAGGGAGGCAGAAAGCAGGAAGTGGGACGCCACCCTGTACCTTTGAGGGTCCTCGTCCACCTCACCTTTGTTAATAACTTGACTCCTTCTCCTTCCCCCACTGCTCCCCTTTCTAATGGGAAGTCACCACCCACCGTCTGTAGTGGTGGAGGGAGGAGGGCCACTTATATAAAGACAGGGTACTTTAATAAAGATGGGATTTCTTCAATAAGGCTTAGTAGTCATTACTGTGTGCTTGGGATTCACCAGTGTCCCTGATCTGTAATGGGCTGTTGGACACCCCTCCCATCCCCTCTCTCCCCTTTCTGGGGTCCCCATATAAAGCTTGATCTAGCTCCAGCTTCGAGGTCTGGGCCAACCATGTACATAGTCAGGAGGGATTCAGGCAGCCCTTGGTCAGCCATCCAGGGCACTCAGCTTAAGATTATTCTTACTCTTGCCCTTGCTCTGATCCTAGTAACTGCCTGGTGACTTCCTTTGCTTCACGTAGTACACAAGTATTCATTCCTTTATCCAGGAGGCGTATCCTGAGTGCCTTCTCTCTGGCAAGGCCTGATGTGGGTGCTGGGATCCAGCGAGCACTAAGGGGTAGGCCGTGTCTCTCAGAGACCTCTGCTTACTGCAGATATTCTCAGCCTTGGCTGTACTTCAGAAATCCTGGGGAGCCTTTAAAGAAATGTCAGTGCCCGGCCACCACCTGGGACCAGCAGAATCAGAATTGCTGGGTGTGGGGCCTGAGCATCTGAAATTAGAATAGGACCCCCAGGTGACCCACCTGAGCTGCCCGGTGTAAGGCCTCCTAACTGAGGAATAGGTTTCCTTCTGCACCCAGGCTTATACTAATGAGCCCAGAGAGCTTCCCTGATGACCTGCCGTGGATTCTCTAGGACTTGGGCACAGCTTCCCCACTCACTCCCTGGGCACTTGACCCTCCCTCAAACCTCCCTGCTCCTGCCTGACCACCTGCTGCATGGCTTTATCCTGCTCTGAGAATCTCCAATTTTGAGCTCTGCCACCCTTGCCAGATGCATATCAAGCTTGGTTGTAATTACTTGTCCATAGCTATGCTCCCTGCTGGAGTGTGATCACGGCTTGGAAGTGACTTACTCCAGTCCCCACTGCCAGGTAGTGGTAGAGTGAGGGTCCAACCCTTGACTGGGTTTACTCCGGAACACTTTCCTAAAGCATTAAGCCTCTTCCTGCTCTGTAGGAAGACGTCTACCATCTACAAACGCCTCCTCCGTCTCCCTTATTGTCCCTCATACTTGCTAGGCTTACTCACAGCTTAGCCCTTGTCTTGGCAAAGACTTCTCTAGGGCAGTTCTTTCTTTGCACACATGGCCACATGCCACGTGATGACCTTGTTAGATGTACCCTAGGTTTTATAAATAAACTCCTCGGGGACATTCCAGGATCCCAAGCCTCTCCCACTGGTGCTTCTGTGCATTGGTCTTGATGTTCAAGCCAGGAGGAGACCTACAGGCACTTGAATTGGTGTTCCAGAGGCTGCAATCCTTAGCGTAGGGTCAGCGAGAAGTGCTGCCTTGATCACTTCCTTCAAACTCAGCAGGATGGAGGAACAGCCCAATGGGAGAACGCTTCTTGGGGCTCCGGAGTCCTGCAAACCCAGAAGATCACCAACTAAGGATGATTTGCTGTGAGACAGATTAGAGATGTCTTGATTGAGTGCCCTTATTTTATGGAGAAAAAACTGAAGTACTAGAGAAAGTACGAAAGTTGAGCTGTGCTGTACAGCACAGAGTAAGGCAAGATCATGAAATCTGGGGTTAAGAAAGACGAGTCCTAGTTCTGCTACTTACTAGCTGTATGGCCTTAGGAAAACTAGCTAAGCTCCTTGAGCCCCAGTTTTCCTCCTTGTTGAAATGGGAATAATCAATCTGCCACGGAGGGCTATTGTAAGGAATAAATAATACACTATCTGCGACATTCCAGATACAAAGCCCATATTCATTCTCTTCTTTCTGATGAGATTGAACGCTCATCCTCTTCTTTCTTCTCCTTTTCCTTTCCATTGGCAGCCTCCCCTTTGAGACCTGAAGGGCTTTCTCTTTGTGATTTCAGTTCTGTTGGTAAATACTTTAGGAAAAACATGGAAGGCAAGGGTTAACTTCCCAGCCCAAGAGTTAGAACTAGTTTATTTTAATATATGTAGCATCGTTTCTTTTCTTCTCCTCATATATCTTGCAAAGCAATGACTTCATTTTCCCAGCAGCATGGTAGCCACTCTTCATTCTTCAAAGACAGCTATTTAAAAAATCTCCCCAAACAGAAAACATCAGTGATTTCTGGGCTCCATTCCCATTGGCTGAAATACCCCAAAAGGAATTTAGTTCTTTTCCAAGTCCCGTTCTGGTTCTCTGCAGGACTCCCAGCTAAGAAATTTCCTTTGGGATCATTTTCGGCATTGCGTGGGTACAGCCACATGCATCAGGGAAGTGAAATCTGCCTGCTGTATGGCTCTTTTGTGACAGGGCCTTGTGAGGGCTGGAGGGTTGGCAGTTGTGGTATAGAAATCTCATTGGCCTGAGGGCTGGAAACCTGGGTTTCAGCCCTGGCTTAGCCAATATCCAGGCATGTAGGTTGATGACCTTGGATGATCTAGTCTTTCCCGTCCCCTGGGTCTCAGTTTCTTCATTTGTAAAGCAAAGAGGTAAGGTGAACTGAAGGCTCCCTGCTAGCTCTGACGTTGCTCAAAAACTGCTGCTTAGACTTTTTTTTTTTTTCTCATTAAACTTTTTTAATGGGTCTCAAGTTCTGTGACAGATTTTTGGTCAAGTTGTTTCCATTAAAAAGTACTGATTTTAGGGCTTCCCTGGTGGCGCAGTGGTTGAGAGTCCGCCTGCCGATGCAGGGGACACAGGTTCGTGCCCCTGTCCGGGAAGATCCCACATGCCGCGGAGCAGCTGTGCCCGTGAGCCATGGCCGCTGAGCCTGCGTGTCCGGAGCCTGTGCTCCGCAACGAGAGAGGCCACAACAGTGAGAGGCCCACGTACTGCAAAAAAAAAAGTACTGATTTTAAAAACTAATACCTTAAAACTGCCACACACAAAACAAATGGTCCACAAAACATTCTCCTTCCTTCTGAAGGTTTTGCCATGCATTGTTATCATTAACCAGTCTTTTGCTATTAAACTTAAATGGCCAATTGAGACAAACTGTTCTGAGACCCTTTTTCCACCACTGATTAAGACTGGGGTGGCAGGTATTGGGGATAATATTCATTTAGCCTTCTGAGCTTTCTGGGCAGACTTGGTGACCTTGCCAGCTCCAGTTGCCTTTTGTCCACTGCTTTGATGACACCCATAGAAACCGTCTGTCTCATGTCACGAACAGCAAAGCGGCCCAGAGGAGGATAGTCAGAGAAGCTCTCAACACACATGGGTTTCCCAGGAACCATATCAACAATGACAGCATCACCAGATTTCAAGAGTTTGGGGCCAACTTCCAGCTTTTTCCCAGAACGACGATCAATCTTCTCCTTCAGCTCAGCAAACGTGCAGGCAATGTGAGCTGTGTGACAATCCAGCACAGGTGCATAGCCAGCACTGCTTTGGCCTGGATGGTTCAAGATAATCACCTGAGCTGTGAAGCCAGCTGCTTCCATCAGTGGGTCATTTTTGCTGTCACCAGCCACACTGCCAAAGTGAACATCTTTGACAGACACATTCTTGACATTGAAGCCCACATTGTCCCCAGGAAGGGCTTCACTCAAAGCTTCATGGTGCATTTCAACAGACTTCACTTCAGTTATCACATTGACTGGGGGAAAGATGACCACCATGCCAGGTTTGAGAACACCAGTCTCCACTCAACCCACAGGGACAGTGCCAATACCACCAATTTTGTAGACGTCCTGGAGGGGCAAACGCTAGGGCTTGTCAGTTGGGCGAGTTGGTGGCAGGATGCAATCCAGAGCTTCAAGCAGTGTGGTTCCTCTGTCGTTGCCATCTTTTCAGGTGACTTTCCATCCCTTGAACCACGGCATGTTAGCACTTGGCTCCAGCACGTTTTCACCATTCCAGCCAGAAACTGGCACAAATGCTGCTGTGTCAGGGTTGTAGCCAATTTTCTTAACGGAGGCGCTGACTTCCTTAACAATTTCCTCGTATCTCTTCTGGCTGTAGGGTGGCTCAGTGGAATCCATTTTGTTAACTCCAACATTTAGTTGTTTCACACCCAGAGTGTAGGCCAGAAGGGCATGCTCACAGGTCTGTCCATTCTTGGAAATACCGGCTTCGAATTCACCAACAGCAGCAGCAACAATCATGACAGCACAATCAGCCTGGGATGTGCCTGTAATCGTGTTTTTGATGAAGCCTCTGTGTCCTGGGGCATCAATGATGGTCACATAGTACTTGCTGGTCTCAAATTTCCATAGGGAGATATCAATGGTGATACCACTCTTGCATTCATCTTTCAGTTTGTCCAAGACCCAGGCATATTTGAAGGAGCCCTTTCCTATCTCGGCAGCCTCCTTCTCGAACTTTTCAATGGTTCTCTTGTTGATCCCACCACATTGGTAGATCAGATGGCCAGTAGTGGTGGACTTCCCCGAATCTACGTGTCCAACGACAATGATGTTGGTGTGGGTCTTCTCCTTTCCCATTTTTGCTTAGGTTTAGCGGTGGTTTTCACGACACCTGGGTCCTGGAGGCAAACCCATTGCGAAAAAGCTGCTAAGTCTTATTTTGTCCTTGGGCATTTGGGATAGTGCCCTGATCCTGACCCCTCTAATAGGCCATCTAGGTGTTACACCAAGATTTCAGTCTGCCTAGGTCAGCTTGGGGTTGGACCTTCTTATCTGAATGTCCATAGCATCTTCCTTTCCTTTCCTTTCTGGAGCAAATGGATTTATGCATCTTACTCTGACTCAACCTCTCTCTCAAGGTATTCACATTTTGAAAGGCAGTTACCTTGAGAGGTGTCACCTTATACAAGGACTTGGGTGGTAGTGTTGGAATATCAGTCTGTGTCTTATCCCTTCACTTCTAAGCCCAATGATTTTTCACTCCCATCTTAATAGGCTTACAGTATTGTTTTGAGGACATAATAAGATATTCCCTATTTTCAAGACTTATTCACTCAACAAATGTTTACTGAGTACATATTATGTGCCAGGCATTGTTCTAGGCACTAGAGATATAGTGGAAAGCAAAGTGACTAAATCACTGACCTTATGGATAGTAGAAAAACTAGACAGCAAACAATATAAGTAAGCTGTGTGGTATACTAGATAGTGTTAAGTACTAAGGAGAAGAATAAAGTAGGCAAGGGGGACAGGAAGGGCAGGGGATGGAGTTACAATTTTAGATTAGGTAGCTAGGGAAGGTCTCACTAAGAAGGTGACGTTTGAAAAAAGATGAAGGAACTGAGTAAGGCAAAGGGCATGTGCAAAAGCCCTGAGGTAGGAGCAGCCTGGAATGTTGAACCACGAGGAGGCCAATGTGGCTGGAATGCAGTTCAGGCTTAGTAGTCATTACTAAGTGGGGATGGGGGTCAGAGCATATAAGCCATAGGTCATCAGGACATTGGTTGTTGATTTAAATGAGACAAGAAGCCATCGGAGGGTTTGAGCAGTGGGGTGATGTAATCCAATTTAGTGCCACTGTGTTGAGAATGTCCACAGAGGGACAAGAATGAAAGAGGAAAGATTAGCTAGGAGGCTCCTGCAACAATCCAGCAAAGAGGGGATAGTGCCTGTTCCTGGGTGGGGACCTGTACCAGGGTAGTAGCAACTGGGATTGAATCTGGCTGTATTTTAAAGTAGAGCTGAGGGGGTTTGTTGATGACTCAGATGTGTGGTGTTCGAGAAAGAGGAATCAAACACTCCCCAAGATTTTTGGTCAGGTCAACTGGAAGAGTGGAGTTACCGCTTTCTGAGATGGGGTTGGCTGTGTAAGGAACAGACGTGGGGGCCGTAACAGGAGCTTGGTTGTGGACACGTGAAGTCTGAGATGCTTTTTGGGCATCCTGTTAGACACTGAACACGAGAAATGCCAAGGCAGTTGAATATTCATACCTGTGGTTCAGAGGAGAGGACCAAGCTGGAGATGCAAGTGAAGTCATTAGCATTTGGATGATGTTAAATGTCATGAGATTAGATGAGATTACTCAGGGAGTGAGGGTGGAGAGCACAGACAGGAGGGCCAGGACTGAGCCCTGGGGCTATCCATGTATAGAGGTTGCAAAGAAGGAGAAACTCAAGGGGGACTGTGGAAACTGAGCACAGAGAGCATGATCCACTTGAGCATTCAGAACCTTCAGGCAGCAGAGCTGGGGCTGGAGCCCACGTCTTCAGGGTCAGGTTTTAGAACTCTTTCCACGCATCCAAAGCACCTTCTCTCTCATGGCACCAACTTACTCCTTGAATTGGAATCCTGTCCATGTCCCCTCCGTCCCCTGTTGTTTCATCAGGTCTGAGCAGGACGTGGATTTGTATCTTGTTTGTTTTGTTTTGTATGTTTAAAGTATTCCGTAATGATGAAATACACTGAAATAAAAAGACTTAATGGGAGGCCTAGACTGCCAATATGGATTTGGGCCTTGGACAGGCAAACTCAGAGCAAAGGGAGCTGTTGTTGGAATTGTTTAAAGGAAGGATTCTGTTGTCTGGGGTCCTGTTGGCAAGTCTGGGCCACATGGGAGCGTTTAGTGGGAGTGGATTCAATAAGCTGGATAGTCCCAGGAGATGGGCAAGATGGAATAATGTCACAGGATAAACAGCTGAATGGGAGGTGAGAGTCCTCACTTCTAAAATAGGTGAGCATCATCTAAGACCTTGGGCCTGGACTGCATCTATGCTGTACCCTTTGGATCCTCGGGGCTTGCTGTGTTTGGTGCTGACCTGTTGGCATGTTACCTTGCAGAGATTTCCCCCGGGACTGGAGGATATCCGAGGGTAAGATATGTTCCCACCCACACTCTGTTCATCATCCTGCACGCTTGCCCTGGGCAACATCCAGGCTCGACACATCTTCCCCTGTCTTAACACTGTCTTGTCCTAACGCCCCACTTCTCAGGGAGGCCTCCCTAGGAGCCTTTGCCTAAATATTAGCAGGGTCCCGGCTCTTTTTCCTGTGATCAGAAGCTCACTGCTGGGCATTGAGCCTGCGTTTTTTGCATACAAAAGACATTTTCCTTATCTTCTTGAAAAAAGGCCAACACATACCAGACGCAGGAGGTGGTCACAAAGGCCCTGTTTGTCTCTTTCCCTCAAGTTCAGAGAATGCCCTGGCTTCCTTTCTGGAGACAGCACCAGTGCCAGAAAGTCCAGGGACCTGAAAACAGTTACCGCCTTCAGGTTTTGGTCCCTGCCCTTTTCCCCCTCTACTCTCTACTAATTCACCCTCAAATGTGAACAGAGGTTTGAATCTCTTCAAAGTGGCTCTTCTAGGCCCAGCCCTAGGTTCTCAGAGCCCCTGGAAGCCGATTCCTACCCTCCCTCTCCTCGGGCCTGCCCGTGTTCAGGACCAGAGGGTGTCTCATTTGTTGTTGGGAAGCCATATGGAGTCTCCCTACCTTTAGGCTCTTCTCCTGCAGTTTACTCTCTGCACTAAAGCCTGATTTGAAAGGTAAAGCATCACATCTCTCCTTAGTCTAAAACCCTCAAATGTCTCCCCATTCCCAAAACCACGCTGAGCATCCCAGGTCAGTACTTCCTGACGCTGTTCTTTTTTCTCCCAATTTCTCTGGCTCTCCAGGGACACCAAGTCACTCAGTTTCCCCCAAACACCCTATCATACCCCTGCTTCCTCACATGCTATTGCCCATGCCTGGGATGCTTTCCCCTTCTTCAGTTGACCACTGCAAAGTAAAAGAGCACTGTTCTTGCCAGGAAGACACTAATGCAGAAATGGCTTAGCGACGGCGTCGCTGCTGGGTGGCAGAGAACTCCTGGATCTAGGGCTAGAGCAGCAGGGTGTCTGCCTCTCCTCTGCCTCTCACCAGAAGCATGACCTGGGTCAAAAAACCCAAGCTTGGTAAATAAAGGCTCCCAGCATTCTTCAGGGGTCACACCCAAGCAGGACAGCCTGGAAACGTGCATCTCAAACTGGGTGCACATTAGAATCACCTGGGGGAATTTTAACTACCACGCCCAAGCCCCCAGGGCTCAGCCTTACTCCAGACTGATTATATCTGAGTCTCTGCAGGGTGTGAACCAGACATCAGTATTTCTTTAAGGTGATTACAAAATTTTAAACCGGGAGTTTCCTGTGTGCTCCCTAGTTCAAGAACTACTGGTATAGAACCAGTGGAGCGAGAGCCTGGGCTCCAGAGTCCATCGGAACTGGTTTCAAATCCCAGTGCCCCTAATCTCCTAGCTGCAAGATCTTAGGTCACATTGTTTTAATTACAAACTTTTAACTTTAGAATACTTTTAGATTTTTAGAAGAGTTGTGAAGATGATAGAGAAAGTTCCCTCGGCAGGCGGAGGACAGGTCCTTTTTGTGAGGGAAGAGAGTGTAATCTGAGGAAAGCCTGAGTGGACATGGACTCTTGTCCTTCTACCTGGAAGGCCTCCCTCTGTCTTACCTTTGGAAATGCCCACCCTCTTCAAGGCTCAGCTCCAACACCATCTCCTCTGGGATGTCTTCCTGACGCCCCCTCCTCCAATGTCTCCATACTAGAATGGCCTTTCTTTCACCTCTGTGCTATTCTGACACATAGCACTTGGTGGGGTTCATTCTGTTCATGATAGACACTTGTGTATGTGTCAGCTCTTCCTGTAGGAGCTCCTGGAAGGTATGAATCATGTTCCCCTCATCTTGGTGGTCCGCATAGCAGTCAGCATAACCTGGCACGTGGGGGCACCCAGGCAGTGCTGTGAAATTGGAAGGCATGGTGTTTGGGATGCCTTAGGGTAGTTCCAAAACTTTGCATTGCAATTCTTCTCTGGTGTCTGAAGTAGAGCTCCAGTTTGCTTGACAAATGTCTGGTGAGATTGAGTATGATTGCCATTTTCCATTTACAGAATAAACAGCAGGGCACAGAGAGGTAGAATGACTTGCTCAGAGAATCAAAAGCAGGCTGTGAGCTTAGGGCTTAGTGTCCATAAGTTCTCATTCCTCAGTATCATCTTCTTTCAGCAAGAGACCCTGAACTACTCCAGCAGCTGCAGTGCAGGTCGAGAAATGAAATCTCCCATGAAGACCAAATTTGATAGAACAGAAGCCAGGGACTTGGGGCTTCTGATCCCTTGAAGGGCTTAAATCTCAGAGCTCTGGAGGGAAGGAGGTCCCTGGAAGCTTCCTGAGAGAGGAGGTGGCTCTTGGAGAGGAGAGGCATCCTGCTTGGGAAGCAATTATGACCCTGCAGGGCTGGGGTGTTCAGGGTGAAGAACAGGGGTGAGGAACCAGAGGAATGGTGGCTTGGGGTCAGCTGTGGACACAGGGAGGGAGAGTGCAGGGGCCTGAGTCTAGCCTCCCAGGGCCTACCTTGTGCAACTCAGGTTCCCAGGAAGAAAAGGAGGCCGGTGCCTAGAACAGAGGCTCTGCTTAGGAATAAGGAAAGGGCCCTTGGCTAGCACTTCGCCAGGCCTATGTCCTTGGGAACTAGGGTGTGGTGCACAGGGGTGGGTGTTGCAGTAGCAGCAGTGTTTGGTCTGCAACAAAGCTCTATTGAACCTAAGGCAATTTTTGCCTTTTGGTTATTTTGGCTTTAACTCATCGCTTCAGGGAGAAATGGCTTCATTGGATCCTAGATTGTCAGAGCTGGGAGGGTCCTTTGGGATGAGGGGAAGGGAGTTGCCTAGAGTCACAGGGAGCTGCGGGCAGAGTTGGTTCTAGAACCTGGCGTCTGACTTCCTAATTCACCATTCCCAGTCTCCCCACCCTGTGAGAGTGCCTGCTTCTCTCAGGCACTCTCACAGTTTGGTATCCAGCTCATGGTCATAAGTGCATCACTATGGGACATGCCATAGACTAAGAACATTGTCTCTTTTACCTTTTTATGGGGAGGGGTGGGGATTGGGGATGGGAAATGCATGGTAGCAAAGAAGCGTGGAGCATTCGGGGGCAGGTGAAGGAGATGGTCAAGGTTGAGGGGTGCGGTGCACACTGGTCAGCCCTAAGGCCCAGCCAGGATTTGTAAGAGAATGTAATGTGCCTGGTAGACACACCAGCCTTCTGCTAAGTCATATTTATTGAGCACTTACTTTATGCCTGCACTGTGCTACACTGTGCTACGTGCTGTATGTATATTAACTAAATTTGATCCTCATCAGACTTTTATGAGGTAGGTAAGGTATGCCATTTCCATAATATGGACAAAGAAACTGAGGCTTAAAGACGTGAAGTCACCTGCCCAGTGTTACAAAGCTAGTAGGTGATACAACCTGGATTCTGACCACCCTGCTACTCTGCTTCTTTAAAGAGAGTGAGAAGGGGCATGAGATGCCCCCTTTATTGGCCAGTAATAGATGGGCCGAATGAGGTGCGTGTAGGGCAAGGGGCATCTTGCATCAGATAACCATCCTCTGCTGCTGACTGACCATGGACACGTGAGGAAGAAGGTGAGGAACCGAATTCAATTCCTCATCCCGGTGACCCTCTGTATCCAGTCCTTGTTGTGGAAGGTGTAGGAATACACTCCGTAACGGTCCTTCTTTCCACAGTCCACACCCCAGGACACCGTGCCCACTAGGTACCATTGGCCTCTCTCTATATCCAAGGTCACCATGGGCCCTCCAGAGTCACCCGCACAGGCATCCTTCCCACCTAGAGGAAGAAGTGAGGCAGGTTAAAGCGTCTCCTTCCCTAGCCCCAAATCCAGAGAAGCCTCCTTCTCTCCACAACTGCCTTGTAGTTCAGAGAATCGGGCACCAGGGGGCGCAGTAGACCATTGGCCCCAGACCTGGATTCTGAGCTGTTGTAGGTCAGACCTCCTCAGACCTCAGTGATTTTAGAAAGTGCACGTTAGGACTCTCTCATTTCCTACGGGAAAAGCTGGGCTGGGAGAAGGGAATTATGGAAGTTCCTTACTTAGCCCCCTTCTCTCCGATGCAGCTTCTTCAGTGGAATCCTTCCTCTCATGACCGTCCTCCCTCCTCCCCGCCTCGCTCCTGCCTGTCCGCCGCTGCTCAACCTGCCAGCTCCAAGGTCCCCAGTCCTTCCACTGCCAGGCTCGGCTCCCCTCCCTGGCTGGTAGTGCCCTGTTGTACGCCGGCCTCCTGACTTACCTTCCTTCTCCCCAGCACAGATCATGTCTCTGGTCACTTTCTTCTTCAGTGGGGTATAGGCCTCCTGGCAGATGCGGTGGTCAACAACTGGGATTTCGATCTGGAACACAAGGCCACTGTTGGTCCCCACCCCTGGCTGAGGAGCCCTGCTGCTCTGACACCCCTAGAGCTGACTCATCCCCATCCCCTTCCTGGATGAGCCTGGGTCTGCCTTAGACCTGGCCTCAGAAACTACCTATGGTACAGGTGAAGGAACACTGAATGCAGAATCAGGAGATCCATGTTCTGGTACAGTCTTAGTCATGAACTTGCTGTGTGACCTTGCGCAGGTCATTTGCCCTTTCTGGGCCTCAGTCTTCTCATCTGTAAAATGGAGATAATAATACTTGCCTAGCACACACACTATCTCAAATATGGCAGTGTATGCAAAACCTATGGGCAGTCTTCTTTTCCTCACTCTTACCATTATTGGTTGTGGGACCTGGGGCACGTAGCCTTCACCAGTGTTTTCTCAGATCTCTGAGACTCTGTTTCCTTATCTGAATAATGGGAGTCACAATAGTTGACATACTAATTGCATAGAGTTGTTGTGCAAAGAGGAGATGCATGGGCAGATATTCTGTAAACTACAAACACTGCATAAACAGTAGGTGGTGTAGGGTTAGTGAGGCTCGCCTAGCAGCAAGCATTCACTTACGTTCTCCCCCACCACAGTGTGAGCTTCCAGACACTCGGTCTGTATGTTGTCCATTTCTATCTCACATAGCTTGGAATATGGTCAGTACTCAGGAAATGTTATTTTGAATTGAGGTGATACATTGATACATAAAGTAAGGTATTGTGATTATTATTGCCCTTGATTCAGCTTGGGGGTAAACGTTGGAATGGATGTTTAGAATAAAAAGAGGAAACATATGAGTTTCATTCAGCCAAACCAAGAACTGAATGGGTCACACTCCCCGCAAAAGCACAACTCCTGTTGGCCCTTGCCGGGAGGGGACCAGAGGCATTCAGGTCTCTTTGGGGCCACGGCCTTCCCAGAGAAGTGGCGAGAGGAAGTCAGGCAGGGTGGTCGTGAGCACATGTCCTCAGCAAACTGCTGAGTGCCTGACTGACCTCTATCCATCGCTCATGCATCATTTAAGTGTCACTTCCTCTGGGAAGCCCTTCTGTACCCCTAAGACAAGGTCAGAGCCCCTGCTGTACATTCTGGAGCATCTTGTACCTCTTCCTCATTCCATTGATCACATTGATAACTACTTTCTGTCTATCCCACTTGACTGTAAGCCCAAGGAGGCCAGGGGCCAGATCTGTCCTCTTACCTCCCAGCATACCTAGTAGTTAATACAACGTCTGGTACACAGGAGGCACCGAATAAACACTCTAGAGTTAATGACTGAAGGGCTAAATTGGTGTTGCCAATACAGAATTTTAAAGCACACTAAAATAATGCATGTTGACGGGTTCAGAGACTAGCTGTGGCAGTCGTAGAACCTGGTAATGTCCGAGCCAGGCAGCTCCTGGAGGACATCTAGTGTTGCCCCTGACTTTGCAGCTTGAGATACTACTACACTGCGGTCTAGAGAGGCAAGATGACTCGTTTAAGATCTCGCAGCAGGTTACTAGGAGCCAGGACTTGGAGCCATGGCTCCTTACTCCTGGTTCAGTGTTCTTTTCTGATATGACAAGAATGTAAACTTCTAAATGCAACAGTCAAGTTCATTGCTGCAAGGACTGCAGCTCTCAAGGCCCATTCCTTGGCCCATTCTTGGTTACTCTGTTATGTGAATCTTCATGATGTATACAGATGGATCACCTTTGAGGGAGTCCAAGCCAGCTGTTTTCTGGAAGAATTTCCATAAATTGAGACTTTAATAAGCTACAGAAACATTAAGCAATGTTTAGAGACTAGAGCCCTATGACATGTAGAGCAAACAGATCAAACTAGTTGGGATTCAGTCTCATTTAACTTTGAAGGTGAGTTTGGGCCCCTGGTACCTCTCTCACCCACCCCCTGCCGAAGCCTCTAACCCCCTAAGGGGCACTACGGTGCAGAAGGGTCCAATGTAGGGCAGAGGTGTCACCCTCTGAAGGGTATAAATTGAACTTCACCTCCATCAGGGTCTCCGGGAACCTTTGCAAGAACTGCTTCCCCCAGCCACTGACGATGACCATGGCCCCTGGAGGAGAGAAGACACAGTGAGAGCAGAGAGGCTGTCTGTGGGGTTTTCAGAGGGTGGCATCTTGCAGCCCCATCACCCTCTGCCTGTGGAGGAAGGGCTGAGTTTGCCCCCTCAGAGAATGGCAGCATGGTGGGGGAGAAGACTGCTGGGTTGAAGGTTACCCACGACAGAGGTTTAGGCATTTGTTTCTATGAGACGTTAGCTGGTTTATTTGTTTAGTTGCCTGCTCTCTCCCACTCTCAACTAGCTTGGAACCTAGACCCCATGAGAGCAGTAATCTCATATATCTTATTCAGCGCTGTATCTCCATGCCTACAGCAGTGCTGACACATAGTAGATGCTCAATCAATAACTGAATAAATACAAAGTCCAGCTTAGCCCACAATATGCTATGTTCCCTCCCCTTCTGAGTCTCAGTTTCTCCATCCATAAAATGAAGAAGCTGGACTTGGTATTCTCTAAAACCCCTCCCAGCTCTGATATTCTAGAAGTCTATGAAGTTGGCAGATCTCGAGGCAGTGTGGAAATGGGTTGAGCACTGATAGAACACTTATCTCTTCATTTGTAAAAGAGCCTGGATACTGAAAACAACATTGGGCTTTAAGTTGGAAGATCTGAATTCTATCCCCAGATCTACTTCTTACAAGCTGAATCTTGGGTAAGTCACTGTACCTTGCTGAGCCTGTTTTCTCATCTGGAAAACGGGACTACAATACCACCTCATAAGCCTTTTACAAGTAGTGCATAAATTAATTAATGTAAATCAAGTGGCACGTGGTAGGTGTGTGGCATCTGATGAATCAGAGCCATACCTGTGCCTTTCCTGTTGGCTCACTTCTCCTGAATACTTCTCAGATTCCATTCAGCCATTTAAAAAAATAACTTCTTTGAATTACACGAGGTTATCTGTGACACGGCACCACTGAATTTATAACAGGATGAAACAAAAGCCAAATGCCCTGGGTTGGACTCTCACTCTATGTTGGCTATGTTTGATTATTATTTCATTTAAACATCACAACCACCCATGGGATATTATCCCCAGTGTAGAGGGAAGGGGCTCGAGGTTTGGCAACTTCCTCAAGGTCACCCGACTAGGAAACGGCAGCATGGGGATTTGAGCCCGTGCCGGTGACTAAGCTATTGTCTCTCAGCTCCAAACGTACCCTCCTACACTCTACCTTGTGATGCTGCGAATGAGACTCTGAAATGGCAGATCTGCTTTGTCAGGGGTGTTCCTGAAAATCGGGGGAACCTCCAGGAAGGCTTGCCGTTCCTGTTGGCATCACCCTAGCAATGGTTCCTCACCCCAGCAGTGGCGGTTGGTCCCAGCTGTTCTCCCTAGCACCACCATCACAGGGCCTCTTTTGCAGCGTCTGAGTTCCTGCTTCACAGGCCCCTGTCAAGCTTCTAGGTTCTATATCTCCAACTTCTTCTCTTTGTTCCGCCAGCCCCAGGAGTGGTGGTTTCTTCCTGAAAGCGCTGTCTCTATTATCTCAGCATCCCCCTTTACTTCTCCAGTCCTCCAATACCCTATATTAAATTCTCTCTGATATAATAACTGGTCTGCTGTTTTCCTATCTGGACCCTGACTCACATAGCGCTTGCAGTACTGATCAAGCCTGCCTGTTCACCTTGGAACCAGTTTCGACTCAGCTGTTTTAGGGGAGGCAGCTGAGGAGTCACACAGACATGGTCAGCTGGCTCAGCTGGCACCAGAGCCCGACCAATGCTGGAGAAGAAGGCTCTATGGAGGCACCAGGGGCTCTGCAGATGTGGAATCACAGGTGGGGGTGGTACCTTCCTGCGGTGGCCCCTGGGGCAGACAGACGGGCATCACGAAGTCATTCAGCACCGGGCCCTTCGACAGCTCCACCAGAGCCACGTCATTCTCAAACGTGTTGGGGTTATACAGGGGATGGAGGAAGATTTGTTTGACGTTGAGACTCTGTTCATTCTCATCTGACCGGTACCTCCAATGCTTGCCTGGGAAAGAAGAAGGCATGTGAGGGATGAGGGCAATGCAAGCTTAGAGGATAAGGTCACACCTTGTTCCCTGTCAGCCCCTGCCCCATTCAGCCCATGTTTCCAGTCTTAACTCTTATACTGCCCTTCATCTACCTTTTTCAAGGCATCCCATCCTACCTGCCCTTCTCCACATATTCTCATGGCTCTGACCTCTGTCTTTCTTCATGACCTGATCCCATTGCCTTATAATACTCATGCCAGTGCCCATTGCCATATGTCCAAGCTTTCCTTGCCTGGGTCATGCGTTGCCTCCCTCCATGAAATCTCTCAGAGTCTTGAGTTAGATTCTTCAATTAGAAATCTCTTCCCTACGAACTCCCGTGTCCTTTATCTGTTCCTCTCCTATAGAACTTACTGCTTCCTACTTTATATTCAAGGTCTCTGTGCTTACATTCTATTCCTTTATTAGACTCTAAGTCCCTGTGGGCAGGAACTTGTGTAGTTATATGCTGGCATAGTGTCAGGACATAAATACGTGCTGAACTAAACTGAATCAGCCGGTGGTCTTAATTTTACAAAGGAGAGGGGAAGCTTGGATTGTCTGTGTATGATCCACCTGAAACCACGGGTTCACAGAAGCCTGAAGCACTTTTGGAAATTATCCAGATGAGGCTCTTTATTGTAAAAACTGAGGCTTCACCTTCAGTGACCTGCTCATGGTCCCACCACCTGAGAATCACAGCCTTGGGCTTAGATGCAGGTCCCTGGCCTCCAGTCGTGACTTGTCCTTCGTCCCAGGCAACTTCCCTGATGATTGAGTGAGTGAGTGGACACACCCCATCCCCAGAACCACAGCTGGCTGCAGGAATCACCTTGCTCCGCACTCACCCATGATGATTTTGAAAGCAGAGGGGCTGAGCAGGTCCAAGCCATGTAGGGTTGCGTCCTCTGAATCCAGCAATTGGTGAAGGCAGTGAGCCGCGGTCACGATCCATTTGGAGCCTGAGAACAGAATTGTACACACACACTGTCCTCACGGCCCCATCCTGCTTCCCACAACCTCAAGCTGAGGCCTTTCAGACCCCTCCTCTCCATGGCACCCCTCTCCCTTGCATTTCACAGCCTCAAGGCAGAAACGCATACGATCCCGATCTGAAAATGGGGAGGTGAATCTGAGATTTCATCTGCCGTATCCAACCTAGGCCCACACTGAACGTTTTAAAGATGATTTCAGGTCTCCCTTAAACCCATGGGGTTCGCGAGCTCCGAACAGCCCAAGGTGTCCACAAGAAACTTCGTGCTCACTGGCTGCCCCTCCGGCCTTGCTGCTCAAGGCGTGGCCCCTGGACCAGTAGCCTCAGCCTCCCCTGGGAGCTTCTTGGAAGTGCAGACTCTGAGGCCCCACCATATATCTACTGAATCAGAATCTGCATTCAGTAGTAAAATCTGAGGGTTTTAATAAGATCTCCAAGTAATTTCTATGCATATTAAAGTTTGGAAAGCACTGTTGTACGTGGTTCTTCTCAACTTTGGGTGCACATTTAGAATCACCTGGGGGATTAAAAACAAACAAGCAAACAAATCCCCAAAAATAGTACTGGGCTCTGGGCCTGAAGCCAGAGCATCTATGTCATGGGAGTGAGGCACAGGTACAAATACACTTTAAAAGTGCTCCCAGATGATTCTACTGCCATCAGGGCTGAGAACCGCTGCTCTGATCCAAACCTCTCATTTTACAGACATGGATTCTGAGGCCTGGAGGAGAGTGAGGATGTCTAGGGCAACTCTGCAGGTTGGTGGCAGGGCCAGGGCCAGACCCTGGGTCTCCTGATGGTCAGCTGAGCACATGTCTTGCATCTTGGCTGTCTTTTGCCCTTGATGGACAGGTTCCTGCCCTTTGCTCAATATGGGGTCAGGCTTCGGTTCATCCTTAAGGTGGAACAGATGACAAACCCATAAATAGCTGAGCCCAGAGACATGCTGGGTTGAGCCAAGCAGAAAGAAAGGCCCCAGGGCTTTGGGGTGGGGTACCAGGGCCAAGTATAGAGTCTAGGGCAGAGTCCCTTTCTGGAGCAGGTCCCAGGCTCCACTTGGCCCTCTCAGGAGCAGCTATGTTCCCTGGCTACTGGCTTCTGGATAGAGCTCCACACAGGCCACCCTCTTTTCCCTGGTGGCATTTTTGATCCCTGTCCACAGCCAGGGGCTGTTGACTAATTTTCCAGGTAGGTAAAGTGGGATGAGGTACCCAGAGTAGGGAGCCTGCCTTGGAGCGGGGCTCTGGGCCATTTAGATGAACCTGGGGTATGTAGTGGTGAGTCCAAAGACATGGCTTTGCCTCGCAGCTCTGCAAATACTGAGTCCCTGAGCCAGAACCCAGGCTTTAGGGTGGACACTGAGCGGGAGCTTTCTGTCTGTCCCTCAGCTCCTTCCCTGCTTCCTCTGCCCTCTCCTGTCTTTCCCTCTCTCTACAAAACTAGACAACAGAGGAGGAGAGAGATTCTAGACAAGGAGAGCTGTAGGGAGGGCTGAGTAAGTCAGATCTTGTAGCTTGGCTGAGGGTAGAGAAGTGGGAATAAACACGCAGTAGACACAAGTGCTGAACATCATTGAACTTAAACACTCAAGGCTTCAGAAAACTCATCTAACTCTTAAAACCGTGGGCAGTAATCCATCTATTTACTTACATTCTAAAAAAACCAGAAATGTCTTTGCTCCCTTCTGCTCTCCCTGCCGGCTCCTCCCCTTTCTTTGCTTCTCTTCTGATGCGTTCTTTTATGGGTCCTCCCTGCTTTTCTACACCTTTCACAATTCTCTCTCTCTCTCTCTGTCTCGTCTCGTGCCCCACCAGTTTCTCTTCCTCCGGTTGTATTTGTTTCCTTTCATTTTCCCCTTAATTTCTCTTCACTTCCCTCTCTAGTTCTCTCTTATGCCCTCTGTCTCTTTCTCTATCTTTGTCCTTGTCCTTCTAAGCCCTCTCTCTGTCTCTCTGCCCCTTCTCATTCTTGGTCCTCTCCCCTGCCTGCTCCCCACTGGGCTCCCCTTTAACCTGTGCTCACTCTCTGTGCCCCTTTGGGAGGCTCCATAGGGGAGACCACTCATCTTTGTGTTTGTAGGAATATAAGGATCAAACCCTCTGCTGGGTTACCATTTCACATCTCAGGGATGTCCAGACTGCAGTCTCACCGGAGACTGCGCCTCCCCTCGGGGATCCCGGTCGGGGAGCTGTCCTCACCTGAGTGTACCCTGGAGGAGGAGGGGGGGTCAGCGCGAGGCGAGACCGGCAGCCCCAGAGCTGCCCAGGCAGAAGTGGACCCATCCATGCCTTCTTCCTCTGTGATAGGGTCAGAGGGACTCTAGATTGCTATTAATTTTTTATTTTGATGTCAGAGCTGGGATGGGCCTTAGATCATTTGGACTAAACTGGCAGGAAGAGCCATCAATCATTTCTCGCCTGCCTTTGCTCCCGCTGCCAATCACATTCAGTCCATTACAAAATTCTCACAATCTTATTTCTCAATGGCTTTGAATCGGCCTGGTTTCTATTCCTCAGCCCCTGTCCTTTTTCTGAGGCTAATGACTTCCCTCCCCACTATTGCACTATAGCTGCCTCACTGGACTCTTGGCTTCCAGATTCACCCTCCTTTCAATCCATGCTGTCTCAGGAGAGAACTTTCCAGAACATGCTTATAAACCTGGAGCAGCATTCAAGAAAAGATCTAAATTCCCAAGCATAGCATTCAAGGCTTTGTAAATCTCCCTTCTCTGAGTCCTCTAGTGTGGGTTTCCTGGTTCCCCCTGGTCCCACGGCGCTGGCACACCCTCACTTTGAGCCGCATGTAAGTGCCTTGTGTTGTAATCCATGTTTAAGGGTCTGACTCCCTCACCCTTCTCAGTGCCAGAGAATGACCAGGGCTCGGGAAGTGTTGTTGGCTGAAGGAGCCAGCTAGAACAGAACACATGTCTCCTGGCTCCAGCTAAGGTTTCTTTCTGCCACTTTGTACTTCTGGGTCCCACTACTACTGTGGAAGATTCTCAGTGAAGAAATCCTGTCAGTCTCCAGGAAGAGGGTCAGGTCCCTTTCCTTCTACCCTAACCTCTAATCCTGGGTCCCCCACCCCTTCCACCTTCACCTTACCTAAAAGGGAGCCCCCGCAGAAGGGCTGCCCATTCAGGTGTGACAGCATGGCAATCCATGGGGTGGTGCCCTTCTGGGCTGGGCGTCCACTGAAGATCCTGGCCATCAGATTCCGGGAGAACTTGGGGATCCCACACACTGCAGCCAAGGGAGGGAGGACAGATCACACTCTGGGCTCCATCTTGCCCTTTGCCAGAGCTACTAGCACATCACCCTCTGTTAGGAACATCTGTTATTTTTGATATCCCAGCATCCATTGCTCCTTTCAGTAACAGCACCCCAATTTTCCTCTGGGGCCCACTCTTCCCCCATTTCTTGTCCATATAGCCTGAGTTGCAGTGATCTTACCTCTGGTTCTAGGGGTAGGAATGTGGCCCAGACCTGACTAATGAAAGCCTCTTATACTCTGGTCACAGCGATTGCTCAGAGATGGGAATGTAACCCTGGCCAGGCCAATGAAAGCCTGCCTTGGGAATTTTGCTAGAAGGTCCTTCTCTGCTGGGGTTGCTAAGCTGCTGGCTAAAAGCCCAGATTTGCCAGAGATCACTTCATGGAAAGTTTGTAGAAAAACTTGCTACTAATGGAAAAACCAAACCAAACCAAACCAAAAAACATCCTCCTCTCCATCTACTCCCTCTGTAAACTTTCTTCTCTTCAGAACGAATTCTGGGCTTTGGATCTCCTCACTTCCAAACTTTTGGGGACCTGGCTTTGAGGATTCGCACCCCTCTCATCTGTCTTGCATCTCTCCTTTGTCTACGCCTCCAAAGCATGATCAAGGCCTCTCATCCTAAAAATCAAATTTCCATTTTCCCTGGTTCTCACTCATTCCACAGTCTCTCCCTCCCCTCTCTTCCATAGTCAAGCTTCTGGAAAGAGGAGATGACACCCAGTATCCGCATTCTTCCCTGTCCTTTGGAGGTGGATTCGAAAGAAGAAAGTGCCACGCTCCACACAAACTTGGACATAAAGTGGCCATTTGAATGTTTAATAGATCTGTAATCATAGATGGAGACAGAATGACTCTGGGCCCATAGCTGGAACTTCAATGATGATATTTACATGTATAGGAGAACACTATTTCTGAAATTTTATCTCACGTGTTCTTCATCTCTAGGAAATCTCCTCGCCTTGTGGCTGCTGGGGGTTTTTAGGTTTCAAGGAAGCAAAACCTGGAGAACTGAGCATATAAACCAAGAGAAGGGAGGATGTAAGGGCAGTGTGCTATCTCAGGAAAGAGATAAAAACCTAGGAGAAGCCTGAAGAGAGAAAGAGAAGGAGGGAGGGTGTGGGAGGGAGGGGGAAAGAGAGAGAGAGAGAGAAGAGGGAAAGAGGAAGGAGGAGAAAGAGGTGGTGGAGGAGGAAGAGGAGGAAGATAAAGGGTGAGGAGGATAAAGTAAGAGGGAGGAAGGGTTAAGGACTTCAACATGAGCGCAGGCCTGCTCCCTGGATCCTCTCTCAGAGTTGACAGTAGAGACCGGGTCCCAGCACCCGGGAAAGTCCAGCCTGGAAGCGTCCTCTGGACTGTCCTGGGTCATTTGCACTGTTGATCACTTTATCCTTCTTGACACTTTCCCTCCTTGGCTTCTGAAGCTCCTCTCTTCCTGTGTTTCTGATTCCTCTTTCTTGTCTCTTTCTTCGGGTTTCTCTTCTTCTCTCCATGCCGTCAATGCTCGTGTTTCCCTTTTTGAGTCCTCAGCCCCCTTTTCTTTTCTCTTCCAGTAGATAATGCCATCTCCTCCCATGCCATCATACTATTTAGACCCTGATGAATTTCCGATCAGTGTCTCTAATCTGCCCTTTCCTCCGAACTGATCCTGAAGTCTCCAGCTGGATTGCACATAGACTCCTCAAGCACAGAAAACCCAAGTCCTGGTCTCCACCCTTCACCACCCATCTGTCTCCCCTTTGTTATTCCAGATGTCTGTCAATGTCTGCACGGACTGCATCCTCGTTGCCTCCCTCTTCTGCAACACCCGTATTTAATCAGCCACTAAACTGGTAAAAAAAGTCACCAGAAGAAGCAGAGAGTAATGTCACAATGTGCTCTCCATGCAACCTCATGACACCTGTGTCTCAATATGTCACAACATAAAGTCCAAATATCCAGAGGAAAGTAAAACTCTGAAATGTAATAGAATACAAGACACGATAATCTTCGAAATCAGCTACATATAAAGTATAAGGCATAATGTAAGATTCTTTTAGCTCTCAATAGTGTAAAAAGCATGACAGTTTCATTATGATACAAACCCCAAACAAAGGCAAACCAGGAATACATTGTATGGGGAGCTCTCATTAACAGATTAGCTTTTGTTACTCCACATCTCTGTGTCTGCACTATTCACACGATGCCTCTACACCAAGCCCTGCCCAATACACTACTTAGATGTTTTCAAACTCCCTGATGCCCACATCTGCAGTGTCACACCCTAGGTCCGGGGGTTTTCACCACCTCTCTCCAGAATGGTTGTTGTAATTTCCCAACCGCTCTCTCTAGCTTGGTCCTTCCCCGACCCCTCCACTTTTCACAGCATGTTGCTCACGCTCTAACCTGCTGATTCAGAATTTCCCATGGGTGAGACCCAGGAATCTGCATTCCTAACAAGCACTCTAGGTGATTCTGATATACCCCAAACTAGAGAATCACTGGTTACAGGACAGAGCACATAGAATAACATAGAATGACCTTCGAGACTCTGTCCACCTTCCCCTCATCCCCTCTGCCCCCACTCTACTCAGGGCACACTTTTCTGCTTCATCTTTGTCCCCTCTCCCCTTGTCTCCCATCTCCCAGTGCGTTCTTTGTAACCTCTCTGCAAACGTATCCAGATCCTCTTCAGCTGTATGAACCTCCCCCTCCTTAAGTTCCCGTAATACTGCAATCTCCACTCCTCTAATGACGTTAATTCCCTTTGTCTTTGTGAGACCTAGGTGCACATGGTCTTGCCTTGCGTGCTCATTTGAGCTCTTTGAACTCAAGGAATTAAACGGCAGGCACTTCCGTGATGGAATGGGCAGCCTTCGAGAGGACACATGTCCATAACCGACTCCATTCCTCAACACCCTTTCTTGGATGATGTCCAGGTGACAAATATTGTACTGTTTCTGCAATGGGAGAGATTTTGGCTTCATGAGGGGCCAGGTTTTCTTCAAAAAGTCAAAACGGGGCTTCCCTGGTGGAGCAGTGGTTGAGAGTCTGCCTGCTGATGCAGGGGACATGGGTTCGTGCCCCAGTCCGGGAAGATCCCACGTGCTGCAGAGCAGCTGGGCCCGTGAGCCATGGCTACTGAGCCTGCGCGTCCGGAGCCTGTACCCTGCAGCGGGAGAGCCCACAGCAGTGAGAGGCCCGAGTACCGCAAAAAAAAAAAAAAAAAAGTCAAAACAAACGAACATCAACAATAACCAAACCCCAAAACAAAGGCTGTTGGTTATCCACAGAGGTTTTATTTCCACTTTAGTCCCCTGATGGGAGAAATGGAGTGCAGAGGAAACTTACAGAGGAGTGAAGCTTGTGATATAAAATAAACAATATAGTATCCTCTACATGCACTGTTCATACACATAGGAGTGTGCGTCCAGGACCCGACTGGCAAAGTGGATGCTTCCCAATTGCTCTCTTGGAATCCCTCTCAGGGCTTCTTCTTTCTCTGATGGAGAGTCCCCAGGAGAGCGAGCCTGGGGAGAAGGAAGATGATCAGCCCTGTGAGGGCCAGGGAGAGGCTGCTAGCATTGGAAGCACCGAACGCTGGAGCTGGAAGGACCCTGAGGGGGATCTGATGCCTTCCTTTTACAGATGGGGAAACTGAGGCCCATTGGGGGCAGAGCTGGGGCTAGAACCCAGGACTCTGGGTTCTCCCTCTCTTCTCACTGTCTTTCACGGGCAAGTCCCTGCTTCTCTTGGCTCTGGCTCCTGGAAGCTGGAGGACTGGATCCCTCTCAACATCCACGCTGGGTGTGTTCTCTGTAGAGCTCAGACCACAGACACGCTGGGCAGTCTGGTGGGACTGGGTCACTCCTATGCCCTGAGCCCTCCTTCTGTTTCCCTGTTCAGAGGCACAGCGGAGCATGGTGTGAGCCTTCTCTTTCTCCAAACACCAGTTGAGTCTCCACACCTGAGGCTCAGGCTTTTCACGTGACACATTTCAAGGCTGGAAGGTTGCTTCGTGCTCGTCTGGAGTGCCAGGTGTGGACACCCGTGTGGTCAGCTGGTATTCGGGAGTGATGTGTGGGTCCAAATGATGTGCTCTCAGTGGTTGGTGGGAAATTTAACGGGCTTGGGGAGCCTCCCACTGCTCTTCTCCTCCCCCCAGTCACCACAGAGCTTCCCAACTTTCTCTTTGTCCTTTGAAATTCCTTTAACAGGGAACAGAAGGGATAAGGCTTGGACTGCAAGAGGTTTTGGGAGAGAAAACCCAGGGACAAAAGTACTACAAGGCATTACACTCGGAGAGAGGGGCCTCAGGCTGTCATCCCTGTCTCCCCAAACCTGAGGAGTTTTCAGCCAGAATGTACCCAGAGGGCAAAGCTGGGAGAACACAAGGACTTAGCTCACGGCAAGGAAACATTTTGTAACTGTCAGGTCCAAGCTCAGTTACGCCAAGAGTGAGAGCAGGGCCACTGGGTTTTGACAAATGACTAGCAGTGAACGAGGTCCCTGGGGTGAGTACTCGGGAGAGGAGTGGGGGGTACTGGCCCCAGTCTAGCTCCCTCACTGTACTGCGGGGAGAAGGAGGCCTGGAGAGGGGAGGGGACTCGCCCAGGGCCAGTGACCCAGGCCTCCCGTGTAGGGCCTTTTCCCTGTACCACACTGCTGCCTCTCAGGGTCCCAGGGGCTGTCTCGGGAGGGTGGGAGCAGCGTGGTCCATCCCACGGGTCACGTGAGTAACATGGAGCGTGCCGTCTTTGGGAGTGTGTGGTGCAGCCTCGCTCGGGCTGGCCAGGGCAGGCACCCCGAGGACGTGATGCAGCTCACCGCTCCACCTGGAGCTCCCCCAGGCCCCGCGGGGAGCCTATCTGCTCCCACACCCAGTCAACGTAGTTGGAGACCTTGGTGTAGACCCCATACACCTGCTTGCTGCCACATTCTTCGGGGCCCCCCCAGGACACCAGGCCTTGGGCCACCCAGCGCTGGCTCGAGTCGTCGAGGATGACAAAGGCGCCGCCGCTGTCCCCCAGGCACGTGTCCTTGCCACCCTCGTAGTAGCCGGCACAGAACATGTTCTCTGTGACGCTGTAGTTGCCTGACCGGGACTCGTAGCTAGTCTTGCACTCGGCGTGCGGCACCACGGGTAACTTGACGTACTGCAGGACGTCTGACAAGGTCCGCGTGCCACTGCTGATGATCTCGTCCACCGTCACGTTAGGATTGGAGATGCCCCAACCAGCTACCAGCCCCAGCATGTGGGGCGCCGGGCCTTCGGGCTCGGGCCGCGGCAGGCAGACGGGCATGATATGAGGCCCCAGGGGCACAGGCTCCCGCAGCTGCACCAGAGCGATGTCGTGGTTGTAGTTCTGGATGTCGAAGTCTGGGTGGAGCACCACTCGGGCGGCCGAGCTGTTGACAGCCCCCGATTTGTCCCGCACGTCATGCAGGCCCAGGTAGACGGTAACGTGCTCCTTGGAGACCGGTGTCACCGTGTTGTCTCTGCGCTGGGAGCGCAGCACGTGGGCTGCCGTGAGGATCCAGGACTCAGAGAGCAGGGCCCCACTCCCAAACCACTTGTCATTGGGCACCCTTGAGGTGTCCTCCACCACGATCAGGGCCTGCCACGGGAAGAGGCCGGGCTCAGCATTCCGGCCCCCGATGATCCTCTTGACCAGGTTTGGCAGGGAGCGCGAGGGCTGGCCACACGCTGCAAGGAGAAGGAGGGAGCGGGGACAAGGGACAGAGACACGTCAGGTCAGCCAGGTGGAGGACCTCTGAAAGAAATGCACGTCTCACCCACTGTAGATTATGCCACCATGGCCCCTACTCTGCATCACAGAGCCACGCTAGCCTGGGAAAGCTGTGGGTGGGCTTATCTTTGGCCTAAGTCTTTCTAGTCTGGCCCGTCTGTAGTTGGACCATTCTGTAGCCAGGGCTGTCTATGGACCAGACCTTTTTATATGTGGGCCTTCACCATCCTGAACCATTCCAGCCAAGATCACTTGTGGCCTGGATCATCTTCAGCCAGGACTATCTCTAGCAGTGGTCACTTTGCCCCTTTCTTCCCTAGAAAGGCATCTCAGAACCCAGACGTAGTCCAGGCCGTAGGTACTTAGAAAACTTCTGAAAACCACAGATCAATGGCTTTGAGAGATGGAAGGAAATTAAAATACTGTCTAGCAAGTCACAGCAAACACTGGACTGGGAACTGAGACACCTGGGGCCTTGAACTGGCTTTTCTCTCCTCTGTCCTGTGTGACTCTGGGTTAGGAAATTTCCTTCTCTGGATTTCAATTTTTGATCTGCTAAATGAGGCAGTTGGTCAAGATGATCTCCAAGGATCCTTTAAATTCCAAATTCCTTTGATTTTTATTTCATCTGCCCTGGTCACCCCCATTTTATAGGTGAGTAGAACTCTCCAGAGGTTAAATGACTAGCCCAAGGTCACATTGCTATTAAGCTGAGTAGCAGGGGCTTAACTAGATTCTAAGATGGATGTCTTGTCCTTGTGTCCCACAGTGCCTCATTACATATAAAGAACCTTTTCTTCTCTGGACTAAAGGACACATGATGTGAAGGGATGCCCAGGGCATCCAAGGTTGGGGAAAGGTGGCATAATCTACAAGCAATGATGCATAGGCTCTGCTCTACGCATCATTGCACCTGGGAACCCCATAGTACCTTCAGGGAAAGAAGAAAGGTCTGACCAAACTTCGTTCTACCGAGTTGTACCCCGAGCATGCACACGCACCGCCAGCCTCCTGTAGCCAAACGCCTTTGGCCTGTGAGCAGAGGGTCTTCAGAACCAGCCCCCCGCTGCCTAAGAACAAGCTCCCAAGGGCCCCTCCAAGCAGGGTGCCTGGGTCTGGGGGCTAAGCCTGGTATGAGCGTGGACCGCCTCTTGGTTGCGCATTGCCGGGCTACACCCCTTGGCCTGCAATACTTCCAGCAGTCCTTTAAAGACCAAGGAGCATCTGAGTTTTCTTGGCAACTCCGAGAGGTCAGGCTTCCAGCAAACTAATGCTTTTCAGATGCTCTTCTTCCGGAAGCCAAATGCTTCTTACATGATCCCGAGGCACCCTGCTGTGCACCCCAGGCCAGACGTGAGGTGGTTTTCGCTAATTGTCTGTGGCAGGCCTTTCGGAGCTGAAGGCCAGACTCCCGATTATAAGCAGCAGCCTACCAAGTGACTTCTCCGGTCAGGTCTGCGACTGGCCCTGCAGAACAGCGCATTGAGCGCTCACAGGCCCTCATCTGGTGAGGGACACTGCTGTGGCTCAGTCCACGGTCACAGCAAAGCCGGCACTGAAAGGTGCCTTTTTCCCACGAAGGTGCCAGTGGCATACTCCAGGTCACAGAGTGTCTGAGCGGGGGAAGCTTGGAGAACAGCTCACTTACAGATGGAAAACTTGAGGTTCAAAGAAGGCAAGTGACACACTCAAAGTTATTGGTGGCAGAGCCAGAAATGGAGCCTGTTTCTTTGGACACTGGCTTCATTTTTTCCCACTAAAGTCTGTTTTTCTTCTTGATATACTCTTGTCCTTTCAAGAGGTTGAATGACGTAGCAACCCTTTGAGAGGGCTCATTGAAATGGGGCCATTCTTTTAGGCTGCTACCGTTCTCCATCCAGTCTTTCCTGAAGCAAAGGATTCACCTTGAAATACTAGAGCTTCAGCTGTGCTGAAGTCAGATTTGGGCTCTAGAAGACTGGAGGTACTGAGGGAGGGCCCTAAAAACAGAAATGTGATATTCAAGAATTCTGGGTTCATGAGGATGGCAGAGTCAAGAATGGCTCAGCATTGCTGGTGTTGACATCAAAAGTCTTGGGTCCATCTTCCAGTTCTGCCTCTAACTTTCTGTAGGTAACCCTGGATGAATCATTACACCTCCCTGATCCTTAGTTTTCTCATGTGTCAAATAAGGGGCAAATAATATTTTCTTAACAGTTTCCTTGGAAAGGTGGGATATTATGATGCTAGATGAAATGGCTTTCTCCATTCTGGCTTGCCTTTGGGTTCAGTCCTGATGTTTTAGTAGGGGAGAATTTAGAATTCTCTGGCCTGGTTCAATGATACACGATGTTCTGCTCGATACCAGGTGTTAAAAGAATTTCATGACTCATTGCAAGACGCTTTGTATGAATCTACAGGACGATGACCACTAAGAGTCATAGAATGTCAGGGATCACCTGGTACTTCTCCTTCACTTCTGAGGTACAAAATCCTAGCCCCAGAGACGTGAGGTTACCTACCAAACCTTGCAATTAGGAAAAGACAACAGTGGGACCAAGACCCGGGCCCATGACTCCCAGCTCAGTGCCTCCTCCCCTTCTAGACACCGCAACATGGCTGCCTGGGATGGAAGCCACCTGCAGTGCCATCTTTGGTCCACCTAGTATTTTAGCAAAATGGGGGTTTGGCCTCCAGTTTGCCACAGCTCCACCATTCCCCATCTTCTCTGAGGCTTCTCCAGCCGTGGCCCTTGGGTGTGCTCCTGGCTAAGCCTAACTGAGATGATGGGGGTCAGCAGAGCGTGGATGGGTTGGCCTTTCCCCTGTTTCAGCTCCTCACGAATTCTTTGTGTTCTTTCTTAGACTTAAAGCCCTCTTAAGTGAAGTCTTCCTAACCAGTCCCCATCCCTTTACTCCCAGACAACTACATGCAGGAATTTCCTCCTTCTCTGGGAACTCGTAGCAGCTGTGATGGCCAGGGACATTTCCTATTACCACAACGTTCTTTGTTCATTTTAAAGTGGGGTCAGTAGACAGGCTTGGGGGAGGTAGCAGTCACTAAGACTTGAACGCACTGCTCTTTGGAAGAACTTGTTGCTCTGTCCTATGGTCATTTGGTATTTGTCTGATTTCCACCTCCTCTGAAACACAGTGAGTGCTTGAGGACGAGGTGTCTACTTTCTCACTTTTCCTGGTGCACAGCCAGGGCAAACACCAACTCTGTGGGATGAAAAACCTGGTGGGAAGGGTGCAGAACTGCAGAGAGAAGAGGCAAGAAGGCTCCTGGTGTGACAGAACAGGTTGAACATAGAGGCTGGCTGGTTTGAGAAGATGTGAGGCTAGGCTTTTCTGACCTTTGCCCTTCTGACGTTATCTCTTAAAAATCAGTCGAAGCATCATGACCTCCCCACCCCTTACTCCATCAACAGCCAGAGCACCTGCGGCCCGAGGGCCTGGCATGGGAGACCCTGAGGCAGAGAACTTGAGGGTGAGGTACCTGGCAGGCAGGTGGGCTGGCTTCTCCCCAGGACTTCATTCATCCAGACTCCTTGGGCAGAACACGTATACACATCTGGGAGAGGGAGAAAAGGTTGAAGAAGAAGGAGAACATAGGTGATTTACAGCACATGGAAAATAGAACCGGGTTTTTAACTCCTCTGTTGTGGATCATTGCAAGTCTTCCAAAGAGTCTTTCTGACGCCGTTCTCTCTGAACCAGTCCTGTCTGCAACTTGGAACATCTTTCTAAACCGGGAATCATTTCATCTCTGCTCAAAATCACGGTAGCTCCCCACTGGCCTCAAAAATAAACGGGATGCTCGTCAGTATGGTGTCCAAGGCTCTGAGCAATCTGCCTCCTGCCTGTCGGGGCCCCGCCCAGCCCCTGGGAGGCACCTCTCATCATTAGTCACACAGCTCTCTGTGACGCACTTCCCCTGCCCCCGCTTCTCCACTTAACAAACCCTTTCATAAACCACACTTGTGCCCACCATCTCATGAGACTTACGCTGGCTCTGTGGGCACTGTCACTATTCCCCTTCTGGAAGGGGGACTTGGAGGCTTTGAGAAATTAGGAGAATTTTCTCAGTGCTAGTCTGTGGTGGAAGCAGCACTGACGGGCCTTCACATCTTGAGGGTTCCTTCTCTGCCAGAGGCTGTATGTCTGTGTGGGTACGGGGATGTCATGCAGCTTAACTCGGGGTGCAGGCCTGAGGCAGGGAGAGGTGAGGCATGTCTCCAAGGGTTTCTCTTCCCAATTCCTCCCAAACCGTGGCCAACAGACTGGCTGTTTCGGCCCCCAGCCTAACCCTGAGACCCAGAGCGTGTGAGGACGGAGTGCGCTGGTTTAGCGTGGAAGGCTCACCTGTGATACTGTGCAGCATCTGGTAGTAGGGCTGCTGGCAGGAGTATCTGATCTCAGATTTGTATGTGGTGAGGTTGTTTCTGGTGGAAAATGTGACCAGTCCGTTTTCCAGCTCTGCCGGGGCTCCACAGTCCACAACTGAGAGAGAAGAGAGTGAGACCCCTCAATTACCCCTTCCTCTTCTTCTTGGGGCCATCTGGTGCGTGTCTCATACGATGTGCAGCTTGTACACTGCACACAAGTCCAGAGGGCAACGTTACGGTCTATGAACACGGTGGCCCTGCATTTGGGGTGTCTCCCATCTATGACTACTGTGTGGTCAACTCACCTGGCCTGGCGTCAATTCCAGGGCAGGGGCAGGTCTGCTGAGACTCAAGTAGATCCCAGTCTTCTCCCCACCAGGGCCCTTTCCTTGACTTCCAGTTCTATTGTGCAATCCTCTTATCCTCTTCTGTACAAGCATGAAGCCCATGTCTCAGTGAGAAAATTCTGGCTCACATGAACCGAAGAACCTTCAGTTCTTCCAGACCCCACCACATGCTGAGTAAGAGCAATTATTGTGCTCACTTTGGAGCTTGGCATACAAAAGTACAAACAAAAAGAAACCCAGCTCCTGCATGAGTACACAGCCGCACCCTGCTGGCTCTCTGCAGGCACAGAAGGCAGAAGGGGGGTCAGGAGGGACCAACTTTTAGTCTTCACCTACTCATTTTCTCTGGTTGTTGGTGGCTGGACGTTGGGGCTGGCTGCAGGGCAAGACCAAAGATGCCTGCTCCTCAGAGGTGATCTTAGGAGAGCTTGCCAGTCCAGGCAAGTCTTAGGGGAGGTGCCAGCACGAGTGTGCCAGGAGCCAGGTCAGGGGCTGAGGACCCAATTTGTCAATGTCTCTTCAGGGGCCTTTGTTAGAAGATGGTGCTCATGTCTAAGGAAATCCTAATCTTAGTTCAAACAGCCTCTGCCAGAATTGAAGAATCCCAGAGGACTCAGAACTTCGCAGGTGGAAAGGAACCTGAAGTGAGGCAACCTAGAACATCATCTTTACTTACAGATGAGCCCAGGGGGGAGACTTTACTGGTCTAAGGTCACATAGTGAATTACAGTCAGAGAACCAGACCTGACCTTAAACTCACTGTTTTTTTAAGTACGGTTCTTAGGATCTGTTTTCTAGTGAAAACGGCCTGTAATCAATATTAGCTGGGTAATGGTGGACATTAGCTGTCCGTCTTCTGATAATTTCAGAGGATCATATTCTAAAGCCAGAGTTTCCCTCCTCCTGAATTTTACCTGGTCACCTCGGGAAACAGAGATAGGGGCAATTTAGCCCTGAGACGCTATTCAGAAATTGTGATTTTTAACTTTAGGACTACAAATCTATATTTTTGATTGAACAGAGAGTTATCTAACTGAAAACACAGATGATTCTAAGACCCTTCCGGGTGGAGGACAGGGATGAAGCATGGGAGTGAAAGCAGGTAGGTACCTCCTATCTACAAGGAAGGCAAACGCCAAGAGAACTGGTTAGTGCTGTTTCCTGGCCTCCAATCCCCCTGGACAAATCGCTCCCATTTGTTTTGATCTCCCAAAGGTAGAGACACCCTTCTACTCTGAGAAGAAAGCATGTAAGGGTCAGCACTATGATAACAAGAGGCAATAATATTTACTATCTAAAGCTATAAACAATTTTAAAAGAATTTTCCTGCAGAGTCTCTAAGCAGATTTTTCTTCCTTTTTTAAGAAATACCATTGATTAGTGCCTGGATCTTTGTATTACTCTTGAGTCCCTTAACTTCGGTCTAGCAATTTATTTTGCCCAAAATTATCCTCAAGACCTAATACCTAGTTCTGGGTGGAGGATTCCAGAGTCAGTCATAGACATGGCTAGGTGGTCAGGCCATTGAGAGCCTGTACGCAGCCAGCACAGGTGCAGAGAGATTGTCTGGACGGAGGGCTTTCTTTCACTTTACTCCAGAGAAGTAACTTTGCCCACTGATGAAGCTGGTTTTACAACCAGACACAGGGGGTGACAGATAGTGGAAAACAGAGGGTCATTTCAGCTTGGGTATAGTGAGTGGGGAAGAGGTGAACTTTCTCCCCAAGTCTACACTGGCAGGCAAAGAGCCATGTGTCTCTGGGACCTAGAGACAGCTTCCCGTTCGGAAGGCCCTTTGAGTTCTGCCTGCCACAATCCAAGATGCTAGATCCAGACCCTGCTTCCTCAGTTAGTCCATCTTCTTTGCTTGGGAAAGGGTCCCATCATCTTCTCTAAAGTGTGTCTGGCCACTTCCACACTCTGGGATCAAAACGCTCTTTCTTTCCCCTTTCCTTTGGCCTCCCATTCTCATCAGTCTCTGGGTTGGGTTGTGGCACCCACACCCTGTCTCCACTGTCACTCTTCCTGCCATTTACTTTCCTTCAGACATGTCTTTCTTGACCTGCCGCCCTGAGGATACACTGACACAGTCTTGGGGCTTCCTAGGGAACCACATACAATCAGCTCACCTGGCCCTCAGGTCCCAGGGATGCCCCTGACCTGCCCCACCCCACTTTCATCTTCATCCCTCCTGCCGTGCCCTTACATTCCAGTGTCACACACCCCTCACTGTGCTGCTGCTTTCCCTACACAGGAAACCCTGTGGTTCATGCTCTGGCCACCCTCCAGGCCTTGATCGAACATCGCTGCTTCTTGAAAGGCTTTTCTCAGTCTTCTAATTGGATAGGGCTGCTTCCTCATTTCTCCTTGCATGGCCCTTTATTCACTGCTCTCTGAGGCATGTGTCTTAAGTTGCCTGGTATTGCAATTATTTGGTTTTATATCACATCTTCCGTCTAAATTACGATCCCCTCTCTCACACTGAGTACAAGACCTGTTATACTTTGTGGTCTTAAAAGTATTGATCCAACTGATGCTTATCTTCGGTGATTGCCCCATCTCCTCTCTCAAGGGTGCCCTCGACCTAGGGTGGTGCTGCAGTCTCCGGACCATTCATTGTCCGACTTTGCAGGATTCTACCTTCATCAAGAGGCCATTCAATCAGCAAATAGACTGAGCAGTCACAATGTAATGCAGGGGTGCTCTGATATGTCTACCCAGATTTTGTTCAGGCTGAAGCAGAGATTCCCACCTTCCACAGCCCTTTCTTTATCATTATTTATGACCCACTGATGTCCCATGGCACCAGAGCCGAGGACTGCTGCTTTCAAGCGTGATGCCTAGCTGTTGAAAAACTTTAATTAGGGAATCTTCAGAAATGCAAAATTTGTAAACCCCAGAGGAAAGATCTTCTGAGGATGGAATTTCAGCCCTGTGTTAGGTACAGGTGGAAGAGAAACTCTTGGACATGAGAATAGGCCTAGGTTTCCTAAAAATCCATGCTATATGAGTTACTGTTAGTTTCACCTACTCATGGTTGTTAAGAAAGTAGCAATGGGGACAAATATTAAAGTCATAAAGTCACAGGCATTTTGGCCCATTTAAACTTGAAGTGTGGAGTGGAAATCAGGGCCCACTTTGACCTGGTCTACCTAAGACCATGTGAATGTCTCTAGAATGAAAGCCGTTTTTCCTTTGATAAGAGTATAGTCCACATAGAAGTGCTAAAAAAAAATCCCCCATTATCTTTTCAGCATAATGCTTGTATGACTGGTGAACCCTCAAAAAGGAGAGTTGTTATATACGCCGCGGTTTCAACTGCTTAGGCCTGTGTTGCCTTGTTCAGCATCCATTCTAATCCGCACTGAAATGGGAAATGGAGTGTTGGCAGGATGGGGAGGGATGGAGGAGCTCTGGGACCCAGGGGTCTTGTGAGTGGTCCATTCCTGGATGTCTGCACTGTGTGGGGTCCCGCCATTCACTCTGCCACTTGCTCTGACTCAGGTTCGCTCTCCACATCCATTTCCGTTTCTGCCACCACGATGAAGATCAAAGAGGGGTCAGGAGGTAAAGAGAAAGGAAGCAGAGAGAAGGAGGGAGAGAGAAAAAGAAGAGAAAGAAAAATTAGCAAGCAAAGCAGAAACAGTTTCTGCAGGAAATACAGAAATCACTCCACCAGAATCGGTTAAGAATGCATAGTGTAGGTACAGCCAGTGTGAAGGACAGCTCGGGATTGTGGAATGCGTACCATTCTGAGAATTTGCACAGTCATAAATTCTGGCTCGTGGCAATGACAACATTCTGCCCGTGCAGCAAGCTTTGCATTCATCTGGTCCAAACCCTCATTTGGCAGATGGAATCAGAGTAGAGCAGGACTTGTTTGGGGTCACCCAGCGAGGTGGACGCAGGGCCAGAACCACAGCCCATAATTCCCACTTCCTGTTTTGGTGCAAGTTTCTTCACTGCACACACACACTTCTGTCTGTTCCCAACTGCTTTCCCCACAGTCCCTGGGGACTCACAACTTCTCAGTCTTTTTTGCCTTTTTTGCATCTCCCCTAGGACCCAGCACATGCCTGGGACAAAAGTACTCAATAAATACCTACTCAGTGAACAAGCAGAGATGCCGGGTGTGTCTGAGTGGGGAGACTAATAGTCCTGGTTCAGGCTATGCTGGGAGAACCAGGCCATATCAGGGAGAAAAAATTCCTCTTTTTCTTTGGTACAAAATGACAGCATACCTTTGTATACTAGCATACGTCACATAAAAGAGCACCAGCAGATACATTAGTGCCTTCCTCTATCAATACTTCCGTGACAATAAAAAGTGTGTGTTTCATCAGGGACAAAAAATTATTACCAACGTTTCCTACTTTCCAAGAGTATGAATGAGAGAAACCAAACCTCTTCCTATGAGGGGGTTGGGGAGGAGAAAGAAACAAGCTTCTACAGAGCTTTTACTTATTCCTGATGCTCCATGGGTATGATACGTACATTAACTCAGTCCACAGAACAATCAAGAATGCAGGAAACTCTGGCCAAATGAGTCTCAGTCAAGTGTTCATGCATATTTAACTGGTGAGGTCTGGATTTGAATCTAGAAATTCCTGTCTCCAAAGCAACACCCTGTCCTCTCTACCCCTCATCCTCTGCCTCGTCCTTCAGACCGCCTCCTTGCCCTGTTCTGCAAAGTGCTTCACGCAGAACTTAGTCACAGCACCACACACGAGCCACGTGTTGCAGGAGGTGGCAGATGTGTCTGTTGGCATTTAGTTCTTCAATGCCTGGGCCTTGTCTTTTCCATCTGAATTCCCTGTAGACCTCTGCACAGGCATCCAGTAAGTGTCTGTGGAGACTTTTTGTTGCAGCCATAAAGTGCACCCATTTCCCACACTGGGCTGACTCCAGCCTCATCATCATATAGAAAAGAAAATTGAAAACAAGCACTTTCTGCTCCAAAATTATGCCTGGGATTTGCCTCAGGGAAGCCTCACCCTGACAGCGTCCCCCTGGGGCAGTGGGAGTGGATCCGCCTGCCTACTGGACCCGAGCCATTTATTAGAAGGGAAGAGGACAACACTCTAAAGTTTATATGAGGTCATGAAATGGGGCTGGGCAGGACCCACCCTAATGCTCAACTCCTCACCTCTCCATTCGAAAATATTTCCTCCTTCCCTCCCTCCCTCTTTTCTCTTCCCTTTCTGTCGCCAGGCCTCCTCTCATCACTGTTGCCACAGATAAGTTTTCTAAAATTGTGGTCCTTACAAGTCTTGCATTGAAATCACCTGGTTAGGGGCAGAGGGCGTGGTGGCTGGTGATTTGTATTTTTACAAGCTCACTAGGTGATTTATAGGGATTACATTATTTCCGAACCAGTGGGATATATTCTAGAGCTGATCCAAAATCTTTACAGCTGAGGTGAAGGATCTTGTCCCTGGTCACAGCGTGGCTTAGGAGCAGAGCCAAGGCAAGAACTCTGGGTCTCAAGAACCAGTGCAGAACTGGACCCCCTGCTTCACTGTGTTGACCGCACAGCCCTTCCCGCACAGCCCCAGCTCCTGAGCTGTCCCAGGAGACAGTGGATATAGCTGATGGCCACATAAAAGCTGGCAAGGTCACTGGGCTCTGGGCACCAGGGCCAAAATAGTTTCCTGAATTAGCAATTGCCGGAGCTAGTTTTGAACCTGGAAACAAGCTATTCCTTTAGCAAATCTGGCAACCTGCCTGCAGGCAGAGGTAAAATTAGTATTTAGAAAACAAACTGGGACCCACAAGGTCCTTTCGGAATTCTAACATCTTATTGCTGAAAGAAACATTAATAAACTTTTGTCCAACCCCGATGTGCCTGTGGAATTCCTGCCCTAACCTGCTCAGACTGTACCTGCCAGGTTTCCCCCCTTGTGTGGGCTCTGCTCGGATCCCACCAGTGCTGGGGAGCTCATGAGCCTTAGAATCAACCGATTGTGTTTTCTTACTTTTACAGGTGGGAATCTTGTTACTCCACGTCCCATCCTTCAGACACTCGATCTGGAACGTGTCCATCTCCACATTATCCTGGGAAGAAACATGAAGGAGGTATGGGAAGAAGGAGGAACGGTGGGGTCTGTGGTTTTTCCCAGTGAAAGCAGCTCGAACAGCAAAGGTGGCTGCCCTCCCCTGAGCTTTCCCAACCGTGGGCCTCCAAGGGCTTGAAGCTAAGGGGAATACAGATGCTGAATTCGTATCCCCCCGCTCCTACTCTGGAGACAGGCCAGGACTGTGTGCAAGAAGGGGTCCGGGAGGCTGTCTCTGAAGGGAAACCTGGACCCGTGACTCCTTCAGTGCAGCGGCTCTCAAACCTGAGTGAGCGGCAGCAACCCTGAGCCCCTGAGGGCTTTTGCACAGGTCACTGGGCCCTTCTGAATCAGTGGGTCTGGCCTGGGGACCACAGCTTTGCATTTCTAACAAGTGATGTGCTGATGTCGTGGGGTCCGCACTTGGATGATCCTTCCCTGAGAGCAGCGGTCCACTAGCTTGGCTCACATCAGACTCACCTGGGCAACTTAACAGAGAACAGTCACTGGGACACCCTCCCCCCCAGAGATTCTGCTTGAATTGATCTCAGGTGGGGTTGGGAGGTTTTTTTTTTTTTTTTCTTGTTTTTAAGTTAACCATGGGGTTCCTAGGAGAACGACTGTTTCAGAGAGCAAGCAATGCCTACCTGCCACCTTCAAAATCTCTACTTCTATCCCAGGTCCCCCCCAGAAGCCTGACAAACTTTGTTAATGTTGTTTGTACTGGTTATCGGGCTGCATGGATTTGATTTGCTCTGACTTTTGTGTCACTTTCAGAAATGAGAGTCTGGGACACACACTTTGAATTTTTACAAGACTGGAATCTCTGATGCATTTTGGAGGTTTATGGAGAAGGTAGGAAATACTGTGGTGGGACCAGGACAAGCTCTAGAAGCCCATCTGCCCTGGGAGGCTCTGGAGAATTTCTCTGGCCTGGATGACCTCCCTCCCCCGGCAGGACCCTGTACCTTCAGCACTTTGTGGCCTGTGTCACAGCTGATGAGCACCTGGTCTTTGAAAAAGTACTTGGCTTGCAAGGGCTCGATATTCCCATGGACAGGAGGCTGCAGCTTGGGGCACTCATTCCCTGGTGGGGAACAATGAAAGGAGAAGGTGAGAAAACAAAGAAAAGTCTGGTCACGAGAGGCCATTCCTTAGAATGCAAGGCCTGATGAAGGTGGAAAAGCCACACAAAAACCATACCCCCAGGCTATGGGGGCCTGGACCTACCAGGCCCTGAAGAAGGCTTACTTTGGAAACTTGAGCAGGTCACTTTCCAACATGGACCTCTATTTCCTCATTTGTAAAATGAAGTGGTTGGCCAGATGATTTCATCAGAACTCAGGGTTGGAAAAGATATTAAATGTCACTGAGTGCAACTCCTGTCTAATGTTCCCTTTACAGCTTCTATAGTAGACCTCAGACATCTATTTGCATTCCTACAGGGACAGGGAGCTCGATACCTCCCAACCTGTATCTTTCATACTAGACTCCTCTGATTAAAGGAACAGAATTTTCATATTCAACTGAAATTTATACCCTTGTAATTTTTACTCAGTGGGCATAGTTTGCTCTTTTGGGTCACGCACGATGACCCCACTCTTTCTTCCCAAGACCATTCTTCAAAGTGTTAGAGAGACTGTGATTGTATGCCCCTGAGCCCTCTCTTCAAAAGGCTAAATTGGATAGGATTCCTCCTTCCTGGAGGAACTCTCCTTTGTTAATATCCTCTTCCTGCCTCTCCCCTCAAGCAGGCACTAAATGTGATGATGCAGGCAAGTCCAGGATAGTCTCTGAACTGGATTAGTCACACACAGCTGTGGTCTTGTCACTGATGCATACCCACTTCTTCCTCGAGTTACTGCAGGCCCGTTGGATCAAATACCTCCAGCAGGGTATGGACCAGGACTGAGTGCCTTGAGGTACTGGGGAATGAGGCTTGTGGGCTTTGTCAGTCTGGGGGACACATGGAGGCAAACGGCCATGGTGAAACATTTTGAGCTACAGACTCTCACCCAAATTCCTGCCCCAGACGTGAGGAGGGCTGGCACTGGAGGGGTCCTCCCCACGCCCAATGAATCACAGCGTGAAGGGGTGAAGTTCAGGAAACAGTTTTTTTTTTTTTTTTTAATCTCCTCATGTGATTCTGAAGTGCAGCCAGTTTTGAAATCTACATCTAGTCCAAACCCACCATCACTGCTGCCCTTGCGCCCATTTTACAGATGGGAAACTGAGTCAGTAAAGAGAATTTGCCTCGGTCCCAAGCTGCTCACTGGCAGAGCTGGGAGTTCTGCCACATCCGGGGAGGAGCCCCAGGCCTGCTCCCCCTCACCACGTGGCCACTGCCCCATGAGGGCTGAGCATGGGAGCCAAGTGTGACTCAGGAGGGGAGAGGCCGTGTTACCTGTTGCCCTGTACAACAGCCTCCAGCCCCGGTTCTCGCCTGAGTTGTCACTGCGGAACAGGATCTGGACGCTGTGGCTCTGGGTATTGATGGGTTCTGGGGCTTTCTCTCCACAGAAGGGCCCCAGAACTTTTGGACCGGTTTTAATCTGTGAGGGGCAAGACAGAGAAAAAGCAGGGTCACACCTGAGTGTGTGTGAGGCTGCTGCAGGGATTGTCTCTACACTGCACCCGGGGTTTTCTGGAAGCTTCGATGTGAGCCCACGGCGTTCACTCACATTTTTAGTGGGCATTACCATTCACCAAAGGGTTCCATCTCCACTCTCCCATTTACAATTTACAGTGACCCTGGAAGTGGACAAGGCAGGCTGATAATCCTCTGCTCATAGATGAATATATTATGGCTCAGAAAGGAGAAGAGCCCTGTCCAGGTGCACAGGACAGAAAAGGCCTCTGTTCTTAAAGACCCTGCAGCCTAGTCGGGGCAGACTAATGGATAATAAACAAAATAATTACAGGCTTTGGTTAACATTATAAAAATAATCAGGATGATATAAATATATGCTATATGTTTATGATTTATGTAGTAAAATCTATGTAGTTTGTATAATTCATCATTAATATAATAGATAACTTTAAATAGGAAGTCAGGGAAGGCCTCTTTGAGGAGGTGACATTGCATTTGAAACATGTAGGATGAGAAGGAGCTTCTCATTGGAAGAGGAGGGAAGAATACTTTCCAGGCAGCAAAAACAACTTATATGAAGGTTGAGGCCAAAGGTGGGAAAGAGCCTGGCAAGTATCAAGAACAGGAAGGATTTGCATTTCTCTAATGATTAGTGATGTTGAGCATCCTTTCATGTGTTTGTTGGCAATCTGTACAGACAATAAATGCTGGAGAGGTTGTGGAGAAAAGGGAACCCTCCAGCACTGTTTGTGGGAATGTAAATTGATACAGCCACTATGGAGTACAGTATGGAGGTTCCTTAAAAAACTAAAAATAGAACTACCATACGACCCAGCAATCCCACTACTGGGCATATACCCAGAGAAAACCATAATTCAAAAAGAGTCATGTACCACAATGTTCATTGCAGCTGTATTTACAATAGCCAGGACATGGAAGCAACCTAAGTGTCCATTGACAGATGAATGGATAAAGAAGATGTGGCACATATATACAATGGAATATTACTCAGCCATAAAAGAAACAAAATTGAGTTATTTGTAGTGAGGTGGATGGACCTAGAGTCTGTCATACAGAGGGGAGTAAGTCAGAAAGAGAAAAGTAGATACCATATGCTAACACATATATACGGAATCTTTAAAAAAAAAAAAAGGTTCTGAAGAACCTAGGGGCAGGACAGGAATAAAGACACAGAGTAGAGAATGGACTTGAGGCCACGGGGAGGGGGAAGGGTAAGCTGGGACGAAGTGAGAGAGTGGCATGGACATATATACACTACCAAATGTAAAATAGATAGCTAGTGGGAAGTAGCCACATAGCACAGGGAGATCAGCTCGGTGCTTTGTGACCACCTAGAGGGGTGGGATAGGGAGGGTGGGAGGGAGACGCAAGAGGGAGAAGGTATGGGGATATATATATACATAGAGCTGATTCACTTTGTAATACAGCAGAAACTAACACACCGTTGTAAAGCAATTATACCCCAATAAAGATGTTAAAAAAAATTATAAATAAATAAATAAATAAAAGAACGGGAAGGAAGCCAGTGGGGCTGGAACAGAGGGAATGCCCTGGCTTGAGGTTGGAAAGGCAGACAAGGGCCATATTGTGTTGAGGAATTTATGTTTACTCCAAATACAATCTTGATGTAACCTGGCTTTCATAGAGTTTACCCTGGATTCTATGAGAGAGCAGACTGTGTAGAGCAAGAGTGGAAGCCAGCAAACCTGCCAGGTAGCTTTGCACTTGACCGGAAGAGAGCAGGGTTTACACTCAGATGGAGGCATCGGGGATGGAGAGATGGGAAGACGCACTCTGGGCTGGTCCGGATTTCCCAGCTCCCAGGCCCGGTCCTGCCTATGACTTTAACTCTTTCTCCTACCTCTGAGGACCAGCACTCTTTAACCCTCGTTTGATGAATTCTATAATCCTGGGTACATCTTCATCTTGTCAGCCTTACTGTGGCAAGGGGGCAAAGTGAAGCCCCAAGAGGTTACGTGCCTGGATAAGGCTCATAGCATAGCTCCCAGGATGTGCTGTGTGGTAGACAGAATTCTAAGACGGTCCCCATGACCTTCACCCTGGTGTTACTTCATGATGATGTTATGTTACCTGGCAGAAGGGATTTTGCAGGTGGGCAAAGGGCTAGTTTGGGAACAGGGCAGAACCCTAGACTGGATCCAATTAAGCTGGTAGATGTTATTTTAAATAATTATTTTTAGGAAGAAACCTGCTTGGCCCCCTCTCCTGGAAGAAGGGAGGGCCAAGAATGTCAATTTCCCCAATTCATCCAAGATTTTCCAGCATTCCCAGGGCTTATGCCCACTGTCTTCTTACCTTGATGTAGTCATAGGGGCAGGACACCTCAGGATGGTCCTCAATGTCGAAAATGTCCTCAAACTGCAGGCTGATCATGAAACCCTCCTCCAGCTCAATGGTGTAGACGCATTCGGAGCTCTTAGGGTAAGGGCTGGGGAAGTCGGGGCTGGTGATCACGCCAGTCCTCTGCGTGAAGAGGTTGTCACTGCACTCCACTGTGGGAAACACACCGGAGCAAAGTGGCACACCACACCCATGGCCACAGCAAGCCCTTTCTTATCGGCTACTGTACAATTTTCCCAGTGGTCCTGAGACGCAAGTGGGGAAGGAGTCATTATCCCCATTTTACAGACGGAGAAACTGCAGTTTAGTGAGGGGAAGTGATTTAACCAAGGTCACACACCCAGTAATTTGCAGAGTCAATACTCAAAGGCAGTGAGTGTGATAAGCTTTCTTGTCAAATTCTCTGGTCTTTGTTGGGGGCTGGAGGGGTCTGAGATGGAGTGGTCTGGTAAAAAGTCTGGTCTTCTTTTGTCCTGCTCTCCCCTCAGCCCAGGACTCCCTGGGGTCTCTGCTCAAAGCCTTCCTGGATCCCTCATATAACACAGGACCTTCACACGTACCCTCACTCTCTGGCCCTGGTCTTGCTTTTGTGTCTCTTCATGCTGCTGACCACTGCTTGCCAGTATGAAATATATTTGTCAGTGGATTTTCCTGTCTCCACTAGACTGTAAGTTCCCTGAGCTCAGGGATTCT
Organism: Phocoena sinus; assembly: GCF_008692025.1. NCBI lineage: Eukaryota > Metazoa > Chordata > Mammalia > Artiodactyla > Phocoenidae > Phocoena > Phocoena sinus. The sequence goes on from NC_045766.1 coordinate 64,248,024, forward strand.
GCCCTGTTCCTCACCACAGCTGCAACCCAGCACCCAGGGTCCTGGATCCCGGCCATGGCTGAGCCCTGCCAAGGCCCTGTTGTTTGCCACTGAACCATTGTCCTTGGGCTGACCTATCTTGGATCTGGCATGACAGTTCTTCCTAAGCCTTTGTTTATCCTGCTTATTTGTAAATGAGAAAACAGTGGCCAGAAAGGGGGCATGACTAACCTGCAGTCCCACAGCTACGAGCTGCAGAACAAGGTTTAGAGTGGTTTCTGAATCCCGAAGCTTTCATTTTCTACACCAACTACTTTCATGGGGAGAATATCGCCCCTAAGGGGGCCAAAATTGGTTCTTTGGGAGGGGGAGTTGTTACTCTTTTTATGCATAATACACAGATAGACATACAGTGCATAAGCATATATACAGTATGTCTGTGGTATTAAAATTTCGTGGGTGAGGCAATTAGGAAGAGAACGTTTAAAAAGGCTCCTGGGGGCAGAAGTGAAAATGAAAAACAGGATTGGGAAACATTGCTCATTCTTAGCCCCTCTGTACTCAGCACATAGTAGATACTCAATAAATACTTACTGAATGAAAACCGTGGAAAATACTAACCCTCTTCGAGAAAACTCCTGTTGTGTGCCTGCTTTGTACTGATGGGTCCTATAGGGTTTTATTTGGAAGTAAGTAGGAGGTTTTGAAGGAGAAAGGAAAAAAATTCTTGTTTCCAGCCTTTACCTCCTCCAATGATCCCTCACTCAGCTTCCAAGTGATCTTTCTAAAACGCAGATCCTTACCCTGAAGTCAAACTAATCTACTGGCAATTCCCCAAACATTCCAAATTCTGTCATGCTTCTGAATGCTTGCAGAAGCTGTTCTCTCTGCCTGGAGTGCCCTCCTTTCCTTGTTATTTCTCCTTCATCAAGGGCACCATCTCTGAGAAGGAAGGGCTTGCTCACTTCTCTGTGCAGACTCAGTCTGATAGTACCATGTCCACACTTCTTTTACAGCACTTACTACATTTTACCATTTTCCTATGTGGCTATTACCTGCTAGCCAGGAGGTCCTCATGGAAAGTGGCCGAGTCCTCCTATTTCTCCACCCCTGCCTCAGCCTGGAAGACTGTGGCAGAGAAGGCACATTGATGAGAGGTGAAAGCAAAGGGAGCTAGAAGGAATGGGACATTTTCTTGCCACCTCTGTCTTTGCCTCTCTCTTCCCTCTTCTCTCCCTTGCACTGAGGTTCTCTCTATCACAGAGGAACTTGAGGGGCCATGAAAGAGCAGGAAAAAAGGACCTGGTGGGTGAAGCCTAGTTCATGGTTCAGGACTGGGAAACCTGGGTTTTCCCTTGACTTGGCCAGTTACTTACAGTAGAAGAGGAAATAGGGACTAAGGAGCAGAAATTCCTGCTGCCCAGGAAGAAAGATGAACTAGAGGCTAGGGCTTCTGAAATGCGGTCCTCTGACAACCTGAACCTGATTTCCAGGCTGGTGGGCATTTCAGCATCTTTACCCCTGGGTATCTGAGGCACAGCTCTCTGATTTCATTTTAAATCATCCCTACTGCATATCTGTCCTTCCTCTGAGCCTCCCCTAATCTTATCAGAAAATACAGTGCATAATGGTGATGCACAGAATCATCGCTGGGCCCCACCTCGGCAGGTCCTGTTGTCTGTGTGGAGGATGTAGCCGAAGCGGCAGGAGCAGTAGTAGCCGCCGATGTAATTATGGCAGTAGTGGTCACAGGACAGCTCCTCGTCTTCCCGCTCCACGCACTCGTCCACATCTGCGGGGCAGGTAGAGCCTCTCAGTCAACCAGTTCATGTGTGATGGTGAAGACAACAGCCGACATTTACAGAGCACTCAGTATGGGCCACTCACTGTGTTGGGAGGTTCCTGCATCCCTCATTTAAGCCTCACCAAAGGCCCATAAGTAGCCACTATCTCCATTTACAAATGAGGAGGCTTACCCAAGATCAGAGAGAGCCTGGTTCAAACCCAGGCAACCTGACTTCTGGTGGTGCCACTGTTCTCTAACAGTTGTGATAATAGCAAGCAGGACCATTATGATCCCCTTTCTATAGATGATGAAGCTGAGACTTAGAGCCATTAAAGAACTTACTCCGAGTCACACCAAGAGTTAAGTGGTGGAGTCAGCATTCAAATCAAGGTGGGCTGGCTCTAGAATCTGGGCTCTTAACCTCTCCTCCATACTGCTTCTCTCTTTCTAAGTCCCTATGGGGGTCAAGCCCTATCCTAGGCATTGGAAATATAAGGATAAAAAGATGTATGTTCTCAACCCAGTTTAAAAATTGGAACATATATTTCTTCCCAAAAGATACAGGAATGGCCACAAAGCACATGAAAAGATGCTCAGCATCACTAGGCACCAGGGAAATGCAAATTAAAACCATAATGAAGGGCTTCCCTGGTGGCGCAGTGGTTGGGAGTCCACCTGCCAATGCAGGGGACGCGGGTTCGTGCCCTGGTCCGGGAGGATCCCGCGTGCCGCGGAGCAGCTGGACCTGTGAGCCATGGCTGCTGAGACTGCGCGTCCGGAGCCTGTGCTCCGCAACGGGAGAGGCCACGACAGTGAGAGGCCCACGTACCGCAAAAACAAAACAAAACAAAACAAAACCATAATGAAGTACCACTACATAACCCACGGAATGGTTAAACATTTTTTAATTGATAACATCAAATGTTGGTGAGGATAAGGAGCAGCCAGAACTCTCACACATTGGTGGAGAGGTACAAAATGGTGCAAACACTTTAGGAAAAGTTTGACAATTTCTTATAGAACTAAACATACACCTGCCCTATGACTCAGCAATTCTGCTCCTAGATATATACCCAGCAGAAGTGAAAACATGTTTGCAAAATGGCTTGTACAAAAAGGTTCACAGAAATTTTATTGAGAGCCAAAAAATGGATAGAACCCAGGTGTCCAACAATAGGAGAATGGATAAATAGACTGCAGTATATTCATACAATGGAAAATTACTCTGCTAGGAAAAGAAACCATTACTGATGCATTGCAACAACATGAATGAATATCAAAAACTTTATGCTGAGTAGAAAAATCCTCACCTCACAAAATATATTCTGTATGTGTTCATTTATATGTCGTTTTGGAAGTGGCAAAGCTAATCTATGGTGGAAAATAAATCAGGACAGTTGTGGCCTCTAAAGGAGGTGGGAGTGGGTTGCAACTGGGAAGGAGTACAAGGGAACTTTTTGGGTTAGTGATAAAGCTCAACATCTTTTTAGGGGTTTGTGTTAGACACAAATATAAATTTTTGAAAATTTAAATGTACTTAAGATTTGTGCATTTCACTGAATGTAAATTTTACATTAAAAGGAAAAAATGTGAGTAGATTAGATAAACAATATACATGCTAAAGTATTTAGGAAGAAGAGTACTGATGTCTGCAATTTATTTTGAAATGCATCAAAAAAGATGCATTAATGAATAGAGGATAGATAGATGGATAGATAAGTGATAGAGCAAATGCAGTAAGACATTACTGGTAGAATCTATGTGGTGAGTATAAGGTGTTCATTCTAAAGAAGAGAGCACAAGGCACTTTTAATCTTGAGAGAGAAAGGGAGACCCAGGGATGAGCCACCCACTTCTCTAACTTACCCACAGCCGTGTAGTGGGCCTCAAAGCCTGTGAATCGCTCCTCGTTGGAGAAATCTGAACGGAAAGTGATAGACATGAAGGAGCCAGGGGAGAGGACCACTTCCTGGCCAGGGGTCTGTTCTGTGTCTGTGGTCTCCCTGCCACAGAAGGTTGCCAGCACCTGCTCCTCAGTTTCTACCTTTAGGGTCAAAGAGAAAGGGAACAAGATGAGCACCTTCCCAAATTAGCTCTTCTCTGCTGGTCTCCAGGAGAAAAGACGGAGGGGCTGCCCACAAGTAGACCAGACAGCCTGGGAAAGCCAGAGAAAGGGGTTTAGGGATTCTGGGATTTGAGGAAAGACACATTACAGGTTAAGTCAATGTGGCCGTCCAGCCACTGTTTCACTCGTTTTGTTTAGGTCCATCAGAAGTAGCTTGGCATTTGTCATTCCTGTTGACAACAAAATGGCTTATTTGTTAAAAATAGCTCAATGTTAAAATAAATAAATTTTAACATTGGATAATAGAATAAATAAATAAGAGCTAGATAATCTCACAGATTCTATACGCAACAGGAACTTACATTTCCAGGAAAAGAAAGTTTATACACAGTATAAGTCATTCATTGAACATTCAGCGTGTGCCTGCCACGGAGCAAACCGTGGGGTGGGGATGATGGGAGATGAGTAAGATGCAGAGCTGTCACCGGGAGGCAGTGTTCAGGGGGAGAAAAACAGAGACAGAGCTATCATACAGTGTGACAAGTGTCTCATTGAGGATGCACTCAGAAGGAGGTGAAGGATCCCCGTTAGAATGTATGCTGCAAGAGAGTGAGACTTTAATTACTTAATTACTTAATTGATTATTTAATTAATTACTTATTGATATATCTGAGTTTTATTTATAAAATGATACAACATCTGTATCAGAAGTGGAAGTTTTAAAAAAATTGCATATGCTTTTTATTTATTATTTTTACTGAAGTATAGTTGCTTAATAATGTGTTCTTTTCAGGTGTACAACGAAGTGATTCAGTTATACATTGTATGCATCTATTCTTTTTCAGATTCTTTTCTTCATAGATGTATCTTCAGTGCATGGTGCAGGGCCTAGAACATAGCAGTTACCCAATAAATATTTGTCATTAAGAACTAAAAGTGCAAGACCTATTCTGAGAACAGTGAGATGCCAGGGAGTCTGTGGGGATTGTAGGAGAGATATATTTGGAGGAATAAGTTGAAACTAGATTACAGTTGACCTTGAATGACATAATAACAAGTGACTCAATTCTGTGAGTAAAGGGAAGACGTAATCAGAACTGTGTTTAATAGGTAGTCTTAATAACGCAGAAACTACTGGAGTCACCCAGAAACAGGTGCATTTGTGTTAAGACTCAGATGCAAATATTGCCTATTTGCTAAAGAATTCTCTACTTCGCAAGAGTCTGAGGCCCTGGGTAAATTCAGAGACCCAAGGAGAGATTCTAAACTGATTGCCTAAAGCAGAATTTGTGTGTTTGGTTTGGGAAGCACAGTGTAGCTGGTTGGTATATTTATTTGACTACCAATACTTGGCCTACCTACCACTCTATCATTTACACCTACCGCGATCATTTTAAGGTAGTGTTTCTGTTTGCAACCTCTAGATTGGTATTTTAACCGAGATGCGTGAGAAAAATCTCTGACCAAGAATGATTTCTGCTGCCTTTCAAAGTCATTAGAGAAAGTTCTCAAAGGCTGCCTATCTCTAGTAGCTTCTAATGAATTCATTGTTTTGTTCATTAGTTTAGTATGTCAGAAGTATCTTAACATTTGACACTTCTGTTTTGAAACTAATGATTTATTTATTTAAAATAAGTGGGAGTTTTAAAGAAAAACAATTTGCCCTGGCAACAAAACACAAGGACAATTAATCACTAACTTTGGGAACTGAAGTGTAAACAGAAAATGAGATCATAGCTTTGCTATTTTTTCCTCTTCTCTGCAGATACTAGCCCAACTCACACCAGCCTTATTGCTATAGAATGTGCCTATCTGCACACAGCTGAAATGTCACTTCCTTGAACATCACAGCCGTTTTGCTGTTTTGCTGATCTGAGTTTTCCAGGTAGCTGAAGTTTTTACCTAGCTATGACTAAAAAAATTTTTTCCGGGGTAGCGGGGTATAATGCTTTTTAAAGTACTTTATTCAAATCCCTGCTTTCTCAGGTAAAACATGCTAATCCCTCTTGGTGATCCAGGGACATTGTTATGAACATCAACCATCTTAGGGATACTGAGTTACGTAATGTTGCTTGCCCTGCTTTGAAGGTCCCCAGACTATTATGCCTTCGCAATTCTTAGGTCTTCTTTATGTTTTATTCGCTGTTTTAAAATCAGTTTATTAGCTGAAATATGTTGTAAAATAGAAACCAGTTAAGCTGCTATCGTTAGAACTTAATAAAAATAAGACAAAATAGATTTAGAGTGAGGGCCTGGGAGAAGGCTTCTTCTATGAGTAACTGCATGAGCTGGAATGCACTATCTTGGTGACCTCTGCTTTGGAGTGTATGGACCTGGCATTTAGAGGTCCTGAGTATTCCTGACTCCACCATAAACTGTTATGTGGCTGACTCCTGTAGTTATCCACCTGGTAAACTAGGGGTTTCAACTTGCTGAGCTCTACACTCTCTTCCAGTCCTGACATACTAGTATTCTAACAAGTCATCATATCCATACATTAAATAAACCAACTAGAGGATGGTGAGCAGGAATTTCAGCACACAGATTGCTTCCTGCTGAGGAACTTGATGAACTTGAACTTGTTTGTGGTCTATAACCACGTGATACAGAATCAATTACTAATGAAGAGTCATGCCTTGAGCATTAACACTTCGAGGCACAGCAGCCTCCTTCCTAATTCGGTATTCCCAAGGTCTCTGGGGTTCCATAGTACCTGTAGCATGGACACTTTCAAGTGAAATCAGCCAGAGATAATTTGGATTAGGGAGAGACCTGATGAGAGTCTGTGATAAACAGCCTCCCTCCTTGTAAGTTCCACGCTTAAGGACCGTTTATGATGGCAGGTAAACGATCATCACCTGCAGGGCCTCACTATTCCAGAGGACAGGTAAGCACGCCCCAGCTGAGACCCATGGGGAAATCTGAGCCAGAAATACCTTTAGAAGCAGGGAAGAAAAGGCCCCAGGGCCCTGGGAATTCAGCCTGCAGCTCCGAATAGAGTCCTGGAATATCAGAGCGTGGAAGGAGGGACCCTTAAGAGCTGTTTCGATCCCCATCCTTCTAGAGGAAACTGAGGTCCAGAGAGGGGCAGTGACTTGCTCAGGAGTGGAGAGATTATCATGATTCCCTGATACTTGTTTTGTTTTTGGAACTGTTTTGACCCTGGAGAAAGGAACCCACCAACCCAGAGGGTGCAAGGCAAAAGACATAGGCACTTTGCCAAACAACTTTTCTAGATCAAGGGCCTCTTGAAACTTTATCTTGGGTGCATGGACTGTCTCCCAGAGAGGATGTGGCTCAGTGACAGCTCTGGCCATAACCTAAATAGAGGGGGTCACTGGCCCTACTTAATATCTTCAGCTCTTGCTATGATTGTAAAAATCTACAAAAACCATTGACTTCTGAGTACAGATGGAGGATTGAGCTCTGGCTTCTGTTCAGACTATCCCATTTCTAGGGTCACCGTATTAACATGATGGGGGGAAATACCTTATCAAATGAAAACACAAAATTTGTAATATTACAGAACCATCTGGCTGGGGATCACAGACTCTTCATTTTTCTACTTCTTATGGGCACCCATGTCCTTTCAGACTATTGTGATTCAGGGCACCAACACATGGATGCATGTCCTCAATCTGCTTTCTTTCAACTCAACTCAGCAAATATTTATATAGCAAGTTCTGTCTGCATTATAATGTGAAGGATGTCAAAAATTACTTATTTGTTGCACGTGCTTAATAAGGAAGTTCCCCCCCCCCCCGCCTCTGGGAATGTAAAATTTAGTAGGAGAATAAGTACTCAAATGTGTATGTGTTAGGGAATCACCAGATTGTAATTATTGCAATGAAAGCTAGGAAGCCCCTGGGCTTATAGGATGGGAAAATATTGCATCCAGCTGAGACGAATCAGAGAACACTTAAGAAGAAGAGAATGTTCTTTGATCTGGGGACTGAAAGGTGAGTAGAATTTAGGCAGGTAGAAATAGTAGGTGGAGGGTTTGGGGGGCAGAGGGGAGGACATCCAGGCAGAGGGAATAGCAAAGTCCCAGGGGCATTAGGAGTCTCAACTGCCCCTCCCTTCCCACCACCACCTAGGAAAGGGGTTCTATTGATGTAGGAAAGGAGTTCTATTGAGGACAGGGAACAGGGGAGAGAGATCTAAGGAAAAGAAGCCAGAGCCTGTTTTCTATGAATTTTCTACCTTAGTAGAAACAGCACAAACCTCCTAGGCAAAGCTAAGGCAGAGCAGCAGAAAACTTGGTCAAATTTCTGTGGGAGGACAGCTATGGCTGCTTTCCACATGTCCATAAGGTTATCTCACCAGAGCTTAACAAATACACTGACAGCCACCCAATGAGAAACTTGAAGCCCAGATGATTTAAATGAATCAAGCAAGGTCATGATCTAGTGAGTGGTGGCTTCAGGTTCACAATGCAGCATCCTGATTCCCTAGTCAATAATGCTCATGCTCCTTTAAGACAGGAGGCAAACAAAAAATGCTGTCCTCTACTATATGATATCACTTATATATGGAATCTAAAAAATAATATGAACTAGTGAATATAACAGAAAAGAAACAGACTCACAGATACAGAGAACAAACTAGTGGTTACTGGGGTGGGGGGGCAACAAAGGAGTAGGGGATTAAGAGGTACAAACTATTATGTATAAATAAATAAGCTACAAGGATATATGTACAGCACAGGGAATATAGCCAATATTTTACAATAACTATAAATGGATTTTAACCTTTAAAAATTGTGAATCACTGTGTTGTACACCTGTAACTTATATGATATTGTACATCAACTATACCTCAATTTAAAAAAAAAAAGAGGCCGTCCTATAAGCCCAAATGCCTGAGAGCTTTGCTAGTCTATGTTCCCAAGCTTCATCCTGGAGCCCCACTGACATCTTCTCTGGGCCCTTGAAGAGCTTTTCAGATTTAATTTAGGCATTCAGGGAGTGTGCTGAATTGTCCTGCTGTCAATTTAGTTAACCTCAGAACCATGTTCCCCAGAATTTCCTTCTCTCTAGTTCCAGGTTACTGTTGGCCAAAACAGGAATTTGTGTGGGTTTGGAAGGCAATAGTCCTCACTCTCTGGAGGTTGTTTTATGATCAGATACAGAGATGGACAGATGTAGATGTGCCAATAGGTTCTAATTGTCTTCACTCTCCTCCTCTCTGCATACAGCTCTTCTTTCCTGCTTCTGGCTCTGATGACTAAGAGTGGCCCAGGCCCACCAGAGGCTTGCAGGTGTCCCCACAGGCGTAGTAGCTGCTCAGAGCCAACAGCTTCTCATAGACTTCTCTCCATGAGCTCCCCCTTCATGACTCAACTTTGGCTTCTTCAATAGGCTTGAATTCTCAGCTTTCTCTGAAGATACCAATATTTCCACCCATGCCAGGGCTTCACGAAAATGGTTAAGTGAACTGTCTGTGGTCCTCCAACTCTCTGTCTAGGAGAAGCTGGGATCTTTACTTTCCTAGCCTCTCCTATAATTACATGAGTTCTAATGCCCATAAATAGTTTTTATCTCATAATACTCACAGAGGCTCTGCTTTTCTGACTGAACTCTGACTGATACAGCCTGGAGCCACAGAAATGACCTCAGGCAAATCCAGCAAAAGGAGCATCCTGCCAAGTCTAGCCTAAACTTCTGACCACAGAGTCAAGAGCAAATAAAATGGATATTGTTTTGGCTACTAAATTTTGGAGTGGTTTGTTACACAGCACTAGACATATTATAGGGAGTAAGGAAGTAATCTGGGACAAAGAGAGACACTGACCTTCGTGAACTGAAATTTTGAGACTTACAGTCTCATGCTGTCTTAGGGCCTTGAAATTTACCTCGTTTAACCTCTTATTTTTCTACCACACCCTTGAAAAATTCACACCAGCTTTTCATGATCAGTTGCAGAGATGAAAAACTCACTACCTTCCAAGATAGATGAGGCCATTTTGGATTATCTTTGGCTTAGAAAGTTCTTCCCTGGCCCCATAACTGGGAATATAATTGAGGGGAAGATATTCCAATTGTGGAAAAAACTTATGAACAGTGATGTTTCTAGCAGTTATATATAATAATAGAAAACTGGAAACAATGTAAATACCCAATTCTAGGGGAACTGTTGCATTAGCATTAGGTTAGTTAAGCAGCTATTAATTATTGCATTAATGGAGAATTTTCAGTGATCTGGAAACATTCTTAGTAGGTTATACTAAGTGAAAAAGCAGGACAAATTGTATATTCAATGTAATTATAACTATGTTGAAAGTATACATTGAAAATAAAAAGTGGAAGGAATTAGAGCAAACAACAATGGCTAGTGAAATGATAGGTAATTTTTCTCTTTCTTGTTTTTCTATTTTAAAAGTATTTTAAAAAGAAATTTGGGCCCACGGCTACTTCCCTCTAGCTTCTACCCAATGGCATAAAATCAGTTGGTTCAGGTCAACCAACAAAGGGAGCACACAGGTGGGGCAGCTGAACCAGCCTGGAAGTTCAGGGTTGGTTTCCAGTCTCTCCATCTCTTATAACCACCTGAGTCTTCCCTTCCTCATGGTCATGTATGGAGACCCCCTCATCACTATTTCACTTCCTTCTCTCATTTTTTTCTAGCCCTTGGGTCCCAACAAAGCTGAAAAAGAGGTGAACATTTTTGCTTTAATTCCACACAAACAATACAGTGAAAAATAAAATTCTGAGAAAACAATCAAGAAACTCGGAACAACTAAAATTCACATATGGCAGGGAGGGTCTCATGTCAGGGGACAGTTTTTGTGATTGTCAAGTCCAAGAGGGACCCAGAGGATGGAGTGTAAGCGGAGGTATGAGGGGAGGTAGAAGAGATCCTTGGTGTGAAATTCCTGAAGACTTTAGGGGAAAGAAGAGGAGAGGGAGAGAGGGGGCATGGAGGATTAGAACATTTAAGAATGTTTGTGGTAAGAACATCTCTGCCCTTCTTTGGTTCTCAAGAGAGTGAGTCAAACTGTGAATTGCTTTCAATTGTGTACGTTTTCTGCTTTTTTGGATGTAACCCCTTAGTGAGACTGGATCACGTGGGACCTCATCTTTATAAAAGTTGCACATGAGTCTTCACCAATTAGTATAGGTTAGGAAAATTATTTAAATTCTCTATGTTTTAGGTTAAATTGTATTCCCTAAAAGATATGTTCAAGTCCTAACTCTTGGACTTGATTTTATATGGAAATAGTTCTTTGCCTATGAAATTATGTTAAGATGACCTCATACTGGATTAGGGTGGACCCTAACCCAATGACTGGTGTCCTTATAAGAAATGGGAAACTTGGACACAGAGACACACACAGAGTAAAGTGTGAAGACAGAGGCAGAGATTGGAGATATGCGGCCGTAGCCAGGAATGCCAAGGACTGGCAAACAACCAGGCAGCTAGAAGAGGCAAGAAAGGATCCTTCCCTAGAGCCTTCAGAGGAAGCATGGCCCCACCAACACCTTGATTTCAGACTTCTGGCCTCCAGAACTGTGACAGAAGCAGCTGCTGTTATAAACCACCAGGTTAACGGCAATCTGTTATGGCAGCCCTAGGAATTGAATACACTCTGTATATAGGTTTTTCTCATTTGTAAAATAGTGAAAATAATAGTATTTATAAATCATAGGACTCTGTGAACATGACATGAGTTAATATATGTAAAATATTTAGAAAGTTACCTGAAATATAGTCAGCACTCAGTAAATCAGTGAGAAAAACAGGACCGCTGAGATTCAGCCAACTGAGGTGACACCTTTCTGGACTCCCAGCTAAGTGGGGCATGGGTAATTTCACATATTCGAAGAAGAGTTAAGAGACTGAAACCGTCCCTAGATACTCTCTTGTTTCCTGGTTCCACTCTTTCATTCCTAATCTCACTGGGGTCATCAGCACAGACATCTCTTTTTATGAGTTCCCCCAGATCCCAGGCTGATGGGGCAGGCAGGGAACCCAGGGAGACCTTGCAACCTGGCCTCCTCATTTGGCAGGTGGCATCTTAGGTCCCTTTGGCTCTCTGAACTTTACAAGCCTCCTATCACTCCTGGGAGGTGGGTGACATGGAAAAGATATTATCCTAATTTTATAAGAGAGGACCAGAGTAATTTAAGGGATCTCTGAAAGCTTCCACCCACAAGAGAATAATAGCAAGTCCAGGAATCCCTTTACTTTCCTGTGTTTCAAAGGATTTCTCTAGGTGTGTGAATTTAGGCCAATGATTCAGTGACAGCCCTGGGCCCAGGACCCCTGACTCACAAGTGCGTGCTCTGTGCTCCTGTGGTCGCCTTCACCGCAAGTCTGTCACCCTCCAGGGACTGGGGCCAGGGGTTAACAGCTCAAACTGCTACTTTATCCAGGTGCCCAAACTGCAGTTAAATATGATGAGAAGGAGCAAAGTAAAGGTACCAGATGCCAGACAAGAACCTGGGTCTAGAAAAAAAGGAGACGTGTGTGTGTGTGTGTGTGTGTGTGTGTGTGTGTGTGTGTGTGTATTGCATTTCAGAAGCTCTTGAAAGCCACGTAAGTAAAACCAGCACAGCTGGTGGGGTTAAGACTCAAGTTGGCCACATTTGTGAGGGGCTGCAGGTTGTTGCTTCAGTCCTGGATCAAGTCCTTTGGCCCTAAAATAATAATGATGATAATAATAATAATAATTGTAGTAGTAGTGGTAGTCATAGTAATAATTCCCACTCCCCCCCGCATGTGGAATTTCCAGTTGACAAGGTGTTTTCACCTTCTTTATTTGTTTCTGACGGCTGTCTTGTAAGGATTGCACTTCAGGTAGACATTGTGATTCCCCGACCAGAGGAGTGACATGAATTTCCAAGGTCACATAGCCTAGGAGTAGCTGACCTGAGATAAAAATCTAGATGTTCTGACTTCCAGCCTTGTTCAGTAACTGGAATTACAAGACCATAGAAGGTCTGAGATAGAAAGGACATTAAAGGCTACCTATCATTTTCCTCTCTTAGATGGGGAAACTGAGGCTCAGAGAAGTGAAGTAGCTGGTTGAAAGTCACATGGCCAGATAATGGCAGAGCTACCATCAGGGCCCAGATATACTGATAGTCCCAGCAAAGTGTTCTTATACATTTGTTAGTTGGAGTAAAAACCTCCTAACAGAGCTGGGTAAGCCCCTAGGAAGGTATGTATCGTGTACATGCAAATGCTAGACGCCATTAACAGTGTGAGGACCTGAGACCCAGCTGGCAGGTGTTAGAGTCCCCGAATCCCTCTGCTACCAGGAGGATTGCCCAGTCGCTAGGAGGGCTCCGGGCAGAAAAGGAGACGGTCTCTAGGCAGCAGAGCACGGGGAGAAGAAAGAGCTGGTTGGGGAGGGGTGGCCGCGAGCTTGGGAAGCAAGCATCCCGCAGGTGGGAAACTGGAGGCGCCTGGCATCTCAGTGCGGCAGGGCTGGGGGGGCGTGGGTGGGAGCGTCTGGGAATCATGGTTGGGAAGGGGGGCCAGGAAGGGCTTTACTCTCATTGGCCCGTGAATGGCTTAAACTCCCCATCCACCCCTTCTGTGACTTCAGAGCCAGGCCCATTCACATGCAAATACCCTCTGGGACCGGGAAGCTGAGCCCCAGAAGGTTCAGGACAGGAAAATAGCCTGGGGACAGGCAAAAACAAAGCCTTGTTGTGTTCTTCTCCTGCAGAGGCAGCCTGGCTCCAGGTCGGTCACAGTCAGCACTGGGGTGAAAGCAGTGATTAAGTGCTGAGCGGAGAGAAGGGACCCGCCACGGGCCAGCGTCTCCAGGCACTTTCCAGGAATGTGCAAGCCGGTATGTCCCTCCGTCACTGCCCAGGACCCTGCCCTCCCCAGCCCGAATGCACATCCTCAAATCTTGGAAAATTTTCAAGAGAGCTAGAATAGGGACCAAAAGACCTGGCTTCTGGTTACCGCCCTGCCACTCACATGTGTCACTTTAACCTCCCCAGGCACTGGTGCCCTGGAGCTGGCTCTTACCAACTTACAGGGGCCAGTTGTCAACTTTTCAGGGATTTTTGCGATGCTGTTGTTAAACATAGCCATCGTGAAAAACTGTTTCATAAATTTACAATTAAATAAATTATATTAAAAAGAAATAAATTATATAAAAACTCATCATCTCCTAACTATTCTATCATTTTACTATTATCTCAGCACTTGAGTTTACTAATGTCTAGAATATCTGAGTGGTGAATAGAGAGCTACCGAGGTATCTCTTCTCTGCCCTCCCAACCCACCCCCCAGTCCAGACCAGGTTGTTGATCATTGATAAGTGCACCACTGGGTTCAGCCTCAGTTTTCACAAACATACTCGGTGGACCTTAATTCTATCCTCTAAGAGTCAGGAGGTCAAATGACATTTGGGTGGGAAAGCAGCTTGTAAAGTCTGCCATTGCCTGTGAGCATTAGGCAGGGACCCTATTTCCCAGGCCCCCTGGTGATGGGGCTCCCACCTGTACCTCTGTCTTCATCTCCCATCCCTGTCCCTCCTGCTCCAGCCACACTGCCAACCTTGCTCTTCTTCAAACACACCAGGCACATTCCCACTAAGGTCTTGGCTGTTCTTTCTGGTTGGGATGCTTTTCCCCAGAAAGCTACATGGCTGACTTTCTCAACTTCTTCAAGTCTTTGCTCAAATGTCACCCTTTCAACAAGGACCACCTTGATCAACATATTTCAGTGGTAACATGCACCCCACGTCATGTGGACCCTCTCTACGCTGCTCTATTTCATTTCTTTGCCTATTACCTTACTACTCATTATATAATTAACCTGTGGATTGTGTTTAGTGTTTATTGTCTGTTCCCCCCAGTGTCATGTAAGCACCCAGCCGACCGGCATTTCTGTCTTGATTACCGCTATACCCCAAGCTCTAGTAAATGGTAGGCATTCAATGAATATTTGTTGAATAAATGAATACCTCCCCTTCCCTACTTCTTCTTCTATGAGCACATCAAAGCAAATTCAAGCCCTGCTTTTTACTAAGGTGTGTCTGAGAGTGGCCTGTGTACACATAAGCACACAGATTTGCACACCGGGGCACCTATTCCCCGGAGCACTCCCACCTCACACTCACCCACACTTGCCCACATTCTCTGCCCCAGCGCTGGGAACCTTCCTTCTGTTTTCCATCACCCCAGAGCCTGTGCTGTTTGTACTTCCTTCATAAAATAAGCTTTTGTCACGCTTTTTCTGAAGCTCATTTTCACTTCCTGATTCTTCTGAATCAGCTAGAATGGATTTGGAAACCTGGTATCTCTGGAGTGAAGAATTCCACTAGGGAATACAATTGAAATTCATGAGAAATATTTACCCATTCCTCTTTTCCTTCAGGGGCAAGGCCTCCTGTCTACTCCCAGAGAATGAACAGAGCTTCGGCAGTAGTTGAAGGTCGAGGGCACGTTCAGAGTAAACACAGAGCACTGCACAGAAATTAGGAGTCCGGGTTCAGAGGAGTCAGTCTTTGAGCAGGGCCATGGGAGGGACTTATCTGTCAATTACACAGCAGGATGCAGACTGACCCAAGGAGGCCTGGGAAGGGAGCATCAGGGCTGGAAGGGCTTAGAGAGGCCAGCCAGTCCAATTTCCTCATTGCGCAGATGGAGAAACTGAGGTCCAGAGCAGACAAGTGACTTGCCCAATGTCTCAGCAGGAGTCAGTGGCTGATTTCTAGACCAGAGCCCTTTCCTTTATGCTTACCACCAGGAGATTTTTGCTTTTCCCTGTTCTGCCCCCAGGGCTGTGCTCACTACTAGAAATAAACACAGACATAGGCCCTGAACTCCTGGGCCTGACAGTCTAGTGCAATGTCCTTGAGTTCACCATTAGACATGTGTACCACAAACAGATAAATTGAGCACTTTCCCAACCTTCATAGCTCAGACTCCAATTTTTATTTATTTATTTATTTTTTCGGTACGCGGGCCTCTCACTGTTGTGGCCCCTCCCGTTGCGGAGCACAGCCTCCGGATGCGCAGGCTCAGCGGCCATGGCTCACGGGCCCAGCTGCTCTGTGGCATGTGGGATCTTCTCGGACCGGGGCACGAACCCGTGTCCCCTGCATTGGCAGGCGGACTCTCAACCACTGTGCCACCAGGGAAGCCTGTTCAGACTCCATTTTTATAATTTTTTTTTTCTCTCAATGTCAGAATAAAAGAGAAAGTTCTTTAACAAAATCTAGACAACACAGGGACCCTCAAGGTCCTTCAGTTTTATAAGATTTTACTAAATTTCTCTTATAGCCAGGAAGCATATCAAAATCTTGAAATCCCTACCAGGATAAAACTTGTTCTGAGAAGGGCCAAATGGAGAAACACAATCATGACTTAGGAGTAAGAAGAACAAGGATTGAAACCTGGCTTCGCTCTAAAGTCCTGGACAACAAATGCACTCAAGCTCTTGATGCTCAGCGTCCTTTCCTGTAAATTAGGTGTAGTAATCCCGGCTCTCCCTAGTCCATGAGAATCAAAGGAGGCAATACATCAGAAAGTGCCACAAACTTGTGTCACGACAAATGAATACACAGAAGAAATAAACAGCCTCTTGCATTTGATTAGTCCTTTCAGAGTACTTTTCCATAAATTGCCTGAAAAACTGAGTGATATGTGCAAGGTCATAGGCAGCCAGTTAGCGGTAAAGTCAGAGCAGATGAGAAAACGGACACTCACTGAGCATCTGGTGATACCAGCAAGCACTTTAGTGCTCACACCCTTGCCATCATTACCACTCTAATAATGCTTACTGAACTAATTACATAGGTGTTGGGCATATGTCAATATAGCATTTACCTCACTTGACATTCACAATAAGCCCAAGAGATAGGCATTACTGTTATCCCTATTTTACAATAAATAGTGGAGGCAGGACCTGACTCTAGGTCTGAGTGGCTCTAGAGGCTGAACTCCAAATCATTGAACATGTTTGCCTTTTGCAGTACTGATTCCACTCATAAGCCATCATTTCATTTAAACCCTTGCATAAACTGCAAGGAAGGTACTGTATCATTTGAGTCTTTTTTTTTTTTTTTTTTTTTTGGTACCAATCACAAAACCGATGCTTAGGGAGATCAAGAAGTTTAGGGAATTACACCGTTAAATTCCTCTTTACCCTTCAAGACTTATCTCAGACATTAATTATTTCCAAAGCTTTTCTTGAACACCCAGAAATGATCACTCTACAACTTATATACTGCCCCATACTCTTGTGTTACTCTGCCTAGCTTTAGCTTATTAATTATGTACTTGTCTTTTGACGCACTAAGAAATCATGAGTTCTTGGAGGGCAGGTACTGTCTTACTCATCTTCACGGGGCCTGTCTTTGGTGCAGTGTCCAACTTATGGTAGATTTTCAATAAAATTCTTGGACTTCATTCCATAGACAGCAGAGAACGATTGAAAGGTTTTGAGAGTTGCACAATCAAAGCAATGTTTAAGAAGATCTCTCTGGACACATGTAGAGGGTGGACTGGTTGGGGAGAGACCCACAGCTGGTAGACATTTAGGATGGTATTGCAATAAACTAGGCGAGAGGAATAAGAACTGGAACTAAAGGGCTAAAGTGGAGAGAATGGAAGAAATGTTGAATGTATCAAGAATATAAGAGGAGAAAAGTGATGTTATGTCATATGAGCATTTAACAGATGCCAGTTGAGCTATATGCACTCAGTTAAAGAAGGGGAAAGAGAGAAAGAGAAAAAGCCAAATGCAGGTTTTTATTATCTCCTTTTCCAATGAACAGATACCATGAAGTGAACTTGAAAATAAGATGTGTGAATCTGCTGTTCCCTTGGTGGTTCTGGTTTCTGAGTACCTTTTTCAGTAACTATAGCTCCAGGGCTCATTTCTCAGCACAAGTCAAACTACTTGATCTGATGCTCAACCAAAGGAACTATATAATTTGTTGCATTTCTGGGAAAAAAGTCTCTTCTGGACATTCTAAAAGACAGTGCTCTACTATATTTAAGAGAGTAAGTTTGACTATAGACAGTGTTTGCCTTACATTACACTTAAAAACCTAAGCATCCGTAAGATGGGGGACTCCACTGTCACTTAATATTTTTAAAAGAAGAAAAGACTGAGCGTTTTGAGATATAAATTCTGGTCCCTGTGTGACCCTGGCCAATGAATTGCCCTTTCCAGGGCTTCAGCATGATGGTCATGAAGTTGAATCATAATTCCTGAGGTCTTAGATACATAGAATATCAGGGCTAGGTGGACCTTAGAGAACATCTGGTTTAACTCCTCGTATTTGAGACAGGAGGAAAGAGTCCACTCTAAAAGCAATCACTTGCCCAGGGTTACTCAGTTAGTAGAGAACGGCCACAAGAATCTAGGCCTCCAGTTTCCTGGCCAGTGTCTGTGCTCTGCCCCTCGCCTACAGCATTAACCAGCTGTGATTCATATGTCTCATCTGGGCACTGTAGGAATCCACACATTGCGGCCACATTCCAAGGAAGCAAATCCTGTTGTGCAGATGTGCATGTGCCTTGAAGACCAAAGACTGCGGGAAGTCAGGCTGGAGAGGAATTTTCATAAAATGAGAGCATCCAGACCACAGCCTTGGGGTCCTGCCCTTCTTCAAGCTGCTGATGTGCAGTGTCAGCAATTCCGTCATCATCACCCTGATGGGCCAGGGTGGGAAGGGCAGTCTGTGGACTGGGGCTGGGCTGAAAGGATTCCTGTGAACTGGACGGTCTTTTAAACCCACTCCCAGGCCTGCCAGGGGAATTCAGTCACAGAATGAAAGAGCCTCAAAACAGGGGATATTATCCCAACAGACGGAAATGAGTGATACTCCAAGTTCCTTGGAAAAGGACAGCACTGGCATGATATATTTACAAGTTTTCTTCAAATGACACGTCACTAAGGCAACTCCAGCAGACTATAGTCTCTTAATGGAGTGCTCATGGCCACGGAACTTCAAGAAGTGGCCGCTGTAACATATTATTACCGTTTTCTGGCATTATCCTAACTAGGATAATGAGGGTTTGGGGGGGGTCATCTGGAAAGCTCTGGCAAGGAGAATGAAGATTAAAATTCTGGAATTAAGGGACTGTAGGGATCATCTCATTCTACTCCTCATGGAACAGACGAAAAGACAGAATTTTGTAGAGGGGTATTGACTTATCCAAGGGTGGCATGGCTGGTGTGCTCATGAAGGGAAGAGCCTCCTTCTCATTCATAGCCAGGAAAGCCACATATTCTGGGGGTGGAAGGTTAGGGAGAGAACACAATTAGACAAAGTCAGTGGGTTTCGACTATATGTTGAAGGCTTCTGGGTTTTAGGGTTCACAGGTGAGCGTACTAGTCTTGTCCCTGAATTGGGAACTTAAGGAGTATTCAAGCTGTAATTCCTGCAAGGTGTGACCTTCAGGGGGACCAAGAAGGTTGAGTGAGCAGAGTGAGCTTCTGAGCCACCTTCAACCCTAGCAGCCTCACTTCTGTTTCCTATATCAGGACTACTAGAAGATTTTTAAGAAGAAAATGTCCACTAGGGAGAAAATATTTGAAAAACAATAACAACAATGACAAGGGACTAGGTGGGTCTCCAGAGGGCCCCTGTGGCCTGACATCCTATGAGTTCTTGAGTCCAGGAGGGGAACTCTGCCGGACACATATGGGCAAGGACACAGGGCCTGTCTCCACATGAGCACTAGTCATCAGCTGACCAGGGTGCAGCGTCCTGTGAAGGAAGGCCTGCTCAGGCCCCATGGCTGCTAGAACCTCTGCAGGGAGGCCAATGCTAGTGCTGGGATGGCATTCTGGAAGGAAGTGAGCTGTGCAAGCCCAAGCAAAGTAATACCTCTCTGTCCAATATGCTAATCTCTTCTTCTAAAGGAACTGGAAAAATGTATTGGAATCAGAGAAGCAAGGACTGTCGGGCACTTCAGGTAGGCAGCTCAGTCTCTGTGTTGCCTCACACAGACTGTTTCTTTGCTATGCTCAGAGGTCATAAGTCTAATTTTGGAGCACAGAGAGTGCTAAAAGATTGTCTTTTCTACTCCAGATCATTTGGGAGTTAGTGGCAGATCTGGGACTAGAACAGGCATTTCCTGAATCCCAGTCAAGAAACCAGGATGATGCTGCCCTTCCAGAGGTCCTAGTCCCATCTCCTTGGGCTTTCAGGAAGGTATCTCACCATCCTAGATAGAAACCATCAATCAATTTCCAAAATATTCTCCAACCAGAAAGGCCAAACTTTGGGTAGAAATTTCAGTGTCCTTAATTCAGGGTCAGAAGAGGTCTTCACAGTCTATTGTTGCCCTTGAAAAGTATCATTTTTTTCCGCTACAAAGTGTAGCTGATGTCAACTCTTCAATCTGCCTTGCCAGGAGACTCAATTTATTTGGGGGCAAAGGAATGAGTTAAATCCTCTATTGTGTGTTTATCATCTCGATAAAGGAGTCCTAACAAGGTCAAACCTGGCATCCATATAAATAAGAGGAAAACTTGTGAGAAATGATTGAATATGAATTGAGAGTGAATTCTTAGGGTGGAGGCAGGGAGGAATAATGAAAAATAAGTCATTGTCACAGCTAAAGAAAAAAATTCTAATTTCTGTGGTCTTGAGGCCTCAGCTACTAATAAAGGCAAGTGTTTCCGCTGGCAAAATTTCTAGATGATTGACATATTTGAAAGTAGAGAAAAAAGCAGTTAGGAAGTTCACATCTAGCCTTGTCTAAATCTATGGAATTTACTCTTCTATTAAGTCACTGTTTGGTCATCTTCCTTCTGCTAAGTTCACTCTCCAACCTAAATATTTGAGAATACCATGGTTGTAGGGCAAGCATCAGCTAGGGGAATGGGCTGGGGGATTCTGCTAACCTAATGTCCCCTACCCATAATGCATCTGGGATCCTGGAGTTTGGTTCTGCCAGAGGCTAGATTATGTCCTAGAAGACATAACTAACCTGTTTGTTAGAAATTTCAATTTAGGATGATAAACACTTAGGATCTTGGTGAATACTCCTTGCTTGATCCTTGCGAGTCTGAGAAGTTGACTCCATTTTCAATGAATTTATAGAAACTGTCTGTCAATCTAGATTACCAAGCCACATCATCTCTTAGAGCAACCAGTTTTACCTTTTCTCATTCTTTTTGTCAATCTTTTATTGTCATTACTCTTTTTCATCTTGTGCAATTGCTATTTTTCTAGGCTCATCTCTCTTTTTAAGGGACTAGATTTTTGTGTCCTTAAATTCTCACAGTTTCTAGCACAGGGCATTCAAAGATGGGCAGCATCACACAGAGAGAGCAATGGTTCTCAAATGGAGAGATTTTGCTCCCCTGGGGATATTGATAACTGCTGGAGACATTTTTGGTTGTCACAACTGGAGTGGGAGTGCTACTGGCATCTAGTGAGTAGAAGCCCGGGATGCTGCTAAAGACCCTACAATTCACAAAACAGCTTTCTTCAGCAAGTAATTGTCTGGCTCAAAATGTCGATAGTGTTAAAATTGAAAAACTGTCATGGAGCACCAATTTTAGAAAGTTTTCAGTCACAGAAAATATGCTTTAAATGGGATACTTGACGCATATCCAACATATATAATTAGCAACACCCACCATTTAAAATGAGTTGATCAGGGTAGGGGTTCACAGCCCCACTTACCAGGCCTCCGCCCCACCCCATCCCACTGTTCTTTTCAGCCCCTGCGGTATCCTAGGGCTCAGTGTAGTACAGCTTGTGAGCAGTTTGGTGGAGCCAAAAGAACATGGTATTGAAAGTCACAAGGCATGGGTTTGGAACCCTGACCCATCACTTACTAGCTGTACAACGTTGGGTGAGTTGCTTCACCTTCTTGGGGTTGTTTCTTTGTCTGTAAATGGGACAGTAGTACCTGTCTCATAGGATTGTTTTAAAGGTTGAATGAGATTTTAAGTGTAAATCACCTTGTCAACTCACTTCTTTGCTGTTGATCAAACATTCTGGTAAATACAAGGTTACCTCTTGTTGAATTACAGGCTGTGGAAAAATGAGACTATACTAATACCAAAAATATAGAAAGCCTACTCTAGGGTGGTTTGATGAGAACTTCTACCAGGAAGCCAGAGAGAGTTTATAAAGTAGGTTCTTAGGTCTTCACATCTTTTTGAACCAGATACAACCTTAATAAGTGTCATCTCTCAGAAGTACTTTAAACTTTCTTAGCTCCACTTTTAAGAGAGAACAGCTTCCCACCCATGGCATTGTTTGTGGGCTCTCCTTAAATTCTGGGAAATGTTGTTTTGATGTTGTAATCATTTTCTGCTCCTCTTCCGTTTGTCTTTTACATCCATCTGCATAGTGACCCCCCACACTGTTGCCCATACTCTTTGTTGATAAAATCCAAACTCTTTAGCTTCATATTCAAGGCCCTTCAGAATCTCACCCCAAACCAAACTTCCAACTTCACCTCCTACTCTCCGCTTCGGCATACTCTACACTTCCCAAACACTTGATCATTACCTAGGGAACAGGGCAATGCTTTCTAATGCCTCAGCTTTGGATATAATGCTAGCTTACTCTGATTAATGCTGACTCTGGGGTATCTGCCCTTTCCTGCTTGTTGAATTAAAGGTGACATTGGAGCAGAGGTTAGTAGAAACGTTAAAGACTTTGAGATCAGAAAGGAAAAGGCAAGGTTGTGTTTGGCTGAGTCACACTTTGCCAGTTTCAGTTTCCCTCAAGGTCTTTTCTAGGTCTTCCTACTCAGCCTGCACCTAGCATGCCACCCCCAACCCTCCTTCATAATGTTATAACACTGTAATGTCTCCCTCACTGGACTGCCAGCCTGGGTGGTAAACACAGCATCTAATTCATCTAAGCTCCTCTAACTCCCAGCAGATTCTCCCACAGAGAACCTGGGGAACCTAGGGAACATTAGGGGTCTCACCTTCACATAGTCGTATTCACAAAGGTAAGAGGATTCCAAGTTGAAGTGCATGAAGTAAAGCTTGATCCGAAATCCCTCTGGGACAGTGATATTCCACGTCACCTCTGAATCACTTGGATAAGAGTCTGGATAGCCAGGCGACTGAATCTGGCCAAACATATTGTTAAGCTCCACTATGTGGGCCGAAGCCTTCAACAAGGAGAAGCACAGAGCATGAGAGAGAAGGAGCCACCTGAAAGACATGAATGGATTCACTTACATTCACAGACACTGGTCCTTGCCATTTAGCGAAATCAACAGCCAGGAGAACAAGTTCCCAGCATGTCTCTGCCACTGACCTGCTGTAATTACTTCGCCCTTATGGGTCTTGCTTACCCAGCCTTAATACTGGAGGGCGGTAACTTCATTTTAAAGGTTGCTTCCAGTTGTGCTCTTTTTAAAGATTTGATAATAGTATTAAACTTTCCCAGAAAATACCGTATTTGGGACTCTGAGGCATATCATTTTTTGGTTGAAAATATAAATTTCATAGTTAGGTAAAAGCTGATATCATTTCTTTAGCTTAGCTTCATTTAAGAATCATAAACTCTTGACTCAATTTTCTAAAAAGTAAGTAATAGTAACATGGTAATATTGAGATAAGACTTATACTCGATGGGATCTGTGTAGTACCTAAAACAAATTTAACAAAATCAATCAAGAAACGCAAAATTTTGAATTAAGAAGGAATGAGCAAAACAAGGTTTTTTTCCTTTTGGCAAGTGTTTTTATAAAAGGATCAAAAACATACAGTTTATTTCCAGCTGCAGGAATGAGAGATGATGGACTGTGAAAAGAGTTGCATAAGGGGCACGGGAAATTCAACAAAACTTGCAGAACACACCCAAAGTGGCTGATGCAATAATGAGGCAGAATGTCCAAGGCTTGTCAAAAACCTACTGGTCGGGCTTCCCCGGCGGCGCAGTGGTTGAGAGTCTGCCTGCCGATGCAGGGGACACGGGTTCGTGCCCCGGTCCGGGAGGATCCCGCGTGCCACGGAGCGGCTAGGCCCGTGAGCCATGGCCGCTGAGTCTGCGCGTCCGGAGCCTGTGCTCCGCAACGGGAGAGGCCACAGCAGTGAGAGGCCCGCGTACCACACAAAAACAAAAACAAAAACAAACAAACAAAAAACCTAATGGTCAGTACACAAGACAACCAAGGCATCTACTAGATTGCTCCCCCTGTGAGACTCAAGGACCTTGAACTCAAACATCCCAATCCTGGCTCATCAACTTCTCCCTTAAATACCATATGTTCTGCTTCCTATGTCTTGGGAACCCCTCTCCTTCTCTCCAGCCAATTCATTTAAATGTTCTTATCTGGACTGTTGCTATTTCATCCTAACTGATCTCCCTGGCTACCACTTCATACCATTCAGCAATCTTCCGCCAAATTTGATTTTCTAAAACACAGATGTGTCCCCACTGCTCCACTGTGCCTGCAGGGCAAAGCATCTGCTACCGGGATGGCTGATAAGCCCTTTTTGATCTAGGGCTGATTTACCTGTCCAACTTCATCTCATAGCAGCCATGCCGAGGCAGATCATTCTGGGAGCATGCCATGCCCATCCAGGCCTTGGCCCCATTGCACATGCCCTGCTCATTCCTCACCCGGTTGTCTTATTTATCTTCCACCATCCAGCTCAAAGCTTCCCAAGATACCACAGAGTATCCTTCACTCCAGATTCCAGCTCCCTGTACATGCTTCCAATTAGAGCACTGCTTTAGGCACAGTCCCTGAAGTTAGGTGTATTTGGGTTCAAATCCCGGTTCTCTTACTTACTGGCTGTGAAACCTTGGGTAATTAGTCTCTGAGCTCAGGTTTCCTCCAATGTAAAATGAAGATTATAATCTCTAATTTACAGAGCTCACATAAACATTGGAGATGATGTATATGAAGGACCTAATATAAAGCCTGGTGTATAAGAGATGATGAATGAATGAACGAATGAATGAACGAAAGCATGAAAGTGGGGCCAGAGTCTTATATAGCCTAAAAAGTAACTTCTGGGAAATTATACCAGCGTCTTAAGATTAAGATACAATTTGGCTAATCAGGAAGTTGTTTCTCCCCAAGGTGCCCCACGCTGCTCAGTAAACAGATGCACATATGTTTATATATGCACGCATATGAATTTTTGAGTGTGTAAACACAATGAGATTATCTAGCTGTCTTATATAATATTTACATAAAAGGTAAATACGTAAGTGCAAAATGGCCTATAAGGGTGTCAGTAGGATATTAACAGTAGTTATCTCTGAAGTGGTAATATGAGTGTTTTTAATTTTACTTTTGTGTATATAAAATGTTCAGATGTGTCTAGAAGGGCCTTGTGCTATTTTTTCAATTAAAAAAAAGTTATTTAAATTTTTTCCAAGGCCCCTGCAATAGCAACATGTGAGATGCAACTAAGGAAACAAAATGTTTTAATCCAATTGCCAGGGTCAATATTTTTATAAACCAATCTGTGGAGGACAGAGAAGGGGAGGCACAGGTCCAAGCTCTCTCGTGAACTAGTAGGAAAGCTTGAGTCTAGAAACTCTGGCTTGCAGGGCTCAGGCAGCCCCACTTTCAAGTGAGGAAATACATTGATGGTGCCTGGGCTAGGAGTTCTGGTTCAGTTCCGCTTGGGGAGGGGAGAGCACTGGTCTTAGGTTGGAATAGCTGGATTCAAGTCCAGACTTTGACTTTATTTATCTGACCCATCTTGGGGAAGTCACGTAAGGTCTCCCTCTCAGTTTCTTCATTCTTTAATTGGTGATAATAATGACATCCCCCGGGGCTGCTATCAGAATAAAGGACGATTGGAAAATAAGTACTTTGTTAACTGTCCAGCCCTAGGCAAACATTAGTTATGATTACTCCATCATGCTGCTTCCCGAAAAGCAGGGGTTAGGAATGAGCTTTGGATCCCCCAACTGGACCTCCCTGCAATAGCGACACCCAGATTATGTAAGGCTGAAAGGTCAACTTTCTCCATATCTGCTTTTTCCAGACCACATGGAGGAGGCTGAGCTTCCTAACGCTGCTTCTGTCAAGGGCTGGCCCAGGCTAACGGCTCCATCTATCCTCAGAGGCCTAGGACCATGTGTAGTAGGCAACTGGTCATCGTGGGAGGAAGGCCTGTGAAGCTTTCTGTTCTATTTTGTTTGCATCTCAAAACAGTTTCAAACATATGAAACAAATCTCTCTTTTCACATAATAAGCCTGAGCATATGCTTGCTTGCTTGCTCTCAGGGCTGCAAATTAAAGAATGTAAGTGGCAGCTTTCATTTCCCATCACACTCTCTGAATGTTTTTGGCTTCCTATCCACCAGGCACCGGCTGTACAAATTCTGACACCTGCTATCTATTCTCCAACTAATCAAAAAGTTTAATTACATTTGCTTGAAATGTCAAAAGTAATATATAATGCCAGGATTTCCTAAGCTCTACCGTAGGAGCAAGCTCTCAGGAATGCCTTAAAAAATGCCGGCAGATATCCATGGTTGTGGAATGAGTAGCACTTTCTATCCTTTCCATTCACTCCTCACTTCAACCTACACTACACCAAGACTGTTTTGGGGTAGAAGAGTTGAAATGGACTATATAGATCCCTTTGACAACACCCGTACTTGACAGATGACGAAAAGGATACCCCAAGAGGTGACATGTCATGCCCAATACCATATGGTGAATTAGCTTCAACAGAAGGGAATAACAAAAGCTCACAGAGGATGCTGGGTCCATGCCCATATCATGCCCAGGCATCTGGCCAAAGCAATTAATCCTGTGAAAAATAATTTAAAAACCCGTAGCTTTATATGAAAATTAAAAAAAAATACTAATACCAAAGCCCTTCCCCAGCAGATTTTAGTTTAATTGGTCTGGAGTGAGGCCTGGTCACTGACATTTTTTTTTTTTTTTTTTTTTTTTTGCGGTACGCGGGCCTCTCACTGTTGTGGCCTCTCCCGTTGCGGAGCACAGGCTCCGGACGCGCGGGCTCAGCTGCTCCGCGGCATGTGGGATCTTCCCGGACCGGGGCACGAACGCGTGCCCGTGTCCCCTGCATCGGCAGGCAGACTCTCAACCACTGCACCACCAGGGAAGCCCTGACATTTTTTAAAGCACCACAGATGCTTCTAACGTGCAGCTAGGATTGAGAGCCGCTGGTGTAGAATAATATACTTGGTTGAGAGTCTGGCAAAATACAGTAGAAAAACATCCTGAACTTGGAGCCTAAAGATACAAATTTGGGTCTGGGCTTTTTCAAGATCATCAGTGTGGCTCTGGGCAAGTTGCTAAACTCTTTTATCCTCACTTCTCCATAAATCCTACCTCATCCAAAATCTGAAGACCAGATGAGACAGTGCCTATGAAAGGGCTTTGCAAACTCTGAACTGTTGTGTCTATGTGAGGGAAGACCTTTTATAGA
Organism: Phocoena sinus; assembly: GCF_008692025.1. Taxonomy (NCBI): domain Eukaryota; kingdom Metazoa; phylum Chordata; class Mammalia; order Artiodactyla; family Phocoenidae; genus Phocoena; species Phocoena sinus. Next base: position 64,275,191 of record NC_045766.1, read on the forward strand.
CTTCTAGTGGAGCACTTTTCCAGTAGTAGTTTTGCTATTGAACAACTGAATTCAATTCAGCTAATATTTATTGCATGCCTAATAGGAAACAGACATTATGCTAGGTACTAGGCATACAAAGATGAACATGCCATAGATCCTATTCCTTAAGGAACACTCAGTCTTGGAAGAGGAGGTGGACATTTCAACAAAGAGGCATTAAGAAAGGTAGCTCCCAAGGACAGAGATATCACAAAGGAGAAGATGCTGACTCTGGGGATACTGGGCAGGGAAGAGGAGGTGATGTATGAGCCAGCTTGAACAATCGGGTCCTCTAGAAATAGGAGAAATAAGAGGGAGAGCTATTCTGGCTTAAGGGATCAGCAAACACAAAGATACAGAACTGATCATTGGCCTTGCAGTTTGGTATGGCTGGGGCACTGGGTGGTAGGGTGAGATTTGAATAGTGGACAGATCAATCAACTTGTCCTTCCATGTAGATGGGCATAAATCTCCTCTCTTTTAGGAGAAAGGAAAATGAAGTTAGATAGCAGGTTTAACATTACAATGGATTTAGAAAGAAGAGAATGATTGGATTAACCTTAAAGACCTGATTATCTCTCTAAACCACAGGTAATCTGAGTTCAAAGAGTTAACATAGCCTGAAGCCCCTCATTGGCCCCAGACCCTGAAAAGTTGCTAGGTGACTTTGCAGAAGAGAAACAAATAGAAACCCTTTTCCAATTGAGAAGAAAATTAACGGGAAAAGATGTTTAGAGACAGCACATCTGCAGAGTGTTTTTTTTTTTCTTTTTTGTATTTTTAACAGTATTAACACTTATAAGTAGTAAAAGTAATTATGGTGGTCGGATTTTGACACTTGGAGAGAAAAACTTACAAGAAATGTCTGGTAACAAGTATCAAGTAACTCTAAGTCTAGGCTAAGGAATGGGGAATATTGAAGAGCTCGGAAACAATTAGAATTTAAAGTCCTAGTTTCAGAACTCCGAAGACTCTTTTTTTTTTTTAATTTCAATTTGTAATATTCCTTTAAGAACCATTTGGTGCAATTCATAGCCTGATTCACGCCACTGGCGGCCTCTGATTTCAGTAAGAAATGCAGAAATTTATAGTGGAATGTAAAACGGGGACAGGTTTTTAGTTTTCTAAATTGAGGTTTTAAACTAGCAAACTTCTGAAGGTTTAAGAAGCCACATAGCTGAGCTACGGGAATCTGGTTTCTTTTCCGGTCAGAACAAATAAACACACAAACACATATCTAACTCACAAAGTGTTGGAAGAGATAAAGCAATGCTCTTTACAAAGGAGGAAAACAAAAACTCAGCCTTGTGGGCAACAGAAGAAAAGTCACACTGGCCAGCAGACAGCACCCTACGCTGGCAGAGGGAGAAATCTGAGTTCCAGCGGCGTCAGGGGCATTTGCACACAGCCTCCCGTTTCAAGTTGCATGTCTCCGGAGTCCCAGGGAAGGCCCCAGCCTGTCTCCCTTCTCAGAGCCCCAGGGAGTGATGAAAAGCCCCTGAACCAGCCACAGGACTCGCAGGTGAGTCGGCCCAGAGACAAGGTCAGACCTTCCAGGGCTACTTGGCACCTGGTCCCTGGAAGGACCCCCTGTGCCCACTCCTGCCCTGGCACTCACCTCATTTTCCTGCCTTGGGTGCTCCTGGCTGCCTGGTCCCCCCGGCCTGACTTGTCTGCGAGCTCGTCCCCGGTGTGGTGTCAGCGATGCCTTATCTTTGTTCTGAGGTCCCTGTGTGTCTCTGGAATTGGCTGGCATTCTCCATTCAGGTCACGCCTTCCCCTGCCTGCAACAGATCCCCTCTCCCCCTCTCTCCCTCTGCCTTTTCCTCTCTCTCTCCTCTCTCTCTTCTCTGACTTGCTCGTACACACACTCAGAGGAACCTGACAGAACAGAATCTGTCTTCTTCCTTAAAAGATCTGTTTCTCCAGGTCCCTCCTTCATCCCATACGGCTGCTTCCAGCTCCTAAGAGAGAATAACTGAGCAGCTCAAATAGGTATTTGTATCACCATGTGTGTGTGTATGTGTGTGGATATATGTGTGTATATGTGTGTGTGTGTTTGTATGTGTGTGTGTATGTGTGTGTGTGTGTGTGTGTGTGTGTGTAAAGGGTGGAGGGGGACAAAGTCTGATCTCTCTGTCTCACTTGCCAGATGGCTATAGTTTTCTGCTCGTGTTCAGGACACTGGCAAAGGACACCAATTAAACAGGATGATAACTAAGAGGGCAATTCTAACATCTACACTAGGCGAGAAAATAGAACCAAATCCCAAAGCTTGTCTGTCTGCAAACAACTACAGGCTTTCCTGTGAACAGGGCGGCTGGCCCCGTATGTGAGGGGAGCAGTCAGTCCTGCAGTTAGTTAGTTGTTCTTCGTCACTTAAAAGCAAGGCTTGTGCTGTTTACCAACTCAGAGCATTCAGAGGCCTGATACAGCCCGGGGAGGACCTACTACAGACAGAAAGCCCCGCATCCCATGGCTGTAGAGAGATCTGGGCCTGTAACGGTGGCTAGACCTGGAGTTTGTGGAGAAAAGCAGCATCAGATATAAGCCAAGCTGAATAAGAAGAAAATTCCTTTCTTCACAACAATGACCACCAGTCCTGAATAGGGAGAGAGACATCTGGGTGTAAAAAGTAGATTTTACTGAGAACCTTTTCTGTGTTAGGCACATGGCTAGGTGCAAACATCATCTCAATTACTCCCACAAACCTGTGAGGATCATACTATTATAGTCATTTTACAAATAAGAAAACTGAAGCATAGAGAGGTACACAATTTGCCTGGATTATCCAGCCCTTTATTACTCCTTACTGCTACCACGGCAAACGCAAACAGTTAACATTTACCGAGCACTGTGTGTCAGGTACTGCTCTAGTAATGTATTGATTGCTTTCGATCATCTTTACATTTTGTGTATCTGGGTAGTAATATTATCCCCATTTTCCCGATGAGGAAACTGCCCAGAGAGCATAAGTAAGTTATCCAAGATCACACAGCTAGAAAGTGATGGGGAAGAATTTGAGTTCTCACCCACAATATTGTACTGCTTCTCACTAGAATATTATAGTACATACGGCATTTCAAATACACACCACATTCACAAAGACACTCCATTTGGGGCATTTTGAAAAGAGCAATTAGACTCAGCATCAGAGTTGGCTATAATCTTCCCTTTCTATCCAAGCTGGCTGTGCACTTTGGCCCCAATTGTTAACATCTCTGATCCTGTTTTCTCATCTGGAAAATGGGGGTTGCTTTGAGACTTAAAGGAAATTATCCTTGCCATTTTTTTAGCTGTTCAGTGTGCCCAAGAGAGGGCTCCCACCCATTCTAACCAAGGTGGCAAACACATGCATTCTCCACCCTCTGATAACACTGCTTTAGCACATTTGGGGCAACAATGCCTTGCATCTTGCTGAAATTCTCCTGGTTCCATTTTCTCTCCAGTTTCTCTATTTTATCACTTTTAAAGGTCAGCTTTGCTAATCTGGGCATTATTAAGAGGCTGTGTTTGATAATGTGAGTGCAGGTATATGAGATGGGAGAATATGTGTGAACCTAAGCACCATTCTGGCTAAACAGCCTAAACATTTCTGTGTTAGGCAGGATAGAAAAAAAATCCCTTTAAAAGTCCCATTAAGAAGACTCACAGGCTCCTCAAACATCAAATAACTCTCACACAACATTTTAATGATTTAAGTGCAAATGAATCAGAAACACATGGACTACATTTCTCTTGGAATATACAAGGGTTTTAAAACCAAGGGATAAGGAACTTGGCACGAAGCATCCTGCACCATGCAGAGGGCCCTGCCCACTAAAGACATTCCCTCCATCAACACTGCAGCTGAGCTGACCCTCTCCTAATTTAGGGCACATCCAGGGAAATGCAGTCATTTGTTCTGGGCACAGAGGGGAGAGCTTGGGAGGGAAAGCCATCAGCTTCTCCTTGCAAAGTGTCATAGAGTAACTGAGCCTCCTGGAATAATTTCCTGGCCATGTTTCTTTAAGGCTGCCAGTGCTCAATGGGAGGCATTTGAAATACGTTCTGAGCCAAAGTTCTGCCAATATACAGCAGAGCTGATTTGTGCTTCCCTGGGAGTTAGCCAAGGCTCAGATGGAATCTGCATGATAACGGGAACTATGTGGCTCAGGACTGATCTGGGTGGGATTCAGAGCTGTTTCCCATCGTGTTGGGCTGCATTGGTGATACCTTCCTGACCTCTTGATAAAAACTTCCTGGGGTGTCATGAATAGATCACGGGGAGTGGGAGGAATGGAAAAGACTCAACATGAGTAGGCTAACTCATGGGACCTTGGGCAAGTCACCTACTTTCTCTGCTGGAGGAGGGGAAGGAGTGACACCAGTTTGCTCCGCTATAAAATCAGGGGAGAGGAGTCCATTGAGATCATGGAGTGAGGACTAGGAAATTGCAGTGGAGGTGGGGAGGTGAATTGCTAATGATCTGTAAAGAGAGTCAAGGAGTCCTGAGTGACCTTCTAATCTTGACACTTGTTTTATCTGTGGTCACAACAGCATTACATTACTCAGGATTCAATCATAGGTATTCAGAAAGATAATTTTTAAGAAGGTTCAACTCGTTTTTTAAAATGTTGATGAAAAGGTTAACATATGAGTATAAGGAACTAACAGTATGTCAATTAGAATCACAGAAGTGTAGAAGGACGGATGTGGGCTCAACATCTCGTTTATAGTCAGGGAAAGGGATCAGAAAGCTACTACTAAGAAAGTAAATACTACAGCACTCCTACAGCTAGAACTGGGCTTGGTTTACATGTTCTACCAAAGTATTTATTACATGCAACTCCTGAGCCCAGACTTTCTGGAATTCCATGAATGCGCTGGAAAATGTAAAATATTTGGGCAATGAGTTTTTGTTGGCAAAGTGTGAAATCCAGGCTTCCTATAGAGTATATGAGAACTGATAAATAGCCCCAAAGATTATACCTTAGAATAAAATTTTAGGATATTCAACACATTGGCTGACAGTATGCTGGAAACCCTGGCTTCAGAACCTATCGGATCATCAGAATAATATGGGAAATTAAAAAAAAAAAAGACAAAAAAACCAGTGCCTGAGCTTCATCTCAGAAGATTCAAATTCAATGACTCTCGGGTGGGGCTCCTGAATCTGTAATTTTAAAAGCTCCCATGGACGGTTTTGTCATTTTGGGTACTTACAATGGTGCGTCTTATAATTAATGGCATCTTAGATTTGATGATATAGTCTTAGTATCTGCCAGATACCTTCATATACATCATTACATGTAATATTTACATGTGTTTAAAGGTGAGGACACTGAAGTTCAGAGAGACTAAGTGTGTCAGCAAGAGGATGATGGACATCTAGAGCCCAGGACTCCTGACCCTAAATCCAGGGCTCTTTCATCTGCAGCCCCTTGATCCTGCCCGTGGACTTTGAGCATCCATGAGCCACGCTGTCATGTGACTGCAAGATTTCAGGGAAGGGATATATAATTTACATTCAAAAAATAAATTATTAAGCTCTCTTATGGGCTAAATTGCTCCGCTTCAAAATTCACATATCAAACCCGAGACAGGAACTTTAAAGAGGTCTAGGTTAAGAGGAGGTTATTAGGGTGGGCCCTAATCCAATATGACTGATATCTTTATAAGAGGAGGAGATTAAGATAGAGACAACCAGAGGAAAGACCATGTGAGGAGACAGCAAGAAGGTGGCCACCTGTGACCCAAGGAGATGAGGCCTCAGAATAATAACCTCGATCTTGAACTTCCTTAAAATACCTGCCAATACCTTGGGCTTGAACTTCTAGTCTCCTAAACTGTCAGAAAATGCACTTCTGCTGTTTAAGCTACCTAGTCTGTGGTACTTTGTTATGGCAGCCCTAGCAAACTAATACAGGCTCTCTTACAGAAGTTCTCCCAAAGCGTGAGCGCATACCACCACGGTGTCAAGTTGATTTCAAGCACTGCAGGCACAGAATTAACAAATGCTGGGTCAGTTAAGGTTCTGTTTGGTAGGTAATAAGAGAAACCTTGACTAAAGCTGAAACAGAGTTTATTTTCCTCACTTAGCAAGAAGTGAGGCAGTAGGTGGGCCTGGGGACATTTTCTTTTTTTCTGTTCTGCCATTCTTAGGAGCTAGGCTATGTGTAAGGAAGAATCCAGGGATTCTTAAGTACTTGAGATACTTGTGACATAGACCGTTTGTTATGAGCTGAATTATACCCCCACCCCAAATTCATATGTTGAAGCCTTAACTCCCACTATCTCGAAATATGACTGTATTTGAAGATAGGAGCTTTAAAAAGGTGATTAAGGGCTTCCCTGGTGGCGCAGTGGTTGGGAGTCTGCCTGCCGATGCAGGGGACACGGGTTCGTGTCCCAGCCCGGGAAGATCCCACATGCCGCGGAGCGGCTAGGCCTGTGAGCCATGGCCGCCGAGCCTGCACGTCCGGAGCCTGTGCTTCGCAACGGGAGAGGCCACAACAGTGAGAGGCCCGTGTACTGCAAAAAAATAAAAAAAGGTGATTAAGTTAAAATGAGGCTGTTAGAATGGGCCTAATCTAATTATAAAAAGAGGAGATTAGGATACAGACAACACAGAAAGCAGGGAGACCACGTGGGGATACAGTAAGAAGGTGGCCATCTGCAAGCCCAGGAGAGGGGTCTCAAAAGAAACCACCTAGACTTCTAGCCTCCAGAACTGTGAGAAAACAAATTTCTACTACTTGAGTAATCCAGTCTGTGGTATTTTGTTATGGCAGCCCTAGGAAGCTAATAGAGCATCCACAACTCCCTTACCTTTGCTCACCTAAATCCATTTGATACCAATTATTGTTGCTCTTCACTCATATTAGGTCTCCCCTCCCACAGAAGTTCCTCAGATGCTAAGACTACATGGCCCAAGCAGATTCAGCCATAGGACAGGATTAATTAGGCCTTAAGAAGCAAATGGACAGCTGAGGTTAGACCATGTGAAAGGCAGGATTCAGATCAGGGGAGTCAGTGTTATCACTTCTCTAACTCCCTAATGCTGTTTCAGTGACCATGACTTTTCCATCCTCCTTCCAAACTCCCTTGCTCTTCTACCATTCTGGCACACCCTACTCATCTCTATTACTGTCACCTTCCAATCTCTTGGTCCCATCCTCTGTTCCTTTCATTAGGAACTTAGGCATGTGGCACCATGCTTACCTCTCCTTCCCAATTCCTCCTGACATCCTGACACTGGACCCTCATTGCTTGATCTCCTCACTTCAACGATGACTTCTTCCATTTCATTGTAACCATCTACTCTACTTAAAGCCACATCCACCTCTGAAATCTTAAACTTGTAACACCCCATTCTCTGACCACCATCTCTTACCTTTCTAAGTCTTTGACTCCTTCAATAACCCTAGACTTCAACCTCATCAAGACATCCAGTCCTCTGACACCACTCCATTTCCAGTCTATCAGATCCTCTTGACTTTATATCTTTTCTGAATCCCACAACCAATCACCAGCACTCCTGTGTGGATCCTTCTTTCTCTACCAGTTTTTTTTTTTTTTTTCCTTTTTATTATTTATTTATTTTGGCTGCACCGAGTCGTAGTTGTGGCACGCATGTGGGATCTAGTTCCCGGACCAGGGATTGAACCCGGGCTCCCTGCCTTGGGAGCGCAGAGTCTTACCCACTGGACCACCAGGGAAGTCCCTCTACCAGTTTCTTGACTCTCTTCTTACTTCAGAGGAATGATTCCTCATCTTTCTGGTGAATCACTGAGAATCTAATGAAAGCTAGATTCTCTGTCTGGAATACCCCCAATAAAGCCACGTAATTTACTCCCTCACTTCTTCAATTCTTTCTAAAAATGTCACCTTTTCAGTGAGGTCTTTCCCGGCCAATCTATTCTATTATTTCTATTTCCACCCAGCTTTGCTCTCCCCCTATCCTGTTTTATTTGTCTTAATGGCAGTAATCATCAGCTAAGATGGTATTTATTTTAAGTTTTTATTGGTTTGTTGCTTGCTCCCCACCCCATTAGAATAACACAATCTCCAAGTGGACAAGTATTTTTATATTTTTTGTTTACTGCTCTATTCCCAGTATCAACAATAATGCCTTTGACTTGCACAAAGTAGGACCTTAATAAACATTTGTGGAATGAGCCATCTTCCAAGAAACATTTAAATAGGCACACATTCTTGAATTTTGGCGTATAATTTCAGGGACTTGATGGCTCTTCTGAAGCCATGAAGTTCAGAAGCTCAATTTTTTTTTTTTTCACCCGTGTCCCCTGCATCGGCAGGTGGACTCTCAACCATTGCGCCACCAGGGAAGCCCCAGAAGCTCAATTTTAACCATTCTTCCTGAATATTTCTCATACATCCCACCACTGCAGTTTTAAATACCGTTACATATTGATCACTAGCAAATCTATTTCTTTAGTCTAAATGTCTCCCCATAGTTCCTCACCCTCAAATCAAATGTCTATTCTCGCCTCCATCTGAAAGTTCCACCGGGCCGAGGTCATTATTTTTCTATTCCTGACTTGCCCATTCTCTCATACCAACGATGTCTATGAACTACCATCAACTCAGAAATTCAAGCCAGATATTTGAGTGTCATCCCTGATTTATATTTTCCTTTTCTCCTCATATGCCATCAATCAATAACTCCTATTGTTTACATATAAGTATCTTTCAAATCCATCATTATGCATAACTTCAATTCCCCACTACCGCTGCATTAGTGACGGGATTCATTAGTTCTCACTGGATTATTTCAACAACTTCTCATTTGTTTCTTTGCCCTTAGTACCAATCTTATAAATATACAAGTCTCATTAATTGTCTCCCTTTGTCAAACCTTTCAGATCACTCCTTTGCTTACAGAATAAAATAAAAATACCTTAGAAGAGCATTTGAACTCTGAAGTTTAATGTTGACATGAGGTGCAGCGAAACTGAAGTAGCCTGCAGTGCTGAGCCAACATGTGGAGGACAGCTGCCCTGGAGAATGGCTTGGACCCACAGCAGACTTTGCATAAGTGAGAAAGAAACTGCTGTGCAAAGCCACTGAGCTTTTAGTATTATTTGTTACTGCAGATAATTTAGCCTATTCTGACTGACACAATACTCTTATATGGGATAGCTCTTTCACCTCTATATTCTCTCCTACAACCAGCACACTTACATATACAGACTTTTATGTCTAGAACTGGTACCAAACTAGTTGCATATTCCAGATTTTATCATGATCTCTCATGTCTGTATGTACTGATATACTTGGTTCTCTTGGTCTTTAATGCTATTTTCTTCCTCATTTGTCTGTAGAATTTCCTCTTATCTATCATATGAAATCTTGCTTAAACGTCAGCTTCTCTGGAAAATCTTCCCCAATCACTCAACACAGAAGTAAACACTACCTTTGTTCCTTACACTTAAACTTTAAATTATAGTTTAAATTACATGTGTCAAATTATACAGCAAATTTTTGTCTACTTGTGTCATCCTTTCATCACAATAATTTGAGGGCCTGAACAATATCCTTTGTACCTTTGGCTCAGTAAATGTTTACTGAATACATAGATGTCTAAATAAATTTTTAAAAAGGCTTCAAGACATTGGGCTTCCCTGGTGGCGCAGTGGTTGAGAGTCCACCTGCCGATGCAGGGGACACGGGTTCGTGCCCCGGTCTGGGAAGATCCCACATGCCGCGGAGTGGCTGGGCCCGTGAGTCGTGGCCGCTGAGCCTGCGCATCCAGAGCCTGTGCTCCGCAACGGGAGAGGCCACAGCAGTGAGAGGCCCGTGTACCGAAAAAAAAAAAAAAAAAAGGCATCAAGACAGGTAAACACACAACTAAGTCTATAATTATAAATTGTGATGAATGCCATGTTGAAAGAGAGCAGAGTTCTATGAGAGAGGCTAATAGAAGGGCTTAATTTACACAGAGTGGTTAGCAAAGTCATGGTGAAGTGGTATCTCAGCTGAATAGGATGAGTACAAGTTCTCTAGTGAAGAGCTGGTGATTTCACAGTGATGGACTTTGCTACCTGGACTTCCACACATGTGGAAATTCCCCATTTTTATAACCCAGTTCATAGAAATAATAAAGATATAGAAATGAGATTAATAAATGAACAGCTGCACTCAGAATCAAGAAAAGGTATTTCCTGTGGGAAAGTCCGCAAAAGGAGGGTGGTAGATGAGAAGCTATGGCAGTGAGTTGCCCACAGTGGGAACCCATCCTGACCATGTGGGAAGTCTTCACAGTCCCACTGGAAAGCTGGGGGCTGACAGGGCTGTATGTGAAGTCACTGGGGAAGGAGTGAGAATCACCACCACAGAAAAATTGCCAAATAAGGATCAACAAATATTTTTCAAAGCCTGCATATGGAAAAGGGGTAATAAACTCAGTAAGAAAAGGATTTCATGGAAGGAAATAGAGTTAATAGAACCATAAGAATAGGCTTTTAAAATAAGCTGTTTCCATAAAGCTAAAGGAGGGGATATCATCTGTGATACAAGAAGAGGAGAAAGATTTGAAACAAGAACAGGTTGAAATGCAAAAAGAAGCAACTGGATAATTAACGAAATTAAAATAACAATTTTACACTTATTAAATATAATTTATTAAATATATTTATTGAAATTAAAAATAAAATGCAATTGTAAGTATAAACAGCTGAATGGTCACAAATGAAGAATTAATTAACGATTTGGAAAATCAAGCTGAGGAATTCTCCCAGATAAAGAGATCAGAAATATGAAAAAAATAAAGGGGGTATGGATTCAGAAGGTCCTACATATGTCTAATAGAATTTTCATTAAAAATGGAATAAAGAGGGCTTCCCTGGTGGAGCAGTGGTTGAGAGTTCACCTGCCGATGCAGGGGACATGGGTTCGTGTCCCGGTCCAGGAAGATCCCACATGCCACGGAGCGGCTGGGCCTATGAGCCATGGCTGCTGGGCCTGCGCGTCTGGAGCCTGTACTCCGCAACAGGAGAGGCCACAACAGTGAGAGGCCCGCGTACCACCAAAAAAAAAAAAAAAAAAGGAATAAAGAGGGGGAACAGGAAGTAATCGTTGAAGAAATATTGGCCTCAGTTTTCTAAGAATTGAGAAAAGACAAGAATTCTCAGACTGAAAAGACCTACCAAGGCCCAAGTGAGATACTTACATAAAGTTAGATCTAGATTCCTTGCAGCAAAATTTCACTGTAGTAAGGATAAAATTAAAATCTTAAAAATTACCAAAGAGAAAGAATGAAATTAGATTATCATTCAGACATTCTCACCAGCCACCTGGAAACAAAAGGGAAATAGAGAATACCCACATGTACAAAAGGAAAATACTTTTAAACCTATCATTCTATACTAGCTGAAGGATTATGTAAATGAAGCTGAAATAAAGACATTTTCAGACTCTAAAAAGCCTACCATTCGCAGGCCCTTTCAGAAAGAGTTACTGGATGATGTTGGAGCTGGTTAGTGTTGCTGAAATTGTAGAGAAATAACCACACTTGTACCATACATGTGGGAATATAAAGTGGCCTGGCTACTTAAAGTACAATCTGGGGGTATTAATAAAATAAAAATTTGCATATCCTACAAACCAACAATCTTACCTCAAGATATCTGTCCTAGGGAAACATTCATTTGCAAACATGTTTATTGTAGCAAAAGTTGTCAAGGTGAAAAATGGGCATCAGTAAAGTAATGGCTAAATATAATATGGACATACTATGAAACACAGAGCACCAGTTAGAATGGATGAGAAAGATCTTTATGCATCAACCTGGATTTATCTCCAAGATTTACTATTAAGTGAAAAGGGCAGGCTGAAGAATGACACGTGCATTAGGATACCATTTATTTAATGAAAAAGCAATAGGCTCAACCAGCAATACATATTTTGCACATACCATAGATATTTTGCATGTATTTTCCATATATCACTGAAAAAAGCATGGAAGGAAATATACCAAACACAACTAGTTACTTGTATGGAGGATGTGGTGAGAGGCTTTATTCATATTTGTAATAAGCAAAACCTTTAGTGTCTGGTCAGAGCTGTTTAGGCAGGGGATTTTAAGGATAAAAGAGGACTCTGGGAAATGCAAATCAAAACTGCAATGAGATATCTCACCCCTGTCAGAATGGCCATCATCAAACAATCTACAAACAATAAATGCTGGAGAGGGTGTGGAGAAAAGGGAACCTTCTTGCACTGTTGGTCGGAATGTAAACTGATTCAGCCACTATGGAGAACAGTATGGAGGTTTCTTTAAAAACTAAAAATGGAACTACCAGGGCTTCCCTGGTGGCGCAGTGGTTGGGAGTCCGCCTGCCGATGCAGGGGACGCGGGTTCGTGCCCCGGTCCGGGAAGATCCCACATGCCGCGGAGCGGCTGGACCCGTGAGCCATGGCCGCTGAGCCTGCGCGTCCGGAGCCTGTGCTCCGCAACAGGAGAGGCCACAACAGTGAGAGGCCCGCGTACCGCAAAAAAAAAAAAAAAAATGGAACTACCATACGACCCAGCAATCCCACTACTGGGCATATACCCTGAGAAGCCATAATTCAAAAAGAGTCATGTACCAGAATATTCATTGCAGCTCTACTTACAATAGCCAAGACATGGAAGCAACCTAAGTGTCCATCGACAGATGAATGGATAAAGAAGATGTGGCACATATATACAATGGAATATTACTCAGCCATAAAAAGAAATGAAATTGAGTTATTTGTAGTGAGGTGGATGGACCTAGAGTCTGTCATGCAGAGTGAAGTAAGTCAGAAAGAGGAAAACAAATACCATATGCTAACACATATATATGGAATCTAAAAAAAAAAAAGGTCATGAAGAACCTAGGGGCAGGACAGGAATAAAGACGCAGACCTACTAGAGAATAGACTTGAGGACACAGGGAGGGGGAAGGGTAAGCTGGGACAAAGTGAGAGAGTGGCATGGACATATATACACTACCAAATGTAAAACCGATAGCTAGTGGGAAGCAGCCACAGAGCACAGGGAGATCAGCTTGGTGCTTTGTGACCACCTAGAGGGGTGGGATAGGGAGGGTGGGAGGGAGGGAGATGCAAGAGGGAAGAGATATGGGGATATATGTATATGTATAGCTGATTCACTTTGTTATAAAGCAGAAACTAACACACACACAAAATAAATAAATAAATAAATAAATAAAAATAAGACCGGGGAGAGAAATAAAAAAAAAAAAAAAAAAGGAGGACTCTGGGTATTGTGAGGAAAATGGATTTGGAGGATAGGAGGCAGGGAAACCAGTTTGGAGGCTGTTGCAGTAGTTAGGACCATTAGGCACAGTAGGCACACCGCCTGGGGCCATGAAAATGTTTTAATTTTAATTCTTTTAAAATCAGAATGAAAACTAAGATAATAATGAATATATAATAAAGAATCCATTTACTTTTATAGCAATGAAGCACTAAAATACAATTTCTATTTATTTATTTATTTTATGAATAAAGCCCAGATTAGGAGAGAGAATGCTTGGATGGATCAGAGTGGTAGCAAGTGAACATGGAGCCAAGAGGATAAAGACAAAATATATTTTGTAAGAAGAAAAGCCTGAACCTGGCCATAAATTGAGAGTGAGGAATTGAGGGAGAGAAAGACAGCAAAGATAACTCCCAGAATTCTGACTTAAGACGGTGTTGGTGCCATTTACTGAGATGGGGAAGAGAGGTGGAAGGTGAGCAGGGGTCAGGGTGTAAGGAGACTTGCATGCCGGACTAGATGTGGAAAATCTACTAGACAGGCCAGGGATTCTCAACTCTGGATGGATGACAGAGTCACATGGGAGCTTGAAAAATTCAAATTTTTGCAACAACCCCCAGACCAGATCCCACCCAGAGTCTTGAAAGGGTTGAGGAACGCTGAATTTTTAGGCCACAGGGAGACAGAAAAGATTTTTAAACAGAGAATGACATGATCAGATAGCGTTTTTAAACAAATTCATATTTGAAAGCAGTATGGGAGCTGGAAACGAGTTGGCAAGAGATTGGAGGATAACCAGGAGCTACAATACCCAATGAACCCAGGCCCCCTGATTCTCAGGTCACTCCCAGGCTCAGAAAAGTTTAATGGAACCAAAGAAGTTTGGAAGAAAGCTGAAAAGACCTCCCAGCCACACCCAGTACAGAGCACAGATTGACTGAAGGCCAGGGACATTTGAAGCACGTGGGCCTTGGGGCCATCAACATTCTCTCTGGCCAAACCACAGTGCTAAGTTAAATGTTCAGTTGTCACAGGACAACAAACCTGAACCACAATTGCTTTTTAAAAACAGGATTTTAAAACCTGAAATACTTCACAAAAAAAGCATGTCAGGAAAGCTGGCTATCTTTGGTTGGGACAATTGCTTTAAAATGCGGGCCTCAAAATATTTTCAGCCCCCCAACGAAGGGGCTGAAGAGGGAAGGGGAACAGAGGTCTATGGACCTTCTGTCTTTACCCATATCTGACTGTGAATAAGGGTGACTCTTCTGGAGACATGCCAGCAGACCCTGATAGTTGAGCAGGAGATCATGATACTCAACGCTTACACTCATCAGGACAGTGAGGGCTTTTGGGTAAGCTATGGCAACTCTTTGGGCCTGAGTTATTTTGTTTTGTTTTCCCCATAAGATGGGAGAAATGATAGCACTTTTTTTTACATATTGTTTCAAGGACACAGTTGTTCTTAAAGCCTTTTGAATGAGTAACACCTTTGAGAATCTAATGAAAGTTTATCTTCTCTGGAGTAAAGTATAAAATATACATGTATCTGGGTATTTATAGGACTGGTAATTAATCCTTGGTAATGTTATAAATCACCTGCAAAGCTCCTGGCCCTTTGTGGAGACTCAACTGATAGTAATTATTATTAATATAATTAGACAGTAAGGGTAGGAGGATCATGAAATGTATATGTAGAAAGTGGCCTTCAGGATGGGACTAAAAAGATGAGCAGGACTTCAATAGGCTGAAGGAAGAACAAGAGCTACAGTAATGGCAAAAAGTGAAGTGAGAATCAGTGATGGAGGGATTATGCCTAATGAGTAATAATACTGACCATTTGCTGAGCCCTAGCTATGTGCCAGACGTTACATGCATGATCTCAGTCAGTCTTCACAAGTGAGGTACTGTTAGCCCCACTTTAGAGATAAGGAAACTGAGAATTAGGGGGATCAAGAGGGAGGCAAGAGTAGAGGCAGGATCTTACCTTAAAAGTCTCTATTTCTGTTCTTTATGCAATTCTCTTTAATTTTGTGTATGTTCGAAAATTTCCATGATAATACATTTAAAAAGTCTCCCACTCCCTACAATTTTTATACCACAGGATGGCTTAATGGGAAGCCATTAATGGGAAGTAATTTCTTCTAATTATTGAGTTATCTATATATGAGTCCATTATATATACAAGTCCATTATCAGATGCATGATTTGCAAATATTTTCCCCTAGTCCATGGTTTGTCTTTTCATTATCTTAATGTTTTTTGCAGAGGAAAAGTTTTTAATTTTGATGAAGTACAATTTATCAATGTTTTCTTCTATATATCATGCTTTTGGTATTGTATCAAAGAAATCTTTTCTTAACCCAAGTGTCCACCATAATAAAATACCATATTCTGGGCGGTTTAAACAACAGACATTTATTTTTCACAGTTTTGCAGGCTGGGAAGTCCAAGAGCAAGGAGCCAGCAGATTTGGTTTCTGGTGAGAGCCCTTTTCCTGGTTTGTAGACTGCCTTTATGTTGTGTCCTCACATGGGAAAAGAGAGGGCATCTCTTCTTATAAAGACACAAATCTAATCATTGGTCCCACCCTCATGATCTCGTCTAAGCTTAATTACTTCCCAAAGGCTCCACCTCCAAATACTATCACATTGGGGGGTAGGGCTTCAACATATGAATTTTGGGGGATACAAACGTTCAGTCCATAACACCAAGGTCACAATACTTTTTCCTGTATTTTCTTCTAGAATTTTTAGGTTTAGATTTACATTAGGTCTATGATCCTATGATTTACATTTAGGTCTATGATCCATATGGAGCTGATTTTCACATATGGCACAAGATATGAATTGAAGTTCATTTTTTTACATATAGATATCCAATTGTTCCAGCATCACTTGTTAAAAGGACTATCCTTTCCCCACTGATTTGCCTTTACATCTTTCTCAGTTGTCCTTATAAGTGTGGATTTATATCTGTTTTCTCAATCTGTTCCATTCATCTATTTGTTGATCTTTATGCCAATACTGCATTGTCTTAATTACAGTAGCTTTAGAAAAATTTTGAAATATGTAGTGTTAGTTCTCCAACATTGTTCTTTTTCAAAGTTGTTTTAGTAAGAGTTCGTCAATTTCTACCAGAAAGCCTGCTATGATTCTGATTGGGATTATGTTGAATCTATACATCAGTTTGGAGGAGAACTGACATCTGAAGAATATTGAGTGTTCATATTAAATGAACACAGTATATCCCTTCATTTATGCGTCTTTAAAAATTTCTCTCAATAATGATTTGTTGTTTTCAGCAAATAGTTCTTGTCTACCTATTGTCATATTTATCTCTAAGTCTTTCATAAATTTTGATTTCATTGTATCTGACATTTTTATTATGATTTCTGATTGCTTAGTGCTAATATATAGAAATACAATTGATTTTGTAAATTGGTTTTGTCTCCTGCAACCTTGCTGAATTCATATTTTATTTTAATAGCTTTTTTTAAGATCTCATCAGATTTTCTGCATAGATGATCATATCATCAAAAGAATAAAGACAGTTTTACTTCTTCCTTTCTTTTCTTTTCCTTCTTTTGTTGCACTGACTAGAACCAAAAGTACAATATGGCATAGAAGTGGAGAGTGTGAACATAAATGTTTTATTCTTGATCTTATGGAGAAAGCATTCAGTCTTTCAACATTTAGTTGTTAACTGTGGTTTTTTGTAGTTGTTCTTTATCAGACTGAGGAAGTTCCCCTCTATTCCTAGTTTGCTGAGAATTTGTACCAGGAATAGCTGTTGGATTTTATCAATTGTTTTTTCTGCCTTTATTTGTTAATTTTTTTGGCCACGAGGCATGGCTTGTGGGATCTTAGTTGCTGACCAGGGATAGAGCCCCAGGCCCGGGAAATGGAAGCATGGAGTCCTAACCACTGGGCATCCAGGGAATTCCCTTTTCTGCCTTTATTGACATGATCATATGATTTTTCATTTTTCATTTGTTAATATTTAAAATGTCAATGTTAAAATTTTACCATATTAAAAATAAGGTAAATTACATTGGTTTATTTTCTTGACTTTTCCAGAAAGTTAATCTTGCATTAACTCCACTTGGTCATGATATATTATCCTTTTTGTATATTGTTGAATTTAATTTGATAAAATTTTGTTAATAATTATTTTATATATGGTTTTGAGGGACACTGGTATGAAGTTTTCTTATAACATTTTTATCTGATTTTGGTATCAGGAAAACACTGGCCTCATAGAATGAGCTGAGAAGTATTTCCTTCTCTTCAATTTTCTAGAAGAGTTTATGTAGAATTGGTATTATTTCTTTCTTGTTTCTTAATACAGTGAAGTTATGTAGGCCTGAGTTTCCCCCCTCCCTCTCCTCTGTGGGAAGATTTTTAACTACAAATTCAATTTCTTTAATAGATAAAAGGCTATACAAGTTATCTGTTTCATCTTGAGTAAACTTTTGTGTTTTTCAAGGAATTTGTCCATTTTATCTATGTTGTCAACTTTGTGGATATAACATTGTTCATCGTAGTATTCCTTTATTGTACTTTTAGTATTTGTAAAATCTTTAGTAATGTTACTTCCTTTATTCCAGAATTTGGTATTTGTGTCTTCTCTCTTTTTGTGCTGACCAGTTTACATAGAAGTTTGTCAACTTTACTACCTCCTCAAAGAGGCTGCCCTTGATTTCATTGATTTTTTTCCAACATATCTTTGTTGGGTATTTTGTGGATTTATTCCCAAACCTTTAGTATTTCCTTTCTTCTGTTTACTTTGAGTTTAATTTTGGTTTGATCTTTAGTGCTATAAATTTCCCCATAAGTTCTGCTTCAGCAGCATCCCACACATATCTATATGCTGTGTTTTTTGTTTTTTGTTTTTTTTGCGGTACGCAGGCCTCTCACTGTCGTGGCCTCTCCCGTTGCGGAGCACAGGCTCCGGACTCGCAGGCTCAGCAGCCATGGCTCACGGGCCCAGCCACTCCGCGGCATGTGGGATCTTCCCAGACCGGGGCACGAACCCGTGTCCCCTGCACTGGCAGGCGGACTCTCAACCACTGCACCACCAGGGAAGCCCATATATGCTGTGTTTTTGTTTTTACTCATTTAACTTTTTATTTTTTGACTTCTGGTTATTTAAAAATGTGCTATTTGGTTTCCAAATATTTGGTAATTTTCCAGAAATTATTCTGTTATTGATTTCAAATTTAATTCCATTTTGGTCAGAGGACCTACTTTGTATGACTTGAATCATTTTAAATTTACTGAGCTTTGTTATAAAGCAGAAACTAACACACCATTGTAAAGCAATTATACCCCAATAAAGATGTTAAAAAAAATTTTTACTGAGATTGGTTTTAGCCCTGAAATATGATCTATCTCGGTAAATATTTCACATGCACTTAAAAGGCAGGTATATTCTGCTGTGGTTGGAAGGAGTTGTGTTTAAATGACAGGTTGGCTGATCATGTTATTTAAGTGGTCAGTATAGTTACTGATTTTCTTTCTGCCTGTTCTATCAACTATTTAGGGAGGAATGTTAAAATCTCTAACTATATTGTCAAATTTTCTACTTCTCATTGCAGTTCTGTCAGGTTTTGTTTCATGTATTTTGGAGTTCTGTAATTAGATGCGTAAACTTAAGATTGTTATATCCTCTTTGTGAATTAATTCTTTTGTTTACCATTATGATCTTCTTTATCCCTGGTAATATTCTTTGTTCTGAAATCTACTTGTCTGACATTAATATAGCCACTCCAACTTTCCTTTAATTAATGTTAGCATGGTATATCTTTTCCTACCTTTTTCCTTTTAATCTATTTCTATCTTTATATTTAAAATGCATTTCTTGTATGAAGCATATAGTTGGGTCTTGCTTCTTTATTTAATCTGAAAACCTCTGCCTTTCAATTTTGTCCAATTTAGACCATTTACATTTAATGTGATTATTATTTGGTTGAGTTTGAGTTTATCACACAGCTCTTTGTATCCTATTTGTCCCATCTGTTCTTTGTTTTCTTTGGTTTTTTTTCCCTTTCAGATTAATTTAGACTAGAATTAGTATATTTGTTTTTATTTCATTTTATCTACTTTGTTGGCTTATTAGCTATAATTCTTTGTTTTGTTATTTTACTGTTGCTTGGGGTTTTAACTTATTACAGTCTACTTTCGAATGACATTATACAACTTAATGTGTATTATAAGAACCTTAAATAATGTACTTCCACTTTCCCCTTCATGTCACTATATGATTGCCGTCATTAATTTTCCTTATACATGTGTCTTGAGCCCCTTGGTACATTGGTATTATTTTATTTAAACAGATAATTATCTGTAAAATAGATTTAAATAATTTTTAAAATCTTCTGTATTTACCCAGGTAGTTGCCATTTCTGGCGCTCTCATCTCTTTGTGTATATTCATATTTCCATTTGGTATTATTTTCCTTCTGCCTGAAGGAGTTCCTTTAATATTTCTTTTAGTGTGGGTCTGCTGGTGATGAATTCTTTAAAACTACATATCTGGAAAAGTCTTCACCTTGCCTTTATTTAAAAAAAATATTCTCATGGAAGCAGAAGGGTCTATATTATTTTGAGTGTGAAGAAAGGCATAATTAAGATGACAGTTCACATATATCAAGCACTTAGTTTATGCCAGCAACCTTCTGAGTTAAGCATTATTATTATTTGCATTATACAGACCTGGAGACTGAGGATCAGAAAAATTTAAGTTTTCCAATGTCATACACCCAACAAGTGACAAATGACATTCATATTTCTCTAGAGTCTCTAATGTTAACCACAACATTCTGCTGTCTATCAAGAAAATAGAGGACATATAAGTACACATTCCAGGAAATGCCTCATACTTATATTCTGGGAAAAAAAATTAAGTCACTTGAAAGTCATTCCAGACTCTTTCTGGGACAATGGTCTTAACAAGAAACTCCTGGAGCCCTGTGAAACCATACAACTCCTCAGAGACCTGCTTATAGAGAATATAAGCAGCAAAGCTCCACAACACAGCTGGTTGGTCAAGGCCACCCAAAGTCATTCCCAGAGCCTGAGAAATGGCTCTGTAAAATTAGCAGCTGGGGGTTGGCGTGGGTGTTGGTTCTAAGGGAGCATTTCCCAGTGGATGGCTATACACACTCATATGAAAAGAGGGCTGCATTGATAGTGCTGGGTCGGGTGTCATGCTCTTTTCTCAAATGTTCTGTGGAAGTAGCATGGACAAAACAAAGAGCACTGGGTCTGCACCCATGCTACCTGGATGTATGGATTTAGCATTAAGAACTTGAGCGTCCTATGTTACTTGCCTGGGCCCGTTTCCTCATCTGTAACAAGAGGACATGAGTGGTCATTCAGCCTACCATTTGGTGCTGTAAAAATGAGAAGGATTATTATTTTTGTTCTTATTTTTATGAATGTTTCAGGATTCTGCACAGGGATACAATGAAAATGTTTTATATCACACAACTGAAAAATGAAATATACCAAAAAAGCTGCACCAAGTTAGAATTTGGAACAGAAATTATTTATAAAATAGGCAATGCTACTGGGCATGTTTTGGTCTTCAATTAAATTCTTTTTAAACTCTGGCTCCACAGTGTAATGGTTTTGGAATTAGTAATAATAAAACATTAGTTACACTGGTGAGTAATGGTTTTATTTAAACAGGATGAAATGTTAACTCAGTGGTGCCCAGAACCAAATGTAAGACCTCTAAGTGGCTATCCCGTGAATGTCAGAGGCCAGGGTCATTGCTATTAACCTTTCGGTGGGGGGCTGAGATACACACAGCCCAGCTACCTGCATTTCACCTCATCATTTCACCTCGATGTTTTATCTGTGCCTCAAAATTCTTTTGGGAGCACTCAATATTGACTTTTTTTTACTGTTAGAGACACTGGGGCTCAGAAAGATTGACTTGGTCAAAGTCTCACCGCCTGTAGGGGGTGCAGAGCCGAAGAGGTCATGACAGTGCAGAGAGCACAGTTTGACTGTGACATGACAGGCGTCGGCTGGGGTGGGTACCTGCATAACTGAGGAACAGTTACTATGTGAGAACGGGGATAATACCTACTTCGTGGAGACTAAAATGTGCTACTCAGGCCCTGGCACTTACTTAAATACTTAATAAAAGTTGGCTGTTCTTCTCCTTCTTCATCTCCCACCTCACTTTCCATTAGAGCACACAGGCGTCTTGACAAATACAGCCACAGGCAAGCTTCTACTTACGCAGTCCCCCAACCACCAGGAACACGCCCCCAACAAACCTGTCTGAAATGGACTCCATTCCACTCCCCTTCCAGCTTGTGAGTCCTGGGCTTTGGAGATGTTCCCGCACTGCTCCCTTTCCCTCCCTTTGCCTTGGCAGCACTTCAGCTTGGGCCTGTCCTCACCTGGCTCTGGAGACTTCCCAGGGGTGGGAGGGAGGGGTGCAGGGGTGGGGGCAGTGCTTCATTTCAGGTGGGAAGGGAGAAAAAAGAAGAAAAGCTGGTGAAACCCCTCTCCTGGGGGTGGGGGGTGGCCCCTGCCCTGATCTCCTATCAGACCCTGTCCCATCTGTCAGGTCTGCATCTCCTTCTCCTCCTTGGCTTCAGGCCCTAGGGCCAAGCTCCCTGGCAAGTCTGCTTTTCCTCTGGAACATGGGGCCTCTAGCTCTCCTCTGGGTTTGCAGGGAACCCCTGCTAGCAGCAGTATCTCCTGAGAACTTGCTGGAGACCCACATTCTCTGAACTCTGGCACCAGGCCTACTGAACGGGAACTCCAGGGGCAGGCCCCAGCAATCTGCGTTTTAAGAAGCTCCCCAGGTAATTCTGATGCACCCAAAGTGTGAAAACCACTGTTCTAGGGAAACAACGCAAAAGGAAGCTGAGGACCTGAGTATTCAGCTCTGCTTCTTGACAAGCACAGTGAGAGCCCCCCAAGTTGTGGTTAAAGGCTATGTGTTAGTTCCAGGCACAGATGGTGGGGACGGGGAGGGAGATGAGGAGGGGAGGGGGAGGGGGAGAAGGAAGGAGTGGGGAGGAGGATGGGGGTGGGTACAGGGAGATGGCTGGACAGAGGAATGCAGACGGAGTGGGGAGTGGGAGATGGAGAGGGAGGGGTTTGTGGAGGTGGATGGGGGAAGGGGGAGGAGCTCAGAGACTGAGCTCTGTTCTGTGGGAAAGGAAGGGGCAAGGGGTAGGAATCCTACACTTACTGAGTACTTCCTACTAAGCAGGTACCTGGCATCCACTGTTTCCTTTCACTTTTAATTTAAATTTTTTTTAAAAAAGTAAATGTTATTTATCCCTGCATTACGGATGGAGACTCTGAGAGGTTGGGCTGGGAAAGGGTAAAGAGAATAGGGTGAGAGTGATACCAATACAGGACCATAAATGTACGACCATAGATAGGATAGGACATTATCGTCTTGTGGAACACCTGCACTGTACAGATGGGGAAACTGAGGGCCAGGGAGGAGAAAGGACTTGCCCAGGATCACACAGAAAGTCAGTGTCTACTAATTCCTAACCTCGTGCTCTGTCCCCAACCCTTTAAAATGCAAGAAAATCAAAAGCATTTTCTTGCATTTTGAAACTTGTTTTCAAACTTTTTATTTTGAATTAATTTCAGATTTACAGAAAAGTTGGAAAAAAGTATAGATATCCTTAAGTCCCTCACTGCTTTTCCCCTAAAGGTAACATCTTACATAAGTGTAGTATAGTAATCAAAAAGTTTTGGGGAAGTTAATTACACTTTTTACTTTGAAGTAATTGTAGATTTACATTCAGTTATAGGAAATAATACAGAGCATCCTGTGCATCCTTTCTGGAGTTTCCCCCAATGGAAACATTTTGTCCAGAACTTTTATGCTTGTGTGTTTTTGTTTTACTCTTCAGATTCATCCTCCTCACTCAGAAGAAAGTTCTCAGATCTCTTCTGAAGAGACAGAAAAGACAGGATATAAAAATAAAAATGGAAAGGGTTTTCTCAGCAGGAAGGATGGGCATCTGCTTTTCCTGGACCCACTATTTCTTCTCCAGGGACCGCCCAGGCCTTCCAACAAAAACCTCTGGGTCTAAGATAACTGCGCGGGCAGCAGGGGAGCATTGGCAGTGTTCCAAGAACTTAAAACCTCGTGAAACCTTGCACTTGGGAGGAATCTTGAAAATCAGCCACCCAATTCTTCATTTGATGCTTGAGTCTCTATCAACCTCTGCTGGGAACTCAGCCCTATTCAAAAGCTTTGATAACTTGGAGTGCTAGAAAGTCCTTTCACTGGACTTGGGAGCAGGACTGTGATTTCTTGTTCGCTGTGATATTCCTACTCCCCCCACCCGCCCCCCACAACAGTGTTCAATAAATACTAGTTGAATGTATGGATGAATGAATGAACTAATGAGCAGATCTTCTGCCCAGTGTGTGTGGTAGAAGCACAATCTTTCTGTGAGGAAGGGCGTCAGGGTCTGCCTGGGATGCTGTCAGCGTGACTCAGCACAGCCTGTGCCTTGCTGAGGGCAGATGCCCTTGGAACTTGAGGTGGATAGGAGAGTTCCCGGCTAAGAGGCCCCTGGGGTGGGGAGACGAGTCTTTCCAGTGTTCCGAGTGCCAGGGCCAGGTAGCAGCCTTACTCCATGGCCATGACTTATTACATTCCCGGGCAAATCGAAATACAATCCATATGTTCTGGGGTTATTTACACGATTCTCATCAAGATGCCGCCGTTGCGTAAGAGCCATTTGACATCGATGGCACGGCTTTCTTTTTTCCATTCTGAGAAGAGTCCCTGAAGAAAAGCCAATTCCACTGTCCCTGGAAAGGGAGGGGCAGGAGCACAGGGAACAGTCATCTGGGGCAGCCCTGCTGGCAACGCAGTGCCTGGGGAGACTGTTTTCAGTGAGTCTCATAGGGGAGGCTGAGGAAAGAGGGAGACTCCTGCCAAGCTGCATGCCCACGAGGGCTCTGCCAGCTGCTGCCAGCACGACTTCAGTGGAGGGCGGGGTGGAAATGGCTTAAGGAGTTGCCAAAGAACAGGGAGGAAGAGCTGGTGCATTGGGAAGATGGGGGCTTCCAGGAAGGACACCTTGGTTGCATTCTGGTGTAACTTTGGGTACATTACTTCCTTCCCACCGCCCCTGGGCCTCAGTTTCCCCTTCTGTGAAGTGTGAGGCTGCACTCATGCTCCACCATCCTTATGCATCCCGATAAGACTATTCTAGGGTCCCTTTTTTATATCTTCTTGTGAATATTATCTGGCAATGCCTAGATAAATATTTTTCAAGAAAATATCTTTACCACAATCCTTAGTAAGAAATACATTTTACACAGTAATCTAGTGTGTGTCTGTGTGTGTATATATGTATGTATGTATGTATATATATAAATATATAAAACTGAAACAAAGTTTTCACAAATCAATGCTTACCCTTCCTACAAGGATAGACATGTAGATTAATGGACCAGTAGAAAGAGTCCAGAAATAAACCTACGCATTTATGGTCAAGTGATTTCCAAACAAGGTGCCAAGGCAATTCAGTGAGGAAAGATAGCCTTTTTAGGTGGTGGCACAACTGGATATCCATATGCAAAAATCCATCCAGACATCCATCCATCCAGACATACATATATACACGTATATACTTACACCCTTACTTCACGTGATACACAAAAATGAATTAAAAATGGATCTTAGATTGAAATGTAAGAGCTAAAAGTAAGGAGCGAACTATCTGTACTTGTTAACCACAAGGACGATCCTCATGAACATTATGTTAAGTGAAAGAAGACGAATGTGAAAGACTAAATACTTTGTGTTTCCATTTACATGAAATTTCTAGAAAAGGCAAAACATTAGAGACAGAAAGCAGCTCGGAGGTTTATTTGGGCTGTAGGGCTGCTAACAGACATGGGAGAACTTTGTGGAGTGACAGCAGTGTTCTGAAACTGTGGTGATGGTTACACAGCCCTATAAATTAGCTAAAGATCATCAAATTGTACACTTACAATGGGTGAACTTTATAATATGTAAATTATAACTCAAAGAGACACACTAATAAAATTAAACCTGAAGGATAAAGATGGTACATGATTTGTTTGTGATGTGTTCTTTGGGGGTGATGAGTTAGTTCCACACCACCTCTTACTGTCTAATTTGTCTCTCTTCATAACATCCACAGAATCATTGCACATAGATATACTACTCATAACTACAGTCATTTGAAAAGATTAGAAAGCATAGATATATAGTGATTAGATTTATACTGAAAACTAAACTTTTTTAAGAAAAGGAGTTTATAAATCTAAGCAAGTCTTCCAACATTATGCGACACCAACAAATGCTATTAGTAGACCATAATTAGCCATACTTTCAGGCAAGTAGTTTGTCATATTCACCAAAGACATAATCTGACAGTTCTGAATGATCATGAAGTGCAAGGGAAAACGTTCTGTCTCTCCTTAGTAGCTTAGGATGGGAATCAGACACATCCAAAGACTTCCAAACCTAACTGATCATGAGGATGGCTCATGGACAGCTCCACACCTCACCCCCAAGACCTCCGAGGTGGTGAAGTTTTAGGATTCTTCAGTCTTGCAAAGATCTCCCAGGTGGTAAGGGAGGTTTGTGAGTTTCTCTTGGTGAAATCAGTGTAATCAGATTTGAGATAGAATACGAAGATTGGTTTCCAATTATAGCTAAAATATCAAGGTTTGCCAATGAACGACTTAAAAACATATATAAAGCAGAGTATAGATTAAGTTGCCCAAATCTGACCAACCCTGTTTTCTGTTCATACCTAATTTAACAGTCTCATTGAGTTTGTTTTGGGGAACTGGTCTCTCCTTCTGAAAGCACTCTTCCTTTGGTTTTTCAGGGGCTGCTTCTCCCTTCCCTTTCCCATCCCCCAACTGTTTTCCCTCAAGGACCACTGGGAGGCATCTCATCTCTTTCACTTCCCATCCCCTACATGTTGACCTCCGACCTCTGCTCTCTCCTCCTCTCATTCTCCTCCGGTGGTTTCTCAAGTGTGCCCTTACGCCATTTGTATCAGACGCACCCAAAGAGTTTGCTTCTTGCTGAAAGTGCAAATTCCAGGGCCCTAGCCCAGATCTACTGAATCAGAACCTCTGGAGGGCACCTAGGAATCTGCATTCAAGCTGTCTCTCCTAGAAATTGTAAAGCACACTGAAGTGTGAGAACAGCAGCTCTACAGACTTCCCCTGGGCCACACTCTTTAATCTAATGTTTCCTGATTCATCCATCCCACTGCTGCCCAGACCTCATCTCATTGTTCTACTCCTTAAAATCTTTTACACAGGCATCTCGTCCCTGGAAACTGAGGCTAAGCTCCCAGATCCTGGCATTAAAGACCTTTGTCACTTGGCCCTTGTGAAGCTCTTGGGCTAGGCTTTTTCTCCCCACCGCTCTCAAATTTCTCTGCACTCCAGGTATACCCTTAACACACCTGCCTGCTTGCACCTCTGGGCCTGGCTGTTCCTGCTGCCCAAGTGCTCTCCACCAAGGTTCTCCTGAATTCACCTTCAAGCCTCAGAAACTGCCTTGAACATTATTCTCTGAAACTACCCTGAGCTTGACAGCCTCACCATGTTCTCTTTTTGCCCTCAGGGCGCCCGTTTGTAAGATTCCTCACTCAGTATTGTCCTGGACGGGCCTCCTACCCACCAGAGCTCTGCACGAGGGGACCCATGTCCATTCTCTTCAGAACCCCAGGAGCATGGGGTTCCGTAGCACAGAACAGGAAGACAATGGTCGTGATGACAGGTGCAGCAAGGGTGCTGCTTTCCTGGGTGAGGGGCGACTTCTCTCATCAGTTCACGTGCGCTAGGCTCCAGGCTGGGGCCCTGTGTTCGGAATGTGAACTGTCTCTGCTCTCAAGGGCTTCTTGTTGAGTGAAGGACACAGAAAAGTTGGTGGGGATAATCTGGGTGCAGAATGCTGTTACAGAGGGAAGTGTGGAGAGCTGTGGGAGCATGGAGGAGAACAGTCAGCCGGGACCTTGGTTCCAGATGGAAAGTTCCTGTCCCAGGAAAAGGGCAAAGTGATAGGGAAGGTTAAACACGGAACAGTGCACAGGATGGGAAAGAGCTCCTGAAGGACAGCGAAAAAGTCTTAAGCCTCAATCTGCGCTCTGCCACTGATAAGCTGTGTGACACATGCTTACACAATTCCTGAGCCCAGACTTCATGTAAGTAAAGGGTGGAGTTTAAACTAAGCTCAGTTCTGAAACCCTTGAAAAGATCAGAGATGGGAACTTGATACAATGTATGTTGTGAAAGGTGCATTAATAGTGTTAGACACCAGATGGCAGGAGAGGATCTATTTTTGCACAAACTTCGGGCTTTACCTCCATCACTGAAACCTCACCTTGGGGGTGGTTCATTAGAATTGGGGCTGATAGACGCCACCAGCTCCAGACCTGGCTTCTATGTAAGAGGCTCTTCTGAGACATATGAACAGCAGTTCTTATTAAAAAGAATTCTCCCTCACTTTGGAGGAACTAGTCATTAGTTGTCTTTAAATATGCATATTTGAAAAGCAGCCCCCGTGACGCCTACTGATATACTTCCGAGGCCGTCCCAGCATTGTTATGATGCAGCTCTGGTTCTGATCCCGTGTGCTGGACACATGGAGGGAGGTGTTTTATTCAGGTCCTAGTGGGACAAGCTGCCCACACCTCACTCTCTGGGGGCAGATACTGATCACAGGAAATGGATGGGCTGCCTTGCAAGGTATCTATGCCCTATCCCTGGGGCTTTGACCAAAGCTGGGCAGCTGGGGGGCTAAGGAGGTAATTTCTGATCCTCAGTGGCTAGGTTTGGAGCAGAGACCCTTGTGAGGATCTGATGGAAGCCACAGACCCTGTTCTCCAGAACACTCGTAATATACATGTTATTTCAGCAGCTTCTCAGACCTTGTGTCTAGGGACGCTGACTGTGGACCACTCAGAGTTCTTCTCAGTCTTAAGAACCTAATGTCATGTATTCACTCTCAGTGGTCAGCTATGCACATTTGCTTTCTAATCTGTGGTAAGACTAAACTCTTGGTTATTTCCCCTAGAGAAGCAGCTGCAGGAGTGATGAATCCCGAGTCTTACCATGGCTAATAACTAAATAGCGGACCATGAAGGATCAGTTAGATATAACTGTAATGCTTTTGGATCTGGGTTTCCTGTGAGCACTTCAGCCGTGCAAAAGGCTGCATTCTCAAGCTCTGCTCCAGGGGAGGCTGAAGAGCTGCGTATGTTTCCAGCCAGTGCCTGCCTGCTGGAACACACCTTGGCTGCACAGGGAGGACATGAAGCTTTTTGCCAGCTATATGTCCACATCTTGGTCCTGAGTTTTCTTTGAATATCTTTCTCTTTGCTAGAAAACCCCTGCTGCCTGCTTTTCTGTGCCCTGTACAGCGGCTCCACACACTCATGGCTTTGGGGTTCTTTGCTTCCTGAGGCTAGTGACCCAGAAGCATCAGAGGACAGAATAACTAGCAATGACCTTGGGGTGGGAGTCTCTGTCTGGTCCTGGCTCTGCCATTTATTAACTGTGAGTCTCTGGGCCTCAGATATATAATGTGGATAATGATTCCTTTTCTGGCCTCACAGGGTTCGTTTATTTGACAAATATGCATTAGAGCCTGTGTGCCACTCCCTGCTCCAAACACTGTGGATACAATGAATGAGACAGACATGGATTTCCAGTCCAGGCTAGTTTGAAAATCAAATCACAAAACATATCTGAACACCTTGTGCTAACTACAAAGTGCTCTGCTGACATACAATCTTCCTTCTGCTTTCGTCTGAATGGTTTTGCGGCCCATTGTGGCGGGAGACACAGACTCAGGGCTCCAAACATCACAAATATGAGGAAGTTACCTTCAAGCAGAGTCGATGGACCTCAGTCCTGCTTGGTGGGAAATTGCAACCAGGCTGGCCCTGCTCATCCGCATTCTTTTTTTACATCTTTATTGGAGTATAATTGCTTTACAATGGTGTGTTAGTTTCTGCTTTATAACAAAGTGAATCAGTTATACATATACATATGTTCCCATATCTCTTCCCTCTTGCGTCTCCCTCCCTTCCACCCTCCCTATCCCACCCCTCTAGGTGGTCACAAAGCACCGAGCTGATCTCCCTGTGCTATGCGGCTGCTTCCCACTAGCTATCTATTTTACGTTTGGTAGTGTATATATGTCCATGCCTCTCTCTCACTTTGTCACAGATTACCCTTTCCCCTCCCCATATCCTCAAGTCCATTCTCTAGTAGGTCTGTGTCTTTATTCCTGTCTTACCCCTAGGTTCTTCATGACATTTTTCGTAGTCTTTCTCCTGGAAGATAAGTGGATGGGACTGCAGTTTCCATTATTCAAACAAAATCCAAAGTCCTCCACCGAGCTTTGGGCAGACAAGCGCCATCTTGTGGAGAATGTAGGTGGGACGCTGCTGGCCAGGGCACCACCCCAGGACACCCCCGAGTCTCATGTCCCTCGTCTGTATGTGTTCTTCCCCACAGTGCCCTAAGCCTCCCAGGCAAACTGATTCCTAAGACAACCAGTTGAAAGTTTCCGTTTGATCTTACTGTTCCATGTGATCCCAAATTTCCAAGTCATACGTTACATACACAAAATAGTTTACTATTAGTAATGGGGAGCTGGGAGACCCTTGATCCTCATTTCCACTCTTTTTCCCTTTCTTCTCCAACAAGGCCCTTTCTCATGGGAGAAATGCTGTCAGTGGACAGGCTGACACTGTGTAGTGGCAGAAGTCCGACAGCCCAGGGGACTCTGGATGAGAAAATGGGGCTCATCCTCACCCCAAATGCTCAGGAATGTAGAGTATAGCCCCCCTCTCTCCCTAGTAGCCCTCTCAGTCCTTTGAATACCCACCCCTTTCACTGGGTGGGCTTTAAATCAACACTGATGCTTTCAGACAAGACCTGCATGTTGAGGGTCTGAATTCACTCAGGAAGGGGTGTGAGTGTGTGGACACTGTTAAAGTTGCATTTTTATTAAACAATATGTTAGACCTGAGCTATTCTATTCTGTGCAAATTATTCAGAAAATGAATTTTCCTGGACAGAGTAAAAAAAAAAAAAAAGACTAGGGAAAGGAGGAATTAATTATTAGGAATTCTGAGGACAAAACTTTCTCTCTTGTTTCTAGGAAAAATTGAAGAACATTTGTCTGTCTGCTTTAAAGAAGACATATTTGCAATGTTTGTGTATAAAACAATTTAAGGCAACCCCTCCTCTGCCCGCCCCCCAGCCATATACACCTTCTCAATACCAAGAGTGTCCTGTGGGTCACATGAGGTGCTATGACAGCTCCCATCTCTCCAGGGGCTCAGCCCCAAAACCATGCTGTCTTTGTGACCTCTCTCTTTCTCTCATACCATAGATCCAACCAGTCAGGAAATCCTATGGACTCTACTTTCAAAACATATCCAGAACCCAACCATTCCTTACTTCTCTACTGTGATCTGAGCTCTCAGGAAGATTAGTGCAATAGCCTCCTACTTGCTCTCCCTACTTCCCCTCTACAATCTATTTTTAAAAATTACAGCCAGAGTGGTCCTATAAAACCTAAGTCACATTCAATCAGTTTCCCGGCAAACTCTTCCATCGAAAAAAAAATTAGAAACCATTTGTGTTCTCTACTGACCATGGGAATGTCTGACGGGCTGGGCAGAATCTATGTGTCCTTTGTTCAGTAGTATTAACTACTACCAGCTCTTGGGTTTGGACCTAATTCTCCTATAGCCTCTTAAAGACTGAAAAATCCTGGAAATGAGGTAGCAGCAGAGATGGGCTGAGATTTCTCTGAGGTTATTAATTTCTGTTTCCCACTAGCTAAATTGGGCCTGAGGTTCTCCTGAGAAGCACAGAGCAGTGATTCTAGCAGAGCCCTGCCAGGGTAGGTCCAAGGGATTCATCCAAGTCTGGCACAAGAGAGCAGTCAGAGGAAAACCAAAACAGTCCATGCAAAGTCAACTGGAAATAAATGAGCCTTGGATAAGCTTCATTAACTGGCAAGTTTTCCCCCCTCACCCAGTGTCTTTCCTTCAGGGGGAACTCTGCCAGACAAGTTCCTAGATCTTCCTGCTGCAAAATCTGATTTCCCATTCAATAATGTGAGGTAATACTGACGATGGCTAATAATTCTTAAGTACATATTTTGCCCCAGACACTATTCTAGACACTTTATATTCATCCTTTCATTTGTTCACTCATTCAACAAATATTTATTGGGCACTTAATAAATCTATAAATAAAACAAAACAGAAAAATAAACCCCTACCTTCCAGAGCTTACATTCTGGTACAGGGAGACAGAAAATATAGGACCATAATGAATAAGTAAATTATATTGTATACTAGGAAGTGATGGGGCAGGGGGAGGGAAAGGGAGCATCTGAGAGCAGGAATCACAATTTTATAGTTGGTCCAGGTAGGTCTCATTGAGGAAGTGACATTTGAGAGGAGAAGGAGATGGTAATGAAGTTATCCATGTGGTTACCTGGGGGACCAGTGTTCCAGTGCGAAGACCCTGCAGTGAGAGCAACCTGGATGCTCTGGGACCAGCAAGGACTGCTGTGGCTGGAGCAGCCCAGTGATGAGGTCAGAGGCAATGAAGGGACCAGGAGGGCATTGGAAGGGCCCAGCTTTCTCTCTTACCAAGTGGGAAGCCATGGGAGGACTTGACTTAAGGTGAGCTAAACCTTTAATTTAAAATTCAAATCTCTTTCTATCTCCTAAGATACTTTCTTTAAAAATGATGATTTTTCTGGTTTTGAAATAGGGTGAATTTGAGGGCAGGTGTATCCCTGACACTGGAGAAGTTCAGGAACATAGATCAGTACTCTTCTAGGATTCTGTAGAACAAATTCAAGCAATAATTATGGTGTTAGAGTACATGCCACTCACATTTTCCACCCTTGACTCGGTGGTAAGTCAAGGAATAAATGCCTGTGTTAATAGAAGGAAGGCTAGTTAAATGGTTTAGTTATGGTACACTATTGGTAATATCATGTTAGATATGGTAGGTGAAGCTGTCTTACTTGTTCTTGGGACATTCTTTGTATTTCAACAAAATATTCTTCAAATATTTCAAAATGCTTCTGGAATATTTGCTAAAGCTCCTCAGTGAAGTTTATTCACTCAAACATTCAATCATTCATTCATCAGACTTTTATTAAGCCCTTGCTATGAACCTGGAATTGTGCTAGGTGTTGGATCCTTGTCTTTAGGAAATTCATAATCCATCAGGTGATACAGACCTATAGACACATACCCTATAAATGCTGTAGGGAGAAATGAACTAACTGCTAAGGAGCACAGAGCTGAGACTGATCAATTGCCTGGGGAGAGGAAGGAGGACTTCAAGTTGGAGGTGATATTGAAGCTTCTTAGAGGAGTTTTCCAGGCGGTGCAGGGGAAAAACTGCACAGTCCCGCAGCTCTCTCCATTCCTCTCCCCGAGACTGGTTTTAGCATGACCTCTACACCTGTACTAACAAAACACATGCCACACTAATAGTTTAAGACAAGTGAAGAGCCAAATGATTTCTTCAGCTCCTCGAGGTCATGGAATTCAAGAGGAAGACATTGCTGTGACCAACGAGATTATGTGCAGGAAAGAGGGCATGGGCAGGCAGAACTGAGGGTTCTTGTATGGGACAGTAACTCCACCCAGGCTTGTAGTCAGTCGTGTGTTCCTCTAACCAGTAGAACAAAGCACAGTCTTCCTGTCTCAGAGAGAAGGACAGAGGATGGTATGGAGGACACTTGGTCAATGACCTGTTGACAGGTCAGATTGTTGGCTGACCATTTCTCCTCTGTGGGCCACAGTTCATAAATTATGGAGCTGATAGTGCTAACTGTGATGGGCTTACGGATAAAGGTTTTTTCTTTAAATTTTTTACCTTTTCTGTATTTTCTGCAATGAGAATGTTTTAATTAACCTTTAAAAATGAGGAGATTGAAGTAAATGGCTTCTGAGACCAATTCCAACTCAAAATCGGATTTTAAAGGAAGAGTAGAGATAGAGAAAATAAGCAGATAGTATTGACTTTTGGTGGCAGTAATATGTTATGTTGATGAGGCTTCTTTATAGTAGCTCTCATTTACTGCGTGCCAAGTCTTATGTAAAACACTTTATGTACATATTTAAATATATATGTAGAAATATTTAGTACATATGTCTAGCTATCTATATAGACATAGCACATACCTTATATAGATATTCAGATAGATATCTATATCTATCTATCTATATATCTAGATAGATATCTATATAGAGATATAGATATATTCCTAGAATAAGGAGAAGAAATACAGTGAAGTGTTTGGGGTCCTTTTGACTTGGAGTTAAGTTCTGGCTGGGTCTATATATTCCTCATCTGTCTCTGAGCCCAGTTCTAATAAAATTAAAAGAGAGACACACTTCCTCTTTATGTGAGCATCAGCTGTATACTTCCCCAGGTCCTGACGGTCTCAAGACCCACTGCTAGTGCTATCCATCCCCACTTCCTCCCTTCAGTGGGCCAACAGCAAGCTGCATGGGTGAGTGCCCTTAGATCAGGATGGAGCCTCTGAGTGCTGGGGCTGCAAAGAAGGGCAGTACCCGTGACAACCAGAAACAGTTGGGAGCTCCCACATCCAGAAGTCTGGCCACAGGCACACCTCATTGCCTACAGCACATCCCGCCCCTCCACCACAGGGCTAGAGTCAGAT
This sequence comes from Phocoena sinus, assembly GCF_008692025.1. NCBI lineage: Eukaryota > Metazoa > Chordata > Mammalia > Artiodactyla > Phocoenidae > Phocoena > Phocoena sinus. The sequence goes on from NC_045766.1 coordinate 64,309,205, forward strand.
TTTGGTAAAGAAAATGCATCCTCAGGTGGCATTAAAGGCAACCTCTAATAAAAGTTGAGCACGTTACTAAGAACTGCTAAAGATTTAAGGATAACAAACATCATATAAGAAGGGAATAAAACTCAACAAACAGAAAAAGTAGCTCCCTGGGAAATAGAAAGTGGAAGAGATAAAAATGGGGGAAAATGTAATTAATATTTACATTTATGAAACAAGAACAAGATGTTATGAAAAAGTACCAATTCGAGATTTCAGAAATGATAAAATATGCTTGTTGGAAAGAAAAAGCAAATCAATGAGTACAGAGCACATTGGACATAGTTGAAGAGAAAATGAGTGTGTTGTAAGCTGGAGCTGAGCAATTCCACCAGTTTTTAGAACAGAAGGACCAAGAGACAAAACATTCAGAGAAAGTTAAGACATGTGGAAGACAGAGTCAAAAGTCCAATATCTATTTATTGAATATGAGTTGAAGATGAACAGAACAGACAAAACAAAAGAGAAAATCAAAAATATAGTAGAGGGCTTCCCTGGTGGCGCAGTGGTTGAGAGTCCGCCTGCCGATGCAGGGGACACAGGTTCATGCCCCGGTCCGGGAAGATCCCACATGCCGTGGAGCAGCTGGGCCCGTAAGCCATGGCCATTGAGCCTGTGAGTCCGGAGCCTGTGCTCCTCAATTGGAGAGGTCACAACAGTGAGAGGCCCGTGTACGGAAAAAAAAAAAAAAAAAAAAAAATATATATATATATATATTTGAAAAAAGTACCCCAGTCCTGGAGAAAGATGTTTTTAGATTCAAAAAAGGATACCTTGCTTCTGAGTAAATGAAACAAAACAAAAATTCAATCTTAGGCACATCCTAGTGAAATTTTGGGCAACGAACAGGAAAACAATCTAAAAGCTTCAGAAAAAATTACCTACAAAGAAGGAAGAATCAGATAAACAACAAGTTTCTGATGACCAATAATGGCTACAAGAGATAATGGAATAATATCTTCAGTATTAGGAGAGGAAATAATTTTGAGCCTAGAATTCTTTAACAACCCAAATAAACATTAAAATGTAAGGTCAAAATAAAAGGATTTTAGAATACAAAGTCTGTACAACAACTCTTATTGTAAGAATTTCTGAAAGCTGTAGTCCAGCAAAATGAATACAAGAGAAAATTATTTCAGAGAGACAATTTTTAATTAAATCTTAATAATTGTTGACAATAAAAAATAAATATTATGCTAGATCCCAAATGCAAAATGATTCCTATGTATGATGTGGCAAAGAGGAGGTTATCATTTTTATCATTATAAATAGGGGAAAATATAGACATGGTTTAGTTTTAGGTCATAGAAAAGTATATTTATTGTGTTGTTTGGACTGCAGCAATAAGTGGATTGCTTTCAGAGTTTGAAAGGAAAATCAGCAAGATACGTATAAAAGAAAAATAAGAATCCTTCATCAAAATGAGAATAGCATTCTTAGCTAACACCTCAATTACTGAATCACTCATTTCCTTCTAATACTTATTGGTTGACTGTTTAAAGGTAAGAATGGAGCTGTGAGTCTCACGCTTTGCTGCACATTAAATTACCTGGGTAGTGTTGATAACTCTCAACACCCAGGCCCCATTCCACATTAATTAAGTCAGTATTGCTGGGGGTGGGACCCAGGCATAAATATTTTTCAAACTTTACAGGTTATTCCAATATGCTGCTGAGTGTGCTAACCAGGGAATAGAGGAGGGTACTGTTAGGGAAAAGGTCACACTTCAGGTGGGATTAGATGGCAGAGTGACTCTGGGCGGGTCCTTGCACCCTCAGACATTCTCTGAGCTGTAAGAGTTGGTATGCAGGAGCTCTATGGGCCCTCCAGAGCTGAGGAACTCTGATTCTATAAGACCAGTCTCAGAAAGAAGAGAATGTGTTTCCTCCCTTTTAAAATGTACCACATGGGACCAGTATGAGTATAGGGCTCACCCCCACCCGGTCCTCAGAGCTGGCACCACACTGTTGCTCCATTTGCACTGTTGTGGCCAAACATGAGCCCTTCTCATTAGGAGCTTGCACACAGCTATAGGTAAAAAAACCTATCAAGGTCTTCTTGGTCTATGATAACGGTTAGTGCCCTTGCTGAGAAGTGCTGCTGGACCCAGTGCCAAGCCTTGCCCAGCCTGAAATACCTTCTCTCTCCTCCCTGCCTGTTCAGGACACACCCGGTTTCTCTAGGAAGACATAGCTTCCTTCTCTCAACTCCTGGTAAACACTATCTTGGCTCCTAAGTAGATGTCAACCTCCTATTTGGTATTTCTTTTTAAAATCCTCCAAATGCTTGTTTGAGCCTAAGTCTGATGCAATGAAGAGGCATTTAAGCCTGCAGTGCCTCAATGAATTCTCACCATAACCCACCAATGTGTAGGTCAGTCTCCTGAATCTCTTTCCCCCTTTGACATGATGAAATCCAAATGCCTTTGCGTGGCATTCACACTCTTCACAACCTAGTACTCATCAACCTCACGGAACATCACTTTCTCTGCCTTCCAGTTAAGTCCATTCTCCAGCAGTCTCACCAAGGTTCCACACCATCCCTGTTGTGAGAACATGCTACTCACATGAGTGCTCCATTAATGTTCTCTGTGAAGTGTTCCTGGACTCCCCATTCAGAGCTGAGTTCACCTGTCTCTGTGCTCTTATGCTATTGTATTCCTCCCTCTGTGACAGCAGTCATCACTGTGTATTATAATTACAATTCTAATGTGTAGTTTTTCTTGATAGACCAGAAGGAACTAGAAAACAGAGTACTGGTCTCTGTCTTCACCCATGGCTAGCACAGTACCTTATGATTAATAAATATTTATCAGATGAATGAATCAATAAATGAAATGATTTAAGACCCTAACTGACCTGGCCAAAAAGAAAAAAAAAAAAAAAAAGCTCTTCAGCTTGGCTAGAAATTCTAGAAATCAGAATTAACATGAAAATTTGTTTAAATGCTTATTCCTAAGCTTCAGTCCAAAATGATTTTGATTTAGTAGGACCAGGGTGAGACCTGGCAATCTGTATTTTCAAAAGGCCTGTCCTCCCCCACCCAGCACTGAGTCTGATTTGTAAGATCTGGGGACCTGCCATGGCTTTGGGAATTCTTCCTTGGGAAATGATGTACTTTTGCCACTGTCCCAGTGCTCAGGGGCCAGAACAACACAGCTGGTTATCAGTCTGTTTGGCTCTTCTCTTTCCAAGAGGGCCGATGAGGCCAGTTGCCCCTCCAGTATGCTGACCCCACATAACGAAGAGTCTTTACAGCTTAAAAACAAACAACCCGGGGCTTCCCTGGTGGCGCAGTGGTTGAGAGTCCGCCTGCCGATGCAGGGGACACGGGTTCGTGCCCCGGTCTGGGAAGATCCCACATGTCGTGGAGCGGCTGGGCCCGTGAGCCATGGCCGCTGAGCCTGCGTGTCTGGAGCCTGTGCTCCGCAACGGGAGAGGCCACAACGGTGAGAGGCCCACGTACCGCAAAAAACAAAAACAAACAAAAACAACCCAGTCCAAAAGTGGGCAGAAGACCTAAATAGACATTTCTCCAAAGAAGATACACAGATGGCCAACAAACACATGAAAGGATGCTCAACATCATTAGAGAAGTGCAAATCAAAACCACAATGAGGTATCACCTCACACCAGTCAGAATGGCCATCATCAAAAAATCTACAAACAATAAATGTTGGAGAGGGTCTGGAGAAAAGGGAACCCTCTTGCACTGTTGGTGGGAATGTAAATTGATACAACCACTATGGAGAACAGTATGGAGGTTCCTTAAAAAACTAAAAATAGAACTATCATATGACCCAGCAATCCCACTACTGGGCATATACCCAGAGAAAACCATAATTCAAAAAGAGTCATGTACCACAATGTTCATTGCAGCTGTATTTACAATAGCCAGGACATGGAAGCAACCTAAGTGTCCATTGACAGATGAATGGATAAAGAAGATGTGGTACATATATACAATGGAATATTACTCAGCCATAAAAATAAACAAGTTCTTTGTAGTGAGGTGGATGGACCTAGAGTCTATCATACAGAGTGAAGTAAGTCAGAAAGAGAAAAACAAATACCTTGCACTAACACATATATATGGAATCTAAAAAAAAACGGTCTGATGAACCTAGGGGCAGGACAGGAATAAAGACTCAGATGTAGAGAATAGACTTGAGGACACGCGGAGGGGGAAGGGTAATCTGGGACGAAGTGAGACAGTAGAATTGACATATATACACTACCAAATGTAAAACAGATAGCAAGTGGGAAGCAGTTGCATAGCACAGGGAGATCAGCTTGGTACTTTGTGACCACCTAGAGGGGTGGGATAGGGAGGGTGGGTGGGAGGGAGGCTTAAGAGGGAGGAGATATGGGGCTATATGTATACATATGGCTGATTCACTTTGTTATACAGCAGAAACTAACACAACATTGTAAAGCAGTTATACTCCAATAAAGATGTAAAAAAAAAAAAAAAACACACGGGCTTCCCTGGTGGCGTGGTGGTTGAGTGTCCGCCTACCGTTGCAGAGGACACGGGTTCGTGCCCCAGTCCGGGAGGATCCCACATGCAGCGGAGCGGCTGGGCCCATGAGCCATGGCCGCTGAGCCTGCGCGTCCGGAGCCTGTACTCCGCAACGGGAGAGGCCACAACAGTGAGAGGCCTGCGTACTGCAGAAAAAAACAAACAAACAAAAAACCCCCCACAACTTTCTGAGAGCTGTGTCCTGAATAAGACAGGGCTGTGCCCATGCAATTGTGCCTGGTCATGGAGTCCAACCTGACAAAAGATTTGTATTTTGGCTAACTTCTAAATCTGAGAGGATGTGAGAAAAATAGAGCAACATTCTGCTATTAGGGTCCTGTCATCTGTTACTTTCTGATGTGAGGGACAACCCTAGTACAAGCAGTCTTCTTTTCAGCCTCTGTCTTCCTCTAAATGAATATTGATGCTGTGTTTACCTTTAATTAATATTCATTGCGATAAAGGAATTACACTCATTCACTTTTAATTATACCCTTCTTGCATAAACAAGCTTTTAATAACAGATTTTCCAGGGTAGAGAAAAACAAGCTCTTTGCCCGCAGCCTTGTTTGATGCCAGGAAAGCTGCCTCTGCATTTGATAAAGGGAATTTCAGTTTGTTACTTGGTACAGTGGGAGGAGCCGTGGTGGAAAGTTAGGTCTTCGGCGTTCTAGCTCCATCCAGCTATGCCATAGCTACTGTGTGTTCTTGGGCCAATTCCTTGCCCTCCTGTGCTTCACCTTCGTATCTGGAAAATGGTGATGGAACCCAACCAATCATTCTCATCCATGGCTGCATACAGGGAAAACCTGGGGGATTACTGAACAATACCAAAGCCCAGGCTGCATTCCAGATGAATTAAAACCAAGTATCTATGGGTTGGGTGTAGGTGCAGCTATTTTTATAAAGATCCTCAGGTGGGATTCTTTTGATATTGGGAATTATGGGTATCATTCTCACCAGACTTCTAGGTGTTTGTGGCTCCTGCCAGGGTGGCAGGTTGCACACGGCCCAGAAGGAAGGCCAGCACGGACCCCAAGAACCAGGTCAGCCATGCCCTGGTGCTCCCCTGTGCTCGGTGGGTGCTCACATCCTGGGATTGGCTCAGTGGTATTCACTAGGAGCAGGGAGGAGGGATAATGTTCACTGAGCACCTGCTCTGTGACAAGGCACATCCAATGTCCCATCTGTCAGTCATGAGACACATCCCCTGTCTTCTCTGTGCCAAGCACTGGGGGCTTAATGTTGGTGTGTAAGGCAGTTTCTGCCCTCACAGACCTTATGACCTAGTAGGGGAGAAAGACTTCAAAGTGTGTAATTAACAATTACATGAGTTTAAGGAGTTGAAAGGAAAAGTACAGGTTGCATCAGAGCACATAACAGTGGTGGGGCAGTGTTGTTAAGAGAGACCTGCGTTATGAAGCAACGTCTAAGGTCTGAGGCCTGAGGATGAGTAGGACTTAGTTTAGTTCATAGATGGCGAGCAGCATTCGAGTAAGATATAGTGCTTCTACAAGGCAGATGCTGGCACTCCTCTTGTACAGATGAGAAACCCAGTCCCAGAGAGACCAGGTCCGAAGCAACCTCCCTGGTTCTGACTTTTCAGCTGGGAGGGATATCAGAAATCACTGAAATCGCATGGTGGGACAGAGCTCATTAAAATGACCACAGCTGCAGCTGGACAGAGCAGAAATCAGGTTGAAATAGGAAAGGAATGAAGCCATAGGCCTAAGGCACACTAAAGGCAGAAAATGCCACCTGCCTGGTCAGGCAACAGGCCACATGCAGTCCTGGGAAGGAAGCCACATCACAGGGTCCAACACGGATCTTGGATGGGAGTGGGCTTCTCTGTGAGGCAGATGGAGACTGGTGTGGCATGACCACAGGAGGGGTCCAACAGCAGGGGATATTCTGATGCTCCTAGAAGGTGGTCCAGAGCAAGGCAATCTTTCAGCCAATAGCAGGTCTCCTCCCGTTAGTCTGGAGTTGGGGGATGGCACCCCAGATGCTGAGAAAAGCAAAACAATGCTCTGCCAATCAGTGCTGGACAAGCCCAGCAGAGCAGCTCCCTCAGGGAACGAGGTGAGACCACATCTCGGCAGCTGGCTCAGGCTCAGGGTTGAGACTAAATCAGGAGGTCAGAGACAGTTCAGCACCGGGGGCTTGATGCCGAGATCCAGAGCTTGAGGACAGGATCAGTGCTGGAGGCTGTGGGGAGGCTTATCCCAAGGGCAAGGATCAAGTCGTTCCAGGTGTGGGGGGAGCAGGTAGGCAGAGGTGGGAGGCAGGTGGCACCTGACCATCCATTCCAGTGGTTCTCAGTGAGCATCTAATATCCACTGAGAATCTGCTTCAACATAACAGCGTGGGATGTGGGTACCTGCACTTTTAAGAAGCTCTACAGGCAATTCTAGTGTACATTTCTGGTTAAAAATCACTGAGCTAGACCAATCCCTTCAGTTTTCAGATGAAGAACCTGAGCCCTAGAGAGAAGTGACTTGCCCAAGGTCCTAGAGCACACTAGCAGAAATAGGACTAAAACCTTGGTTTCTTCACTCCCAGTCCACTGCCTATACATTCAGGTTAGCAGTTAACATCAGCAACAGTAGCAACAGCTCTGGAGATGCATACGCCCCTGCCTCTGATATCATCCGATGTTCTCAGTTAGGGAACATTGCTTATTTATGCCCCATAAGCAAACCAAGACTGTGCGAAGTGAAACCATTTGCTTGCTCAAGCCCATATAGCTGGGCTGGGACTCTTTCCTAGTCCTGAGATCTTTCTCTAGCTTCAAGCACCACATTACGAAGCTGGAGTTTAGGCTTTTCTCCCAGGAGGCAAGACCTGACCTTTTTCAACCTGGATGGTCTAATGGCCTCTAATCCATTTCCTGTGCATGTGGCCAGCAAGCCCCTAATGGAGTGTAGCTATAAGGCTAAAGGGGAGCCTGGTAATTAGAGGCCTAGAGGCATAAGTGACATTTGGACAACTGGCCAGCTGGCTACAGTGCATTTGGCACCCCAAGGGTCCCAGAAACCAGAGCCGAAGTGCCAAGCATATCAAACTCATGTCACCAAGGTCTGCGCTCAGCTGCTCCCTTAGCATTTGCAAAATGTCCTGCCCACACTCTTCCCCTCGCATCCTCCCTTGGCCATTTGCAGGAGCAGATGAGTTGAGGCTACATGCAGCTGATCCCAGACCTGCTGGCTAATTATCTTGGCCTGTAATTAGTGTTTCCTATTCCTCACTCCTTGCCAACTCCTGCAGTTAATGTATCGTTTCTCTCTCTGCAGAGATTCCTTTGGGAGGGTTCTGAAGCCCTGGAATGAACATTTCTGGTAGTGGCAGGATTTTGGAGATGTTCCATCTGCTGCCTGTCCCACCACCCCTTGGCATCATCTCTGCTCCCTCCCACCTCAAAGTCTACATCCATCACCAAGTCTTTAGTTCTCTCCTGAACACTTCTTGAACGTGTCGTTGCATTTCCATCTTTGTGGCTCTGATTTGATCAGACCTCATCATCCTTCATTTGGACTCCTACAGTATTTTCTTAATGGGCCTTCCTATCCTGGTCCTGCAAATGTCTCCTCTGCAATATGGGAAGAATAATCTTTCTAAATTGCCGATCAGGCTGTATGACTCTCCTACCTAAAAGCCCAATCTTTTTAGTTTGGCACATAATGTCCTGGGCAGTGTGGTCTGCCTAATTTTCAACTCCCTCTTTCACGTGGTTTTTACATGGTTTTAAATTCAGAACTGCTGTAATTTTCTCCTCTCCTCCCTCCCTTACACGTCCCAATAGTACGTACATGGGTGTGTGCGTGCACACACACATGCACACACACACGCACTCCATCCATCCATGCTGCTCCATGAGCAGGAGGACAGAAGACAGGGCAGGAAAGGGATCTGATTGACTTGGGCAAGCACCCTAAGAGCAATCATTAGGAAAGTGAGAAGGGACTCATTCTCTGTGACTTTGGAAGATGGGACTAGAAACTATTAAGTTCATTTTAATACTCAGAATAGATATTTAACTGATAGGGACAGAGTAAAGGGACAAAGTACGTGATTAAATAGTTAATCTCACTAGGGGACTGTAAATAGAGAAAAAAGGTATGGGAGACCCCTGTAAGTTAATCATCACTCAAGAAAGTACGCTTTTGTAGCAAGAAAACCATGCAACAAAAGCATGAGACATGCTCCTCAAACAATAAAACAATGGTGGAATGAGGTCCACATCCTGCCCAGTGATGTCTGTAAGTTATCGATTCCTAGGACATGCCTCTCTGCACGTACTAAAAACAAAAATATAGGGAAAAGGTGACATTATACTGAAACCTGAGATGATTTACCATATTTTAGTATGCTACCACCTTTTGGCCCATTTCCATAGCGCCATGACAGTCAGTCCCAGTATGACCAAGTAGGAACAAGAAAACTCCCCCCATCCAATGTGGAGGAGGAGCTGATGATGGAAGTTTGATGTCTATTCAAAAATGAGGAAGGTGGTCTTTCCCCCTCCTCACTTTTCCTTTGATTATAAAACTGTATAGTATGACCAACAATTCTATTTCTTGTGCATTTGAGCACAGCATAAGTAACGAGGGAACATCATCACAGTAGAAATGACTGATGACATTAGAGCTGTAAAAAGTCAATGTAAAAATCTTGATAGTGAACATTAGTGCTTGAAAGGTACTGCAGAGGTATGGAATGCCTACCAGCACATGACAAAGTCTCTGGGACATGATAACATTGTAGAGCAGAGGGTTACTACAGATGGCCAAATAGCAGTCATAGGCCATGGCTGACAAGACAATGAACATAAGGAAGAAAGCCAGCTGTGTGGTGCATGCGCAATAGGAAATGGTATTTTGATCCACAACAAAATATACCAGCATCTCAGGACAAATGACAGTAGAATTACCAAGATCAAGGAAAGCCAGGTGTTTGATAAAAAAGTACATAGGTGTGTGTAGGTGGGAATCCACTTGGATCAAGGTGATCATTCCCAGACTTCCCACCACTGTGACTGTGTAGCTAACGAGGAAGACCCCGAAAAGTGGGGCCTGCAGCTCAGGACGCCTTGTGACTCCCATCAGAATGAACTTAGTCAGTGATGATAGATTTTGTTGGCCCATTTAGTCCAGTTAGCTTTTCTGGAAAGAAACAGGTTGTTATTAGCTTCCTTGTGGTTTCATCTAAACAAAGTATAATATGTATAGACAGAAAAAACCAAACAACTGTAGCCCAGTAAGCTCGCGGGGTGACACTCCCTTGCCTAACGCTTATGTTTCTCACAAGCGTCCTATACTAATAAATTCTTTCCTTACCTGTCACTCTGCCTCTTGCTGCTTTCTTTCTACACTGAGACAGACCTATGCTCTACTGAGTCCCAAAATGCATTCTGCGGTGTCATAACCACTGAAGTTATCTGAGCACAAAGTGGGCTCCCCCAGGAAATAGTGAGTGTATCACCTGGAGGATTCGGGCAGAGGCTGTCTGTCAAGATGCCACAGGTGCAATTCCTGCACTGCGCATGGTCTGGGAGTCTTTGGCCCTCAAATAGCATTCTAATTCCAAGATTCTCTACATCTCTGATACAAAAGCCACATCAAGTTTTGCTGCTTCCACAGAGACTTTCCTGTTTGGGAAAATCTCACCTCTCTGCACATTTGTGTCTGAATCCCGTCCGTGCACATACACACACACTCCACACACTGCGTCAAATGCTTCAAATATCCGGTGGAGACCCATCTTACACTCATTCATCTATAAAAGCTAGAGGGGGAAGAAGAGCAGGAACATAATTTGAATAACATGGGGATGACTCCTGGTCTTCTGCTCAATAAGCAGAGGCCCCAGGCCAAGCGGAGGTGCGATGGGAGGTGAGCGCCTGCCACCGTAACCTCACTGTGTCTCATTCCCTGTGGGCCGCTCAGAGCTGGGAGGCATCTTGAAGATAGGGCTGCTGAACACAAGCCAGCTACTGCAGCTGAGGCATCACCAAAAAGCAGAAATCAGTTCCAGCCTCAAAGGACCGACTGGTGGTGCTGAACCCTATGAGGGACATGAAGTCTGCTTCTGTTGTGAGGTCTTCCAGCAGGAGTTTACAGGGAATTTAGGTACTGTTTGATTTTTCCCTCACGTGCCGCCTTTAGAGGGTACTGAGGTACAACTCCACTGTGCAAGGTCTATCACCATGTCTGGTGTGGACCACAGGATGGGGAGGCCCCAGATCTTCTACTCTTCTCATCTTAGAACCCTGAGAGAGCATGGTGCTGGGCACCTAGTTATTGAGTAATTGTTTAGAAGTTACTTTAGTCTTTCAGAACTGGTGTGGTAGAAGAAACATGAATCTAATGGTTAGTGACCCAATCATGGTCCCTTCCAGTTCGGTGATTTTAGGTAAATCTCTGTGGGGCTCAGCCTCTTTATCTGCATGTGTGGAGTATGTTGCAGGGGCTGGGGAGTGGGGAGGGGAGAAGAGTATGGATTAAATGACCTCCATTCTTCCTTCCAACGTGAATGTGCTAGGATTCCGATTTTTCTGTTTTAGAGGTTGGCAAACTTCTCCTGTAAAGGGCCAAAGATTTTAGTGTCCGCACACCACACAGTCTCTGTAGCAGCTATTCGGCGCTGCCATTATTGCATGAAAGTAGCAATACATGAATGAGTGAGCAGCTTTGTCTCAATAACACATCATTTACAAAAACAGGTGGCAAGCTGAATCTGGTTTGCTGACCCCAAGTTTGTGGACTATTGTTCTAGTCTAGTCTATCTATTCTCCACATAGTAGGACTTTCTTTTTCTGTGTGAACTGAGTGGGGGGACTCCATTCTATACCACTCAGTTGCCTATCTCATGAAGAGACTCTCACCAAAGCTCCTTACTCCTCTTCTGCCAGAGTAAAGTGGTTCCAACTTACAGTAAGCCTTTCCTTAGATCATCTCAGAGTTCTGCTGAATTCAGAGCTAAGAACCTTGTGGTGAAGCAGGTAATAACAGTTGACCATTTTCACTCTGTCAAAGAAGTCTAGGTTTTCAAGATTTCCCAAACCATTATGATGAGTGGGAAATTTAGTTAGTAACAGATGCATTGAATCTTTTCAATAACAACATCTGGGAAGAATATATCAAGAGCTGGACACACTGGTCTCCTAAGTTTGGCATCCAATATCCTCTTGATTTATCATCAGTGGCTTTTACGTACCCTCCTGTAACCACCACCAGACATTGTATCAATTCCAACACTTCTAAGCTCTGTGACTTCAAAGAAGCTATTCAACTTCTCTATGCCTCAGTTTTCTCAGTCTAATGAAATAATTAGTTTTAAAGAGTTTGCATAGCACCTGGCATACAGTAAGCATTTGATATGTGCCATTATTATCTCCTTGTCCATGAACATCCCTCATATTTACATGCCTCTGGGCCTTGGCTCACCTTCATCCTGGCACATCTGTATTCTTCCCATTGCTCAGGATTGAGCTCAAATACTGATTGGCCAGGAAGAGTTCCCTGAACCCCTTGCTAAGAAATAAACTTCCCATGTCCTTGATGGGACAAATAACCTTCTCATACCTTGATCCCTCTCTACTTCTCACAGTAATGTTCTACTTTGTCATAGTTTGTTGGCACCTATTACTATAAATATCTTGGGGACAGAACGTGTCACTAGTTCTTTTCTGGATCCCCTCCATGATGCTGAGCAAAGTACCTCAGCACATAAAGGATTCTTGGTAAGTGTTGGTTGAATTAATGAATCAAGAAAATCAAGAAAAGTCTCAACAGCCAGATTTTATTTTCCCTTTCATTTTGCATTGTGATACTTGGTTTCATGAGGATGCGACTCTACTGTCAGTTTCCAGTAGAAGTTTAACAACAGGCTCATTAGTTTTCGGCATATACTGGATATGATAACTGACAGAGATGTGATTCTCACTCAGGTTTCATTTGAGTATGGGTGGATGTTTTTTCTTGATAACTTGTACCCTATGAACTCATCCATTTATACCACATCTAGGCACAGACTGGAGACTGGAATTCTATGCCTATGAGGCAGCAGGAGCAGGTGGGCTTGGAGCCTAGGGCTCGAGAGAGAATTTGTCAAGTTTTGCTAATTAAGCCTGGGATCCATCTCTCCCTCAGCCTGCCAGGATGATGACAATGGACTGCAGCTAGTCATTTTACTGAAGAATTCCCACTGTAATTTTTTTCTGTTATTAGTGAGAGAGAGGTCTGTGTGCATTAGCCACATATCGAGGCCATACTTTACCCCAATTTGGAATATATATTTGGTCCTACTTGATTTCACATTTATGGAGTTGAGTTTAACTTCAGAGAAATTTTGGTTCCCAGGCCTATGATACTTCCAAGTGCTGGATGAATCATAGATTTTTAGAAAATTGAAAAGGGTCACAGAGATTAACGATTCTAATGTCTGATGCATCCATCTCTCCAAATGTCTCTAAGCGCTGAGCAACTTTCTCATGCATGCTTCCAGTGATAGGGAGTTTTACTGCTACATGAGACAGCCCATTTCTTTTTTAATTATAACTTGAATTCTTATTGATGTAACATCAGCTTGCATTTTCATGGTGATTTACTTCTAAGAAAGTATCTTCACATTCATAATGTTTGGTTTTCACAAGGTTGTTTGGAAGAGGCCTGGACCCATTGGTTCCATCACCCCTATTTCACTGAGGAGGAATCTAGGGCTGGATGGCTCTAAGCCATGGATCTTGTGCAGGGTATTGGAGTCAACACATGAGGTGATTCCACTATGCCATGAGTTCCCTTTTTAACAAATAGAAGTTATTTTTACCTTCAATTTTAAAATAATGAAATATATTTTCTGCAGATGTAGAGGGAAAATAAAATACTCTAACTGCATGTTTTGAACTCATTCCCAGCTCGGTACTCTTTTGAGATGGCTTAACCCCTATGACCAAAGTCCAGGGAAGCAAGGAAGCCTGGAAGAGGTCCCACTGGCCTGAGTAGGGTATCAGTTTCCATGGAGATGATTCAGGCAACCACCTGGAACTTGCTTGCAGTGGGTAATGGCTTGCCTCTCAGAGGGAAAGGGGCAAAGCGCAGGGAAAACCAGCCTTCCAGTTAGTGTGCTGTTGACAGTGCCAGGAGGTGCTGACCATCCTGGCACCAGCTGTCCTAGGTGGGCCAGTCCTGCTGAGGGGCATCGATCTTTTTCAGTGCCCCCTTTTTCTTCTCATGAACCCGGACAACTTCATGGACCCAGTTGCCTTTCCTTTTCCTAAATTCAGGAATCCTAGCCTGTCTACCCTTTGCTGTTGATCTACCTGGAAAGGGTCCAACACCTTCAAGTCACCAACAGCCTGACCTCAATAGTGCTGAACGAACCTACACTGGCTGATGGTGCTGGTACGTCTAGGCCTGTCTTCATAAGAAATAAAAATACACACATACAGAAGAAGAAGAAGGAGAAGAGGAAGAAGAGGAGGAGGAGGATGAGAAGGAGAAGGCTAAGAAGGAGAAAAAGAGAAGGAGGAAGAGGAGGAAGAAGAAGGAGAAAGAATGATAAGAAGAAGAAGAAGGGGAATAAGAAGAGAAAGAAAGACTGGAGGGCTTCCCTGGTGGCGCAGTGGTTGAGAGTCTGCCTGCCGATGCGGGGGACACAGGTTCGTGCCCCGGTCCGGAAGATCCCACATGTTGCGGAGCGGCTGGGCCCGTGAGCCACGGCCACTAAGCCTGCACGTCCGGAGCCTGTGCTCCACAGTGGGAGAGGCCACAACAGTGAGAGGCCCGTGTACCGCAAAAAAAAAGAAAAAAAAAAAAAGACAGACTGGAAATTTGAAAGAATGAAAAGCCTAAAAGGAGAGCTAAAACATTGAGAAATCAAAATAAAGTGGAGGCTGTTTAAGTAGAATAGAGGCAAGAGAGCAAGAAAGAGAATTCTCTGATACAAATTTTCAATGAGATTCAAGAAGATATTACCAAAGAGAAAGCTGATAATAAGAAAACTCTCAAAAATTAGGAGAAATAATTTAAAACACAATTGCTGAAATTAAAACAATCTAGAAGGAGTGAAAATATATGGAGGGACAGAAAACTGAATTACTGATCTCAAAAACAGACCTAAAAATATACTCCAGAATATAGAGCAAAAAGGACAAATGAATGAAAATTATTAGTAAAAATAAGAGAGAAATGGAGGAGAGACTCAGGATACATAGCTGACAAAGACAAGCAGCTTGGGAAGAAACAAAGGAAAAAGTGGGGAAACGATACTAAAAAATAAAAATAAAAAAATTTTCTGGAGCTAAAAAAAGACCATTTTTGGATTAAAAGTCACAGAGTTATACACAAGATTAATAAAAATAATATAAACATTTTCTTGGGAAAATGTTAATTTCCAGTAATAGAAAGCATATATTACAAGCTTTTAGAAAGACAGAACAGCTTATTTACAAGGGCAAGATAATTATTTTGACACTAGAGTTCTTATCACAACACTGGAAGCTAGAAGACATTGAGAAATATTTAAAGAATATCACTGGGAAAGGACTGTGATTCTTTGGCTTTCCAACCAAGAACTGCAAGGACTCAAAAAGCATGCAGCTACGGACTTCTTACAAAGGAGTTGAAGAAATATGCCTTCTTCATTAAAATGTAATTAGAAAAAAAAATCAGATTGGGGAAGATAAAATATGTAAGAAAAATACTGACTTTCAATGAATTCAATAAATCTCATTTTTAAGTATAAATCAGGTTTCTTAGAATAGAATACTGAAATAAATGTTTTAACAACTCAGAGTAAAACTTCCAATTATCTTAACAGGCAGGAAGAGGATAGAGTGAGGGAAAGCATTCTAAGAGTCTCTTCTTGAGGGACTATAAGCATATACAATGTACAAAAGTCAAATGTATTCATACATACCTGCGGCAAGCAGTTAAAACACAGAATTCTAAAAGTATGTCATTTATAAGGGCGTAACAATACGAAATATCTAGGATAAAATCTAATAAAAGATGCTCGAAACCTCTCTGCAGGTAAGCATAAAATTGTTGAGACGTTAAGGAAGACCAAACTAAATGGAGAGATACAGTATACGCGTGGACTGAAGACCTATTGTAAATATGACCTTTCTTCCAAATTGATCTAAATATGCAATACAATCCCAATCAAAATCTTAAAGCATTATGATCATGTTTATGATTATGATAATCTTAAAGCTTATCTTGATAAACTGATTATAAAATGTATATGAAATATGAAGAGTCAAGCATAGCCAAGATACTTTTGAAAAGGGAACCAAGGTAGGAAGACATGCTGTAAAAATACGAAGCCTTATTATGAGGTTACAGTTATTAAAACAGTGTAACCTTAGCACAGGAATATAAACCAAGGGACTAGAATAGAGAGCATAGAGGCAGACTCCAGTATATATGGATGTCTGATATGTTATACAGGTGACAATGCAGAGCAGTAGAGAAAGACAGTCTTTTTAGTAAATGGTGCTAGCTTGACCCCTATCTTACAACATATGCAAAAATTAATTCCAAGGGGAGTTGAGATCTAAATGCGAAAGACAAACAAAAAATATTTTACAAGATAAAATAGGCAAATTTCTTTATACTTCAGGGAAAGTAAATTTTTCCTATAGAGGGCATGAAAGGGGAATTCCCTGGCAGTCCAGAAGTTAGGACTCTGCACCTCCACGGCATGGGGCACAGGTTCAATCCCTGGTTGGGGAACTAAGATTCCACAAGCTGCGTGGCACGGCCAAAGTTAAATAAATAAATAAATTAATTAATTAATTAAATGGACATGAAAGCAATGATCATATAATAAAAGAATGAAAAATTTGAGAATACTAGAATGAAGAAATTGCATTCATCAAAAGACACCACTGAGAGAGTGAAAATACAAGCCATAGAGTGGGAGAATATTTTTTCAAGGAGTTCATATCCAAAAATATAATTAAGAAACAAATCAATAAGAAAATCCAAGAGTTAGCAAGAGTCTGGAACAGGCATTTCACAAAAGACAAAAAATTGTAGGAAATTAATATATGAAAAAGCACCCACTTTCAATAGTAATCCCAGAGATACAAAATTAAAATCACTGGAAGATATCACTACACATTCACCAGAATGATTATAATTTAAAAGACTAACAATATCTCACATCAGGGAGAATGTAAAGCAATAGGAACTCATACGTGTGGGAGTTATAAACAGGCACAATCCCTTTATGTAAGTTAGGCAATCTCTACTAAATTTAAAGATACTCACCATGCTCCAACAATTCTACTTATTGTTACATAGCCAATGGAAATGTGTGCACAAGAAACTTGTTCAAGAATGTTCATAGCAGCATTATAAAATAGCCCAAGATGGAAATAACCCAAATGTCAGACAATGGTGGAAAAGAAAAATAAATTGTTGTGTATTTATATGATGGGATACTATACAGCATCGCCACCAACAATCAAAAGCTATAGCTACACATAACAAGATGAATAAATCTTTAAAATGTAATACTGAGCAAAGGAAGTAAGACATGAAAGATTTATACAGAATAATTTTATTTATGTATGTTTCAGAAACAGGCAAATCTAAATGCTAAAGTACTGAATATACAGCTTGGTGGTTAAAATATGAAGAGAAAGGAGGAAATTCCTACACAAATCAGGATAATGGTAACATTCAAGGGGAAGGTTGAGAATAACTGTTGGCTTTTAGAGTTCTGTCAATGATCTACATTCAGTTACTTGAACTGGGTAGTGGTTAGATGAGCAATTCTTTAGGCTATACATTTGTGTTCTATGCATCTTTTTCTGTATATTTCATAGTAAAAATTTAATGTATATCCTTAAAATACAAAAAGAAAAGAGAAACACCTAAGAGTGGCAATGTTAATATCAGATAAAGTAAAATTTGAGTCCAAGAGTAAAAATGGAAAAAGAGAATATTTCCCATTTGATTAAAAACACCAAGACTAGAACTCTCTGGCAGTCCAATGGTGAGGACTTGGTGCTTTCGCTGCTGTGGCTTGAGTTCAATATCTGGTTGGGGAACTAAGGTCCCACAAGCTGCACAGTGCGGCCAAAAAACAAAAAAAATAAAACCCCACCAAGATTATATATTTGTCATAAACTTTCATGTACTCTACACTAAACAGTACTTTGCAAGATATACAAAGCACAACTCTTAGAGACAAAAACAAAATTTGATAAAAACAGAATTGAAGAGTTTTTTTTTAACATCGTTGTCTCAGAATTTGATTGACCAAATAGACAAAAAAATATAAAAAGGATATAAATGAGTTTAAGTTTATAATTAGTAGGATAAACTTACTAGATAATCTAGTACTTGATACTTTATAGAGAATATATATTCTCACATGCCCATAGAAGTAGAAGAAAATTGTGATGTGTTTAGTTATAAAGAAAATCCTGAATAACACTTTTCAAAATGTAAAAGTCTTACCACATTTTGGGACTATCACACAATCAAACTAGAGCCACATGAATGGTAGATCAAAACAAAACAAAAACCAAACAAATAAAATCCACACTTTCTTTAAAGAAATTGTAAATTAAGTCAAAATCATACTCTGAGATCATCTAAATATCAACAAAAATAAGAACAGTGCATAGCAAAACTATGGGTTGGTGCTAATAAGAACTATTATAGATTTAAATTCTTTTACTATTAATCAAAAAAGGCCAAAGATAACAACCAAGCTTTCAACTCAAGACAATAGAAGAATTAATAAAATAAGCCAAATATATAAAATTATATATTATAATTAATAAAAGCAAAAATTAATAACCTAGAATGCTAAAAATAAAACAGAATTAATAAAACAGAATTAATGAAAAAAGGAAGTGATTCTTCAAGAAGATAAAATAAGCAAGTCCCTAGGAATCTGGGCTTTGAATAAAGGGAGAAAATAAAAATATAAAGCATTACGAATGAGAAAGGTATAACTACATTAAGAAGCTAAGTGAAATATATAATTCTTTAGGAAAGTTGAAATAACCAAAATTGACTTGCAACAGGGCTCTCTGGCTCTCCCACCTTGCCTATGTGGGCACAGGGGTATCGGGGGAAAAGACCTTAGCTCTCCAGTACCTTTCAGTGACTGGGAAGTTCAGTTCACCAGTAGAGCTGCAGAGCTCCCTATGTTCTTCAGTCCAGCTTTGCCAGTAATAAAGGGTATACTGTGTTTTCATTCCCTCCTAGGTCCAGTGTCTATTTTTCAGTGCATTCTGAATATGAGTAGAAGGAGGTGTGAGTAATTAGCTTTCCAACATATTTAGAGTGTAACTGAAATGAAAAATTTCTCAAATCTTTTTATGAGACCAACAAAGACCTGACACCAACACTTGCTAAAGAGAGCACAAAAAATTAAAATACAGACAATTCTAGTTTATGAATGTTACATCGTGTCAACTGACTTAAGGGAAAAGGGGAGCTTATGTTTATGTCCATGTTACCAAAAAATATGGGAGTATGTCTTTTGGCACACTAGAACAAGTGCATAAAGCTTCCCTTTGTGCTGGTTTCATTCCCAATCACACTTCCACCTGGCTGTGGCAAGGTGCTTACCAGTTGTATAAGCTAACATTCTATCAGCTTGGAACTGCAGCAGAATAAGAGAACCTCTCTCCTCACAATTCCAGCACAACTCCTGATAAGGAGTCTCACTGATCTGGCTTGGCTCCAGTGCCCATCACTGAACTGTTCATTGTGGCCAGGAGATTGGTACTCCAGCTTGAACAAGAGTGGATTATGTGTCCACTCCTAGAGCAGGGATAGAATTAGCTTGACCTGATCCTCTTGGTCTGGGAGTGAGAAAGCAGTAACTCTCCAAAGGAAAACTGAACCTCTTTCTAAGAGAAGGGAGAATGGGAGAATGGATTCAGGGTAAGCCAAGAAAGAAGAAAGAAAAAAAAAGACACACACACACAACAGACAAAAAATATAAAAACAACATCTAATTTAAGATTACTTATAAAATCTTAGCAAATCAAATGCAGCTATATATTCAAGGAATAGTATGTTGTCAATAAGAAGAGTTTATTCCAGGAGTGCAGGATGGTTCAGTATTAAGAAGTCCATGAATGTAAATCATAAGATTAATTATTTAAAAAAAACATATGAAGGAAAGTCACTGGACTTGATTCAGCATCTATTTCTGGGTAATTGATTCATTCCTCCAACAAGTATTTCCTGAACACCAACTATGAACTAAACACTCTTCTAGTCATTGGATATAGGAGTGAGCAAAACGGGCACAACTCCCTGCCTTATAAAAGTTACATATTAGTGATTAAAACTCTATACAAGGGCTTCCCTGGTGGCACAGTGGTTGGGAGTCCGCCTGCCAATGCAGGGGATATGGGATCGTGCCCCGGTCCGAGAAGATCCCACATGACGCGGAGCGGCTGGGCCCGTGAGTCATGGCTGCTGAGCCTGCGCGTCCGGAGCCTGTGCTCCACAACGGGAGAGGCCACAACAGTGAGAGGCCCGCGTAATGCAAAAAAAAAACAAAAAAAACAAAAAAAAACCTCTATACAAAATAGTAAGAATATGAACCATCTTAAATATGGTAAAAAGTATCTGACACATGGTAACAGCAAAATTTACATCAAATATTGAAGATTTAAAGATATTCTCTTCCTAGGATTTCTATTTTACTTATCTTTCAGAGCACAATTTTAATAAGATTTCTGGAAAGAGGCAATGTATATATTATCTGGATTCTTACTTGTTAAGAATATCTTTTCCTGCCCTTGCAAGTGAAAATAACTTGCAAGATTTCTCAGTCTTGAACATTTTCCCTTTAAACTCTGCAAATGTTGCTTCTTTTCCTTTTGGCATTTAATATTAATGAGGAATTATCTGAAGCCAACCTAAGTTTTGTTTCTTTGTAGGTAAGCCATTTCCTCCCACTCAATTAATTAAGTATTCTACAGGACTCAATTAATTTGATTGCTCTTTATGAAACCTTTCAAACTGAAACATCGCCTTTCTTTGACTCAAGAAATGCTTCTTCTTCTTTTCCTTTTATTGTTTCTACTCAATTTGCACTTTTCTCCTCCAGGTTTTATTTAATAACTAAATGGCATCTTCTAAAGTTTTTCCCTATGTCTTTATTTTCAGTTGTTCACCTTCTTCTCCCTTTCTTTGGATTTGTGGAGAGTTTTTTTTTTGTTTCTTTTGCAGTACGCGGGCCTCTCACTGTTGTGGCCTCTCCCGTTACGGAGCACAGGCTCTGGACGCGCAGGCCCAGTGGCCATGGCTCACGGGCCCAGCCGCTCCGCGGCATGTGGGATCTTCCCAGACCGGGGCACGAACCCGTGTCCCCTGCATCGGCAGGCAGACTCTCAACCACTGCGCCACCAGGCAAGCCCTGTGGAGACATTTTTGAAACTTTCCCCTGCTTTGGTTTTCCTTGGTATCCCTGCTGTTTGTATTTTGTTGGTGTTATTCTTTGTGAGGCTAACATAGGGAAGACAGGCCTTCCCTTATAAAACTGCATGATGTCGTTAGAAGAAATATCTATTTAGTTAAACATTCTCGGAATATAAATTAAATACAGTATCCTCTCTTTCTTTCCCTAGCAATTTTATTTAATAGAAAGATGATGCTCTGATTCCAGAAGTCCATGCTTTCTCAATATCAGATGTTGAGCCTGAATCTATGAACAATTACATGCTGACCTTTTAGACATTTAGGTCTAGACAAGGAGAGACCAGAAAAGGTTAGATTTGCAGTACTTTTCCTTTCTGGTTCTGCATTCCTGAAGCCTGGGAAGGGGAGGCACAAGTCCAGGGGCAGTGATGGTTGGGATCTTTGCATTCTTTGCAGGGCTCCTTTCCTTTCTTGTATTCTGCGTGATCTGGGAGTTAGCAGTAGCCTCATCTGCTCACCTTCAGGGTCCCATGGCACCTGGCTCATAGGTCCTTGGACATGCACCAGTTACCAGTATACCTTTATGTTAAAAGGACCAGGAAACCTAATTCAAATAGTTCCAAGCAATAAAGGAGAACGATGTGCTCAGTTAACTGAGATAAGGTGAACTCCACAAGGGTTTTTTGGCTTTTGGGGTTTTTTTTTGCTATGGCCCAGTGATGTTGTCAAGGACCAAGTTCCTTTTTGATCTCCCTTCTCTGACTCTGAAGTGTCAGCTCCACTCCTAGGCTGAACTTCCCTAAGGAGAAAAGGTAGCTGCAGCAGTTCCAGACCACATGGCACAGCAGGTAACGAAGCTGACTAGCTCAGAAGAGGGCACCTGAACTTCATGTGACTTCTGAAGGGGAATGCAATTTCACTAATTAGCTTAGACCAATCTTGGCACTCCTGCCCCCATGGTTGGGATGGGCAATTCACTCTTCCTTACCCCACCACACGGCTGCTACCCAGGGGAAACGGGTGGTGAGGCATCACCCATAATATATTCAGATTTTTAGGGTTCCTTTTAGCATGTTCTCAGGGTTGGAGACAAGTTCCAGAATTGGTCTAAACAATGCAGGGATAAATTTATTTGGCTATGTAAGTCTATTATATTAATTATTCAGTTTATTAAAATCCAATTTTGAGAGTGACAGTTTGGGAAAGCCCCTTAGCTGTTATTTTGGTTTTATTTCACTTTGATACTCTGTCAATCCAAAATCCATCAGAGGGGAGAAAGGAGACTGGACTAGCAGAATCTCATAAAATAATGCTATATTTTGGACATTTGGATTCATTTATATATATAAGAAATACTTTTGAGCACCTACTACTTGCCAGGCATTTCATTCCTAAATGTGGGGATAAAATGGTATACCAGCTAGAAAATGCTCCTGTTCTCAAAGAGCTTAAGTCATAAAAGAGATGATAGCAAAGTCAATAGATTTGTGAGATAAAAGGAAAAATATCAGCTGCTATGAGACCACACAGGGTGGGTGCCAAATCCAGGCTTGAGGAAGCAGTCAAAGCTTACTTATCAGAGAAAAAAGTCATCTGAGCTAAAACTTAAGTGATGGGTAAGAGTTGGCCAGGTGAAGAGGAGACGAAGGAGCCTTCTAGTTAGAGGGTTAGTATGTAGAAAGGCCCAGAAGTGAGAGAGGCAGCAGAGCAATTCTAGAGGTAGAGCACCTGGGTTTGATTCCTGGCTCTGCCACTTAGCAGCTGTGTGATAGTGAACATTTAAGCTTCCATCTGAGAAACAGATAAGAATGGGAGTGACCTCATGCCATTATGAAGACTGAACAAATTAATATTTGAAAAGCACTAAGAACAGTGCTCCGTTTGTTACATAAGAAGCAAAATAAATCTTACATAAACCATAAAACACATATTTCCACACTGCTTCGGTCAACAACGAGTAAGAAAGAAGTTACTTTTTGGTGTCTTCTGTTCAAGAGAGCCATGCTTTTTCTCTAACCTCCACAATAGTGGGTCCAGCTGCCTGAACAAGACTGTCCACTCAGTCCCCCTGGACTGAACCCCTTATCCATTCAAGAGAGGCTACAGTGTGAGATCACAAGAGAACAGTGAGAGTGGGAGTTGACAGCTAGGGCAGCAAGTAAATGCGAAGAAGGTCAATGAGGAATCCAGGAGAGATGGTTGTATATGTTGAAGGTGAAGGCAGGGGCAAAGCAACAGTCAGCCATCTGGGCAGGTTGTCAGAAAGACTGACAGCAGGTCCTTGTCAACGCTTCCAGACCCCATACAGAGGCAAGACTCCATCTCTGGGAAGCCTGACCAGGACAAAGCCAGGTCCATATCCAGGGAAACCATAATGCCAGGCAAGTTATCAAAGCAATGATTCCTCCTTTCTTTCATTGATTCCACAAAAAATTTATTAAAATGCTTAACATGTGCTAGAAAACACACCAGGTGCTGGAAGTATTAGTAATAAGACAATGTCTTTGTCTTCAAAAGATTTGAATTAGTGAGACTAGTGAGAGGATAGACTAAATAATGTAGTGTTTTGATAAAACTATTCACAGGGCACCATGGTAATGATCCCAAAATTCTGACCTTACCAAGTCCAGTTGTAAGGGTGAGGAGAGGGGCAAGGAAAGGGGGCATAGAGAAAATAGAGATAGAGAAATGGATTTAGAGTCTTCACTGAGAAGAAACCCAATTATTAATATAAAATCAGAGCAAGATGGCTTCCAGAGTGGCCTGTTGAAGCTACTTCATAACATGACTCTGTTTCTAGAAAGAAGGAGTTGAAGTGTGCAAGGACAGAATCATATAACGAAGGTAAGGAAGGATAGTGTCTGAATGAAAGAGAAAAAAAAGCAGAGTACCCATAAAATATGAACAAAACAAACCTCAAAAATATCATTCTATAGAAAACTATTCAACAAAAGAAGGGAATGAAGTACTGATACATGCTACAACATGGATGGACCTTGAAAACAATACGCTAAGTCATAAAATTGCATGACTCCATTTATATGAAATGTCCAGGAAAAGCAACTTAATAGAGACATAAAATAGACTAGTGACTGCCTAGGGCTCAGGGGGTTGAAGGAAAATGGGGAGTAACTGTCTATGGGTATGAGGCTTCTTTTTGGTGATGAAAAGGCTCTAAAATTGATTGTGATGAGGGTTTTACAGCTCTGTGAATATACTAAAAACCTTTGAATTGGTATACTTTGGATAAATTGTATGCTATGTGAATTACATGTTTAAAAAACTGTCACAAATATAAAATAAATTAAAAATGGTTCAGTAGAGGAATAAGGAAAAGCTACTATGGCTAGAAGTTCAAACATATAGGGTGTAGGGTGTAGTGACAGATCAGTCTCAGGCAGTGGTTCTCCACCAGGGTTGATTTTGCCCTCTAGGGTACATTTGGCAATGTCTGCGGACATTTCTGGTTATCACAACTGGGGAGGTGGTATGACTGGTATCTAGGGGATAGAGGCCAGGGATGCTGCTAAATATCCTAGAATGCACAGGAAAGCTTCCTACAACAAAGAATTATTTAACCCAAAATGTCAGTAGTGTTGACGTTGAGAAATCCTGGCCTAAAGAGGCAAGCAGAGTTCAGGTCATGAAGGGTTATGGGGACAAGTCAAGGAGTTTGGTCTTCCTCTTAAGAGTAGTAAGGAACCATGATGGGGGATTGGCATGGTGAGATCTGAATTTTAGATCGATCACTTTTGGTGCAGCCTAGAAAAAGGACTGAAGAGGCAGGGGGATAGAGATAATGATGACCCAACTAGGATGGCAGGAGAAGAAATGGAGGGATTTGAAAGATATTAACTTAGGAGAAACAATTGGTGGAATGTGATGATTTGTTTGATTCAGAGTTCAGGAAAAAATGGAGAAAGAGGGGCAGGTTGGCGTCTAGACTTCCAGTTTGTGCTAGAAGCTGGATGGTGGTAATGCCATTGACTAAAGTAGGAAACAAAGGTAAGGGAGTTGGTTTGTGAAATAAAATAAGAGATTATATTCTAGATGCATGGAATGTCCTGTGGAAATCAAAGTGGAGATGTTCAGGGGATAACTGAAGATAAAGTTATGCAACTCGGGAGAGACTGGAACTGTAGATGGATATCAGGGTATATAAGGCAATTGTACATGGGAATTCCTGGGATAACCTAAGGAGAGTGAGGCTTGAGATGAGAAGGAAGAACTCTGAGGGATACTAACAGGCATAGAAAAAGGAATTTGCAAAGGAGACTAAGAGAGTAGCCAGAAAGTTGAGGAGAAAAACAAAACAACACAAAACAGGACTGTATGGCAACATAGAAGTCAAAGGAGGACTGTTTCAAAGAGGCCAAGAGTAGAAAATTCTGCAGAGATCAAATAATATGAAGACTGAGAATTACCCAATGGATTTAGCAACAGGAGTTTGAGGGAGACCATGGTGAGACCAGTTTCAGTGGTGTGTCGGGGATAGAAGTCAGATGTAGTGGGTTGGAGAGTAAGTGGGAGGTAAGGAAGTGGGTGCAGTAAGTGTAAGTGACTCAGCCATGGCAGGGCAGAGAGAGATCAGTGGTAGCTGGAAGGGAATGTGGGGATCAGATTGGGGGCTTTTTGAGAAAAAAGACGTCAACACTTTAAATGCTGAGTGGAAGGGGTTGGCAGACAAAAAGATTAGAGATATAGAATAGAGAAATTAAAATGTCAAGGTTTGGGGGAAGGACTGAAGTCATTGCTTAACTTTGGTTGAAGGACATCTCTGCTATCAAAGCACTAGAAAAGGACAAAAGGATGGATGCAGACAAAAGAGAGTTTATAATTTTGGTGGCAGAAAATTGAGGATATTTTCATCCGAAGTTTTCAAATTTCCCCGTGGATGAGGTAAGGTCATCTCCTGAGGGTGAGCCAGTGAAATGGCAGGGTTAGTATTTTGTGGAGAGTGGACACAGTTTGAAATAGCTATAGTAGAGTTGAAGAGAAGAAAGCAGATGGATAATCTGGAACATGACAAGGTCAAGTACATGGCCATGGGATCGGATGACAAATAAATGGATGTGAAGGTCATTGAAAATGAATGGGGTCAGGGATTTAAGATGGAATTTCTTCATTGAAGCTGACTTGTCTTGGCAGAAGAAAACTATATCATGCCTCTTGGGGTATGTGCAGATTCTAAGTAATGTCTTGTTTTGTTTTCGGTTCTCAATTGGATTTTATCCTTAAATCTAGACTCAACAGTACTTGTTACACTTCAAATCTCTCTAGCACTTATACTTAAGGAAATCATGCAGAGAAGAATGGAAATATTTCAGAAGGCTACAAATGAATACGGACCATGATGTGCTCAATGACTTGAAGGTTGCTTCCTCTTGCACATGAAAACGCTTTGGTCATTCCAGGTAGCCACCCGCCTAGTGCATCTTCTCTTCCTCAAGGTAAGTAGTTCCATTTACTTCACCATTTCTTCCCTCTTCTCAGACACTGACTTGTACATACATGCTGGCTTTCTCCTCTTCCAGCAGGTACATTCCAGATCTCCTCCTTAGCTTACATACTCTCCAGTTTTCTCTAAGGGAAAAGCCTACCAGAAGATACAACCTTCTGGAGGATGGCACTCAAGTTCACTACTCTACTGCACACTTGGGACATTGGGACAACTTGATGCTGGCAACAGTACTAACATGGGACACAGGAGGACTCTTTCACATCCCCTAATGTAGGTCCAGAGTCCTGATCCATCCACAGAATGCCAGAATTGCAACTGAACTTGGAGATCGTCTAGTCCAATGCTTTATTATGCAGAAGGGGAAGCTGAGGCAGGGAGTTGAAGTAACGTGTCCAGATCATGGCAATCAGCTAGTGGCACAGCCTGGATTCAAATCCAGATCCTCTCGCCCCTAATCTGATCCTCTTTATGCTTATCAAATTCTCTGGAATAGTATCTCATTTTCTTCTCTCTAAATATCTATGGCAGAATAACTTTTCAGCTCAGTTCCACATATTGACACTCTGAATATTCATTTCCCAAACCTCAGGAGCTTAACAAGAACAGAAAAATGGATCAAAAAAATTAATCCATTATTGGGTGACATGGATTATAACAAATACAAAGTGGGAGAAAACACACAAGAAAGTAAAACCTCAGCGTGTTTACAGCCTTATGACAACCATCAGGCCGCTACCAAAATTGGACATGACAGAGCATTATAAATCATGGGACTGTAAGTGAAGAACAGGGAGAGAAGAGTACAATAGTGCTGACGCCTCAAGCAGCATTCATCACCTATAATCTCCCAGCCTTTCCATCTTCTGAGCAGGTCATGTGCACAGTAGGTTTTGGTCTGAAGCAGTAGCCCTTACTGATCTCTCTCTGCAGACCTGACACGTTCAACTGATTCCCAGTAATTAAAGGTGATCACAGGGCCAGACAGGCTCCTCCTCATTGAATCAGGGTTATAATGTACCTGGATTTTTAAAAACGAAATGGAAAAAAAATCTCTCTGAAGAGTTGGCAGGGAGAGAGATAGCATTGACCTCTTTTTCCCCAACAACAGTGGAAAACCTAATCTTCAGTCTGTGGCTGAAAATGAAGAATGCCCCACAGAGAGATACACAAAACAGGCTATCACAATGGCCTGTCAGAATGGACTCGGGAGAAGTCAATAACTTCAATGGAAGACTCTAGGTCAGACTGTAAAACAACTCCAGCATAAATCTCATGAACTACCCTTTAGGGGGGTAATCCTGAATTTTTGCAAAACATCTACATTGAAGTCAAGATCAATGACCTTTAATGCCCTCACCAAACCACCCCTGGGTGAGTCTGTGGCTTTGAGCCTACTTGTTTCCTGCTACTGGCCTGGGGCCCTGGTTGCTCTTTGCACAGGTCGAAAGTTCTCACTGACATCAGGAGGGGCCACAGGGCTCTCACCGAGGCCCAAGCTGCACTTTCATGGCCAGACTGAAGCTGCAGAGGTGAAAAGCCAAGTTTGGCTTATTGGCGTGAACATCAGCAGGCTGTGCAGCACCTCGCAGCTTCACGTCACCTTGGCCCTGGATGATCTGCCTTCATTTCTCATAGCTCCCCTCCCTGGACTTCAATGTGTGCTGCTGTTAATTCAATTCGTATATTAGGACTGTGGCCATCTCGTGGCCTCCTTCCATCAGAGAGCAAGCTGCTTTCTGGTGCCAGGTCAACTCAGCCATAATGACTAGACTAATGAAGGCTGACCTTGCCTTCCAGATCTGTATGGTGGAAAAAAGCACACAAGTGGGATTTATAGCACCCGGATTCATCTCCTATCTCTGCCACTCATATGCTAGATCTTAGGATTTGCTCAAGCTTCCTGAGCTTCAGATTTTTAATTTATAGTGATTTTCATGCAGGAGTGTATTTTGGCCATCATTCTTGGAGTTTTCTAAAAATACATGCCTCTCTACCCCCATACATGTAGAATCAGAATTTCCAAAGGTAGGCCTGGACTTCTGTTTTTTCCAAAGCTCCATTATAGGCATCTGTTCTGAAACACTTCTTATTAAGGGTCATAAGCCACTGGGCTATTGTAGTAACAACAAAGATATGGTGATAAACATATCTAACAGATAAAGTGCTCTAAAATTTAGTTATTCATTTTATCTTCCTCTTCTCTTCTCCATAACATACAGACACAAACACTTTCTAGGTTCTTGGTCTTATATATCTCTCTCCTTCACATATAAGGGTCCTTATCTCTCTTTTGCCCTTTAACTATCTGGTTCAAATATTCTTTTCCATCCAAGAGCTACTATTTCAAGCCTCTACATATTCTTTCTTTTTTGAAATAATACTGATGTTTTGTAGTTATGGTTCATATCTATACCGTATCAGTACATATACCATTAAATCTAATGGTATGGGTATTATTATTTCCATTTGGTAGATGAAGACATTAAGATTCAAAGATCTTAAGTAACTCAATAAGTGTTGGAGTTGGAACATATAACCTTGTCTTCTAATTTTAAATCCAATGCATTTCTCCCTGAGTCAGTCTAGAAACAGTATCTGAATTTTTACTCATAAGTCAAATGGTAACCATTACAAAGCAAGCAAGTAAAGAATAGGACTTAGAGGGCCTTTAAAATCTCTTCCAAGTCTTGGTGGTTTAATGATTCTAGTTGTATATTTAGAAATCTTGATAGCTAAGTTCTTTATTCCTCCCCCAAATATTATGAGATGAGTTGGGAATTAGTTTGACCTGTGTGGGACCTGGCACCTCTCCCAGAAGGCAGCACAGGGGTAGCCCTGCCCCCTTAAGTGTATGCCAACCTCTGCATTCTCATCACTGCAAGTTTGGTGGGCTTTGTACTCATTATCGATCAGAAAAGGAGTGAAGTCATTCCCATCCCTCACAGTGAAGGATAGAAGGGGCTGGTATTTGGGTATTTCCTTTCCCCCAGGTCAGTTAGGCTTCTGTAAAACCCAGCTGTGTTATGCTCCAGTGCAACAGTTTTCCTTAAAGGCAGACTTTAAGAACAGAGAGTTCTGGGTGTTTTAAAAAATGTTTTTTTCCTCCTTCCCCTGTCAGAAGCACAGGAAGATTTTTCTCCATCTTTGTCGTGAGTTTTTCCTGGAGGTAAAACTCACAAGAAGGTGGGAAACCCCCCTAAGACTGGGTCCCCTGGATTTTTTAATTCTCAAGCTTGTCCACTGAGCTTCCAGCAATTGGCCATTGACAGTGTAAACCTTTCCTGCTGGTACTGGTTCCCGTGGGGGCTTCTGCTTCTGAGCATTTGACTGTGGTAAGCTGTGATCCTCTGTATCCACCCATCTGTCCCTCCAGTTTTCAGGGCAGTGGTTTGCCCTGTGACCCCAAATTCTCTCATGAATCTAAGAAGGGATGTTGACTTTCAGTTTGTTCAGCTTTTTTCTTGTTGTAGGGATGGAAGTGATGACTTCTAGGCTCCTTCCATGTCAGAGTGGAAAATGCCCTTTTTACACATGGGCAGGAAGTGAAGAAAAATTAAGTTGCTCTTTGTCTTGGCTGGGGTTCTTCTAGAAGCACAGCCCAAGATGAGAACTTAGTGCTGGTGGTTAATGTGAGGGGTGATCCCTGGGGGCAGGAGGGAGGAACTAGGTAAAGTGAGTCAGAAAAGAAAAGCCAGTGAGTGGGTATAGCTTCCATGTGCTGGTTTCCTGGCCTGGCCTGTGGCGGCAGGGGAAGGGGGTCTAAAGACCCTGCTTCATCACATCTTCACCACAGCTTTGGAACAGAGCCCAAATATTTCTGACTCTGGTTTTAAAACAACCTGTGCTGAAAAAGAGAAGGTGGATGTCACGAATGGGAGTCTGGGGCTCTCTTTGTAGGCTGAGCAGCCTGGGGTTGGCCACTCTCCTCTCTGGGGTCAGCTTTCTTCAAGTTCACAGAAGGTCTTTCTACCCCAAAATATCCAAATGGTCTATCAAGGCAAACCGCAGTTTCCCAGATGGACTGTGCGAGGCCTGACACCAGACAGGTTTTCACAGAAACTGTGAAACAAACTGCCTCTTTGAAAATTTGTGAGCTTTTGTTTCAGTTCTTTTGATTTTACACATTACTTCTGGTTCTTTCTAAAAGGTTTACTTTATTGTCCTTTGAGCGTGATCTTTGCTGTCTGGAATGGTGTTCTCAGGAGGCCTAGCCCTGGGCCTGAGCCGCAGCAGGCTCTGGGCTTCCTTCTCCTTTCACAACTCTTATTTCACTTTTACAGGGGAGTTGACTATCCAGACAGGGGCTGGACAGGAGTCCTTGGGGAGCACTGGCCCCGCCCAGGGAGGTGCACGGAACAGAGTGGGGCTGGGGATAGATAACAAGGTGTGATAGGAATACATATCTCTGCTCAGACTGGATTCCTAAGTGACTGCTGTGCTCTTGGAGGCCTTATATACACAATTATTTGCAGTTTTTTTCACCCTGTACTACTACAGATAGGTAGATGACAGATAGATAGATAGGTAGATGATAGATAGAGAGGTGAAAGACTTTATGGTAACTTACAAAGAAACATGCAACATAGCAACAATAGAAAACTAGCAAACACTGCTATCTGCTTACTAAATGACAATAACTAATTTTTTTTTTTTTTTTTTTTTGCGGTACGTGGGCCTCTCACTGTTGTGGCCTCTCCTGTTGCAGAGCACAGGTTCCGGACGCGCAGGCTCAGCGGCCACGGCTCACGGGCCTAGCTGCTCCGCGGCACGTGGGATCTTCCTGGACCGGGGCACGAACCCATGTCCCCTGATTCGGCAGGCGGACTCTCAACCACTGCGCCACCAGGGAAGCCCCGACAATAACTATTTTTATACTCATTCAAGCCTCACAACAGCCCTATAAGGTAGGCAGTGTTATCATCCCTACTTCTTTTGATGGAGAAACTGAGGCACAGAGAAGTTAAAGGGACTTGCCCAGGCCACCAAGGTGTACATGGTGGAACTAGCACTCAACCCAGGCAGGCTGGCTCTAGTTCTACGCTCTTAACTAAAAGGATAAGCTGAGAAAAGTGAAACAGGGCAAAGTAAAGCTAGATGCTCTTTTATATACATACCTGTCTTTCCTGCTGGGCTGTTCCCTGCCTGAGGACAAGGACCAGCAGGTTATAGGTATTTGATAAATGTGTTATTTGATCTTTCCAAGGCAACGGTCTAATTCTGCTTTCCCTTGAGCTTGCTGGTTCCCTGTTGTGTTTGTGACTATCCATACATGCAGCGAAGGGGCAAGGATGAGAGTAGAAACAGCCCCTTCCATTACATTCCAGGCAATGTGAGTTCAACACCTCCCTTCCCCTCCAGGATGACCTTTTGCTGAGAAGTCATCCTAACTGGAATGGCAGTTCTTCCTAGGATGTGCCCAGGGGCCCCAGCTCAGAGAGCACAACCCTTAGAGGAGCAGCATGAAGATCCCACTTAGATTCCCCCAAATAGCTCCCCACGCCTTCTGCCTGTTCTTCAACCATTAGCAACTCATTCTTTCTTTAGACAGGCCCATTCTTTCATGGGACTTAGTGTGGCATCAGAGAAATTTGAGTCCTGGCCCTGCAACTTACTGGACAAGTCATGCCAGGGTCCAAGAGATGAAGATATTTGTCTGGCATCACCAACACAGCAGGGACTCCTAGTCCAGAATTCACCTCTCCCTACTCTAAAGCATTGAGGCAGGAGACATGGATTTAGGTTAGGGATCATCCAGCCTCATTGTTCCCCAGATCAATCACCTTAAATTTTTTTTGTATCCATGTTCCATATACCTATAGTATTTGTGCTAATCAAAGAGATGTTTTTTAAGTTATTACAAAATAATGAATATAGTTCCCTGTGCTACAAAATAGGTCCTTGTTGTTTATCTGTTTTATATATAGTAATGTGTATATGTTAATCTCAAACTCCTAATTTATCCCTCCCCTCCCTTTTCCCTTTGGTAGCCATAAATTTGTTTTCTATTTGTGAGTCTATTTCTGGTTTGTAAATAAGTTCATTTGTATTTGTTTTTAGATTCTACATATAAATGATATCATATGATATTTGTCTTTCTCTCTCTGACATACTTAACTTAATATCATAATCTCTAGGTCCATCGATGTTGCTACAAGTAGCATTATTGCATTATTTTTTATGGCTGATATTCCAATGTATATAGGTACCACATCTTCTTTATCCATTCATCTGTCAGTGGACACTTAGGTTGCTCACATGTCTTGGCTATTGTAAAAAGTGCTACTATGAACATTGGGGTGCATATATCTTCCTGAATTAGAGTTTTCTCCATAAAAGAGATGTTTAAAATGTAAAATTATTACCACATTAAGGACTACATTTCTTGTTTCTTGTTTCTCTCCTTTAACCAAGACAATCCCTCCATCCCATCCACTTGCAAGCTAGAGTAATTATAGAAATAAAGTATCAAATGGATTACTTCCATAGATAGGGTCTCCATCTCCTTTTTCAGTCCCGCCCCCTCAATCCCTATCACTAATGTCTAACCTCCTTTCTTCCTCTGCCTAAAATGTTCCCAAGAAGAACACATCTCTGTGTTAAACTTTGTGTTAGACCTATTTGTAATAGGTCATGTGATATTCTGAAAAAGGGTACATGCCTAAGATTACAAAAACTGTACTTTAGTCCTAGTTAAATTAAATCTATCTTGGCTTTGGTTTCTGCAACTTGTAAAATAAGGGAGCTGGACTATTGCAGGAATGGCAAAAAAAATTGTCATCTATCAATCAGTTGGCAGTGGCTGCCTAGACCATTGATGAAAGAGATTTTGAAGATATGCCCAGACCCAGAGGGAAGAGTGCAATCATCGATTAGCAATGTCTGCCTTGAAAAAGAATAGGGGAGTGACATCATGTGCCATCCAAGGATTAGATGACCCTGTAGATTCATTCCAGCTCAAAACTGCTGAGAATCTAAATTTTCCTTTTTCAGAACTGACCTGTGCTTTGTGTCCTTTGAGGATCCTTCCTCTTTTCTGACTGTCTCTCATGAACTCTTCAGCCAATCTATGATAAGGCACCAACTGTTGATGAAAGCCTAGAGGTCACGACCCTGTGTGACTTGGTAAGTCGTTTTGACACCTTGGCTATCAATGACATGGGAGGGGGAGGTCACAAGATGATATATGACATTTCTTCCAACTACAAGTTCCATGATTTGATTATCCTAATGCCTTTGTACGAGGGAACAAGTGGCTTACAGCGGATCCATGGGGTTTTTAAAGGGCTGTAATTTCTTTCTCTTTCTTCTTTTTTTCGTCATGGTGGTGAGGAAGGTAGTAGGCTTGCTCCAGCCCTCAAATCTCAATACATACCCCTGGTCTCCCCATGCCCCTGTCCATTGGACCAGGCTGGCCTAGAGCAGTTGTGTATGTCAAAGGAAGCACATGAAGCAGAGGCAGAGGGAAATGGCAGGGAGTTCAATGGATCAGTCAAGGCTACATTTTGGGAAAAAAGACCATTTGAGGAATCAGGAGGCAGGGATGCTCTGAAGATACAGGACAAGAAGAGTGGGCTTGGGTTCTTAAACCCAGCAGAAAGTAGGAGAGCAAGGGTGGGGAAAGAGCCTAGGCATGGTTGGAGCAGGTGAGCAGAGCTCAGAGCTAGGACATGGGATGTTTGGGTTCTGGCCCTCTACTGGCAATAATTTTCTGTGCGACCTTGGGCAGGAGACTTTCTTTACTCTTTGTCTCTATTTTCTTATGTATAATAATCAGAGAGAAAAGAGGACAAGTTGATTCCTAAGGGATTTCCAGTTCTAATATCCCATGGGTTTAATTCCAAGTTCCTCCAACTATCTGTGCAGATAAGAGTTTCCTATATTGTCTATGCAGACATAAGCACCCTCAATGTGTAAAGTTATAAAAGCAGAGAGAGTTTGTACAGAACAGAATATCCTGGGAGGGGGGGGACAGGGGAGGGGGTTTCTGCCTCCCAAAGAGACATGTTAAAATCCAGAAAGCACGAGAAGACTTAGGCTTATCCTGTCTGGGACCCAATAACTGTAGGGGCTTCTAAGGACATAAGCATCCTGGTTGTCTTACCTCCCCCATTTAAATTTCAACTCCAGAGGGACAGAGCTTACTTTCTAGAATCTCAGACTCTTTTGAGTTAGAAGTGACTTTATAGGTCATCTAGTTCCAATCCCTCACCCCAGGAATGGGAACTCTATCCTGACATCCAAAGATGGCTCCCACACCTGCTCGTATACTGCGTTACATGATAATTTACACAGCGAAAGGCAGAGTTAAGTAATCTTTTCATTTGGCCTAGAGTCCTGCCTCACGACCCAGGATATCTCAGTAGACCAGATCACTAGGTCAGGGTTTCACGATGGTTCTTCCCACTGGCTCCAGGATGCCAACCTGGAACCCAAAACACCATTCTGAGCTCCCTCTGAGCTCTCCTCAGGGAGGGAGGTGGCTGAAGACATCACAGGTTTAGAATCTCACAGGATGGGGTTCAAGTCTCACTTATGTTGCTTACCAACCGGGTGGCTTTGAACAAGGGACCTCCACTCTCTGTGCCACTCACCTGAAAAGTACCAGGAATAATCCCCCCCTAAGGGACTGTGGTGAGGTCTCATCAGGTGCACGAAAGGAGCCTTGGACACGTGCTCCCCCACACCGGCCCCCCCACCCAGTGTCTACACGAGGGCGTGAGCATCTATGGGCGTAGGAACTTACTCTTAGTCGATGTTACTTGTCCCAATGCCGAGCATAGTGCTTTGCCTAGTGCAAAAATAAGAGAAAAATAAAATAAAAACTAACTTATAGGTGCCTCCAGAATCCAGACCAGAGTTTTGTACTCAGACATCCCTTAGCAAGCCCTGTTCACAAACTAGCAAATCCCTGCTGCCCCCTGTCCTCAGAACAAAAACTTGCTCTGTGTACTCAAACAGTCTGAAACAAAAGTCAAACCTGGAGTCTGTCATACAGAGTGAAGTAAGTCAGAAGGAGAAAAACAAATACCGTATGCTAACACACATATATGGAATCTAAGAAAGAAAAAAAAAAGGTCATGAAGAACCTAGGGGTTAGACTTGAGGATATGGGGAGGGGGAAGGGTAAGCTGTGACAAAGTGAGAGAGTGGCACGGACGTATATACACTACCAAACGTAGGGTGGACAGCTAGTGGGAAGCAGCTGCATAGCACAGGGAGATCAGCTAGGTGGTTTGTGTTCACCTAGAGGGATGGGATAGGGAGGGGAGGGAGGGAGATGCAAGAGGGAAGAGATATGGGGACATGTGTATATGTATAACTGATTCACTTTGTTGTAAAGCAGAAACTAACACACCATTGTAAAGCAATTATACTCCAATAAAGATGTTAAAAAAAAAAAAAAAAAAAAAGCAGGTCATGTGTGTCCAGACGGAGAAACCGAAACTTGACAGAGAAACTGAAACTGTTTTTTCTTCTTGCTGGAAACTGAAAGTTATTGTCAACATGGACTCCAGGCCTCAGAGCAAGAGAATGGTTTTGGATGTTGGGACGTGGGAGCAGACATTTCAAGAACTGATCTGGCAGGAGAAACCCCAGGCAAGATGGACCCTGAAGATGGATGGGAACCTTCGGCCAGACTGTGCAGCCCCAGGGTGGAAGCAATACAAGCAGAGAGCATTTGGCAGGTATGTGAGAGTCTGTCCAGCCATGGGCCTTTCTGAGTCAAGAGGTTCAGCTAAGCATTGATGATTCTTTTGAGAGCTTGTTAAAAGAATATGTGTCACCAGGCTCTTCATGCTTTTATAATCACAGTGTTCTTTAAGATGGAAATGATAAGGCTCTAAGCCTCTATTTTGCTTAATGGTAGGAAATTTTTTCTTTTACTAGGCTTTCTCCTTAAGTATTTCTGGAAATCCCCAGGGAACACCATAAATCTGCCCTCCTATTCTCTCACCACAATTTATTCCAGACCGCTTCTATATAGAGACCTGCTCTCCCCCATCAGTCCTGTCTGGCTTCCCCAGGCTGCAGCAGCCCTACGAGCCTAGTCCTGGTCAGTACCAGCCTAGGAAGACTGGGGCCTTCCTTTATAGCCCCAAGAATTGATTAAGGCCAAGCAATGGCTTTGAACATTACTTTACTGAAGGCCTGAAGGTAACAGGAGGGATTGATGCTGCAAGAAATGAAAACCTGGTTCTTTGCGTCCCTAAATACTGCCCCTCCCTTATTGTCTGTCTCCCTCTTTAACTTCCAATGAGCCTCTAAGTTGCAGGAACCAGCTTCCTTGCCCATGCAGAAGGGTGAGAAATGCTGACTTGGACAAGACTTGGACAATCAAGTCTTCTCTTTCTATATGGCATGCAGGGACTTTCGCTTCACTTTCCACCTCACCTGTTATCCTGCTTCCCTGCCTGCCCCCATCCTGCCTCAGGTGTCCTCTGTTCCATTCCTTATGGGTTATTAGCCATGCCATAAATTTTCAGACTTCTATACCCTTGTCTATGACGTTCTGCCTGTTCAGCAGGCCCTTTCTTCCTCCCTTCCTCCCTACTTGTCCCTCAAGGACTAACTCAAGTACCCTGGTCTTCCTAGGGACAGTAAGTGTTCTTTCTTCTCCATTCCCGTAAGACAGTGAATGGCTCTCTCTTTATTTCCTTCTTTTTCTCTCTTTCTCTCTCTCTCTCTCTCTCTCTCTCTCTCTCTCTCTCTCTCTCTCTCTCTCTCTATATATATATATATATATATATATATGTTCGTAATACATTTATAAATAACATGTTCACATATTACATACTACAGAACATATATATTTATATATAATTATTTTTAGCTGCAGAACCCATTGTTTACATGAAGCTTCCCGGGGCTCTACAGAACAGTTTTCAAGCCATTGGCCACAGCCCACATAGCAGTCATTCTGTTCTGCTTGGAACCTGGTGAACTATGTAAGAGTCTCTCTTTGCACCAGCCAGAGCTCTTTGAGGGACTCATGATGTCTTTTAACAGTTTGGCACTGCCACAAATGGACAGGTGCTTCTCTTGTTCAGATGAATTGACCTGATAGTCATTCTGAGTTGGGAAAAGCAACGGATCAGCATAGTTTTGGAAAAATATCAACCAGCTTTTGAAAAGCACTTTGTAGTTTACAAAATGCTTTCACATATATTGTCTCATTTAATGTTGACAATATAACCCTTGAATATTTTTCCCTTTAATATTTTATGGATGTAAAAATTGAGGCTTAGAGTAGTGCTTTGTCCAAAGTCCCCCTGCTGTAAACTATGGACTTGAGTCTCCAACCCAAGTATTATGGTTCCAGGTCCTAAGTCAGGAACAAAACTAACCACATTGCTCAATAGAGGAGATGTGGTATAGTAGGTAGATAATGTTGGGATTGGAAACATGGCTCTACCGCTTAACTTTGTGTGTCCTTAAGCAAGTTGTGTATTGTTTTATGATTCAGTTTCCTTATCTGCATATTGGGCTCAATAATGCCTACCTCAGAAGAGTGCTTTAAAGATAAAATGGGATAACATTATAAAACATTGCCTCAAAATAGGTACTTTATAAGAGTTTTCTATGACCTTGTGAAGACCAAATTTCACTGGCAAATGGCAGAAATGTTTTTCCCTCTGAGACATCCAGAGGTGTTTTACTGGCAGAGGCAGACTTGGTACCACATATAGGTGGGAGTTCAATGGGCCACAGGAGAAAGCTTTATTAGAAATGCAGTCCCTCTCATTCTTGTCAAATTGGCAAGATCACATACACTTTTTCAAGTTGAAAGGGTTCTTAGAGACCAAGGCCAGGCCCATTTCCCTGGCCTCGGTCAACAATCAGCTGAGGGCACGGTGATCTTCTGTCTGTAGGTTCTGTTGTTCCTCATGCCGTCGAAGCTGGGCTTCCGCCCAAGTGCAGATCCTATTTCACATGTACCTGGAGCACCAGAAGTCCCAGGGAAAGGTGCTTGTGCGGCTCTTTGGTCAGAGGTGCCGGAAGTGTTCCCAGTCTCAATTTGAGAAGCCTGAGTTCTCCCTGGATAGCACCAAGAGGATTCTGAACAACCTGGTGCAGCGTGTTCTGGAGAGATTCTATAGAAATGGCACCAAGAAGGTTTTGGAGATACCAGTGATCCAGGAGGTGCCTTTGGATGGGCATCACGATACGGTCAATTGTGAAGCATGTGCTCTGGGCTTCTGTATACAGAACTTACATAACTGCATGACAGAGCCAGCCAAATCCTCTCTCTCCTACATGAAGACTGGGAGCTCCTCTCCTCACCCTGGTGACATGTATGGTCAAAACCAAGCTAGGAACCAGTCAGCTGAGACAAAGGAGACTCAGGGAAGTGGGTATTCCTGCGCCCATAAAGGCCCAGGGCCCAGCCATGCCACTGCTGGGATCCAAGTGCCTGGGGCAGGCCCTCAGCTCAAATGGGAGACAGGCCGACTGCTCACACCAGGGGCATACCGACAGGCTGCACGGGGAACAGGCCCACAGCCCATCCGAGTAGCAGGATCACTTCTCCCAGGGTGGACAGACCCACGGCCCAGACAAGCAATAGGTCCATTACCTAAAGGGTTGGCACATTCACAATCCACACTGGGGACAGGACCACAGACCCCCCGGCTGACATCTTCTCAGGCTATAAAGGTGTCAGGCCAGCAGTTGACACAGGACGCACAAGCCACCCAAGGGGCAGGTCGTCAGGCCACAAAGGTGACAGACCCACAGCCCACACGGGGGACAATCCCAAGGGCCACATCAAGGTCAGACACTCAGGCTACAAGGAGGGCAGGCCCCTCACCACTGGGGTCAAACTCACAGCCCACACGGGGAACAGGCCCCATGGCTACAGGTAGGAACTTCAGTGAAAGTCAAGCTCCCTGGGGCAGGCAGGAGAGGTGCTCACCTAGAGGGTCTGCTCGAGACAGCTCTTTCAGATTACCTCCTTCAATGTTACCAAATAATTCCTCGAACCAGGAGCAGCTGTTCAATTGGGGCTATGTCTGTGTTGTTGCTCTGTTTACCTTTTTTCTATGTAAATACCTATAAGTAGAACGATGAAAAAAGACTTGTCTTCTCTTGTCTTAATTCCATGGTAATCAATGAACTGGTTGCCATTTTAATATGACAGAATTTGCTTTGGGACCAATGCAGGGTCAAATTTATAGACTAAGAGCTGGTTCCTGGACCTCCTTTGCAGATAGTTTAAAACATGACCTAGCAGATTAATAAATATTTGTTAAATCATTAAAAGATTTTTACTCATGCATTCACTCATTCATTGATATCAATATATAGAGACTATATCTTGACAAGAACTGAGGGTCCTGAGTTTCATCAGAAAGTTATTATAGTAGGCTGAATAATGGTTCCCCCAAAATGCCCATGTCCTAATATGTTACTTTACATGGCTAAAGGGACTTTTCAGATGCAACTAATTTAAGGATCTTGAGATGAGGAGATTATCTTGTGTTATCCAAATGGGCCAAATGTAATCACATGGGTTTTTATAGGAGGGAGGCAAGAGGGTCAACGTCAGAAAAAGGAAAGTTAACTATAGAACCAGAGGTTGAAGTGATGTGGAGGAAGGGGTCACAAGCCAAGGAATGCAAGCAGCCTTTAGAAGCTCATAACAGCAAAGAAGTATATTCTCCCCTAGAGCCCCCAGAAGGAACCAGCTCTGCTGACATATGACTTTAGCCAAGTGAGGCTGATATTAGACTTCTAACCTCCAAAACCATGAGAAAGTAAATTTATGTTGTTTTAAGGCACTAAATTCATGGTAATTTGTTACAGCAGCAACAGGAAATTAACACAGTTATCAGTGTCACTGCAGGGATCAGGCAGCTATGTTTTGGGTATGCTTTAGCTTTAACAACAAAAAAAAAGAGTATAGATTAGAAATATTGACATACACATCCCCTCTTGTTCTTTTTTCTCTCCTACATAAACCCACCCAAATATCCCCATCCTAAAGAGATTTTCTAAAGCATCATCAAATCAAAGGGAATCTGTTTAGAATGGAGGTATTTGGGTGGGCTTAAGTAGTTTGGTGACCCTTGGAGCTATCATATTCTCTCACTCTCTTCTAGCATTGGATTGGGAATCATGTAAGAACGTGCCAATCCTGAGAACTTGTGATGCACAGCTTCATCTTTCACTCTCTCTTTCCATCTGTCTGCTAGGCATTTCTACATGGTTCTCGTACTACCACCTCTACCTTCCCACATTCAAAATCAAGCTCATCAGCATCTCTGACTTTCTTGTTCAAATCTGCCCTAGTCACTCAAGCTTATCACCCTAGAGTCATTTTTAACTTCTCCTCCTTTTCACCAATGCTTATTATCCCTTCTTTTGTCAAGTTGCTCCCATCTCTTGCCACTAGGTTTTCCTATCAACCCCTCTCCCCAAACAGTTCAGGGACTTGGATTATTGAAATAATGAGGAGATTTGGATTTTACCTCATAGGCAGTGGGGAGTCATTGCAAGCATTTGAAAATATGGGCAATTTGAGTAGAATAACAGTTTAAAAATATTATATGTTTCTGGAAAAGAATGGAGTATAGGATAGAACCAGTTAGGATTCTGGCTTGAAATAGGAGAGTGGTAAACACAGAGACGGTTTCTTGTAGACAATAAATATCTTGAAGGAATTTGAAGACAATGAAAGGCAAGATGGCAGAAAACCCAAGGATGAAAACACTTCCTTTTTTTCTGGCCATCTCTTTTCATTGCCTCTCAGGCCACTCCCATCAGCACTCTCCATTTATATATGCCCCCATCCCCAAACCACTTTACTAAATGTCTGCATTCCTCCTGTTTTCATACCTTTTTGCTTCTTTCATAAAGAACATACACATGAGGACTAGAGACTTTATTTCTGTCTTGGTTATGAGATATGACTGGTGCAGGTCATTATCCCTCCCTGAACCTCAGTTTCTCCATCTGTAAAATAGGTTAATGACTTCTAATTAAACAGAGAGGATTGAACACATGCATTTCCTTCTGATCGCTCTTGAAATCCCACTGCGTGACAGTAAAAGGGGGGACAAAAAGCATCAATTCACAAGGCAAAGAGCATGGGTGGAAGTTACAAAACAGATGGATTAGTGATGGGTTACTGACTTGCAGAGAGATCTGGAATACAAGTTAGGCAAAGGAAAACCAAGGTGCAGGCAATTGATGTGGCACAATTTCATAAAAGTTCAAAAACTGTAGGCAACAAGTAGCTCTGAAGGTGGGTGTTAGGAAGCCTGAAGTGGAAGGATTGGTCGAAAGCCTTTAGAAAAAGTTCCATTTCCCCACTCCGATGCAGCCTTGTACCCACTCTTAACTCATTCCAGGGTGAGGAATGGAGGTTTATTCTCTGAAGACATTGACCCAGAGGGACTCTGGGTTTAGGAACTTGTGCATAGTTAAGGGAGGGGGTACCAACCAGCAATCAGAAAGTCTACATACTGACTAGAAGCACTCTCTTAGCCCACTACCAAATCTAGGAGCCAGCATTATATCCTACTAACCCTCCCCTCAAATACACAAAGAATGGACAGTTCCTCATTAGGAAAACTGATCAGCTCAAGAGAGAGAAAAAAATACATATACTGAAATCGGGGAAGGGGGTTCCTCCAATGGAATGACCAACTCAGATCATATAGTACTGTAGTACATATTTATTGAAAATAATCTGCGTATAAGTGGACCCATGCTGTTCAAACCCATGTTGTTCAAGCGTCAACTGTATATGTAAACTACTAGAAATAATAAGGGGAAAAATTCTGTATGTAAGGAAAGTAAGACGTGTTTTTGGCTAAGAAAAGGTATGAGATATGGAGATGCATTTTTGTTAATGGAAAAGAAAGTAAATTTGTCCTAAAGTAATACTGATTATTTCAGAATTGAAAAGAGGACAACAGAAAAATAGAGGGCAAATTATGGACATATCTATATCTGTAACTATAGAGAGAGAGGGGAATTAAGCATGAGCATGGGAAATTTTACCTTGTCTAATCAAGCTGGCTAAAATGGAATTGTTATTAAAAGTGTTTTTAAAATAAGCCTTAATATTAATAGTGTACTTATATAAAACTAAAACTTGATTTTTTTTTCATATACTGAAAAGACAAAGTTTTACTGGACTGTTGGTCTGCTCCTGATAAGAGACTGTGAAAGGTTTTTCTTTACCTATTAAATAACCTTCCTAAAAAACAGAAGTTCTGTGTTTTATCAAAGTAATTTCCTGTGCTTCATGTCATCTTAATCAGGTCTTTGGTAACTTAAGAAAAATGAATCTTCTCAATATTAAGAGTGAAGTTTTGTTAACAGCTATGTAACATTCTATATTTGCCTTTGAAACACTTTACTGTCACTTTGTCACATAGATTATTAAGTATTGTTTATTAATAATCTGGGATCCTATTTAGTCAAGTATCCAAACCTTTTGATATTTTTCACAAACTTCCCAAAATTAAATTCTAAATAAAGTCTTTTTGACCTCAAACTAATTTGGGGATTTCCCAGAGGGCCCCTGGAACATCTCAAAAGATTTGTTCTTTCTCCTTTTTTTAAAAAAAAAATTGAAGTATAATTGTTTTACAATGCTATGTTAGTTTCTGGTGAACAGAAGAGTGATTTAATTATATATATATATATATATATTCTTTTTCGTATTTTTTTTCCATTATGGTTTATTACAGGATGTTGAATATAGTTCCCTGTGCTATACAGTAGGACCTTGTTGTTCATCTATTTTATATATAATAGTTTGTATCTGCTAATCCCAAATACCTAATTTATCCCTCCATCACCCCCTCTCCCCTTTGGTAACCATAAGTTTGTTTTCTATCTCTGTTACTCTGTTTCTGTTTTGTATACAGATTCGTTTGTATTAATTTTTTAGATTCCACATATAAGTGCTACCATATAATATTTGTTCTCTCTCTTTATAGAGGAGAGATGATGAACTAATTAGGCTTGTTTGATATGTTGGATTATGTGAGAAGCATTGCCAAATAAATGCTAAACCTTCTTAGATTATATTTGTGTGGCTACATGTTATTTATATGTGTTCTAGAAATTGTATAAAATCTCATATGTCCTGGTATGTTATCACTTTTAATTCTAATTATTATCTTGAAGTGTTGTGTGTTACAGAAATAAGCACATTTCCTTGTCAACTGCATTATAATGAACTCTCATGAGGTCTTTAACCATGGCCATTTAAAAGTCTTTGCCATTTACAGAGAGTTACTCTTTTACTTTTATGCTTTTGCAAATATGTTTCATTTTCAGAGAGATTCATGGAGCGGGCTCAAACAAGTACTCTAGAATACAGGTTTCTGATAACTTTAAGATCATAAAACTGAGCTGGGTAGGAATTTCCAGAACTCATGGAAAAACTGGATTCAAGCAGAACAAGAATTAATAACATGGGACTGAATGAACCGATGAGGATGATTATAATTTTATGATTTTTATTTGAAACACTGCTGATTTTTAAAAATGTTTTAGTTTTTCCAGATTTGAGGGAAACCCTCCCTCTTTTCTCTTAAGCTATCAACAAAGATGACTTATTTATCTTTTTCTCCCTTCTTGATCCTTCTATAATTCATAAACTCTCAATGAGTATTCTTATTTTCATGGTAATATATTTATTTGCATAAGTTCAATAAGAATCTGTTCTTATAACAGGACAAAGTTGAAAACACTGGTTATATTATCAAGGCTTTGACTAGGATGTTAGGTTTGAGAATGTGCATAGACTCAGATATAACCAGAAAACTTAAA
Source organism: Phocoena sinus (assembly GCF_008692025.1). Lineage (NCBI taxonomy): Eukaryota > Metazoa > Chordata > Mammalia > Artiodactyla > Phocoenidae > Phocoena > Phocoena sinus. Next base: position 64,353,419 of record NC_045766.1, read on the forward strand.
GGAACTAAGGTTGACTTTATGAAGCCAATAAAACCCCTTGGAAATACTGGCCTGCCCTTGCTTACAAGGTTCCCAGCAACCTAATCAGGTAACTAAGGAAGGTCACTTCCTGTTAGGTACAAGAGCCTCAAGATTCTCTGGGGACCTTGAGAAGAGATGAACTCACCCAAATCTACATGTATTGCAGGAAATTTCTGATGGTAAGTCCTTGGCTTGGCTTCCTGGCCTTAAGAGGCTTTTAAAAGTTCAAACTGATATTTCTTAAGAAAAGTTCCAGCAAACAGATTTAAAAGAGCCTCTATGATCAATCACTATTCTTGCTGCACTTATGTAAATCATCAGGTCAATTTTTTGGAACTAGATGTATTTTGCAAAAAAATTAGACTTAATTTGGCTCTCTTTTATAGAAATGAGGGTCATTTTAGAGAGATAAAGTAGGTTTCAGTAACACACCTTTGTGGATATTAGATTCTAGTACTGTTAATTGTCTTTGAGGTTTTGTTATTTACCTGTAAACTGGACTGAATCCTGAATTCTTCTAGTTTCCTCCAATATCTGGCTATAGCACCCCAAACTAATGTTTCCAATTTTCTCTTACCCTTTTGACTTGGAATCACTAAGAACAAAAGCTGCACTATTCCCTGAAACCCTGCAAACTGAATGTGAACGACTTGATACAAACTTCAGAGAAACCACCACAACAGCTTATGCGTAGGCCATCTTTGTGTCTGCTGCTCTGTGCACCACTCAGAAAGTTTATCTGAACACATGATGACATCATTAGAGACATTCCAACTACAGAAGATGCTTTGACCCCGACATCTAGAGTATTCTCTAGAAATCTTCTTGACTGACTGCCCTCAGAACTCAGACTGGGTTTTCAGTCTGCTGCAATCATTAAGCTTTGTTTTTATTTTGTTTCCATAGAAATGCCTTATTAAATATCTGATTTCTCACACAATATAGGCCTAATTTGGGGAGCTCAAATACAAGACAACCTCCTGAAATGAGACACGACCATTTAACTGAACTGACCTATTCTCAAGATGGAGATGGGTTTAATGAGATACGAAGCAATCTATCAACTTAGCTTCTGGGCTGTGAAACTTCTTGTTTGAAGTTTCAAAGGCAGGACTGAAGAGGAGCAGAATTTGTTATCCTAAAACATGCCTCTTCAGCATAAGGATTATTTTAAGCTGGCTATTTTTAAGAAACAGCAGACAGAGGAGAAGCTCTGAGAACTGAGTAGAAGTTACCCTTTTGTAAGAGACATTTATATTTATAAGGGAAATCTCCATGTGTGAGAGTGTCTCCCTCTCTGTATCAGGAAGAGAAGGATGATTCTAAATCTCTAGAAACTCTTTGCAATGGAGAAGGTAAGGACTTCAATCTGTATAACAACCTTACTCTTGTTTACTATGTTTTCCTGGTCACCTTCCATAACTGACTCCTCACCCTCAACATCTTCTTTTGTCTTTAGCTGAATATTTAACATGATGATTCTCACCATCTTGGGGAGTTACTCGGTTTCCCTGGGTCTCTCTCACGTATACATGAAGGTATACATGTTATACTTTTATTTGACATTCTCCTGTGAATCTGTCTTATATCAATTTAATTATTAGACCAGCCAAAAACCTAGAAGGAAAGAAAGGGAAATCTTTCCACTCTTATACAGCCCGGGAAGCATTACTCTACCTCCATGCTTGGTAATTAACTTGAATTATGCAATAATGGATTGGGATGTTACTGGAGGGAAGAAAGAAATGGAGAGAAATTCAGCAGCACCTAACCAAGCCATGAGGAAGTATTATCAGTCAGGCCAGGCAGCCAAACTGGGATCAGAAACAAATATATATATATTTTATGAACACTGTAAGCACAGAGATAATTCTCAGCCAAACAGAGATCTGACATGAGAGGACTCAGCAAAAAACTCCTGTTAACAAAATCAGTCATCCCCTAAAATGGAAAAGTTTTTCATTAATGAGAGTCCAGGGCCAAAAGCTATGGATTTCAAGGAATGCTAAATGCATCCACTGACCTTTCTTGACCTGCTTTTCTTGTTCTGTGCTACCATCTATCCTTTACATCTTCACCCCTGGTTAATTCAAGGCACTTTCAGCTTGTGCATTATGTCTGAACATCCTCAGGCCAAGAAGTCACAGGGAGGGAAGACTCTGGAGGTTTGGAAGGACAGATTCATCAGATGTCAGAGCCAGAAGCGGGTTTAGAGAGGAATCCTGACCCACCTCTTTGCAGCAGTGGGAGGGAAGGGAATAGCTGTTTGATCCCTGGTCCCTCAGCAGAGGCCAAATGTCATCGATTTTCACTTAGGGATGTCAAAGAGATGAACACTCAGGGGTGAAGCCTTACCCTTGGGATTAAACTAAAAGCTTGCAGTGTGGAACTAGGAATTTCTGAGGTTTATAGTGGGAAGTAAGGAATGGTTGGAGGAGACAAAGGCAGGGAAACGGAGTAAACTGGGTGAAACAACACAGGTTGGCTCCTGGAAACTTCCAAATAATCTTAGAATTGCTGCAGGCAAGCAGCATTCTGGTGTGAACTGACCACCTCTCTGGGGGCTGGATGTCTGGGAGCAGTGCTGGCAGGCGCTGATTCCAGCTCTAGAGAGTTAGTGTGGTTCTTTCTCCAGAGACCCTGGGAAGCTGGGAAAGAGGGTCCCAGATGGCTTAGTGGCTCAGATACCTTAGAGTGGGCTCTTAGAAACCCTCTAGTCCTAATGTATTTTTTTAACAGAGAAGAAAACCAAGTCTTTAGAGACATAAGATTGCCTGTTAGAGTATAATTTTCGAAAAGGTAAAATCACGTCTCTCATATAGGTGTTAAATGAACAGGTTTCAAAGATTTTATTGAGCTCATTAATTAATGAGGAAAGCAGTAAGATTTAAAACCGGCATGGAGAACATTTGAGAAGCTAGGTATGTATAAGCAATTTAAAGGCTTGCTGAGTTACAAGCTAACCAAAAACTGGCTTATGTTTAACCGGATCATAAACCGTAAACTTTCAGGCTATTAGTTCCACTGGGAAGAAATTATTTGTATCTTCACTGAACAAAATTTTCCTAATGAACCTTTGCCTTATAGTGAAGTAAAGTCATCCAATAAATTCAAAGTCTGCACTGAAAGGACACTCAATGATTTCTTTTGCCTATTTCCAAGTTTCAGGTAATTTTTAAAAACCTGTCCAAAATAACACTGGTGTTTGCTAGCAGATGTAGGATGACATCTGAAGTCTCTTTATACTCAACCCTGTGTTGTTGTCCTTGCCACACAATCCAGAAAGACCCAGATGTACAAGAGCGAAATTGTGAATGGAAGAAGTAGTATATTCCCTACTCTGGTCTGCCCCACCCACCCACTCACTTAAGGTGTTGCGTATGAAACACTGACCTGTGAGGACGCCCAGACTAGTTCCTTGTCCCCATATTTCCCAGACACAAGGTATGATCTCAATACTCTCTTTCCCTCCAGTATCTTACAGGAATCCTTAATCACCCTCTCCCACCCACACACACACTCAGTCCTTATACTTGACTGTCTCTAGGATCCTTTTCTGCATATTCTCTATTGGAAACTTCATTAGATGTGTTCCAGTGAGACTCAGTGACATCTTGGTGGAGATGTTACCTAAAGGGATTTAAGACTGAATGTACTCACTTGGCATAGGTATCCATTAAAGTTCTTCCACTTCTTAAATTCAAGGATTCTGTAATAGTTTTTTTTTCCAAGATAGGACTGAGAACTTGCATATAGAACCTAGGAAGCCTCAGGTGGATTTGCAAAAGTGGCATTGATTTTTTGGCTTTAGGATAACTCTAATTTCTTGGCTCTTCATTAGAGTGAATGCTAATGTCCTTCCTTTGGGGAGGGCTCTGAGTATAAGTGAGTTACTATTTGCCAAAAGATTTGGGAGCCTGAGACAAGTAACACTGAGCTGCTCACCAACAATGACAGGTCATCTACACAAACATCCATCCTTTTGTTCCTTCCAGATCTTTGTGGGTGGCAGAGATTGGAATAACTTCATTACCAGAGTTCATCAGACTTGCCAGTGTCTCTTTAAGATTGCCTTTTTCAAAATTACTTTGTTTGTCTGAAATGGAATTCAGGTAGATAAGGGGTAGCTATTAACCATTCAAAAGATAACATGATGGGGATGAATCATCTACCCCCAGGCCCTGATTTTGAGGCTTGCTTTTGTATTCTTTTTATCCTCTAGATAAAAAGAAAAAACATTTTAAGAATGAATTTCTTACGGTTAGTGTTAAAAAAAAAAAAAAAAAAGGGACCACAAGCCCAGAATGGAGTCACTTGTGCTAGGCCCCAGATCAATAAACCAAGACCTAATACCTAACTTAATTACAGTTTCAGCCTTTCCCAGGAATGGAATCTTAAACTAGTCAATCTGGAATCACCTTCACTGGTCAGTACCAGTGAAGAAATCTGCCTGATAGACCCCTGCTGGCTCCTAAAGGAAGGTGACCTCGCCACAGACAATTCGTTCTTTGCTAGTTTAACTTCCATGTCCTGCTCCCTTCTGTCTTTAGAAGTCTTTGATTTTGTACAGGTCTTCGGAGCTCCTTTCTATCTTAAAGAGCATCACTTTTTTTTCAGGTATTTACCTTTCTCTTGCAAAGCTCACTTGCTTCACCCCCAACCCCAAGGCCTGATTTATCCAAGGGAAAGCACATACCCTGGACAGTGATTGATTCATAAAAGAACGTCGCCACAAAGTTGGTCAATAAGATGCAAGGAGAAGTTTGCAGAGGGCTTCTGGGAAATCCTTCCTCACTTTTTAAATAAAATTTCCAAAAAGTGACCCTCGTATATTTTCTGGACAAACCATGCCCATGTTTGAAGTCTGGCATGTCCACAGCTGCCTCACTGAGTAGGTTGAGGATGAAAACTCAGAGGAAGGGAGAGCCAGGGCCACAGGCTTATATGCACTCTAAGGTTTGCCTTACTGCTGGACTTTCTTACAGGAGCCAATAAATTTCCCATTTGTTTAAGCCACACAAAATCCAGGGATGAAGACTGAATCATGAGTTAGGCAGACAATCCAATGGAAACGTTATCTGAAAGAGCTGGGTAAGGTAGCAGAATATGCTATGAAGCAATGGGAGAGGAACAAAGATACCAGCACAAAGGAGGATGCTGGGAATCAAGAGTCTGGGGCAAAACTTAAAGAGATTCCTGAGAATCTGGGGCATTGTTTCTGGGGTTGTGTGCTGCACAACTGATCTGCTGGTTATTGCCTTATTGTGACTCCTGGAATTCTCTTTCTTGTCTAAGTCTAAATACCACCCACCCTTCAAGCCCTAGCTCAAAGCTTACCTCCCATGGGGAGTCTTTCCATTTGCACTGGGCCTTGTTTACTGCCCCCAGCTGAGACTTCCTTGGGATCTCTCTTCTCTACAGAATGTCTGTCATGCAGAACCTCTAAGTATCCTGGGTGAGAGCCGTGTCCCTTAAGGCCGAATGAACTAGTATGCTTCTTTGTTTCTTCTCCCACAGAGTTGAGCCCAGAGTTATTCCCAGAAATCACAAGAAAGTGAACGTGTCTGCAGAACAGTGCGCTGAAGTTTATTAGTGAGGCCATCTCAGTGTTCATAATGAAACCCTTTGTCAGCACGGCCCCTGAGTGTTATCCCTCCCTGGGTGCTTGGTCATACAGGGCTGCCCCACAGCTGAGTTCAGAGGGGGACCCCCTCTTCCATTCTCAGGCTGTACTGAGAAAGACCATAGCCCTAGCTCTCAGAGAAGTTCCCAGAAATGGTGAAAGAGGTGAAGAAATCACTTTGACCTTGTTTAACTTGGAATTGTGGAATACCTGAGCTGAAATGAAGCTTGAAGTTCACAGAGGCACATTTTCCTTTTTCAGCGGGGGAAACTGAGGCAGAAGGTAGAAGGAACCCGCCTAAGGTTCTACTACTAAAGTGATCTTTAAACAATCACCATTGAGTGTATGGGGAAAGCTGAGCAACTCAGCCCATCATTTCCTTAAAGACAACTGCTTGTTTATTACTTAGGCTTCCTTTTCACTAAAAAGCTGGGCAATTTGATAGTAACTAAAAAAGGTGTCTAAAGAAATGGCCATTTTAAAAGCAATAATTACTCATATTTCAATACAGCTCTATAGTTTAAAAAAATTTTTTTTATAGCTTGGTCCTTCTTACAATTGTTTTCTGGAAGGAGAGATTGTTGTTTCTATTTTAGAAATGTAGAAACCAATCTCACCCCACCCAGGTCATACTTCAGATTCAGGCCTGGAATTCCATCTCCTTTGCCTACTCCTGTGTGTATTCCTTTCTGTTCACATGGGATTGAGAAACATGAATTTTGAAAACCAGTTTGATGCCTCCAATGTTTCCAAACCTCAACTACCCTTCACAGTGGCAGAGCCCTGGCTTTTTATCAGCCTAGCTCTAATGCTAGATTTTGGGTCTAGACCCCCCTTCCTTGTCTTTGGTTGATAGTGGAGCCTTTTTAATGAAATGGCCCAGAAAATACTGCCTACTGTCTTCAAATATTAATAACTTCGTTTGTTTGCAAAACTTAGGGAGGGTGTCATAAAAATTAATGAGTGTGTTGGTGGAAATCAATTGTCTTTCTGCAAAAGATTCTCTGGAGACATTGTGTAGGAAATTATGTGAATTTTTTTTTTTTTTTAACTTCTGAGATAGTATATTTCTAGCTAAAGGGTATGTTTTGAGTATATTTATGATCCAGAAAATGGAGACTTTGTAAAGATCTTCTGGTCCTTTGCTTTGAAGAAAGATGAAGTTTGGAGAAAAACAATCCCAAAGAATGAAAACCCAAGGGAACCACTTCAATCAAATATTTCTCATAATTTTGGCCTGGGTACTTGTATTCCTCTTCAGTCCTTATATTTTCACACTCATAACTGGGCTAAGGTAAATTCTTACTGAGTTGGAGACAGAGCCAGGCTCAGAGAGGAGAAGAGATGTACAGAGTCTCATAGTCCAATTAGTAGAAGAGACTGCTGATCCCCAGCCCACAATTTTTGCTGTATTACATTGTTTGTCTTTCCTGCTCTCTCTTAAAAAAGAAAAAAAAAAATGGGCACGGGGATAGAAGTTAGCAATGTATTCATTTGTTCTTATTAATTTTCCAAATTAAGGTAATTTAATTACATTGAGTTAAGATCACAATCTTTTTCCACTCTAAATCTGTGTTCATCTCAAATTTACTAGTGTCAGATGGCATCAGATAGGCTGTAGGCTTTCTGGAGGTCCAGCTATGAGGAAATTGAATTGGAGATACATTTAGCCTGGACTGAATGGACCACACTGATGTATTTCACATCTTGAACATGGATAAAATACATAATTTTATGAAGCGTTGGTAACATTTAAATACACCATATTAATTGCAATTTGAAAAACATATTGGAACATTTCAGTAAATCAAGTGAGAATTTACTGACTACTGATTTGGACATACATGAAGGGTACTTTATTTTCCTTTGAAAATTATTTATTGAAGAACTGAAGGAAAATTCAGATAAAAATCGGTGGATATTTATTGCAACATCTTTTCAAATTTTTGATTGTTTGAATGTTTTTATAATAAAAATTCAAGGACTTTTAAAAAATTAAGGGAACACAGAATAACAGTGATCAAGACAAGCAAGGAAATCGCCAGAAATTTTCTCATATTGAAAGGAAAATTGTAACAAAAACAAAAATTACCAAAGGAAGTAATTCATTAAGAAGAAGAGAGGGACTTCTTTCGTGGCTGTACAGTGGTTAAGAATCCACCTGCCAATGCAGGGGACATGGCTTCGAGCCCTGGTCCGGGAAGATCCCACATGCGGCAGGGCAACTAAGCCCGTGTGCCACAACAACTGAGCCTGTGTTCTAGAGCCCAAGAGCCACAACTACTGAAGCCCGTGCACCTAGAAACCATGCTCCACAACAAGAGAAGCCACCGCCACCGCAACGAGAAGCCTGCCACTGCAACGAAGCGTATCCCCACTTGCAGCAACTAGAGAAAGCCCACACATAGTAACGAAGACCCCACTCAGCCAAAAAAAATGTTTTAGGGAAAAGTATTATAGAGACATGAGGCTATGTCATTTTTCTGGATTTTTGTGGTATCTATCAGCATTTTACAATCTGTTATTTGTTGTGATTTCTTTTTTTCATCCAAATAAATATTCACTTTTGCTCCTAATTTTGTATCCTTTTTCTTAAAGAGGGCCTGACCATATTTTACGGGCTTCAGGCCCTCCCTACCAAACCTGTGGTCCTCTAGCAGTGAGATAGGGAGAGGCTGAAGGATGGTACTTACTGAAGTGTAGGTGCAAGTTATGGAGTAAAGTGAAAAGAGGGATCATCTAGGTGGCCGGCAGCACCAAACTGAGAATGTTGGCTAAGTCAGGTTATATTTATCAATAGGAGAGGTGAGGAGTGAATTGGGTGATTTCCAAAGCCTCTTAATAACAATGACAATAATAGGCTCTACTATAACTGAGCACTTACTGCATATCATGCATTACATCAGAGGTCACAAATGATGGCCCATGGACCACTCTGGCCTGCCCTCTGGTTTATAAATAAAGTTTTATTGGAAAACAGCTATAACTATTCATTTAGGTGCTGTCTATGATTACCTTTGTGCAGCACGGTTGCACAGCAGGGTTGAGTAATCACGACAGACACCACATGGCTTGTAAAGTCTAAAATAATTACTATCTGGCCCTTAGAGTGAAAGTTTGCCGACTTCTGCACTATGTAGTCATTGGCTCTGTGGTACACTGTATTTTCCAAATATGCTCACAAATATATGGGTATTGCCCAACCCACATGCTCTGGTAAAAAATGTGATCTTCTTATCCCACCTCCACCAAGGGGTGGGGTCTACTTGTATCTGGGTGGGTGGGCCAAGTGGCTGCTTTGACCAATAATACAGAGTGGAATTGATGCTGTGCCATTGCAGGTAGGGCCCCAAGTTGCCTGGCAGCTTCTGCTTCCTGCCTATGGAAGCCAGCCACCATGTAAGAAGTACAGCTACCTGAGACCACTATGTTGTGAGAAGCTCAAATCTCACAGAGAGGCCCTCACAGATGACATGCCATGTGGCGAGAGAAAACAAGGATCATGGAGGTACCAGACATGTGAGTGAAAGAGCCATCTTGGCAGTAGATCCTCCAGCCCCAGTTGCTCTGCTGATACCATGTAGATTAAGACACAGACGACCCAATCAAGCCCTTCTAGAATTTCTGACCCACAGAATCAGATGTAATAAAATGGTTGTTTTTATCCATCAAGTTTGGGGTAGTTTGTTATGTAGCAATAGATAATTGGAATAGTCGCATATACGCCTCATCACTGCCCAGTGAGATGAGAATTATTAGTCCCAATCTATGTGTAGAGAACCAAAGTTTGAAGAAACCAAATCACATACCCATGTTACACGTCTGATAAATGGCAGAGCCAGAGTTCAAACCTGAGTCTAGTGGACTCCAAAGGCCAGGTACCTGACATGCTTACTAGCGTTGACATTCTGTGTGCAGAAAGCTGCCAAAGCTAAGAGACGATGGGGTCAAGCAGGAGGCTCCTGAGAAAGTCATACTTCCAGCCCTAGTGGAGTTATATTCAAGAGGGAATTTTTTAGTACCCAGCTTCCACAAAGCAGAGCAACTAATGCTGTGCCAAACATTTGTTCCCTGGCAATTCGCCTGACAGCATTTCTTTTTCATCCATGATATGTTTTTATTCTCTTCCAAGGCATTATGTTTTCTTTTTAAACAGCTTTATTGAGGTATAAAACACATACCATAAAATTCACCCATTATAAGTGCACAGTTAAATGATTTCTAGTAAATTTACACAGTTGTGCAACCATCACCACAACCCATTTTAGAACATTTCCAAATGTTCTAAATGTTCCAAATGAACACTTCCTAAAAAGGTCTCTCATGCCAGATTGTGGTCAGTCCCCATTCCAACAGCTAGCCCCCAGCAACCACTGATCTGCTCCTGTCTCTACAAGTTTGCCTTTTCTAACAATGTCATATAAATGGAAGCATGTGGTATGTGGCATGCTGTGTCTGGCTTCTTTTACTTAGCATGCATCAGTAGTTTGTTACTTTCAATTGCCACAGAGTATGCCATTGTATGATATATCACATTTAAAAAAATATATCCACCAGTTGATGAGCCAATCCATATGGACTGGTTCCACTTCTGGATTGCACTAATGGTGGCATTTAGTCAGTGTTTGATTGCTTAAGACTCACAGGACCCAAAATGACAACGGGGGGAAATCAGGGAAGCTGGCAGTTATTGACCAGGTCCTGACGGCTTTGCATCCAATTGCTGCAGAGGGTGTGGTCTGGCTTCCCAGGCTGGTTGCTGACAAGGTTGTGGGTCAGAGTTCTATTTTTATATGTGGTCAACCCACTGACCATTTGCATATTCAGTCTTTCAAGGGCCAGTCTTCTAGAGTCTCCTCCATCTAACTCTAGGCAACTATGTCTGTAGTACAGTAGAAGTGAAAAGCATTTGGTGTCAAAAGACCTAGTTCTACCCCATGGAAAAATCACGTCACTTCTGAGACATGTTCTCTGCACACAGAATGAGCGTAAAGATAGTAATTCTTGCCCTTTTATTTTGTAGGATTTGGAAAAGATTGTACTAGGGTCCCTAATTTTTTCTCCATTCCTAAATCTATGCCCTTTGCCATGTAATTTGTAGTTTTTCTCTCAAAAGGGGAAGAGGATATTTCCCCATCCCATGACTCTGAGTTCAGCCATATAACTTACTTTGGTCAAAAAAATGAAAAAGAAAAGTGACAGTATGACAGTCCTGAGCTTAGCTCTCAAAAGGCCTTTTGTGTTTCTACTTGCTTTCATGAGCTTCCACCATCACCATGAGCATATCATGCCCAAGCTAGCTCACGGGTTCCACAAGGTGGAGCAGAGCCTACTTGTCCCAGCTGAGTCATTCTACATCCCCTGACCCACAGTCAACCCCTAGACCAATGCGCAAGCCCAGCTTAGATGAGCAGAGCCACCCAACTGAGCCCTGGTCTGTGAAAATAAGTGATTGTGTCTTTAAGCCACTAAGATTCTGGGTGGTTTCTTAGGTAGCAAAAGCTAATATATACAGGGTTGTCATGTCAATCAAATAAAATAAGGGATGTGGAAGTTTTTTTGAAACTGTAAGCTACTGGGAAAAATTTATTACCCTTAGTTTTCAAAATTTCCACATGACCTTATTTTCAGTTATTTGTGAAATTAATATCAATGAAGTAGTACCTGTCAAGGTTTAAGGTACACTCTTCTATAAGGTATTCAGCCATGTATTAATATTTATTCCCTAAATACTTTTGAACATCAGTGTGTTCTATAGAATACAGAAAGGCTTTTTCTTTTTGTTTTTGTTTTAATTTTTTGTCTGCTTTGGGTGTTCGTTGTGGTGCGCGGGCTTCTCATTGCGGTGGTTTCTCTTGTTGTGGAGCCCGGGCTCTAAGCCCGTGGGCTTCAGTAGTTGTGGCTCACGGGGTCTAGAGCACATGCTCAGTAGTTGTGGCGCAAGGGCTTAGTTGCCCCACAGCATGTGGGATCTCCCCGGAGCAGGGCTCGAACCCGTGTCTCCTGCATTGGCAGGTAGATTCTTAACCACCGCACCACCAGGGAAGCCCCAGAAAGGCTTTTAAATGCAAAGAAATCTCTTTCTAGAGAGACACTGAAACGATTTTAGACACTGAAACGATTTGGAGTGAGTAGGGAGAGATATGGGCTTTGAAGCAGTAGGTCAGACACTGGTCCCCCTCATCCCAATGGTGGATACCTATTCTGCATTCTGCTTTCCTCTAAAAGCAAAGAAAGAGCCAAAGCCCTTTCCCTAGGTGGTGGAAAGCACAGAATTCCCTGGAGAGTAAAACAGGAGTAGAACTTCTCCCATTTGGAAAGGACCAAGGAAGAGGGCCTCACTGCACCTACAGCGGTGGGTCCAGGGAAATTACTTGAGAACCTTGTCCAGTCCTTGCCACTTACATCTTCTGAAATCAAAATGTTTCTTCAAAGCTCTGCTCAAATTCCACCTCCTCCAAGCAGCCTCCTTTTCTGAGGCCCTATGGCTAGTATCTTTTTTCTTTACATCTGGGGCAACCTTTGACATCTATCTTAGCCTCATACTCCACTACTTTCACAAAGACATGAGCCTACTAAACTAGTAGGGTTTGGCTTGGAATGGCTGTGGCAATGGGTGCAACTTAAGGCAGAAGAGAATAGCACAATGAAAAGGTAAGGATGAGGAAAGTAGGGCATGAAGAAACTGATCTTCATGACAATTCTTGGGAGAACCAGGAGGTCAAAGAGTGAGCTGACACCAGCATGGGCTGCACCAGGGTCTTGGAAAGAATTTATCTCTGGCTGGGAATTCAAGGGCCACACTTATTTGGAAGAGCTTACCTTGTGTCCTAAGTCTCAAGTTCTGTAAATGGCCCAGGCCCAGCCAGGTAGGGCCCCAATGACATGTTCCTTAGATGCTTAAATCAGGTCTTAGATTTTCTTGGGGCCAAATTTCATTTTAGATGACTAGTGCTTATATATGATACAATTTAGAATACTGGCTTTACTTGACAATTCAGTTTAACTACTGAATTTTAAAAAGGGATTTTCCCAGATCCTTAGAATTTGGGAAGGCATTGCAAATACAGTGGTTTGTGGTTATGATAGTTGTTATTAAAGAATCAATGCACTTATGATAATTTTGACAAGAATGAAATATGCACATAAATCCACTTTTACTTAATTATGGAAATGATCTTTTTCAATAATAAAAGGGGATCAGACAGATCTTTAAACTGCCTGAAGGAAATATTTTGAAATGAGTTGGATTTTCTTAGGGTAAATCAATGGTTTGCCTTCTGACCTCGAGTAGTTGTATATATGTCTGTGTCATCCCATAGCCTCTATTCTCCTGAAGATCAGGAATTGTCTCATTTCTATCTCCTCTATGGCTAGTACACTGCCTGTTACACAATGAGAACTCAGAAAATACTTTTGCTGTCTTGGAGTGTTGTCTCCACCTTCTTTTACTTATGTAATTCATTTACTCCTTGGGACAATTTTGCAAAACATTACCACCTTAGTTTCCACAGAGGAAGGAACTAAGCCTAAGAGAGTAGGCGATTTGCCCAAGATGGTACCATTAGTAAAGGGCAAGATCAGGATTCAATCCTAATCTGTTTTCTATGGAGTCCTTCTTTTTAGATGGAGATACAGGACACCAAAATGATCAAACACAAGGCTTTCATTGCTATCCTGCTGTGGATTTCACTTTTTTCTCTCCTTTTCACTCCACTGACATCATATAATGCTCTTCAATTACAGCTGTCAACTTCCTCCCACAATTGCTCTGTATTCTGGGCTATAATTGCTCCTCACAGAACCTGAGCCCACACGCCTACAATTTCTCTATCAGCTAAGCAGCCCCCACTGCCTCCAAGGGACCATGGCTAATGCAGTCCACAGAGGTACATGCACCTGTGATTACTGCCATTTTCCACTTTAGTTATCTCAGGACAAGTGCTATGCTGGAGTGCCTTTTAAGTAATGCGTAGTGACAACATTCTGATGTGGGTAGGTGGCCAAGAATCACTATCCCCCGCATTAGTATTTGAGAAATGATACCTTCAAGGTGGGAGTTGACACGTTCACTTGGACGTTTGAGGGAGGACGCAAAGATGAGTCCCTCTGGTACTGAGATCCATTTCCTTCCTTAATGCTAAGGGCCCAAGGCTCTTTTCTAGGGAATACATTAAGCCGTCACTTATGGCAAAAACTTCAGCTAATAAACTACCAACTTGTACTGTCCAAGAAAAAAGTAGTTCAGAAATAAAGGATTCCTCCAATTTCTTCTGTAGAGGAATCCCTGAAATTCATTTCAAAAGAACTCAAATAGGTCACAGAATCTGTGAACTAAAAGGGCCTTGTTCAGATGGGAGAATTGGGATCCAAAGAGGGAAAAGGACTTGGCTAAGTCACCCAGCAAGTGGATGGCAAGAGCCAGATCTTAAGACTTCTAGATAAGGACCTTCTTCGCTTTGGTTAAACTTAGGGTTGAAGGAGAGGAGTGATGTCACTTCTACCTTCAGTCTCCTGGGAGCTTCTGACAGGGGAAGTTATAGAAACACCAGGTCCCTGGGATAGTGGGTTCTGACATTGGTAACATCTTATTACTAGGACACCCTAGTCCAGAGTGCAGTCAAGAAACTCTGGCCAAGAAAGCCAAACACTGCTGAAGAGATAAATAAACAAACAAGATAAAACTCTAAAAGAGATACTGAATGTGACTGAGATGAGTCCCCTCTCTCCACCTCAGGACTGAGAGAAGCTGGTCAAGGTCAAAAAGCTGATTCTAGGAACCTGAGAAATTTTGGGGAGAGAGGAAGAGATCAAGTGTAAGGATTTTCCCAATCAACCTGAAGCTCAGGGTGTATAATCACTGTCACAAAGGGAGGGACTGCCTTTCTTGGAGGTTAACTAAAAGCAAGGAGCTGGAGGAAAGGCTGGGAAGGAATCCTAAAGGGCTGCTGTAAGGCAGGGACATTACAGAGTGAGCAATGGTCTGAGGGAAGGCCTGGCGTCTAGCAAAGACAAAGCTGAACTGACACGATAACCTAAACAGCAACAACAGCAACCAAACTTCACAGAGCACTTCTCTCATACCAGACTCTTCTCTAATTATTCTACGTACATTATCTCATTTGATCCTCACAGCAGCCTTATAACAAGAATTTAGAAAATGTGGTAGGGCCACTTTCAAAAGTTCTGGGAAAGGATTATTATACCTGAGGACTCTCCCATTAATGACATTTCATAAGAGACCAAAGCTATTTTGGATCCCCACAACCTCTCTATGGATGTATAAATAACATTTTAAATACATATTACTTTGAACTAGGGGAAACTGCTAGTTTTGTAGATCAAAAAATTGTCAAATAGCAGAACTTTCATATGGTTCAACCTAATATATAAAATATATGTACTTTAAGGGAAGTAAGTAAAAAAGTAACAGGCAAATACAGTAGAGTGGGATATGTACTACATAAGGAGTAAGTATTGTGCACTCTGGGAAAAAAACACACAAAAGAGTGTTCTAACCAAGTTTTCAGTGAAGTAGAGCAGTAAGGGGAGACTTCTAGGAGGAAATGTTGAAACTTGAAGTACAACAGAAAACACTAAGGGAAGTTAATCATTATGAGCCTGATTCAGTGAATCAGGGAGGCTTTAGGCCATAATAAAGTAACAGATGCTGGACTTGCACTACCACTGTAAACATGTAGAAAACTAAGAAAAATATGTGAAAAAAAACCACTTTCAGACATTGAACAGCAGACATCACAAGATCATAATCGCTGGGAGTAGGAAAACAAACAAGGTGAGTCCTTCAGTTGGTTAAAATCAGTAAGTTCTTAAAGATTGAAAGAGTATGTTCTCTAATTGTACAGAATTAAATTGGAAATAAAAATAGAAAGAGATCTGAAAAATAAACAGCTTAGTTTTAAGTAAGTCTTGGGTAATAAAAGAAATCCCAAGGGAAATTTAAAAATATTTAATGAACTGAATGAAAATAGAAACACAACATATCAAAATTTGTGAGATGCAGTTGAAGCAATGCTAAGGGAAGATGTATAACTTCAAATGATTATATTAGAAAAAAATCAAATCAATAATTTAAACTTGCATATCAAAAAGCTATAAAAAGTTGAGACAATTAAACCTAAAGTAAGTGAAAGAATGAAAAAATAGAAATAAAAGCAAAAATCAATCAAATAAAGAATGTACAAATAATGGAGAAAATAAATTAAACCAAAAGAAGATTCTTTAAATGCCACATCATGGGCTACAGGTAGAAGCCCAGAGGTGGGAATAGCTTATAAAGGAGGTCTGCTCAACAGAATATATACTGACTGCAGAGGTGCCACTTTGGTGTGTTATCATCTTGAATAGCTTGTTGTGACCAACATTTCAATAAAACTAATAACGTCTATCTAAACTCATCAAAGAAATAAGGGAGAAGACACAAATTATCATCAAGAATGAAACAGGGGACATTATTACAGAGTCTACAGTCACTAAAAGGATAATAAGGACTATTAAGAACAACCTACTGCCAATAAATTCAACATCTGATATGAAATGGAAGAATCCTTTGGGAAAAAACAACAACAACAAACGACCAAAAATGACTTAAGAGAAGACAGAAATTCTAAATAGTCCCATATCTATTAAAAACCATTGGATTTCTTATAAACGATATTCCACAAAGAAGAATCTCAACCCAGGTGACTTCTCTGGTGAATTCTTTCAAACATCTAAGGAAGAAAAAGGAACAGTTCTATACAATATATTTCAGAAAATAGGGAAGGCAATAATACATTGTTCTTCCACCAAACAAAGACATTAAAAGAAAACACCAGCAGCATTGTTCGCATCCTGCCTGCTTAACAGAGCCTTATGGTATCTTCAATTCCAAGAGCAATAAAAAACATGTACCCATAAAAATGCTTAAACATGTGCCATAAAAATGTACACAGATCTTTAAAGAATATTTATTTATACCAAATAAAAACTGGTAAAAATCTAGATATACATTAGCAAGAGAAGAGAATAAACAAATTGTGATACACACACATGGTGGAATATTACTCAGAAATAAAAAGGAATAAATTACAGATAGATGCAACAACATGGATTAATCCAAAAAAATTATACTGAGTAAAAGGAGCCAGACACAAAAGAGTATATTTGTACATTCTATTTTTATTAAAATTTAGAATATGTAAAACTAATCAATAATTGTAAAAAGCACGTCAATGGTTACCTGAGGCCAGTTGTGAAGGTGGATGAAGGAACTTACTTGGTGGTGGAAATAGTCTATTTCTTAATAGGGGTAAAATTTCAAATGTATATACTACTGTCAAAAACTCATCAAACTATATGGTTAAAATAGCTACATTTTATCACACAAAAATTATATCTCAATAGAATTGAATTGAAAAAAATAAGTCAGAGAAATAGGTAGAGATGAAGACATTAGGGAGAATGTTATCAAGGTTGTCTCTCATGTTTCAATCAGAGCAACTTTATGGATGGTGGTTCTCCTCACTATTGTGGAAAGAAATGCTGGAACAGAACCAGGTTTGAGGGAAAGAGTGTTAATAGAACAGTACTGAAATGTTGAGTTAAAGGTGCCTATGGTAGTGGTGTTCTATAAGCCATTTTTCAGGGGGAGAGGGAATAGATGGGGAGACCTGACTTGTAGCATTTTCTGATATTCATGGTATAGATACTTCCATCACATCTGATTTCAAGCTACCAACTGTTTAATAACCAGCTTAAAAAATCTTGGAAATTTAACAATCTTTCGTGACCCAGAAGGAGCCAGCTCCAGCAAGCCACTGCCTATGAATCATCAAAACAAATATGTGAAGCAAGAAACTGTATCAATCGAGGGGTTCTTTCTAGAAATATAGGGAAAAAGTGTAGTCATCAGTGAACAGATGTTAAAAAAATCCAGGTATGTGGATGCAATTAGGGAAAAAATATAGAGGGGAAAGAAGAGATGCCTAGAATTTTACCTCAGGCATGTTATTTTTAAAGGTCAACTAGAAGAGAATGGGCAAGTAGAAGAAAGTGAAAAGTAAGAACCAGAGAGGCAGGAGGAAAAACAGGATGGTATTTTGTCATCCATCCAAGCCAAGGTAAGGAGCTGAGAAATGGTTAGCAGTGTTAAATTCAGCTAAGTAAAATGAAGACTAACATTTGGGGGTACGGAGCTTATGGTAACCTTTGAGAATGCAGTTTCAGTGGAGTTTTGGAAGTTGAATGGGCCACAGGCAGATGCCTTCATCTAGAAGCCAGAGTGGGGTAGCTCGTAAAGAAGTCTGCTCAGTGGAATATATACTGGCTGAAGAAGTCCATAGCTGCAGACTGTCACTCTGGTGTGTCCTCACCCTGATCAACTGCCATGACCCACATTAAATACTCTAACCAGGGACAGAGGTGTCTTGACATCCAAGCTGACATTCCTAGGCCTAAATTTATACCACACACACATACATACACACACCTAGAGACATGTATAGACACCTAAATATGTGTAAAAAACAAACACTATGGTGTACTACAGAATATAAAAGTAATAGATTTTTAAAATATAAAGCATGAGATTTCAAAGAAATGTTATGTTTGCATCATGTTACTTTACATTTCTAGGCCTCCTTCAACTCGACTCCACACTTGTTCCCACCCACGTGTGGGGTGTCTATATTCATTCTGCTCATCCATGGGGACATTTGGATGAATAAGTTTGATAGGCTGAGAGAAGGCATGTGCCTACAGGTGCCAAGAATCAGGAGGTGATTTCCAGTGCTGGAATCTCTTTGACTTCTGGGCACCACCTATCCCTGAGGAACCTGGAGGACTGTTGCTTAGGGCCCTTCCCAGCAGAATTTGTCAACCTTGTGGTTTGACACTTTCATTTACCATCCTTCACGTCATCCTATCCATCTGCCACCACTTCTGTCCACACGAGGCCCACAAACAGCCCATGGTCCATTGCATACCCTACAACTCAGACCCGGGAACCACAGAGAAGGTCACGATGTCCACAAACATGTAGACAAGGAACTTTCAAGTTCTTACTGATGCCAGCACTGGCTTCAGTGCCTAGTCACCAAGAGAGAATGGATATGGGATAAGGCCTTGACAGCCTTCCCATACTTCTGTGCAACTCGGAGCTTATCGAGGGCTTCTCGGAACAGCTAATGGAACATCGGCCCTGCTTTATAGACAGAGGTTTTACATATAGACTCTGGGCTGTGCACACTTCTTTGTTTTAAACATCACATGATGTCTGTATGAGAAGATACCCCTGGAATTGAATGTGGCTATGTGTGACAGCTCTGGCTCCAGCTCTCTGAAACCTTCGCCAGCTAGGCTACCCTCTAGGTCTCCTACCAGGAGAAAGAAATTTGGACTGAAGGGCCATGGAAGGTTTGGGAGGAAGGTCTGCCCTACATTCTAGGAAGTTGGCTCTGTGGCTCTGTGGAGGGCAGATGAGAGAGAATAAAGATTAGAGGCTGGGGGAACAATTGAGATTTTTCTTTAGTGAGTCAGTGGTTCTCAATAGGGGTGATACTGCTCCTGAGACATGTTTTGAAATTTTGTGGGATCTTATGATTTGTTACTAGTGTTTAGTGAACAGGAGCCAAGAATGATAGGCATCTAGGCAGTTTAGGCCAAACAACTAAAAATTGTTCTGAATTCCACATAAAAAACGGAATATTCCTTTCTATAGTAGTCTGGACCTGGCATTTAACACTGTTTTACCCATATACACACTACTAATGATATTCGAGCCCTAATACGACACACCTGTACTGGTCTGCATTTATAACTAAGATGCTCAAATTATGAAGAGGTACAAGCATTTGACTGCTTGATCACACACATTAGTTTACTGAAATTGTTATTATTTTGTTATAAACTACTTTATTTCTCTGTGTATTAAAGTCAGGGTATTATTTTGTTGTTTGTGGAATGATCTATTTTGATAGATTATATTATCTATAAGTTTAATTTCCATATACTAAACAGTCATCATGAATATTTTTTATTTTTATTTATTTTTTAGGAAAGAAAGCATTAGATCTAACAGTGTTGAAAATGACTGGTTTAGATGATAAATATTGAGAGCTTAGGCAAAGCCCTGTGGGAAAAAGAAAGTCACTATGGATATAGAACTAACAGAATTTGGAAAATGATTTGATTCAGTGGCTTAAAATTAAGCTCTGTTTCAACTTTCTCTTCTGCAGGGTAAATAAACTAAATAAACCCAGAGCCATCATCCAACTTGGCCTGCTTCACAGACCTTGCATTATCTTGGTTGCTGTCTCCAGAATCACTTCCTGAGTCTCAAAATGGTATTCAGTTCTATATCGCCAAAAGAAGCTAAAGTATATTGAAATGAGGAGCCAAGACTCCCAACCCCCAAACAAATAAGCCATGTACTAGCTCACAGATCTGACCGTGGACATTAATACACACATGCAGCAGACACTGTCAGTAGCCTGAAAATATTCCCTCATCTTCTGTATCTGCTGAGTGACTTGCAACTGTCATCACTTGCATTTCTTTGATTAAGAGGCTTCTTTGGCCACTGAAGCCTGTTTTGCCCAATGAAGGAGGTTGGAAGGGCTAGAATGAATGCATCTCCCTATTCCCTAAACAGCCCTCAAACAGTAACTGGCTGCAGTTGGTGTATAAATAACCCAGCTACCCAGTCCCTTTTGTGCAGTAACTCTAAGGTGTGTGTCCTATGTTAATCCCCCAGACTTTCCCCAATAGGATAAAGCTCCAGTCACCCACAGTTGTAACTGACTTGATAACACACCCCACATTGACTACCTTTTATGGCGTATTTTCTTCTTCCTCTCCTGGTGTTTATTTTCCCTCCCCATCAAACTACTTTGCTATCATATTCTTGTCTGAGTGGCAGCTTCTGGGAAACCCAAACCAAAACAACTTGTTATCTATTGCACTGGGGACCTCTTGTAGTTGATGGATGTAGTCAAAGAGCACAGACCCAGGAGACAGGCCTAGGTCTAAGCCCAACCTGTACCAACTCACCATCTTACTTCAGGCATTTTAACTCTCTCTCTGCTTCAGTTTCCTTACCTTTAACTTAAAGGATTTTGACTACATTAACATTTCCCAGAATGTGTTCATTGGAAGGACATTCCATGTTTGGAACGTTAATCGTTGTTACGGGGAAAAGGTGAAAGAGGAAAGAAGATTCCTGCTCTGTTATACACAGCAATCTCTATCTACTTCCCAGGATGATGCTGAAGTGGATGTGGAGTGCCTGGCTAAGTGTCTGACACATAGTAGGTGTACAAAAAATGGTGATTGATTTCAAACCCAAAGCAGTTAGCTCATGCTCATATAGAATACATCATCAGTAGGCAGTGATTCTTAACCTGAAGTTCATGTACTCTCTGAAACTGTAATAAAAATTGTGCACTCTGTGCTCCTGTGCCTTTTTCTGGGGTGAATCTCTTAGATTTAATTGGATTTTTAGACTCTCTAAAAGATTAAGCCTTAAGCCATGTTGTCTTAAGCCATCTGGTCTTATCAGTTGTTTTAAAACATAGAAGGAAACCATTACTTCCTAGTTTTAATGATCAAACAACAAACACCTATTCATCATCTTATCTCTCTTTTAGGGGAACACCTCAAGTCTTTGTGCAGTGGTATCTCATTAAAATTTCTGAGATATGAATTCAAAATGCGTAAGTGACATACAAATATGAGAATTCAGTTGATATAACGAAAAAAACAATGGATTAAAAAAATCCTGGGTTCCACTGGGAACTGTATTTGTATTTGAATAGAAACAATTTTTTTTTTTAAATTCTGGCTAGTTTGATGGATATATGCTGTATGTTAGAATGGGGTGGGATAGTCCCTAAATGGATTGGGCTATTGTTGAATATTTCCCCTCCACTCTCCTTTGTCAGAGCAACAGGCAGATCACAGGTCTTGGATTCAAATGTTTTGCTCACCATCAGACCATTCATTGGATTAATGTGTCCTGGGAAAGGTGCTTATTGTATCTATCTGTGATTCCTCAATAACTAGCACGGTCCTTTCCCATTTGTAAGGCCTTAGTAAAGGTTATCCAGGCTGTTGGGAGATTTGCTGTCATCTCAAACCATGAGTTGTGCACTCTCTCTGAGATGAGTCAACCGCAGGGAGAATGGAACCAACCACTAGGAGTGTTTCCGGCTCCAATTTTCTGAATGTCTCCTCGTGGAGCTTAATCTTTGGTTGTTATTGACAACTGTTGTGACCACATTTGAGTGTGTGCAAGGAGCTGTGTGGAGAAGTATGGGGAGGCGGAGAGAAGACAAATTGGCAGGAATTATTTTTAAAAATGCCTGTTTTCCCAGTTACTTAAGTTTACCTGGTTTTGTCGACATCAAGAGAGGTGTAATTTTCTAGTTTTCAAAAAACAAATTATGCCTCAGTGGAAAGTAAATGTGTTATCATGGGTAAAAGGAAAATATATTGTCAAAATAATTGCTGTGGGAGATAGAATCCGGTTTCAGGAAGCATTTTTCAGTTTCTTACAGGCAGAGAATAGTCTTATTAGAACAAACCAACCAACATCATTGGTACAATGGCTTCTGCTCTACATTCTCTTTATCAGTTAAAGTTTCTAGTTCGGTGTGTCTTCACCTTTTTTGTGAATATGAGGACCCTGTTTAATACATTTTTTAAAATTGAGAACCCTGAAAGCTAGAAGTTGTACTTTTAGTAACTGTTAAAGGGAGAAAATATACAACAGTATTCCAGTTATCTATTGCTACTTAACAAACCACCTCAAATCTAGTGGCTTAAAATAACATTGGTTTGTTTGGCTCATAAATTGGCATTTGGGCAGGGATTGGAAGGGACAGCTCACCTCTGCTCCGCACGGGGAGCTGAGGTAGCTTATAGACTGGCGGTCAGAATCACTGGAGGCCACAGGAACTCACACGACCAGAGGTCGATAGTGACTACAGGACCTCAGTTGGGGCCGTCATCCACAAAACCTATACATGGCCTCTACCTGTGGTCTCTTTGCTTTCTCATGGCATGGTGATTGAATTACAAAAGAAAGTGTCCCAAGAGGACCAGGTGTCATCTGTATTGCCTTGTAGGACCTTGGCTCAAAAGTCACATAGTTCATTTCCGCTCCAGTAACAAGCCCACCCAAACTTAATGGGTACGGTGTCAACACTGCATTCTAGGAAGAATGTACGGATCAGAGATATTGTTGTAGCCATTTGGAAAAATATGAGCCTCCACAAAGGGCAAAATGCTCACAATTTCAGTAATGCTTTAAAATGAACACATGAGCCTATCACCCCTGGCAATGATGCCTCAGGGTCTAGGGATTTCTTACTATAATTGGGCACCTCTGCTCCAGAACAGATACATGTAAAACACACTCTAATGGGGTCAAAGCAGTTGGCCATAGCTTGAGACCCTGACTATGCTGTTTTTCCATCCATGGAGGATGAAACTCCTTGGTCTCTACTGTGCATACCTTCCAGCCCACTCCATATTCTGTTCATTCTGGTCTTCATTTAATCATTCTCCTATGTGTAGTTTATTCCTCATTCAGCCAACAGCATTTTTTAAATATAAAAATACATACCTATTCACAAAGTAACCCAATTCACGAACTAATTCTGGTTCGATCTGCCTACAGAAATAACAACAATAACATAAGCAGCTACAATTCTGAACACTTAAATGCCAGACACTGAGCTGAGTGCTTTACAGACATTAACTAAATTAACCATCATTGATATAATAAGGCATTTCTGACATTATCCTATTTTTTAAATTAAAAGAAAAAAACCCTGAAGTCTATAATTAAACTTACCCCAAATCTCAGTTGGTAAATTACAGACAAGTTCTCACAAAGATCTTGCTTTTCATCATTATGATGCTATGGGTTCCTGTACAGGATATTTAATGTAACATTCATGGACTTTCCAGAGCTGGACCTTATTTTTCTAGTTTCACATGGTAACAGTTTTCTTTCACACCCATACAACTTATACAACAGTCATCTAGTATTCCTAACTATACACACACTTTTTTTCTTTGTTCATTTGCTCAATGTGTCTTTCTACTCTCCAACCAGCAAAATAGAAATTTCCTGCTTAAATGCCATCTTCTCTAGGAAGTCTTTCCTGATTTCTTCGGTTAAATGTCCCCTCCTCTGAATTATGACACTCAGTACTTTTCTCTGCTAAAACTCCCCTGATGTCATTGAACTTATTTGTCTGACTATCTTTTCCAGAAGGTAATGAGGCCTAGGGTGTGCTGTTTATCTGTGAAGTCTCAAAGACTAACACAGCACTTTGTACCAAGTAGTCACATACTCTGTATGTTGGAACTTCAACTTCCTGCCCTGATGGTGGAACAGATACTACATTAGCCCTCTTTTGGTAAATTAGTTTAAACCTAGACTAATTATATAAAATAACTGTTTTCTGATGTTGAACCAAAGGCAGTGCAGAACTGTGATCTCTGAGAGGTAGGAAACAAACAAGATAATCCCCAATATTGTAATGGCTTTCTGTTTTAAGGCACTTTCCAGACCGTAGTACAGAGAAGGGGAGGCAAAACAGAACACAGTTGCTTAGCAGAGCTAAAATGATAGAGGTTAGAACTTGGGGTTACTGAAGCATCTAGAATTTCTGGGACAGGGTAAGAGGGAGAAGGAAGCTATGTACAGAAGGAGCTCTAAAAATGTGCTTAAGGATCCCCTTGAGTCTTTGGCTGAATACTAACCTGTGTATGTGCAGAGAAAAACTGCATGAAGCTAGAGTGAAAATATCTATCAGAGGAAACCAACTACTTGGAACTGCGAGTTAAACAAATACTAGATTTTGCATAAGGCTGAAAGATGTTTGCATTCTGACTAGCCACAGTAGAGACTTTGCTGAAAATCCCAGAAATTCAATAAAACCCATATAAAGGCAACACGTTAGGAATAGAACTAGCCTAACCCTAGGGTAATAGTCATTCTAGACCAACTATTTAAAAGACTCTAAAGAAAACTTGAAAGGACTATGTTGGTCCATGAGCAAATTAAATGCCTGCTGCAACAAAGCACTAAACTCTGTTATGAATAAAGATAAAATCCTTCAAAAATATAGTACCCATAATGTCAACCATACAATACAATTTACTAAGTATATAAATGAGCATAAATACCTGATGTATTTTATCAAAATAAAAATCAGAAAAATAGAATACAACCAAGAAATGGGAAAGATGATAAAATTTGCAAACAAGAAGTTTAAAACAGCTATTATAATTATATTCAAGAATTTAAAGGAAATATTAACATAACGAGTGAAGAATAGCTATTATAATTATATTCAAGAATTTAAAGGAAATATTAACATAATGAGTGAAGAATAGGAAATCTTCAGAAAGAGAAGGTTAAGACAAGTTTAATTCTAGAAAATGGAAGTTCTAGAATTAAAAGTTACATGATTTGAAATTTAAAAATTATGAGATTAACATCAATTAGGCAATGCATAAGAAAGGCTAATAGGGAATACCCTGGTGGTCCAGAGGTTAGGACTCTGTGCTTTCACTGCTGAGGGTGTGGGTTTGGCATCTGGTCAGGAAACTAAGATCCCACAAGCTATGTAACGCAGCCAAAAAAAAAAAAAAAACAAACAACGCTAATAAACTTGAAGACAGAACAATAGAGATTATGTACATGGAAGCACATAGAGATAAAATGCTGGGGGAAAGAAAAGTCTCAGGGATAACTGTCCTGTGATACAATATCAAGGGATCTATTGTAAATTTAAGTGACATGAAAAATATAAGCCTACAGATATAAGAAACTCAGTGTACTTCAAGCAAGATAAACACACACACACCCCACACCACAGCCAGAGTGTACTGTAATCAAATCATTATTAACTGATTATGTGTTAAGTAAATGATAAAGAAAAACATCTTAAAAGCAGCTGGATGGAGTTGAGATGGGGAACATATTACCAACAGACAAAGGAACAACTATAAGAATTACCACTTGTGTCTCATCAGAAATAATTCAAACCAGAGAAAATTGGAGCAACAGTCATGTCTTATAACTATTATTTCATAACATTTTTTAGTTGACAAAGTACTTTCCCACTCATACTTTCATGTAAGCTTTACAACATAACCCCATGAGACAAACAGGATTAGGATTATTCTTCTCATTTTACAGATGTAGAAAGTAGGCTCAGAGATGTGAATTTGCCCAACAAAGCTAGCACTAAATCCTGGTCTTCAAGGTACCCACGTTATCATCATTGCCATCACACTGACTGTATACCTCACTTGGGTTGATCTCTGATATGCCTCTCCCTGTGAGCTGACTTTCTGGGTTTGCCTTCTAATTAAAACAGCCATGACACAACAATAATCCCCATTCCTTGCCAAATTCCAACTCCTAGTTTCCTGCCTTCCCAATTCTATGTTACAGCTCCGGACTCTGAGGAGCCAGAATGATCCCTTTAGCCCTTCCCAGGCAAGAAACACAAATGTGAAACCATGGTTTCTTAATCATAGGTCAGCTGCCTCCCTGAGTGGTTCATCTGATTCTGACATACCCCAAATTCTATGTCATACACCAAGCTTGGGCCACTGTAACCCAACAGTCCTCCCACACGAAAGCTTGGCCATCCTCTCATTGGCTCCACCATGTCCCAGCTTCCAGCATGAAACAGAAAAGTTCCTATAAGAGTGACAGTAAAGTTAGTAACAGCAGATCATAGTTAAACTCCTCACATGTTGTCTGTGGGAAAGGAGCATCTTCCTTTGTCTAGTCTCATCCTTTAAATGCCCCATCACCAATCACAAAACTGGATTCACTCAGTATGTGTCCCCTAGAATGCTTTTCAGGACAGAATGAAGTTGAGAGGGTGTGATGCACAGATTTTACCAACTCATAAACCTGGAAGGAAACTTTTCACTTTACAGACACATAATCCAAGATTCTTAGAGAGAAGGTGGCTTGTAGATCGTCACCCAGTGAGCTGGCAGCAGGACTAGGACAAAGACTCTTTCAACTGCTCCCACAGTGTCTCTCCTTTCTCAGGTAAGTTCCAAGATGAGGACGCAATGATTTTGGTTGAGAGATTTTCTCTTAGATGAAGTTCGGATTGAAAGAGGAGAGAATTAGCTGCCCTCTGGTTGAACAAGCTCTATTTCCCAAGAGAAGACTCTACATTTATGTACTCCTGAGGTTTCATTCCTTTGAGGAGGTCTCATTGCATGCTTCTAACCAGCCACCCATTGTTTTCCCTTGGAAATATATTTGCTGTGTTCCTTTATATTTGCTTGAAATGTGGTTCTCACATATGCAGCTAAACCCTAAAGAATGTGCTGATTCAATTTCTAATTGATCTTTTCCAAGTGTTTTCTACTTCAGAGCCCTCTTCACTCCAATAAGGGTGGTGATAGGAAATTTAGAAGGAGTCAACTCAGTCTTGGGAGCTTCACTGCATTTTTTTTAAAAAAGAAAATCAGTCATACAGAGTGAAGTAAGTCAGAAAGAAAAAGACAAATACCGTATGCTAACACATATATATGGAATTTAAGGGGAAAAAATGTCATGAAGAACCTAAGGGTAAGACAGGAATAAAGACGCAGACCTACTGGAGAACGGACTTGAGGATATGGGGAGGGGGAAGGGTGAGTTTTGACAGGGCGAGAGAGAGTCATGGACATATACACACTAACAAACGTAGTAAGGTAGATAGCTGGGGGGAAGCAGCAGCAAGGCACAGGGATATTAGCTCGGTGCTTTGCGACAGCCTGGAGGGGTGGGATGGGGAGAGTGGGAGGGAGGGAGACGCAAGAGGGAAGACATATGGGAACATATGTATATGTATAGCTGAATCACTTTGTTATAAAGCAGAAACTAACACACCATTGTAAAGCAATTATACCCCAATAAAGATGTTTAAAAAAAAAATAAAATAAAATAAAAGGCAGGAAAAAAAAAAAAAAAAGAAAAAGAAAATCAGCACAACCTTTGACAAGCGTGTCCCAAGGTTTAATTTCCCCTTAGAATGTCAGAGAAAGTCAGTGTAATGAGCATACATAAAGCCTGTGGCCTTTCTTATAAGGAAATTTCAAGAGGGTCCAACAGCTGCTGGAAGGAAGCAGCACTTTGCTATGTGGCCAAACATACCCCTTGGCATTTCAAGAATCCTTTCTGAAGGGAGGGGAGAGACAGCTCATCTCAGCAACAGATCTGCTGCAGGCATAAGCGATCAATGGGGAGTTGGAACGGGGATGACTATTAGTAGTAGTATTGCTGTTGTCATTATTATGATCATGCAGAAAATTCACTTAATGGTAACAACAGGGTCTGGCCCCAAAAAGAGATTCTAAAAAAATGTAATCTCTGCCCAGAAGCCTCATTTTTGAGCCAGATATTTTTCCAGTACTCCATTCTCACAGTCCTCTGGTGCCTGTTGTAGATATGTGTCTGTGTGCTCTGACCAGCCTGGCTAGATTCATGTTGATAAACTATGCACACAGAGGAACTGTGTAGCTCACATACACTTTACTGCTGCTTTTGATAAACCAGAGCCTCTTTTTAAGATAATGAGATTTATTGACATAATTATGCATATACTGCTGTCTTCTCAAATAGGATTTAGAGAACATAATAAGATGCCTGGTGTTGGAAGTGACCTCAGAGAGAAAACTACATAGTGCTCGAATTCTGCCCTTCAATCTCTTGCCCATTCTTGAACACTCCTGATGTTGGAGAACTCAGCACCTCTTAAAGCAGTCCATTACTGTCTAGAGAGTTCTGATAGAAAGTTCCTCCCAAATTAGGCATCTGTTAGTCACTTTCTTTCTCCCTTCAGAGAGCAGCATTCTCTGTACAGGAAAGCAGAGGTTTCTCCTTCTCTTTGCACATGGCTCTGCCCTCTCTGCAGGGCTCCCTAGCACTGGGGAGCTCTCTTACTGCTTCTGGCTTCTCTATGGTTGCCCTTCAGTTCCCCTGGGTGTCAACTGGAGTTCATGCTCCAGTAAACAGGCTGACGCTTAATACATCTCCCCAAAGCTTAGTGGCTTAAAACAAGATAGAATCATTATTTGTTATGATTCTGAGTGTTGGCTGGGGAGTTGCTCTGCTGGCACCTCCTGGGCTCCCATGGCTGGGCTGGAAGGGGCAAGTTGGCATTACTCTTGTGTCTGACCGTTGGTGCTGTCAATGGCCTGGGACTCCTCAGTTCTCCATATGGCCACTCTTTCTTCACTAGGATAAACTGGGTTCTTAAGTGGTGGTCTCAGACAGTCTTCCAGGGGTGAAAGGCCTAATCTTGAAAGTAGCACGTTATTTCTGCCTTATTTCTATTGGTCAGAGCAAATCACAAAGGCAGCCCAGATGCAGGATGGGCAAACAGGCTCCGCCTCTTGATAGGCTGTGGCATGTTCTTCAGTCTACCAGCCCTCTTTCCGCTGGAACACACAGAAGGTATGTGTACAGAAGGTAGAAAGGAGAGATGGAGCACGAGGGCTTTCCCTTTCTCTCTTGACACTGTTCCTTCATTTTCTCAAGACCAGTATCTCTGGGTTTATGGTTACACAAAAATTTATTTTATAAAGGGTTTCAATGATTTGGGAAGATAATTAGTATAGAGAAAGGAACAAAGTATAATTGCAGCGAATTTGAATATTGCCTTAAATCTCAAAAATGAAGGATCTTAAAGACTTGTGAAGAGATCTTCTGTGGTCACTTTTCAGACTTTCATTCTGGATCCTTTATTTCAGGTTCAAGAGTTTCCTCTTCCCTCATATCAAGTGTCTCATGGTTTCAAGGTCGATATCCAAAAATTTCCACCTTCACTCCACTTCCTTTTAGGAAACCTTACTTCTTTTTGAAGGAAGAGATTTTCCCCCCTAGATTCTGTGCCCTTTCCTCATATCAAATGACTTAAGTTTTAATCCTATGGTCTTAGCACCCCAAACCCTCACTACAGTTGGTCATCAGCCAAATTTCATAGACAGGCAGTCACAAGATGGATGCCGGTTCCCTGGGGAAGTTGGAGTTTCCTTTTTTACATCCCCGTGTGAAGGCTGAGGCCGGCAGTTCCTGTTGACAGGGGTCTACTGAAACAAGATCAGATCCCAAGAACAAACATCAGTTGTGTGTGTGTGTGTGTGTGTGTGTGTGTGTGTGCATGCACACGCATGCGTGTGTGTGTTTGTGGGGAGACTGGGGATGGTTTGAGTAGAGTGGTCTTTTCTCAATTAAAAATGGAGTTCTCTATAACACAGGAAACTAATTCAATATTCTGTAATAAACCATAATGTAAAAGAATATGAAAAAGAATATATATACATATATATTCAGTTATATATGTATATAAAACTGAATCACTTTGCTGTACACCAGAAACTAGCAAAACACTATAAATCAACTATACTTCAATTAAAAAAAGACACCATTAAGTATACTGAAAAAATAATCTACCACTGGTAAACCAACAACAAAAACCAAACCAAAATTACAACAAAAAAATGGAATCAGTGGAACCTCCATTACTAAATGAGAAGTATTTGGGTTCCCTCCTGCTCAGTCTTGGTCCCTGCCAGAATCATAATAGCTGTGCCCCAGACTCTTAATTCAGTGGTCCCTACCCCCAGCCACACATGGACACAAACACACCTCTGAAGGGATGTGTGACCCCTCTTACTATATATTGGAAGAAATCCACCTCCTTTTCTCCTGAGGACACACAGACAATTCATTATTTTTTTTAACACCTTTATTGGAGTATAATTGTTTTACAATGTTGTGTTAGTTTCTGCTGTATAACAAAGTGAATCCGCTATACGTATACATATATCCCCATATCCCCTCCCTCTTACGTCTCCCTCACCCTCCCTATCCCACCCCTCTAGGTGGTCACAAAGCACCGAGCTGATCTCCCTGTGCTATGCGGCTGCTTCCCACTATCTATTTTACATTTGGTAGTGTATATATGTCAATTTTACTCTCTCAATTCATCACAGATTACCCTTCCTCCTCCCCACGTCCTCAAGTCCATTCTCTACGTCTGCATCTTTATTCCTGTCCTGCCCCTAGGTTCATCAGAACCTTTTAATTTTTTTTAGATTCCATATATATGTGTTAGTGCAAGGTATTTGTTTTTCTCTTTCTGACTTACTTCACTCTGTATGACAGACTCTAGGTCCATCCACCTCACTACAAATAACTCGTTTTTTTTATGGCTGTGTAATCTTCCATTATACATACATGCCACACCTTCTTTATCCATTCATCTGTCAATGGACACTTAGGTTGCTCCCATGTCCTGGCTATTGTAAATAGTATTGCAATGAACATTGTGACACATGCTTTTTTTTTTTTTTTTTGCGGTACGCGGGCCTCTCACTGTTGTGGCCTCTCCCGTTGCGGAGCAACAGGCTCCGGACGCGCAGGCTCAGTGGCCATGGCTCACGGGCCCAGCCGCTCCGCGGCATGTGGGATCCTCCCACACCGGGGCACGAACCCGTGTCCCCTGCATCGGCAGGCGGACGCTCAACCACTGCGCCACCAGGGAAGCCCACACATGCTTTTTTTAAGTTATAGTTTTCTCAGGGCATATACCCAGTAGTGGGATTGCTGGGTCGTATGGTAGTTCTATTTTTAGTTTTTTAAGGAACGTCCATACTGTTCTCCACAGTGGCTGTATCAATTTACATTCCCACCAACAGTGTAAGAGGGTTCCCTTTTCTCCACACCCTCTCCAGCATTTATTGCTTCTAGATTTTTTTCTCTTTTTTTTTTGCGTTACGCGGGCCTCCCACTGTTGTGGCCTCTCCCATTGCGGAGCACAGGCTCCGGACACGCAGGCTCAGCGGCCATGGCTCACGTGCCCAGCCGCTCCACGACATGTGGGATCTTCCCGGACCGGGGCACGAACCCGTGTCCCCTGCATCGGCAGGCGGACTCTCAACCACTGTGCCACCAGGGAAGCCCCACTTGTAGATTTTTTGATGATGGCCATTCTGACTGGTGTGAGGTGATATCTGTTCGTAGTTTTGATTTGCATTTCTCTAATGATTAGTGATGTTGAGCATCCTTTCATCTGTTTGTTGGCAGTCTGTATATCTTCTCTGGAGAAATGTCTACTTAGGTCTTCTGCCCACTTTTGGATTGGGTTGTTTGTTTTTTTTATATTGAGCTGCATGAGCTGCTTGTATATTTTGGACATTAATCCTTTGTCAGTTGCTTCATTTGCAAATATTTTCTCCCATTCTGAGGGTTGTCTTTCCGTCTTGTTTATGGTTTCCTTTGCTGTGAAAAAGATTTTAAGTTTCATTAGGTCCCATTTGTTTATTTTTGTTTTTATTTCCATTTCTCTAGGAGGTGGGTCAAAAAGGATCTTGCTGTGATTTATGTCAAAGAGTGTTCTTCCTATGTTTCCTCTGAGAGTTTTATAGTGTCTGGCCTTACTTTTAGGTCTTTAATCCATTTTGAGTTTATTTTTACATATGGTGTTAGAAAGTGTTCTAATTTCATTCTTTTACATGTACCTGTCCAGTTTTCCCAGCACCACTTATTGAAGAGGCTGTTTTTTCTCCATTGTATATTCTTGTCTCCTTTATCAAAGGTAAGGTGACTTGTGAAGAGAGTGTGGGTTTATCTCTGGGCTTTCTATCCTGTTCCATTGATCTATATTTCTGTTTTTGTGCCAGTACCATACTGCCTTGATTACTGTAGCTTTGTAGTATAGTCTGAAGTCAGGGAGCCTAATTCCTCCAGCTCTGTTTTTCTTTCTCAAGATTGCTTTGGCTATTCAGGGTCTTTTGTGTTTCCATACAAATTGTGAAATGTTTTGTTCTAGTTCTGTGAAAAATGTCATTGGCAGTGTGATAGGGATTGCAGTGAATCTGTAGATTGCTTTGGGTAGTAGAGTCATTTTCACAATGTTGATTCTTTCAACCTAAGAACATGGTACATCTCTCTATCTCTTTGTATCGTCTTTAATTTCTTTCATCAGTGTCTTATAGTTTTCTGCATACATGTCTTTTGTCTTCTTAGGTAGGTTTATTCCTAGGTATTTTATTCTTTATGTTGCAATGGTAAATGGGAGTGTTTCCTTAATTTCTCTATCAGATTTTTCATCATTAGTGCATAGGAATGCAAGAGATTTCTGTGCATTAATTTTGCATCCTGCTACTTTACCAAATGCATTGATGAGTGCTAGTAGTTTTCTCGTAGCCTCTTTAGGATTCTCTATGTATAGTATCATGTCATCTGCACACAGTGACAGTTTTACTTCTTCTTTTCCAATTTGGATTCCTTTTATTTCTTTTTCTTCTCTGATTTCCATGACTAAAACTTCCAAAACTATGTTGAATAATAGTTGTGAGAGTGGGCAACCTTGTCTTGTTCCTGATCGTAGAGAAAATGATTTCAGTTTTTCACCACTGGGAACAATGTTGGCTGTGTGTTTAACATATATGAGCTTTATTATGTTGAGGTAGATTCTCCCTATGCCTACTTTCTGGAGAGTTTTTATCATAAATGAGTCTAGAATTTTATCAAAAGCTTTTTCTGCATCTATTGAGATTATCATATGGTGTTTATCCTTCAATTTGTTAATATGATGTATCACATTGATTGATTTGCATATATTGAAGAATCCTTGCATTCCTGGGATAAACCCCACTTGATCATGGTGCATGATCCTTTTAATGTGTTGTTGGATTCTGTTTGCTAGTATTTTGTTGAGGATTTTTGCATCTATGTTTATCAGTGATATTGGCCTGTAGTTTTCTTTCTTTTTGACATCTTTGTCTGGTTTTGGTATCAGGGTGATGGTGATCTCATAGAATGAGTTTGGGAGTGTTCCTCCCTCTGCTATATTTTGGAAGAGTTTGAGAAGGATAGATGTTACCTCTTCTCTAAATGTTTGATAGAATTTGCCTGTGAAGCCATCTAGTCCTGGGCTTTTGTTTGTTGGAAGATTTTTAATCACAGTTTCAATTTCAGTGCTTGTGATTGGTCTGCTTATATTTTCTATTTCTTCCTGGTTCAGTCTTGGAAGGTTGTGCATTTCTAAGAATTTGTCCATTTCTTCCAGGTTGTCCATTTTATTGGCATATAGTTGCTTGTAGTAAATCTCTCATGACCCTTTCTATTTCTGCAGTGTCAGTTGTTACTTTCCCTTCTTCGTTTCTAATTCCATTGATGTGATTCTTCTCCCTTTTTTTCTTGATGAGTCTGGCTAGTGGTTTATCAATTTTGTTTATCTTCTCAACGAATCAGCTTTTAGTTTTATTCATCTTTGCTACTGTTTCCTTCATTTCTTTTTCTTTTATTTCTGATCTGATCTTTATGATTTCTTTCCTTCTGCTAACTTTGGTTTTCTCTTGTTGTTGTTTTTCTTCTTCTTTCTCTAATTGCTTTAGGTGTAAGGTTAGGTTGTTTATTTGAGATGTTTCTTGTTTCTTGAGGTAGGATTGTATTGCTGTAAACTTCCCTCTTAGAACTGCTTTTGCTGCATCCCATAGGTTTTGGGTCATCTGGTTTTCATTGTCATTTGTTTCTAGGTATTTTTTGATTTCCTCATTGATTTCTTCAGTGATCTCTTGGTTACTTAGTATTGTTTAGCCTCCATGTGTTTGTATTTTTACAGTATTTTTCCTGTAATTGATATCTAGTCTCATAGCATTATGGTCAGAAAAGATACTTGATACAATTTAAAGTTTCTTAAATTTACCAAGGCTTGATTTGTGACCCAAGATATGATCTAACCTGGAGAATGTTCCATGAGCACTTGATAAGAAAGTGTATTCTGTTGTTTTTGGATGGAATGTCCTTTAAAAATCAATTAAGTGCATCTGGTTTAATGTGTCACTTAAAGCTTGTGTTTCCTTATTTATTTTCATTTTGGATGATCTGTCCATTGGTGAAAGCGGGGTGTTAAAGTCCCCTACTTTGATTGTGTTACTGTCGATTTCCCCATTTATGGCTGTTAGCATTTGCCTTATGTATTGAGGTGCTCCTATGTTGGGTGCATAAATATTTACAATTGTTGTATCGTCTTCTTGGATTGATCCCTTGATCATTATGTAGTGTCCTTCTTTGTCTCTTGTAATAGTCTTTATTTTAAAGTCTATTTTGTCTGATATAAGAATTGCTACTCCAGCTTTCTTTTCATTTCCATTTGCATGGAATATATTTTTCCATCCCCTCACTTTCAGTCTGTATGCATCCCTAGGTTTGAAGTTGGTCTCTTTTAGGCAGCATATATTTGGGTCTTCTTCTTGTATCCATTCAGCCAGTCTATGTCTTTTGGTTGGAGCACTTAATCCATTTACATTTAAGGTAGTTATCAATATGTATGTTCCTATTACCATTTTCTTAATTGTTTTGGGTTTGTTATTTTAGGTCTTTTCCTTCTCTTGTTTCCTGCCTAGACAAGTTCCTGTAGCATGTGTTGTAAAGCTGGTTTGATGGTGCCAAATTCTCTTAGCTCTTGCTTGTCTGTAAAGTTTTAATTTCTCCATTGAATCTGAATGAGATCCTTGCTGGGTAGAGTAATCTTGGTTGTAGGTTTTTCCTTTTCATCACTTTAAATATATCCTGCCACTCCCTTCTGGCTTGCAGAGTTTCTGTTGAAAGATCAGCTGTTAACCTTATGGGGATTCCCTTGTATGTTATTTGTTGCTTTATCCTTGCTACTTTTACTATTTTTTCTTTGTATTTATTTTTTGATAGTTTGATTAATATGTGTTTCTCCTTGGATTTACCCTGTATGGGACTCTCTGTGCTTCCTGGACTTGATTGACTATTTCCTTTCCCATATTAGGGAAGTTTTCAACTATAATCTCTTCAAATATTTTCTCAGTCCCTTTCTTCTTCTCTTCTTCTTCTGGAATCCCAATAATTCGAATGTTGGTGCATTTAATGTTGTTCCCTAGGTCTCCGAGACTGTACTCAATTCTTTTCATTCTTTTTTCTTTATTCTGCTCTGAGGTAGTTATTTCCACTATTTCATCTTCCAGGTCACTTATCTGTTCTTCTGCCTCAGTTATTCTGCTATTGATTCCTTCTAGTGAATTTTTAATTTCATTTATTGTGTTGTTTATTTTTTTTTTTTTTTTTTTTTTTTGCTCTTTAGTTCTTCTAGATCCTGTTAAACATTTCTTGTATTTTCTCCATCCTATTTCCAAGATTTTGGATCATGTTTACTATCATTATTCTGAATTCTTTTTCAGGTAGCCTGCCTATTTCCTTTTCATTTGTTTGGTCTGGTAGGTTTTTACCTTACTCCTTCATTTGCAGCACATTTCTCTGTCTTTTCATTTTGTTTAACTTACTGTGTTTGGGGTCTCCTTTACACCAGTTGTGAGTTCGTAGTTCCCACTGTTTTTGGTGTCTGCCCCCAGTGGGTGAGGATGGTTCAGTGGGTTGTGTAGGTATCCTGGTGGAGGGGACTGGTGCCTGTGCTCTGGTGGGTGGGGCTGGATCTTGTCTTTCTGGTGGCAGGGCTGTGTCTGGTGGTGTGTTTGTGAACTTAGAATGATTTTAGGCAGCTTCCCTGCTAATGGGTGGTGTTGTGCTCCTGTCTTACTAGTTGTTTCGCATGTGGTGTCCGGCACTGGATCTTGCTGGCCACTGGGTGGAGCTGGGTCTTAGCATTGAGATGGAGATCTCTGGGAGAGCTCTAGCCGATTGATATTACGTGGGGCCGGGAGGTCTCTGGTGGTCCAATGTCCTGAACTCAGCTCTCCCACCTCAGAAACTCAGGCCTGACACCAGACCGGAGCACCAAGACCCTGTCAGCCACACGGCTGTGTGTATGACTGTTGTCTCCTTTTCTTCACATCCCAGAGCTCTTTACTCAAAAAAGGTGACCGGGTTCAGCTTAGATACAGAAACACCTGGCATGCGGCCTAGAGGGCAGAAGTGGTTTCAGACAATTCATTTTTATGAGAGGTTTTCATGTATTTCAAGATAATTACCATGTCCTTCACAAGTCTATTCTCTTAGCTAAATACTGAGGCTGGCTTAATAAATTGTTATCTGACAAATGTCACTTTATTGATTCAAAAAATATAAGAAAATATATTTATGAGAAAAATTCACACTCGTTTCTATTGTAGATATTTGTCATGCATTTAGCAGAAATCCAAAATGTTAGACACAGGATATGGATAGTGGATGAGATACTGAACATAAAGTGTTAAATCACTAATTCTATTTCTCTTCTTCTGTGTCCAGCACCTACTCAGAAAAGACAGGAATGAAAGAAGACTGTGGAAAATATCCTATATTTAATCTAATAATTCTTTTCACCAACTAAACAAGTCCTACAAATTCATTTAATAAGTGTTTAATAATATTTAGTAATATTTATTAATCACTTACTATATATCAGTCACTGCACATCTGACACCTAGAAAACCCTTGGTAAATGCCTGTTGGGTGAAGTAAAGGGATCACTTAATTGATATAACTCTGCAAAGTAAAAATTATCCCCATTTTCTAGATGAGGAAATTGGAATTTGGGGAGGTTGAGTGTGCCAAATTCTTACAATTAAGAAGGACAGAACCCAGGTTCTTCTTCTCATTTGACTCAGTGCATGCCTGTCCTGGGCACTGGGGGATATGGGGTAGAAACATTACATGAGCTTCCTCCTTTGTTCTCACCTTCTGCATGTGAGGAGGAGAAGACAGGGCTCAATTCAAGGAGGAGGGGAGCACTGAGCTGGTCCTGGAAAAACAGTGGCAAAGGAGGCACAGGAAGGGACACTGACAGGGAGGGACTTAAGAACCAAGATAAGGAGAGAGGAATGTGCTAGGTGCTCAGCAGGTACTGAGAGGACCACTCCGGTCAGACGAGGGAGGACTCATTTTGGGTGTGTGTGGAGGTTGGTTTGGAATTCCGTGTTAGTTTGACTATAGCTTTTGATGGAGTTGGACCATGGAGAGCCTTGAATAACAAATTAAGAAGGCTTTTTACTATGGATTAGCCAAGGCCAAGAGCACTGACGGGCCATGTTTCCAGAGATGTAGATAAGCCTGTTCAGGGAAAATTCTTTCTTCCTGTTGACGTTAGACAAGTTCTGGCCTGGCCTTTCCTCACCACTGCAATGGTAAACTGGAGATTTAGATTTGGGATGGAGAATATAAAAAGAGACTAGCTCCTTTGACCTGCTTACTTGCCACTAGAACTGGGAAAACATCAGTTCTCCACATGGTGCCTAGCATATACTTTCCTTGGGAGTCCCTAGAAATGTTTAGCAGCAGAATTCAAAGATGCTGGATCCTGTAGCCCAGACATTTAATTCTTAATCTTTCCTTCATCCTAAATCCAACATGAGGGAGCCAGTGAATATTTTTAGCAGAATTGTCACTTGAAGATAAGCAGTATGAGGGAACGTTAACCTTGGCCTCATGGCTCAGCATGGCTCAGAGAGACCCAGGAGGAAGGGAGACCGAGTGGGAGACATTTCACTAGTTCTCACAAGTGGTGGGCAGGTTGTCCAGGAAATCTGAAAAATTTGTTCATCCCTTTCCTCATTCAGTTACTTGTTTATTCACTCAACAAATATGTAGAGAAAACCCACCCATGTACTAGGCAGTGAGTGGGTTAAAGCTCTGAAAACCAGGGGTGAACAAAAGAGACATAATTCCTGTACTCAAATAATTTACAGTGTCTTTTCTAAACTAATCATCCTAATGTTGATATCCAGTATTTCAGTGTTTTAGGGTGATGGGATATTACAGAATTCAAGACATCCAGCAAAGGATGAAGATACTTGACTACACAGTGATCTCCCTGAACCTAGAGGCACCTTCTGCACCTAGCAGGAGTTTGACAAATTTCTACTAAAACATAAGAATCTAGAATTCACGTTTATAGGTATGTGCATCTGAACCTGAGACTTTTTACTGGGATTGGTATTGAAAGGAATCAAAAAAGAAAGTAGGGAGATATTTTTCTTTCTTCTTCTAGAGCAAAAACAATGTGGGATAGAGCAACTATAGGCCAAGTCCTCTCAGGAATACTGAGGAATACAAAGCACCGTGATAGTTCTTTCACCAAAAAACAAACAAACAAACAAAAAGTCACCCTTTAGGTTTAACCTGATTGCAAAGTCAAGCAAGCATGAGACTGGTTTCTTTTTTTTTTTAATTTTTATTTTATATTGGAGTATAGTTATTAGCAATATTGTGTTAGTTTCAGGTGTACAGCAGAGTGATTCAGTTATACATATACATGTATCTATTCTCCTTCAAATTCTTTTCCCATTTAGGTTGTTACATAATATTGAGCAGAGTTGAGACTGGTATCTTTTTGTGCTAGGCGTGGTGATGTAACTGACTCTGACAAGGAGAAATGATCTTAAGAAGTTCACCACCAGGAGGATGGTAGTACAAGGTGCACTTGCAGTAATCAGCTTATTTCTTCAGTTTACGCCTCCATCCTCATCATGTAATTGTACCAGTCCCTTCTCAAAATCTCGTGATATT
Organism: Phocoena sinus; assembly: GCF_008692025.1. Classification (NCBI taxonomy): domain Eukaryota; kingdom Metazoa; phylum Chordata; class Mammalia; order Artiodactyla; family Phocoenidae; genus Phocoena; species Phocoena sinus. The sequence goes on from NC_045766.1 coordinate 64,392,577, forward strand.
GTTTGTGAGATAATTTAACATGTTGCTATGTAAACTTTCTGAGCCTCAGTTTCCCCATTTCTAACACTGATATTTTTGAAGGGCACTGTAAGACTGAAATGATACCTCACAAGCAATTTGCCAAACATAGTACCTGGCACCTGACTGGAACCTAATACTTATCTCATACCATCACGTCTAGGAAAAGTAAAATACTTTTTTAAAAAGTCTGGCTTTTTTTTCCTCCTCACATTTTGTGAGAGAAGTTTGGCAAAAAACATAGGAAATTATTATTAACGTTTTCCTCAGTCAGGTTTGAAGTTCCTGAAATGACTCATCCCAGGATTGGTGGGAAGCTCAAAGGAGGTGGCTCAAAGGAGGTGGCACATAGGAAGAAAGCCCCTTGCCAACTATTAAGTATCCTCCACACCTGAGGGGCCAGCTTAGGCCTGTGCCTTTGCACAGGAATGCCGGTGTCCCGAAGGCCAGCGTCACTGGGTGGAGGAGGCCCTCGTTATCCGGCCGGGATGCCTGCTAATGAGGACGGCAAGCAGCCACGAAGAGGATTTCCACTGTACGGCCTTCTTCTGACTCCAATTTGTGCAGCCTACGCTGCTCTGCTTCGGGTAGCCCAGGCTCCAGAGGCCCTTAATAGCCAAATTCACCCAGTGAAACTCTGCCCACCTCCAGCCAGCATGGCTGACTGCCCCAGAGAACATAAATGACGATAATCCCTTCGCAAACGAGGAGAGACACTTCTCATTAACAACTTGGGGCGGACGACCCAGGGCTGAGCAGAAAAGCAGGATGCAGACAGGGCGGCCTTGCGGCTGCTGCTGCTCTCACCACTTCCTGGCCCCGTCACGGGGCGGCCTCGCGGAAGCTGTCTCCGGGGGCGCTTGCAGGAGGAGCAGAGGCAAATCCTTACAGAGCTTTCTGATACCAACTCCATCACGTGTGTTTTCTCGACTGTAGACCTGAGGCTACATTACAAACCTCCACTTAAATGTAGGCTCGGGGGGCTTCCCTGGTGGCGCAGTGGTTGAGAGTCTGCCTGCTAATGCAGGGGACACGGGTTCGAGCCCTGGTCTGGGAAGATCCCACATGCCGCGGAGCAACTGGGCCCGTGAGCCACAACTACTGAGCCTGCGCGTCTGGAGCCTGTGCTCCACAACAAGAGAGGCTGCGATAGTGAGAGGCCCGCGCACGGCGATGAGGAGTGGCCCCCGCTTGCCACAACTAGAGAAAGCCCTCGCACAGAAATGAAGACCCAACACAGCAAAAATAAATAAATTAATTAATAAACTCCTACCCCCAACATCTTTAAAAAAAAAAAAAAAAATGTAGGCTCGGAGGAGAAGCCATCTCTGAATGCATTCATTTCCTCTTTTCCTTTCTCAAAAGAAAACCAAAAACCAAAACGCCACTTGTATTTATTCATTATTCCAACTATTATTACTCTTCTAGGGTAGAGACTGGTTCTCAAAGCTTAGTGTACATCAAAATCACCTGAAAACACTATAAACAACAGGGCCCCTACCTCCATTGCACCCTGCAAACCTATGGACATCAGGGGATCTGAATTTTAACCAGTTTCCCAGGTGATTCTGATGTAGATGGCTCTTAGACCACACTTTGAAATACACTATTCTGAACACAGAAACTATTTCACGGGGTGTTAAAACTGTAAGAGACTTCAAGGATAGCTAGAATAACCTCTTGCTCTACAAATGAGACAGCATCATGTCACAGATAAAAGCACAGACTCTACCAAACTGCCAGGTTAAATTCCTGGCTTGGCCTCTTACACGCAGTTATGATTTGGAGCAAGTTACTTTAATTCTCTGAGCTTCAATTTTCTCATCTATAAAATGGAGATAATATAAAATGGGGATAATTACATACCTCACAAGAGATTCTGGAGGATTAAAAAATTAATATAAGCAAAATATTGAGAAAGTGCCTGGCACATAGTAAACATTCAAAGGATATTATTTACATCATTCACAAATCAGAGAAACAGAACCACTTCAAGCGGTATAGAATGAGGAATACATTACGAAGATTAGGCCACACGCAATTGTGGGAGCTGATTATGTTGGCTATTTAAAGCTGTAGTTTCTGAATCTGGTGCTGGGTCTGAAATCAGCAGGGCTAGAAATGTAGAAGGAAAGATAGACATAAAGTAGCGATACCAGGAACAGACTAGAACCTGTAAGAATTAGCTGGAACATCATCTGTCTCTCATCCCCTTCAATCCCTATGATGCTGTTGACCTACATGATGAGCTGGCACCGGCATCACAGAGTAACACCTGTGTTTGGCCCAGGACTCAGGGAAGCTGAAGGCAGGGATCCGGCAGAAGCTGGAGCGGATGAAGGCCTGACTGTATCCCATACCAATCAAGTAAGCGGGCAGACCAGTGACAATGTGCACGAGTTCCAACAGTGCTTGCCTTATTGACCTTCAGAGTGGAAAAAAAAAAAAAGCCCCCCTTTATGTCCCCCTTCCAAAACTCTCATGACCCTAACTTGGAACACTAACTTGTGGTCAACTCCAACTTGGAATCATATAGAGAAGGGAATTCCAACTGTAACTCGGAATTCTAACCCTAACTTGGAACCATAAAGAGATGAGAATTCTATGATTTGTAGTTTCAACTTAGAGAAACTGATACAACACAAATCACATTATCAATTTATCTTACTACTCATCAGAAAACTGAAGACAGAGAAAGAAAGTAACTTAAGGTCACACAGAAAATCTGTAGGAGAAGACTGACAAGGGCCTGGGCCTATTCTTTTCTACTTCTGTCCTTCAGGCCTTCTGGTTACTGCAAAGATCTTAAGAGCATGTCCATCTGCATGTCCTTTGGACCTACAGACAGAAGGCTCAAGGGGGTAATGGATCCAATTCAATAATATGTTTACTGAGGGCCTGCTAGGTGCCTGGTACTCTGTCCCTAGGTAGGGAGGAGTCCTTACCCTCAAACTGCTCACAGAGAAGACAACTGCATCAGTAAAGACAATAGAAGTCTGAAGAGACACATGCTTCAAGAGAGAAACAATGGTAGTGTTTTGGGATGGAGCTTGATGAAAAATGGGATATCAAGATAACATCAGAGATTTTTGCTTAATATCCAAAGTTCAAAGTCTAGCTCCTACTTCTCCACTCTTTTATCCTTCAATACTCTGCCCTGGTGAAGCAGGACATATGGTTTGTTGGAACTGAGGGGCTTCCAGTATGCAGTGCTAAAACTGGAAAGTCTCCAGCAAACTGGGATGAGCTGGTCACCTTAAGGCCCAACAAAAGAGTGACTTACCCAAGGGAAACAACAGGTAAGTAGCAAAACCAGCTTTGGAATCAAGTATAGTACAATCTTCTCTTGGCTATTATGACCCTGTAACTCTAAGCTCAACAAGCCCAAGAACCTCTCATAAGCAATTAGCAAGCCAATAAAAGGAATCAAGACTTTCCAGCTACCCTCAACTTTCCTCAGAACTTCCTGAACTTCTATTCCCGCTTGGATTCTGAAATCTTTCTAACTCTTGTCTGTTTTCCCCCAGTGTATTAAAGCCCATTGGACTTGGTTTGGTGTTAGGTCTCTGTGGATTTTACTTTGGCTTTTTCACTGACTTTGGCTTTGCTGTTGCTTTCCTGATTCTTCCCAAATAAGAAAACCTAGAGGAGGACACCCATACTCAAAGCACCCAGGACTGCCAAGACAGAAGGACCTTGAACAGAAAAGAAGGTAGTGGAGGCCACGTTTGGTTTCCGGTGCTGAAACTACCACTTAAAAAATTCTCCAGCTCTTTGGTTGAAAAGTTTGAAATAATCAGGGGTGCTTATCAAGACCTTTAGCTTTCACCATACAAACCTCATATCAGATGAATCACCTTCCGGATCTACCAACCATGGTCTTTATTTGGCTTGCACAACTAAAATTAGCAGCCCATTCACAATCCATAATGGCTGGGGAATTATCTCATACACATGGGACAAAGGAGAGGGATCTGAAGAGGGGCCTCTTCCCTAAGTCTCATCCATGAGATTCTTCTCATTAAAGAGGCGCTCTCAAGCATCCAATTTGCCGCAATTATAGCAATCAAAAAAGCATTCAGCCTCCTTCCGCACCTGACAAGCCAGCTCATGCATTCTCTCCAACAGTGGTGGGATGGAAGCTAATGCAGCTCCCATCCCCCTGGTTCCAGCTATAGCCATCAATCCCACCCAACTCCCATCCTCACAGCTGGAGTTGGTTCACAGTCCAACAGACTCTGTCATGTTGACACTACTATGGTAGACCTGTGGCTGCCCCGACCCACCCGGGGTTCATGGTTCTCCAGAGAAAGAGGCCAATTAGCCCTCGATGTTGGCTTATATATCTCTATACTCAAAGGCTGGAAGTGAACTTGTTACAGGCAACCTCCTCCATTTTGTAAGTTTCTAAGGGCTGATAAAGAAGTTCCCATTGTGATAACAGGTGCAGGTGTAGCGCCTTGGAGAAGCTCGTGTTCGTCTGATTGCTGCATTGTGCCAGCCTCCATGGCACTTGAATGGGAGCTTTGTGAGTATACAGTCTCCCCAGATTGCAGGGACCGGCTGCTGCTGGTGGCGGAGTGCAGGTCTGTTGATTAAAGGCCCATTAACAAAGCGCAAATAACTCTCAACTTCCTCTTCTCACCTGCTTCTCTGTTTTAGTCTAATGGCCCCTGGGGGAGCTGAAAATGTTACTTAATTATTCCTAACCCCCACAATGCTGCTACAATGACTCCTTCTAGCGCATGCCATCCCCAGCAAGGCATCTGTAAACATACTTATGAACTGCTCCGGGCTTGCTAATAGATGTAAGAAGTCTGCAGCCACTCCAAACAGTCAGGCTGGTATTGAGTCATGTACATGGACCACCTCTGTGCTACTCCCTTGAAACACTCTGGCTGCCCCATGCACGTTTCCATCTATCTACCTTCAAGGCCAGGTGACCACAGCCCTTGGGTTATTGCTCACCATGTGTCTCTCAATCTCCACTGAGAGTCTTTGGAAAACAATATGCAAGTGTTTATTGCTGTTAAGTGTGGTCACTGAGCCCAGTGGGACATTCTATCACCTTTTCTCAGTGTCTGTAAAGTGGGGATAATGGGGATAACCAGAGCTTCTTCAAAGGGTTGTTATGAGTCCCAAATTAGATAATGTCTGCAGAATACGTAATGCTCAATTGAGTCGGTGCTCAGTTAAAGGTTGCTATTATTTCATTATTGTTTCTGTCATATCAACTGTTAGCTTTTTTAATAACTTTCTCCAGAATGTCTCCCAATCTGATAAGTTCTCCTAGAGCAGGGCACTTCTAGATTTTCCTATTTTCCATACAATTTACCAGGCAGCTAGAATGTGGCACGAGTACTTGTGTGGGAGTCAGAAGCCTCAGGCTGGAGCCCTGGCCCTGCCCATCCCTCTCCCTGGTTGTCTACCATTAGGTGTCCTTTTATCTCCTCTGTGCCCTCACTCTTCCTTCCCTCCTTAAATACCTTAAAAAAACACCCACCTCCTTGGCCTCACCTATTAAAATCCCACCCCTTCTTCCAGCTCAAACCAAATGCCCCACCTTCCAGAATTCCTCCTCTGGTTGTACCAGTCTACACTGGCCTCTTTGCCCAGACTTCTCGTCCCTTTGTCTTAGCACCACAAAGCTTAGTAAGTAATTGCTTTTCATTGGTTTTTTTTTGCAGTACGCAGGCCTCTCACTGTTGTGGCCTCTCCCATTGCGGAGCACAGGCTCCGGACACGCAGGCTCGGCGGCCATGGCTCATGCGCCCAGCCACTCCGCGGCATGTGGGATCTTCCCGGACCGGGGCACGAACCCGCGTCCCCAGCATCGGCAGGCGGACTCTCAATCACTGCGCCACCAGGGAAGCCCCGTAATTGCTTTTTAAAAGCCTCACTTTAATATAGAAAAAATACAATCTCTACCTTTTTGCAAAACCTTTTCCCCTACTCTTTTCTACATTTATACAGCTCTTTAGGGCAAAGATTGACAATAAGTGGCCCAGTGGCCAAATCTGGTTTGCTTTCTCATTTTGTCTGGCCTAGAGATAAGAATGGATTTTGTATTTTAAATGGTTGAAAGAAACCAAAAGACAAATAATATTTCATGACATATGAAAATTATATGATGTTTAAACTTCAGCATCCATAAATAAAGTTTTATCAGGACACAACCACACCCATTGTTATGCATTGTTTACAACTGCCTGCACACTACAATGGCAGAATTGATTAGCTGCAACAGACACTGTATGATCCATAAAGTTTGAATTATTTACTCTCTGGCCCTTCATAGAGAGTTTACTGACCCTTGCTTTAAAGTATAAAACCCCCTTCACATTTGCACATTCATTTGGTTCTTGTTATAGGCCTATTGTAACATCTCCATTTTCAGGAGCTCAGAAAAATGAAGCCACTTGTCCAAGACATCACAGCTTTAAGATGGCAGAGCTGGTAGTCTCCAGCCCACTCTCCTGACCACACATAAACCTGCATCACTCTTTAAGCCAGCCAACATGGAGGAAACTCTTTTGCCTTATTATCCATTCTCTATCACATGCCTCACTTAGTGTCTCCAAGGAGCTCCCTCCAGAAATCTGGGCATGAGGAACTGTGACCTTGCATCAGTGGCTCCCCAGTCTCTCTGAAATGGGGTGTAATTGTTAGCAAATGAAAGTTATCAATAACTGGTAAATGGCCTCTGCTCTTGGGTGGTGCTGGAGCTAACTGAGTCCACAAGGGCTGCATCCTGCCAGCCATAACTCCTTCCTTGGCTGACTCTGATATGGTTTAATTAGGGAGAGGTCATGTGTTGCTGGTGACCACTGATTATCAGCAAAATGTACATATGAGCAGCAGCTAGTCTTTGGGAAGCACAGATGGAGATTCTGGCCCCCATGCAAGCCATTCTCAGGGCCTGCCCCACCCCCTTTCCTAATCGGCTGTCTTCCCCCTTCTCCCAAGCTCCTGTGGTGGGTGCTCACTGGCTGTTCTTAGTTTCTCCCTCATTGGCCCTTGGTTTTAGACACAATCTTTCCCTAGGGATCTGTCTCATCTTTTCCAGTGACTTAGGGTGAGTTACTTACCCTCACTGAGCTCAGTGTCCTCATATACTGAATTGGGATGATACCTCTACTTCCAGCATAGTTGATATGATCACACGTGATAATTTATGCAAAGTGCACTTAGCAGAGTGCCTGGCATATCAGCTGGACTCAATAAGTGATAGTACAGTGGTACTACTGTGTCTTTGTTTTGAGTCTCAACAAAGGTAGATACTAAACCTCATCCCAGGAGTCTATTTCTTCTCCCAGGAGATTTATGACTTGGGCAAAACCTTCCCTCTAACCTTGCCCTCCAGTTCCCAAGTTCCCTGACATTTCCTCATAGCTCACTTGTCAGGAAAGCCAGGAATGTCTGTTGATATGACTTCTGCCCTGGAGAGGGGGTGCTGGTTCTGGACCAGAGCTGAGGCCCCTCGAGGGTAATGCCAGGTGCCCTCCATGGTCCCTCCATGGGGCCACAAACCAGGGTTCCCGGGTTCTCACTAGAAAGTACCTTCCTAAGGCTGCATGGAGTGCCCGCAAATGGAGCTGAAACCACCTCCTACTACTTCTCTGGAGACTCCCATTTGGGTAATGCGTAGTATATTAGAGTGCTCCAGAGAAACAGAACTAATAGGATATGCATACATGGAAAAACATATTTATTATAAGGAATTGGCTCACACAATCATGAAGGCTGGTGAGTCTGAAAAATAGTGTGGACTAACAGGTTTAAGACCTAGGAGACCTGATAGTGCAATTCCAGTCCAAAGGCTGGCAGCCTGGAGACCCAGACAGGCTGCCGGTGCAGATGAAGTCTGAAGGCAATCTGTGAGAGAATTCCCTCTTGCTCCAGGAGACTAGTTTTTTGGTTCTATTCAGGCCTTTCAGCTGATTGGGTGAGACTCACCCACATTATGGAGGGCAATCTGCTTATTCAAAGTTCGCTGATTAAATGTTAATCCCATCAAAAAAACCCTTCCAAATTGACATAAAATTAACCACCACAGACAGCATGTATAAATACTGTATTATCTTTCTCTGACAATTCCAATTTTGTCTGACATTCTAAACTAGAGTATTTTAGGAGGTAAAGCAGTTGGAGAGCCACATGATGTTTCTCTTTCCATAGTGGCTGAATAATAGTAATATACCCTCTTGGGGGGAGTGGTGTAAAATAGTCTCAACTGTATAAAGCATTTTTCAGTCCACACTCTCACTGGTTTCTCACAGAGGACAAGTCAGCTAGTCCAAAGCACTCATTTTTCAGATAAGGAAACTAAGACCTGGATGGGAGAAGACGCTTGGCCAAGGTAATCCCACATGATAAAGTTGTTGGGAAACTAGGACAGCTGAGCCCAGAGCCCAGCCCAAGGTTTCCCCACTTCTTAAAGTTTGTATTAATTGGCAAGTAATGAAACTAAAATTCAAGCAGCTTCTTTGAGTAGGTTTGGGATTCTTTTTTTACATCTTTATTGGAGTATAATTGCTTTACAATGTTGTGTTAGTTTCTGCTGTATAACAAAGTGAATCAGCTATACGTATACATCTAACCCCATATCCCCTCCCAATTGCGTCTCCCTCCCACCCTCCCTATCCCACCCCTCTAGGTGGTCACAAAGCACCAAGCTGATCTCCCTGTGCTATGTGGCTGCTTCCCACTAGCCATCTATTTTACATTTGGTAGTGCATATATGTCAATGCCACTCTCTCACTTCATCCCAGCTTACCCTTCCCCCTTGCCGTGTCCTCAAGTCCATTCTCTACATCTGTGTCTTTATTCCTGTCCTGCCCTTAGGTTATTCAGAACCAATTTTTTTTTAGATTCCATATATATATGTGTTAGCATACAGTACTTGTTTTTCTCTTTCTGACTTACTTCACTGTGTATCCAGGGTCTGGTAAGGGAAAAACTGTGAAAGACCTTGATATTTTAGTGGTTGTCCTGATTAGCTCCTCCACCTGGGTTATCTCTGCCTCTCCTTGTCTTTGTGCTATTTTACAACTCAGTACAGATATAAATTAAGTTGTAGAAAATTGATAGTAATGCAAATAATTCCTGTCCAGAGAAATGCAAATTGTGTCTAATGGAATGCAACTGATTATTACCCTTTAGATAGTGACCACTTTTGGACCCTTTTCTAAGGGTGCAAAATTCATTTCAGCATTCCATATTTGACTAAAAATATGTGACACTGTGAGTTTGCTCTTGAATTCACTCTAACATCTGGTTGCCTCATTAATTAATGAGTTAAAAAAATCTTTGGCATATATTCATTTTATATGTGTATGAGAATCATGATTATATCCTCTTTTAAAATGTATCCTTTAACAGGTCTTAGTGTAAACAATATTCAGACCCTATTGTCCCACACTACACTATGTTCCCACACCTCCCTCAAAGAATAAATTGAAGCTCCTGTGAGCTTCTGAACATCATGGAGAATAATAGCTCATCTTGTAAAGTTCTTTAATGTTGCTTTCATTTTCATCTCATTTGATTCCAACAATCAGCCTGTGAGAGCAGATATCATTCCCTTTTTGCAAATGAGCAAAATGAAGTCCAGAGGAAGAAACATGTTTTATAAAACCAAGATCGTCGAGCTATAGGAGGCAGAGCTGTGACCTCAGCATAAGTCTCCCGTCTCTAAGGCCTATGCTCATCCTCGTCTTTAAGTCATGTCTTCTTTCTCCACGAGAAATGCTGTAGACCCAGCCTGGCAGCTGGATCCCAATGCAGGAGAGCTGCTGTTTCAGAAAAGAAGGGCCAAGAATTTGGATGTAATGGAAGTTCTGAGAAATAAGTTTCGTCACCAAGGATGTTATTCAGCTTCCTTTTCATTTTTCCCCTTGAACAAAAGCTGGTTTTACATTTTAATGGATTTAATTACTGCATGGAGATCTGAACAGATAGGAAAGCAACAGGCAGTGAGGACGCGGTGAGCATCATTTGAATTAGAGTTTTCATCTTTGTGATTAGTGTGGTTATTAGTGTTTACACTTGAAGTTTGTGTTAACAGGGTGTTACTGTGAATTTGAAACATTGAAGCAGGCCCGATTTCCTAGTATTTGTTTACTTATTAATCAGTCATTCATAATTGCTACGATGCTGACATATAAAATGCCCCCTGCATCCAACTTCCCGGCTCGACTTAATAAAGAGTAATATTGGGTCTCATTTAGTCAATGTTTAATGCTAATAGGTTGTTCTTATCTATTTTGGTGACCTCCCCACTGTGGACATTCTCTCCTTTGTCCTCAGACCACCGTGGAGAGGCAGATAAAGCCTCAGAGTTTATGAAAACAGCCTGAATTGGGGCTTAGTTTGCCATGTCTCTGGGAAAGCCATGCCTCCTCTCTGGGCCTCAATTTCCCAGCTGTAAAATAAGGGGTTTGGATGAGATGATCCCCATTTCCTTTCAGTTCTATGGCTCAGAGAGCAAATCAAATCAAAATGGAGAGATAACTGGAGAGTCATAGAAATGTAAAGTTGTGACTAAGAGATCATCTACCCTGATACATTAATTCTTCAACAGAGGACAAAGAGACCCAAAGCAGGTTAGTGATGTCCAAGGTCAGATAGCAGGTTAGAGTCAGAGCCTGAACCCGAATGCAGACTTTGTAATGCCTAAACTGGTCCCATTTGCTTCTTTTCCTTTAGTTGTAGCATAGTTTTAAAATAGAGTACATAATATATCAAATTATCAGACTCCCAATAAAACTTCCACCTAATTAGTATAAATGTTAATCTTTGGCCATATTATTCTATTTTCCTTTCTATCAATATAACCTTAAAATCCAGCTCAATTCCAAATCCTCAAATGACCATCCTGAGGTTTGTGTGTATTATTCCTATGTTGTTAATATTTTTATTACATATGAAGTACTCATTGTCTATTTGATTGATTGAATTTTATTTTTCCCCTCTATTGGTTTGGAAACATACCTTCTATCTCTTGTCTTTTAGGTATTACCTTTACATTTTTAATATGCCTACTTGTTATTCAGAATGATCTCCATTGATCAGAATTTCTGCCCTCCTCCTAAGCAGAACCACAAATAATCCTTACCCTAAATCCCATGTAACTGGTTATCAACAATTTTGTTCTGCTTTAAACATCTTCAGTCACTTTTTTGATAGTTTGTTCTTATTTAGATTTAGGCACGTTACTTACATATGTTTTCTCATCATTGTTCGTTGTATATCCCTACTTGAACACGTGGAAGATGATATTCCATTGTCTTCAGGTTTCTAGATTTGCTGCTAGTAAGTTGCTTTAATCTGATTTAGTCCTAAGGATAATTTCTCTTTTCTCTTTAGTAACTTTAAAGATCTTCTCCTTGTTTTGGTATTCTGCATTTTTACTTCAAAATGTGTTAAGTGTGGATTCATATTTTTCTTTTTGCTGCTCTGGATGCATTATAAATCTCCAATCCAAAGGTTCATTTCTTTCTTCAACTGTGGAAAATTCTCAGTCATCTCATTGAATATTGACTCTCCCATTCTCCCTTCTTTCCCTATGAACTCCTATTAAAAGAGAGCTGTCTGCATTCTAGTTAATGTCCTGAAATCTGTCTTCCAGGCACTAGTTCTGTCTGCAAATGTCTAATCTGCTGTCTAAACTGTCCATCAAGTTTTCGATTTCAATTATTTTGGTTTTTCCATTTCTAGAAGTACCATTTGCTTCTTTTTTAAAAAAAAATTATTTTATTTTTGGCTGTGTTGGGTCTTCATTGCTGCATGCAGGCTTTCCCTAGCTGTGGTGAGTGGGGGCTACTCTTCGTTGCGATGCGCAGGCTTCTCATTGTGGTGGCTTCTCTTGCTGAGGAGCACGGGCTCTAGGCACACGGGCTTCAGTAGTTATGGTGCTCAGGCTCAGTAGTTGTGGTTCGTGGGTTCTAGAGCACAGGCTCAGTAGTTGTGGTACATGGTCTTAGTTGCTCCACGGCATGTGGGATCTTCCTGGACCAGGGCTTGAACCCATGTCCCATGCATTGGCAGGTGGATTCTTAACCACTGCACCACCAGGGAAGTCCCGATCATATGGTAGTGCTATTTTTAATTTTTTTGAGGAAGCTCCATACTGTTTTCCATAGTGGCTGCACCAATTCATGTTCCCGCCAACAGTGCACAAGAGTTCCCTTTTTTCCATATCCTCACCAACACTTGCTATTTCTTGTCCGTTTGATAATAGCCATTCTGACAGGGGTGAGATGATCTCATTGTGGTTTTGATTTGCAATGCCCTAATGAATAATGATGCTGAACATCTTTTCATGTTGAGTTTCTTTTCAGAAACATTTTAATGTAAATCTTGAGGCTTAGGGATTCCTACAACACATAGGTGAAATACTTTTACTCTAAATCACTGCATAGTATGTACATATGGAGGCTTTTTTTTCAACACAGAATCCCAACAGAGACAAGCCTCTTTATAATCTCCCTGGGTTGGTGTTGTAGGCTGAATAATGACTGCCAAAGATATTCAGGTCCTAATCCCTGGAACTTGTGAATGTTAATTTATATGGCAAGAAAGACTTTGCAGATGGGTTTAAGTTAAGGATTTTGAGATTGGGAGGTTATCCTGGATTATCCAGCTGGACCCTAAATGTAATTACAAGTGTCCTTATAAGAGGGAGACAGAGGGAGATTTGACTACAGAGGAAAGAAGTCAATGTGAGAATGGAAGTATACACTGGATTGATGTTCTTTGAAAAAAAAGGAAAGGGCCATGAACCAAGGAATTCAAGAAATGCAGAACTACAAGCAAGAAAAGGCAAGAAAATGAATTGTTCTCTAGAGTCTCTGGAGAAAACATGGTCCTGCCAACACCTTGATTTTAGACAATGACCTCCAGAAATGTAAGAGGATAAATGTGCGTTATTTTCAAGCCACTAAGTGTGGTAATTTTTTACAGGAGTAACAGGAAATGAATACAGCTGGTAAGCAGAGTTTTTCTAGTCCTCTTTGGCTAAGAGTGCAGTAATTCAAAAGTCCCTACAGGAAAACTTGACTGGATTTTCCATAAAGGCTGGTAATTAGGATGTTGTCACTTCCACCAAGTCAGGCTGGGAAGACGTCAAATGACAAGATTCCACAACTCCTGTGATTGAAAATCAGTCTTGAGACAGGGAAAAAAAAGACATGATTCCATGATTCTGAGCCTTTTTTACAAGCCAAATCAATGACTCTAAAGGATATATCATAGTTGTCAAGGGTAGTGGGGACAGAAAGTGGGTCTGCACTCTATGTGTTTTAAAAATTGCCACATGGACAGGAAAAGCATGTTGGGTAAATTAAATTTTTTTTATAATAACCTTTTTTAAACATCTTTATTGGAGTATAATTGCTTTACAATGGTGTGTTACTTTCTGCTTTATAACAAAGTGAATCAGCCATACATATACATATATCCCCATTTCTCCTCCCTCTTGCATCTCCCTCCCACCCTCCCTATCCTACCCCTCTAGGTGGTCACAAAGCACCGAGCTGATCTCCCTGTGCTATGAGGCTGCTTCCCACTAGCTACTTTACGTTTAGTAGTGTATATATGTCCATGCCACTCTCTCACTTTGTACCACCTTACCCTTCCCCCTCCCCGTGTCCTCAAGTCCATTCTCTAGTAGGTCTGTGTCTTTATTCCCATGTTGCCCCGAAGTTCTTCATGACCACTTTTTTCTTTTTTTTTAGATTCCATATATATGTGTTAGCACATGGTATTTGTTTTTCTCTTTCTGACTTACTTCACTCTGTATGACAGACTCTAGGTCCATCCACCTCACTACAAAGAACTCATTTCTTTTTATGGCTCAGTAATTTTCCACTGTATATATGTGCCACACCTTCTCCATCCATTCATCTGTCAATGGACACTTAGGTTAATTCCATGTCCTGGCTATTGTCAATAGTGCTGCAATGGACATTGTGGTACATGACTGTTCTTGAATTATGGTTTTCTCAGGGTATATGCCCAGTAGTGGGATTGCTGGGTCGTATGGTAGTTCTGTTTTTAGTTTTTTCAGAACCTCCATACTGTTCTCCATAGTAGCTATATCAATTTACATTCCCAGCAACAGTGCAAGAGGGTTCCTTTTCTCCACACCCTCTACAGCATTTATTGTTTATAGATTTTTTGATGATGGTCATTCTGACTGGTGTGAGGTGATATCTGTTTGTAGGTTTTTGGGGTTTTTTTTGTGGTACGCGGGCCTCTCACTGTTGTGGCCTCTCCCGTTGCGGAGCACAGGCTCCAGATGCGCAGGCTCAGCGGCCATGGCTCACGGGACTAGACAGACCAAAAAAGGGGGAGAAAGTACTACAGGGTAAAAAGTGACCACCACAAGATATAAAAGAAGAAAAAAATAAGGGCTTTGGGAAGCTAGGAAGGCTGTGATATGGATCAGGGTGAGGGTGCCTGGTAAGGCAAACTGTAGGGAGGCTCAATGGAGGGGCATTAAATCACACACACACTTCAAAATTCTTCACTGTGAAAAGTGAAAACCAATAACCCAACATCAATACAAATGGTTTCAGGCTGTCAGCATGTTGCACTGTATTCTACCTTCCACAAACAATTATTATGTGCCTATTATATATGGGGGATTGATTCCACTGAAAAGAAAATTATGACATAGCCATGGAATCAGCCTGGTTTCTGGGAAGGAGTGGCACACTGTTCACCAGGAGACCTGCGGTCCAGCCCTGACATGAGAAGTGACCTTGAGTCATCTGTTTCCCCTTCAGCTTTGGTTTCTTCTCCCACACGTCAGGACTCTGAAATTCCCTGGCCGCTCTAACATTCTAAATTTGAATAAGGAGGATGTTTATCTATGCTGTTGTCTTCTCTTTCATTACTCATTCTTGTTTTCATGTCTTAAATTATTTTCCTTTTCTCTTTTTCTCGTTTCTTTCTCCTCCTCCTTTTGGGATGGCTCCTCCCCTCCCCTCCCTCATGGTTATTCTCCTTCTCACGTTCAGTGTCTGCATATTTTCTTCCTCATTACCTAAGCACATGTAAATTGGCCATGTTGCTGATGCGGAAGCAATTTTTTAAATTGGTTAAAATGTACCAACGTCAAACATGACGAATTCTTCCACTTTTGGACTCCTCATGATTTTAATCATCCCAGATCAGCCATTTAGGAAATGACAGCATGAAAAACAAATTCCCTTAGCATCAAATCTTTTGTTTTGTCTTTTGATGGTGTGTGTGAGTGTGTGTGTGTGTGGTATTTGCCAAAGCTGTTAGTGGGTTTGGGCATTATTTAACTCATTAAGTAGCACTGAACACCTGCTGTGTACCAGCATTGGCTGGGTAGGTGGAGATGGAAGAGAGAAAAAAGAAAGCAATTTCTAGTGTCTGTAGTCGGAATGGGATTTGGGTGCTTGGTGGGTAAGAGCACGTCGGCATGGTTAAAAGTAAAGAAGGAAGCTTTGGAGGCATAACAGAGGTATTTTGGCCCAAGACCCGGGAATGCCTGACTCTTGCTTTAGGAAAGAATTCTTGGGTGTTACTGAATATACAGTAACCTGCAGCAGCAGAGAAAACTGCCACCTTGGCACTGAGGCCCGGCCTGATAATCCCTGATAAAGGGCTGTCTGTTAAAAGCTGGCTTAGAAAACATGAGTTAAGCCTATTAACTGCCTTTGTAAGCACCAAATCTCCATCTTGGGATTCATACATTCAGGCATAACCGTGCAAAGGGAAAGAAAGAGAATTGGCCCCAGAGGGACCTTGAACGCACTCACTCAATCAGCCATGAATGGAAGTCAAAGGCCAAAAGGATAACCAATCTGGCCTGGGGCCAGGATTTACCTGGGTTTCAGGCAAAAAAGCAAGAGAGAACATAGCACAACATGCAGCTTGTATGCTTGTATAAGGTACTGTAAGCCAGGCCACAAGTAAACCGGGCTTACTGAATGTCCTGGCTCTGGACAATGAGTAAATTCTTCTGCCTTTGAAGGGGGAGTAGCTGGAGAGGGCATGCTCCCTACTACCCCCACTCCCCATCAGTTCAGGAGGAGGTACTGACCTGATGTAGCTTGAATGAGTTTATGGGAAGAGCAAAAGCACTCCCTCCTCTAACAGGGTCCTGGATAAAAGACATTGCTAATGACAAATTCAGGATGGAGGAGTGCACTCAACCACACTTCAGGTTATGTGAGCAAGTTCATGAAAGTGGGCAAAGAACTGTATCTGGAGAATATGGTGAATTATATTCTGATTTCTGAGTAAGTGCTCAAACGAGCAAAGTGGCTCACCCAATGCCACACTGTAGATCTAAGGCCCAAATACAGCTTCTGACTCCAAGTCTGGGGTTCTTCACGTTTCACCATGGCTGCCAGGGTAATAGGCACCTGTCTGTGTGATGGGTCATAGCAGGTGGGCAGAGCACCTGGGAAAAGGCGGAGCATAGAAGATGAAATCCCTGTCTTTCAGGAGAGGGCAGGACAGAGGAAAATGGAAAGAGCACAGCAAAGACCTAAGCAGAGAGGAGAAGGGGACCAGGTTGATTTTCCAAGAAGGCCCAGAGACAGAGGTCAGGATATGAGGCCAAGGTAGGGTTTGATTGCAGACAATGCAGGAGCAGCCCCTGAGCCAGTGTGACAATGTCAGAGGGCTCTTGCAGCCAACCCACCTGGGGCTGCCTTCTCCAGCTAATCCACCAAGGCTTCAGGGAATCTACTGGTGTGCTCTGGATTGCTATATGAAAGATACTGCCCTGAATTGAAAACAGACCTCCAGCTCTCCTTACCTGGAGGGAGAAATAGGCCCTTTCAGAAAATCCAAATGATATGGGAGTTTCTACATCCCTACACCTTCAGCAGGCACTCCATAAGTGTCTGATTTGCCCACACCGCATTTGAGAGTGGACATAAACATGTCCCATATACTGGTGGGAAAGTGGGGTTATTACAGACAAAGCACCCATAAAGAAGGAATCGGGACAATCACCTTCCTGAAACATCAATGTGTTCACCAACCAGGAAGCTTACCTTAATCCCCAGGATCTAGAGTTTTTATCGGGGTCTTATTGACAGAGATTTGAATATGACCACGCATGTAACACTGTGGCTTCAAAGTGAGACGATGGTTTGAAGGCTGGGTTAGCCCCTTACTAGTTCCATGGTTCTAGGCAAGTTATCTCACTTCTCTGACCCTCAGTTTCCTCATCTGTAAAGCAAAGATGAACAATACCTACCTCCAAGTGTTCATCTAAGGGTAAGATAAAATAAACAACATTTGGACATAGTATGTGCTCAGTGAAAAGTGCCATTACTCCTGGTGCCATTTGTTATCCTACATATTATAAAATATACTAATTACCTGCTATAAAATATACTAATTACCTGCTATAGAACAGTAATTCCTAAACTCAAATGTGCTTAAGAATCATCTATGGAGTTTGTTAAAAGTGTGGATTCTCAGTCCCATCCCACTCTGAGAGATTCTGAGATGGAGCTCTGAAACATGCATCCCCAAGTGCCTCTGATCACCCTTTGAAAAATATTGCCATAGAGTTATATTTTAAGTTTAAAATATGACTACTCTGGGCTCATGGCTCAAATGTGTCCAGGTTAGGCTTATATCCTTAAGATTTCCAACTCTTCTTCCTTACCCTCCCCTCCAACCCCAAGCACAAAGGAGGTAGAAGGTGTTTAAAACAAGCTGTTACTGTTATTAGCATCACCCTTGGGTATTTTCAAGTGCAGCAGCACTCAACATTGGCAACATACAATGATCACTTGGAGAGTTTGCAACCATCCCCATGCCCGGGCCACACCCCAGACCAATTAATGAGGACCTCTGGGTGGCCTTAGGCATAAAGGTTTTGGAAGCTTGCCAGGTGATTTCAATGTATAGCTAAGTTGAGAATCACTGCTGTAGATCCACTTTCCCATCTTCCCTTCAAATCTTCTCCCTCACCTAGTTTCCACCGCATGCCTGATATTAGGGTATTTCCTCTCAAAGCTTGTCTATGTTCACGCAACAAGTTTCCTCATTTTATTGTTGTTTTTCCTGATCCACCGATGCCTCTTAACCTGGCTGCATTTGGCATTGATGTCCTATTCACCACTCTGTTCACACTCGCCAGACACAACACTGTTGCTCTAGGAAAACTCTATCTTCAGAGTGGGCATCAGATGGAAACATGCAACCGTCTTTCAAACATTTTTGCCATTTCCTCCCAATAGAGTGTTTTCCCCACTCTTGCCTACTTGTCCTGTGAGAACTCATGCCAAGTTCTCCTCCTCTGTGAAGCCACCTCTACCTATCCCATGCCAAGGTAGAACGACCCCTATTCTTGACTTCACTAATAAGCAGCTACATCATGTGTTACGAAATTATATCTATATATTGAGAGGGGAAGGTGCTAAGGTAACGGTAACCACCAGAACTTCTTGTGGGAAAGGAACTGTACATGTTTGGAAAAATTATGAGTGCTTGGGGTAGAAGTTTATACCAAGAGGGATGTAAAACAGATCAGTACTACTTTGATCAAAATCCATGAAGGATTATTTATTACTCCAGGAGGAATATAAGAGGACAACCACTCTGTGATGTGATGCACACCATGATTTCTTCAAAATCCTGAGTAAGCTCTATATGCATTACAAAATATTCGATAAAAGTAGATTTCTCGGGGCACTGCTAAAGGGTCTGAGTCCAGGGTATTGTAAGGAAAGACAGGTCACATGGACAACGGCTTAGAGACAAGCAGTAAACAGAGAGCTCTAACAGAAACCTTAGAGATCTGGAGTATCACAGGATGTGGGCTGTGGATTAAGGCTAGGTTTAACCAGACATCCAAGGAACACAGAGGTCTCAAAGGATATCTGGATTACATTCGAACATTCTCTATGCCCACTGAACTGTGAGTTTTCTAATGGCAGGGCCTATCTCCACTATATCCGAGTTCTCCTAGTGCCCAGCCCAATTCCTGGCACGTGAGATGCTCTAAATAAGTGTTTGGAGAATGAACAATACAGGCAGCATTAATATAGACTTTATCCTAAGGTCAAAGGAAGCACCAGTCTTCTGTCTGTGGCTATTCTGTGGCTAAGACTGAATTTACTTTCATTCACCACTTAGACACTATTGAACTTCTTTCTCCAAACATTGTTACTCAGAATTTGATTAATTCGAGCTCAAAATGACATTTCAAAATCCCGTTCCCAAACACATAGCTCATTAGAAATGCCAGCCACTATTTACAGTTTCACTTCATTGAAATATGATGATGCCAGGCAGGCAGCGATGTGTATTCAGTGGAATTCAATTTTCCTGATCACTGGCTCCATCCATCAGTCTACTTGCAAAGGGCTGATGCAAGCATCAATCCACCTTGTATAGACGATGGGTGAGCTGCTCCTATTATTTCTGCATGTGGGAAGGGTTGTTAGACTCTAATGATGGGATTCTGGAGGATCACTTTATTATGGTTGTTTTAAGCTTTACTGAGTTCCTACCATGAGCCAGGAGTTTTACTATGTGTTCATATTTAATCTTTATGCCTGACATTTTGTGGCTGAAGAATTTGAGACAGAGGACTTGGGGGGAATTGTTTGTGGTTACAGAGCTGGCAATGTGTAGAGCCGGGATTCAAATGCGCTTCTTTTGATTCCCAAAATGAGTTACCATCCATTATGCTGCTTCTCTTCTTGGGGGTTGTTTTGGGGCCAAAGCAGGGGAGCAGAGAGAATGATTAAGAAAGGACTCTGAGACAAGTTGAACAGGAAGAGTGACTGTGGTTTATTATTCATCATGCTCATCGCCTGTCAACCCTTCCTGTGACCCCCACTGTGCCTATATAAACATTTGTCACTGTAGCTGGAAGGCCACACTTGGCTGTTGGCCAGTTCCTCCTCATGTGATGTGAGCTCCGAGAGGATACACACTGGGCATGTACACTCAGTGAAGCATCCAGACCCAGAGGAGCAAACGCAGTGTAGAGAGGAGATGCCTTGAGGGCAGTGCCATACAGACAGAAGTCCAGGGAAGGAATCTTTGTGGATCCTGCAGGAAAGCAGCTTCCTCTTTGGGTTTACCACAGGGCATGGCCAGGGCGTCTGACTCAGACAGAGGGCAGAAAACAGGGAAGGACCCACCCAGAATCCCAGTCTACCTGGTAGCTGTGCCAACCCGAATCCCTCTCAGGATAAAATCTGCATAGCATCCTCCCCTTTCTAATCTAGGCAGAGTCAAGAAAATACCTCTGTGGGACTTTCAGCAACTCCATCAAAGTCTGGGGGCAATGACTACTGTATCTTTCAAGCTTCAGGAAACTTTCCTTGTTGCTCATAATTGTGTCAAGAAACATCTGTTAACCTGTAGCTACTTTCAATTTATGAAATGCATGGAACATCTCAAACAGAACCTTTATTTTTTTGATCCTTAGGCAAAGTTTAAGAAAAGTGGAAGCATGCTTCTCTTTTCAGGCAATAATTCTAGCTGATAACAAGACCAAAGCTGATCAATAACTGACCTCAATTTCTCTGAAACCTGAATTACACATTATGAATATTCCCTCCACAAGTAGGATAGTTTTTCAAAGCCATCACTTTCTTTATTAGAAAGTCGGGGTGTTTTCACAGACCTTTGGATTTGCCTACAGGGCCTGGTTAAAGAAAAGGATTACTCATAAGACACATAGCAAACCTGGAGTCGGTTGGGCTGATACTACTTTTTTCCATTTCACAGATGAAGAAACTGAGGCTCAGAGAGTACACCTGAATTATCCAAGTTCACACAGCTAAATAATGCTGTCACTGGGATGACACCTGTGTACTCTGTTGCCCAGTTCAACATCATGCTGTGCATTAAGGACTGACTCATGCCAACATCCTGTGAACATAGTCATATTTTATCATTCAACCCTGAATCCTTAAACCTTGAATCTTATTCATTTCTCCTAGAAAAAGAAACCAGGTTAGGTACGAACTGCTATTTTTAAATATAATCTGACTCTACTCTGAAAAGATAAACTTGAGGAAGCCATTCTGGTGGGCAGTAAAAAGTCATGGTAGGTTCAGTGTCTGAAAATCCAATATAGATTTCAACATTCAGGTTACTAAGCAAAGAGTCTTAGATAATCTTTCTAATCCTATTAAGGGCTAACTGCTCTTCCCAACTCAGCTGCTAAAGTTCAATTACACTGCCAGTCAGAATAAACACTCTAGGTCAAATATGTCACTGTTTTGCTCTTGCTCAGGCTAAATATTTTATTCCTTTTGGACAGCAAGTATTAGACCTTCAAAATGTGTGTGTTACATGCCGCGGAGCGGCTGGGCCTGTGAGCCATGGCCGCTGAGCCTGCGCATCCGGAGCCTGTGCTCCGCAACAGGAGAGGCCACAGCAGTGACAGGCCCGCGTACCGCAAAAAAAAAAAAAAAAAAAAAAAAAAAAAAATGTGTGTGTTAGTGTGTGTGTGTGCATGTACACTGTTTCCAAGCCCTAGTAATTACAAGGTAAGTTTTAAAGTAAATATTATAAAAGTTGTCTAGAAATTGGTTAATTAATAATCCTGATTGATACTCTGTGTTCCAGTTGCAAAAAAAGGAGAATGGGGGCTTCCCTGGTGGCGCAGTGGTTGAGAGTCCACCTGCTGATGCAGGGGACATGGGTTCCAGCCCCGGTCCGGGAAGATCCCACATGCTGCGGAGCAGCTGGGCCCGTGAGCCATGGCCGCTGAGCCTGTGCATCCGGAGCCTGTGCTCCGCAACAGGGGAGGCCACAACAGTGAGAGGCCCGCGTACCGCAAAAAAAAAAAAAAAGAGAATGGGGAATAGAAATATTTGAAAAGACACGAACAGGTAGAGTGGCATATCAACACTGACACATACACAACATAAATAATCTCTCAAATGTATAAAGTATACTATAACTTATAAAGCGCTTTCACCCACGAACATCTCTACTGTGACTCTCAACACTACCCCATGTATGAAGTAGGCAGAATAAGTATAAATAGCAGCATTTTTAAAACGAGAAAACAGAAAGATAGGTTCAGATCTAGCGTCTTGTTTGGGAGCCTTGAGTCCAGAACTTCCCCTACACTGTCATTTCCACATACCTATTAACCCTCACTTATATAGTGTTTACCAGCAGAAGAAACCATTAAAAGTGCTTTATGTTGACTCACTTAATGTCTAGATGTACATACTCTGATTCAAAATGCAATTGACCTTTTCATATAAACCCACCAAAATATAATCCATGGTGTGTGTGGGTGGATGTTCATTACAAAAAAAAGTTTACCGCTGGCAGGGTGCAATTTTAAACGGTTTGTGCTGCATTTGTACACCACTAAACACTCTTCACAATGCTTTCTCCCATACAGTCTCTTTTTTTTTTTTTTTTTTTTTTTTTTTTTTTTATGCGTTACGCGGGCCTCTCACTGTTGTGGCCTCTCCCGTTGCGGAGGACAGGCTCCGGATGCGCAGGCTCAGCGGCCATGGCTCACGGGCCCAGCCGCTCCGCGGCATGTGGGATCTTCTCAGACCGGGGCACGAACCCGTGTCCCCTGCATCGGCAGGCGGACTCCCAACCACTGCGCCACCAGGGAAGCCCTACAGTCTCTTTTGATCCTCACCAGATCTGCATTTGACACAGCAGGGAAGCTGAGGCTCTGTCCCCTGAGACTAAGTCACACTAGCCATCTTTTGACAAGAAGTCATGCTGTTAGTGCTGGTGGGTGGTACATG
The DNA here is from genome assembly GCF_008692025.1 of Phocoena sinus. Taxonomy (NCBI): domain Eukaryota; kingdom Metazoa; phylum Chordata; class Mammalia; order Artiodactyla; family Phocoenidae; genus Phocoena; species Phocoena sinus. The sequence goes on from NC_045766.1 coordinate 64,415,346, forward strand.
CTGGAAGGGAAGTGGGGAGGAAAAACATAAGGGGTGGGGAGTGGGGTGGAAGAAAAACCCAAGGGGTGAAGAGTGGCTCAGAGGGCAAAGTCCTCGAAGCAAGGAGAAAGCTCGCTTTGAGTGGCCCCGGGATCAAGATGAGGCTTTCTTTAGCTTTGTGCTTCGGCCTTCACTGACATCCGTCCTTCTCACTTTCCAGATTTATACTCCTTCACTGTGAACCGTTTATGTGCTCAAGAGGCTGTGCACGCAGACAGTCTCCTCACAGGGATCTTGTAATTCTACCTGCATCCACACTCTGGGGCCTGATAAGGAAAGAGGGCAGATGATGTGGGAGCTGAGAGAGCAGTGGCCATTGTCCCCCGTGGCAGCCTGATAGGGTGGAATAATTCACAGGATGCACAGCCTGAAAGGTGTGGGTAAAACATGCAGGTATCCTCTTAAGTCATGGTGACAGCTCTGCCACATTCATGCCTGGGTGCTGGAGCCATCTCACTCAATCCTGCACCCTATGGTGCTGGTATCTTGGGGCAAGGTGAGGTCACAGATTGTGGGTCAGGACTTTAGGGTTCTAACCACCAGTTGGCAAGAATGCCCAGCCTTGTCATTTAATTTTTATCTTTAATAATCATTTATCATCCACTGAAAATGAGCATCATACCAAGAGCTGGGAACAGAAGTAGACTCTCATTTATTATAACTTATTTTATATTTTATTTAACTTATTATAAATTAATTTATATATTAACTTATGTAACATTCACTATATACTAGGCACTGGTCGAATTGCTTTATTACTAATTTAATCCTCACTCCAACAATAAGAAGGATATTACTATCTCCATTTCACAGATAAGAACATTGAGACATAGAAACGTCAAGAAACTTGCCTGAGGTCACACAGCTAGTGACTGTTAGAACTGGAATTTGAATCCATGCTCCGTAAATTCCGAGTAAATGTGTGTAACCACTGTCCTTCAACATCTCTGCCCTAAATAAACTGTAATCCAGAGGGCCAGACCAACATATAGACATGATAGAGCATGATTGTTGTAATAGAGACATATGCAAAGTACTACGGAAAGTTAAACAAGCTGAACTGCCCAGCACTTCTCCTGTCCTGCCAGCTGTAACCCTGACCTCCTCGCACCCTATTCTCACTAGCTTCCTAGTGACCTAGTCCCATATCTGACTCAGAGACCAACCCTATCACTGTGAGGGGGGGATTTCAAGCTTCCTATGCCAGGAGGGCAGGGCACTGGCATGAAGACAGTCTGGTTTCTGGTCCTGCTTAGGTCCCTGCTCTCTAAATGGGTGTCTTCTGCCTTAATCTTCTGACCAAGCCCCATGTCCTGTCACTGGTCCAGTAAATTCCACTTCTGCCTTGGCCCCTGCTTGTGCTCTTTGGAAAGTACACTAATTTCTCTCTGTATCTGGTGGATGAGAAAGGGATCTGGTTGTAATATTTCAGTTCTCATCCAAGACCAAGGTACTCTTCCCCTCTCACTACTTCGAGTATGTCCCTCCAATGCTTGGACATAGAAGATGACCTCCTCTATGGGAGAGGGCCTCTTCTCAGTCAATGGCCAGTGGGTGTTTTCCCACTGGAACTTCTAAACAAGCCCTTGAGGTCTTGCATGCCTTTAGGACTGAAGCTCTGCCTTCTCTCTCCAGTCCTCTCTCCATTTCTACATCCGAGGTCCTGAGACTGCTGACCAATGTCACCACAATTGCTTGCCTCTCCCAGACACCTCCCTTACCACTCCCCTTCCCTAATCACATGCCAGGACCACCGTCTCTCTCCACACCCTGTACATCCTCTGCTGCATTTACCACAGCCCTCTCCTGTCCTCTGCACCTGTTTCTGAAAGATTATCCTGATGTCTCCTCCAGCAACCTCTGCAATTACCAGTAATTTGTCAGCAATCTTCACACTCGGACTGTTTGTTTATATCAAAGTCTAGCCAATGGTCTCACCTTTTTTTTTTTTTTTCACGTTTTGTCTCAAGAAAATGAACCATTCCTGACACTTAAGACACTGGCATTTTTCACTTAGCTTTTTCTTCTAGATATGTGAAACAAATGCTCTGACTGTATAATCAAAGGGAGCAGAAGATAAGGGTTTGGTCCCAAAACACTGTCATAAATATATTTGACATTTTTTGACAGTTTAAGATATGCTAGGCTCCTACTACATGCTTATATTCATTTTCTTATCCATCCTTAGAAAGCTCTATGAAATTGGCAATTACAACTATTTTACAAGTGAGGAAACTGAGGCATGAAAAAATAAACAATTTGATGGTCACACAACAAGTGGAGGAACCAGTTCTCAAACCCAGGTCTGTCTGCCCCTAAAGCTGAGTTCTAACAGCCAATATTTTTCCTTCTTCACTTCTTCCTTCTGAGTCTTGTTTTCCTTACTGTAAAATAAGGGGGTGAGATGGATCACAGGACTTCAAAAATCTGCTTCAGCTTGAGAAGAGTGTATATCCAGCGAGACAGATCAGAGTTTAATATGACTCTTGTCTCCCTTGCCTTCTGCTTTCTGTGGTTCTCTCTGGAGAGGCAGCGGCACTGCGTTCAAGTCTGAGGGGTGTCCTATGAAGGAGGGGGCTGGCGCAATCTCGGAGGCTTGAAGCAAATTATATTCAGTCCCACAGTAACTCTCTTACAACTGCAGCAAATTTAGTGTCATATATATTAGGAGCCTAATAATTTTTAGGAAAAAATGGAAAGTTTAGAGTTTGGAAAACTTGTAGACAAGAGAAACCTGAAGGCATGTCTTCATCTAACTTAGAGAGTAGCTCTGATTTGGAGTTAAGCCAGTTTTGAGGATGTTCAGTGATGAGGCCAATGGAATCCCCCTCACCCCCACGCCCCCTCCCCTACCCCCTGAGAAAAAAGAAAAAATCTTAAAGTGGGAAGGACATGGGATATCATATTACCCAATGTCTTCATTTTGCATATGAGTGAACTCAGGCTGGGAGAGGGTCCAGTTGCATGGTAACTCAGTCACAGGACAGTACCGTGAGCTGTTGTAGGTATTTTTACAGCGGGTTTTTTTGCTATAAATATCTTTGCTGTAAGCATTTTTACTGCAAACATTTTGACCACACAACTAATTGGCTTTAAGGCAATTCTGTCTTGGAAGATAAAATAACTGGTTGACAGTTTTTGGTTTGCCAGTTTGGATTCAACTGGTTGAAATGCATTAGTGGTTCTTCCAGTCAGAGATGTTATTGATGGCTTTATGGAGCGGACAATGACTTACATCAAGAGTTGGTATATTTGGAAACACACTACATTGGAGAAGAAAGAGTCTGAGGGCCCTGATGGTGCAGAGTTGAATCCACATTTCCCATAGAACTTTGGAATGTCTATCAGTGAACATGTGACAAGATACCAAGAACAAACAACTGTATAGAGGCTTTCACAATGCGATACAAAGCTCGGTTACAAATATGCGTCCTAGTACTGTATTTGGAAGCTGATACCTCTTAATGAAGGAAGAAATTGTAGCAAAAAAGAAAAAGTGCAATGCCGAACCAGGAGACTAAGCAACAAGCAAAAAAAAGTGTATAAACACTATGAATAAAAGACTTGGAAGACAAACACTTAGGTACAAACAAACCACAAAATATCATTTATTTGCACAGGATTGCTATGAATCTACACACATTTAAATGTATTCAAATATTCTGTATTTTGTAATAAAGTCTTTTTGTTATTCATTTTTCATGTTTTATTATGTCCTTCTTAATGTCCCTCTTTCATTTTTCATGATTTTATCTTTTATGGCAAAATTGCATTATGACCAATCAGTTATGCCATGAAAATGTTTGCAGCAAAGATGCCCAACAAAGATACTTTTGGTGAAAATACCCCACATGGTTATTATCATCCTGTGTTATAATAAAGGAAACTTAATGTCACAAAGCTTGATGGTTGATGGGTTTTCCTGAATTACTGCATTCCACACAAAAGAAGGAAGAACTGAAATCTGAATTGCAACACCACCTGCTCTCTGTGAAGACTTGAGCAGTCTTTGCTTCTACACCCACTGGGTACATCTTCCAGCTGAATGTTCTGCAGGAAACCCCTTCATCTCCAAGGCATTAATGCAGATGACATTATAGTTCTTTGCAATCACAGCTTATGACTTTGTTATTATCAGTATTTTGAAGAATATATTTAACAGTGTTAAACTTACTGAAGTTGTTCAGTTCCATCCAAAAAAAGGATTGACCAAGATCAAATTAGCATTTAGTTAGCTATTTTAAATACAATTCAAGCTTGTTGAACAATGATGACAGAATGTCTCAGAATTGATCATGTATTGAATTGCCCTTCAAATTCAAGTTCTCCCATGCTTATGAGAAAAGTGCAAAAGGGAGATGTGGGCTGACAAAACAAAGACACTTCTTCTCCATCATAGAAGAGCAACCAGAATAATTTCTTTGCATGGCAATTCTCAGAGTAGAGTTTCAGAAAATTTCCAAGAGTCAGAATGATTCCCAAAGCCAGATTTTGAGTAAGATATTTTGAGATCCCACACAGAGGTCCCTGTGAGAAGCTAGTGGTGGAGGAGACAGAGTCAGGACCAAGACTCTGGGAACGTCTCTGACTTACAAGCTGACTCTGAGTGTGGTGGCCATCAATTCAAACTGCATCATCCACAGGAGTGTGGGAACTCAGCTCATGTGAGCTGGTAGAGCCAGAAGGGAGATCCAGTCTGACAGGTGGGACGTGAGGCAGGAGTGCCCCAGGCAAAGGTGACGTGGACACAGGTAAGTGGAACAACACAGTGGCATAGTCCAGATGAACTGCTTTTTTGAGCAGGACCCCAGGACTCACTGGGAGTTGGGAAGGAGAAATAGGATCCAGTGCCCAAGAAGAGAATGGCCACACACAGGTAGAGCGCCTGGGCCTGGTTAAATGGCTAGTATTTATAAACACTACAGCCTCAGCAGGAAAATGGGGAAGAAACGACTATTCATATTGACTGACCAAGCATAGCAGGAAGTAGATGAAGCCTGTAGCTTGGATGAGGGAGCATGCCAGGCCAGAGCCCACCTCAGCATAGTGACTTCCAAGCCCAAGAAGCAGAAACTACCCTAGGCCTCTCCTGGTAGATGTGCTCAGTGTACTCCAGGTCTCCAAGCTTGACTTGGGGAAGAGAGGTAGAGGCCTCGATGCCCAACACCACACAAAGTCTGGAAGTCAGGGACTGGCACTTATGCTTTGGAGGCCACTGCTCATCTACACTGCAGCTATAGCATCATAGAAGGACATGTGGCTAATTTCTGGCAGAGAAAGAACGCAGGTACCATTCTTCTGCCTTGATGTCTGGGCCTCTTTCCATCACCTTCAATTAGGGGACCTGTCAGGTACTAAGAAACTCACCTCTTCTGAGTGAGATGGCTACCATCAGGTCAGTGTGTTGCCCCCACTAAGTAACATATTTGTACTTAATAAAGACATATCCAAGGTCAAAAAAATGTAGTTCCTAAACCTAACATCAGCATATTTTCTAGGATGGTATAAATTTTGGGCTCTGATGCTTGGCTTATAAGGAAGAAGAAGGAAGAAAATAAATTGGGGGATAGGTTTGGGGATTTTTGTGTTGTGGGCTAGTTGTGAGTCAGCCTTACATCCTTCTCAAAGATTTTCCTGATCTAAGAAGTAACCATTATGGAAACTTCTCAAATTTTCTAGCACTTGAATATTTTGGAAGCATTATGCAGTTTTATGATCACAAATTTGGAGATACAGAGTATATTTTAGTATCCCCATTTGACAGTTACAGTTAACTTCAGACAATGGAGTCATCTGTCCCGAGTTATCAGTTGTCAGTAGAAGAGTTTGAGCCCAGACTTGCTCCTATATCTTCTGAGTCTCAGACCCTGGGCTTGTGTAAAAGAAAAATTTTGTTCCAGACACTTGTTAAAAATGACAAGACTGATTTTATTTGAGATAACTGCAGTAGGAAAGAGACTTCAGTGTATCAACTGAGCTCAACTCCACTGAACAAGAAGCAGGAGGCTTTTTAAATTCTGGAGGATGCTGAAGGAAAAGTACTGAGGGCTGTTAAGGGGTGGGCAGTCAGTGTGATTAGGCCATCTGTGTTTGCTAATTGGTGCTTTTCAAAGTTAGGCTCCCACTCTCCCTCAGAGACTGGGAGACCTTGACTCTTTCTTGGTGATTACATTTCAAAGGGATGGCTCCCAAGTCCTTGAAAAAGAAATGCCGGGGTTGTAGGAGATACATTTCAAAAGGACAGAGAAAGGATTTACCATTGTAACTTTTCTGAAGTATATGCTCTAAGAAAAGGGGAGACAGAGGCTTATAGTCAGGTTTTAGCTGGAACAAACATTACCTTCTTTTGGTAGCATTAAGCTTTCTCAGGCAGGCTCTTCAAGGAGGCTTGGAGTTGTCATCCTAGGGACACAGCCTCGAGCTGATAGAAGTCATGCTAGAGTTTGTTCAAGTCTCCTAGTGGGTGGGCGGGGGAAGTAGATGAAGTCGTTTGTGCCAAGAGTTGTGCAGTTTTCACCTGCTACCATTGCATGTGGGCTCTCCATTTCAGTGCTAGGTGGGCTGGATCTCAGGCTTCCTGGGAGAGCTCCCTGATGCCAGCCCTAGAGAGAAGTTCCTTCATGTTTTAAGAGTCCTGACAATCCCAAGACTCATCAAGAGCCAGGCCTGCTCTCAGTTTCTTACTATCCTACTAGGATCCAAGGGGAAGGATTACTTTCTCCTAGGCTAAAGGATCGTCTCTCCCGCTTTCTGCCTTGTGTCTAAGGAGTACCGTTGTCCTGTAGCTGTTAGACAACTGTGGCCTTGCACCCTAGAGGGAGCTACACTTTTCAGTAAATCTATTTGCCATAGGCTCTGGAAACCTTGCTGAAGGACTCAGGGGGAAGCAGAGATATTATTATTATTTTCCACTGTTTGATTCATGTAGCATTCATTAGATGATTATAGCTGTTGGGATTTGATGGATGGAGCAGTCTGTCTTGTCACTGTATTTCTGAGTCGCTCTGTAGCTACTCAATAATTATCACGCAGCAAAGTGGGGGCATGTTCGAGAATGCTAATGAATTATCCGTTTTCTTTAAGCCTCATTAGATTTCTTGATAGCCAAACCTCCCATTGACAAGATCTCATCCAACATGATTTCCCAAATGTCTTGCTGCTTGTCAGGCACAACACTATCTCCACACGCATGAGGTAGTTTGGAAACCACAGTGGTTTCCCGCTGTGCCATTATCTCATACATTTGTTTTTGTTATAGCTTTTCGTGTGTGCATCTGTTGTGTACATGTGTTGTGGAGGTGGAAGAGGGTAGACTGAGGTCTCTGGAGAAAATTTCAAAAAGGGCAATACTGAATTCTATTATAGAACTGAATCTTCTGGTTGGAAATTATTTTAGACTCATCTTGAGCTATTTGCCTTTCACTCCCAAATCTACTTTTCTCATATAAGTAAATGGTAAAATGATCTGCCCAATTCTTCTGGCCAAAAGCCTAGGCATCATCCTTGATCACCCTCTCTCCCTTAGCTCTCGTATCCAATCCATCAGCAAATCCAGGTGGCTCTACCTCCAAAAGCTATCCTAACTCTATCCTTTTCTAGCTCCATTGCCATATCTCTAGGCTAAGCCATTGCCATCTCTTTCCTGGTCTACTGTACCCACTTCATCCTTTGGTTTCCTGCTTCCATTCTTGCTCCCTTAAAATTCATTATTCCCAAAGTAGTCAGAATGACCTTTATGAAAGTCATTCAGATTGTTTCACACCACTCTCCTGCTTCAAACCCTCCAGTGACATCCTGTAGCAAGTAGAATTCAAAGTCCTTTATACAGTCGACATGGCCATATGGGAACTGGCTCTTGTCTACCCCTCAGACCTCATTTCTTGGTTTTCCCCCCATTATTCACCACCTTCTAGACAGGCCTACCTCATTCCCACCTCAGAGCCTTTGTATTTCCTGTCCTCTCTGCATGGAACCTTATTTCCTCTGAGTTTCACATAGATGGCTTTCAGCTCAAATGTCATCTCAGATTAATTCTTCAGAGAGCAGCCTCCTACCTTCAGATGCTTTCTACAAGACTGCTCTCCTTTATTTTCTTCACAGAAATTATTATTTCTTGGGATTTTATAACATTTTTAATGTCTATTTGTTTACTGCCTGCCTCTCATGACTTGCATGCAAGCATCACGAGGGCAGGGACCTTGCTTTTCTTGGTCCCTGCTAACCCCTAGCTATACCTACAAGAGTGCCTGGCACATAGCGGGAGCTTACAAAAAATTTATTGTGTGATTTAAGGAGTGAAAGAATGAAGGAATCTAGTACAACTTCTTTCTTTATAAAATGAAAACAATGAAGTCACGAATTGAAAGTGGCTTGTCCAAAATTACAAAGAGGAGACTGTACTGTTCTCCTGATCCCCACTTTTATGATCTTTCCAGCATCTCCAAGTGGTTGTCAACCAGGGTTATTCTGCCTACCAGGGGACATTTGACAATGTCTGGAGAGATTTTTAGTTGTCTTAACTGTGGAGAGATTGCTACTGGCAGTAAGTAACAAGCCAGGGATGCTGCTAAACATCCTACAATACGCAGGACAATCTCCCACAACAAAGAATTATCTGGCCGAAGATGTCAAGAGTGCTGAAGTCGAAACCCTTTAGTAGCACTTGGAAAAGAAGGTTACTCCTCCTGCTTTCTTTGCTCTTCCTCTGGGCCACTGGAAAACCTTACATAAGCCAGTTTTCCTAGACGGCCTCAGTTTCTCTGTCAAACAAGCAGTCACTTTCCATCCAAGAAAGATGCTGTCTTTGACCACCAGATTCATCTTTTCTCTCTTGAAAGTAAATCTTCCAACATCTTATTAGCACAGGACATGCCGCTGAGTTGACATTAAATACTAGTTTTAAAGTTTGTTAAAGAAATTAGTTGCTCAAGCTGTCCTTTCTGCTCTTCTACATTCTACCTATCTTTCAGTCCTAAATTCTACCACTTCCAGGGGGGCCTTTCCTGAGTCCCAGGCAGAGTTCATATCTCCCTTACATAGTATTCTCCAAGCACTGAATTTATATTAATTAAAATACTGACTTAAGCCCAGGAGTTGCTCATTTTCCCACCACCCCTAGTAGTTTATGCATTCCTTGAGGGCAGGCACCAGGTCTCAGCAGAGCACTGGGCTGAGTGGGTGCTCAGTGAGTACATTCTGGAAGGAAGACAAATGTCTCTGCCAGGCTGCATATCCATTCAAAGTGACAACAAAGAAAACCTTGCAAAATGAGCATGACAAGAGAAAAGGAAATACTTTCCTCTTTCACTGTAGTCAAAGGAAGTTGGGAGGCAGGCTTGTTAACTGACATATCTTTTCAGAATATTACTTCTCTTTTGTGGATGAACGCCGGCATTCGTGAAGCAGACAAGTGGAGCCCGCTCCCCACCAACTTGAGAATAGGCAGAATGAGTAATTATCCTAAATTGGTGGCGAGGGGTCCCAGCAGTGGGAGGAGCAGTGTGATCTCTGCAAATCCCTAAGCCCATGACAGGGACGGGGCAGGTGGCAGGCTGTGTGATCAGCACCCCAAGGGAGATAAAGAAAACAAAGTAGCAACTCTCTCTGCTTTCCAGGGAAGCCTGCTTGCTTGCCTTAAGCCTGGTGTGCTATTTAACTCAACACAGCTGCAAACAAACAAGATTAGAAATGAATGATTGAGTTCCTTTTAAAATAGAACACAAAACAAAAGCTTTTTTATTGTTGTTATCACTACGGGGCAAAGTAATGGAAGTGCCTGTGGAGGAAAACAATTCCAACACACCAGTTCCTTCCACATTAGCTTAAATGACCTGTCTAAGACATAAAACACTGAACCTAGAAAGGCCAGTTAGAAATATCGCCACATTCCCATTTTATGGACAAGGAAACTGAGACCTGGAAAGGAATAACCACTGACCCCCAAATCACACAGCACACCAATGGAAAAGCCAGAATCTAGAATTAAGTTTCCTGTCTCCTGGGTGATGTGGAGAGGGGGAAGGTCAGTGGATCAGAGAGTCTGAATACCTGACCTTCAGATTTTATCAAACTGCCATCTGTGCAAATTTGGGCAAGTCACTTTTCCTTGCTTCACCTCCCCCACCCGTGAAATAATGGGTTTAGACTGAATGACGTGAAGACTCCTCCTAGTACCAAAGCTATATAGCTACGATTTCAGTAAATGCTAATATCAAATAAAAGAATAAATGAACAAATAAATAAATGTATGGAGTGCATACTATATACCAGATGCTATGCAAAACTTTTTCTTTTCCCCACAAGGTATCTCATTCAATCTTTACAGCCCTATAAAGTAGGCATGTTTGTTACTGCCCTTTGCATGTGAGAAAGCTGGAACTCAGGTTAAGTAACTAGCTCAGAGTCACACAACTGGTGTGTCAGTTGTGACAGTGGTGACAGTGGGATCTGAACATCTCCCGGTCTGACTTCAAAGATGGAAACTACAAGGTCAACAAATGTTCAAATAGTAGTACTGTCCAGTTCTTGCAGGGACTAAGACCTCACATCCATCTCCACAGAGATGACACCAGTTGGGGATACTCTGATTGTGACAGAATAAAACTGACAGAGTATAGCTTATACTCATTGATCCAATAATGTTGCAAGACCACCAAGAAGTGTTACATGTATTCTATAAAACAGTTCTATAGATAAGGGAGGACTGGCTTTTATGACCTTTATTCTGAGAATCTTCTCTAAATTTCCAATCACCTCTCTGGTTCTTTGTTTGGACCTGCTTTCAACTCCCTCACTACCCTCGGGAGGAGACAATGCCTCTGCCCACACCCAACGTATCTCACACTTTCAAATTAGAGTGTTATTACTGATCAACTCTTCAGTAATTGCAAAAGAGGTGGGAGAAAGGAGGATGATTTCAGTGCAAATTTGAAATCTTTTGTTTGGGGCCATGACAGAGTCATAGGGACTTAGTTGCCCTTCCATCTCACACAACTTAAGAAAAAAATAAGCCAAAGAAAGAAAATAATAAAGATCAAAATAGCAATATTTGAAATAGAAAACAGAATAATAATAGAGAAAATCAATGATTTGAGGGGATTACTAAAATTGGTAAACCTGTAGCCATACTGACCAGGAAACAAAAAAGAAAGAAGACAGAAATTACCAATATTGGGAATGAAAAAAAGGCATCATTATAGATTTCACTGATATTAAAAAGATAAAGTGAATATTACAAACAACTTTATGCCAATAAATTCTACACATTATTTGAAATAGACGAATGCCTTGAAGAACACAAAGAACCACACAAATGGTGTGGTTACAGTTTGTTGTACATCTACCATACCACAATAAAGTTGCAAATAATTTCTTAAAGAAAAGAGGAAAGGAAGAAAGACAAAATTTTATAACAGGGAGCTTGACCAAATCTTCAGTGAGAAAAGCATAGAAAAGGAAAAGACATTGAGGAACTGGTGGAACGAAAACGCAAGAAAAAGCAATAATATATTAGGAAATGGACTCTGAATCGACAGCATCCTATCAACCACATTTTAAGCCCAGGTTGATTCAGACTGGCTTTATGGAAGAGATAATCTGAAAGGAGGCTTAAAGCAGTGGTTTTAGAGTGTAGGCTGCAATATGACACATGATTCTTGAGCAGAGTATTAGAAGAAAGAATATTAAATTCCAGGCTTAAAAGTGTCACCTTGTCACATGCTCTGCCTCCAAGCAGAGTTTATGTAGAGACATTTGGAGAAGATAGCTGTTCCACCGTCCATTTCTCTAAACTGTGCTCATAATATCAGGAAATGTCTAGCCACCATCCAGGAACCTTGGATTCATCTTTGACTCCTCTCTCCCCTCACTCCTTGTGGCAGCCATAGAAGAGACCCTTCCAGATCTCCCCGGAAGAGACAGCATGCTGCAAGGCCTAGAGTCAGCTGATAGCCTCTGCCTGCACTGTTTTTAGATCTATCACATCATTTGAGCTAACTCCATTCACTTGCATCTCCTAGTCAGTGAATGAGCCTCACTGTTTCTGTCCAATGAGGGATTCCTGCCAGGCAATCCTGGGATTAGAGGTGTCCAAAATGTTGGTCAAAATGTTCACAAAGCTTCACCAAAATGAGGCTCTTCTTTCTAATCATCCTTCTTCTCTCTTTCATGGATATCAGACATGCATTATGGTCTGAAGGCTTTCCCTACCCACTTCTGCTCTCTTTATTTTTACAGGCATTCCTCTCAATACATCTCTTGCACTTCTAACTCTGTCTTGACATTTGGTTCCCGGAGAACCTGAATTGACATGTACCCCTGACATTCTCTTCCCATCACTTTAGTCCCCAAGTTTTATTGAGTCTATCCTCAAACTCTCTTTTGAAGTTACTTCCTCTTCTCCAATTTCACTGCCACAGTCCTAGGACAGGCTGCCTTAGTTCCATTGCCCAAAACCTTGCCCTAAAAATAGTCAGACATCAGATTTGAATTTCAGTGCTAGTGTTACTCTAGGAACAAAGTGGTTGTTTGTGTGGCCTGGATATCTGATATCAGGGCTACACTTCCCATAAGAATAGGATATAATTTGGAAGGGGGCTGTGAAGTTTGACTGCTAAGCTCTGCTCTGACAATTAACTGGGATCTAATGTTTTATGCTCAAATACGACCTTACTTCTTTTATATCTGAAATGAGGAAAGTTTAATCACAGTCTCTGCTCTTTGCAAAGAATCAGGGAGGCTGGTGAAAATCTGATTGGTAAAGTGCTGTGAGCTCCTCAGAAGCTCCAATAATCCTCTATCTATGGATAAAAATGCTGTCCTGCCACTATTCCCATATATACCTTTCATTTTGACTCCAAATAATGCCTGGCTGCCTTCATCTGGTGTTTAAAGCCCTCTAATTTTCTCTCTCAATAGCCTCTCTCATCCTACATATGCCAGCCAAATGGAACCACTCACTTATCCCCAAGCACAGTCAGTGCTTTCTCACTTCAATAATTTCACTCAGTCTCTTTCCTCCATCTGGAATCTCCTCGCTTCTTACTCCCAAAGCTATTTGTCCAAATTCTACACATCACTTAAAGCCTCTCTGAAATATGACATTCCCTAAGAATCCTCAGAAGTACTCTCTCCCTCTGCTACCATTTCACAGTAATTTTGCTTGTATATTTCTCAAGGCACTCATTGCTTTCTACGTGTCTTGTGTTTATTATACTCCCTGTCTTATACAGCACTCCCCACTAGGCTATAACCTCCTTGCCCATCTCTCTGATCCCTACCCTCTCCCAGGACCTGCCACCTAAGGGCTGCTCAAGCCCTTGGCTCTGAATAGGTGCATTGTTTTCAGAGGTAGTCATGGGTTCCCTTGTGTTCCGTGCATTCTTGTGCAGTACCTCTTTGAGACCCAAGGTTACAGACTGTCAGGGCTGCTGGAGAGGGCTCCAGACAGCTTTGCCAGGAAATCAAGTATTTCCCTGAGCAAAGCCTTCTGTGCAATCCAGTGAGTCTTGCATTGTTAACACAGTTATCTGGTCAAATCAGCTAAAAGAGTAAATAAGCAGACGTCTCCAAGTTTTCACATAAGGATGTGAATAGCTATCACTGCTAAAACAGACTGCCTTACCTCCAGTGTCTGAACAAAAGTTTTCAGAAATTATTGCAAGGTGGGGGGAACATCAATATTAGCTTCCATCCTGAGCCTAACAGCTGCTCCATTGTGTGTTCTCTCATTCTGATTCTCCACTTACCATCAAGCCTGATCCCTGGACGTCAACCACTCACTCTATAAAGTAACAGTCAAAATGTGAATGGAATTCCAATGCATTTTTCTAAGAACATTACAGTGGTCCTAGTCTTGCCAAGGGGTTCTCTCTCTCTGCTGTTTCATCCAAAACCAGCTTCCATGAACACATTCCCAGGTCAGTAAACATTCAACAAGGAATACATATTGAGGTATACTGTGTGCCAGGAACAGGGATGGGCATACAGAGATAAATAGAACCCAGATCCTGCACTCAAGAAGCACTCAGTTGGGGCTTCCCTGGTGGCACAGTGGTTGGGAGTCTGCCTGCCTATGCAGGGGATGCAGGTTCGCGCCCCAGTCCGGGAGGATCCCACATGCTGCGGACAGGCTGGGCCCGTGAGCCATGGCCGCTGGGCCTGCGCGTCTGGAGCCTATGCTCCGCAGCGGGATAAGGCCACAGCAGTGAGAGGCCCGCGTACCACAAAAGAAAAAAAAAAAAAAAAAAAGAAGCACTCAGTGAACCAAAACAGCCTTTATTTTTAGGATACAAATTTTCTTCTGGTTCAAATTTTTATGACATCCTTGGACCATCCAACTCTGTCAATTCTTATTTTAAGGTTCAGTTCTAGAATAGTTTTAATGAAGCAAAACAAACCTCCTTGATTCAGAGGATCAGCTCTGCCCACCATATCTGTCCAGTGCAGTGAAGTTCCAACCCATCACCTAGAGAAGCCATTTTACAAAAGCTCTGGGATAGATCATCAGTAGAACACAATACAGCAACCCAGTGGATGAGTTACGACCCACACATGAAAAGGAAAGTTGTTCTTTCACATCTTGGTCTTCCATGCAATGTAAAAGTTCTTTGAGTTTTCCCAGGTATAAAGACAGCTAAGAACAGAAAGTTCTAGAAGGCCGTTCACAGAGGCAGGCAGATCACGATCAGGAATAGCAATATTCTCAGGTGTGGTTAATTAGCTCTAGCTGAAAAGGCAAATGTGTTTCCTTCAGCAGAGCAGAAACAAACATGGTGCTTGTCTTAATTTGCAAAAGGTTTCAAACCGTAGTGTTTTTAATCGACAGACTAAATATCCAATAGTGGCTACCAGCCCAGTTCCAAAGGCTGCAGTACAGCCTGACTATTAATTTCCTGAAAGCTTAGCAAAACAAAGTTGGATGCCAGATTCTTGAGAAAAGTCTCCTCTTCAAATAACAAATCTTCCTCCAGCTTTTTAACTTCTTCCCAAGGTCTCAGCCAAGATAAAAGAAACACAGAAGCATCACCTTGGATGCTATCTCACCATCACCTTGGATGCTATCTCACCACCACTGAAAACCCTGAGAAACCTATCACTGCTTGCCAGCGGGCCAAAGCTCCACCTTGTCAACAGCTCAAATGCCCTGGGATTTTCCATCCTTCTGATCTGTCATTACGGAGACACAACACATTCATTAGTGAGCTGCTCCTAACTTTTAAAGTGTTGCTCCTGAAACACGCTTGAAAACTTAGGTGCTGTTGGCTATGTGGAATGAGCCCTGGAAAACAGAGTCAGGAAGCCTGCATGATAGACTTTGAACTCACTGTTTACCCGTGAGAAAGTTATTCTCTTTGAAACTGTGTATTTACTTGAAATATAGGGATAATAGCACCCACCGTGACTACAGGATGTTTGTAGAATTCAAATGAGATAATGCATGGAAATAAATTTGATAAAAGGAAAAAAAATCACTATATAAATATAGAGAAATAAATAGAGCTGATGGCCAATCTGTTTAACTTGTATTGCTTATGTAGGCCACATGGACACAATATTTAGAGATACTGTCTTTGTTAAATAGCAAAAGAAAAAAATACCTTAGGATTAAGAATTAGCAAACCTGTAGACTGGACCATATTTGAGTTTTAGCACTGTCAGATACACATATGACAATACATCTATTTTTTAAATTTATTTAATTAAGTTATTTATTTTTGGCTGCGTTGGGTCTTCACTGCTGCACGCGGACTTTCTCTAGTTGTGGCGAGCAGGGGCTACTCTTCGTTGCGGTGCACAGGCTCCTCATTGCAGTGGCTTCTCTTGTTGCGGAGCACGGGCTCTAGGCGTGCAGGCTTCAGTAGTTGCGACCGCGTGGGCTCAGTAGTTGTGGCTTGTGGGCTCTAGAGCACAGGCTCGGTAGTTGTGGTGCACGGGCTTCGTTGCTCCACGGCATGTGGAATCTTCCTGGACCAGGGCTCGAACCTGTATCCCCTGCATTGGCAGGCGGATTCTTAACCACTGCACCACTGGGGTAGTCCATGACAATACATCTTTTGTTGAATGAAACCTACCTGCGAGAGTGATGGGATGTAATCCATATATCAGCTCAAACTCTACCTTGTCCGCTTTAGCCTGTGAATGGCATCTCAGGGGGAGTGCTTATGCCCCTGGAAGGCAAAGGCGTTGTTAACACAGGGCATTACTATTGAGGAGGTAATACCAGGACACTGGAGCTCAGTGGAGGAAACCAACAGGTCCAGACATGTTTAAGAACTTTAGTTGGGTATCATTCTACTGAAGAGTGTTGGGAGAATAGAATTAAAAACAAAACCTCTTCCCAGCCCAGAAAATCTTTCCACAAAGGTAGAAAAGAAGGAAAACACTTTTATTATTGAAAAAGCATTAAACCATGTGATGTGCTTCACAGGCAATTTGCTAAGTGATTGCAAAGGCAGAAAGGATTCTCACTCCCTTATACAGGCGGGGCCAGGCGGATACAAGTCATTAGACACGTGGATATACAATCACTAATCCTCAAGTAAGAGCTCTTAACAGCACCTTTGTCACACATAGTTCATCCTAACTTTACCATGGGAACTGGGGAGACCACCTATGTTGTTAGCTAATTGGCTTTATCCAGAAGAGAAACAAACTTCTTATCTCTTTATGACAAGAGACAGTTTTGCAAATTGGAGCAAGGCACCCACTGAAATTAGGCTTTACCCTCCCCTGGGAACTGGGAAATAGGAGCGCCATCTCCCTTGATGTTCACATTTCAAAAAGATGGTTTCCAAAAAGACATCCCTGGGTCATAAAACTGATGAGAGGTGCATGTCAGAGGGATGAAAAAGTACTCACAAGTTTTCTAAGGTAAATGCTCTACGAAAAAGGAAGGGAGGGAAATCTTTATTTTCAACAGGAAGAACCAAGACTTTAATTTTTAATTTGTATTTGCTCTTACAAAAACCCCAAGCTTTTTCAGCAGAAAAATTACATTTGAGGGAACAGATGGAAGGTATAAGCACACCTTATTCCCAACGGTGACTTCTGGGTGGTAGAAAATCTGGGTGACAACTCTTCCCTTCATGGTTGGCTTTGGAGCCCGAGAGAAGCCCTGAATTCCTACCTTTCATGCATCAAAAACGGGATGTCAACTCTCACCTATCAGTCACATTCCCCTTGTTCTCCTGGATATTTCTGCTCTGAATGCTGCTCTCTACCCTCTCTGGGCCATCGTCTGTCTGTATGAACTGCCTCCCTGCTGGCCACCCCTGAACCTCTGACCCCTCTGCTGCACACAGGTGCTCCTGTTGTTCTTCTCCAGACCAGGGGCTGGGGCCCTGCACCACTGCTGGTTGCCTGTTGTGGTTCTGTGCCCACCATGTCCCGGTGCCACTCGAGCTTTCCACAATGTAGCCATGAGTAACACTCTGGTGACAAACGATGCTTGAGAAAGCTGCTCTCTCCACTACTACCACCTAGAGCTCTGCCATTGCCTCCCTGCTTACCTTCCATATCCAAAGCTCTCTTCTATAAATAGGGATACACTTTCTCCTTCCAGTGTGCCACTCGGACCCCCAGGAATAGAATTCTCTATATTTTCACTTGCACTTCTCTCTTACCCAGTGCATAGGACCCCTGAGGAAACTAGTTGGGACCATTTAATGGTCACCTTCTAGGGTGACCAGAACCCCTGTTTGCCTGAGACGGTCTAGTTTTAGCACTGAAATCCCCCCAGCTCAGTCCAGAGTAAATCAGGCCAGCTGGCTACTCTATGACAGCATCTCAAACTTTAATGGGCATGCAAATTCCCTGGGGATCTTGTTAACATGCAGATTTGGAATCAATGGTTCTGGCGTGTGACCACATTTTGAACAAGGGTGTAAAGTACAGACAGCATCATGAATTTTTGTCAGATATCTGATTTCTTCCCTTTTGTGCTTGCTACTGAGTGTGAGCCTCCATGCTCGGCTCTATTTAGCAGTGATTTTTCTGTACTCACGATCCCACCATCCGTCATTGCAATCTTGCTTTTGCCTGAGCCTCCTCTGATATACCAGATAGCCCAGCTGCAGTCCATGGTAGTAGACACTGTTGATTTTATAACCAATATCCATCCCTCACATTTTCCCTCCTATAGGACCTGAGAGGTGAGTAAATATGGATCCAAGAGGTTTTAAAAACCATGTTTTCTAGCTCTTATGTCTGTAAGTTACTTAAGAGCAGAGACTGTTTATCACTCATTCCTGATGCTCAGAACACAGAGCATGACTTCTCGCTAAGAGCAGCCTTTCCACAAATGCTTGTTTGTTCCTTCTTTAGGTCCCCAACTCATTCTACAGCACCTAATTAGTATTTGAAATCTTCTAACAAATAGAAATTAATAGGAGTCGTGAAGGTGTCTTGGTGTTGTAGGGACATAGAATTTAGAACTGGGATTAAGAATGGCTTTATATATCCTAAGGCTGCATATTTACCAAGAAACACTATTGTTTGTCTTAAATGACAATGCCTTTTACGTACATGGCATTACACCATAGACTTACTTATTGAGGTTAACCAAAGAAAATAGCTTGCAGGGTAAACACATGTCAGTGGACACTCTAAATGTAGTGTTAACCTTGGATGGAACATCAATTTAGAAACATCCATAAAATAGACACTTTTTGTCCAACAAATGGCAAACAGATTAACAGTGCTATAATAAACACAATTATTTAATATTTTGTTTTTCCTTTATAGTGGCTTTTTGAAGAGAGGGGAACAAAAGGAGAAGAAGGTTTTAAGGAAAAGATTGAGCAGCAACATGGTAAAAAGATGCTTTGATAAACTTCTCATGATATATAACCCACTTAAAATGTAAAAATCATATTTTTTGTCCCTGCATGGATAAGCTGCTGGGAAAGTAAAAGAAGCCAGACATAAAAGAAAGTATGGATCCCTGGGGATAGTTTGCACTTGTGTGAGCTCTGATCGTGGGTGGTCTAGCGTCTGGTTTCTAACTAGAGACGAAGTGTGAGCCTGGGCAGCGTGGGGTTAAGATTAGAGACTACATAAAGCTGGATTCCTCTAAGGAGAAACACCCACAACTGGTAGAGGAAGAAAATGGACAATATACTTGATTTGATTTTGACTCTGGGTGGAGCAGGAAAAAAAAAAAGAAAAGAAAGAAAGAAAAACAAAAGTTCCCTCTGAGAATTCCTAAACCCAGGCAGTGTTTGAGGATTTGAAGCCAGAATCTATCTTGCTTGCACGGCACTAAAAAAACCCAAGCTAAAAGTTACGTTTAAAGTGGTCTTGGGTGGCAGTGCCTCTTGATGGCTATAAGGAGGAAACACAAGTCTTCTCCAGAAAAACACACTTCAAAGCCAGGCCTCAAAGGATTTCCGCCCAGAACACTCAAGGAACGTGAACTCACATGCAAAAACTAGTATACACACAAGTTAGCCTGTATATAAGAAACAGCAAAAACAACAAATTACTGAGTTTTAAAAATGTGGCTGACTGAAATTACTAGAAATGGAATATAAAACAAATACTATTAAAATGCCTAAAGTAATCAAAGAGGGTATTGAAATAAAATTTTAAAAAAAGACTGTAAAATTTAACCAGGCAGAATTGAAGGAAAACCTAACTATAGAATGTTTATTTATTAAAAATATATAAATTGACATTAGAAAATTAATGGATGGGTTAAATAGTATATTAGGCACAGCAGAAATTAGAGTTATTAAACTCTGAGATATATTTGAAGAAATTATATGGAAAATAGAATAGAAAGACAGAAAAAGATGGACATGTTAAAAAATTTAGACACACAGATGACAGAGTACAAATCTCTAATGTGCTTGTCAGAATTTCAGAAGGAGGGAATGGAAGAGAGAAAACACTTGAGGAGCTAAAGGAATTGATGAAAGACACCAGCACTTGGGTTCAGAATGCCCAGTGAATCCCAAGCAGAATAAAGGAAAAGAAATCCACACTGAGGCACATTGTAGAGGAACTGTAGAACTCTGAACAGAAAAAAGAAATCTTAAAAGCAGTTGAAAAGAAAGATCTACACAACTGATAATTTACTTCTCAACCGCAACAATCAAAGTTAGGAGACACATCTTTAAAGTGCTAAGAGAAAAGAACTGTCAAAATAGTATAGCATACATAGTGAAACCATCTATCAAGAACAACAGTGAATTAGAGACATTTTTAGACAAAAACAAAAAACCACTTCACTTCCAACAAACTCTTAACTAAAAGAATGTCTGGGTGATGTTCTTCAGAAAAAGAAAAGAATCCCAGAAGGAAGATCTGAGAAATAAAAATACCAAATAAAGGACAGTGTGGACTTACGGGTAAAACTAAACAAATATTGACTGTAAAAGAAATTAACAATATAATTCAATTTATGGTTTTAAAAAATAAAGATAAAATTTATATCTTGGAAAACAATGACATGTGGGGTGAAGTTAGTGACTGTCTCAAGCATTTTAATTTTATCTTTTTGTTGAGAAGGAAGATAAATATGCCAGTTTGCTTTGGACTTTGTTAAGTTAAACGGGCATGTTAAAATTTTAAACGTAGCCAAAAAAGTGGAATGTAAAACTTCCAAACTGGTGGAGGAAAATAAACTGATTGGGGTGTGAGTAGGGAGCAGAGTCGATCCAAAAGATGGAAAGAAAAGGGAATTAAAAAAGAACACTGAAAAGGCACAAAAATGGGGAAAAAAATGAAATAAGATAAAAGAAATGATTTCAAACATATAGTTTATCTCAATCAACGTAGATGAACTAAACTCCAGTTAGAAGATGGGGTTTTTAGATGGATTTAGAAACAAACTCAGCCTATATGGTATATACAAAAAGATACAACTAAAGCATAAAGGCAGAAAGATGTTAGGATGAACTCATGGAAAAAGAAATTCTAGGAAAAAGTCAAACAGGGGAGACGGTATTAAAAGTACTGCTAGAGATAAAGACGATTAGTAAATATTAATAAAGCTTTAATTCTCTAAGGAAATAATTCTAAACTTGCAAGCACCTAAAAATATACATACATCATCCAGCAATAAGAGAATACATATCATTTTTGAGCCCACATGGAATCTTTGCAGAAAAGTAGCCTCAAGTTGGACCAGGGAATTTCCAATAAGTTTTAAGGGGAACAAAGTATTTTAAAAAAGCAAGAGACAAATATAGATCAATGGAGGCAAGAACTCTTTCAATGACAAGTTTATCTCAAATTTTTCTTTTAGAAACTAAAAACAGAGTTACCATATGATCCAGCAATTTCACTCCTGGGCATATATCTGGGAAAGATGAAAATTCTCACTCAAAACGATACATGCACTCCAATGTTCACAGCAGCACTATTTACAATATCCAAGACATGGAAGCAACCGAAATGTCCATCAACAGATGAATGGATAAAGAAGATGTGGTATATATACACAATGGAATACTACTCAGCCATAAAAAAAGACTGAAATAATGTCATTTGAAGCAACATGGATGAACCTAGATATTATCATACTAAGTGAAGTAAGACAAAGACAAATATTAAATGATATCACTTATATGTAGAATCTAAAAAAATGATACAAATGAACTTATTTCCAAAACAGAAATAGACTCACAGATACAGAAAACAAACTTATGGTTATCGAAGGGGAAGGGGGGAGGGAGGGATAAATTAGGTGTTTGGGATTAACATACACACACTACTATATATAAAATAGGTAAACAACAAGGACCTACTGTATAGCACAGGGAACTATATTCAATATCTTGTAACAACCTATAATGGAAAGAATCTGAAAAAGAATATATATATATGTATATATATATATATAACTGACTCACTTTGCTGTACACCTGAAACATTGTAAACGAACCATACTTCAATTTTAAAATAATTTGTTTTCTTTTAGGCTTTGCTGATTGCCAATTTTGATAAATTAATATCTTATCATTTTCTGGAATCCTCCATCTGGTTTTTTTCTTTAATGTACAAAATATTTGGTTGAAGCATGAACGGTCTGTATATTGGTTCTCTAGCTTCATGTCTCACACACATGTGCATGCAAGTGTATGTGCTTACTCTTTGGTTGGTTGACATAATTTAATTTTAAAAACAAGCTGAATTTTAAAAATTCAGTCCTCTGTGTTAGCCCAGACATTAAAGACTCTGTCAGGGGCTTCCCTGGTGGTGCAGTGGTTGAGAGTCCGCCTGCCGATGCAGGGGACACGGGGTCATGCCCTGGTCCGGGAAGATCCCACATGCCACGGAGCGGCTGGGCCCGTGAGCCATGGCCGCTGAGCCTGCACGTCCAGAGCCTGTGCTCTGCAACGGGAGAGGCCACAACAGTGAGAGGCCCGTGTACCGCGCAAAAAAAAAAAAAAAAAAAGACTCTGTCAGTAATTGAAATTCACTTAAAAAAACACTTTGATAGAATTATTTTTTAAATATCAGTAGTGTGGATATTGATTATTGTTGTACTATATAATTTTTTTAACTCAGTTATCATTCTTTATGACAAAGTTCTCTTTTGCTTGGACTTGAGATACTCTAAGATGTTTCAAATGATCCCAAGGACATAAAATTATTTAACTTTAAATAATTTTAATAGAAATAATAATGTATAGAAATAGTTTGGAAAAGATAGGATTTGTGAAGCTGATTGTAATAAAAATGCATTCATTACAAATGCCATAAAAGCAGGCACCCAGTCATTTTTTTCCTCACCATTTTATCTTCAGGGCTTAAAATAATATCCAGCACATAGTAGATATTTAGCAAATCTTTTAGTGGAAAAAAAGATATTGTAAATGTAGGCTGATAATTAAGTGGCCAGAAATGAAAGGACTGCATCTAACAGGAAAGGAAAGGCACTCATAATCGTTAATTATTTTATGTCATTCAGCCACTCTCTATTGAGTACCTACTCTGTGCCAGGAAATGTTCTAGATATCTTGTGATATATTGATGAATAACAGGCATGGTTCCTTACAATGGAACTTACAATCTGTTTGGGGAGATACAAATTGTTGAAAATATATAGGGTGGTCACAAGTATCAAGTTCTGAGCTTCTGAACAGTGTGGCAAGGGAATGGGAGAACTCAATTCATCGCCTGCTACAGGCATCTTCCAGTGCAGCTTTGATTTTACCAAAAATTTAACCATTTACAATAATTTTTCAATATCCATTGTTGACACAATACTTTAATATCCATCATCTCATTTGAAGAGGAAAGACTGTATATTATCCCTTACAAGTAAGGAAAATGAAGTCCAGAGCAGATAAATCACAGGATTAGAACCCAGATTTCCTGAATCCAAATTATTGGCGATAAAGGTGATATCCCCTCTTTAAAAATGGGTTTTGATGTTTGTTTTTAGCAAATATTTGAAAAGAAGAAAAATCATAGTCTCCTTTTGGTGCTTTCCAAAATGTCAATCTATCCAGAATTTCCAATTCTGGGTGACTGCCAGAATTTTTCACTTTTTCTCTGAGGATTAGTTCTTAGCTATAGAGAAACAGTCATCGGTTATATGAGAAGAAGTCCCTGAGAGAAAGGCAGGTTGGACATGGCCTTTAGTCCACTGTGAACTTCTTGAAACGAGACAATGTGATTTGCATCTCTGTCCCTAGTGTCCCCCACTTAACAGCGTGGCCGAACGTGTGGGGTCAGCAGTAGAGCGTGTCAGTCCTCCACACCATTCTGACAACCACTTCCGGGGGCCCAGGCCCTGTGACACCGCAGCTCAAATTATCTTCCAAAAACAGCAGTGTCTGTCATGCCTTTGCTCAGAAGCTTTAGGTGGCTCTCTCTTACCTACTAGGTATTGATCAAATCCTTCAGTCTGTCACTCGAAGTCTGCCATAGCCCTTTTTGAGGTTTACTGTGTTCTGCTCATCTCTCCTTCTCTCATTCAACACCTCCTCCCCAGGTCTCCAACCACCCTGGTTTACTTGCTGGTGCCACAGCACACTTGATTTTGTACAACGCCAGGTCTTTGCTCAAGCTGTTTCTTCTGTCTAGAACACCATGCCCTGCCTATGTATATTTATCTAACACATCCTTAACAATCTCTGACTTCTCCTTGCATCCTTGACTTGTAATTAACCTCCTTTCCCCAGGCTCCCACCGTGAGCCCTTAGTTTGCATGCCTCCCTGACCCTTATCCCAGTCTACTTTGAATCAGAGTGACTTCACTACATATTAAGAGTTTAGGAATGGCTTGCAGGAAGTGTCAATGTTTCATTCTTGCTGACCCTAGCTCAGTTTCTGTCACATAGTAGATGTTTCTTGAATTCCAGAATTAATCAATTATACCACCTAGGGTAACCAGAAGTGCCAGAACCACCTCTATAGAGTCAATTTGACCCTGCCAAAGTTTCCTCCCATGAAAAATGGATGCAATGACACACAGAAGTGGCAATATTGTCATGATCACAAAGCTGGTGACAAATATAACATGCTACCTGACATCTATTTTTAAAAATGAAGAAGACCTAGAAACTCAAAGCAGGCACTGGAAATTAAAACTGTCTGTTCACTATTACCAGAATGTTACTAATGAAAGTTGTCTAGTGATCCCAGAAATTGGTCCAGCCAGGGAGAAAAAGTGTTCTCACTTCTATGCTTGTTTTTCCCCATATTGCAAAGTTGATTTGTATCTAGCTCTTCTAAACTTTTATCTTGCTGGCTTTCAGTCTCCCAAATTCAAAAAAATATTGAATTGCTCCTGACATCTAGCTGGCTTCATCTGGAGTGCATGCATAATTTAAGCTGACTGAATATTTTGCCACATTAGAGTGGAAAATATCTGAATCCCCAAAACAGTAAAAGAAAATGACAGGTTCAAATATCACTTGGCATCACCTTTCACAAATTTCTGCCAGGTAATTAAGGCCGTCTAGGAGGCTGAAACAGAAATTTGCTTTTAGCTATAGGATTTGCTCATAAACAGTCAAGGCCCAGAAAGATGACTGTCTTTAGCGGATGCAAAGTCTTCCTTCCTTGGAAGCAAGATAAAATAAACACATTCCTCAGATTATTTGCTTTTTTTTTTTTTTTAAAGATTTTTTTTGCATTGATTTCCTTTTGAACCAAAGAAAATGAGGCTTGGAAGATGCTTTCATTAGTAGAATTTACTTGGCTTTGAAATATACAAAAAAGACACTACTAAAACCGTCAAGGTTTGTTAAAAGAAAACAACTAACGAAGCTGCCAAATGGCTCAGGTTATAGTTGCTCTTGGTTTCCCCTCCTTGCTCCAGCCCTGTGCCCCCTCTCACTCAGTGTTGTACCCACAGAGCATGAAACATGCTCTCCCTTCACCCTGGCGATGACCTTGTGCACACGGCCCGAATCCTGAGAGTATGAAGGTGAGGCATTTTCCACAATCGCAGTTGCAGCAGTATGACAATAGAGCTGACAGAGCTAAAGAGAAAATGCACCAGGAAGGCAGGGTGTGGCAAACTGGAAAATGAGGGCAGAGAGGCAGCTGAGCCTCCAGCATAGCCCGGAGGAAGGAACAAGTAGGATCTGGGAGACTCCTGCGGGCTGGGTGTAGGTAGACAAGCTCTCTGTTGCAGTGCAGGGGCATTTCATCAGGCCTCGCCAAGCGAGGGTATTCATTAGGGCTCTCAGTTTCTTTTTGTTTTCTTCCCGTACTCATCTATAACAATTCTGACCTTCCTTTTGAGATACATTGACTCTGGGAATGGGAGTGGAGGATGTGAGTATTCCGGTCCCTGGAAGGGATGAGTGCAATCAAAACTATGCACCAGCTTGCTCTATTTAGCAAATTTGTTGAACACATACCGAGGGCCCTGCACTGGCCCTGCACTGGGGATTTGGCAGGCAAATAAGAAAGGCCATGCCCTCATGGACTTTCTATTCTAGAAGAGGAAGATGGACAATAAACATACGAACAAGCAAACAAATAAGATCAACTGATATAATAATGAAGGTCATAGAGAAATTTTACAAGGTGAGTTCAGGGAGGGTGACTGGATTGGGGGAGGATAACTGCAGATGGAGTGGCTGGGAAGGCCTCTGTGAGGTGGTGCTCTTTGAATTGAGACCTGAATGAGAAGAAGGAGGCAACCATGTCAAGATCTGGGCGTTCCAGGCAAAGGGAGGAGCAAGAGCAAAAGCTCTGAGACAAGCATGAGTTTACAGTCAGGAACAGGAAGGCGGTCGGTGTGCCAGGGACACAATAACACATGGGTGAGCAGGAAGAAGTGGGCTTGGATAGATGCTAAGAAAATAGAGCTTGGGAACCTGAGAAATGGGAGACCAAACAGACCTTGGACCAGAGTGGATTAAGATGGATGTTCTCCCTAAGAATTTCTTCCACTAGCCAGTCCTAGACAGTAATCCCTCTCCATCATCCCTCCTCTCCCAAGAAAACCCTTCTGTTCTCTGAACTACCATGGCAATTCTCCTAACACACCCTGTCAGTTCACACCGTGGGCTTTTGCACCTACGGCCCCCTTGTCCAGAATGTCTTTCCTCCAGTCTCTGCCTGAATAAATCTTTAGCCTATACTTCCAAATTCAGCTAAAATATCGTCTCTGTACATATCCCAAACATATCCTGCAGAAGTTTGTATAATTCCATTTTAACACCTTTCCAATTGTATTGTGTTTGTTGCTCTGTAATCCTACACCAGGAGTTCCACAGAGGGCAGAACACTTCCTTATTGATCTTTCCAGTTTCTGTGCCCAACAGAGCACCAGATACATGGTAGGTGCTCAGTAAACGCTTTGTAGGAAGGGAGGAAGGAAGGAAAGAGGAAGGGAAGGAGGAAAAGAGGAGGAGAGTAGAGGAGGAGAGAGGAGACAAAGATTCTCTCCTTGACCAAACTCTGATCAGACTCCTCTGACTTCTCTTCCCAAGTAGGCCCTGACTTTTAGGTCTCTGGGTTTGTCTTTACATTGTCTAATTTTAGCAAGAATCCTGCAAAGCTGGTTTAGCTAGAATCCCCCATCCTCCATACCTGATCTCCCTCTATATCCACATCCTCCACCATCCCCCAGGTGAAATCTGATCATTCTTGTCTGCCATCAGAATCCCCCCTTATCTCTGATGTTTTCTCTTCGTGATTCTCTATCACTGATCTCCACCCTGCTCCTTAGCTCTAAGTTCCCACTTTTCTTTGTTGTATCGAGTTGAGCCCAATCTCCTCTACTGTAAAACTCCATTGCAGTGGTCCCTACAACTATCATGATGGTCCCCTTTGAATAAAGTCTGCCTTGTCATCTTTTTTTTTTTTTTAAGATGTTGGGGGTAGGAGTTTATTAATTAATTTATTTATTTTTGCTGTCTTGCGTCTTCGTTTCTGTGCAAGGGCTTTCTCTAGCTGTGGCAAGCAGCGGCCACTCTTCATCGCGGTGCGCGGGCCTCTCACTATCGTGGCCTCTCTTGTTACGGAGCACAGGCTCCAGACGCGCAAGCTCAGTAGTTGTGGCTCACGGGCCTAGTTGCCCCGCGGCATGTGGGATCCTCCCAGACCAGGGCTCGAACCCGTGTCCCCTGCATTAGCAGGCAGGTTCTCAACCACTGCGCCACCAGGGAAGCCCTGCCTTGTCATCTTTAACAAGTATCATGAATATTTTTTTAACAGAGGGAGGAAGGGAGTGGGGAAGGGAGGAGGAAGGGAAGGAAAAAGGAAGGAAAAGAAAGAGCAAGGAAGGAAGGACGGAAAGCAGAAGGGAGGAAAAGAGGAAAGGAAGGATTTAAACTGTAAAATGTAGCAACTAGTTCATCTCTGGGATATTTGTATCAATAGTGAAAAACAAAAAAAAGGGAAATAGAAAAATATATTTGCAATAAAAGAAAAGTTACACTCATCTGGGAAAGTATTCTTTTACCCTGCTAAGACCACCAAGGAATGTAAAATCCCTTCCACACTTCTTTTCAAAGGTGTTTGCATTTGAGTCACAATTCCTGCCAATCCCAAATTACACAGATCTGTATGGCAGCAATTAGGCGTATAAAGTGCTATCGGGGAAGAATGACAGCTGTTGAACTCTGTGGTGGAAACAGAAAACCTGTGCACAAGGGCTCAACTCTGACTAGTAACAGAGAGACTGAGAATCTGCTAGGCACTTCTAGGAAGCAATCTTACCAGTGTGAATTATCAGGGACACAGAAATGAACAATGCAGGAATGAGATGATCAAATAACTATGAAGCACACCAGGCTTAGAACAGAGGATACTCCCAACTAAGGTTTTACTTTGGTGAGGAGAGTAGCACCAAAAGTGGGAAAGGGTCCATGACAGAGGACATCTAGTCCAGAAGGGTTCCCAGAGTGTAAGTATACTCTGATGGCCTTGTTGCCTATCACAGCGGTTCTCAACCTTAGTAGCACGTTAAAAGTTATCCAGGAGTTTTCAAATCTTATAGTGCTTGGACCCCAGACCATCTAAATAAGAATTTCTGGAGATGGAGCCATAACATCAAAGTTTTAAAAAAGCTCACCAAGTGACTCTACCAGATACAGGTGACTAAAATTAGTTTACTTAGCACCGTTCACTAAGCTGGTTCGCATGCATAGGTTTATGTAATCTGAATTTATAAAGAAAGGTAAAACCAAAGCTCAGAGACAAGAAGGAAACTTAACTCTGGGTCATATAGTTAGTGACAAGGTTCAAACTTGTGCCTTCAGACTCCAAGTTTCACATGTATTCAGTACGTCAGACCAGTTTAGGGAACTGCTCCCAGGGACTGTCTTAGTGGAGAAAATCTGGTCTTGAGTGATCCTGCTCTCCCTTTTCCCCACAGCATTTCCTCCTACACCCGTCTCATTCCCAGGTGCCCATTTCTACTCCCATGATCTAAGCAGTGACTAACCACTTGGCAGGAGTCAGTTTTGTGGGCAGCCTTCCTGTGGGAAAATGTTCTCTTTGAAAGAATACTGGCAAATGAAGTAAATAAAATACGAACAACTGGTGCATCTGGGTGAAGTGTATGGCAGTCTCTTGAACTATACTTGAAATTTTCTGTAAGTTTGAAATATCAAAATTGAAAGTTACAAGAAGAAGGAGAGGAGGAAGAGGAGGAGCAGGAAGAGAAGGAGAAGAAAACATCGGCAGGATTTCATATAGATTAAACGGCTTTGGTGATGAATCCACAGCCTGAGGGTCTGGAGGCCTGAGTCTGTTCCTGACTCAACCATCACTCTGCTCTGAAACCTTGGCCACCCCCATTCTAGATTTCATATCAGGAAAATGAGAGGGCTGGAGCAGATTATCACTGTAACGTTTGTTGATGCATAACAAACCACCCCCCAAATCTTAGTGGCTTAAAGCAAAAATTTATTATCTTTCATTGTTTTTTGGACTAACTAGGCCCAGCTGGGTGATTCTCCCTTGGGGGATTCTCATGGGGTGACAGTCAGATAGAAGTTGGGCTTGGCACTACCTAGCTCATATGGGCTGGACATCCCATGTGGCTGGCTACGTGCCTTGCAGTTCATCCTGGCTTTCGACTGGGAGCCCAGATGGGGCTGTGGACCCAGAATACCTACACTTCAGTGTCTTATTAAATAGACACATGGTGCTCTCCTCAGTTAGGGCATGCGTTTTCTTTTTTTTTTTTTTTTTAATTTTTATTTATTTATTTATTTATTTATTTATATTTGGCTGTGTTGTGTCTTCGTTTCTGTGTGAGGGCTTTCTCCAGTTGCGGCAAGTGGGGGCCACTCTTCATCGTGGTGCGCGGGCCTCTCACTATTGTGGACACTCTTGTTGCATAGCACAGGCTCCAGACACGCAGGCTCAGTAGTTGTGGCTCACGGGCTCAGTTGCTCCGTGGCATGTGGGATCTTCCCAGACCAGGGCTCGAACCCATGTCCCCTGCATCGGCAGGCAGATTCTCAACCACTGCGCCACCAGGGAAGCCCCCATGCGTTTTCTTTTAAAGGATGTCTTTCATAAATTAGAAGCTCCACACTCATGTGAATAGTTATAATTACTGTTATTTACGTTCTGCTGACCACTGGCTGTTACCACCTTGCTAACCACCATCCTGTTGGTGTCTGGATGCTTCTCCTGACTACTCCCTGTCTCTGCTGGCAGTCTTTTAGTTCCCAGCCACTCACTGGAGATGCAGCTACCTAGGAATTCCAGGGTAAGCAGCAAAGGAAAAATACTTAGGAAAAATTGTGTGGGGTTTCCATTTATAAAAACTGTGATTGTTTTTAAATATTAGTAACTATAATAAGGATAGGTATGTGTAACTACATTCCCAAATGCATCCTCTCTCATACCCTTCCTGTGATGGGTGAAGAAAATATACTATTTGGGGCTTGCTCAGCAACCCATTAGAATCAGAGAAGTCCACAGGCAGAGAGCTCATGGCCCATTTGAGAAGGTTTACTTCTGCTTTTTAGTTTGTATACTTGTTTTAATCGGTTATATATTTACATTTAAAGTCGATGATTCCACAGATTTGTTTTAGAAAGGAGTAACTCCCCTCCACTTGACAGTCCCCTCCCCGAGACAATTTCTTTCAACTATTTCAGCTAGGTTTTAGCTTGGTTTAGTTTCTTATTTATTCCAGATATTGCTATTTCTTGATTTTTTGTTTTTCTCCCTTCTCCGTTATCACATATACACATCCTTCCAGCCACCCAAATATTCTCATGACAGTTACTTCTTAATTTGGGCTAGGTCAATATTCTGTTTCTTTTACAACTATGTAAACACTCTTCCCAGCTGAATCCTGTGGTATTCACTGATCACTTTTCCTTTCTAAATAACTATTTTTTTCTTCAGAGCTAATGATTGTCTCGATGCTGTTGTTTAATTTGCTTACTTTTCTATGTAGATAACACTAATTCATCCAAATCTCTGCCAACTATTCGGCTCTCATCTCAAAATGGTCAGAAACATCCGTTATTCCATCAATCATATTATATATACTTTTTTTTCTTTCTTTTTTTTTGCCGGGCCATGTGTTTATTGGTGAGGGAACAGTGCCGGCCGAGGGTCCTCAGCGGTCACACAGGGGCCGACGCTGGGCCTGCAGCAGGAGGGTCTCCGTCCGCGCGTCTAGACTATAGGCCGTCTTCCGCAGGTCCTGCCCTGCGCACTGCATGAACTCGAAAGCATGGCAGTCCATCTACTGGTGGCTCTGCGCGGGGATGGCGCTCCCGGTGGCGGGTTCCGCACGGGCCTGGGCGCCCAGCAGCCCGATGCTCAGCAGCAGCATCAGCGGCGGCGACTTCGGGGGCCTGCCCAGCGGCAAGGGACCATGGCAGAGTGGAGGGAGCCCGGGTGCCCGAGGTTCGGAGACCCCGCGACAGCAGCGTGGGCGACTCGGGAAGAATTATATATTTTTGAGGCATTCTTTCTTTTGTTGTTTTCCCCCTTGTTTAAAGGAAGTACATTCTTTGGCAGAGAACGGCTCTCTGGAAAACAGTATATTGCAGGTAAAATTTTGAGAACTTGCATCTTTTAAGATGTCTTTATTTTATTCTCAAACCTGATTGATAGTTGGGTATGATATCTAAGTTAGGAATCATTTCATTCAGAATTTTGAAGGCTCTCCTCCATGATCTTCTAGCTTCTTCTGTGCAGCTGTCGAGAGAAATCTGAAATGATTCTAATTCATGATCCTTTGTAAATTATTGCACTTTTTCCTCCCCTCCCCTCCCTTCTCATTTCCTACTAGTACAGGACATAAGAAAGTTTATTAGTAGCTCTGGACTTAAAGGGGGTGGGGAGACTTGTTGACTGTGGACTCTAATGATGAGCTTGGGCCATTTAATATCAATGTCTGTAAATCTTTCCTCTTAGGCTGATCACAGTTCTGGGGAAGAATCCTCCAGTCTTACATTGGAGGACACAGTCTGGTTGGCTGCCATTCTTGTAGCTGTGTTGGCAGAGCCGGCTGGAGACCTCAATATTTAGGACACATGTTTTTCTTGTCCTTGTTTTCAGAATGGTGCCATGCTATCAACTGTGCCTAGTATCCTGCAGTCCAGGGAGTATCTATTTTATCCTATCCAGAGAATATATCTCCAGTCTTCTACCAGATTAGGGGAGCGTATACACCTGGCTGCAAGGTGTGAGGGAAGGGATCTAGAGAACTGTGTCATAAACAGACTTTTAAGCAAGTCTATTCACTCCCAAGTCCTGAGCAACTTGGTGTGAATGCATAAGTTTTTGAGGGGTTCTGCATGTAAATCGGTTCTTTTTCAACTTTTACCAGTGCTAGTTTAAGATTCAGCTTTTTCTGTGCTGCTAAGTTAATTAGCACCCATTCATTTGCATTTTACTTCCTAAAATTTTGTTGCTTGCAACTTTGTCTTTTTTCATTTTCTCCACTCCTGTGGATTTTTGCCTTTTAAGATGCCTCTCTTCGCTGTTGTTTAAATGGAGTTTGAGAATGGAGCAAAGCAACGTACATTTTTTTCAACCCACCATTTTTACCAAATGTTCCCTGAGGACGATGCTTTGAATTGGTAAGATTGGGGGCGAGAGCAGAAAGATTCAGACCACAGTATTTCCTCAGGCTTAAGGGATTGGATTTTAATGCCAAATTCTCTTTCCAATTTGCTTTCTTAGTTTGTGGACCTTGTGAAATTATCGAGGACATCACATTATTACCACTTTGACCCCTGTCAACATAAGATGACAATAGCTACGATTCACTGAGTGGTTACCCCATGCCATCGCCGAGCCAAGCACTTTACAAACTACCTCATTTAATTCTCATACCAACTACATAAAGTAGGTAGTTTTATTTATTCTCATTTTAAATATGAGGAAAATAATGCTTGGAGAGATGAAATAACTTGCCCAAGGCAATAAAGCTATAAATTTGAGGAATCAAGATTCAAACATAAGTCTGTCCAGCTGATAGTTGTGGTATTGTGAGGTTTTTGCTTTTTGTAGGCTTTTTGTGCCTTGGCTGACGCAGCTTTCTACTGCCATCACCACAGCGCCACCATAATTGCTGTTGTAATGTGTGTGCCCCCTGCAACATCAGTTTCACAGAATGCACTTAACAAGTGTACAAATCCCTGAAAAGTGACCTTCTTGGAAAAGGAAATAGAAATCAGAGGAAAATCATGGTTGCACAGAGGGGAAGCAATATGGCACAAGCACGGGAAACTCTGTCCATATCAAATTTTTTTCTCCCTGAAGTACAGTCTCAATTATTCCTACATTGTACACAACAAACTGATATTTGGCACATATTCCAATCGGGGGTCTGCATCCTGCTCAGAGAGTCAGTCACTACTATGACAACAACTTCTTTATTTTTTTCTGAATGAATGTTATAATTAGCTGTCACATGAAATCAGATACAGCAACTGACATCATTGTCAGACCTTCTAACCCTAGCCATTCAAGGTTTCTTGGTGGCAGCAAGCACCGGGAGCCTTGGCCAAGTGGATGTCTCCAGATCAGGGCAGGCAATTCAAGGATGAGAGTTTTAATGACAAGCAACTTCTCATGAAGGCAACCTAGCTCTAATTAGATGCTGCCTCACTCTCACACATATAGGAGGAATCAAACTCTGCAAAAGGAATCATGTTTATTGAGAGGTGGTTGACTCAGGAGAATATCATTGGTTTATTTCTCCAGGCATGAGGAACCATTAAAAGTCAGATGCTGCATGTTTGTATAGGCCAAGTTTTGTATAAGGATACATATGTTGGTTTTACTTGATCTGCAGCAAAAGCAAAAGTAGGGAGGGGAAACTAACTTCCTGCACTGCCTACATTGTGTCAGGAGTCTTGTTAAACACTGTCACAAATGCAATGCCCATTAAAACCTCACCTATTACTTAAGGCAAGGCGAAAGAAGCCTTCAATGGAGACTGTAAGTACATATTATGCATTTTCATTTTAAAGAAGATGAAACTATGGCTCAGCAAAAACCAGGAATGCTTTCTAGCTGGAAACATACTCTAGAAATCCATGTCAAACGTCCAAAAAAAAAAGGGTAGAGAGAAATAAATAGGAATAATTGGAATTTCCCTGATTCGTATAATTTCCACAAATCTACTGCCAACTCCAGGCCATCCAGTGGTCCACACAGAACTGACGATAGTTGGACAGAATATGGGAATCAAGGAGGGGAGGAATTAGAGACAGGTCAGCCTACTGTAGTGATAGGATCACTGATCACCCATAGACCCACAGCAATGGTAATGCTGATGGGACACAGAGGTCAAGTGCTCCTACTCCTCATTTTACAGAGGAGAAAACAGCCCTGTTGCCCAGTTCACAGGATGAGTAATCAGCGGAGCAAGAAAGCAGACCTCAAAAGCCAGAATGCTTTTCCCTCCATCACACAGCCTCCTGAGGATGTTATATCAGGATTTCTCATATAAACTCTCTGCCCAAAGGAATGTTTGACTGGGTTCCCTCATAGTGGAATTTCAGGCAATGTTTTAGGTGAAAAATATTTATTCAGAGATGCCTTCACTTCCCTTTTTCAACAACACCAGACAGCCACTTAATCCATCTACACATACTAATCTAACTTGACTGTGAAAACATAATCATTTTACATCCCAGTCGGAGACTAAGTCACCATCATCATCCATTTCACCCCTTTTTCCGTCTGATGCACTGATTAAAGATTCTGTGGTATTATATCAATTTGCCTTGTCTACTTATAGGTCCATCAAATACCTGCAGATAAAGAGTTGATCATACAAGAATTGTAATTTGCTTCTTCTTTGAGTTACATTCCATTTTGATAGACTTCACAGGTACACACTGGAAATCAATGTTGTATCCATAGTGTTAGGATCCTTTCCTTTTCTCTTACTCTTCACTGGGAAAATGTGTAACAAAGGTATTAAGTTATTTTTCTTTAAATCAATCTGATAAAGGGAAGACTGGACAGAGAGTATGGAAGCTGCATATTATTCTTCCCCTCTTCCTAGACTTATATATTTTCTTCAGTTGGAAAGAGAAGCTGAGCTTGAACACCATTCCCGATATTAATTTGACCCTGAGAAAGCTATTTAAAGTTTCTGAACCTTAGTTTTTAAAAAATATCTTAATTGAGGATAATAAAACATACTTCAAGGTAGGAAGATTGATAGAATTAAATTAAATCATATTTACAAAAGGGCATTACATCAAATACATAATACAGTAAATGATAAATGGCTGCTTAATGTAGTAAAATGTGCTGAGTGACTAACATGTGTCAGCCACTGTAGAAAATGTAGAGGTGTTAGAAGAATTAACAATGACATTAAATCAATAATTAATATTAATAGCTACCATTTATTCAATAAATCTCATTGGGCACCCAACCATGTATCGGGCAATGTGCTAGGCAGTTCCTGACCTCAAGTTGCTCGTAGTCTCATTTGAGGAGGCAGAAGTAGACAGGCATTACAGTATAGTGTGATCAGTACTACTAAAATGTTAGGAACAGGGGAGGAGTACCTAATCCAGGCTTGAGATGTCAGAAAGAGCTTCACTAGGGAGGTGATGACACATGAATCAGATGAAGGGGGATAGCATTTGTGGAAGACAGAACAATTTCCACGAAGTCCTGAAGCAAAAGAGAACATGGAACATTCAAGGATTGTTAGTTGTCTAATGTGTAAAAGTTGGAGGTAGCAAGTGATAAGAGGTGATGCTACAGCAATAGGAAAAGGCTGGATTATTAAAGATCATAGGAAGTTTAAGAGGCTTAGACTTCAATATAAAGAGAATGAGAGGCATTAACCAGGGGAGTGGTGTTATCAGATTTGAGCTTTAAATGGTCACTCTGGCTTCAGTATGGACAATGGATTGAGTGAATATAGGAGGACCATGAGACACTGCTGAGGTCCAGGTAAGGAATGGTAGGGGCTTAGACTAGGTTAGCTGGCAATAAGGAAGGATAGAAGTTGACAGATTTGAAAGAAGTTTGAAAATATTTAGTGACTGAGTGGACCTGGAAGAATCAAGCTGACTCTAGTGGCTAGATGAAAATTGGTGCCATTCACTTAACAGGGAACCCAGGAAGAGAAGCTGGTGCAGGGGTGAGGTGGACAAAAGAGTGTAAGACCCAGGCTTTAAATCTGGAAGCTGGCAGCAACAGCTTAAAATCTATTTCTATAGCGTACAGATATAAAACAGGACCATATATGGACCAGAGGGGTTACCTGTCTTATTAGATAGGGCTGAACAAGCTGACAATGAGGATGGCCTCTCTTAGAGGTTTATGTTTATCTGCAGGACTAATAAGGCAGGAACACTCAGATTCAGATTTATTAACCAAACTGACCTCAGGTTAAGTGGATAGGTCTGCAATATATCCTATATCTCATGGCAGAAGTAATATGGAACCATCAATGCAAGACTTAGATCAGTGGATCCAGTAAAGGAAACAACCAAATCACACAAAAGAAGTAATGACCCAGGTTGAAGGTGTCATTTATGTCATTTACCTTCTACCTTAAAAACTTCCTTTAACATTTACTGTAGTGTGGGTCTGCTGATGAGATATCCTCTTGGCTTTCATTTATCTGAAAATTTTTTATTTTGCTTTCATTTCTGAGTATAGAAATCTAGGTTGCCTTTTCCCTTCATTCCATTGCCTTCTGGCTTGCATCATTTCCTAAGAGAAGTCTTCTGACATTCTTATCCTTATTCCTCTCTATATAATGTGTCCTTATTCTCTGACTGCTAAGATTTTTTTTCTTTTTTCTCTGATGTTCATCAATTGGATTTTGATTTACCATTGTGTGTATGTATCTGTATGTATGGTGCATGTACACGTGTATGTGTGTTCAATATTTATTCTGCTTGAAGCTTATCAAAACTCTTGGATCTGTGGGCTTACAGTTTTTATCAAGTTTGAAAAAAAAACTTGATGTTCTTTCTTCAAATCTTTTTATCTGTCTTCCATCTTTCTCTTCTCTTTCTTGGACTCCAATTTATGTATGTTAGACAACTTGATATTGTCTCACACTTACTAAGGCTCTGTTCACTTGTTACAGTCTTTTTTCCTATGTGTTCCTCATTTTGTATAGCATTTAATGCTACGTTTTCAAATTCACTGATTTTTTCTTCTGCAGTGTCTAATCTGTTGTGCTTCCCATCTATTATATTTTTCATTTTTGATACATCTTTCACCTCTACAAGCTCCATTTAGATATTTTAAAATATCTTCCATTTCTCCTTAACATGTTGTGTTTTACTTTACATCTTCATAAATATTTATAATAGCCATTTCAAATTCCTTATCTGCTGTCTCCATCATCACTGTCATTTCTGAGTCTGTTTCTATTGATTTATTTTTCTCCTTATTATGGGCCTAATTTTCAAGTTTTTTTGAATGCCTGGAAAATTTTGATTGGATGCCAGGTCTTATGTATTGGTTGGCTGTTCTATTTAGTTGCATTCTTTTTGAGAGTGCTGGTCTTTGTTACAGTATATACAGCTA
Source organism: Phocoena sinus (assembly GCF_008692025.1). Taxonomy (NCBI): domain Eukaryota; kingdom Metazoa; phylum Chordata; class Mammalia; order Artiodactyla; family Phocoenidae; genus Phocoena; species Phocoena sinus. Next base: position 64,452,807 of record NC_045766.1, read on the forward strand.
AGTTACTTTCAGATCGATTTGATTATTTTGAGACTTGCTTTTAAACTTTATAATTATAGTGACTCCAGAGAAGCCTTTACCCTGGGGCTAATTTAGCACCACTACTAAGGCATGACTTTTTTCAATGTCCTATCAATACCCAGTATATATCAAGGTATCTCCAATGGTTGGTGGGATTGTGAAAATATTCCCAGCTCTATGTGAGTCTTTTTGTCTTATGGAAGTTCTTTCTCCACCATTAGGAATTTTATCCCATACGTGTGCATATCAGTACTCAGTCAAAGACTTGAAGGAATTCCTCTGCAGATATCCAGTGTTCTCTACTTCTCTATGTACCTTCCTCATCTTTGATACTCTGCTTGAACACACATGCCTCATGTGAGTCATACTTGGTGAATGTTGAGAGTGAAGGGCATGGGAAAATAAGAAATAAGAAAAGGAGGGTTTTTTGTGCCTGGGGCAATCTAAAACTAGGCCAGGACCTCCTGTGTAGGATAAGACAAACCATAAACTATAATGATTTGTCTAGAAAAGGTTCCCAACCAGAGATCACTAAGGATAACATAAATCACCATCCCTCCTCCTGCCATAGTCACGTAATAAATTAGAATGTAGGAATCCCACTGCAAGTAGTGTGGGGCATGAGCCCTTTCATTCAAATATCAAAAACAGAGACAGGTCAATTCTTCCCTTTTTTAGCTTGGCAAAGATGCCTATTCCTTTCTGAGCTTCAATTTTCTCATTTGTATGTGAGGATAATAACACCCATATCATAGAATTGTGAGGATTAGATGAGATTTTGCATGCAAAAGACTTAGCACAGTGACTACCCACCATAAATGTTTAAAACCTTTTTAGCCTGAAATTGTAGATAATCCAGTTGAAGCCATCTTTTCAAATGTCTCCTAACTCTGTCCCCTCTGCTCCATCCTTCTACACACCCTACATTCTCTATCAGGAGTTTGTGTGTATATCTCCTTACTGGACTATGAACTCCTTGTGTAGAGACAGGGTTTTGCTTATCTTCACTTCCTATCCCACCTTATCTTGAATGTTCATAACAAATATTCAAGAAATATTTGTTGAATAGACTGCAGAATTTGATTTTCTCCCTACACTTGGTGCAATAGATAGAAGAACTAAAAGAAATATGACTAAAAATCTCAAGGTCTGGCTGTGATAATTCCTCGTGGACATTTGATGCAGAGCAAATGGCTCAGTAACTCAGTCTATACAAGTCACCCACACAAGGACCCCAAGGTAATATGGAGTCTATTAACTGGGAGTCTGAAAACCCATTCTACAAAAAGTCTAACCAGTAATTTTGTTTGACATGCTTCTTAGACAACGCACAGCAATATTTGTCTTCAGGGGACAGAAGAGGGTAAGGGGCTGAGAACTGGAACGAAAAAATAAAGCCACAAAAGAAAACTCCCAGCTTCAAATTTATGATTATATGTATTTGTGTCATTACTTATCACATTTTCAAACACAACACCAGTTAAGTCCAGCAGTTGAATTGACAACTGATGAAAAACACCATACTGTTACTCAGTTAAGTCACACTGATCTTGCTATTTGATCTCTTTTTTCCAATGCCAGTAATTTTCCAGCTTCATTATTGACAACGTAAACTGCTCAAATTCCTATGAGAGACACTTTGGGGAGGGAAGGATATGACATTGTGGTCCAAACTGACACTGTTCAAAGAATATAACTGATAACCAGGAATGGTACAGTCCATAAAATAAGCCATTACTTCTTACGAGGCAGCGTTGGACACAGAAATGGTGGTGTTCAAAAGAGGCAATTATAACAGCTTTGATTTTTCTAAGCAAATCCATTTGCTTAATTGAATTCATTGGTCCACCTGGTATGTGATAACAGTATATGTGGAAATCAAGGAGACATCTCACATAGGTGGCCTTATTCATGAAAATATAAAAGAATGTTCTGTTCAAAATGAACAGCTTGTCAGCTTTTCCAGTGCTTGAAATTCCACCATTATTGTCAATCTTTATAGTCTTTCTGACCAGAAAACGTAACCTTTAACTAATCAAGAACTGGGCAAGTTTTAAAAAATGAAATGAAGTCCATTGTTACTTAGGAGAGAGCAGGTTAGAGGAAGTATGAGAATGGGGCTACGGGTTTTAGAAGATGGAGAAGATGGAGCTCTCTCAGCTCAGGTCAACAGCCTCACATCAGTGACTGGGAGATAGAGGTAGAAAGACAACTCTGTTCATTCAACCAGCTGACTGACTGATCACTTCCTGCCTGCTGCTCCTGCTACAGAGCTTTCATCATTTCTCTCCAAGATCAGTGCAAAACCTTTTTTATTGGAGTATAATTGTTTTACAATGTTGTGTTAGTTTCTGCTGTACAGTGAAGTGAATCAGCTATATGTATACATATATCCCCTCCCTCTGGGACCTCCCTCCCACCCCCATCCCACCCACCTAGGTCATCACAGAGCACCGAGCTGAGCTCCCTGTGCTATACCACAGGTTCCCACTAGCTATATATTTTACACATGGTAGTATATTTATGTCAAACCTAATCTCCCAATTCATCCCACCCTCCCCTTCCCCCAACCCTGTCCCTATGTCCGTTCTCTATGTCTGCATTTCTATTCTTGCCCTGCAAATAGGTTCATTTTTACCACTTTTCTAGATGCCACATATATGCGTTAATATATGATCTTTGTTTTTCTCTTTCTGACTTACTTTTTATACATTGCTCCCCTCCACACAAATGTCTACATTTCTTCTTAAACTATTCTTCTAAAATTTTGTCTGATTATGTCAATCACCTGTTTTAAAATCTTTAATGGGGTCACACTTTACCCTTAAATTAGCCCCACATTCCTTAAGCTGAATTTTTCTCTCTTAAAGCTTCATCCTCCAGGCCTCCTCTCCACAATCCCCATGTATCTAAACATGTCACGTCCTTCCAAAGTTCTGAGTTTTGGCCACTGTGCCTCTCCCCATCAGGAATTTTCTTCCCTGTCTTCTCTGCTAGTTTGCCTCCCACACATTCTTCAGGGCTCAGGTTAAAAGTCAATCTTTCAGTAATGCTTCGTTGGACTCACCCAGACAGAATTAATCACTTTTTCCTATGTGACTACACAGAACCTAGTTTATATTATGTGAGTGTCTCATTGAAATAACGTTGGTTGTCTGTCTTCATTTATGTTAGATTGTGAAGGCAGTGACTGTGTGTTGAAGAGGCAATGGGATGTTTGCAGAAGAAAATTGTATTTCCCTTCTGAGCACACAGAAGGGCCATATTTCCCAATTGCAATATGTCTGGATGTGGCTTAAAGCTACCTGTGGCCAATGCAGTGTGAACAAAAGCGATGTAAACCACTTCCCACTGACCCCTAACATTTGATTCATGATTTGCATTTTTTTTCTCTTGCCAATTGCTCAGCTACAAGTTGAGGATTCCAAGAAACTGCTGGATGGAAGGATCCTGGGTCTCTGAGCTACCACCTGAAGGAAGTCCATCACAATGAACATTGGCACCAGATTTCCCCTGATCAAGAAATAAACCTTTATTGTGTTAAGACACTGGGATTTGGGGTGTTACAGCAACTAGCCTTACTTACTCTGAATAATGCTGGGTCTTGTTCTACATTATGATGCCTTCTTTCTCACTGTGATTTACAGTTGTCCACTCCTCCTGATCCAGTTCTGGCCTCACTTTCCTTTAGACTGGATGCCTTGGTCAACCATTTGGTAATATTATTGCCATCACCCTAGAATCTTCTTCTGATGTTCTCCTTTATTAGTACTAGCGTAGTTGTAATAGTAGGAGCAGTAGCAGTTGTTGATGCTCTTTAGGAGCATGTAATGCTTTGCAGATTAAATATTTTTGCCTTCATTGTCTTACTTTGATTTTGGTCTCTCACGGTTTCTGTCTTACCTCAAAGTGCTTCCTACCTGCTATCTCCACTCCTAAATCTGAACTGACACCGCAGAGGAAGTCACAGAATCTTTGGCTCTCATACAAGTTAATGCTATTTCCTTACTGCTGTTGAGCACACCTCTTAGTCACCTCTTATACTCTTTAAGTCTCCATATATAGCTTGCTAAAAATGTTTATTAAGACTTTATTTTTTAAGAGCACTTTTAGGCTCTCAGCAGAATTGAGAGGAAGGTACAGAGATTTCCCATTCACCCCATGCCTCCACATGTGCATAGCCTCCTCCATTATCAACATCCCCCTTCAGAGTGCTATGCTCGTTGCCACTGACACACTGTAATCATTCAAAGCCCACAGTTTTCCTAAGGGTTCACTCTTGGTGCTGTACATTTTATGGGTTTGAATAAATGTATAGCGACATGTGTCTTTCATTATAGTATCACGTAGAATATTTTCACACCCTAAAAATCCTCCGTATTCTGCCAATTCATCCCTCTCCTCCCCCACCCCCTGTCAAGCACTGACCGTCTGTCTCCACAGTTTTGCCTTTTCTAGATCATATGGTTAGAATCATACAGTAAGCAGCCTTTTCAGATGGGCTTTTTCCACTCTTCATAGCTTTTTATCCAATTTTTTTCTACTCTCCTCAAAACCTCACCCCTTATTTCTAAGATTAATCCCTCTTGTGTACTTGATCTCTCCTTCCAATAACTTTTTTTTTCTTATTTCTTTTAGAAGGCCATGGGATCAAAAAATGTGTCTTATCCCTCATCCTACCTCTTTTGTCATCACGCTCCAATGCATCCTACATTCCAGACATACCAAACTTCTTAGTTCCCCAAATACAGCTCATACATTTTTACATGATGCTATCTTTTTCTGAAATGTCTATTCCCCACCTCCCCAACATGGAAAACTCTTATTTATCTTTCAAAAATCAGATCAAATATCACCCGCTTTATGACGTCTTCTCTGATATTCCCAAGCAGACATAGTGGCTCCCTCCTCTGTGTTCCCATAGCACCTCAGCTATCATTGTGTAATGTCTCATTGCATTATCATTATCTCTTTGCAGGCCTCTCTACCCCCTAGACTGTTAGCATTTCTGAGACCATGTCTGATGGCTTGCTTTATTTTCAGCACTAGGAACAATGCTTCACACAAGCAGTTCTTTAAGTCAAGAAAGCAGGCAACTGAGTGTGCTCCTTGGAGAACTGGCTCAAGCATCCCAAGCATTAACAGCTTAGGACCCAGAGTAAGTGGGGCTGAGGTAGAGAGAAAGGAGAGCTATCTTTGTATGTGACATTAGGCTTGGCTCTATTCTGTAACAACAAATTATAAACTTAACCTGGCTGAGTGTTCCATGTTCTTTTAGGTGATGGTCAGTCAGGTGTGGCCATAAGAGGGGACACAGGAGAGACAGAGGAAAGCTTATTATACTCACAGGTCCTGGAGAGACAGAGTCACCACACACCATGAGGGGCCACATGGAAGGAGTGCCAAGGGAACCAGCTCAACCAAGCAGGTGGGGAGCCAAGGAAGAGGGAGGACCTGTGTGCAAGCACCTTTACTAGGGGTCAGGATGGAATACACAAGAAAAGGTGCAAGGGGACATCACTGATGCCTCTGAAGGTCACTAGGTCAGGAGATGGTAGAAAGAGGAACTTGTGGCAGGGGCCCACCTATCATATTGGTGTACCTGGTCACCTGGGCAGGGTACTCACAGCCTATTTGCAGGGATGTTGAGGCAACAGGAAAGAAAAGATAAAAACAGTATATAAAGTTTTAGAATTTACAATACACGGAGTATCTTAGATATGTCTTAAATGGCCTCAGAAAGCAGAACTATGACCTATAGACAAAAGTCACAAGTAGACAGATGGGCACTAAAGATAAGAAAGGACTTTCTAACCATCAGAGATGTGAAAAATGGAAGAAGTTACCTTGGAAGGCAGTGAACCTCATTACTGGAGGTATTCAAGCAGAGGCCAGATGGTCGCTTGTGGAAAAATTGCTACATAAATTCATACAGCATGTAGAACCCATGTGGTGGTGTGTGGAATACTCATCAGTGCAGATCAAATCAAGGCCCACCTTGTTTGGGGAAGGCTTGCGCAAGTTGAACAAGCAAAGGTCAAGCTATACGGATTTTATATGACCATTCTTTCCAAAGTCTTTCTTCATGTTTCTAGCCCAATAAGATATTCCAAATGAAAAAAGATTTCTGAAGTCAAATATATTTGGGAACGACTTCATACAGCACTCTATTGATGATACAAAGCCATTCTCAAAAAGACACTGAGATTTCCTGAAATAAAGGGAGCCATGTCACTTGGCTTATCTCAGCATTTCCCAAAAGTTTTGTTCAGCAAAACTTTTTATTGTGTAATATAACTGTGAATATTGCATGGAAGAATTCCATCTAATTCTGCTTTCACCAGGATAAAAATATTTCCCTCTGGAGAGAGGCAAATACAGCATTTTCTCCTTTGCTGATTTCAAATAACACCAGGTCTAAAATATAGAGGAAGGCTGCAGGCATACTAAGGGATTCTGGCACCCAGGGGGAAAAAAAAGGTATTACTGAACTCATATACCTTTCTTCATTTAATAATGATCCCACCCTATAAGAAAAATGTTAGTATTCTTCTTTTTACATAGGGGGAACCAGAGGCAGCTAGTAAGAAGATGAAGGATTCCAAAATCCGTTATATCCCATTACTCAACTCAGCTGGCAGTGAGCTGGGAGCCCAGAAGTGGAGGAATTCAACTAAGAGACTGTCAAGACTACTACTAGCTTAATGGTCAATGATTCTTGATTTCATTATTTGAGAATTGACAGTCTCCAGAAGCATAAATGTCACCTTGATAGTAAGTACTGGGGCCCATTAAACCCAGAAATTTACATTTTCATAGTTGCCACAAGAATGAGAATGCAGGCAAATATAATCATTACTCGTTGGCAATATGAACATCCATAACCCATTACTTCTGTCAGCTGTATCCCCAGACTGGGCCACCTTCCGAAGGAGAGGCTGATGAGTTACCTCCTGGGTGTGAGTCAGGACCTATATAACCAGGCTGGAAGTAAATGACTTAGATATGTCCACAGACACTGGGCCAGGCAGCAAGTGATGGTAAATTCTGGATCTTTGTACTGTCAAAAAATACCTTGTATTATCCTCAATGGGCTCATACTTTGCTACCAAACTATTAATTAAGTGAAAATCAGGTTTTCCCATTTGTTTTCATTAATGGCATACTGAACTGCCAATTACAGCTTGAGACCGGCATCTGCCTAGATGGTGTAACTGTGTTAATTTGATGCAACTCCAGTCAGAAGCAAAGAAATCTAATATTTCAGAGGCTTTTGCCTTCTCATTTCAGGTAAAAGCACAGCTTCTCTGGGGCTATTTAAAATACAGGAAATTGTTTGAGATTATGGTGAGAATGGGTTGAAGGACATCTTAAACTTTTTTCATATATTTTGCAGAGGCTCATTGGTATAATTATCTTGAATTGTTTTGTAATCTAAAGAATTAATAAAGCAGATAATAATCAAAAAGGACAATAGCCTGGGAACCCTTATTACATCCTTCACGGTCTTGTAAGGGTCTAAAAACTTATGTAGAAAACTAACCTAGATCTATCTCGAAGGACCCTTCTGGCTCAAAAAATGTCAAGAAAAAAATCCTATGACTTTATGTTTTGTTTTGTTTTCAGGGAGAAATGATTGCCCCCCACACACACCAGTCTGATCCCCCTTAGCTGTTGTAACAATTCTGCAAGACCCTTTAATAAATACTCTTGCTAATGAGGCATGCTTAGGTACTTGCATTAGGTTCATTCAGTGTCTTGCTAAGAAGGCTGAGTGGTAACAAAATTTTAAAAAATAAAAAGCCTTCTCATTTCCACAGCACAAATCATAGCCAGAAGCAAAAAAGGGGTGGGGGACTCTCTAAAAACTCCATATTCCTGCTACCTAAGCATTTAAGTAATTAGTTTCCTGAAAATTGGCTGCCAGACTTGTAAACAGCTACAAAGGTCTTAATATTTATTTTACAACATATTTCCAAACTCACTGCAAACAGCCTACAGGTTGGCCATTAATTGGGTATCTTTTATTTATTTATTTTCTTTGATTGGAGGAGGGGTTGTTAGGGAAAAGGAAAACAGAGAAACTAACTTTATCATCCTTCTTCCACTAAGTTCTCCTTAATGTTCTCTAGAGTAAAAGGAATAAATCTCCAAGAGTAGGTCTCTTTACACTAGCCCCTTCCTTGTAAAACTCTCACTTAAGATGCTACTTTTCACTGCTTCTTTTAATGACCATATTACTTTGCTTTTATTAGTTTGGCTTCTTTCTAACTTCTACTAATGGATGAGTTAACACATGACTCACACTTACAGTTATTTATTCTGATGTCTGGGGATACAGAGATGCTTTTAAAAAATTCCATCTACATAAGCATTTGGACCACTTTGCACTAAAGGCCATATTTTATTACCCATAAGAGAAAGATGCTACCTTGAGGAAACCAGTTAATACTGGTAAATTGATAGCAATTTTGCCTTCTTAGGAGTCTAGAGGACACTGAGCGGAGGAGTTGCATCCTCCGTTTAAATTATTCCCAGGGAGAAAGTGAGGTGCTGCATGGTGTATCTGGGCATTTGGATCACAGTTTGCTTTAGCCAGAGCAGTATGATAGACCAAATGATTTCCTAAAGATATGGTATTAAAAATAACTGAAAACATACCCATTAAGGACAAGGGTAGGAAAGTTGGAAAGAAGTTCAATTTGAACATTTCAAAACATATATTATGTGTCAAACTTGGTGCTGGGGTGCTAGGGATAAACAGATAAATACCCACCCACATAAATTCAGAATTTGGCAGCAGGGTATACATAAACAGCAGTTAAAGAAATGAATTCCAAACATCATCTCTCCCACTGGAAGTAACTAACAATACTAGGCAGTATGCATGCAGCATCTATCTGAGAACTCTGAAAAGTAAAGGCTAGCTGGCAGTTTGGGAAACCAGAAGTACTATCAAACTGACAGTGCCTTTATAGCTCCAAATCCAGAAGAGCGTGCCAGGTGCAAACAGGAATAGCGCTTACTGAAACTCTCTTTCTGGTCCCACGAGCCCCTGAAAGACAGAGGGAATGTGTAACTTTCCTCTGGTGGTGGTGGTGGTGGTGTTTGTTTTGTTGTTTTCCACTCTCTCTTTCCCCAGCCCTAAGGCAAACCCATGGTGGCAGCAGTGGCAGTAATAACTGTGCCAAATAGCAGAAATGATGGCAGTGCCAGTAAAGCAGATGCCTAAAACTCTGAGCCAAGAGCACGGAAGGAAATCTCACTGCTTTCCTTTTCCCGTCAGTCCTCTTACCACTCACTTGACCTGGGAGTACACAGCAAAAAGTACACAGCAGGGTAACTAATTCAAAGCCTCAGCTTTCTAACCGAAGGACAAAGAAGGGGGATCCTCAGAGCTAGAAAGTTCCCAGGAGATGTGTAAGAGGGGAATGTGGGGGAAAATAACCCCATAAAGTTGTGTATCAAGCCCTGGGCTGATCTTTAAACTTCACATGCATGCTCCCGAACTTAAACAGTAAACCACAGGCTTTGAGAACTAATCTATACAGTAGAGCACTGCCCAGGTCCTATACTGGTCACTTAGTGGCACACAGCAGGGCAGATACAAGAAGCATGCAATGGCTTTGAAAACCGAATTGACATTTGAACCACAGGCCTCAGAAAGCCAGCTTGAACTTATGGCCTGAACCCAACTCAGTCAATTGCCTGCTTAAAACAAACAAACAAAAAAAACCACATTCATATTTTCCATAGAACATAAGACCAAGAGTCTTCCAATGTAATACTCAATGTGTCCAGGACACAATCTAAAATTACTCAACATACGAAGGGAGAAAATTTCTATGACTTACATTCAATGAGGGTAACCTGAAATGCTACAAATGTTGGAATTATCAGATATTAAAGAAGCATTTTAACCATGCTCCAAGTGAGGGTGCTCACTCTTGAAATAAATGGAAAGAGACAAAGCTGCAGGAGAGAAATAGAAGATATTAAAAAGGACCAAATGGAAATTTTAAAACTAAAAAAATACAATAACCAAAATTTTAAAATACAGTGGATGGTTCAATGGCAGAATAGAGATGACAGAGGAAAGGTCTTTGAACTTTAAGGTTAGAAATTGGATAGAAATTATCCAATCTGAACAACAGAGGAAAAAAGATTGAAAAAAATTAACAGTCTCTGGGACCTCTGGGACAATACCAAAAGGTTTAAAAATTATATTGTCATAGTCCCAGAAGGAGAGGAGGTAGAGTGTGATGCAGACAAAATTTCTGAAGAAATAATGTTGAAAAGTTTACAATATCAGCAAAAAGCGCTTCCCTGGTGGTGCAGTGGTTAAGAATCCGCCTGCCAATGCAGGCGACACGGGTTCGTGCCCTGGTCTGGGAAGATCCCACATGCCACAGAACAACTAAGCCTGTGTGCCACAACTACTGAGCCTGCGCTCTAGAGCCCGCGAGCCACAACTACTGAGCCTGAGCACCACAACTACTGAAGCCTACCTGCCTAGAGCCCATGCTCCACAACAAGAGAAGCCACTGCGATGAGAAGCCCGTGCACTGCAACAAAGAGTAGTCCCCACTCGCCGCAACTAAAGAAAGCCCGCGCGCAGCAACAAAGACCCAACACAGCCAAAAATAAATAAATTAAATAAATTAAATATATATACAGGCAAAAAAATAGAGAGAGAGATTCAATGATATCCAAGAAGCATATTGCATCCCAAAAGGATAAATTCAAGGCAATTACAAGCCAGATACATCATAATAAAGTTGCTGAAAGCAGCCAGAGTAAAAACAACACACTACAAATAGGGGGACCAACAACTTGAATGACAACAGACTGCTCATCAGAAACAGTGGAGGAGAGAATGCAGTGGAATTACATTTTTTAAATTCTGAAAGAAATTTATAGTGAACCTACTTTTTTTCATATTATACTATGAACATTTTTCTATATCATTCAATACTCTTTAAACACTATGATCTGTAATAACATAAAGCTTTTTAAAAAATATTTTATGTAATCATTTTCCTATTGATGAACACTTGTCTAATTTCCAAACTCTTGCTCATAAAAACTGCTGTGATAAACATCATTGTAGTAAATAATTATACACACCTCTATTTATATTCCCATTATGAATTCCTAGTAATATAGTTAGTTACTGGATCTAAGGATGTGGTTAACTGTTAGGCACTTGTTATGCATTGTCAAATTGCCCTCCAGAAAAGATTTAAATTATCACTAGCACTGTGTGAGAGTGTCTGAGTGCTACTCGTTTTTGAAATCCTCATCAACATCAAAACTAAAATTGGCATGCTATGGTTTCATTTGGTGTTTTAAAATTATGTGTAATGTTAAATATTTTTCAAATGTTTTTCAGTCACTTGAACTTCTTTTCTTCTGAACTGTTTATTCATAATATTTTCTTTTTATTGATTTTCTTACTGATTTTTATGAGCTCATACTCTGAATCAACAGTGTGACCGAAAACCAAGATAACCAACCCAACAATTCCCTTCCCTAGTGTGCACTGTTTTAACTGGGTCATTTTTTCCTCCCTACTTACAACTATTTCTCTGTTAGATATACACTTCCAAAGATAACATCAGCCATCACCAACCCTCAACTCCTCTTCTGCAGTCTGGTTCTTCTACCCCACCTATCTATGCTAAGTGCTTAAACACAGCTACAATGTTTTTGTGTATGTGTGTGTGTGTGTGTGTGTGTGAGACAGAGAGAAAGAGAGAGAGAGAGAGAGAGAGAGCGAGAGAGAGAGAGAGAGGCTCTCTCCACTTCATAAATACATTACATAAATTGTTCTTACAAGGCTTTATTATCAAAATACAACAGTGATGGTACATTATGTTTTTCCATCTTTTTTTTTTTTTTGCGGTACGCAGGCCTCTCACTGTCGTGGCCTCTCCCGTTGCGGAGCACAGGCTCCGGACACGCAGGCCCAGCGGCCATGGCTCACGGGCCCAGCCGCTCCGCCGCATGTGGGATCTTCCCGGAGGGCACGAACCCGTGTCCCCTGCATCGGCAGGCGGACTCTCAACCACTGCGCTACCAGGGAAGCCCTCCATCACTTTTTAAGGAAGAATCTCCCTCATGAGGATATAACCCAGGTGACTGAGTATGCAGCTGAAAAAAATCCTAGAAAGATAATATCATCTCATTTTTTAAGGTTTTGTGTTTGCCTTTTTCTGTGCATTACAAGGATTTTTAATGGGAAAATAAAGATGCTTTTTCCAGAGGTGCTACCAGATTTTATACTAAAATTTCAGAAGTTGGTTTTTGTAGGAGTCTTTTTGGGGGTGGGGGGATGGCACTTTGTATCCTTCCTCCTTCCCTCCCTCCCTCCCTCCCTTCCCTTTTAGAGTTGGGTTTTGAAGCATGGAGTTTCACATTAAAACAGGTGAAATCAGTCCAAACAGTGATATCACATGTGCAAAAACATAGACGCATGATGCTGGTGGGAAAGACTGAAGCAGGCAGGAAGTTGGAGAAACAAGGGAGAAGTTGATGTGGATCAAAGATGGACCTTTATGGGTGAGCATGTAATAAATCTGCTAGATTTGTAACCACTGGGCAGTGTATGAGGGGAGGTGCTCTGGCCACCTCATAGCGCAGGGCTCATGTACTCAAGGCTGAAGAAGGACTCCAGTGAGAAAAATTTCCAAGATATGTACCTAATTTGATAAAAGAATAATCATGGAGATGTAGGGTTCAGAGATGAGGAGTTACCATTCAGCCCTGTTCAGGGATATGCTCCCCTTGTACTTTTCACTCCAGTCATAATGAACTTCTCCACTTAACACTAGAACACAGAGTAAACAAAGAGAAAGGCATTCGAGAGCCTCTGCTACCTTGCTGCAGTCTAATTTTCTGGCCTTATTTTCTATTACATGTACTACAAACTTTTTAGTCCGCTCACCACCTGTTATTCCTCTAGTCCTCCAGGCACTTTTATGTACCAATGCCTTTGCTCAAAGTGTTCTGTCTACTAGAGGACCTTACTTGTCCCTTAAAAAAGATTTTACCTGTCAAAAATCTTTTTTTATGAGCCAAAGCCTAGTTCAAATAATATTTTCATGAAAACTTCCCAGAATTTATTCCTTTTCTCCACTGGAATTTACACACACACACATTCCTTCAGTATTAAGATTTTCAAAATATATCAAGTTATACCATGTACTAGCTTTTTGTGTTTCTACTTGAATCCCACCCTACATCTCTGACTAACCTTGAGAACTCATTCCAGAAAATCTGCTTTATAGGAGTAAAGCTGTTTTGTCGTGAACATCTCTCAATTTCATTGGTTACAAAACTCATTCAGAAGGTGTTGGGGACACAGAGATGAATGATTAATAATCTCATTCTAATTATAAGATTGGGAAGCCAGACAGGTACACACAGGGAACTGGAATTGTGACAAATTTCTCAAACATGCTCAGAGTGCTAAGGAAGCATACAGAGAAGCATCCCTGACTATCTGGAAGGGAGTGGAAGATTTGGTCACGAAAGTCTCCTCAGGTTGGACAGTGCCTGCACTCACCCTGCAGGATGAGGGGCGACGGGAAACAACGGCATTGGAGGCAGAAATCCGATGTGTCTATTAGAGCCCTCCTGTTTGGTTATAAATACAAATGGCAGAGAAAGGGTGATTTTTATAACGAAGAACAAAATTTTCAAAGGCGGAAATAAACTGGGTCTCAGAACTAAACCAGAACCAAGGCACTGAAGGCCACAGGAATCTTTTCACATTGACTTCACCTTCTCTCTCTCACCGTGGACTGACTGTATCTGGTTCCCAGACCACGCAGTAAAACATGGTCACCTGGAGCTCTCAGGCTTACATTTTTCTGCTCTATTGCAACATAACAAATTACCTCAATACTTAGTGATTTAAAACAACAAGCATTTATTATTTTATAGGTTCCATGTGTCAGGAATCCTGACTGGCTTAGCTGGCTCAGAGTCCCATTTTAATATATACCTGCTGAAAACCCAATCCTGTGAACAGAGGGGGAAGTTTTCAGGGAAAAGGGGCTGAACTTATCATTCTAATTGAGTGGGGTTCTCACTGGCGCGCGCGCACACACACACACACACACACACCTGACCTCCCTGCCTTGTATCTGTTGTACATATTAGGATTCGGAAAACACTATTTTTGAATGAAGCTTTGAAAACTTATATGTGATGAGATTGAGGCCCCCAAATAGGTAAGACTTGTTCAGGATCACAGAGCAGGTTAGTGGCGGAGCAAGGCAGAAAGTAGGGGTTGGCAGAATACCGGCATTTCATGCTGGTGCCTAGAAATGATGCATAGAGCCTTAGAAGTGGTTTTCAAGGAGCAGAACAGCTGACACCTTGCCTGTGACTGGGGTTTATGAGGAAGAATGGAGGTAGGGAAGTGCTGAAAGAATGAGTACCTGACTTTGTTAGAGGAAAATAATGAGATGATGATGCCGAGACTGGGAAGCTGGGTCAAGGGGAAGGTCTGTTTGCAATGAGTGAGACCTGCAGTATCTGTTGGTTGAGGGGCCAGAGTGGGAGGAGGTTTAGCATTTGAGGGAGTGGCGATCCAGAGAGAGTGGACGAAGTCAAGTTCATGGAGAGAACTGGAAACGGGGGTGCCAAGAGCATTTGGGAAGGGACACAGGACACCTCTTCATCAAAAGGAAAAGAAAAGGAGAAAGGAAAGGGGAAGAGCTCGGAGCAGTGCTCCTGGGGAGGCACAGGAAGGTGAGGAGCCTCAGGGGCAGAGAGGCTCGCTCTGCACAGGCTGAGAGACCAGCAGTGTCCTGGGGATATTGAGGAAAACGGGGCAGTCTTTGAGCCTTAAGAGTCCAAGAAGAATTTGCACAGCTGCTGTGGGGAAGCAACTGGGCATAAAGAAACAGGAAACAAAAGACTGGTGAGGAGTGGTGAGGTCTCAGCTGAGGGCAGACAACAGGACTTTGCAGTGGGCTTACTCAGGTCCATTTCCCAGGACTTCTCTGACTGTCTAGAAACCAGCACCCCATCCCAGCCCTGTGGCACCCTGTGGGACTTTACTGTTGCTTTTGCTTAGACCTGGGGAGCTGAGGAATTAGTTAATGGTGGCCAAATGGACAGTATTATAAAGATGAGGACCAACCATCCTTCCTCTTCACCAAAGACAAAAAATAAGGCCTATGGTATATGCAGAGACCCAGAAGAAAGGGAATTCAGTGGAGCAGAAGAAATATTGTCCAGCTAGATTCAGGAAAACAAATTCCTTCCCTATGACGGGACGACAATTAGGTTACAGGATGACATATTTTTCAATTGGTTATTTCTTTTATATGCTTAAGACAAAATGAGCTTAAACTTCAGTTTGAGCTATTTAAGCAAATGTCAAGGAACACATTTGTGGGGCTGTCAAAAAGCTGGATGCATAATGGTTATTATCGCAGGCTTTGGAGCCATGCTGTCTGGATTTGAATCTTGCCTGTGCTGTTTAGTAATTGTGTGACCCTGGATGAGTTACTGTGCTTTCATGTTTCTTTTATTTTTCCATCTCTAAAATAGTGATGACAACAGTACCTATCTCATGGGGTTGTTGTAAAAAGCCCTTTGCACAAAGCCTGGTAAGCGGCATTCAATAAATATTAATTAGCTATTATCATTTAAAAAAATCAGATTGTTTAGTGAACTTCATAGAAGCACTGGCTCTCGGAGTGGAGACCTTCTGAGACCATTTGGTCCTATGGTTCTCAAACTGTGCTCTTCAGAGCCCAAGAGTAAAAGAGAGATGCTTCTGGGGTTCCTTTGGGATAAATGGGGTGGGAGCAGAGCTGCTATTGCCCCAGCAGCTGCTTCCATAAGAATAGCTCTGCTTCTGTCAGTTTCACACACTTAATAGGCTTCTGCCTATAGCTGAAAAGAAGCTTTCAACATGGAAAAAGAAAACTGAACTAACTTTACAAATGAGGAAACTGATGTTCAGAAGGGGAAATGACTCGCCCAAGGTCAAATGCTGAGTTTTCAGTAGAGCAAGATCTAGTACTCAGGCCTCCAGCCTCCAGTCCAGGGTGTCTCTACTGCAGCTCTCTATCTGAAGTTCAGGTCCCATAGCAAAAAGACCTAAGATTTTTCTCTCCCCCAGGACCTAGCCCAATCACATTTCCTCTGAAGAACCTTTCCCAATTCCCCAGGCAGTTGGCTATCCCCTCCTAGAGCTTCCCACAGTGCCTCTTTCCACATAATGTTTTAAATGGCCATTTTTCATGATGGATAAAAGGATCCCACTTTCAAATGCAATCATATTTTATCTATGTTGAACTTCCCAGTGCCAAGCCCACTGACTAGCACATAGTAGGTGCTGGGCAAATAACAGATGTGAATACACGTTTTAAATCAAAAAGCTGATGTACAAATGTGATGAATAATTAATGTTGCTGTTATTATTATGGTGAAGGAGTGGCAGATATAACAGTTCTTGTCCCAAATGAGCTAATTACTGACTTGGCTAAAAACTTTTGCAAAATTTATTTCTTTTTGAGAATAAAATCTGAGTCCAAAGTGCCACATGGGGTTTAATTTTGATTTGTAATGTAAAATGCCTCTGGAGTTGGAAAGGGGGGTTGCAGGGAGAGTGGGAGGGACTGGTTAAGGGCAGCCAGTGTCTAGAAGAAGGTTTCAAGAAGACACACTGACCCTGTGTGCACAGCCAGAGACTGGCTTCTTTCTCCTGTACAAGGCCCGCCTGTGAGCCCCAAGAACCTTCTTCCTGTAAGCACCTTCCTCGGCTGATTGATTAGGAGAAACCTTTTAATGAAGGCGTTAATAAAAGAAGCTCCAGTGCCAGAGGGGTCCTGCACTAATTAGGATGGTGTCAGTCAGGAGAATAACCACACAGACAGCTCCGAGTCTTTTCTCCACGGCGGGGGTGCAGGGAGCTGCCAGTTGCTGCTGCCCCTCTGCCCTCTCCTACCCACCGGGAGCCTGTTTGTTAAAATCTGCTTCCTAGGGGCTTCCCTGGTAGTGCAGTGGTTAAGAATTCGCCTGCCAATGCAGGGGACATGGGTTCGAGCCCTGGTCCGGGAAGATCCCACATGCCGCGGAGCAACTAAGCCTGTGCGCCACAACTACTGAAGCCCGCAAGCCTAGAGCCCGTGCTCCACAAGAGAAGCCACCGCAATGAGAAGCCCGTGCACCACAACAAAATAGTCCCTGCTCGCCACAACTAGGGAAAGCCCACGCACAGCAACAAAGACCCAACGCAGCCAAAAATAAATAATAAAATAAAATAAAATAAAATAAATCTGCTTCCTACACAGTCAGTGCCCCTGAGAATATGTGGGCCCACCCTGCCCCAGCCAGGACCTGGGGAGGTGGCACTCAAAACTATCTGGGATGCCTCTATCCTTACAGGAAGCATTGCAGCTGTGCACGTTTCCAGGGAAGATGGAGAGACAGCAGTTCTAGGCCTTCTCAGCCTCTCAGTTCCCTTAGCTGAGCAGAGAAGCTTTTGCCTTCCTCCCTTCACTCTCCGTCCTTCACCTTATAACCTTCCAAAGTGACCAACTATCCCATCTGTATCAGTCAGTGTGTTCCAGAGATTATGTACATATGTATATGCATATGGAAAACACTAAGATATATATATGTGTGTGTATATATATATATGTGTATATATGTAGATGTGTATATATGTACATACATATATGATTAATTTGCAGAAATTGGCTAATGCAACTGCGGGGGCTGACAAATTCAAAATTTGTAGGGCAGGCCAGCAGGTTGGAAATTCAGGCAGGAGTTGATGCTGCGGTCTTAAGACAGAAGTTCTTCTCCAGGAAACATTTGGTTTTTGCTCCTAAAGCCTTTCAATGGATTGGATGAGGCCCACCCTCACTATTAAGAGTAATCTCCTCTACTTACAGTCAACTGATTGTGGATGCTAACCCCATCTGCAAATTACCTTCACAGCAACACTTAGATTAGTGTTTGATTAATAACTGAGTATTATAGCCTAGTTGAGTTGGCACACAAAACTAACAATCACTCTATCTTTATGACATTTGAACCTCTTAATACTTCTTTAAGCTAAGAGAAAAGTTAGCATTATCTCCATTCTACAGATTAAAAAACTGAGGCTTCTCTAAGTTATGTCCTGCTTACTTTTACACAGCTAGGAAATGTTATTGCTAGATGTTAAAATTAAACCACAGTTTTCTGGAATCAGTCTTAAGTTCTTAACATGAGATGATACTGCCTTTCTCATACAATGTTCGCTCATTCATTCAAATAATTATGCATTGGTTCCCCACCACATGCCAGGCACTGACTTGAACAGGATGGACGTGGGGTCCTGACATGACAAAGCTGACCGTCTGCTGAGGGAGAGGCACACACACTAAAGACACACACACACATACATGTGAGCACACGGAGATGCTCGCAAGGTTTAAAAGGTTTCTCTGAAATGATTGATGACCTCTGGAAGAAGCAGAAATTGTCATCCATAACAGAGAAGCAAGAGATTGAGAAGGCCATTTGGAAAATGCAGCTGTTTTTTCAAAGATAGAGACAAGCTAAATAAACTCAGTGCCAGTTTACTTTAGAAGAGTCTAAGACCTATGTCTGTGGTGAAGAGGGAATGAGTCAGGAGCCAAGACAGAGTGTCTTGGTTTTTGCCTTTGGTGTGAGAGAGGCCGTCAGGGTGGGAGGCGGGTGGGAACCAACGTGGGGCAGAAGGACGGGCAGCTCAGGGCAGGCTGGCCAAGCAGGTCCCCTCTGGTCTACTCCTAGCCTCCATATGCTAAATTGTATGAGGAAGAATGAATCAGTTACCTCTCTGGCTGATGAAGACATTTTATTTAGGTCATAGAATCACTCAAAGTATTTTATGTGGTTTTCTGCAAATGCAGAATACGTACCTTAATCCTGTCTCTAGGTATCCCTTCCCTCCTACCATCACCAGATCAGAAATGGACCATTCCCAAACAATAACTGTTGTATAGGGCTTCACAGTTTACAAATGCTTTCAAATATATTATCCCACTTAATACTTGGAAAAAATGCAATATAAACATGATAAAATTCCCATTTCACAGAAGAAACTGAGATCCAGAGAAGTTAAATGACTTGACGGAGGTCTCTAGGTCAATATTTTTGAGGGCATTAGACCTCAGAGTGTTTCATCTAGTTCTTACTGCTCATTCATCAAAACCAAACATCATCAGTACTTTAGTTTACTAGGGCTGT
Source organism: Phocoena sinus (assembly GCF_008692025.1). Lineage (NCBI taxonomy): Eukaryota > Metazoa > Chordata > Mammalia > Artiodactyla > Phocoenidae > Phocoena > Phocoena sinus. The sequence goes on from NC_045766.1 coordinate 64,472,076, forward strand.
TGTAACAAAGTACCACATACTGGATGGCTTATTGTCTCTCAGTCTGGAGACCAGAAGTCCCAGGTCAAATGTTGACAGGTTAGCTCCTCCTGAGGGCCATGAGGAAGAACCTGTTCCAGGCCTCTCCCCTAGCTTCTGGTGGTTTTCTGGTTTTCTTTGGCATTCTTTGGCTTGTAGGCACATCACCGTGATCTCGCCTTCATGTTTCCCTGTTGTTCTCCCTGTGTGCATTTCTGTGTCCAAATTTCCCCTTTTCATAAGGACACTAGGTAGGCATATTGGATTAGGGGCTCACCCTGCTCCAGTAGGACTGCATCTTAACTAACAACATCTGTAAGAACACTGTTTCCAAATAACATTCTGAGGTACTGGGGGGTTAGGATTTCAACATATGAACTTGAGAAGGACATGGCACCATTAAATCCATCACAATTAGTGTCCCTTAAATCCATCATCTTACTACCCTGTGGAGTAGGCAAAGCTGAGATTATTATTCCCATATAATGGAAGACGGTTAAAATCTTCAAGGTAAGGTGAGCTGCCCAAGACCACTGGGTGGCAAATCTGTCTCTGCCCTCACTCTGCCTCACCACTCAGCTTTAAAAGCTGGGTCTTGAAGCTATGTTATGGCACATGGAACCCCACTGACGTCCTAGGTTTAGGGTTCAGTGAGGGTAGAACAACAGCCCACGTAGTCCTTCAGAAATTGCTGGTTGAGGGAAAATGACTGACTCAATGAAATTCTTAGACTGTGAAGTACACTTGGAAGGGATTTTAACTTGAAAAGGAAAGAAAAATAGGCCTGGATCTGTGTGTCGTCAGTTTCCAAATACCATACCAAGGAAATGGAACCAGCCACAGGTCATACAAGATTAATGAGATAATGAAAAGGTTACCTGTAATCTCCGGGCACATTAACATTCCTTTGTTGCCATAACTATATCAGCAACATTTCTGTAATCCAAAATAGGATCAAAATATTTGAATGAGATTATTTCAGACCAGAAAGACTTCCAAAATTACCTAGATTTTTCGGAAGGGAGCAAGTATTCTTCTGCCTCGTCATAAACACACAAATTATGGCATGCTTGGTAGGGAACTGATTTGAGTCATAACTTAAGGCCAGGCCTTTCAGATGAGTTATGGAACATCAGGCAGTGCTCTGCCCTCCACAGCGCAGTAAAGAAAGCCTACAGTTGCAGGTAGAAAACACGGATTCCCATCCTGCCTTGTCTTGCTCCATCACTTTCTGATTAGATGGGAGGCAAGTCAGACAGTGGGACTTGCTGGGCATTTTAGGTCAGAGAGACGTGGGTTTGTGTTGTGTGTGTCACTCACTAGCTATATCACCAGGGGCAGAAATTTAAGCTCTGTGAACCTTGGTTTCTTCGTTGTAAAATGGGTATAAAAGTCATTAGAATTAAGCAAGATAATGCATATTAAATGCCTGTCACATAAGTGCTCTTAATGTGAGCTGTTTTTCCTCTTCTATCTCTCTGACTTCACCCTAATCTACCTTCACACAGTTTTTCTGATGATAACTAAGGAAAATGGAAATGATTATCTCTTGGAGGCATCCTAAAGAAGTATTTAAGTAAATAAAACCCTCTTCCTGAACCTTTGTTGTTGTTGACATGCCTGAGATTTTGAGGCTGTTGCATAAATTCAGTAGATCTGAGGTCGAACCAGGCAATTGGTTGGCAAGCACAAACATCAGTTGCCAAATGCAAAAAATGGCATTTCCAGAAAGTATTTCTAGCAAGTGTGTCCTGGTGATCTAACAAAACATGCTAATAGCAACCATGTGGACCACCAAGCCCACACTGACATACACTGCTCAGGCTACAAAGGCTCTGCAGATCTTTATTTCCTTGAGCCTCGTTCGGCCCTGTGTGCATTGGAGAGGAACACAAGTTGTTATTACCAGCCTGGACTGTCATGAATACACTGAGTCACAAAGCAGCTAAGTGGTACTGGAGCCAGGACTTAAACCTGAGCTTCAGGCCTCCCAGTCCACCACACCACATTGACTTCTGGCCTGGAATTACCAGTCCAAACTCCACCCCAGGACTCTGTGCAAGAGGCAGGGCTAATCCCCAAGCCAAGGCAGGGCCAATCCCCAAGCCAAGGCAGGGCCATATCTGTGAACCTGTGTGCTGGGGTGCTGGGCTCCGCCCCTTACTCTTCCTATCCCCCTGCCCATCACCCACGTCCCCAAAGAGTCAGGGCCTCCTCCCCCAAGAGGAGGGGAACTTAACATGGATTCCCACTTAGCCAGCAGCCAGTATTAACTTCTGTTCCTCTTTACCAAAAAGACAGATTTTTACCAATGTATTGAATATAGCTGTTTTCTTGATAATACTGAATGGACAAAGAACATAATTTTATTTAGTCACCCATTCACAGAGGCCTATCATATGTCAGGTCAATTCTGTGGGAACATAACATTAATCAGAAACAGACACTGCTTCCAAGGAGCTCACAGTCTAGCAGGGAAGATAATACATACATGGGGATGGCAGGAAGGGGAAGAGTCCTAAACAGCTGTAGCAGGTAGCCTCAGAATCCCAGTCCAGAACCTAAGGGGCACTGGCATGGGCTGCCTCTTTCTGATCTTTCTCCGCTGGAGTGTTTCTTCTGTAGACCAAGGTATCCTACCCAGGTGTCTGGAGCTGCACTGTGTAATAGACTCTTCAGCAATGTTGGAAATGTCCTACCTCTGTGCTGGCCACAACAGTAACCACCAGCCACGTTTGGCTGCTGAGCACTTGGAATGTGGCTAGGGCAACCAAGGAAGAGAAGTTTTAATTTTATTTCATTTTAATCAATTTTGATTGTAGTTAGTGGCTACCATATTGGACAGCACAGAAGTACAGATAAGAGAGTGGACAGTGATTCATGACCATATCATATTTAGGGGGGCAGCTGGAGGTGGTTATGGGGAAGAGTTCTCCCACTGCCCCGCTGCCCCTCCAGAATATCTGTCATCAGCTGGTTGTCTGGGAGCATATGTCAGGAGGCTGAGACACAGAGGGCTGGGTGCTCTGAAGTGTCACTGAACCAACGTGGTCAGCTGGACCCTCCCCACACCTACATGTGGCTGCCACCGGCAATCCTCCCTTCTCCTTTGAGTGGTAAAATTAACAGACTCTGGCAAGGTGCAGATCTGGAAAGGTGCCAAACCTCCATGAAAGAGAAGCGATGAGCTGTCCAGGAAGCCTCAGGCATCACTAGCAAGGTCGTGTGGCGGCCTGAAGGGAGTGTGAAATGGCCGTGTAGAAATCTGTGATCCAGCCCCACCTGCCGTGAGCTCACTCTGTGACCCTGAGTAGCTGTTCCCTCTTGCTGGGCCTCAGGCGCCCTTTTCTGTAAACTGAGGGATGAATTTTCTGATGTCAGCCAGCTCAAAGCTTCAGAGAAAATCTTACTCCCAGAGACAGCAATTTAACAGTGAAGGAGAGTCTGTATTTTCCAATGTGAAGCACAAGGCAAAACTAATTTAGCAGAAAATAAAAAATGGGAATAGTCGAAAGTACATGGTGTTATCGGCGGTAAGCAAGTGCTACCCGTGAACTTAGCAACAGTAAGAAGAAAAATGCCTAGAAGATTACAGAGGAGGAGGGGAAGACTGATGAAGAACCCATAAGAATAGAAAGTGGAGAACAAGAAAGGCAGGGGCCGCAAGGGGCAGATAAATAACAAGAGAATCACCAGCCCTGCAGTCAGTGAAAGGTGAAGACGGCAGCAAGCAGACCTCCCTGAACTGGAAAAAGCAATTCGATTAGGGGTGGCAAACAGCACATTTTTTGTCCCTGATGCAGAACATTCTGACTTTAGTCAGTGTCTGAAAGCACAGGGGAAAAAAATGCCTGTGGGAACAACTTCAGTCAGTCAGTCAGTAAATATTTATTGAGCACTCTGAAACACTGGCTCTCAATCCTGGACGAATATCAGAAGCACCTGGGGAGCCTGAAAAACACTAAATAAAAGCTTGACGTCCAGACCCATTCCCAGAGACCCTCCTCTAACTGGTCTGGGGCGGTGCTCGGTGCTGATGAGAGGTTAAAGCTCCCCAGGTGCTCTGGCCTCAGCTGAGAATCTCTGGTGTCTGGTGTGCCAGGCTTCGTGCTAATCCAGGGCGTACAACAAGAACGAGATAGACATGCATGGCCCCTCCCTACCAGTGTAGGTATTTTGCACTATAACAAAGACCCACTGAGGACTGTGGAGCAAGAATGATCTCTATACCATATGTGAAGAAAATGACACTCAGAGAAGTGGTCTATTTCCAAGGTCATATTACTTGAAGGTCATCAGTCCAGGACTCACCTCCATTAGGTCAAGTCTCAAAACTTGACCAGCGCTCCTTCCCTTACATCACATGACCTCAAGCAACAGGATGCAGAGAAAGATGACTTTCCAATGGTCCCTTCTCTTTCATTTTCAGCACCTGAAATGTTCACCAGGCCCTGACCATACCTAGACTTGTCAGACCCTTAAGTGCCCATGGGCTGCAGGGAGTGGCCAGAGGCTAGGGACCCGGGGATAGTCCTAATGTGGATTACAGTAGAAGGACACCTTACTTGAAGTACTTGAAAAGGGGGGGAACAATAATTTATGAATACCTAATATTTGCCAGGCACTGTGCTAGATGCTAAAGACACAGAGATGAAAGAGAGTCAGTTCCGATCTTCAAGGATGACATAGCCTGGTAGGAGGAAATAAGTGCACTATGACATGATCATGAATGTTCCAGAGTAGGAGTCTGCAAACTTCTTCTGTAACGGGCCAGATAGCAGGTATTTTCAACTCTACTAACCTTGTGGTCTTTGTCACAACTACTCAATTCTGCCATTGTAATGCAAAAGCAGCCATAGACAACCCACAAATGAATGAGTATGGCTAGATCCAAATAAAACATGATTTATGGACACAGAAATTTGAATCACATATATTTTTAGGTGTCACGTAATCGTATTCTCATTTGATTTGTTTTTAATCATTTAAAAATGTAAAAAATCATTCTTAGCTTGCAAGCCATAAGCAAACAAGTGGTGTGCTGGATTTAGCCCATGGGCTGTAGTTTGCCAGTCCCTGTTCTAGAAATACCATGGAAGGGAGCATGTGGGAGGACATGGCCATGTCAACCAGGTTTGGGGGATCAAGGGAAGCTTCTCAGAGGAAGTGGCACTTTAATTTCCCCCAGGTGACCAGGCTGTCTGTTAGCCCATGGTTATTTTCCTACTTGGAACATAGGTTCAAATCACCTACAGACTGACTCCTGTGCTAGCTTTAACTCTCCAGATATTCTTTAAAAGCAGAAGAAAAACAATTTTAAAAAATGCTCCTCAGATATTTTCATTGCATGCCCTCTCTGCACTGGAATACAGAGCTGTAAAGTTTGCTTATGACAACAGGAATTGATCCCTGCTTTCGTAGAAGTTAGGAGACACGATGATGAGAAATAACATTTTCTGAGCATCTTCTACGTGCCAGAGACTGTTTTAAGAATTTTACTTAAGTTTTCTCATTTAATCCTCACACCTACTCTAAATGTTATAATTATCTCCATTTCACAGAAGACAAAACTGAAGCTTAGAGATGTAAACCTTCTCAACGTCCCAAAATTAGTATGAGGCAGACTTGGAGTTTGAACTCCAGCTATCAGATTTTAAGGCACAATTTCCCTTATCATGCCTCCTTTTCTTATAAAATGATTATTTCTCATGAACAAGGTTTGCAAACAGAATTGAAATAGCGCAAAAGTTTCTAGAAAAATTGTGAACTAAGCAAATACCTTGAAAACTAACTTTCGATTAAAATGCATCTGGAAAATATCATGTGTCAGACTCACTCGCTCACCTGTCTGTATCAAAATTTCATCCAATTAAAAGATTTAAGATACAGATTGGTAAGGAAGAGCAATAGCTTTTAGAAAACCAGTCTTTATGAGGGCTCTTAATATTACTGGAGCCTGAAACGTCTATATCTCTGATGATAATTCTTATGGGGCAGTTTAGGAATCTAAATTTTTACATAAATGAGTTCCACCCCAGGAATAAAATTCACTATTACTTCATTAATACTCTCCTTGTAGTTTTTCTGGAGGGAGGAGGCAAGTAATATTGCTTCTGGTTCTGAGGCGTTTCTGTTTCATCATTGTCAGGACCAGGAGCATTGTCATACGCTTCTTTCCTGAAAATCAGGGCTACATGATATCCACTAGAAAACTTAGGAAAGAGAAAGAAACCCTTAAACAGCGCCAGCCTTGCCCCAGAGAGGAGCCCCTGTCCATACTGGATGTCCAGTCAGAAATCTTGTTTTTCTGTTGTATGTGAGAGCTCAGACCTTTGTCACTTCCCAGACTCCAGCAGGGAGTATTTGTTACATACTTCTCAGGTCCCCAGTTCCAAGTCTTCAGGGGTCCAGCCCTTCCTCACCTCCAGTCCCTGCCTTTTGCTGTTGAAACAAATGACCTAGGCATAAGCCAATCCCATGTGCATCCCCTGCACCATAGGTGGTCATATGCCTAAGCCACCCCATTCAGAGTGAATCTTAGAAGTTTTGCTGGTAACGCTGGGAGTGGGGGCGGAAATACTTCTTCTTTACTGTTTGATTATTACCTGATGGCCATACTGATACTTTTCAGGGACAATCTGCCTGAGAATGGAGTTGAAAGAAGGAAGGAGAACAGAGAAATGGAGAAGAAACCAATTTTCATGACATCAGGGATCCTTGGATTAAGTCACATTTGCTACATCTGTTAGATGAGCCAGTACCTTCTATTTTCTGCTTAAATTTCAATTTGTTTTTCTGTTGTTTGCAACCAAAAGAACTCTACCAAAAGAACTTTAATCCCCTACCTTCTAATCCAGTGCCAGTAACAGAGTCCCTCTGTCCCAGGTTGCTGCCCCATGTCTCTGGCCTCATCAATGAGTGTCCTGGTTCTGCTGCTGTCAGGACCAAATTTGTTCTGGCCAGTTCTACCTTATGCCTACCTTGGAGCCTGGAAAATTCACCAGTACCTGCTCCAGACTAGAGAGAAAAAGGCTACCTTTTTTTCTCTTTTTCCTTTACATTTATTACATAGGAAACACATATTTAAAATAAAACTGATTTAACACATGGCTGACTGGAGAAAAATATTTGTTATTTATAACCTTTCTTTACATAAGAAGTGTGGATCCAGGTAACTATAGGATTTTTTGTTTGCTGACAATAAACAAAAACTTTCATCCTCAGTGTACTGGCCTTAGACTTATTTAAAGATGATATTACAGAGTGGGAAAGGGTATGCAAGCAGGGAATCACTCTGTCTAAGAAGAGGAGAAACTAAGAGGCCTCAGAGAGTAATTGTTCCACGGAGGCAGGAGACAGCAACCAAGAGGCTGCATGGGGACAGGTGCAAAGCCAAGGTATGTATGGAAAGAGGCATGGAAAAAGAGGTCAGTCTCGGGTGGAGTTTAAAGGGGAACTCCTGTGCACTGTGAAATGTCTTCCTCTGCCTCCCCACCGTGAGTTTAATAGTGTTCTACATTGCTCATTATCCCTTATGAGTGAAGTTAATCTGGAGGGAGCTTGGGAAAAAAAGAACTGCTGGGACAGGACTGAGCAGCAAGCTTAGGTTATGCATATCAGGCATTTGGGCTGAAAAGGAACTTGGATACAGATGCTTTTGGGTAGAGAACTAGAAAATCCCTTTTACAATAATCCCGTTTATATCCCAGCCGAACTAAAGTTCCACTCTATACAGGAAGCAGAATCTGGAAGCCCCAAGCTTTGAAAGTGTACGTCTGCATTAGAGCCTGGAAATTTCTGGAGGGGAATAGATCTATGTTCTTGTACTTACTTGCATCTACTAATTTACATAGTGAAAAATTTTACTGTCATTAAATATACTTCTGCCATATCATTTTCAATAGCTTTATAATATCCACTATACAGCTGCACAAACATTTATTTAGCCAATATCTTTTGCTTGGCATTAAGACTGTTTATATGATTTTTTAAATAAACCACACTGAAATGTTGTAGATATGTACATTTTCCTTAGGAAAAATTCCTAGGATTGGAATCTATGGGTCAGAAAAAAATTTTGTAGTTTTAGGGATGTTTAACATGTTAAGGCAATGGAAATATATACATGTGCAAAGACTTGAGAGTTGCTTGTAAAGTTAAGGGTCACAGTTCATTGAAAAGCTGCTTAAGTCCATAAGTTTACCTATGGGAAAGCCTTAGAGCCAGGGTGCTAGGGCTTTCATCACCTCACCTGATTGGGATAAGTATGCAGACTAAAGTGGCTGTCTCCATAGGGAGCCTCAGAGATGAGCAAATAATATTGGAACTCTGCAATCTTGGTACAAATCCCATAAAAGACCTTTAGTCTCTTCCTGTTCTCCAAATTTCTTTCTATAAAATCTCCATTGACTCCACTTTGAATACAGAAAAAGAACTCAGACTCCTTAATCACAACTAAAGTCCCCTGAAGAATAAATACAGAAGAGATGATAGAAATAGAAAATCATCCTTTTGTAAGCTCCAAAATAATCATTGATTCAAGCAAGGATCATCAAAAGGAGCTAAAACAAAATTTATAGGGAACAGAGTATTTACCACAGTACCAAAATATCACCACACCAATTACTAATTCAAATTAAAAAAACATATCATTGCAATAAGAAGATCTGATGGTCAGCACATTTCACCAAGTGATCAAACCTAGCATCACTGATAGTGGGATAGCTGAGCATTAGGTGCTTCTCTATGTACTGAGGTGCAAAATTAAAAATCACCTATGATGTATTCTTGACCCAATGGGCTTAATCTGAACTTAGCAAGCCCCTCTAGACCTAAGTTCCAGTTTATAGAAAATATGAGGGACAGAAGAACAAATTAAATGATACCATGAAGAAATAATCAGAAGAATCCTGAATGTAAGATGTTCCATAGGACATCTGAACTCTTCAAATCACATTTAAAAAAGGAAAAAAAGTGAGTGAACTGCTTTAGCGTCTAGACTAAAAGAAACTGAAGAGACACAACGTAACAACTGCAATGGTTAATTTTATGTGTCAACTTGACAGGGCCATGGGGTGTCAAGATATTTGGTCAAACTTGATTCTGGGTGTTTCCAGAAGAGATTCACATTTGAACTAGTAGACTGAGGGAAGCAGATTGCTCTTCCTAATGTAGGTGGGTCTCATCCCATCAGCTGAAGGTCTGATTAGACCTAAAAGGCTAAGTAAGAGGGAACTCCTTCTGCCAAACTGCCTTCAAGTGAAGACATCACATTTTTCTTGCCTTCAGGTTTGAACTAAAACATCAGCTCTTCCTAGGTCTCAAGCCTGCTGGCCATGGACTAAAACTACACTATCAGCTCTCCTAGGTCTCTAGCTTGCCAGCCACAGATCTTGGTAATTTATCAGTCTTCATAATCACATGAGCTAATCCCTTATAATAAAACTATATATGGATATAGATATAGATATATAGTTATAGATATATTTCGATATCTCCTCTGGAGACCCTGATTAACAAAACAACTAAATCCAGTGTAAAAACCTAGCCTCAGATCTGGTTGAGAAAAAAACCAAAAATAGCTAGAATACATTTTTAGGGCAATTAGGAACATCTGAATATGGAGTCTATATTAGATGATATGGAATTACCATTAATTCTCTTAGAATTGATCATTGTATTATGGTTAAGTGGAAGATTGTTTCTATTCTTAGAAGACAAATGCTGAGGTATTTATAAGTAAAGTGGCTTCACTTACTCTGAAATGTTACAGAAGAAGAAATATATATATATATATATATATATATATATATACACACATACAGAGAGAGAAAGAAAGAATATGTTAAAAATGTTAAAAAATTGTTGAATCTCATTGAAGGCTATATGTGACATTATATTATTCTTTTAATCTTTTTCACATGGGAGAAATACCCTAAACTTACCATTTTGCACTCCATCTAATCTCTGCATGCACTGCATGTCTGTGTGCCTACGTTGCAGAGAGCCCCAAGCACCCGTGTCCTTCGTACTTTCTTCCACTTCCCATGCTGGCCAGAATGTCTTCCCCAATTCCTCTGGTTTTATTTTCTTTTCTTTCTAACTTCTTAAGAAATGGACTTAAGTGTTCTGAATTTAAGACTTTCCTCTTTTGTGATAATAAATTTTAAGGCAAAAATTTCCCTTCTAATTTATCTTTTAACAGCATCTTCCAAGTCTTGACATATTTTCACTCAGTTGATTCTAAATATTTTCTAATTTAGTGCTTTTATTGTTTCTAATTTAGTGTTTTATTTGATCCATGATTTATGTGTGCTTTAAAAATTTTTAAATACATGTGGGCTTTTAATTACCTTTGGAAAATAATCAAACATATGCACTTTGATCTGATTTTCATGTTTGTGGAGAAGTATGTGGCTAATCTTTTTAAATATTTGATATGGGCTTGAAAAAGTGGGTTTTCCCTGAGATGCGGGACTTTATGTATCTGTATTAGATCAAGGTTGGTAACTGTGTTATTCAAATGTTTTGTATCCTTACTAAGTTTCTGCCTACTTGGTCTATCAGAGGGAGGAATGTTAAAATCTTCCACCGTAACTGTGGTTTTGCCAGTTTCTTCTTGTAATTTGGACTATTATATATATATTTTTTTTTTTTTTTTTTGAGGACTTATTTTTAGGTGCGTGGGAGGTATAGGGGCAAGGTCATCAAAAATAAGGAAAGTCAGGCTTCCCTGGTGGCGCAGTGGTTGAGAGTCTGCCTGCCAATGCACGGGACACGGGTTCATGCCCCGGTCCGGAAAGATCCCACATGCCGCGGAGCAGCTGGGCCCGTGAGCCATGGCCGCTGAGCCTGTGCGTCCGGAGCCTGTGCTCCGCAATGAGAGAGGCCACAAGTGACAGGCCCGCATACCGCAAAAAATAAATAAATAAATAAGGAAAGTCTGAGCAACTGTCACAGTCTATAGAGGAGACTAAGGAGACATGAAGAGGAAATGTATTCTGGATGGGATCCAGAAACAGAAAGGTGCAGTAGGTAAAAAACTATGGAAACTGAATAAAGTATAGACCTTACCTAATAATAATGTATCAATACTAGTTCGTTATTATAACAAAAACATCATACTAGATGTTAATAATGGGGGAAACTGAGTGAGAAGTATATGGGAACCTCTGTACTATCATAACTACTTTTCTGTAAATCTAAACTATTCTAAAATGTAAAGTTTATTTAAACAAAAGTTGTGCAGGGTTAGTGACACCTCCTAGGGGAAATGTAAACCCTAACCCAAGATTCACAGTATTTCCACAGATAAAGCCCTGCAGATGTTGATCTCAAACTGAAAGTTACAAAAACAAAGGAAATTTAACACTGAGACAGAGGGAGAGACACAGAGAGAGAGAATACCTAAGAAACAGCAGATTAACAGCTCCCAAGAATTTGAGATAATAGAATTATCTGCTATAGAGTATAACAATTATTTTAAATCACTAAATATACGAAAGAAGGAATTTAAAACATGGGGAAATAGAAAGAGTGGTTGCACAATACATTTCTTCTTTTACAGAAAGTTATGAGACCAAAAAGACATAGAAATGATCTTTTAGCAGACAAATAATCAGAAGAATTTTCTCTCAGTAGTATAATCAGCCATGCATCTTGCTCTAATATTGAGTGGTCATTATCAGAGACATAAGGGCTTAAACACCAGTTTTAGAAATATATGTCACAAGACTGACAAAGGTAGCAAAATTCAGAGCAGCCTTAAGGAAATGAATGAGAGCACCACTACTAAATGATCATATGTAAATTTGGGAATAGAGACCATAGAAGATAAAGTTTTCCAATTACATACAGAACTTTTATTTTCTTTAAGTTTTTTCCCCCAAAGGAGAAATTTACTTTCTAAGAATAAAATTGCAACTCTGCGTTATTTAATAGTTTGTACAAAATCACTAAACTCTGTCTACAATCTTGTGTGATCCTGCAGACTCTAAACTCTTACGTATGAAAGGGTGAATTGTAACTCTACTTTGCTTTCCAGTGTACCTGAAGCTTTAATTCCATGATCTCTGGGGCCTAGAAGTGTTTGCTCACTTGTACAGAATAACAGCTGATATCTTCACATGCATTTTTGAGCTTCTGGTTTGCAGCATAAGTCAAATCAGAAGACAATAGAAGACCCTTTCTTAACAAAAGGACAAGAGAGCAAAGGGAGAGAAGCGTCCTTTTTTTTGCTTTAGAAATTTCTTTTACTCAAGTGCACAAAATGGTTTACAGCTCAATGAATTATCACAAAGTGAACACGTCTGTGTAATGACAACTCAGGGCAAGAACTGTACCATTATCCCTTACCCCTTTACACTTTCTACCTCTCCCTCTTACCTAAAGGCATCCACTATCTTGACTTCTAACAGCATAGATTAGTTTTGCCTGCTTTGAACTTGATACAAATGAAATTTTAAAAATATGCATTGCCTGTGCCTGACTTTGTACAAAATCTCATGTTAGATTACCCATTTATTGTGTGTGTAGCTACAGGTTTTTTCCACTTTATTGTTCTATAGAATTCCATTGTATGAATAACAAAAGGACAAGAGAGCAAAGGAAGGCAAGCATCCTTTTGATTTAAAATCTCTCCTTAGAATCCTCGGCACATTCAGTTGTAATCTATGCAGCTATGACTCAATTAAATGATATTACCTGCCCCAAGCCAAGAATTATTTTATTTTTCCTCCTTTGTCTAAAATATAAACTCACTCACATGGGAGCCAGTTAGTCATCACCATTGTAAAAGGGCAAAGAAATATGTTACAGAGTCTGATTAAATTCAGATGCTCAGGACATACTGCTCAACCAGAAGAGCATCTTGTGTTCCTATTAGAATTCTATTACAGGGAATATTTTTCAAATTTATCACCAGTTTTCTTAGGTAAGAGGTAGAAGCTATTTTCATTTTCTTACAAAAATTAAAGAGCAAGAAGGAGTTTGTCCAGGCACATAAAACAACAAATAAGGAACCACGAACCAGTTATCTTGACCCCCTACCTAGATCCTAAGAAGCTTTCTTCTGGGGATATCTAGGATTGAATAAGGGAATTAAAGTATAATAACCGAATGTATCAAATGTAAGAGGCAATTACAATTTCTCACTTTCTCATTCCCTCCAGAACAAATCGTTCAGCAAGCCCACCTCAAAGAACTTTCAAAACACTCACCAGTTCCAGCCTTCGTTCATCTCTGTGACTTCCTCCATATTCCAGACTTGCTATCATCCTATCTTGGACCATGACAAAGACCTCCTAAATGCCACCCTTGTCTCTCCTGCCAGACTTCAATCCATAAGAGTTCATAAGAGTCAGAGTGTGCTTTAAGAAAAAAACAAAAATGAAAGCAAGATTCACTCTTCTGCTTCAAACCCTCCAGCTGCTTCCTGTTGCACTTGGGAGTAAAAGTGCACCTCCTTAGCACAGTCTCCAAGATGCTGTATTAACCAGGTTGTGTGCTAACAGTTCTTGCCTCACCTCCTGTCAAAGCAGCCACTCATTCACAGCTTGCCATCCATACTTGTCTTGTCTCTGTCTCACTGTCAAGCCCATTGCCACCTCAGGGCCTTTGCACTGGCCATTTTCTAATAAGCCCGAAAAGTTCATACCTAAGATCCCCAAATGGCTGGCTCCTTCTTGTCATTTTGGTTTCAGTTTAAATGTCACCTTCTCAAAGAAGACCTGCCTAACCTCCCTATCTAAATGGTGCCAGCCATTCTTTCTCTCTCCACTTTGTTTTACTTTACTTTTAGTACTTGTCATTATTTAATACATTTTTAATCTATTTCTTTTCTATTCCCCACCTCTCTCCCATTAGAATCTTAGTTTCAAGCAAGCAGGAAATTTGTCCACCTTGCTTATTAATATATTCCCAATATCTGGTATGATGCTTAACACATAAAGTGGGTAGTAAATAAAATTGATACAACTTTTTTAGAGAAAAAGGATAAATAAAAGTTGGCTGGAGTGCAGAATGGTAATTTTTTGCTTATAAGAATAGAATGAATTAGAATTATTTAAGGAAATCCTGTTTAAGTGAAGTCACCCATCACTTGAGAGCATCCTATTTTACTCTGTCTCATGTCCAAAGGTATTGACAAAACACCCATTTGCCAAAGATGGCTGGCTGTCCATCCAAATTTATGACTCCCCTTCCTTACTGTAGCATTAACACTGGAACTTGACTGCCCATCCTAGAACAGTGTTCCCTAATCCCCTCCCACAAACCCCTACTCAAGCTTGCAGTTTAGTGTGCCATTTTGATGAGTTCTAGCCAGTGAGACGTTAAGGGAGATGATGTGTGCCTGTTCCAGGCCTGGCCCATAGAACCCCTCCATGCAGTACTCCTCCCTGCTCTTTGCCACATCTAACAGGAATGGAGTTGATGCTCAGGACAGCCGTGGGAGCCCTGTGTTAAAGATGGCGGATCTTCCACCAGCTTGAATCTAAGAATGAGAGCAAAGAAGAAGCCACCCACTGAAGTTTTTACTCACTGGTACTATTTCCTGAGTCAAAAATAATTTTCTATTGCATTTGAGCCATTATGCATATTAGGGTCTACCTGTTACTGCCGTTAGCCTACTAAGTAATAGCAGGTTTTTCCTATTAATATTCTTCTTTATGGCTCTTGGGAGACTTTAAAGCAAATACTTTTACACTAAATTTAGGAGGTTAGAAAAGAAGGAAGGATTGCAAAGCATGAGGATACATGTTAAGGACAAGAAGGTGAAAGATTTAAGCACAAAATGACAATTTCCAACTGGCCATATTCCTGCACAAAGACAATAAAGGGGCTTCCATTCCCCCCAAAATAAAGTGTATATAAAGTTATTCCATGGAGATGACAATATTTCCGTGATCAAGGTGAGCTCACAGTTAAGTTATAAAGGAGGAAAATTTTATCTGTGGTTTCCTTCTTGGGTTCCTCTCTTACCCTTCAGCCAATGCACAAGCCTCCTTCACTTAGCTGTTCTCTCAAAAGGGTGCTGTCCTGGCAATCAGGAAGTCTAGCTTCTAGCTTGGTCTCTCCGCCACTTCTCTTGAGCTAGTTACTTCACCTTGCTGGATCTAAACACCTTTTTTTTCTAGAAGGAGTCGGGTAATGATGGCTGGCTCTTAGGTTGAGCATTGTTTCCTATTCTGACACAACACTGAGGAGAACGGATTAATCAATGTTTCAATGCCTTGGGCCTTGGTATCCTGGAGAAACAAATTTTCAAGAGCATCCTGAGAGGTCTTTAGGGTGGTGTTTTGGGCTAGAATTGAGGGTGAGAAAAGCTTACCCCTTGATAGTCTCTGAAAAAAGAAAAAGAAATCCTTGGCCATATAAATGATATTAATTCTGGCTGAAGGAGAGTCACAGCCAGGCTCACTGAGGTCCCCCCTGCCAGTCTGTGAGAATTGTTTTTCTGCTAAACCCTGCTGGCAAAGCTCATCCTCAATTTCCATCTGAATGACCTCTCTTGGGAGGTAACAGAGCAGGCTTCGTTCTTCTTTAATACAAGACTTTCATAATGTGCAACTTCTGTGCAGTGGCAGGCACCCTGACCATGTTAATTCTCACGAACTAATCTATCTCCCACCACAGCATGAGCCGGCCCTCACTAAGGTTAATGTGGTCCCAGGGACTGCACGACCTTCAAGAACACCTTGGGTACAGCCCCATACCTTCCTCCGGTGAAGTTCAGAGAGACTATTAAGGTGGACGCCACACTTTAAGAGACACCGTGACCAGACACACAGAATGGTGAGGAGATGCAACCAGCATGACTCATGGTTAATCCCAAGTAAACTTTTGGGATGTGCTGGGGAAGACACACTGAACTTGAAAGATCCCTGACATCAATATCCATATAGGTCTTTTCTCTGAATTCCTTCCATTTCCTCACAGAAAAAAACATTCTCCCTTGAGGTTAAGACCTCAGCCTGAGGCTCTGGGAGTGGGTCTTGGAAAGGTAGGTGGGAATCCCTGGGCTCAGTTTTCAGAGTTTCGTCTTATCCATTTTTTGGGCCACACCTGTCACACCAGCCCTGCGCTGTCCCCAGTTGAGGATTAACTGATTCTGTTTTCTGAAGGGACAAATCTCAGAGCTCCAGTGTTGAGGGGCACGAGGATTTCCTAGTGGTCTGGAGTAAGGAAGGAACTGGAGCTGCAATTATTCTCTTTTTAAATTCCAACTAATCTTGCTTTCACCCTCAGCAAACCTGCCCCCCAATTTCTCACCCAGGGCTGAACCTCTTAGAGGTCATGTTGGCTCACTCCTTACCGTATCCCATTCCAAGGCCCTTAATTTGTAACTGTCTTTAACCTGCTTTCAGACCTCCCAACACATGTCGACATCTCATTGTCTGTGGGCTCTTCTTCCATGCTCGGGGTCCTCAGGACAAGGCACGTCTGTGCACAATTCATTATTTTGAAGAGAAGTCCAGATTATTTTTTAAGGCAACATTTGAAACTATGAATGTCCTCTAGGACTCTGTTTTGGAAATTGTTGGAAATGTCTGCATTTCTTTTTTTTTTTGCGGTATGCGGGCCTCTCACTGCTGTGGGCTCTCCCGTTGTGGAGCATAGGCTCCGGACGCGCAGGCTCAGCGGCCATGGCTCACGGGCCCAGCCGCTCCGCGGCATGTGGGATCTTCCCGGACCGGGGCATGAACCCGTGTCCCCTGCATCGGCAGGCGGACTCTCAACCACTGCGCCCCTAGGGAAGCCCCTGCATTTCCTAGTACAGGCTACTTCCACAGAGCTCCTGAGTCTCGGTGGAAACAAAAATCACTACAAGCCTCAAGAATCCTTTACAGGAAAGTGGTCTCAGTAGAGAAGTAGAGAAAATGAGAAGCTTCTCTTGGAATGCAGACTGACAATTGTTTGAGAAATCCAAAGTTTGAAAACTCATCTTCAGGCAGCTGTAAACTTCAAACTGATAGAAAGGCCTCTCGAACTTCCCTCATCCAGGGAATTCTATGTGTTGGTTTTCTTACTGTGTGAAGGAACTGCAGGAGAGTTTCTCTGTTTTCTGGTTCTATCTTTAAAAGTGTAATTAGATTTGAAGTGCAGTCATCTGGCTCCTCCTCCAGGAGGTGCTGAAGCAGCTCTGATGCTCAGAAGTCATGGTCAGAAAATCTTCCGCGTGAACAAACACTCCCATGCACTCATACGCACACATTTAATTATTTAAACTTCCAAAGGCTCAAGTCAAGCAAGTTCTTCCTGGCGGAAAGCCGACTTTGCCCTCTTTTCCCCACTCCCTCCCCCAACCTTCACTCCTGTGCAGCAATGTCAAGGACATTCTTGGGTTGACATCAAGAAGCTTCTCCAGCTAACAGTGACAGAGAACCAGTGACGCTGGGAAGCTTTTCTCCTGTGGGGCTGTGAATCACTGCTTCTCTCTCATTAATCAGAGAATTTTACTTCCTTGGGCAAAATGGAGCACAGCTGTCAGTTATCCATGACAGACAAATCATAATATTATTTTAGTTTATCTTCAGCACCCCTCCAACTGTTACTGAGCTATTTTGGGTGCAAACCCAGTTATTTTTGGCTCTTCGAATGTATTCATCTTCATGAAAAAGAGGCTGAAGAGCAGAGTATTTAAGATCTCAGTGTCAGGCACACCTGGATTGAAATTCGGGCTCCCTCATTAACTGGCTATGGCATACTGAGCATGTTACTTAGCCTATAATTATTATATATTACCTATGAAATGCTTAATTATAGTACCTTTTCAACAGGACCCTGCGGAAGATAAAATGAAAATGTACAGAAAGATATGTACATATTAGCATATAGTAAGTGCTCAATAAGTTTAAATTATTATTGGTATTGGGAAGACGAAAAAAGCACGTGTGTGTGCGTATATGTGTGCACGCGCGCGTGCGTGTAGCTAGGATAGGCTGTGAGGGAGCAGCCAAGATGGCGGAGCAGGGAGACCCGGAGCTCGCCTCGACTCAGGAGCACACCAAAACCATAACTATCTGTGGAACAAGCCTCGGTGATAAAGACCGGAACCTACCAGAAAAGATCTTCTAAAGACATAAAGAACCCCAGAGCATTTGGGTTTGAAGGCCAGCGGGGCTTCGGGAGGCTCATAGGACTGGGGGAAGTAAGACCTCACGCTTAAAAGGAGCACGTAAAACCTCACACACACCGGGACCAACGGAAAATGCAGTACTTTGATAGGAGCCTGGGCCAGACTTACTTGCTCGTCTTGGAGAGTCTCCCGGAGGTCGGGGGAGTCCTCACCGTGGAGGCGTAGACGCTGGCGGCAGCCAGATTTGGGAACTCCTTTCACTTTGTGGTGAAAGCCGGGCGTGGGACCCTGCCTCTAGCACTTTACGGCAAAGATCTGGCCCCGCCCAACAGCCTGTGTGCTTGTGCGCCTGCGCGCCCAACCCAAACTACTAACTGGGTTGGGACACGACCCCACCCCTTGGCAGACAGGTTGCTTGAAGACTAAAGAGCCCACAGCTGCCTCTAGGCCTCTAGACACACCTCTTATACATGGCCCTGCACCCCAGAGGACCAGGACCCAGTTCCGTCCGCCAGGGGGCAGGCACTGACACTGCCCTCCAGGAAGCCTTCACTAACCTCTAGACCAGCCTCACCCACCAGGGGGTGGACACCAGACCCAAGAAAACCACAATCCCATAGCAGTCCTGGGACCAGCTGGGCTCCGGCCCTGCCCACTAGCAAGCCAACACAAGCTTTAGGACACCCTGGACCCCACACCCAACTGGGTCAGGAACCGTTCCCCAACCCCATCCCCCCAGCAATCTGACATCAGCTCTGGGACCCCTGGACCCTGCAGCCAGACTCCAGGACCTGGTTCGGCCTGCCAGTAGTTTGGCACTAACCCCAGGACCTGGTTTCACCCACCAGTGCAGGGGGCAACAGCCCCAGAGTCTTCCGGACCCTGACTCCACCCATCAGAGAGCCTGCACTAAACCCAGGCACCCTGGGGTTCTGCAGTCAGCCATTTTACGACCGTGAAACCGGACAACTTGTCTAAGGATTTAATGAAGTTCAGGTTCTTTATGTCTCGGCACTGAAGGAATTCAGCAAGAGGCAAGTAATAGATAAGAAGTAGATTTATTAATATAGGACGCTTCTGGGCAGGCAAGAGGGCTCTGCCCCAAGAACCAAAAGGGCTACATTTTTTTTTTTTTAAGAAGATGTTGGGGGTAGGAGTTTATTAATTTATTTATTTATTTTTGCTGTGTTGGGTCTTTGTTTCTGTGCAAGGGCTTTCTCCAGTTGTGGCAAGCGGGGGCCACGCTTCATTGCGGTGCCCGGGCCTCTCACTATTGTGGCCTCTCTTGTTGCGGAGTACAGGCTCCAGACGCGCAGGCTCAGTAGTTGTGGCACACGGGCCTAGTTGCTCCGTGGCATGTGGGATCCTCCCAGACCAGGGCTCGAAGCTGTGTCCCCTACATTGGCAGGCAGATTCTCAACCACTGCACCACCAGGGAAGCCCTAAAAGGGCTACATTTTTATAATCAAAGGAAAATTGGGGAAGGGGAGAAGACCACCTTCTTTCTTTTCCTTTGTAAAGATATTGCAGGAAGATGGGGTGCAAGAGGATAGTCATGTCCCAGGTTTTGGGCAAGTTCCTGGGATGAGCTGTCAAGTGAGGGTCCTTGGCTTTGCACAGGAAAGAATTCAAGAGTGAGCCAAAGTACAATGAAAGCAGGTTTATTGAGAGAGACTCCATAGGCAGAATGTGGTCTGTCTCAAAAGGCGAGAGCAGCCCTGGGACATACACACCCCATAGACAGAGTATGGGCCATCTCAGAAGGTGAAAGCAGACCCGAGGCGTGGGGGTGGTTTGTTTTTATGGGCTGGGTAATTTCATAGGCTAACAAGGGGGGGGATTATTCCAACTATCTTGGAGAATGGGAGGGGATTTCCAAGAATTGGACCACTGCCACGTTTTGCCCTTTTATGGTCAGCCTCAGAACTGTCATGGCGCCTGCGGCTGTGTATTTAGCATGCTAATTATTACAATGAGCGTAGAATGAGGCTCAAGGTCTACTGGAAGTTGAACGTTCTGCCATATTGGACCTAGTAGGTTCTAACCAGTTTTTGTCATATCCTCAATGGCTATGTCATTTTTTTAAAAGTTGTGCCCTGCCTCCTTCCTCCTGTCTCAAGCAGGCCCTGCTAACCAGCAGCCAAGAGCATCTGCATAAGGCAGGGCCTGGCAACAAACCGAGCTAGGGGCCAACCAAGCCTACCAGACTGCCCACATAGTTAGCCCACCACAACAGAAGGAGCCACGCAGCTCTCTTAGGGGGAACCGCTAGAGCATACAGCTTGGGTGACGAGAGGGGAGTGCACTGCTAGGACACATAGGATATCTCCTACAGAAGGCCACTTCTCCAAGATCGAGAAACGTAACTAACCTACGACATACATAAAAATGCAAACAGCAACTTTGGCAAAATGAAGTGGCAGAGGAACACATCCCAGATGAAGCAACAAGTTAAAACCCCAGAAGACGAACTAAGTGAAATGGAGTTAGACAATCTACCTGAGAAAGAGTTCAGAGTAATTGTCATAAAGATGATGAAAAAACTTGGGAGAAGAATGGATGCACAGAGCAAGAAGTTAGAAGTGTTTAACACACAGTTAGAAAATATAAAGAATAACCAAACACAAGGCTTCCCTGGTGGTGCAGTGGTTAAGAATCTGCCTGCCAATGCAGGGGACACGGATTCGAGCCCCGGGCCGGGAAGATCCCACATGCCACAGAGCAACTGAGCCCGTGCACCACAACTACTGAGCCAGTGCTCTAGAGCCCATGAGCCACAACTACTGAGCCTATGTGCCACAACTACTGAAACCCGCATGCCTAGAGCCCATGTTCCGCATCAAGAGAAGCCGCTGCAATAAGAAGCCTGTGCATCATAATGAAGAATAGCCCCCACTTGCCGCAACTAGAGAAAGCCCGCGTGCAGCAACAAAGACCCAACACAGCCAAAAATTAATTAATTAATTTTAAAAAGAATAAACAAACACAGATGAAGGATAAAATAACTGAAATGAAAAATACACCAGAAGGGATCAACAGTAGACTAAATGATACAGAGGAATGATCAGTGAGCCGGAAGACAGACAGAGTAGTGGCAATCACTGCCCCTGAACAGAAAAAAGAAAAGAAGTGACGACAGTTTAAGAGACCTCTGGGACAACATCAGACACACTAGTGTTCACGTTATAGGGGGTCCCAGAAGGAGAAGAGAAAGAAAGAAAGGGCTGAGAACATTTTTGAAAACGTAAAGCTGAAAACTTCCCTAATCTGGGAAAGGAAACTGTCACCCAAGTCTCTCGTCAAGAGAGAATATTAAAAGCAGCAAGGGAAAAACAACAAATAACCTACAAGGGAACTCCCATAGGGCTATCAGCTGATTTTTCAGCAGAAACTCTGCAGGCCAGAAGGGAGTGGCACAAAGGTGTGTGTTATTGCAGAGGGTTACAAGACTTAAACCCAGGAATATTGCCACTCTGCTGGATTGATGTTTCTGATAGCTCCAGTCCAACACGTGTCAGAACTTCTGCACAATTCCCTGGGAGGAAGGATCACTCTGTTTCAGAACAGAGCCCACTCTATGTCCAAAGGTAGCCTGGTCATCTTCAGAAAGCTCAACTGTTAGTAAAATATTTGGATTGAAAGCTAAAAATATGGCTTCTGATCATTTTCATATGTTGGTGGAGCAGCCCATTGAGGGCACATAATACAAGTCTAGTTTGATCTCCATGTCATGGTCCTTCAGGAACTTGAACACAGCTATCAAGTACCCCATGAGTTTTTTCTTGGCTGAGGCCCTGAGCTGAACATGTGCATTTCCTTCCAGGGTTTGCTGCATACCTTAGACTCAGGCTCCTCTCCATCCTGGGCATTTATCTCCATTACCATGAGTGGTACCTCATCATGAGTGGTACCCAGGGCTGAAGGCACAGGTGCAGGAATGCTCTCGCCAAGGCAATTCATCTTTTTCTCAAATTTTTTTTTTTTTTACATCTTTATTGGAGTATAATTGCTTTACAATGGTGTGTTAGTTTCTGCTTTATAACAAAGTGAATCAGTTATACATATGTTCTCATATCTCTTCCCTCTTGCGTCTCCCTCCCTCCCACCCCTCCAGGCGGTCACAAAGCACGGAGCTGATCTCCCTGTGCTATGCGGCTGCTTCCCACTAGCTATCTACCTTATGTTTGGTAGTGTATATATGTCCATGACTCTCTCTCGCTTTGTCACAGCTTACCCTTCCCCCTCCCCATATCCTTAAGTCCATTCTCTAGTAGGTCTGTGTCTTTATTCCTGTCTTACCCCTAGGTTCTTCATGACATTTTTTTTTCTTAAATTCCATATATATGTGTTAGCATATGGTATTTGTCTTTCTCTTTCTGACTTACTTCACTCTGTATGACAGACTCTAGGCCTATCCACCTCATTACAAATAGCTCAATTTCGTTTCTTTTTATGGCTGAGTAATATTCCATTGTATATATGTGCCACATCTTCTTTACCCATTCATCCGATGATGGACACTTAGGTTGTTTCCGTCTCTGGGCTATTGTAAATAGAGCTGCAATGAACATTGTGGTACATGACTCTTTTTGAATTATGGTTTTCTCAGGGTATATGCCCAGTAGTGAGTGGGATTGCTGGGTCATATGGTAGTTCTATTTGTAGTTTTTTCAGGAACCTCCATACTGTTCTCCATAATGGCTGTACCAATTCACACTCCCACCAGCAGTGCAAGAGTGTTCCCTTTTCTCCACACCCTCTCCAGCATTCATTGTTTGTAGATTTTTTGATGATGGCCATTCTGACAGGGGTGAGATGATATCTCATTGTAGTTTTGATTTGCATTTCTCTAATGATTAATGATGTTGAGCATTCTTTCGTGTGTTTGTTGGCAGTCTGTATATCTTCTTTGGAGAAATATCCATTTAGATCTTCTGCCCATTTTTGGATTGGGTTGTTTGTTTTTTTGTTATTGAGCTGCATGAGCTGCTTGTAAATTTTGGAGATTAATCCTTTGTCAGTTGCTTCATTTGCAAATATTTTCTCCCATTCTGAGGGTTGTCTTTTGGTCTTGTTTATGGTTTCCTTTGCTGTGCAAAAGCTTTTAAGTTTCATTAGGTCCCATTTGTTTATTTTTGTTTTTATTTCCATTTCTCTAGGAGGTGGGTCAAAAAGGATCTTGCTGTGATTTATGTCATAGAGTGTTCTGCCTATGTTTTCCTCTGAGAGTTTAAAAAAATCTCCTGAGCTCCATGAATATTCCAAAAAGGCCATGTGAAAGGGATCCATATGCCAGACAAAAAATCTGAAATCCACCATCCAGTAAATTTGAGCCCATTAAAACTCCTTTGAATTGTGCCAACAACTGACTGTTTTTAAAGTGGTATCTGTGCCTTTGCTTATCACATGTGTTAAGAAACTTGAAACAATCTGGAGTTTTGAGGAAACTGGGGTTCCTAGATTCTCTTTTCAACTCTGCTTAGAGAACCAGTCCTGTGACTAAAATTAGATTCAAGTTCAAATTCGGTCTCTGCCCTTTATCAAAATCACATGTTATAAGTGTGTAAACTTGTTTACCTCTTTGAACTTCAGTTCCTCAAATCTTTGAGGTGAACCCAAAATCCCTACTTCCCGTGACTACAGTGAAAGGTTCCTGGACCAATGCCTGTAAACACGCCCTGCACAGGGTCTGTCACAGGAAATGCTCTGAGGTACTGCCACCTACTGGCTTTCATTAAATACAGACTCAAGAATATATATGTTGCAAGGACTCTTTCTGCTCTCTATTTCAAAGCAATCTATTAGAAAGTTAAAGACTGTTAAGAGACCTCTTTGAGTAAAATAACTGTGGAATGGAGTTAGGAGTCCTGGAGTCTATTTCCACCCAGCTCATGTGACCTTGGGCAAGTCCGTGCCTTGGCGAGGGTCTCAGTTTCCTTATTTGTAAATGGGAATTCTAGTTATGATGGGAAGATTCTTCTGATATTTTTGGACTCTAATTTACTCTCTCCCCTTCCAGCTTACATCATTGCTTGATGCTTCCTGGAAATACCCTTCAGAAAACTAAATTTTGTTTTAATTCTAAAAAATATGTTGAATAAGAAAGAATAGTGTTCCCAGAAGCATTCAAGCTAATGTCCCAAAAAGTAATTTAAATGATTTCCTCTTACTCTATTTATGAGTGGAAGAACTTTGGAGCTACCCAGTATGTCAGTGTGTGTGTGTCATTTCTATTTTCCAGACAGGGAGGAGTTATTCTAAGAAGGATAAATGGACAAGTCAGTTATCACTCAGGCCTCCTGAGCACATCCAATGCCTTCCTTAAGAGTCGATGAGAAAGAGGGATGCCCTATACAACTGCCTGGTAGGTATCAGAGGGCCAAGTCTTCTAACTAGCAAGATTGCCTTTCAAGGTTGCCTGAGTAATGACCCCGTGGTAATATCCACACCTCCAGGCAAAGTGACATGTGATAAAGGAAAAAAAATAAGAGCCCAGCATTTCTATAACACCATACTCTTCATCATGTTCATACCTATTGCAAAAATATTCACCCTAATATACAGCTCTACAATTTGCAAAACAGTTTTATCCCCAGTAGTTCACAATGACAATAATCCTGCAAAATAATGGGGCATGACAGGAAAGAGCAGGACTGAGACTATTATCATTTCGTCTTGGTAGAAAAGAAAAAAAAGAGCCTAAGTGAAGATATAGTATCTTGCAAGGTTTCACACACTTAAAGATGGAAAGAGTAGCAAAATTTAGAACTTGAATTCAGGTCTTCTGACTCCAGATCGTTTGTTCAGTCCAGGACACCATATTGCTTCTCACTATCATCAACTTGACTCCCACAGAGGTGCTGAATGCCAAGAGGACTAGTGGAAAGGGATGTCACCATGATAAGGACATCATGGTAAAAGTTGGTAATTCCAGTAGCAAAGGGAAAATCTGGATGTCAACAATGGGGCAGTCACTTACAAAGGAATAAAACTCTCAGACTTCCTATGAACACTTCTCCGTTGTTAGGAGACAATGAAAACTCTTCAAATTTCAGAGGGAAAAGGATTTCAACATAGAACTCCATACCCAGTCAAACCATCAATCAAATCTAAAAGTAAAGACATGTAAGACACTTTTGGATGCGCAAAAACTCAAGAAGTTCACTGCCCTTATAATCTGATTTAAAAATACTACTTGAGATGTAGTTCTCCATCAAAATAGAACAGAAATTTGAAAAAGAGGATGAAATGGGATCCAAGAATCAATGACAGCAGAGAATGACAGAGGATTAAGGGAGACTAGAAATCAAGTAAGATAGAAACCATTAGATGGGACATTTGGAAGATTCTCCTTTAACCTGAAATATATTAATGGCATAAAATATTTCCTTCTATATGGCTTAATGCATACTTCCTGGTTCTATATTGAATAATACTTATGTAACCATAATATTGTAAATTCTGGTCATTCATTTTCTTTCTTTTTTTTTTTTTTTTTTTTGCGGTACGCGGGCCTCTCACTGTTGTGGCCTCTCCCGCTGCGGAGCACAGGCTCCGGATGCGCAGGCTCAGCGGCCACAGCTCACGGGCCCAACTGCTCCACGGCATGTGGGATCTTCCCAGACCGGGGCACGAACTCGTGTCCCCTGCATCGGCAGGCGGACTCTCAACCACTGCGCCACCAGGGAAACCCCATTTTCTTTTTTATAATTCATCTATTATATAATCACATAAGATGTATTTACAAAAACAGAAGAGAATGTAGATGTAATAAATTTTATCAAATAAAAATAATTATAGAGGAAAGAAAAATTTGGAGTTGGATGGGTATACCATTGTCATTTTCTTTATAGTGAAGATTTTAGCTGTCTAAAGTTTGATAAATCATGAAATAGAGTTTAGTGGTATTACTTAAATTTATTAAGAGAATCTCCAAAAATAATAATAAGCTAACAAATATTAGGAAGTGGAAGAGGAAGAAAAAATGGGTAGTAATGTCAGTGAGTAAACTCCTTAGACCTCGTATCTAGGAACTAATAGCTCTGTCTAGAGTTAACACATCAAAAAATAGGGATCTAAGTGTGTTATGTAAGGTTATAACAATAATTACCAGTAAAACTAAAGAGAGTACTGACAGTGGCTGTCTCTGGGGAGAGGGACTGGTAATAAAATAGAGGATAATTTTATGTTTTATTTTTGTTCTTCTGCACTGCTGGAATACTTTAAAATTCTGTGTGTGCATTAATTCTATATTTAAACAAAGGAAAATTCAGTCTATTTGAATATCTTATAACATGTGGATGAAAATCTAGATGATGGTTTGACTTGGTGCTGGCATATACTTGAATCAATACAAAGAAAAGAAAGAGAAGTCTGAAAAACCAGGTTCATATCCTTTATTTTAAAACTGAAGTATCATGACCCAAGAGAAAGTGACTCCCCAAGGAGACTTTACAGTGCTAACTATAAAACTCAGATTCATACTCTGATCAAGAACTGAGGTGAAGAATTTCTTTTAAGTAACCAACATTGTCCCAAAGTTGAAGCCCTGTCACGGTCAGAATCTGGTAACTCTGGGCGCAGTTAACCACCCTCTCACCACCTTTCTCAAAAGGAGACGCTTTTATCTGTTTGGTTACTTAGTTATAAAATCGGATCATCTCAATGCCTACTTTACTAAACAATGGATTTCCAAGAGTTGTAAACCACCAAATCTCAGATCAATGTTATTAACACAATTTTTGTGCTTTTTCATTTGCCATAGTGTAGGGACAAGCCTACACAGACTTAGGCTGTATCTACACATAAGCAAATATATTCTGTTTTCTCTCATGAAGCCTGTCAAACTGACTTGGGCAGAAATGCCAGGCCTCTATGACCCACCAGGTCTTTAATTCAGATTGATTCTGTGACAGGTCATGGTCCCCTCAAAGGGCATTTTCCTCTATTTTTCACTGACCATGCAGAGGTGCTGAATGGGGATATATGCTTGCCCTACACTAGCTTTTCTTCCTTCTTTTCTTCCCTCTTCCTTCCTCCTCCTCCTTCGTCTTTCTAAAACTAGACCAACCTCAACAGAGACCTTAGCTTTTCAAACCCTTCTTTGTACTGAGCTCAATACCTTCCGAGCTTCAGTTTTCCCTACTCACTGCACTACCACTTACACCCCTGCAGGTGCCAGGTTAATAGACCCTTCATCAGGCTTCACAGAGCCATGTGCCTTACCACCTATACCTCCTTCCCCATCCATCATGCCCAAATCCTATCCTACATTTAAGTCTTAGCTCATGGATCAACCTCCTCCATTAAACCTTCCTTTATTGCTCCCCCCACAACCCAGACTTAAGCAATTGCTCCCTCCTTTGCTTGTTATGGCTTTTTATCTACTCCTGTCTTTCAGCTCAAGTCTCTATGTACCTCACACTGGAGTTATTTATGCATGTGCCTCAACATCTGGCCATTCTGTGGGATCCATGTCTATTTTTGCTCTCTGTCCTCTTGTTCCATAAGGCCTGGCACATAGTAGGTGTTCAGTAAATATCTATTGAGTTTTACTGTTTGCTAAGGCTCTCATAGCTGATAAATGGTAAAGTTGGGACTAAAACCCAGGTTTTTGACTGTAACTCAGTGTATCCTCCATCACACCCATGGTCTCACACATTGCACCACACATTTAAAGAGCTGATATGAGCGTTTTGAACTATGATAGGGAGTCAGGGGGAACATTCATGACCTGTCCCAGCTTGATATCAATTCAAGCGGACAGTGTAAAGCATAAGGTATGAAAGTGCCCTTAGATACAGCAAATGTTAGGATTTGCCATTTTGATATGTCATAGGTAGTGAAAACACGCCAGACTCCACTAGGCACATTCAACATCCCTTAAAGAAAGGACAGAAGATGTTTGGTGGACTGGCACGGCTGCTACCTACTCTTTAACCTATTGTCCTCAGGTGAAGGAAATAAACTGTTTTCTAAAAGTGGTTTGCACTTAAAAAGCACACTTCAGGAACCATTAGACTTACCACGTGTACTTTCTGACTTAGGTGACTTAAGAAGTTAAAAACTGAGAGGCTAGGGCTTCCCTGGTGGCGCAGTGGTTGAGAGTCCGCCTGCCGATGCAGGGGACACGGGTTCGTGTCCCAGTCCGGGAAGATTCCACATGCCGTGGAGTGGCTGGGCCCGTGAGCCATGGCCGCTGAGCCTGCGCGTCCGGAGCCTGTGCTCCGCAGCGGGAGAGGCCACAACGGTGAGAGGCCCGCGTACCGCAAACAAACAAACAAAAAACTGAGAGGCTAACTTATTTACTAAACCTGTCTTCCTGGACAGATTTAAAAAGAAGAGCACAGTTTTGATTTATTATAAGTAATCAGTTTTTAACCAAGAAATGTCTATATTATTTAAAACATTGAAACCATAATCCCAGTCTAAATTGTTGTTGGGTTTCAGTTCCTATTTCATCCTGAGCAAGTAATAAATAATGATCCATAAACCTAAATGTAGTGGGAACCACTGAAGATGGTTTAGCTGAACTTAACTTTTCCTTTTATATTCTGAGTCAAGGAAAACAGCTATAGCAATCGCACATTAACGTGCTACCCATCGAAACTGGATCGTCTGAATCTCTCCTCTTTCACAATGCCCAAACAAGTTCATATTCTAGTCACCTGTCTTCCTTATTATATACAACCCACTTGCATGAGATCTCTATTACCCAATAATATTCAAGTGCCCCTGTTCTATTCAGAAAATTGAGGCTTGAAGGAATGCACTGTCTGAAATACCCATTGATTTGTACAGTGTAACAAAAAAATATTTTATCTAAGACTTCTTAAGTAAAATAAGTCCAGGTTCTTGATATGAGAGTAACCCCGAGTCTTTGCATAATAGGTAATACCTAGACGCTTGTCATCACACTACTCTTCTAGGGATCCAGAGTGTTTTATAGCCAAGGAATGAATCCATCCTTTCAGTTGCTGCTGCACGTACGGCACTTGTGGTGTATTTGTCATCTACCCCCCTTGTTCATTCAATTAACACATTTTCCCTTCATTTATATGGAAGGTCACATTCTTTAAAATGTGTCACTGCTACAAGCAATATAGACGTTCATGGGAAAGCATAAATCTCCTCAAAACAAGGCTGAGAAGCAAAGTCCCATTTGGATACTATAATGGGTCGAATAATGTCACCCAAAAAGGTACATGTGAGTCCTTACCACTATACCTGTGAATGGGACCTCATTTGGAAATAGGGTCTTTGTAGATACAACTGAGTTGAGGATCTCAGGATGAGATCATCCTGGATTTAGAGTGAAGCGTAAATCAAATTGGTGGTTGGTATCCTTATTAGAGAAACGAGAAGAAGATTTGAGATACACAGACACAGAGGAAAAGGCAATGTGAAGACGGATACAGAAACTGGAGTGATGTAACTCCAAACCAAGAAATATCAAGGATTGCCAGCAACCACCAGAAGCTAGAAGAGATTTAAGAAACTGACTCTTCCTCTGGGACTTGAGTCTGTACTAGTTTCCTCAAGTCTCTATGTACCTCACACTGGAGTTATTTATGCATGTGCCTCAACATCTGGCCATTCTGTGGGATCCATGTCTATTTTTGCTCTCTGTCCTCTTGTTCCATAAGGCCTGGCACATAGTAGGTGTTCAGTAAATATCTATTGAGTTTTACTGTTTGCTAAGGCTCTCATAGCTGATAAATGGTAAAGTTGGGACTAAAACCCAGGTTTTTGACTGTAACTCAGTGTATCCTCCATCACACCCATGGTCTCACACATTGCACCACACATTTAAAGAGCTGATATGAGCGTTTTGAACTATGATAGGGAGTCAGGGGGAACATTCATGTCCTAGTGGAGTCTGGCGTGTTTTCACTACCTATGACATATCAAAATGGCAAATCCTAATACAGACTCAGTAGTGGGTACCTAAACAGGAATTTTTGGCTCAGCAAGAAAAGGAAAGTATTTGTACATGTGTTGCACATATATGTGTATATATGTTGGAATCAATACTGTCAACATAAAACCTCCTACTCCATCATGAGACTGGCAGCTGAGAGGAGTGCTAGTAAATATTTGTTCCAGGAATGAATAAAGTAGTTTATCAGAAAAATAGCAGTGTACATGCTGTGTGGATATGGATCGGCTACAAATCTTCCCAAGGTTGGAAGAACTAAGGAGATTGCTGAGTCCCTTTTTTTCCCCATCTATCTGGGGGACATCAAGAAGAAAAAAGCCAACAAGCTCTACTCCACAAAGACTCTCTTGCTCCCATTGGCCAGCTGAAAGGGATCCCCTTTATCTCTGACCCCACAGTTTCCTTTTATTGCCTTGCATCACATTCAGTGTATATACAAGGTATCTGTCATATTAAAGCAAGCAACTCATGGGCAATCCTATACAGTGGAAAGTGACTGAATTCAAAATCAGGTGACATAAACTTTCTTTCCACTGTGACCCGGAGCAAGCTGCATCCTCTCTGTGCTTAGGCTCTTCTATAAAATAGGAACAAAAATCCCTGTCAGACAGCCCTTGCAATTTTCTGGAAGTTGCAAATAAAATAATTGGAGTGAAAGTATAACCAGAGAGAGCATGCCAGAAGTATAGCCAGAAAGAGTATAAGCTAGGAAAATCAGTCCACATCAAAACAAGCAAAGAATCATTTGCCTTTTCATCCCTCATAGCGCAGTTTACCACAGAGCACTGCACGTAGAGGGTCTCAGTAAATGTCTGGAGAATGAATGAGGGTTGTCCAAGAGCATTGTCCTCACTCAGACTAGAGCCTTGAAGCTTCGGAGCAGAGTTTGCTAAAGGCCCTTGAAAACAAACAAATGAACCAACTAGATAACCGTACTCTCCCTAACTCCACAAAGGCTGCCTTGGGGAATAACAGAACCCAACGCTTTATTTGCAAAGGGGCTCCTGTCAGCCCTATCCCTGTGCAAATGGAGTCCCCCCTGGTCTTGGTCAGCCTGGCCAGAAAGCCAAGAGACCCTCCTTCTTCTCGGTTTCAGACTCTAAAAACTGTGAGCATCTCACATTTGGCATTTTCTCATTTTGTAGAATCATAATGAGCGCTTAATTCCTTAATTTTAGATAACTGCTAACTGGATTCTTAGTTAATGTAGAATTTGAGACTTTTAATTTCTCCCATCAAAGTTCCTAGTCTTACTCTATTTCAGGACCCTGCCAAAGAGTCTTTTTGTAGTCTTTGTGCGCAGGCTTCTCATTGCAGTGGCTTCTTTTGTTGCAGAGCACAGGCTCTAGGTGCGCGAGCTTCAGTAATAAAAGTCTTGTTGTAATGCGGTTGGTTTGTGGAACGTCTAGATGTGCTTCTTCAATTGTCAGAGAAGCTTAGGAAATTTAACTGAGTCAATGATAAAGCCGGAAGGAACCTGATAGAGATATTCTCCATAGGTTCTTAATTAGGAATCCATGGACCACCATAAGGTCCATGTATGGGTTTCAGGAATATTATAAACTCCCCAAATTGTTTGCATATTTGTATGTGTATGTGTATTTGGGAAGGGCAGTCACTTCCAGATCTAGAACAGGTTAAGAATCACCAATCCACTGACATTTTCATTTAAAATACTTTTACTAATATGCTAATGTGCTACTACTACTGCTTCTGTATTGAATACTTACCAAGTATTCATGGAACAACCTTCCAAACTAGGTATTTTTATTATTATTATCAATGAAGCAATTGAGACTGAGTAGCTTGCCTTAACTTGGCTGGAGTGCTCAGCTAGTAAGATAGAGCAGGATTCCAATTTGCCACAGTCTAAAGAGCACTCTTTCCACTACACAATAGCAAGCCTCAACATGTTTTTCCTCTAAACTTTGTGTGATGCTGCCCATCACTGTGACCCCTTCCTAGGGTCACTGTAGCTGCATGAAATTGTAGGTTACCACTCAGTCTCAGTTTGCTCACCATAAACTGGGTCAGTGATTTGCCTCCTTGTGCTACCCATGGCCATAGGTCTCGGACACTAGAATAACGGTCTGAAAGGGAGAGGAGGGAGGAGCAACGTGGACCCATGGAAGTGGTCTGACTGTGGCTCTGTGAAGAAATGCCCGAGCAGACTGCTGGTCCAGTCCCTCTTCCATACGAGGACGAAACCCCAGGAAGCGAAAGTGACATGCTTAAAACACTGATTAGACTGGAGCGTAAAGTAACAGAAGTTATGAAGACTAGAAGGTGGAACGCCCAGGTTCTAGTCCAAGTTCTGCCTTGTCGGGTAACTTCAGGAAAGTCTCCCTGATTCTCTGTTCCTTAGTTCCCTCATCTGAAAAATAAGGAGATTGAATCATACAGTTTAAAATTCCCATTCCACCTCACTGCACCTGGAGTAACTAACTTGAGCTTCACTTTTTAATATGTTTTGAACATGCATTGAAGAAGTGCAAAGCATTAGAACTGTAAATCAGATCTCACGTAATTTTCAAGGTCACAGAGTATGAGAGGATATTTTTATTTATAAATCATCTCTTATTTTAAAAGACACATAGAAAGTTAATAGAAGTCATTACTGGTGAAATCATCAGAAAAAAATAGCACAGTGTGATCAAGGGGAAGCAATTTAAGATGATGGATTATGAACTCGCTTGTCTCCTGTCAATTCAAAAAGCTCTCTGACTACTCGCTTTCCATTTTCAAACTCAAACAGCTCATCACGAAAATGATTGAGCCACACAAATTGATATAACTGCTTTAGGAATCCTGTACCCACCACCACCCCCTTCCTGGTCTCCCAGCTTTATCTAACATTTCTATGAAGAAAAGGAATGACCATTCATTGAGGCACTCACAATGTACCAAGATTTATTTAAGGGATTTAACATACACCGTCTCATTTAATACTCTCAACAACTAGGGTGGTTATGTGACGTAGTCACTTGGAGGGGGTTGGTCCTTAATCCCTGTGTTCATGGCACAAGTTGTGCTCCTTGCCCTTCTCCATGCTTCCTAATTAGAACAAGATTATGATGGCTGGTACTCCTGCAGCCATCCCGAGTACAAGAAGAGTCACACACACACACACACACACACACACACACACACACACACACACACACACAAGCAGGATTTCTGAGCAGCATAAGAGGACCTAGAGTCACCATTGACATTTATGGGTGATGTGCCAGTGATGTGTTGGGAGATCAGCCATCAGGACTCTACCTTGGCTGGGCCACTAAATGATGGTGATCTTTTTTTAAATTTTATTTTATTGAAGTATAGTTGATTTACAATGTTGTGTTAATTTCTGTTGTACAGCAAAGTGATTCAGTTACACACACACACACACATATGTATACATTCTTTATGTATATATATATATATATATATATATATATATATATATACATTCTTTTTCATATTCTTTTCTGTTATGGTTTATCACAGGATATTGAATATAGTTCCCTGTGCTATGCAGTAGGACCTTGTTGTTTATCCATTCTGTATATATATACCAGGTTGCATCTGCTAATCCCAAACTCCCAGTCCATCCCTACCCCAGCCCCTCTCCCTCTTGGCAACCACAAGTCTGTTCTCTATGTCTGTGTGTCTGTTTCTGTTTCATAGGTAAGTTCATCTGTGTCATATTTTAGATTCCACATATAAGTGATAGCATATGGTATTTGTCTTTTGCTTTCTGACTTACTTCACTTAGTATGGTAATCTCTAGATTCTAAAAGATGGTGATCTTGAACAAGTCACATCCTGGGCCTCAGTTTCTTCATCTGTACGATGGAAGGTTAGGTTAGAGATCCCCATGGTCCTAATGCAGAAGGTCAACTAGGCTATAAATCTCACAAAGCAAGAACCTCCCACATTCCCAGTGATTAGAAATGAGGTTTCTGTGAAGCCCCTCCCTGGGGTATTTCACATTCAAGTAGAGACTCTCTGAGACTCTTGTAACTCCCTCGTCCCTCCCCATACTCCCACCTGTTGCCGGGAGACATGTGCATGAAGAATGTGCACTATACCCAGGAGACACCTCCCCACATGCACAGAGTCCTCTATGTGCTCATGAGGTCCTCCCCACTCCCACTCCGTCTCCCACACGCTTATACAGGAGTCCAGCCAAATCTAGCAGATGAGGCCATTCCATTCACACAGGACTATAAAAACCTCATTTTCTATATGATGAGTTCAAAGAACTGCACAAAACTGTACTTTCTTTCTCAAGTGTTCCAAGAAATTTACAGCTTTTTCGCTTTCATATATAGAAATTTATTATCAGCAGGCACACTGAGATTTCTGAGCTCTGGAGTCTCTTTATAGAATGAGACAACTTACAAAAATACAAAGGTATAAAACGATTGTGGAACAGACTCTAGGAAAAGAACGAAAAAGCAAAACAAAAAGCCAGAGAAGCTCAGATCAGCACAGTTAATGGATACTACATGACCTCACAGTATTGGCAGAAGAAACCACAAATTTGGCTCTAAACTTCCTAGTTGCTAAGGCAAAAATTCAGTCAGTTTCAGAGCCACTAACTTCCTAAAAGTCGCACAATCTGTAGCCAAGACAACCAGGAAATTTAGGGGCAGAGTTGGGACCCTCAGACTCCTTCCCAGTGCTAAACAATCCCCAACAAACCCACTGACAACCCCTTATAGACAGGGCAAACAGAAAGCTGAGGGACAAGGCTCTCCTAAAATATGTCAAAATCGAGTAGGTCAAGCCACCAGAGATTGAGGTTGTTTTCAGAACTTAGTGTTCAGCCAGTGAGTCCAACCACTGCAATAAGAAGGTTACATTAAGCATGAGGGCAGAGGGATGGCTAGTCAGAGATGCATCAGTGAAAAAACATCACAGAAAGGAGAACTGTGGTGCCCATCCAAGCAGTATCCTCGGGATGGAAAGCCTTTAGAGTCTAGATCTGGAACTCTTGTGGAATGGACAGCCTGCTGCTCTTACCATTTGATGTGTGTGATTCCTCTGACTATGACTCCATTCTCAACAAGCAAGCTTCTGATTAAGGTTCACCTTCCTAGGGAGACCTTCCTCTGGGACAAGGCAGTTCTGTCATATGATTTATGAATTCTGGTCCCTGTGGCCATGGTCCTTCATTGGAAATCTATAATTTTTTACATCAACTTCATGAGCTTGGCTTAGGTCTTCCCTGGGAGGAGAATATACACTCTAGCACTCATAAAGTTAGGTCTGAGCCTGCAGGACTGAGGGCCAGACTATGACCAATTCTCTAAGGGAATGAACACATCCTTTCAGAACTCTTGGAAGGTACCCAGCCAGTGGTTCCCCGGAGACCCCTTTCCCCAGCCTTGTGTTAAAACAACCACAGGGTAAGCCCTAAGGAGATGTTGAGTTCCACACAAGAAAGCTCTTGGCTTTCTTGCCTCACTTCTTCCCTAGCTTGTTTGGGTAACCTCCATGCACAACCTTGGATCTGGCCACCAGTGATACTTGTTACTCCTCGGAAATTGTGCCTGCCCCAGATCCTGCACATTGATGTAAAAACCATTAAATCTGAAACAGCCAAATTGCTAGTACTTTACATTTACTAGACCCATTTCCCTATGGGCAAATTTGAAAATTATAGCTCTTCCTGGATGTTTTATACCAGATTTCAAATAGCCCAGCCCAGCATGAAACCACAGGGAACTGAAATGAGGACAGAGGCAGAAGGTGGAGAAGGATCTAATTTATCTTCTGATTAGTTGAGATGAAAACTGACTTGAGAGACACAAATGGAATGACAATAACATGGTTCATTGGCCTGATGGCCTATTGTTCATAAACAGATAATGGAACCCCTGAAATCCTCTGTGGTCTATTTATGATGACCAAACAGGACTGGCAGAGCTGTTTTCATTTTGGACTTCAAACACATCCCTAGGTTAATGTAAAATACAAAAAAAGAATTCTTTTTTAAAATAATATGAAGAAGTCATGGTACATCCAGGAGGAAGTCAGAATTGAGGAGACAAAACAACCTGAGTTACTGACCTTTTAGAGTTAAGTTTTGAAACAATCTCCCCAGAGGGCCTTTGCTGAAACGTCCTTCCCAGCCTGCGATCAGGAAGTAAGCTCTAAAGTCATGTCTTAAAAAAATATTTTTTTATTGGGGTATGATTAACGTACAAAAAGCTGTACATGTGTAATGCATACAACTTGATGAATTTGGGTAATTTTACACCCATGAAACCATCATCACAACCTATGCCATAAACATATCCATCACCTCTAAAAGTTTCCTATTACTCTATTTATTTATGTTTATTTTTTGTAATAAAAACACTTAACATAAGATCTACACTTAGCAAATTTTAAGTATACCATACAGTGTTGTAAACTATAGTTCTCTAGGTCATATTCATCTGTATAACTGAAACTTTGTACCCTTTGACTAATACCTCTCCTTTTCCCAATCCCCCAGCCCCTATAAATCCCCCAGTCTCACCCTCTACTCTCTGCCTCTATGAGTTTGACAATTCTAGATTCCTCATATAAGTTGTAACATGTAGCATTTGTCCTTCTGTATCTGGCTTACTTCACTTAGCATGATATCCTCTAGTTCATCCATGTTGTCACATATGGCAGGATTTCCTTCTTTTTTATGGCTGAATTCCATTACGTGTATGTACTACATTTTCTTTATCCATTCATTTATCAGTGGACATTTAGGTTGCTTCCCTGTCTTAGCTATTGTGAATAATGCTGCAATGAACATGAGAAAGAAGATATCTCTTCAAGATTCTGATCTTAATTCCTTTGCATGTACACCCAGAAGTGAAATTGCTGGATCATATGGTAGCTCTATCTTTAATATTTTGAGAAACCTCCATACTACTTTTCATAAGTGTTGTTTTAAGGGACTAGAAAGAGAAGAAAAAACTAAGCCTAAAGTTGTCAGAAGAAAGGAAGTTATAAAGATTAAAGAAGAAATAAATGGAGTAAAAAAAATTTTTAATCAACAAAACTAAGAGTTGGTTTTTTGAAAGGAATAACAAAATTGACAAACCTTAGCTAGACTAAGAAAAAAGAGAAGACTCAAGTAATTAAATTCAGAAATGGAAGAGGAGATATTATAATCAGTGCCACAGAAATAAAATAAGGGACTATTATGAATAATTATATACCAACAAATTGGATAACTTAGAAGAAATGGATAAATTCCTAGAAACATACAATCTACCAAGACTGAATCCAGAAGAAATGGAAAGCCTGAACACATCAATAAAAAATAAGGAAACTGAATCAGTAGTTAAAATACTCCCAAGAAAGAAAAGCCCAGGACCAGATTGCTCACAGGTAAATCCTATCAAACATTTAAAGATTTAATATCAGTCCTTCTTAAAGTCTTCCAAAAGCTAGAAAAATAGGGAACACTTCCAAACTCATTTTATGAGGTCTGCATCAACCTGATAACAAATCTAAACAAGACACCACAAGACAAGAAAATCAATATCTCCATTGAAAATTGATGCAAAAATCCTCAATAAAATACTAACAAACCAAATTCAATAGCATATTAAAAAAATCATGCACCGTGACTAAGTGGGATTTATCCCTGAGATACAGGGATGAGCCACATAAACAGAACGAAGGAAAAAATTACAAGATCTTCTCAATAGATGCAAAAAAAAAGCATTTGACAAAATTCAACACTTTCACAATAAAATTTCTCAAAAGAATTATGTACAGAAAGAATTTATCACAACAAAATAAAGGCTGTATATGAAAAGCCCACAACTAATACTATATTCAATGGTAAAAAATTGAAAGCTTTTCCTCTAAGGTCTGGAAAATGGCAAGGATGCCCATCCTTGTCACTTCTATTCAACATAATACTGGAAGTCCTAGCCAGAGCAATTAGGTAAGAAAAAGAAATAAAATGCATCCAAATTAGAAAGAAATAAAATTAATCTCTGTTTGCAGATGACATGATCTTATGTATCTTATTTGAGGCAGCAACATGACACTTTTCCTTACTTTGAAGTCATTCACCCTGGTGTCTTACCTCCCCTAGTGAATGGTCAGTCTTTGAGGGAGGAGCTGGGTCTCATCCATCTATTTTTCTTGCAGTGATGGCATCATACCATTCACTTTGCAGGTGCTCAGTACAGGTGGAGAAGGAAAATGTGGGTAAACTATAATGTAAAGTGGGTCCCTCATGGGTGTATGGTACTTTACAGTTTCCAAAATGGCTTCACAAATTTGATCTCATTGAAACCTCCAAAAGCTCTGGGAAGTTCATTGGGACTATTACCTTCAGCTTTAGATAAAAATGCTTTTATCGTCTACAGGTATCACTTTTACAGATCAGCTCTAAAATACGGATTATAATAGTCCCTACCTCATAAAGCTGCTACAAATACTAAATGGAATAAAATAATTAATGTATGTAAGGGTTCTCCCACAGAGCCTGGCATTTAGGAGATGCTATACACATTTGCTGTCATTACTTTTTCTCATTCGTATCTTATTTAATCTGGAATCAGAAGACTAGAACCTAGATTTTCTGCTTCTGAATCCAGGGTTCCTTTCAGTACCTTCAGGCCTCTGGCCTACCATGAACCACTTCCTACTGGAGCCCTCCATGGACTCATCTGTGTCACAGGTGTTTGAAGTGGACCTTCTCCAAGAACACTTCCTGCCATAGACATCTATGGCCATTTTCATGAAGATAAATATTCTTCCTTTCCTGGGAAGCTTCTCTTTTTCCTCCAGGATTCACCTCTTCCCTTCCAGAATAAAGAGAAGGTCTTTTGTTCCCAAGGACTTCAGCCCTCCTGAATTCTTCTAAATAGCCCTCTGCTCTCCACCTGGATGTGAAACAGGTAATGCCCCCTGTGCAATGGACAGAAATGCCATTGCATGCCCTCTATCAGAGAGGTACTTGGACAAAGTGAATGAGGGGCAGATAGGCACACAGCAGTAGTGAATCTTAATGCTAATGCCAGATCAGCCGGCCCAATTTCCAGGGGGAAGAGAGCTTAGTTGAAGGCGGGTCAGTGTGGCTCACATATTCCCAGCCCATCACCAGAACTGCCAGGTATGCTGGCTATGCTGTGAATCCTTCCTCAGATTATTAAAAGGTCAAAAACAAATTAAAAAGTTAAACCACTAAACAAAAAGCAACCATCACGTCCTAGGGATTTGAACACAGACACTAGTTGCTGGATTTATTCTAACAAAATAGAATCCTGTCTCCATTCTTGTAACCACTTGTCAAGGCATGGTTGCATTCCCAGTCCCACAGGAGTCCTCTCTGACCTCCTCCCAGCAGGAAAAACCTCTCTCTTCCGTGTGAATGAACTCCCACGTTTTCAGTCCTCTTCTGAGACATTTAATTCTTCTGCCTTGTTAAGAGTTGTCGGTCTATTCCTGACCTCAGACACCACTCCAACATACAGAATTAACTTTGCTCTCTTGGGTACCAAGGCAGCCCCTTCTACATGCTTCTCCTGGAGCATTTACCTCATGTCGTTGTGGTTATTTGCTTAGGTCAGTCACCCCCTCCCCCCTCCCATCACCATTCCTGAGTTCCACTAGAACAGAGAAGGTCTTTTTTCCTCCTTTTATCCCCAATGCCTCATACAGTGTTAGTAATTGTGAACTGAATTCCATGGGATCAGATTGAGATTTAGTCATCGCAAAATGTGCCCGGCACGTAGGAACTTGCTTATTACCTGTTAATTGAATGGAAATTCTGAACTAGTGGCTGTTTCCAAGGAAGCAAATCTTCATTGTTTTTCAAGTTTACATTACAAACTTCGATAGTAATGGGTATCAAGGACTACCACGTATGAGTGGGAAGAATGGTTCTGGGAAACGTTTTGATTCGTGATAATCATGTTTTATGAAAACCCATTAGCTTTGCAAATGACTAGTCTCTGAAGTTCATAAGTTACAGACTGGGAAGTGGTCTTAGAGCAATGCATCTAGTTCAACTCATATCTGATAGTTGAACATCCAACCTACGTGTGAGCACCTGTAGAGATAAGAAAACGCTAGTTCTTTTTTTTTTAACATCTTTATTGAAGTATAATTGCTGTACGTTGTTGTGTTAGTTTCTGCTATATAACAAAGTGAATCAGCTGTATGTATACATCTAACCCCATATCCCCTCCCTCCTGCGTCTCCCTCCCACCCTCCCTATCCCACACGTCTAAGTGGTCACAAAGCACTGAGCTGATCTCCCTGTGCTATGGGGCTGCTTCCCACTAGCTATCTATTTTATATTTGGTAGTGAAAACACTAGTTCTTTAAGCAACAGATTCAACTTTTAGGCTGCTGTGCTAGAACGTGCCTCCTATAGTAGTCAGTCATTATGAACAATGATGAGGAGGATTCTGTGGCCCAAAGGAACATGTTGTGTATAAGGGCAAATAAACAAAAGGAAAGTAAGGTACAAAAGCCTACGTAGGGGCTTCCCTGGTGGCGCAGTGGTTGAGAGTCCGCCTGCCGATGCAGGGGACGTGGGTTCGTGCCCCGGTCCGGGAAGATCCCACATGCCGCAGAGCGGCTGGGCCCGTGAACCATGGCCGCTGAGCCTGCGCGTCCGGAGCCTGTGCTCCACAGTGGGAGAGGCCACAACAGTGAGAGGCCCGTGTACCACAAAAAAAAAAAAAAAAGCCTACATAGGTATCATGAACATACCCATGAAAAATATGCATGGCAGGGGAAAAGGTGGAAGAAAATATATCAAAATTATAATTTATTCTCTCCCTTACCAAACAGCATTAAGGCTCTACTCTGTGCTAGGCACTGTTCTAGGTCCTATGGGTATTATATGAACAAGATAGATAAGCCCTCATGGCTAAGTCATGGTGATGAAATTGAGCTGAATTTTGTTTATTTTCTCTATGTTCCACATTATCTGGACTAGGCTTGTATTGATCATTGAAATCCTATAAGGCTTAAGAAGTGAAAGCACATGAAAAGAATCTTTTATTTCTCTTATCTTGGAGTTCTTAGAAAAGGTAACATATTAATAGTTCTTCTCATGAAGAAGATGCTGAGCTTCTGTTGAGGAAGAGATTATCAGTTGTGCCAAGGTGAGTGTGACATGTCTGCAAGGAACTTACCAGCTAGGCAATACTTTCCACGAATCTAAAAGAATAGAACAACTACACAATTCTCAAGTTGGAGAGGACCTTCCAATTTATTTATTCAGGTTACCTCGATTAAGAGCAGAGTTAGACCAAGAAATCACAGGATAATGTTTTAATAAGACCTTATGGAGGGACACTTACAGTTGGGTTTCCAGCCAGCATCCCTACGTGTTCATTCAACATCAGATTGAAGTCCTCTGAAAACAAACCACTTCAGATATTTGAAATTCCGAAATTATTGCAAGAGAAAAGTTTTGTTCATCCAAAACTTCATGAATAGCCCATGGTGGGGAGTTCTACACTTCAAATGGCTATTCCTTCAGTGTTTGGTTGTCTTCTAAGGGAACTGGGCTGGAAGGTGCATGAGCACCTGCTCCAGTCAATTATGTGAAATGGTCCCTATGCATTACCACAGATTTATGTCCTCCTGGCAATGTGGCTGAGTGATAAGCAGCATCTCCTTCAGGAAACACCTAGAAGACAAAACTGCCAATCAAGCCAGGGTTACTTTACCTAGGATCACAGCACAGAGTTTGGGGAGGAAATCTGATGATACAGACCAAAGCTGCCTCAGTTGAAACTCCCTGGAAGTCAGTAAAAATATTACCCAAATTCTAAATTCACCAATAATGGAGTTCAACCAAATATCCTTATTAGCCCATGCCGACAACTTCAAAATTGATTTTTTCTTGTGCTTGCTGGAGGGAATAACACCTCCCAAGGTAGCTAGCTGCTTTAGTAAGCTTCGCAGCCTATGTTCTCACAGCAGCTGGATGCAAAACCAGTAGTGTTCTTTGGCAGAGAGAACTTTGATATAAACAACATAAGTTGTCTAGGGAGAGGCATGTTTTGCCCCAGTCTGATGAGATTAGTAACATCATCTTCATTTTCACGGGCTTATTTACTGGCAAGCAGAATCTGCCTCAGAATCTTGCTCTAAACATTACAAAATTCCTGCCCCTCCAGGTTCACTCCTCTTTTTTCTATTTCAGGACAAGATGTGGAGGTGGCTGCATGACGTCACAGAGCTTCTTAGCAAACATTTATCCTTGTCACACAGGGAGCGCCAAACCTCAAAGGCTCATTTGTTAAGATCTGCTTGAAGTGTGCTGTTTTTCAATAAGAAATATTTTAGGTTTGGGTTCTTTGATTTTTTTTTTTTTTATCCTTTGGCACTCTCCTGCCTCAATTTTTTTATTACAGGATGATCAATATAATAATTTACTCATACTTGCATAGGAAAGCTCGTCGCCTGCTTGGAAATTAAATAATTATTTTCTATTGATGGCATTTCCTTTGAAACGAAAGTTCCCGAAATGGATGTTCCTGGGAGGGTTCTAACTCATAAAGTTGAGGAGAGTATTAATTGCTCTTTTGCTATTTCTAATAACAGTATCACTAAGACTGAATGAGTCACCCATTAAAGTAATGAGGAACGTTGACTTAAAAAAAGGCATAACATGAGAGTTGCGAGTTAAGTTTTATTTGGGGCAGAATAAGGACTGCAGCCCGGGAGACAGCGTTTCAGATAACTCTGAGAAACTGCTCCGAGGAGGTGAGGGGAGGGGCCAGGATATAGAGGACTTTTGCAACAAACGACAGGTAGTTGGGACGTCAAAAGATTATTGTTAATTAAAGAAAACCAGATATCTCAAGTTAAGGAATTTAGTGCTTTTCTATATATGGGAAGATGCAAGAGTCTGGACTCACTGAAATCATTCCTTTGATATGCACCTCAGCTCTCTGGGGCCAGTGTCTTGTGTTTTCACATCCTGAGTTTCCTCAGGGCTCACCGCAGGAAGTGGCTGCAGTCTGATGGCTGCTAGATGGCAGGTATTCTTTTCAGCCCTGAGTTTCCTCAGGGCTCACCTGCTCACGTTGGAGGGCTGCAATCCCTGATGACTGTGAGATCCTTTGTTTATTGATATGGGAGGAAATATTCCACTTATAAATATTTCATTTATCAGGAACAATCGTAAATGGTGCCCACTCTGTGAGGAAGGTCTGGAGAGAAGCAAGTTGCAAAAACTCAAATCTATTTCACAGAAGCCAGGCTGGATGGTCTTTTTGCTAAGATTCTCTTAGAAATTGATCTGCCCTGTGAAAACAGCAGAACACCTGACACCTGAAATAAATCTATTATTAAGCCAAATTGTTTTGTTGGCTGTTCTTGTACCAAGTTTTTAGTCTCTTGCTTGTTTTCCTAGATTCAAAGGTAAAAAAGAACCTCTTTCTTTCAACCCAGGAACCAGTGAATACTACGTAAGAGAGAAAATGTGCTGGTTCAATTCTCAGCCACGACGCAAGCTAGTTAGGACATGTAACCTAACCAGCCTCTGTGCCTCAATTTCCCCAGCTGTGAAATGGGATTCTCATTCCCGGCATCCTTATCCTATTGTGTTATTGTGAGGATCAAATAAAATAAAAAAATAAGAAAAAGTGACATGAACTCGAAGTGCTCTGCTCTCTTGTCACTGAAATTATATCTTGATTGCATCTCTTTGTTTTGTAGGAGAGGAGAAATATTCTTCCCTCTACCCTCCTAGGCTCTAAGACTGTGGTCCTCGAATCAAAGTGATAAATATTAGCAAGAGAAAAAAACCATTTTGATTACATATGCACCAGAGATCACAAAGAAAAATGTGGCTCCAGGAGGTGGCTGCCTAGAAGATTGATGCTTATATACCATCTTAGTTTAAACAAAGGAAGAGGGGTTGGGGACTTCTGGAGGGAGGGAACAAGCTACGGAAAGGTGAGAGGAGAAACTGTAGTAAATAAAGGTTGTCTTATTATACAGATAAGAGTCT
This sequence comes from Phocoena sinus, assembly GCF_008692025.1. Classification (NCBI taxonomy): domain Eukaryota; kingdom Metazoa; phylum Chordata; class Mammalia; order Artiodactyla; family Phocoenidae; genus Phocoena; species Phocoena sinus. The sequence goes on from NC_045766.1 coordinate 64,516,089, forward strand.
TTCAGCTGATAAGAATTGTCTCTCAGTGTAGCTAGGGAGACATCTTTACAAATGGAAATTTCCTTTATAAATGTAAATTTCATTTACAAAAGGAGAAATTTATACTCTTTATTTTTAGGCAGGGGGAGGGGGAAGGGGGAGGTGAAGAGTTTTTTTCTGCATCTGCTGGCTCTCAATTGCCTTCAGCTCAAAATAATTCATATGCCAAAGGGGCATATTTTGAGGTGGCGTATTCTGGTATCCTTCAGTATCATAATTTATCTGATACATGCCTGTCTCGCTACTGGACTGTGAGGCCAGGGCTTACCAGTTTCCATGTCAAATTAACAGGGCATTCTTGTGAGTCTCTTTAAAAGGCATAGGTCTACATGGCACCAAATGATGTACAAAGAGAAGAAAATCAGTTACTCAGTTTCACATCACAGAGAACAAACATACAAATATTTTATTGCATTTCACTTTTTGGACAGCATACAAATATTTGTCGTATAGTCACTAACTAACCTGGGAGGGATTTGTCAACCTTCACCGTGGATCTACCTGAAAGCAATGAGGAAACAGTGCACACACACGCACAGGCACACAGCCTGCCCCAGGGTATAATGTAAAAACGCAGCCCAAAAAAAAAAAAAAAAAAAAAAAAAAAAAAAAAAAAAAAACGCAGCCCAGAAAGAGGTGTGTGTGGACGTGTGTGTATGAGCATATTGAAAGTTAAACAAACCAAGGGAAAAATGAGGCAGAGAGATCGATACAGTAAGAACCAGGAGAGGCTCTTTGTTTTTGTTGTTAAATCAATCAGGAAAACAGAAGGAAGGAAAAAAGGTGAGTACACACTAAGGAGACATCCACGGTAGGATGAGCACCCACAAAGCATCCCCTCGTGTCCTATATAGTCTGACGTGGCTGCCACGGTCCTGTGCGTTAGTCCCACAGCTTTCTGATGTGCCAAGGTGCAGAGAAGGAAGCCAGAGGAACGTAAGCCACAGGTACAGAATGCATGTCTAGGAGATAAAGCGCACCGGCTTTCAGAAGCAGCACAGCATATCTCAGTACTGAAACATTTTCTCCTGCGGACCCTTGTAAAACGCATACTGCTGGGAGCAATGTCCACACACTGCCAGTAAATAAAATGCTTTGACTGTACCACGCCAATGTCAGGAAAAATGATTCCATGAGAGGTGGAAAGCATGCTTTATACCAGAAGCTCTGTACCCCTGGGGTCTGACTGACTCTCCAAAGCTCTTACCAGCTGTGAGTCCTTGGACATATTGCATGATCTTTTTTTTTTTTTTTTTTCTGAGTTTTCACATCTGAGAAAGAGGAATAATATTCCAGGGGAAAAACTTCAAAAACAAAGTACCTAGCAAATAGTAGGTTCTCAATATATGTAGGCTCACTTCTCCCTGTGTGAAGCCCAGCAAATCCCATGTAGCTCTGGTCCTAAATGAGAAGCTACTGTAGAGAATAACTTGCTCTGACCCAAACCCTGAGTGTAGAGTGGACAGATCTTATATGAATCAAGCCCTTAATCCAAAATTAGATTTCCTGCACACATCCTTCAGACCCAACATCTCTTTAATGAGCCCATTACATTAAGAGTTAATTTATAACAAGTAGCTTAGTAGCCCAGCTCTCTGCTCTATCCTCTTTTCATCTGCTCAGCAAGACCACAGGCATTAACTACAAGAATGTATTCTGCATTTTGAAAGGAAAAAAAAAAAACAACAAAACCAAAACCTGCCACCCCTGGATACTTATCCCTTCAAGGAAGCCCTAGACCTCAGCAACAACAAAGCGCTGGTGTGTGGGACCCCTTAGGGTTCATGAATTTCAGAAGCTTGTAAAAAATTATCTGTTTTGCTGGACGCTTGCTGGGATCAATCAGCCCCTCAGTGGTTGGTGCCAATTAAGAGCTAGTGTGATGCAAAGAGGATATTTTAAACACTGTTTGACATCAAGTACTTCTCCATTCTCTTCCCACCTCCCTCCCTCCCTCTCCTCTAACTCTTCCACCAACCACATTTTCAGTCGTTCCCTTCTCCCCCCACGACTCTGCTCTGAAAGTCATGGCAGGGATGAAAGTAACGGCGCCTGTCTTCTTTCTGAAGAAAGACATTGCTTACCAAGTGATCTCCCATCCTCTCACATGATCTCCAACAGCCCTGATTAGGACGACAGGCAGGGTTTATCACCACCTCTGCCTCCTGTCTCCCTTTGTCTTTCCCTGGGTCTGAATGGATTGCCCTGAATGGATCTCCTGAGTCTTAATCCATTCTCCACAAAGCGGCCCAAGTTACCTTCTGAACATCAAGTTGAGTCTGTCATTCTGCTTAAAATAAATCCCTGGCTCCTTCGCATCACCCAGAGGATAAAGCCCGCCAAGGGCTGATCTCCATCTTCCTCATCAGCCTCACCTCTCACCACTCCTCCTCCTGTCCCACTCATTCTGGCAATTCCCTGAGTACATTAAGCTACTTCTTCTTCCTGTTCTTCCCTGTCCCTAAACTGCCCACACCACCCCGACCATCCCAGTAGCTAACTCATATACATCCTTTAAGATTCAGCTGTAGCACCTCCCCCTCCAAGAAGCCTCAGCCAGCTGCCTCAAGACGACTTAGGTGCCCCCGTGCTATATTCCCTGGTACTAATGCTTGCTTCTAGGATAGCATTCCTCAGACTGCAGAATACTGGCCAGTTAGCTCGTCTGTCCAAGTTCCCATCTCCAACTAAGCTGGGAGTTCCTTGAGAGCAAGGGTAGGCTTTATGTATCTCTGCCTTCTTGTGTCTTGTGTAGTATCTCATACACAGTAAGCCGTGAGTTCTCAACCTGGCCACTTGTCACAGTCACCTGGGCGAGTTGGTTCACAATGCAGATGCTCCAGCCTTACTTTAGACCTATTAAATCGGCGTGTCTGTCAGGGGTGGAGCCTCAGTTTCTGTGTTTTGTTAAAGTGCCATTGATGGTGTGCAGAACTTGTTAAAATAATGTAGTAAGGGTAGGTGTTAATATATTTAATGAGGAGTGCATGAATGAATGTCCCCATTTTAGAAATGAGCCTGAAGAGTTGAAAATTTGGCCCAAATTGTACACAGAAGGCTTTTGAGGAGATAGTAACACAAAGGGTTATGGGATAGAGCTTTTCCTGGACTAGAGTTATTCATTTACATGTTGATCACCTCAGTTATTCTCTAAGCTTTAGTGGGCAAAGATAGGTCTTGTTTATTGTTGGAACCTGATAAAGTCTGAGCCAGTGTCTAACAGATAATTTGTCCTCAATATCTGTTGAGGTAAAACACAGTATGTTGTGAATCAAAGAGCACTGTATTTGGAGTTAGAAATCTTGAGTTCCAGGCCTAGCTATGACATATTACTTAGTCTAAGGCAGGAATTCCCTTAGGCCTTAGATTCCCCATCCATACAACCAAAGAGGTAGACCAGATGATCAAATGTTGCTTCCAGCTCTGACATTTTTAATCCAGAGAGTGCATAAGAGCTGCAGTCTGAATCTTGGCCAATTGCTGAATAAAAGGCCATTATTGTGATTAGGCAAGATGGTGGCTGAGGCCCAGAGGGAAAAGTGACTTGACTATACTTTATTTTTAATTCCTCATGAGTGTGGCCAGAATGGAGTACTGCCTTTTGTTCTGTGAAAGACAAGTAATAATTCAGCCCTAAGCACCCACAGGGCTTGCCTGAGATGCTCATCTTGGCAATCAGACCCCAGCAAAATTCTCCCTCTCTTGATCACAGGGAGCTCCAACATAAGGACTGAGCCCCTGGAGGAGCAGCGCAGGTTAGGAGATGTGGTACGAAGGCATGTGCTCTCTGATACGCACAGCATAACAAGAACCTCACGCATGCCCGAAGAGTGATAGTGCAAATCACAGATCAATTATTTCAACTGATTCTCACAACCTTACAAAAGAACACAAGAAAACAGAAACAAATGAACAAAAAAACAAGTATTACCAACTCTACCTTACAAGTTGGGAAAGAGCTTGAAGGATTTCTGTATACAAACATACAGTGATTAAATGATAGCAACCTGAAATTTTCTGGTCCCAAACGTAATGTTCCTATCGCTGTATCATGTTGCTTCTTTTCCTTACCTTCTTTATTGGATCCTAACAAAAATCCTGACCAGGAAAAAGGTCAAGTATTTCCATTTCTATTTCATAGAGCAGGAAATGGAAGCTCAAAGGGACTTTTCAGTCTCACAGTAAATAGCAGTGATTTCCAGTGCACTTTTGACTACATCACTACTGCTTTTTTAAATTGTTTAATTGTATCTTGTTATGTAACCTTACTGCTACCCCATCAGAGAGGCAGAGCAGGCTGGTATTACAATCCCCAATTATATAATAAGGAAAAACTGAGGTCCAGAGAAGTAATATTGGAGGAATTTATTCAAGAGGAACTTATGAGTTTGGGTTGGCATAAGAATGACCTTTCCAACTCCTTCCCCCATCACAGGACCAGAGGATCTCTCAGAGGTATGGTACAGGGGTCTATGAAAGGAAGAAGAACTGGCTTGGATATCCATTAAGCTTTTTCCTGGTCCCAGGCATCCATGATTCTACACCTTACCCCAAGCCCAACGGCCAGGATGTGATCAGTCAGAGTGTGAACCCATGTCCTCCAGCTCCTACTTTCTCCTGTACCTCTTTCACCCATCCCACCAACTTCGACTGACCTGCTTCTCCAAAGATTTCAGAATCCAATTGTCCTAGGTGTAGGTATAGCTATCATTTGAATATTAGTCAGAGGGCCAAGATCTCTCTACAGGCTTCCTGGGTAACATTGATGAACTGGCCATTCAGTGAATCACAAGTACTGAACATGGGGTAGGCTTCCTGAGCAGCATAAATGATAGAAAAAGTCCCTAACATGAGCCGTAGTCCTGACTTTTCCACCAAATCCCTGAGGGTTGTAGGCAAAGCCACTTTCCCTCTCATGGCAGTGATTATCCTCCCTTGTATAATGTAACTGTTGGGCCAGAGGTTCTTTCAAGCTCAGTAGCAAAAGGCTATAGGATGAGTTTATCTTTGCTACCAGCCACAGAAAAGCTGGAAGAAAAAGAGCTGGGAATAATCAGCTCATCCTGGGGCTCAGCAGAGAATGCCAGCCTTAACAATATTGACTGATATCCTTTACCAGCCCTAAATTCATTTGAGGTTGTAAAGTAAGAACTAACATAGAAATAATAAAATCAGAAAATCCTTGTGGTCTCTTAAGTCCTAAACGATGATGTGTCTGAGCTCTGTCCCCCAGTCTCAGGTAGGCACTGTCTTATGTCAGTAGCTGAAGTATTTTTCCCTACCACAGCCCATCTCTGTTTCTCGTTTCTAACCCCATCCTCCCTCTCCCTATACAATCTCCCTGCTGGCACTCCTGCCATTTCTTGACTGACAACCAATTTTCCTACCTGTCATTATCAATTCCACTCATTAACTCTCCCACCTGCCTCAGCTGAGGCCTCCTGACACTAAAAAGCATCTTAAAAAACGATTTTCCCAAGCAGAATAATTGAATCCTCTTGCACGTCTAGAGAACCTTTTGTCTGAAGCTCTCAGATCCATTTCTAAATGTCAGTAGAAAACATACACTTTATACCACAGAGGCAGACTTTGCTATTCCACCACAACTAAATGTGAAAAATAAAAATGGTCCGTAACTAGTTTTTTCTTTTTTCTTTGCAAAATGCAAAACTGATCTGACTTTTTAAAAAATTTTATTGTCTTGTTAGTTGCTCATAGCTCTTTTAGACATGGTCTCCGAAATGGTTAATAACAGGAAAAATGATATACAGATAGAAACCATAGGGAGACCCCTTGTGCCTTTCTCCAAGCAGTTCCAGGAATTGCTTAGGTGCTGACTTGCTATGAACCTACAGAGAGGTTTGTGTAGCACTGAGGCAGGAACACACTTGGGGAAGAGTTCCATCTCTGCTATCGGACTAACTGGATTTAGCGACATAGATCGGGACAATCCTTTACTATTTATAAAGTATTTTCACACATTATCTCACTTTGCAGTTGCTCTTTCCTCTATTGGGAACACTTGACTTGCTCCTTACCTCCGACCGGCTTTTGTTCAAATGTCACCTTTCCTAGTGACATTGGTGCCCTCACTCCACCTGGCACTCCCATGATATACTTTTCCTCCATGACCCTCCTCACCAACTGACTTACTATACATTTTATGTACAAAATATAAGCTCCCTGGGGGCGGGGATCTTTGTTACTTTCACTGTTGTATTCCCAAACCCTAACCCCGTGTCTGAAACAGACTAGTTGCTTAGTTAACACATGTTGAAAGACTCTAGGAATAAATGAGTGTATTTGATTCTCCCAACAGCCTTGGGGAACAGACGACGTTGTCATCGATATTTTGCAGAGGAGGCGATAGGGGGCTCAGAGAGGTCAACTGGCCAGGCCAAGTGGCTGAGGGGGCAGACCCGGCTCTCCTCACGCTGCCTCGCTCTGTGCTCTCCAGAGACACATTTCAGGAACAGACACAGTAATGAGTGAACCTTCCCATTCAGGAAGGAGTGCTAAGAGCCTTAATGCTCAGCACGGTGCCCTCACCCCTGCATTAGGTTCCTCTTGGCATGTCACTTCACCTGCCCTCCAGGGAGGCCACGTTCCCAGGTACCCATGGCATTTGATGACTGTCTGCAGGCCTAATCACCCCATTAAGCTGAGAGCAAACAAAGGGAGGGATGAAATAATTGCCGAGTCAACAACCTGAACGGCCGGCCAGAATAAGGTCAACACAGTAATTGCTCTACTCCAAAAAAGAAAAACATAAGGAGTAAGTATTTCCACCAGGTCTTCTCTCTTTAATGGGAGCCTCCTTGCCTGGTTAGCTGCCGAGACCATCACTTGGGCTGGCGGCTTTCCCATCCCCACCTCCTGCCTTGTTGCCTCTTGACAGAAGTGAGCCATTACTCTTCACTAAAATTCATTGTCCACACACTCGACACTTGACAACACTCTGGAAATTGATCTGCTCAAATATTTTTGGAGCTAAGTTAAGGCAATTTGTCCTTACACTGCTCCACCCCAGCATCTCAAGAGACGGAATCATTGGTAAGAGGATGATTATGATTTCCCGAGAAGGGAGGGAAGTCTGATGGGAGGCAGGCAATCCAAAATCTTGGTAGTTTTGGTTATAAAACAATGTTAAGAAATGAAATACCATTTGTGCTGCTCTACTGCTTACAAAGAACACTCACATACATTATCTGTAGGATAAAGCCTCACACTACCTATGAGGAAGTTGAAAAACACCTAGCTCTCCGTTTTAGAGAAGACAGAACTAAGAGGCACATGACTGGCCCAAGGTCGCACCCCAGTATGTGGAAGAGCAAATACTTGAATCCAGGCTTAATGACTCTAAATGAAATGCTTTGTGCCACTGATACGGGGGATGTGTGTGTGTGTGTGTGTGTGTGTGTGTGTGTGTGCGCGCGCGCGCGCGCGTGCAGGTCAATGTGTGGGAAGAAAGAGATACTGACTCTTTTCCCCCCACTAATCCCACACCTTCCAAACTGTCTTTCCCTTGCACTCTTCACCTAGCTCCAAAGTCCCCAGCTAGTGCTCTCATACGTCAGGGAGCAAGCACTCTGGCAGTCTCCAGACTGGCTGTCTCCAGCGAGGCGTTCAGAGGTAAGACTTTTTAATTCCACAAGTATTTGACTTGCCTCAAGAACGTGGACTTTGGGGTCAGATTCCAGCAGCGATCGATTGCTCTGAACCTCAGGGTGCTTACCTGCCCCACAGGTTGTGGACAGAATTATGTAAAAAGACAAGTACGGTAGCCATCACAGCGGATGTGATGGCACACAGTAAATGCTCAGTTCACATGAGCAGTTCTTATTGATTACCCTGTTCACTCCTGTGTCACATCCAGGAAGTGCGTGTTCAGGCTGAGTTATCTGGCCTAACGTTGTCCTGTCACCTTCATCAGAGTAACTCTCTGGGCATGAAGATGCAGGGGAGCCAGGCCGTCCCCTCCTCTGAGAGTTTCCAGCTGCTGAACAATGGCAGTGACAATAATAGCAGTCAGTCCCATTTCCTGAATATTTATTTTTGCCCGGAATCATTCTAAGTGTTCTCAACGGATGGATGTCATTAATTCTGTCAACAGTCCTCTCACAGAGAGCGACCATTATCCCCATTTCAGATGCAGTAATGCTGTTGATCGTGCCATCATTCCCCTTTGACAGGTGAGAAGACTGAGGCAGTGAGAGATTCAGTAACTCCACCAAGGATACAGACTTAGGGAGCCCACCTGGCAGAGCACAGGCTCTTGACCACCACACTGTACCACCTAAACAGTGAACAGGTCCCTTTGGGAAGACCCATCATCCCTTGCAGCAGGGTGGATTCACTCCAGGTGCCCTCTCTCACCTGGCAACTCCACCCTGGGCTGTCTGTGAGACAAGCCCCACCTGGAATCACAGGATGTTAACATGGGACGAGCCCAGAGAATTTGTCTCACTTAATAATTCACTCATTTTTCAGATGAAGCCAAAGGGGAGGCCAGCTACCTGAGCCTTGCAGCCAGACCCTGCCATGAGCCTCAAGACGGCAAGTCGATGTGGACCACGAATCTCTTAAGATGCCCTTCATGCCCTGGCTGCCTGGCAGCTCAGTTGTGCCCCTCAGTTACCTTCTCTGACACAGTGAACAGCTCCCCACCAAGCCGCCAACACAGTCCTGGTACCAAGTGGCTCATCTTAATTTTCATTTAAATTGTTGGACTTGTTTAAATCGCATCTGTGCTTTTTAACATAGTCAACCACAAATCCTTTGGTGGAATATAAGAAATAAATAAATGCATAAATAAGTAGATAACTACCAATTTCACACTGTTTCCACTGATGTTTGCTTTTCTTCTTACAAATTCCAAAGAATCTAAGTGAAAGGGAGGGAGGCAAATCTAGTGGCAAGTATGGCCCATAGATTCCTTTTTCAAGGGGAGGAAAGGATAATAAAAACCTTGGGGCTATTCCTTCTCAGTGTAGAATGAAAGGATGTCAAAATAGTACGGCCTGCCCAGTGTGGAAAAGAATAAGTGCTAAGCCACTAAGCTAGAATGACAGTGCATTAAAAATGGGTCACCTCCTTTTCTTAAGTACTTAGAAACCCCAGGCACAGTCCCCCTCTGCTTTCCCCCACATTTGCCGTCTTTCTGGTGCTCTATCTTGACAAGCTAAGACGGTTGCATGAGCACTTTTCCCGGGACCTTAGCCCTAGCTGTTCTGTCTGCTGGCTGGCTTGCTCTGGTCACCCATAGCTCCTCTTAGATTCTACCTCCTCGGAGGGAGGCCTTCCCTGACCACCCAGCCAACTCCCTCCTACCACACCAGCAAGTCACCTTGCATTCTTTTCATCAAATACTTACTATCTTGTTTCTTCCAGAGTTGTTTGTTAATTATCTCTTCCTCACTAAAATACAAGCTCATAGGGCTTCCCTGGTGGCGCGGTGGTTGGGAGTCTGCCTGCCGATGCAGGGGACACGGGTTCGTGCCCCGGTCCGGGAGGATCCCGCATGCCGCGGAGCGGCTGGGCCCGTGAGCCGTGGCCGCTGGCCCTACGAGTCCGGAGCCTGTGCTCCGCGACGGGAGAGGCCACAACAGTGAGAGGCCCGCGTACCGAAAAAAAAAAAAAAAAATACAAGCTCATAAGAGCAGAGACCTTGTGTATTATCTTTACCATTATTTTCCCAGGGCCTAGAACTGGGCCTAGCACACAACAGGTACACAGGAAATAATTGTCTAATGCAAATATGATCGATGAGTACCTCATATTCTAAATCAAGGGTCTAATGCACAGAAACTGAAGCCATCAATATTTAGTTGGCATTCAGTGGACGCTGGGCTCATTTTGTGAACTGGAGGTTGGGATGTGGCTACAGAGATGAACATGGTTAGTCCCTAACCTCAAGAAGTTTATATATACCCTGATTATGGACTTAAGACATGTGCATCTGAAAGTATAACTGAAACAATGCAGCCAATGCTCAAGGACAAATAAGGGCTCAGAAAGCAGAGGTGTTGAAGGCTGAACACACAGATTGGGGAGGAAGATATGAAGGAAGTTTCGCAGAAGGCACCGTATCTCTCAAATATCCAGAGAACGTGAGTGGCAGAGACAGGGGACCACAGCCTCACAACGTCCCCAGCCAGGGCCCCTCAACTACACTGCAGGCTTTCCTAGAGCCTCTGTGACTCCAAGAGACTTGGAGTTGGAGAGCTTGACTCAGAAGCTGGCTCTTGGAGGAGAGCCCACATTAGTCAAGTGGTCTTTCTGTGAAGGGCGCTGTGCTAGTTTACACGGGCCACCTCAGTTATCCTCACTGCAACCCTGCCACGGAGGTATTATAATTCTCATTTCAGATCTATGAAAATTGAGACGCTGGGATGGGAACTCTTTCACCCAAAGGGACACAGCCGACAGAGCCTGGTGTCCCGACCTCTGTAGCCTCCTACATTCTTCCCGGTTCACACATCTGCTCCCTTTTGCAGGCTGGCAACTTGTTCAAGTTCACACAACAACTAGGAATTCATCTCCTGATCTATCTGACTACAAAGTAGGTGCTCTTCTAAAACCCGGCAGAGATGAACAGGGGCAAAACCCACCATTGCTCCTTTTGCCCCAGTGCAGAAAATGAGCCCTTCAGAATGTTTAGGTAAAAGCAAGAAGAATGGTTGTTAAAATGCAAAATTGTACTTCCCTGGAATTCATTTGGTTCTCCTACCCTTACTCCTGATGAAATGATTCCCTGGTGAAAAGCTATTTAAAAAATTTTCTCTCCACTTCTTTCTGCAATTCGGAGTAATTGTATGCCATCATAAGCCTAGGACTAGTCAAGATTGCAAAATTCTTGCTGTGCTTTTGGCAAAATCATTACTCACCAGCCAATGTTTAGAAGTCAAAATGCTTCCCCTAAGTGCCATTAAACACAAATGTTTATCAGCGCTGTACTAGAATGTTAGGCTGACGAAGGTTGGGTGTTTGTGGGTGTGCATGTGTATACATAATGAGATTCAGATTTTCAATGAGTACGAGATGGCTTACTTCTCAGAGGAATGTTCAAAATCTTAGAAGTATTGCCCAGAGATAGCCAGGAAATTTTTGTTTCTTAGCTCTTTGCAGACATTGTAAAAAATGCTGCTTATAATAAAATAAATGACAAGACTAGTAGAAGAGACAAAAATGGGCAGTTCAGGATAGCAAATGCTGATGCATAAGTCATTGTTATAAACTCCTACTAGAATTTGAAGAAAATGTGGCTTTCAATCTCTGTCTTGAATTTGCCCTACACACTGCTGAGAGAGTTAACATCTCCTAAGGCAGGATAGCGTATGTCTTACTGAGGTCATCTTCCCTAGAAGCTGAGCCTGAGGCTGGGATTCTTGTTCCAGTGATTTACTGGGGGAAGTGCTCTCTGGGTAAAGGGAGTGAGAAAAGCAGGATAAGGCAGGGGAAAAACTCAGATTATCCAATCCCACAAATCTCCCAGAGTTAGTCCCCCCCGAATCCAATTGTGAGGCAAGGGAACTAGCCCTCTGCACTCTGTGTCAACTAGTCAGGGCTAAGGTCTGTCCCTGGAAAGGTTCTCCTTCTTCTGCAATGTGACGCAGCTGTGAATATTATGACCAACACACAGCAGCTGGGGATGCATGCATGGGTTGCAAAGGCATCTGGGTAGGGCACCAAAGCAGCCACTGTAGTACTTGTTACGCTCCTTGTTATGAAGCTTTTCTTTCATTCTGCAGAATAAGGTACAAACTTTTCAACATGGATTTGAAATCTTCTGTGTGCTGGCTTCAACCTCAGAGCTCTGAAATAGATTTTCTAAAAATCTCAGTGTACTGTATTTGTCCAAATGTCTATGTGTATGTTGAACATACCATCCAGGGTAGTCGTGGGATCCCCCCTTACACACGGCCGACAGCTCCTCCCTGCTTTAGAAAGGAAGTGGATTTCCTAGACAGGCTTTCTATGGGTCCCAGCCTGGCCCTCCAGCCTAACCTCCTATCACCTCTTTTCACAGAGCTCAACACTGGCAGTGCAGTAGACTGTTTTTGTTTGTTTGTTTCTTCTTTTTTAATTAATTGATTGATTGATTGATTTTTTGGCTGCGTTGGGTCTTTGTTGCTGTGCGTGGGCTTTCTCTAGCTGCAGCGAGGAGGGGCTATTCTTCATTGCGGTGCACAGACTTCTCATTGCGGTGGCTTCTTGCTGCTGAGCACAGGCTCTAGGCGCCCGGGCTTCAGTAGTTGTGGCACGTGGGCTCAGTAGTTGTGGCTCACGGGCTCTAGAGTGCAGCCTCAGTAGTTGTGGCGCACGGGCTTAGTTGTTCCGAGACATCTGGGATCTTCCCGGACCAGGGCTCGAACCCATGTCCCCTGCGTTGGCAGGTGGACTCTCAACCATTGTGCCACCAGGGAAGTCCCGACAGTGCAGTAGACTGTTAGTCATTTCCCAAAGACGCTGTGTTCTTTCACCTCTCCCTGCCTTTGTGACACTTACAATCAATAAGGATAGGATAGTACAGAGAACAGAAACCCATTTCACCCCATCCCTCAATGTTACTGACATTATCGTCTGAAAGCACAGTTTTAATCTTCTAGGGCCCTTCTTAGAAACTTCCCATGGTCTCTGTCCTGAAGAACCAAGCCCTAAATCCTAAGCATGGAATGTCCTTTGCCTGCTTCTGTATTTGTTCTCCAGTTCTGCCATCCTGCCCCAGTGCACGTGCCACCTCTGCTGTGAGGACTTCCCTGACCCACCCAAGCCGCAATGGTCTGTTGTGTAGGTGCCTACCTCCATCATCAGATCGTGAGTTTCCTAAAAACAATGTCCTCCAACTGACACCTTGCTGGGTACCAAGCCTGTGTCAGTGCAGGTGTGTTGAGTGGAAGAAGAGCATGTTCCTCTAGAGAATGGGCCCCTGGGAGAGGCATCACACACAGGGAGACTTCCACAGGGAACTCTTTAGTATTTGAAAGGACGTTGAGACTGACATAATAACAGCCGCAGCAAAAATTAACACTAAGATTTGTTGAACACATTATATCAGAATCTGTGTTTAACATTCGGCATGAATTCACTGATCTAACCTTATTAGTCAGGTACCATTTTTATTGCCCTTTTGCGGATGAGAAGACCTTGTCTTGGAGATTATGTGACCTGTTCAATATCACACAGCTAGTAAGTGCTAAAGCCAGGGTGTCAGGGCCAGAATCATCAGTGCGGAGAAGATTGCTAACAGCCTCATACTTTGAGGCCATCCACCCAGGGGGCAGGCGGCATGATAAAAAAACACAGTCACAGCACTTTTTGTGAGCCACAGTGAAAAACCCTCTGGCGGGTTTCTCTCCTTTCCTCAAAGGGAAGTGGCTGGAATGAGAAAAAAGAAAGCAGGTTCTTGAAGTATATTTTATGTTTACATATTTACATGTTTTATTTTTTTGTCAGGAAGGCTCTGACGTGGAGTGATAAGAGTGCTTCTCTGGGTCTCTGTTTCCTCATGAGTAAGAAGGGCTTTTGCCCGTCCTATTTATCTCAGAACTTCTCACGGGTTCCCCCGTCAGTTATAAGCTCCACAAAAGACTCTAACACGGCACCAGGCACATAATAGGCCTCAATAAATGTTCCTTGACTGCATGAATGGTAGTCCAGGCCGGTGGGGTAATGAAGCATTTCTTAAAGTACGGTTCTGGGACTCCCTGCTCCAAGATCGGATCGTGTGGGGAGCTTGTTTAAATGCAGATTCCTGGGCTCTAAGGGACTTCTCTACTCATCCATATTTGAGAAACGCTGAGGTCATTGTTCTGCAAGGGTCTGCAAATTCTGTTCAAATTTAACAATTTAAGTTAACTTCAGGTGACGTTCTAAAAAGAAGAACAGAGAGGAAATCCTCCTGTTTCTCCCCACTTTCCCTAATTTAATCACCTCCTCACTCCTCTCTACCTCCTCTCCCTTTCTTCTCTGGTTATTTAGAGTTGCTGGCCCAGGGCAAGCCCTGGGAGAGCAGATAGAAATGAACTCCTGTCCTCTGCTCCCAAGGATCTCACCGTCCAACAGGAGAGAGGAAACAGTAATTTACATTTGAAGGTAATAGGTTCTAAATTAGAAGTAAGATAGGATGTCACCACCACCCCCGCCCCGCAACTTATGGGGTAAAGAAAGTGGTTGCTGCTTTGTGCTGGGCTTCTTGCCCTTAAGTGCCCTTAAGTACCATCCTGGAGATGTTGACAATCAAAGGAACTAAGGTGAAGAGCCTTGTTATACTTTTTTTTGGCTTTATTGAGGTATAACTGACAAATAAAATTGTAAGATATTTAAAGTGTATATCGTGATGATGTGATATGCTTATACATTGTGAAAGAATTCCCACCATCTAGTTATTTAACACATACATTTTGGTGAGAGCATTTAAGCTCTATTTTCTTAGCAAATTTCAATTATACAATACAATGCTATCAACTATAGTCACCATGATTTACATTAGATCCTCAGACCTTATTCGTATTATAACTGAAAGTTTGTACCCTTTTACCAACCTCTCCCTGTTTCCCCCACCCTACAGCCCCTGGCAACCACTTTTCTACTCTCTGTTTCTCTGAGTTTGACTTTTTTTTTTTTTTTTTTCCGATTCCACATATAAGTGATGCCAAGCAGTATTTGTCTTTCTCTGTTTGGCTTAAGTTTTCTTATATTTTTCATCTTAAAGGCTTGTTTACTATTTTCTTTCATCATTTCCTTCCAATCCATATGCACTTTGTTTTTCTCACCTTAGAAATCAACTTCCCTTCTGTCCCAGAACCTGCTTTTCTGGGTCCATATTTCTTCCTTCCAGACTATTTCAGTTTTATGTATTTGTTTTTTTTTAAAAATTTGTACCCAGCTTAGGCACATGATAGGCTAGTAAATAATGGTGGCTTGACATCTTTAGATTGTAGTAAATAGTAATGATCAAGACTATCCCCTGAAAATTCATCTTCTACACGATGCTTTTCTTGCCTTTGTTCTCATTGTGGGTGGATTTTTATCATCTTAATTTCAGGTTCACAGACAACAACTGATTTTTCTTCTGTAGACTAAATGCTGATTACTGGAACATTTACTGTTTAGAAAAGTTAGGCACGAAGGTTTTTTAGTTTAGCTCGTGTCGTGAGCTAAGCACATTTTATTTATTGTTCAATTCAATCTCACAACATACTTCCCAGGAGATATTATTATCCCCGTTAACAGAAGAGGAACCTGAAGTTCGGTTCCACAGCCAGTTAATGTGAATGGTACCCAGGCTTTTTTGGCTACAACGACCAAACACTTTTTCTCTCTAACACTCTGTCTCCCACAAATATACAGTCTGCTGAGGGAAGGTATGACACTTGTGCAATTAGCTCTTGTATCATTACAGTCTTCTCTCTTGACATTTTGTCTGCCTCTCTCTTTAATACTCATCACCATACCCCTGCACAAGGGCCAACACAGGGCTATAAATATAGTAGCTTTGGGGAAAATAGAATGGCTGATTAACTAAATGAATAAAAAGAAGCCAATAACTGGAGTGCAAATTACTGGCTTTGAGAGCTCTGAGAGCATCACTTTAATTGGGGAAGTGATCTGAGAAGGTTCAAGGAGGATGCAGCCTTCGGTGAGGGAGATTATCATAGGTAGCCAATGTTGCCAAGGGGCTTTCCAGGCAGAGAAGCATGAGAGAAAGGCAAAGAGGTAAAAATGAGACTGAGAGTATGTGAAGTTTAAGGCATACTGAAGACACTGATGCGAGATGCAGCAGGAGAAAGATTGAGCTCGGAAAGTGCAGGGCTTGACATTGGGACCCCACCTTGGAAACAATGAAGAACCACAGGTTGTGCTAGAGGTGATGAGCTATGACCCAGATGGTACAGGAAGGACAGGCAGCAACGTCAGATCTCTACAAATGAATCTCAGAATTCATCCGGACACTGACATACAGCCCCAAATTCTAGCAGTCATCTCTTAGTTTCAGCTGAAAACAATGTCAAGAGTTATACAATTCAACGTACAATAAAATATTTTCCCAAATGTCATCACATTCCTCTCCCCGCAGTTGAACAAAGCCCTGTGAATTTTTGCTCACAGTCTGAAGAGCTCTGGAGGGCCTGTCAGGAAGGTGCTGTATAAACCTCTTCATCTCGGGGATATATTCTTGAGCACTTCTTTACAAGACAGAAACATCACCTGGTGGAACTTCATTGTTCCAACAGGCTTCGAGGAGCTGAAAGTCAATACAACCATCAGTACTCACTGCCTATATCCCTGGCCAGGTGCTTGACAGTGTGGGAGCCTGCGATTTTCAGGACCCTCAGAGCACTCTGGGAACACCATCTGGGGCTGGAAGATGACAGGGCAGCAGAAGGGATCTGTCTCCAGGGAACATTCACAGTGTCACGCTTCCTGAGACCTCAGCCCTTCCCCTGAGCAGCAGGTACAGGCTACGCCAGACTTTTTAAACCCACTAGGACGTGGTCTGCCACTGTCCTTCCTGAGGACAGAAGGAACGCTCCAAGTTCCTCCTTACAAGTCAGAGATCCTTGTAGACGTGAGTTGGGTATGACTATGATTCCTACTTTACAGGTGTGGAAAATGAGTTTGAGAAAGGCAAGAGGCTTGTCTATGAATCTCATGGTCATTAAGGTAAAGCTGAGATTCAAACTAAAGCCAAATCATTTGCACTGACTTTTTTTCTAGATAGTCCCTGGGTTTGAACCATACTGTGCAACACACCATCCCTCAAATGTGCACAACGTGTTTTTCACCTACTTGATGCCTGGCATCTTCCCCTGGCATCCCTCCCCTTACTCTACCTGTCTGGATCTCTCATCCTTTGAGGCCTAACCCCAGTGTGACTTCCTTCAGGAAACCGTTCTTGCTGACCTCAAAGGACTCAGCCTCTCCTGCTTCCTTGGTTCCTTGTGCCTGTTGACGAGGTGTTCAAAGTCAGCCTGGACACTCCACTAGGTGGCAAGCCCTCAGAGGACAGGGACAAGTCTCACCTGACCTTTACCTCCTAGAGCACACAGGAGCGCATCCTGCACTCACACTCCCTTACACCAGGGTACCAGGCACCAGTAGATTTCAAATCCCTCGCTCTCGCTGACATGCCTTGTAATCTTCCCAGCCAGAGCAAGGGCCAGCCCACCCCACGGTACAGATGAAGGCTCTAAAGCCCATAGGGAGAACACATTTGCTCACAGGTACCAGCCAGGGAGGTAAGTGCAGAGACAAGGCAGATGACAAAAATTCCCATTCCTGGCCCCCTGATCTTTCTTCTCCACTACTTGGCCCCAACCTCTTCCATGCACACAGGCAAAGAGTTAAGTAATACCAAGAGCTAACATTTGCTGAGCCTGTACATGTGCAAGGCACTATTCTGAACGTTTCACCGGCATATCATTTAGTCCAAGCAGTAAGCCTGTGAAGTGAGGTCCATTTTTATGATCACCCCCATTTTATACATGAACAAAACACGTCACAGAGAGGTTCAGTAACATACCTGAGGTCACACAGTCAGAAAGTAGTGGAGCCAGGATTTAAATCCACAGAGTCTGACTCAGACCCGTGCACGTAGACACCCTGCTCTGCTGGCTCAGAAGGCGATAGGTCTACTTGCTGATTCCTGTGTGTCCACAGCTGGGTCCCACACACCTCATCGGTGATTCATGGGGTGGTGGTGAAGATTCACGGAGTAAATGATGCGGGACATCCCTTGCAGGGCCCTGCACATAGTAGGCCCTCAGTAAATCATAGCTCTGAATGTTGCTGTGAAGCATCTCTCAATGACAGAGCCCAGACTGGCAAAAGCTTTTCATGGTAATGAAAGAATTTGGCAAATGGAAACGCATAATTAGTTGTTTACTTTCAGTTCACCTCCACTGAGTTGAGATAAAACATTAAGTGCCCCACTCCAGTTATGAGAAAGAGATAGGCCAGAGTCAAGGTTTGACATTGGGCTCTAAAAGCTCTTAAATAATTACTGCGTTCAGAGTAAACAAGGCCTTCGTGCTTCATTAGGCGATGTGTATTACGGCTCCATTAACATACTGTGGCGCTTTTCCATTTCCCATTTTTGGGAACACGCTGAGAGAGGAGCTGGAGTCATCAGTGTTAATTGATAGCGAACAGAAACAAACTTCCTAAAAGGCGAATGATTTTTAGGTCCTAGTTTGATTAATTATTAAAGCTCCTAGAATCTATCTTGATGGGGTAACAGGAAAACCAGATAATGTTAATATTTCTTCATGTGAAAACACAGCTCGGTTATAGCTTGCATGTACCTGTACCTTTTAGTATTTGTTCTCGATTCTCCCAAGGTAAATAGAAAGTCCAGGAGCATTTAAAGATAATTAAAAACAAAGTACTGTTTTCACTTTCACTCCCTAGAAAATCCAGGATATATCTTAGTTGAGATGATTTGGAGAGAAAGACTGTGCTTTTGCCCCTGGACTATTCTCTCTCAGCCTGCTCTGATGCTTCAACAACACAATTCTCACTGCTTTGGTTCATAATAAAAGTGCAAGCTTTAAATGATTAAGATGAGTGGTTATCTGAGTTAATGCCATTCGTTAACACCTTTAGAGTTACACATGTATTTGTAGGCATAGCTGTAGATAGGGAGATAGATAGATAGACAGACACAGAAATAGACACAGTTGTAGATATAGGTGTATAGATATTTCAACAAACATATGTAGGCTATTCTGTGTAGTGACTAAGGGTTGGCCTCTGGAGCTAGATTTCCTGGTTCAGATTCTGGGATTAATTAGTAAGTAGATTACTTACTACTGGGAAACCTTGAACAATATAGCCAAGCCTTCTATGCTTCAGTTTCCTCATCTGTAAAGTAGAGATTTAAAAAATGACCTCATGTAGTTGTTGTGAGGTTAAATGATTGAATAAATGTAAAATGGTTTAAACAGTTTCCGCATTTGCTTGTTTTCTCGGTGTGCCAGGCCTCTCTATGGGGAATATAGGGGTGACTCAGATTTGGGCCTTGTTCTCAGGAAATTCATCAACCATGTGCATTAAAACATTTGCACAAATAACTAATACAGTTTATAAAATAGTAAGAGTCTTAGAGAGAAACATAAAAGCTGTAAAGTTTCAGAGGGAATGAGAACACTTTCCAGTGGGGAAAATGAGGGATGTTTTCCAGATTGGAAAGACATTCTATGTGGAGGGAAGGGTGTGAACCAGTGCCTAGAAGAAGGAAAGTGTAGAGGACTTCCACCAAGAGAAGTAATGCAAAGTGCTAGTCAATTAATTTTTAACATCAAGCAGGGAGACAGAAGTGAATGTGGGGGGATGAGAGTGGGGGAATGACAAAATTTGAATGGGTCTTCTTAAGTTCACAATGACGGGTGGTGCCAGGAAGCACTCTCCAAGACCAGAAAGGGTAGGGAAGCCATGGGCCACCACCAGAAGATAGAATATGTCATCAGTAGAAAGAACACACCAACCTGACAGCAAAAGGGAATGAGATCTCCTCCCCGCTCTTCTTTCACTAGTCCTGGTGAGACCTTTCACAATTCCCTGTCCTTCTCTCGACCTATTTGCCTCAACTATAAAATAAGAGATTGGGGGTAGATAATCCCCCCAAACCCTTCCAGCTTTGGCATTCTGGGTGTCTAAGACTTTGCCAAGAGCTGCGATATCTCCCTCTCTGAACCACCCACCCTGCCAACTGCCTATTCACACACCTTTCTAACCCCTTCTACTCCTTCATTTATACACAAGCAGATAGGATTCAAATAACAAAATGACAAGAAATAATCCCAAAGTGAAAATATTAGTAAAGGGTTAAAAGTATAAAAAGCAGAGGAGGAGATTGAGGTCGGAGGCCAGGCATTTCTGCAGACAGGATGGAAACAATTTAATGGCAAGGCCACCTTTTCAAGGCCTTCATGACTTGATAGTAAAGCTATTACATAGCTCAAACCACTCCTTTTTAATGAAGTGGTTCATTGGGACAAACACTTCAAGCTAAGAGGCAATGTTGCTTCAGCTAGAGATGAAGTGTTTTGCAAAGCATTAACACAATCTCTCACTGTCTTTTATCCTCCCCACTCCATGTAGAGTTGAGTTATCTGAATTAGTGTTCAGCCAATACCATTTCGAGGCCTTCTGTTTCCCAAGTTTCTCAAGATTCTACTATGTCACTTCTATAGACATGATTAACTACTCATTAACTTTAATGGAAGCTGTGGGCATGAGGTCCATTTTGTTCTCCGGGACTTTTGCTTCTTGTTTGGTGACTTTAGGAGCTCAATTTGACTCATCATTACAAATATACATTGGGTAATGACTACTAAGGAACAGTGGTTCCTGAACAAAATGAAACTTCCTAATCCAATTAATTTAATAAACCAATAGATGTTCAAGATTAGAAGAATCACAAAGGTCATTGAATCCTGCCATCATTTGAACCTCCTTTTAACATCCCTACCAAGTAAAATCTGGCCTCGGCTTGAGCAGATCCAAAGGCTGGGAGCCAACATCTTTCAAGTGCACATCATGTGACAAATGTCCAAAACACGTCACCATCCTGCTTACCCTCCTTTGGGTGCAGTCTTATTTGTATTCATAGTTCCTATTTAGCCATGAACAATGAATTTTCTATGACCCACGTTAAGGTTGTCATCAACCTGCTAGGTCAAGTCCCGCATCAGAGAGCCAGACCTCGGAAAGTACACCTACAACATGGTTAGAAACATTATAAAACTGAGGACTGTCCCTTAGTCTTTTGGTAAAATGTAAAATAGTAGTTGTGGTTGGCAGAATAGCAGCTCTCCCCAAATAAATGTATGTCCTAATTCCTGAACCTATCAATGTGTTACCTTATGTGGCAAAAGGGGCTTTGCAGATGTGACTGTGTTAAGGATCTTGTAGTGAGGAGATTATCCTGGATTATCCAGATAGACCCAAAGAAAAATGTCCTTATAAGAAGGAGGCAGGAAGGTCAGAGCCAGAGAAGCACAAGGAGATGTGACAATGGACGTGAAAGTTGAAGTGACATAGGGCCATGAACCAAGGAATGTGACAAGTCTCTAAAAGCTGAAAAAAGTCAAGGAAGTCGATTCTCCCCTAGAGCTTCTAAAAGGAACATAGATAGCCCTGTTGACACCATGAGACTGATTTCAGGCTTCTGACCTCCAGAACTGTAAGATAATAAATTTTAGCCAAGATAATACTTTTAGCCAATGCATTGTGCTAATTTGTTACAGAAGCAGTAGGAAGCCAAGACACTATCAATAGTAATAAAATAAATTTATGCCTGAATTGAATTGGATGAGTTCACCTAAGGATGGGGACTGACTCAAGCTATCCAAATTCACAAGAGTCCAAGAACCCAAATTGACACTAATTTTATTAATTATTAACATTATTTCATCTAGGGCACCCCATTTCGAGGATCAGGTTACCAGAGGATGGAACTGTTTATCAGATGTTTGCTTAGTAGTAGAAAAATCAGAGCAGAGGAACATATACTATGTTTTCAGGTATTTTTCCTAGTATGGTTAAAACCTAATAAATTATCCCTGGCCTGTTACTGGATGCTCCTGTTGTCCATCTGAAGTATAGATCCTCTCACACTAGAAAGGGCGATAATCATTAGGCAATTTTCCCTCTCTGGTTTTCTTTTATGATTTGCCCAATCTGTCACAAAAACACCTTTCCTCTTGTATCAGTCAGGGCCACACCTAAGCACATTTTCTTGATAGGAGCAATTAAGAGCATCAGAACTACCACACATCTTGTATTCATTACATCTGAAGTTGATATCATTGACATACCTTGGAGGGATTTAGAAAAAAAGAGCTATAGTTTCACTAACAACATTCAGAGGTCATCTCCAAGAGAGTTATTTCCTGGAAACATTCCACACTTGATGAATGTCGTACATTTCTGTTAAATTCCATTCCCCATAACAGTATCTTCTGACATCCTCTTCAAATCCTTGAGCTATGCCCTACTTAGTTCCTGTGGACTCCTTGTCTTAGTACGATTTTGAGATGTAAAAGAAGTCTGTATGCGTTCACTTTTTTCAGTGAGAAATCGAAGAGTCACTCAACTCATTACTCTCTTTAAGGTCTTATTCTAATTGGTCATCAAATTCTGTCATGTTTTTTTCTTCCAAAATGTCTCTGGATTTATTCCCTTACTCGGTCAGGCCTCCAACTCTCACACAATCCAGCAATCATATTGGGTCTCCCTGACACCAGGTCACCTTGAATTCAAACAGTGAATGCCGGGGTGGGCTTTGGAAGTGGCCTCTCTGTCTATTGACCTTTGCCTGGCCGCAGACCTAGGCACTCACTCCTCTGTCCATGACCCTTGAAGAGTTGACACTGATTTCCATACCAAGTCCAATGTATCCAACTAGCTTACAATCTGTTCTTTCTTTTCCACTATTTACTTAATAATTATGCTGACTGGATTGACCTCCTACAGATCCTATTCAACAAGACCTCCCAAAAGTTGGCCTGTACAGGGTCTCACTCCTAAACCCACCCAAGTCTAACAGGAGGAGATGCCCGGGGGTTATGACTGTTATCTAATGTGGAGAAACGCAGCTAGGTTCTAGGCCAGCTCTGCCACCGCCTCCCTAAGCCTTCCTGTAAAGTAGGGGCAACAGTAACACTTATTTCACTGGGCTGGAAGGGTTAAATGAGAGAATGGGGGCCGTGGTCATCATTTAAAGTTCAGTGCTCTCTTAACTATGTCATGTGCATTCTCAAATAGAAAAACAAACAAACGACAGCAAAACCTCTCAGAATTGTGAAATTTACCCAAGCAACTGAGGCAAAGGACCTCTCAGACTCAGGAAATATTAATTCCTTATTGATTATCCCAGAGTCAACGAGAAGATGTCCTATTCTGCCACCCATACGGTGCTAGAGTGAATAGGATCCAAGGGTGGGGGGTTATCCTGTGAGCTGAATGAGAACAAAGCAGGGCAGCCGGTGATTCCCACAAGTCACTTCAGTGATAATCTCTGCCCTGGGTCACCATATAGTGCAAAAGAAAGATCATCTTATACTAAAATCTGAGTAGTTCACTCTGTCACTAACTGAGTTTTGACCTCAGTTTCAAGATCTGTATGTAAAGGATAGGAGACAAGGCCCTCCATCCACCGCTTTCTTCTATTTCATCCTCTTCAGGTTTCCAGTGCTGCAAAGAACTATGAGAGAGGAAAAGGAAAGGAACAAGGGAGGGAAGGGAGAAAGAGAGAGCTTGGCTTAGAGTTGAAAACTGTACAAAATCGAATTGAAGGATAAAGCTTATTTAATTAGGTAAGAATAGTAAAAATAGTAACTGACTTATGTGTAAAACAATCGTCCTGGTCATCTTAGAGCTGCTCTAAGTCAAGACTATCAACATGACCTCTGTCTCCCATGACCAGCAACCTCATAGAATTCAGAAACCACGCACTCAGGGGTTGCCTCATGAAAGGGACTAGCTCTGGAAAACTACAAGCTCTAGGATGCTTTCCAAATGCCAAGACATCAAGCTCCAGGCAGGTTCCCTAGCTCGCTCCAACTTTGGGCCAGTCTGCCTACTTGAATTAAAAGGCTGTAAGCCAATACTTCCCAGGATTCCTAGAGGCTGGAAAAAGGAGCCTTGTGCCCTCCTGACTCAGAAACACCTAAGGGAGGCCAAGGTCTCTGCTCCCAGAAACAGCCTGAAGTAGCCAGAGAGTTTTAGCCTAGTTTTGCCGGGACCATTCCCCACCAAGTCACAGGGAACACTCAAGTTGAAGACTTGCTTCCTGTCTGGATCGTGTTCTTCCCTTCAGTATCTACCTTCTTTCTTTGATGACAAGATGTGCCTGATGACATAAGAGTCCTTGAAACCCACCCTTTAAAGTCGAAGCTAGAATCTAGCCCTTAGTGCTCAGACCTGGAACCTTCCTGACTTCCAGAACTGAGGTCCTCCCAACGGAAGACAGCTGATAGCCCATGTGAGCTTAGAGAATGCAAGCAATGGGCAGGAAGAAGGGTAGGTTCGTGCACTTGTGGCCATCTGTCCCCACACCTAGTCCTCCTCCAGTGAAGCCTAAGGGTTTAAGAGACCTTATGATCAACTCAGGACATTTATGTCCCACAAAAGTAGAGCTCAGTACAGTCCCTAACGTTCCTGCAAGGTGCCACTTTTTCAGGATTTTTTCCCCTGCTTTTCCCTCATACCCATCCAGAAAGAATGAAACGGGCAGCCTGTCCCTCAGGCTTTTCTCTTTAACATTGTCTTCGAGGCTAATGAAAAGCATCAGGATATTATTACAGCGAAGTTCATCCCAAATCAAACTGGTATGGATATCAGGGAATATGGTGACCTGTATTTAAGCAAGGAGAAACCATGTGCTTGGCATAGGTTATGATA
This sequence comes from Phocoena sinus, assembly GCF_008692025.1. Taxonomy (NCBI): domain Eukaryota; kingdom Metazoa; phylum Chordata; class Mammalia; order Artiodactyla; family Phocoenidae; genus Phocoena; species Phocoena sinus. Next base: position 64,540,536 of record NC_045766.1, read on the forward strand.
GAGACAAAAACCAAGAGCATCGAACCCATGCCTAACTCCCAGGGCTGAAAAGATAATTTTTTTTTTTTTATGTCCATCCTTTGTCCTAAAAAAATTCCAAGTGTGGCAGGAGTGCCCTGTATTAGTTTCCTGGGCCTGCTGTACCAAATTACCACAAACTTGGAGTTTTAAAACAAGAAAGAGCAAGCTTTGTGTATCACACGCTGGACCCTCTACTCCTGTGCCCAGGAGAATAAACACCATTTATCCTCTTACAGTTCTGGAGCCAAGAAGTCCAAAATCAGTTTCACTGGGTCAGGGTCAAGGTCGCAGAGGCTCTCCAGAGGCTCTAGGAGAGAATCTTTTTCCTGGTCTTTTCCAGTTTCTAGAGCTGCATTCCTTGGCTATGTCTCCTTCCTCCATCTTCAAAGCCAGCAGCCAGTGTCTTGCTTAGTACCTTACCTTCTTCTTCTGTCTCAAACCTTCCTCTCTCTCCCTCTCATAAGGATTCTTGTGCTTACATTTAGGGTCCGCCCAGACCATTCAGGATAATTTTTCCATCTCAAGATCCTTAACTTAATCACATCTGCAAAGTCCCCTTTGCCATACAAGGTAACTTTCACAGATTCCAAGATGAGGATGTGGCTGTCTTTGGGAGGCATCATTCAACCTATCACAAGTGCCCTTGACTTCGTCAGATGTGGAAGTGGGTGGAGGATCCCAGGAAGCAAGAAAAAGTGATGAATCTGACACCTTCCAAAGTAAAATTAACCTGAGGGCTCAGCAGTGTGACTCAAGGTCAGGAAGTCAGCAGACACCCTCTATCATAGTGTCTCCAAAGGTTATTCCAGCAGGAGTGAGACTTGAATGGAGACCCAGAGTGGCCCGCTGGCACACAGACACATTCCTCGGGCCATGGCCTCAGCGAGTGGTGGTACCCTGAAGGTCTGTGCACTAGGGCCTCTCACACTCATTTTCTAAGGGTTTATGACCTTCCTGGAAGACCCAGGCTTGGCTTTTAAGCCCCCTCCTAAATGTATTGACAATTTCTGGTCTTTCCTGCTTCTACACCTACCCTGGAGAGAGTGGGATAGAGCAAGCTTTGTGTATCACATGCTGGACCTTCTACTCCTGTGCCCAGTTTTGAGACATTGTCCCAGGAACAATCAAGAGCAGATACCAGAGTGATGGGGGGATTCCAGAGACCCCATGAGATCCTGAAACAGGTGGGCGCTGTCTCAGTGCTGGAGCCCTGAAGATGACCTTCTGGAAAATATGTTTGGTGATCCTGTGCTTTCTAGGGTAACTTCAGACCCTGTCTGTACTGGAAGGGCCTGAATCTGGGATCCTGGAGCCTACAGCACACACAGAACCGTTTGTCTGAGCCAGTGCACCTTCCAATAGAAAGCCTTAGTCACAAGACCCCAGGGCCCACTCCTAGAGTCAGACAAAACAGAAACAAAAGAAGGCAAACCTCTAAGTCTTATCTCCCAGGCTAAGATGTCTTCCTCTCAACATAACAGGTCCCATCCCAGTGTATCCCCACATTTGAGATCTATACCCTCTGCCTGCCCCCTGCCCAATACCCAGCTCCCTTCTAAGGTTCAGGAAGTCTTAGAACTACCAGAGTCCACGGGTTGCCTATGTCCATTCTTCCTATATACAAAGTAAAAAGACCTGGTCAACAATGAGCCATGGTCCCCTTTCCACTCTTAAAGGCATTCTTTTAACTCCCTTTATCCTTCCCAGTTGAATCCCCTCACTCCTGACTTTCCAGTATTCTGGGTCCTGGACTTGCATTTAAATCAAGTCATCTGACTATCTTATTGGGTCCAGCATTTTAAGGGCTTTCCTCTTCTATTATTTGATGTCTTCTTTTTATTTAGTGACTTCCAAGGGCTCCCATGGCACCCTTATTATATAAGTGCCAGGGCTAGGATAGATGATGCCAGCGGCTTTACAGCCTGGAAAGAAAACATTGAAAGCGAATTTAATTTCATTCTCCTTTCCTTCCAGCATGCAAAGACTAAAGGAAAATGATGTGAAACTTTTCTGTTTTTCTCTTTCTGCAACATGGGGAAAATTTACAAGAGGAAAAGCTTTTTGCTAATATCAGTTTATTATTATTTTTTAAAGGCATTCCGAATATGGAGTGAATCAGCATAGCCATTTCTCTGGTGTTCTTAATTTGAACAATCTCGTGTGATTGTCTTTAAATGCACCTCTGGGACTTCAGCTATTTTTAATTAGTGTGGCTTCTTTTTTTTTTTTTTTTTTACTGTTATCACTGTAGTTGATTTGTTTTCAATCTTCACACTCCACCAGTCCCTGCCTCCTCACCTAACTCTTCTGTCGCCCCCATCATATTCACACAGGGTGTTATAGAAGCTGGTAAATTTCCGAATTATGTGTGTCTATAAAGATAAAGCTCTGTGGTTCTTCCTCAGTGCCTCCCATCGCCCTCTCAGCCTCATGCTTGGAAACAGAATTGAAAGTTTATAAGGATATGTTCCTTCTGTAGTGAGGAAAAACCCAATAAGCCGTATCATAAAAAAGAATAATACGTCTGTGTCTTAGGACACGAGCAGGGGGAAGGGTAAGCTGGGAAAAAGTGAGAGTGACATGGGCATATACACACTACCAAATGTAAAACAGACAGCTAGTGGGAAGCAGCCGCATGGCACAGGGAGATCAGCTCAGTGCTTTGTGACCACCTAGAGGGGTGGGGTAGAGACGGTGGCAGGGAGACACAAGAAGGAGGAGATATGGGGATATAGGTATATGTATAGCTGATTCACTTTGTTATAAAGCAGAAACTAACACACCACTGTAAAGCAATTACGCTCCAATAAAGATGTTTTAAAAAAAAGAATAAAATTCAAGGTGGGAGATTGTACATTTTAATGTCTCTCCAATTTTATAGGGGAGGAAACTGAGGCCCAGCCTGGCTAAAGTCACAGGCCCAGTTAAAGGTTGAGCTGGCCTCCAGGCTGGCGCTTCCACCGGGCCACCCACTGGGTCTGAACTGGCCTCTGAAGGATGCAACGCAGCAGCATACACGGGACCTGTTCTTCAGCTCCATCACTTCTCCCACTCCCGTCCCTTCTCCCCAGGAGAGCTGGGTGGTGCTCCAGCATTTCTCTGTGACCGTGTTCTGGAGTTGAAAGAACCCAGGGCTGAAAGTGAAAATACCCCAGTTCTAGTCACCTTTGACACTATTCAGCCCTACATAATTGAATGAGAGATTTGTCTCCAAATTTCCATTTGCTCCCCATGAAATGGAAATAATATCTACCTGAGCTACAGCACAGGACAGTGATTAACAACTTTCCCATCTTTTGAAATTCTGCATCTTTGGCTTCCAGGACACCCTTCTTTTCTGGTCCATTCCTTTCAACCTCCTCTCTGAGGTCGTTCTCTGCCACCACCTCCTACTGCGGGCTCCCCTCAGGGCTCCATCCTCCCTCCATTTCTCCACTGACTCTGTACACTACTCCTGGAAAATTTCACCCCTCAGCTTCAGTTACCATCCATAAATTATGCTTCCCAAATCTCATCTCCAGCCCAGACCTCACTCCTGAGGGGAGAGTCTCTCTTCACCATGCCCCTTGGGTGGTCCTCAGTACCTTGACTCAACATACCGACCACATACCTGTTATGCTTCCCCTAGGCCTTCTCTTCCTCTGTTGTCTTGGTGAATGGCACCCCATGCTACTCTGTTGCTTACATGTAAAAATTGGGAACTAAATAACAAGGACCTACTTATAGCACAAGGAACTATATTCAATATCTTGCAATAACTTATAATGGAAAAGAATCTGAAAAAGAATATATAGACATGTATCTGAATCACTTTGCTGTACACCTGAAACACTGTCAATCAGTTATATTTACATTTTTTTTTAAAGTGGGAACCATGGTAGTTTCCTCCTAAATCCCCTGTCATGTTGAATAGGCCACAATATTCAGTCATGTCTTTCTCCTGAATCTTTTTTTCCATTTCATCCCATTTTACCCATCTTCATTGTCTAGTTAAGGCTCTATTTGTCTCTTACCTAAACTATTTCAACTACCCCTAACTTATCTTCTCCTTTTCCAGTTTATCCCTTTCCAATTTATTTTCCACACCACCTCATAGTTCTCTACCCAAAACACAATTCTGATCATTTTACTCTCAGCATGTTTAAAAGTCCCTCATCATCTAAAAAACAGGAATAAAACTCTTTCACAATGTCCTTCATGTGAACCCTCCCATCTCATCTAGCTCCTTATTTCCATTAGGGTACACCCACACAAGCACACACACACACCACCACTACCACCACTCCACCCTTTGACACTACCACAAATTTTAATTATTATTAAAGGCCTCAGATCTGCTTACGGCAGATAACTTTTGGATTATCTTTGCAGGCCTCCAGCTCCCTTCTTTGAAGCTTTCATCCATAGTGGAGAGCTTTGGAAACCATGTTTGTACCACATGATCTTGCCACTCTTGTCATGTTGGTGGGGCTGGAGCAGATTCTGGACCCAAGCTGGGCCAAGTACCAAAAAGTTAAGTATTTAGACTGAGAGCTATAAATTAGACACCTATGGTTCTGGGGATCCCTTTTCTGTTCTTGTTCAGCCCCATCATGTGGCTTGGCAATACCTTGCCCTTGGGATCTATGGGATGCCCACGGTTCCCAATCATACATTTCTATTCTTGTTTAAGCAAGCATGAAATTGGTTTCTTGTACTTGCCTCTAAATGAGTCTAAGTCACTCATCAACGTGTTTAGCATCTGCTTTTCCTCTGAATCTATCTTCCAACTCTGAATCTTACTAATTTCTAGTCATCCTCAAGACCAAGCATGGCCTCCTTTGCAGTTTTCAATACTCCCACTCCCACAGACACATTTATTTACTCCTGCCTATGAGCTGCAACTATATTTGCTATCATACTTAGTCGTAACTTTGTTTACAAGACAGATTTTCTCATAAGACCATGAGCTCCTTGACAGCAGGAATGATGCCATATTCATATTTATAGCTCCATCACTAGAGGAGAGCTCCATACATAGGAGACACTCAGTACATTTATCTTGAGTGAGTGAATTGATACTTGTAAAAGTGCTCTGAAAACTATTAAGGGCTACACACTATTAGATGGAATTTTTTAAAGAAGCTATATTCTTCATGTATTAAATAAAGGTCTTATTCTTTAGATGATCCCCTCCCTCCTAATTTCTGATTAGTGGTTTGTCCTGAATGTAAATGTATTGTGGATACTATCAAGTTATAAACTTTCCATAAAAATTAAGGCAAACACAAGAGGAAAAACAGATGCTGAAATAGATAGCAATTTAGAGAAATAAAAGTCTATATGCTAATGGATCAGCCTTTCAAATGGCTCTCTGTCTTTTACTTAAAGGCACTTTAAGGTTGAATTGTCAAAGAAATCACCTTGACAATCTACTTTAACATTTTGTTTTTGTTCTGGAGCTGCAGGGTATAGCAACACCTCTTTGTTTTGACCCCCGCAAATGCTTTTCAGTTTCTGAAAGACAATGAAAAATGCTCATACACCATCTTAAAAGAGAATTCATTCATCCCCAATCCATCTCACGGAAAGACTTTTCTCCCTGCATCAAGCGTGAACAGGCAACAGCTGAAATTGCTCTTTGAGGTCCAAGGAAAAGTCTAGCTCAGAGTAATACACCTTAAAGCTGATTCATCATTCTTCAAACACTCCCTGCATTTTCCCACCTCTGTATTTTTGCCTCTATCCCCTCAACTTGGAGTAACAGTCACATGTGTCAGCTCTCCACCAACTGTAAATGCTCAGCTCCTCCAGTTTCCCTAAATGGGAACGCCTTTTCTCTTGGCTGCACTCCTGTAGCAACTGCTTCACACCTCACCTGTAGAACCTCCTACATTCAGCCACGAGCATGTCAACCTTCCCCTCTACATTGGGCTCCTCAAGGTCAAGGTCTGAGTCTCTGAATATCCATAGCACGTTTTTGTTGCCTCAGCACTCAACAGTATTTCTTGTCATTAAATAGATACAAAGAAAATGTTATTCACCAGTCCTTCTTGAAGACTATATGACACTGCACTAGGTTTAAAACTAAGCCCAGGGACTTCCCTCGTGACGCAGTGGTTAAGAATCCACCTGCCAAGGCAGGGAACACGGGTTCAAGCCTTGGGCCAGGAAGATTCCACATGCCACAGAGCAACTAAGTCCCTGCGCCACAACTACCGAGCCTGCACTCTAGAGCCCGCGAGCCGCAACTACTGAAGCCTGCATGCCTATGAGCCCATGCTCCACAACAAAGAGTAGCCCCTGCTCGCCACAACTAGAGAAAGCCCATGAGCAGCAACAAAGACCCAATGCAGCCAAAAAAAAAAAAAAAACTAAGCCCAGCTAGAATTAGGAAACCCAGCTACCCAGCTCTACTTGCTGTATCTTAGTTTAGCAGAAGTTGACAACACAACGTTCCTAACCCTACCTCCCCAAAGCACCAAATTGTCTTAAATTCTACAATTAACTTATGTCTGACTGATACCTACAAGTGTCTTTGTAGATGGTGTAGGGAGCACTAGCAACAAAATCAGGAGAACTAAGTTTTAACCCTGAATGTAACACTGAATATGATACTTTCCCCCCCTAAACCTCACTCTCATCATCTATAAAAAAATGAGTTCTCGGTATTTGAGAAAATGTCTTCCCATGGTTTGGTGACAGTAATGAAACCAAAAAGCTAGCACAAATTAGCTTTCATTTCAACTAATACATAATCAATGTAGCCAAGGTACCATGAGGCAGGATCCACCCAAAAAGAAAAATTGATGGATTTAACCCTAGAGTTAAAATCCTCCTTTCTTAGACTTTTATAGTGTTTCATTTTTTTTTTTTTTTTACTCTCAGAAAACAAAAAAAGATAGACTACACACTCAAGTGTGTGTAGAGATGGGTGAAAGAATTGGAATATACGTCATATGCAAAGAAATAGAAAGAATTGGGGATGGCTAGGAGGGGGAAGAGAGCATGTGGGTGCAGCCAGGGGCCAAAGCATGGGCCCTCTCTGCAAATATTTGGAGGGCTTTCTCTGAAGGAGCGATTAAACTTTGCCTAGCCCCAAAGTACCTCAGGAGGGAATGACTCCTCCATCACTAGAGGAGTTTAAACAGAGTCTGGATGACACCTGGATAAGGATATGGTAGAGCAAGTCCAGGTATTGAATGATGGATTAGCACACAGCCTCAAGGACAGGCTCAAGTTCTGAGTAATAGGTTAGCACATAGTTGCGGAGCACAAGCTCCGGACGCGCAGGCTCAGCGGCCACGGCTCACGGGCCCAGCCGCTCCGCGGCGTGTGGGATCTTCCCGGACCAGGGCACGAACCCGCATCCCCTGCAACGGCAGGTGGACTCGCAACCACTGCGCCACCAGGGAAGCCCCGAAGAACTGCTTTGAATTCTCTCTCTTAGGTCCAACCACATGTGGCTCAGGTCTGGATCAGAAGGGTATTGGTGAACCCCTGGGGGGTGGACAGGACTGTTACAATAATGAAATTCACCAGGTATAAATTTATCAGATTCCTAAAGAGGCCTATAGCAGGTTAAACAGCTTCTGACAGTAAGGGTCTGTGGCTCTGTCCCAGTGAACAATTGATTTTTTTGTGTGGTTTGATCCACCCGGGCAGACAAAGCCTTTGCTACTTAACCCCCAGTTTAGTCTTGATTCAGCTCCTTCCAGATGGTGATTGAAATAGCACATTTTAATTTTTTAAACTAGTGTCTGATTGGTTCAGCTCTTTGTCTTCCTTGGAATCACATGATGGGAATTTACACTAACTGGAATAAAGGGTGTTTAGAAATACCTGCTGAGATTCAGAGTATTCTCTTTATAGACAATTTCCAAAGAAGCGATTTCAGTGAGGCCAAATCTTGATGGGATCAATAAGAACAGAGAGGCAAGAAGTAGATGGACTTAATTATACATATGTAATAGATTTTCAAGTGTAGCAAGTTATAATGCAAAAGTTGACTGGAAGCGTGGAATGAATTCTTGTGGCTGAATGAAAGGGTCTATGAGACCAGCAGAATTATTTTGACTTTAACTTTTTTGTTTGGTAAAGGCAGATCATCCAGTCACATAGTGCTGAGAAATATCTAAAGACACCAACAGCTTCTCTCCTGGACACATTTGAAAAGACCAAATGTTTATCAATAGAGGAAAGCATAAATAATTCTGATATATTTGTACAATGAAATATAATGCAGAAATTAAAATGACAGAAAAATATAAAAGGAGAGATTTCAAAAGTTATAACTAAGCTACGATGTATAAAGACTATTAAAGCACAAAGCAATACAAAATATTGTTTGTGATCATGTATGTATATAGTAAAATTATAAAACCATGGGCAGGAAGAATACACACTGAATTCATAAGAGTGCTTGCCTCTAAAAGTAGAGAGAGGAATAAGAATATACCTGGGGATGAGATAAAAAGAGACTTCCACTTTATTTGTGAATTTAAAAATTTTGGAATGAAATATAAAAAATTTAAAAATTAAATATCGTATTCACCATGGTGACTTGCCTATTTACACCCAAGCCTCATATTTTTCCTTCTTGTCTTAAAATAGTGAGTCTCAAAATATAGTGTGCATCAGAATCTCTTGGAGGACTTGATAAAACACAGATTTCTGGACCCACTCCCCAAATTTCTGATTCAGTAGATCTGCGGTTGTGCCCAAGAAGTTGCTTTTCCAACAAGTTACCAGGTGATTCTAATGTTATTGGTCCAGGGCCACAATTTGAGAACAAGTGTATTATAATACAGTTACCTACTAGTGAACATTCATTCAGATTTTGAACTGCCTAAGCATAGAGACTTTAACTTATTAATCTTTGTAGCTTCCACCTAGCAGATAAACCATCAATAAATATTTGTGAATTGAAAGAAAAAAAATCTGTGCATGCACGCGCACACACACACACACACACACACACACACACACATTCAGCAGTATGAGAGCCACTCAACAGCAAGCAAAATAAATGCTGCATTAATGATCATAATTTGACACTTTTAGAAAAGCAAATCAAATGTTATCCAGGAAGACAGACTTTCCTCAGGGAAGGCCTCAGTGTATGGCAATAGTGTCTCATCTCCAGCAGGATGTAACTCTCAAGTCAGGGGCTTGAGGAGGAGTACATAGGGAAGCCCAAAGTCAAGACACTAGACAAAAAACAAGGACACCTTTTTTTTTTACATTTTACACTTTTACATCATCACATAATACCTACTTATTCACCTCCTACCAATGCTCTGTGAAATGATCCAGAGAGACACTCTTTTCACCAAGACTTGTGGATGGGAAGCCTGGCAAAGAGCTCTGTGAAGCTCATACAGCCTCTTCTCTGTAGGCCAGGAATGACAGTGAGAATTGTTGCCATAAAAACAGACTCCCTGAATTCACTGGGTACCGTGGGATCCTGGGATGTCAGAGGCCAAACGGCGGGGCTTCATTACCAGAAATGAGGAGGTTGTGCTTACTGTAACAAGCAGAAGAGGGAAAGAAGAAATCAAAGGGTTTGACCTACAGAGACCTTTGGCATTGTCTAATTGATCGCGATGTCCCTAAAACTGAAATGGATGGGCAGCTTGACTTGATTCTTCAGAAGAGCTGGTCTTAATTTTGAGCTCTGCCACATAAGCTATTTGTGACTTTGTGCAAGTTACTTTCATGTCTTGAATATCAGTTTCTGCATTTGTAAAAAATAGAGGTATAAATTCCTGCCCTAATGCCTAATTTATAAATTATAAAACGTGTGACAATTCCATGAGATAACAGTTGTAGAGGACGTTAATAAATTGGAAAGTATTAAATAAATGTAAACAATTCTCCTGTTCTTTATTATCACAGTGTTTGTAAAGAAGCTAGAATAAGCCTGTCAAATAATAAGATTTCAAAAAGATATAAAATTTAGTGCAGTCTAATCTTTTTCCTCTCAAAACTTTCATCTTAATTGGGAAGTTATGACAAGCATAAATATATAATAGCTAGAGATATATAAACAAAGACATACCCATAGTATCATACATGCATGCATATGTACACACACACACACACACACACACACACACACATACACTACTAACAATACAAGGTACCACTAAGTGCGTGTATAAGAAAGTTTCTGGTTAAAATAAAGGAAAACCAAACTACTCTTAAAAATACAGAGAATTAGATAATACATATGAAGTGTACAGAGGTAAACATCGTGTTTTTGCTGTTGTTTGTGATAAGCTTAATATCGTATTTCAATGAGGCCACCAAAGACCCAGTTTTCTTACATCTCATCACTCTGCCTTCTACAGCACAAGCCTTCAGACTACACTGGCAGTCTCAATACAGTTGACAAAAATTTTCATGCTTCCTCATCCACAATCAGCGAGATAGAAATGTCCCAGATGAGCCCATAAAAGTCTTAAGTTTCACTGTGATTGGTCATGTGCCCAAGCCATGAACCAATCCTTATGAACAGGGTTGATATAGTCTGAGTGGCTTAATCCATTCTGTTATCCATCCTGGACTGCAGGTGGAGTCATTCCCATTGCAACCACATGGTGGAGCATGCACAGTGGGGTGGATCACAAAAAGTAATTCAGGATGCTGCTCTCAAAGAGAGGAGTGGATATTAGAGAAGAGCTGGGAGAAAGAAGGAGAAAGGCAGCAGCAACAACAGCAGAAATCTGTCCACTGCAGTGATCCACAAATAAGTGTTTTCATAAATCACCTGAGAAAAAGAGTGTGAGAGCTAGGAGTTTCCAGATTTCTTGAAGGCCATAGAACTTGAGGGCTCTTAGTCATGAATATACCATGCTAACCCATGTATAACAAGAAATAAAAAGGAGGACGAAGAAGATGATAAGTCTGGTAAAATCATTGCCTTTCATCCTTGTGTTTGGGGAGTGAGTGGGAGAATATAGACGGGAAAATGAAGAAGAAAGAGCTATGTCCTAGTTAAATTTGTAATCTTGACTTTCATGATGTGCCTTTGGTAGTCAAATAAATCATTACCCAGGGACAGCAATTCTAGGGTAGCTTAATGTTTCTTTCATAAGATGTGCCATTTGACCCTAATGTAGCATTGGAATGGAAAATGTACTTTTATATATTTTTTTATACAGGAAAGATAGAATTAAATAACCATTAATTGGGAACACATTATCTTTCTTAACTATTTGAACCCTACTTTAAAAGCCTGAATTTCTTTGAAATATTATTTATTTTAATGAGCTGTTTAATCTCTAGATAACAATTTCACCGTCTTAATGGACCATATTCCAGAGACATGTGAAGTTAATAGGAATGAGGTGGCCACTTACACGACCTAGAATATTTATCTGAGACCTTGACCGGTGTATCAACTTCAGTGGTATAAAAGCCTACTTTGCAAAAGTTCATCTCATTTGTAAGTTTCAGTGAAAATTCTCAGGTCTTCAAATCCCGGCCTCAGGGCAGCTTTTCAAAGGATATACCTACAAGGCCAGAGGCAGGAATATATGACCACTACCCAAGCATAAGGGAGGCAGATGTCATGACCTGTAGACTAAAAGCTGACTGATAGATTTGTAACTACTTCATGCGAAAAATGCCCACAGCCCAGATTGTACTAAAACCTGTATGTATGAGATTGAGTGGGAAAAGATGTGCTTAAAGGTTATTAATTTTATTTATTTGTTTGTCTGTTTGTTTATTCATTCCTTTAGCAAAACTAAAACTATGATATGAAACGTGTGGAAAGACATTAAAAAGAGTTCCTTGGAAATAATGCTCCTAATGTAGTAACAGGCTGAAACCCCAATCCCAGAGCCTAAATCCATTTCTCCTCTGACAGCGAGAGTAGTAATACCCTTTTGTATTATGTATAGAAGAGCAAAATTAAGATGATCCGAAGCTGATCTGCTCTTAATTTGCCCAGCAAGTTGTTTCCCTTTGTTTTTTTTATTGTTTGTTTGTTTGTTTTTGCAATACGCGGGGCTCTCACTGTTGTGGCCTCTCCCGTTGCGGAGCAACAGGCTCCGGACGCGCAGGCTCAGCGGCCATGGCTCACGGGCCCAGCCGCTCCACGGCATGTGGGATCTTCCCGGACTGGGACACGAACCCATGTCCCCTGCATTGGCAGGTGGACTCTCAACCACTGCGCCACCAGTGAAGACCTGAGTTTCCCTTTAATTCACCCTTTTCCCCTAAAATACAGTGGGAAGAACACTGGATTGGAAATCAGACAACCTGGTTCCAGCTCCACCACTCACCAGCTGGTGACATCTTGGGTGAGTTATTTAGTCTCTCTCACTCTCAGCCTCTTCATATACAAGAGAGGAATATAAACACTTTTCAAGCTAACCTAGATTAAGTTGTAAAAGTGTATATTATATCATTATATACCTATAATTTATTCATCCCATCAAGGGTAAAATCACTTACACTTTCAAACCATAATTTAAAAACTAATAAGGAGAATAATTTAGAGAAAAAAGCAAGGGAGCTACCGGCACCTCTTTTTATCCCTAACACTCTAGACAAACCTTCATTGTAGCATTTGCTCATTTTAAAGGAATATGTCTTACTTCCTAGACTGGGTTCCCTGAAAGAAAAGACCCTACCATACAAATTTTGTTTCCAGTGTCCAGCAAGTCCTCAACACTGAGGCACATTCTAGGTAATAAGAAAGTGAACACCTGAAATTAAGGCACTCATTCTCACTTACTGAAGAAGCAGAGGTGGTCGCTGACATGTTTCCCGCCGGGGCCTGTGGGCGTGGATCATGACTTCTCTGAGGACCACCCCCACAGGCACAGTCCTGTCTCCTTGGTGTGGGTCCATCCACTTGCTAGGGAACCCCTCCGTCTCCATTCCAAGACAGACTAATTCCTTGCTTCTTGGTCTAATTTACTCAAAGACTGTCTCCCTTGAGTTTCTTTTCCTCTTCATCAGTATCTCTACCATTTCTTCCTAATGTCATTTCTATTACCACAGGAAGCTATTTTGTATCAACTGTCTTATTCTCCCTCAGATGCAGACCAGTTGTTTGGTGGAAGGTGAAGAAGTTCCAGGGGGAAAATTGGCATTCACTTCAGACTAACGAAACACACCAATTGTCCAGAAGGTCAGATTCCTTGAGGGGGCAGTGTAGTAAGATCATCAAAATAACCCTGAGGTAGAAGAGGGGGAACTTGGGCTTTGTCCGGACTCTACATCAACTTACTGACTATCTTGAGCAGGTAACCTCTCCATATGTCAGCTTCCAGTAAAATGAGTGGTGAGGATGAGATGATCTCGGAGCCCTCTTTCACGTCTAATATTCATAATTAAAGGTGTATTTTGTGTCATCATAAAACAGAATTGTTTGTATGTTGAGAATAGTTTGAGCCAAGGCCAAAAAATCTGGTCTTGCATTCAGGCCAAGAATGAATCTGTATGATCTTAAAATAAACAAATGTGGTTAAAGTGTTAGTGAATCTGATTCTCTACAACTGTGAGTCCACAGTTGGTAGACAGTTAAACAGGCCCCACTGAGGAACTTTGTAAAATGGTTAAAGAAAACTGGATTGATTGCAGCTTCCAAAATGAGTGGGTTTGTTAATCACATGCTTCAAAGTTTATTAAAATTATAACCATGTGCTATGTCTTTCTTGTATCACACCAGCATCACATAGAATAGCCACTATTGCCATTTTCCTGTGCTATTCTTGAGAAAAAAAGTGATGTTGCCTAGTAATAGAGATTTGTTTCGCTTGAGACTGCAAGCACATGGATCATTCATTCCTTCTTCAGCGAACACCGAGAACCTGCTATGTGCATTGCTTGAGGTATTGATTGCACCTTATATGTGAATCTGACATATATTTATTCATTGGAAGTTCATACACAAATACTCACCCTCTTACATGTACTCATACAACTATAATAAATGGCAGGAAGTGATAAGTGAACCTCTTGGAAGAGATATAGATTAATAGAGAAGGGAGATATCCCAACTGAGGGCTCAGAGCAAGAATTTTATGGAGCAAGAAGCTTATAAAACAAACCTTGAAGGCTGGCTTAGATTTGGACCTGTGGAAATGACAAGAAAGAGCAAAAGCGAAGAAAGAGAGTTTAGAAAGCACAGCACATGTGAGAAAAAAAATAACACCAGTTATAACATGTAACTTACCAACTGTTTACCATGTACTAAGACCTCTAAACACATGATCTTGGTGAATCCTTGTAATTCTAAGGGATTGGCTTTCTTAGTATTGCCTGTTTTCAGATGGGGAAACCAAGGCCCAGGAAAGAAGAGTACCTTGCCCAAGCGATCCCATTAAAAGAAAGAGCAGGTAGTTCAGGACTACTGAAGCCTGTGGTTGCATTAAAGAGGAAGGAAAATATAATCTGAAAAGCTCGTTGTGGCTAGGTGGTAAACAGGCTAGAATACTAGACTCTTGCAGTGAATCAAACTTAAGAAAAACAAATAGCGAAACCAATAGCGTACAATATCACTTATATGCAGAATCTAGAAAAATGGTACAGATGAACTTATTTGCAAAGCAGAAATAGAGACACAGATGTAGAGAACAAATGTATGGATACCAAGGGGGGAAGGGGGTGGGATGAATTGGGAGATTGGGATTGACATATATACACTACTATGTATGAAATAGATAACTAGGGTTTCCCTGGTGGCGCAGTGGTTGAGAGTCCACCTGCCGATGCAGGGGACACGGGTTCGTGCCCCGGTCCGGGAAGATCCCACATGCCGCGGAGTGGCTGGGCCCGTGAGCCATGGCCGCTGAGCCTGCGCGTCCGGAGCCTGTGCTCCGCAACGGGAGAGGCCACAGCAGTGAGAGGCCCGCATACAGCAAAAAAAAAAAAAAAAAAGAAATAGATAACTAATAAGAACCTGCTGTATAAAAAAATAAAATAAAATACAATTCAAAAATAAATAAATAAATAAATAAAAACAAAAAGAGGAACACAAATGAACTAAATGGGAAGTAAAAAGTGAAACCTTCTATATATATCTTTTAAATAACTCTGCTCCATATCTTAATTAAAATGACCAAAATCAGTCCTCCTTTAACACTTTTGTCAATGTTGAGACACAAAACGGCAGTCACGTCTGGAAGGAATATGGGTACCCTTGCCAGTATGGCCTTCTACTTTTGAAGGTGGCAAAAATGAGGCTGAAATGTAACTAACTGTGATTAAATGTTCCATTCAACTTAATCTTTAAATGAAGAATATATATATATATATGTGTGTGTGTGTGTGTGTGTGTATATATATATATATATGTATAGGCACATGACTATATAATTCTTGCCAATTATTACCATACTACCATTGGGAACTGACAACTAAAGATGATACTAAAAACTTAAAATCCCCTGGCGCTCATACAATCTATGCACTCCTCGGGAAACTATTAAGTTGTGTTCTCTCCTGTGCTTTAATCATAATAATGTGATTCTATTACTCCATTGAGTTGGTTGGTAACCAGAGGTACATAAGGCCTTTAACAGAGACAGATCCCCTAAGTGGACACATTAATTCCCTCCTAAATGCCTTGTAAATAAAAGATGTACCGGTACCTCAAAGGATGTTCTGTTTTCACAGAGACTAGTAAAGTGGCTTAGATTTTCTCTTGTTTGATCAGCTGTTCAGGAATTAACTTCCACTAAGCACGTTCATATTAAAAACGTGTATTATCTAACATAAATATCTTCAGTAAAATAAGAAATTCCTCTTAGATGTTTATATGCTCCCATCAGAAAGTTCATACTATGGGGATTTACACTGAGTTTCTGTGTTTATATTTGGTTTCTTATTCTAGCAGTTATTCAGAAATACAGTTGATAGTTAAAACACACATCCCCAAAGGGACACCTTTTTAAGGTCTCTGTGAATTAAATTAGCAATGTTTTTATCTCTGTCTTGAGCAGTACCACTTAGTATGTTATTACAGTACTAATAATAATAGCTAGCAGGTACAATTTTTATTATTGTTTGCATTTTTATTTGACTCTCACTTTGATAAAGTCAAAAGAAGTCTTGAGATATCTCCTTCTGTTATTCTGCAATTATGATATTGTACTCTGATACCTTCAATAGTGTTGCATTCACTGAGGTGACCCAACACACATGTTTCTTGCAACCCATAGCTCTCATGTTGGAATCTTATAATTAAGTTGGTATTTCCCCCTGAGGAAAAAAATTTAGGAGCTTACTTTTTTTTTTTTTTTGCCATACGCGGGCCTCTCACTGTTGTGGTCTCTCCCGTTGCGGAGCACAGGCTCCGGACGCGCAGGCTCAGCAGCCATGGCTCACGGGCCCAGCCGCTCCACGGCATGCGGGATCCTCCTGGACCGGGGCACGAACCCGTGTCCCCTGCATCGGCAGGCAGACTCTCAACCACTGTGCCACCAGGGAAGCCCCGGAGCTTACTTTTAAAACAGAAGCAGTCATTTAACCTTGTTCAGTTACAGAGAGGATTGTCAAAGAAGATATTAAAGCAACGTTCTTCTCTAGATAAATGTTCACAAACTACAAACACATCTTAAAAGCTCAGAACTTTATTTTGGCTATTTAAGCCAGCTTCTTTCCTCCAAATTCTAAGTGATTTTTCCCTTCTATTTTTTATATATCATTTATTTTACATATCAGCCTGGTGGTTAGTTGGACATTTCAGCCTGCCTACCCATTAATACTAATACTCATTTCAACATATAATTTTAAGTGTATTTAAAATGTAATTGATGTTTGTGGCAGCCCCTTCCAATAACTACTGCTGGATTAAAACTAGAATTCATAGAATTAATTGAGATTATTTATGTTTATAATAACCCAAACTATCTAGGTTGCCATTTAAAACATAACTTTTATTACCACAGGGAATTTTAAACAGTATGTCTGTGAGATTTGGAGTGCATATCTCAAAGAACTTGACTGAAATCACAAATGAAGTTAATCATACAGTATTGAACACAAAGGTTTAACTCAATAAGAAACCAAAATCCTTTTTTTCATAATTTCACCATAATTTTATTTTGTATTTACAGTCTTCAATTCCTAATGCAAGGGTCTTACTGGGGATTGGGGGGATTAGGGAGGAGAGACGGGGTTTGGAGGAGAGGAATCAGAGGTCTTATACAGACAACAATAATTAGTAGAGTTAACAGGATGTGAAAGTCTTCCAGAAGAAATTCTTGCAGCCAGCTTTGCGTTCTCGGGGTGCCATGGCCGGGTTCGAGTTAGCGGATCTCTGCAGCTCCAGCCTCATTTCATCCTGTTCAGCAGCCTGGGACAAATCTTCAGGCTCCAGGGCATCGTTCTCTGTCTGGTTGGGTTCAGAGAGCAGCTCTGCCAAGAAGTACTTGGCCAATTCCTGCATGGGGTGGAAGGAAGAGCGAAAGAGAGAGAGAGAGAGAGAGGATAAGAATGAGGATGGTGGAGAAGAAGAAATGGAAAAGCCTGCTTGAAAAACAGATTTAACCACACCCAAACCCCAATTTTCACAGCTGTGCAATTTTTTTTCACACTTAAAATTGGTTAAGGATATAAAAACAAAGGCTGTTGTTATAATCACCAAGTACACAAAGAAGCTTTAAAAACTCAAATGTTTCTGCAAGTTTTCTGCTTCTGTAGGTTTAAAATACACACATAGAAAGAAATAGATCGTTAGTTTTTCAACATGAGCCAACAGTTTGTTTAACTCAATTTCCATATCATGAGCTACAAACTAGAATTGTTCTTACCATTTTTACTAAGTCAGCTGTGGAGAACGAGACCTTTCACAATCGTAAACATACTGTGTTCTGGCTGTAAAGTGCCAGTTAGCCCCCAACCCCGCTGCATGGGAGGGAGGTGGTGCTTAGGACAGTAGCAGCTTCAGAGGTCCGTGCTTTCAGCACCTGGGTCAGCACCTCCCGCGGTCAGCACCGGGGATCAATGCCATCATCCCTTCGAGCTCAGTTACCAAGGTCTTGGAATTTTCTTGAATGCTAAAGAACTCACCTGAACAGTGACCTACTGCGCTGATCAGGGGAAACAAAGAGGTAATAAGGGATTCTGGACTTTGAAAGTTTTCCTGTGAGCTTTGGTAGCTAAGGGACCCAGAAAAGCACCGGCACTCTTTGAGAGCACCTCTTAAATTCACCCAAGGGATCAGAGGCAAGGCTAGGGAAGGTTGAGAGGTTCTGGAGAGGGGAAAGAAGACGTCGAGGGAGTCTCCTTACCTGCTTCCCAGCGGCAGCAGCCAGGGATTTCTGCAGAAACTGACGGAGTCGGGGATCTGAGGGCGCGCCGGTGACACCGCCCAGAGCCAGAACTATGGAGAGCGCGGCCAGCGCGCACTGGAGACGGCAGGACAGCATCTCGGCGGCGCCGGAGAAGCCGAGCTAGAGTGCGGTTGGTCAAACTCTAGGAGCTGATCGCAGGCAGCAGCAACGGCTCTGAACCTCGCGACTCCTAAAGCGGCTTGTATGCTCTCCTCCGTCTCCCCCTTTTTAAACTCTCTCTCTGACGTCAGACTAGGAGGCGCCCCCAGATCTCACCAGCGCTTTTACGCACCATTACCCTCGTGAAATCAATCACAGAAGTGAGAGGACGGTACACAATCAAAAGTGGCTTATTTAAAAAAATTAAATCCTGCACAGGCACAGGCACACACGATTCCACACGTCACACCATCTACACAATCTTTTTATAGTCACTCAGTGCTACGCACATACACATTCTATAATTTCACTCACACATGTGCACACTTAATTACACACACTCAAACACTCAGCCCCTGGAGAAGCAGATGCACTACCACACACTCAGCCACATACACATAAATGTGCCCAGACAATTCTATCCATCCTCATGCTCAAGCATTTTAGGAGAACCAAATGCAAAAGTATATGAGTGTGACAAGTGGAGATGGTTACAAGCATGCTTTGTGACAGTGAATGTCATAAGCATTCCTCTAAGAACAGATTTGAAAATGGAGTGTGGATTTTAGAAAGACTAAGTCACCTTTCTCCATTAACTCTGTAAAGAGTCTTGTAGATTAAGATGTAATGGGGCTCTAAAAGAACTTCACTTTTCCTTATAATGGAAGAGTACCTTAAACTCACCCTCCATCCCTCTTTCTCAGCAGCAGAGACACTTGTAGTCTGCTTGCCATTCGACTGTGACAAAAAATGCTAAAGGAAAAAAAATGTCAGATTGACTTCATTTTGGTGCTAGAAACTTGGAGCTAGAAAGAAATCTCAGAAAACATCTACTAAACTTCAGGGTTTGAGTCACTGAGCCTAGAAATGGGCAGTGAAATTCTCTGGCTCACATAGTACACAGCTGGAGCAAGGACCAGACCTCCACATTCCAAACTAGGATTCTTTTCACTCAACTCTGAGTTTTCTAATGGATTCCTGGCTAGTTGTAGCCATTTTAGGTCAGGGACTCCCAGTGTGGACATACGGAAGTCCAGGAATCCCTTGAATGTAAGTGACCGTTATTGTAAGCCTCTGTGTGAAGAAAGCATCAACAGTGCTCCCCTACTCCCCACACAAATAAAAAGGAAGTTTGAGAAATGCTGTTGTGGAATTCTGGTTGTGGTCTAGTTAGATGTTTGCTGTCCTGATCAGAGTTCTGGTAGCTTTTCCTTTTCTTTTTTTTTTCCCCAGAATAATTCCTTATCAAGGAATGGCCAGCTAATGTCCTGGCACGGACCAGATGATCCCTGCAGGCTCTTCAAGTGCTGGCATTTTATAAGCTTCAAGTTCATAAGAGCTGAAAAACATTCCTGTATCTTCAGAAACCAAGTGAAGCAGAGAACTTGACTAATCCTGTCACCAGCCAGGCATCACATATGTATTCTCAATACTTAGACCAAGACCACAGTGTTGAGAGGCAGGAGGGGTTGGGAGGTGTCCTGAATGGCTTGAATAATTGTCACCTTTTCTTTTTGTGTCTGTAAGCTAGAGCAATAAGAGAAGGCACAGCAAGGAGTGCTAAAGCTTCCAGGGCTTGGTGAGTCCAGACAAGGCTTAGAACAAGTAAGGCATTAAAAAGTCACTCACATGTGTTGGAATAGTCTGGGAGAGCAAAGGATCTCAGACTGCAGAACACAATGCATGTTATTTTCTCTATATATCCTGGAACCCTCCTAGGCCTCTAGCTGCGGGTTCAGAGTCTAGTTATGTCAACCCAACTGTCCCAAGGCACCCTCAAATGATCTCACATCTCTTCCACTCAAGGCTTGCCCTTGGCAGCCCCATTGAGTAGAGAAGAATTTTCCTAAAACAGGAGCCAGCCAAAGAACAAATAGTAGCCCCTCCATCTTGCTCTATGCTCTATTCTACTTCTCTCCCCAGATGCCTGTTCCTCTCCTTCCACATCTTTATCCTCCTTTTTCCTCTTTCTCCTTTCCCAAACCTTTCTCTGAATTTCTCTCTCCAAATCTTCCTTATTCAATCCCCTTTTTACTTTCTTTCCCCACTCCCTATCCTCATTCCTCTCTGTTGTACTTCCCTCTCCCCAGTCATTTTCTGACTTTGTTCTGGTTCTATCTGGCTTCCTTCTGCCTTCTCTGCACGTCTCCCTCCCTTCCCATTCTGCCTACCCAATATCTATCCCAGTCTCTGCCTCTAGCCTCTTCCTCTCTTAAGCCCCTCCTTCCATTACTTCCTCTTTCCTTCTCAGCTATTTCTCATAAAAAATACTCATGGTGCTCGCTTCAGCAGCACATATACTAAAATTGGAACGATACAGAGAAGATTAGCATGACCCCTGAGCAAGGATAACACAGAAATTCTTGAAGCGTTCCATATTTTTCAGGAACAAAGAAAATGCAACATACAATGCAATATCAGAAGTTACAAGGAAAACATTCCAGTTTAGTCAGTCTATTTCAGTCTAATTTATATACAGTAAAATGCAAAGGTCTTAAGTGTACAGTTCAGTGAGCTTTGACACCCCTATAAACCTATGAAGCCAACGTGCGAATGAAGGTATAGAATATTTCATCACCTTCAAAGTTTCTGAGTGCCCCGTTTCAGTCCATTGCTCCTCGAGAGGCAAGTACCCTTCTGATGTCTCTCATGATAAGTTAGTTGTGACTGTTTCTGAACTTTATGTAAGTGGAATGATTTGGTATTTTAAAAAAAATACTTATGATCTTTAGCTGTTTAAGTACCTACCTGGGAATAGTAAGTCTGGGTGGCTTCCCTCATACCTTTACTGAAGTGCTGGAGCTGTGGATGAGATGACTTCCGGGGCTTTTGTTCTGTTTAGTTTTATAATCCTCAAATTGTTAGGAGTCTAGGAACCACTTAAGAAAGAAAGAAGAACAAAAGGGGACACAAATTCTTCCTTAAGCCCCCTCCCCATGGCCAAGTTTTGCATAAAGTTTGATTTAGCACAAAGACACTTGAAATTTCCCCAACCTGAGACCTTTGCAGCCGACCCCCAGGGTCTTGCTTCCAAGTCCCAAAGGCTGGAGGGGGGCAGGGGGGCGCTGTCTGTGGTTGTAATGGGGACCCTATTTCCCAGACCTTGGTCACTAAGAATGATAGACCCCATCCTTGTGCAGCCTTCTGTGGTTCACAAAGTATTTTCTCATCCTGTACGACAGGGCATGCTAGCCCCATCTCACAGAGGAGGCAATTGAGTCCCTGAGAGCACAGCTGCCTCTGCCTCGCACAAGGGCACCCGGGCAGGAAGTGGCAAGGTTGAGGGAGGCTGCTGGTCAGTTTAGCAACTTTCCTCCTCCCCTGACTCAGGGATGCCGGAGACACCTCCTGGCTGAGCAGTCTACAGCCAGGATGCAAGGGCCTCGAGGGGGCATCTAGGCCCCTTTCATGTGCTGCTCTCCAATCGGGATATGATTTCCCACCTCCCTGTGAAATGTACATTGGGGGGTGACTACCTGCCAATACGAGGAGCAAAAACTCATTTTAGTTAAGAGCCAATAAACTCTATGAGTAATCAGGTGTTCAGTATTAAGCAGTGCAGGGAAGCAGAAAGTAACTGTATTTGGAGTCCAGAGACCTGGGTTCTAGTTCTGGTTCTGCCACAGTCCAGCTGGGGGCTTCCTCTCTGGGCCTTAGTTTCTTCATCTGCAAAATAGTAGGCTCGATAGGCAACCTCTGTGGTTCTTTCCAGCCCTGATCATCAACAAGCTTCACTCTGAGAAGACAAAGGGGCAAAGTAGAGCACACTGTGATGTTAAAATGCTGTTTCTCAGATTGAGAACTTTATATTGGAAAAGAAGCTGGCTTTTATGTAATATGAGGGAGGAAGCCGGATGCAGCGGCAATTTCGCTGGCCTATTAGAAGGAAAATTTGCTCTTGCATCTTGCTTCTGGTGCTGACCTGCCCTCCCCACCTGGACTCAGTCTCTCCGTCTGTAAAATTGATTCACTCAAATTCTTTCTGCAAATAAGTACTGAGAATCTGCACTGCTTGAGAGGTTCATAATACAGTAGTGAACTAGATAGACAAAGTCCTAGTGAGAAAGACAAGCAATAAACACATCAATTAATTAATTGTGTTCAAGTTGCTAAGAATTAACACAAGGTATAAAGCATGATGACTCGGGGAAAACCCTCCTGAGGAGGAACCATTTGAGCAGAGACCTGAATGAGATGAGGGAGCTAGACATGCAAATATCTGAATAAAGGTATTTCCTTGTCAGGTGGAAAGACAATCTCTTCAAAGGCCCTGAGGTAGAAGCATGCTTGGTACATTCAAGCATCAGAAACAAGGCAAGGGAACTCGAACAGAGCGGGTGAATCAGAGAGGGCTGGGAGATGAGACCAGCAAGGCAGACAGGGGCCAGATCACATAGAGCCTTGAAGACCATGGTAAGAAAACCACTGGAGGATTTTGAGCAAGGGATTGACCTGATTTGATTTTTTTTAAATCAATGCCTTCTGCTAAAGTGGAGAATTAACTATAAGAGAGCAGCAGAGTCAGGAAGATAACTTAGGAGTCTAAGAACCATTTAAGAGAAAAGAAGAGCCAGGATGGAAGGGACACATTCTCCCTTAAATACCCAAGCTGGCTGGCTTGGCATAAAGGCATTTCATACCTCCAACCCGAGACTACTGTAGCCAACCCCCAAGGCCTGTTTCCATGGAAGGGAAGGTGGTTTGTGCTTGTTTGGGGGACCTTATTCCCCAGACTAGTTCAGGCAAGAGCAGATGGTATTTGGGCAAGAGTGACAGCTATGAAGGAGCTGAGGACTGGTTAGGTGTGAAGTTTATTTTGAAGTACAGTTGACCAGATGTGCTAATGGTTTGCTTGGATCTCAAGTTAAGGAAATGAGAAGAACAATTGGTAACAAGTGGTCTAGACATTCCCTAAAATGCTTTCAAGTTCCACAAATTTCTGAGAGGGCAGGAAGTGGATTTCTGACAAAAACTTCTCTTGGACATTTTGTAAGTGAAAAACCATTTTACTTCCAAGCCAGAATAAAGTGAGAATTATGGGCGGTGGGGAAGAGCAACATGGTATAGTATAAAAAGCTCTGGCCTGGATGTCTGAGGCCCTAGACTTAAGTCCTCAGTTTTCTCTTGCTTAAAATGGGCCTGATAATCCTTGCTTTTGCTATAATATGATTTAAGAACCAGGTCAGACATTGTAAGTGTAAGTGAAAGTGCTTGGTTATCCATAAAACATGATGAAAAGATAAAGTCCTGTTTTTGTTGTTGCTGCCCAGAGGGAGGCCGTCAGCCAGCGCCTGGGGTGATATTCAATGAGCCAGCTTCTGGAAGCTAGAGTGTCCTCAATGATGCTCTGACCCAACTAGTCAGACTGCCCTTCCTCTGAGGACACTGTAGGGTATGATCTGAAGATCCAGGAAGATCTCTCACCGAAATGCAGCAGACTGGTGCTGAAATTCAACCCTTAGAATTAGTCTATGACTATCAGACTATTAGAAAATAGTCTCTTCTCTACATTTTCTTGGAGACGTAGCATATTAAAACTTGAAAGTTATTAACCCTTTAGTGTGAATATATATGCTGAATTGTCTTCTTGCTTATAGTCGCCTAAAGGACAGTTTTGACCTAAGTAAAGTTGGGAGATCACTTGGGGAAGAGGCAGATTTATTGGATGTGCTGCTGGGGCTGGGGGCAGGCTATAGGGAGCACGCAAACCCCTCCTGCCCAAGGGCAAGGGTGCTTAGGTGATGATACCCTAAGGACCTTTCCTCCTAGAGCAACCCTACCACCCTGCAGCATGAGAATGAGAACTTGCAATTCTCTAAGGGCTTCTGCTGAGGTGGATTTCAGCTGGAAGAGTGTCAGCTCATGCCCCTGGAGTTGCTGATGGTAGAGAAGCCAGACTTTCCCGCCAAATTGGCTTTCACCAACTTTCACAAAGCCTGGCCTAAAGTGATCGCTTTAGACAATGGAGGGTGAAGGGGTCACTGAATGAAGCCCAGGGGTGAACTTCTTCCATGGGTGGGTGAGTGATGACAGCTCAGGCCTGGTCTCCTGCAGTAGTCTCCTCTCTGGTCTCTATCCCATCACTTCCAGCTCAGAAGCTCTCAATGACTCCCCAGTGCCAGCTAGTTCAAATGTAAACACATCAGCCTGGCGGTCATGTTTCCTCAGACCCTAACTGTCCTGTTCAGTCGTCTCGCTCTGTGTCACTCCTAACCTCTCCACTTTCCCATTCCACACCACCACCTGTGCTTCCCTGTACACACTCTGCAGTTTCCCGCATCCACTTTTGTGTACATGCTACTCCCTCCACCTGGAATACCTTGGACCCACCTCTGACTGTTAACATCATACAGCTTACTTTAAGTCAAGAGCTTCTCACTTAGAATTACTATGGTCCCTTCCTGTGCCCAAGGATGTGTCTTTTGTGCCTCTAGTAGAGACCATTCTAGGTCACTTCACATTTCTGTTCCTTGAGAGTCTGTATGTCTCATCCATGAGCCTAGAGTTTCACTGAGAGCAGAAATCTTGTTTCTGTCATATTTGTATCTTCCTCAGAGACCATAAGAATGTGAAGCATAGAGTAGTTGCTGAAAAATGTTGATTTAGTAGAAGAAAAATTCTTCTTCTTATATGTGAGGTGTCTGTGGATTCTGTAGGTAGAACAAACCTCAGGTAGCTGAGGACTGTATCGCTTGACCCCCAACCCTAGGTAGCGGATACCTTCAGGAACACATATCCGTTGATCCCTTAGTAATCTCTGAGCTTCAGCAAAGGAAAAAACCCTGAACACTGTTCTGTGTAATTGTTCCTATCTGCTAAAAACTAACTGAAGCTGTCATATGAATATGCTAATATACTCATTGGAAAGATAAGGGACTTCACTGGAAGGCCTAGGGAGGACACATCCACCAACCAATGAGGAACACGTATGTCCCTGGCACACAATAGAAGAGAGTACCACTGCTGACTTACCTCTGCATAGTTTCATGTTTGATCATGTGTTAATATCAACCAAACAAGGGAATGGAGGCCTCAGGTTACATAGTTAGTGCAGAGCTGGGCTGATGTCAGATCCCTGTCTGCCACTCCAACATTTTCTCTCTTACCAGAGACAAGCAAGGAGACTTTGCCCCTAATTATCCTCTCAGATTCCTTTCTCTTTGTAGGTCCATTGGACTCTGCAGAAGCATCCCACTTGCTGATCTATGGCTTTTGCTCAGAGCTCCCCAGTGAAATGAAATCGAGCTGTGCTCTGCCCGACTGTGCCACCCAGCGAACGTCTCCCAGTTCTCTTTACCTATTTTCCTCCTAAAAACAAGGTGTTAAGTCTCAGGTCTTGCATGAGCCTTCCCAGTGCAGTTGGCAGGGGAAGAGCTGTCTTGACCAATGGGGATTGAGAAATGAGGCCAGAGACCTATGGCCCTGTTCCTGGAATAGTACACAACAGATGGCGAAGTTCCTCTTCGACGTGCTCCTGAGACCCGCTCCTCCCCCTTTGAAACGGCATGATAGGGGCTATATAAACACAGAAGTGCCCCATGGAGTGAAAGTATCCCTTCTACAGCTCCAATATTTCCCACACTCAGACTATAATCTTAACCTAGACTGGTGGATCTTAACTCTAGCTTCACACCAGGATTGCCTGGGAAACATTTTAAAAGCACAGATGCCTGGGACCGAACTGCAAAGATTCTGACTTATAGGTCTCTATATTTTAAGAACTGAATTATAGTCTGCTACTAGAATGGGCTCCACCTTTGTAGAAAATGGTGGAGTCACAAACTACCGCCCACCACTGTTCTTCTCTCATCTCACTCTGCTCAGTTCCTTCTCCCTTTTACCGTTCTCCTCTTTCCCACCTTTGACTTGGGGACCCCCAAGCACAATGGACTTGGCTTGGCCCCGTCAGGGCCAAAGCACCTGCTTCACTGGCTTTCCTGATACAACACCAATTGTTGAGGGCAGAGGCAGGACTGCGGCCAGAAGTGGACCCAACCACAGACCAGGACCTTCAAAAGCATCTAGTGCCTCCCCTGGGTTTACACATTGGAAAATTGAATTCAAGAGAAGGGAAGGGTCTCTCTCAAAACCACATAACTAGTATTAGAGTCAGATCCTCTGATTCTCTTAGTTTTATGTTATTTCTGTGAAGTTTCTTGAATCCCTTGCACCCAAGTGGTTGAAATCATGTTGTAAGATTGGCAGTTCCTGCCCTGTTATCTATGTATCTCCCCATCAGCCTGGAACAAAACCTTATTCCCTGACAAGAGTATTATCCTAGAGAGAAAGCTTTGGGGATTAATGTGTTGGGCCTTCATGCTTTGTGTTTCCATCCTTTTCTGGCTGTGCATTTCCTAATCCCATGAAACAACTGGACCTGCTCCTCAAGGCCATGGCTAAGCGTGGCTGCTTCAGCTTACCCAGAGGAAGCTGTTGTTAAACTGAGCTCGACTGCCCTCTGCTGGCTCAAATGGTAGAAGACAACTTCATCTAAAATTTTAGGGCGGGATTGTATTCATTCCTTCGTTTATTTCCTTCAACTTCTTTAAATCACCCACTATGCGGAGAGAACTGTGCTTGGTGCTAGGGTTGTAAAGAAGTACTCAGACAAAAACCTCTTCCTTCACACATTTGATTATGGAGCACTTTGTGCCAGACACTGTGTTGGGGATTCAGAGATGACCAAAACTCAATCCTCGGTTTTGAAAAAAGTCGCAATCTAGGAAATTATACAGATTACTATCTGAGCCATAGAATCAAACAATTAGCACTAGAAGGAACTTCAGACACTTTATAACCTGTGTTATAAAGGCTTCCTAGGCTTCCCAAATTAGGTCCTGGGCTCCCTGCACACAGGCCACGGGGACTGCAGAGGCAGGGGGACCCAGTGTGTGACAGGAATTCTATTTCATTGAACAGGTTTCTGCAACAAAGTTTCATAGAAACAAAGAGCTTGAAGGGGAAGCAAAGTTGGAAAAACGCATTTCTAATACAAACCATTCTCATATTTAACCTGAATACCCTCTAACCTCATGAACCTGTACTCATAATCAACGTCACATTTATAGCTGGTCTCAGAGTCACTGACCTAATCACCTTTTTGAACCCACATGGCAGTGAAATCTCACTCCCTTTGCAAGGTGCTTCCAAGAAGGTCTCACATGTGAGGGGTCCCTCGCCCCCAGGTCATCGCCAGTGTTGAGAACCTGTGAATGTGACCTTATTTTGCAGATATAATCAGTTCAGGATGTCAAGATGAGATCATCCTGGATTATCTGCATGGGCCCCAAATCCAAAGACAAGTATACTTATTATTAAAAAATAATTATTTAAAGATCACCTAATATGCATCTAAATCTATATCAGTTATTTACTTATAACTATATTGTTCTAGTGAATATTCAAATTAGTTTACAGGAGTAGATTTTTTAAATGCAAATTAGCAACTAGTAATTTGAGGTCCAAGATGGTGAACTCAGCCTGTGCACCCACCTATTTTGCAAACCTTCCAAACTCTGCAGGTTCCTCACTGGCATAATCAAATGCAAAGTAGGGAGAGAATAGGGTTTTACTTCAGGCTGATGGGGAAATACGTGAAAACAGTCTAAAGAATCAGAGTAAATGCCTCTCTCTCCCCTATGGACAAAGTTACTACAAGAAACAATAAAACAAACAAACAAGCAAAACCTTAGAAACTCTCCAGCTTATATCCTCTACAAGACTTGTGAAGTTATTGCATGAATTTTTTTTATATATTACATTAGGCAATGTAAAAGGAAAGAAACATTAGGCTGATAATGGATTTTTTTTCTACCTCAATAAATTCCAGAAGACATTGAAATAATGCCTACCAAGTTTTGAGAGAAAAAAAAGATTGTTATGATAAAAAGTAATACTTGGCCAATCTATTTAGGGGGGATAAGAGCAAAAAAAGGCCATTCTCAGTTAGGCAGACCAGTCACATACTCTCTCTCTCTCTGAAAATATTACTCACAAAAGTAAGAAAGGAAGAGAATAAATCAAAATAAAGAACTCAAAAGTGGAGTCGGCTTGTATAAAGATGGTGAGGAGAAGTAAACCTATATGATTTAAGAGTTGATTATTCAATTAATATTATGAAACATAACTCATTTGTCTAATATAATTCTTGAAAGAGAGTGTATGAGCTATCAAGTATTTTATTAATTTATTTATAAAATACTAGATTATTCTAACAAAACTAGAAATCCAAGTTGACAGGAAAGAGAGTATGTGAAATTCTTCCCCATCTACCAAAAGAATTAATAACTCGTGAAACTTTCTTGAAATAGATATAAGAATGTGAACGAAAATGTATTTTCTAAAGATGCAGAGATAACCAGTATTAGAATAGACATTTGTTGTATAACTTTCTATGGGAAAACAATTTTTAAAAGTCTAACAATACTGTGAAATAAGTTTTTAAAGAACTAAGGAGCATTAAAACAGAAATAATTTTTATATGTGATGCTTTCCTCCCTAATTTCTAAATAAACTGCAAATATATTTTATTTCATTTTTATCCTAAGATTTAGAAACACCCATTTTAAATTTAAACACACGTGTCACTGAACAAAGTTGGATTTTTTGACTCATTGCAAAGAGGGAGGATGCCCTTGGGAACCATGAAGCATCTCAGTAAGAGGGTTTAGAGCAGGCACACTCTAGCACTGGGGCATGTGTCAGGTGAGGGAAGGCTGTAAGTGACTTTGCTCTGGATTGGATGCTGTCAGAAAGTGGAGAATATTTTATGGTTGGAAATCTTAATGATTCTTATCTAGAAGGTGAGAAGACAGAGAGGAAGCAAGCTGAAGTTGTGACTGGTAAGGTAGCAGCCCCTCATAGTGGCCGGAATAGGGGGTTGTAAGTCGTTTTTGTGGTTTGGACCTTGTTTGTGTTCTTATCTATATTCAGATGTGACTACAGAGTGGTCTTATGCTTGCCTTGATCTAGTGTCATCCCAGAGTGGTCTGGTCTGAGGCTGCTGCTCAGTGGAGTTATGTTCAACAGGAGAGCACCATGGCATAGCTGGGAGTGCGAGGCCGGCTCGCAGGCTGCTTTTCTCTTTCTCATCTTTCATATAAACACTTTGATATATGAACACACATACAGGGGCTTCCCTGGTGGCGCAGTGGTTGAGAGTCCGCCTGCCGATGCAGGGGACGCGGGTTCGTGCCCCGGTCTGGGAAGAATCCCACATGCTGCGGAGCGGCTGGGCCCGTGAGCCATGGCCGCTGAGCCTGCGCGTCCGGAGCCTGTGCTCCGCAACGGGAGAGACCACAACGGTGAGAGGCCCGCGTACCGCAAAAAATCAAAACAAAACAAAAGAACACACACACACATAAGCGTACATAATCGAAAGTTTTATATATTTTATTTTATTAGGGACATTTACTCTTGTCTAAAGAACTACAATATGTATATAATGAATGTGGATAAATACATATTTAAATCATAAGAAAGTAATTCACTTTTATTATAGAAACAAACAAAAAGGAATAAAAAAGCAAAACGGAAAATCGGCGGTACTCTGTTCTCAACTGAATTCAGCATACGTGAACAATTAGGACCAGAAATAAATTGTCTACTCTCACTGGTTATTCAATTAGTTAATTGACTTGATTTTCAGCATTAAATAAACAAATCTTTCTGTGTTGTTTGACCACAGTTATTAGTTTGGGGACTTGCAGCCCAAATTCTCCTTACCCACAGCACACCTGAAGAGCTCATTCATTGCTAAACCTAAAGACGAGAACTGAGACTGTTCTAGCTCCTTGAGTGTGAAAGAAAGATGGATGGAGGGTGATCAGAAAGAGGGGGAGACTGAATGCTTCCTTTAATGCATACATAGTGCCTAGTATAAAATATGTAGGCATTCAAAGGTTTGTAGAAGACACAAGGGTAGGATTGCTGCTCAGCACTACCTTGTTTTGTTTTGTTTTTTTGCTTTTAAAGACAAGTTCTAAAAATGATAATAAAATGTCTCTCATGCTCCCTCCTCACTCCTTACTTTACCTAACTCCAGCCCACCTTGTTTTTCTGCCCTCTTTCGCCAGTGCTGCCAGATTCCTCTTGGGCTCCATCCTGCTCTCTTCTGGTACTTGGTTGTTTACTCTTCCTGAGCATGAAATAAGCTGTGTCTCTGGGTCTTCCTTTTTCTTCTCTCGGCCTGGGATGCCCTTGGCTCCCTATCAACCCCATCCTTGACCCCCTGACCGTTTCTACAAAACATACCCCTGCACGACTGGTCTAAGAAACCATCTCTGACCCTTCATCCCCAGGTATGACAAAGTTGTTCCCTTTCCTAGCATTGACTAGCATACACCGTGAGCCCTCCAAGTCAGGGACTATGTCTAATTATCTCTGTAATCCTAGAACTTAGGACAGACCAGGAATAAAATAGATCAGAGTAGATAGATGTTGACTTTTGGATGAAAATGGAAGGATAACAGCTGTATAACCATAGGATATCCTCCATGCAGTTTTTCCTGAATTGGTAATGGGTTTATATTGACTCACTCCACTGTATTGTTGGACTGGTGCCCAGATATCCTGAGTCTCAGCACAAATTCCTTTCCATGCATCACTGTCCACTTCATCAGGTACTCTGCAAGCAACCGCCAACCAGCAATCGGCACAAGCCATATACACTTACTCAGCGGTATAAAATCAGCGCAAAGACACGCACGAGGGTTATAGGGCACTGCCTTCTTGTAATACCTATAACTCAGATGCAGTTACAGGATATACACAGGAACAAAAGAATAAGAATAGTAAGACAGGGCCTCTCTTGACAGCTCACATAGGCCTCATGAGAGACGAGGAACAAATATTCACTCCACATCACAGAGACAAACGTCCATGCCCACAGGGTTAATCTCACACCAAGTATCGGCAAAAGTTCTCTCCTCAACCTCTTGTCAGCCATCCTGGCAGACAGTTTTTGCACATCTTTCAGACGTTTCTGTTTCCAGGTTTCTAGGAGTCCAGTTTCCCCCCCTGTCTTCAGATGCTGGCCTGAAGTCCAGCTGTCATCCAGATGTTAGTGGGGGCCTCTGCCCTCTGGCAAAGTGTTTCTTGAGTCCTTCTCAATAAATGATATGTATTGTTAGTATCTGGAAATGAGGTGTGCCCGGCTAATGAGACTAAGTTTTATCCACTAGCAGGAAAGAGCACAAGCAGGGGAGAAAGCCGATCATATCCGATGACTAGAAAATCACCCCAGGATAGTGGTAGGCATGACAATATTGAAGGAGGCTGTAGAGGCAAGGGACACAAATGATGAGTTTGGGCAGCAGTAAGTGGAAAGGAAAGAAAGAAGATCAACCTCAGAGGTATTTGGGAAGAGCATTCAACGGGGCATGGTGACCGATTCGTGCGGGATAGGGTAGGGTGGTGAGAGAGGTCAGGAGACACCTCCCAGATTTCTGAAGTAAGAGCAGCAAACAGGATGGCAAAATGATGAGATCAGCTTTGGTCATGCTGAGGGATCTCCCAGCGGACAGGTCCATCGGTCTGTGGGTCTGGAGCTCAGTAGAAATACTTAGAGGAGCTATAAGGACTGGGAGTTCATAGGCAGTAGAAACCTAAGTCATGGCGGGTGTATGTAACAGAGAGCAAACCAGCAAGGGGAGAGAATCTCAGGGAACACCAGCACGTAAGGGATGCTGAGAGAATGAATATCATCACAGCAGAGAGGAAACAGAAGTGGGAGACCGAAGAGGGCGTGCTCCCTCCTTGACCCGGAACCTTCAAGGAGGGAGTGTAAAAGGCAGCAGCGAGACCAGGTGAGATAGAGATGATTTGGCAATGGCGGGGTGGGGTGACAGTTTTAGGGACATGGAAATGAGACTTCCACGAGCTAAGGAGTAAATAAGAAGTAGAGATAAATATAATCTACTCTTTGAGAAACTGGGCTTTGAAGGAATTTAAAAATACCTGGCAATAGCCAAAAGGGAAGTGAAGGCAGTGAGGGGGTCATTGGAGTTAAATATGATGAAGACACAGGTATATTTATATACTGAAAAGAAGTGGCTGCTGAAGGAGACGTTCACCTTCCGGAATTTTTCTCAGATCTCATCTCATTTCACCTACTCTATCCCCCCCCACCCCCACACTATTTTCAGTGGCTCTTCATCCCTCAACCCCCAGGCCCACCGAAGAGGCCTCACCTTTGCTGACCCACCTGAGGCCTGACCCTCCCCCTGACACAATCTGAGCAGTCTACCCCTAACCTTATACCCCACCATTTCAGTAAGAGGTGCCGCTGGTACTGCTTCATCAAGCTGGGAGCGGTTGGAGACCTCTGGAAACCTCCTGATACCTGGCCTGCTGACATTCCTCTTCCCAGGAGCCACCATATGTCTGCAGTTGAACAACACCCTGTGAGGCACACGCTCTACACAGGCCCAGCTGAGTCTCCTCTGTAGCTGGCGGAGGTGAACACAACCCCACACGCCCACTGGTTCACAAACACACCAGCCTGATGCTCTCCCTGCGCCTCTACTGCACCCAGTCGAAGAAAGGTAGATTCTTCCAGATTGCCTAGCTCTCAGTCCCTAGAGGAATCCAGACAAGTCACCAGAAGCTCCCTGCCAAAGCCGGAGAAGAGTAAAGCCAGCCTGCACATAAGTGGACAGGTGGGACACAGTGTCCAAAGCAGTCCGTCTCTGGAAACACATCCAGGCAAACACACCACCAGACAAACGCACCACCTTGAACTTCATCTTCAGTTTTCAGGTCTCACTTGGGGCAGAAACTCTAAAGATGAGCTATAGAAAGGTGTGAATGTCAGAGAACAATTAGGGGTGTGAATGGGACACTTTCTTTTCCTACTCCAGATAATAGTAAGCACAGGGTCATCTGATGTCAGTCCATGAATCAAATTGCCTAAGTCACAGCTATGCCTGAGGGAACAGGCACAGCAAATAGTTCCCCCTCATGGGGCAGTCTCATGGACTGGGCAAGGGGGAGGGGCTGGGAGACAGGCGCTGTCTCCACTGCTCATGCCTCCGCTTGATCATCGCACCCCCTGAATGGAGACACACAGCCCCACTGTCACCTGGAGGATCCCAGATCTGCCTCATCTGCCCTTTCCCTCAGCATCCCCAGGATCTAGGACAGCTATAGAATCTTCTACAAGGTATTTTCATATAGGAGGGCAATATCACACCTGATACTGCGTCATGTGTAAGCAGTGGTGCCACAGCTCACACATTTCTGCAGAGCACAGGAATATATTCTCCAGGCCCCAAGCCAAGACACACACACACACACACACACACACACACATGCACGCACACACACAGCCATCCTCTCGTGGTGAATTTCTACAACTCTCCCTTCCCAGGAAATAAATTTAGGCAACACTGGGACTCATAGATTCTAATCAACTTACAGAGCACAGAGGCTACATATTTATTTGTGTATCTATACCCCACCCCACCTGTCCCTGCCCCCAGAAGGCTTCAGGC
Organism: Phocoena sinus; assembly: GCF_008692025.1. Classification (NCBI taxonomy): domain Eukaryota; kingdom Metazoa; phylum Chordata; class Mammalia; order Artiodactyla; family Phocoenidae; genus Phocoena; species Phocoena sinus. The sequence continues at coordinate 64,574,482 of NC_045766.1, forward strand.
TGTGCCTTTAAACCTGTACCCACCTCTTATTTTATGAGACAAAATACATTGAAGTGGGAATTTCAAGTTCTAGACCAGTGCTGTTCAATAGAAATTTCTGTGAATATGTTCTATACCTGCACAGTACAATATGGTTACCAGTAGCCACTACTAGATATATGGCTTGATACATGATACCTGATATATGGCTGGTACCACTGAGGAACAGAATTTTTCATTTTATTTTAATTAATTTAAATTTAGCCACACATGGCTAATGGCTAACATATTGGACAGTGCAGCTCTAACTAATTCCAGACAAACAGATTCTAACACCAGAGTAAAAAAATGAAGGTTTTCAGAATGGTGGGAGCTGGCTCTCAAGGAGAGGGACGGGTCAAGACACACTGAATATTGATTGAAGCTGCTTTGGGTAGGCCACTGCCCGCCCCAAGGGGAATCATGGTAGGATGCTCAGAAGCAGCTGAAGATGAGCTTGAGAATCAGGCAGGGACAAGACGGGTCCTAATGGGGTCCTAATGGGGTCCTAATGGGGTATGGGATAAGGAAATGAAGCAAAAGGAGGTGTAGAGATGGAGGTGGAGGAGGTGCAGGGAAGAGATACCTCCCTGTGAGATAACTACTAACACCAGGCGTGGAGAGTTCTAAATCCACCTTAGTCCCCCCGTGCCCCCATTACTGTAAATCTTAATGGAAGGATCATTAAATATCTCCTAGAGCAACCCACATTCTGCAGAGTAATAAACTGAGGTCCAAAGAGGTGACTGGGCTGTCCAGCGTTATATATTTAATCTGTAGCAGAATCAGGACCACAACCGCACCCCCACTCTCACCCCCACGCACCCTCCTCCCACCCTCAACCAGCTCCACTACAAAAAGGTCGAGCTTCGGAAGGAGAACTGCAGGTAGACAATGAGCAGGCACAGTGAGGCCCAGAAGAGGCCCCAGCGAAGGGAGAAGAAGTTGTAGCCCGATGCCTCCTGGGCCCGTGGCTTGGAGGCACCGGAGAAGGCCGTGTCCTCCTCCAGCAGCTTCTCGCTGGGCTTCCAGTGCACGATGCCCTCCTGACAGGCCTCGCAGAACTCGCTGCGGTGAGGCCCGCCATCCCGGCGGCCGGCCACGTGGATGCGCTACTGGCCGCCGCTCTCCCCGTAGCACTGCTCGTGCAGGCTGGTGATGAGGTTGTCCACCAGGCTCTCGATGTTCACCTCCAGCATGCTCGACTCGTCCAGCCGCGCCGTGCCACACTCGTAGCACAGCTGCTTGAAGACGCGCATGCGCACCGAGCCTGCCCGCTGGGCGCGGTCCAGGTACATGTGGAAGAGGATGACCATGTGGGGCGACTGCCAGGTGTGCCAGCACCAGGAGCAGTGGAACCTGCGGGGGAGGGAGGCAGGGATGGAGAAGGTGGGCCTCCCTCCCAGCCACAGCCGGCCTGGAGGAGCCTGGAAAGGAGGAGCCCTGTGTGCCTATACCTGGAAGTTGAGGTGGAGTGTTTACCGCCCCGGGGGTACATTAGTGCCTGAGCAAGTGTCTCAGCCTCCCCCTGGTGAGCTGCCCTCGGCCTGGAGCAGCATCCTCAGGAGCCAGATGTTGGAGCCATCTGGCTTCCAGCAGAGCTCTCCGCCGGCCTCCTGCGGGCCCTCCCCTGGCCTTGGTCCCCCCAAGCCTAATGCACTCAGGACATGGGTCTGGATGCTGCACGGGGTCACTCCCCCCAATCTGGGCCTTATTTCTCATCTGTGAAATGCAGATAATTGTGTCCAACAAGCACCCTTCTGCTCAGACCTCGCATGACTCTGATAAGGGGGATGACCACACATCTCACTCATGCATCCTGTCTGTTCTGGGGCAAAGAGATGCCTCTAGCTGTCCCAAGCACGGATCACCAAGAATCCACCAGATGGCCAGGTGGATGGGTGGCGCACCAGCAGGGGGAGGACTACAGAGTTTTGTCCCTGCACCTTCACAAAGAACACTCTCCCGTCCCTTGACAAATCATCCCTAGATCCCACTGCAGGCCCACAGAAGAGACTGGAAAGGTGTATCCTGGCGTGCATCCCCCTCCACACACATACACACATGTACATTTACGTACACACAGGCCACTTTGTCTAACCTGGGCCGCTTCGAGTTCCAGCCTCAGGAAACATGGAGGGAAGTGGCCTGGGACGCATATGGCCTAGGCTTCATCTCAGCCCCCACCCAGTGCTGGCACCCCTTCAGTGGCAGAGAACTCATTATGTCCAGTGGCTGTTCCTTCCATCCCTGAGATAAAGTTCTTCCAGGCCCCTGTTACCAAGGCTTTACAGGCAGTCCAGGGTCCACTGGGTTGAGTCTGCCCTCACTGCTAACCCTCTATGGGATCCCTATTGACGGCCCTGAAGGACCTCTGATGATGAACTCAGTTCAGTCCAACAGACACCACCCAGCACCTACTGTATGCCAAGCACCACGCAGTGCAGCGGGGTGGAGATGAAGCCAAGCCTGGCCCTGAGCCCTGGGGTCCACAGACAACATAAGCGCAGCACAGTATCCAGTGCAGCCCAAGGCAGGATTGGCAGGCCAGAGCATCCTGATTGGTCCTGAGCCAGAAGGGGAGTGTCCCCCTCCATCCTGCCTCCCTGTGCTAGGCCAGAGCTGCAGGGCACCAGGGTTACAATGCTTACAGGTAGGGTGAGCCTCTGCACAGAATATGCACAAGGGTGATGCCTCTCCAGCCCTGTCTGAGGCCAGCTGGAAGCCACAGATCACCAGCCAGGAATAGGACCAGCTGATCCCTGAGGCAAGAGGAGCCACGAGCCTACGAAGCTCAGCCCCAAACCCCTGGACCCCTGCACCTGAGTTTCCAACCCTTTGCACCCCTCCCACCAGCCAGCCCGGAGCTTCACATCTTCAGTCCCCTCCTTCTGCACCTCTTTAAATCAAGCCAATCCAGAGATGTTTCCCCTCCCTCAAGCCACACCTCAGATCTTAAATCTCAAAGCATCAGACCTAGTAGGAAGGGACCTTAGGATATCTAGTCAAACTTTTATTTCATTGAGAGAAAGAGCCCTCTGCACACACAGATAGTCAGAGACAGAGCCGAGACCCAGCCTGTAACAGGTGCCCAAAAGATGTCTCTTGAATGGATTTGAATTGAAATGAACCAACCAACCTCTGCCTCTCTGACTTTTGTCCCAAAGGCAAGTTCACTCTAATATTTGCAGCTCTTGGGACAGGAGTACAGGTGTAAGCTCCTCACCCACGGCCTGCCTCCTTCTGTTCCCACCGCCAGCACAAGGAGCTTAGCATGAAAGCATGTGTGAACAGCCCAGTCTGTGTGTCCACACCCCCAGGACACAGCCCCCTGTCGCCCTCCCCAGGGGCCTAGGGCTACTGTCTGTCCTTGATTCAATGGACCCAGGGAAGAGGCCCATACAGATCCTGGAGATGAGCTTGAGGCAGCTTGGGCAGTGAATTCTGAGTCCCCACCCCCAAGCCAGACTCTAGAAGAGGGAGAGGCTTCAGATGGACGTCTTGACCTCAAGGACTCCTTGCTTTATGATAGACATGCAGCTCCTATAATGTATGTGATGCTGGGCCATAAGGACCTACCAAACTCCTGCCCAAAGCTTTTTGTCACAGACCTATATGTAAAAGAACTGGAAGGGACTTGATTGATCACCTAAGGCCAACTCTCTAGTTTTGCAAATGTGAAAACTGAGACCGCGCAGGGAAAAGGACTTGCCCAGGTTCACACTTAGTTAGCTGCAGAGCCAGTTTCTAGAACATGGCAGGTGGACAAGTGTTTTTTGTATTCAAATCTAATTGCACTGAGTTGACTGAACGGACCTAGGACCAGAGTTAAGGCTTTCCCCAGTGGACCTCACGGCCTCCTCCACTCAGTTCCTACCAATCTTTAACAAATTATGAAAATATGAAAACATTTAAAATATCAGAGATTGCAGAAGCATTGAAGAATTACAGTTCTTTATTTACCATGGAAAACCCAGACCCAAAGACAGAATACAATTTGTCAGGGCCATCCAGGAGTCAGTGGTACAGCTGGGACTAGAACTAAGGCCGGTTCGATGCACCTGGCAGTTCCTTCTCTGCCCCCTAGCCTGAGTTGACCCCCGGATGGGGCTCCACGTATCTCTGCCTCCCCTTGGAAGGTGCCCCCAGGGCTGTGCCGCAGGGCTCTCCGCAGCCCGCCACAACCTTCCTCTTACCTGCCGGAGGCATGCTGCTCCAGGTACTGCTTCCAGCCGGGGGCCAGCTCATTGGGCTTGAGGTTGGGGTCTATGATGAGCTCCCAGCTGTCGGCCGGCTTGGCCGCCTCCATCTTCTCATAGAAGACTTTCTTCCACTTGCACGTGGTCAGGCTAGTACACACGGTCCTGCTGGCAGGGCTGGAAGTTTGAGCTCAACCTGAGTGAGAACACAGAAGATGGCCAGGTAGGTGCAGAGCAGTGCAGTCCGTGAGGTCTGAAAATCCTCCTTGACAGGACCAGAAGGAAACAGGACTGAGCAACTTCCTTTGTCACCCTGGAACCTGTTACCATGGCAGCTGGAGCCGGGGCTGGGGAGGAAGGAAGTCCCAAAGGAGCGTTCCAGGGCCCCGAGCTAGGCTGGGGGAGCAGGGCTGGGCAGTGACATAAGTGCAGCAAGCAGTACACGCTGACCCAGGCCTCCAGGAGTCTCCAGGAGGCAAGGACAATTCGCTTCACCCCTACTGTTCTTCCAGGCATTCTCCACTTCATGTGCTGTGGTGACTGTGACACCCTAGGGGACCAAGGAGAAACAAGGATGGGGAAATGCCCCCTGATGTGCTGGGACCATCATTTACTGTGTGCCAAGTACTAGCTGCTTGACCTGTGCGCTGGCCAAGGCGGGGATCATTCTCTCCTTCATCCAGATCAGGAAGCTGAGGTTTACACACCTCTAAGTGGTTCATCCATGATTCAGATTCAGGCCTTCCAAACCCAAACTCGTATGTTCATTTACTGCAGTGCTGTTGCGCTCCCGACACGTGAGGATTGAGAAAGAAGTAGCATGCGGTTCCCTTGCTTGGGGAGCTCGCAGACCAGTTGGCGAGATAGAATGTAACTTCATGTGCTGCGAGAAGCACAGTAATACAATGTAGATTCATAAAGTCCTAGAACCGTTAGAGCTCCTGTTCGGTTCCTGGTCCCAGGCAGCTGCTGGGGGAGCAAGCTGGTGCTGTGCAGACGGCTGCTGCCTCCTCCATTGCTCCTGAAAGAGGCGGGTGATAGGGTGCCCACAGCTCCCTGATGCCCAGTTTAAATCCTTTAGGGACTAGAAGGGAACTTGGCTCCAAATCTGCATAATCCAGCTGGAGGCACAGTCCGCGGTGAGAGGCAGCCTCAGCAGGGAGAAGACCAGGTGACTTGACAGCTGCTCCCAGCTCTGCCCCGAGGTCTGTGCCATCCTCGGATCCAATCATTTCCCACAGTGGAGCTCAGTCTTCTCACGCACACGGGGGAGGCCATGCTAGCTAACATCTAAGGGCTCTCCCGGCTGTGATCATCTTACGGTTCTTCAACCTGGAAATCGGACCACAGAGTGAAGAGCGTGCAGCCGTAAAACGGGCGGTACTTGCCTCCGAGGGCTGTTCGCCTAGGGAGGGGCCAGGAGGAGCACCACTGGAACCTTTGTTGGAAGGGGGAAGTGTCCTCCACTAGCTGTGTGCAGAAGACCTCAGAAAGGACACAAATCTGTCTTAGAGCCCTTGACTGAGAGCACTAGAAAGGCCATTTATTTATTTATCTTTTTAGCACTCAGACACAGCTTTGCTTTATTTATTTATGTATTTTTTCCCACCCACACACTGTATTTTATTTTTACAAGAGATAATAAACTGACACCAAGCATTGCGAATGGAGGCCTTTTTTTTTTTTTTTTTTTTTTTTTTGCGGTACGCGGGCCTCTCAGCACCGTGGCCTCTCCCGTTGCGGAGCACAGGGTCCGGACGCGCAGGCTCAGCGGCCATGGCTCATGGGCCCAGCCGCTCCGCGGCATGTGGGATCTTCCCAGACCGGGGCACGAACCCGTGTCCCCTGCATCGGCAGGCGGACTCTCAACCACTGCGCCACCAGGGAAGCCCCTATTTTTAAAAATCTGATTTCCTCATTGTACTCCTCATCTCTTACCTGAAACCTCCTGACACTGAATTAAGACAGCTCAGGCCCACAAATGGGAAATTAGTCGGCCAAGGAAATTACTGGCCTCAGGACCGGGCTGCTCACTCCTTGCTCACTCCCTCTCAGCAGTCAGCTTCCAGCCAGGAGAGATGGGGGTTCCCGTGAGTTCCTGGGAACCGAACCAACTGAGGAGCTTATGGCCCAGTCAGGAGTGAATCTCTGGGAGACATTGTGTCATTGTTCCCAGAACAAATGACAATGAAAAAAACCCAAAAAGATAGCGGGTGGAATTGTCAGGGTTTACCTGCTTGCTTTTACTCAAATGATGCAACCCCCTTAGGCCTAGAATCAGACTTAATTTGAGTGGGAGCCGTCTCAGCAGAGACCAGTTGTCATCTTTCTGTGCCACCGCCCTGTTTTCTCTCAAGAAGAAACGCTTGCTATACAGTCAGTGAGCACAATCACAGCCTCACTTTTCTACACATGGGTTGCTCCAGGAATCCCAGGGTAAGAGCTCACTAATGTATACATGTGTGTAGCTGTGGCCACACCACACACTGGCAGCTTCACTACGCATTGCTGCCATATTTTTTAATCCAGATAATACTTCAAAACATAAAGGAATCTGTATTCCTTTATAAAATTAAACACTATGTGCCTGTATTCTGCAAACAAAATTGGCAAACGGGTGGGGGATGAAAGAACCATTCCCCCTCTCCAATTTGGAAAGTAGGTCAATAAATACCTTTGTAAAATAATCATTATTTATATGTTACTTCTTAGAATAATAAGGAATGTCAATGGGGAACCTAAAAATAAAAGTAATGAAGAGTGAGGGAGGTGAACAGATATCCCTGGGGGCTTTTGAAAACTCTATGTACCCTTACCCCAGAGATTTCAATACATGGTCTTGAGGGGGATATAGCCCCTCCACCCATTCTGGTTCTGGAAAGACACCCTCATTGACAGCCATTGTTACTGATGGGAATATGTTGTCCCACAGGCATCTTGGTGCCAAAAAAGAGAAAGAAAAATGAAGGTTGGGTAAAATTGAGATAGTGGTTCAGGATATTTCTTTACTTAGAAACAAATCCAGGGGAAATGCAAGCTGAGTCCTGTCTTCTCTTTCTCCACAATTCAAGGAACCAAGGAAGGTGCTACAGGGCAAAGCAAAGGTCCCAGGGGGAATCTTTTCACTAGCGGTTAGGATGGCCTCTCCATCCCCAAGACGCAGTGTTCAGAGGCAGCATGGTCCGAGCTCCACTCTGGGCGAGAGGTGACCTCTGAGTGTCAGGGCATTCACATGGTCAGACCAGCCCACAGCTCTCAAACAGTGTGTGTAGTGAAACACCCTCTGGGGAAGATTTCACGCCTCTCTGTTATCAGTTGGCAGCAGACAGGACAAGAGCAGGCAGGCAAGATTCTATTCCTGCCGGTTTTCAAAAGTCCAAATTCTATGGGCCATGCTTCCTAGGCAGCCCAAAGTCTGTATTAAGGGTGGCCATACCTACTGTCACTTTTTTTCAGGGCCTTTTTATGTTAGGCAGAGATTCGGGGAAGAATTGTCACACTATCTATGGGAAGAACAGAAATAAAAAGAGGGAGGTGGGAGCAGGGGGCGCTCTACACAAGGAAAAAAAAAAAGAGGATGGGGTTTGAATAAGTGAGTTAGTGGTTCAGGAAGGAAGACTATAGAATTCTCTGCTGAAAAGAGACAGTCGGACTCAGAAGATCTGGAGATGCTTTCAGCAGGTGCAGCCAGTGCTGACTTCTGTCCAATAAGTAGAGGGCCTCCGTCAGCGTCCCCTAACTATACCGAGAACCTGTCAGTTTCTGATGAGCTGAGGCTCAACACACACAAAGACCCATGACTCCGCCCTGGGACAGTCATGGCAGAGCAAAAAGGAAGTTTGGGAAAGCTTATGCTGGCTCTTAAAGCTCCCATTCTGAAATGACATTTTTCACTTCTCCTCACATTCCATTGGCCAAATCAAGTCATGTAGCCAAGGCTGCAATTGGGCAGGGAAATATATTTTGCCAAAGGAGGGAGGGGGGCACCTTAGGGAGTGGTACCGAGCACTTTGGACTCAGTAAAATAAAAATAAAAATAAAATCCATCACAGCATCCACCTGAATGATGGGCACCCTCCTGGAACAATGGAGCTAAACAGATTTTATGGTGCAGTGTAGTCAGAAATCCTGAATTCTAATCTCTAACTTCTCTTAGACCTTCTCTGTGACCTCAGTGAAAGGGAGACCTGTAGAGGATGGAGACCACATGTCCTGAGTTCTCCAGAAGGATCTGCATTTCAAGGCCACTGCGATGTTTCCCAGGAGAATACGTACTTAGCAGACCATGGGGAACTGCGGTCAGTATAAGTTGTTGAACCGTACTGCAGACCCTTGAGAATCCAGCCCCAAAGTCCTAGAAAAATGGCTTTCCTAAATTCCCTTGCATAGTTGGACAGAAAGACATATTTGTAAAAATGGTAATTAACAAAATAAAAGCATGCACTTCAACACAACAGATTCTAACCACCACCAAGACTGTTCCAGAGGCAATCATACCTGAGGTTGGCAGCGAGGATGCTACTCTGTCTAGTTCCAGTTCTTGGAGGACAGGATTATAAAGACCAACCTTTCTGCTGACCACAACTAAAATATGCTGCTTAAAATATTGTTTATAAAAGCATTAATTATATAACAAGATCCTTTTGCACCATTAGGGCAAAATCTACATGAAGGCAGGAACCCAGAAAGACGAGCAGAGTGCTAAAGCTGCTTTTACTCTGAAGACACTTGTCAAATCAGATGAAATAGAGCTGCTGTATTTATCCCTTCAGAGGACCCAGGACAACAGGAGACACAGTCTAGGGTCCACCTAAGGCAGGGAGCATAATAAGAGACCCTCTGCCCAGAGGGCTGGAACCAGGAAGGGCAACACCTCCAGTGTAGCAATGAATGGGAAGCATCAGCCCCAGCCACTCCCAGAAGACTGCAAGGATAATTGCCTTGACCATGAGGAGGAAAACGCATTGTTTAGCTTCAGAATTGGATAAACACTTATAATGATATGGGGATAATTACTAAATGAATAGGAACAGAATATATCTAAACTTTCATCCTAATAGAGAGAAAATAATATAATTATTAGAAAACATATAATCCAAAAGAAAACAAGAAAGAAGAGAGGGAGAATCAAACTACAGTGAGACATGAATTCCCTGGCAGTCCCAGTGGTTAGGACTCTGCGCTTCCACTGCAGGGGACACAGGTTCAACCCCTGGTTGGGGAACTAACATCCCGCGTGCCGCAAAGCGCGGCCCAAAAAAATGTAGGAGAAGAAAAAGAAGAAGGATCTTTAAACAAAATACAGTGAGGCATAGATAACAAAAAATCAGATAATGGCAAATAGATTAGCAAATACATTAAGTATAAATAAACTGAATGTCCAGTTATAAGGCAAAGATTGTCTGACTGAATTAAAAAACAACATCCAATGACAATCCCAACAGAATATTGTTAGACACCCACCTGACAGGCAAAAATGAAAATGTGTGGTCAAGCTAAGGACTGGTGATGTTAACAAGTAACATGAACTGCAATGTGCGGTTGGTGGAAATTTACATAACCCTTTTGGGGAAGTTGTCACTGCCTTGCAAGGCTGAACATTCAAGAACCCTATGATCTAGCCATTATACTCCTGGGTGCATATCCTAGAGAAACTCTTTCACATTTTCACTAGATTACACCTATGATCACGTTCACACATCATGTTTGGAAGGATCCAAATCACATTCCAATGCATTTCATTCCACTTCCCTCTACCCTATTCCATTCCTCTACATTCAATTCTATTCCTCCCCAGTCCGTTCTATTCTGTTCCATTTCCCTTTACAAATGTCCATCAACCAAAGGATGGACACACACACACTGGAACACTACGGAGCAATAAATATAAGTTGCTTCTACTCACATCAACGTGATAAAATTTCATCTTACTCCTTTTTCTCCACTTCTATCATGTTGATGTGAGTAGAAGTAATTAATCTGTGATTTAATGAATTGATATATTAAATGTATATATGTTAAAATATTTAAGTATATGAATAGAAGTATTTATAGTGATTAAAGTAACTATAAGTTTTCTCCGTGGGAAGGGAGAGGGGTTCTTGTGTTAGGGGATTATTACATATTGTGAATGATAGAGTTTTCAGGGGGCTGGCAAAGTCTTTCTGACCTAGGTGTTTGTTATGTAAGTTTTCAGTGTATAATTATTCTTTAAAGTTTATGCATATGTCTTGAGTACTCTTCTGTATATAGGATATATTTCACAATTTAAAACAAAGTGGATACCACCCACTTTCTGGGAGAGATCCCCTTTCTTGTTGCTCAGATGGTCCCAAAGTACCAGCATCTAGCAATGGCCCTTCTGAATATTTTCATTAAGGTGGTCATAGATTTTAAAACTGAAAGAGGACTAGAAAACCCATCAACCCCCTACTCTGAGAAAAGCTTGGGCAGGTGAGCAAAGGAAATTCAAATAAGGAAATAATGAGACAGTGCCTGGAAAATAGTAAGCTCTTAGTAAATATTCCAGCTTCTTCTTCCACAGCACCTGCCATACTATCATTGCATTTCCTCCACAAGTCCAATTATTCTTTGTTTTCTCCAATGACTAACAAAACCTTACATAGTAGGTGCTCAGTAAAATTTTTTTAATGAATGAATAGTGGTGAGACTTTACTGTATATAACCTTTACAATTTAGATTGAATGTAAATTTTACTAACACAGGAACCATAAAAATATGTCCCTACAAATCCCATAGCATATTATAGAAGTACAACGGGTGTTGTGAATTCCATTCACTTCACAGCAACAAAGATTCTTTTAACATCCATGACGTGCTAGGATGGAAACGAAGTGCCATGGAGGACACATAATTATGTGATCTGCCCACATGGGCAGGAAACAGCCCTCAAATGGTGGGATTGAAGGGGCGCTCTAACACCTGTAGCTTCTTGGAATTAGGTTTACGATGCACAGGTCTGGAAGATTATTCTTCCAGGCACTGTAAGCTTAACACAATGCCAGTTATCAGAAAGGGGGAAAGCCCTGAACCTACTGAAAACTACCCTCAAAGAGGAGATCTAATTTTTAAATAGAATTTTTATTTCACTCAGACATATCAGACTCGTCAGCCACTATGTATATAATGGACATAAAATTTCTAGTATTATTATTAAGAATTTTTCTGATGCAGCACTCAGAACTCTTGGTTTTAATTTTGGGGCAAACTGCCATTGACCTCAGTGTTATAGGCCAAAGAGAATGCAAGACAGGTGTTCTTTTTTTTTAAAGATCTTTACTTCAAATAAAATTTTTTAAATTAATTTATTTATTTATTTTTGGCTGTGTTGGGTCTTCGTTGCTGCGCGCGGGCTTTCTCTAGTTGCGGTGAGCGGGGGCTACTCCTCGTTGTGGTGCGTGGGCTTCTCATTGCGGTGGCTTCTTGTGCTGCGGAGCACGGGCTCTAGGCTCCCAGGCTTCAGTTGTTGTGGCTCGCAGGCTCTAGAGCACAGGCTGAGTAGTTGTGGCGCACGGGCTTAGCTGCTCCGTTGCATGTGGGATCTTCCCAGACTAGGGATCGAACCCGGTTTCCCTGCATTGGCAGGCAGATCCTTAACCACTGCGCCATCAGGGAAGTCCAAGACATGGTTCTTAAAACACCGTTTTTTACATGTATCCAACCCAGCCTCAAGTTCACTAAATCCTTTCTCATCTTTTCTTAATATTAAAGTCTTTACATTTGTCTTTCCTCCTTTGTAACACTACAAGTTTTTCCTCTGAGCACACAGTATATTTGGATAAATATGTGCACCACACATATTTAAAAGAGACTTCCAGAAGGGGTGATGCAAACCTTTGAACAATGAGCAACTGACAGCTAAACAAAGAAGGGGGATAAATATATTCAAAGTAGAGGAAACCATTGGCAAAGACTTCAAGGATGAAATAACCTAGAATCGTTCTTGAAACTCCAACGAGAGATATGTGGGACCTGGATTATAAAGGATTTTTCAATGTCATGCAAAGCATTAAGACTTTGTCTTAAAGGGAACGTGGAATCGCGGGAATCATTTTAAGCCTGAACTACCTGATCAGATTTGCATACCAATAGTGGGCCAGTAAGGGCATTGCTCTCTCCCCCTTTCCCTAGGAATGGCTGGTGCTTCGAAGTGCTGCTCCCATGACACTGTAGCCCTGGGCTCTGATTGTCTAACTTCTTGCAAATCCACACCCCTCTGCAGGAGGGATGGGGAGAACTTTCACTCTGTCATACAAAAAAAACTCTAGAGAGTTTTGCTCTGCCAGTTCAGACCTACTGGATTCAGTGTCATGAGAAAATAGAGAAATAAATAGTTTACAATGTTTATGCTGGAAAGCAATTAATACTCAGAATTTGAACATTAAACGTTTTAATCAGTTTATATTGTCAATAAAGCTTCTATGGATTGTTTTCCAACAATGGAGATCCAGGTGAATAAGAAATAGATACACTGATGCTTATAAGTTTGCATTAGTACATCAGTATTTGTCAAATGAACACAGACACCCCAAGACATACATATCCATCAAGTTGCCTAATATCTCCTACCTAGTTTTTTTTTTTTGAGACAATTTTTGTTTTATTTTATTTTTTATAGTTTTTTATTTTATTTTTAATATTTTAATTTTATTGTAAATTTAATAATTTACAATGTTGTGTTAATTTCAGGTGTATAGCAAAGTGAATCTGTTATACATCTATATATATATATATATATATATATATATATCTCTCCACTCTTTTTTAGATTCTTTTACCATATATATAGGCCATTACAGAGTACTGAGTAGAGTTCCCGGTGCTATACAATAGGTCCTTATTAGTTATCAATTTTGTATACAGTGGTGTGTATGTGTCAATCCCAATCTTCCAATTTATCCCTTCCCCTGCCCTTACCCGCTGGTAACCTTAAGTTTATCTTCTACATGTGTAACTCTGTTTCTGTTTTGTAGATAAGTTCATTTGTAGACATATTTTAGATTCCACATATAAGTGATATCATATGACATTTGTCTTTCTCTGACTTATTTCACTTAGTATGATAATCTCTAGGACCATCCATGTTGCTGCAAATGGCATCGTTTTATTCTTCTTTATGGCTGAATAATATGCCATCGTATATATGTACCACATCTTCTTTATCCATTTCTCTGCCAATGGACATCTAGGCTGCTTCCATGTCCTGGCTATTGTAAATAGTGTTTCAGTGAACATTGGGATGCATGTATCTTTTCAAATTATGGTTTGCTCCAGATATATGCCCAGGAATGGGATTGCTGGATCATATGGTAGCTCTATTTTTAGTTTTTTAAGGAACCTCAGTACCATTCTCCATAGTGGCTGTACCAGTTTACATTCCCACCAACAGTGTAGGAGGGTTCCTTTTTCTCCACACCCTCTCTAGCATTTACTGTTTGTAGATTTTTTGATGATGGCCATTCTGACCAGTGTGAGGTGATACCTTGTTGTAGTTTTGATTTGCATTTCTCTAATAATTAATGATGTTGAGCAGCTTTTCATGTGCTTTTTAACCATCTGTATGTCTTCTTTGGAGAAATGTCTGTTTAGGTCTTCTGTCCATTTTTTGATTGGGTTGTTTGTTTTTTTGAAATTGAGCTGCATGTGCTGTTTGTATATCTGAGAGATTAATCCCTTGTCAGCTGTTTCATTTACAAATATTTTCTCCCATTCTGAGGGTTGTCTTTTCATTTTGTTTATGGTTTCCTTTGCTGTGCAAAAGCTTTTAAATCTAATTGGTCCCATTTTTTTTCTTTTAACATCTTTATTGGGGTATAATTGCTTTACAATGGTGTGTTAGTTTCTGCTTTATAACAGAGTGAATCAGTTATACATATACATATGTTCCCATATCTCTTCCCTCTTATCCCATTTGTTTATTTTTATTTTTATTTTCATTTTCTAGGAGGTGGATCGAAAAAGCTCTTGCTGCGATTTATGCCAGAGTGTTCTGCCTATGTTTTCCTCTAAGAGTTTTATAGTGTCCAGGCTTACCTTTAGGTCCTTAATCCATTTTGAGTTTATTTTTGTGTACAGTGTTAGGATGTGTGGTCTCAGGACTTAATGAAGCTCCGGTTCTTCATATCTCATGCTGGAAAGAATTCAGCGAGAGACAAAGTGATAGGTAAGAAGTGGATTTATTTAAAGAGAAACGCACTCCACAGACAGAGTGTGGGCCATCTCAGAAGGCGAGAGGCCTCTCCTACCTAGTTTTTAAAAGATGATATAGGAGGACAGGAAAATCTTAATGTGAATTTATGCCAGTAAGCATGGGACAGGGAGAGTTTGAAAATAACTTACGCTGGAGAGTAAATTCTGTGATGATAAAGTAGACGCTGCAGGTGCAAAAGGCATTACAATTACTTAATTTGCATTGCTCCCTGCACAATTAAGCAAAGTCCAAGAGGGTGAGGGGACTCTAAGGTCCAGTCCAGAATGGTTTCAATGTCCAAGGGGACCTGTTGATGGAAACCAGTCAGAGTACAACACCAAACTCATGGGTAGCTGCAGTTTCCACATGGGAATCCAGGTCATTCTTCTGAGAGATTTTATATGATGCAAGAGACAGCAGAAGCCACAAACCAGTTCTTGAGACATCAGGAACCGGCCAAGGAAACAACAGATTATTTCTTCACCTTAAAATCTAGTTGGGAGGAAAATCCTGATAAATCTCAATTATAATAAAAGTTAATAGTGACAGAGTGCTTACTTTACATCATGAGGTTTTCCTAGTACTTTACATATGTTAATTTATTTAAGCACACAAGAACCCTATGAGGTCAGTACTATAATTATTATCCCCATTTCACATACGAGGAAACTGAGGCATCGAAAGGCTAAGTAATTTACTGGCAGTCACATAGTTAATAAGTGACAGTTCCAAGATTTGGACCCAAACAGTCTGGCTCACCAACTACGTGCATTTTATCCACTAAGCTTTTCCCTAGGCCCAGTTTTAAAAGTAATAAATTCGGGCTTTCCTGGTGGCACAGTGGTTGAGAGTCTGCCTGCCGATGCAGGGGACACGGGTTCGTGCCCCGGTCCGGGAGGATCCCACATGCCGCGGAGCGGCTGGGCCCGTGAGACACGGCCGCTGAGCCTGCATGTCCGGAGCCTGTGCTCTGCAACGGGAGAAGCCACAACAGTGAGAAGCCCGCGTACCACCAAAAAAAAAAAAAAAAAAAAGTAATAAACGCATTATAAAATGTTGAGCAATACAACAATATATTAAAGAATAAACAAAAGTTCAACATTCTCTTCACCTCACCTCTCCCTGCCCTTCATTTTTTTGTCCAGCTATTATTGGTAAAAATTTAGAATTTTTGATAACAGAATATGTTTGATTAAAAACAGAATCATAACATTTTTAAGTGTTGTACAGCATTGATATGTTTCCAGTTCGGTACATAATGATTCATGAGATACGGGGCCTTGTTTGTGAGCCTGTGTTCGACCCATCTGACGCCAGCACCTCAGCTGCAGCATCTCCTTGGGCCTTGCACGCGCTGCTGCACATGCAGTACCTTGTGACGTCATTACAATACTGCCTCTGTGTGAAAAACGACCAACAGAAGAAGGAGGAAACTTTAGTAAGAGGTGAAAAACGGGTTAATTTGTGATGTGAGGTCATGCTTTGGCAACCCACGATTCTCCCTGACTGTGACTCCAGTAAAAGCCAGAAAGCTTTTGTAAACATTTCTCAGTTTTCAACTTGGGGATTCTTGGAAGTTCAGGTAAAAATAGTCTCTGTCTGTTTTTAACATAAAGGTCTCTACGGAGAGCCGGAGACCTGCGTACTTATCTCAAATTTGTAATAACCTAGGATCAATCACTTTCACTCCTCAGCACTGATTTTCTATTTCCAAATGTCAAAAGTCCTCACCACCCCAGCCCTGTTCGCTGCTGAGATTTTGGTGTCTAGAGGCACCATGAAAAGCAAAGTGGTCTCACCAAGCCTAATACAGATGTCCATCCCCTAACTCTACTGTTTCTACGTACCTTTGTCCCTGTTTCGGTGTGCTTTTGCTTCTGGAGACCCATAGCTTCCTCCAGCTTTGTCTTACAGATTTAAGGGAATCTAGGTATTATCCATAGTGAGGTATATTTTTTAATCCATGAGTAAACAGTTATTGACTCCTATTAGTGCAGAGTGAGGCTCTGAGGCTATTGGGATGAACAAAACACAGTCCCTGCCCTTCTGGATTCCATCTGGGGTGGTACAGCGTTGCCTTTGTGGCCATGAAACAATCGCACTTTCACTGCCATGACATTCTATCCGTGAACCTTTAGCTCTCTTGTTAGAATAAACTCCTGCTCTCTCCTTCTTTGACTGGTGAATTGTTTTAAGGCTTTTTTTTTTTTTTTTAATTTACAGACAAATGGAATTTTTCCAGTTCTCTCTCTATCTCTCTCTTTTTAATTGATTTTTAGCTTAATTGCATTGTTTTGAGAGAATGTCTATATGATACCAAATCTTTGACACATTCTGAGGCTACTGCTGTCCTTTCATTTTTTTTTTTTTTTTTTTCGGTATGCGGGGCTCTCACCGCCACAGCCCCTCCTGCTGCGGAGCACAGGCTCTGGACACACAGGCCCAGTGGCCATGGCTCATGGGCCCAGCTGCTCCGTGGCATGTGGGATCTTCCCGGACCGGGATATGAACCCGTGTCCACTGCATCGGCAGGCGGACTCTCAACCACTGCACCACCAGGGAAGCCTCGCTTTCTTTATTATACTTTTCTGTATTTAGTTTTTAAAAATTTGTATTAAATATATTTAGAGAGACAGTATAATATTAAAATTAAAGCCTCAGACTCTAGCACCAGATCTGGTTTTTAATCCCAGCTCTGCCAGTTAATGGCTGCGTAAAATTGGGTGATTATCTGTTTTCATGTTTACAAAGTAAGGATAGTAATCGAGACCACTCCAATTGGTTATTGAGAGGACCAATGAGCTCATAACTGTACAGAGCTAAAAGCAATTCTTGGCACATAGTGAATGCTCAATAAATGTTATTTATTATTATTATTTCACTATATTATATTGCTATTAGTCTATTCCATTTATAGAACATTCTCAAAATGACAAAATTATACAGATGGAGACTGTATAATTTTGCCAGGGGTTAGGGATGAAGGGAGGAAGAGAATAACTATGAAGGGGTAGCATGAGGGATTTTTGTGGTGATGGGACAGTTGTGTATCTTGGTTGTGGTGGCCATAAATCTATACAGGAGATAGAATTGCATAGGGCCATACACACATACACATACACACACACGCACACACGAGTACATGTAAAACTGGTGAAATCTGAGTAAGATCTGTGGGTTACACCAACTGCATCACCTTCCTGGCTTTGATATTGTGTTATAGTTAAATAATATGTTACCACTGGGGGAAGCTGGGAGAAGGGTACATGAACTTCTATGTACTACTTTTGTGACTTCCTGTGAATCTACAATTACTTAAAAGTAAAAAGTTTCTTTAGAAAAGATCCTAGAGGGCTTCCCTGGTGGTGCAGTGGTTGCAGTGTCCGCCTGCCGATGCAGGGGACACGGGTTTGTGCCCTGGTCCGGGAAGATCCCACATGCCGTGGAGCGGCTGGGCCCGTGAGCCATGGCTGCTGAGCCTGTGCGTCCGGAGCCTGTGCTCCGCAAAGGGAGAGGCCATGACAACGAGAGACCCGCGTACTGCAAAAAAAAAAAAAAAAAAAAAAAAAGATCCTAGAACATTGTGAATATTCAATAAATGTTATTTAGTATTATTATTTTGTCATAGCTGTTTTTCAAGTTTCTCTGCATTCAAACATGTATTAACTTCAAAATTAAATATACAGCAATAAATGTTATTTTTAAAAGACTGTGCTTCAGCAACGTTACAAATTGTTAAATATATAGAAACTCTGAGCCCCTTGTGAACTGTTAAGTAGGTTAGAGTTGAAAGGTTTGTAAGCCCCTCTTGAACTGTGAAAATATTAGGAGGCATGAGGAGGGAAGCCCCAGAGCTTGGGTGTGTGAATGTTGGTCTACTGGCTGCAGGAAACACTGGGAACAACAGATGAGAAAGGGCCGGCCTCCAGCAATTAGAACTCCGTGGTCTGGATGCCTGAATTCTATTCCCAGGACACCCCCAGTGAGAGCAATCACCCATCTCTGTCTCCCAGCTACATAAGCTGGAAAAGCCAGAGTCATGGTTTCCAGAAGGGGCCTGGGAGACTGACTGAAACGACAGTCTTTGCATTTAGAGCCAGAAATTGAGGGCCAGGGAGAAGCTTCCTGACCAAGGCCAATGACCTTGAGTCAGCCAGAGCAGTTTGCCCTGGATCTCACTGAGTCAGCCCAGGTCAGCAGGGATTGGCTGATGTCCTCCACCCATAACCAGGGGAGCACAGCTTAGGCCCCCCCCCTCGCCACCAGGCCCTTGGCATTGAAAGTGAGCGTCAAGGCAGCCAGTCCACACCTGGTACCAGGCACCCAGAGTTCAGGACAACGCTCTGACATAGGGGGTGAACTCCAGGCCATGCCTAGCGGCTTCTCTGTTAACATTAAGTTTGTGATTTTAACACAAAGAGAATTCCAGTTCTGAGATCCTGAACTCTCTTCTCAGCCTGTGTTGTGCAGTC
Organism: Phocoena sinus; assembly: GCF_008692025.1. NCBI lineage: Eukaryota > Metazoa > Chordata > Mammalia > Artiodactyla > Phocoenidae > Phocoena > Phocoena sinus. The sequence goes on from NC_045766.1 coordinate 64,593,381, forward strand.
AGAAAAGCTATGCACTAGGGTGCATGAAGACAGCACAGGGATGCAGAATTAATTTTTAACTCATCCGCCGGCACACAAAGGTATTGCCTGCGTGAGCTGAGCCCCCAGACGCAGTCAGAAGGCAAAGGTTCCCTTTCCAGGCCACCGCTTACTCGTCACATGTTCTTTCTGATCCTCAGATTCTTCATCTGCCAAATGGGATTCTTTCTTTCTTAACTGGCAAGATGACAGAGGATTAAGAGAGCTCTTGGAAATGAAAGCTCCTGGCGATCTCTAAACTTAATTGTTCTTATTCATGTCATCTCCTTAGCCCCTGCCTCCTGCCAGGTTCTACTAGGGATGGGGCTCTTTTGCCTGAGAATTGGTAAATGACCCTCTCCTTTCCAAGGAGAACTGCAGACACAAACTTCAAAGGAATTCCTTTCTGAGTGGAAATTTACACACTCAAGTAGGTCTCGGAAGGAGAGACTTGGGGGCCAGAGGTCCTCAAATCACATCCCACAGACCCCCAGCCAGTTCTGTTGGATGGCTTTGCTGAGGTGAAGGAGAGCTATAGGAAGGAAACAGGCACAAAGGCATAAGAGGCCGATTAGAAGAAATAGCCTTGACCCCATTTACACCTTCCCACTTTCCGGGAACCAGTGGCACCTGCGGCCTTAATGACTTGGTCTACCCTGCCACCTTGTGGCTGTTTGCTAGACTGCACTAATAGAACTGCCTCAAACAATCTGGGTGCCAGAAGAGCTATAAACCCAACTGGAACCCTTAATCACACACTCACTCTCTCAGTCCACCATTCAGCAAACCTATACAGATGCTCACAGTGTCCCAGACTGAGGAAATTCATGCATGGATGGCCTTTAAAGAGTTCCCAGGGTGGGGGAGAGTAGAAGGAGAAAAATGACGTGCTAAGCAGAAGGCATGGTGTATACAAAGACACTGAAGCCTGGTATGTTTGGGAAATGATGCATTTATCTATGAGTCTGAAAGATAGGGAGCACCAGGTAGGAATAGAGGGAGATGAGGTGTAGTCCCACTCTCAGCAAATGATGTGTGTGAACCCCCAAGAAAAACGAAATGGACACAAGCCGCCCCTGGAATAAGTTCAGGGGTACAGGAGCTGTCCAACCTACACACAATGAGCCCAGACTCATGTGATCATGCCCTTCTCTCTTGAGATTTATAGCAGACCCGTACTCCTGACTCTTCCCATGATCAAAACCAGTTTCTAAATGGGATAGCACCTTAGAAAAATCGCAAGCTTGAAAGGGACCTTAGAGTCATTTAGGCCAACTCTCCCCCCAAGTCAGCACCACCGCAACTCATCGTGCAGCTCCTGCTTAATCACCTCAGGGACGAGCCCCGGAGCCCGCCCAGAGCCCATTCCGTCCTTAGACAACTATGCGAAAATCCTTCATTCTCTGCCGCTGAGTTCCTCCTTTTTATCATTCTTGGCCCAAGTTTCACTCTCCAAGGGTCGCACTGAATAAGTGACTTGATATAGGAAGATATACGAAGCAGGCAATCATTTAGGGGCTGTGCTCAGGTCTGTGGAAATAGAAAATCATGGCAGTGATTTTAGTGGAAAGAACACTGACTTGGGTATTGGGAGAGCCGTGTCCGAGTCCTTCTAGAATCTTTGCTTAATGTCACTTGGCTTCCTTTTATATATGGCGAAGGGGCTGGATTAGAGTGGAGATTCTCCCCTCTGGCTGCGTGAGTGTCGCTGGGGAGTGGACAGCAGTACGATTACACGCTGCCTATGGCAGAGAGCCGGATTAGGTCACCACCAGGGTCAGTGCGAACACTCAAGGATGTTTCAAAATACCATTAACTATATAATAGCCTCCTGTTGCTGTTAAGGGGCTTTTATCAAACCTGTAATGGTCTGTATACACATTCTTGGTGAACCCTATTCCATAGAGACCATGGATCTAGATTTTTCTCCCTCCTCCATAACGGAAGTGTGGCTGCTCACTGAGCATAGTTAGTTGGTCCCCTAGTGCTTTTCTGAGGTAAGACCCCACCACCACCACCTCGCATTGATAAGAGAGACACAGCTTGTTAGAGGGAGAAAAGAAGGGGCTCTGCCCAACCTCAGCCAAGTGACTTGGCCTCTCATCTTAAAGAGGTCAAGTTAGCCCCCCACCACCAGTGGTTTGTTTTTTTGTGTTTTTTTTGCGGTACGCAGGCCTCTCACTGTTGTGGCCTCTCCCGTTGCGGAGCACAGGCTCCGGACGCGCAGGCTCAGCGGCCATGGCTCACGGGCCCAGCCGCTCCGCGGCATGTGGGATCTTCCCGGACCGGGGCATGAACCCGTGTCCCCTGCATCGGCAGACGGACTCTCAACCACTGTGCCACCAGGGAAGCCCATGGTTTTTTGTGATGTGACTGAGACCACGGTATAAAGTCCAGTGCCCGGAGTCAAGAAGTCCCTCCAAATCTCAGTTCCCTTCACCTTAGACAGCCGGGAGAAGGCCCAAAGAAGAGGTGAGGGTGGTGCCACTCCTGAGAGCATCTCACCAACCCCCATCCTTGTCATGGGCTGAAATACATCCCTCCCCCCCCCGATTCTTCTGTTGAAATCCTAACCCCCAGGACCTCAGAATGTGACCTGATCTGGAAATAGGGTTGTGCAGATATAATTAGTTAAGATGAGGTTATTGGGGTGGGCCCTACTCCCATTTGATTGGTATCCATATAAAAAGGGGAAATGTGGCCACAGAGACACACACATAGGGAGAACACTGGGTAAAGATGAAGACAGAAATCAAGGTGACACTTCTGCAAGCCAAGGAGTCCCAAGGATGACCAGGAAACCACCGGAACCTGAAGGAGAGGACTGGAATAAGATGCTGCCTCACAGCCCTCAAAAGAAACCAACCCTACCGACACCTTGATCTCACACTCCTAACCTCCAGAACGGTGGGACACCCTTCTGTTGTCCTGGCCACTCAGTTTGCGGTACTTTGTTAAGGCAGCCCTCGCACACTTATCCACCTCCAGAGATGGCTCCTATTGGTGACATTGAGGAGGAGAGCTCTTTTCAGACAGAAGGAGGCACTGCGGTCCCACAGAAAGGAGGGAGATGCTTGCCAGCCCCGGGAGTGCTTCCGCCCAGCCCCCAACTCCGCAGGCCAGCTACCTCTGTACTGCCCTGAAAAAGCAGTTTGCCATCCGAGGTCCCTCTGCTCAAAGCCCCCGAATCCTCAGGAACATCATCTTTTAGCCACAATGGTATGTCTCTTTGTGTCTCTTTGTGATTTTACTTCCATATTTGTCCATGTTCCGTCTTCCCAGAGTGACTGCACACTCCCTGGAGGCTAGGGCCATGTTACAAACCACCTGGGAGTCAGGACCTCTTTGATAAAAATTCTGGGTGTGACCTTAGGCATGTCGCCTTTCCCATGGCTTCTGCACCTGTAGACTAGGATCATAATCACAAAGGCCCCTGCAGTCATGCTATTCTGTGATTCTGATTCTAAGCATGCTTGATATTTAACCAACCTGCCTGTTCAAAGTACAAAAGGGAGGAGAGACCCAGGAAACTCATCTCTTAAATGTACTGAGAAGCCAGTCCCTTGGGGTTACATGTGTCAGAATCATTTAATAAAAGGGCAAGACCCCAGGGGCTTAGGGGTAAGATAGTTTTCCATGGGCTCCAAGCCCCACTGAATGCCCTTCCTAGACTCCAAGACCCTCCTGCTTCAGTGCCTGCCTCTCTAGAAGCCACTTCCTTAGTGATGCTGAGGCTTTCTCCTCCTTCAATGAAGGTGCGTGGCCCTGGATACTATGTCCCGTGCACCCACCAAGGGCTGGGCTGCTGCGTGCCTTTTAGAAGCCTCCTGCCACTGCTTTGAAGGCTAGGAGGAACACGGTCTTTCCATGTGGTTGCAGTATGTTGGATGGACCACTCTTTGTGTCTTCCCTGGGAGGCATCACAGCCTGAACCCAATCTAAGAGTGTTGAAGGGCCTTCCTGATGGCTGACACCTCAACTGGATACCTGTGTAAATTGTGCTCTTTCAGTTCCAGGAAACAGGGACTCACACAGACCAGACCAAGTACGGTGGGTGATATAGGAGTAGAGGTAGAGACCTTACTATGAAGCGGTTATAAAAGGGATGGAATCTTCGAGAAATCTGAAACCAGAATCCCCCAATCAATGGCAAGCTTCCTAGAACCCGGTACTGGAAGGACATTCTAGTTGCAAGCCTTCTCCAGGGACCTCACTGTGGTGCCATTAACGAAACCCAGCTTCTCTCCAGAGGGTCAGCTTCTCTCTGCATCATTTTCCTTCTCTTCCTTATTCCATCTATCTTAGTGTTTTGCAAAGCATGTCTCTGGTAGAATGTGAGACAATTTCTAGAAGGCATATGAGTGAACATTTTTATTTTGAATACTAACTCTATTTTTATTTATATGGGGGGAACCATATCTTAAAAGTGAGTTGATTTAAAGAAAAATAGTGCATAAATATTCAAGGTATGATGTTACAGCAAAATCATGAAGGTGGATCACAAAGGACTGAAATTAGAGAAACACTGGACTGGCTGGTCATCTTCATATTTCACTACAGATCCCCAGGACATAGGATCTTATGGCCCGACTCATCAACGTCCCCTCTCAGGCAGCTCTTTACCTGCTGTGATAGGCTGCAGGCCTGCCTGTGGGATCCAGCGTCCATCCTTAGACAAATCAGGGGTCAGGGAGGTATGGTATGAAATGTGGCTGCCCGTGGTCTGACTCTTCCTCCAGGGCTGGGGACAAGGCAGTTTCTTTTGGAAAATTCTGTGTACAGGTGTAGTTTGATGTGTTATTATGGGCCCCCGGTTCCATTGTAACTCCTGTGGCACTGCTGCTGTTCTGGAGTTTCTGAGGTTTCCATCCTTCTGTCACCTCTACTCTGAGGAATGGTTGTGAGATTGAATGTGATCATTGATACCAAGGTGTTTTGAAAATCATAAGCACCTCACAAATGCAAGATGTTATTACCACATTTAATAAATATACTACTATGAGTGACAGACAGAGGGATGGGAACCCAGATTCCAAAGGAAATAGCTCATTTTCCCCAAGAAAAGGAAACGATTGAAGTTCTACCAACAAGCAGTTGTGTGAACTCAGATTAGTTGGCCACTTCTTAGCTGTGTGACCTTGGACAAGTCCCTGCCTCAGTTTTCTTATTTCTAAAATGGGAACATTTGTGACTGTGCTTCCTTCCCTCAGGGTGGGGCCAGGGGCAGGAGACTGCCCTCCACTCTCTGCCCCAGGGCACCCTAGTTTCTTTATCTCAGTCCCTTCGTGGGTTGAGGACAGATTTGAACTAGGTAATCCTTACCATCCCCCATCCCTTCCAGCTCTTAAATTGATTCTAACCAACCCCCCTCTCCAGGTCCACCTCCAACCACCACTCTGGTCCTTAGAAACCTTTCCTCTAGAAACCCCACAACATAGAGAAAAATATCACCCTGTTTTGTAAGTTATGCATTTGTGAAAATTTGCGTTCATGTCACACTTTTGTAGTAAAAATTTTATATTCCCTTTGCCCTAGCTTATCTGCTTAGAGATGTTTGCCTTTTACTTATTATTGATTGTCAATTGGCTGCAGTTACTCTTTGATCTTCCCTTTTGTTTGAACTTGAATGCCACCCACACTGTCTGCCCCAGCCCCTCTATTAAACAGTAATGATACGTAAACAATCTCAGAGGCCCTTGGGGAGCAAATCCGCCCTGAGGCCAGCCTCCCTCGGGCCTGTGAATTGTCATTCCTGAAGCTGTCTGTTTTGTAAGTTCTTCTGCCAAGTTTCTGTGGGAGCAGAGGGATCATTTTCTCCCTTTTCAAAGAGCAGGGTGAGCTGAGGCCTCGAGCTGGCAAGTCCTTTAAAGTCATTTTCAAAGGAAACCTGAGTTGCAAGGCCATGTGGCTGGCAGAGGGCGGTGTAACTTTCTGAGGCTCTCTCTGGGGCTTTGGGTGGTCAGCCCCTGCAGCCTTCCCAGCACGTGCTCGGAGCCTGCTGCAGAGGCACGGCCAAGGGACACCACTGTCCAGCCAGAGGCCCGAGGGCACAGCAAAGGCTCTGCTTCATGTCCCCACCCCACTGCCACTGCCACCCAGGAACGGGAAGAGGGGAGTGAGGACTTTCTCCTCTGCACTGGTGGCCAGGACCACACTTGTCCTCACCATTCTTACTTCTCATCCATCAAACTTGGTTCTTGAGGTTTTCTGAGGTAAAATAAAACGGGGTGTCAAAGTAAGCCAGGGTGAACTTATGCCTGAATTATGGAATCATAAACAATCTAGTTAATCCAATCCCCTCAGGGGTGGTTGGGAAGGGGACCCAGAGAGGGAATGGTTGTCCCACGTCACACAGGAGGAGGTGGCTGACTTCCAACACAGAGTTCTTGGGACGTAGAACACTTCTGCAGGGATGGAGATTGGCTTGGCTCGTATCAATGCATAAAGTTTCTGGGTCTATAGATGTCTGTCCATCACACAGCAGACAGCAAAAAGTCTCCAAAGACCCCAAGGCTGAGGAATGCGTGAGCTGAGGCAGATGCCTCCGTACCATCCTTGGACCCCAGCAGAGAGAAATTGTTTATGAAGCCAGGAGGTGATGAGCCTTCTCACTTCACAGAAAGGGCAGAATCTCCAAGGCCCAGGGGAGGAAAGGACACATACATTGGTGTCAGAAGGGCTGTAACTGAGGTCATTTATCTAAAGCTCCGCCTAGAGCTCTGAGTGAGAAATAAAGTGAATGAAGCTGGTTAGAACAACTACCAAAAAAAAAACAAACAGAAAGAGGAGGGAACTGGCCAGAGATAGAGGCGAGAGGTCCATCCAAAACCCCCCACCCGAGCGCTTCATGACCAGAACCTGCAGTCTTCGGTCCAGCCTGTTGCCAGGGGCCAAAGGTGTAGGTCCCTGCCCAGCCAGCAGAAGCAAGCCCCAGCCTCTGCCTTTCTGAGCCCCCGTGGCCAGTGGCGGCTGCCCTCCGTGAGCACCTCCCACCAGGTGAAGAGCTGGGGAAACAGACTCATCCAAGTCTCAATTCCGGCACAAGGAAAAAAATCCCAGAACAAACCGACTTGACTTTTCAACATTTTATTCTTGTATTTGTACAGCTATATTTTACAACTCAGTAATGCAGTTTAGACACAGCCAAACCCTGTCTCCGGAGTAGTTATAACACAAGCATGACGCAGAATGGGATGAGACAAACATTCCCAAAGAGAGCTTAGTTAGTGATAACTCCAAGTCCCTGTGTCTGCCTACACTTCCAAAAGGGATGGTGCGGTCGTTGCCCGCTGAAAACTTCCATGAAAAAAAGGCACCGTAGGACACGTTGTACAGGTATATATACAAACCGAAAACTAGAACAAAACTACACATTTTTCCTTCCGCAGCTTTTTTTGTTCTTTTTTTTTAATACACACTTTGTAAATTGTAAACCTTCACTTGCAAAAAAATACAAATACACGGAGGCATTTTAGACAAAATATTTTCTTACTTATACAGATGCAATACTTAAAATATTCTCTTAAGTGCTCTTTCCCATAAAGATTCTCAGATCCGTGTCTGCCTGCAGATACAAAATCGAGCCTTTAACGCGGTTTTATATTTTTAATATATCTTTTTTAGGTTTATATATATTTATTTTATATATATATATATATTTATATATTTACAACTCTGCCATATATTCCTTCACCTTTGGTTAAAAAAATTAAAGCCCTCTCTTTGATAACATACCGAAGTCTCTTCTTTTAAAAGAATGCACATTTACATACAAAAGAAACATCTGATCCCACAAAACATATACATTCCTCATTTTGCAGACTGAGTCAAGTCAGAACTTTTGCATACTCCCCCAGCTTCGATATATAAAATGATTTTGCTTTTTGCTGACATGGTTCGCCTTACACATAGGAGAAGAAGCAGTATTATTTTCTTAATGTTTTACGGCAGTGGGGGAGGGAAGCGGCCTTGGCTCCCCCTCCCCCCGCCCCTCCCCCACCCCCCCCCCCCCCACACTCCCCCAGCTATGATTTGCACTAGTGGATGAAAGAGGCACTACATCATGGGATGAACATGGTAAAGTGTTACAGTATCCTTTGGGTAGACTCTGAGAAGGGGCTCGAATGGAAAGCATCAACACTCCATGCTTCAGCAGGCTTTGGGGAGCTCCGGGGGCAGGTCAGTGGCGGATACACGGTATTGCACCTTGGTGTTGGTAATGGCACCATGCTTCTGGCGCAAGTGAAGACGCAGCTGGCTTTTGTGACGGAAATGCAGGTTACATTTCTCACACTGGAAGAGAACCAGAGGCAAACTGTTAGTCATCAACTCAAGAAACATGTCATTACTCAAGGACCTTGAGAAGGAGATTCTCCCTTCAAGGGATGGGGCAGCCCTTCCCTCTGGAAGGCCAGTTTGAGAACCCACATGAATTCTGGCTTCTGCTAAGGGACAAGTAAGCTGTGTACAAATGTCCCTTCCTTGCTTTCCAAAGTGTTGGTCATGCTTTTACCCCACTTGAGATGAATTTCCCTGCTTCAGCTCCACAAGTTCAAGTCTAAACCAAAAATGCAGTTCCGATGCAGACTCCCCAAATTTTTAAGGCTTTCCTGAATCCCTCAAGGATGAAAATAATCCCTCTTTCCTTTGACTTCTGTAAGATTTCTAGCCTTGCCATGTAATGCCAGATAGCCTTGCCATCCCATGCATTAGCATCCTTCTCAGGTAGGGAATTCTTTGATGGTGGTGAGCACTTCTTACTAAACTTTATAATCTTCCCAGTTCCTAATAGAATATACCTCAGACAATTATGCAGTAAATCTGAACATTCTTGGATAAATGGATTAGAACAGTCTGAATTCATAAAAATTCTGGAATCTAGGATATGCTTAAAAAATACAGTTATATTCCTTTAAGTTAGTGTGTACACCTCAGATCAGCTAACAAGGCATTAGCAAGTAGAGCTGTTTCTTGCTTTGATTCAATGAATGGATGATAATGGTTTTAGTGGGAAAGTTCTTTAAAAATAAAATGGATGACTAAATGTAATGGGGTAACCTGATGCAATCCTGGAACAGAAAAACATTTTAGGTAAAAACTAAGAAAACCCAAATAAAGTATGGACTTCAGTTAATCATAACGTACCAGAATGGGTTCATTAGTTGTGATAAATGTACCCTAGTAGTAAGACGTTAGCAACAGGGGAAAACTGGGTATATATGGGAACTCTCCATACTATCTTTGCAACTTTTCTATAGATCTAAAACTATCCCCTAGGGGCTTCCCTGGTGGCGCAGTGGTTGAGAGTCTGCCTGCCGATGCAGGGGACGTGGGTTCGTGTCCTGGTCCGGGAGGATCCCACATGCCGCGGAGCGGCTGGGCCCATGAGCCATAGCCGCTGAGCCTGCGCGTCCGGAGCCTGTGCTCCGCAACGGGAGAGGCCGCAACAGTGAGAGGCCCGCGTACCACAAAAGAAAAACAAACACAAAAAACTATCCCCTAATAAAAGTGTAATAAGATATGTTCATATAGAGAATATGTTTTAAAATAAAAATGGAAATATATTTAGAAAAATTAAAAAATTAAATGGGCAGGCAGTGAGTAGAAAGAGCCCCGGTCTTGGGAGACAAGGGCCCCTCATATCTATGGCACCCACTGCTGTGTGTCCTGAGTGCGGCATTTCTCTCTGAGCCTCGGCTTTTCCTTCTGTAAGGGGCTGAGTCAATACACTCTGAAGGTCACTCTTAATTCTGACATTCCTGTGCATCTAAACATCCACAAAATAATTGAAACAGCAAATATGTACTGGACTCTCACTATGGGCCAAGCACTGTTCTGAACACTTCAGGGAATCCATTAATTTAATATGACTCCACGAGGTAGGTGTTATTATCAGGCTAATTTTACAGATGAGGAAATTAAGGTACAGAGAAGATAATTAATTTGCCCAAGAACAAAAGCAAGTAAGAAGATGTTCACTCAAGGATTGATAAACAACTGAATGAAAGTGACCACCTTTTCAGGTTAACACTTGCGATATGCGTTAACGATGTATCCATTCGCCCTGGTGCCCATCACGACCTAGAGCGATGCCATAAACTCAGCAAAGCCAGCCTCATCTGTAACAGTAGTTTCCACACCTGTAAACCATGGGACTCTTTTTTCAAATTAAATGGAAACTGGAAAGGGAAAGAGACTGCTACTGTCTCATTCCCGTCCTGTCCTGCGGGGTTGCAGAACCTCAATGATTGAAAGAGCACAGTTTGAAAACTGCTCATCTACAGCACCCTCACTATTTCATAGAGAAAGAAAACCGTGGCCCAGTGAGAGCGTCAGGGTTTGCCCACAGCCCTAAAAAGGGTCATTGTCAAAGCTGGAATAAGAACCCAGATATCTCAGCTACCTGGCCAGTATCTTTCCCCTTTACAGCAGAGATCGGCAAACTGTTTCTGTAAAGAGCCAGAGAGTAAATATTTTACACTTTGTGGGCCTGATATTCTCTGACACAACTACTCAGTTCTGCATTATAGTGTGAAAGAGGCCAGAGACATACGTAAACAAGTGAGCCTGGCTGTGTGCCAACAAAACCTTATTTGTAGACATTGAAATTTAAATTTTATATAATTTGTATGTCACAAAATATTATTCTTTTGATTTCTTTTTAGCCATTTGAAAGTATAAAAACCATTCTCAGCTCATGGAATTTCAAAAATTAGCCCACAAGCCATAGTTGGCTGAGACCCTGCCCTAGAACACTATGATTCCAATGGCCCGATCATGGCCTTTCGCTGCTGGTCACCTGCAGTTGCCTTTTCTCCGTTCTTTTCCCTTGTATCACCACATTCTTCTGGTTCTCCTCCTACTCTATTGACTGCCCCTTCTCAAACACCTTAGCTCCTCTGAAGTAGACATGTAGCCCAGTTTAGGGCCGTGCTGGAAGCACTCAATAAGCGATTGTGGAATGAATGAATGACTCCGATATCTATGCATTCACAATTCAGACCTCTTTCCTAAGGCCCGGATCACCTAGCCCAACACCTCCACTTTAAAGATGAGTAAACTAAGACTCAGGCCAAGGTCAAGCTGGTTGTCTTAGGACCATTAGAGTTCAGTGGTCATCCCACTGCGTGCCTGAGATTAGAGCAAACAGTCCTGCGGCCCCAGCCCTCCACCTCCGCACCCGTCCCAGGCCAGCCAGCAGCCACGAGAGGCTAACGTACATGGTAAGGTTTCTCTCCCGTGTGGATTCGCAGGTGGCTCTTCAGAGTCTGAAGGTGCCGGAAACGGGTGCCACAGATTTCACAGGGATAGGGCTTCTCGCCAGTGTGGATGAGCACGTGGGCACGGAGGTGGGCCACCTGCGCAGGAGAGCAAAGAGCGAAGTGAGAGGCTCTGCCGGGGTGGGCTACAGACACGCTGCAGCCTCTCAGCGGCACCCGGGGCTAGGGTCCTTCCCCACGCCCTCTGCTCACCTGGACAAATCTGGCTCCGCACGTTTCGCACTTGTAGGGCTTCTCTCCGGAGTGAATTCGGGTGTGGGTTTTCAGGTTGGCTGGCCGGTTGAACTGGGCCCCGCAGATGTTACAGCGATAGGGCTTCTCACCTGTTACCGAGAGAAGGGGAAAAGGCAAGCCACACTCAGCAGAGGTCTCCACAGTCCCCGGGCCCTGGATTTCAAAGCAAGCTGCCCTTCCTGGGGCCACTTTGGCTTTCCTTCCCTTGGAAGATGTCAGAGAGAGGCGTCAGGGGTTGGCCACCCCTGCCTGCCAGCCCTCTCTTACACACGCACCAGCACACCTCGCCCACGGCCAGGCTCAAGAAGCAGGTGGTGACGTGGAGGGAGGAAAAGGACGCAGGGCGTGGGACAAGGAGGGAGCGAGCTTCCAAGGACCAGCCTTTTCATTGGGATTATCTAACTGTGGGACGTGGACATGTCACTCTCCTTCTCTGGGCCTCAGTTTCCCTCTCTGGAACCCAAGGGGTGAGTTCAGATGACCTGGGAAGGCTCTTCTAGCTCTTCCCTTGGGTAAGACTGATTCAGTCATCAACCCGCTCCCCAGAGAGACACAATCAGGCCGCTCTAGTTTCTCTCCTTGAGAACAAACACGCTTTTCCGCTTGTGGCAACTACAGCTGGATTCCATTTGCAGGAGAGCTGGGGCCCGAGTTGGAGTAGCTGCTCAGACAGAGGAAACCAATAGAAGGGCAGAGCCTTCCTTCATGGAAAGTTTCTGGGATAACAGACCCATTTAAAATACCAGGAGAGAGTCAACTTTGGACAACAATCAGGTTATTAGACGCTACCTGGGAAAGGAATGTGAGTTGATAAGGAACAAGCCCTTAGAGGGAATCAAGAGGCCTTTAGCGTTTTTCTGATTTATAAAAACCGAATCGACTTTGCCCCTCTCAGCCAAAGTTTCTTCCCCTGTGCAGTGGGATTAACACTTCCGACCCCAGCAAAGGTGGAGAAGCAAGACAGAGCCTGTCAGAGGAAAGACAAAGGATGTGGGGAGTGGCTGGGTCACTAAGCAAAGACATGGCGGGGCTAGGCCCGCACTCAGGCCAGGGCAGCACCTGCCCCCTGCCTCACCCCACCGGGCACCAAGGCCCTACACTGCTTTCTCGAGAATGCTCTCCCCGCCCTGCCCCTGGGGAACCCTGGTGAGCTCGGGGGGTGGGGGCAGGGTGTACAGGGCCATACCCGTGTGGACGGTCTTGTGGCTGGCGAGGTTGCCCTTGTAGCGAAAGGAGGCCTGGCAGCGGTCACACTTGTAGGGTTTGTCACTGTGGGTCTGCAGCGTATGCCTCTTGAGGGAGGCCTCCTCAGAAAAGCGGCAGTCACACTCATTGCAGAAAAAGGCCCCGTTCTCTGTCGGAGGTTGGGAGGGGGCACCAGCGTCAGCACCACAAGGAAGGGAGGTAGGGCTCCGAGGCCTCCCCACTCTGGAGCTCCCCCCAGGGCCAAACTGAGCCCCCAGCGCCCTCTCTGCCCACGGTTCACGGGAACCCAGAGCAAAGGGCCTGTGCAGATTCTCTTTTTCTTAGCATTTAGAGTCTCAATCGTGGAGGCGAAAGGAGACAGATTTGAATATTAAGGTATAGGAGGGAAACTCAAACCCCCAGGTACCCACATGGCCTGCGTCAGCTTGAGGAAAGCTTGGCACTTCCTTCTCTCGAGAGCTCTGAGAACTGACTTTCCTTATCAGGTCATAGTTCTACTCACATTCATACACAGAAGCCCTCGGGTAAGACAGCCTCTGTCTGTGTCTCTATCTCCAAAATCAGGATAATAAACCCCTGTCCTGCCTACATCTCAGGATCACGTTGTATAACATAAAGCATCATAGGAATGTAAGATATGAATCAAAGTCAAAGATACTTTGAGGTCATCAAAGGAGGAATTAATGATGACCATGGTCACCCTTGCACCTATCTGGACTTCATGTCTCCCAAACAGTTTGAGATAGGGAGACCAAAGATGATGGTGGAAGTAGAAACACAAGCCCAGAGAGAAGGAACTGGAGTGTAGAGCAAAGGCAAATGGCCACGGGGCCAGGAGGGGACAGTCCCTGCTCTCCCAACTATCGGTCCATGACCCTGTGCCAAGCCTCTGAGTGTAAATAACTAATTTTTTCTTTTGTTTTAACAATTTGGAAATGACACATCATGGCGGTTTACCCCTGAAGAGGCATCACTGGGCTATCCTGCTACAGACAGAGCTGGAGGAAGAGGTAAAAACTGGGGAGGCCAGTCACACACTATCCAGAAACGTCAATTAATAATCAGTTCAACTAATCGAATTCAGCTGACAATAACTGAGTGCCTACCCTGTGCTAGACTCACTAGGCCCGATGGGAAATGCAGGCATGAATAAGGCCGGATGCTTCTCCTTCTGGAACGTACAGCCTAGCAGGGTGAACCAACACGCACACCAATCAGTTTGGGTCCAGTGGGCCTGAGAAGGCTCCGGGAGCTGGTTATAGCCAGCCCCACAGCCAACTTTGCTGGAAGGAAGCTGAAAGGGCTGTGTGGTCCTTCTGTAGTCCCCCAGATTAACTCAAATTCCCCAACCCTTGCTTTGGTCAACCTAGTTCCCTACGAGGTCAAGAGTGGGACTATGGGTTGCTGATTTAAATGCCATTGGACTTCCAACCAGCGGCTTCTCCCAATCAATGACAACAGCGTAAATAAATTGGAAACACAAGGCCTGTGGAGCAGAGGTAGAGGCCAGGGGAGGGAGGGGAAGGAACTCACCACAGCTGGAATCTGAGTACTCAGACTGGGTCTCTCCCAGCTCCTCGGGGAACGTGGGACCAGTGGCGTGGAGGCACATCTCTGCGTGCTGCGGGGACTGAGAGCCACAGGACGTGCACTTGGGGGCGTGCAGGTAGAGCGGAGAGTGGCTCTCACTGCTGCTGCGTGGGGAGCCGGTCAGTGACCTGCAGGAGGGGGTGGGGAGGAAAGGGCCTCAGCAGCTGGAGCAGGGCAGAGCGCTCTGCCTGGCACTTTTGCATCCCCTCTTCCCTGTGCTCAGGGCAGCCCAGAGGCCACTTGGAATCTGGAGTCACAGAGTTATTTATCCCCGAGCCTACCTCCAAATAGCAGACACATGGAGATCACTGATGGGGGCCACACTGAGCCCAAACTCCACTCCCGGGCCCAGTCTCCTCCCCTCAGTGCTACAGTCCACAGCCTCCCTCGGTCCAAGGCAAGGAAGAGGACTCCCCCCTGCCACAGAGATCGCAGGAGCCTGGGATTCTTGGAATGCTCGTCTACCATGGAGGGGAATTCTCTCTCTCTGTGAAAATATACCGAAGCTCAAGGTCCTTCCTCACTTAGGCCAATTCAATCAATAGGCCTTGGCCCATACCTCCAATGTGCTCAGCATTTCCGGCAAGAGCAGAACACAGCGCCCTGCACCCATCAGAAGTGACCCCAGAACCCTGCCCCGGTAAGCCCCGACCCCAGGTCCGGACTGCCTCTGAAATCACCTGTTGACGATGTTATTGAGCCTGCTGGCCTGTGGGATGGTGGAGTCCTCCACACTGGTGCTGAGCTTGGTTGGGGACTGGAGGTCAAGGGTCTCGGGCTCCATGGGCGGCTGGCAGGCCGCTGGGCCAGTGTAGGCTCGAGGGGAAAGGCGGCCCAGCTCGGCCTGCTCGGGCCCCTCTGGTTTGGCGTTCTGGTTGAGGCTGTTGAGCACGATGAACTTGTACTTCTTCCAGTTGCAGGCTTTGGGGTCAGTGGGGCTTTTGGCCGGAGGGGACCCGGAGGTCTGGAGGATGCAGGCGTTCTTGCTGCTGCAGGACTCCGTGGGTGAGTTGGGTTGGCAGTCGGACTTCTGGGGGCTCTGTGGGCTAACCAGACCCTTCCGGTTCAGGGGTGCATTGGGCGGCTCGAAATGCAGGGCAATCTCATCCTCC
This sequence comes from Phocoena sinus, assembly GCF_008692025.1. Lineage (NCBI taxonomy): Eukaryota > Metazoa > Chordata > Mammalia > Artiodactyla > Phocoenidae > Phocoena > Phocoena sinus. The sequence continues at coordinate 64,608,820 of NC_045766.1, forward strand.
GACGAGGGCCTCTCTTCTTCTTTGCCGGCCTTGTCACAGGCGAAGTATGGGGCGCTCCGGGCCGAGGGGGCAGCAGGCTTGGGGCCCTCGGCCACACTGTAGTGCATATCACTCCGAGCCTCCTCCAGGGCTGCCTCCTTGGGTGAGTACACGTTGTTGTGGCCCACAGTGGGGGATAGCTCCATGGCCGGCCGACTGTACTCACTGGGGACTGGCCTGGCACTGTCGCAGGGGAGGGTCCGCTCCTTGGGGAAGGGGTTGGCCACAGGCATCCGGGCATCCCGCAGCTCCTCGTCAGAGAAGAGGAAGCTGCTGACCGGAAGGTGGCCATACATGGGGTACGAGGCTGGCGGCGTGGACAGGCCATTGTACAGGCTGGGGGCGAAGGCTCTGCTCTCACACCCAGGGGCGCTCCTCAGGGGCAGGCTGTTCTCCACCACCTCCCGGCCCCGATAGGCCATGATGCCTTGGGGCATCAGCATCCGGCTGTTCAGGAAGTCTTCACGGGGAGGCTTCACGGCAGGGACCATCTCTGCTTCACTGCAGGAGCAAAAAGAGAGAAGGCCCCGGCCTCCAGATCAGAACCTTCCAAGTGACACTAGTCTGTGAAACCACATTTGCACTTGAGTCAGTCAGACCTGGGCGATGTGGCTCTGGAGTAGGGAAACACTTGCAGTTACAAGGCAGTTCTGCTAAAAGTCTAGCAATCTAGCCCAGAGAAGGGAAGTGAGTTACCCACACAATCAGTGCCTGTTTAGACGTGATTTTGTATGTTTAAGTCCCATATGTATACATATGCGTGAATCTATAATTACTCAAATGTTATAGAACATAAAGCTATCAGAGTCCTTATCTCATTTCATCCTTACAGAAGGGATGTAGATCAGGAATTACTGTCTCCATTTTACACACCTGGAAACTGAGCTTCAGGGAGGGAAGAACTTATACGATGTTGGTGCCACATGTTTGGAGGGTCTTTGTTATACTGGTGCCCTGTGAAGAAGGGACTCGCTCTATATACTGCCTGGAGCCATGGGGAAGTTTACTTTGGAGAACAGGCAGCACGTACCAGCGTAGGAAGCCCTGGCTCTGCAGCAGCCAGACCTGGTTTCCAGTCCCTGCTGTGCCACTTAGCAGCTCTGTGACCTGGAGCAAGTTACTGAACACTCCAAGCGCTAAGGCCTGACCCAGAGAAAGCATTCATAATGATGATCTTGCCACCATTATCACCCACAGGAGACAAAGAGCTCAAGCTGCGTATACTTGAAGGGACATTATGTGGGTGAAAAATAGGCCAGCTCGGTCTGATCACAGTTAACAGAGCTAGAACCAAGGAGTGAAGGTGAAGGGAGCCAGATTTCAACTCGCTGTAAAGAAGAGCTTTCAAACTATCCAAGGGAGAACTGCATGGCTCTGGGAACACTGAGTTCCTGGCTCCTGGAGATGTTCAAACAGAGGCCGCAAACCTTTCTGTCTGAGAAGGGATGTAATTATCCTGGAGTAGCTGAATCAAACGGTTCTATAGAAGTCAAGCCCAAGTCTCTGTTCCACTTAGCAAAGCTCTTCCCTTCTTTGGCTCTCAGGTTCCTCATCTTTCCGTGATAGTCATGTCTTACCAGCCCTCAGGTAGGGGGCTAGACCCAGTGAACCCTATTTAATTCAATAAATGTTCTCTCTAGTAGGAGCAGGGTGACATAAAAGATGAGTAAAGCAGCCCACAGTCTGGTGGGGGAACTAAGGGGCATATGTAAATAGTTACAGTGGAAGCCTAAAGGAGAACTAAAATATGTATGCAAATAGTGAAAACAGAGGCAAAGTCTAAAAGACAGGCAAAAGGCTTTCAGACACAGCTGAAGAGCTGAGGAAAGAGCAAAGTGATGACTGCACAAACATCTATGAAGAAGCTGGCATCCAGGCGTGGTCTTGCAGGATGGGTGGGAGGAAAGGGTCTATCAAGTGAATGGAAGGAAGCAAGAAGTGGGGATGCACATGGCATATCTAGGTAGCAGGAGTGTGCAAAAGCAGTGGAAAGGTAGGTTGTGGCATATCACAGAGGATTATTTCTTCTGTGTGCAAGCATTATCAATTGTTTCCGACCCTGTCTGATCCCTTCCATCTCCGAGGCTTCCGTCTAGGCAGCAGCTCACCTGGCCTTGATGAACTTCCGGCAAGTGTCCACAACATGCTCCATCTGCAGGTACATAGCTGTGGCCATCACGGCCATGATGTTGCCCTCCCGCAGATTGAGCCGAGATGTGTACATGAAGTCCAGGAGGATGCAGAATCCCTCCGGGTTGATCTCAGGATCCAGGTTGATCACACTGAGGTTGCATTTCAGCTGGTCTGTGAAGATGCTGTAGAACAGGCCACTGTAAGACAAAGAAATGTCTCACTATAACAGACACATAGAAACTTATCAATTACAGTCACCACGGACGCTCAGCCCCTCTCCCCTGGACCTAGCTCCAGAGCTTCCATGGCAATTAATAATAGTTGCCATTTATGGAGAATTTACTAAATCCCAGAGAGTCATTACACACTTACATACACTATCCCGTGCTCCTCATAACCTTGCAAGGTAGATTCTATCCTTTCCTCCCTTTACAAATGGGGGAACTAAGATCAAAGAGGTCAAGTGAGGGCTTCCCTGGTGGCGCAGTGGTTGAGAGTCCGCCTGCCGATGCAGGGGACATGGGTTCGTACCCCGGTCCGGGAAGATCCCACATGCCGCAGAGCGGCTGGGCCCGTGAGCCATGGCCGCTGGGCCTGCGCGTCCGGAGCCTGTGCTCCGCAACGGGAGAGGCCACAACAGTGAGAGGCCCGCGTACCGCAAAAAAAAAAAAAAAAAAAAAGAGGTCAAGTGATTTTCACCAAGTCACAGAACCTGTATTCTTTTGGTCTTAACTGCACAGCTTACCAGAGCTAAACTTAGCACTCATTTGCAGTAACTATTTTGAGTCTATATCTTTGGAATAAGCATTTCTTTTCTTGTTCCATCACATTATCCTTATTTTTTAAATCTTATTGTATTTTTTTAGAAGCAAATTGGGCATTGATCACAAATAAAATGATGCCTACATCTACAGTTTACTGATTTTCTAAAAGTCCGTAGACTATTGCAAGGTCAGTACTCCTAGGAGAGCCAAGTCAGCATCAAGCCAAGCCTCCAGGTACCATGGTGTCTGGTAGAGGAAAGAGCACTCAGTGAGAGGCCAAAATTCTGGACTGTCATCTGGATTCTACTCTTTCTGAGCGTGTTGCCAGAAGTGAGCTAGACTTCACCCAGTAGTTAGCTAGACAACCTTGGGTAAGAGACTTCACTTCCCCACACCTTGGTTTCCTTCTCTGCAAAGCAGAAACAAGAGTGTCTCCCTTACAGGCCCGTGGCAAGAATGAGAATGTGTAGGGAACAGATTGATGCCTGGCACATAGCAAGCATTCGGTTAGCGTTACCTATTCTTTTTCTCTCTATATAAACCTCTTCACTATTTAAAACAAAGGTGCTTGTTGTAGATGTTGAATAAGTCCTCTACTAGCAATCAAGATCCCTGGCTCTACATCAGTTTGCCTATGAATGTCTTCATTTTATCATCTATGAAATGGAGCTAATCGTGCCATCCGTAACACAGGCCACTATGGAGATCCAGGGAGGTGCTGTAACATAAATTGCTCTGAACACTTGAAATACTTGTCAAGTATGAAGAATTAGCCAGCTCACTTTCACCAACTTACATATGCTCGGAAACACCCATAGAAATACAGTCATGGTATAAATAAATACAGTCATAGAAAAAAAAGAGCAAAAGATCTCAAATTAACTTGCTTAAAATATTTTAAAACTCGCTTTCACTTTTCATTTTTTCACTGGTTCACTGAAGTTAGTCTCCATGTTTGCCCAAAACACATCTCTTCCGGAGACAGTATATGATTTCTTCTCCCTGTATCCCCACAGAACGGAAACTCTTTCTTTTCTAAAAGTGTGTTCATTCGTTTGCTTCCTGAGAACCCACTCGGCCAGGCCATGTGCTGGAGATCTGGAGAAAAATGAGATGTGATCCCAAACACAGCCAGCAGCCTCCATGCTCCACACTGGCAGCCGGCACCATCGCTCCCCTTATATCCATCGTCCACCTTCCACTTCCAGACCCCTCACCTGCAGGCCATGAGGACCGTCTTATGGGCTCGGAACTGCTCCCGGCTCACCACTATGACAACATCCGTCAAGATGTCGCGGCTCCGGAGGCGATTAAGGTTGAGAAGAACGTCACTGGCGTGGCGGGTGAACTGGATACAGCTGTCAGCTGGCGAGGCCATTTTTTTCTTCACCTGAAAGAAAAGGTCAGAATCTTGTTAGTCCTCCAGAACCTGTTTCTTTCTTACCAGGAGTGTGAGAGCAGGTGGCTTAGCCTGCTCCCTTGTGTTTGCTTTTGAACAACTCATGGCACATCTCTGGGCATTACTCTTCATGTCTGTACAATGAGCTAATAATCTTTAACCAACTTGTTAACAGAAAACCCTATTGGGGAAAGAGGAGGGAATGAATATTTGTTGAATGTTTTCTCCACATACCAAACACGCTGCCAGCATTGAGAGGCAGTGAGTATGTGACAGGGGAGAGAAAGCATGCTTTGAAGGTTAGCGCGTGAGCCATACCTTTTGCAGGCTGTGTGACTTGGAGCAAGTTGTTTTACGGTTTCTGGGCTTCAGTTTCCCAAAATGGGAGTAGTAATTCCTATGCGGTTGTAAAACTTAGAGATACGTGCCTGGTCCACAGTAGATTCTCAAAAATCGTAGCTATTCTCATCGGCATCTCATTTCATTATCCCAGCCACCATCTGTCTCTCCCCTGCTAGGCTTCAGGATTGTCTGACTGTATCCTGAGCACCTAGCGCCTTGCTGGTGCATAGTAGGTGGCTAAATTAATGGGAACCGAGAAACGAGTAAGGGAATGAGTGATCGCACAACAGTGTTAAGACAGTCGAATGCAGGGGCAAAGGGGTGGGGGCTGGGTGTGACGGACAGGCAACCGGCTCTCCTTTATCTCATCTAATGAAGAGTGGCACCATTCACAGAGACACATACATCGGCAAATTAAAAGAAAACTTTGTCCACAAAATTGTAAAGCATATAATTCAATTTACTTACCCAATGCCTTGATTCACAGTCCAAAATTTTGCTTAAAACCTGCAGGGAAGATAAAAAGCAAACAGAAATTGATTTAATGAATGTAAGATTGTCCACTATAGTCTTATTTTAGGACACATATATTTAGTTTTACTTTGATAGCTGCAGCCTGCCAGCTGGTGCGGTTTTACCACAAGCTAGCAAACATTTTTTCCAGCTCGGCTCTTGCGGAAACAACGGGCATCCAAAGCCATGCGATAATGTTTTTACCCTGAGTACTGGGAATACAATTTCATACATTAATTACATATACATAGACACATTTATTTCCTCTCTCAGAGTAAAAAGTGTATGCCATCCAAAGGCCCTTGAGGTTATTGGAAAGAAAAAAATAGTGAAAGTGATTCTTTCAATACTAATGAGAATGATCCTTCAGGGGCCTAAAAACTCTGGATGCTTTTCAAAACCTGCTAAAATATTATCTTTCAAGGCCTAGAATGACTCCACAAGGCCAACAGGGTCAACATCTTTGTCCCTATTTCACTGATGACAAAACTGAGACTTGGGTTCAAGTGGCTTGCTCAGGACAAACAGCTAGGCAGTATTTCCTGACTAGCTGAAACACTTAAGACGGAATAAGGAATCTGCAGAATACAGCCTGAGATGGTATATCTACTCTTCTCCTTTTTTGAAATTTCCCCTCCCATCCCTCTTGGGCCTAAGACCAGATACAGGGCTACAAACTTCCGAGTTTGTGCTTCCCCCTGCTGGTGAAAGATTTAACTGTGAGGTTTAGCTGAGAACAGGACAGGAAGCGCTTAGGAAATATGGACCCTCTCCAAACTGGTTTCTCTAAAACAAAATAATTTAAAGCATAGGTGAAAGACTATCATTTATGATCACATGTGGGCTGCAAAACAAAACAATATTTGAGACCACACCCCCCCCCCGCCCTTGCCCGACTTTTTAAAAAGTGTAGCCCTTTAAAGTTATCTTCCGGGTAAAGGGGCCCGGGGCCAGGGAGGTCATATTGGGCCACATAAACGGTGAGTGACCTGGCCCTAGGTCTTCTGGCTTAAATTCCTGTTCCCTTTCCAAATCAGCCTACGTGCTGTAGAACATGCAAGACAGCACCCTGATGTGGGTGAATCTCATTTTTAAGTTCCTTCCCTCACACAAGCACTTTGCCCCCATTCCAGGCTGCTGAGTCTTACCAAATGAGCACTCTAAAATGAGAGGTTTCCTTGAGTCTGTAACCAAACACTCTGACATTTCTCTGTGGTCCCAAGTGCCAGTCACTCGGTCTCATCGGCTTCAAGGTTAATGTGTGCATGTGAGTGAGTGGGGATGGGGGAAGGAAATGGGGGAAGGGAGAGGATAGAAAAAGACAAAAGAACCTATTTATTTCCTCCTCTCCCCATTCTAACTCAAGATGGGCAAAGAGAGATACACTGAATGGGTCCTAACCAAAGTCCAAGGATGGTCTCCTTGGAAAACGAATGCTGAAGGCACATGTGAGGTTTATTTATAAACCTTCCCCTCTTCCCCCGTGGAAGAGATTCCCTCAACCCTTCTGGAATACCTAAGGCTGCCCTGGAACAAGCTTCAAACACCATCTTGCCTGTGGATTTCCAGTCACAGACTTTTGGAACCACAGGAAGCCCAGATTTGCCATTTCACCTTGACAAGTGGCAATGACTCACTCCAGATGCGGAATGAAACAAACAAACAAAACAATTCCCCTGGGTCCACTGTCAGCCAGGCCCTAGGTTGGGCACTTTCCACTGTAAACCTCTCGGCCTGGCTTGACCAAAAACAAGGCACATACACTAAGGCCCCTGTCCTTATTAAGTCCACTCCTTTCTCAGCTAGCTTCGTCTTCGGAGCCCCACAACTAGTGAGTTATGTGGGTTACAGTGGGTGTGGGCAACGCTGCCACCCTCTAGATGCTGCAGGTGTGGGAGCACTACAGCATCTGGTTTGGTTTTTGGGACCACTCAGCTCTTTCCCATCCATTATTGTGGCTGATAACAATAACAGCCCCCATTTACTCGGAGGCCACTGAGGCTCCAGGGGATGTCTTGCCCAAGATCTCAGAACTAATTCCAAGCAAAGCCCAGGATGAACCCCGTCTCCTAGCTTCGGCCATCCCACCAATGCCAAACGCAAGACTCACTCCACAGAAACTACCGAGAGAGCAGAGCTGTCAAGGAGAAACTGACATCTGCAAGGGCCCAGACGTGGGCTCTCCCCACCCCAGCCAGCCCCAGTCGCGGAAACCACCAAGTGAGAGCTAAACATGGTCTTTTTCAGCCCACACACTTTCCCTTTGGCGCTTTCCCTGTGTATTTTCAATGAGGCACCTTGAGAAGGCAGATCCTTTAAAGGGTTTGAAGAAGAAAAAAAGAGGGAACTCCTCCTCCAAAAAGTCAAAGAGAAAGAAGACAGCATAAAGGAGAGGGAGAGAGACAAGAGGTGAGGAGAGCAAAGCCATCCAATATGAAAGACCCCAGCCTTTCCCTCCCGCCTCCAGAGGCAGCCCCCGTCTCTTGCTCACACACAAGGGCACAAAATCGAGCCGTGCGGCCAGGGCAAGCCCGCGCAAATCCGCAGATTCGCCCACCCCCATCACACCGTACCTGTCTGCCAGGGACCGCCCACCCCCGGGCGTGCTGCCCGCACCGCGGCCCGTCCACCTCGAAGACCCCGCAGGCGCGGCGGACGCCCGTTGGTACCCCGGTGGCAGCCCTTAATTTGGTTACATTCAAAAAAAACTTTTCGTGCACCTCGGTAACGAACATTATGTGTGCCTTTTTTCTTTCTCTTTTTTTTTCCTGTTACGCCGTCAAGGCAGGGGGCAGTGAGGGGAATGGCACAACCCTCTCATTCCCGGAACGCAGTCGATCTCAACTCAGCGGATTTCAAAGAACACTCTCTGCCTATCGCCGGCTCCAACGAGAAGTAACTTTCCAGGAAGCTGCCGGCCCGGACGGCCGCCAGGATCGCAGCCTGCGCCGCGCGGGCCGCCGGGGATTCACCCGGCGAGGTTGCAGGAGGGGGTGGGCGCCCGGGGAGGAGGCTCGCGAGGAGTACGGCACACTTTCCCCTAAATACCTCGTTCGCTCCCGGTCCAGAACTCCTACTGTTCACCTAGTTCAACCCTTTCCCCATAACAATTTTATAAATAGGGAAAGTCAGGCACAGCTGGTCTAGAACCCAGGATTTCGAGTCCAATCCCAGGCTTATTTCATGACTTCAAGTTGCCGAATTCCGGTGTTTGTTTGCCTGGTGTGTCTTTTTTTTTTATCTTTCTTTCTCTCATTTTGCTTGCCCCCCGCCCCTCCCCCTGTTTTAAAGGGAGTGGTTAGGCGAGGCCTCAAGGTAAAAAAGATGGAGTCCCGAGGACTGAGGGTCTCCATCCAGCGCTCCCCAGACGAGTTGGAGGAAAACTAAACAGAAAGCCCCTTCCGCCTACGTTGGCAAGAAGGCGAACCCAGCTCGGCTTGGTATCCGCCTAAGATCTTTAGAATAGGAGCTGTCAGGCCGAACCCGGCCAGATTTCGGAATTTCCGAATCCGATTTCTCCGAAACCATAGAGAAAAGGTTGGGATTCGGCAGGGCCCTGGGCGCAAACCCTATCGCGTTCATGGGCGCGCTCCAAGGTTGCCTCGCCTTCCCGTGGCCTTTCTCGGAATTAGAATCCCTGGGCGCCATCGCCTAATCGGTCTCAGTATCGGGCTCCGAGGGGCACTTTTGGGGGCCGGGAGGTGGGGGGTAGGGGGCGCGAAAGATGCAACCTGTAAGGCCGCAGTCCACTCCTAAAACTGGCGGGTAGCGTCACAGTGCGCCGCGCATCACATCAGCAGCGGAGGCGGGGTCAGTAAAGACTGGGCCTCTCTGGCTTCATAAAATCCCACTTTCTCATCCCTTCGCCCGGTGGGGTAAAGGTGAAAGCGGAGGCTGAAATTTAATATGGGATGGGATGAGAATCTAGGAAGGGAAGCTAAAATTAAGTAAATGCATTTATTGTAAATTAGGAGGCCAGTGGTTCCGGGACTAGCTCAAACCTAATCATGTTTTACCGCTGCCTAACACTAGAGGGAGCCCTCCATCAAGGCTTAAAACCGACAACTCCTTGTCGCCCCGCCCCTCCTTCCCATTGACCTAGTTTAGACGCAGTCTCCCGATTTGGAGAATGCCTTCCGCCCTTCCCCCTTCAATATCGCGTTCGGGTTTTGGATTATTGGTCATCTAATAACTCCAATAAGCCGTTGAGAAATCCAAAGGAGAATGTGGAAGTGCGGAGCACTCTTTAGGGGCAGGGACGGGGGATCTTAATAAGGTTGGAGCTGCCTCAGTGGAACCAGCATCAGGGCTCCTTTCGGAGCGCTCCCTTTCTCCGCAGCGTCTCAGCTAATGAGCTGCTCGGGTCTAGCCATGGTGATCTGGAGGTGGCGGGGTAGGGTCAAACCGCCGAGTTGTTTTTGTTTTGGGGGAGAAACACTCCTCGCGCTCTTGGCTGCGGGGCGGGAGGGTAGGAAGACAGTAGATGAAAGTGAATTTGATAACGCGGTGGCCTCGGCAGTCGCTTTGGGTGACCGAGGAGGAGTTCAGGGACATTATGTCCTGACTTTCATTTCTATCACACTTCCTGCCAACAGCGCTCTTGCAAGCCTGCAAGCTTCTAGGAAATGCAATAAAATAGAGGGATGTGTTTTATCATCAAGATCTGAAGAGGAGCTGCAGAAAGGACGCTCCCCAGGCGCCCAGCTCGTGACAGCCTTCCAGAAAGGGCCGGCAGTCGATGCCAGCCGACCACGAGCAAAGATATTTTGGCCATCCTGGCTGGACCGGGCTCGGCCTTTGCAAAAAGTCTGGCGGGAGAGGGGAGAGGCATGATCTCCCCAGGCAAACAACGCCTTTAAAAATCCGATCTGGACAGAAGTCAGCCAAGGTCTTTATTCACGTTAATGAAGATGGAAGGCACTAACTGTCCTTGGAAAGCGATGAGTCAAACTTGACCGCTCTTCAAACCCGTCCCCAGATTCGTTTCCAACCCGAACAGAGGCGCGTTTCTCCGACGCGGCCTCCAACAGCTCCCGCAGCGGGAGAGGCGGAACTCGATTCCGGCGGACCAGGGCGGTGGAAACAACGGCTTCTCCCGCGGGTGTGCGCGCCTGCGGTCGCTAGGGGCCGCCAGCACTCGGTCGCGCGTTTGCCATCTTAAATTTTGAGCTCCGAGAAAGAAAACTTTGCTGAGAAGCTGTTGTGGATTTCACTCTGCCTGTCCATAGGACCCACACACACACAATTGATTTCTCGCCAAGCCACTAAACAAAGTTTGGAAAGAAGGGGAAGAGAGCTATTTCAGGATCCAAATGTGAGCCTCGGGAGCAGCGAGGTGCATCTCTGCAAGTCTAGGGACTGGGCTTTAATCACGCCCTAACACACGCACAGCCCCCTCCCAAGAACTGAGACTCCCACCCCTGAGCACTACCGTAGGCTTTTCATGTCTGTGACTGAAAATCTTGGGCCATGCTTTCTAAACAAATTCCTCGGAGACAGCTGGGGAACCCTTTCCAACCTTTTAACCTAAGAGGTTAAAATCATGGCTCCCTCTGACTTCTGCTCCTTTCTCTTAGATAACTCAGAGGGGCGGAGATAAACTCGCCTTTGACTTTAAGTCACTGACCTGGAATTCAGAAGCTTAAAATCTGGTTCCGGTTAGGTCACTAACTCGCCATTAACCTTCTCATCAGGCCTGTTTCCTCAACTGTAAAGCGATATACGTCCTAGAGCCCCTGTGGCATCCCTCCACTATTGACTTTTCCAGGGGAGAGGCCACAGAGACTGGGAAATCGTGTTTTCAGAATCGGGTACTTTTCGGTTCTCTTAGCGGAGACAGATGCCCGTCGCTGAGTGGCTGTGGATGGAGCACGCATCCGCAGGCTTTCTAATTTTTATCCATCGTACCAAAACTTTGGAGGTTGGGTGTCATCCTCATTGGAGGGTACCCTCCCCTCTGTCAGTCCTAGCACCTGGTTGGGATACTTGGGGACCCGTAGGTGACGCGGTCGGTCCACTGCCCTAGGCGGGGAACTCAGCCAGGACCCACCACTAGGTGGCGGACTCAGTCCGTGCGAAAATCGCCGCGCGACCACAGCCTTCCACACCCGACTGCCCCCACCTTTTTGCTGTTGTTGTCTCTTAAGGGAAGGGGGGGGTGCCTCCATAGGGCAAAGCTGGAAAACACTGAATTTACTAGATGTAATTCCTTCTTCCCGATGCTCAGGCCTCTAGCAATCAAAACGCGGTATCTGGAGCTGCGTTCATGTAGTATATACCTTGATTCTTCCAGCCCGAAAGGCTGAATGTATTGGGAAGAGAAAGAAAGGGTACACATGTCTTCAAAAAGCAGAAGGCAGTCGACGGCATTACCAGAGCTTTCTGCCAAACACTGGTCGACCAACAAAACAGTCGGGAATAAACTGATTCCCACGTAGAAAAAGGGTCCTGGAGGCCAAGGGCAGGCTTAACAGCGCTCGGCTAAGCCGGGGATGGGGGAGTGGGGACGAGTTGGTCTTTTGGTGGGGCTCTCGTCTCAGAGTGGGAGACGGGGAGGGTTGGGAAGGGCCGTTCCTGGCTTCCAGTGGGGCGAAGAGAAACCGGCCAGCTTTCCCACAACACAGCACCCTCGCTCGGATCACTGCGGTGGCTTTCCCACTTGTTGCGCAGTGCAGGCAACTGGCACGCGCCACACTACTTTGACTCCCAGAGGACTCCAAACCCGGCTACGGATCAGCCTACCATTGCCCCAGTCCATCCACAAACCTCCCTCCCCGACCCACCCCCGCATACACCATCTTCAACCGCCAGCAAAACTACAGGACTTCCAGTCGCTATGGTTTTTTACACCAAAACATTCCTCCTTGTCTCAATATCAGACAGACAGCAGAATTCGGGTGCCCTGAGGGGTCAAGTCCAAGAGGGAAGGGGGGCTACCTCCGCCAGGAGAACTCCTCTACTTAAAGCCAACCAGGCAAGCCTCCCCGAGAGAGAGAGCGCGCGCGCGCGCGCGCACACACACACACACACACACACACACACACTCGAACTACTTCGCCTATTATGACACCATCCTAGCTTTTCTCCCTCCTTTTGAGAGATCAACTACAAAGTCCTTGTTTAAAAAGCTACTTTTATCTCCCCTTCCTAAAGAAAAAAAAAAAATCCTCAAAAGGTCATTTCACAACATTTTTCAAATATTTGACTTTTGCAAATAGATAGTTTCACCCACCGAGGGGTGGCGCTGCCGCACCACCTCCTCTGAATCGCTAAATTTTTCACAACAAAGTGGGTTGTGAGTGTGGCTACCCGGCAAAGGAGAGAGGGAAGGAAGAATTTTGACATCTAGCCATGGCTACCATTTACTCAACCAATAACTGGAACTCTTTAAGGCTCAGCAAACGACAGCTTAAGAGTCTGGAGTCCCATTCCTGTCAACCAAACACACAATAAAAATGGGACAGGCTTTTCAAGAAAGCAAGGGGTAGAACCCTTCAAAACTGAGCATAGAGGAAATGGCCAATTGTAGAATTCCCACTTCTAGCTGCCTTCTTCAAGTTGCCCGGTTTTTACAAACAGCTACTAGCCTTATTGTCACTATCAACAGACCCTTAAAACCAGTCAGTGCTTGGGCCTGCAGTATTGGAAATCTTCCAAATAGGATATTGGAACCTTCTATTTATAAGTGGGGGGAGGGAGGACTATTTCCCATCTTCAGGTTTCTATTTTGGCCTGAAGACTCAACTACAGTCATTTTAGCAAGGGAATGCCCATCTCCTGGTACTCCCTTTCCATTTCCTCCTCCCCCAGAGACAAATATCTTTTCTCCTTTTAAAAGAAAACACACATATATTTTAAAGCAAGAATGTGATTTCACCTTGTTCCTCTGAGCTCATGTTTGCTACCTCCAGGAATAGCGGGTGGACTAGGGCCAGATGAACTTCAACTTGGGTTGCAGATTTACGAGGCTCTGTTCCAGTGCCAAAGGCTCTTAGTAGTAAATAATGAGCAAAATAGATACCTGTCTCCTGACAGATCCTGCGGGCCCCCCTCTTACTTTTTTTTTAAAAGTTATTTATTAAAACCACACACACCTTGCAAAGAAAAAGGGAAACTGGCAGTCTCTGTAGAGGAAGCCGGTGGCATCGCTCAGAGCCACAAACTGTATTTCTAAACAGCCCTTTCCCTGGTTCCTTCTCTCCTGCCCCACTTTTTTTCTTTTTACTTTTTTTTTTTAAGTAAAAAAATGCATCTACTGACATTTTACTTAAAAAAAAAAAAAGAAAAAGACTAAAGCATTACAAGATTTACCTCCTGGAAACTATAAACTGAACACAAAATCCATAAAGGATTAAATCAGTTTCCTGCGGGGCGGGGGGGGGGGGGGATGACCAGCTCACAGAAGAGGTCAGGGACCCAGTAACAGCTCTGGACTTTGAGCACCCACTTTGGGGTCATTCCTTCGGCTCAGCTGTCAGGACCCCCACCACCAAGTCAAACATTTCGAGAAAGTGCACAACATAAAAAGGGTCTTTTTCATGCTTTTTTTTTAATTTGTAGGTTTGTGTACTTGTTTTCCATAGGATAGCTTTTAAAACTCATTATTGCCACACTAGTTCCATTTTTGGCCAGAGTTCCAAGATAATACGGCATCATAAAGGCAACGCAATCCACAGTTCTCAAGACGTTTACCACGGTCACTGCATCCGGCAGCGGGGTGGCCCCTCGCTCCCGCTGCTCCCCAGCGCAGCCGATTTCCGAGGCTCCAACTCCCCACCCACTCCCTCCCCGGGCCGCCGCCGCCGCCGCCTTCCCGCATTCTTACTCCCTCAAGGAGAGCCACAGGTTGCAAATCCAACCAACCTCGCAATCCGTTTTTGCAAAATCACTCACAAAGATCTCCCGTTCGCGCCCGCGCCCCCTTCTCCCGCGCCAGATCCCCCAGCCGGGGCCACAAAGTGCCCTTCTCTCCTCCCGGGTCTCGCACGTAGGACCGCGGGCTGGGGCTGTTTGTTTTTCCCCTGGCCCAGCGCAAGGACCTCGGGAATCTGAAGCCTTGACGCCGGCTACTCTCCGGCCCGCAGTTCTTGTTTGTTTGTTTGTTTTTACAAAGCCTGCACCATGGGAAAAATAAAATTTAGGAAAGCGGGGGAACAGCCATTGGGAGCTAACACCGAGTCACGAAGCGCCCAAAATACAAACACCGCGACCGCCAGAGATCCCGCCACCTTCCCGCTTGGCTGGGCCGTCCTGCGAAGGTTCCCGGAGTCCCCGCACGCTGAACAGCACCGCAGGTGCAAACGCGCACCCCTTTCACACCCACCCCCCAAATCCCCGTCCCGCCACAAGCTTCCTCCCCACGATGGGGTGAGGGAGCGCGCGGGGCTTCCCGACTCTCTAGACTGCAACCAAGAAAGAATAATTTTCAAAGTATTCAACATCCCCGCCCCCAGGCAAGCTAAACCTCCCCCAAAACGCAGGGGAAGGGGACACCAAAACACTCGGATCTCGTTAGGAAGACCACGGCTCTGAAAAGAAAGAGGAGAACCCCATACTTCAACTGGGTTTATGAAAAACAAAAAATAAAAACAAAACGAGGAGTTCGCTTGCATTTTTCCTCCCAAATCTCGGCTCGGAGGTAGGGAATCTAGAGGACCAAGGCCGGTGGAAGGGAGCCAGCGGGGCGAGCGAGCGGGCAGCCTCCCTCCTCGCCTCCCGGAGTGACCAAGAAGGACGTGAGAGGGGAAGGAAGGAGAGGCGAGGGAAAGGAGGAGGGAGGGAGGGAAGGCGAGGCTGGAGCGAGGGAGCAAGGAAGGCAGTTTGCAAGCGAGAAAAGAGGGAAAAAACACAGCCGCACGAATCCAGCGAGATCACAAGCCGTACGCAAGCAGCAGCAGAAAGAGCGAGAGCGCTAGCGCGCGTCCTCTCCGCCGTCTGGGGCCAGACAGCCCCCAGACTTGCCCGAATCACCACCCCGCCAAGCACTGTCTCGTCCTTTCTGCTCCGGCCGCCCCCTAATTCCCCTCCTTCCTCTCCTCCACCTCCTTTTCAAAAACCAAAACAACACAAGGGAGGGTGGCAAAAGCCTCCCCAAACCGGCCAATTCACTCAAAGACAACAAGAATAAAATAGTAAATATATAAAAATCTATATCCTAGAGTGGGAGAGACGTGGGACTAATCTTCGGCATTTATTTTAACACCTGACAGCTACAATAAATAAATATATACATTTACATCAATAGATACACATAGGAAACTTGTAGCCAAAGCATTTGGCAAGAGCGGAAAAAAAAGAATTAAAAGGTAAAATAATGATCATGAGCAGCGGCGGCGGCAGCGGCACCAGCGGCAACAGCGGCGGCGGCGGCGGCAGCAGCAGCAGCAGCGGCGGCAGCAACAGCAATAATCACCTGGTGTCCGGCCTTTCCTAGAAACTTCTTGCATCACCACTTCTAAGAACCCCAGTTCTAAGAATCAACAGAGCTCAATTCTCGGAATTTGAGCTGCGGGCCTTACCACTGCTACGTGGCAGGGGAGGACTCGGTGTCAGCTCTCCGCGACTTTTGCCTGCTTTGGCCCATAAAAAACCCTCAAAGCCACAATATTTTCCCATTGTCCGGCATATTTCGGGTTCCTCACAGGCTGGGCGTCTCGGGTTTGGAGGTTTCGGTGTGAGGCTCGAGGGGCCAGACGGTGGCTCTCCCTCCCCGGCCCCCGGACGATGGTACAGCCTGCTCCGCCACCGTCACGTGGGCGCCCCCTCTGTGACGTCGGCGTCTTTGCTGTAGCAAAGCTCGGCCTCTGGAATTCTGAGAACTAATTTGCTATTCGGTGACATAAGAGGGGGAGTGCGCTTTGCTTTCCCGGGGTCTGGGGCTAATTCCTCCTCTCTTCCCCGTAAACTCAGCTCCTCGAGCTCGACACACAAAAGGGAGCGAGAGGTTCGAACCTTTGGGAAAAGTCTGTTCTATATAGTAGGTTTCGAGACGAGTAAGAGAAAAAAACAATAAACACCACAGCTCTTTCCAGCTAGAATATTAGGCACCACGAGAAAAATATTTGCCAAGCAGTTTTCGGTGGGTTCATTTGCTTTATTTTTATTTGGGACAGTTTTGTTTTTTGTTTTTTGTTTTCCTTGTTGGTGTGGTGGCTCGGGATTTGGGGTTATTGTATTTTGATGGGTTTCGGATTTTTGCTTCTGATTTTTGCCTTTTGCAACTTTGTGATGTTACGTAAATCATAGGATCCCGCATCGGTTGGATTTTGTTTTGAGTGTTTTTGCCCCAATCTCATCTCTCAAGCGCTTTAAGGAAGATGTGTTATTTTTTAATACTGATACTATTGAAAGAAGCTTGAATTTTTTGTCGTATATGTTACATCCCAACCCCCATTTTTGGGGGGTTGGGGAGGGTGCAATTTTCTTTCTCCCCATGGACTTTTACTGAGAGGACGCTCCCCTGCACTTGAGAGACATGTTCAAAGGATTTGTTTTGGTTTGTTTCTTTCCAGGACAGCAAGTGGTGGGTTTACTCTTTCTGTTATTGTTGACTCTTAGGAAATTTCTTGCTGCGAGAAACGTGTGTGTATGTGGGTGTGTGTATGCGTGTGTTCTACAAAATTCCGTGAGCCAGATACATGTTTGTGTTTTGCTTTTTCTTAAGGTCTTGATTCCGCCCCCCCCTCCCCCCGGCCCAGCTCGCTTCAAGGTCGTTGTAAAAAATCTCTCCTGTCTGTGTTTAAAGAGATCAGCCGGAGGGAATTCTAAAGGCCTACCGTGCCAGTATCACAGATACTGCGTGTGTTTAGAACAGACTGTGCTACAACTACAACGCGCTGCACGCAGCACGGTCCTCTTAGCTTTAGAGCTGAGTTTCGAGGAGGAGGAGGAGGAAAAGGGGGAAATCTTTCTTTCTTCCTTACTTCCTTTCTTTTTAAAGGCAAATGCAGTGCAGAATCATTCCACTGTGGGCCTTGGTTTGTTTATTCAGAACTGCCAGTTTCCCTATTTAAATATTGGTTGGGGTTTTTTCCCCTCCTACTCATCCCTGAATGAGGGAGACTCTTGTTTCTTTTATGTCTCTCTCTTAAAAGAACGGTGTGAGGGGAAAATAATATTTCAGATTCCTCAAGTATTAACCCCAAATGTTTGGACCAGAAGCAGCTTTCAAAGGTCAGGCTGTTCTGAGCCTTGGCTATGAGAGTCCTTCAGGCAACTCATTAAATTACAGACGAGTTCTTAAAGGTTCCGCAAAATTTCTGCACATGTTAATTTCCAATAAAGATATCTCCCAAAATAATCTACCTCTCCCAGCCCCAATTTGGGTTTATAGAACTGAGCAGAGCTATGAAAGACTGCTGGCTGTTTCCTGGGATATTTGGGATCTCTTTCCCAGAATGCCATAAGAAGTTCAGATCTATCGCTGAAAATGTTGTTGTCAATGCAGCCCCCTTTTGGAAAAGGCTGTGTTGGGGTTTTTAAAACCAGGAGAGATCCAAAGGGGTCGACTATTTTCACAAGGGCTGGAGCTTAGGAAATATGCATAAGTGTCTGTCCTGTGAAATCTGAATATTTTAATACTTATTGACAGATGAATTACTGCAGTCTCTGCAGAAAAGCCTGTCTTGTGAAGGATTTTTGAAAAATATACACAGGCCTAATGCTGTCACTCTTGTCAAAATGAACATTTTACCCCCAAAGACACATGATATCATCCAGTGCACATCCATTTGGCCGGAAGGGAGACTATCTGTTTTTCTGATTGTCCCCCTCCCCCTCATTTTCAAAGCGTTTTAAAGGAATCCCACTGGATTCAAAATGACACCCCGATTTTGCTGAAGTGATGGTCTTTGTGTATTTGTATGGGTGATAATTTTTCTATCTTTTATGAGTAATAAGAACTTTAGGGTTTCTCAGGTGTCTGTATGGTTTGGAATGTGAATTGTATGGCTCTGCCCTATTACTGATCCTACAATGAGATTACTTTTGTGATTTGGGGTCACTTTTCTTGTCAAAGTTGCCATCCTGCCTCATTGGCTCCCCCCTCCCCCTTAAATACATAGCTTGCCCCTCCCTCGTTCTCTTTGCCACTCCAATCTTAGCCCCATGGGGGCGCTGCAGAGCAAAGGGAAATCTCCCTCAGACAGCAGAACAAACCAGAGCGGGGGCTGGGAATGAATTCACCCTTCTTTAATTCTCTGCGGGGAGCCCTTGGAGGAAGACCCCACCAGGCCTGGTTTGTATATAATTAATCCTACCGCCAGGGACCGCAAACCTTCTCAGGACGTTATTTCTGGGACCCAGTGCCAGGGTCCCACATTTCTACTTTTTTTTTTTTTTTTTTTTTGCCAAATTGAAGTGTTTACACCGAAAGAAATTAACCAGAACAGGAGACGGTTAAATGAAAAAAAAAAAAAATTATTGAAGCTATTTTAAAGATGAAGATTTACTTTTAGGTAGGTCCCCTTTTCTCTACGGAATGAATGGTGAGGAAAATCGTGTACCCACCCCTCAATCTCTTTTCAATTCCTAGGAAAGTAACTTTATCAGATTTTATACCAGTTGAATTTCTTCCAGAATGCCTTCTCTCATTCTTGATCTCTCCCCAGTAGTAACCAGTTGGCGTCACTTTGTGGACCTCCCTCATTCCAGCAGTGCTAGGATTAAAGAAAGGATTGACTTGAATATATTCAAATTCTTTTAAATCATCCTTAAGAAGCTCTAAAGAGAGATTCCATGTCTGGGGTCTTATGTGTGATTCCTGTGGGCTTGGAGGGGCTGTGTATCAACCAGTCCTATGAGTTAATGGTTTCTGGCTATTAATACTCAGAGTAGAGGACCAGGCCAGCCCCTTTGCCTGGTGTTCCGGGCATAGTAATAGGTTACTAATCACAGGTTCTGGGTAAATAAAAGCTTTGTTACAAAATAAAATAGCTTGGTCTTAATATTACATCTATTTAAGGAAAGGAACAGATTTTGCATCCAGTTCCCCCCAGAGAATCTTCCCCACAATTCAATCATAGCGGAAAAGGACACTATCCTTGGAATGAGCACTGTCCTGTCCTCTTTCTAAGGGGACTCCAAACAGGAAATTGGTTTCACCTGTCAGGAACTTCTGGCACCTTGGTAGATCTTTAAACTATCACATCGCAGAATTACAGATTTTAGAACTGGAAAGAACCGTGAAGATAACCACTCAAGGCTTCTTTCTTTCAGGAGGACAGGATAGCCATCACTGGAGGCGTGTGGGACCCCAGGACACAACTGAAAACGGGTCTTCGTGGTTTGATGGTCCTGTATTAGAAAATCAGGGTGATCTGACTACCTGGGTTTGGAGATGGGCATCTTGTTTTCTGGCAGAATTGAGGAAAGCAAGGATGCTTTGGGCTGTGTGTAAATTGTAAACTGGTTCTCAGAACAGACTCCAAGTCACAGTGAGTATTGAGTTTTGATTGTCATCTGGGCTTGGTTATGCTTGTCACCTGTGCTATGGTACTCAACAGCTACTTTTGATGGGTATGGGAGATCTTATTTACCCATTCGTTTTATTTCAAATCCTTCACTTAGAGCCATTATAAACAAGCTCCTTACATTATCCTTGGAGAAAGAAAGGTGTTTTCTTGGTATGATTTAGAGAAATTGAGCAGAAAGTTTTGAGACATTAAAAAAAAAGATGATTTCCAGCCACTACCTTCAGAAAAACAAGTGTCAACATTTAATTTTGATCCATATGCTGCCTGCTTTTGGCCTGTATTATCCTGAGACCTTTTTTTTTTTTTTTTTTAGTTTAGAAACCTTTTTGGCCTAGCTCAGAGTTTCCCCCCAAAACACTGATTTTTTTCCCACACTTTTCTCACTTATTTAAAATGGAAATAAATATCCCTGGAGCTTAAAATAGAGAAGTGATGGGGGGGTGCATAATCATTTGTTTAGAGCACTCTATCACTGTTTTGAATAACAGGGTTTTCACTTCCTATGAAACCTTAGCATGAGGGAAAGCAGCAGCTGGACCAGGAAGGGGATGCAGGGAGGAAAGCACTTGAGTGTTTGTAAACTCAGGGTGGCTGGCCCACCGGGCTGCTGTACTTAGCTGTCTTTACTACCTAAGGCTAGAAGTGGAAAAACTTGATTTGCGTGTTGTGCCTGCATTTTTTTTTCTTCTCCACACCGCCCTCTGTACACCTGACCATGCCGAAGCCTATCTGAAGCCGGCTTGACGGCAGGGAGAGCTGGAGAGCGGAAGAATGTGCTGAGAAAGGGAGTGCTCGGTACTTTTCCATTCACATCTCCACAGTGGCTTTTCTTGTTTATTTCAACCTCCACCAGCGGAACCCTGTCAGCTGCCTGAAATCCGAGTCATTAAACTGTTCCCTGAGGTCAGACCACAGATGCTTGGTGCATGTTTCCTACATGTCGGTGTCTATGTAACATATGTACATACAGAGACACACGCACAAACGTGTAACTCCGCGGGGGCACAGTGTGAGGTAGGGGGGAAAAAACGTAGATTTGTTGCCAGAAAACCTTGGTTTCTAATTACCGTTCTGCCTGGAACTCCTTATGGGATGTGGAGCAAAACCACTTGTCAGGACTCAGTTTCCTCAACTGTGAGAAGGAATAACCCAGATGGTTTGCAGCCCGTCTATCTGTTCTAAATTTGATACCTTGTGTCTAAATATATATTTATGTAACTTTAAGGTGGAGGGGGGGATGGAAAGGAGCTGAGTGAATGTGTCCCTGGGGTGGGAAAAAGAGTTAAAATGTAAACTTCTAAGTAAAGAAGGCAGTCCCAGAATCTTCACCTCTATCAATTTTTAACCAGTTGTAGACCAAAGTCTGGGATTCTGCTGAGTAGGTCCAAAAGCCAAATGAAGATTTTAAATGTTAAGAGTTGGAAGGGGCCGATTCTAAGACCTTGTACCTTTGATCTCCTGCATTCATAATCGGATGTGACAGTTCCCAAGTGTCTTTTCTGCACTAGAGTTCTTTTTTTTTTTTTTTCCTTCTTCTGTTTTTGGAAACAGTCCTAGTCAGTGATAGGAAGGAGATGACACTTGTAAACTGGGCACACCTTAAGCCGCTGGGCCCCATGTGGATGAAAAAATATGACATAATATTCATATACATACACACACACAAAAGAAGGAGAAAAAAAAAAGAAAAAACTAGATAGAGATTCCTGGTAAGAAACTTAGAGGTAGTTCAGCCATCACTGCATTAAAGGTAATTATTTGACGTCAGAGGAAATAACAGATGAGGAGTTTGCCCTTACCAAAAAAAAAAAAAAAAAAAAGCCTTACTCTACCAGAACAAACTTGAAGGTAACTCTCCACCAATATTTCCTATGCTTCCTTTATCTCCATTCTTTAAAAAGAAAGGTCTAATGTTTCTCAGGCCTGATTGCCTAGCAAAGCCTTTAACGGACCTCAGCATCTTCAGGACATAATTTAAAGTGTAGCTCCTATTTATTAACAGTGACCTCCCCACCACCACCATCCCTCCTCATAGACCTTCTGGAATATTGATGTCCATGTACAAGGAGAGATGGAGCCAATTACATTCTCTCAATGAAATACTATTGAGAGTTACAATATGCTAGCACTGGGAAGGTCCTTAGCAATTGTCCAATTCCACACGACTGAATTTATATCATTGGAAATTGAGACCCACACAGAATGTACTTGCCACACACACTGGATCAGACTGAGCCAGGTCCAGAATTTTGATGTCCTGGTTCTAAATCCACTATGTTTTTCCATGGTTTATCATGAAAAGAGGACATGGGGTGGGCAGCCCTGCAAAAGAGCCATTTGCTGTGTCCTTACGTTCAGAGAAGGCCTCACATTTAGACTTTTGACATCATCTCCACTGAGGTTCTACATCAGTCTTAGCAGTACACAGACAGGATGGAAAGGAGCAGACCCTCATCCACAAGTTCTCTGTGTGTGTCCCAGGGTAGGACCCAGTGTCGGAGCCACCACAGGCTCCTACGGTACTGTGATTTAATACTGTTAATAAACCTATAATTATCTTATGAATAGTAGAGTTGCATTGTAATTGTGTGTATGCTGGTGTTGAAAATGTAAAATTTAATATATTTTTGGCCTAGAAGCAATGATGCTACACTAGCAGAGAGCCCACCTGGTACCAGATCTTGATTTCTGATACTTCTGTGCAGTAATGGAAAACAAGGCTCCTTGGAGAAACGTCTGGTTCTAGATCTAGGACTGGGGCAAGAAGTATTCAAAATTAGAATGGAACATCTTATAGCATCATAAATAAAGAATTGCTGAAAAACAAACAAAAACTACATCGATGGGGCATATTTCAAAGAGACACTGGAGCCACTTGAAGAGCTCCCCATGGGCAAAGCTGGAAGATTTGGAGTAAAAAAAAGAAATCAAGTAATATTAGATTATAATCCAAAGTATAAAAGAAATATCTATGAATCCACACTGATATAAATTATTAAATAAATTAATAAATCAGAGAAAAGAGACAAATCTCCCTTGCAGAAAAATTCCAAATAATTTATGTAGATACACTGCCGACAAGGATGGGGGCAGGGGGCAGTGTATAACTCCTCACTCCTCAAGTGTGAGCTTTGCACAGTGACTTCCTTCCAAAGAGTACGCGGTATGGAAAGGGAGGAAAGGAGGGAGGGAATCATTTTACGTGGAGAAACCTGACAAACACTACACCAGCCAATTCACCAAGGTGAACATCAGCAATTATAAGCCATGTTGATTGTTATGTACCTTTGATCTGAGGAGATGAAAATGGCTTTTTACCTCTGTGGTCTTCCTCCCATACCCCAGTCTATTTGTGAGAAAAGTCTCAGACAAATTTCAACAGAAAGGCATCCTACAAAAGACGTCACCAGTATTCCACAGAACTATCAAGGAAAGTCTGAGAAATTGCAGCAGCTGGGAGTAACCTCAGAAGATATGACAACTTAATGTAATGTAGTATCCTGGATGGGATCATGAAACAGAAAAAGATAAGGTAAACCCAGACAAATCTGAATAAATGAGGAGCTTTAGTTAATAATATTGTATCAGGGTTGTTCCATTAGTTGTTACAAATGTACCATAGTAATATAAAATGTTAATAATAATGGGAAACTGGGTATAGGGTTTTTCTCTGCGCTATCTTCTCAATTTTGCTGTTTAAAAAATATTTGGGGAGGGCTATATCTTTATTTATTTATTTTTCAATACCAGAAACCTCCAAAAATGAGCTAGGTCTCTTGAAATCTGAGAGATTTTCTTCCCAGTCAACCATGCCCCCCAGATAGAGTCAGGAAAATGAGGGAACCTGCGTTTATTCTTTTAGTTTACTAAATTGAAAGCAATTTAGCTAATTTCTCTATGTCACCATCTGGACACAGAACTGTGAGGAGAACACTTAGGAAGCACCAAAGGCCAAGTGTTGTCATGGTGGTGGATGACTCAAGGCACCTCATCAATCTGCTCACTCCACATTTCTTTCTGAAAATCCTCCACGGAAACAAGGCCCTGAAAGATCTAGCCATCAGTCCATAATAGACATATAATACTTAGGGATTCATCACTGAGGTTGGGGGAGCCTCAAGACCTTCCTAGAATGTCTGGTATCTCATTGTACAACTCCAAAAGAACTGTGGATCTCATCAGAGTTTAACTCTGGGTCTAGAGAAGAACGCTAACTGGACCCTATAACTCTATGAATTTGTCTTCATTATCTGAATATGACCCCATTACCTAAACTAGAAAAATCCAGAGAGGGAAATGGTTTGCCAAGACCATCCCACAAATTAGTGGTAGAGTTGCTTCCCATCAACCAGTCCACCCTGAATCATTTATTTTGCTGTAGTATTCCCTTTAGTAAACTAAGGACTGCTATTGCACTGATATACATTATTTCAGAAATACCTCATTCATTTCTAACCACCTGTCACTTACCAGTGGTGTCCAGTTCCAATGTGAGCTTAAGTGTCTCTTCCTTCTTTCCCTTCACCTTTTCCCGCTTGCATCAGCCTCTCTGCCAAGTGGTTATAGATCTTTGAACCAACACTGATATTCACTATGGAGGCTGACATCTAAATTCTTCTTGGTGAAATGAGGTAAGACTGGTTATCATTACTGTCAGCAATCTGTTTGGTTACATGTCTCAAGAATCATAAATGTAGTCATGCCCTGTGACCCAGTAATTCCACTTCTAGGAATCTATCTTCAAGGCATAATTCAACATATAGGGGAAAAAATCTTTGAATGAATATGTGCATTCAAGCATTATATCTAGCAACAAAAAAGTTGAACAACCTACATGTTCCATCATGACTGGGTTGGAGGGAAGGGTATTGGATGGAGAATGGTTAAATATAATACAACTAATTTTTAAAAATTAGAATTGGAAAACACTTATGGTAACAGGTAAAGTGAAAAGCAGTATATATATATGTATGTAGTGTATTTATAACTATACATCTGTATGTAGTATATTTATTTACTATACATAAAAAATAAACTGGTTATAAACAAAAGTACGCAATTAACAAAAAACTATTTACATGGGCTGTCTTAGGGTAGTAGGATTATGGATGCTTTTTTCTCCTTTTATTCTTTTCTTTATCTTCCAAACTGTGTAATGTTTATATATTAGTTTGATTTCCATCTATCTCACAAGCACACACTCAAGACACTGAAAAGCCCTAAGTGAAATCTTTTCAATGCAAGCAATTAGTCCTCTAATTCACAGTTTTGAATGTTTGACCTAAAGTTGAAGCCTC
The DNA here is from genome assembly GCF_008692025.1 of Phocoena sinus. Classification (NCBI taxonomy): domain Eukaryota; kingdom Metazoa; phylum Chordata; class Mammalia; order Artiodactyla; family Phocoenidae; genus Phocoena; species Phocoena sinus. The sequence continues at coordinate 64,633,778 of NC_045766.1, forward strand.
CCACATCTTTAGGGCCTAGAGCAAAAGTGAGAACTGCCCACTCATTCTTGGAGAAGACCTTTCACTCTGGGAGACACTTGTCTCCACACCAACAAAACCTCACCCTTTCTGAGCACATTGACCATAATGAGATTAAATAGATCCTGTAAATCTTTGATCTGTCTCTGCCTGCTGGGTCTTAGTGTACTTATCTTGTTTGTTGGTTATTTCACAGCTTTTGAAAATGTTAAAAGAGTTTCCTGGGGCTTCCCTGGTGGCACAATGTTTAAGAATCCTCCTGCCAGTGCAGGAGACACCGTTTCGAGCCCTGGTCCCGGAAAATCCCACATGCCACGGAACAACTAGGCCCATGTGCCACAACTACTGAAGCCCGTGCGCCTAGAGCCCATGCTCCACAGCAAGAGAAGCCACCGCAATGAGAAGCCTGCGCACCACAACAAAGAGTAGCCCCCGCTTGCCGCAACTAGAGAAAGCCCGCGCACAGCAACAAAGACCCAACACAGCCAAAAATTTTTTTAATTAATTAAAAAAAAAAAAGGGTTTCTTGGTTACTTTACTGTCTCCATGAGGCCACCCAGGAGATCTCCTGGTAAAAAGACATTCTTTGAGATGCTTCTGGGGCTACAGGAGATTTGGTTTTCATTTTTTTTTTTTTTTTTTTTTTTGCGGTACGCAGGCCTCTCACCGTTGTGGCCTCTCCCGTTGCGGAGCACAGGCTCCGGACGCACAGGCTCAGCGGCCATGGCTCACGGGCCCAGCCGCTCTGCGGCATGGGGGATCTTCCTGGACCGGGGCATGGACTCATGTCCCCTGCATCGGCAGGCGGACTCTCAACCACTGCGCCACCAGGGAAGACCGGTTTTCATTCTTATAACATGTTTGACTAGTGAATTCTGAGGAAAACAATTTAAAAATAAGCCCTATCAATGTTGTTTCCTTTAGAGAATCACAAGCTTGTTAGGAACTGGGAGTAGGTGGTTACCATTGTTTGAATCGCTGGTTCTTAGAAAAGGGCATGGGGGTAGACGTCAGGATCTAGGAGGTGAGGTAAGGACCATGGTTCTGTTAAGCCCTCTTCCCTTAAACCACTGATCTAATTCCTCATACTCAGCTCATTCATTCACTCATTCGCACAACACACAGTTCATTGGCAGTCTTTTGTGGGTTAGACACTATTTTCCCTGGATCCTGGGGAAATGAATATAAATACAACAGGGGATTCTGACCCCAGGGGACACACAGTCTACTGAGAAAAAAAAGGCGGAGAATGGTGCAAAAGCTTGCTTTAAGTCATGCAAACGATGGCCCCCTTGCCAGGCCAAACATCCTGAGTTTGAGCCAAACTCTCTGGCCTCCTCCCAGCAGCTGTGTCCTACCTCCTGCTCCAGCACCAGTGTGAGGCACCGACTCCCTCCCTGGGCAGGTTCAGCCTCTGGGTTTTTCATCCAGTGTTGATTAGAACAGGATATAACCCAGCTGCCTCCATGCACCATCCAGTAATACCCAATACCCAATGCAAAGAAAATCCACAAGAGCCTGGAGCACACACAGCCTCACCACCACCATCACCAGGTTGGCTCAGCTTGCAGGCCAGAGCTGGACTGTGATTTTTACAACTTCGAGGGCCTGACAGGTTCTACCGTGAACAGAGAGATCGCCCAGCATCATGCTATTCCAAAGCACACAGCCTCAAGTAGCATCCGCAGCCTGGACTCTAGCTCCCAACACCACCTCTGACAGGATCTAGACACCTAATAGATCCTGAAGCTTACTCAACTAAACCCAAGTTTACCCCAACCCTCTGGGCATCCCAGACCTTTGGATAATAAACTAACAGGTGATATAAACAGATGCCAGCCCTGCACCCAGACCACTTTTCACAGCACCTTATTGCCAAGGCCCAGACTGCCTGAGGGTTGGGCCCATGTGCCAGGAGTTGTAACCATCTCCTTCCTATGGCACATGCATAAAACCACCGGATACAATTTCAGCAATCTTACAATTAGCTGGAAGTCTAGCAGCTTTCAATGTCTCCACATCGAGGTTGCTAAGAAACACCCACCCTTTGGAGGGTGAAATGCCAGCAGAATGCTCAAAAGAAAATGGGACAGAAAAAGATGAATAATATCATTAATAAAGGCTATAATTTGGGAAGGTATATTGAAAAGACTTGACGATGGTGATGGTGAATCAATAAATCAAGCACCTTAGGCCCTCAAACTTCTTTCCAATCCCGTCTCCTGTAAGTTTTCTACCTCAGACTCTTAGCATTCTCCAAGAACCCAGGCACTTACCTCCACTCCACACCCAGGTGTTGAACGCTGCCTTTGGTAGGCTAGAAGCTCCTCAAAGACAAGAGAACTTCATTTTTGTTGTATTGGACTTGCATCCAAAACATGGTGCTCACTTAGGAAATGTCGACTGAATTCAAGTAGGTAGAACTGAAAGAGAATTCAGGGTGAAATCTGATGATCTGGGTTCCAGTTAAAGCTCCACAACTGACTAACTTCTGTGAGTCTCAGTTTCTTGTTCTCTAAAATGGTCATTTCTGTACAGGGACTACATCACAGGATTCCCATGAGAATCAAGTACCATAGAGGGGAAAGTACTTTGGAAATTATAATGCACAGTTCAGAGTGGTCGTTGAATGTGGAGCGAATGGACAAACTAATGAGTGAATCATCACAGAGAAGCAAAGCCATCAGGTTATTCCATAACTGATTTTGTGACTCAGGTTTTATCTGGGGAACAATGTATTTGAAGTGTCCTGCCTTGACTCTGTAACCATCCTTAAAAATGGTTATTTCACTTCCCGAAATATTTTAACCCTTTCAGTACAGGAAGACATAAATTACTGGGGAGGATTCATACTCATCCAAAGAGAATAAAAAAGATCAGAAAGTCTTTATGTCCTTGAAATGCAGAATTGGAAATGAACCATCTCCCAGTAGTGGGAACTGAAATCCAGTATTAGATCCTCCTTTTTGGTACCTTCTTCCTCTTCCTCCTCTTTCTACCTTAGCCCCTCCCTACCCATCCCCTTCACCCAGCTGGAAAAAATCATTTGTTTTGAGCCAACTTTAGTCTTAGAAAAAGGTATAAACAAAGCACAAATTTATCAGGGCTGTTTTCTAGGAGCAACAAGGTGGATTTCTATAAATTTTTTAAGTCTTGAGTTGATGGGTGAGTTACTAAAATAGGGAGGTAGGATAACTTTCTACCAAAAGCCTGATCCAAATGACAGGGGGAACCTTGGGCCAGCTCTGTCCCCTAAGAGAATCTGTGCAGCTCTCTATCCTTCCTACCTCTGCAACAAATGCACAACAGATCTCACGAATGTCGCGGTGAATATAAAAATGGATTAGGAGCAAGTTGGTCTTGATACGGAGGAGGAAAGAAAACATGAGCATGGGTGCTGGAGAGAAGGTAAGGGCTTCACTCTAGTAACAGAACAAGGCAATGGTTAAGATGAAGCCAAAGGGGCCAGGGCATGTATCAAGAAAAAGTTCCTTCAATTGAGACCACATCTGCCCATACTTACCAGTTTTGCCAGCACCAAACCCATGATCAACGGCTCATTTATTTTTGGATTCCTAGAGGTGGGAAGAAGAGAATACTGGATGTATATGGCATTTAAAAAAAAATACAAAAAACCCTCCAACGTGGGAGGGCTGAGATGATGTACAAGGGCAGCCGCCTCCCCTATATGGTTCCTTTTTTTTTTTTTCCCTTTCTACCCTTCCTGTTCCCAACACCTCTCATCCAATCATACCTGTGGAAGCCACATTCCTGCGCAAAGCTAAATCTGTCAGTGAAGGCAGGGGGATGGCGGAGCAAAGCAAAAGAACATAAAGATACTTCCCTTCTCAACTCTGAAAGCTGGGAAGATTCAGTAAGAAAATGGAGGAGTGTTATAAGATTCTAGGGATTTGGAACTGAAAAGGTTGGAGAAACAGAAAATATTCAACTCTATTCCCTTATTTTATCACCTGTTTGGTTGGACTTCTTCAGCATGGAATAAACATATGTTGTTATTTTCAGGTCTTATCAATACGCAGGCACAAAAGTTATGAATTGAGCACCTCTGCTAAGTACCAGGCTGGACTTTGCATATACAGAGAACAATTACAGACCTGTCCCTAAAGGAGCTTGTAGTCTAGTGGAAGAGACAAGCATTATACAAGTAAATCCACAGATGAGTATGCATTATAATTATGATAACTGAGAATCAGAAAATAAGTAAGGTGCTGTGAGATGGACCGAATTTACCTAATGGCTTCTCTATTAAAGTAAACTTTAAGCTGAGATCTGAAAAAGGAGGATGGGTTAGCCAGGCCAAGAGTGCAGAGGAAAGTTTGCTGAGCGGAGGGAACAGAGGTCAACAATCCTAAAAGGGGTAGAACCATGGCATGTTCAGAGACCTGAAAGAGGCCAGCATGGCACAGAGAGAGTGGTAAAGATGGATTCGGAGGGAGAATCAGGAGCTAGACCATGTAGGTCTTTGTAGACCATGGTCAGAAGTTTAGAGATCATTCTAAGTGTGTTGAGAAGTTATTTAAGGTTTTTAGGCAGGGTGATGCCATGACCTGATTTATATTTTAAGAAAAGCATCCCAGCTATTGCGTGGAAGATGAATTAGAAAGAAGCATGAGGAGATTCTTGAAGAGGCTGTGGTAGGAGTCCCAGGGAGAGATGAAGGTAGCTGGGCCTGGGGAGGTAGCAGTGCAGGTGGTGAGGTAGCAGTGCAGGTGGTGAGGTATGGAAGGTCTGAGACCTACTTTGGTAGTAGAATTGACAAGATTGAAAAAGAGATTGGGTTGAGTAGGAGTGGCTGGTAAAGGAGAGAAGGGTATCAAGAATGAATCCCAAGTTTCCAGTTTATGCAACTGGGTGGATGTGTTTCTATTTACTGAGCTAGAAACACCGCAAAGGAAGAACTTGCAGGGGGGTAATTACTGGCAATCAAGAACTCAGTTTTGAACATGGTATGTTTGAGATGTCTCTGAAGTAGGTGTCCAAGTAGGCAGTTAGATATTTAAGATCTGCTCTCAAAAGAGATGTCTGGTTTGGAGATATCAATTTGGGATTTGTCAGAATAGAGGTAGTATTTGAAGCTAGGAGAAAATATTGGTTTCCATATCAGACCAGGCATTGAAAAATAGAATAGAAAATGGTAAAGGTGGAATGGATCTTAGAAATACTCCAGTCTAAACTCGTTTCTCAACTGATAGCAAAATTGGGAGCTAAAGTGAAGCCATTGGTGGAAATGGAGTTGATAGGAGCCTAGGTCTCCCTTTTGGAAAAGCACTTTTCTTGTTTTGTAATGTCTTGTCAACATTTGACATCAAAATGGGGGAGACTGAGAAATCGCCTATGTGAGACATAATTATACAGGTATGGCTCATGGTGTCATGTCTCTTATTTTATATATGCTATATGTAAACCACCATGTCCTCATAAGTAATTTGCTCCCCTCTTCCTTTCAGAAACTTGGAACCTTTTCTGCTGGTTCCCTACTTATTGAAAAGATGATGCAGTCATCTCAAATGAGCATACCTGGGCAATTTGCTATCGAGGGGGTCCATGCCTTACAGTGGGGACTGAGCTGCCAAGGGACTTTCCTGTGCAGCTCCATCTTACTCAGTTTAGCACCTGTGGCCCCTGCAATTATTTAGTAACCGGACCATCTCTCCTCCCGAATGTGAGTGCCGGACAGTCAGGAGCTGCTTTTACTTTCCTTGGTATGTATCTTAATCTCGCCCTGGCACCTGTGATAAGTAACTTAGTCATCTAATACATGTTTTGAATTAGGGGGACCCAATAAACTGAAACCTTCCATTGGATTTAATGCACCTTTAGTTATCTTTCCATCCTTCCAAGTAAATACATTTACAGAGCACATGCTATATGTCAGGTATGGTGCTAAAGGTTGCAATTGTGTTCAGTCTTTAAAATGCAGGTATCATGTAACAGTCGCGATCAGCTCTCATCCAGTATATTTAGTCATATTCATCTGTATACTTTGCATACCTTCCATCCAATTCAACAAATATTGTGCATCAGCCATGTGTATAGAGGTAAGAAGGGAAGCCTCTGTCACTCAGGGCTATAAGGTCAGTGCAGGAGAGAGATATACTGGACACTAGCAATGACAAGGGCCATCACTGAGCTACAAACAATATACTTGGTTAAATATGGGAACGTGATTGCTTCAAACTAAGAGGTCTAAAAACGTTTCTTGGAGGGGTGGAGTTTGAACACAATAATAATGTAAAATAATGAAAGTATCCTTGAAATAATCATCAAAGTAATAAATCTCTGAAATAATAAGAGCTAACACATATACGGGACTTAGTACATACTGTTCTAAAGTACTTTACACTTGTGAGCTTATTTTATCCTCACAACAATCTCATAGAATGGGTGGTACTGTTATCCTCACTTTACAGATGGGAAACTGGAGCACAGAAAGTAATTAAGGTCAAACAGCTAGCAAACAGCAGAGATGGGGATTTGAACCCTAGTGATGTAATACTTTGCTCTTTGTCATTAATGTCTCCTGCCTTATGAATGAAGGTTAGAACTTCAACAGCCAGGTTTAGAAGAGGGGCTGTGGGGAGGAGGGCATTTCAGACAGAACGAAGAGCTGAAACAAAAGCACAGAAGATAGGGATACACCTAATAATGCTTTATTTTGCCTAGAAAGCTGTATAGTTTGCAAAGAACTTTCTCAGTCATTCTTTAATGTGCTCCTCCTTGTGACCCTGTGAAGTATTATTCCAATTAGAAAGATGAGGAAATTGGGAGCCAGGATGGGAAGGCACCAGCTGGGCTAGTGAGATGCAGTGTGAAATTCAAAACCCAGTCATTTCACTTCAGACCAGTGCCTTTTCCCATGTTGCAGTGCTAGCAACTAAATATATTCATTGCTCCCGGTTCTGAGCAAGGCTCCAAGCTAGCCTTTTCATATATGTTCTGATTTCATCTCCACAATGGTCCTGAGAGTTAGGTGTTGTTGCATTTCCAAAGAGGAAACAGTTCAATTCTGCCTCTACTTTTTTTTTGAGAATACTAATGATTCCCTATGAGGCACGCTGATTTTCGGGTTCATGCTTTGTCCACCCTTTGGTCCCTGGGAACCCCTGAGGCTGGAGTATTACCTGTGCTTGAGCACAGGCAGCTTCTCTAAAAATGGAAAATCCCGATTCATCTCTTAGCCAAATCCTTCCAGTCACTCCTGCATTTGGCCAACCTTTGCAGTGTGGTGAAAGTCAACATTTAAATATGAAACCCGGCTTGGTTTCCAAAAATTTAATTGCATTATTAAGAATTAGTTGCAACTGGGCATTGTGATTCTCTGAGGGGAAAGGCTGGGAACGAGGCTGACAAAACCCTCAAGGCTGGCCAGCAATTTGGTGCAATTGCTGAAATACTTGATGTAACCTGGGTCCGCACTGGTTGGCGGTACCAGCTGCAACTCAGTGAGTACCCGCTGTGTAGGGCAGAGTTCTAGGCCCTCCAGGAGAAATATAAATTAGTGGCTAGAGAAAAAGATTGGCTGTACCGTGGATCCAGTGACATGTATGTCAAATGCCAAAGAAAACCCATCAGGCAAAAGCTGGTACAAATTTGCAGCCAGTCCCACAGCCTGAGGCAGCAAGGGCTGGATTCCCAAGCATCAGCTTTGTTTGCGCATGTTCAGCCTGGGAATCAGGTAGAGAAGACTCTGTAGTCCTGTTGCCTTCCGGATTTGATTAAGGCTCTTAGGAGGGTCACGACCTCAGCCTCGAAGGGCAACATTGGAAAAAGACAACAAAAACGAGAGATAAGGTGACTAAAGCTTTTAGTGCAAAGAGGAGGAAGGATGCATGGAATGAAAACTGGGAAGTTTCCATTTGATTTTCACGGCCACCAATACAGTGAAGGGCCTGGTTTTGAAAGCTGTTGTCAAGCCTTTCAAGAGTCTCCCTGCAAGCCGGATGCCAAGCCAGAGGTCTAAGATGATTTCTCTCTATGCCTCTTGCCTTGGTGTGCTGATTTATAAAAGGGGAAAGCAACTGCTAGCTCACAGGTATTCTTTTGAGGATTAAATGTGGTAGAGCACAGTAAATGGCTCATTAACATAAATGGGTAGAAAATAGACTGTTTGATATCCTGTCCAGCTATCCCAGCCATCTGGTGAACAATGGGAGTAGAGAGTTAGACTCATTTAACAGAAACTTAGAAATCATCTGATCCAACACCTGAATGTGGTAGATGAGAATGGAGAAGGCACCCAAGGTTGCCGAGGAAGTGAGAGGCTGAGTGGGGTTGTGGATGTGGGGAGGAGTGAGATCCTGAGAGCTTTGCTGAGCCCCTTGTGGCATAATCTAATTTCATACTGACAGGAGACATAGGCAGGGGTCTTCATTTCATAAGCCAAGACCCAGAGGTTCCAAATGGAAATAGCATCCCTGAGATCAAAGAGCTACTAAGCCAATGAGGGGGGTTCGAAGCCTGGTTGAGTTCAATCCAAAGCCCATGCTTTTGACCGTACACTATCTCGCCGGGTTTTCTGCTTCCTTGCAAAGACCAATTTTTCAAGGTTTCCATAGCACCTTCAGAAAGCAGTGGCGGCTAGGGAGAAGGTTGTTTTTATTTATTTATTTATTTATTTAAAAGTCTGTCTATGAGTCACTGTGTAACCCTGCTTTATGCAGCTCAGTTTTACAGTCTAAAATGTCTAAATGCACCAGATGCCCCAGGCCTCTTTCACCCCTAACACTCTAATTGGTGCTTCACACCAAAGAGAAAATGGTTCTCCTTTGCCTCCAAATCACTTCTTTAAAATTGTCTGTACATGTTTCTTATGATTATCTGAGGCCAGTGCAAAGAGATTATCTCCTTTTCCCTACCACTAGCATCCAGTAGGTGCTTAATACACTTTCAGGTGCATAAACTTTTTTTTTTAATCGGGGTATAGTTGTTTTATAATGTTGTGTTAGTTTCTACTGTACAGCGAAGTGGAGTTCCTTGTGCTATACAGCAGGTTCTTATTAGTTATCTATTTTATACATATTAGTATATATATGTCAATCCAAATCGCCCAGTGCATAAACTTTTTTTCTTTTTTTTTTTTTTGTGGTATGCGGGCCTCTCACTGTTGTGGCCTCTCCTGCTGCGGAGCACAGACTCCAGACGCGCAGGCCCAGCAGCCACGGCCCACGGGCCCAGCTGCTCTGCGGCACCCGGGATCCTCCCGGACCGGGGCACGAACCCGCGTTCCCTGCATCGGCAGGCGGACTCTCAACCACTGCGCCACCAGGGAAGCCCAGTGCATAAATTGTTTTTTTGTTTTGTTTTTGTTTTTTGCGGTACGCGGGCCTGTCACTGTTGTGGCCTCTCCCGTTGCGGAGCACAGGCTCCGGACGCGCAGGCTCAGCAGCCATGGCTCATGGGCCCAGCCGCTCCACGGCATGTGGGATCTTCCCGGACCGGGGCACGAACCCATGTCCCCTGCATCGGCAGGCGGACTCTCAACCACTGCGCTACCAGGGAAGGCCCCCAGTGCATAAACTTTTAAAGCAAGCATTCTATCAGCATCCTATGCACTATTACAAGCTTTGTTCTTTTCTTCTTCTTTTTTTTTTTTTTTTGGCATTTCTCTGACCTGTGACTCCAGTATCCATCCATCTGTACATCCATTATCCATCCAAATGAATTTACATACGTAATGACCAAAATCACACCTATTACATACATGGTATACATGCACATGGAGATGCCTGCATATATTTAGTGGACATTGATTAAATCCCATATGTGGCAGGTAACAGGCCAGTTGTTGCAGCAGGGTTATAGGTTAAAATCTAGACTGGGTTGTTAACCATCCAAAAAGTTTTTTCTTATACCATCGCTTTAAAAAATTGTTTCTGATGCTTAGAAAGACCAGAGGGCGTTGCTATAAGCTATATTCTTCTTTTTTTTTTTTTTTTTTTTTTTTTGGCGGTACACGGGCCTCTCACTGTTGTGGCCTCTCCCGTTGCGGAGCACAGGCTCCGGACGCGCAGGCTCAGCGGCCATGGCTCACGGGCCCAGCTGCTCCACGGCATGTGGGATCTTCCCAGACCGGGGCACGAACCCATGTCCCCTGCATCGGCAGGTTGACTCTCAACCACTGTGCCACCAGGGAAGCCCTAAGCTATATTATTCTTATGCTCTGCTGAAAATTTAGCTCAAAATCCTGATTTCTTCTAAATTGTTACCATATACTGCCATACATAGTGCATTCATAGCACAAGGCAGTGGCCTAGAGAAGGGTTTAGATTCACAGGTGGCACATGGACCTTCCTTTTCACTTTTTGAATTCCATTTAACGGCTTAGAGTCTGTTATGTGCCTGGACCCCTGATGTTAGACTTGAGTATTATTCACTTGCCCAAACTCAGGTGACTGAGGCAGCGCTGTTGGTTGCTGAATTAGTTGCATCTAGGTTTCTGAAAAGGCAGCCCGTGGAAAGAGCACAGACTCTTAAAACAAAGCTAGTTTCTTCTGGCTCTGACGCCAAATACCTGTGTGACCTTGGGCAAGTTACTTAACTTCTCTGAGCCTCAGTTTTCTTAGCTCTAAAGAAAGGGGAATAATACCCAACTTCCAAATGTATGTAAGGATGAAAAGAGAAGTAATTCCCAGAACCTGGTGTACAGGGAATAACAAGCATGTCTCCAAGTTCTTTGGCCTGAGCGAGTGTACCAAATGGAATTGTTATTTACCAATAGCACAGGAGATAAATAGCACCTCATCTGGACACTATCCATGTCTTCAGGAAGGTACATCTTCCAATCCTGCCTTCCATGTCCCTCCCGTACTTGAAAGCCCTGATGAAAGACTTCTGAATTCATCACCAATTTGGAGCCTCCTTTCCCCTTTCCTTGCCACTGGGATAATTTCAGCGACATTCTCATGCATTTCACTAATCCCCTACAATCATCCCGCTTTCAGAGTGTAAAGCACTTTCCCATCCATCACTTCATTTGATCTTCACAACAGCCCCATGAGAACACAAGCCAGTGTTGTTATCCTTCTGTGGCAGATGAGCAAGCAGAGGCTTAAAGAGGTTAAGTGGCTAGTCTAGGGTCACACTTCCAGATTCAGGTCTATGACTCTGAATTCTATCCATGAGCTTTCTATTATACCAAGCAGCCATGGGATTTTTGCTACATACTAAAAGACAGACAATAGGTATCCTGGAAGAAATAAAAACAGGAAGGTATAGACTGACAGAGAACAAGTCCGTTAGTCTGACCTTCCCCATCCCCCCTGGTCCCCACCAGGCCCTCGCCCAGTGTTCTTCTCTCCTGGGCACTCCCTTCTCAGCCTCTGGTCATTCAGGTCCTCCCCATGGTTCAGAGCATCTCTTAAACCCACACTCCTCCACGAAGCCTTTGGCCAACCACCCACCCACTTTTTAATCTAAAATTTACTGAATGCCAGACTCTGTGCTCTACTGTCTTCTAGTGGGGAGAAACAGACAATAAACTCAAGAGTAAATAGAGTTTATTTTATTACCATAAAAACATTAGTTTTTATGGTAATAAAAGGAAAAAAGCAGAGAAGAGGGACAGGGCATGTGTGAGGGGTAAGGATGCAAAGTGAGGCAGACTGCTAGTGTAGGCGCACTGAGCAGGTTACACTAGAGGCAGAAAGGAGGCAAGGGAGAGGACCGCTTGGGTATCGGGGTGACAGCAGCAGGCAGAGACTGCAAGCACCACGACCCTGAGCCAGCGTGTGCGCTGGGTGTTTGAGGAACAGCACAGAGGCCGGTGTCTCTGGTGCAGAGTGAAGGAGGCCAGAGCAGTGGGAGAGGAGGACAGAGAGGAAGGGGAAGTACACCGTACACAACCCATTGGGCACTGGAAGAACTTTCTATGACTCCGGATGAGATGGAAAGTCATTGAGGGTTTGGACAGAATCTAAAGTTTATTTTCACAGCAGAGCTTTGGCTGCTCTGTTGAGATGGGCAAGGAGGGAGTATATATACTATTTAGGAGGCGTGATAATAATTCTGGAGAGAGATGATGGTGGCTTGGACTAGGGAATGGTGAGCAGTGTTCAAATTCTGTATATATTTTTAAGGCAGAGCCAATAGTATCACTGATAGTTTGGATGTAGGTCATGGGGAAGGAAGAGTCAAGCACAGCTCCAGGTTCTTTGGCCTGAGCCACTGTGACAAGTGGAATTGCTATTTACCAAGAAGAGAAAGGCTGCAAGTGGAACAAATCTGAAAGAGTCAGGGGAACACTGAGAACTCCAGCTTGGAGGTGTTCAGTCAGAGAAGCCAAATACACAGGCAAAGGACTATGACTGAACAGGCCGCTGGATTTCGGAGTCTGGAGTTCCAGAGAGAAATTGAAGCTGGAGATAGAATTTAGGAGTTGTCACTCTTCAGATTTTATTAAAACCGTGAAACTGAATAAGATCCCCAGGGAAGTGAGCACAAACAGGAAGAGGTCTGATGGCTGAGCCTTAGGACACGTCCTGGTCAGAGGTTTGGAAGAAGTTTACCAGCCAAGGTGAATGAGGAGTGGTCAGGGAGATAGGGGGAAACCTTGATATCCTTTTTGTGAAGACCTGACAAAACCTGTTTGTCCTCTTCAACTCTTGGCTTATGTTTCTTGGGTGGAGGCAGACTGCAGGCATCTTTAGAGTGAATACACATCACTTCTCCACCCTCCACGGCGCTCAGCATCTAGGAGCCCTTGGTTAAAACTCAGTTGGTTGTCTTACAGCTGAATCACAAAATGATCAAGCATAAGGGACCCAAGAAATCATCTGGATCTATGATTTCCCAACTGTATTCTTTGGAGCAAGGCAGAGTTCTTTTGTTTCATCATTGGGAAACCTCTCTTTTCCTAGAAGGGCTAATAAAAGCAACAGTGTTCTGGCAATCAAAGGCCTCACCCCTTCCTTCTAAGAAATAGTTGAGCTTTCCATCAGACATCAGACATTTCAGAAAGCTCCAAGGGCTTGGATCTAGTCAAGAAAATCTGCTAGCCAGAGGGGCTAAGGAGCAACATGCAACATACTGTTCTCTGAGAGTCCGGCCTCATTTCAGATTGATTTGAGAAAGGAAGACACCGTCTGCCATATTCCTTCCTCTTAAGACCAGCTGAAGGCCCAGGATCCTAAACAGGAGAGTAGAGGTCATCTAGTCCAACCACCTCTTAGAAAGATGAGGAACTTGGGCCTAGAAAGGCCCCAGTTATCTTGTTCAAAATCACATACCAAGTGTGTTGGATCCAAGACTAGACACCAGGTCTCAACTTGAAAATTTCTGCTCAGAAGCAGATTCAACTAAACTCTATGAGCGTTTACTATATGCCTGCAAACATGCCAGGTACTTTTACGTGTTATCATTCTTAATCCTCACCACCACCTCTAAGATGGATCTTATTATCCCCCTTTTACTGTTGAGAGCAATGATGCTCAGACAGGAAAGTGACATGTACAGGGTCACATGGCTGGCATGTTGGAAGAGTAGGATTGGAGGCCACGCCTGTTTGTCTCAGAGTCCAGTGCTCACCCCAGCACATCTGCTACCTTCCTCAGCAGGTCTGTCTCACAAGGTTATGTATTCCCACAGTACGATCGACTGCCCCAGAGACCCTGCCCTCCTACCCATAGGTGACTCCCCTCCAGCTTGGTGTGTTAATGAGTGACTTAACTTTGGGTCCAGAGCGTGGATTCTGAAACCAAACTGCCTGGGCTTGAATCATGACTCTGCCACTTATTAGCTATGCAACCTTGGGCTCTGGAACTCCCCTAAGCCCCAGTTTCCTCATCTACAAAATGGGAACAATGATGTACTTACCCCCAGGGATTAGGATTAAGTAATAGAATGCGTGTAAATCACTTAGTAATGTCTGATATGTATAGCACATATTCAATAAATATGAAACGTAATAGTCAATGGCTGACTTTTTAAAAACCCTGGAACTGTTTTGAAACATACTGTCCAATGCTTCAAAATTCATTTCTGGTCTTTTTTTTTTCTATTCTTTTTCAAATTCCCCTCTCATTTAGACTGCCACATAACATTAAGCAGAGTTGAAAAAGAATAGAAAAAAAAAATCATTTCTGGAATATGTCTAGGTGGGGAAGCCAGTACCAAAATCCAGACCTGACATGTTTTAGGAGTTCCAACAACACGCTCTGTATCAATTAGGGTTCAACTAGGAAAGAGAAGTGATATGGAATTAGATCTTACACAACTGATACAAGACCCATGTCGTATCATTATGATAAGTCCTAAAAACCTCTTTGAAATATCAATGAAAAAGTAAAAATAGTAAATACGTGGGTGTATGTATAGAAAAATTACTGGAAGGAAATTCATTAAAATGTTCACAGTGGATATTTCTGAGTGATGGGATAATGAGAGGTCTTAGTAAACTATCTTTTATTTGCTTTCTAATTTTGTATACTAAACAGGTATTCAAATCAGAAATTATTTAATTGTTAATATTTATTGTTCATTTCTTTCTTTCTTTACCTAACATCTTTTTTCTCTAAAAAAGCCACAAGATAAAGAATTGGAAACACTTATGATTATAAAGCTAATGATGGAGAAGCGACAAGAAGGAGTTAGAATGGATATGGGATAGGAACGTAGGGCAGATAGTCACTTGAAATTGATTTAATTTAGGAAGTGTAATCCTCTGGATTCTGAGAATCGTGAACAGAAGATATCGTATCCAAGTGAGAGCTTAAAATAAAAAGAAATATCCAGCGTGTTGGTGCCATGAAACAGACACTCAACTGGGATGTCAGTGTGTCTGGGCTGGAGTCCTGGCCCATCTCAGGAACTGACTGCGTCTCACCCTCCCTGTGACTCCCTTTTCCCCTGTCTAAAGTGAGAGCCCTCTGCGTAAGGGGTTTCCTGTCGTGTCTGTGCATTTTATTTGCCAGAGCCTAAGGTCATTGGTAGACGGGCGACTGGGGAGGTTGGGAGGCAGGTGCTGGGTGATCACAGTGAGACCTCTGACTACTGTGGGGGAAAAGGTGCTGTTTCTCCGGCTCACTGTCACCCTGGCAACCCTGAGAAGAGAGAGGCAGACCAAAGGCAAGACAGGAAGTTTGAGGATTTTTTAACATTCTTGGTGAAGCACGTACAGACCAGAATCTGATATTCTAGATAGAGCCAAAGAATGTCAGGCCTGGAAATGTCAAAGACTATGTAGTCCAACCCTTAAGATGGGGACACGAAAACCCACAAAGGCAGATCACTTGTCTAAGACCACACAGAGCCTGGAGAGAAACAGGCTCCTAGCTGAGTGCACTGGTCATCCTACCTTGATTTCTCCAAGGTCCCACCAATGACTGAGGTGAAGATGATGATAATGACTGAGAGAGGAGGACCTTAACCTTGATGGGAACTAGAAACTTTCTTCCATGAGTAGGCACCGTAAATTGTTTAGTTTTCTTCAAGAACCTGATTGCCCACAGCAGCAGACCCAGCTTTTGATCAATAGTCATCACTTCTCTCTCTAGTATTCCAGAGGTGATCCAGGTGTGATCAGTCTAGACTCTGCTAGACAAAGCTCTTGGGCAGTGCCGACCGGCTCGGAGCGTGCTCTGTAACTGGTGCCTCTCCCTGATAACAGATATGGACCTGCCTAAATTTGCTCCTGGATCTCAACAGAAACCACATAACTGGTCATTGCTCCCAGAAAACCTCCCTACTAGTAAACTTGCACATAGCTGGCGACTCAGCTAAGAAAAGTAATAAGCCAAGAAAAACCAAAAAGAGTATGGTTTTGATATACAGGATTTTATTACTGGCATTAGTCAAGTAATCGTGGGCCGGCCAATTTTCAAAGCAGTCTTAAAAAATAATCCTTTCCCTTGATTCCCAGACACTGTGCAGAGAAAGAAGGATGAGAATATAACCTTTCCAAAGCTCCTTTTTTCTGAGTCATTTTAGTAACTCCACGGACTCAACTCTAGAGTCTAAAGACTTAATCTTAAAAGATCATTTTGTGGGAAGAGGCAGTGCGATGTAATAAAAATCACACTGAGCCTAAAGCCAAAAGAGTGATGATGTTTTGATGCTTCCATCTGCCAGGTGTTCAATCCTGAACAAGGCATTTCATTTTCAGGCCCTGCTTTTCCCAGAAACCTGGGGTAATATTCATACTTTTCCCTTCAAACTCTGTTGTGTTGTCCAGAGGATAAACACAGTGAGTTTAAAACCATTTGAATACTATTGTTTCATTAATTATAGTTTTAGTACAAGTTTTCAACAGCATTAGGCCTCTGCACAAAATGAAATGGGTCTCTGGGTATCAAATGTAGATGCACATTTCTGAATGGATTGGGAAAAGAATGTGGAAGGACAAAAAAAAAAAAACAGAAAAAAAGAAAAATTCATTCTTTTCCTGGAAAGCTCTGTTGTTTAATCCTATTCTTGGAGTAAAAAATCCTGGCCATGCTGTAGGGAACAGAACACAGCTTCTCTTTGATGTCACCCTCACCCCACAGCCAGTATCACTTCCCTTTTTTCCCCAACAGATTCAAAACCCTCATGTTTGGGCTTCTCTGGTGACCACGATAAACGTTTAAATCCCCTGCGATCATGTATTATAACCTAAACAACCAAAAGGAAGACAGAGAAGGAAGAGGAGAGAGAAGAAAGAAAGAGGTAAGGTTGTATTCTTTGGAAGGAGGATGTTTAGTGAGCCTTATATTTTAGTTTAGAGCCAAATAGTCTTTTTGCAAACAGAGAAGTTTAGTGTAACTCCAGACAGGAGCAGGCAGGAGCAGAAACGTGAGTGCTACTCTCCAGCTAGTGATATTACCACCCATTTGTGATTCCTGAGAGAGAACAGAGGAGCAAGCCAGGACTTAACACCCCACCTGGCATCAGTGAGCATGGACCTGGCCTTTCAGGTCCAGTCCTTCTAGGGATGGAGCTCTCTCCTTCATCTTGGGTTCCACCTGAAGTCAGGGCGAGTCCTGCAAAGATTCCGAACACTTCTTGATCCACACAGACCAAGCTGCCATGCCTGCCAGCGTCGGGCTGCACTCCTTCAATCCAGCCAGCAAATCAATGCAAACCCAAGATGAGGCATGATGAGAATTAGGGGAGGAAACCTCTCTAGTGGCTCCTTTACCGTGTCATTCTTTAACTCATGAGTCACTCTCCACACCCCACCGTGCACACCAGGACGCAACCGCCTTACCACATCTGGCCAGATGCTACAAATGCTGCCTCCAGAGGCGATGACGGCTCGACATGGTCTTCTCCCCATTGTATTTTAGAGCTTCCTATGCATCGTTTTTCAAGTGGTCAGTTCTCCGCTGGAGGGAAAGACAAGCCTGGTACAACACCAAGCCGGTGATCATTAGCCAGCTCTGTGCCTTGAGCAATGCATGTGTTGTTATACTAATCAGTTGATTGATGCAGGTTTGGTTGGGAAATACTACATTTTAAGGAAGTGCAACCTTTAACTTCTGAGTTGGAACAGGCAGCATGCCAAGGGAAGGAGGACTGGATTAAACTAGAGAACAATTCTCTGAGCCATGGGCACAAACCAAGCCGAGTCCCGGGATTCTCGGAGGATCCAGGAAGAAGTGGGCAGGCAGGTAAGGGTCCGGCACCACAGCAAATACCAGCTAGGTGATCTTGCCCCCTCCTGTGTGCCAAGTCCAGGTCTGGGCACGTCAGTTACCTCTGCTGAACTTTTTTGCACACTGCTGCTGTTCCTATTTAATCAAAATTTATAACCCATGGCTCAGAAACCTGGAATATTGGTGTCTTTAGTCTTAAAAGACTCAATTAGCCCCTGTGCCCAGTTGGCCTCTCTCTCTTCCTCAGCAGGGTTGAAAAACTTGTTTCTTTTTTGTTTTAATGTAAAGATAAAACCCATCACCCACATTCCAGAATTAGCCTGATAAGATTAGGTAGGATCAGAAAATCGTAAAATTGTTGGGTTCAGGTCTTATATCTCCAGGCTGGGAACTTTTTGTCTCCCAAGGTGACCCATTCCATGGTTGGTCAGATTTAGAAGTTGGGTGTTTTAAACGTATTTATTGGTTCAATTATAAGGAGGAATTTATCACAGCAAGAGAGCACTCACCAAAGACATTTGGGGCTGTGTGTAGCTTGGTGACCTCAATGGAGGCAAACAGGATCCATGACCACAGACTATACCCCAAATCCCAACTCATATAAGTCCTTGGTCAGCAGAGTGAACAGAAAAATATTGGATGCTGCACACAGTGCCAGGACTAGAGATATATTTACAAACGATAGTCTTAGGTGTTTATGATAAAGTTCGTGTGAAAATCCTTCATTGATCACAGAGAAAGGAACTTGAACTGATCTCCTTTGACTTTCACTTTTAAGAGAACATGTGAAATCCAGGTCAGTATCATAGTTTTTCAGACACCAGATAGACATTTAATCTTTCCCACCAGCTTAGTAATTTCTATAGGTTTTCTTCCTCTTGAACTGATACCTAGGTCGGAAAATCATAGACTTGGGCGCCTAGTACAGTTTTAGGACTAGAAGATTCCCAGAAGAAATCTTACCTGATTTCTTCATCTTAAAACTAGGAAACTAAGGCCCAGAGAGAGGAAGCAACTGACCCAAAGTCACAGAGCCCTTTTGGGATGGAGTCAGGACTAAATCACTGGTCTCCCTACTCCTAGTAGAGTGCTCTGCTCTTCATTATCAATGGTGATATGCTGAGTATGTACAAAGGGTGATGATCTCTCTAGTGTGCTTTGGGACAGGTGCTACAGAAAGTTTTATGGAATAGAGGAACGAGCGTGCCTCTCCCGTCTCCCCATGTGGCAACCTCGTGGAGGAAAGATTGCTAAAATGCCTTTTAAGATGTCAATACACAAGGACAACAACAAAAATACACTGTGAACACTGTCTAATTGTATCTGCATGCAAATATATCCGAATGGTCCTCATCATAAGACCTACTAGTTACTGTGCATCTACCATGTTCCAAGCACTTTACATAACTTATTAGTTCTAATCCTCCCAAAGACTCTGTGAGGTTAACGTTATTGTTTCTTATATGAATAAACTGAGGCTCAGATGACGCATGGCCAGTGTGGCAGAGTCAAGATTTGGGGCCCAGTCTTCCCGGCTCCAAAGCCTGTGTTGTTTTCACCATAGCCACCACCTTCTCTAGATTATCTCAAACCCACTCCTGTGTCCCACCCACCAACAAGCCCCAAATATTTTCTATTGCTGATCCTGGTGTGGAATCAAGTTGAGATTTTTTTTTTTTAATTCTTTGACGATTCAACTTAGTTATCTCCTCAGGCAGTTTGGGAAGTATCTCCCCTTTCTCTGGTGTGTTCTTTTATTTAAGGCATCTTATAGAAAACAGGGCAAAGTAAGACCCTAGCATCTGGTGGTAAGTTGCAATGTTTGATATGTAAACATAAATAAGTAGAAATAATAACATTCCAAAAAATGTATTCATTAGTCATAAATTTAAAAACTGTTGTTTGTACCAAAACATCTTTATATTAAAAGACTATGAAATATAAAATCAGAGGTTTTTTTTTTTTTTTTTTTTTTTTTGCTGTAGAATTAGGTCCAGCACCTGGTTATAAATTCCTTGCATAAATAAAAAATTTTCTTTAATATATATGTCTTAAAAATATACATTTGTTTTTTTAAATAGAAAAAAAATACAGGGATTAAATTTGCATTTGCCTTAATAAAGAAATATCTACTTTCTAGGTTAGAAGTAACATTTAAATGCCAAAAAAAAGATCATGGATTCTGATAGATACAGTGGTCTGGTAAAGTGAAAGAAGATATAACTGTGTGACTTTGGCAGAGTTATTCTATGCTCCTCTTAAAGTCTTGGGTTAAAGTCCACAAACATGGAACATCACAGTCCTCTTGGAGCTCTGCTGCAGAGGACGACTGTATGGCAGTTTAAAGAAGCCAGCCCCGGGCCAACAAGAGTACTGTCTTCTTAGGAATGAAGTAGTTATAAGGTGCAAGATGTAGGATTTATACTCCTATTTCATACCCAAGTGCAAGGTAAGCATCCTCTCTTCCTTCTAAAATTCACTAGGGATTCTTCAGTTCAAATACACAAACAATTAGAATCAATGATAGAAGTATGATAAAAATAGCTAACCCTAAGTGAATGCTTTTTATAAGCCAGGCACTGTTCTATGCCCTTCTCAGGTATTAGCTTTTTGGTCTTCACAACAACTCAGTGAAAAAGGGGTTGTGATTATCTACTTTCCTAAATGCCCTAATTTGTAGAGCTGCTATATGAGGGAGTCTTTGTTCAGAGTGCAAGAGGCTGGGATCTCCCACCACAGCGCTGCCATGCCTGCAGCCCTGGCCAGTGAGTGGGTCCTCCACTCTTCAGTCACTAGCCCAAGCAGCAAGGGTGAAGTCGACTGTGGTAAGTGTTTGTTCAGGATCTTCGTGGTTTCAGCCGCCTGGATGCCACCATCTTCCTTACCAGACAGAGCTTCCTATTTTGATGGGCGAGTCGTCAGTCACTCTTCATGATCTTCAGCTGTATTTCCTCTTTAAGGGGAGGCTCTTGCTCCTTCAGCACTAGGCTTACCTCACTTTTCATCTCGGAATGTTTTGTTGGTCATTCCCTGAGCTTGAGTTATCTTTACTCTGCCAATGTCTGCTCTTATTCAGACTTGAAAAACTCCAGTCAATTTTCATCTTACCAAAACGTTAGCACCCACAGGGGAACCCCCTGTTTCCTTATTTGCAAAATGAGGGAAATACCAGTATCAACATCCTCAGTTAGCTGTGAGCATTAAAAGAGATCACACACATTAAGTGCTCAGTAAATCTTAGCCATTAGCTATTATCATTTCCCTGGTAAGTGAAACGAAGAGGAATTAGACATAACCCTTCTCAAGGAGCCGACAAATTCATGGGAATATACATTTTTAGAATATGAGGTACAAATAAAAATGCTAGGGATGCTCAGATTAAGTAGAGGTGGTTTACAAGCAGGGAAAATCAGAGACAGCAGCATTCCTGGAGAAGGCTGCATTTGGGCAGGTTTGGATACGCAGACGTGTAGGGGAAGGGCATGCCAGGTGGTGGAAATAGCCCAACAAGTAAATGGAGGTATTAAAGAACAAGCCCATATTCTGGGCTCCTGAGTCAATGGGCAATTAATTTGATCAACTACAAGAGACATAAGGGGGATAGGGAAAGAGGCAATGGTAGTAAAAAGGATCTTGAGAACCAGTGAGTGAGTTTGGGTTCCATTCTATGTCAACTGGGTGTGTATCCATGGTTTTACGTGCATCATTCACTAGTTTTTTCGTTTTCGACTGTGGATGGGTATGGTCATCTGTATTCAAAACTTTTTAGATTTTAAGTTATTTATGCCTTCCTGTTTGGGAAATCTGATCACCTCCCAATGTGCTTTAAGGTCCTTCATATCACCTGAGTGACTCAGTAGTGCTGTGAAGTCAACCACATGGGGAGATGGGGAAACTCACATGGACAGGTAAGTTAACCTGTCTGTGGCTAGTACTTGGATGGACTGGGATATGAATGTCATGGCTGCTAATTGCAAGACTTTCTGTCTTCTGAGGTGGGGAAGTGCAAATATACTGCAAGATGGAAGCCAAGGCCATGTTGCCTGAGTGGCAGAGAAGAGACATTTTGGTGACAGGGCCCTCCAGCTGGGGATTGTCTCTGCTGCCACTGGCTGCTTTCTTTAGCTGTGATTTGCAGCAGTAAATGCTACGCAGAGTGAAATCAGCTATAGATATTTCCCTTCTCTCCTGGCTTGGCCTGGTGGGTATGTCCCCTCTGGCCTCATCCCAAGTTTCTTAAAGGGCTTCAAAAGAAATAGATATTGACTGAACTCGGGTTATTTTTAATGGAAATCCAGTCCCTCATTCCTCCTGTCCTCCACAGAAGAGTCGGGCTGTTAATCTGAACCTTGGGGAATCAGAGGCCCAGTTTGCTTTATTTAGCTTTCAGGGCATTGGATTTTTTTCTTTTTTTCTTTTGCAAAGACCTCAAAGTTCCACTGAAGATAAAAGTATCCTATGTCTCAACGTCTTGACCAATTTAAATAACTCACCCTCTTCTCCAAATCCTATCCTCATATTTCACAAAGTTGGACATTCTCCCTTATGTCTTTTCTTAAGCAGTTGCATAAAAAGGCAGTTTGGGTAAGAACCAACCTATAAGCCTACCCCAGAGGCAATTTACTTAAGTAGTACATATACACACACAAAATAATTTCAGTGCATTTATCTAACAATTTATCCAGGAGTTTGTGAGGTCCAAGGAGGAGGCTCTGTGACTAAGGGTTCTCTGTTCCCTAGACTTGAACACTTGTCCTTGCACATAATAAGTGCTCGGTCATTTGTCGATGTTAGTCATTTGTCAGTTAGTAAGCATGCAAGTGTCTCTCCACATGAAGAAGTGCAGAGGGACAACTTGTGGTCAACCACAGTGATTTTCTTTAGCTAGAATTTTCTTATGCTCCTTTGCCTGTTTCCCATCCCTCTGACACACACACACACACACGTACGCACAAGTTCACTAGTTATGTTTTAACATTGTGCCTGTGTTCTATTGTGCCAGAGACCTTGATTGAAAGTCACTCAAGACATTTGAAAAGTGTTATTTTGACAGATGTAGTGTAAATTATATCAAATACACTGTGTATATGTCTAAAAAGTTGTCTTTTTACTTAAGAGTTGTGTGACCTTTGTCACGTTACTTAGATGCAGATCTATAAGATGCAGATAATAATGGTACCTACCTTTTGATAATTAAATGAGGTGTTAGAGAATAGAGTATTTAGTCCAGTCTTTGGCACCTAGCATGTGCTCAATAAACATCTGTTAGGATGACAACAGTGATTTTTTGTCTAGATAAACATCTTGGCACAGTGATATGCATTTATAAGCAATAAGCCAACTTCCTCTTTTTTGGTAAGATGTCAGATAAAAATCCAATAAAAGATTTTAATTATTCATGCACTTATTAGCTATAGACTACCCATTTAATCAACATATTTGAGAAGGCTTACAGTAAAATAGTGTAAACAATATCATCATTAACATTTGGATTAGGAAAAGCATGAATCATTTATTGAAACAAAATAGTTATATAGTCCTTTATTGACTTCCTAATGCTTTTTCAAACATTATCTGTTCTAATCCTTAATTTTCACAACTCTTATTAGGGAAGCATTATTACTTAACCTATATGATGGGGAGTAATGTGACTTGCTCTAGTCCTCACTGTTTAGTATTTGGTTTAGGGACTCAGAAATGTCCAAGAGTCCAAGATCCCAGAACCACCCTCCCCAGTAGAAGAGCTAGGAGGCCTTAGTTTGAACTTAAACCCCTGACCAGGGCTGTACTCAGAAGATGTGTGGTTGGATGAATGAACACATCCCCAAGTATAACTCCTAAAGTCAAATGCCATAAAACTGGCATAAAACCCTACCCTGGTTTCACTCTCTTGGTGAAAGATAGGACTCAAGTGAAACTGTTTACCTAGACATGTCCACTCATCCTTTCAGGAATCAGCCTAAGGAACACAGGTAATGGCATTTAGTCATCTATTGAGTGGTTTGCATGGAGTCCTATTTACTTTGAGGAATTCTCACACTCTTTATTTCATGCCGTGAGGTGGTAAAGCAGGAATTGTTTGTGACTCACATTTTGCAGAAGAGAAGACTATGGTCTGGGGAAGTTGAGCTCACCCAGGGTGGAGCGGCTGAGCCCAGACTTGAAATCACCCACTGAGGCTCTGGGCCCTTTTCCCAGTGCCCTTTCCCTGTGTGTATCTCTCCCGCCTCCCACAGTCTCAGCCACGCAGGAATACTGCCTGCCTGAGCCCCAGCCATTGATGGTGTTAACACTGGTAGAATCAAGATAATATGACGGTCTTACGATCTACAGGCAGATCTCCACATCAGTACAGCTACTGTCGCGTGACACAGCAACATAGCACCTCTGTCTGTAAAATTAAGTTCCCCAGGAGGGAAGGAAAACACTGGTCACTTGTGTATACGCTGCACCTTGGTAGAATTGGCCTCATGATGGGTGAGAGAGTCAAACTTCTGCATTTTCAAGTCTCCTGAACTTTATCTAGTTGACCACTAGCTCAGCCCTTTTACAGTGCCCTGAAATTTTCCATGCTTGGCAATGATCTCAGAGAGACTTTTGACAGTTTTTGTGGTCATTGTTTTTATATCTGAGAAAAAAAAACTTTTCCTGATTCGAATTATTCTGTACACATTGCCCAATAAAATAAAGTCAATATACAAAATACATACAAAATATGTAAAAAACTACTCACTCTGAATATTCATTTAATAAATATTTATTGAACGCTGACTATATGCCACACTCACTTCTAAGCGCTAAAGATACAAGAGTGAATGAACATAACAGACAAAATCTCTGAACTCGCAGAGTTTACAGTCTAGTGGGAAGAAACAGGCAAGAAAGACACGGAAAGGAAATATAGCAGGGATGCTACATGCTATGCAGAACACGTTAGGGATGGGAGATACAGGGCATGGATGTACTGTTTAGTGGAGGTGAGATCTGAGCCAAGGCCTGAAGTAAGGAGTGCATCCTGTTGCCATCTAGGGGAAGAGTGTTCCCGGAGGAGGAAACGTCATCGGAACAGGTCTTACAGCTGGAGGCTGCTTGGGTGTCCTGGGAACAGCAAGGACGCCAGGGTAGCTGGAACAAAGTCCCTAAGGGGAAAGGGGTAGGAATCGAGGTCTGACAGGCAGCAGGTGAGCCTGTTGGGTCTGGCGGGCCCTGAATGGGACCATGGCTCTGACTCTGAGTGAGACAGGAAGTCACTAGAGCATTCTGAGCAGAGGTGTCACACGATCTGACTTGGGTTTCAAATGGATGACCCTGGATGCTATGTGGAAAGTAGACTTGGGAGGTGGGTACAGTGAGGAGAAGAGAGGTGGATGGATAGCCTATTCCAAGAGTTTAAGCCTAAAATTATTGTGGCTTGGACCACAACAGTCCATAATCTTGGCCCCAAATAAAGGAAATCTCTGGGCCAAATTTAAGGCTGATTTATCTTTAAAGGCTTGAACTATGGGAGAGAGTTCAGGAAAATTTAAACACAATGTAAAGTTATGTGACTGTTTCTACCTCTCTAGGGTAATACAAATAAGTATTATCTTTGGTGAGTAAATATATAGGCAACTTCCCCTTCCAACTTTGGAAAATAAAGTAACATTCCATATTACTTCTCTTGGTTCTTCTATGACTTGAATCATGAAATGGGTTGTGAGCTGAATAATTTAACCAGTTGTTAAGTGATAAAAGAAGCAAAAGAAAATAATTGTCAGGACTCGACAGAAGTTAATGGTAGAGTATGTTGCAATCAGAAAAGTTGAAGTTCTCTCAGAAATGTAAATATTGTTATCTGAACATGTGATAGAGGCACAAGTCACCAGATGTGGAGGAGATCCCACTTTGTCCATGAAGAAACTGAGACTCAGGAGGGAGGTAAACTGTCCAAGTTACACAAAAGTTAGTAAGTTTGGTCCAGAACTTGATTCTCACTCCAGCCTGATGCCTAATCCATAAAAAGTTCTCCTTATGAATATACTTTGTCGCTAATGCATTAGAGGAGTTGAAGTATCATTCACGGCTCCTCCTATTAAGAACCCCAGTCTTCTCCGTTTCTCACACACCTGACAAGAACCGGCTCCATCCGCATCGTCCTGACCATACCGTCTTGGTTCCTTCATCTCCTCTCTCCCTGTCTCACACTCTATCCTCACATAACCCCATGGGGATTAGCTGTCTTCTGCTCTGTTTTACTTGGGGAATCTGCCTGCCTGGCTTGTACACTCTCACTCCACAGAGAGGGAGAAGCTAAGCAGATGATACCTGGATGTCCTGATGGGTCGGGAGAACTCCCCAATTTTAATGTTTTTGTTCCTTCACAAAAAGGAGTCACATTTTCAAGCCCTGGAATCTCAATATGTGGCTTTGCTCCCACTACTTTATATGTACTCATGCATTAATTTTCTCAGGAAGGAACACAGTGTGAATTTGAATGTCAAAAAATGCATAGGATTCTTTTTATTATGTCTATGGTAACACAAATTTGGAAAAAAAACACAAAACTTGAAAACAAGGATCAGTCAGCTCAGAAAAGCACTAGAAAGCTAGACCCAGCTCTAGGACTCAGTGGCTTTGTCACCTTCATTGAGGCCATTTTCCTTCAGGAACTCTACCATCTGACCTATGAAATGAAGGGAAGAGGAGATTGGAGTTTGCTGCCAGCATCTGCTGGGGCATCTCAAAGCCTCGCTCCTAAGACTTTACCATGCACATGCCAGACTTTTCTTTACATCCCCAGGCCGTTTATGCAGTCCCTTCCTCACCCTACAATCTCAACATCCTCCTTCATAATCTCAAATTCTGTGACTCACACTCAGATGAATCCATATTTACTGAGAGCTTCTCTTGTGCTCACCGCTGTACTGGGCACTGCAAAGTAATGAAAAAGGAACATAAGGCATCATTTCTTCCCTTAAGGAAAATTAATTGAAAGAGAGGCCTTTTGGCATTAGTGAAAATTTTGCATTATAGATTTTTTTAAGGAATGAAGTTTTAGTGTCTCTATGCACCTTTCATAGCTCAAAATAAACCCAGAAAGATCTGCTTAGGAAAGCACTTAGAGGAATGCTTTAATTAATCCACCAAAATGCTTTGAAATGAACAAATCAAGGGCTTTTTGTAAATGGGGGGGGGGATCAGAGAGTCAGAAAACAATTGATTCTCTTAACTATCTGAAACATTTTTGTCATAGTTTTACAATATTAATTTGTTCTATTATGGAAGAAAAAATAACAATCTAGATATTTTCTGAGGGATCACATTTTCAGAATGATTGGAATCTAAAATCTGAATGAAAAGTACAATCCCTTTGCCTGAAATACTTCGTTGCTCCATTCTACTTGTCAAAATTATAACCATCTTTGAAGGTTGAGTTCAAATATTGCCTCATTCATCACCATCACCATCATCATCATCGTTCCCTCTTTTAAATCTGCATGGTTGACCATCTGCGCTGCCTTACAGCACTCATGACCTCTACCTTCCCTCACAGCGATTTGAGTACCTGACATCTTTTGTCCTGGGCTGGGCTCTCTGGAGCAGGGAGCATGTCTAATTCATCTGCTCACGCTGTGCCTTGTAAGTAGCAGGATTCTGCATGATGTTAGAGCAATGGTCTGGTTGCCATTCTGTAATGGATGACTGTATCAGTTGGGGTACAATTTCACCTGTTCTGCAAGAGACCGAAAATAGTAATGGCTGAAACAAGTTAGAAATTTCTTTCTTTTTTATATAAAAAAAACTACTCACAAGGAAATTAGGGCTAGTAAGGTAGTTCTAAAATATTTGGAAGCCAGGCTCTTCCTATATTTTTGCTCTGCCATCTCCAGAATATTGCCCTTATCTTCATGGTATAAAATGGGTTCTCTACCATGTCTATATTCCAGACCATTGAAAGGAGGAAAGGGGGAGATGGAGGTCCCCCACTTCCACTTAATGCACATCTGGGCAGTTGTACACACTGCTTCCACTCACATCCCGTTGAGAACTACATCTTCTGGTCCATTTAGTCAATGGTGTGCTGGATCCCAGTCCCAGGGCATGTGAAGGCCCACTGTGTGCATTTCCTCTCAACTCCACGTTCAGTGAGTCATGTTGGCAGCTTGAAATCAGTCACAGGAGAATTAACACCACAGAAATTGGCAAATGCTATGAATCAAGGCTTTTGTCTCCTTCCATGAGAGCTGATTATTAAAATTTACTTATAATCTGCTACACCTAGCTGTAAGAGAAGCTGGAAAATGTAGTCTTTTTTTTTTTACAACTCCTTGCTCCCAGATATGGAATTGTTAGCTGGGCAGCAGGTGTCTAGCCAACAATTCTGTATATAGGAGGAAGGAGTTGTATTTCTATAGAAAAAGCTATGGAAGAATACTTGTAAACAATTACAAGTCTCTTTAAACATGACACCATCTGGGAATAGAGAAAAAGAAAATTGGAAAACCTGTTTTTAACTGAGAGAATAGATCTATCTACAAGTGTATGTACTTGCAGCCTTTCTGCTGCCAACTTCCAGCTGTGAAAGACCATGCTAGAGAGAAGTTAAGCTTCTTTGTGTGAGCTCAAGGCATAGGTCTCTGGGCAGAGGTTACATGAGCCAAATTCTGCTCATTTTTGACTATCTGTACTGTCCAAAAATGCAACACTGGTTTCCATCACTGCCAGTGTCCAGGCAGGAGCTGGATGATCATGTACAGGGTTCCCATAGAGGAGATTTCATTGTGACTGGAGGCTCCCCTCACCATCTCCAAGTCTCTGTTCATGCTTTAGATACTCTTCCTGACCCCTCAGATTCTTAGGGCTTCCAGTACTTTCCTTTGTTACACTTACCACGGTTGTAATTATTACTATACTAATTCAGTCGATGTCAACCAGACTGCAAGAGAAGCAACTGAGTTGTTTTACTCACCGTTGTGTCTGCTACATGGAGCAAAGGGCATGGCCACTAAGGGCACTCATTAAATGCGTGCCAAGTGGAGGCTGAATGCTGTGACATATCATTTGTGAAAGTGCCTTGTAAACTGCTCACAATAATTATTCTTTAGAAATAAGATACTGAGATACAAAACAGAACAGAAAGCAGGTGAAGGAAGTGGCAGTAAATACTACCAGACATCTAGAAGGAACTGAATTTGATTGTAAGTTTCCTGGAACTAAGTACAAAAAGAGAACACACTGGGTTACTGAATTTTCTTTTCCTAATGAGATATGACTTGTGAAGTCATCGGCAGAGGCCAAGTTTCCCTAGTGATTTATTAAAATGAGACCATTGTTTCCTCCCAGTTAATGTTTAAGCATGATCAAATTTCTCCTAACTTAAAAAAAAAAAAAGAAGAAAAGACAAAGAACAGAAAAGAAACGTGCCTTGTCAGCTGTCCGACCCATCCAGATTCCTTTGTATATGGTGTGTGCTGTCTCCACTTCCTCACTTCCCGGGCATGGTTCAGCTCACTGGAATCTTGCTTCTGCTCTGACCATCCTACGGGAGCTGCAGTGCTGAAGGACCATAGTAAATGTGTCTTGGCTCTATCTCGGCTTCAATCTTTTTCTTTTTTTAAGATAGATTTTATTCATTTTTAAAAATTTTTGTTTATTTATTTTTGGCTGCATTGGGTCTTCGTTGCTGCACGCAGTCTTTCTCTAGTTGCGGTGAGCGGGGACTACTCTTCGTAGCGGTGTGCGGGCTTCTCTTGTTGCAGAGCATGGGCTCTAGGTGCGCAGGTTTCAGTAGTTGTGGCATGTGGGCTCAGTAGTTGTGGCTCGCGGGCTCTAGAGTGCAGGCTCAGGAGTTGCGGCACATGGGCTTAGTCGCTCCACGGCATGTGGGATCTTCCCGGACCAGGGATCGAACCCGGGTTCCCTGCCTTGGCAGAAGGATTCTTAATCCCTGCACCACCAGGGAAGCCCTCTGCTTCAATCTTTATTGCAGTAGACATTTCATAATTATTAGAAACTCTTGCCCCTGCTAGATCATGTCCCTTGGTTCTGTGACACAAAACTGTACTGGTTTCCTTCCTAGATCCTCTTTCTCAGGCTCTTTAAAGGACTGCTTGAGCTCTGTTCTTCCAGTAAGTTGTTGGCATTCCTCGGGGTCTTGAAATTTTTTCTTCGACCCTTTCCTCTTCTCACTCTACATAGCCTCCCGAGGAAATGTTATGGACGCTAATGGCCTTAATTACTCTCTAGATCTTAATGACTCCTGAGTTTTGATATTTAGAATGGATGACCCACCCGAGTTTCAAACCCACATATTTAACTACCCTGTGGATATTACCTTGAATTCAGCATGCCCCAAATACAGCCCATATTTTTCCTTCTTCTTAACCTTTTCTTCCTCACGTGTGCCCCATCTCAGTGAAGTGTCCTCCCTTCCACCCAGCGTCTCAAGATAGAAATCTGGTCATCCCCTTTAACTCATCTCTCTAACTCCTCATCCCCCAACACTCAACCAGCAAGTCCTATTAACTCTCCTTCCTAAATATCTCTCAAATCTGTCCACTGATCCCTATCACCATTGTCGCTACCTTAATGCAGGCCCCTGGATTTCTGTCACAGCTCTTAACCAGCTATGTGCT
This sequence comes from Phocoena sinus, assembly GCF_008692025.1. Lineage (NCBI taxonomy): Eukaryota > Metazoa > Chordata > Mammalia > Artiodactyla > Phocoenidae > Phocoena > Phocoena sinus. The sequence continues at coordinate 64,663,998 of NC_045766.1, forward strand.
GGTCTTACCCCAAGTCTGTGTTAGGTCCACTCTACATGACACTGTCTCTGGTGTATTTTAAGGATTTTAAAACCAGGGTACAAACCAAGTCAACAGACATTTTCTGTAAAGGGACAGATTACAGATAAGAAATATTTTTGTCTTTGTAGGGCATATGGCCTCGGTCAGAGTTACTCAGCTCTGCAGTTGGAGAGGGAAAGTGGCCACAGACACTACACAAACTAGTGGCCTGGCTCTCTTCCAATAAGACTTTATTCACAGATGCAAATGGTGAGCCAGACTTGGCCCGTTGCGCATAGTTTGCTGACCCCTGGTCTAAAAAGCTAAGCTAGTATGTTCTCATCCACGTTTGTATGCACACTGCAGACACAGTACTTGACATACAGGCTCCTCTAGGAAACTTTGTTGGATGAATGAGTGAATGGAAGATGAACTAATAAGGATGGACCTTTTTCCTCTGTGGCCATATCTCCTTGGTCACAATATTCTCCACGTGCATTTTATGTAGTCAGTGAACCCCCATGAGGGGGTTTTCATCTGGCGTGCTCATCTACACGTTTGTGTGGAGCAAATACCGTCTCAGAAGTTTTGGTTCCTTTGGTGGTAGTGGTCAAGTTTTAAATCCTTTGTCACTACTTCCCAACCGTCCCCCACAGCACAGTGTTTTGTTTTTTACTTGGTATGATAGTTAAATGTTGGATTCTCCAGATGCCCTTCATATCATCATTATAGACTTTAGTCATTTTATTTGTGTGTGTATAGATGTAGTCATTCCTTTGTTCCATACTTATTTAAACCTATCTTAAAACCTTTTTTGAGCAGGTAAAGTATTAGAGAAAAAAAAACAAAACTCAGTTAAATCGATGAACAAAGCACTGATTAACCAGAGGGCACAGGTGAAGTTCCAGTGTGCAGTCAGTGGGGACACAGATAACTCAGATAAGGTATTGTCTCTGAAGGGCTTATAATGCAGAAGGGAGATAAGAAGGTGAGCAAATAATTTCAATACAATGTAGAAAGTGCTATGTCCTTTGAGGAAGGGATCAGCAAAGTACTCTGGGACTTTGATAGGAAGTGAAACTTGTCTTTAACCAAAGAGATCAAAGCATTCAAACTGGACATGGAAAGGTAGGTATTTGGGACGCTGATATGTCACTAAAGGATCTTCGAGACAGAGGAAAGAATAGGCACACCCACAAGTTACTAGAAAGCAAGTTTTAATGAAGCTACGTCCAGGGACAGGCTGATAAAAGTGCAGCCAAATCCCTTCAAGGAGGTGCCAAGTCCATTCTGGTCTGGAATGCATTGATAATTGGGACATTATGCTCAGAGACTGCAAATTGACATTCTGTCGTCATCCCTCTTGGAATAGAAACCCTGATCCTTTCAAGTAATTAGCACCAATTTGGAGCTTGTGTGCAAAAATAAATCACAAGTGTCCAAAAACAGATACATTAAGTTCAATGGTTAGGAAGCAAACGTTCTTATTAGCTCCGCCTACATCAACAAAATCAGAAGCAATTAGCATTTAAAAATAGAAGAGAGAAGGAGAGTTCACAGTTCCCACTGGAAAATTAGTATTTATATAAATGTCCACAATGATGACCTCCATGCACCCTTCCTGACCTCAGTCATGTTACTGCAATGGCTAAAGGATCCGTTTTCTTTTGTGAGGGTTAGGGAGGAGAGCCATGATTCTGTGTGTATTGTCCTGGTTGAAACTGAGAGGTGTGTAGCCTCTAGCACCCAAACAGGTAGGGCTCCATCTCCTCTTCACTGGGCCTCAACCCATCCTCTGCACGGACGAGAAAGGGATCTACTGTGTCTTGAAATGCTCAGCAGATCTGCCCCCAGAAGCCCACTTGCATGCAGCAGTGTTGACCTTCAGCCATGGGACACCTGCCTGCTGGAGAAAGCCTCAGTGGTCCACCCTGAGGAAGGGTGGCAGCTCCCAGGAACCCAGCAGTGCATGCTTTGTAGTGGCCCTTGACGCACTCTCTAGGACATGGAATGTCTCAGTCAAGGATGGAGTCTCACCATTGGCGTTCGGTATCAGATTGCAGAGGCAAACTGAGCACGGAGCACCTGAAGGACTGAGGTGTGATAAAGAGCGCTGGCTGCTGGCTCGACAGGACTCTAAGTCCAGGCTGTGTCACTAACTTGCTCTGTAAACTTGGTCAAACCACTAGCTCTTTCTGGGCCTCATTTTCCTCATCCTTAAAATTAGGGGCTGAACTGGGTTACCTTTTTACTTTATTCCATATGGTTTTTTTTACCCTTTAAAAACAAGTCTTTTTCTGCCTCTTTTTATCCCCCTGCTTGGAAACATGTAGTGAATGGCAGGCTGGAAGGTAAGGTGTAGGACGCAAATATTTTTCTATTCCTCAAAAATGTGTGAAAATATACCCCATACTCCCTTCCCCCAAAAGACTGTGGCTTTAGGAACACAGGACTGGCAAGGAAGACACAGAAGGTCCACTTGGCAGGGCCAGGGCAGAACCCAGCAGATCGCCATCAGCCTGAGAAACAAACATCACATTTAAAGTTTGGGGGGGCGCTTCCCTGGTGGCGCAGTGGTTGAGGGCGCTTCCCTGGTGGCGCAGTGGTTGAGGGCGCTTCCCTGGTGGCGCAGTGGTTGAGAGTCCGCCTGCCGATGCAGGGGACACGGGTTCGTGCCCCGGTCCGGGAAGATCCCACATGCCGTGGAGCGGCTGGGCCCCTGAGGCATGGCCGCTGAGCCTGCGTGTCCGGAGCCTGTGCTCCGCAACGGGAGAGGCCACAACAGTGAGAGGCCCACGTAACGCAAAAAAAAAAAAAAAAAAAAAAGTTGAGGGGGGGGTCTTCCCTCGGGGCGCAGTGGTTAAGAATCCGCCTGCCAATGCAGGGGACATGGGTTTGATCCCTGGTCTGGGAAGATCTCACATGCCGTGGAGCAACTAAGCCCGTGCACCACAACTACTGAGCCTGCGCTCTAGAGCCCGAGAGCCACAACTACTGAAGCCCGCGCACCTAGAGCCCATGCTCTGCAACAAGGGAAACCACCGCGATGAGAAGCCCACGCAACGCAACTGGAGAAATCCCGCACACAGCAACAAAGACCAAGCACAGCCATAAACAAATAAAGTTGATGGACTTTGGAATCATTATGGGCTGAAGGAGAGATTTGCTCAAAGTGGCAAGTTAAAGACAACTGTGGTTCAACTTATTGGCTCCCAATCCTCTTTCTGCCATGTCTTTCGTCCTCTGGCTTTGGTATTTCTAACCCGTAATAAGAGCCTAGGGACTGATGACATGTGTCCACTTTAAATAAAAATACCAGTTTTCTGTAGGGGTGGGGAGTGGATTAAATCTTTGACCATTAGTTTTTGTTAGGGCGTCACTCATGTTTTCACACTTTCCCTCCTAATTTTTCATTTTTCTCCCTTGTAATTAATACCAGTTTCCCCAACCACCTTGCACACACACAAATGTTTTTCCAAAAATTAAGAGTTGAGCTAGCTCCTTCTTGTGTATCTTCCCATCTGCCAGTCAGTCTATATTCCAACGCCTCGTCCATACTTTCCTCGAGGTTTCCAGTTTCCCTATGTACAGATCCATCTCCTCTGGTAAGTCATAAGCTCTTTGAGAACTGGGAACATCTTTGGATTTCTGTTTCCAAGGCCAGAAATGCTGCTCAGTTGTTGATTGAATACATTCATGGAAGAAAGAGGCACTTCATCCGTATCCAGATTGTGCCCTTGAAGGACCTCAGAGTGATGATAAGCTTAGCAGTGGCCTCCATTTCATCCTTTATGAGGAATCAGAAAAGGTCAGAGAATGGGCAGATCTGGCTTGGCTTCATTGGATTTCCTACCTTATGTCTCTATGGCTGTAAACTCATCAAAGAGCACTCCTGGGTGGCCAGAGTACACAGAGGGACCCTACCCAGGCTTAGGAGATGGGGAACAAGAGCAAGAAGCCAACTCCTAAACTTTGGGTTGTCAGTCTCAGCATGAGGGCATCCCAGAGCCAACCCCCCACTGACTTTGGCCAGGGACCTAGGTCTGTTCACTGTGCATAAGCATTTGTCAACCTGGCCATTGGGAGGGGATCCTGGCAACAGACAGGCACCAAGGGTGGTACCTGAAACAATGTTGGATCGAGGGGCCTTTTTACTCAGAAGCTTGGAGGAGGAGAAGGAGGGGGAGATAATATAAAAATCCATGTGACTTCTGTCCAATGGTACAGGCAAGAGAGAAAGGAGAGGCTTCTTAAATGGTAGTGAAGGATGCGATGGCACAGGGATGAGGGAGTGAGAGAAGGTCCTTGTGGACAGGAGATAGAGGAAGAGTCTGGACTGAGGCTGGAGGAATGAGAGACAGATATAAGAAAGACTGAGAGCAAATACATATGGGAAGGAAGGAAATGAGGGAAGGAAGGAGGGAAGGAGAGAGGGAACGAATGAAAGGACATTAAAATGTTAAAAAGAGAGAGGCACAGACATCAGGAGAAAAAATCAGAACTAGGTTGGGAATGAAAGAAAACTGTGAGGAGAGAGAAGAGGGATGCAGTGAAGGAGTGTGTGTACACACACAAGACAGGGACAACTTAATGCCAACCTGACCTGCTCAGCTCAGAAAAATTTCGTTTGTGAGCCTGGCACAGGAAAGATCTGGACAGGGAAGGAAATGGGCTGACTCCTGCCCAGGGCCTGTCGGAGGAAACAGATCAATTAACCTGGGTGGGGATCTCCTGTGCCAGGCCTGGCACTGCCAGCTCTCAGTGCCCAGCTAGGCCAGGCCAAGGACTCTCATGTGATCCTTGAGCTATTAAAAGTCCATCAGCTGCAGGGCAGAATCAGCCTTTTATGCTGAGAAAACCCCTCTTCCCATGCGGACATCACTTCCGATGGCCCAGCATCCACCTCTCAGCCAGGCCCAGCCCTGGACCCTTGGCCTGGGGATACTGACCATTGGCAATCTGAGCAGGTTTCGAGGACCCTCTGGGGTCCAGCACAGCTTGGAACATCCAATTGATGAAGTGATCTTAGGGCATATTTGTGGGTGGGGCAGGAGGTGTCTGGGGCAGAATGTTCCCTTAGATCTTGGATCACTGGGTGCACGTTATAGGGAGAAAGATTTCAGCACCAGGAAGGACTTTGAAATCAAAGCTAGACAAAGCTGGATTCATTAATTTGTACATTTGTTATTTTTCCAACAATTTTTGAGCATCTACAATGGGTGGGGCATTGTGCTAGAGGCTGAAGAGTTAAGTAAACACATCCACTGGCCTCAGGGAGAGAACAACGGCAACTTTGCTTTTTCTACCCAATTTAACAGTAGGAAGGTAGGCGTGGAGTGTGCTGGGAGCACGAAGGTGACTGGTCCTGTTTCCAGGACAAGCAAGTTTTCCAGGAACTGCACATTGGAGTACAGCCATAAAGGTTGAGTAGGATCCACGAGGCAGAGAAAGTGGAGGAATCCTAGACCAAGAGAATCACAGGAAGAAGCTGGAAAGTGTGAAAGGGGAGGTGGCTTACCTGGGGGATGAACTGGAGGAAACGCCTTAGTAGACGCGCTGGCCTCCCTGGAGATAAAGGTGGGATGGAGGTGGGTCCAGATAAGGACAGACAAATATAAAGGCACAGAGACACCCCAAATCTTAGTCAGAAGGGAGCTTAGAGATGATGGAAGTCATCTTTGTCCTTGTTACACAAGTTTTAAATTTTAATGTGAGCGTTTGTGTGTGAAATAGGCTTCATTGAAGAGAATCCAGGGTTGGACACAGAAGGAGGCGTGACAGCAACTCCAACAATTTCAAACTGGGGACTTCCCTGGTGGTCCAGTGGTTAGGACTCTGTGCTTCCACTGCAGGGGGCACGGGTCTGATCTCTGGCTGGGGAACTAGGATCCCGCAAGCCGCGTGGCGCGGCCAAAAATTAAAATAAAATAAAACGTTCAAATAATTTCAAACTGAATATGTGATTCCTCTTCTCTGAAGAGACCTGCTAGGCTATCTTTACTGACTGCGCTACCTTGAGTGGTGGCCCCCAGCCTCCGGCCTTCTCAGGGTTTTTTCTCTGCCTTCTTTCTCGTCTCAAATCTTCACCCAGCCCTCCAGACTGCCCGCCCCAGGCACAGAAGATTCTCTCTGTTGGGTCTCCTTTAGGTAACAGTAAGTAATCGGAGAACAACAAAGTCTCCTGTTTGCCCTGATCCTCCTTCCTTAGAGGGCAGATGTTAGCTTGTATTTGAAAAGTTCTAAATGCCCCCAAAAGTAAAAATTACCCTTATGCAGTTCTTTTTAAAAATTACATAACGAGCTTAAAGTTTCCTCCTTCAGTCTGTTAGCATTTATCAGTCAAGATATCTTCCCAAGTTAAAGCAAATATATCTCCCTCTACATATATATATACGTGTACACTCACACACGTATTTATAGAAAAGAAATTATGCCTTACATATTGATCTGTTTTTTAATTTAAAAATATGTTGTGAAAAAACTTCCAACCCCGTACTTCATATGCAGTCTAGTCCATAGACTAGATAGACCACAAGTTTTCAACTATTTTCCTGTTGATAGACATTGATGACGCTTTAACCTGTTTGCTTGTAAATAACGCTGCCGCAAACATCCTTGCGTGTGAATCCTGACGTGCCCTCGTTATGATCTCTATGGGATGGATTCCTGGAGTTAGGTTGTTAAATCAAAGACTATGCACATTTAAAATCTTAGTAGGAATTACCTCATTCCCTTTGAAGAGTGTTGTACTAGTTTACACTCCTACGGACAGTAGAATGGGACGGCCTCTTTCACACTTGCCCTCCAGCACGGGAACTGCCTCCTCATTTGCCAGATGAGGAAATGGCTTAGAGAAATGAACAGCTCTAATAACACACCTAGGTATTGGCAATGCTGGCACCAAGATTTCAGATCTGCTGTCACTATAAAATGAGATAATGCGTGCAGAATGTTAAGGAGCATGCCTGGCACAATGTAAGTGCTCAATAAACGTTGGTCATGGCTATGATTAAAGCACACTGCCACAATAGGGACCCATCAGAAGCTTTAACAGCTGGCTCAGGCTGGAAGATGAATTGGAGAGGAGAGAGGACAGAGGCTCAGGTGGCTCCTCCCAGGCTGGGTGGAATGCCCCTTCTCCTGTTCTCCTAGCACTCTGTGACTACCTCTTCATGACATTCCATTTAATTAGTTGATTCATCTTTCCCCATAATACTGTCCCTGAAGGACAAGCAAGTGAGAAGGTGTGTTCTCTGGGCTCAGAGACTGATGACCTATGAGCTAGGATGCTGTCATCCTCCTCAAATACCCCAAAGAAGTTTAAAGTGATAAACTTCTGAGCTTGAGATTCTTTCACTCTGTTATATGTTTAATGCCTGAAAGTTACCAAAGCGCTTTTACATGATAAATTATAGTGTGACTTTTTGCTTGTGACTCTCCTCTCCTCAATCGGGATGCAAACTCTTTAACGTAGGAATTATATCTTGAACTTATTTTCTCTTCCACCGTGAAAACTAGTGTGTTGAGGGGCACACAGGAGACACTCAGTACATACAAAGTGGGGGCCAATAACAAGCCTGGTTTTGGATCTTGGAGGAGGGGTAGGAAACTGGTTAAGGAAACCAGTCCCTTTGCTTTAGAGTCGTGACTCAGAGATGTTGATTGACTAAACCACCAAGTGGCTATTTGTCTAAAAGTCAATTTCATCTTTGCAAAATAATGAATATACCCTTGGAACTACCCTCAGAATGAGGCTAGCCTCTCTCCTGCACATTCACCAAGGCATGCCCCACATTCTTCAGCAGCAAGTTTTGCATCTGGGTGGGCCAGAGAGGAATGTCTGGGGAAATGGCATTGTAGAAGGTAACAGCCACTGGAAGAATTTGGCCCCAAAGCCAAGGACTCCTCATTCAATATGCATGATTTTCAGAATTCCTATTTTAATCAGCAAAACGGAAATGAAATTCCAATGTAGCTTTTAGTTAAAAAAAAAAAAACAAATTACAAGTGGTATATGATATTCATGCATACCATTTCCTCTGAAATTCTTTTTAAGAATTGAAGAAAATAACCATATAACATACTGGAAAGAACGCTAGCCTAGGCGTCCAGAGATTTAATTTCATGCCCTAAATTTATCACCTAGTAGCTGTGTGATCAAAAGCAGTCAGTTCCCCCTTCTTACCTTATTTCACTCATGTATAGAATGAGTGAGTTGAGGACAGGTAAGCTCCCCTTCAGCTTCAATAATAAACGAGTCCATAATCCCCTGCTTAGTGTTGAAAATCCATCCAACCATCCATCCTTTCCACAAATATTTGTTGAATTCCTACTTGTGTTATGTCTATATGATTTGAGCCCTTCTGATTTGCGTTGATAGGTTGACAGCATCATCACCCTTCTGAGAACCAAGATTCAACATCTTGAGTAAATTCTGACCCCTCCCCCTCCCTCAACCCTCTTCACCTTCCACCAGTTCCCAATGTTTGTTCTTTCTCTGTGTCTATCTCTGGCCCATCCTATCCCTTCTTCCTGCCCTTCATCCTATCCCTTCATCCTATCACTCTTCTTCCTGCCTACTAGCTCCCACCTGAGCAGTTGCAAAAACTTCCTAAGTGGTCTCCCAGCCTCAATAATCTTCCTTCTCAATCCACTTGCATGCTCTGCCCAGAGTTATCTCCGATCTTTGATTTTAATCAAGATTTTTGGACGGTTTGTTGTGCATAGTCACTCTCCCTGGACCCTTCAGGAGTTCACAATCCAGAGAGGAAGGCAGACAAAATTAAAGAATGAGTACAATCCGATCCGGAACTGCGAGAGCGGAGGATCTAACACTGCTCAGTGTTGGATTTCTTCCTCTCCTCTCACAGAACTTTCTTCCTTAGTCGTTCCCTCTTCCATGTACCTCACAGCACTTTTTCTCATGCCTCTAGCGTCTCACTTATCACATCCTTTTACCGTTCATTCTCCACTTGTCTCTCTCCTTGACTAGACTGTGAACTCCATGATGATAGGGATCTAATCAACTTAAGCCAGGCTTCCAAGTCAGAACCCTTCAGTGGCTCCTTTTTGCCCTCGGGTGGAAGTCCAAACCTTCATACTGAGCGCTCAAAACCCTTAAGAGTTTAGGTTTAACTATGTTTCCAACTAACTCTGCTCATCAGCCCATATCCAATCCCACTTCAATCCCAAACCCTCTTCTATTCTTTCCAAGAACTTTTGCAGAGAATCAGATCCACTTGCTCAGAATTAATTTTCACCTGTTCCCGAATACTTCTTATAGCGAAGGTCCTAACACATCTATGTCTATCTTCTGCAGATATTTTGTGGACCTTCTGTCTACTTCCTATGTGGTGAGCTCTTGGGGGCAAGTGCCCACGTCCCTTGGGTTCTTGGATCCTTCAAAGCACAGGGCCTACCTAGCGCCTGGCACTTGGTCTGACTCTGTCCTGAGTAGTTGCCACCTGCCAGGCACTGCACAAGCTCTGTGACATTTTATCCTCACAGCAGACCTGGAAACTGGGCTCCAATAGAGGCTAAGTAAAACCTGCTCAAGGCACCAGCAGGTACGTGATACAATTTAGATTTAAACACAGGTGCCTCTTAACAGCCAGGCTACACTGCTTCCCTACGGGGAGCCCCAGTAAATGTGAAATGGTTTTGCAGCCACTTGGAGAAGAGGTTGAAGATATACTCAACAAGCATTTCCTAGTCAGCTAGGGAGATTTCTATTGGTTTTTTGAATGAATGAGTTGGCCCTTGAAGACTGAAGAGGAATCCGACAAAGAAAAAAGGTAAGAGTATTCTAGTAAGAGAATAAAATGTGAGCTAAGTCCCTGATACAGTGAATAAAGGGTGTTTCGGGGGAGGAGAGGGGAGCTATTTAACTGATTCACTTCCCCAGCCAGACGGTAAGCAATTGAGGAAAGGAAACGTCTTGGTCTGGCTCACGGCTGTATGTCTATTGCCCACGGCAGACTCTAATACAGAGCACATGTCGAATAAATATTTTGTGTGAATGAACCTACTCAACAAATACTGTCTAAGCGATTTCTTGTGTGTTCGTGTAATTTTAAACTCACTCCTGGCCTAGAAGAATTTATTGTCTTTATCAAGTCTTTAAAAGCCCAAACCCAAACTTTCAGCCCCTGAAAGTGAAACCTCCAGTCCCTAGAAAGTTTCACTGACTGGCTGAGTAAAAAACATTAAACCAACAGAACAAGCTATGAAAAATCAAATAAGAAAAAAAAAATCTTTCAGTTCCAAGAAACTTAGGTATTTTCAGTAATGTGCCTACTGCAAGGAAGCCTGAGGGCTTAGATGGTGTCAGTTTCATTTCCAGTAGAGAGAGCTTTGACCTTCTGTCTCCTAAGGAAAAAGGAAAAGGCCCCCACCTCTACCCTGCCCAGCAGCTGTGCCAGGGGCCTGGGTCTGAAGACACAAAGGGAACTGAGGCAGAATCAAAGAGGCTCTTCTCACATTGTATTAGGTTGTTTCCCATCTCCTTGTTCTGTGTTAGAATAAGCCATAAGCATGTCTGTGTCAGTGAGCATATTCAGATCACAACATTTGTTGAGTCAGTGAGTCAGACAATGGCTCAAAGCAGAGCTGGTAAGCGGGAAATTTAGCATGATGAAGTGGAAAACACATTCAACTCGGGACAGGAGGACAGGCCTGTTCCTTCTCCACCACATACGAGCTGGTGACCCTGGGCAGTCACCTGCTTACTCTGGGCCTCAGTTTCCCCTTTCATTTCTGACATATTTGGTAGATCCTCATTATGGTAGGAGGGGAAAAAATCCATGAAAACATCTATGGATGTGTTTTAAAAGGAGACATTCATGGAAAGCTCCTTATGTCCATGGGAATCTGGGAATTGGAGGGTTTTCCTTTTACTCTAACCTAGGGCTTCCCAACCTTGGCTCAGTTAATACTTGAGGCCAGACAATTGTTTGTTATAAAGGGCTGTTCTTTCCATTGTAGGACGTCTTGCAACATCTCTGATCTCTACCCACTGGATGCCAGTAGCATCCACTTCCCTCTCCCCAGTTGTGACCGCCCAAAATGTCTCCAGAAATTGCCAATTATTCCCTGGGGGCAAAATCACCCACAGTTGAGAACCATAGGCCCTGAGTTGCATTCCCAACTGGGAATGACAGATTCCTTAGAATAATGTAGCTGAGGATGGACTTGGGAGGGTGTGGAACCCAGGCACAGTGTCTCCCTTCACTTGTAAGGGCCTGGGGATGGGGCATCTCACAGAGCTCAGGAAAGTTAGAAGTGCATGGGGTCTGGAGGCAGGAAATTGGCATTTGGGTCCCTACATTATTGCTGGCTGGCTTTTTGACGTTCACCATACTGCTAACCTTTCTGAGCCTGAGTCCCTATGAATCTGAAGGAATTGGTACCTCTCCTCCGTGCATCTTCCTCCCATTCTGTCAGCCTCCACACACACCCCCAAAACATTGTTAAGAGGACCAAAAGTTATGTATATGAAAGACACTGTGAGCTAAAAAGTCAAACATGTGTTATCGCTCTAAAGGTTTGTTTTCCCTAAGAGAGCGCAGAAAAGGAAATTTATTCCTGGATAATTTTTCTGTCAAGAGCAGTAATGGTACCATTGCAGGTACCACCACGGCAATAACGAGAACAAATAACAGAGAATACTTAGGGAATTACTGCCACATTGCCAGCTCCAAGACTGGATTTCCACTGCGCCATGAATTCGTTAAAGGTTTTCGAGTAAAAATAAAAAGTCTCCTCAAAGAATGTGTCATGGTATTTATTAGGCAAAGGTGAGGATGAGCCTTTAGCTGTTCACTTACCTGGAAGTAACTTGGCCCTGGGCTGACTCTTCAACAAGGCTATCAGCCTGGAAGATGCCTCAGGGACTCCTATCTTTGACAACAGAGAACTTCAGAACTAAGAGAGGCTTCTGAAGCCTGGTGGTTTCTCAGAGTGGGAGTCAAGGGGCTCCAGTCATGGTCAGGCCCGGAGTGGGTGGCCCTTCCAACACCTCAGTCCAAAAGCCAAATCAGGGGGGTGGTCCAGGGTGACTCTCCAGGAAGCTCAATTATCTCAGAAACAATCTAGAATTTCAGAAACCTCTCAGGTCGAAGGGACAGGTTCAAATGAGAAGGAATGATGTAACACACACTTGCACATATTTTAGCATATGGACCACTTTTTCATCCTTTGGGGGAAGTATAGAATAGTGGCTAAGGGTGCTCACTTCTGAGCCCTGAGTGTGTATCTTGGCTCTGCTCCTAGTTAGCTGTGTGTCCGTGGGCACCCAGTGGGTGCTTTGTAAATGTTAGCTGTACTGTTTGATGGGCTACTTGATGCGCACAGCAACCTGTGAGGTCAGTGGTGTGATCATCTTCACACTGCAGATGTGGACACTAAAGTTCAGACAAGTGTATCCCCACAGAGCACCCCCCGCCTCTTTGCCTTCCTCTTCTCCTTAACTCACTCTTTCCTCCATCTCTGCTATCTAAATGCCATCTGTCCCTCGAGCCTGTTCACGTGCTAGCTCCTCTACATGTTCTGCCTTCAGAGTTACTCTCAGTTTCCTCCAAGCTCCACAGCATTTTGCTGGTATCTCTGTTACACCCAGACACTCACTTGGGACATGGTGGGCAAGAGAAAGGACCGAGATAAGGCCATGACATGTGGCAGACTGTGACAAAGACTAGAGAGAAAAGCTCAGATGAAGAGCTCAGGAGGGTCAAAGGAAAGAAGGTTTCCTCCCTGAAGCATGCCTTTCCTGCTTCTCCCATCTGCCAGTCATTATACGGCATAGTACCTTTTAAAGGTCTCATCACTTTCTGGTTCCAATGGAAGTTAATTCCATATATGCTCTCTCCCTTCTGCTATGGAGCATCTTAGGGGCAGAACAGATTCACTTCCACATCCCCCATAGCACATGGCTGAAGGTTGCAAGCACTTAAAAACGCACACAGCTCTGAACTGAAAAAAGCTTGCTGACAGTGGGTGATGGTGCTGGATGACGGCGGAGATGATAGTGATAACAGGGAGGTTAACTGAACCGAAACCCAGCCGTCACGAAGGGTGATGTACGCACGATGTTTCGCTATGACTGAGTGAACAACAAGAGATCCATGAATCAGACCTAGAAACATAGCCCACTCACTGGCAAACTGAGAGGAAACTGGAAAATGGAAAAGGCATTTGGGTGGGGACTGTCTTATCAGCTTGGGCCTCATCTACAGATTAACGTAGCAGTGGCCTATGGAAATATTTCCTCTGACTGTTTAAAAAATGTAACTTTCGGGCTTCCCTGGTGGCGCAGTGGTTGAGAGTCCGCCTGCCGATGCAGGGGACATGGGTTCATGCCCCGGTCCGGGAAGATCCCACGTGCCGCGGAGCGGCTGGGCCCGTGAGCCATGGCCACTGAGCCTGCGCTCCGCAACGGGAGAGGCCACAACAGTGAGAGGCCCACGTACCCCCCCAAAAAAAAAAAAAAAAAAAAAAAAAAAAATGTAACTTTCACAGTCATTGAAACAATGTTATTTATTATGATTGTTCACTGAGGAAGATATATAAAAGTATCCAAAGGTACAGATAAGAGAAACAACCTCATCATAGCAAGTGGGGTACTATTACATTTCACTGTAGTTCTCTTGTTCTACCTGTTTGATTTGATGAAGTTGAGACCATACTGTTTATTGCAAACCATTTTAAATTTATTTTTAGAATAAATAACGCATACATAAGGCACACAAATTAAAAGTCACGAAAGGGCAGGCAGGGAGAAGTCAGTCTCTCTCTTGCTCTTGCTTGTCACCACCCAACTTTCTCCCAAGTCTCCCCGATCTCCTTCGAGAGGACTCCGATGCTTATCCTCCGTCCATTTTTTTGAGTAATAGCCCTTAGTCCTTCAAGGTTCTCAGGAACCAAAAATTGTCTGTAAGAACAAAACATGTCCCTGATATAATGTATCTGTGCTGATAAAAGATACAATTATACCACCTGGATGCCAGTTACATAATCAGAATTATATCCTGTAAATCTTCCTAAAGAGCGTTCTTAACTGACAAAGGCAGTTGCCGGTTCTCAGCAGTGACACACTCCCTCAACAGATCTCTGTCCCAAAGACTTCCCTGAATCGTCACAAAGCTCAGAACTTGAAATCAGAGTCTGTGTGTCTGGATTGCAGTGACTAAGACACATCAACCCCAGGCGCCCATCCCTACAGGCAGGCCTCTCTTTCTCCCAAGCTCAGACCTGGCAAGGCCGTCCTCATCTTGTTCTGCCCTTGGGAGATTGCTGGGCTGGGACGTGTAGGAAGAGTGGGTGAGGGAATCCCAGTTCCAATGAAGCAGTTTTTTTTAAAACTCATTTCCTTAAATTCTGGCTCAAAATAGAGAAAGCCACTCTATACTTACCAAACTCTGTCCTCGTCAAACTCACCACCCCGCCCTACACACAAAGAAGTGGAGGAGTGGCCCAGGGTTTTTTCCTGGAGATCTGGTGACACATGCTGCTCCAGGGGCTTACAGGGTCACAGATCCTCCCACTCTGAGTGTGTGCTGGCCACCACCTCATTGTGGATTTTCTCCCCTGTAGGCAGTTGCAAGAGTTTTTCAGGAATCGGCTACGATTTGCAAGTTGATTTGCCAGGGCATTGAATCTTCTTTTCTCTCCCTCCTCGCCTGCCTCCCAGGATCCATCTGATAAAGGTACAGCAGCATCTTGGATTCACAACAACCCCGCCAGCTCCTCACTGAACAACACGTCGTCTGGCAACAGGAAGTGCTTGATTACATTTGGCTGGAGCGCCGGCATCAACCCCAGTTGCCCCTGAATTGGAATTGATGGGCCTCACGCGCTGCAGCCAGCAGTTTGCCTTCACCCACTCCCCTCTCTCCAATGAACCTTCTTCCGGGACAACAAGAAACCTACGTGCCATCCTGGGTGAGAGACGAATGGGAGCTGCGTCCCAGCATCGAATCCCTGGAGTGACAGGGAAGGGCAGACTCGGAGGGGTTCCCGACAGCAAGCCATGCTTCAAGCATTTCTAGAGAGACCCCCTGAACCACAGGACACAAATGCTCTCTCTGGAGGACTGGAGCCTCTGTGTTCCTTTCAGCTCACGGGCATCGATTCTCCTTGTGTACAGGGTAAGGCATCAAGCGACTGTCCCCTTTAGGGAAGCCTCCATGACCTCCCTCCCCCTATTCTGACTTATCTGCTCAGTGAGTCACTTGCACAGGCAGAATAAATGCCCCCGAAGACGTCCACAGCCTAATCCCCAGAACCCGTGAATATGTTATATTAAATGGCGAGGGCTAATTAAGGTTGCGGATGGAATTAAGCTTGCTCATCAACCTACCTTAAAAAATAGGGATATTATCCAGGACGAATCACGTGGCCACAATGTATTCACAAAGGTCCTTAAATAAGGAAGAGGGAGGCAGGGTCAGAAGCAGACTGGTGGCATCGTGAAAAAGACTGGACCTGCTGTGATTGCCTTTGAATATGTAGGAAGGGGCCACGGACCAAGGAATGTGGGCAGTCTCTACAAACTGAAAAAGACAAGAAAATAGATTTTCCCCTAGAGCTTCCTTGATTTTAACCCAGTGAGGCCTATTCAGACTTCTGACTTTGAGATCTGTAATATTTGTGCTGTTACAGCAGACATAGGAAACCAGGACTGTCACCATGGACTCGCCATGTAGCCGGCCTGGTATCGGTGCTGAGGGAACATTCCCCAAGCATGTGATTTCTACCTTGTATTAGTCATCAGGTCTAACCAGGGAAACTGAGGCCATTCTAAGTGTCTAAACACAGGAAATCGAATGCAGGTCATTGGCTATATAGATGATAGAAGAAGTTCAAAGCCAGTCCAGCCATTAGCCATAACAGTGGCTGCTACTAGGATGCTACTAGGCTGAGATAGAGGGACAAAGAGAGGAGATCATATACCGGAGTCCAGAGGCCAGGATCACCTGGTAGAAGCTGGACCATGGTGGGCCTGTCTAGCAGGAGCTGGAGCTATGGAGGGAACAGAGCCCTGCTGTAGAAGCTGCCTGAGACAGAAAGGGAAAGAGATATACACCCTGGTTTCTCCCTTTCTCCTACCCTCCAATCTCCCACCAAGACCTCCCATTGGCTGTTACTAGCTGGAAGGCAGCTGACGTGGGAGCCTGGGGTACACAGGAGGAAGCCCTCCTGCAGGACAGAGCAGAGCTGGGAAACAGCAGTGAATGGATTAATGGATTTGTAGATGAATAGGCCCCAGACTGGTACATACCTCCTTTCTGCTTTGATCACCATGAATCTTGAAACATAATTTATTGTTTAAAATCCAAATTCTTGTCCATGACTTCTAAGACCTGACATAACCTAGCCCTCCTCTGATTTCTCTGCCCTCATCCTATAAAGTTCTCCCCTCATTCACAGCACCCCAACCCTGCTGGCCTTTGTTCTGGCCTCCATATGCCAGACAAGTCCCATCCTGGGACCTTGCACTTGCTTGTTGTAGCCTCTGCTGGACTTTCCTCCTCTTGTCTCTCCCCTGTGATCACTTTTTATCATTTGAGTTTAAGCTTATGTAACACCCTCCCCCATCTAAAATAGGCCCCCTCACCAAAAGTCACCAGCGTATTCCCCTATTTTTTTTTCTTCAGAGCAGCTATCATTATCTGAAATTATCTTGGTTATATGTGTATCTATTTATCATAACCTTCCCCAAGCTGTAAGCTCCTTGAGGGTAGGGATCTGTCTTGCTGCTTGCTGTGTCCTTGTATCAGCATTGGCTAGATGTTCACCAAAATCTCTCTCTTCTTCTTGGAAACAGAGTAAGGCTCATGTCATATTCCTTTGTGGTTAGGTGTGATGGAGTTCTAGCTAATGAAATGGGAGTGGAAACATTCAGTGCTGCTTCCCAGGCTTGGCCCATGAAAACCTCTCAAGCACACTCCTGCATGCTTTCCCCTTTCTGCCAGATGTTGAAAAGGCCCTACGGGATGGTGGAGGCACAAGATGAAAGGAACCTGGGCCGCTGAATGACTAAGTGAAGAAGGGTTGCCCCAGCAACCTGCATACCCATCCAGGACTATTATGTGAACAAGAAACAAATGTGTTTTGTGTTGAGTCATTACATTAGCTTGTCCTAACCAAAACAATTCCCACTGCCAAGAATTCCCAAAGCCTTGTCCATAATTGGCTCTCAGTAGCTATCGAATGATTGACTGTTAAACACTCAGTAGTTACATGTTCAGGGAAGGAATGTCTTTTCCTTACCCTCATGCCTTACCTGCCAAGCTCCCTGTATATTCACCTCTGGACTCTCGATGGCTTTCATGGAGCCTCAGCCTTTGTAGGTGTTTGATAGTCGTGTGTTGCGTTGAGTTTCTAGGCAGCATGAGGGAGACAGTGACCAGGCATGGTCTGCAAGTGTGAGTTTAAGCAGGTATTCTGCATCGCTATAACTACCAATGTTTGTGAGGTTCTTTAGAGTTAACAAAGGGTTCACTCATTTGACCCTTATAACAACTCTGAAAGGAAATTGCTATTATGACCCCCATTTTACAGTTGATGTGTCTGAGCTCAGAGGTTAATTATCTCGTTCAAGATCTTGCTTTTTCAAGGGATGAAGCTGGTGTTAATTCATTGTTCAAAAACATTTATGGAGTACGTACAATGTGCTAGCCCCTGTCTAAAGTTTCTGTACCTAGTAGGGGTCTCAGGAAACATGGAAACCCAAATTGCTGAAGAAACCTCCCAGAAAATAAAAGGGAGGCCCCAGTTCAAGCCCAGGACCGAGAGCTTTGCCTGTGTCTTGCAGCTTCTGTTGTTAGCTATGATGCTGCCATGGCTGTGTGCCTTGGCGCAAGCCTCTGCGTGGTCTCCCAGACCTGCCTGGAGACAACAACATGGCTGGGACCCCTCAGCAACTCTCCCACTTGCCCAGGCTAACGGCCCTGGCATTCTAAGTCTGCCCTTTTGCATACATTCTTTCCTCCTTCCATGCCAAGATTGCAGTAGATGATTTAGAATGGGTTCCAGGCCATTTAGCTCAGTCAGAGATTTGGGTGAAAGTTTCCTCCCACCCATCCCAGACCTCAGATAACCCATCGGAGGGTGACATCCCGCACAAAGGAGGGGGAAGAAACACTGTGGAGACTTTCAGGCACGGGATTGGAGCAAAAGTTTTGGCAGTTACTGCATTTCTCCACCCTCTTCTGGCTGTATGAAGTGTTTCAGTAGTGGGTCAGTTGGAATGCTTAGGACAGAAAGCCCAGGAGGATGTAATTTGTCTAAACGGAGATGGCCAAGGCCCCTGGAAGGTCACCCGCAGCTTGGATTATTTGCCGACGCAGAGGAGGAAAGTGCTGGCATCTGAGGGGCCTGTGGAAGAGGAAGAGGAAAGTTAGATGGCCCGTCTCTGCCAGAGCTCAGCCTTTCCCAGCCGGAGGACACTCCTCTCGTGCTTGGGTGCTTCTCTCTGTAAATAAATCCTGGCTGCTCTTACTGTGCAGGACGTCCCACATACCGTACATCTGAGGTGGGGTGAAATACAAATATGCCTTTTCATAATAGCTTTACACCTGGAGCAGCAGAGGACGGGTTTATTGCCTTGGTAAACAGAAGTTTGAATTCAAGCAAAGTACAAACTTTGCCCAAGGCACTTCTGACAGTGCACCTTGTGTTTGCGAAGTGAGCTCGGTATATATGCACGATATGAAGCAATGGAAGGCTGGCCTTTCTCTCTCATCTGATTTCCAAGGTTTAAAAGTTCAGGTGTGTGTTTGGGGAGGGGGGGTGGGAGTGCTTTGGCTCTGGTTTTTTTTGAGCATTTTGAAATCATGCTACTTGGTGTGAAAAAAGATCTGTGAGCCAATTTATATTGTTTTCTAGGGAGAGTGTACTCCTTGCTGCTCTCAGGGTGACAGGATTTGTGGGTAGGAGACAGGGTAAACCAGTTTGAGAAACACATAAAAGAATCAGGATTTGCCTTGAACTTAAATGAAACGTTAAAAAATAATAAATATTTATTCAGTGACTATTATGTGCCAGGCACAAAACCATGAACTTTTATAAACATTATTTTATCTTCACAGCCACATGAAGTAGGAATTGTTGATGAAAATAGCCATTTTACAGGTGAGGAAACTAAGGCTACTGTTGCTGAAGAGATTCAAGCCACAGCTTTCTAATTCCAAATTCAGAGTTTTCTGTACTATCCTCCAACCTCTTAAAGGGTCACAGACTCTGTCCTGTCCTGTCACTTTGTTTGCCCTCGCTGTATCCACTATTTTTCTTTCTCATTTTCTGCCTGCACTTGGGGAAACGACTCTTCTCCATTCTTTGACACATTTCTGCTTAAGAGTTTCCCCACTATTTAGCCGTCACCGTCACCTGGCCATCTGGGCTGCTCTCTCACCAACCAGCACCCCCATGCATTCAAGCGCAAAGGAATCAAAACGTGGATTAGATTTCCCCTGAAAACACTCATAAGCTTAAAGGCAAAGGCAGGGACAGTGGAGCACATCTTGGGTTTGGTTGGCTCCACAAATGTCTCTGCATTCCCCAATTCCTAGCTTGAAAAAATCAGATAAGCTTCAGCAAAAGCATCTGAACTTGTAGTGTTCTTTTCCGAAACGAGTCTTTGAACTTGAAGAACTTGGCCCATCTCTGTCTGCCTGTTCACTCCTCAAATGTTCAGCTGGGGCTTCCCTGATGCAGAGCCCAAGCCAGTGAAATTTTAACTCTTTCATCCACAGATTAATTCCTAAGCCTCTAAAATGAGAGTGAACTCATTAGGTTTACTTTTCAAAGAAGTCCCTATGAATGTGTCAACTTGTGCCTGTCTTCACAGATGAAGGATTCCTTGTGGGAACGTATTGAACTGAGGCTAGAGAGAGGTGATGTCATTAAGGCATTGTCAACTCAGCAGAGTTGTGGCTGCTTGTGCTTTTCCCTTTCTCTCTCCTCCTATCTCTACCCCTTACCATTAATGCAGCTTTAATCGCAGCTCCTTGAGGGATGCCTTTGGCTTAGTTATTGCAAGCTTTTAAGAAATTATCGGAACATAAATACTCATTGCAAGGAAACAGATATGATTTGCAAATGGATTAAACATAATCCTTGTGCTGGAGCCCTTGAGGGAAAATAGATGAGGATCTCTGGGCTGTGAGACAAACCTTGGTCAAGGATGCTTGCTTTGGGGACTCTGCTCTAAAAACCCAGGAAAGCAAAATGGTGGAATGTTAGCTCTTAAATGAACTTTAAAGAACATATAACCTAACTAACCTAACTCCTTTCCCTTACAGAGGAAGAAACCTAGGCTCAGAGTGGAACAAGCAAGGCCAAGGCTAACACAGCCAGCCAGTGACAGGCCTCCCCGGTTTCCTGGCCAGGGCTCATAGCTCTCCCCAGTGCTATCTTTCATCCTGGGAGAAAGTGAAATTAAATAAAGACAAAAACTTGGTCCTAAATCCTGGCCTGGACCCACTTAGCTTTTCATCACTGCTTTTCTTTTTTTTTTGATTAATTAATTAATTAATGTATTAATTTATTTATTTTTGGCTGCATTGGGTCTTCGTTGCTGTGCGCGGGCTTTCTCTAGTTGCGGTGAGCAAGGGCTACTCTTCGTTGCGGTGCGCGGGCTTATCATTGCGGTGGCTTCTCTTGTTGCAGAGCATGGGCTCTAGGCGCGTGGGCTTCAGTAGTTGTGGCATGTGGGCTCAGTAGTTGTGGCGCACGGGCTTAGTTGCTCCAAGGCATGTGGGATCTTCCCAGACCAGCACTCGAACCCGTGTCCCCTGCATTGGCAGGCGGATTCTTAACCACTGTGCCACCAGGGAAGTCCCCATCACTGCTTTTCAATACAGGTCCACAGATTGAGTCCATGGAAAGATGTTTACCCTGAGAAACAAGAGACATGAGAACCCTGGAATACTTTCACAATGGTGATTGGAAATCTTCTTCAAGGTTAAGAGAACTTAGTGGTTTCTTACGTGGTTATGATTGTAGAACAGATAAGCAATGCTTTAAAACCTATATAGTATTCCTTTCCTATGTTCAATTTCATTCTCATTCATTAGCTTTAGTGATTTTATAGCTAGTGATTCTACTTTGGTCAGGGTCCCTATCACTGGCAAATATAGTTAGTCAGCCCATGACCGGTTCCTAAATTGAAGAAGCTGACAGAATGTTAGACTATTAGGGCTAGAAGGAAGCTTAGAGATTCTCTGGACCATATTCCTCTGTTTACAGATGAGTACAATGGAACTGAGGCAAGGCAAGTAGGTTACTCAGTACATTCATGGACCACACCATTGATTCTCCCCACCATGTGGGGAAGGAGGGTCCTTCCATTTGAAAATTACAGAGCAGCTCCCTTTGTAATACTCAGGTGTCTTTTATGAATAATTAATGGCTGTGCCCAACTCCAGGGGGCTGAATGCCTATTGCAACCTGGGTGTGACTAATCCACAGGCACTTCCATAAGGTATGGATCTTGAGCTGTCCTTGCCATCTTTTGCTTCATGGAAAGATCAATGGAGAGAAAACAAGGACATTTTCCAAGATCTCATGATGAATCAGCAAAGGCTCTGAGGCAACATTCTGTTACTGGATGAGGAATCAGAAGACATAAATTCCAATCCTTACATTATCTCTAACCATGTGAGAGACCTAGGGCAACTCACTTCCCTTTCTGAGTCTCAGTTTTCCCCCATCATGGAAGGGTTTTTCTGGGTGACCTCTAAGAACCTTTCAGCTCTGATGGCCTGTGGGTCTAGAAGACAAGGCTCAGAGCTATGTCATGCCTAAAACTTGATCGTTGGAAGCCAGAAATTGACTGCTACCATGATGTACCTCAAGGCTTCTCAACCTGTAAGGGATAAACGGGTTCTGCATCCAAAACAGAGTAACAGTGTCTTTCAGCGATTTGCATGCAAAAAAAATATAAGTTCAGTTTTATTTTTTTCCATTGCATTTTTTTCTCAAGCTCTTAATGCCTGTTTTCACTTGTCTGCTTGCAAGGACAAGCATATAACACAACAAATAAATGAATAACAGACAAATAGCACATGAAAACTCAGAAATACAATATCTTTATCATTTTTCCTTTTGAAGTATAGTAAGGAAAATAATATTTATTGAATATTTCCCACAGTTTATATACAGCATCTTATTTAAGATCTTTAAGCAATCAGTGTTATCATGCCTTTTTTTTGCAGAAGAAAGCACTAAGACTCAGAGATAAAATCATTTGCCTAAATATCATATATTAACACATATACGTGGAACCTAGAAAAATGGTACAGATGAACTGGTTTGCAGGGCAGAAATAGAGACACAGATGTACAGAACAAACATATGGACACCAAGGGGGGAAGGTGGCGGGGGGTGGTGGTGGTGTGATGAATTGGGCGATTGGGATTGACATGTATACACTAATATGTATAAAATAGATAACTAATAAGAACTGGCTGTATAAAAAAATAAATAAAATTAAATTTAAGAAAAGTTAAAGATTTTGAAAAAAATAAAATAATTTGCCTAGTATACACACAAGCAGTAAAGTCCAGATTTGAAGCCAGTTTTTCTGACTCCAAAACCTACATGAATTTCCACAATCAAAACTTTGCATGCAGAAAACACAGACATACTGTTTTTGAGCAAAACTGACTTTCTGTAAGAGAGGGAAATTAAATATATCAGCATTTTAGTGAGTTCCACAAAGAACCACACCATGGTTTCCCTGGGTTCCGACATTGGAACATCTTTGAAAACAGGCAGATAATGTGAGGCTTTAGTCTGACTTTCCCCAAGAATTTTAAAGAGAGAGGATATCTATGTCTAGAAATATTTCAGTCAAAATATTTATTAATATATCCATAGGATTAAAGGTGAGGTGACTGTTTCTTTGTTTAGAGTTCATGTTACTTTAAAAATGCACCATGTGCACCAGGATTTTGTCCTGACCCCCACCCTAGGTATTCAATCCTGTAGTCCTCCCTGGGATATAGGGCAAGATTAGAGTGGGCTTGAATGAACTGTTTCTGATTCAGAGACTCCCCTAAGACAGGAGTCTATATAGTGCCTTCTCAAAGTGGCCCATACATCAGTCTCCAAATCTGTGGAGCAACTGGGACCAGATCACAAGTTCTTTCATCCAACATTCTTTGACAGTCCTGGATGCTTCCGGCACAGGGCAAGACTAGCGCTACCAAAACAAATACAATTTAGTCTTGAATTGACCTTGGACACCTAACCTATGTCAGGCCTAGACCCCAGGAACAACTGTGGGAGGCTGCATTGTCCTGTGCCTGCCTCCATGCTCTAGAGATAAAAGTCAAGTGTTATGGCAAAGGGCGCTGCATTTTCTGTTCTGGCTTTCACCAAAATGAAATATCTGTGCCCATTTTGTCTCCCAGTAATTGCCAGAAAAATCAGAGAATATCAAAGTTTGAAATGACTCTGGAGAGCTGGCTATCACTTCATCTCAAATCTCTCCTTTTAGAGATGAGGTTACTGAGGTTCAGAGGGTGGAGGGTTGTCTAAGGTCACCCATAGAGTGTGGGGCAAAGCTGGACCTAAAACCCAGGTCTCCTGGCTCTACGCTCAATGCTCCTTTCACTGCTGTTGTCTAATTGCCTTGGTAATGGGCAAGACATTAGCCTAGAAGGAAAAGAAGTCACTCTTTGTTTAATGAAAAATTATAACTGAATGGATAGATAGATCTGTACTTCCTCAAACTGCAGTGGCTCATGGTTATGTTGGACTGATTCTATGACCTAGTAACAAAGACACCTTATGCTGCCCCATTATGAACATCCTGAACACACCAGACTTTTTCATGTTCTGAAAATTATACTCGCTCGGTCTGGAATATCCTTCCCCTTTCTCCTTGTGGCAAACACTCTTTCAGACCCCATTCCATCACTTCCTCTATGGAACTGTGGTGGATTTGTTCTGGGGCACCTTAGGTAAGCTGGAAATATGTTCCCAGACTCCCTTTACATAGTAGCGTTGGCTACAAGAGACATTTATCACAATATTTGGAATATAGAAGTGAAGCTACTATGTTATAATATTTAGAAGGTTGTTGCAGGGCACCACGTGTCTCAGTGTCTCATTCATATTGTTCCTGATCTGCTGGTTTACCTGTTGGGGTGGAGCAGTAGCTGAGCCCTCAGGTCCTCCAATTCCCATCAGAGCTCCTCTTGTAGCGCCTCTGAATCCTGGACCACCATGTAGCGCTCCATGGGGAAGGCCAGGTTCTCCTACAGGTCACCAAGGTCATCACCTAGAGAGAGTGAGAGGTGGAAATGGACTCCAGTTGGTCCTTGCAGGTTGCAGTCCATCATTGCTCCCCCCACTTCATGCCCATTTCTCTTTCCTAACTGCATGCCATGCTGACTCCAAGTCCAGGACCAAACTCTGAAACAACAGCCTCACCTCAGCTGAATGGGCAATTCCTATAATTGTGAGAAATGAGCCCTGATAATGAATCTCTAGTTCTACACCACATGAAGTGGTTTTGCTTCTCTGATGGAGACCTAAGTGATCAGGAGTCTTCTGTGAAGCCCCCAGAGTCGGTCATTTCCAGGCTGTGCCCTTCTACCAAAGCACACAACACACTGTGCTGTACTCTCATGATGGACCAGGCTCTCCCTCATTAGCAGGGACAGCTGACATGTTCTGCATGCTGACTTTGTGCCAGGCACTGTTTTGAGCACAGAATTAATTCTTACAACTGAATGAGGTAAATGTTATTATTATCGCCATTTTATAGACAAGGCAACCAGGGACCAGAAAAGCTAAGTGACTTACCCAGGCTTTCACAACTAGGAAGGGGAAGACCCAGGATTCAAAACCAGGCAGCCTGGTCCAGAGCCAGCACTCTGACACTCTCTGTGCGAGCTCTTCAAGGAACAAGTCTCATTCGTTACCCAACTCTGGCACTAGAATAAAAGAATGATCCATCTACTTCATCTGAAGATAAAATGACTTTGCTACAAAGTTGATGGAGCGTGGATGACAATGGAAGTTTTGGAGCCTAGGGTCCTACTGTACCTTGAATGCTATCCCTCCCAGACTGGAAGGTGAGATTATAAACAGTCCATAGTCAAGGTCTTGTTAGTAGACAAGAGAACTGTTTACCCACAAAGTGTGCATCACCTGAAGGCCATCAGCATGCTTTCTGGGAGCAGCAAACCGACAATGCAGCACACCACCAGATGAGCCTGTTTTTCTCCCCAGCCCAGGCCAACACCCCACCCTGGGTGGAGCCCTGTCTACCCTGTGAGTCTCCCGGACTGGAGGGCTGAGCCCAGCTGGAGGGCAGAATTCCCACCAAGGTGCTAGGTATACAATTCCTGTTTAATACTTCACTTCTTCTATGTAACCTCAAAACTTCTTTTTGTATGTAGTAAACATGAACTAGGACTCACATTTAGTTTTTAATGTGCTTGCCAGTTTCTAGATATCAAATTTGAATGAAGACTCAAATTTGGACTTCACATCAGTGTATCTTGGGCTGTAGAGTCTGTTGTTCAATATGAAATTGGGTGTTCTCTGTTCACCTATCCAGAAGAGACATGGCGAAATTAATGGCCTCTATCTTACATGCAACACACCAAAAGTTTTTTTAAAAAAAAGAAGAAAGAGAGAAATGGAAAAAAAATTAAAATGTGTAGGAGAAATGGTAAGAAACAAAAATCAGTTGCTACATCAGTGAGGTACAATGCCTGTACTGCTGTTCTAGGACACAGAAGGGAGGCAGGTAAAGGTCTAGAAGCTTCATGCAACTTGAAGTGTTCCACTATTCACATAAGAGGAGAAAACCCTCGTGATATTTAGTGCACCATTAATGGCCAGTGTGGACATTATGTACATGTTCTATATCAGCCAACCGGAAGGGCTTGTAGTATTCAAATTCAGGGCTTTTATTCAGGGTAAGACTTGAAGAGGACCTAGTCCAACCTTTCATTCACAGGTGAGGAAACTGAGGCTCTGAGAAGGTAGATCCTCTGATTCTAGACTGATACTAGCCAACCTGGGAAGAGGCCCAGAGCAAAGGTGTCCCAGCCTGGAAGCAGGGAAGTCAGCTAAGACCCAGGGCTGTGGCTCCAGCATGGCAGCCAGCCTCCTCACAGGGCTCCACCTGCTACCTGGAACCCCACAGCAACCCCATGCCTCCCATGCAGGATGTTAAAGCAAGGGACTAAGAGTGGGCTGTCCTGAAGCCCTGCTGGCAGTAAAATACTGTTGCCCAGCCTGCATGGAGCATGTTCAAACCTTCCTGGGACTTTAGCATAAACTCTTAAACTCTTTTCATTCCTCCCACACCTTCTGAGAGCTAGCTTTCCAAAACAGCCCCTGCCGCACCCCCAAACCCCCAGACAGGAGCCTCTCAAGAGCTCCTTCTTCACTTCAAATCCAAAGGAGAAAAGGGACCCAGAGGTTGGGGACAGCACCGCTAAGGAGATTTACTTCCCTTACAAATCTTCCCATCCAGGAACATTTCCCCTGGAATGAAATAGCACCAATGCAGAGAGCCTTTAGAGACATTCCAGTTCAAGTCACTCATTTGTTGGATGAAACTGGGACCCAGAGAAGGGACATGCTTTGCCTAAGGGCCCTCAAGGAGTCAGGTGGGCTAGGGCTGCAGGAGGGTCTCTGGGCACCATTCCTGCCAGGTGCATCCAATCGAGTGTGTGTGTGTGTGTGTGTGTGTGTGTGTGTGTGTGTGTGTGTACAGGGCTGTGTGAGCATGCATTTGGTGCCAGGAACCCGGGTTGCACTGAGAAGTTTTCTTGTACATCGTGGACGGGTGGAGGAGAGAAGGGGTTTGCTTGCAGGTAGAGTAAAAACGGCTTGCATATGACAGATGATATTTTTATCTTCAACTGAACCAGAAATCAAGAGTCCAACTCACAATTTTACCTGCTACTATTTTGAACAATCATTAACTGGAAAGTAATATATGTTTATTATAGAAAATTTGGAAGTTAGAAGAAATGTGAAAGAATTAAAACTACCCATAATTCCACCACCTAGAAACCACCTTTGTCAATGTTTTGGCTTACATTCTTCAGTCTTTGAAAAAAAGTGCAATTAACTGGCATGTTCTGTTTGGTAATCTAATATTTGCATGTTCTAGTGAAACTTTGTTTTCATAATGATGAATACTCCTCCATGGGATGTTTTCAGTGGCTGCCTAGTTATTCATGCTGTTGGTTTATTCATTCAACCCATTTCTTACTGACGGATACTTTGGTAACACCTCTTTTCTCCCATCAAAAATAATAGTGAGATAAATGTCTCTGGATCTCTGGTTATTCTTGGATGAGATTCTTAGGATAGAATTAGTGTAATGAAGAGAATGACACTTCAAAATTTTGACATATTATGTTTCCAAGTCATGCTTCATGGATCTACATTTTTACATTCTTAGCAATGGTGTAATATATGAGCATTAGTTTCTCTATACATTTTGATTGTAATTTTATGGAATTCCAAGGAACTTCAGAAAATATTTTAATTATTGCTATGTAGACATTCACTATTTTTCACTTGATTTTTATAAAAATTATAAAACTAACCAATACAACAAAATACCTCATTCTATTTCACATTGTTTGAAGTTTGATCTTTTTTAAGAAACTTCAGTTTTCACAGAATTATAAATAAGTATATACAGGCCACTTAGCATTCTTTATATAAATATTTCTATAAAATGTTATAATGTGCATACTTGATGTTTTAAAACTACAAAATACTTTCAAAGCACTCTAGTGGTTCAGAGTGTAGTATCCTGTCATTTGGTGAGCCAGGTCTTTTTTTTTTGAGTATTTGAGTTGTCTGCAATTTGATTGGAATTAACAGGTAGAGAGTATGAAGCCTTTCTTAGTTCCCGCTGGGTGTTGGTAACTCACATTGAATTGTGCTCTGTGCATCACTGGGAACAAAAACAACCTCCATTATTGCTTCCGGATGCCAAGTTTTGCAAACATTTTGATCTTTATATGAATTAACATTGTATTTTTTCTCAAACCCCTAGATCTCTATTTTGCAGTTTACTGTGATCGCCCAAAAGGAAATGAAAAACTGAAGGAGGTATTGAAGACATAGTTACACATTTATCTGTACACTTTCTACTTTTTATTGTACAATGAATATATATGTAGAAAGTTATAGAATAGAAATAAAAGGAAGAAAATTAAAGTAGCTTGTAATCACATCATGCAAAGATTATGTTGTTACTCTTAACAGTGTTAATATCTTTCCAGTCGTCTCCCTAGAGGAATATATACATATTGTCCACAGTGCTTTTATCACCCACAATGATATATTGTGAATGTATCATCATTCCAATATGCCAATAAGTACAGTAGGCTCCCTTATCCCTGGGGATATGTTCCAAGACAGCCAGTGGGTGCCTGAAACCACAGATAGTACTGAATCCTATATATACTAGGTTTTTTCCTACACTAATGGACAGGTAGCCTGTACAGCTACTTGGACAGAGGGATGATTCATGACCCAGGTGGGATGGAGTGGGACAGCATGAGATTGCAGCATGCTACTTGAAACAGCTCGAAACTTAAAACTTATGAACTGTTTATTTCTGGAATTTTCCATTTAATATTTTCAGACCACAGTTGACTACAGGTAAGTGAAACCGTGGAAAGTGAAACCACGGATAACGGAAGGCTACTGTACCTACTTTTAATCAGCTCCCTAGTATGTGCCAGGCACAGTGAGGTAGTTATGAGCAAAACAAGACCCAGTTCTCAGGCCAAATTGGGGAGAGCAGGAAAGAACACAGGCTCCCTGAGCCCTGGTCCAGCACCCTTTCTCCTGGTTTATTCTCATTACTAGGTAAAGTTTGACTCCTTAGAGGTTTTTATTTTTATTTATTTATTTTTACAAGCCCAGCAATTTTAGATCACATTTTTCTTAAATTTGTCTTTAGGTCACAGTGTCCTACTTATTTACTTTTTTTTCCTTAATATTTATTTATTTATTTATTAATAGATCTTTATTGGAGTATAATTGCTTCAGAATACTGTGTTAGTTTCTGTTGTACACCAAAGCGAATCAGCCATATGCATACACATGTCCCCATAACCCCTCTCTCTTGAGCCTCCCTCCCATTCTCCCTATCCCACCCCTCTAGGTCATCGCAAAGCACAGAGCTGATCTCCTGTGCTATGCTGCTGCTTCCCACTAGCTAACTATTTTATATTTGGTAATGTATATATGTCGATGCTACTCTTACCTTTGATCCATAAAGAATCGAGAGTCTGGGAGTTCCCTTGTATGTTATATGTTGCTTTTCCCTTGTTGCTTTCAATATTGTTTCTTTGCCTTTAATTTTTGTCAATTTTTTTTTTTTTTTTTTTTTGGTGGTACGCGGGCCTCTCACTGTTGTGGCCTCTCCCGTTGCAGAGCACAGGCTCCGGACGTGCAGGCCCAGCAGCCATGGCTCATGGGCCCAGCCGCTCCGCAGCATGTGGGATCTTCCCGGACCGGGGCATGAACCCGTGTTCCCTGCATCAGCAGGCAGACTCTCAACCACTGCGCCACCAGGGAAGCCCTAATTTTTGTCAATTTGATTACTATGAGCCTCAGCGTATTCCTCCTTGGGTTTATCCTGTGGGGACTCTGTTCAATATCTGTAATAACTTAAATAGGAAAAGAATTTGAAAAAGAGTAGATGCATGATGTATATGTATAACTGAATCACTTTGGTATACACCTGCAACTAACACGACATTGTTACTCAACTATACTACTCCAATGTACAAAAACAAACAAACAAAAAAGAAGAATTGAGAGTCTTAGTTAGATTGCCCCTGTATGGCCTGACAGAGCACAGTTCCCAGAAGTCTTGGAAGCAAAGCTTTTCCCATAGCAGGTGCACCTGCTAGCGGTACTACAAGTAGAAATAAATCCTGACTTTTGGAAATACAGTTCTTCCGTGAACTGAAGGGTCCTTCCCTGATGCAGAAGGACCCTCCCAGTTCCACAGAGGGCTTTCTGTTCCCTAACGCCTGCCAGGACCCACGCAGACTTCTGTGAGGTGGGGCAAGAAAGGGGGCAATGTGGCTGAGATCCAGCCTAGTAGAGACAGAGCAGAGCCAGGATGGAGCCCAGGCCTGGTGATGCCAGCACAGTGCTCTTCCTGACCTCCCCCACCTCCATTGAAGGCATGATTGACTAGGCTGAAGAACCTGAATGGGTCAAAAAGAGGCCACTACTGTCTGCTCTTCTTATATGTGCATACACACACATACACACACACAGACATACACACACCCCTGAAACACTCACATGAGTGCACTCACATGAAAACAGGCAATCTTAACCAAAATGCTCCCAGGCATTCCATAAGTGCCTCATCTGTGGTCCTGGCACCATTGCTGGAGCCTGATTCATGCTTAACAGTCATTTGCACCAGATCCCCAACAGCAAGAGACCATCTCCAGACAAGCCAGGATCCCTTCCACTGGGAGTTTCCAGGCCTGCATCACACACACCCCAGGGACATGCTCTCCGCTAGTAGGTGGAGTCAAGAGGCTCAGTGCAGTGAGTGCCAGACAGCAGACACCGAGCGAGCACCTCTGAAGAGCAAGATGCAGGGCTGGGCTGTGAAGCGGACCCTGGGATGATCTAGTGCTCTAGAAAGCACTCCGTATACATTAGAATCATATCATCTCACTATACGTGTATTGAGCTTCATGATTCACAGGCATTGTCTCGCCTGCCTGAGCCCTGCATGAAGGATGTATTATTAATTTATTTAACAGATGAAGACACTAGGTTCAGAGAAGCTTAATGGCTGGGCCTAAATTAGACAGTGAGTAGCACAGCTTGGATCGAAAGCCCAGATCTCCTGACTCTAAAACCAATGTCCTCCACCCTTTCAAAGGTTGACCTCAACTTGTTATGTGAGTCTCAGTTCTCACTGTGACCCAGGAGGTGAGGCTGGTAAAGCTCATTATTCTCATTTAACAGGTGGGGGAACAGGTTCCAAGAGGAGAAGACAGCCACGTTCACCAGGGGCCTTCTGGCTCTACATCCAGTGCTCTTTCCTCCTCACCTGGTCCCTGCTACGGAATAGCTCCCCAGAGAGGAGGGAATTGTGAACAGAGCAAGAATAACAACGATTCAGAGCAGATTGGGAGCTCCCTAAGAATGCTGCAGACAGAGGTTTTGGGTACTTCTGCTGAGAACCTCCCTGGGGGAGTCCCAACCCCTGCCCAGCACGAGGGTGTAATGTATGTTTTGAGGTCATGTCCACTTCCTCTTAGATGTTGCCGCCTGTGATCTTCTTTCTGGTCTAGGTCAGGATATCACTTTCTACTGACCAGGCCTAGGGCCCTACTTTAGAACATCCAACTGTTGTTCAGCAGTGTGGTTTCTTTGAAGAAAAATGTGGGTAGAGATAGGTGGGGAGGAAGTTGGCAGGAGAGGACAAGCACACACACAGTGGCATTGCCTACTGCCTGCTCTTGGAAAGGGTTGTACAGCATCTTACACTGGCCCTGTTCCTTCCACTATGTATAGAGCAGAGTCAAACATTACACTCTTCATCTCATAGAGGTGCTGATGGGAGGTAACAGCAGGGAGACCAGTTAGGAGAAACCCAAATGGGATACAACAGGGACTTAAAAGTGGCATTAGGGTCAGGAACTGGACACAGTCTGAAGAAAGACTTCAGAGAGAGAATTAACCAGTCTTAAGGAATGGATGATGGAGAGAAGAAAAGTGAGTGAGAAGAGCCTAGGCTGACTTCTGGGTTACTCACTTAGGCAACTTGGTGGCTGAGCAGGCCAGGAACTGGGCTAAGGACCACGGAGGAAGGAGAAAGTCTGGGGAGAGCAAGATGAGCTTAATCTTTTATATGCTGAGGTTACACATCCGGGGAATATTCTCATGAAGCTGACAAGAAGGCAAGATGCTCAGAAGAGAGGTTCTCTGACTTCACCCTAAGAATTCACAGACGTTGCTACAGCCACCACTGCCACTGCAGACATAATAAGGAGGGATTTGGGAAGGGGGATTGGGAAAGAGTGGGCTGTGCTTGTAGAATTCATAGTGAATAAAGGAAGGATCCTGAGTAGGCTTCCCTGATCCCCTTACAGCCCATCATTTTCATGGATTGTTTGGTAGACAAGTACCAATGTCCCATTGGCAATGTCATAATGGAATGACAGAGCATCTTGAGCTAAAAGGTCTGGATTTGGTGTTATAAATTACTAGCTACATGATCTAGGGCTAAACACTTAACTTTCCCGATCTTCTTTCTTTATAAAATGGTTGTCTTGTGAAAATGCTGTGTAAATTATAACAGGTTGCTCTCGGGTAAGTTATCAGTTTGATATGTCATACCAATAAGCAACTAATTTTGTAACTGAAATTAAATGCTTACCGATTTGAGAAACTAAAGCTTTAAGGAGGAAGTACTAACAGATTGGGAAAACCCAGTGAATTTTTTTAGAGCAAATTATAGGAAACCCTCAAAGCTCCAGCATCCTGTCGTGACGTCTTTAGGGAAAGGAAGATGCAAGAATGGGAGTCAGGGGTTGTCCCACCAGCCTCCTTACCCCTCTCCCTCACCGCAGCGGTGATGCTTGCCTGTGGAATAAATCTCTATGGTCTTGTGGATGCTGTGTTTGCCGCTCTGGCACAGCTATCTGTCAGGTTCTTAATCTTGGGTCTCACATAGGTTTTTAGTTCGTCACCTTCTTGGGCACCAGCTGCTTATTATCGCTCAACAAGTCATCACTTCAGCATCAACTCTTGAGGCGATAAAAGGGATAGAGGGCATGGACTTCAATTTAATGAAAAACCAACTGTTATCTGAGCTCCTTGGATGTGTCAGGCACGGTGCTAAGCAGTGGAGATAGAAAGCTGAGCCCAACAGTCAAAGTTACTGCAAAATGAGAACAATGATAAAAATAAGAACTACCTTCCTTACAGGATGCTGGGAAGAAAAAAATGAGGATGTGTGTTATCATTGGCGAAGTCCTGGACAAATAGACATTTTGTTTTATTTTTTTAAAAAAAAGAGAGAAGGAAGGAAGGAAAGAAGGAAGGAAGAAGGGAAAGGGGAAGGGAGGACTATCTTCAGTCCTGGTGTGAATATCTTTAAAAAAAACAAAACGAATTGCCTAACCAATCCTTTCATGATTTTTCTGTCCCCTCATGTCCCTATTCACACTGGTATTCTGTTACCAGACTATGAATCATTCAAGATGATAATATTAATTTGTACAGTATAAGCCAGAATTACTTTGAAAAAAGAGGGGACTTATTTTCTGGTGGCACATACTTTACGAAGAAACTCCAAGAAAAATAAAAACACAAATGCATTGGAGGTTTGTGCTCTCATTCTTGGTTTTATTAACAGAGCCCTCAGTGGGTTCCCTGCAGTCTGATGCTTCACGCAGCTTCTGCAGTCCAGGGTCCAGTTGAGCTAAGAATCCTGGTGTGAAGAAGCCTAGAATGGTCAAAGAGGGAAAGTTGGGTGGAGATCATTAGAGATTACAGAACAAACAACAGCATTCATGTTCACTCAATTCTGAAGTCAGAATGTAGTACATTCCTGTGTGAATAAGGAAGAGTGGTTGTTTCATACTAGAAAAATTCAAGGGCTTCCCTAGTGGCTCAGTGGTTGAGAGTCCGCCTGCCGATGTAGGGGACATGGGTTCGCGCCCTGGTCCGGGAAGATCCCATGTGCCGTGGGGCGGCTAGGCTCGTGAGCCATGGCCACTGAGCCTGCACGTCCGGAGCCTGTGCTCTGCAACGGGAGAGGCCACAACAGTGAGAGGCCCGCATACCGCAAAAAAAAAATCCAAAAACAAATGTATATATATATATTTTCAAAAATGTTCTTCCATGTATCTGAAAACTGAAATATGGGTTTTTCCAATAAAAAACTGTGCCTTGATTAGAATATCATAAATCAGAACATGGAATTCAGTCATTTTAAAGCCTTATTACTAAAGTATATTTTTTTCATCCTTAAGCCTACATCTCTGGTCTTAGGTTTGAGAAGATAAAATCTATAGGTATGTTGTTAAAAGAAAAGGACAAGTGGCATTTCATGAGCACTTAGTATGTGCCATGCACCATGTGATAACATTTTCCATGTGCATTGTCTCATTATCTCATTAATCCTCACTGCTAGTCTAGGTTTTTGGACAAGGGAACACTTCGGTCCAGCACTTTTTTCTTTTTTTTTTGAATCCCTCTGCTACCTCAACCACACTAGCCCCTACTTACACTACTGGTCACCTGGATAACTTTTTCCCTTCAAGATTCAGCCTGGCCCAAGTTTGCCAAGGTTTTCCCGTCCCCTGTTCCTTCAGTCAGCAGTTCCTCCTCTATCATGCTTTGCCACAGAGTATAACATTAGACACCAACCCGTTTTCCTTATTAAAGTGTAAGCTTCGTGAGGATAGAGGCCATGTCTCTTTTCACTACAAGCCTAGTCCATAGCGCGCTTCTTAGCACATTGAACACCCCCCAAGATGTTGGTTGAAGGAACACATGAATGAGTTATTGAGCGAGCTAAATATTTTTAGTTCCCAATTTTCAGATAAGAAAAACAAGGCTCAGTAAGGGTTAGTAAGTGATTGCCCTCTAGCAGATGTTTGTTCTAGTAGGTATAGGATTTGAACCAAATTGTCTGACTCTTCTTGCTCTTACTATCAGCAAGAGTGGGAGGATCCTGAAGTGCCACTGCCTGTCCTCTCTGACCTCACTTTGTTGTTCTGTAGTAAGAAAGCATTAATGAAAAACAGAAGCCTCAAAGCATCTAAGGCCAACCGATGGTGCAGGAGCCAGCAATTAACCTCAAGCTCCAAAGCAGCCAGAGCCTCTGCTAAGGACAGAGAATTGAGGTTGATAAAACTCGACATGGGTTTTCTGAGTGTCTGCTGTGTGTTTCACCCGTGCTATAAGCTGTGCGGAGTTTGGAAACGGGCACCAGATACATCTCTACCCT
Source organism: Phocoena sinus (assembly GCF_008692025.1). NCBI lineage: Eukaryota > Metazoa > Chordata > Mammalia > Artiodactyla > Phocoenidae > Phocoena > Phocoena sinus. The sequence goes on from NC_045766.1 coordinate 64,699,000, forward strand.
CAGGCCGCTTACAGCCTCTCCAAGGGTGTCAAGATGACACACAGGGTGAAATGGCCTCAGGTCAGAGGAGGTAATAAGAGGATAAGAAAGGCCCTTGGCTGGAGGCCTGCCTCTGCCTTTTTCTACCTGTGACCTTTGGAGAGCCACTCTCATCCCTCAGTGCTTTAGTTTCCATACCTGCCAAATTTAGACAATGGACTATAAACCAGAACAGTCAGCAGGTCAGATCGGACCATCAAATTTGTTTTTGTCCTGCCCATATATTATGGATTGAATTGTGTTTCCCCCCAAAATCGTATGTTGCAGTCCTAATTCTTAGCATCTCAGAATGTGACCTTCTTTGGAGATGGGGGTCTTCACAGAAAGAATCGAGTTAAAATGGGATCGAATATGACTGGTGTACTTATTAAACAGACATGCATACAGGAAGAATGCCATGTGAACTTGAAGACTGCTGTCCACAAGCCAAGGAGAGAGGCCTGGAGCAGATCCTTCCCTCACAGCCCTCAGAAGGAACCAACCCTACTGACACCTTGACAGTAAATTAGTTTAAGCCACCCAGACTATAATTTTGTTATGGCAGCCCTAGCAAACTCTACACCATTGTTGTTGTTGATTTAAACACTTTGGGGTTTTTGCACCACATTCCTTACCATTCTGTATTTATTTTCTTCCACTGAGCTGCTATGCTCGCTTACTTTCTCAGCTGGTTCTTCAGGCACTTAAGCCCGTCTTCTCTGGATAAAGACCATCCCAAAGGTCTTGAGTGCTCACATTTCATGACTATTCCCTGGAAGTCTTTAAAGACTGAGAAGCAAGGGTCACATTCCATAAGAAGATCTATTTCAGGACCTGGTAAAGCAGACTGAATATGTCCAAACCAGTGGTGTTTAGTAATCAGCTCTTGGGCGGAGGGAGAGGGTAAGCCCTGATTTGTAGTATTTGCCAGTTTCTCACCATGGCCAATTTCAAGCTTTCAACATGAACTCATTGAAAGTAGAGGTGGGAGGAGATGTGCAATGTTGGCTCTAGGAGGTGTGGGCAGGGGGAGACTCCAGCACACAGCTGCCATGGCCTTCCCAGGGCTTGAAGTCGAGACATGGACCTCTTTGCACCTGGACCTAATGCCCGAGCTCTTTAAACCACCTCAGCTGAGCAGCGGGAAATCAGGGTCCTAATCCTGCCTCTTCTTTTGACTCACTGAGTGAATTGGGATAAGCCTCTAGGCCTCAACGATCGTCATTTGTAAAATGAAAAGTTTTGAACAAATTAGGGGCTTACGGGTTTGGTAGCTTGGTCTCTGCACCACTGAAGGAGGGAGGAGGGGGGCAAGTAAGCTGGGCCCCCCTAACCGCTCTTCAGCCAAAGGCACTTTGCCTTTATATGCCTCCTGTATTGGGGGTGTAAATCACGTTTGTATCGGGGGCTGGGCGGGGGGAAAGGAGAAGAAAGGGTGGCCTCTGAGATCTCTACTGCTGAAGTGTTTTGTGCTCTTCCATAATTCTAGGTCAGAAATCTTAGCCTCACCCACAGACTTTAAAAAGGAAGCACAAAAGGGCGTGGTTGGGGGAGGAAAGGCCAACAGGGTGACCAATTCCAAAAAACAAGGCAATGAATGGAGACAGGTCAAAACCAGTGGATGGGCCCCAGTGATGCTGCACATTTTCTGAGCATGTTTCTTCCAGAAAGCTCCTCTTCCACAGACAATTTCTGTGAAGAGAGGAATATTTTCACCTGCCCTTGGATGGCATCCAGGTCTGGGGTGGAAAGTGGCAGCTGTTTAACAGACCACAGTAACACTGCACAGCAATTAGGGCAGGAAGTGAAGAAGGCTGCATCGCGCTGTAAGTGCTGAGGTGGAACTGAGGTCAAGAGAATGCGATGCCTCCGGATTGAACTCAGCCTCCTGCCCCAACTGAATGTCCTCCTCCATGGACAGGGCACCTGGGAGAGCAGCGGGTGGTTTCTAAGGAGGAGAGTCCTTAAAGCTGGGACCCAACATAGATACTGGGGTGCAAGGACAGGGCAAGGGCAGGAGGAGCCATCCTCATTTTGCTTGGGGACCATGCATCTGGTGGCAACGCAGAGGAAGGCTTGAGAGGGGAGTGCTGGAGACCAGGTAGCAGATTACAGGGATTGTCTAGATGACAGATCATGCACGTTTGTCTTAGTGTGGTACAGTGACAAGGATGGAGTTTGTCCTTAAGGGACCAGACACTTCATATGGAGGGTACCTTTTTTTTTTTGCGGTACGCGGGCCTCTCACTGTTGTGGCCTCTCCCGTTGCGGAGCACAGGCACTGGACGCACAGGCTCAGCGGCCATGGTTCACGGGCCCAGCCGCTCCGCGGCATGTGGGATCCTCCCGGACCGGGGCACGAACCCGTGTCCCCTGCATCGGCAGGCGGACTCTCAACCACTGTGCCACCAGGGAAGCCCGGAGGGTATCTTCTTACTCAGACCTCTCTTTTATGGACACTTCCAGCCTCTCCATTGTCCTCTGGATTGGCCTCTGGGGTTGTCAGTTCCTCTGATTGAGGGAAAGACAGACTTTTCTTTTGTTTTCTTTCACATCATACTTATACTTGGGCACAGAATAGGACTGAGTAAACATCATCCCAGAAACCTTGGACCATGGAATGGGAGTCACAACTTCCATGTGGGCTTAATAATCATGTTGAAAAACAAAAACACTACTTCAAAAAGATATGTGCACCCCAGTGTTCATAGCAGCATTATTTATGGAAGACATGGAAGACATGGAAGACATGGAAGCAACTTAAGTGTCCATCAAGAGATGAATATATAAAGAAGATGTGGTATATATATATACACACATATACATATACACACACACACAATGAAATACTACTCAGCCTTAAAAAAAAGAATGAAATCTTGCCATTTGCAGCAACATGGATGGACCTGGAGGGTATTATGCTAAGTGAAATAAGTCAGACAGAGAAAGACAAATACTGTGTGATATCACTCATATGTGGAATCTGAAAAATATGACAAACTAGTGAATATAACAGAGAAGAAGCAGATTCAGAGATGTAGACAACAAACCAGTGGAAGGAGGGGCCTTACTGGGGTGGGGGAGTGGAATCTAAAAAATACAACAAACTATTGGAATCTAAAAAATACAAGAAACTAGTGAATATAACTAAAAATAAGCAGACTCTCTATACCTATAGAGAACAAACTAGTGGTTACCCGCGGGGAGAGGGAGCGGGGAGGGGCAATATAGGGGTAGGGGATTAATAGGTACAAACTCTTAGGTATAAAATAAGCTACCAGCATATATTGTACAACATGGGAAATATAGCCAGTATTTTACAATAACTATAAATGGAGCATAACCTTTAAAAGTTGTGAATCACTGCATTGTATACCTGTAACATATGATATTGTACATCAACTACACTTCAGTTAAGACAAAAAAGAAAAGAAAGAAAGAAAATGGGGAAAAAAATCATGTAGACAAACAGGACCCTTGGAAGAGTTGTATCTATTTTTAAAAAGTATCCCGGTGTCTCTCTCTCCACGCTTGGGTAGGGGACTTTGTGGAGGTGATGATGGAATTCTAGTGCAGTCAAAGGGTTTGGAGGCTGGAAGGGGACTTAGAAATTGAATTTGGGTCAAGGAGATTGTGTTGGCTCCACTTTTAAAATACAGATCCCAAATCTCATCACTTTTCACCCCCTGCAGCCATCGCTAAGGATTGTTGCAGTCGCCTCCTACCTGGTCTCCCTGCTTCTACCCTTGTGCTCCTTCGTATATTTTCAGAATAACTCTTGCAGGATGTGCATTGGATTCTGTCACTCCTCTGCTGAAAACCCTGCCTTGGTGTCCCATTTCTTTCAGAGAGAAATCCCAGGGCCTCCAAATAGCCTTCAAGGCCCCACCAGACGTGGCTGCACAGTGCCTCTCTGACCTAATCTCCTATGACCCTCCATGGCCACAACCCGACCACGCTGCCCCAGCCATGCTGGCCTCCTGGCTGCTTGCCCCTGACAGGCTCTTCCCAGTTATCTGCTTGGGTAATCCCCTCCTCTCCCTCCCTCCCTCCTGGAGTCTGCTCAGTCAGGCCCACCTTGACTATTGATACATCAGCCTGCAAGTCCCTCCCCACCACCTCAAACCTAGGACATCTGCTCCCTCTTCTGTTATCCATCCTACTTTTACCCCTCGTAAGACTTAACACCTTCTAACAGGACACTTTTTGTATTTCTTGTGCTGATTACTATTTGTCTTTGCCCGTTGGGATGTCAGCTCTACGAGGCAGCGATCTTCCTGACGTTTGCCTGCCTCATAGTGAACTTGGCTGAATGAAAGAGAATGTAATTACAGAGAAGGTAACATTTTAAAAAACATTTTATTTTGAAGTAATTTTAAGTTTACAGAAGAGTTGCAAAAATAGCACAAAGGGTTCAAACACACCCTTCGCAGAGAGATGTTAACATTTTACCACCATGTTTGCTTAGAGAATGTTTAATGATGTTAATATTAGCATTCACAATGATAATAGTACCAAAATTCATATGTTGAAATCCTAACCCCCAAGGTGATTTTAGGAAGTAGGGCCTTTGGGAAGTGATTAGGTCATGAAGGAGAAGCTCTCAGGAATGGGATTAGTGCCTTATGAAAGAGGCTCCAGAGAGCTCTTTTGTGTCTTCCTCCATCTGAGGACAAGGTGAGAAGGTGCCAGGTGTGAACCAGGAAGTGGGCCATCACCAGAACACCACCATGCTGGCGGCACCTTGACCTTCGACTTCCCACCCGCCAGAACTGTGAGAAATAAGTTTCTGTTCTTTATAAGCCACTCAGTCTGTGGTATTTCATTGTAGCAGCCTGAACAGACTAAAACACGTGTGTAAACCCCTCTAGATTTGCAAAAGGCTTTATTATTATTTTTTCTTCCGTGCATTAGCTTACTGGTCACTCTCCAATGTAGCCATGAACACGTGAGAGGAGTCAGGCTCATCCAGTTCAGGTGATGTCATACCCAAGCTCACACCGCTGGAAAGAGCAAAGAGCAGAGCTGGGAGTGGAGCTGAGGTTTTCCAACTCCCTGGTGGGCACTAGCTCTTCTGCCCAGTGCTGTCCGTTTACAGCCCAGCTACCCTCCCCTCTGCTCCTACCGTGGTGGCTGCCTAGGCCAAGAGTGACTGACAAAGTGAAGATGGCAGCTGCCTCACCCGGGCTGGGGTGCCCTCGGAACAGCTGTGAGCAGCTCTACACGGGGCGTGAGTCACCGCATTCCAGCCCTCTCTATCCCACGTGCTCCCTTCACTCACTGCCTCTGCCCCGTGCCCACAGTGGTGATGTGGGGATGGGCTGCCAGCCTGGGGCTGACCACAGGGTCCTCGGATGTCCTCCTTCCTGGTGACTGAGATGTCATCTGGCACCCACCGCAGCTTCAGGGCCTCCAGCCTAGCCCTAGGAAGCGGGAGGACAGGAGAAAGAGGAAAGTGAGGGCGGGGGAGACTTCCCACCTCTGGCCAGAGGGGACAAGTTACTGATCCCCTCCAAACGTCAGCTTCCTCACCTGTAAGATGAGGTGAATAAATAGTTCTGAAACTGATCATAACTTCTTGATCCTGAGTCGTCTCAGCCCATGATTCGTCTTCAAGGAAGAAATCTCAAGCCCTGATCCCCTAATAGGAAAACTGCCAGGCGTGTAGATAAAGGAGGGTCAAGAAATATCAGAAGGGCAGAGATCAGATGTACAAGCTGCTATCAGGATTAAATGAGTTAATAGAGGTAAAGCCTGTGGTCAGCAGTCAAAAAATATTTGTAATAACAGTGGTAAGAAGAGCATCTGCTTTTGAGTCTCCCACCCTCCCCAAGCCAGGCCTCATTTTTTTCACTTCTGAGATTCTGCAGTAGACTCTGGTCACCAGTTTTCTCCCTTCTCCAACCCAATCTGCCCACTGCTATCAGAGCAATTTTCCTAAACACAGTTTTGCCGTGTACCCCGCTCCGGCTCAAAATCCTTCAGTGGCCTCACAGCCTCCTGAGTTGCATTCAAATTCCTCTCCCTGGCAGTCAAGCCCCTCAATAAACAAAGCCCCAGCTTACCTCTCCCTCTGCATTCCATCTACTCCCCACACCTGTCCAGTGCTTCAGGAAACCTACTCCTTGCTTCCCTCCAGACAGGAGCAAGCTGTCTCTTTCCCTTGCTGAGCGTGGTGAGATGATACAGTAGTTAAGAGATCAGGTTCTGGGGTCAGAAAACCTGAGTCTGAGTAGCTGTGTGGCCTTGGGGAAGTTGCATAACCTCTCTGAGCTTCAGGTTCCTCGTCTGTAAATGAGGATTTAATAATGGCATCTCCTGTAGGGATGGTTGTGAGGATAAAAGAAGTATGGAAAGCAATCGATGTACAGCGATCGAACACTCGGTAAATACTTCTCATTGTTCAATCCTTACACTGAATATGTCTTCCCTACCCCATGCCCATCTCTCTTGTCTGTTAACATCATCCTGCCCGCCTGATGCAACCCTCCCCACTCCTCTCCTTCATTCACCTTTCAACACACCCCCTTCTTTCCCCTTCACAATGTACTAACTTGATTGGACTTATTTTTCCACTCTGACTGCAAAGTCCTTGAGAGCAGGGAGGAACCCATCCCTCAGGTTCAGAAGTCTCTGTATCTCAGGATCTAAGACAGCACCCAGCACCTAGAAAGTCTCAATCAGGATGTGTTGAGCGAAAGAACAAAGGAATGAGATCATGGAAAGCTCAATAATGAATGAAGGCCTGAATAAGTGAAGTACGGAGAAGCATCCTGATGACCTGGGGATATGATGCAACTTCCCCAAATGGGGGACACAGGCCTTCTGAGCATGGGCTCTGGGTTAGGAATGGTCCCCTTTGATCATTGTCCCAGGGATAAAGCAGCCCGAGAGCCCAGGTCAGACCGGCGTTCTGTGTCCAGGGCCCTGTCATGCTGCAGCAGATGCAGGATGTGAGGCACAAGGCCTGGACAAGGCAGGGGGGGCCTGTGGGGGAGTGGGCTGTATTCTAGCTCATCTCTAACTGGCTAAGGAAGCTTGGAGGAATCACCTGTCCTGGCTCTGAAGGGAAAATTTGGGCTAGATCCATGGTTCTTCAAGTTTCTCCCCAGAAGAGCAACGCTGGAGTCCCCTAGGAGCTTGTTAGAAGTACAGACTCTCAGCCTCACCCTGAAATGCTGAATCAGCAACTTTGGGCAGGGGCCCAGCCATCTGTGTTTTATCTAGCCCTCCAGGAGATCTGAGGCATGTTCAAGTTTGAGGAACACTGGGCTAGACTGTTGGGGCTTTTAAGGTTGTTTGCTTTTTTTGGTTTGTAATTGCAGTAGACTCCCGTTGTTTTTTCCCCCCCCCAGTGAAATCTCAGGCAGATGCCCATATGTAAAGCGGATTAGAGCAGAGCCCCTCTTGTTGATGGAGAGGCTGAGTCCCACCCACTCTGACTCTTCCCCATTAAGCACACTCTGCCTGGTATGATCCCCCATCTAGCAGGTTTCCAGCCAGCCGGCAGGCGTAGAATTCGGGGCTTGCCAAACCCCGGGGCTGATGGTGGGTTCCCAAGCAGGCACCCCTTGGTGGCTCCCTGCTCAGGGTCCCCAGGGGGCCTGATACGGAGTGGGCCTCAGGCATTAGGGAGGGTGGCGTTGAGGCCTGGGGGAACCCTGGGCCAGGATAGTAGCTGAGGCTCAGTGATGCTGACCGCCACGGCAGCATCCGTCCTGAGGCTGCGCAGCCGGCCGCTGAGCCACGTTTGAGCCCGTGAAGCAGGAGCTGCCCTGCATTTTGGGGAGGCGGCAGTCACACTTCATTTTCACTCTAGCTGCTCTTGGAGACAATATGGCATCGCCCAGATTTTTCGATCTTCCCTCTCGTGAAGCTCAGCAGACCACGGGAAGCAGGCAAGAGGCCTGCAGACATCCTTGTCTGGGCCCACAGACTCACTCTCTCTGCTTCTTCCCCTCCTGCCATGTGGACCGATGAGTCACTTGAATTTCTTTTTTATTTCATTTTCTGAAATGAAGATGATGGTGAGGGGGAGCCTGCGGGTCGGGGGGGGAGGTGTTGGGGAAACCCATGGTTAGAGAACTTCGCAGAAGAGGCCAAGTTGGTGGAGAAGCAGAAGAGAGAAGGCTTTGGGGACTGTTGGAAAGTGTAGATGATGGTGGGACCTGCCTTGAGGCAGAGAACCAGACAGAGGCCACAGATTACTTCCTGATCTGAGGTAGCACTGGTGGGTGCAGCCTTTGGCCAATAGCAGAGACCATCCCAACAGCAGAGGGTGGGGGAAGGTGGACAGTGGGAATGTGTGGAGAAGAGAGGTAGGTGCCAGGGCTCCCGAGTTGACGCGAAAGTGGCCATCTACCTGATGCCCTGCCAGGATACGTGTGTCTCACGCAGCTGAACAGAAGGAAATCTCCCCAGTCTGGAGCATTGCCCCAGACAGGTGTGGAACCCTGTCAGTCTCAGAAGGAGAGGAAGTACCAGGCCCTGAGGAGGCACTAGAGCCCTCCCAATGTAGGGAGACCACTTCTCTTGGTCCTGGCACTAAGGAACGGGACCCACATCCCTTCGTATCTCTGTGCCCTGATTTCCACATCTGGAAAATGGAGGATAATACAAAAATCAACTCGCTTTAGAAAAGCACACGAAGCAGGCATGATCATATTAGCACCTCCCATTTGTCTAGCGTTAAAATGCTTCACGTCCCTCACCTCATCGATCCTCTAATCGAGCTTAGGCGCAAATTGTCAGCCTCGTGAGGAAACCGAGGCTCCAAGAGGTGAAGTGCTCTCCCGAGATCAGCGGTGGCCCAGGTTTTCTGATTCTCAGTTCATTGCTTTCTCCGAGATTCTGCTGCTTCCCCATCTGTGAAATGCAAAGACCTTTCAAGAGAAAGATTGCTCCTTGTTGGGCCATTATTGCCTCTTGTAGCTCCAAATGCTCGCAACCTTAACAAACTTTATTACATTTGCCCCACTCCTGGAACTCAGCCTTTTCCCGCCACAAAGACTGCCTCAGTGCTTCCTTGGGACAAGCTGACAGGAGACTCGGCTGTGACTTTTGCCCTATTTATCCCTGAGCCCAGACAGAATTTCTTAGGATTCCCTGGGGCTCATTCCATTTTCTAGTTCTCAACTAGAGTCAGCGGGAATCATTACTTTCCTGTGGATTCCAGAGAGCTTGACTCTATGACTTCAAAGGCTATTCAAATACTGAGATGGTGTGACTTTATAACCTAGAAGGAGAAAACTCAAAGGCCTTCCCAGGGGTGTCGGGATCATTGCTCAGGGTTGGAAATCACTGAGTTCAGATCCAGTTGAGAAGAGTGTTGGCTCAGACCCTGGGCAGCTCTGGAGCTGGGGGCCTCTTGGTACCTGCTCACGTGGTGGCAGGTCCCTCACCTGTCTCTGAATCCCCTTTTCACCGCATTTCTGAAATAAGCGTGGTAACAGCTGCCTATGGAATGCTTCGTGACCAGGCAGCAGGCTTGTACTGTGGCCAATTATTATGGAACAGATGCACTTTGTCTGAACCCATCTCCCAAAGCATTCAAGTGGGCAGTACTTGGAGGCACAAAAAATGCTGTGGCTGGAAGGGGTATTTTAGCAGTTATCTAGCCAGACCATCTACTCCCTAAATATATGCTTATACACCACTCTCAGGGAGGCATGGCCCGGCCTCTGCTTGAATGCTTCCGGTGATGGCAAGCTCACTGTTCCAGAAGACGACTCATTTCTCCGTTGTACGTCTCTGGCAGGAAGCTCTGCCTTATGAGGCTGGTTGCCTTTAATTTTCATCCTTTTTCTCTAGTTCTGTCCTCTAGGGACTCCCCAAAGTAAATCTAGCATCGACCCCCACTTCTATCCTTTATATACAGGATGTACTTGAAGGGGGCTTTAATGGCTTTTCTTTCAAGGGAGCCCACAGGTGTGGATGCCATGTTCAGAGAAGGTGGGAAAAGTGGCACTGAGGCATTGGGTCCTGCCTTTGTCTCTTCCAGCCCTTGAGGACTAAGAACGAAGAGCTCCCTTTACCCCCTGACTTCAGTAGATGCAGGCAGCCTGTCCATTTTACTGTGCAGCTTATTGTCAGAGCGGTGCGTATTGTACCTCCGCATAAGGACATAGTCAAACATTAGGAGGACAATTTAGAAAGGAAGGAAGGAAGGATTAATTGATTTAGCGGAGGATGAAATGCGTCTATGATGATTTCGGCACTGAGGCAGAAAAAATGATGCTAGCTCTGTCGTGTGCACCTGTGGCCCTTGGAAGGGCTATTTATCACAGGTGGACTAGGCTTCTGTTTAGTCATGTAGGGATTAGAAGCCACTGGTCCCTCCCTACCATGAACAATCCTCAAGACCACAGGCTTATAGGGAAGAGCATTTCAAAGACACCCAGACTGAGGCTATATATTCTATGCCCAGGGTAAAGAGTTTCTGATGGCTCAGATGCCTGACATTCTAGGATTCATTTTGTGTTTGAGAAGCAGAGTGGGGAAAGATTAAGGGATTTGAGTCCAAAAGCCTAGGTCTGGCTATAGACTCTGTTGCTTCTTGGCTATGTGACTATTGGGCAGGTCACTTCACCTCTATAAGCCTGTTTCTGAATCAGTAAAATGGAGAAAAAAATTCCTGAACTGTGGGGTGTATGGCTGTGTGTGTGTGTACAAGTGTGCGAGCTCACTGTTTTCAGGATTAAATGTGCGGAAGTTTCTTCCGTAAACTGCGTTAACTACTGTCAACTTTAGAATGGTCTGCCCAGATGTCCTTCTCCAGTCATCCAATATAGCAAGTGCTAGTCTGTAAGGTGACAGCTTTTTACCGCATTCAGTTTTTTTGAAAGTTAGATTACATAAATAGGTTTGAGTCTTTATCAACCAGTAAGTATACATTAAAGAGTATAACACGGCTCTTAACTGCTTTTATAAGTCTTGGGAAAAGGAACTTTTGTCTTCCATTTTAGTTTGAAATCTTTGTAATATGTTACGGACCCACACACGTGTATCTTTGTAGTTTGCACCTCAGGCCACCAGGAAAATATCAAGTTACATTCTAAAAAATCACACCCACCTAGAACCTTTGGTGTTGTTGCTTTTTCCATCCATCCATTTATCCTTTCATCCACCCATTAATTCATCCACTCCATGGACACATTTACTACATCTCTGCTATGTGCTGTGAAGTATTCAAAGTGGTTCCTGTCTAAAGAGGTTACAGTATAGGTGGGGATTTGAGAGATGAGCACATATAACAGCAACATATGGCAAAGTGAAGTAAGTACTGCACGATATTTACAAACATCCTGCTTTGGAAACTTGAGGAGAGAACAATTCCTGCTCCCCACTAGCGGGAAGAGGAGGAGGGCTTAGTGTAGACTTTACCTGCTCAAAACAAATAAAATCAAATTAAAACACACATACAGTGCTAGAGTGTGGGCATTTTGAGTCCCCCTGTGTTTTGTTCCTGGTTTCCCCATTTCTTAGCTGTGTGGCTTTGAGCAATTCTCCATTCCTCAGATTTCTCATAATAGTACCTATCGCCTGCAATTGTTGTAAAGGTTAAATGAGATAATGCAGTATCCAACATGTAGTAAGAAGTCAATAAATGTCAGTTGATATTGTTATTATTTCCCACAGAAGGTGGAGGTTGAGGTGAGCCTCTAGGGCTGAGTAAGATTTCAAAAGCTAGCAAGGGAAAGCAGAGGGAACATTCTGAGCAAGGGCTCAGGGGAAGAAAGTTTTCAGAAAAAGATGTCCAGCCCTGTGTGTTTGTACAATGCAGTGTGTGGGTGATCATGGGAATGGGTGGAGTTAGCAAGGGTTGGAGGTATGGCTAAAGAAGTAGGTCACCGATCTCAGAAGGCTGAGGGCTCTGAGTTTGGTACAAGGGTTTCCAAAGAGGAGTGCATGCTCCCAGGAGGGTGTGCAAATCATATTGGAATCTTCTTTTATATTTACTTTTATTTACATAAAAGAAGTTAAAATTCATATTACTTCCTTTATAGATTGACTAGGGGACCCATGTCAGATCCATAAGTCAAAAGATTCCATGTCACATCTCCAACTCTGGTTATTCTGAGGGAGGGGTAGGGATTCTATGCCCTAGAGTGTCCATGAGGTACCCACACTGCTGTTCTCATTTAGATAATTTTTTGGATTTATGGAATCTTTACCTTTATCTAACTTAATAAATCTTCACAAAATGGACACGTGGTTTTGAAAGATTCCTGCAAAGAACTCATGGATTGAGAATGACTCTTGTAACAAATACAAGCAAACAACAAGAAAATGGCAACGCTGATTTTTCTCCTATTCTTGGCTTGTCACTGGCCACATTTCAGGGGTTAAAGCCAACGATGATCTAATCACATATAACAAGCAGTAGGCAAATCAATCAATCAATCAATAAAATACCCTTAAAATTCTCAGGAAGAATGCTTGACATATGGGTTTACATTCCTGTGATTAATGATGAACCCCACCTACAGTGTTGATCATGTCTTGGGATGGTAGAAAAGATAGTATGATGTTTTGAAGATTAACACATATTTTAAAGCATTCTCTAATTCTTATGTATCTCTCCTTTTGTCATTTCTATTTTTGCTTTATTTTTATAATGTGCGTAGTATATTGGCATGGTTTGGTGCACATGCATACACACGTATTATAAATCAAGATGGGCACACAAATTATAAATCTTTTTAACTGGTGAGGCTCCATGCTCAGATGAGTTTGGAGACTGCTGACTGGGGCCAAGAGAAATCATTCTTGGAAGTCCTTCAACAGTGGGAGGCATGATGAGAGCTGTGTCTGTGGTGATAAATGTGATCACATATTCTCAAGGGAAAAAAAAGTGTTGCACAAGGAATCAGAGAGGTGGAGTCTGAAAGAGAGTCATTAAACTTGGCTCTTCCTCTTTCAGAGACGTTGTTCTCTCTTCCTTACGAAGGTAAACCACAGGCCTCCTGCATCTGGCAGCAGGAGCTCTGTAGGACATGTTCCCAGAGCCAGGCTTTCTTTGGCTGTCTGCACAGGAAGAAGATTGCGTAGAACATCCTTCAGCTAATTTCCTCTCTTCTGCAGTTCTAGCTTTATGAGAAACCAATCCTGAAACAGTCCTCAGCTTTGACTTACAGCAGAGGTGAGCGAGGTTATCGTTGTGACATGGGAGCTCCAGGCTTTCCTGCCTGAAAGAGGCAGAATTTCAGAACGGTCAGAGGCATGGGCTCTGCACTTAGACAATCTACATCCAGTTCTACCAGGTATTCCTGGACTCACCTTAGCCAATTCCTTACTTTCTTTATGCCATGATTTCCTCATCTGTAAGTTGAGGTTAACCATCATACCTGTGCGGTAGTGGTGAGGAGTAAATAAGACAATGGGCGTGAAAGACGGAGTGTGATTTTCAGCATAGAATAAATTCCCAAGGCATGTGAGTTCTTCTCATTACAAAGGAATGAACTGGAGCATGGTCGGAGGGGCCCTGGGGAAGAAATGAGGAAGGAGGCTTCCAGGAATACAGATCCTTTAATCTCCTTAAAGCAACATCCAAACAAAAGTATAAATCTCTATGGAAGCCAGCACACTCAAGGCTGCCGGTTGCGGGGTGGTGGGCAGGGCCAAGATGGCTGCCTCTGAGTCACCCTCTCTCCTTGACTCATCTGTCACCTCTGTCATCTCTGGCTATTGCCACAGTTTCTCGTGAGAAATTATGAAATAAATGGACTGTGCAGTAATGCCTGGGTGACTGGGTGAATCCTGGGCATGTGGCCAACGCTCCACGCACTTTAAATATCCTTAGGTTTAGTGAACTCCACGTGATTTAATTTCCTTAAAGAAAAGAAAGAGTGCTGATAGTCATGCTCAGAAGGACTTACAGATGCAAAGTTAACATTCCGAGGCCTTCCAGGGTGAGACTCACACAAAGCAAAAAGATGTGGCGGGTGACAGGAGTGAGCCATGCTCATTCATAGCCAGTCTCTCTGTTTCCAGACGTAAGCCAGCGCCTGGAGGACAGGAGCACGTAATCGTGGTGATAATTAAGTCATCACACCAGTAGCTTTGCTCACGTGTACTGGGATAGAGAATTTCCGAAGTACTTTCGTATGTGATGATGATGATAAAAATTAATAATTAATAATAAATTCTTTCACTTGGCCCTCTATCTCCTCCTTTCTCTTTCAATCACCCAGCAGTTCACGTGGAAGTATCATGATCCCCATTTTACTTGTGACAAAACTGAGGCCCAGAGAGACTTTGAGGAACCTGATCCCAATCACACAGCTGGAAAGGAGGAGAGTCAGGTGAAAACCCAGGTCTTCTGGCTAAAAGCAGAGTCTTCTTTCCACTCTATTTTGTTCATGTGATCTTCATAAAACACTCCAGATCCCTTTGGTCTGGAGGGAAGTTCCCTTTTCTGTTACTCCTTTTGTCTTTCCCCAGCAGGTCTGGCCGTTGCATGACCATTGATTTGTCAATTTCTCTGTGATAGCAGTGCATTACACCATATGCTGTTGATCATCTTATGAGTGTCTCTCCGTGAAGAGATTGTGATCTCCTGAAGAACTGGGATACTATCTAACTCATCTGTGTATGCCCAGCACCTAGCCCAGAGCCTGCTATGTGGTCCACGCTTATTGATTGAATAATGAATAGATTAATGCCTCCAAACTAAATGTCCTTTGTACTCCTTTCTGCCTCTTCTATTTTTATCTGTCCTTCTAGCCCCAGCTCAGGGCCCATGATGTTGTCCATCTCTTCTGAACCTCTATAGAACCATAGGCTCTCAGCCATATCCTTAGAGCATATATATCTTATCTCTTCAAAGGGTTCTTGAGGGTAGAGATTAAATCTGAGTGTCCAAAGGGTCCCTCATGAGATCTAGGCCAATTCTAGGTAGAGTGGGTACATGGTGAGTACTCATGTCCATGTTCACATGGTTGCCTGCACTTTGGCAAGAGCTGGTGGAACAGGTTGGTGACAGAGCCCAAGCAGAGACTTAATTGGTCAGAGGCAGAAAAGCAGATGGCCAAGAGCCCAGCCTTTACCTGGCTTATCAGCATACCCCTTTCACAATCACTGAAACTGTGTCTCATGGACACCTTTACAGATGGGTAATTCCTTGAAGCCAGACAATAGATCTGTGAAGAGATCAAGCTTCAGGGGGAAAAATTATCACTGCAACTTATTTGTGTAAAAATATGTGAACCAGAGACTCATTGTCAGAAAGGAACAAATATGAGGGACTCTGTGAACCAGGTGGATGTGAAAAGGAACAGACCAGGAAACTGGGACACTGGGCTAGTTAATTAATGACTTGGTGAACTAGTAAGGTAGTTTGCTTAAATGAGGGGGGAAGACTATGATTAAAAATAAGTACATTAAAGGAGGTAACAACCAACAATTTTATCAAGTTCTCATCTCTTTTGGCCCAATAGTTCCACTACTGGAGATTTATTCTAAGAAAATAATCCAAGCCTTGGAAAAGAGATGGCAGGAAAGTGCCCAAAGAGGTATTCTTGATAACAGAAGTGAATTGGAGATAATATCAATGGCCCAGCATAATTTCGAAATGCTGATATAAATGACAATGTATTCACTAAAGTTATATTTTGAAGCCATTCAAATGGGTCATTATAAAGACCACATTGGAATTGTTCATTGTGTGGTGCCTATGACAAAGATTAGAATGCAAAATTATATTTGTGCTACATGTCCAACACTGTGAGAAAATATGATTTTTTGGAAAAGACAGGAAAGAATAGAAATAGAGGATCTATAAAGATAGTAAGCTTGTGGGTGGCTTTTTATTTCCATAATCATGGTATTATGTATTTGTATAATATAAAACAAAATGGATGTTCATCAGATACTTAAAAGAAAAAGAAAAACACCTTAACATGAGGTATGTTGCACCCAGTTGCCATTTCGGAAAGGTTAAACACGAGACGTGATCTTTTCCGAACCCTCATCTTCAAACACAGGTCCAGCTTAGATTTGTTTCACTGGTGACAAGTTTGAAATCGTGTACTTGAAAGTCAGAAAGACTTTGGACCCATAGCTATGGATATGGATATGGATATGGATATGGATATGGATATGGATACAGATATGGATGCACACATGGGTATGGATATAATTCCCCTGGAAAGATAGACCTCATGAGTCCTCTCATGTACCAAATGCCTCATGCAAAATGATGCCTGTATATGAAGAGTGGAAAGATTATGAATGTGTGGATTTCAATGCCCTTCAAAATGCATGAGAGCTTAAAAATTAAGGGAGACCATGTTTAAGGGATCCAAGTGAGGCTCATCTTGCAGTAACAAATTTAAACTATGAACCATATAGAGCACAGAGAGTGCTTTGGTTTTGGGGTAGAATCCCAGTTTATAAGCTTTTTTCCTTGTCATCCATGTTAGTGTCATTATAGACTTGCTTTTGGCAATCATTTTTATTGAACCACTTTATTGAGATATTATTGACTTACAAAAAGTTACACGTATTTAATGTATACATTTAATGAGTCTGGAGATAAGTATCCATCCATGAAAACATCACTACACTCCATGTCAAAAACATATCCATTCCCTCCAAAAGTTTATTTTCCCATTCTTATTTATTATTATTATTGTTATTATTATATGTGTGATAAGAACACTTAACATAATATCTACCCTCTTTGCAAAATTTTAAAAATACAATACGGCATTTTTAACTATAGCTACTATGTTGTACAGTAGATGTCTAGGACTTATTCATCTTGTATAACTGAAACTTTTTACCCTTTGACTAATACCTCCCCCTTTCTCCTGCTCCTCAACCCCTGGCAACCACCATTCTACTCTCTGCTTCTATGAGTTTTACTATTTTATATTCCTCATGTAAGTGGTATTATGTCAAAATGGATTAAAAACTTAAACATAAAATCTGAAACCATAAAACTCCTAGAAGAAAATATAGGAAGAAAGCTTCCTGATATTGGCTTTAGCAGTGATTTCTTGGATATGACATCAAAGGAGCAGGCAACAAAAGCAAAATAGTCAAGTGGGATTGCATCAAACTAAAAAGCTTCTGCACAGTGAAGGAAACAATCAACAAAATGAAAAGGTAACCAACAGAATGGGAGAAATTGTTGCAAACCATGTATCTGATAAAGGGCTATCATCCAAAATACATAAGAAACTCCTACAACTCAATAGCAAACAACAATTAATCCAATTTGAAAATGGGCAAAGGAACTGAATAGACAATTTCATCAAAGAAGATGTACAAAAGGCAATTGTTTAAATAAATGCCAAAAGCTGAAAATTCCTTTTTATTTTTTTACTTAAATCAAAACCTGAACTTTATAACAAGGGATGTAAAACCAAGAAAATTAATTTTGATTTCTTTATTTTCCTATCTGGCATAGTTCAATGACATATATAATAATTGTTAGTTGTTCATGACTTTTGCCCCTGAAGCAATCTAGTTGTACTAGATGATATTTACTTTATAAAATTTTACTTTTTTTTTTTGCACTTCACTACCCATTTAATTAATAGTCTCATTTTGAAATTGCCATCCCAAATAATGAAATTAATCTGTCTTCTAGGTTTGAGACATCCCAGTTCCTCATTCCAAATAATTTTTACTAGATCCACAAATTTTCCTGGAAAGATTGATCCATTTGTACCGTGAAAAGCACCATCATGTTTGGCTAAGTATTGGCTAAATAATATTAATCTAAAAACTTTATACTAATATTCAAAGCAAATGTTAGCTTTTCTTTGTCTCTGTTGCATTTTATCAACTGCTGTTTTTTCCAGCTTTTTAATTTTTCAGTCCACCACCTACTCTTAAGTAGGCTTTTCTGTGTACATGTCAATATGTTCACTTTCATTACTTCTATTTTAAAGAATTAAGCAGACCACCTCTTTATTTCTTTTTCTCCTCAAACTTTCATCTTTTCTTAGGTCCTCCTGTGCTTTTTCTATTTCTGTTATCTAGACAGGTTCTCATTTTTAATGATCTAAAAATGTGCTATTCAATATAATTGCCACTAGCCACATGTGGATATTTAAATTTTAAATTAGTTAAAATTGAATAGAAATTATTAAAGTAAAAGTTCCTCAGTTCCAGTAGCCACATGTCACATGATCAGTAGGCACGTGTGTCTAGTGACTACCATTTTGGCAGCACAGATGTAGACCATTTTCATCATAGCAGGAAGTTCTACTGGACAACACTGATCTAAAGGATTACAAAACAAATTGTTCATTGTATTCAAAGCGTATAACATTTGAATATAATGTCATGAAAAATGTACATGAAAGTAAATGTAATGCATTTAAAAATTAAAATTACTTTCCATATGCATTTTCAGAAACATCTTAAATATCAAAAATTATTAACGCCAGTTAAAAAGGAAACTACAAATAAGTTATAATTAATAGATATTAACATTGTAAATAAAAATTATTTAAGTAAAGCTAATTTTAAAGTGTAATTTTTAAAATTTAATCAAATTGTATTTATCTCTGTAAAAAATTAAACTATTGAAAATGCCGGCTTTTAATGCCCGCTTAGTTGCAAATGTTATAAATCGATATCACACTTGTCAGAGAGATTATGTTTCAACCTCCGTAGATACAAATTGAAGAGTAATATGAATTGTTTATTTTGCAAAGTATTCCTCAACTGTCATGTAAAACTGCTGGAAATTCGTGCTCATTCAGAACTACCAGAGTCATGAATTAGAGCATAAAGAGAAACAAGAAAACGCACACCCAGCAGTACTTTCCTGTTAAGGGTCTATTATATTTATGCCATCTGAGAGGAAGGATGTGACAAGTTAATTCATTGTTTAATTTCTCTTACCTAAGTGCTTTAACCATTCAAATCCTCCCTGTTCTCCAAAGCAGTATAGGGCAAAAGATCTGAAGATCTGGGGACCTGACTGGCGTTTGTCACAAGAACTGATGTTTCTGGTTATGGTTCTTGCTGTGCCAGCTCTGAGTACCAGATTCTGAATGACAGAAGAGCCCATGCCGTCTTTTTCAGATTTATTTGTTTTCATGTTTGTGATATGCCACGGTACCTTTCCTCAAAGGTGAACTTGGGGCCTTCTTGCCTGGGTCTCAGGGCAGTAAGAGTCACATGGATGTGATAAGTAACATGGCTAAGGGACTGATAGCCGGGTTGGACAGACCTCCAGCAGATACAGTTGATGGAGCACTTCCATGTACTACAGATCAGGCCCTCTTCAAGGGAACCCAACAAGGAAGGCATTACTGTCCATCAAGCCCATCTCCTAAAGGGCAAACTGAGTCTTTAGAAGAGGGAAACGACTTGCTCAAGACAGCAGAGTTGAGAAGAGGCAGAGCCACGTTTTAAAACCAGAGCTGTCTGAAGCCAAAGCTCTTAGCCTAACCACTCCACATCTTACCCCAGACGGATGGCTGCATCTCCAGCTCCCTGGAGTCAGTCATCTGAAGGGAGGCTCTTTCTGGGAAAGGGCTGGTGCTGAAAGCTGCCTTTTTGCTGGCTGAGGACAGTAGGGTTGAATATAGATGAGATGAACCCTGAGAGTGTGGATCCCCAGCAGGAAGACGACTGGGGAAGAGAGGTGCTGCCACTGCCACATGGATCTACTCGCAACTCTCCCTTGCCCCCGAAACCTCTTTTGGTGCCTTGGTGCCTTCAGGACAGGCCACACTCCTCAGCAAGATGTTTAAAATAAAAACCCCAATCTTGCCCCAACCAACTTATTCAGCGACATCTCCCCCATTCCCACCTCCCCCCAGCACAGCCCCGATTTTAGTCTCCTTGAACCCCATATTCTCAGAAAACAATCTGCTCTCTCAGCCTTCCCACCTGTGAATACGCTGCCCCTTTGGCTAGAACACCCTGTTTCCTCCCACCTGTCTGGAGAAACCTTACTCATCCTTCAGGTTATAATTCAAGTGTCACCTCCTGGGTCATTGGCTCCTAGACCCCCAGAGGGGGTTGGTCACATACTCCCCTGAGGCTTCTAGAACTTTATTCAGACCTAAGTTAGAGTCCCATCATCACAGCAGCCTGTGATGCTTGCCTGTATGTCCAGACTTCTCACTATAGACGGTGAGCTCCTGCAGAACAGAAGCCATTTTCTATTCAACTCTGCGTCCTCCCCGCCCCATCCCCTTGCTCCAAGCACAATCCCTAGAATATAGCAGGCCCTTACCAAGTGTTGAGTGTTGAATGAATGCACCTTCAAGGGAAGGTGACCTCAGGGGCTTGGTTTCCTGGGCGGAGACCTTGCCCGCTACGCCCACAGGCCCCTTTGAGCAATGTCCCATCCAAGGCACTGAGCCACTACTGGGGCTGTTGCAGCAGCAGGAGCCTAGGGTGCAGCTGATGGGAAAATAAACAGAGAAGGCAAAAACAGGGGTGTGTTGAAATCTTGACAAAGTTCTATTCCTTGGTGTTCAAACTTGCCCACGCCTTCTAAGTCAGGTGGGTTCTTAGTCCAGTGCCCTGAGAGGATCCACTGTAGGTACAAAGGCTATGGGATCATGGCCCAGGAGCAGGGAAGAGACCAGGAGATGTGAAATTGTCTTCCTTGTTTAAATTTTCTCTTAGTGTGCGTGTTTGTCTTTCTAGACAGAAGAAACCCTTCCCCTGCTTTAATTACCTAATGGCTTTGACACCTTGGGCTCTTGCATCACCACAACTGTTTTGTCAAGGATACTGCACCGAGGTGGATCTAGGCTTAGGGAGAAGCAACTGACAGGAAACAAGTTCTGACAGCCAGGGAAATGTTGGGCAGAGGAAGAGATCTAGGGGAGGAAGGGAGGGTGGTGAAAAGAAGAAAAAGGAAATTGTTGGGATGGTGGTAAAAGGAGATCTTGGGAAAGGTGGCAGCTAGGTTAACAAAACTGGATGTCTCTGGAAGATTTCCCAGATGAGGCTTCAGGAAGGTTGTGCACAAGCAGGCAAACCTGTCTGCTACAGGTCCCCGAAAGGAACACAATTAGAGAACTCAGGTTGCCATCTTGGGATTACATCTGGCTGAGATGTTTTCTTCACTCTGGATCTCAATTTCTCTCCTTAGAAACAAGGCCAGAATTGGAATCTTTCCCACAAACCCCCAGATGCTCCCTTTGGAAATACTTTTTTTTTTTTTTTAACATCTTTATTGGAGTATAATTGCTTTACAATGGTTTGTTAGTTTCTGCTGTATAACAAAGTTAATCAGCTATACATATACATATGTCCCCATATCCCCTCCCTCTTGCATCTCCCTCCCATGCTTCCTATCTCACCCCTCTAGGTGGTCACAAAACACCCAGCTGATCTCCCTGTGCTATGCGGCTGCTTCCCACTAGCTGTCCACCCTACGTTTGGTAGTGTATATACGTCCGTGCCACTCTCTCACTTCATCTCAGCTTACCCTTCCCCCTCCCCATGTCCTCAAGTCCATTCTCTACGTCTGTGTCTTTATTCCTGTCCTGCCCCTAGGTTTGTCAGAACTATTTTTTTTTAAGATTCCATATATATGTGTTAGCATATGGTATTTGTTTTTCTCTTTCTGATTTATTTCACTCTGTATGGCAGACTCTAGCTCTATCCACCTCACTACAAATAACTCAATTTCGTTTCTTTCTATGACTGAGTAATATTCCATTGTATATATGTGCCACATCTTCTTTATCCATTCATCTGTCGATGGACACTTAGTTTGCTTCCATGTCCTGGCTATTGTAAATAGTGCTGCAGTGAACATTGTGGTGCATGTCTCTTTCTGAATTATGATTTTCTCAGGGTATACGCCCAGTAGTGGGATTCCTGGGTTGTATGGTAGTTCTATTTTTAGTTTTTTAAGGAACCTCCATACCGTTCTCCATAGTGGCTGTATCAATCTACATTCCCACCAACAGTGCAGGAAGGTTCCCTTTTCTCCACACCCTCTCCAACATTTATTGTTTGTCGATTTTTTGTTGATGACCATTCTGACCAGTGTGAGATGATACCTCATTGTAGCTTTGATTTGCATTTCTCTAATGATTAGTGATGTTGAGCATCCTTTCATGTGTTTGTTGGCAATCTATATATCTTCTCTGGAGAAATGTCTATTTAGGTCTTCTGCCCATTTTTTGATTGGGTTGTTTGTTTTTTGATACTGAGCTGCATGAGATGCTTGTATATTTTGGAGATTAATCCTTTGTCAATTTCTTCATTCGCAAATATTTTCTCCCATTCTGAGGGCTGTCTTTTTGTCTTGTTTATGGTTTCCTTGCTGTGCAAAAGCTTTTAAGTTTGATTAGGTCCCATTTGTTTATTTTTGTTCTTATTTCCATTTTTTCTAGGTGCTGTGATTTATATCATAGAGTGTTCTGCCTATGTTTTCCTTTAAGAGTTTTATAGTGTCTGGCCTTACATTTAGGTCTTTAATCCATTTTGAGTTTATTTTTGTATACTGAGTTAGGGAGTGTTCTAATTTCATTCTTTTACATGTAGCTGTCCGGTTTTCCCAGCACCACTTATTGAAGAGGCTGTCTTTTCTCCATTGTATACTCTTGCCTCCTTTATCAAAGATAAGGTGACCATATGTGCATGGGTTTATCTCTGGGCTTTCTATCCTGTTCCATTGATCTATATTTCTGTTTTTGTGCCAGTACCATACTGTCTTGATTACTGTAGCTTTGTAGTATAGTCTGAAGTCAGGGAGCCAGATTCCTCCCATTCCAGTTTTCTTTCTCAAGATTGTTTTTGCTATTCGGGTCTTTTGTGTTTCCATAGAAATTGCAAAATTCTTTGATCTAGTTGTGTGAAAATTGCCATTGGTAGTTTGATAGGGATTACCTTGAATCTGTAGATTGCTTTGGGTAGTATAGTCATTTTCACAATGCTGATTCTTCCAATCCAAGGACATGGTATATCTCTCCATCTATTGGTATCATCTTTAATTTCTTTCATCAGTGTCTTATAGTTTTCTGCATACAGGTCTTTTTTCTCCCTAGGTAGGTTTCTTCCTAGGTATTTTATTCCTTTTTTTGCAATGGTAAATGGGAGTGTTTCCTCAATTTCTCTTTTAGATTTTTCATCATTAATGTATAGGAATGCAAGAGATTTCTGTGCATTAATTTTGTTAATTTACCAAATTCATTGATTAGCTCTAGTAGTTTTCCGGTATCATCTTTAGGATTCTCTATGTATAGTAAGTATCATGTCATCTGCACACAGTGACAGTTTTACTTCTTCTTTTCTGATTTGTATTCTTTTTATTTCTTTTTCTTCTCTGATTGCTATGGCTAAAACTTCCAAAACTCTGTTGAGTAATAGCAGTGAGAATGGGCAATCTTGTGTTGTTCCTGATCTTAGAGGAAATGGTTTCGGTTTTTCACCACTGAGAACAATGTTGGCTGTGGGTTTGTCATATATGGCCTTTATTATGTTGAGGTAGGTGCCCTCTATGCCTACTTTCAGGAGAATTTTTATCATAAATCAGTGTTGAATTTTGTCGAAAGCTTTTTCTGCATATATTGAGATTATCATGTTTTTTATCCTTCAGTTTGTTAATATGGTGTATCACAGTGATTGATTCGCATATATTGAAGAATCCTTGCATTCCTGGGATAAACCCCACTTGATCATGGTGTATGATCCTTTTAATGTGCTGTCTTACTGAAATACTCTTGAGACAAAAATGTAAGAAATCATCAAAACCATCATAAAGCCCTTCATAAATATTCAAGCAGTTAGTACGGGAGATTCTGGAAACAAACATGGTCAAACAAAGTGTTTGTCACAACTGTGAAACACAGCCCCAGCAAAGGACAGCCCCAGCCAATTTAATCTGGCCTCTAGCTACTGTATGGAGGAACCAAAGAAGTAGATGCAGGGAAACCAAAAGCTTGAAGATCTTGAAACATCAGGATGAAGAATTGAACATTTAGTTGTATGAGCCTGGGGTGGGGCTCGGGAGACCTGGGTTTTAGACCAGCTCAGCTTATCGCTTTACAGACGTGAACCTAGATTTCTCAACTGTGTGGTAAAAGGATGAATCTCTGTGGGGTTCGTGTTCCTTGGGGTGAGTGTGTAGGGCTATGCAGTCAGATGCTGGAGGCCACTGTCAAGTACAATTCATCTTCCTGGAACATCAATTTTACCTGATGGCAAACATTTTATTTTATTATTTTTTTAAAGTTTTATTGGAGTATAGTTGTTTTACAATGTTGTGTTAGTTTCTACTGTAAAACAAAGTGAATCAGCTATACATATACATATATCCCCTCTTTTTTGGATTTCCTTCCCATTTTGCTCACCACAGAACACTGAGTAGGGTTCCCTGTGCTATACAGTATGTTCTCATTAGTTATCTATTTTATACATAGCATCAATAGTGTATATATGTTAATCCCAATCTTCCAATTCATCCCACCCCCCGTTTTGCCCTTGGTATCCATACCTTCTTCTCTATGTCTGTGTCTCTATTTCTGCTTTGCAAATAAAATCATCTGTCCCATTTTTCCAGATTCCACATATATGCCTTAATGTATGATATTTGTTTTTCTCTTTCTGACTTACTTCACTCCATATGACAGTCTCTAGGTCCATCCACTGATGGAAAACATTATTTTTTACTCAAAAATTAATTCACTTGGTCAACAAATGCTTATCAAGTTTTGGCTACATGCCAGGTACTGTTTTAAACACTATTTTATTATCAAAGTAAACATGGATATATTATGGAATAATGTGCATAATTTACAGGATCTAAGGTGAAAAATGGTCCCCCAAATTATTTTTCACCTACAGGGGCACTTCTAGCTGTGTCCGTTCGCTCTCAACTCCAACCAAATAATGCACATTTGTTCTCCTTTGCCCCTGGGCACACGCCAGTGGATAAGCAGGCCAGTAGTCTTAGGCCCCTTTCCAATAGATACAACCTATACTGTCATCACCACCAGAAATTAAGCAAACCCTTGTTGTTGACAACAGGTTTGATATGCATATCTACCAGATGAAAGTAAGATAAGGGAACTAACTTCAAATAAGCACTGCTACCTATCTAACAGGTGATAAGTGTATCAGCCTTTTTAAAACAATTTCACTTGATCTCCACAACCAACCACCTGCAAAATCGGTGTCATTGCCCCAATTTGAAAATTCAAGAGAGGAAGCCGAGGCTTAAAGAGGTTGAGTGATTTGTTCAAAGTCTCAGTGCTAAGAAATGGAAGAGTCAAGATTTCATCCTGCCTTGGTCTGGCTCCAAGCCAATCCCCTTCTCCCTTTCTGACCCCACCCTCCAAAGGTGATAGCAATCATGTCACTTTTCCTTTGAAGTCTCTCTCTGTCTCACAGCTTGGCAGTATAACCTTAAACTCGGGTGCTAAGGACATAGCATTAGAGAGAAAATGCACATGACCCACTCCACAGAACAACAGATTGTCAGAATGGGACCAGGTTGCAGAGATTGTCCAATACTCTTGTTTCCAGAGAGGAAACCTGGGGCCTAGGCTATAACATGAACATTTGTGGAAAGAAGCTCTGAGGTTGGCAAGACATATCCAAGTTCAGCACTGCCAAGTTCTCCTGGGACCCTGCAGTCCCTTAAACTCCCTGAGACTGATTTTCCTTCTCTATAAAATGGGATAGAATGGGGAAATCATGTCACTTGCAGAAGGCTGTCGTAAAGATGATATAAAATCATGTACGTGCAAGATTTTAAACCTTAAAGTGCTATATGTACAGATGTCTGTGACTCCTCTAAGTTCTCCCAGCACAGACCCAGTTCTCAGATATTAAATATTCTTCCACTGCCCCACAGTGCTGGAGACCTTCCCTGAAGCTGCAGCCACCCCACTCACTTTCAGAACAGTCAGAATCCTTTGCAAAAGAGTGGACTGGTGTACACTTTTATAACTTGAGAAAATGGAGCGAGTAACCACAGTATCTCCTCATCCTAAGATGCTCCTTGCGGGAGGAAAACACACACCCTAGACGCATGGTTGGTGCCCAGAATGAGCTGAGTTCTGTACCCAGAGCAGCCTTGAGTCAAGGTCCTTGCCCTGTAGGAGCAAGTTCGGGTGAAGGGAGTTTCCCCAAAGGAAGTGACTCACTCAGGGAGGGTCTCTTTGTTATGCCATGTGCCAGGCCAAGTCTGTTTGACCGCTACAACTTCAAGCCCGTAAGCAGTGGGAATATGGAGTCTCCCCCACTCCCACTCCACCCCACTCCCTCCCCCAGTCTCTCCCCAGGCCCTCCCTGAATTAACAAGGTGAGCTCACGGGCAGGACACTCCACAGAGCCGTGTGGAACATACAACAGTGCTCCAGCTCCTCTGCGGCACCCTCTCCAAATTCTCCAGGTACAATCCTGCCACCACTGCACCAGCCCTGAGAGGAGAAATATGGAAAACATTAACTCTCTCATGGTATCCTTGGAGAAACTGAAGCCCAGGACAAATGCAACGTCTGCCTGCGATCCGCATTAAAAACACCAGCACCCAGGACTCAATTCCTGCTCCTGCTTCTCACACTCAGCCACCAGGACCTTCCCACTCCAGGCTCTGTGTCCTCCCAGGGAGCGGAGGCCTGGTGTTCACAGGCTGTGGTAGCTCCTGGCACCTCCTAGCACCAGGCATGGCACCTAATAAGCACTTCACATAATGTTGATCAGAGGCTGAGATGCCTAACTTACTCCTCTCTGACTTCCTGTTTTCTCATCTGCAAAATGCCAGGGTTAAATTAGATGATCTCTGAGACATTTTCCATTTCTAACTGGTATTTTTAGGTCAGTTGAGTACCTTAGCTTAGCAAACGGGAAGTGTGGAAATCAGACTAGGAAAGTAGGTTGGGGTCCCAGGGATAGATAGAGGACCTAGCACAGGGCAGGCAGGGGTTAAAAATGAGGGAGAGATGTGAGAGATGTGCCCTCACAGAGCCCTCAGCCTGGGGCAAAATAAGATCCTCAATAAGAATGGAGATGGGCAGGCAAAGTTGCTCAGAAGAAGGGAACTCCATAAGCTTGGAAGTCAGGAGATCTGGGTGCCTATGCAGAGCCTGACTTTGCCTTGCTGGGAAGATTAATTCCTTTTTCTGGACCTCATTTACGGTTTAATGTCCACTCTTCTACAAGGTCTTGAAAGGAAGATCTTCCCTCCTTTTCCTTGACAGAGGTGGAGCAGGAAGAGTCCCTCTTCCATTGCCTGGGACTCTTTCTTCAAAACACAGGTCATGTGGCTAACACTGCTCATTTTTACACGGGGATTCCTCGGAGCAGCGCATGGCCTTAACCCTGACTGCGTGGACAGAAATTTGCAGAAACCTGAGTATGTTATAGACCTTGATCTCCTCTAATTCCTTCAAACGTGCCCACTTTCTCTTTCTTTTTTAAAATATTTTAGCTCAGACCCCCTGCACAGAAGAAATTACAGACTCTCTGGGCTGGGAGAGACCTGAGGGTCTTTACATCTTGACCTTCTTCCATCTGAGCATCTACCCATCCAGGCTCTGTCTGAACATCCCCAGGAGCAAGGATCTCAGTGTCTCCCATGGCAGCTAATTTCATCTGGGGCAGTTCTATTTACTAGCAGTTTTTCAAAGGAAAGCTGACAGCTCCCTTAATTAAAACAAGCCTGAGGGCTTCCCTGGTGGCGCAGTGGTTGGGAGTCTGCCTGCCGATTCAGGGGACGCGGGTTCGTGCCCCGGTCCGGGAGGATCCCTCATGCCACGGAGCAGCTGGGCCTGTGAGCCATGGCCGCTGAGCCTGCGCGTCCAGAGCCTGTGCTCCGCAGCGGGAGGGGCCGCAGAAGTGAGAGGCCCGCGTACCACAAAAAAAAAAACAACAAAAAACACAAGCCTGAATACCATCAGCAGTCAGCTCACCAGCTATTTCCTTGGGATCTGTCTCCAGCAAGACAGCTGGGTTGCAGATGTCTTGCCTCAGCAGGTATTCCCACCTCCAGTCCTAAACCTTTGCCTTTAGACTTTAGGTCCATCTTGATCATTCACAAGTCCCATAGTAACTTGTTGCTTGTTAAATAATGTTTAATTTTGAGATTTTTTTCCCCTACTTCATTTTTTTAAGGGAGTGTAACTCAGTGGTTAATTCTGTGAGCTAATTCCATACCATGGATCAAGTTGGAGTCTCGAAGTGATCTGGGGGTCTCAGTTCTGGCTCATTCAGTCGTGGTGTGCCCTTAGTCAAATGACTTATTCTCTCCGAGTCTCAGTTTCTAAGTCTGTAAAAATTAATAACACCTACCTCTTGGGTTGTTGAAAGAATTAAATTAAATAGTTCAGTTGAGGTGTTTGTCCTAGTAAGAAGGAGTGTTAATGAGTCTTATTTTTTTTTCGTACAGTCCATCTTCATGTAGAGTCCAAATCCATCTCTCTGTAGCAATTACCATCTTCTTGGTCCCAGTTTTATCCTCTGGGACCTTGCAGAATAGGTTAAATCCCTCTTCCACATGGCAACACTTCAAATATTTCCATTTGACCACAACCATTTTACATGGTAAAGGGCCTCACCCGAGAAACTGAGGTGGGATAAAGTGTATCCAAAGCCTCACCACAATCTGGAAGGAGAACCAAGAATTGCTACTTCCCTGGCCTGGAGTGACCACCTCAACATCGGCCTCCAAGAAGAGTGGGGAGAGCCAGGGCTCTTGGAAAACTCAACTCTGGCAACACATGACACTGAAGTGTTGAAACATGCCACTTTGATGTGGCATTAGCTCATGATATTGCTTTATTTTCTTAATTTCGAAGAAAAGCACAGCTGCTAGAATTTCTAATATAATAATAAGTATGGTGGTACACCAAATGTTTTCAGGAATTTTTCCACAAAAGCACTGCACCCAATTGTGTAACTTTTAAAAAAATATTCTTGCAAATCCATTTCTTTCTATTATGCAAAGACCACCTTTTAAATTGTTTTCTAACCTCTCAACTTCTAAACTATTAAATCCTTGATGGCCAATGTATTCTGTCTAGTTGAAACAGCTTCTAGAGCAAGACAGGGTTTAATTAAATAAACAAATACTTAGACGGAAGTACTCTTTTTGTTGAATGGAGATCCTAAGAAATCTGTCTGCTATCTTTCTACCTGCTTGGGATGTGAGCATTATTTGATCCCCTGTTTTGAACTCACTGAAATGGGACCGCTAGATAAATGCAAAATATTATTCTCATCAGCCAGTCCCATAATATCTTCTATAGTTAAATTTATTGTCTCTAGATGATTTTCAAGCTTGGACTGTTAGCGCCAGTGACTTATTAGGGAAACTGCAGAACAGACACTTTCATTGGGAAGAAGAATAGACTAGACTCTCCCTTAACAATAACTTCAAAACATGAGGTTCTACTTTTCTAATCAATTGTTGAGACAATCTGTGTTGGGAGACAAAAAGAGTACTAGTGAAGGCTTGCTCTTTAGAAGATAACTCAAAAAGAAACGTATCTGATCACACAGATGGTCAAAATTTCAGGGTTCAATTATGTTACTTTCTGTGTAATACTGAAAATTTCTTTATCTCAAGGTAGACTGCCTGGTAAAAGTCAGACCAATTAAGGACCATAATAATTTTTCCATTTTCTATACCAATCTCTGTGCCCAATTCACTGATTATTTCTCATGCAGAATAAATCCAGTAACTGTTTTTATCAATCATTTTTATCTACCTGCAGAATTTTCCATGTGGCGTTTGCCCGATGGGTTCCAAGAGTGCCCAGAGATTGATCCTTTCAGCCTTCTGCACCATCAGCAGGACGTGGAACAGCCAGGGTTCTGAGCCACTTACCTCCAGTAGCATCTGGTCTGTTTATTCCAGTATAACAAATAAATACTATCAGTTTCTTCGTGTATCATGTCTTGGAAGGGGCTGGGAAGCACTGAGCTTCATTGTAACGTTTAGGCCTTTGAAAATACATAATATAATTTTAATATTGTGGAGGCAATTGCAACTGGCCAATTTTAGTGTTCTTCATGTTTGTTTTTAAAATTAAACTTAGGTGGAAACCTGTCCCTTTTGTGTGACCTGCTGGTCATGGATTGGTCGTCCCTGCCTGACTCCATTTGCCTACATGAAGAAGACTAGCTATCCCTTAGAAGACTTAAAGAATGAATATATGTATATGTATAACTAAATCACTTTGCCATACACCTGAAACTAACACAACATTGTAAATCAACTATACGCCAATAATATTTAAAAAAAAATCTCAGGAGCTCCCTCATGTAAGATGGGCAAAAAATTCTCACCAACACACTTCCCCCACCGCCCTGAAATAGGTCCCTACCTCAGATCCTTGTCATTCGACTCAGATGCAGTTTCCTCCAAGAAGCCTTCTCTGACTCTTCACATCCTATCACTAAAGTTAGAAATAATCTCCCCATTCTTTGAATCCCCATAACTCTCGTTCTGTTCTTTTCTTACAACATTTAACAATTTTTGAATCCTGGTCAGTCATATGGTAATAACTGTACTGGAATGTAAACTTTGGGGAGGTCATCCATGTCTTATTTTTAATATCCTTTAAAATACTCCTAACAGGACTTGAATTACACATGAAAGGCACTTAACCAGCTAAAGGAAAGACAAATTAATTTGACACTTCTCTTTGATTCATTATATCTGATTTATTTGGAAATTTGAGTTCCTTAGGAAGTATTTTGGGGGGCATTTTGGTGGGGGTTTTCAAAAATTTCAAATGTATGGCAGCTTATTTTTAATTTTAATAACATGATCTAGATGAAAACAAAAACACATGAAAAATTTTAAACTTTGCTGTTAAGCAGGGAAGTACAGATGAAAACAAATTTGAAGCCCTGTTTTTAATACAATAAAGTAGGAAAAAGCTTTAAGCAAACAAAACAATTAATGCTTGAAAGAGCTGTGGTTAAATTGGCTAGTGGCATTTTAAATTAACACTTTTTTTAAACAATATATGAGAGCTATAAAAATGCCCAGGCATATTTCCCCAGTCATCTCATTCATAGAAAGTTTAGAATTCACGCAAAGGTAACAATTCAAGAACAACAACAAAAAAAGCAAAATGTGCAAATTGCACAAACATGTCTGTAAGAGCATTCACTATAATAGCAAAAAAGCAAACAAATAAACAACAAACAAAAAAATTGAAGCGAGATCTGCCAGCTACAGAGAGAGGTCTCAGGAGAAACCAATTGTGGAATACTTCCAAGTTCCCTGGCTGGGGAATCAAACCCGTGCTCCCTGCATTGGAAGTGTGGCATCTTAACCCCTGGACCACTGGGAAAGTCCCTGATTCTTCATTTTTTTAAATGCCTTATCATGCTTTAATACTCCAAGACCCAGCAAATCCTTTTTGGAAGATGATACCTTTAAAGAAGGAGACACTGTGATCAGTGGCTTCAGTTATTAGAAGGATGTAAATAATATCCTGTACTGAGTCTCCAGAAGTCAGACTACAATGAGAAGTTCAAAATTAGAGCAAGTGTTTTAGAGCACTCTGCTGCAAGGGACCACCACCTGCATGCCCAGAGTATGACCTGGTCTGCATAGGCCTCACGGGCTCTGGCAAGACCAGCCTGCTGTCTAATCTCTGCAGTGAAAATCCCGACAGCGTTGTGTCAACCACAGGTTTTAGTATAAAAGCAGTGCCATTCCAGAATGCCATCTTGAATGTAAAAGAACTTGGAGGGGCTGATAATATCCAGAAATACTGGAGCCGCTACAACCAAGGATCTCAAGGAGTAATGTATGTTTTAGGCAGTGCCTCTTTAGAAGATGATTTAGAGACTGCTAGAAGTGAACTGCACTCAGCTCTTCAGCACCCACAATTATGCACTTTACCCTTTTTAGTGTTGGCCAATCGTCAAAACAAGCCAGCCGCTTGATCAGTACCAGAGCCGTGTGACTAACACTGTGCTGGTGCTCCAGCCAGCTGTCAGTCCTGAGTCTCTGAGGTGGGAGAGCCGAGTTCAGAACATTGGTCCACCAGAGACCTCCTGGCCCCACATAATATCAATTGGCAAGAGTTCTCCCAGAGATCTCCATCTCAACGCTATGACCCAGCTCCACTCAACTACCAGCAAGCTCCAGTGCTGGACGCCCCATGCCAAACAACTAGCAAGACAGGAAAACAACCCCACCCATTAGCAGAGAGGCTGCCTAAACTCATAATAAGTTCACAGACACCCAAAAACACACCACCAGACATACTTCTGCCCACCAGAAAGACAAGATCTAGCCCCACCCACCTGAACACAGGCACCAGTCCCCTCCACCAGGAAGCCTACACAGCCCACTGAACCAACCTTACCCACTGGGGGCAGACACCAAAAACAAAGGGAACTATGAACCTGCAGCCCGCGAAAAGGAGACCCCAAACACAGTAAGTTAAGCAAAATGAGAAGACAGAGAAATACGCAGCAGATGAAGGAGCAAGGTAAAAACCCACCAGACCAAACAAATGAAGAGGAAATAGGCAGTCTACCTGAAAAAGAATTCAGAGTAATGATAGTAAAGATGATCCAAAATCTTGGAAATAGAATGGAGAAAATACAAGAAATGTTTAATAAGGACCTAGAAGAACTGAAGAGCAAACAAACAATGAGGAACACTACAATAGATGAAATTAAAAATTCTCTAGAAGGAATCAATAACAGAATAACTGAGGCAGAAGAACGGATAAGTGACCTGGAAGATGAAATAGTGGAAATAACTACCTCAGAGCAGAATAAAGAAAAAAGAATGAAAAGAATTGAGGACAGTCTCAGAGACCTCGGGGACAACATTAAATGCACCAACATTCGAATGATAGGGGTCCCAGAAGAAGAAGAGAAAAAGAAAGGGTCTGAGAAAATATTTGAAGAGATTATAGTTGAAAACTTCCCTAATATGGGAAAAGAAATAGTCAAGTCCAGGAAGCAGAGAGAGTCCCATTCAGGATAAATCCAAGGAGAAACACGCCAAGACACATATCAATCAAACTATCAAAAATTAAATGAAAGAAAAAATATTAAAAGCAGCAAGGGAAAAGCAACAAATAACATACAAGGTAATCCACATAAGGGTAACAACTGATCTTTCAACAGAAACTCTGAAAGCCAGAAAGGAGTAGCAGGACATATTTAAAGTGATGAAAGGGAAAAACCTACACCCAAGATTACCTTAACCAGCAAGGATCTCATTCAGATTTGATGGAGAAATTAAAACCTTTACAGACAAGCAAAAGCTAAGAGAATTCAGCACCACCAAACCAGCTTCACAACAAATGCTAAAGGAACTTCTTCAGGCAGGAAACACAAGAGAAGGAAAAGACCTACAAAAATAAAACCAAAATAATTAAGAAAATGGTAATAGAAACATACATATCGATAACTACCTTAAATGTAAATGGATTAAATGCTCCAAGCAAAAGACATAGACTGGCTGAATGGATACAAAAACAAGACCCGTATATATGCTATCTACAAGACACCAACTTCAGACCTAGGGACACATACAGAATGAAAGTGAGCGGATGGAAAAAGATATTCAATGCAAATGGAAATCAAAAGAAAGCTGGAATAGCAATTCTCATATCAGACAAAATAGACTTTAAAATAAAGACTATTACAAGAGACAAAGGAGGACACTACATAATGATCAATATGGATTGATCATAGGGATCAATCCAAGAAGAAGATGTAACAATTGTAAATATTTATGCACCCAACATAGGAGCACCTCAATACATGAGGGAAATGCTAACAGCCATAAAAGGGGAAATCAACATTAACACAATCATAGTAGGGGACTTTAACACCCCACTTTCACCAATGGACAGATCATCCAAAATGAAAATAAATAAGGAAACACAAGCTTTAAATGATGCATTCAACAAGATGGACTTAATTGATATTTATAGGACATTCCATCCAAAAACAACAGAATACACTTTCTTCTCAAGTGCTCATGGAACATTCTACAGGATAGATCATATCTTGGGTCACAAATCAAGCCTTGGTAAATTTAAGAAAACTGAAATTATATCAAGTATCTTTTCTGACCACAACGCTATGAGACTAGATATCAATTACAGGAAATAACTGTATAAAATAAAAACACATGGAGGCTAAACAATACACTACTAAATAACCAAGAGATCACTGAAGAAATCAAAAATACCTAGAAACAAATGACAATGAAAACAAAATGACCTGAAACCTATGGCATGCAGCAAAAACAGTTCTAAGAGGGAAGTTATAGCAATACAATCCTACCTCAAGAAACAAGAAACATCTCAAATAAACAACCTAACTTTACACCTAGAGCAATTAGAGAAAGAAAAACAAAAAAGCCCAAAGTTAGCAGAAGGAAAGAAATCATAAAGATCAGATCAGAAATCAATGCAAAAGAAATGAAGAATATGATAGTAAAGATCAATAAAACTAAAAGCTGGTTCTTTGAGAAGATAAACAAAATTGATAAACCATTAGCCAGACTCAACAAGAAAAAAAGGGAGAAGACTCAAATCAATAGAATTAGAAATGAAAAAGGAGAAGTAACAACTGACACTGCAGAAATACAAAGGATCATGAGAGATTACTACAAGCAACTATATGCCAATAAAATGGACAACCTGGAAGAAATGGACAAATTCTGAGAAAAGCACAACCTTCCGAGACTGAACCAGGGAGAAATAGAAAATATAAACAGACCAATCACAAGCACTGAAATTGAATCTGTGATAAAAAATCTTCCAACAAACAAAAGCCCAGGGCCAGATGGCTTCACAGGTGTATTCTATCCAACATTTAGAGAAGAGATAAAACCTATCCTTCTCAAACTCTTCCAAAATATAGCAGAGGGAGGAACACTCCCAAACTCATTCTACGAGGCCACCATCACCCTGATACCAAAACCAGACAAAGATCTCAAAAAGAAACAAAACTACAGGCCAATATCACTGATAAACATAGATGCAAAAATCCTCAACAAAATACTAGCAAACAGAGTCCAACAGCACATTAAAAGGATCATACACCATGATCAAGTGGGATTTATCCCAGGAATGCAAGGATTCTTCAGTATACACAAATCAATCAATGTGATACACCATACTAACAAATTGAAGGAGAAAAACCATATGATCATCTTAATAGATGCAGAAAAAACTTTCGACAAAATTCAACACTGATTTATGATAAAAAATCTCCAGAAAGCAGGCATAGAGGGAACCTACCTCAACATAATAAAGGCCATATATGAGAAACCCACAGCAAGCATCATTCTCAATGGTGCAAAACTGAAACCATTTCCTCTAAGATCAGGAACAAGACAAGGTTGCCCACTCTCACTGCTATTATTCAACATAGTTTTGGAAGTTTTAGCCATGGAAATCAGAGAAGAAAAAGAAATAAAAGGAATCCAAAACAGAAAAGAAGTAAAACTGTCACTGTGTGTCATCTGACATGATACTATAAATAGAGAATCCTAAAGATGCTACCAGAAAACTACTAGAGCCAATCAATGAATTTGGTAAAGTAGCAGGATACAAAATTAATGCACAGAAATCTCTTGCATTCCTATACACTAATGATGAAAAATCTGAAAAAGAAGTAAGGAAACACTCCCATTTACCATTGCAACAAAAAGAATAAAATACCTAGGAATAACCTACCTAAGGAGAAAAAAGACCTGTATGCAGAAAACTATAAGACACTGATGAAAGAAATCAAAGATGATACAAACAGATGGAGAGATATAGCATGTTCTTGGAATGAAAGAATCAACATTGTGAAAATGACTCTACTACCCAAAGCAATCTACAGGTTCAATGCAATCCCTGTCAAACTACCAATGGCATTTTTCACAGACCTACAACAAAGAATTTCACAATTTGTATGGAAACACAAAAGACCCTGAAAAGCAGAGTAATCTTGAGAAAGAAAAATGGAGCTGGAGGAATCTGGCTTCCTGACTTCAGATTATACTACAAAGCTACAGTAATCAAGACAGTATGGTACTGGCACAAAAACAGAAATATAGATCAATGGAACAGGATAGAAAGCCCAGAGATAAACCCATGCACATATGGTCACCTTGTCTTTGATAAAGGAGGCAAGAATATACAATGGAGAAAACACAGCCTCTTCAATAAGTGGTGCTGAGAAAACTGGACAGCTACATGTAAAAGAATGAAATTAGAACACTCCCTAACACCATACACAAAAATAAACTCAAAATGGATTAAAGACCTAAATGTAAGGCCAGACACTATCAAATTCTTAGAGGAAAACATAGGCAGAACACTCCATGCCATAAATCACAGCAAGATCCTTTAGACCCACCTCCTAGAGAAATGGAAATAAAAACAAAAATAAACAAATGGGACCTAATGAAACTTAAATGGTTTTGCACAGCAAAGGAAACCATAAACAAGATGAAAAGACAGCCCTCAGAATGGGAGAAAATATTTGCAAATGAAGAAATGGACAAAGGATTAATCTCCAAAATATACAAGCAACTCTTGTAGCTCAATATCAAAAAACAAACAACCCAATCCAAAAATGGGCAGAAGATCTAAATAGACATTCCTCCAAAGAAGATATACAGATTGCCAACAAACACATGAAAGGATGCTCAACATCACTAATCATTAGAGAAATGCAAATCAAAGCTACAATGAGGTATCATCTCACACTGGTCAGAATGGTCATCAACAAAAAATCGACAAACAATAAATGTTGGAGAGGGTGTGGAGAAAAGGGAACCCTCCTACACTGTTGGTGGGAAGGTAAATTGATACAGTAACTATGGAGAACAGTATGGAGGTTCCTTAAAAAACTAAGAACAGAACTACCATATGACCCAGCAATCCCACTACTGGGCATATACCCTGAGCAAACCATAATTCAAAGTCATGTAGCACAATGTTCATTGCAGCTCTATTTACAATAGCCAGGACATGGGAGCAGCCTAAGTGTCCATCATCTGATGAATGGTTAAAGAAGTTGTGGCACATATATACAATGGAATATTACTCAGCCATAAAAAGAAACAAAATTGAGTTATTTGTAGTGAGGTGGATGGACCTAGAGTCTGTCATACAGAGTGAAGTAAGTCAGAAAGAGAAAGACAAATACCGTATGCTAACACATATATATGGAATCTAAAAAAAAAAAAAAATGTCATGAAGAACCTAGGGGTAAGACAGGAATAAAGACACAGACCTACTAGAGAATGGACTTGAGGATATGGGGAGGGGAAAGGGTAAGCTGTGACAAAGTGAGAGAGTGGCATGGACATATATACACTACCAAACATAAAATAGATAGCTAGTGGGAAGCAGCCGCAGAGCACAGGGAGATCAGCTCGGTGCTTTGTGACCACCTAGAGGGGTGGGATAGGGAGGGTGGGAGGGAGGGAGATGCAAGAGGGAAGAGATATGGGGATATATGTATATGTATAGTTGATTCACTTTGTTATACAGCAGAAACTAACACAACACAATGTAAAGCACTTATACTCCAATAAAGATGTTAAAAAGAAAAAAAAATTGAAGACAACCCAAGTGAGCCCAAGTAGGGAAATGGCTTTACTAATTATAAAACAGTATGAAAAATTATTATGTAGTTATTAATATACAATTTTAAAAGAATAATTCCTATTATACAATTTAAAAAAAATCAGGCCACAAAATGAAATGTGCATTATGCATGCATGATGATGACAATGAGAAATAGACAAGAATGTGCAAAAATACAAATAGTTGAATATGTTGTAGAATTCTGGCTTGTGTTCTGTTTTAAAGTCATTGCATCATCTTTTCAATGACAGACTACATTTTAAGTAATTGAAAACAAAGTCTCATTAGCTTTGTCCTTGTATAAATTCCCAGAGAGAACACATTATTCTTATTCATTTCTACCTCTGCTACTTGTCTTTGATTTGGACGTGCTCCATCCTGTTCTCCCACTTCTCACTCCTCTAACTAGAGTGGAAAAAGACCCTTCCCAAACAACAAAGCTAAAGGCGCCAAGTTCAGAAGCCGTGTATCCAAATCTGCAGATGTCAGATAGGATCTGACATCTCCCCCTCAGTGTAGCAAAGGCAGACCCAGATTCTTCAATGACCGCAAGTGGCCTTGGTTTAACAAGCCTTGCCAACAAGGCACAATGTTCCCGTCCTCAGAAATAGTCCCCAGCAGAGCTTCCAGGGGCCCATAAAAATCTGTACTCTTGGAAGAATGTGACAACTCTGGCATCAAACACAGATTCAACATTTTCTATAATAAGAGAATGTTCCGTTGCATCAGGCTTTCTTAGCAGGGCCAGCACTTACTAAAATTTTGAGGTTGTGCAAGTGAACTTTCGCCCAGCCCTAGACGCCTTTCCCTGACTCCAGATAATCAATAAAATCAGTTTACAAAGCCCTTTTTGCACCAATTTCTCACTTTAATCTTGTGTCAGCCCAAAGAGTTTGGTGTTATTTTAATTTCATGTTTCAGAGGAGGACACTGAGGCTCAGGGAAGTGAAATGACTTGTGTTAAGTCCACACAGCATGTCAATGACTGAAAAGAACATAAGCCCAGCCCCAATTTCTCCTGTATGCTGCCTCTTCTTCCACTCCAAGGGGACACACTGACCCAGCGCACCCACTCACACTAGTATTCAGTGTACTGCCATCCCAGGGACACCTATGTGTTAAAGAAAGGCAGAATGGGAAGAAGAGTGTATAGCCTTGAAGAAGTCAAGGGAGGTTGCTAAGAAGATGCTGAACTAGCGTGACCTACTGGCTCCTTCCCTCAAGATCCACTCTGAGGAACTACAGAGGAAAAACATTAAGTTGCAGGGAAAGCTGTAAGATCTCCCTGGAGAGGCAGAGCTGTTTTTATTTGGCATGTACATGTGCCTGAAATGGTCCTTACCTAAGGCAGAGGGTATCCAAGGCTGCTGTTTCAGAATAAAACAAGAAAGGAGCCATTTCTTCTTGGGGTCTTCATCTCCCCTCTCTCCCCACCCTTACTGCCTTGGGACAGACAAGGGCTGGAGCTTAGACTTCTTGAGTGAGTGTGACTGGGGTGTAAAGCAGGGCAGTGCAGAAACCTTATGCCGAGTGGAAGTGAGGAAAACACATGCAGATTGATTGGTCTCAGGTGGTCACTGCCCCACCCTCTCCTTCTAAACCCCCAGGGCTGGTGGATTATAATCTTTTCTAGATACTAATTCTTCCTAAAGTAAAGAATACATCTGAGATGCTATTTGGTAGGGCCAGGGGTGATTAGCTCTGGTTTTCTGATGCCTGGAATCCTCCACTTCTGGGTTTATCCTCCATCCTCAACCCCCACTTTGAACACATTGGTGTCGACATAGATGGAGGTCTGCCCTTCATCAGTTTTGCCATCAGTACTGCTGGACCAAGTAGCCCATAACCCCAGAGGAATGGAAGCTCATGGGAGAAAAGAGAAGCACTAATATTTCCAAAGTAAAACAACAAACTGAGTTACAGATTCCATAGGAACCAGAGGTATTAGAACTGACAGGTCAAGAATTTACATATATTTTTAAGAATTTAATTTTTTATATTTACAAAATAAGGAATGATATTAGCAATATATAAAGAAAAAATAATCAAGTAGAAATGTTGAGTATGAATATATAATCATTGAGATAATGAGCACAATGGATGGTGATTAGTAGAATAGATTCACCTGAGGAATGAATTAGAAAAATGGGAGATCAGATTGAGGAATTCTCCTCAGCAGAAAATTATTTTAAAAATGGAAACTACTTAAGGTATAAAAGGCAAAAGTAGTCCCAGGAAGAAAAAAAGGAAAAGGAAAAAATAGATCCAAATTGAAGGAGGAAATATTTAAAGGAATAATGGAGATAATTCCCCCAGAATTAATGAATGATGAAAAGCCTCAGATTGATAGGAATCATAGCAAAAGAAGAGCAATAAGGAATATCACACTCTTAGACATAAATTATGTTACAATTCAAGAATATCAATATTGAATCAAATATCAATTCAAGATATCAAATATCAACATAAATTATGTTAAAATTCAAGAATATCAAATTTTACCTTATCAAAGATAAGGTAAAATTGTAAAAAACAAAACACAAAAAACACCAAAAAACATAAACAAAAACAAAAATTTCCAGAGAGAAAGAAAGAAAGAAAGAAGATCCCTTACAAAGGAATAAGAATAATGTTGATATCAGGGTTTTCAACCACATGCAAGGATGCAAGTACAGAATTTCATACCCAGCTAAACTTTCATTCAAATGTGAGGCATGATAAAAATACTCTAAGACACACACAGTCTCAGAGTATTTGTCACACAAAGATCCATGCATGAAACATTTTTTAATGACATTACATAGAAGCCAATATAAGGGATGATGGAAGAAATATGTGAAGAAAAGGTGATAAAAGATCTTTTTAAAGTTTGTGTTTGCCTTAAAAAATAACTGAGACCAAAGAAAAGAGAAAACAAAAGCTTGTCCATAAAAACGAAGAATTAAAAGTCTAGATGAACTCAATATGATAGAGTAAGGGAAGACCAAGGGACGTCAGAGTATATTAATGTCCTTATCTAATATGAGAGGAGACATAGACAACTTTAAAACAATAAACAAAAAATACAAAACATGGGGAAAAGTGTGACAAATTGGAATAATAAAGTAGAAGAAAGTCCTAATATATGGTAACTACTAGAGATGAAAATGAACTAACTTGCCAAATTTTTTTTAAAATCCAGTTATTTTCTATTCACTAGACACATTCCTAAGCAACATATATGCAAAAAATAGAAGGATAAAAAATGATTAATCAGGCAAGTAGAACAAAATAAAGCTGGCGCTGATATAATACTATCAGATACTATGAGGATCACAATCTTTATACCAAAACTAGCAAAGAGCTGTAAGGATAACTACATAACTATACCACTTACTGCTATAAATGTGAAAATCCTAAAAAACGGTTTAGTAAATCAAATTCAATAGGGCATCAAAATGATCATATACCACACTGGACTTTTCTCAGGTACATGAGGATAGGCTTAACATTAGAAAATCTGTAAGCGTAATTTACCATATCAGCTAAATATTGCTAATACAATAAGAAAAAGAAATTCAAGGCTTAATAATTGAAAAGGAGGAAATAAAATTACCATTATTTTCAGATGATGTGATTTTGTGACCAACTTTCACATTTTTTTTTTTTTTTTGGTGAGAAAATTAGTCATGGCCGGAACTAGAAATTTGTAAAACCACTTAGAAAAACAGCTTGGTATTATCTCGTAAAGTTGAACTTTATGGACTCTATAACCCAACAATTCTGCTCCTATGACTATGCTTAAAGGAAATTTTGCATATGTTTACTAGAAAATGTGGATAAGGATGTTCATTGCACTACTCTACAAATTAACAAAAAAATTCCCATCAATAGGGAATGATGAATAAGCTGTAGCATATTCAAATTAAATGACTACAACAAGCAACAATATGGATGAGTCTTCAAAACATAATATTAATTAAAAAGTAAAAATATCAAAACTATTTGTGCATGATGTCTTTTTTGTAATATTAAGAACAATATTAATAAAATATACTTTTTAAAGGAATACCTATAGATGAGACAAAACTATTTAAAAAGGAAAGCAAGGGAATGATGAATACACGATGCATGATGGTGGTTACCCTGGGTGGGGGGGGTGGTGCCGGCGATTGAGTAAGGGAAGACCATAGGGGAAGATGCAGTCAAGCTACTGTCAAAGTCTTAGTGTTCACATGTGAAGGGTCATTTACAAATGCTTAATACATTAGATTAACGAAATAAGTAAATATAGTAGTGTCATACATGAAAGAAGGATTATGATTAATCCAGTTCTAAATCCCTGAGAGCTAAAAGAAATATTTCAAATGGAGACTGCAGGCACTGAGACCCTAGAGGTGGAGATTTCTTTGAGCAGAGCTGAGTCATGTATTTAGTGGCCATTTGCTCCATTAGCCCCGTAGACCTGCCTAGTGCCATAAATTTTGGTACCAAACCTGTTGTAAAGATCATGTGCAAGGACTAAATTTCCGTACTCAGACACCCTGACATTAACCAGAGGTTGGGAATGGCTCCTGCTGCAGCAGAAGTATCCCAACCAGTCTCCTGACCTAAGCCCCACCCTCCCTTGCAGTTCTTCTCCATACTGCCTCCAGAGAGTTACTGCTAAATTGCAAAACTTTTCTTACATCACTATCTCTAGATCAAGTCTTTGGCAGGGTATTATAGGGCCTCAGTGATCCTTCCCCAGCAAAATAGCATTGTATTATTCAACGATCCCTGAGTACTTCCTGCAATTCCACACCAGCCTGCCTTTGCACATGCTGTTCTGTCTGTCTGAAATACCCTTATCCTTACCTGCTGACATTTCACTCATTTTCAAATCTCAGCTCCCCTTCCTCCTAATCTATGAAGACCTGGAGGGAGAAGGCAATGGGCAGGAAGGGTGGGACTATCCAGGGGTTCAAAAATAACTGCATCTTTAACACGGACAAAGTCTAGACACACAGAGTTAAACCAGTGACAGAGCCTGCATATCACATCCAGGTTGCAACTGAGGCCTGATTCTGGTGACCTGCACCTGTGTCAGTAGTGCCAGCCTAGGTGGGCATGAAACTCTGATCTCTTTCCCTATCTCCCAGAGTTGGTTTCTAGGCAGCAGTGTAGAAAGAGCTTGGGCTTTGGAGTCAGACGGACTTGAGTCAATTCTGGATCTATCCTTTAAAATGCACCAATTCTATGGAAATTTAAATATTAGCACTCAGAAAAATGAGAGGACAATTTGAAATAGAGCAAATGATTCTGCCTATCATTTCATTAAGTTAGCACTGTACCTCAGCAAGCATGAGAAGACACACTAGAAACTGTTGCTTATGCAAAACCACATACACTGTACTTTACTGGCAAATTAGAGGGTTTCCAAGATAATTTTGACTATCAGCAATGTTTACCTTATTCACCGATTTTGAAATCCTACTGGGTGAAATGCTACTCCGGTGTATGAGCTATGAATTTGAACAGGTCTCTCAATCTCCCTGAGCTTTGATTTCCTTATTCTTCAACTCTTTTCAGAGGGAGTCAGGTTGTATTTTCCAAAAATGATCACAGCAACATCTGCCATCCCATCTGAGCTCTCTTTCCACAAAGAGCGGGAACTATGTCTTTCCCCCTGCAATACAAGTGGATTAGTGACTTGCTTATAACCAATAAAGTAAAGCAAAAGGAATATAATCTGACTTCAGAACTAGATCATAAAAGGCAACCCAGCTTCCACCTTTTCTTTCCTGGCACACTGGCTTTTAGAGCACTGAGCCTCCATGAAGAAGGAACTATTATAGAATTAGAAAGAACTTCAATTACCCTGAGGTCACCATGCTGCGTAGAAACCCAGGCCACAGAGA
This sequence comes from Phocoena sinus, assembly GCF_008692025.1. Lineage (NCBI taxonomy): Eukaryota > Metazoa > Chordata > Mammalia > Artiodactyla > Phocoenidae > Phocoena > Phocoena sinus. The sequence continues at coordinate 64,742,423 of NC_045766.1, forward strand.
GTGGCCACATGTAGGTGCTCCCATCCCAGTGGAAAGAGTAGCATCTGCTCGACATGCGATTCATGACACCTCCAGATGATTCCAATCCACAGCTGTTGAGCCCCTCAGCCTTTGTATCTCCCAGCTGAGGTCTCGGACATCATGGAGCAGAAACAAGCTATTCTTTTTGTGACCCGTCTGAGCTCCTGACCTCCAGAACCAATGCTCATTATAAAATTGTTCTTTTATGCCACCAAGTTTTGGGGTCTTTTTTTAAAACAAATTTTATTTATTTATTTGGCCGTGTCACTTGGCTTGACCAAGTGACATGGCCTGACCCTGTCACTTGGGCTTTGGAGTCAGACTGACTTGAGTCAATTCTGGATCTACCCTTTAAAATGCATCAAATCTATGGGAATTTAAATATTAGCACTCAGAAAAATGAGAGGACAATTTAAATAGTGCAAATGATTCTGAACTTGACGTGGTCAAGTTCCCCGACCAGGGGTTGAACTCGGGCCATGACAGTGAAAGCATCCAATCCTAACCACTAGACAACCAGGGAATTCCCTGGGGTTGTTTTTAAAGCAGCAATAGAAACCAAATCAAAGATTTTTCTGAGGGGACTTCCCTGGTGGCGTAGTGGTTAAGAATCTGCCTGCCAATGCAGGGAACACGGGTTCGAGCCCTGGTCCAGGATGATGCCACATGCCACAGAGCAGCTAAGCCCATGCGCCACAACTACTGAGCCTGCGTGCCACAACTACTGAAGCCCACGCATCTAGAGCCCATGCTCTGCAACAAGAGAAGCCACCACAATGAGAAGTCCATGCACCACAATGAAGAGCAGCCCCGCTCGCCACAACTAGAGGAAGCCTGCACGCAGCAATGAAGACCCAACGCAGCCAAAAATAAATAAATAAATAAATTTTTTAAAAAAGACTTTTCTGAGGACTGAACATAATAATTTACATAAAGTACCTGGTAAAAACCACACGTGCGGAAAATGGTGGCTGGTACCAGTATTGTGTTCTATGACTGACCTAGCAGCCACTTTCTTTTTCTGGGGCTAAGGCTTCTCTTTAGGAATACTGACTGAATAACTCAAAAGTTTGTTGTGTGGGTCAGATAGGATGATGGATGTGAAAGCACTTTGGAAACTGTGATGCTCTGTACAAATCAAAGGAATTCTTACATTTATATTATATCCGTCCACTAATGGCTCAGGATAGGAGGGCACTCATAATCCTTCAGTGGCAGTCAGTGTCTGAAATTCTGAGATCAAAGGGTCTTGGCCTGAGGCCACACATTTGCTCCCTGTTAGAGATCATTAATTTCAACCTTTCATTTAATAAGCTTTTATTAAATGCCTACTGCAAGCAGAAAACTGTTCAATGTTGTGAGTTTTCTGGAGGAATTAGGGTACTCGATTCAGTCCCCTAAGAAAATTCAGGATAGTTAAGAGGACAGGAAATAAATGTAATGCTGGTAGAATGGAGGCTTTCTTCTGGGCTTCCTAAAAGAGAGGGAGGAGGAAGAGGACTAATGAGGCTTGAGAACCTGCAATGTACCAGGTACTGTGCCAGGCTCTTTACATATTGTCTTACTCAATTCTCACGATGACTCTATGACATGGGTTATTTATTAGTAGACTTTACAAACAAGAAAACAGATGCTTGGAGAGATTAAGAACCTGTCCCAAGTTCACAGCAGTAGTAAGTCAGCCCTGAAACCCGGGTCTGGAGATACCCCACCATACTGCTACTCTTAAATATTGTTTTCTGCCTCAAAGAATTGTTTCTCCAGGCAGACCACCAAAAAATTTCTCATCTGAGATTCAAATAGTTGCTTATTAGATGATAAAATTCCTGTTCAATTAATTTTCTTCTGAAATTTTATGTTAAAAAAATTAATAATAGTATCCCATCAGCACAGAAGTTTAGCATTTACAAAGCATGTTCACATCTTTCTCTTCCTGGGTCCTCCAAAAGCACTGTGGCTGGGACCTAATGTTATACCGAAAGTCTCACAGATAATAAGTGAGCAAATGATTGCCCTTGAGTTTGCTGCTACACTGTAAGAGGAATAAATATTCCTTAATGGTATGTATTTTGCCTTATGTATTACCTGATTTTAAGCATGGCGGAAAATTTTATAAAGGCTTGTCATCATGTTCCAGATGTCTTACACGTCATGATGCTTATCCTGTCAATGATACAATATACATCTCATGACACGATATGCACGTACATTTTGGACAGAAATATTAAATCCATTTTTTAAATATCTTAATAATTTTGATTATTTTGGGTTGACTTCCTGTCGGCTCAGGTGAGATGATTACTGAATTTTCCTTGAAATATGACTGGCAGAGAGTTTTTACAAGGAGTAGAAGGGTCGGTATTTCCATTTCCTTGTTTGTTTATGCTTGCAGCATAGGTATCTTCTTCAATCCGCTGCTTGTCAAACCCTTTTAAGGCAGAAACCATTCTAACTCATTTAAGTTCATTTCAGAAAGGTTAGTTTAGTTGAAACTGGATAATATAACCCATAGAGCCACTTGATAGGGCTCATGTAAACTTGAGAATGTCACAATACACTGAGAGCCTAAAAAGAATGAATGTGATTGCCACACCATTCAACTCCCATTCTGCCTTCAAGACATCTCAGGTATGTTACAAGAATGCAATTGTCTCATGTATGTATTAGCACCAATATGGGTAGCAGTGCCCATCCACTTATTAAACATTGGTAAAGTTTTCTTCCTTTTTTAGATTTATATTATAAAAATAGAAATTCTCAGTGGATACATAAATCTACATATGTGAAAATTACATAGAACTACACACATACATATACACACACACAAATAAGTCTAAGTGAAAATTGGAGAAATCTAAACAGGGTCTGTGGACTGTACCAATGTAGATTTCCTTATTTTGATATTAGACTATAATTATGCAAGATGCTACCACTAGGTGAAGGGTATAATTCCATCTCCTTCAATTCTGTCTTTGCAACTTCCTGCAAATCCATAATTATTACAAAAATTGCATAAATAAAAGTTCTTATATCTTTGTGGCAACCCAGTGGATTGTTGGATGCACCTCTAAACATGCCCTTTTCGAAGACCATGGCTCTGGCTCACTGTGAGATCTGGGAAAAGTGGTTTCCTCCCTTCAGGCCATTTTCCTCATCTATAAAATGGATAGGTTGGCTCAAAACTCTACTCATCTCTAAAATTCTAGGATTGTATATGCACGATTTTGGGGAGGTGTACATCTCTCTCAGGTTGTACGATCATGGAACATCTCCAGCTGGTAGGAGGAAATGTGGTCAGCTGTTTGGTATCAAGTCCTCTGTCCTTGACTTGAAGCCATTCACCCCTTCCCACAGGCTCCTTCTAAGGGTCTTCTGACTAAGCAATACTCAGACAATTGTAAAATATTTTCATCAAAAACCTTGAAAAAAGCATCGCAGAGACAGGAAAAAAGAAAAACCTAACATTACCAGCTGAAGATGATGTCTTCAGTGCCAGACCTTCAGAATCCATTTAGAGCACAGGGTAGCTATACCCTGTTTTCATGACTTGTTCAGGCTGTCCAGAATGCTAGCTGCATAGGAAATCACCCTTTCAGCAGCTAACTTGGAAGAGATGTAAAGGGATTTGTAAGTCAGACTCAGACCCTGCAAGAATTTGCAAATGTCACCTTGACCCTGCAGGGGGAAAGTTGATTGTTCTCCAGTGCATAGCAGTTAAGAAGCTCATCCTTGGAGAAAACCAAGAGGTGGGCCTATATCTTTTTCACATCTATAGACGATCTCTTAACCTTGGTAACTTCTCAGTTGGGAAGATATATTTATTTTGAATATGGGAACCAGAAAGAACAGTACTTGTCATGGTTCTCATGTTGGTCACATCTTAGAGTATTTTCAGCTATGGATCTTCATTTGGCCAAGCTATTTCTTACTTCCCTTCTTTTGTTCTTTTTTGAGCAGTTTTAGATTCACAGCAAAATTGAGTGGAGGGTAGATAGATTTCCCATAAATACCCTGCTCTTATACATGCGTAGCCTCCCACATTAACAACATCCTGCACCAGAGTTGTATATTCATTATGATTGAACTGACACATCGTTATCACCCAGAGTCCACAGTTCACATTAGGTTTCCTCCTTGGTGTTGTACATTCCATGGGTTTGGAAAAAAGTATAATGTCATGTATCTGCCATTGTAGCATCAAAGAGAATTGTTTCATTGCTTTAAAAATCTTCTGTTTTCTGCCTATTGAGCCTTCCTTGCCCCCTAGCTCCTGGCAATCACTTATCTTTTTACTGTCTCTATAATTTTGCCTTTTCCAGAATGTCATATAGTTGGAATTATATGGTATGTAGTCTTGTCAGATTGTCTTCTTTCACTTAGTAATATGCATTTATGTTTCCTCACGTCTTTTCATCGCTTGGTAGGTCATATTTTTAGTGCTGAAAACATTCCATTATCTGGATATACCACAGTTTATTTATCTATTCACCTACTGAAAGATATCTTGGTTGTTTCCAAGTTTTAGCAATTATAGATAAAGCTGCTATAAACATCCATGTGCAAATTTTTGTGAGGACATAAGTTTTCAGTTTACTTGGGTAAATACCAAAGAGTGTAACCGTTGGATTGTACAATAAGAGTATGTTTAGTTTTGTAGAAACTGCCAAGCTTTCTTCCAACATGGCTGTACCTTTTTGCATTCCCACCAGTGAATGAGAGCTCCTGTTGCTCTACATCCCGGCCAGCATTTGGTGGTGTTATTGTTATAGATTTTGGCATTCTAATAGGTGTGTAGTTGTGTCTTATTGTTGTTTTAATTTTCAATTCCCTAATGACATATGATGTGAAGCATCTTTTCATATGCTTACTTGTCCTCTATATATCTTCTTTGGCAAGGTGTCTGTTCAGGTCTTTTGCCCATTTTTTAAAATCTATTAGTTCATTTTCTTAGTTTTGAGTTTTAAGTGTTCTTTGTATATTTTGGATAACAATCCTTTATTAAATATGTTTTTTGCAAATATGTTCTTCCAGTCTGTAACTTGTCTTCTCATTCTCTTGACACTGTCTTTCACAGAGCAGAAGTTTATACTTTTAATGGAGTCCAGCTTTTCAATTATTTCTTCCATTGATCATGGTTTTTCTAAAAAATTGTTGCCAAACTCAAGGTCATTTAGATTTTCTCCTATGCTATCTTCCAGGACTTTTAGAGGTCTGCGTCTCATATTTAGGTCTACAATCCATTTTGAGTTAATTTTTGTGAAAGGTTGAAGGTTTGTGTCTAGATTTTTTTTTATATATGTATATTCATTTGTCCCAGTACCATTTGTTGAAAAGACTATCTTTGCTCCATTGTATTGCCTTTGCTCCTTTGTCAAAGATCAGTTGACTGTATCTAAGAGAATCTATTTCTTGGCTCTCTACTTTGTTCCATTGATTTTTTTTTTTTTTTTTTTTTTTGCCAATACCACACTGTCTTGAATATTGCAGCTTTAGAGTAAATCTTAAAGTTGGTTAGTATTAGTCTTCTGTCTTTGGTCTTCTCCTTCAATATGAGTTGACTCTTCTGTGTCTTTTTGTCTCTCCACATAAACTTTAGAATTAATTCATCAATGCTTACCAAAAAAAAAAAAACTTGCTGAAATTTTTACTGGGATTGCATTGAATCTATAGATCAAGTTGGGAAGAGCTGGCATCTTGACAATATTGAGTCTTTCTACCATAAACATGGAATATTTCTTCATTTATTTAGTCCTTCTTTGATATTTTTTGTCAGAGTTTTGTGGTTTTCCTCATATAGCTCTTATATTTTTTGTTAGGTTTATACCTAAGTATTTTATTTTTTTTTGGAGTGCTAATGTAAATGTAGTGTTTTTAATTTCAAATTCTACTTGTTCATTTCTGGTCTATAGGGAAGTAATTGACTCTTGTATATTAATCTTGTATCCTGCAACCTTGCTATAATCACTTACTAATTCCAAGAGTTTTTTTGGTTGATTCTTTCAGATTTGCTATGTAGACAGTCATGTTAACTAAGAACAAAGACGGTTTCATTTCTTCCTTCCCAATCTGTATGCCTTTTATCTATTTTTCATGCTTTATTGCATTAGTAAGGACTTCCAGTACGATGTTGAAAAGCAGCCTTATTCTTGATCTTAGAGGGAAAACAGAGTTTCACTATGTATGATGTTAGTTGTAGGTGATTTTTAGATGTTCTTTATCAAGTCGAAGAAGTTCTCCTCTATTCCTAGACTGCTGAGAGTTTTTATCGTGAAAAAGTGCTGAATTTTGTCCAATGCTTTTTCTGCGTCTGTTGATATGATCATGTGATTTTTCTTTTTTATCCTGTTGGTATAATGGATTACATTAATTGACTTTTGAATGTTGAACAGTTCTTGCATTCCTGAAATAAATCTCACTTTGTCATGTTATATAATTATTTTTTATTTTATTTATTTATTTATTTATTTTTGTGGTACGCGGGCTTCTCACCATTGTGGCCTCTCCCATTGCGGAGCGCAGGCCCAGAGGCCATGGCTCACGGGCCCAACCGCTTCGCGGCATGTGGGATCTTCCCGGATCGGGGCACGAACCCGCGTCCCCTGCATCAGCAGGTGGACTCCCAACCACTGCACCACCAGGGAAGCCCCTATAATTATTTTTATACATTGTTAAATTCAATTTGCTAACATTTTGTTGAAGATGTTTGTATCTATGTTCATGAGAGGTACTGGTCTATAGTTTTCTTCATCTTTGACTGGTTTTGGTATTAGTGTAATACTGGTCTCATAAAGGGAGTTAGGAAGTATTCCCTCTGCTTCTATTTTCTGGAAAAGATTGTAGAGAATTAATACAATTTCTTCCTTTGAAGTTTTGTAGAATTCACTGTTGAATCTACCTGGGCCCCAATTTTTTAAAAATATTTACTGAGATATTTATAGATTCACACTCAGGCCTAAGAAATAATACAGAGAGATCCCATGTGCCCTTTACCCAGTTCCCCACAATGATACATCTTGCAATACTATAGTGCAATATCACAACCAAGATATTACCATTGATACAGTCCACCTCTCTTATTTGTATTTCCCATTTGTGTGAGAATTTAGCATTTAGTATACACATGTATACATATTTATCACATGTGTAATCTTATTACTGAGTACCATAGTCAAGATACAGAAAAGTCCAGATTTCTTTTCATCCTTTCTGCAGCAGTTTGGACACTACACTGCTAAGTGATGGAAACTCACCGGAACACGTATCAGTGCATTACCTTAGTTTCATTTGTTACAACTCATGGGTGTTTCTAGGGCCTCCTTTGTTCTATTATCCCTAGAACTGGCCTCACAGGCCATTGCAAGGGACAATGGTTGATGGGCTTATTTCTGCAACCGAATTGCTGAATTCAGCCTCTTGTACTTGTCCAATACACATCACATTTTAACTGTTAGAAGCTGATGAAAATGACACAACCTCCTTCTCCAGATGAAATCACCTACCTACATTTATAGGACTGAGGGATGGCACTTCAGATCCATGACAGTCAACACAACAAGTGTCATGTTCAACTTAACTTCTGAGACTCTAAGATATATGCATTGATGGTTTAGAGGGAAAAGTACCACTTAATATAATTTATCTATTCATTAAACAAGTTTTAAGGGATGATTATGTGTCATCTTTGATAGGGCTACAAAGATAAATTGAGCTAAGATTTTTGCCCTAAAATAATGTATATGCTAACCAGGGAAATATAACACATAAATTTAAGTAGTCTTTTTCCCACTACTTCATTTCACAGCTTTGTGCTCTAGCCAAACAAACGACCTATTCACTAGTTACCGAACTTCGCATGGTTTCCCTGCCTCTGCCTTTGTTCACAGTATTTCCTCTGATTGGCCTCCTCTTGCTTCTCATGACCATTTCTTTCCCTAAACCAAGATCAAATGCAAAATTCTCCATGAAGACTTTTCTGATACCCCTAAACAGCAAGTGATCTCTCTCCCCTCTAAGGTCCTTTATATTGGCTTTAAAATGTCGTACTTTGTATTTGAGTTACTTATCTCTATGTCTGGGATCCCTGGTAGATATAAGCTCTGAAGGCAGAATTTATGTCCAGGATGCTGAGGATCCATGGCTCACCAGATACAATCATATTTTGATATAGCGTGGCTAATTTCCATAGCAATTGTTACTCCTATTTCCCCTTCTTCCTCTCTGCATATGAAAATGAAAATGTGGTTATGCTGCAAATATTTGACATGGACCTTAGAAAACATGAGCCCAAAGCACAGGACAACATAATATTCTTATGTTTTTTTCCTAATATTTGTTTTATGATCCTGAAAACATTCTCAGACTTCCTGTGGCAAAGATCATTCTCCCAGTTTCTAAGCAAGATCCCCTAAGGAATTAAAAGATTGGGCAATATTCTGCTAGGGAATAGCAGAGCTGGAAGGTACCTTAGGGATTATCTAGTTCAATCAACTTGTTTTAAATACGGGGAAATTGAGGCTTGGAAGGAAAATGAGGCCTGTTCAAGGTCACAAAGTGATTTACGGGCCAAGCTGGACATAGAACATGGGTTTCTTGGTGGTTACTGCAATTCTTTGTCTATATACAATGCCAAGTTGCCAAGCTGACCCTGCTCTTACCCAATATCCTGTCTGAAGTTTCTGTCTGAAGTGAGCCTAGGCCATTACAAGCACACAGAGGGCTGTGGGGGAGGGGTCTGAGCAGCCTTTGCCCTGGAAGTGGAGCAAGGATCAAATCGGCTCTTTCTTCCAAAGCAAAACCAGCTCTTTAACTTACAGGTCAGAGAGGCTGGAGGAGAGTGCCCCTCAGCCTCAGCTTATGCAGGGCCCCAGCATCAGGGATTATGAAGGCCCTTCTCCTGGGGGCAGGTGGATCTCCTGCTTCAGTCTCTGCAGAATGAAACCAGATGATGGGTGAGACCAGAGCAAGGCACTTGACCCAGGAGAAGCAACGCTCGGTCAAGGTGCAGACAGACTCCATCCAGCATGGCTCGGAGACGTACTTCCTGAGTGACTGTGAGTCACTTCACATCCCATCAAAAATGGGGAAGGAGGTATGCAGAAGGAAAAGGAATTATGCTTTAAACCTAGTATTACCTTTGAGCCTTACAACTGCTCTTGGGGCCAGATACAGAGAGCATTTTCCTCACCTATTTCCTTTGTAATACAGTAGAAAAGCTCTTTTTAAAGAAGGAATTGAAGTGGACCAGCCCTGAATATCAGACATCGTTATTAGTAAATCTGATAGGTTTCATATCTTAAAGGTGCATATAACCTTGGTCTTCCATTTCTTCTTCAAGAGGAAGCCATGTAGCTTCACAAACCCTCCAGCCAGGGGAACACTTTCTTTTTGATAATCCTGCTTTGGATGTGATTTGCCCAGAGTCATGAGAAAGACAGCAGCAGAAGCAAAAATTACAGATAGATTGCCTGGCTCCTAGTTCCCATTCCCTGTTGTTGGAAGAACATAAAGAAAGTAAGAAAGGAAGCGGGTCTCCAGAGAGATAGAATGGCTATTCCTAAGTCTTTTTTAAAAATAAGTTTCAGATAATCACAAGTTCGAGGTCAGAGGATAACTTAAGGCCATCAGAAGTTGGCCAGATAGGACTCAGGTTCTCTAGAGAATTCTGGCCTTTTGGCAGCCAGATACAGTACTGAACGCCAAGCCAGCCTGTGTTTGGGCGCAGGTCCAGTCTCCAGCCCCCTGAGCCCAGGCTCCTTGTGCATCTCAGAGCCCGGCAGCAAGCAGCGTCCATTCCTGAACATACGCTTTTAATCAGAGACACTGGGACCAGGAGGGGACCTCAGGCATGATTTAATTCCTCTCACTTTGCAGATGTAGAAATTGAAGGCCAGATTGGGGGACGGGATGTAGAATGCTTGCACGAGGTCACTTGGCAATTTAGGAAACAACACGGTAGGGTGGAAAGGGATGACTTTGGGGCGGTAACCTGGTTCGAAATCCCAGCTCTGCCAGTTATCAGCCAGGAGACCCCAGGTAAGTCACTTAACCTCTCTGAACATCAATGTCCTAATCTGTAAAACTGGGGGACCGGGGGCATAATTGCATTGCCTAAATGACAAGATTTTTGATATTAAATGACATGAAAAATATCAGTAATTTGTAAATAGGAAGTTATTATTCATACTTTAATGTTAGGATTGAATTATAATAAAAACACACAGCCTAATAACAAAAGTGCACTTTTCAGAGTGCCATCCACATGACAAGTGCTTCACATACACCATTTCTTTTAATGCCTGTTGAGACCCAAGGAGGACTCTCACCAGTAACCATACGCTTGGAGCAAGGTTTAAACCAGGTCATATACACAGCAGGATTTCAATACAGTCTCTTATACAGTCCAGAAACCTGGACCTGGGCTTCTATTCCCAGGCCACACTTGACTCCCTCTTCTCTCACCTCCTTTCTAGTGAAGGGGAAGCTCTTGGCTGTTGAGGGCAGGACACTCTCCTCGCATCTGTTTGTCCCAGGAGATATCACAGTGCTCTCTCTGCACAAGGTGAAATATCAGTTGAAAATAAATAAGTAAATTAATTAATTTAATTTAAATTAGTTTAATTAAATAAATAGTGACCTGATAGATAAATTAATATTTCTTTTTCAAAAATAATTTTATTGAGGAATAATTGGGTGGGAAGGCGTCTTTGATTTCTATCCAGAATCCATCAACTTTCAGCTAAGCCAAAAGGAAGACAGGGATGTTCCAAGATAATTAAGCCATGTAGAAAACCTGAGCTTGCCAAGGGTTTCAAACAAGAAGTTGAGTCTGCATAAACATAAAGAACAGACTTGTGGTTGCCAAGGGGGAGGAGGCTGGGGGAGGGATGGACTGGAAGTTTGGAGCTGGTAGATGCAAACTATGACATTTAGAATGGATAAACAACAAGGTCCTACTATATAGTACAGGGAACTATATTCAACACCCAGTGATAAACCATAATAGAAAAGGATATAAACAAAAGAATGTCTAGATGTGGATAACTGAGTCACTTGGCTGTACAGCAGAGATGGGCACAACACTGTAAATCAACTCTACTTCAATTAAAAAAAAAGAAAAAGAAAAAAAAGAAGTTGAGTCCGTAAGTTACAATCTGGCCATTTGTAAAGAGCTCTTCCTGTTTGCTTTCATAAACATCTTCTCTGTTAGCCTCTCAACAAACTGACTGATGTGCCCAGATATAATTTCAGGACCTTCCCTAATAATGCCCCCATCCCATTTCTAGTTTAACACACTCCTTTGTTACATGATAGGACATTGCTGGTATTTTTTCAGTCTCTCTTCATGAAAGGACTTATCTGTCAATGAGACTGTGCTTTATAGTCAACATCCTTGGTGCAGAAGTAACTGCTCTTTCTCCCAGGATTCAAGACCCTTAATCTTCATTCCAACAATGTTGCAGACTTTCCTTCCTTGGCAGACTGCATTTTTTTGAAGATGACTGCAACAATCTCTCCCATACCATGTGCTCTTCTAGAAACTTGCCCCTCCTCCCATCAGAAGGTGGGGTCTAAGTCTTCTTTTGAATCTGAGCGGGGTTATGACTGGGTGCTAATCATTTCAATACAGTGTAAGAGACGATGTATGGTTTCTGAAGCTATGTCGCTCAAGGCAATGATGCTGCTTCCTCCTTGTTCACATGGAGCCCTGAGTTGCCAAAGAAGCAGTCCAACTGCCCTGAATCTGCCACGCTGTGTGGTCCCCACACAGAGGGACCACATGGAGGGGTCCTGAGAGATGCCTGGCCTGCCCCCAGCTGCTCCAGTACCCCCTCCCCAACTCTTCCAGCTCTAGCCCCTGTCTGAAACAACACAAGAGCCCCTGAGCCAGAACTACACAGACCAGCTGCTACTAAACTCCTTACTCACAGTTTAAATCGCTAAACGCAGCCATAGCGACTGGCACATACCCCTTTCTCCATCCTGCGCTGCACCTGGTTACTGTCAGTGCATCTCCGGTATCCAGGAAAACACTCAGCCATGTCCCTTTCTTCTGCTCTTTGTTAGTAGCGACACCCTGGTTCCTTCACCTACCACATGAATGCTCTTAGTAAGATCACATCTCAGACCTGGTTTCCCTGAACAGAAAAAGGCGAATAAGAATTGTTTCCCAACAGCACCATCTGAGAGGGCTCTACAGATAATGCTTTTTATTATATTGTACAACACTCACTCCACATTCTTCTGAGAAAGTTCACATACACCGTCTCGTTTTAATCGTTACAACAACTTTTTGAGGCAGCTGGGAAGATGCCATTATCCCTCTTGTCAGTGGAGGAAAATGATATCCAAAGAGCTTTAATGACTTAGGTAGGTCCAAGGAGCACTTGGTCCAGTCAGAGCCAGAGTCCAGATCTTCTGCTTTCTGGAACCTGGCCCTGGTCTGCACCATCCCATGGAATACCAGGGTCTCTAAAACCTGTTCTAGTTTCCTCTCCACTTATATCCTATCTCTCTTCCCTAAGAGTCTGCTCCATTTTTTCTGCTGCCTCTAACCAACCCTCTCTCCATCTTCAGCTCTACCAGCTTCGTACAGACTCAGCTGATCACAGCCTTATAGTTTCCCCTTGGATCATCACTCTCAAAGAAACATGAGAAGGGGTGCTGGATTGTTTTGAATTCTCCATGAATGAACAAGAGTTTATATTTCAGACAGCCAAAGCCAGAATCCATTTAGAGCTTCCCTCACTAACCTCATATATTTGGGATTTCAACCAACCCAATCAAATTAATCTCCTAGAAGTGAGAAATCCCCACCTGGGAGGTTACCTAGCCCACTCCTGGCTGACCCACAATGGCAAAGTGAGATAATAGCCAACCTGGGTCTTGACCTCCAGTATTGTGGCTTCAAAGCCAAGATGTGTTTTACCCCTGGCATTGGGCACAGAGAAAAAAAATTGCAAACCTTCTGCTCAGCGCTTCCAGTTGAGTGCTGTTCATCACAAAGCAGAACATGGCAAACAGTCAAGGAAGGTACTTCAGCCTCTTATGGGAAAGCCATGGGCCTCAACACACTCAGAACCCAAGGTAATACACCTTCAAGTACCAAATTTGGGGTCCAAGGAAGATGGTTCTGGAGTGTTATTTAGTTCTCTTGGGTTTGCAAGGACTTAGAGAGCTTTGAGGAAGTTTCGAAGGGGAGAGTCAAAACCTATTTAGTGAACCTAAATTTTAGAAGTTGTAAGGGCACTAAGTAAATATATGATTCCAGGGTAATCAGTCCTCTCCTGTTCCTTCTTTTGTAAAGGGATGAACTAGAAGTGGTCTGAAAAGCCAGCTCTACCGTGTTCTACTGTGATGTTCTGGAAAGTTACGTAATCTTTCTGAGCCCCAGCTTCTACATCTGTAAACTGAGAATAATAGCTACATAAAGAGATTGCAGTGAGAATTAAATTAGATACTATGTGTGGAAAAGCATAGTCTTGCATCTTGAACTAAGTGGTTGGTAAATGTTTTTTCCCTTCCACCAACTCCTTCGCCTTACATTCTAATATTCTCTGCTCTCTGACCAAATTTACCAGACGATTGCTTGCTTTTTTCTGACCCTAATGAAGTCAGAGAAGGTTAGTGAGGTCATGGTGCATAAACCATTCTGAGGGTCGAGGGTGAGTTTTAGGTAAATTGTGGTTTTAATGTTTAAGAAAGAGCCCATAACTAGCGGGGGTTTCCATTTTTTGGTGGCAAGATGCACAAGCACAGGTCTGCAGTAACACACAGCTTCTCGGCTCTCAGCAGTCTTGTGGCTGAAAGATGTTTTAAAAGCTCCTGTTTTCAGAAGACTCTGTGTTACTGATTAACAAAGTGTCGTTTCCATTTTTAGTTCCACAAAGAGAAAGGCAAGTGAAATTTGCCCCATCTCACCATCTCTAAATGGGCAATATTACTGAGCAATATTTAATGTCCTCACAACATCTGTTTGGTTTTATTTTTAATAGTTTTAGGTCCATATTGAAAGTGCAAGTTCATGGGTAATCCATATGTCCAAAATCGAATGCCCAACTGGATAATCCCCTTCCAAAAACTTTTCCCTTCCACTTTAGAATCAGAGCGCTTGTCACGTGCCATGACATATATATTGAGTGAAGAAGAGATTAAGCTGGAAAATTCTATGTTTCTAAATTACTGGTGATTATAGTGATAGGAGTACACACTTGCAGAGCATTTTATAGATGGCAAAGCGCTTTCATTGCTAGAGCTTCTGTTAAGTTTCCCGAATACCCTGTGAGGTAGAGGTGGAAGGAAATTTTATCCCCAAATGATAGACAAGAAAATAGACAGTTTGAGGGTTTAAGTGACTTACCCACAGTCAAGGTGTGTTTCCTGAGACACGGTGCCCCAGGAAGGTCTCTGGCCAATTAGAGGTACGGAGCCGAGGAGTTCATCAGTTTCCAATCCCAGTAATACGTGAGCTACATGCTGGTCCGCCCAAACTGGGAAGCTGGTAGAGGGACGCTTGGGCACTGCCCACTAGCCTACTCAGGTGCTAGGTACAGGTTGGAAGGAAGAAAACAGGAGCCCCAGTGCTCAGGGACTGGGGAGCTCGGGGTAAAAGTGGTGTATGAGTTTCCTATTGCTGCTGTAACAAATTACCACCATAGATGGCTTAAAACAACACAAAGCTATTCCCTTACAGTTCTGCAAGCCAGAAGTCCAAAACTGGTTTTTCTGGCTTTAAAGTCAAAGGTGTTAGCAGAGAGGGTTCCTTCTGGAGGCTCTATACAGAATGTGTTTCCTTGCCTTTTTCAGCTTCTAGAGGCTACTTGTACTCTTTGGTTTCGTCTTCCTCCATCTTCAAGACCATCACCCCAATTTCTGCTCCCATTGTCACACAGCCATCTCTCTGACTCTGACTCTCCCACATCCCTCTTACAAAGACCTCTGTGATCACATTGGACCCATCTGGATAATCCAGGAAAATCTTCCCATCTCAAAATCCTTAAGGCAGTCACATCTACAAAGTCCGTTTACCATGGAAGGTAACATAGTCACAGGTTCCTGGGATTAGAACATGGGCACCTTTGGGGTCGTTACTCAACCTACTACAGGTGACAAGGTGGCAGGTGGATGGCGGCAGCCGTTTTTTTGCTGGTAAATGCATCACTCGCATGGCTGTGTTTGTCTGTCTGAAAGCCACACTCTTCGCTGTCACCTGACATGTAGAGGCCAGAATAGAGCCCATGTCTTCCGATTCCAAGTGAAGTGCTCTTTCAGGCACATCCTACTGGCCAGCTCAAAGCTATATTTACGTTCATTTTTTTGCAAATACCATACCCTGGTATAGATGGTGATTAATATTTGCATAATGCTTTAGAGGCTATAATGTCCTTTTCTATTTACATGAAGTCATTTAAATCCCTACAATAGCCCTCTGAGACCGTTATTATTAACACATTTTACATATGAAGAAGCTAAGGGCTAGGAGGTGTGAAGTGATTTGTCCAAGGTCACCCAGCTGGCAAGGGCAAGACCACAATGCAAATCTGAAAAGTTCCCCCGTGCGCAGCTCTAAATAATGAATCCACATTTAAGTTCACGTTGCTAGAGGTGGTAGCTTATCTTTTGGGGATACTATGAAAGCAGCTGGGATCTCCAGTATGTTTTTGAGAGAAAATTAGTCAATAAATGTGAAAGTGCTTTGTAGCAGTATGACTCACGACTACAGAAAGTTACTGATGGCATTATTCTCATCCTCATCATCAACATCAAGTGCCCCGCAGACCAAGAGAATTCAAACGGGTCAACATCTCTAATTGCTGTGTTTAAAACATTGACCCCCAACTGTCTCGCAGTCCCTGGGGATGGTGGCTCAGGGTTCTGTGGTTTCTTGGCCACTGTGCAGGTGTGGTTGGTGGGAGCAGAGCTCTGAATGGAGAAGCCAAGGTCCTGTGCCCTTGCAGATAAACAGGGTGACCCCTCGCACGATGAAGTAGGCGTTCCCCGAAAAATCCACTTTGTGTGAAAGGACCCTAAGACCCTTTCAGGAGCACGGTGGTATTTTATAGCTTTTACTGTTTTTTGGTTTTTTGGGGGGTTTTCATCTTTCTCTTTTTTTCGATGAGACCACTTGCTCTGCATTTCAAATGTGTCTAATTTGGTGGGGAGGAGGGTGGCTGGGAGGTTCAATGGTGGGTCCACGGGAGTGAGATGCAGAGCGCCACTGCCGAGGCCTGGCAGCCATCTGGCAGGTGGAAGTCCGTTCACCCACCCCCGCCACCCCCGCTTCCTCCCCTCACCTTTTTTAAAGAGAAGCAGCGAGCTTCTGAAATGTGCAACTTCAAAACCAGACCAGAAGTCTACTGAGAAGGAATAACCAAGGCGTCCTCCAACTGCGGCTGAGCAGTCAGCCGGCCCCCACCTCATTTGAGTGAGACCGCCAAGAGCCCTCACGTGGCGCTTGGGCCACAGGACCACAATTAGGAAACACTCCCTGCCCCTCACAACGGCCACCCTTGCTAGGCAGTGGGGACGGAAGAGAGGCAGGTGCATTCAAATCATCCTGGTTTGACCAAGGGAAATGAAGCACTAAAACAGCTTCATCCCACAATGAGTCAGGATGGGGGAAGGGAGTGTGAGGCTGGAGCCCTCTGACCCTTCTTGGGAACAAGTCTTGCTTCTGGTCACTCAGCCCTGTGAACCCAGTGTCTGGCATGAGTCTCAGTTCTCGTGCTCCATTGCTGTGGGACAGGAGGCACTACACTGCCGGGGGCCTCTCTTAACGGGTGGTCCCACCTGTAAGCATAGTTGCTTATCAGACAATGTGTCCCTGTCCCCAACAACTGTCACCTCTGCCTGCTCCAACTCTACCCACACCTCAGGCCTGTATCCCACCTCTTCTAAGAAGCCTTCCCCCATGCCTCTGATAAATCTAGGAATCTCCTCTTCCTCAGAACCATCTTTATCCCTTCTCTCAGATACTTATGGATAACATTTTTTTAATGAAAATAATTTCTCGGGGCTTCTCTGGTGGCGCAGTGGTTGAGAGTTCGCCTGCCGATGCAGGGGACGTGGGTTCGTGCCCCGGTCCGGGAAGATCCCACATGCCGCGGAGTGGCTGGGCCCGTGGACCATGGCCTCTGAGCCTGCGCGTCCGGAGCCTGTGCTCCGCAACGGGAGGGGCCACAACAGCGAGAGGCCCGCGTATCGCAAAAAAAAGAAAAAAAAAAAAAATAATAATTTCTCACCTATTAAGTCAGGCACCCTGCTAAGCACTGTCAACTTGCTGTTTAGTTTGCTGTATAGCACCCTGTAATATTAGACAGAAACTCCTTGAAGACAGAGGTTGTGTCTGATTCATCACTCCATGCCCTACCAGCCACGATGCTCTCAATAACTAGTTATTAGGTTAATAATTTTAGAAAATTATTTGAAAAAAACGTAAATTAGTAGAGACTTTGCCGTCAGCATGGAGTGATCTCTTGGTCCACATCCTACTCGAGGAAGGCAGGGTGACTTCAGTGAGAACCAGCCCTATGGGAATCCCTGCCTGCTTAAGGGGCTCTTAAGAGGGAACATAGAATACGCTCATGGTCTACCATGGGACTTCAACTATTCCAGCCCTGAAGATCTCCCTGGGGACACTCACTTGGTTCTAGAGTATTAAGTACCATCGATATCCTGAGGTCTCCTGAATCTCTCTCTCCATCTCCTCCATCTCTCCTAACCACAGCATTTGTCTTCCAAATGCGCCCCTCATCTCCAGTGGCGTGTTTGTGTAAAAACTTAAAACGGCAGGCTGAGTAGAGAACGCCCTTTCCCCCACCTCTCACCCAAGCTTCACTGAACCTGCTCCACATCCTTTGTGTTCGGTCCCGGTTACGAGTATTGCATTCACTCCACCTCTAGAGCTAGAAATCATGGGGTCATCTTCAGACACGTCCTTCCCTCTCCCTCCACAAGCCAGTCATCACACCCTGGGAGCTTGACTCCGGAAACTAATAGCTCTCATCCATCCTGCCTCTCCATCCACAATGCCTTGGGCTCAGGCTCTCATCAGTTTTCAGCCAGACCACTGCAACTTCTGCCCCCTGTCTGCCATGTCTCCTTGCGTTATATTCTCAAAAAGCAAATCTAACCAAGATATGTTCTTGCTTAGGAATCCCTGTTGATGACCTGCTGCCTATAGAATTGAGACAAAATTCCTTGATGGGAGCACATAACACCCTTCACAACCTGATCCCAGGCTTTATCGCCTGCCTCCTCACCTCATGTAGTTGCCCTGAACTTCTTACCCCAACATACCGATGTCTTTCACAATTTGGGGCTTTTGCACGTGCTGTTCCCTTTTTCTGGAATGTATCTCTTCCCTTCTCTGATTGGAAAACTCAGTCATATGTCATGACCCAACTCCCATTTCACCATCTCTGTGAGGTCACCCCTCATTGCTTCCAGGCAGAACTTTTACTCTGTCCTGATCTCCCACAGCACTTGTTTATATCTCCATAATAACACTTACCACACTGTACTGTAATTTTCCCGTTCAAGTGTCAGTCACTCCATTATTTAAGATCCAGGAGGTTAAGAACCTGCACTTATTAATTTTTGATATCCCCAGGGTCTAGCCCAAGATCCGCTCATAGTGGATCCTCAGAACAATATGAACCAGAAAAATCACTGAATATACTCAAAGATTCTCTATGCGAAAGAAAGTATTTCCGAGATGAACCTGACTCTGATGCCAGTCCCAGCTCTGCTGTTAATGGTTAAAAGGAAGGCGGACTTTCCAGTCAGTTGTACTGGTGTTCAAATCTCTCCTCTACAACTTACTAGCTGTGTGATCTCAGGCAAACAGCTCCTAACTCTATGCCTTAGTTTTCTCATCTCCAAATGGGGATAATAACTACCTCAGAGCATTGTCATGGATTGTATAAGAAGTTGAATATGTTAAGTGCGTAGCACAGGGTCTGGTACCTAACAAGTAGCCATGATTATGACCATGTATTAACTGTATGACCCCGGGCCAGCCCCTTCCTCTCCCTGGGCCTCCTTGGAAACTTCCTATACAAAGTGAAGGTACAGACTGTTGTCGCCGAGGTTCCCTCAAGCGCCATCATTGCAAGACTTTACTGCCATCCAAACTTGTGGCATCACTTCATTCAGCCCTGAAACTTAGCTTTTTGCCTCGTAAGATGAATTCTAATTGTTTCTGGAGTATAAGCTTTGCTCACTGTAACCAAAGTCAAACTCATCAACCATACTGGAGTTCTGAAGGGCACAAACTAGTGCCTTTGCTCTGCTGAAGAATCTGGCTCAGGATTGGGTGCAGAGAGGGTACTGCAATCTACTTGGTAGAAGCAGTAGCAAGAAGGAAGCCTGTCCCTGTGGGGTCAGCACTGATAACGGGGACAGGACAGTGCACAGTCCCAATCACATAATGTGCTTCTCACTTACATGACTTTATGAACTTATTTTGCAGTCCTGTGTTTATCCCCCAGCTCATTCTTATTAATGTCCTATTAACATCTTAATTTGAACCGTGGCCACTGCATTTCACACAAAGAACACACATGAGTCTATTTAAACTCCTTTGGACTCTCCCAGACAGGAGGTATCTCTCTCCCACATTTGCACATTTAAAATTAATTTTTGACATCTTAATGCGACTATTTTTGTTCTTGTAAAGTAATGGAGTAAAAAAGAAAAAATAGCTGGTTGAGTTTCTTTCCCCAACACTAGAAATAGGGAATATAGCCAATTCTTTGGAAGCCAGTTGTTTGGAGTAAGATTTGAGGTCTCGTTGAGTGAAATAATTAGGCACTTCTAAAGAATAAAGCAGCAAAGCACTGTGGGAAACAGCACACTCGGGCCATTCAGCAGAGCTCGGGCAGCTTTCCCGCTTCAGGGCAGTAAATATCTCCAGGGAGTCACACAGGGTAGGGGAAGGAACATGAGCGCTGGGACAAGTCAAACCTGGATTTAACCTCATCCCTCCCACTTGCCAGGTATAAGATTCAGGCAATTTCTTAAATTCTATGAGACTCAGTTCCCCCGTGTAAAATGAAGATAATAGTACATACCTCATGGTGATGTTGAGAGAATTAAAACAAAGTAATGTATATAAACACATAATTGATAACAATAAATATAAGTTCTCTTCTCTCTTCTGAGAACATGGTACAAGTGGAATAAAGCTACTTATCTTTTTAATGCTACCTTGTTCCACAAAGGAATTAAGACAATTTGCGCTCATGTTTCTAATATACAAAAGTGAAATTAATGCAAAAAAAAGAAAGAAAGAAAATGAGACAAAACAAAGTAATGGTGCTAGAGTACCAAGCTGGACTCAAGAAATCAGGTTGATTTGCAAAATGCATACAGAATCCTTTGGCCATGTTGTAGGGATGTGACAAGCTTCAGTGGCTGAAAGGTAACCTGTCATTCCAGAAAAGACCAGCTCTTCCTGATTGAAAAACCAAAAAAGATTGTTTATCTTATGGTAAATGAGCACCAGGAGAAAAAAACACTTAATTTTCCTCCTCTCCCCAGCAGTTATTTCACTGTGTGACCCTATACAAATCACGTTACCTACCCTGCGCCCCCATCTCCTCATCTGTACACTTTGAATGTTGGATGAGAGGAACTCCAAAGGCCTTTCTAACCCCTACATTTTATAACTTGATTCTATTCTGCGAAATGTCTACAGCTTTCTCTTCCATGCGTTTGCAATTTACATGACATTCTCCTTGGAATTCATCAGTCTGCTCTAGCAAAACTAGTTCTTCACTTGCAGTTGTAGGTGTACTTCCTTTTAGCCCAGTCATGGGCCACATGACAGAACTTAAGGAACCAACATTCACAGCGTAATAACCACTTGTTACTTAAATAAACCTTACAATGGAACCATGAAAAGCAATTAATGCTAACTTGGGCATATCTGGATTTATTCAGAGTAGAAGTATTTTATTCTCAGCCTTCTCTTTTTCAGTCTCAATTTCTAATTCTGTCCACGTTTCATTATATATTCTGCGTAATTTTTTTTATCATTTCCTTTGTTCTCAATGGGAATGCCGAAGAATCTAAGTAACAGAGAGATAGGAAGCAGCTGATGAAGAAGCTACATATATACTCTGCTCATTGGAATCAGTTGCTCAAACATGACTCTGGTCTGAGTCTTTAGCCATAGATTTTTGATCTGGTTCATAACAGGGAGTCAACTGAACTGGCTTTGATTTGGAGGGGTGGGTTGGATGGAGAGGAGAGATGTTTGGACATTAGGAAAAGTTCCTCTTCTATAACATCTGTATCATCCACCACTTCCTTTGTGTCTCCTCTGAGCCTGCCCTCCTGCAAATCCCCCCCTTTTCTCAGCAGGAAAAACTATGTCTCCCACCTGCCACCTTACCTCCTACTACTTCCTTCATGACCCCTACATTCCTTCAGATTCTGTGTGCTCTTGCCCATGGCTGTCCCTCAGAAAGGGTAATTGACTCACCCAGGAACACACAGCCACTAAGAGACAGAGCTGATGTTCAAATTCTAGTTTGCATCACCTCAAAGCCAGTAACTTAATCCTCACTATTAAACTGAATCTCCAACAGAATTTTATACTAAACTCTTCTGTGAAGACTTTCTCAATTTCTCTATTGAAATGTCGTGTGTGTGTGTGTGTGTGTGTCTCAGTCCTTCAAATATACCAGTGGTCCCCACAGTGGTTTGCACATTAAAATCACCTGAGAATATTTTAAAACTTCCAAAGCCCAAGACATACATGCAAAAGAGTTAAATCAGAACTTCTCTGGGGCTGGGATACAGTTCTCAGTAGTTTCATAAGCTCCCCAGGAGATCCAATGTGCAGACAAGTTTGTAGTACTGCTGTAAATCGGTACAGCTCAGCCTTGGGTTATAATTACTGTACTATGATTATAAACTGTAAGCTACTGGAGAGCAGAAATCTTATTTTATTTAAATATGTATCCCTCACGATAAAAGTAGTAGCTCGGTGGATATTATTAAATGATTGCATCTGTCTAATTTAGGTCCTAACAATTTAAACATGGACAAATTAACAAAAGTCCAAATGACAGGATTGGAAATGCCTGATGTTTTGGAGTGTTTCCTGAAGTGGAAAAGGCCAACAAACTGTGATTGCTTAGGGTGAAAATAGAGGACTCTGATAAGGTTTTTAGTCATTTTTTCCAATCACAAGAAAAAGTAAAATGAGAATGGTGCATCTCTATTTTTTTTTTAATAAATTTATTTATTATTTATTTTTGGCTGCATTGGGTCTTTGTTGCTGCGCGGCTTTCTCTAGTTGCGTCAAGTGGGGGCTACTCTTCGATGTGCAGCTCGGGCTCTAGGTGCACGGGCTTCAGTACTTGTGTCTCGTGGGCTCTAGAGCACAGGCTCAGTAGTTGTGGCGCACGGGCTTAGTTGCTCTGCAGCATGTGGGATCTTCCCGGACCAAGGCTCGAACCTGTGTCCCCTGCATTGGCAGGCAGATTCTTAACCACTGTGCCACCAGGGAAGCCCATGAGTCTCTACTTTTAATCTCTGCTAAGGAAGTGGGTCTAGGCTGCCACAAAAGTTGAGTGGATTAGACCTTAGGAACCAACTCCTGATAATCCCGAGTGAAAAATTCTAGAATGCTGACCAAAGGAGTCCACAGAATCGTCTTCTCAGGAGAGGTTTAAGAAAGGATGAGACCACATGTTGCTTTCGGTTGTTAACTGAAGAGGTTGGATAAAACTTCCACTATGAACTACAAAGAGAATTTTATTTTTTCAGGCTGGCAATGTGGTGCGTTCCTGATTCTTTCTGGGGATTACAAAACAATCCACTGTACGGGGTCCAGGCTATAAATTCAGGCTTGCAGATTGCTCAAAAGACAGTTCGAGAAAGCAAAAGGCAGACTGTCCAATCTGGCTGCTCTGTGTGCCAAGAGTTATTAATTATGTCTGTTCTAATAACAAGAGCTGGGAAGCAGCAAACTCAAAACATGCAGGGAAAACAAAACAAAATAAGATGGTGCTTTGCCTTAATGAGAGAAAGTAAAAGTCAGCAGTTACAGCACCAGGCTCAGTAAATGGGGTATAAACCCTGCCAGCAACAGATTTTAGCTGCAACTGGGCATGGTCACCGTAGTAGCTACAGAGGCCACGGAATCCCAATGGACTCTCCCAACATCCGTCCAGTGACCAAGGAGGTCATCTTCTTTCCTGTGCTTTTCTGGAACGGATGAGGGAGCATGCGAGGAGTCGTTGAAGGGATTTGACAAGTCAGGATTTGCTGTTCTGTGGATCATAAATTCTCAGAGTTGGAAGGGACATCTACAGATCAAATAAATAGTCCAACCCTACCCATTACTACACATGAAGAAACTGACTTCCAGAGAGGTTAAGTGACATAACTCAGGTCACCCAACAATGGCAGACCAGGATTAGAGTTTTCTCCATTCATCTCCTTGCTGGTTAAGAGTAGATTCCCTTTCTTCCTCCCTAAGAAACTGGCTTTTCTTAGACTTGTACCAGCTCCCTGAATGGGCAGCAGCTTCAATAATGAATCTGCCTAGGTGTTTTAGCCTCCATGATCTATGTGGCTCAGAATCAGCTCTGTCTGGTGGGTGGTCATCCCCTACTCTTCCTAGAACTCTTCTCATGGCTGGAACCTCAGAAATTCAGGCTCTGGGATGCCTTTCTAAGAGTTTCAATGCTGCCTAAGAGTTCTCTAAGACCAGAACCTTGGACACCTGGGCTCCATTCTGACCCACTGGACTCTGTGCATATTGAGGCCAGGAACTAGGGCTTATTCATCTTCATATCTTGCTTGTCACTCAGAAGATGCTCCGTAAATTTAATAAATGAAAAGGCCCAACACTTCAAGGGAGAGCTTTACAAACCGGAACTCAGAGGAGAGCAACCAGGACCGTGAAAACCTGAATAGGATAAGGGATAGATTTAAAATGAGATATCCAACTTGGAGAAGAAAATACGCACTGGGGAACTAATTTCCCATCTTCCAATAGCCAGTGGGCTATCTTGAGGAAGATGTGGAATGGGAGAAGCTATGGAGAATTACTTCAGATTAATAGAAGCAGCATTTGGTGGGGGGAAGCAGTCAGCATCCCATCTCTAGCGAGGACCATCTCCTGACAGAAAATTGAAGGGAGGAGAGAATCAGCAAGGGGTGGAGCTTGACCCATGATTTCTAAGTCTAAGGAACCTTGGCCACCTTAGAATAGAGGGCACTTCGTGGCACTTTGATTGGAGGAAACATTGAAGGTAAGGGGTATGTATCTGCAGTGAGCTGAACTGGAGACCATGTTAGAAAAAAAATTGAGTTCGAGGGTAGGACAAGCATGCTTGGCTCTCCTAAGATCTCTCTTTCTATAATAATAACAATACTGGTTATTGAGCGCTTCTATTTGCCGAGCACTGTATTATAACTTTAGCCTGACTGATGATGGCTCCGATACAGCAACAACCAGGAAGCCCCATTTCATACAAGTTCAACTTTAAAAAAATTGATTTTTAAAAACATGCTGGCAAGGTTTCTGTGAAATTGGTACACTCCCGCATGGAACACAAATCGAATACAAATTGAAACAATCCTTTTGGAGAGCCATTTGGCAATACTTTTCAAGAGCCATAAAACACATCTAATAATCCCACTCTGAGGGATTTACCCTAAGGAAAATAACTCTAAGAAAGAAAAAAAAAAAAAAACCTATTTGTTCAAAGCCCTTTAAAATATCAAAACCTGGAGAGAACCCAAATTCCCAGCAGTTTGGGAATGGTTAAATCATTTATGATATATTAACTCTGTGGAAAATTATGTAGCCATTAAAATGATACATGGAAGGATTGTGACAACATGAAATGCGCATAACAAATAACATTCAAGGATAAGAGTGGAACGCAAAATTGTACATGCTCTCTGATTACAGCTCTGTGAAAATACTTATGGCTAGAAATTGAAAGGGACAACAGAGAAATATAAAAGAAGTATTTGTTTTATGAGATTTTGTAGATAGTCAGTGTTTATATACTTAAAAAATGAAAACAGAGAACTCTTGCCTTAGCTAAGGAAACTTGAGAACCATTGCATGTAAGTTAACAAGCATCTTATAGGTCCTGGGCTAGCACTCTCATTTTACAGTAAAAGAAACTGAAGTGCTGAGAAAAGTATCTTGTCTACCCCACAAGGTTAGTGGCTGAGCCGGGTCTAGAGCAGAAGCCCAAGGAGAGGGTCCTTGGATGGTTATATTCTAGAGACTGATAATTTGTGGAAACACTTGGAGTGAAGAGAGCAAGAGGAAAGATAGGGTTGCCTGTCATAAAAATTCTCAGAAGTGGGTAGTAACATCAGTCAGCTAAGAGAATAACCTTATCCTCTGTCTGCTGAAGACCATCTACCATTCACTCATTAAGTACATAATGAGTCTGCAAAGGGAGGATCTGTTTTTCTGCCTTTAAGGCCATCTCCTCTCCATCCTCATTACCATTTCCTGAGGTCAAGGTCTTGTCAATCACTCTGTAAACATTTGTGGGCACCTGTTACGTCCCAGGTGCTGTACTAAGCCTAGAGACACAGTAGTGAGTAAGACACACATAGCTCTGACCTGATGGGGCTCTCGTTTTAGGATTGGAGACAGACAATTGACATGCAAACAAATAAACAAGATGATTTAATACAGTAGTAAGTACTATGGAGAAAAAAAACGAACAACAGGAATTTGTGATGAAAATTACAGTTAGTGGACAAGTACGGAGGGTAGTAAGTTCTATGGAGAAAAGAAAACGAACAATAGGAATTTGTGATGAAAATTACAGTTAGTGGACAAGTACGGAGGGTAGTAAGCAAGGAGGTGATGTGATCTGAATTATGTTTGAAAGCTCACTGTCTGCTTTTATTATTCTAAGACAATTACACCAGCCCTTAGTAAAGGCTGGCCAAAGAGGTCTTAATAAAATGTAAATTTTATTTGAAAGTTTTGAAACTTTCAGAAACTCCCTGTCAGCCCCAAGATCAAGCTCAGACAGTAGGCACAGCTACTGAGATCTCCACCCGAGGCTCTGAATCAGCGTTGCTGCAGCCTCAGGACATGTCCCACCTCCCACCCCACGCAGCCTCTTCCAGAGCCCCTGAGGATGCTCACTGCCCTACTTGCATGCTGCCCACTCTTCTGAGGCTGGGCATTGGCACAGGCTGCCCTCACTCTGTGATACCCTCTTCCCTCCTTTATAAAACCCTTTCCCTTCCTTTAAGGTTGTGTTTCCCTTCCTTTAAGGTTATGCCTCCCCTTCTAAAAAGTCTTCTCCCACTCTTCCATGCAGAGCAAATTAGTCACTGCCTTCTATGTGCTCATAACACATTTTGTTCACACTTGCATTATAACGTATCACACAGGATTGTAATTGTGTGTGTGTGTGTGTGTGTGTGCGTGTGTGTGTGTGTGTGTATGCTTGGCAAGCAGAGAACATGCCTTAGTTGTGCTTTCTATCCAGTTTCTAGCAGAGCTGGTCACCTACTGTTAGTGGCTACTTAGCAAATGGGTTGACTGGTAGACCACTGGATGGAAGGATGGGTAGGTGGATGAAGGAATTACTAAATGGATGGATACAGTCTATCCCCCCTCATTTTAAAAGCAAGACAATTCTAATCTGGTCTGCCATCTGTGAAATGAAGAATCAGACTAGGTGATTCTGAAGGTTACCTCCAGCTCTGATGTTCCAGGTTCTGAGAGTCCATAAATCACGAGTGGTTATTGCCATTGGAATCAGAAAGCCTTCTTGGCTTGACTGCTTGAGAGAACTCAAAGGGCTCCCAGGTTCATGATTAAGGATCAAAAATCCCCTGGAGCCCTGCTGCACTGGGATAAAGAAAGCCTGGGCATGGGCTGGGTGCCCTCCTGTCCCAGCTGGCAACGCTCATAGCCTGACATAACTGCTGAGGGAAGAAGCCTCAAGCAGAACAGGTTTCGAGCTGGCTCCGCAATAGCACAGCTATGCATGCCTGGAAATTTCCAGGGCCGAGTGAGGGCCTGGAGAGGCAAGCATGGGCCACTGTGTTACACAGCTCCAGTGGCTAGTTTTGCTTACCCATTGTCTGTGGGTGCGGTTGTCAGGACAGACTTGTGTAGATTTAGGTCAGAGGTGAGGACAGAAATAATTCCTAACTCAGCTTTTCATGGAGGAGAAAAGAGTGAGGACACAGCATTCCCTCCTTATCGGGCTAGAGGAGAAGGTGACCAGAGATTCAGTTCAAGCCAGAGAGCCTGTCTGCATGGCAGCTACATGCTCGGCCCTCTGTCAGGGGCTGTGCAGAGGGCAGAGAGAGATGAAATGGGTCCCAACTGTCCTCAAGGAGCTTATACTTGAGTGAGGGAGGCCAGTGGTGTACTTAAGAGATTTAAGTTCTTTGGGGAGCAGAGAAGAAAGGAAGTTCATGTGGATGAAGGCTGGGGAAGGAAGGAAGGAAGGAATACTTCACAAAAAAGGAGGTGTAGGCAACAGACAGAAATGGCACTGACCGTGTCGCTCAGGAAGAGTGCTCAAACAAGGGCATGGAAGGATCAGAGTCAGAGCAGTGGAGGAAGGTGGGCAGTGTGTTTGGCTACAGCAGAGGTTCATAAGAGAAGGAAGGGGAGGGGGAGGTTTCACCATGCTGGAAGAGGTGGGGCAGAAGGGGTCAGCCAGCTGTTAGACACCTGCCTCGTTATTTATTCACACAGTATTTATCCAGTGCCAATTTTTGCCAGGCCCTGTTCCTACTTTTGAGGGTCAATATCTAACGTTTAGAATGCATCCTGTAAGCGATGGGACCCACTGGAGGATCCTGAATGGGGATGAGTTTGACAGTGTGGAGAACCTTGCTTTTCCCTATATGACCTCTGTAATCCCTTCCTAGGAGGTTACGTGATCAATTACTATTTCTAATCGACACAAGACTTTAACAGGAAATATCAGGATACACACACACAGTTCTGAGAATAAGTCTCCTGGCGTTAAAAAGATGTGATATAGAACACCAGATACCAAACGTACCTTTCTGACAACAGTAAGAGCAGGGGTTGGGGCCCTCAGACGCTAGGATGGGTCTCCTGTGAGATTTCCTCTGGAAGGCAGTAGAGATCTTAGCCCTCTGGTCGCTCATGTGCAAACAGCAGATTCCCAGGCCCAGGATTAAAGGCAGGAGAGAGCTTGCAGAGACTGGTAAGAGAAAAGAGACAAGTCAGAATTTGAAACCAGGGAAAAGAAAACACTTCTAAACCCAAAGAGCAGCTCATTTTGAAGGGATTGAGGCCTGCCTTTCAAAAATGTAATCAGCATTCAGATCACTCATTTCCTTCTTCCCCTTCCTACGCAGGGAGTGGCTTTACCGTAAATTAATCTGGAAGTTAAGTGAGTACAAACTTACTTTTCAAAGTATCCAAGAGGCAGAAGTAGGAATGAATCAAGCTGCAGAACAGGCAACGCAAAGAAAGATGCTAGGAATTGAAACTCGTCTGGTGGCTTTTTATAAGTTTACTGTTGCTGATGTGGGGAGTTGTATGGCTCTTGGCTTTTTTTTTTTTTTTTAACATCTTTATTGGAGTATAATTGCTTCGCAATGTGTGTCTTGGCAATATTTGAAAAGTTTTCATTTTGACAGGATGCTGGGGACGTCATTGGTCCTTTACCCTGTGAACTGTCTGAGAGCCACGGCCAGGCTTTTATGCAGAGAAGACTTTGAGAACCTTCCAACGGTATTGATAACGATGGATTCCCAGAGTCCATTCAAAAAGGGGACATTTCTCCTCCATCTTGACTTCCCACTGTGCAGAAACTCTGCCTAGCGGTAGGAGTCAGACCGCTAAGCAGAGCACTGGCCTTAGCCTAGGACATATGGCTTCTGCACCAAGTCCAGCCCTTAAGAGCCACGAGACTGGCAGAGTCACACTCTCTTTCTGGGCCTTAGTTTTCTTTTATAGGAATCCAGGGAATTCGGCATGTTATTTTTGTGGCCCCTGCCAGAACTAATGAAATGAACTGTGAATTGAATTTGTTCAGACGCTTTAGCCAATTCAATGAATCAGATTCCTTTTTTTCCTGATGTCCATGAGGGGAAAAAAAATGGTAAAACAATAACTTACCGTTTACGAGGCACTAGGCTAATATGTTTACATTTATTATTTCACCAACCAACATAGTGATATCCAGGACGAAATGATTCAACTAAACCACAGCAACAATTCCGATGGCCTGGTGGGGAGTTAGTACAGAAGCAGCCCAATTTTCCACACCTTCTGCATTTGCACCCAGGATCCCAGAAAATGAGGTTATGATCTTAATGCTAATATTGAATGCGAATAGATGTTGACGTGTCTTACGAATTATCAAAGAAAGGTTAAATCATACCAGCGTATGATTTCAGTGTTTAGCAAAGTGTGTTGTAATTTACTATTTGGAAGCCAAGCATCAGTAAATGATATAGACAGTAAACAGACAAACCGGAATTTTCCGTTGCCCAGAATACCCCATTCCCTAGCCCTCTCAGGTAAATGGGAATTTACTGTGGCATCAAAATAGTAGTAGCCTCTACAAAAAATATACAAATCAAGTTTCACTGCAGAGTAAAGGAGCTGTTCCAGCGGAGGACTGCTGGACTGAATGTCAATATTATGACGTTGCTTTTCTTGTGGCCATCCATTTACAATGCTTGGTGTCAGTTGATTTATCTCTTGTAAAAATAAAATACAGTGTATGTATGAAAAAAAAAAAATAATGGTAGCCTCTACAGACTAGATTCTGGGAATCTCAGGCTTACCAACTGTCCAGCAACGGGTCAACTGCAGACTCACTGTCCACTGCAGCTAGGCATTACCGGGACCCAATCAGTCTCCACTTCAGAAACCATGGGCAGTGTTTCCATGGAGCTCTGCCCGAAAAGAGGTGATCTAAATCTTGCATGAGAGATGTACATCAATAGGGAGCTTTGCCTAGAACACTGTGACCTAAAAAAATAATATTAAGGAACTCAGAATGCAGAGTCAGTTTCAGAGACACCAAGTGACCTTGTGCAAGGCACCTTGTAGACTGCCTTGTTGACTGTACTCCCCTAATGAATGGTGACTGCCTCCATGAGTACCCGGGCCAGTGAGTACGTGCCCCAGCCACGGACAAACATTCTAATATTCACTGCCCTGTTTTTTAAAGGCAGCCTACTTCTTCTATTAATCATCTTGCTGTTTATTCGTTCTGGGAAGGCAAGCACTGCTTCACAGAGGGAAATATCGCCTAGTGGTTAGATTGGAACAGTATCTTTGCTGCATCTCCTTTTGAAGATCCTGCCCTTTTTATTTTTTCAAATCCCTTAAATAAAGATATCCGTGATACATTTCTTGTGGCATTTAGGGACAGGAAGGACTTGGTCCCCCTTCACAATCCATACATAGCCATTCTTCCTTTACTGAATGAGAAGCACTGCATAATACCGCGCATTTCCCTTTTTGTCTAAGCTGCTGGGAAGCTCAAAATCACACTATACGCTTCAGTAAAGTTACTCTGATTCTGAGTTTTCTTCCTCCTCACTGTCCTCTTCTTTCCTGGCCAGGTCTTAATCTTTTATCTGTGTTTTGATGAGGCTGTTGTCTCTATGTCTTATGAGTTACTTTGGATACTTTTGGGAAGTGCCATGCAAATAAATCAATAATGTGGGTTAATATGTTTCATGAGTGCTTTCCAGGTGAGAAAGTTTGGAAGATGAATGCTTATTCTATGATGAAGCCTGAAATTTCACTTCTAACACAAATTAGTCATTTATATTTAAAAGCTTATACGTAATAACAGCTATGGACCTTTGCATAATCCTTACCACTAAATAAGGCAAATGCCTTCATATGTGTGCCGTCATTTGTAATTAGTGTTCTCCCTTTATAGATGAGAAAATTGAGGTTTTGAGGGATTAAGTGGCTTGCCTGAAGTCACAGAGTTAGTAAACTCAGATCTTCTGACCCAGAGCCGTGTCTTTTGTTGGTCCCCACTCCCCATATCACCTTGTCTCTCACTGGCTTCCATTTAAACCAGCATTCGTCTTATTATCCTCAAACAAGTTGTTTGGGGTTTTTTAATGTGTCGATCAGATTGAAACAAAAGGTCATCTTAGTTGTTGTTTCTCTTGCTGAGATGGTCTGCAGGCAGTCTGGAAACCACTGATTTAAGGTCTAAAGCGTCGAGCTTGAAATGGTTCTTCTAGAAAATTT
Source organism: Phocoena sinus (assembly GCF_008692025.1). Taxonomy (NCBI): domain Eukaryota; kingdom Metazoa; phylum Chordata; class Mammalia; order Artiodactyla; family Phocoenidae; genus Phocoena; species Phocoena sinus. The sequence continues at coordinate 64,773,675 of NC_045766.1, forward strand.
GAGTTCCCCTCTGTCCTCCTGGGGTTCCATGCTTCAGTTTAACTGACACATCATGTGCAACTCTGTTTGAGGTGTAAAGGGAAAATGGGGAAATGTGATCTTTAACATGCCTTTCTCTTCTAAAGAAGTTATTTAAGATACCTCTCCTAGGTCTCCCCTGTCCCTGAGTGGAGCAGAGAATACCAAATCCACAGACTGTTGGGACAGTTGTGGAGAATGACTCATTGCTTCTGAGGGCTGGACAGTGTGGAAAAACATATGATATCATTTACACTCAGAACCTCAGGGTCAAGTTGGTCCCCCAAGTGGGTCAGCCAGCTAACCTGCTTTAACGTGACTTTGAAAATGAAGTAAGTGCTGCATTTGAATTGTTCTTTCCTCTCACTTCAGGCCACCCACCCACCACCAACTGTAAGTTGAAAAGCTTTGGGGACAGTTTGTCCAGAAGGTCCACTGCCTGTAGAACCTTCTGGGAGGCCAAGCACCTTAAAAGAGGTGTGCATCCGACACCCTTCTTTGTGATCTCCTGCTCCAGGCTTGGCCGGAGCCAATTCTGGTTTCCCATTAGGCCTCAGATCCTGCCCACAGTCTGGGGGCTGGAGAGACTAATCTCAAAGGGCGAGAAATGAGTCAGTTTCCACACTCAACTTCAGGCGTGTGGCTTCCTGAAGCCCAGACGAGGAAGCTCTGAATTTCAAAGAGCAATTTTTTTTTTCTTTGCATACCATATCCGGAACTGAAACCACCAATTCATTTCACTTAAGATCTCACACTACACTCAGATCATCAATAACATTCCAGAGATAAGATACCCAGGCTTGTCAGCCGAGTCATTCCGTCTCTGTCACTCTCTTTTCTCTTGGTGCTAATGTTGTTGTTTTTTTTTCTTTTTCTTTTGTTCAGTCCTGACAACACAGAATTTGGAGGTCTTCGTGTTCTTCACAGGTGTTTATGAGAAGTAGGAGGCAAATATCTAAAACTGCTGAGGGTTTGGCCCTGCGCATAGTTTTCTGCTTTCTCTTGCGAGTCAGCTTGGCTATGTGTGAGTTAAGGTCCTAGATTCCATGTCTCATTCCAGGGGGCAACTGACTTTGCTGAGAGATTCCACACGAAGGTAAAAGGTCACCTCACTAGCCCAGGAAAGTGGTTAAAAGATGGAGTGTGTGGAGAGGTGTATGCAAACCTCAAGAAACAGGAAAGTGATGGAAAATGTATACATCCTCCCAATGCCAACTGACACATCAACCTATTAGGGGGGAGAAGGATCTCTACCATTTATATAGTACCTTACAAGTTATAAACTACTTTCTCATCCTTTATCTCTGTTCATTCTCACCAAAACTTGTGAAATTATACAGACAAGTATTATCCTCCCCAGTTTAGACAGGAGAGAGTACCCAGTGCTAGTAAAAGTGATGGGCCCAAGCAGTGAGAGTGGAAAAGCCATAGACCTCAGATTAGAAGCCAGTTCTATTCATTCAAACTCCAGTATTCTTGTAACTCCCTTTTAACCTTATATATAATATAATATTACATCATAATCCATGACCTAATGTTATGTAGTCGTGTGTCGACATTTTTAAATTTTAGGTTCTTATAGGTCTGGGTTAATGGCTGTTGGTCATTACTTTTTGTACAACCCTTCTAGGTCTCTGCTTTCTTTATTTAAAATGTAGAGGAAGGCATTAAATCCTGTGTTGCTTTCAGATCTAACGTTCTGTGGGTCCCTGTGTCAATGACTACTGAATCCATGGGATTACCCAAAAATATTACCCAGAGGATTCACCCTGGAGCATCAGTGCCCAGGATGACTGTAGTATAAAGTAAAAATGGTTACCATGGTCAAATAAGTTAGAAAAAAGCAGGATTATTCAAAATGAAACAGGTTGCTTTGCGCTGGCCCTTCTCAGAGCCTTTACATGCAAATCTACGTGGGGAGGGAGACTATGGATGTGAAACATTCCTCTAAGTTAGCCCTAGAACGTGGATCTCATGGAATTAATGTTCTATGGAGCCCATTTTGATAAACTGATAAATAGCGGGAAATTCTCTGATGATCCCATTGGTCTTTTAAAGCAGCATCACAGATTCCAAGAGAAATATTACAACCACTCCAGCACCACCACCACCTCTCGCTGCGCCCCACACCAGTGTTGTACTTGCTAGGCCATGGTGGGTTGTCCTCCACGCTGGGTACCACCTAGCATGGAGCAATCCAACTGCATGATCTGGATCGTATCACTTCAGCCACAGAAGCCTCTGTGCTGAAGAGAAGCCACCACAATCCATCAGAAAGAAAGCACTGGCACATGTGGCCTGAATATAGGACTAGAGGCAGCTCCTTTGATTGCTTTGGAAAGTTACTGCCCTTTCATTTCCCTGAGAGCAGGGTACCATCACCCTCTTTTCGCGAGAGAAGAAAGGTGAGACCGCTTAAGGATTTTCCACTCTATCTCTTGTCATTCTGACTCCTGTGGCTTCTCCAGCATCCTTCCTCTTTGGAAAAAGGAATTCTAGACTCTTGGAGAGACTCTGGGGTATGGCAGAGCACAGGGTTTTTATCTGGTCTGTAGCCCTTCTCAGCTTGACTCTTCCTTTCAGCATCCCTTCCACAGCCCCTGGAGGACAGCTTCTGGGTTGACGTGCTCTCCTCTCAGAGGCAGCCTGGCTCTGTTTTAACAGTTTAGATTGTCCGAAAGTTCTAAACCACACTTTGTCTCATGAGAGCTTCCTCCTGTGGTTGGCTCCGAAGAAGTCTGATCCTGCTTCCACCAGCATCCAATGTGTTGCTGCCAATCTCACAGGTGACTTGACTTGTCTTAAATCCCTATCTTAAAAGTCCCATGAGCGGCATGTACTTCCATTCTCAAGCCCAAAGTATCTTGTGAACTAACCGTCTACCGTCTCTTCCCATCTTCCTTGCTCTAGGGGAAGTCTTTGTGATGCCAAAGGTATTATTTACCTGTTTGATTGGGGATCCTCCACTCTGAGTGTAGACTTCCTGCTCTGGGTTTAGGTCTGCAAATGCCATCTTCAAGTTTAAGGTAGTGTTTCTGCTTTTGACCTCAGCCACATTTGTGCTTGGTTAGAGATCGCTAGTTGTATGATAGACTGAGACAAATTATCTTTTGTCCTAAAATGACATGAAACTCCCTAGTGCTGAACTATGCAATGAAACTTCAGGCTGAAAGAAGGCATACAGGCAAACACATTTAAAATGACCTTGGGACTTCTGTTTTATTTGCAGGAAGAAAACAATTCTTATTTTTCCCTTGACCTAGGTAGATGTTTGGCACTTTTTATCAACCACCTAGGTAGTGCTTTAAGATTTTACATGAAAATTTCACATTCCTTATCTTATTTATCCTCATAACAACCATTCAAGCCAGATATTATCGTATCATGTTATTACGCTTTATGGGAGCACCGTGGTTATGGGCTACTGTTAATCTTTTGTTCTATTGTTAGAATCCTGGACTGCGATTCAAAAGTTCTAGGTTCTAACCCCTCCATGACCTTCGGCAAGTCACTCTCTCTCTTTGGACCTCAATCTTTCCAAAATAGAAGAGGTGGGGGGTAAACTAGATGAGCTTCAAGAACCCTAATCATGGTCGGCCTCTTGCGACTGCTTGTCTTTGTTCACAGTGTGACCAGAGAGACAAAAAACACAGCTGGATCCAGCAGGGCAAACCTCTCCCCAGTACTTGCCACACTGATGGCAAGTGAGAAGTATTATCCCATTAGCTTTACATCTAAAAGGACAACATGCCCATAATCGTTCATTACAACTGGTACAGTGATAATCATTTTTTTTAATATAGAAATCCTGCTTGGTTCAAGTAAAGAAATGTTTGAGAGAAAGTTCAAGTTTTGAAACTGCTAATACCTTCCTGCGTGTGGGACGCAGTGGGGTGGGGAACAGTAAGCCAGACAGTTCATCTTAGGGGTAACCTCTTTGGTTTATGTAAAATATATGACTCAAAGCAAATTCATTCTTGTAGGCTGCCATGCCTGAAGGAGGACAAAGCCGTGCTCAGAAGAGATTGAGCCGTTCATACAATTAATCAGATACATTTCTGTGTTGTATGTCACGAAGTCTAGTTTCCAGAGGAAAGATCATTTTTAAACCACATAAATGATGATGCTTTTGGAAAAAAAAAAAAAAAAGCAACAAAAAGGAAAACCCACTTCTCAATGCAAAGATTTCACTATGAACTCACCTACTGTTTGTATTTTACACCCACGGTCTTGATGCCTATTATCTCTGAAATCATTTCAGTTTCCAAAAATCATCTGAAACACTCCTGCACCTGGGGCTTTTGATAAAGAGTCCAGCTTCTACAGAGAGAAAGAGTAATGTCTGTGTGTGTGTGTGTGTGTGTGTGTGGTGTGTTTGAGATCGAGAGACAGAAAGATGAGTTTGGGGGAGAGGGAGAAAGTGAGAGCCACTTATGAGTTGCACAGCCTGGACACCTGGGAAGACCTGAGTATATTTCGCCGTAACATACGAAAAAAGTCTATGAGCGTGGGTCTTCCCTCCACAGATCTCTCTCTTGAGACTGCAAGAAACTTTTCGTTAATTTTACTCTGATGCTAAGAATAAAAATAATGATGAATGTTTTTGAGCACTTACAATGTTCCAGGAACTTTTCTAAGAGTTTTAATACACATGAAATCACATATTACAAGTCTATGAGGTTGATACTATTCTTATCACATTCTATAGATGAAAAAAAAATGAATCACAGAGGCGTAAGCTCCCCAATCTCTGGCTTATTAACACTGAATTAATATCTTGCCTGACCACCATGAAGACTGGAGATGCCACTTCCTCTGGGAAGAACTTCCAGTGAGATGGACTCTCTCTCCTCTGAACAGCTTCTAGCTTTCTCATGGCATTGAAGCACTGCCTGAAACTATAGTTATCTGTGCACATGCCAAATCGTCTCTGGAAGACTCTAAGTTCCTTATGATCACGGTGGAATTAAAATTATCCTTGTTCTCCCACAGCCATAGCAAAGTGCCTGGAACTGCACAGGCACTTAGGAAATATTCGTTGAATAAGTGAATGAAGAGACCCAAGTTTCAGACCTGAGTTCTGACAGTCATGTTAGAAAAATCAATACAGCCAGCTCTCCAGGATCAAAACTGGCTGAATCTTGAGACAACTGTCTGTGACTTTTAAAATAAAACATCTCGTTTGTTTATAGCCTTGCAGGATTTTCCTCTGAATTCATCTTCACCTCTTGGAGAGTTATGGTGTGTGCCCTGTCCATCTGACCTGAAAAGTAGGTTTCAAAAGAAATACCGTAATGAGAGAAAGAAAGCTTAAGTGATGTCTAGTTCGGAGGTTCATTGTACACCCCTCCATTGCTGATCCTGAAGTTAACTTTATACAGGTTAAATAGATATAGTTCTTCTTAGTTTTCTTCATCTTTTTCAAAATAGAGTAGAACCCCATTTAAAACACAGGTTAAACCTCATCCCCAAAACACATCAAGACCATATAGAAAAACTGAGATGTAACAAGATGTCTCTGATAAAAGTGTGATCTTATAAGGAGCTCCTCAAAACAGATAATCCCCCAAAGTCGCCCACTTTAACCCTCTCATTTGGCAGATGGGGATAATGTGGCTCAGAGAGAGGAAATGAGTTGCCAGAGGTGACAAAGCAATTCAATTTACAAAATGAGGATCAGGGAACTCTTAGGTGAGACTCTTTTCCCTTTTACATTATGCTAGCCTTCATGGCTGGGTTACAAGTCAGTGATTCCTGAAGTGAAGCTGATTACATTTGAGGTAAAAGTTTGATTTGGGTTTGACAAAGTCCTCAGGCTTAGGCAAGACCAGTCATAAGGAACTGGATGACGGGGGCGGGGGGGGGGTCTCTAATTTTGATCACGTACTAAACATTTGTACTTACTAAGCCATGGCAGGAAAAATTAGTTGGCTGGCATCAAAAGAGTGTGAATCAAATTAAGGAAACACTCCCATTTACCACTGCAACAAAAAGAATAAAACACGTAGGAATAAACCTACCTAAGGAGACAAAAGACCTGTATGCAGAAAACTACAAGACACTGATAAAAGAAATTAAAGATGATAAAAACAGATGGGGAGATATACCATGTTCTTGGATTGGAAGAATCAACATTGTGAAAATGACTATACTACCCAAAGCAATCTACAGATTCAATGCAATCCCTGTCAAAGTTCCAATGGCATTTTTCACAGAATTAGAACAAAAAATTTCACAATTTGTATGGAAACACAAAAGACCCTGAATAGCCAAAGCAATCTTGAGAAAGAAAAACGAAGCTGGTGGAATTAGGCTCCTGAACATCAGACTATACTACAAAGCTACAGTAATCAAGACAGTATGGTACTGACACAAAAACAGAAATCAATGGAACAGGATAGAAATTCCAGAGATAAACCCACACACATATGGTCACCTTATTTTTTTTTATTGAAGACAGCCTCTTCAATAAGTGGTGCTGGGAAAACTGGACAGCTACATGGAAAAGAATGAAATTAGAACACTCCCTAACACCATACACAAAAATAAACTCAAAATGGATTAAAGACCTAAATGTAAGGCCAGACACTATCAAACTCTTAGAGGAAAACATAAGCAGAACACTCTATGACATACAACAAAGCAAGATCTTTTTTGACCCACGTCCTAGAGAAATGGAAATAAAAACAAAAATAAACAAATGGGACTTAATGAAACTTAAAGCCTTTTGCACAGCAAAGGAAACCATAAACAAGACGAAAAGACAACCCTCAGAATGGGAGAAAATATTTGCAAATGAAGCAACTGACAAAGGATTAATCTCCAAAATATACAAGCAGCTCACGAAGCTCAATATCAAAAAAACAAACAACCCAATCCAAAAATAGGCAGAAGACCTAAATAGACATTCCTCCAAAGAAGATATACAGATTGCCAACAAACACGTGAAAGGATGCTCACCATCACTAATCATTAGAGAAATGCAAATCAAACCTGCAATGCGCTGTCACCTCACACCAGTCAGAATGGCCATTATAAAAAATCTACAAACAATAAATGCTGATGAGGGTGTGGAGAAAAGGGAACCCTCTTGCACTGTTGGTGGAAATGTAAACTGATACAGCCACTATGAGAGCAGTATGGAGGTTCCTTAAAAAACTAAAACTAGAACTACCATATGACACAGCAATCCCACTACTGGGCATATACTTTGAGAAAACCATAATTCAAAAAGAGTCATGTACCAAAATGTTCACTGCAGTTCTATTTACAATAACCAGGACATGGAAGCAACCTAAGTGTCCATTGACAGATGAATGGATAAAGAAGATGTGGCACATATATACAGTGGAATATGGCTCAGCCATAGAAAGAAACGAAATTGAGTTATTCGCAGTGAGGTGGATGGACCTAGAATCTGTCATACAGAGTGAAGTAAGTCAGAAAGAGAAAAACAAATATCGTATGCTAACGCATATATGTGGAATCTAAAAGAAAAAAAAAAAGGTTCTGAAGAGCTTAGGGGCAGGACAGGAATAAAGATGCAGACATAGAGAATGGACTTGAGCACACAAGGAAAGGGAAGGGAAGCTGAGATGAAGTGAGAGAGTGGCATGGACATATATACACTACCAAATGTAAAATAGATAGCTAGTAGGAAGCAGCCACATAGCACAGGGAGATCAGCTCGGTGCTTTGTGACCACCTAGAGGGGTGGGATAGGGAGGGTGGGAGGGAAATGCAAGAGGGAGGAGATATGGGGATATATGTATATGTAGAGCTGAGTTACTTTGTTATAAAGCAGAAACTAACACACCATTGTAAAGCAATTATGCTCCAATAAAGATGTTAAAAAATTTTTTCAAAAAAGAGCATGAATCACTGTTCTTACCAGCAATAAATCCAATTGCTGGCACAGAAGAGATCAAATGCAAAATGATGGCTGAGGTTGGAAAATGTTGGCCTCCCTTCGTCCACAGTTCTTCTGTCCATGTCCATGCTGGTAGAAAATGTTACTTTGCCCCACAGTGATGGTGAAGGCTTTTAGAGTAGTTATGATCTTGAAATGCTTCTGGTGGCTAAAAAGCCATCAAAATTGAGCAGTGCCTGAGCAGATGGCAAAGACCAGCAGGTGAAGTTTCAGCCTTGACCCTGACTCTGTACCTGACTTTGGACGTGCCACGTGCCTCTGTGGGCTGAGTTTCCCCCATCTGAAAATTGAAGAAGTGGGGCAGGGGATGTGCAAGGTCCCCTCCACTTCTAGGATTCATTGAGCCCATGAATGTGTCAAATCTTCCTTTCCCTAGTATAGTTCTGTGAGTCCTCAAGGGAGCAGCAGCTCAGAAAAACGTGATTTCAGCTAACAGTCTTGACACCAAGAATTACTTTTACTCCAACTCTTGTAGCCATGGGAAGCATGCACCCATTTTGGAGTCCAAAGAACGGGCTCCATTCCAGTCTCAGCTCTACAACCTAGGTGATCTTAAAACAACTTCAGTTCCCTTTCTCAACCTCTGATTCTTCCTCTGAAAAGTCCAGGTAATAATACCTATTTCACAGAGTTGTCTTGTGGGTCAGATGAGATTTTAGATGTCAAAGTGCTTGTAACCTGAAAAGCATAAGGGGTTGTGTAGGGGAGGATGAGGATGAAGATGTAGATAAGGGGTTATGAACGCTTTTTGATTTCCCATAGAGATACAAATGAGCTGTAGGTTCATGGTCAACAAGTAAGGGCAGGGACGGAGATGTGCTAGCTGAGTGCTCTGCTCACCCTGAGAACTACCCCGGCGGCTCCTGCATAAGCCTCTCCTTCCTTTCCACCGTCACCCCCGTCTCCCCGGTCCAACAGAAAGTGTCACCCGTCTTACGTCTTGTGCCTCTCTCACCCCCACCCACCTCACTGCAGACCCAGCTGGAGTGTCAAATCAAAACCCCTGTGCAGATGTCTCACCCTCACTTCTTTAGTCTTCTAGACCATCTAAAAGAAAACAGCAGAGGTGCTCCCTCTGCCTACGCATTTCCCTTTGTTTTGAGGGCTGTGGCAGCCCGGTCCTGTGGCAGTTAGAGCTCCTGGCAAGAAAAGCAGCTCCACCTCCAAGTCCTCTCTTGGCACTCGAGTTCTGGGTGTTCAGCAGGTTACCGGGCATTTTTCCAGTGGTAAGTGAGGCATGATGGTATCCGGTAGGCATGACACACTGGGTGGAAGACAAGGCTTTTCACATGCAGCCACAAACTGGTGAGCTGCAAAGGCTATTAGGAACTACCTGGATCAACTCCCCGTTGGTTACAGATGCACAAACCGAGCCCTAGAGAAGAGAAGCCACATGTAGTGTCATTTAGAAATAGAGCCAGGAGGATCTATAAGGACATCTAAGCCAAATTCCTCACTGGACAGATGAGGAAACTGAGGCCCAGCGATGCTAACACACCTGCTCTTGAGTTGAAGAATTAGTACCAAAACCCATAACCTCTGGTTCAAAGTTCAGACCTCATTTCATGAGAACTACACATAAAATACATAGTGAGGAAACTGTGTACATGAAATACAGCTTCTGAGGTAATGTAGATCAAACAGTAGGTTATTATATTCATGTAAATTTGGGGAAATAAGTTTATATCCATATTTTGGAATTCCCATTTTACTCTATAAGAGATTCATCATGTGTTCCTGGGTATAGGATGTGATGAAGAGCATAATTAAATTTGTGTTAGTGGTTTAAGATAGATGGGTAGGCAAAGCATAACTACTAAGAATTACTTTTATTCCAACCCTGAAGCCCAAAGGAGCCATGTAAGTGTCAATGTTCTATCATCAGGAAGCAGCTTATCTGTGATGGGCCAAAGCTAGACCTTACAGGGTGAAAGTTAAGCCTGGAAACAGAGGAGTCTGTATGTGTATTGGATCCGAAGCCTATTACTTACTGAAGTATTTGTGTCACTTTGGGGTCAGATCAGTGGTGTGCTGGTAAATATTTAACAACTGGCTCTAAGTGGGAGGGGTGTGGTAGGAGGAAAGTCCCACTTGCTGTGTTTTCCAATATCCTTGGTATGGATATTCCCACCACAGCTACTTTCAAGCTACAGGTGCAACATTGCTGAGTGTGTAGTTTGGAAGAGATGCACAGCAGTATGTAATGGTTCTAACATGCAGATAAAAGCAATATTAATAACTTCAAGAACATATATGATAGTAAAATTTCATAAAATAGATAAGAAACGATGAGTTTTGAGTATTTTCTACCATTGTTTTTATGTAATTTATTTGTATGTTTACATGATTTAATTTTTAACAGTAGCTGTGCTTTCAACCCATTCATCAAATTCCTGATCAGCTCCTGTAAGCTGGAACAAGTCAGCCCCCAGCATAGCACTGGGCCAGACAGATCTGAGTTTGAATCCTGGCCTATTGTTCTGTCAGCTATGTGATGTTTGGGGAGGTTTAAATCTCCTTTGAGCTTTAGTTTTTTCAGCTGTGGAAGGTGACACGCTAACAGCTTCATGGGTTTATTAAATGCTTAGCACAGTAGCTATACATAAACATTCCACAAATCACCATTAGTGCATTCCAAACCAAATTCATTCACTCAATAAACATTTTGCAGGAATGTATTTTATAGGTGTTACCTGTGGTACGTGATCTTCAGTATTACGTGCTTTGGGATTCAGAGTGCCTCAAACATGACTCTTGCCCTGCTCGCGACGAGCTTACAGTCTAACAGAATGGAATATAATGGACCCCAGGAAGCATAATCTAGAGCAAGCTATGATCAGCTCATAAAAAACCAAAAAGCTTGGGAAGGCAGAGAAGGAAGGATTCTTGGAGGCAGCAGCGTTTGAGCCATAGATTTCAGAATAGACTTGTACATACAGAGACGTCCGGGAAGGGAGATGCCAAGAAGAGAGAGGAAAGGGAGCAAAGACAAAGATAAAGGAACACGGAGACACAGATAGGAGTATAAGATTTGGTGGAACAAGGCATATAAGAAGGGGTGCTGGAAAGATTGTTGGAAAGACAAGCAACTTCCTGATCATGTTAGCCTTGAACGCAGAGGAATTTGGTTTCTGTTCGCCTAGGTAATGATGAGCCTGGGGAAATGTTTTCCTCTGACACAAATCAGATTTTTGGATTACCAATCATATTATGTGAAATATTTGTTGACAATAAATCTTTATGGTCACTGTTCTTCTTTCCTTTAACAGGAATCGTTAAGAGTTAACCAGATAGTGAAATACATTCTCAAACTAAGTAAATTTCCCCTGTGGAGGAAATGTCCTGTGGTCAGCGATAGAAGGTGGCATTATAACTCCCATATGAAAACAAAGTCATTATTGAAAGCCTTTGTTAAATATTAGGAAGGCTCAAACCAGTGGCAGTATTTCATGAGCTTTGAATTGTCTGCTGCATCCCTCTTGCATTATGGTTCACACACAAAAAAAGTCATATGACCTACATCTTTATCTGCTCCCGTCTTCAGCTTCTATATATAGGCTTCGGTTATGAATGTTTTTTCCTATGAAAAGGTCAGACCTTGCACATGTACCATCAATGCAAAGCCCTGCTTATTAAAAAGCAGGCAGGCGAGTTTGTAAAAGTCATTGAAGTATTACTGATGTAGGGAAAAGCTGAAAAAGAAATGGCCTCCCAATTTTCTCAGAGAAAAGGTGGGGAAACCTCTGTCTCGCGATTACAGAAGCGTTATTTTCCTTCTGGCTAAAGCACCCCGTGGCAGTCTGTGGCACCCATTTACAGAATCGGGCTGGGACACCCCTCAATCCCCAGCTCCCTCATGCGTGTGGGTGCACAGACTCACCTCAGTCAGAGAGACACTGAGCTCTGTTAACCCCTCCTCCACACCTCAAACCCCCGTGGAACATCTGGAGGTGAAGCTGGGGAAGGTAACTCGGCCAGAGAGATGCAAACGCAATTTGGGGTTTCCGCTGAGTACAGCAGCCGCCTTTGGCCAACATTGCAACACCAGAGAGAACCGGGGGAGAGTTGAACTCTTACTTTTAAGGCAAAAGTTCACAGGTTCAAATACCACTCTAATGTCAGCTGCTCCCTGGGGCTAACCTTTGAGTCTGGATGTTCTGATAAGATCGAGCTGCTTTAGGAAAAAGGCCTGCCTTCCATTCGGTTCCTTTCTCAACAAGGTCAAGCTCTTTCTTGGAATGAAATTATTTAATAACCAATGTGAACTAGATAGGATGCTCTCTTTCTTTCACTGAAATGAAACTGAAGTTCTAAGAGGTTAAGTGACTTGCCCAAGTTCACTCAACAAGTCAGGCTTCTGCTGATTCAACATGTGGCCTAGGAACCAGTACTGGGATGGGCAGCGCTGTCATTGAAAGCGGTAGATGCCATGTGCCTATCCTCAATTAGTTAATATCTACGTGCTCAGACAAGCCTCACAGGAGACCTTACAACATAAGGATCACCAGGTTACAGCAAGTAAAGTATTAAGTTGAAGGTCAGAAGAACTTCGCTATGGATTTAGATCAGATGCTGTCAGACACTTATTCGAAACAGACATAGTTCTGACCTCATGGAACTTGGACTGGTGGCCGCCTATGTGGCTGTGAGCCTATATAAAGGCTCACAGATTCTTTATATAATTTTTTTTGCTCACCCCTTCCTCCCCTTCATCTGCCCCCTAGGGTGTGAGCCTCTCAGGACAGGAGGCGTGCCTAGCCCACTTGTAAATCTCATTGCCTGACACCCAGTAGGTATTGGCTGCAGCAATGATCTGTGAGGTTTCCCTCACAGATATAAGATCACAGATAAAAGAGACAGAGGCTTCTTAAGAGGAATTAGAGTTGAGCTTCATTTGGAGCACTTCACCTATTTCTTGACTGACACAGTGATTCTTGAAGCCCAGCTCTTGGACTTTGGCGGCAGAGGCCCATAAACAGTAGCTCCTTCTTATCTTCCACCTCTAAGCTCTGTGTCTCACCTACTTGGCTGGACTTCCTCTCCTGAATTGCTTAGTCTGTCTGGGTCCTGAGCCTCCCAGATCCAGCCCCTCTGGTCACCCACAAAGTTCCCTTGCTGACACCTAATGCAGGTTTTAGGCCCATGGGGGCTGCCAACTTGGTGATACTGAGATAAAGATATTCTCAGATTTGAATAAAGCAGTGCTGAGCACTTTATAGTTAAATAAGAAGGAAAAGAAAAGAACAAAAACTCATTTTAGCAGGAGGAGCTGTCCAAGGATAGAGCAGGCTGCTTCCTGGGACCACGATTCCCCATCACCTGAGGAGTCTGCCAGAGGCAAAGTCATCTCCGCAACAATGAAGTGGGAGAGTCAAGCATGGGATGGAGACACGTCACCCCTGACAGCCTTTCAACCCGATCTTCTGCGACCACATCTTCATTCTTCACCATTTTGAGTATCAGTGATGTACTAGATCCCTGAAATTTCATCCCCTCTTTTCCCTGACGAGGGGTCCAACTTGAAAAGTTCACTTTCATCTAACTACGTCTTTACTAGTCCACAGATTATGGTAATAGTGGTGGTCCAAGATGAATGGTTTTCTTCTCTTCTGTTAGTTTAACTCTCTTAAAATTCCACTTTTGATGCACTGCTCACCTGCTCTGGAAATTTCATCATTTCCTATTAGCTCTAGGCTAAACCCCTATCATTCTAGCCTGGCGCCCTAGATCTTTCACCATAAGGCTCCAACACGTCACCTTTTCAGCCTCACCTTGAACTGTTCTTTATCCACCACTCTGTTCCCTAGTCTGATAAATGCAGAGCCTCTGAATCACTCTTCATCTTTTCCATCTCCACATCCCTCCTTACGTTATTCTGATACAGATCATATTTGCGGTATCTATTTCCTTATTCCTTGGAGTATTTCCTTATTTGTTTATGCTCCTATATCTTCATCGTCATGTGCCCAGTGCTCAGTGTGGCTCTCAGGCCACGTTTATGGGCTGGAATTAACTTGAATTAGAAAACATTTTTTCATGCAGGAAGGCAGTAGGGCACATTGTTGAAGAGCACAGATTCTGCAGTCAGTCTCCCTTGCTGTGAGTCCTAACTTTGTCACTTGCTGGTGGAGTGATCCATGTCAAGTTACTTAAACTCCCAGGGACTCTGTTTCCTCATCTGTAGAATGGGAAAAATAACTCCTGCCTCACGTTATGAGGTTTAAATGAGTTGGTTTGTATGAAGTGCTAACTTCAATGCCTTGCACACAGCTATCCACTTAGGTGGTGCCTATTCATTCTTTCAGATGCCCTTTAATTCTCCCTCCTTCATGAATATTAATTCTATTTTCCATGTATAAAGCACTTCAGAGTTTACGAAGACCTCTCATATGTGTTTTCACATTTAATCATCACAGTAATATGGGAGGTAGGTGTCTCCATCCCCAGAGAGTTTTGGTGACACAGGTAAAAGCAGGGGGTGGGGGATTGTGACAGGAACTCAGAGATTCTGGTTCTCAGTCCTGAGTGTATTCAGCTTCAACATTGGGCTCCTGGTCTGGCCCAGGGGGCTGGCTGTGGCACTGTCCAGCTCGTTGCCAGATAAGCCCCACCCCTGCCCTAAGGGAAGGGTCCACGGAGACCCAGAGCCGGTGCTACTGTTCCTGCAGTGTCTGAGCACACAGACTGAATTTCTGGACCAGGCTTTGTCTTATTTCAGCGGCGAGGGAGGGGGGATTTACTAGCTTCACGCACTCCCTGGAGGCTCTGCGGTTTCATTTCACCTCCGCTTGCTCCATCTCTGTATGCAAACCTTTCTCACTGCAAGACACCAGGTAACGCGACCACAGAACAGAACACCCAGGTTAGAAGGGATCTTGGAGATCATTAAATCCACTTTCCCAAAACCATCTTACAAATGAGAACAGGGAGCTGTAGGAAGGGAAATTACCTGCCCAAGACCCCACTAGTTTATGTGCTCCTTAAGGCAAGGTCATGCTTAGGCCCTGGAGAAATAAGCGCAAGATGCTTGCTTTCAGGAAACACCTAGTCTAGTAAACTATGTTGTCCTCATTGTCTCCAATGTCTAACCCAGCACTAGCTGATATATGCAGTAGGGGCTCCATAAATTCTTCCTGAATAAATGAATAATGAATAAATGAATGTCACTGGTCAGTCCCTGGTTAAACTGACCCTAGACCCGAGGCTCTAGATTTGCAACCTTGGGCTCCCCTCTGCTCATGCTTTCTGCCTTTCCCATTCAGACTCATGTCATAGGCTTGAGAAACAGCTCAGAAACATGGCCAAAAGGTGCTGCAAACAGTTCTGCCCATCGTGTTTATTGATGACTCGCAGGTGGATCCCCAGACATCTTGTAGAAGAGTTTGCACTCCTTCTTTCTCCCGAAGTGATGGAAGCTAAGCAGAGAGGCAGAGATACGGCAGAAGATCAACATCCACAGACCCAGGACCTGCCCTGTGGGAGGCCGGTGATACCTAAAATGTTCCTGTGTCTTTGCTGCACAAACAGAAACCAGCACATGTTGCATGTTGGTTCATGATGGACATCTTAACGTGTTTCAAATTTTTCCTGATTTCACTCATTTCATAGAACGTCCAAGCTGCAGGGTGCCTTAGAGATAACCGGGCTTAATAATCCCTTTATAGGAAAGCTGGGAAAGAGTCAAGAGGGGGTCAAGAATCAAGAGGGGGAGATTGAGTGGCTCACGGTCACACAGCATGTCAGCAGCTCAGACTAACCTGGAACCCAGGCTTCCTGGATCCCGGTTCAGAGATTCTTTCCATGTCCCATAGTGTTAGACTTGGCATTAAGCCAGCAGACTACCTGCGTGTAAGCTTCTCAAGAGTGCAGGTTCTGTCTGACTTACCCATCTCTCTTGCACTGCTAGCATTAGTGTTTTGACTTCACAGAAACTCTTTCTTTGCTCAGCACTGCGAAGTTCTCAAAGAGTTTTCAAGTTCATAATGAGCCTCATTTTACAGATTGGGGAGCCTCAGGCGGTCCAAAGGGCAAAAAGGGCTCATGGTCTCAGAAAAATGGTAGCAGGACTCGAACCTCAGTCTTCTGACAACCAGTCCCTGCCCTTCCTCTACACAGCATAAGCAATTCAATAACTCTTTGGTGACTAAAAGTGAATGAATGGGGATACGATGGATGAATGAATGAACAGCTGACAAACATAGGAATCAACCAATCACTCCTGGGGTTTCCAAGATTTTTTAAAAAAATAACTCCAGACCCTCACTCTGCTTGGACCCGTGGCAACTTACTTCAGCTCCCTCACCTTTGGTTTCCCTTCACTTGACACCTCATATGTGTGCTTAAGGGAAGAGGAAGAACTAGCAGCACCTAACCTCCCTGATCTTTAAGGGGCCAATCATTCCACAAAAGCATGGAGGCAGAAATTTAAACCTCTCCAATATCGCCATGCAGAGATCACCGCTAGTTAATATCTTGGTGAACATCTACTCTTCTTTAGTCTTTTCGTCAAGCGTATATGTAATTTGTTTAATGGATTCATGCTGAACAAACTGCCTAGTAATCTGTTTTTGTCATTTAATAATAAATCACAAATATCTGGTTGGGTCATAAGTGGGTCAAGTGGGAGAAGAAGCGTAATACTTTGACAACATTTGATCTGTTGAGTAACACACAGATGTTGAGATCCCCCAAAACTGCTTTCCATCGACTGTTTCAAGGGCCCAATGAAGGCATTTCGCTGGGTTCTGCAGAGGCTTTCCTGCCTCTAATATGGCCATGGCTAAAACATGGTTAAGATATGAGTAATTGAAATAGCTTGGAATAACGGCTTTCAATTTGCACGCACACCCACTATTATATGTCAGTCGGTGCACTCAGGCAGAGAGAGAGACATCGTACATCTTGAATGGTCTTTGTAGCAACCCCGGGGGAAGAAGAAGCATGGCTCACGTCATTATTTTAAAGATGAAGACGTTTAGGATCAAGGCGATTATGTGTACCTGCCTGGGATTTTTGTTCTGCTCATTTTGTTTTTTTTTAAATAATATCTTCAGAAATACAATAAGTCAACAACTACGAGGCAATGTTCGAAGGGGGGGTTTCTTCCATTTGAAGATTAGCAGAGGATTTTATCCATTTGTAGTGGAGTGGAGACTTGAACTCACTTTTGATCTTTCAGTCCGGACTTTTCTTTACGCCATGCTACACTGCCTTCCTGACTTAGGTTTGGAAGGTTGGACGATTTTCGTTCATTTCATAGAATAGAGTATACATATATGAACGTACCCCGCCTCGACCAGCACGAGAGCTGACGATGCATTCTGTGGCCTCTACGGATGGGCTGGCTGCCTGTCACGTCTGTAAGCGAGGTTTCATTTGATTAATGTGGGCCACTGGTCAGGACAACCTCCCCTGCTCAGTGAGGCGAGGGCCACGGGGCACGGCTGGCTGGAGGGCCAGAGAGAGGTTGTGATTCATTTCTGCCCCAGGCACCCACCTGGTGGGCCTGGTGCAAGGCTGTGGGACCAGGGGAGAGTGAGAGGCTGCGGGCGTCCTGCCTGTGAGCTGGGCCTCGGGAGTAATAGCGAGAAGAGGGGTGAGAGTAGCAGCTGCTGACGTTGGTATTTATATAATGACTCTGTGCTCGAGGCAGGAAGTGAAACCGAGGTTCTGCTGAGACACTTTCCTTCCCCCCACACTGCTGCCCACGGGCGGCTCCAAAGGGGTGACATGGGGAGAGCCTCAGAGGCTTACGCCCAGGCGTGTGCAGAGACAGACGCACCAGGCTCGTCGCTGGGATGTCAAGGCCAAGGCTCTCCTGCCGGATCCCAGAGACCCCCACCTCCCTGGTGTTCTCAGCTTCGGCCCCCTTTTTCTCTCCACCTAGTTCCCCTTTATGATGGGGAGAGGTCTGCTGTTCTCCTCAGCTTTGCAGGAATGCTGTGAGGATGCATGAGATAACATCCCTAAACCCAGGGCCAACCAGGCCTCGCAGCGGAATTAGCATCAAGCTCTCTCACCTGTGGTTTCTATGGACGGTTGTTCCCTGACTTTTCTACCTGCCTCAAGCAAACCTTCTGCCTCTCTCCTCTGCTTTCCTTTCCAGCACCAATATCTTTTCAGATTGTCTTAGGCTTCAGAGCAAATATTCCCAACGGTGCCCACCTTCCGTCTTGCTTAAGCCCTGGTTTAGGAATTCTATTCTTATCTCTCTTAAAAAAAGGGTATTTTAATAGAGATGGTGGACCATCTAGAGAGGCTTTCCTATTCTGCTTCCCACCTTAGTATGGGGGATTATTTGAATCATGGAGAGTTCACAGTTGAAAAGGGCCTTAAAAATGATCTAGTCCCCTGCTTCTCAACGAGTGAAGGACCAGCAGCAGCAGATGCATTGAGGATCTTGTTAGAACTACGGAATCAGAGGCACCTCTCCAGACTTACAGAACCAGAGGCTGCAGTTCAGAAAGATCTTTAGAGGATTCATATGCACGTGGTGTTTTGAGAACCACTGCCTTAGCCCAAGATGCTCATCACCTTGGGCTGGAGGAAATAAGGGCTCGAACACGGAGCTGGACCTGCGCAAGGTCACACAGCACGAGAATGTCGTCAGGATGGAACTCAGCGAACTGTCTAGTTTAAGTTCCTTTCCTCTGTACAAGGCCCTATAGTTCCAATGCCAGCACTATGAAACAAGCCGGGCAATCTCTTTCCCCTTTTAATTTTTTCTCTAATTTTCATTTATGGGTATTTTTACAATTTACTTGACTAACAGAAGATCAATACAAATGATTTTCCATCATCTCCTTTGAACTCCTGTCTGGTCTAAGTCGCCATTCTAGTTGCTGAGTTCTACAGAGTCTGATGTGCTTATTTTAAGGGATATCCACCTAGAGTTTATTTGGAGGGGAGCTTCTGAGTAGCTGGCCAGGAAAGAGAAATGTGTTATCAGATGTTTCAGCTACCTCAGCCTTGGCCCTCCATGACCTTGCCAGGAAGAGCTATGAATGACAGCATATCTTAGAATCACAGAATGACAAAACTGGAAAAGACATTACAGATCATTTCATCCAACACTTTCAAGTCGCAGGTGGGGATGCTGAGCCGTAGAGAGAAATGACTTGCTCAGTTTTTTTTCCAACACGTTAGTAGCATATTGGAGGCAAGAGTTCAAATCTCTTGCCTCTCAAGTCAGGGCTGCATGCTATGTACTTCTGCCCACCCCCTCCCCAAATAAACGGAATGGACAAACTAAATAAATAAGTCATCTGGGCCAGAAAGCATCTACCCCAGAATTTTGGAGTAAGTCATGGGTAGAATTGTCATGCTAGTTGTCAAGAATGCATGTCCGGTCATTATAAATGGCCACTGAACCAGATGGAATGTCACACTGCCAGTGGGGTTTCCCACCCATCTGTAGGGCCACCTGGGAAGTATAAGCTACTAAACCTCATTGCCACGTCTGGAATTCATAAGAACAAGTGGGATCATGAAAATGTAAAAGCATAACCTATCAGGGGAAAAAACCAGAAGGACTTTAACAAACCAATGTTCTCTAAGAAACTAGGGCTAGGGTCTAAGTAGAGGACTATTGAAACTCAAGTCTTTCAATTTTCGTAGATTCAAGATATCTGTGACTGAATTTTTACATCAGAGAGCAGCTTGATTCCAGAATTGTTGGTTATGATACTATGCCATCTTTCACAAGGATCATGAAAATAATATGGTAATATTGTTGCAACCTCCCCAAATAGAGACTATTAACAAAGAAATCTCCAGACATCAAAAATCACCCAGAATTGGGTTTTAATTCATACTTTAATAAGAGGACTTGGAAGAAAGAAAATAAAGTAGTGAAATCTTCACTTTTGCAAATGTCATGAGCATTTCTAGTCATCACGGTGCCTCATTTTCAGACTACCTTAATGGTTTCACCGTTAATATTTCATCAGGTGCTCAAGGTGCGCTGTGAGCTGAGCAGACTGAGCTCGATCATCCCCCATTTGAGATGAGGAAGCCACGCTTCAGGGAGCAGCATGTGTTTCCAAACCTTACATCACTTGAATCCCATTTGGACTCCAAATCCAGTGCATTTTTCATTACACAGCATTGCTTCTGGGAAAAGAAATACCACAGGAAACAACAGCTTCTAATATCTTCACACCTCTTCAGAAGTTACAAAGCATCTAGATAGCTCCGTGACACGGGGAGGAATGCAACTGGCTGTTGAGAACCTGCTGTGTGTGACGAGGGGCTATATTAGATGCTCTATATAGCTGTCTCATTGAATTATGACCATGACTCTTTGAGGTGGGAGGCATTTTTTCTTTCTGCATATTAGGAAACTGAGCAAGGTTAGGCAACTTGCCCATGGTCACAAAGCCAGAAACTGGTGAAGCTCAGATTTGAAACCTGAGTCTATTTAGGTTCAAAGCCCTTCTAGATCAAATATTTCTATTATCTCAATGTGACAGTTGAGGAAATGGACTTAGAAATATTAATAAACCAAAACTGTAAAGCTAATAAATCATAGAGAAAGAACTCAAACTGGAGTTCCCTGACTTTAAATCTCAGGGGCATAAAGATCTCACGAGAATGGGGTGGGGAGGGGAGGATGTAACAACTGAGCTTCAGTTTGGGAAAATAGAAAGCAGTGCTCTTAGGTAACTTATACCCTAATCTCTCTTTATAAAATGATGGACACTAATGTATCACAACTCAGGAAATATATTTAAGTTTATTTCATTTCACTTCTATAAACAAGTACCAGGTACTGTGCAAGCTACTTGCATGGATCTTCTCTTTTTTGAGTCTCTTACCAATTTTTTGGAGTATAGTTTTCCCCATTTCCAAAGGAAAATTAGTGACATGTCGAAGGTCACATAGCTAATAAGTGACAGGGCAGAAATAGAGATCAACTTGACAAATCTGAACTCCAGTAGCTTAAGCTGAGGGACTTGGGTTTCACCAGAAAGAGTATGGAAGCCAACAGAAAGACATTATCCTATGATCAAATGATAGCAGTGTGTGGGCTCAGGAAAAACATGGCAGTTATAGTCATGGACCTTCAGGAAAAATTCAGTGGAGCTGGGGAGGTGGGCAAAGGATGGAGGACTATTCAAATCATCAATATGATGGAGCTTGTTGGTAAAACAGATAGACTTAACAAAATTAGATTTCCTCAATCAAAAAAGAGAAGGCTGAGAGGAGATACTACAATGCTTGATCGATGGAACTGTGTACTTAATCAGCAAATCTCAGAAAAACAGAACTATCCCAACCTCCCCTTAGCCCAAAGTTTGCAAGAGTTAGATTCAGTGAAAGTGAAAGGAAGTATACTTTACATAGTAGGTGGTAACTCAATGAGCGCAGAGGTAGTCACTAGCTAGAAATGGGTTTAAGAAGGGATTATTTAAATACCATAAAGGCTCATAAATTCCACATGGGTTTATTAAAGATGAGTGAGAACTTAAAGTCGACCTGGCCTGACTTACCACCTCACGGACATCCACTTGTTTATGTCCAATGGCAAAGAGCTCGCTTTCTCCCAAGGTAGGTGATTGCAGCTGTTGAGAGCGCTGCACATCAAAAAGTGCTTTCTTAGGTTTAAACAAAACTTATCTCTGTTTACTACATTCATTTTGGCTCTGTCTCTGCCTTTGAGATGCCACACAACAAATCTGAAAACTCTTCCTTTTCACGTTCCTTCAGGTGTTTAAATCCAGCTCTTACCCCTATTTGTTAAAGTCAATGTCATGAACAAAAGTCATACTTAGGCAGCAGTTGTTTCGGGGTGGGGGACTTTAAAAATTCTGAAGGAAGAGTATAATGTCACATTTCCAGCTTTGAGAGGGCTAAAGAATAAGTATTAGACTGGAAGTCAGGAGACCTAGATTCTAGTGGTGTTCTGTAATTTTTTATATGAAGTCCATGGTCACTTATCTGTCACTAATTAGTAAATGGATCTTAGAGGGCAGGGACCTCACATTTCTGGACCGCGGGGTTTCTCTCTCCTTCTCTCTCACTCTCTTTCTCTCTCTCTCTGCACACACACACACACACACACACACACACACACCCCTTGCTCCTTAGCCTTCAGAATCATCTTCCAAATGCCTTTTGGCTATCTTTATTCTCACATCCAGCAGGATGTTTATACTCCAAATGTTCCACACCAAATTCTCTCCCTCCAACCCTCACTCCTTTTTGTTTCCAGCTTTATTGAGATATAACTGACATACAACACTGTGTAAGTTAGAGGTTGATTTAATACACTATATATTACAAAATTATGATCACCATAGCGTGAGCTAACATCTGTATCAAGTTACATAATTACCATTTCTTTTTTGTACTGAGAACACAAGATCTACTCTCTTTGCAGCTTTCAAGTATATAACACAGTATTGTTAACTATAATCACTATGCTGTACATTAGATCCTCAGAACTTAGTCATTTTATGGCTAGAAGGTTGTACTGTTTCACCAACATCTCTCCTTTCCCCTACACCCCAGCCCCTGATAACCACCTTTCTAGTCTCTGTTTCTATGACTCTGGCTTTTTTAGAGTTCACACAGAAGTGAGATCCTATAGTATTTGTCTTTTTCTGTCTGACTTATTTCACTCAGCATAACGCCCTCAAGGTCCATCCATGTTGTTGCAAATGGTAGAAATTCTTTCTTTGTCTTGGCTGAAAAAATACTCCATTACACACACCACATCTTCTTTATCCATTCATCCATTGAGGAACACTTAGTATGCTTCCATGTCTTGGCTGTCAATAATGGACCACAGTTCTCTTAACTATAAGATAAAGAGGTTGAACGTGATCATGTTTATTCTCCCTTCTGTCCATGATTCTCTGGCTTCAGCTTAGTCAGCCAGTGGTAGTGGTGAAACCCCAATCCACTTCTGAAACTCTCTTCATTATACCATCAGTGGAAAGGAGTTTTATCAGTCCCTTAAGAAGGACCAACACAACTGGATGGAAATTTCACTGACCATGATTATTGGCCACTAACTCTCTCAACCCCATTACTTGTGAAAGCAGGTTCATCTAAGGTTAGAGCAGATTTCATCAGACTTTTGTTAGCTAAGCTGCCTATTAATAGCCAGAGAAAAGTTAAGTAGAAAGTAAGCAACAGACAGAAAAAAAGTTAAAAATTTAGTTTCAGACCTTGGAACTGATCCATGAGGCAAGGACTAGTCAATGGTCATATTTAAGGCCAGTAACCCAGGGTCCCTACATGAATGGGAGTTACACAAGCAAAGGGGTTTTCTGTCTGTGAAACCCTATGAGAACGGTGAAACATAGGAGGGTCCCCAATCATTTGTGCTACAGAAGGTCACATGAGCCAAGGGACAGTACTCCAAAGACTTAGGTATCCAGAGACTTCTGAGGTTTCCCAGCTGGTTAATGGCACAACTAAAACTAAACTAGCTCTCCCAGCACCCAGTGTTGTAAGAGTTCTAATTTTACAATTTATTAAGCAACTACTACACGTCCAGAATACTGCTAAGCTCTTTAAAACAGCTTATCACATCTCATCTCCATCATAAACTCAGGGAGTCAGAATTTCAGCTATCTTGTTCATGATTTTATCTCAGTCTTGTGAACATCACCTGGCACACAATAGGGGCTCAATAAATATCTGTTAAATAAATTTAAATGAACATTAATAATATAAATTATTAATATTAATGAATTATTAATATCCCCATTTTCAGATGAGGAAATTGAGGCTCAGAGAGAGAAACTGATGAAAATAAAAAAGGTTAGGAAACATCAGAGCTAGCATTTGAACCCAGGTTTTCTGATGTCAAGGTGAATGCTTTTCTCAGTAGAGCGTAACTGCCTCTCACCTTAGTTACCTTAAAAACCTACTATAAAATTGGGGTTAATCTCTTCAAAACATAAAGTAAAATTGTGGGACAAGCATGAATGTCTTAATGCTCATCTTTCTGCCACTCAAAACCTTCAGATATAATTGGTGACTGTAAGTTCTTTACCCATGAAAGCAACATTGACGAGATTCAAAAGGATTCTAATAAACATAAACAAACAAACAAAAACACCTTGCAAATTTCATGGAAATTGTGAAAGTGTTTCTTACATAAGCCATATTGCCCCCTAATTTCCTATAGCCCTGGGAGCCTCGTGGCTTGGAAGGTGAGTGGGATAAAGACAGAAGCTGACAGGCAGAGAACAGCTGGTCAGGTGGGAATGCCAGTGTGTCTTATGGGGTACCCAGAGGCTAGTCACCCCGGTTATTTTCCTTTTCTGTCCCTCTCCTCCGCATCAATCTTGCAAGGGGACAGGATGAAGCACTAGCCCCCAGGAGATGTGGGTTCTCACCAAGATCCTGACAGTCACTGACTGTGGGACAGACCATGGACAAGCCCATTGCGCCTCTTAAGTTTCCCCAATAAAGGAGTTAGCCAAAATGGCCCCAGGGCCCCTTTCCTCTCTGACAGTCTCCCATTACATTATCCCCTCTTTCCTGGCCCCCAGCTCCAAACAGGGCGTGCGCTGATAGCCCTGAGTAGCTTTGGGGACTCCCCACCACTGCCGCTGCCGGAGCATCTCTCCAGGCAGCTGCACAGCCACAGCTGGCTCGTCCTGCACTGCTGACCGCTCCGATTTCCCTATGCAGATGAGGCTGTGAATAAGCAAGGGCTGCCCAAAGGGAAAAGACACATTCTTCTCAGCCTTTCACTTTTCCTAAGCCAATAGTGGCCAAGGTGAGGCTTCCTTTCCAACACCCTCCTCCCTGTGGAACTCAACCCTGCCTTCCACCTGCACAGGTAGGACTAGGTTTGAAGAAGGAGGAATTACTTTCCATTTTTCAGTAGAGTTTTCCATTTCATAGTTTCGTCGAGCCTTCCTGCACACCACACACACACACACATACACACAGGGAGACACACACAAAGCAGTGTGGGCTTTTTTAGTCATTCTAAGATATAAACACTGGTCAGTCAATACCCATTGTCCTTAGAAAAGACAGGCCACTGTTGCTGCCTATCTGGGCATGACAGTCTCTTGTGCCCTGACCCACTCATGTTTGCCCTCCTCGGATAACCTCACGACTTTAACTCATACCATGATTACCTTCTCACAGACAATTTCTGGAGACTGGTGGAAAGCCAGCCCATTCTCAAAGCCTCTGCTTCCCAAGCACGTTGTCTATAACGTCTTCCCTCATCTTTATCCTCATCTCCCCCTTCCCTTACTTAGAGTAACTTGCTGCCTCTTCCGCAGTGCCAAAGCACATGTTTGATACCTTCTTACAAACACATACATACACATACACATTTGACCATATGTTTTGTCATGATTACTTGGAACCATGTCATCTTTTTCCTAGTAGACTGTGAACTCTTTGGGAACAAGAGTTGTGTCTTAAAAAGAGTCATGTACCAAAATGTTCATTGCAGCTCTATTTACAATAGCCCGGAGATGGAAACAACCTAAGTGTCCATCATTGGATGAATGGATAAAGAAGATGTGGCACATATATACAATGGAATATTACTCAGCCATGAAAAGAAACGAAATTGAGTTATTTGTAATGAGGTGGATAGACCTAGAGTCTGTCATACAGAGTGAAGTAAGTCAGAAAGAGAAAGACAAATACCGTATGCTAACACATATATATGGAATTTAAGAAGAAAAAAATGTCATGAAGAACCTAGGGGTAAGATAGGAATAAAGACACAGACCTACTAGAGAATGGACTTGAGGATACGGGGAGGGGGAAGGGTAAGCTGTGACAAAGCGAGAGAGAGGCATGGACGTATATACACTACCAAACGTAAGGTAGATAGCTAGTGGGAAGCAGCCGCATAGCACAGGGAGATCAGCTCGGTGCTTTGTGACCGCCTGGAGGGGTGGGATAGGTAGTGTGGGAGGGAGATCTAAGAGAGAGGAGATATGGGGACATATGTATATGTATAACTGATTCACTTTGTTATAAAGCAGAAAATAACACACCATTGTAAAGCAATTATACTCCAATAAAGATGTAAAAAAATTAAAAAAAAAAAAGAGTTGTGTCTTGCTCACGTTGCTACTCTTCACTGACTCAAGGTAGATACTAAATGTGGATGAATTCAATAACTTTTGATGCCCCTTTAATGTTCCGGGCACTCTTCCTTCCTACGGCTTCTACCAGGGGGAGGACCTATGGGGCCATTCAAGGGTTAAATGGAAGACTTATGATTCCTCTGGTCCCACCGTAAGGCGCTTCTTCCAGCTTCCGTTGACTTCTCCTGTTACCAGGCATAAAACACTGTCGTCTCCCTCGTACCTATCTTCTCGGTCCCCTGGGTTGCACTCTCGTGCCAAGCTCTTTTCTTTCTGATCCTCCTTTCTCTGAATGTATCTATTTGCATTTCCCTCCACACGTGCCTCAAAATGACTTTCTCAGTTTAATTTTGGGTTTATGGTTAACTTGATTTGTAGCTTAGATGGTAGAGCTCTTCTGCTTCCTGTCCAAAGAAGCACTGGTTCACTTATGTCTTTATTAATTCATCCAATAACTAAATAGCAGCTGAGACATGAGGGATACAAACTTGAAAGTAATCTTACTAACTGCAAGGTGATCCCAGTCTAGCAGGAGAGACAGGACACTCACGGAAATCATGATAATACCAGGTAGATGGCAATAAACTCTCTAAAAGAAGAGATGGAACCAGCAGGTATTATACACACTCAAGCCACGTGGGATCGCTCCCCCAGGAGAGGAGAAGGGCAGGACCAGGAAAGATATCATGGGGAGAAGGTGGCATTGAAGTGAGTGAAGTAGGATTTGCACTCACAGGCAGAGCCGAGCAAGCAGGAAGAAAACACCAGCCACGTCCAGAGATGGAAAAGTACAGGGCCCAGGAAGAGTGCACAGTTCAGCGGGGCTGCATGCTCGGCTGGAGCTCTCAGGATGATAGCTCAACAGGTAGGTTGGGGTGCATGTGGCGTGGGATGGAGCAGGAGACCGGAGCGGGGAGACCAGTCAAGAGGCGCTTGCAACCTCCTGGATGAGAAGTGAGAGGGGGGTGGCAGTGAAAATGGAAGGAAGGGATGGGTGCAAGAAATGTTTCCACAGAGCTGCCTACATGCCTCCAAATCCCTGATTAATCTCCGCAGTAACTCATACACCCATTCACTGCAGGTGTCCTACTACCTACCCACCCCCTCTTTGGAAGCTTATTCTTTCCATCTCCCAGGTCCGTGACTTTCTGCCCCAATTACTTGTCTTCAACACATCAGAGCAGGTCAACCACGCAGCTCAGAAGTCTCCCTGTCCACACTTGGCCTAGGTCATTCCCCTGCCCTGTCTCTGTCCTCAGCACCCTCTACCTGCAGATGCAGAGAACAATAGCCGCTCCCCCCCCCCATCTCTGTGCCCTCACCAAGGAGGTTTGGTCAGGAGGTGAAACCTGGATGAGGACTTCAGCACAGGAGGAAGCAGCAGAGGGGGTGAAACGGAGACTCATGGGTCTTCACCCGGGACTCAGCTTCACCACATCCCTCTTTTACTGGGAGGGCCAAGCAAGGACCAAGATGGCAGAGCCCGGGCAGGGGAGGGAGATTGGGAGGAACCCAAAGAGGCTCATTTGGGCCCAAGGAACCAACCCAGCAGTATAACCACCACCAGTCCTGGGAGTCCTTGGCAGAGAAAATCAGAACTGGGAACGCAAAGGCGCTGCTTTGCCTCTGCTGAGCAATGTGCCCTGGGCCCCTTTCTTCCTCTGAGCCTCAGTTTTGTTGTCTATAAAATAGGGATTATGACATCCATCTTATCTGCCCCCCACTGAGGTGTTTGTAAAGCTAGAGTGAGTATGGAACCATTTTGAATACATAAAGCGCTGTTTCACGGCTTATTCTCATTCAACTCAGACCCCACTCATCAGGATAGGTAGACAGAGTGAGAAGAAAGAAACAGAGAAGCCTAGAGAGCAGAGGCTATGGAGGCTCCTGTTTTCCATGTAGATCTAAGGTGATTGGCCCTGTGAAGCATCTAGTCCAGTCTCCTCATTTGACAGATGAGAAACTGAGGCCCAAAAAGGAGGAAATGAACGGTCAATGGTCACAAAGTGAGTCAGAGGACAAACTCAGGTCCTAAGGATCCCAGGCCAGTCCTTCTTCAACCCCACTTCACTGGTTCTACAAACCGAAGCCAGAATGGAGACCGCTGGCCAGAGGCTGGGCTTTGCGTAATTCCTAAATCACTGGTGGATAGTTACATGATCGGAACGAGGAACTCAGTGTGGGCTGGATCAGACTCCATTGTTTAAATCATTGTGTTTAGAATCCTGGAAAACCAGTTCTGAAGATGCAGAGCATTTGTGACCTGAAAGGAATATCTCAATTCCAAATTCAGGATTACCTGTCACCTTTCTCTCCTCTTCCTCAGGCATAATTGAGATTCAGGATAGGAGAAGAAAGGAAGAGTCCTCCTAGGAGCTAGTGGTAGAGAAGTGCTAAGAGTATAGGAGGCGCCTATCCTCTAATAAACATCTTACATGTACATCACTTTATTTCATCTTCCTAACAATACTAGGTGGTAAATAATCTCAGAATGTCCATTTTCAGGTGAAAACCAACCAACCAACCCTGGGACTCAGATAACTCAAGTGTCTTGAATCACAAGCTAGTGTCAGGTTTGTACCTAAGACGTCTCTAAGCCACAGGGATTTTTATTTTTTTTTTCTTTTGGCTTTGTGTTGGGTCTTCATTGCTGCGTGCGGGCTTTCTCTCGTTGCGGCGAGCGGTAGCTACTCTTCGTTGCAGTGCGTGGGCTTCTCATTGCAGTGGCTTCTCTTGTTGCGGAGCATGGGCTCTAGGCACACGGGCTTCAGTAGCTGTGGTACATGGTCTTAGTTGCTCTGTGGCCTGTGGGATCTTCCCGGACCAGGGCTCGAACCCGTGTCCCCTGCACTGGCAGGCGGATTCTCAACCACTGCGCCATGAGGGGAACCCCAGAGAGATGTTTTTCATTAGGAATCTGCAGCTTCTGCTCCAAATCTTTTTTCACATGAGCTCCTGCAAAGCGTCAGAACTGTGAATGGCATGCTTGTTTCACCCATGAGAGTCTATAAAATACTCTGTCTCTGCTTCATCCACTAGCTTGTATATTTTGTTCTTCTGGTTCATTCATCATTACACAAGTGTTTTCTGAGGATGGCACTGAGTTGGGACCAATGGGGCCTGCAACACACCTGACTCCATGATTTGAAAGCTGGCGTAGGGTGGCGATGGGGGAGGCACTTTGTCAGATGGCTCCAATCACGGCGAGGACAGTCGTGCCACCGGAGAGAGGCACAGGTGTGTGTCTGGGGTGTCAAGGTGTAAGAGGAGAGAAAGGAACACACGTCTGCACAACTCGAGGGTTCATGTGCTCAGGGGAAGCTAGCAGGGGTGGGTGGTCTGGACCGAGGGTAAGCGCGGGATGAGAAAGGGCTAGAGTTCAGGCCAGGAGGTCTGCGGCTGGAGTGTGAAGGACCCTGAGGCTGTGCTAAGGTGCTAGTTTCTTCCTGAGTCAGCTCAGATGTAGGTGGGGCCCTTGGTGCTTTGTAGAGCCTCAGTTTCCCCTGCTGTGAACTGGAAGCCATGAATGTTGTCCGGTAAGGGACCTGTGTGAGCTGGGGGTGGAGGCAGGGGGGGAGCGACGGCAGCAGAACACGCTGAGCAGCTCCAGGGGAGGATGTGAAGGGAATGCAAATCACAGATATTTATAACTGCAGCAAACTGAGGACTGCGAGCCGCCAAGCACTCCCTCTGGAAATCCTGAAACCTGCTGCCGTGGGGCTGGGCCCAGATCCCAGCTGGTGGCAGATTCTCTCTTCTCAGCTCCTGCCAGGCTGTTCCTCGTACAACAAACACTCAGCTGCCCGAGTTAATTCCACCTACGGAGGAGGCGGCTCCACACCCTTCTGCCCTCCCTTTCAGAGAAGAGAGCTGAGTCCTAAACTCCCAGCTCAGGGCAAGTTCCTTTTTTGTCCTCAGTGCCTCACCAGGCAGCCCTGTCAAGGCTGGAGCCGAGAAGCAGCTTGGGAAATAATCCGATTCCCACAAGTCAGCTAACATAGCCCCTCACTGATGGAGCAGCCACCATGCCAGGCTTGCACAAGGCCCCTGAGGATCTAATGGAAAGGCTGGGGCTGGGGCGTGGGGACTGAGGGAGAGACAGGGAGCAGAGTCCTAACATCAGCAGAAGTTCCTATCAAAGAAAGGGAAAGATCACATTGTTTCAACCTTTTCTTCTTTTTTTAAATACAAGTGAAACTTCTTTTTTCAAATGTTATCTTTTTGTTTATTTGGTTGGTGGTTGGTTGGGTTTTTTTTTGCGGTACGCAGGCCTCTCTCACTGTCGTGGCCTCTCCCGTTGCAGAGCACAGGCTCCGGACGTGCAGGCTCAGCAGCCACGACTCACGGGCCCAGCCGCTCCGCGGCATGTGGGATCTTCCTGGACTGGGGCACGAAACCCGTGTCCCCTGCATCGGCAGGCGGACTCTCAACCACTGTGCCACGAGGAAGCCCTCAAATATTATCTTTTATGGGACCCAATAGACACCCTATCTGTGTGACCCCCTCAGCTTCTTCAGGAGGATTCTAGAATAGTGCTTCTCAAACTTTACCGTGCGTATGAATCCATAGTGGATCTGGTTTAAAAGTCAAATTCTGATCTAGAGGTCTGTGATGGGACCTGAAATTCTGCATTTCTTTTTTTTTTCTTTTTTAAATTCTGCATTTCTAACAAGCTCCCTGGTCAATATCGATGCTGGTGACCGATGGACCACAGTTTACATAGCAACAGTCTAGCGCTCTAAGGATTGTTGCTCCCAAACCACTGATCTTTAGGATAGAGAGGCGATGAACCTCACCACTCCCCATCCCGGATCACCTCCTTACCTCCCCTCTGGCTGGAGGTGTTTGTCTTCCCCACAAGGCAGGCTGGGAGAACCTCTAAGAGGCTTGGCCATGAGGAAGAGCTTTTAAGATGTAGCCTTCTCTCTAACAGGAAAGTACAGAAGGTTCAGGTTAATCCTATTCACAGACAGACAGAGCGACAGACAGAGAGACAGGGAGAAAGATCAAGCCAGTGTTCCCACTGGCTCTTGACAAGGACGGCCTGTGACAGCCACCTCCTCCCTGCCCCCTCCCTCACCCCCAGCCGATGAATGACGGAGGTCATTTCCCTCACTGTCTCTGTCCCTTGGGTTCATCCTCTTCAGGACTGAGATGCTCCCGCTGAGGTCAAGGGTATTTTTAGCTCTGCTCATGTGGGTCCAGACTTGGCCAACCCTCCCTGGACATCAATCTTGGATTCCGCAAATGCCAGATCTCCTAATCCAGGAGGCATATGGGCAACAGGGAAATCTGATGTGCGTTGGAAAATGCAGGCACATGGCCTTTTGAGGATTTTGTCTACATGTCGTGTCTGATAAAAACAACAACAGTAACACCTAATGCTCAGAAAAGGCTTCAGCATTCACAGAGTACTTTCCACGGCATCACCTCCTTTGATCTGCCCAAGAGGCTTACGGGGAAAATAACGCAAAAATGATTCTTCCTTGTTTTTATGGAAGGGCCAGGGGACTGGCAAGATGGCAGAGATAGTTAGTGGCAAGCTTGGGTCTTCAGGTCCAAGCTCAGTGCCTTTACCATACCCCCTGGCCACCTCAACCTTTTTGCTTTTCTCTTTAGCTTGCTTTTGTTTTCTGTTTAAACCCTGCAAGAAGCAATATTGGCAAACCTTCATGCTAAAAGCCTGTGATCGTCGTGCCTTTAAGAAATGGAAGATAGAGACATGAAGGAGAGAGGCAGCGTATATCAGTCATGGTCCAAGGAGGAAGCAGAGGACACACTCAAAACAGGGTGACCAAAGAGAGATTAATTAAAGGATAACTTATGAAGGTGTAGACAAGGTAAGGAAAACCAGGAGATGATGGTGCACCCTGAGGCTAACGATAACTGAGAGCCGTTACCAGTCCTCGGGCTGAAAGGGCAAAGGGAGAGGCAGTTGCCAGAACCTCGTGGGCTAGGCAGTTCTGGAGAGCTAGGAGAGGGCTGTCCAGATGGCTCTGTGGCCTTTGACCTATGCACACAGCCATTGCAACCTACGGCCCACAGAGAAGGGGCTGGGAAAGAACCATCCTCCCTTCTCCCCACCCTCTGCTCACCTAATCAGTGCTGAGCTGACTCCAACCAGAAGCCAGAGGGCAGAGGAAACTACTGATCTCCTGGAGAGGCCGAATGAGAAGGAAGGAGCATGGATGTGGAGGGTGAGAGAGAGAATACCCAGCACACAGCTGCTCGCAGCTGCCATAGGCAAGAAATTGGTGGAGGGGGCACAGCACAGAGTCTGAGGGGCTGGGATTTGAGGAGGAAGCAGTAGCCCGATTTCTTTCAGAGTAAAGTCACCCTAGAGCCCTGCTGCAGCTCTCTGGGAGCCAATCTGGCCCTAAGTCTCAGGGGAGCACAAGAAAACCAGACCAGGAGCTCCCAAGAGATGCTACTAACCCCACAGGCAGGGGTTGGCCATCCTGAGGGCTGGGTTTAAATCCAGTGCCTTCGTCTTGCTTTGTGTAGCTCCAGACAATTCATTTAATCTCTCTGAGTCTGTGTGTCCTTGTCTGTGAAACGAGTGTAATAATAATAACCTCTGTGCTGCCTGTCTCAGCATGGGCCAGCACTTTACACATTGGGGAGCACGTTAAGTAAGAAGGCCACATAAGGAAGCCATGTAAGAATGCAGTTTAAACAGTCAAACCACCTAAACCTCACTTGCTCTCTGTAAACACAAGCCCCTAATACTAGATTTGAGGAAGGTTAAATCCAAGGGAGCCCTAGAATCATCTCATCAACCTTCTCTCATACGAAGACACTGAGAAAGAAATCCCACAGTTAGTGGCAGAGCTGGAGCCACACAGGTCTCCCTCTCACAGGCCCACGGTGCCCCCTCCAACCTGCCCTTGCCCATGGCAGTCAAATGAGATAAAGGACAACAAAGCGTTTTGCCCATCGTACTGGTAGTTGTTATCCCCGTGATTAATAACCATCTGCCCCCGCCACAAACCTTTCCGGGGCTGAAACGTCCCATCAGTAACTATGTCTTCAAGGGCCTGGTGAAATGTGAATATTTTACCAGGGCAAAGCACGTGAATACCCAAGTGCACATCAGCAGGTATGTTCACTGCAGTAGCTAAGGATAAATGTTGCTTAGCAGAGGACAGGATCCTGAAGACACAGAACACAAGACAGGTAAGTTGTGGTGGGCAGTAGGTGGCTGGGAAGAACGGGGCTTGATATGCTCCCTGTGCAGGAAGAAAAGCTGGGGTGGGGTCATAAGAGGCTGAGGGCTTAGTCCCAACCCCAACTGGCTAGAGAAGGAATTAGATAGAGGAGGCAAGCCCAGCCCAGAGAGGCTGAAGGGCTTGCCAAGTCCTCCCTGAGGGCTGACAGACCCGGGCTTCACTCTCAAGGGCCTTCGGTAGCAGCCAGGTCCTATGGGGCAGACATTTCCATACATGAACTCCTCAGTGGAGAGTTTGTTCATTACAAGGGGATCACATGTCACACCGCAGCTTTTCATCTGAAAGCCCAAATCTTAACTCTTGGTGAGCATCTTCAGGTTTCAGACTGTCTGGACCAGCTCACACTCCGCTGAGCTAGTTCCATTCTGCTTCTCTCATACTTCCCATCACTTCAACTGTTCCTCAGCTCTGCCAGGCTCCGTGATTCATTCAACAAATATTCACTGACGCTATGGATCAAGCGTGGTGCTTATCACTAGGACTTCAGGGATGGAGCCCTGCCCGCACAGAGCTGACCGTCCAGGCGAGACTGACGGAAGCTGCCGAACTCCACGGGCACAAAGGCGTGGGCAAAGACAGGCTCCTGGAAGGGCCATCTTCATCACAAGTATCCTAAATAGGTTTGTTTGCAGCCCCTCCAGAGACCCACCCCTCTCTATAAAGGCAAGGGCAGTAGAGCGTCATGTCTGAGAATGTGGGAGGTGTAGCTAGACACCCTAGGAACAATTCCCAGTCCACTGCTTAGTGTATGACCCTGGGTAAGTTCCTTCACCTCTCGGAGCCTCCTTTTTCCTCCTCTGGGTTGTAGCAGTAATCACAGTGCATCCCTCACGGCACCGCTACAAGAATTAGAAAGGGTAATACGTGTCAAGCTCTGGAATTGTTCTCAGCGTGCCAACAACTCAAGAAATTGTCACTGCTATCATAGGTAAACTGAGGCCAAGGTGGGACTTGACTTGTCTAACACCTCTTACCTAGCTAGGGGAAGATCCAGGGTTGGAACTTAGATGTCCAAACACCAGGCCTGTGTTCTTTCCACTCTACCTACTACCTTCCCACCGGGGAATCCACAATGTGAATTTAGCTATATCCCATTTGAATGTTTAAACAAACTGGGAAATTTGAGATTGTATTACCATACAGAGCCTTTCTCATTTGGGCCACTAGAAAGGTCATATTTCTTCCACTCAAGTAACCCCACCACCAACAACCAATCACCGGCTTCGCTGTCCTTACTAAGAACCGAAGCCTCTGGTCTACCTCCACAGCCAGCGCTCAGGGCTAAGTGTTTCCTCCCAGCCTTATCTCACTGAATCACTGTACCCCTGCAGCCCAAATCTTTAGTTACTTCCGCATCTCACTTCTTTGCTTAGATTGAGTGTTGTTTTCACAATCCCATTGGCTAGAGCTTTGCAAAGAGGTGCAGGATCTGCGAGTCCCTGATGTGAAGATCTGGGGCCCTGCAATGGGCCAGCAGATCCACTGAGTCACAGCCAGGCTGGTGGCCAGCCAACGCCAGAACTCAGGGAAATGCACACACACGGGGTATTTGTGTCACACCAAAGCATATATAACAGCCCACTGAAAACTCACAGCCTGAGACCTAACCACTTACTGATTCCACTGAATCACAGTGTTAGAGCTTGGTGCAACTTTAGAAATGATTTGCTCTGATCTCCCTTTTTTGTAAGAGTGCTAGGGACTTAAAGTGGAAATTAGAATAAAGACTAACGGAGCTCAGGGGTTCAGAGTTTGGACCCTGTAGCTGAACTTCCCGGGCTCAATCCTGATTCTACCCACTACTGTGAGGACTTGACCAAGTTAGTTCATGTCTCTGTGCCTCAGTTTCCTCATCATTAAGAGAGGGTAAAGGTAGACACGTTACAGGACGTTATGCGATTTGTATTAAGTTAATAACTTACAGAATGCTTAGAATAGCGCCTGGCACATAAGCACCACGTGTTTATAAAGCAAACTGGGAAGACAGGTGACTGTATGAGTGGCAGTGGGTCACATACCCACTCTGGACACTCACAGATTGGATTAACTTGCCTCTAGGGGCCCCTTTCTCTTGCTGTCATGTTGACTGCATTTCTTGTTGGGACAGTGAGGCCTGGAAATCCCACCCTGGGCTGCTCTGAGATGTCAAAGCAGCTCTTTGGTAGGAAGAGCATGACCACGGGTGGCTACATTCACCTAGCCGAGGCAAAAAACTCTGCAGCTTTCATTCTTGCCTTCTCGGCCACAGTCGCTGCGGCAGGCTCCTCGGGTGCGTGGAGATGGAGTTTGCGCACTGGCTTCCATCAGATTTCTCTGTTCGCTGTCACGGACACTCTCCCTCCTCCACCTGCCCCACCTCTGTCGCTCTCTGACCCACCTCCTCTTTGATCTCTCTCTTTTTTTTTTAAGAAGATGTTGGGGGTAGGAGTTTATTAATGAAGTTATTTATTTTTGCTGTGTTGGGTCTTCGTTTCTGTGCGAGGGCTTTCTCTAGTTGTGGCAAGCGGGGGCCGCTCTTTATCGCGGTGCGCGGGCCTCTCACTGTCGCGGCCTCTCTCGTTGCGGAGCACAGGCTACAGACGCGCAGGCTCAGTAGTTGTGGCTCACGGGCCTAGTTGCTCCGCGGCAGGTGGGATCCTCCCAGACCAGGGCTTGAACCCGTGTCCCCTGCATTGGCAGGCAGATTCTCAACCACTGCGTCACCAGGGAAGCCCTCCTCCTTGATCTCTTGAAGGTGGCCGAGGACTCACAGCACCCTCTCTTTGGTTCCACCCAGGTATTCTCCTTTGGACCCTGATTCCATTAAAAGAGCTCTGTGGTTCATCTGGTTCTGCTGCTTTGGGGTTTTGAGAGTGGGGAGAAGAGAGTGATGGAAAAGGTAAAAATCGGACGTGTACAGAGGGTTCTAATTCAGAGGATGCACCGCTCACTGAGCATGAGGAAAGAGTGCCAGCCACCCCACTGGGGACTGACGTAAGACTGGAGTGACAGGAAAGCTCCCCAGGCTCCCGTGGATCCTCACCAGAGGGAGGCCGCCCTCCTACACTCCTCTGTGTGCTGTGCCATTGATGCTGAGAGCAGGGGGATGGGTGGAGAGGGGTTCAGACCCAGGTCGTTCCTCTCCTCCCACCTCATCACTCTATCCTTACACCCAGGTCTCTCAGCTCATTCCCTTCATTTTCAGTCCTCCTGCTCTCCCTGCTAAATTACCACTCCAAGTGCCAGCTTCTCATTAAGCCAAGTGCTGCTCAAACACCCCCAGTCTCCCTGCAGCTGCCAGAACAAAGTCAAACTCCTCACTAGCCCTCAAGTCCCACTGATCTTAACACCCGCAGCTCCCCATCAAATTATGCTGTACTTTCCCACTCCAAGCTGTCATTCTTTATTCTCCACTAGGAATACCTCATACTATACCTCCGTGGAAAGCATGGGCTCTAATCATTTACCCACAGGACGGCCTTGGGAAACTACTTAACCTCTCCGAGCCTCATGTTTAAGCGGGAAGGGCTTTCATAAAGAGGAACTCAGACAAGGCACAGGGCTTGGCTTAGCACAGCACCTAGAACATAGTAAGAGTTGAACAAAAGTTAGCTATAATCACAACCATATTCATAATGACGTTGATGATTCGTCTGTCTTAAGTCATTTGTTCCACACAGCCTTTTATCATCTCCAACCGAGTACCAGTTCTCCTTCTTTTGAAGTGTCCCTGTACGATGGCTGTCCCCATGTTCTACACGGTTTTATAGTGATTTTCCAGTTATCCTGTCTCCCGCCTTGGAAGCAGAAACTGACCTACCTCTGAATCCTTTGTCTCATCTAAAAATGGATTCTAGCATTTCATAGGTGCTCAGGAAAGGTTTCTTTTATTCGACCGTTCCCCTGGACCCTGGACAGAAGGCCGGAGAAAGTTGTTGGTGACCCTGAGCTGCTTGGGGGTAATGGGTCCCTCTTTAGAAATGAGACAGAGCCGCTCAATACTGGACTCTGCCTCAATGGATACGGCACTGCCTGGGCAGCCAAAGGGACCAACAGGTCAGCTCAGTGAACTTTACCCTCATGCCCCAACGTTATACTTCCCAAAGCCTGGGCCAGTCCTGTTCCTGGTGACCAGAAGGAATAGGGGAAGTGAGTACGAGAGAGAAAATGCTGCATTTATGACTGAGACTCTGCTTGGGAAACGGGACAAGGGGCAGGGAAGAGGTCCTATTTCCTAAGACTTGGGGAAGGAGAATGGGAGTGGGAGGGAAATGATCTGTGGCTTATGCTCTTCCAAGCTCAAACGGAGATGCTGCCCTTGTACATGGAATCTGTTAGGAAAATTCTCCTCCCAGCTACATGGAGCTCCACAGCTCACTGCAGGTGAACTAGGAGGGATCCCAGCTTTCGATTCATCTGAATTGCCAGACTTGGTTGGTAACCACACAGTTGCCTCTGCCCCAAGCTGACCTCATTTGAAATTCCCGTGCTGCCGATGTGGCCAGAGCTAAAGCCTGGTCACAGAGCTCAGTGGCTCTGGGCCGTAGGTCAGTTCACTCACAGTAGCTGCTGTCCCCTCTGAATCCCAATCTGAAGAGGCAGGCTGGCCTGTCCCCAACTTCCCAGGAGTCTAGATTTGAAAGGCGCCCAGGGATCATGCAGCCTAGTCTAACTCTGGCCCCAAGAGGAAGGGTCACACCACGGGCAGTGGTGGAGTCAAGGCTGGAATGCAGAGCTCTGGCCCCGAGTCCAGTGCACTTTCACTCACCCAAGAAGCCCCCACTGGCTGTTCAATCCAAGGACATAACCTACGGAGAAAGGAGGAGATTGTGAAATGCTTCCACTAGAAGCCCAGGGCTGGCTGAAAGCCTAGAAAGGTTCTCTCCCAACAAGAAGCTCTGAGAGCAGCTGCGCTGACTTCTGCTGGTACCTTCCCGGACACCTCCTCTGGTAAGACTTTTTCCATTGAGCAACTACCTTGTGCAAACCGGCTCTTCCTTGCCTTCCACAATTACTCGGCAACTCTGCAAAACAGTAACCCAACTGTTTGTTTTTTATTTCCAGATCAAGATTGAAGAGCTAGCTGTTGTATTTTCTTTCTTTCCCTTGAGGAAGTTACTAGGGACCCAGGGGACTTCTGGTCTTCGGCTCTCGACGGCTGGCTCCTACACGCCCCCATCTTTTGCTGGCCCCCCGTCTGGGCCAGGTGACACGGAACTTGACAGGGAGGAAAAAAGATATCCCTCTAGAGGGAAGATGCTCCCCCCTAAATGGAGCCTCTCACTTCAACCTCCCCACCCAATCTGCCCAACCCCAGAGCCACCAACCAACTCATGCTTCCACCGCCTCCTGCCAGCCTGGCATTATTATCCCCCCGTGTTTGTCCTGCAGTTTTATAGTTTACAAAGCATTTTAACCTCATTGTATGTGATGTCCAGGACCTCCCTGAGGGGTGGGCAGGGCAGGTTTTCACATTCAAGAGGAGACACTCCTGTAATTGTGCATACATCTGGGCATGATCTGACCAAGTTTACATAGTTAGAAAGCAGCATGGTCAGCCTCCTGACTCCAAGTCCAGTGCTCCTTGTAAGTCTTCTTCTCCCAACTACTCCTTTATTATCCATCTTGCATATTGGCTCAAAGGAGCTTTCTAGCTCACCATTTTTCTCAGACTACTCTTACATCCACAAAGCTTCAGAGATTCCTCCCACCTACAGGATAAAATTCCAGTGATCTGGCTAGCCTTTCAAGGCCCTCCCGAGTGTGATTCCAAAGTGTCTCCTCAATATTATTTCCACTGCTTCCGACTGTTGGGTCTGATTGAATTTCTGGCAATACCCTCTGCACTTTTTAAACCTTGGACCTTTATCCTGTGGCTTCTCTGGACCACCTCCCCACACTTCAACCCAGATCTGTCCTTCAAGATGCTGCTCTATTAAGGGCTACCTCCTGCTAGAAGTCTCCCCCAGATACCCTCAGCCCACAGTGAACTCTCCCTTGCGACATTCCTCAGCCTGCGTCAGCCACCCTACTCCCGTGGCCTCAGAGCAAACCTGTATCAGGCAGGATTCAAGCTTGCCTTTACCTGCTGTCTCCCCGCCTCAGCCCAGGGCTAGGCCTTGCACATCAGAAAAAGGTTCAGTCACATGCATCTATTGGTGGTTCTCTACTAAATATCAAGAAAAGTTGGGAGTAGGATTTGCCTTCCCATGACCAAACAAGTAAGAAACACAGAAAAAATTTTGGATCAAAAGTAAAAATCCTGGACTTCCCTGGTGGCGCAGTGGTTAAGATCCACCTGCCAATGCAGGGGACACGGGGTTCGCGCCCTGGTCCAGGGAAGATCCCACGTGCTGCAGAACAAGTAAGCCCATGCGCCACAACTACTGAGCCCGCGTTGCCACAGCTACTGAAGCCCATGCACCTGGAGCCCGTGCTCTGCAACCAAGAGAAGCCCACTGCAGTGAGAAGCCCGTGCACCACAACAAAGAGTAGCCCCGCTCGCCACAACTAGAGAAAGCCTGCGCTGCAGCAACGAAGACCCAATGCAGCCAATAAATAAATAAATAAATAAAAAGTAAAATCTTCTATTCCATAACTAAAGTAGTTAATGCACCTCTTCCCTCAGAAAAGGAGGAGAAGAGTAGGGAGGAGAAGGAAGAGGTGGAGAGGGATGAGGGATGGTTCAAGTTCAGATCCAAGGGACCAGATTTCCACCTCTGGCTTCCTCAGGGCCCTATAATGAACCTACAGCACTGTGGGTCGCTAACGGTGTCCTTGTACCATTCAGCTTTGGACCCTCAGTCTTCTCAACTGGAAAATGTGGGTGATTGCCCCTGCCTGGCCATTTCACTGGATAATAGATGTGAATGTGCTTTGTAAGTATAAATGCTTAGACCTGTACAAGGGATGGTAATTTCCAAAGCCCAGGCTCTTCCCTCCATGCGCCCACACCCGACTCTTGCCCAGTATTTTTCCTCTGTTAAAATCCACGTAGGCCATTTGGATCTATAGAGGAGTAAGTGCGCCCTTTTGTACCTATGCTGTTGGACCGATGGATGGCCTTCTGATGCTGGAAATGTCCCACGTCCCTTGAGCTATTATTAGGGATGGTTACACTGGCAGAGGGAGCCTATAAACAGCCTGCACAGCCATCATTAACTTTGGGCTTCCCATTTCAGGAGCGAGTTTCGAAAGAAACCTTTCCTTGAAGAGAGTGCATGTCTGCAGTTCTTCCCGACCCACTGAAAGGAAAGGGAATTGCACTTTGCAAGACTGGGGAATTTGTCTTCCGTGAGTTTGCTCAGCCCCAGCCCTTAACCCTGGAACATTGGTTCCAAACTGCTCCTTGAGCCTTGAAGTTCAGCCAAGTTGGGTGGACTTCGGGGTGCCTCCACTGCTGGCTCGTCTGAGCCTTCAATGCCCCTGCCCCAGGAGAAATGTCCATGACTGCAAAGGGGGCAGAATCTCAGGGAAGAGCAAGGGGGTCAGGAGGGAGGAGTTTGGGGCTGTGGGACTCTGGGCTTCCTGCTCCCAGGTCCATGCGTTCCTCAGAGCTCCCCATGGGGACTTTACACCTCCCACACTTTCATTTGAAATACCCTGCGTTCCAGGTTCACATGCCCAGCAGGCTGCAGTGAATCATCTCCCCTTATCACCCGTTCCCCTAACACACATTGTAACCCGCTTCATTTACCACTCTCACCTCCTCTAAAGCAGCCAAGATATTTTAAAACCCTTGTTTTGATCTCCTTTGATATCAGTTACACTATTTCTGAGCGTGCTTATTTTTATTTTTTTTTCCGGTGGTGAGCCCGTCGCTTTGAGGCATCTGCTCACACGTTTCCACTTCCCCTCACTTCCTGTGCGCTGCTGTGGCCTCCGGGCATATGGCTCAGGCTACACTGAACGGTCTCATGGGTCTGGGCCTTTGAAGGAGCCAGGGAGGCACGTTCTCCTACCACGGGTGCTCATTTGCTCCTGACATCTGCAGAGGCGAGATGAAATTTCAGTTATGTTTTCCTCTGCATCATCTCCAAAAAAAAAGCAGGTTCTGATGATCAGTTGGGGGTTAGAGGTAGGGGAAGGGCCCTGGGACTGGCCATGAGACCAGAGTTTTCGTTCCAACTTTGACACTGACCTTGAAAAAATCCTTACCCTCTTTGGGTTGGACTTAAAATTTCTAACTTCCTTCTGGCTCTAACTTCTAGAATTCTAACCAACACAGGGACGCTACTCTATCACTTAGCAAAATAACTTCTACTTGAGGATCAGCTTAAGGCCACGTTCTGAGATGGAATGACTGTGATACTCCATCTCAGGGAGTGGACGATTTGGATTTGTGGGATAGACCATCTCTTCCTGATAAGATCTTGTATAATGTATTATGATATGACTTGTGAAATGTCTAAGCTAAACCCTTCAAATGAGTCATGATATACGTCTAAGTCCACATACTTCCCAACATTTTGCATATCATGGCATCCTTTAGAAAGTGACAGTGTTTATACAGCATACTGGGCAATGAAACATGGCTGTTCTTGCATGGTGACAACCAACCCTTTTATTTCTGGTCACTCCAAGGACTAAGGAGACAATATTTGGGCCATTTGGGGCCCAGATTTGGAAAGCATGGTTGAAAGGATTAAGGCAACTCCAGAAAAACAATGGTGCTCTGGCTATGAAAAACACAAAATTCTAAAGAATGTAGAACAGGTAAGAAAGTGGAATCCTGAAAGCAGACCAGATTCAGATAGAGAATCCACCATTTGCCAACTCTCGGGAAACAATGGAAGCTCAGTTTCTTCTGTCATGGAAAGTGGAAGTAGTAGTATTATCAATCTCCATAGGACTAGACAAGGTACTGCACCTCAGCACATTCTAAGCACTCAAAAAATGTTAGTTTTTCATTGTTATGGCTAGTGTGAGACAGGAAATTAAATGTCATCTGGTTCAATCCTCCCATGTGAGAGGAAAGGAAACTGACTTGATCAAAGTCACACTGCTAGTTAGTAGCTGAGATGGGACTGGAACCCAAGTCTTCTGATTTCAGTCTATGCTTCTATATAATAAAGAAATGATACCTCATCCTGCGTTCAAAACCATCCAAATACCTAAGCACTTAGGGTTAGTTCTCCTTCCCTAAAGATGTTTTGAAGATGGGACTCTTCGTATTTGTTTTAAATTGGTTTATCAATGACCCCACCTTAGGCACAGGCATGAATGAAATCACCTCCCGATGGTCTGCCTTATGTTCCAAGTAGATAGCCAAGGGCCAGCTTCTTAGGCTCCGGAAAGCACGGGAATGGGTGCAGGGGCTACACATCTGGCATCCCAGATGCCAAAGACACCAAGTCATCAATCCGTAAGTCCCATTTTACATCTGAACATACTGAATATCTGGTTCACTTGGAGTCACAACCGCAAAACAAAGATTAGAACCCGGAGCTCAGACTTGCTGATGTTGCCCTTTCCACAGAGCTCCCCAACAGAGAGAGGATTTAAGACTCATTGTCTGCATTCACTGACCATGTCGCCTAAGGCTCTAAACCTACTAACTTAGCTGCAAACTCAATTACTCACTTAAATATGGTTTCTTTATTTTTTTACCAGCCACAAAGGATCAAAGCAACTTATAGGGAATCCAATAATCAATAATAAAATGTGCATAAAAATCAACTCTAATGTCTTAGAAATGGACCATAGGATACCCAGGCCCATGCTGTTCAATGGCATATATATCTATTTAAATTTAAATTAATTAAAACTAAATATAATTTTAAAAATCTAGCTTCCCAGGGTCACTAGCCACCTTTCAAGTGCTCAGTGACTATATGCGGCCGATGGCTACTTATTGGACATTGCAGATATGGAGTATTTCCATGATTGTAGAAAATTGTATTGGACACTGTTGTCTAGACAGGTAACCAGGTGCTATAGTTCTACACATTTGCAATAATGCAGCCAAGATTTTGGTTCTGAACTTTGTATTAGCAAAGCCAAAAAACAAATCAAAGTCAGTGTCCCATTACTAGTTCC
Organism: Phocoena sinus; assembly: GCF_008692025.1. NCBI lineage: Eukaryota > Metazoa > Chordata > Mammalia > Artiodactyla > Phocoenidae > Phocoena > Phocoena sinus. The sequence continues at coordinate 64,816,952 of NC_045766.1, forward strand.
TCAGATGAAACAAACTTTTTAGCCCTTAGACCTAACAGAATTCCTCAGATGGGGCTTTATAGAAAGGCCACTGAATGACATGCCAAATCATGTCCTCTAAACCACAGGGGATAGTGTAGTCACAAATTTCAATGTTAATTCTTATATTGACTATGAAAGTTGAGGATATAATTAATTCACCTAAATTCAACCTAAATAACACACTTCTGTTTGGGAGTGGGGAAGGTGGGAAGGATACTTATTTACTTGGTCCTAGAGGGGACTACCTTAGCAATGTGGGTCAAGCGAATTGGTTCTCAGGGAATGACAAGAGTTGTACTGAGGCTTGAATGACAAGATGAAGCAGTCGTTGGAAATGTGCAAGAAGAGCATCTAGCAGAAGGGAAAGCAAGTGCAAACGTCCTGAGATTAGAAGGCGTTAGCAAGTCTGAGGGAGAAAAAGGCCAGTGAATATTGTGGACAAGGCTGAGAATGAAAGCAGATGATGCCAGACAGGTAGTCAGGGGACAGGTCCCACAGGGTTTTATAGGCCACAGTAAGAGGAGTTGGCAGAGAGGTAACATTATAATTTATGACTCTACAAATACCGTTTTGGCGACTGCACAGAAAGCTGAGTAGGGGAGCAAAAGTCTAGATGGGAAAAACACGATGGTAGTTGGAATAAGATGGTTGCTGTGGAGACGATGAAAATAGTCTAAGTTGACACCTGTTTTAGAAGTAAGGTCAATGCAACTTGCCGATGGATTAAACATGGGGTTTTGAGGGAAATAAAGAAAACTAGAATGATTCAATGATTGACCCTGAACAAAGAGCTAGAAGCCTCAAGGCCACTTCCCGTGACAGGGAAGGCTTGGGAAGGAGGAATTGGGGGTGGGGGAGGAATAAAGCAATTGTTTGGTTTGGGTCATGGTTTGTGTGAAATACCTATTAGATATACAACTAGAGTTATCAAGTCTGGAGCTCAAGGGAGAAGTCAGACAGAGATAGAGATCTAAAGTTATCTGCATATAGATAGTATATTAAAGCCACGGGACTCAAGGAGTTTATCTAGGAAGAGTATAGACAGAATTAAGACAAGAACCCCAGAGCACTCCAAAATTTGATATAGAAGAAGAGTCAGACAAGGAGACATGAGGTAAGGGCAAACGAGGTAAGTGTGGAATCACGGGAAGGCTAGAGAAGAAAACGTTCAAAGTTGGAAGGATCAACCACGTTGAATTCTACTGAATAGTCCAGTTAGTTCAGTACATTTTGGTTTCCTAAACATCCATCATTGGTAACCTTGATAAGGGCCGTTATGTAGAGAGACAGGATCGGAAGAAATTTGGAGCACTGTTGAGGAGAGGATGGGAGCAAAGGAGAGAGGAAATGTAGATCTCACTTTTTTAAAGTTCTTTGTAAAGGCATCAGAGAAATGGGATGGTAGCTGCTGGGGTGTGTAGGGTCAAGGGAGAGTTTTTTTTTAATGTTTGTTATGAAGACATATTTGTTTGCTTATAGAATGGATGTAACAGAATAAGCGAAAATAATGTTGCAGGAAAGAAGTACGTGAAAGGAGACAGGATCCAGAGGACACATGGAAGGGGTGACCTTGGAGGCTGTGACACTTTCTCCACTTAATAGGAAGGAGGCAGTGTATGTGGGTGCAGATACAGGTGAGTTAAGGAGTTGGTGGTGGAAAGATGGAATTATTTCCTCTGATAGCAGTGAAGGAAAGTCATCATTCTGGGGGATGGAGAGAGTGAAACATGGTGGATATTTAAGGAGTGAGATAAAGGTATGAAAGAATAGATTCAGAGCCTGAAAAAGCAACTTTGCTAAAAGTGTTAGAGGGTGCTCTGGCACGGTCCATTTGAGGACTGTGGTCAAAAATGTGAGGTGAGCTGGTCTGCAAGATCCACAATGTTCTTTTTTGTTGTTGTTGTTCTTTAACCTGTTTATTTTTCTTTTTTTTTTCCTTTGAAAAGATGAGCAAAATGGACAAACCCTTATTTTTTTTTCTCAATAGATCCAAAAACATTTTTTAAACATCTTTATTGGAGTATAATTGCTTTACAATGGTGTGTTAGTTTCTCCTTTATAACAAAGTGAATCAGTTATACGTATACATATGTTCCCATATCTCTTCCCTCTTGCGTCTCCCTCCCTCCCACCCTCCCTATCCCACCCCTCTAGGTGGTCACAAAGCACTGAGCTGATCTCCAGAAAAGGGAACACTCTTGCACTGCTGGTGGGAATGTAAATTGATACAGCCACTATGGAGAACAGTATGGAGGTCCTTAAAAATCTACAAATAGAACTACCATACGACCCAGCAATCCCACTACTGGGCATATACCCTGAGAAAACCATAATTCAGAAAGAGTCATGTAACAAAATGCTTGTTGCAGCTCTATTTACAATAACCAGGAGATGGAAGTAACCTAAGTGTCCATCATCGGATGAATGGATAAAGAAGATGTGGCACATATATACAGTGGAATATTACTCTGCCATAAAAAGAAACGAAATTGAGTTATTTGTAGTGAGGTGGATGGACCTAGAGTCTGTCATACAGAGTGAAGTAAGTCAGAGAGAGAAAAACAAATACCGCCACGTTCTTAACAGCATTCTGTTGCTTAGTTGCAAGCAAAGGAGGAGAGAGAAAATAATTACATTTCACCAGGATTGGGGTTTAGCCCAATGAAGGGGAGAGTAGGAAGGGAATTTATAGTATTGGAAAGAGAGTGGTTATGACACAGAGCAGAGAGAGTTATGGTAGAAATAGGGGTTAAGACTTGTCAATAACACATCACTGGACTCCACTTGTATTCAGACTGTCTGCCTAAACCTCTCAGTATGCCAAGAGTTTTCCTTCCCCCGGAAAAGGGAGCTTATTACTGACTTCCCTTGTTTTTTTGCCACATCTAGAATCCCTCTTCAGGGTTATGCCACCAATTAGAAACTGAGTATTGGGCACCAAACCGGGGCTAGGGGGAGTCAAACCTGGGCACAGAGGGGGATGTTTTTCCTAGTAACACACACTCTACAGCAAGTCTCACCACTTGGCTTAGACCTAGGCAACAGTGTGGGGCAGGAAAACACACCAGACGTGCAGAGAAAAGACCTGGGTTTCTGTCGGTGTCTGTTGCACTCACCAGGTGAGAAAGTTCTCTCACACCCTGAGCTTCTGTTCCCTCATACCCCTGTCCCTGCCTAAGTTACAGCTCATTACACAGACCTGATGAGATGGTGAGTATAAAACCATCTCAGTTGCAAGGAATTGTGGAAATGTGAAAAACTGCATTATTGTGATGCCTCTGTACGTTGGTCTGCAGATATAGGTCAGCACGGCTTATAAGCTACTTGCCTTAAAACTGGAAACTGATGAAATGCTTAAAATGAAAGGCAAGTGCATTTCAAAACAGAAGCAGTGGGAAGCAACTGTCTCTCTTTTTTGTGCAACATCCTATGAAAGTGTGGCTCTCACAGGCCAGGATATTGCTGCAGTTGTTAGCCCAGCGTGTTTTGAAGAGCACAAGACTAACCCCTGAGTCACTCTATAATCCTGAGTTGGTAACTCTAACTTTCGATACCTCAGTCATTGTCTCTGTGAAGTGGGAAGAACTGTACCAGCTCCTACTCAACTTCTAGGGACTCCAGAAGGATTTGACTTTTTTAAGAAAAATAAATAACTGGAAAGTAGTCTGAGTTAGTTTGAGAAGAGGTTGGTATAAATGTGAAGTGTCACTATTATTAAGTGTGAGGCAATCCTTCCCACCCCACCATGTCCTAGGGCTACAATGTGAGCTGTGTGACAGGCTATTTTTAAATTCTCATCTCTGGAAACATATGGTCCTGCCCAGTGCCAAAAAGAGAACTGACCTGCTTCTGCTTGTTTGCTTGTTGGTTTTGATCTGAAGGAGCATTTTCTATGTTCTGTTAAAGATTATCCTTCCTCCCCTAAACTTTTAAAGTAAACGCTGAAATTTTTCTGCAACACAGCCTGAAAGAGACCATGGCAACATAACTTGGGCAATGATAAAAGACCATCTGAGGACAATAGTGTGTTTATACAGGTCTCCTTCCTTCTGTGTCAGTGAAGACGTTTTAGGGTTTGCCTGGTTGATGATGATGATGATGACGATGATGACGGTGATGGTTTCTTTCGTTCTTATGTTTTATTAATAACAACTGCTACTGACTAAAGTCCTTTCCTTCTCCAAATACACAGCACGTTTTTAAAAAGCTTCACGTTTGCTGCCCCCTCTAATTGACCTGACTTCACCCTCCACTTGGCTACTTGGCAAGACCGTCCTGAGTCAAGTCAAACTTCCCATGTGTTGGCTTTGATTTCTGATACTGAATCCCTGGAAAGATATCCAGCTGCTCAGCTGAAAAAGGAAAGAGATGAAAACACCTATTTCATGGGTTCGTGGGACCTGACTTTTGTGCAAGGGCATAAAAACACCCCGGCTGACGTAAAGAAAGAAGGATAAGAGGGATCCCACAAGTTTTTCTTCCTTTCTTATTTATTTATCTTTTCTGTAAAGTCCAGAATCAAAGTCTCTTGTCTTTGGGTCAAGTGATAACTAAAGATAGAAGTGATGAGATTTTGTGGCAATTTACTTATTTAATTTAAAAGGTAATTTATAAATGTGGGTGATGAGGAAAACTTAGAAGGCCGGGCCTGCACCTTCAGTTTCAAATGATTGAGTCCAGAAGAGGTGAAAGGAATGTAAAAAGTTCTAGATGATCCTGGGAGCCCATAAGAGAGCCAATCAGGAAAATTCACAAAAGCTCAAAATTTTTAAATTGTGAAGCTACAGACATCCAACCATGCAAGGTCTTCCTCAAGTGGTAGTGAACACCCTTCATTAGAGAAGTTCAAGAAGAGAAGGGATGAGCATTTGCTGGGGATATTGAAACAGAAATTCTGAAATTGGCCACAGGTGTGAACAGGTGAACATTATGGTTTTGTCCGACTCCTAAAATCTGTCATTCTATGGATGAGCTAGCCACTTCAAATCCTTTTTTATAGAGAGACAAATAGACACTGTGAAACCAATTGGGGTTTTCTAGACTCTTCCAATGTACTTATAGAGATGCTCCCTATTTTTTGCCCCTCTTTACCCAATTTAACTCAAATTCCAAAGTGTAGACACGAACAAGGAAGGAAGGGTTAATAATGTGACTTGTCTTCCCGTTACAAAGAGAACTATCTTTCACTTACATGTAATTCCTTCTCTTACCATTTCCGTTGGTCTGGTCCAAACCACACCCCGAGCCTAGACTCCCACACCAGCCCTCTTCTCTCCTGTATCTCACCACAAGTCCATCCTTCACATATGAGTCCTCCTAAATCATTGTTTCATCATAACCTATCATTGATCTAAAAGCTCTCCTGACTTTCCCTTTCCTATAGATCTCTCAAAGCTCTCAAGTTCTTAAATCCATAACTCAAGCTTGACAGGGAGTCCAACTCCAAGTAGATTGGTCTACCAAGAAAGCCCTCCACTACTGGTGTGCCACACCCTGATGGAGAGACCTTCTCTGTCTTCTCTGCCTACTTTGTCACCCAACTCAAGCCTCACCTCCTCCAAGAGGCATTCCCGACTTGTCCAGCCTGCTGATGATCTTGGCCTTCTCTGAGCTCCTACAAATGTCAGTCTTTAGCCATCATTTAAGTAGTAAATACAGCCTTGAGGTGTTACATATCTGGTTTATTTGGGTGTGTCTTGTTTTCCCAGCACAGGGTTGGAAGTTCCTGGAGGGTAGGGACCATCTCTTACGTTTCTTTTGTAACCCCCTGGTGCCTAGCACATTGTTGGGTACAGAGTAGTAGCAACAATCCACTCTCATGGCAGCCTTTAGAGCTGAAACAGCACTTCCATGTGCCATTCAGATGATGCCTGAAACAACTGGCGAGGTCCACGAGGCAGATAATGAATAGCATCTTACAGGTGAGGAAACTCAGGTCGAGGGCGCTGCACACCCAGCAAGTATTCTAAGCCAATGTTCTCCCAATAATAACTATCAAACAAGTAAATAAATGAACAGATCTTGCAGTTCAAAAATTTGTGGGTAGCCAAAGGGAAGTGACCATGTATCTGGCAACTGCCCTGTTCTGTTGATGTAGGTTAACCTCCAAAACAGGCTGAAGAATCCACTTTGAATGGATAGACTCAGTTTGAGAGACTGATGGCCCCTGCCTCTCTGACTTTGTTCTGGTAATGAGAAGATATTCCAGGGAAAAGCATGAGTGGTTGGGTATGTGTTTTGTGTGGGAGCCTAGATGGAAATCAGCAACCTCAGCCATTGCTCTGGGCAAACCTCTGAACCTGCCCGTCTTGAAGCTTCTAGGACTCTGACCAAGGCAGATAGAAGGGACCGGTCTGGAAGAGGCCTAAGGCACAAATGGTCCTCGGTGGCCTTCACTTCTTTAATTACCAAATTCACCCACTCACATTTAAATAAATTTTTAAAACCATTGGAAATGTGTTCCCATTCCTCCAAAAACTACCTCTGAATTTTCTAGTGAAAAGTCTGTCAGCTTTGTTCAGCCAAGTTCCTTTCCCCGCCGCCTTTTCTTTGACAATGAATGCAGCTTTGGCTCCAACGCTCAGATCTAGCCAGCGTTGGATGCCACATGTGCTGTGATAAGTGTTTATTACATAAGTTCATTCAAGCTAATCACCATAGCTTTTGAGGCATTATTGCTGCTGATCATCACACTGTCCTTGAAAACCAGAAGCCCAAGATATTCAACCAGGATGTACTTCTTTTTTCCCCTCTTTTAGGTTCTCTGTGTTCTCTCCATATCTGGTGTAATGAGAGAGGAGACAGGAGAAGTCAGGTGATGGGTGCTTGAATCCTGATTCTTCCCCTAGCTAGCCGTGTGACCCTGTGAAGTCATTTCTCAGCTCTAAGCCTTGTGGCTCTTTTTCACAATGGAGAGGTGAGAGCAGTGACTGCCAAGGTCTGTATAAGTTCTGATATGTCCTGGAGAGAGGACAAACTGGTGGGACAAAGCAATTTCAGTCAAGGCAAAACACATGCTTGCCTTTCCTCACTCAGCATGTGCTTTACATAAGTGAATTTACTTCCTTTTTTACTCGTTTGTTCTTTAGTGGGGAGCAAGGGAAGCAATGCTGCCCACACCAGCTTGGAGAGGGGGAAGATGCAGGAGTATCTGTGGGGAGGGCCCATGCTGCTAAGGAGGCACAGGCTCCACTAATTACTTCAACTGCATCACACTTATTTCTGTGATGATATTAAAGGACCTTCAGGGTATTTAGACTATGAACACCTACGGGAGAATCATTAAGACATTTTCAGTTCCATAATTGTTACTGAAAAGGCATTCAGAAATTCTAATTATGAAAATTAGATTACTTTGGGGGGGGGAAGGTGAGAAAAAAATTTTCATATCAAGAAGAAAAAAATATCACCTTGACATTCTTTGCCCCAAAACCTTTAAACCAGCCCATGCAGGACCAGATTGTAGGGCTTTTTATGCATTTGAGTTATAACTGAAAAGTTCACACACATGATATCACTTGATCTTTGGAAACAGCCCTCTGAAAGAAGGTATTTGTCAGTCTCCCTTTCACAGATGAGGAAACTGAAACTCTAATAGGTCTAGCAACTGTTAGTGAAGGCGAATCATAGGTGGCAAAGTTGAGAGTGAACCAGACCTTTTGCCTCCTGGTTCTGGAACTCTCTGTTCCCTGTGCTAGGCGTTCTTCCACACTGTCCCAAGGGGAGCTCTTACTGGCCTCAAGCAGAGAGGTGAATAATTATCTACAAGACTGGAGCGGGGGTTATCTATTTGTTCTCTGAAGGACTTCTGTACAATCACGGACGATCGGAGCAGCAAAATTCCCCTCAGATATAACCCAAGATTTTTTCTTCAGCTTAGTACCTCTCTGGTACTCTGATCCCCTGGGACAAGTTGGTGGCAAAATCAGCACTGAAATCCTTCAATTACATCTTATATTCTTCAAGAGCCTGGGTATTAAAAACCAAGTGATTCAGCAGATCAAGCACTAAATAGAAGATCAAGAATTATTTTTTCAAGCTACATAATAGTCCTGATGGCCAGAGTTGGACCAGAGTTAACTTTTTTTCAGTTTCTCCCATGCCTTGCATTCACCAACCTCATCAATATAATATAGAGAGGCCATGGCGAAAGAAATGTGACTGCCCATGAGTCATTAATTCTTGACCTTCAGCATGTTTTGAAAATGTGTTGTGAAATGCGTACCAATCAATAATTCCATCACTAGGCAGTAGAGAAGGTGGGAGTTGTGCAAGAGGGGAAGCAGGGCATTAATGCCGGTCACTCAGGAGACTCCAAATTTCTTCTGAGAGCAGGACCTGAAAACACAAGGTCCCCATAGCAGTTTTTAAAGGAATCAAAGGGAGGATCAAGGAGAAGGGGGAGTGAAAGTAGACTTTTCCCCTTGCATGAGATCAGTAAAGTGGAGCTAGCTGTTATTTTGCAGAAATTCCCAAGCTAGCATGTCTATCTTTCTCTGTCAGGGGCTAAGAGAAATGTTACACCCCAGACTTTATCTAGGCATCCCTTCTCTATGCCCCAGACAGCAGGTATTGCAAGTGTCCCAACTAAAGGAGGGGGTCTGGTACAAGGGGAAGAAGCACAGAGCAAGGAGGCAGAAGACCCCGTTCAAGATCCCACATCCCTTGTGGGATCCTCAGGCCCTTCCTCTCTCCCAAGAGAAGAAGACATCTGCCCCACAGACCACACAAACCTCAGAAGTGATGAAGGGTGTGTAAACACTTTGCGAACTATACAAACCTGAAGCACTATTAGTAGAAGCCCACCCGCCTTGATTTTGCAAAAGCTCAGATAGAAAGAGTCTCCCGTTCAATCCCACGAATGGGGTATGACTTGTGGTTAGAAGTGAAATCAACACTGAAAATGGTCCCATGCAGATGACAGAGGAGAACTTTCAGATTCTAAGTTTGTGCCAGTCACTATTAGCTGGAAGCAGTGGTGTGCTGGTAAATGTTTAACAACTGGTTCTCTGGAATGACAAAGCCTGAATTGTAGCATTTGCTGATTCCATGGGGTAAATTCTTGGCGCCATGCCGATTTCAAGCTACTGATAGTACATCACTAAACCATGAAGTGAGGAAAAGAGGGCCACAACTGGCTCTCCCTAGTGAGTGCAGCACACCCCGGAAACTTTGCTCAAGGCTTAGGTTGGTATAATGGATTTTGGAAGACTTCTTAATACATGGGGCTTAAGTTTTAACATCCAGCCGCAGTGTCCTGTTCCTCCCACAATTCAGAAATGGAAATTCTTATTTTTATTTAACTTTGTACCTAGCATTGATAGCAAATTTCTTTATGGACATTGTTGAGCCCTAAAATACAGTTCTAACATCCTTAGTAATGTCCCTATCCTCAACTTGCAAATCTGATAAGAGATCAACAAGCAAGGTGGAATGGAATGCAGCATGAAATGGAAGTCAGGGCTTCCCTTGGTGGACGCAGTGGTTGAGAGGTCGCCTGCCGATGCAGGGGGACGCGGGTTCGTGCCCCGGTCCCGGGAAGATCCCACATGCCGCGGAGCGGCTGGGCCCGTGAGCCATGGCCGCTGAGACCTCTGCGTCCGGAGCCTGTGCTCTGCAACGGGATAGGCCACAACAGTGAGAGGCCGCGTATCGCAAAAAAAAAAAAAAAAAAAAGAAAGGAGTCAGAAAACCTAGGACCAGGTGTTAACATCCCATCTGTGTGACCTTGTACAAGTCACCTTGTTTCTACGTCTATACAATGGGAACAGCCCTGCTTTGCCCGCCTTGAAGGGTTATCATGAGATAAAAGGAAATCATGCAACAGCAAGAGTTTGGATAACAGCAAAATCCTATTTGGCTTTGAATGATTATTATTTACTTCCAAAAATGGATTACTGTACATTATGTATTCATAAGAATTAACAACCAGTGCCACGCTGCCAAACCCTGCACGGGAGCTCACATCCCTTCCTTGAAGTAGAGCTGCTCTCAGGTGGGGCCCTGTGTAACATGAAGAGAACGGTGCCCGGAGCCTGTGGGGTAGTTTAGCTCTGCTGTACTGGGCCCAGGAAATTTCTTGTGCCCACAAACCTTCACACCAAATGACCTGTGGAGGTTAAAAAACAAGATCAAGCCCAAGCTCCGTCAGTCTAGAGCCACGACAGGATCAGTAAGGAGCTAAGGAATGGGGCCTGCTTGATAGATTTCCCCAGCCAACTTGGAGGCCATCTTGAGGCAGGGGTCTTTTGCGGGGTGAGGGGGGCCTGGGGAGTCTGCCATTTAAACAAGTGCCCCTAGTTAATTCAGATGCGTTTTGACAAAAAAGCTATGTGATGATGGAGTGGAGCAAGGAAAGGACCGGATCAATGCTGTGCCAGGGCATTGATAGAAAGCAGTACTTCTTGAGGGAAACCCTGGGTGTGCAGGGAGATACCCTCATAATCCATGTCCTGGTCAGACTTCTTTCTTCTCTTAATAGAATAATACTGTCCCTACCCATCCACCCACATACAGGATGGTCAAGGTATACAGATTTGCCTGGTCAGCATAGAATATCAGCCACTGAGGCCTCTGCAAACAGCAAAACTGTTCATTGTCAGCCACCAGCTCCTACCAAAGGCTGGCACAGAGAGATACTTTCAGAGAGGTTTATCTAAAGTGCTGTCTATCCACTCACTCTTCCAGATATCTTAAAGAAAAGGTTCTGTGGATCCCTGTACCGGTAGTGAACACATCCTGAACTTGGCCTCATTGGGACATGTCTAACAGTGTTCTCTCTTTTCTTCCACCCATTTGGTCAACAAATACTTATCAGGTTCCAGCTATGTCAGACATACATACAGAGCTGGAAATCCGGGATGAATGAGATTCCATTTCCGTCTTTAAGGAGTTAATATTCTTGGAGGATTCAGAAACTAAGCCAGTGGTTACAGCACCATGTGGAAAGTATAACCTGAGATATGCCCAGGTCCTGGGGCATCCAGAGTGGGGAGAACCTCACTATGGTGGATGTTGCAAGGGTTATCAGAAAAGCTTCCCAGATGGAGGACACCAAGTTTGCAAAGTAGGAGAGATTTCTAGGCAGAAGGAATAGGCTGTGCAAAGACAGGAGCCATGATGCGTGCTTAGGGAACAAGTAGCCTGTGTTAGAGAATTTGTAAGAGCCATGGCAGCAAGATGAGGCTGGAAACTCAGCAGGTGAAAGGTCTCACCTGCCAAGCCCGGAGTTTAGATTTCACCATGAGGGCAACGTGCAGCCTTTGGAAAATTTGCAGGAGGTTTTCATCTTTTATAGATCAGTTTCTAGAAATGCAGTGTGAAAAAGAGGTTGAAATAATAAGAAAGCAAGTTAAAAAGCCAATGCAGTAGCCCATGTGAGACATGGTGAGAGTTTGACCTAAAATTGTGGTGATGGGAGTGAAGAGGAGAGGGGGGACTTAAACAAAATCAAAAGACAGAGTCTCCAGGATTGACTGGGTGCAGGCTGGAGGTTAAGGTTGGAGTCATCTAAACAACCTGAGATTTTTCTGGCAAGGGCAGCTTGTACATGCGATGCTTCAACTGAATTAACGAAGCCAGGAGAATGAACTAATTTCAGAAAGAAGTTAAATTCAATTTGGTATTTGTTCAGTTTGAGGTGACTCTGGAATATCTAGGGGAAGAAATTTAGTCACTAGTTAATATGGGCCTTTGAACTCAAAAAGGGAAACAAGATAGAAATATAAAAAGAACTTTCCTGGGGCTTCCCTGGTGGTGCAGGGGTTGAGAGTCCGCCTGCCGATGCAGGGGACACAGGTTCGTGCCCCGGACCGGGAAGATCCCACATGCCACGGAGCAGCTGGGCCCGTGAGCCATGGCAGCTGAGCCTGTGCGTCCGGAGCCTGTGCTCTGCAAAGGGAGAGGCCACGGCAGTGTGTGGCCCGCGTACTGCAAAAAAAAAAAAAAAAAAAACTTTCCTGCATTAGATGTGAAATTCTTGCTAGAGACATTCATTACCCTTGAGGGTTACTTGGTATGAAATTTGTTTTCAAAATTAGTACCAGAAAAAAAAATTTAAACAATCAGGACACTCCCTTCAGTCAGATAAAAGGACATAAGTCATCATGTTTACCTTTTGCCCGGCCTGCCAGGAAGCTCAGAGTTACATTTAAGGCTCAACTGCAATAATATGCTAATTAAGCTTTATAATTAACATATTTGTTCTCTTGCTATTTTTATGGCTTTAATTTTTTTATTTACAATTTAATATCCTCGGTGCATGTCCCATATCATAAGCTGCCTCTACTACTCTTTGGAAATAAAACGTATATATGTTTTCATTTGATGTTATCAAGCTAAGGTTGGACCCTATCCACTTCAAATATTTTTTAGCCTCCTGAGGAGTTTTTCTTTACGATCTATGTGAGTAACTATTTTTCCTCAGGTACAAAAGTGAAAACAAACCAAAAAAAGCCCTCTTTGGAAAGGGAATTAGTCCTCAGGGACCACTTAGAGCCAAGGGGGCTGGAAGCCTACAGATCATTATAGAAAGCTAGAGCCGTTGACTCAAAAAGAGCATCCAAAAGATATGAGAAACAAAATCTGAGCAGAGGAGTTCCAACCCAGCCCATTTTGCACTTCTCAGCCAAGTAAAACTACTCCCAAGATGAGGCAGGGCTACAACATAAATAGCATCAGAGAGGGTTTCGGTAAATTCCTTTCAGGTTATTAAGAAACCTTTTAACCTTTTTTTTTTTAATTAAACCACTTGGCAGTTTCTTTTATTTATTTATTTTTTTGAATTTTATTTTGTTTATTTTTTATACAGCAGGTTTTTATTAGTTATCTATTTTATACATATTCATGTAAATATGTCAATCCCAATCTCCCAACTCATCCCACCACCACCACCTCTGCCACACCCTGGTGTCCATACTTCTGTTCCCTACATCTGTGTCTCTATTTCTGCCCTGCAAACTGGTTCCTCTGTACCATTTTTCTAGGTTCCACATATATGCGTTAATATACGATATTTGTTTTTCTCTTTCTGACTTACTTCACTCTGTAGGACAGTCTCTAGATCCATCCACATCTCTACAAATGACCCAATTTCGTTCCTTTTTATGGCCGAGTAATATTCCATTGTATATATGTGCCACATCTCCTTTATCCATTTGTCTGTCAGTGGGCATTTAGATTGTTTCCATGTCCTGGCTATTGTAAATAGTGCTGCAATGAACATTGGGGTGCATGTGCCTTTTTGAATTATGGTTTTCTCTGGGTATATGCCCAGTAGTGGGATTGCTGGGTTATATGGTAATTCTATTTTTAGTTTTTTAAGGAACCTCCATACTGTTCTCCATAGTGGCTGTATCAGTTTACATTCCCACCAACAGTGCAAGAGGGTTCCCTTTCCTCCACACCCTCTCCAGCGTTTGTTGTTTGTACATTTTCTGATGATGCCCATTCTAACTGGTGTGAGGTGATACCTCATTGTAGTTTTGATTTGCATTTCTCTAATAATCAGTGATGTTGAGCAGCTTTTCATGTGCCTCTTGGCCATCTGTATGTCTTCTTGGGAGAAATGTGTATTTAGATTTTCTGCCCTTTTTTGATTGGGTTGTTTTTTTAATATTGAGCTGCATGAGCTGTTTATATATTTTGAAGATTAATCCTTTGTCCATTGATTCATTTGCAAATATTTTCTAAGGGTTGTCTTTTCGTCTTGTTTATAGAAGAACTACCTTTTAACCTTTGAGGAACAAGAATGTCATAATAATAACAATTGCTACAATTTTCAAATGCTCTTACATCATTACCTAACTTAATCCTCTGCAGTGTTCTGACAGGTAGGTAGGGCAGGAACTGTGGTTATTCATACTTCATGCTATGTGTTCTCTTGCATAATGTTTCTTGGAACCACTTTTAGGAAAAAAACACTGGTCTGAGCTCCTATCCCTCCAGTAAGACCATTTGTAGCTATGGAAGTATACCGATGCTGCCTGATTTTCACCCAGCACTTTGAGTTTCCAGAACACTGTCACCTCCATATAATATGTGACCCTCACAACAACCCACTGAGTAAGCTGGGAAGGATGTATCATCTCCAGTTCACAGATACAGCTAGCAAGTTACGCCCCCTCTGAGCTGGATTTGGAGAAGTAAAGGGAGGGCACTGAGACCTCATGTTCCTAAGATGTCTCCCAACCCTGCCCTGCAGCTTGGATCTTCTCAGGTTTTCAGAGGGAGACCCTCCAGGCTTCAACAACTTCTTCACTGGCAAAGTGAGATGCTAATGATAGAAACCCCCAATGGACAGCTCTAATTCATCTGACTTCCCTCCTCATTAATGAGTGCAGCTTCTTGGTACCACAAAATCAGAAGTGGGTTAGGAAGCTTTCTTTCCTTCTGCTAGAATTCACCTGCTTCTGATTCACCAGATAATAAGCCTCAGAGCAGTCAGTCAAGGAAACAGCAATCTAAACAATTTTTAAAGGGGTCAATGAAATTTAGAACCGTGGAGGATAAATGGATCTCACTACGCCAGACTCAGAAGATCCTCTTAGCCGTGCAGCCTTGCACAAGTCACTTCACCTGTCTGAGTCTTAGCTCTATCTGCAAAATGGGTCAATAATAACCTCTGTCTTGCCTCACTTCATAGGTCGGTTACAAAGATCACAGTTGTGTATTATTAGCATCTTATAAATGTGTTCTCAGAACATGAGAGCTACTCAATCCTATTCTTGCAGGGAATTCCAAACCTATAACTCAAGGGGCAGAGAGGTGGCATAGGAAAAGCGGTGGTCTCATGGGTCCGGAGCTACTGGGCCTGACACATGTAGCAGGCCTGCATCGGTGGGAAGAGAGATGCTGGGGTGACATACACAGCTACACAATGACCCCTTCCACACACATCCAGGCTGACAAACGTCGTCAGAAAATATAGTCAGAAGTTCCTTTCAAAGAATCACTTAGCGCAACAGTTTTATTCCCCAGGGAAGATAAAATGTATATACTTCCTGTAATCAATCAATCTCACAAGCTTCTTGAAACTTTAGTCAGAGAATTTGCAAAATGCTAAATAGTACACATTTTCTAAAAGGTGACAGACTAGAGGCGGGAAGGAATATGGAGCCCTTTAATACATGTACATGAGAACACTACCCTGGTCTTTACAGAGTTATAATGAACTCTCATTTTTCTGCTAGGAGACCAGAATCTTCAAATCATGGACAATAGAGTCAGAAAACCTCTTAGAAGCCTTTTACATCATTTATCCTCCCCACTCTCATTTTACAGAGCAGGAAACTAAGACTCAGAGAGACGTGACCTGCTTACAGTCATACCACAAGGTGGAATCAGATAAAAGCGTGAATTGTGCCCTTGCTGTATTTAATCTGGCACATTAATTGAGCACCTACTGAATTCTTGGTGGGGAAACAAAGATGAATAAGGCAGAGAATCCACCTTCAAGAAACTCAGACTCCATTATGGAAGATAAACATGTAAGCAAATGATTCTGGCATATATGGTATGTGCGATATTAACAACGATACAAAACGCTATAAGGATGGGGATGTATAGGCTTCAGAGAGGTCAGTTCTGCCCAGGGTAATCAGAGAAGACTGCACTTAGGAGTTGGCATTTGAAGGCATTGAGCACACAAAGTGGAAAAGCATTCCAGGCAAAGAGAACAGAGTGAGCTAAGGCACAGGGATGAGGACAGAACACAGCGTGCGCTGAGAACCACGTACACACCGTTTGAAACGGCTGGAGGGTTTATAGAAGTTGCTTCACGACAATCTTGGGGGATGTCGACGGGTCTCAGCTGGATGCTCCACCTCATTCGGCCCGCTAGGGTAGTGGCCTGTATGCACCTAATGGGCCAGTACAACACCTGGCCAAGTGCTGATGGCATTGTGGGGCTTACTGAATTCCTTTTGAAGATGAGAGGATTGCGCGAGAGGAAAGAATTTGCCACTTAAGTGAGTCCGCTGGAACGGAAGCCGTGTCCTGGCTCCTCACCCCCAGCGCTACGGCCGGTCGGTCAGCCACGCAGGGTCCCCTCCCCTGGGGCACAGGGTTCCACCTGGGAACGTCAAGTCTTTTTTCAGAAAGTCGTTCCTAAGCCACTACACTCCTGGCTCATCTCTTGCCTTTGTAGTTTCACCAGCGTAATTGATCCCAGAGCTCGGCTTCTGCCATGCCCACTGGTTTCCTAGGGAGTGATGGTGCATCAGGCTTCCTTAGAGCACCTGCGCAGCCCAGACTCTTGGGGAAGAGACGGAGGGACACGTGAGAGGCAGACATAAATAGACCTGAGTTGTGTAGTCATCCTTTTGGGTGCTCTGAGCTTCCTGTCCTTAGCTAAGGTTTTCTCCTGGGGTTAGCTGAGGCACCGAGAGATAAACAAAGCTTGAAAGGGACTCTCCCCACTGGAAATCTAGAAGCACTTCCAAGACACTGCTTTCTCCTACCTCTGATGAACATGTCCCAGCCTCGCCATCATCACACCCTTGCAACGGCTCTCCAAGGTGTGTATGGGGGAAGGAGAGACCACCTGCGTATGAAGCTTCTCTCAGGTGTCCTCCCACATGTGTTGGGGCTACAGAATGTCAAAACAGCCAGGCAAATCATGCCAGGACTCACTGCGGCAGGGGAGCGTGTCACCCCTGGTATCCAGCAAAGAGCAGCCCAAACAAGCCTTAGTGACTAAGGTTTTTTCCACTTACACCTGGTTCTTTTGCTTTCACCACACAATTATATTAGCAAATGAGATCCTTGAGTAAGCAAAATAGGTCCTTCACAGATTCTTTTGTAAGAACACATTCCTTAGCCTACTACAGATATTTAGGGTCAGGGAACATTTATTCACACGGACTTTTCAAAATACACATTTAAGCCATTTTCACCATGTTGTTGCTGTGATCTGAAAAGTCAAGTGTGTCCAGAAGCAGGCAGCCTGTGGCTTGCAAGAGAATGAGAACTGGGCAATGCACAAAATTAAAAGCAAGTCACAGGCGCATAGTCAAAATATGTAACTGACAAAGGATTAATACACTGAATATGGGGGAGGGGAATCCTACACATCCATAAGAAGAAGAAAAAACAATAGATTGGCAGACTATATGAACATGCAAAGTGCCGAAAAGGAAATGATTCTTAGCATATGGTAAGAGGCTCAACTTCACTAACAATCAAAGGAATGCAAATTAAAAAAATTAAGAGACACCATCTCACATCCATCAGATTAGCCAAAATTTTTGAAGTCTGACAATATGAAGTGTTTATATAATGATATAAAGCAATAGCAAAGCACAAATCCATGATGATAGGACTACAAATGGGTACGGACACTTTGGAGAGAAATTTGGCAATATCTACTAAATTTGAGGCTATATATATATCTTATATCGCAGCAACTCCCAGCTTCACAACTCAGAGAAATTCTTGCACATATACACAAAGAGCTTTACACAAGGATGTTCACTGCATCATTGCTTATAAGAAGTAAAAGAAATTTAAAAGCCCATTAGTAGAGAAATGCTTCATAAATTGTGACACAGTTATAAAAAGGAATGTGATGTAGAAGTTAAAGGGAATGAACTATGTACCAATATCAGCATATTTTAAATAATAATCTTGAATGAAAAAAGCAATTTGGAGAATAAGTCATGATTGATATTGATATCAATGATATTGATATCATTCATGCAGATTTTAGAAACATGAAACAACACTATCTATTGTCTTGGACACATTTATGGAGTAAAGGTATCCAACATGGATAGGACAGAGGCATCCCATCTTTGGATGGTGCTTGTTTGGGGGAACAAGAAAAGGGCTGGGAAGAGGTAAGTTAGAAAGAGACTCAGTTGTTTTGGGTGATGTTTGTTTCTTTTACAAGCTGAAGCAGGTGTAAGAAAACGTTAAATGTTTTTCAAAGGCAGGGTGGTAGAAATATGAATATAAAAGTCAGGATAGGTTAGGTTTTGCTGCAGTAACAAAAAATCAGAATCATAGTAGCTTCAAACAACAAAGATTTGGTTTTTTGCTCACACATGGTGGGTTAACAGAGGGACTCTGCTTATCGCTGTCACTCAGGGACCAAGGCTAACAGAGCAGCCACCACCTTCTTGCTGGCAGCTGTGCCAAGGAAAAGAAAGAACAATTACACGCTCCAGACTAGAAGTGACATGGTCGCCTCCTCTCACAACTAATTAGCCAGAACTAATTACATCGTCCTCCCTTGCTCACGGGGGCCAGGAAGTACAGTCCCACTACAAGCCCAGCAGTGGATAGAATCGGAAATATTTGGCTAATGGCAAGAAAGTTTACCACAATGGGTATTTTTTACAGTTCTCATCAGCCTTTTTACGAGTTTGAATTATGTTTCATGTTTTACAGAATAGGGGAAAAAAAAAAAAAAAAAGCCCTGGTTTGGAAATCAGGAGGCTTGGGCTTCCATCTGAGGAATGGAAGGTGAAATAGGCAGGGTAGGTGGACAGAGGTAGTAAAACTGTCAACCCCCCTAGGTCTGTTCCCGGGCCCATCACCATGATTGTCATACCCACACTGGTGCTGCCACCATTGCTTCTTCATGGTAATGACTCGGAGCAGGTTGACCTTACTTGCCGTTGTTTATTTCCATGGAGGATGAATTGGCAGTAGGAAGCCTGATGTAAAGAGAGGTGATGCATGGAGCACAGATTATGAAGTCCAAAGACTTAACTAAGTCCCACATTAACCACTCACACTTCCTGTCACCTTAGGAAAGTTTTACCATGCCTCCCCGGCCTATTTTTCTCATCTGTAAAATGGGCATAACAATAACACCTACATCTCTGAATAGTTGTGATAAACAAATGAGGTATGTAAAGTGCTTTGTAACTGTAACGTGCTGTAACGTTCACTATTATTAATGCCCTAAATTTTGCTTCAAGGGAAGCCTCAGGCTAGATTTACATTTCTGGCCGACAATGACTCATACGACTTCCCTCACCAGAGCCACCTGGTTGACAAACTAGGCCCAGGCATCATCTTGTGGTCCAACCGCTTGAAGAATCTATTGATTTCCTCTTGCGAAAGTGAGTCTGGGAGCAAGAATTAAGCATTATTGCAGATTCCTGAGGAAGAATAAGGGGAGAGGATGTGATTCCTCAGAGCACAGCCTGTAGGGGGAAACGTCCTAGGCCTATATTGAGTCTGGGTCCTTGGGACTCATCAAATACTTGAGCTGGAAGATTTTAGAAGGGAAAGAACAGCTCTTCCATTCCCCTCCTTTTCCAAATGAAGAAACTGAGGCCAAGAGAGGCAAAATGGATGATCCTTCTCAAACTTCAATAGGTAATCAACAGACCTGGCATTCACCCTGGGGTCTTCTATTAATTTAGAGTTTAACCAGGGCAAGCCCTTGCCAGATACCTCAGTCGCCACATGTACAAAATGAAGGGATTGAACCTGACCCCCATGGTCATCTCTAATGCCCGTTGTTTTAAGAACACCCAATTCTATCAAGCATGAAATGCAGCAGAATCCTCCCTAAAAATGAGCTTCTGGTCCAGGTTATTGACTTTGCAGGTTTGGCTCTCAGGAGCTATCTTCTCCGCTCCCTGAATGCCACCTCTTTGCCTTCCTCTCTATCTGGCCCAAAGACTGCCTCTTGGTGTCTTGCTTGTTTTCCCTTAGCCCTTGGAGCCCTAATGTTCTTGACTCTACCCTTATTTAAATAATATCCCCACCTGCCAGTGTTACCGGCTCTGGGTTTGGAGCCAGAAAAACCTTCCTTGGGCAGCAGAGAACACAGGACACAACTCGGGCAACAGCTCACGAGCACCTGAGTCTGGCCTCAAAGTCACTCCCAGAGGATGCTTTGCACGGCAATATTGCTGTTGATAACACTTCCCCAGAGATCACAGGAAGCTACACAGCCAGATGCGAGGGCAAGTCTGACCCACTGGCTGCAGGTGCATCCTGCTGTAACAGGGGCTGAAAACACGGAAGGACCTCGCACACCTTAGTACCTGGGGCCTTGCCCCTGAGGCTGTCACAGGCCCCTCCCCATAGATGCTAAGTCATTCCACCAGCAATTCCCAAGAGCAAAGACTAATATCTCCATCTGTAGTAATAAGAGGTGGCCCTTGCACCTGCCAAGTGCTTCACCTGCAAGGCACTTGTCAGTCTAAGAAGGACCTTCATACCCACTGACTCATTTGCTTTTTATGAAGAACTGAGAGCTGACCAGGAAAAGGATGATTCTCCCATGTTCTAGATGAGGAACTTCGTGTGAGACCCAGAAAGGTTAGAGGATTAAGTCAGATCTTCTGACTCTAATCTCTATTCTTTCATCCGTAGTACAATTAAAGTATTTTCATCATATTGCAAAATTGTATTAATGACCAAGCCAGAGGGCCAGTATTTAAGTTGCTTTCAAATACAAAGGCACTCGTCAGCTCACTTCTGCCCTTCAACAAACAGTTCAGGAGAAGAAACCATTTCTGAAGCCAAAACCGCATTTATATTGTGGTTTGTGTCTATCTGGTTTCTTGAATCCAGGTCTTGACTATCTTTCCACCTCTTTTCCACTTTCACCCTCTAACTGGATTTTTATTTTGAGTCAGTACGATTGAGGAAGGAAGGATAGAAAGCAAACGCTCACACGAACCCTGCTTGCCGTACCAGTCGTGTGTGTGTGTGTGTGTGTGTGTGTGTGTGTATGCGTGCGTGTGAGCACGCACGTGTGTGTGTGTCAGCAACCTCAGAATATCTCCTTAAAGGGATGTGTAAGTCTGATTATAGCAACAACTCCTTCCCTACTGTTTAAAAACCTCCGTGGTCTTTGCTGTACACCTGAAACTAATACAACATTGTTAATCAGCTATACTCCGATATAAAATAAAAATTAAAAAAAAATCCTCAGTGATTCCTCATTGCTTAGAGTGGTCCTCAGACCAGCAGCCTCAGCACCACCTGGGAGTTTATTCCAAATGTAGAATTTCAGGCCCCACCCCAGACTTACTGCTTCAGAATCTGTATTTTAATAAGATCCCCATGGGTCTGCACTTGAGTGTTGAGAAATACTGACAAAGAATATGGCCCAGTTTCCTGACCCTGGGCATAAAGTCCTCCTCACCCTGGCTGCTTAAAGACAACCCTCACCAATCCCCACATCCTCACATTTTCCCTCTCAGCTTTGCTCCTACGATCTCTTCTCCTGGTTTTTCTGTGAACCAGATCCCTCCCATTCTTTGAAGTCTAGCTCAAAATCCACCTCCTCCAAGAAGTCAAGCCAGATATCCCCACGAAGGAGTGATCTCTCCTTCCTCTAAATCCCAATGCCACAGGCCTTGTACTTTCTATCTTGGATTATAATTTTTATGAGCGTGATTTGTATCTCTCTCCCAATATGAGCTCTTCAAGGTCAGGGTCTAGGTCTGATTCATTTCTATATTTCCCAAAACCACACAATACTCTGCAAAGTTCCTACTACAGACTGGTTCCTCGATGCATTTGTCTTTAACGTTTCTTTCTATCTCTAACAGGGGTATCCAGAGCAATGAAGAAATTCAGATTATTATTCTTGCTATTTTAGACAACCATGACCACATATGACTATGATCTAGACTTGGAAATGTTTATCTAAAGTGTTCAGTCATTGTCATGAAGCTTATGCACAGATCCCCCACTTACCTGCCACACACACACTATGTTCGTTTCACTTGTTCTTTACTATTAGAAGAGCAATTGGCCAGACTTTACTGAAAGCAGAGGGGAAATGACTATACACACGATGTGCCAATTCCAGACTGATTTAGAATCTTACCGACAAAGGAAGAACTTGATCCTATTGCAGAATGGAACATAGTACCCAGATCCCAACGTCTCTATCAGGACCTGCATTTGGGACAAGCAAATGTCCCCTGGCCCTCGTTCAGTCACTTAATGGAGAAGATTCCAAAGACAGAATGCCACTGGTGTTCTTCCAATTATAGAGTCATCTAATTAGAATTACAGTAAATGCATAGCTCAGTTTGCATTGTCCTGAGGTGAACCACAAACCAAGCCACCCTGGTCGGAGCATCTGAGGGGATTAAACTCTGAAAGTCCTCTGCCTTGTCACATTGGGGCACTCAGGCGAGGGCTGACCTGGAAATGAGACACTCCATTTCTGGAGACCCTAGAGCCCTGGGACCCGAGCTAGATGTATAATTGCATTAATGATGGAAGAAAAACCCAAATACCAGACATTAAAGCAACCCATAGCTTTGGAAAAAAAAGATTTGTCTTTGGGATAATTTTAGAATTAATTATTCCCATTTATTCCCAGCCTGTCAGCACTGAGACTTGAGAGGTGGTCAACAAAGCACAAGTTTTTTTCAACCACAGAGTGGGATTTTGGGCCATGGCTAAATGGGATTTCTTGCTCTGTCTGGCTGTAGAAGAATAAGGTAGGAATTCTACAGAGTCACAAACTCATCCATTCCCTTCCACTTCTTCCACTTACAGCATGAGGTTTGGGGATCATTAGGGTTTTGGACCAAACCTGGCTGTTGTGTTACTGTTGTTTCTAATTTAACTACCAGACTGTTATGCATTACTGCCCCAAACCCAGCCGGAGGTTGGTATCACACTTTGAAGCCACCCAGTCAAAGTGCTATTGGATGAAACTCTGCTCTATTGGACCATGAAATGTGTTTTCCAAGGGACAGAGAATGACAGACATGCAAGCCGTGACTAAAAGTGTCTCACCAGAATGGTAACGCTCATAATGGAGCAAAAAGAAGCACCACCGTGTGATGGAATCTGTCCAAGTCCTCAGAGGGCACAAACCAGAGGGCACTTTGGAGATCAGCTATGGAACCACTGTTTCCTCATCTGCAAAACCGGAGGAATAGGTGCATAACGAGAGACGCACAGTTACATTATTCTTTCTTTTCTTAAGGTAGCAGTTGAATTCTAGTCCTGCAACCTGCTAGCTGGGTGACTTTCCAAGATCTCTTTCTTCATCCAGACCAACTTACCTCACAGGGTTATCACGAGCGTCCAAAGAAAGCGATATGAGTTGGGGGTTACCCTGATTCAATTCAGGAGGACGAAGTCTATTTTCTTATTTTGTATAAGTCTTGGAGAGGTGAGAAAGCTCCTTCATAATAGGCCTTCTTACAGCGTTGGGGCTTTTACCACTTTCTACGACTCCAGGAAGCACAGTTGTATCAAAATCAGGAGAGGGACTTCCCTGGCAGTCCAGCGTGGTTAGGACACCCCGCTTCCACTGCAGGGGGCCTGGGTTCCATCCCCTGGCCGGGGAACTAAGATCCCACAAGTCACATGGTGCAGCCAAAAAAAAAAAAATCAGGGTATATACAGGAGTCAAATCAAAGAAAAAAAAAAATATATATATACACACACACACATATGTATGTATATATGTATACATAGTATGTATATGTATATGGTATATATATATATATAGTGTGTCTATAATACATATATACATACATACACATATACGACTGTATGTATTGTACTACATTACATATATACATAAACATGTAGAAGTGTAAATTTTGTTTTAGTTTATCAAATTTCACAAGCAAATTTTAACTGTCAGGGAAATTCACTCTCGGTCAGGAGCAGGAAGGAGAGCGTTGGACAGTGCAGGTGAAGGGGAAAGTTTTAATTATGGGTTGTTTAGACCAAACCAATCCGCCCCTCCTACCCAGCTATTCCTTGATCATGCCATCCATCACCTTGAGCTCCGCCTGCCCTGACTGGTCACTGCACTACCTGTATTAAAAATGAAACTTAATCTGGCATCAGTTCAGACTCCCGGGGCCCTCATCAACAGAAAATCTTGAAATTATGTGGAAGCCATCCATGAAATGCTGGTACTGAAAGTGTGTAGAAAAAACCTTATTTGCAGTTTGGGATTAGGTGATAGGGCAACAGCGAGCAGGAAAGAGAGCCCTTCCAATGGCAAACGTAGGCAAACAGTGATCCAGAACCAGGTTCAGTACTACCCAGGGTCTTTCTGTGAGGGCTTCAAGTCCTAGAAACACAGCAGGTCAGAGACCTTGGACCAACCACTTTGCTTTGGAGTTGGGCAAACAGGGCCTCTGATCCAGGAAGTGACTGTGTCCAAGGTCATACCGTCAATATGTGGCAGAACCGAGGCTAGAGGCCAAAATGCCCACTGATGTTCTGAGGACTGTCGCTGCCCTTAAACTCTCAGGGATGGGAATTTGCTGAATAACATGGACACATTTTCTCTTTGGTCTCTGAAGTTTGCAGGGTCTAAGTGTTCTTAGGCTCTTATAACAGCAAACCGGAAAACTCTGCCAGGGCTTCAGCTCTCAGAAAGCGGCAGCTCAGTGCTGTGGAAATCTGGATTCTCCTCCCAGCTCGGACACTAATCCTCGTGTCTGATGTGCTTTGGCTCCAAACTGAAGCCCCTTTGTAGCCCAGGAAGGAAAAGCGTGCAAGAAATGGAGGGAAATGAAAGCAGCGTTCTCTTTTCAGGAGCTTCCTAAGAAGCACAGTAGGGGTGTCCATGCCGTGCTTCTATTCAAATCCCACCTCTTTATTTAGAGATAGGTGGATATGGAAATGAAGACCCACACATGTCTACTAGTAGCTGACATCATTAAGTCCTGGGCTGTGCATGCATAGGGGCATGTATGTTTAATTAACACTCTGAAGCTCTTTTCTGACTTTTTACATCAACTCCAATGTTAATCCTTCAGGAAATGTCTATAGATAACTTGTATTTTGTCATTTCTTATTAGTATCAGTATTCTGAAAAGTACATAGGTGAGTTCCATTACACTCTACAGACGAAGATGCTGAGACACAAAGGTCCTAGTCATAGAGCAAAACCCAGGAATGTCACCAAGACCAAACACAGCTGCTGTTCCTCGGGATAAGCACAAGGGCATGGCTTCAATAACTGGATTCAGGGATCCCAACAAGGTGCCAACAGCTTCCAGGCCATCCTGCATTCTTATTTTGCTAGAATGCTTATTATATCATCTGTCTCCTCTTTGTTAATGCCATCCTACTGGGATAATACTCTCTGCCCCCTGTTTCCACCACCCATTCAACACACACACACACACACACACACACACACACACACACACACACACACACACACCCCTCATCTAATTACTCCTATATACTTTTTCAGATTCAATTTAAGTGCTATTTCTTCAAAGCAGCTCTTGCTTACCACCACCATCCTCCCAAAACATGTCCCCCTGTTCCGTGGCCTCTCACACCATCTTCCTTTCTTTCCTAACACTATCCAAGTTTGCAAATATCCATTGAAGTGTGACCTTCTGATATGGGTCTCTAACCTCCTTGATGGCAGAGACTGTCCCTGATTTTTACTCTCTGTTGTCCCCCAAACCCCTCACCCAGCACCTGATATCAAGGGAGCAGTAAAGGGAGTGAGTACAAGGGAGAGCTGAGGGGTCAGCAGAACACACAAATACTCAAATCTTTAGTAATTCTCTCTCGTTGGTGGGGCTTTGAAAGCTTATCTCAATAATCCAGCATCTCCCCAACATCTGCTAAGCCATGCTACTCTCCTTTATACCTGCCGTTTCCTATACTTCCTCACTGTAGGGTGCTTGTAGTTGTCTCAGCCCTGGCTTCCTTTCCCCACGTTCTTGGTCTATAGAAGCCTCAACCTTGACGTCAGTCGAAAATAACTCTGGGAAATCTTCCTTGAACTCTTCACAGAATATGAAAAATCCCTTCCTCTGCTTTCCCACTGCATCCCGAGGTCAGTGTTACAGTATGCCAGGGCTGAGCCCCTGTGTCCTCCATCTCCATGGCCCCCCTGCGGACGCTGCCCGTCGGTGGAGCTCAGATAATATCGAGTGAATGAATCAAAGGATCAAGGGTTTCCAATGTGACATGTTGAGCTTCTCAGGAGCAAAATGCCTCTATTAACCACTTTGGGGCTATGCTTTGCACATAGTAGGTATTCACCATGTGTTGACTGGAGTGCCATCCTCCCCCTAGAGATGATAGAGCAATGGTAGAGAAATGTAGTGGAAATAGTGTGAGCTTTGAAATCATTCAGTTATACTTGCTATGTGACCTTGGGAAAATGGCTTAACCTCGTGATCCTCGTGTTCCCCATCTGAGGATAACACCCCTGCCCTAAGGCCACTGTGGTGGAGGATGGATGTTAACATGTCTGGCACTGCGTGGCCCCCCAGATGTGCTCCGCCCACATTAGTTCCTTTTTTCTCCTTTCCTTTCTGGGAGTCACAGAGACTGGCCAGCCTTCTCCCTCGGCCTCCTGGGAAGCAAACGATAGAAAAGGGATTGGAACCTGGAGTCTGAGACCCATTCCCTTGTTCCAATCTGGCCAGCAGATGGCAATACCTATGCCCAGTGGCTCCTGCCCAAACCCTTTCCATCCCCGATGGAGGGGAAGGTGACAGGAAGAGGCTCACAGGATGACTCAGCTCCAGTGACTAAGGTGAGGAGGTAGTGGTGGTGGGAAGGGCACGGGGGCTGGAGAGGAAATGAGTGAATACCCTATCTGATGAAGGATGGCTGGAAGATAAAGGTGTGTGGCCCTGGTAAGTTCCAGGCTCTGACATGGTGCAGACAGGCAGGGGCCTGTGCACCCTCTCACGACCCCCGACACCTCACCTCATGGTGAGTTAAACCCTGCCGGCCCAGGGGGACCTTCCAGAGCAAATGCTGGGTGTCATTCTGCCCTCTGGAGGCTTTCAGCCCAAGGACTGAGCCACATTTGGATACCACTTTTGATGAACTGGTTTTTAAAAAGTGTCCCATATCACCAAAATCAGTGTGCAGGGGTTCTAATCCTGACAGCTGCCTGATTGCCAAACTGGGCCTCTCTCCTGGGTTCCAGACTCTTTTCCCCACCTACACTACCACTTTGATATCCCCAAACATTGCACGTGCAACAAGTTTAAAATTGAAAATGTTCCCCCTCCCGCCCACTTCCCTCAGTTCCTCTTCTCACTGGCTGTACCACCATCTACCCAACCAGCCAACGTAGAGCCCTCCTGGGCCTCTCCTCTACCCGTACTCCCATCGCCCCACGATCCATGTCAATTTCAGTTCCTGAATATCTCACTCCATTTCCTCCTCTCCTTCCCCACTTACCGCTGACTCTGGCTGGACCTTTGTCATCATTCACTAGGACTCTTTCTGGCCTCTTCTGACTGGTCTCCCTGACTCCTGATTCTCTTCGGTCTTTTCCAGACTGTCCACAGAATGCTATGTCCAAACCTCACTTCTTATGTTGTCATCACCCTGCTTAACATCCTTCAATGCTTCCTCAATTCCTACAAGAAACAGCCCAGACTCCTCAGTCTGGTGTATGAAGCCCTTCAGGATCCAGGACCCGCCCACCTTCTGGTTTCGTCTGCTGATCCCACCTCACAAATCCTATGCACAGAGACACCACCTAGACTGGAGCTAACCCTCAGAGTCCTGGTATCACGTGCACTCTTTCCTCCTCTGGGTCTTTGAACATGTTGTTCTTTCCACA
Organism: Phocoena sinus; assembly: GCF_008692025.1. Taxonomy (NCBI): domain Eukaryota; kingdom Metazoa; phylum Chordata; class Mammalia; order Artiodactyla; family Phocoenidae; genus Phocoena; species Phocoena sinus. The sequence goes on from NC_045766.1 coordinate 64,844,493, forward strand.
GGTAAGCACTTCTCTGCCTTTGGCAACATTGTTTATCTCTCTAGATTCAGTGGAAAGTTCATCTCCTCTGTGTGGCCCTTTCAGATACTCAGAAATGCTCTGGTACCTCCTCGGAGCTCTCTCTCAAACCATGGTCACTCTTACTAAGCACCCATTGCACTGTAACTTCTTGTTTATACATGTCTCTCTCCACTTAGAGATACTTGGAGGCAAGTGCTTTCACAGAATGCCTATGTAACAAATGTTTTTTGAATAAATAAAATATTAAAGACAAGCATGAAATAATAAAGTCACTTTTGTCCTCTGATCCTCGGTGTTTCCATCCATAAAATAGGCATCTGATCCAGGTACCTTACAACTCTATCAGCCTCAGATTTTATACAGCATCATCCTTCAAATAACACAGCTCACACTCCCGGCCCACTCATTAGTAGGAGATATTGCTGAGTTGTTTTTCCCAAGGAAGGAGTGGGACTGTGGGTCCACCCACACTCAAAGTGGCTTGTCTCAGAAGCTCCGATTGAAATCACAGAACTGCTCAAAGCCAGTGCTCTATGAGAGGACCCAGAAACCACCACAGGTCAGGACTCTAACCACATCCCCAGCAAGTCATGGGCATCATCCACCCCCGTGCGTGCCTGTCTGTGGGCACTCACACAGGCATTGCCACAGTCCTCAGGCAGGCACATGAGGGTGACACATCTGTGCAAGGGAAGTCACCCACACAGTCTCACCACCCCCAGGTCTTATCTCCATGGTCCTTGTACCTCCCAGCACCAACCCCACATTCACAGACCCACAGAGTGTTGGGTCATCTGCCTGAAAATCTGGAGGTCTACCCGTCGGACCACAGCATATTTCAGCAGATAAGACAGGTGCACCCGTATTCTGATGGCTCTCCTCCTCTGACCCCCCTCATTAACCTGCCCCTCACTAAACAGCTCCTGCCAGCATGCTGGCGTGAGCAGACTTGAGCTCACCTCGCATCTTTCTCTGGGGAAATTATTTGATCTCCCTGAGCCTCAGTTTTCTCATCTATAAAATGGCCCTAGTGGCCCTGCTTACCTTCCTTACATAAGTATTACCAATATGCAATGAGCTAATACATGTGAATGTGTCTCGTAAACACAGGCACAATGCAAACATGTAGGATTCATAGGAGTAATTATACTAGTACAAACTAGATTCTGTCTCTGAGGAAAAGCACCTTTTCAAATGTAAAGGAACAATTCAAATCCAAATATTTATTGACTACATACTTTGTGCCAGACACAGTGCAAAGGGTTGTTACCAATCTTAACCATAACTCTTCTGTAACTGAATTCAACAGTGCTGTGGTTTAATATTTATATGTCTGGGGCTTCCCTGGTGGCACAGTGGTTGAGAGTCCGCCTGCCGATGCAGGGGACACGGGTTCGTGCCCCGGTCCGGGAAGATCCCACATGCCGTGGAGCGGCTGGGCCCGTGAGCCATGGCCGCTGAGCCTGCGCATCCGGAGCCTGTGCTCCGCAACGGGAGAGGCCACAACAGTGAGAGGCCCGCGTACCGCAAAAAAAAAAAAAAAATTATATGTCTGAAGTCAAGAGTTTCATCTTTCGAGATATATATGTGTGTGTGTGTGTGTGTGTGTGTGTGTGTGTATGTATATATATATATTCATGCATTTTACGTATATGGGAATAGAAACAATATTTGCATATGAACAGGTGTGTGTACGTGCACATGTGTGCGCTTGAAAGAAAAGAGTACTTGCCCAGGCATCAGGAATGAAGTGTAACGAAAAAAGCCATGAGTTTTGGAATACACATCTAGGTTCAAATCCTGATGATGACTCTATGACCTATTAGCTTTTCGACTTGAGACAAGTTTTAAATTCACTGAAGCCTCAATTTCCCCATATTAAACACAGAAATCATGAAAATTCTCTCAGAGGTCTGTTGTGCAAATTAAATCATGTGCACACAATATTGAATGTCATCTAGCACAGAGAGGGCTCCATAGATGCCACCGTCTCGGTTCTGTGCTCTTAACTGTTCCTCTCACGCACTGTGTGACCTGGGGCAAGCCCTGCAGGCCCCTGCCATGTATTTTCTCCTCTACAGAATGAGAGGGATGGACTTGATTTACTGGAATCCTTCCAGCCCCAGGATGCCAGTGTCGTACAGCAAATATCTATTTCATGCCTGTTCATGGGTTTCAGTCATGAGCACGGCCAAAGAGAAGCCCCCTCAGCCTGGTGTTTGCTCCATTCCCAAAGCGTTTCCTTTCTCCGAACGTGCCATTTGCTGACATATTTTCAATACAGGGCCCATTGATGGCTCTGAAAAGGAATGTCCATTGCAGCTGCGGGGCCACTTGAGCCCTCCAAGCAAGCGCTCTCAAGCCCGCTCTGTCTGTGAGCTCTGTGTTTTCAGAGCCTGTTGTTACAGGGCTGTCTGGAATCCTCAACACCTGCATGTCAGCTTCCTGGGCCCTTCCCCTCCCCTCCTCCTCTCCCACCCTCTTCTCCTATTTGCATCTGAAATGCAGCTGCTGGGGTCCTACAGAGAGAGGGGAGCCCGGTGGACAGGACAGTGTCTTGTTTGGTCTCCCTCCCCTGAGTCAGACTGAATCTGAGCCTTCTCTGTGAGAGGTCTCTTGTTGCCTCTTCATTATGTTTAAATTAGCCTCATCTGCAGGAGAATTTTTTTTTAATAAAATAAAATAAAACCACCACAAAGGACCAAAGCAGATGACATCTGTTGTTTCAATGAAAGCTTTTTCTGTCCTGAATTAGACTAAAAAAAGAAGAAAAGAAAGGAAAAAAAGAATAGGGCTGGGCTTCATTTGTACCATTCCTCCCCCAAAAACATAACAAACAAAATGAGTGTCGCTGGGGGCAAGGGGGTGCGGAATGGGTAACAAGAACGAGAGAAGGAGAGGAAAGGAACCCTTCCCGCTTCTTCAGCGGTTCTGCCATCTCACCACACCAGGAATATTCAGACACCATTCCCGTTAAGTGTGTTCAAATTTATATTCTCTCTGCACATTTTATGGGCAAAATATTGAACAACTCTTTAGCCGTTATCCCAGCCTTCCCCAGTCATCTTTTTTGATCGAATACCACAGGTGCAGGTGGTACCTGGAATATAATTTGAGAAACAATGACCTACATGCTGATAACCTCCAAATCTTTATCTCCATCTTAGCTCTTGTGTACACACTAAAACCCCCCAACCCAGCTCCCAGGCTGAACTTCACCCCTTCTCTGCCAGCACCTGCTTCTTGCTCTGAGTTACTGTCTCACTAAACCTCACCCGGGCTGATTCCTGGGTATCCTCCTCCAACCTCCCTCCTCCTCTGGCACCCCACATCCAACTCCTTGCCGCTTCCTGCCCATGTTTCCCCTAAAGATCTCTTGGTCCCTCCTCTTCTCTCCTCCGTTGTCACTGCCTGAATCCAAGCCACATGCCTCTCTTGCTTGACTTGTCTAGATATGCCCCACCCAGCAGCCAGCATTGCTGACTAGGATCACTCTTTGAGCAAAACACTTGGTTCGTTCTAGGATACAGTCCATACCACTGAGCTTGGCTTCCCAGAATGTTCATGAGCAGGCCCCTGCCTATTTCTCTGACTCATCCTACCTACTACCCTCTACTCCAGCCCAAGCAAACGTCCTTCAGTCTCTACCTTGCTTCATGCTCTTTCACCGGGGCGGGGTGGGGGGGGGGGTCCTTTGCATATGCTGGCTCCTCTACCTTTCTGACTCTCTGAATGTAGATTTCCTCTCCTCACCCTTCAAGTCTCAGTTTAAATGCCCCTCCTCCAGGAAGCCTCCCCTGACCACACCTCTGTCCTCCTCCCCCGCAACCACCTCCACCAAACTAGGTTCGTGCTTCTGCCATGTGTTCTCAGGGCACAGTGTGCTACCCTTCTCAGAGCCCTCACTCAATTCATCATTACTACTTACTTCATATTCTGTCTTCTCTGCTGAAAAGTCAACAATGCGGGCATCTCTTCTCATTTGCTCTAATACTGCCATGACACAAGTCTTTTTTTTTCTTTTATTTATGGCTGTGTTGGGTCTTCGTTTCTGTGCGAGGGCTTTCTCTAGTTGTGGCAAGTGGGGGCCACTCTTCGTCGCAGTGCGCGGGCCTCTCACTATCGCGGCCCTTCCCGCTGCGGAGCGCAGGCTCAGCGGCCATGGCTCACGGACCCAGCCGCTCCACAGCATGTGGGACCTTCCCGGACCGGGGCACGAACCCGTGTCCCCTGCATTGGCAGGCGGACTCTCAACCACTGCGCCACCAGGGAAGCCCAACACACAAGTCTTTTAACTGATGAACTTCAAATGCTCCTGCTCCTTTGCTGAAAAGATCACTTTCAGCAAGAGGAAAAATAAAAATCATAGTTTTGAAATGGAATTCTTCCTCTGGAATTTTGGGTATATTTCAAAGTAGCACCATAAATCTGGACTAGGAAAGTTGTCTACAGCTTCAATTTTATTTCCAGGCCCCAGTCCTGCACAAGCAAACTTTGGTACAAGTTCAAGACAAGACTCCTTCGTGTGCGAAATTAACCTGATAAACAGAGCTCCTCACCTCCATCTTGAAGTCCCGGAGACCATTTCCACCTGAAATTTTTCTTTTCAACCGTTCCCATAGTCCCTGAGGCTTGCCAGGCTCCTTCCACAGCACAGAATATGGTGGAGTAAGGGGAGGTTGGAAAAGAAAGGGAACCAACTAGACTTGATTGCTGACCGAGTGCCGGGCACTCTTCAATGTCTTACGTAATCTCCCCTAACAGCTCTGTGAGGTGGATGCCGCCTTCCTCCATTTACCATATGGAAACTGTGGCACAGACAAGTGAGGTGACTGGTCACACTTCTGTAAATGGCAGAGCTGGCACGTGAACTCAGATCCACTGACTCAAATGGGCCAAGTCTTTGATTCCAGGCTGGTGCTTTTCCTTCTCTTTTTTTAAGATTCTTTTGATGTGGACCATTTTTTTAAATCTTTATTGAATTTGTTACCATATTGCTTCTGTTTTATGTTTTTTGGTTTTTTGGCCGCAAGGCATGTGGGATCTTAGCTTCCCGACTAGGGGTCAAACCCACACCCCCTGCATTGGAAGGCGAAGTCTTAACCAATGGACTGCCAAGGAAGTCCCCAGGCTTGCACTTTTCAAGGAGGGGGAGTCCCAGAAGAGGAGTCTGGCACAGAACCAGAAGCTTTCTCCCAGCCTGAGAACCTTGGCAGAATTCTGCATAGTAGACACAGGAAAAAACAAAGGCAGAATGGGAAAAACCAACTTCTATTGGAAAGCACACAGCATTGGAGAGAAAAAGCTGGAAACCAGGAAGTTCTCTCACCCCTTTGAAATGTCACCAGCCTAGTCTTGCCTCCCAGGCAGGTGTCATATGGTTCAAGGCAGATCCTTGGTCTCCTACAAGCATGTTGCCACATCCCTCATCCACTTAGCTTCTAGATGGTCAGGGACCCTACTGTTTGAAGGGAACTGATTTTTTTAAAGAACACTTCCTGATTGAGAACGCAGCTATTTTTCTCTAGGCCAACATAGCAAGCTTAGGATTCTATTTTGATGGTGGGATTTGCTAGTAGTTGGGTGGCATCTTTTTTTTCTCTTCTGGTCATCTCACATTCTTTCTAGGATTTTCTCCCTTGGGAAGTGGAAATGGAGCATGTTTGCAAAGTCAGACAGTGGGATGGTTCTACAAAGACTGCTTTGTTCACTAGATTGCCAGTTATGAATGAGTGGGGGAGATTGAATTTGCTTACAATTAAAACCCCTCCGCATACTGGAATTCTAGAGGCTAAACTCTAGAGCACACACAGAGCTGAGATGGAAAATCCAATGTGAGGTCAGTGCTCCGAACTGATTCATCTTCTAAACTCAAGCCATTTTCCCACTTTCTTGACAAACAGGTGGGCCGACATAATGATAGTCGCCTCCCTTCCGGGGCGGAAGGAATCACGTGCATTCTGGAGTGGCCAAAGAAGAGCAGGGAGAAGTGAAAGTGGTTGATGAATAATCAGCTGGTATTTATTGAGTATCAGACATCGTAAAAATACTATTATGTATGTGATTTAATTTACTCTTAAATCGTGCTGTTAGGTTGGTATTTTTAACTCCCATTTTATAGATAAATCAAAGTTCAGAGACATTCACTGGCTTTCCAGAAGACATGTAGCTCCTTTGGACTCTTTTCATTCTCAACCTCTCTCAGGTTTCTGTATCCACCTTGGAAGAAATTTCAGGGCTCAAAAGAAAGCAGAGCCATGGGTTCTGCAGGAACACACCTGGAACTCTTGACTGTGGCATCCCAGGGCTGGAAAGGGGCGAAGAGAAGGGAGGCTGAGCAGAAATTACATGGACTGGATTTGAAGCCTTTTGAGAAGAGAGAGTGGGGCGGAACAGTGACATTTTGTACTTAGTATCTTCTCCCACATTTTTTGTGCACCTCTTTTCAAATCTCTGGGGTTATTTAGACAATGAGAAGCTCCTAAAGAATGAGGGAGCAAGTCTTGAACAGTTGGCTTACACGTTCCCCATGATTTACCTGGCTCGTTAAAGGCAGAGACAATAACCCAAGGGGCGGAAGGAAAGGAGGTCCAGTCATGGAGTGGCTACCCTTGCCAGGCTCGGGATGCAGAATAGAGGTTGTGTCTAATCCCTGCCACATGAGCCAGTGAACTTTGAGCAGAGAGGGAAAAACAAAAAACAAAACACTCAGTCTCACATTCCTTCCACGTCCAACCAATATCCTAACATCTCAAAGTTCAGTGCAAAACAAATATCAAAATGAATTCCATAGCTAGCCACAGAATAAAGATGACTATTCCCATTTTATGGCTAAGGAATTTTAAGTATTATGAATGTCAATGGTTTGCCCATTCTTGCTTTCAATAAATATTAATTAAGCTCCTACGATAGGCCCAGAACTGGACACAGTGGCAAACAAAGCAGATATAAAGCCTATAGACTAGTGAGAAAACAGATAATAACATTAAAATTCAGCACAGAAATAAATATAAAATTACAAGTTATGATACAGTAATGAGAGGGGAATGCATAGGGAAACGTGAGGGAAGTCCTATCTAAAGAGGTGGCATTATGCTGTAAGCCAGGACAGGAGGAGCAGAGGGGCAAGCAGGCAGCCTCCATCCTGTGCAAAGGCCCTTAGGCTGGAAAGCAAGCAGCCTCAAGGGGGCCAGGGAAAAAGAAAAAGCCAGAGAGCAAGCCAGGGGGCATATTGTTTTTTTATTGGGGTATAGTTGTTTTACAATGTTGTATTCGTTTCTGTTGTATAGCAAAGTGGAGTTCCCTGTGCTATACAGCAGGTTCTTATTAGTTATCTATTTTATACATATTAGTGTATATATGTCAATCCCAGTCTCCCAGTTCATCCCACCCCCCACCCATACTGCTTTCCCCGGCAGGGGACATATTATGTAGGGCCTTCTAAGCTATGGCAAGAACTTTGAACTTTATTCTAAGTAGTGGAATGGAAACCCATTGAAAGATTTGAGACAGGGAAGAGACGTGATCTGATTAACATTTTTTTTTTTTTTTTTTTCAGTACGCGGGCCTCTCACTATTGTGGCCTCTCCCGTTGCGGAGCACAGGCTCCAGACGCGCAGGCTCAGCGGCCATGGCTCACGGGCCCAGCCACTCCGCGGCATGTGGGATCTTCCCGGACCAGGGCACGAACCCGCGTCGCCTGCATCGGCAGGCAGACTCTCAACCACTGCGCCACCAGGGAAGCCCTGATTAACATATTTTTAAATTATCCCACTAATTGTGGAAAATGGAGTGGATGAGGATGGTAAAATATTGCTGAAGTCCTTGTAAAAGCTGATGAATTGAGCCCAGGGAGACATAAATCCTGGTCCTTGGCCTAAACCACAAAAGTCTTTATTAAAAAGCCATTATTCGTGACTTATAATTTTTTAAAATATATACCATTTTATTAAACAGAATCTTATTTTTTCAAAAATCTTATCAACTAAGATGACCTAAAGTTCTAGGGGTTGCTTCAGGGCAAGGCCATGTTCAGCTGGCTTTCCTGACCCCCCTTCTCTGCTTTCCAGGTTTTCCAAGAACAGGAGTTGAGAAGGGTAGTCATAATTGGGGAATAAGTAAACAGGTCATTTGCATCTGATTTTCCTACCCAACCTCAACGTCATTACACAGCAGCAGCAACAAATGTCAGTGGCAGGAAGTACACAACAAGAAGAATTAACCACAATTTTTTTTCATCCAAACTTACACACACACTGTCACACATACACAGTTGGTTTGAAGTGGGGGGGAGGGGAGGTAGCCAGTTTTCTCACATTTTTAACCAATAGAATCTCACATCAGTCATCAAAACAACAGGCTTTCAGGCAGTTGACCTTTTGTGTCAGCGTGTTTTGTGGGGGGAGGAGAGAGAAAAGAGAGAGAAAACTTGGGCTTTGCATCATTTGTTATCCTAATAGTTGAACACTGAATCAGTCTTCTGTTACAGACACATTAATTTGATTATGATACGGTCCATGGGTTATTCAGGCATATAAAGTACTCTTGCTTAATTGCAAAATTAACAGTGAAATAGGATAAATCATTACCAAGCTGGAGGTTATTCTGGGACTTGTAGGTTTTTTCACCCCACTCAGTTCATTTTCTCCATCTAAAGTTGTTTTTGACACTTAGAAGGAAAAATCTGGTCTAAGGCAACAGTACATGGCACACCAGCATTCAGCCCTCAAGGCATTAGTGAGCTCACGTTCACTCAGAACAGGAACTGCTGGTAGATCCATCTCACAAGAGGTTCCAAGTCCCTCAGCCTCCAAAGTGTTCATAACCATCTCAGATGCACTGCACTGCAGGAACTCATCCATAACCCTGAGAAATCCACCTTGAAATCTGAAGGCTGAGATCTTGGTTTCCATTTTTACTACATCACTCCTTGCCTGTCACCTTGTTTCTCTTTAGGAGCAGCCTATTTTTCAGGTGCTGGACAACCTTAGGTCAAATATCTACTATATTCCAGGCACTGTGTTAAGCGATGAAAATACAAAAACGAAGACCTGCTTCAAGATCTCAACAAGCTGGCCTTCTAGCTGGTCACAGGCTTCTCTTCCTTCTGTGACTCCATAAGAAATATCTGGCTACTGCTTAGGGCCCATTGTCGTGCTGTAGCAAAGGCATGCAAAGACATAGAAAAGGAATTTAATCAGGGAACGCGTGGAGAGGAGGTACGATTCGAGTTGGCCTGAAACTGAATTAGGAGGAGCCGGTCATTTGGAGAAGGGGAGGAGAGGGCATTCGCATCAGAGGGACCAGAATGAATCAAGGCAGGGAAGCCTGAGTGCACATGAGGTATGGGGTCATTACTGTGGTGGGGCAAGCAGCAGCCAGGTGTTTTTCCTATCTTGGGAGAAAGCTTTAGTGGCCAAACCTAACCTCCAAATCTGGGAGTGTTAAGCACTTACCCTATGTAATACAGAAGAAAGAATTCTTGATCAGAATTCAGGAGACCCATTATTCCTGTGTCTAACACACTGCATGGGCTTGGTCTGATTATTTCACCTGGCTGTGCCTCAGTTGGCTCATCTGAAAAATGGGGGGATAAAGATCCCTTTCCCATCTACTTTGCAGGGTGCTTTTGAAGGTTAAGCGGGAAAGTCGATCTGAAAGTTTAACTTCAAAGCTTCCAGTCCTTTGTGATAAGAGTGTAAAGCACTGAGAACAAATTGAAGAAATTATTAGTCTTATTTCTAGTGGGCACTGTCATGACGTGATTTCAGGGACCAGCAAGTCAACCAGTGACTGAAGTGAAGGGACCATGACTGAGACTTGTGTGGATTTTATATTTCATTCCATTTAAAAACATGTGTTCATCCAGTCTTTTATTGATTTAACAGATAAATAAAACTGGCTCATGAAGAACATTCCAAGTGAAAAGTAGAACCGAGCATCTAAACTGCTTATCCCGTGCCTTTGCAAATGACCCTGACCATCACTATACTAACAGGTTCAATCCCTGAGAATTTCTGAAAGCCACCGTTTAATGAAAAACAGGTACCACGTGATTCAGAAAATAAGAGCTTGAAATAGCCTCCAAGATCCCTTTCAGCCCCAAAGCCAGACCCCAGCACGCAGAACCATTTCTGAGTTGCCAGATGCCCGCATCTGGGTAATCCTGCGTGTGGCTCAAAGAGACTGGGGTTTATGTTATGGCTGTGAATGTAGACTATACACTCCCTAGAGACGTGGTGAGATGAAACAGGGACATTTCTAGAAGAGCTTTCCACTGCAACCCCAAGCAGTTTGGAGAAAACCGGGGAGTGAAAAAAGCAACTCATTCCTGTCTTGAAGGGAAGATTTCCCAGTGTGTGACAGGTAAGATCACAAGATGATGGAAATAAGTAAATACCAAAACAGTTCACTCTCCTCCTGTACCTTACTTCTGAGGGGCTTAAAACATTTGATAGACGCGGATGTCCCTTTTCATCATCTGCAAGTTGCTTCATCTTCCAAAAACGCAAAGCTTCCCCTTCCCTCCTTTTTGAGGGATGTTGAGCAGATCAAGTGAGAATCAGTTTGAAAACGGCCGTGTCTCTGGTGATCACTGCTTAGAGACAGACAGGCCTTGACATTTGTTCCATTCCTCCCAGACAGCAATGACATGACTGTGTTCCCCTGCTGTTACACGGAGAAGAAAAGACAGGTCCACACGGCAAGCCCAGAGGCCTAGCAGGAGGTGCCAGCTCTGCTGTGTGTCCTTGAGCAAAACAATTTACTTTTCTCACTTTGGATCTTTTTTCATCATTATCCTCAGATGGTAGACATGACCTCTAACATCCCTTCCAGTTCCGATACCTTGTGAAACTAGGACTCCTCTGATCATGCTGTACTAACTTAGTAAAGACCAAGAACCATGAAAAGGGAAAGCGTAGTCTTTGCCTCTTGTTTCCTCACTTCTAAAATGAGGATAATAACACCTACTTTGTAGGGTGGCTGGAAAGATTAGATACAATAGACGCAAAGCTGCTAGCACAGTGCCTGGCACTCAGTAGGTGCCCCATCAACAGAAACTTTTAAATCAGAACCTAAAGATTTCCAGTTTCAGCCTCTGCGAGCCTGATCTTTGCAGTCCCGGGCAACTCTGTGGCTTGAGCATATGGCCCCTGAGTTGCTGCTCCCACTGTGAGTTCTAAGTCCGTTTTGGAGTCTTCTATTCCATCCAGAAGCCACATGGAGAGTCTGTGAATTTTTCTGTCCCTTTTGGCCGGAACCTCGTGCCTGTGAGTGTCTGTTAGCTCCAGGTGTCTGTGGTTGGGGCCTTTATGAAGACCAACCACTTGGTCCACTGTATTGAGCCCACAGAGGCTTCCTCCACCCCCTGTGACTAGGGGGGACGGAGTGCTGGGGAACCAGAGCCTGAAGCAGGGAGCGTGTGTCCTTCTGCGTCTGCTTTACCAAGCTGCGATCCTTTCAGGGTGATAAGCACTGGAGAAGGGTAAGTCTTCATCACAACAGCGATGTGGATGCCCGATGCCGGCACCGTGCAGACTGAAAGCCTGAAAGCCGTAGTAATGTATCTCACTGGCTCAGAGCCCCCCCATCCCCTGCAGAACCTGACCAAAAAAAAAAAAAACAATCAGAAAATTCCACTTGTTTTTTCCTATTTAATGAGGTCGAACATTCTTAAGGAATGAAAAGCACAGCTCCCGCCTAGCTTTTAATTAGCTTCAGGAGCCCTTGTTTCAAACTAGCCTCATTCCCAAAGCTATTCTCTCTCTGCTCTGAATGAGATGGAAATTCAATTGCATTCTCCTTGTCAAGTCATAATAAGATGCTCCCTCCCTCTCAAGGTCACATGGGGAAAGACACTCAGGAGCCAGACAGACACTGCACTTTTTGACCCCAGCAGGACACCAGACCTTGAAAAGGGCTGTTTAAAGAATTCTAGTTTGACCGAACTTGGTGGTTGGTTGGTTGGTTTTTTTGGTTTTTTTGGGAAACTACTGTGTGAACTTGGGCTGTTACCTCCACATGTACAATGAAAAAAAAAAATTTTGGACTTTAGAGCCAAAGTGACCGGGCTCAAATCCTGCCTCCTTGGCTGAGTGCCAGTGCAAGTTAACTAAACACTCGAAGCTTCTGTTCCCTCATTTGTGATGCAGAAATTGATGTCTACCTTGTAGGATGACTGGAGGGACCAAATGAGTAAACTGTAAGCCCTGGACATCATCAGGCCTCAGTAAACATTGTTACTCTTTCCGCTCACCTGTGAGACAGAGCGAATCACCCCCACTTCACCCATTTCACTGGGTTGAAACAGTGATGCAAAGGGATTATATGTATTCAGAGGCTATAGGAGCCTGGGTTTCGCAGTTGCAGGTCAGGGTTCCCATCCCAGTCCTGCTCCCTTCCCCCTGTGCAACCTTGGGCAATTTCCAGAGCCTCGCACTTTCCTCGCATTGAAAGTGGGGATACTATCGGTCGCCTCTCCATAGGATTACTGTAAGGGCTAACAGAGGTCGTGTCCAAAAAGCCCTTGCCTAGCGCCTGGCACATGACAAGCGCTCAATAAATATGAGCTAATAACAGTGATGGCATCCGAGAGTGTGTTGTAAAGTTTAAAAATCCTCTAAGCCGGCCATCTCAAATCCTTTTGGGAAGGAATGTGCCACTGTTACCGGTGTTTATGTAAATGGAAGTGGTTATTATTTATGTAGGAGAACATTACTGAGTATGTTGCAGGAAGAGGGAGAGAACAATACAGAGAAAGAAAAATTTACGATGGGCTTCAAAGGGGAATGAGGAGGAAATAACTTCTCACCCAGTGCAGTAGAAGCACCCCCGTATATTAGCTGCAAGCTGCCTGAGTGCAAAGATCACATCAATGGAGTCTTCTCTAAGGAAAGCAAAAAAAAGAAAAAAAGGAAAGGAAAGGAATGGAATGGAAAAGAAAGGGGAAGAAAACTTCATTCTATTTCCTCTAAAATTAATCCTCAGGCTGTATTTATCCAACAGAATCTTACTAAACACCCACCCTGGGGGAGATTCCCGGACACTGGTGGCTCTCCCCTCAGGGAATCTGAGGTCTAATGAGGATCTGAGGACAAGTACATAAATAACTAATTAAAGGTAGAAAGTGAAGTATCATGAATCATTCATTATCTTCATCGTTATTAGAAGTCATTTTTATGGAATTCCCCATATTTAGTATATCATCCTTTTTTCCAAAAAAGAATTTTGAACGATTTATAACATCAAAGAAGATATACACTGAGGTATAAAAAGATAGAACTAGATATTTAGATTAAAACAAAAAGAAATGGCAAAGGCTAATATAATTGTTAGATTAAGCATTAGATTCAACTCTGAGCTTCCTGGAAGTCAGGGCAAGATGGGAAACACATTATTATAATTTAATATTTCTCAAACGCTAACATTCTCTTAAGCGATATTCAGAAAACTAAGCAAGGCCTAATCCAGTAACCTTGCATTTTCTATTCATCAAACAAAAGCAAAAGGCATGCGTGACTGTGGAATTTTGAGACATTCAGGTAGCCAGTAACCATTATCAACCTGTAAGACCATTATTTTAGAAAAATCTGTATGACATTACACTATTTTGTTGTTGTTTATCATTTCTGTTGGGACCGTTTCTCAGCTAGAATGCAAGCTGTTTCACTTCTTGTGTTTTTAAGAAAAAAATAAATATACTTGAAAACACAGAGCCATCTTTGTATCATTATGCTAGACCTGCTAATCTTATTTTCAACAAGATTTCAGTACCCAGAGGGCTTTGATCTGTCACAGGGCTCTCTTGGGTTAATTGCTGCTGTTCTCAAGTCATCCCCACACAGACAGGTAGGTGGGAGTGAGGAGAATTAGCCAATTGCACAGAAAAATCAGAGATGTTTGCTTGCAAGGGTACCTACTTCTGAGAATTACCATGAATTTTGCATGCCACTGACTAAGAAAGGAAGGAAGGAAGTGATGTCTTGAAGATCCTGGGCTGGGACGGGCTGCGGTGAAAAAGACCAGCTGTTATTCTTCTTCTGGCTGGTTTCTGGCCTGTTGTGATGTCCTTTATGAATCTACGAGAATTTGAACTTCAAAACCTGTTTTAAAAGAAGGTGTCCTGCCTTCTTTTTTTAACGTAATCCTTAAAAGTCTCATGAGTTTGATTAATGAGGAAGAATTTTTTTTAATAAAAAATAGAATAAAAGACAGGCAATCAAGAAGGGGAAGGGATGCTGCTCTAAGAGAAAGAAAAAGAGAATTGCAAGAGGAGGAGAAAGACAAGAAAGGTCAGAAGACAGAGGCATCTGACCACGTCTCGGCTTAAGCCCTGCAGTGCCCTTGGAAAGGGTAACCCAGCCTTTGACCAGTTGAGAGAGAGCCCTGCTCGGGGAGGGGTCTGGACGGGGAGCCCTATGACACGTGCCGGCCAATCCCACACACATCTGTTTGATTTGGCTCTACTCACTGACCAGCTGCTGGCACTGAATCAGAAGGGGCAGGTGGGAGTTTTGGGGGAGGGGGAAGGAAGGGGAGAGCGGATTATGCACAGTTGTTCCAGAAAGGGGCAAAGGGAGGAGGCTGGGAGGAATGAGGCTGAGAGGGGCCCGGAGGCAGGCAGGGGCAGGAAGCCCACAGCTGTGGTGGTGGGCATTGGAATTAGTCCCCCTCTGCAGCAGGTGAAGGCACTGAGTCAGCAGCACGGGATGTGGCCTCTGTAGACAGCCAGGCCCTGGGCCAGGTTTGGGCAAAGTGTCAGGAGTGCTTTCTCACTGTCCCCTTTGACCCATCCACTGTCCCACTAGTAGTGAGCCTGTCCAGACTTCCAAACCAGCCACCATATTGCTTCCCTCTTTTTCCTACAAAATTAAACCTTTTGTTTTCTACCTCAATTTTTTTTTTTTTTGTCTTTCTAAGCTCACAAAGACTTACTTTCTCTAAGATCCTCCCAACCGTCTAGAGAGAAAACTGGAAAGAATCAGCCTGCCCACTTTACAGAGGCCCCAGGAAGTGTTAGCAACATTCCTGAAGTCACCTGGCTCAGCCAGTGGAAGAACAATTTGGGCAAATGCTGACTCTTCCACCTCATCACCATTTGCTCTGCCAAAATTTGCTCTGGTCCACAATTTCTACCACGTGCCGAGAGGCTGAGTTGCTGAATGGTGAATGTACGGGGGAGAGCCATATTTTTACATCAGCCCAGTGTGAAGTCTTACCTAAGCACGAGTTCTTTGCTCACCATTTTCTCGACACCATGTGCTGGAAACCATGCTGGTTCTCTCAAGTAGTTCACCCTGTGGCCGATCCCTTTCTGGGTCTCTAGCCAGTGTCCATTACCCAAAGGGAAGCCATTCAAGTCACATCTGCAAGTTTGAAAATCTCACACGTTCATCGCCTTTGCTACTGAAAAAGTTCTCTTCCCACTGTTGGCATCACATGTGACAAAACAGGCAGGACACCACCACCTTGCAGCTGAGGTTGGTTCCTGGGTCTGCTCACTGTAACAACAAGATCTGGTTACTTCAAGGACACTCTCAGTATCCAGAGGGTCAAAAATAGCACGATATGGAATTACAAATATTCAATCTAAAAGAAAGACCGGGCTTCCCTGGTGGCGCAGTGGTTGAGAATCCGCCTGCCAATGAAGGGGACACAGATTCGAGCCCTGGTCCGGGAAGATCCCACATGCCGTGGAGCAACTAAGCCCATGTGCCACAGCTACTGAGCCTGCGCTCTAGAGCCCACGAGCCACAACTACTGAGCACGCGTGCTGCAACTACTGAAGCCCGCGCGCCTAGAGCCCATGCTCTGCAACAAGAGAAGCCACTGCAATGAGAAGCCTGCGCACCACCGCAACGAAGAGTAGACCCCCGATCGCCACAACTAGAGAAAGCCCACGTGCAGCAACGAAGACCCAACGCAGTCAAACATTTTTTTAAAATTAAAAAAGTAAAAATAAATTAAAAAAAGAAAGACCATTTCCTATGGTTTGCCCTAATAGTATAGGTTTGGGTTCTGAAGAGTGCCTGAGGTTCAAATCCTCCCCATGACATTTATTAGCAGAGTAACCATTCCTGTCTATGACTTAAAATGAGGATAGTAATAGAACCTACCTCATAGAGTGGTTGTCACAAATGAAAGCGCCTATGGCATGGCACGGCCTTTGGCCACTAGCACCCAAGAGTGAGAAGGGAGATTAGTCCTCCATAGACAGGATGTCCACGTCTCAGAGCCCCACCATCAATCTCCTACGGGTTTTCCTTCCAATAATATCTGAATTTCCCACCTTGTGCCACCGCAATTAACACACACACAAATACTGAAAGTGAAGAGATATGATTAAACTCTTCTACTCAGGAAAGAAACTTCGGAACATAAACAGATAAGAACTACCAGTAAAGTTAAACCTGATTTCTCAGCAACTTATTCCCACCCAGGCTTCCCTTTTGAGCCAGCCCCACATGGAGTCCCTGGAAGCCTTACAGGCTCTTCCCAGAACTGGGCCTTCTTGATCCTCCACCTGGAGGGTGGGCTTCTTCACTCTCTCCTTCTGGATCTCATCCTTAGGCTTTCATTTCTCTCCAATTTCCAGACACTTTGTTGCATCCCTCTTCAATACCTAACTCACTGGATATGCATCCCCACAGGGACCACACAGCTCCTCCCTCAACCAACCTCCATGCCTTACACCAGTGGTCCCCAACCTTTTTGGCACCAGGGACTGGTTTCGTGGAAGACAATGTTTCCACAGACCAGGCGGGGTTTGGGGAGGCAGGAATGGTTCAGGGGTAATGCGAGTGATGGGGAGCGATAGGGAGTGGCAGATGGAGCTTCACTTGTTCACCCACCACTCACCTCCTGCTGTGCGGCCTGGCTCCTAACAGGCCACAGCCCGGGGGTTGGGGACCCCTGCCTTACACAGTGCATAGCTGTACAATAGCCTCAGCTCTGTCTTTGAATTGTGCAGTGTCCTAAGTCATTTATTAATTAAATACACGTTCGTATTTTCAAATTAGCTTCCATCGACTGTAGTACAGTTTTAAAGGACTGTAGACATCATCTTGGTATAAAACACAGGTACCCATAGTCATCCTATATAAGGTCCTTCTTCAGAAGTGCCAACGGCTACAAAAACGATTCAGTGATGGATACTCTGGTCAGATGGCATTCAGAGAGTTCCCAACTTAATAATTTTCAATCCCACCCCAAGGTTGAGGGCCTTTACTGTGACCCAGCAGCAAGTTCATCTCTCTCTGACCTGGCACCCTAGGTCCAATGACTCATCACTGATACTGAGTCCCTGATTTCATAATCCACCAGTGCCCTCATTCCTACAAAACTGTCGGCTGTCCCAGGAATCAGAGTCGGCCACCAGCAGCCATATATCCTGTCTGGCACGTTTAGGAGCAGGCCTTATTCCCGGCCTCCCCTGTCCTGATGCTGTAGTGGAAACAAACTTCAGATTTGAATTCTCACTCCACCATGTCTCACATGACCAGCCATTTTATCTCCCTGGGCCTCAATTTCCTCATCTGTAAAATGGGAATAAAAATACCCTGGCGGAGATGCTGTGAGAATTAGTGACAATGCAGAGAAATTTGACCCACAGTATTGCTCAGTGAACAGTAGTTGTTTTTCTTTCTTTTGTTTTTTTCTAACATCTTCATTGGAGTATAATTGCTTTACAGTGGTGTGTTAGTTTCTGCTGTATAACAAAGTGAATCAGCTATACGTATACCTATATCCCCATATCCCCTCCCTCTTGCGTCTCCCTCCCACCCTCCCTATCCCACCCCTCTAGGCGGTCACAAAGCACCGAGCTGATCTCCCTGTGCTATGTGGCTGCCTCTCACTAGCGATCTATTTTACATTTGGTAGTGTATATATGTCCATGCCACTCTCTCACTTTGTCCCAGCTTACCCTTCCCCGTCCCCAGTAGCTGTTTCTCTTTGGATGACCATCTATTATGGCTGGCTTGGTGCTGACCACCTCCTGGCCTGTCATCTCCTGTCTGTGTTCATGTGCTGCTGGCCCTGCCCACACCCTTACCTACTTAACCACCTCCTCTGGTCTCTGGGTTCCAGCTCTTCCTGCTCCTCTGGGCCAGTGCCGCTGTGCCTCGTTCTGACCGCTGGCGGGTGGTGTGCCAGGGTGGATCCCACCAGGGCACAAAGCTGATTCTTGACATCTCTTCCCAACTCCACAGTCAGTGACCATGTTGGTAGCTTGAGGTCGGCTATGGTGAGACTATCTACACAGCCGAAATCAGCCAATACTACAGTAGGGCTGTCTCCCCTGAGAGTCTCTTGTTCACCAGCTACAGGCACACTGGTGAGGAACCTTCGTTCTTTCTGTACCTTCTCTGGGCCTGATCATCTGACCTGAACACCCAGGTGTAATCCTTGTACGGGAAGGCACCAGAAGCTTTCCTACGCAGACAAACTGGGCTTGAGTTTCAGTGAGAATGCAGCTAAACCCATGCCAAAGTCTACAGGACAACTTTCAGCTTAAGAGTGGAAACACGACACCAGGAAACAAAAAAGTCTAAGGAATATACATTAACCTCAGGATTAACCCCACAGCTAATGAGATCTGCTCAGCACAGCCAAAGCATTCTCTTCCTACCTGACTCCCTCCAGGTGAGGCAGGCCCCCGGAGCCAAGGCTTTCACCTGAGCTCTGTAATGGAAATCTTCCAGGCCCTCCAGGACCGTGCCCTTCACACTACCCCATGAATGCGTCTGGCTTGGAAACACTGATGTCTCTTACCAAAGAGAGTGTGGAAGAAGATAAATTTTTCACAGGGGTCAAAAGAAACACCACATGAGTTTGCTAAGGCCTTAGCATTTTGAGGGCTCAGATCCTGTTCCAGTTTGTGTACCTCAGAGGCCCGAGAAAGTGCCCTGCCCCTCGGTGGTGTTCGATTCAGATCGGCTGTACCGAGGGCCACGTCTGGAGTTTGTAATGGTTACTTAGTGCCGGGCACACTTAACCTTTATATCCCCTTGAAGAAAGAATCATTAAGCAAATAAAACAGGTGGGTGAGCATGTGTGTTGTGGGGAGGAGGGAGGGATAGTTTTCTTTGTGAGGGAAGTGTGTTCTCATGGATTTTAGAGGGCAAACCATCACCTGCTGTAGTGGAATCCTATCTATCTTTGGTGACTATCGCAGGTCTCCTTTGAGCAGTTATTTTGTTCCTGCTTGTACTTGAACAGATTCCCACGGCCCAAATAGGAACACACCCAACCCATCTGCCCGTTAATCCTAAAATCCTCTTTCCTCCCTATGGGATCCATAAATTCTACCCATTTTCCTCTCTTCACGATTCCAGACCACCTAGAGAACTCAAAGCATCACTCAGGACCCCACTTCCTCCTGAGTACCCTCCCCTTGACCTGCTGCCTCTAAACTAGGCACACGGCCACGTATTCTTTCCGACACTTTTAATGATAAACTTCACAGGGACACCGGCAGAGAGAGACAAACATAGAGAAGGGCCACAATTTCATAATTTTCTCCTACGTTCTCCTCACCCAGTCTCTGGACCACACTGAAATGTAAACCATGAGCCCACGATTCTAATAACTCTTCTTCGTCTCCTTATCCTGCCCTCTTGCCTCCCGGAGACATCCTCAAGGCCATCAGATGACTACTCCTGTGCTTCTAGTAATGGCAGATGTCACGACCTTGGTGAGGCACCTCACAGCCTACAAATCTCTTTGTGTCTGTTACTCGGGTGAGCCTCAGCCTCCCTGGGACCTAGGTCATAGAGTGACTGCCACCGTTTTCACGGGCCAGTGCGATAGTGCAGACGGATGGCCTGGTAGATGCCTGGTCAGAGACCCCTACAGCTCTCCACAGCACACACCCATTTTGCCTTACCAAGGAAAGACAGGGATTGTGCCCTAATTATATGTGACCTTTAGAAAGAATCTGATTCGAAAGATCTTTATCAAGGAAAGGATCTCCAATTGTTTTTTTGTTTTTTGTGGGGTTTTTGCATTACGCGGGCCTCTCACTGTTGTGGCCTCTCCCATTGCGGAGCACAGGCTCCGGACGCGCAGGCTCAGCGGCCATGGCTCACCGGCCCAGCCGCTCCGCGGCATGTGGGATCTTCCCAGACCAGGGCACGAACCCGTGTCCCCTGCATCGGCAGGCAGACTCTCAACCACTGCGCCACCAGGGAAGCCCACCAATTGTTTTTTAACTTCATTTTATGAGGAAAATCCACACACACTTTGTATTTTCCACCCCAGTGGCAACAGCTTCTTGGCTGATGACCTTCCTTCCACTTTGACACAGTAAAGTCAGGGTATCTCAGACAGGACATCCAGATGACCTCTTGCTGTCCTTCCAAGATCCGGGTTCGAGCCCAGTCGGGATCAAGATGAAAAATTGCCATGATTCCCCTACTGGCTTTTTAGTTCTTGCCACACTTTCTCTTCCTGCCTTCCTCCCAAATGATCAAAGGCACAAGTACTCCAGACCACAAAACTTAAGACTCCCTTAATTTCTCCCTCTACTTTCCAGTCCAAGTTAACTCAGAATCAGTTACTTTCTTCAGACACAGAATGCCTGCTCTCTAATCCATGTAGTAATAACACAGAATATGTTTTAGAATATTTATCAATTTAAACTTTTCACAAACTCTTAGTGTTCTTTAGAATTAGATGGCTTTTCTTTCCATATAAGTCAGATATCTCCAAGGCCTTCAGCATGTTGACATCAGATTACAGCATGGAGAGGGCCAGGGGGCTGCTCTGTGCAAAGCTTAAGAGGTCATCTTATTAATCAATTGGATAGGGCTTCCCTGGTGGCACAGTGGTTAAGAACCCGCCTGCCAATGCAGGGGACACAGGTTCGATCCTTGGTCTGGGAAGATCCCACATGCCGTGGAGCAACTAAGCCCATGCGCCACAACTACTGAGCCTGCTCTCTAGAGCCCGCGAGCCACAACTACTAAAGCCCACATGCTCTAGGTCCTCCCGCAACTACAGGGCCCGCGTGCCACAACTACTGAGCCTGTGTGCTGCAACTACTGAAGCCCGCACACCTAGAGCCCATGCTCCGCAACGAGAGGCCACCGCAATGAGAAGCCCGCGCACCACAACGAAAGAGTACCCCCACTCGCCACAACTGGAGAAAGCCTGTGTGCAGCAATGAAGACCCAATGCAGCCAAAAATAAATAAATAAAATAAATTTATTTTAAAAAATCAATTGGACAGAAGATTAATGTATTCACTCAACACACACGTACTAATCACTTAACCTGAACTCCTGTAGTGCTTGAGATCCAGTAACATGTACTTGTTACAAGTGTATTATTCACGTCTTCCAATTAGACCATGGGGTCCTTCAGAAGACTCTGGTCTCAGCTTGACGCTCCCTGTCTTATGACATTGGGTGACTCACCTCACTTCTCCGGGCCTCAGTTTCCCCATTGTAGCAGGTGGGTAAACAGAGCATTCTAAGTCCACCGATTCACCTTCTTCTCATTCAATTCAGCAAATATGGGTTAAGTACAGAACATAAGAGCTACTAGAAGAGCTCAAAGAAGGAGGGATCAAGTACTATTTAAAAGAAATCATGTCATTGTTGAAGCTGGGAGATGGGTACATAGAATTTCACCGTACAGCTCTGTCCACTTATGTGCATATTGGAAAATACCCTTACTAAAAAGAATAAAAACAAAGAGAAGGAAAGTTAGCAGGCTTCACATAGCAGGTACCTGCTGAGCAGGATGGAAGCATGGGTAGGATTTCAATGAGCTGACACTGGGTCAGGGACCATTCCAGGCAGGGCACACCATGAGCCAAAACAATGAGACTGGAAAATACAAGGTGTTCACAAAGGACTGGCAGTAGTCATGTGTGGCCACAGCTCAGGATATGAGAAGGAAGAGGAGGGAGCTGAGCTGGAAAAGTATCGTGGGGTCAGAGCCAAAGGGTCTAGAGAGGCATGGTGCTAAACTCTGTTGCAAGGGAGGTCACTTCAGTGGTTAAGCTCAAGTTGGCTCTATCCCTTGTCAGTCTGTCTGGTGCCGGCCTGGGAGAAGGGTCTGTGGCAGAACTGACAGAGGAGGACGCTGGCAGCACCACCAGGCTTGTTTCTTCACCAGGAAACAAGGTTTCCTGTAACTCAGACCCATGAATCAGCATTTCCTCTGTCAATAATACACAGCAAGAAATGCAACAGCACAGGGCTTGGGGCAATGGAAGAAAGGAAGGAATATTCCATGACACGGTTGAGCTCTGTTCTCCTTTCCTCTCAGGAAACATTCCTGATAAGCTCCCAAATAACACTCAGGTTTCATAAGATAAGTTCCTCAGACAGCCTCACGGTATCGCGTAGAGATTAAGTCTTACAGAATACCCAGCTCTCTTATATTATGCGTTTCTATCACCATTAGGATAAGGAAGATCACATTCTGAATCCTTTCATTATGTGATAACTAAACATTAATATAACAGTGCTTTATCCCTGCAGAGGTTCGAGTGTATGTGTGATTTGCCTTTTAGTTTTTACACACCCCTGTCCAATATTTTATTTGATTCTCATGATAATCCTGTAAGGTACAAAGGGAACATTATACCTATTTCACAAGGGCAGACACCGAGGCGGGGAGATGAAATGCTTCTGCCCCATCAGATCTGTTTTAAAGACACCAGAACTGACATCAACTCTTCAAACTCCAGTCCAAGGTTCTTTTCAAGGTCACAGACTTTTAATCAATCTATCAATACATACATACTTAAACTAGATTTATTTTAAATATATTTTAAAGTATTAAATTAATTAATGATATATTTCATTTAAATTACATATTATATACACATGTCTTCCTAGCACAAGAAAGAATTTTATTCTCTCCCTTATTCCCATCTTTCATTGGTCAAATATTTATAGACCGCCTACTCTATACCACACTCTGTTCTAGGCACATTCAATAGTGAACAAAACGGGCAAAAGCCCTGCCTTCCTAAAGCTTCCATTCTAGTTCAGGCACTGCGACAGTGACTGAGATAAAAGTAAAATACAGAGTATGTAAGAGAGTTATACATGCTTTGAAGAACAAAAATGTAGAAGGTAATAAGTGTTGCGGGGTGTGATACAATTTTACACAGACTGTTCAGGGATCATCTCCTTGAAATGTTGTGTTTAAGTCAAGACCTGAGGAGGTGAACAGATGAGCCATGGGGATATATGGAGTTGGGAGGGAGGGGTGTCAGGAAAAAAAAAAAAAAAACAGTAAGTGCCAACACTCAAGCGGTACCTTCCTGGCACGTGCAAGGAACAGTGAAGAGTCAGGTGTGGCTGGATTGGACGGACAAGTGGGAAGCTAGGGAGAGTGGAGTTTGCGGATACATCATGGAGGCCATGAGAAAGACTTGCCATTGACCTGGAGAATCTGCTATCATTTTACTCAACACCAAAACCAAACCAACCACACAAAGAAGACAAAACTAAAATAAAACTAGGCAAAGAAGTAAAATGCAGAATAAAACAATAAGAACAACAACAAAAGCATGTAAAGGGGATTAAAGTTAGGTAAGGAAGAGAGGGAAAGAAAAAGTGAGAGGCAAGAGGAAAGAAAGAGAAAGGGGAAAAAGACCATATCCTGGGCTTCCCTGGTGGTGCAGTGGTTGAGAATCTGCCTGCTAATGCAGGGGACACAGGTTCGAGCCCCGGTCTGGGAAGATCCCACATGCCGCGGAGCAACTGGGCCTGTGTGCCACAACTACTGAGCCTGCGTGTCTGGAGCCTGTGCTCCGCAACAAGAGGCCGTGACAGTGAGAGGCCCGCGCACTGCGATGAAGAGTGGCCCCCGCTTGCCACAACTAGAGAAAGCCCTCGCACAGAAACAAAGACCCAACACAACCAAAAAATAAATAAAATAAATTAAAAGAAGGCTCAACATTAAAAAAAATTAAAAAGACCATATCCTGTTCACTTGTTTTGCCTCCCGCCCCCCGCCCCATCTCTCTCTCCCTCTCTCCTTCTCTCAGATCTGGAATCTTGGTCCAGGCTGCAAAAACTGCCGCGACCTCTTCCTGAGGGAGCCGTGCAGCAGCAGAGTCCGGCAGAGGAGCGATGTATTACCACAAGCCTGGGCCCGGCCCCCAGACCCCCGTCAGTTCCTGTTGATCTGGGTCGCTGGGACTCATCGGGCCCCCTTGTGCTCAAGCTGCAGGCTGAAAGCAGTACAACTCCCCCTGAGCCTTCTTCCCTCAGGCCTTCCCAGGGCAGTCACGCTCCAAGTAGAGCCACCCCCTGCAAGCAACTGGGATAGAACATCCAAGCTATCAGCTCAGCCCTGCAAAAGCTCCCTCCCTAACTCAGGAGTCCATAACAACCTTGCTTTTTTTAACATCTTTATTGGAGTATAATTGCTTTACAATGGTGTGTTAGTTTCTGCTGTGTAACAAAGTGAATCAGCTACACGTATACATATATTCCCATATCTCCTCCCTCTGGCGTCTCCCTCCCATCCTCCCTATCCCACCCCTCTAGGTGGTCACAAAGCACGGAGCTGATCTCTCTGTGCCAAGCGGCTGCTTCTCACCAGCTATCTATTTTACATTTGAACACCCTTGCTTTTGACCCTTACTCATCCTTGAGGGTGGAATGCGTGTGTGGGAACAGACATGGGTGTGAAGGAGAGGGGAGAGGAGGACCTCCCAACCGCTCCAGAAGCCAGCATTCTCTCACTTTTTGCTCTTTTTCCTTATTAATCCCATGGGCTTACCAGGCAAGCTCATGTTCAACTCGTGCCCGTACTGCCTCCACTCCCACCTCTTTACTGGCTTGGAGAGTTTTAGAAAATTTCTTTATGTGACTTCTCCAACCTTGGACACTGGGACCAATGTGAGGCCAGTTTGGTCCCTCAAAGGCTCTTATGAATGTCCCTTTGATTTGCCTCCAGAAGTCATTGAAGTAAATGTGAACAGGACAATACTCCAAGGCAACAATGGACACTAGGTGGAGAATCCCTCGCGGTTCTTTACCAAGTAAGTGAGAAGACAAGAGAGAGGCTGGGGCTTCCCTGGTGGTGCAGTGGTTGAGGGTCCGCCTGCCGATGCAGGGGACACGGGTTCGTGCCCCGGTCTGGGAAGATCCCACATGCCGCGGAGCGGCTGGGCCCGTGAGCCATGGCCTCTGGGCCTGCGCATCCGGAGCCTGTGCTCCGCAACAGGAGAGGCCACAACAGTGAGAGGCCCGCATACCGCAAAAAAAAAGAGAGGCTAAACAACCAGAGAGTCATGTGAACAACCCCAGTTCATCCCCCCCGCCCCCCACCACCACTATCAGCATCCTAGTTTGGGTCTCCTCTGAACTATTTTTTTAATTAAACTTTTTATGCTTAGGTACTTATAGATCCATATGTAGTTATAAGAAATAATACAGAGAGAGCCTGTGCGCCCTTTACCCTCAATGTTAACATCTTGCAAAACTATAGTACAGTGTCACAATCAATACATTCATGTTAATAAGTCAAGATGGAGAAGATTTCCATCACTGCAAAAATCTCTCGTGTTGCCCATTTATAGACAAACCCAATTCCCTCTCACTCCCACCCCCCCACCCCTTAATCCCTGGTAACCACCATTCTATTCTCCATTTCTAAAATCTTGTCAATTAGGAATGGAATCACACCATATGTAACCTTTTGGAATTTGCTTTTTCTTACCAGGATAATTTCTATCAGGCGATTCATCCAGGTTGTGTGCATCGAGCTAATTCCTTTTCATTATTGAGTAGTATCTCATGTATGAATGTACCATAGTTTATTCTCCCAATTGAAAGACATTTGTTTCCAATTTACAGCAGTTGTGAACTTTTGCTATAAACACTCACGTACAGGATTTTGTGTGAGCATGTCTTCTCTCTGGGATAAATGCTCAGGAGTGCGACTGCTGGGTTGCATGGTGTTGCATGTTTACTTCTTTTTTTAAGACACTGCCCACCTATTTTCCAGAAAGATGAGATCATTTTACATTCCCATGAAACCAGTTTCTCTGCATACTTGCTAGCACTTCGTGTTGTTGCTATTTTTTGTTATTTCAGCCACTCTTGATAGGTGTATAGTGGTATCTCATGTGTTTTTGATTTGCATTTCCTTGATCTCTAATGATGTTGAATTATTTTTCTATGTGTTCACTTGTCATCTTTGGTAAAATGTCTCTTTATGTCTTTTGTTGATTTCAAATTAGGTTGTCTGTTTGTTTGTTTGTTTGTTTGTTTTCCGGTATGCGGGCCTCTCACTGTTGTGGCCTCTCCCGTTGCGGAGCACAGGCTCTGGACGCACAGGCCCAGAGGTCATGGCTCACGGGCCCAGCCGCTCCGCGGCATGTGGGATCTTCCCAGACCGGGGCACGAACCCGTGTCCCCTGCATCGGCAGGCAGACTCTCAACCACTGCGCCACCAGGGAAGCCCGGGTTGTTTGTTTTCTAACTGTTGAATTTTGAGATATCTCTATATATTCTAGATATTAGTTCTTTAACAGATATGTGATTTGCAAATATTTTCTTCCCAGCTGGTTGCTTGTCTTTTAATCTTACTACCAAATGCTTTTTCTGCATTGAGTGATATGATCATTTGGTTTTTCTTCTTTAGATAATTAATATGGTGGATTAATATTAACTGATTATTAATACTGAACCAGGCTTGCATCTCTGGACCCTACTTGGTCATGATGCATAATTCTTTTCATAATTGATAAATTCTAATTTATATTTTTTTCTATTTTGTTCCATTCTGGGTTTTTTTCCTTTTTTTTTTTTTTTAAGATTTTACTTCTATATTCATGGGGGATGTTAGTCTATAGTTTTCTTTATTTGTACTGTGTTTGTCATTTTAGTATCAGGATGATACTATCTTTATAAAATGAATTGTAGACTGTTTTCTCCTCTTCTATTTTCTAGCAGATGTGTAAAATTGCTGTTAACTCTTCTTTAAATGTTGGAAAGAATTCTTCAGTGAAACCATCTGGAACTGGAGATTTTGTTATCGAAAGTTTTTTAAATTATGAATACAATTTCTCTATAATTATAGGACTATTCAAATTGTCTATATTGTATTGGGTAAACTGAGGTAGTTTTAGAGGAACCAGTTTGTTTCATCCAAGTTGTCAAATTTTTGTATGTAGAGTTATTGCATCTGCCTGGTGTTTAAACTCTTCTCTATCTGATGCTAACCCATCTCTTCAATCTCTTACTCTTCCCTTCCATAGGCCACATGAATCTCAGTGAATTGGGATCGCAGTAATTTGGATTCTTCTCTGGGATTCCTTGCACACTCTGTGCTTTCTCACTTCCTCACCTGGCTATTGTCATTCTCTACACCTGGAATACCCCACAACTTCAAAATAATTTTTCTTCTCATTCTAGGGCCACTCAAAAACTGCAACCTATCTTTCCTATTTCCCTTGAAACTCTTATGATCTATACTATCTGTGGCAGTTCTGTGGTGTGAAATTGTATAGAAGTTATTTATGAACATGAACTTATGTCCCTTTACTATACTGTGAAGGATGAAACCCTGTATGATTCCTCTTGGCTTCCTCCATAGGCCCTGGCACAGGGTATGGCACAAAATACAGGCACAAAAGGCTTCTAAACAATTAACTCATATGGGTCCTCACATGACAGTTCACCCAAGAAGTCTCTTTGACTTCCATTCTTCAGATATTTAGGGAGCTATTTTTCAGGACCTGCTCTTGAAACTGGGATTGATTTAGCATCTGAAAAGAGCTGGTTCCTTGAGTAATTGGAGGGAAAGCATCACTATCGCTACCAATCCCGATCTCAAGGGAAAGACTGGTTTTTAGAGTCTAAAGACTATCTCACAAAAATATAGGTTCACTGTGAAGAGACAGGACACAATCAGGGATTTGGAAATCTACCAGTTTATAGAAGAACATCTTCTCCCATCATCCAAATTAGTAGTTCAAATTCTCCTTAGCAGCACCATACTAAATGGAGATGTATTAAGGAAGCAGGATGGAAAAGTGATCTCCATCTATTCCTAGCTCAGCAAGCATCCGTATCCAACAACATCTTTGACATTGACTTTGCATCAAGAGGCCCAGGCTGGGAATGAATATTCTCCAGGGAATCCTCCCACCATCCCAAAATAGTAGAAGGTGAGGTAGCCGGGCAGGGAGCCAAAGACAAAGTAGGGAAAAGGGGAAACATTTGCCACTCCTGTTACTGTCAGGAGCCACTTCTTGGTGATTCCATTGTCCATCTCCTAGTCTGAACCTCTTTGCCTCCCACCCTATCTGCTACTGTATCCTTTATATGGTCTCCCACCGTGTGCGTTTACCTGCATCAGTTCATCCTAAACACAAGCACCAAAAAGATCTCTCTATAACTTAAGTCTGATTATACCATTTATATTTTCAAAGAAACCTTCATACATTCCCTATCGCACAGGAATAATGTTGACGTGCCTTCACCAGGCATTCAAGGCCCTCTTCATGTTATAATTTCACCTCCCACAATCCCTGTTACACACCAACGGGCAAAAGCAGACTGGAAATAATCTAGAATTAGATCTGAGTTCAAATCTAGCTCAGTTTTGTAACAACTTCATGATCTTGGGTAACTTATTTAACCTTAATGAGCTTCACTTTCTTACAAAATACTGTTTAAAGAATAATAATTCAAAATGTTGTTGTGAGAAATAAATGAGGTCATGAGTTTAAAGTACATAGCACCTAATAGGTACTCGATAAACAGTAATTATTTTTACTATGCTGAAGCACACCAAGCAACTTCTCTATTCGGTTACACCCCTGAGTCTTTTCTTAGACCTACTGGCCCTGGCAAGGTTATCAAGTGCCCTTGCATAAGGAGTGGGAGAAGGGACTAGGTGAGGGTGATGGGTAGGGGTGAGGGAGCATCCTGATAAGGTATGCTGCCCATTGTTAGAAAGAAACAATGAACAGAGCAGGTCCAGAAATGCAGAAGGGCAGGGCAGGGTCCAGCAGTTTCAGCATCTGATTTTCTTCCCTGAACATCAGAATAAGCCCAGGCTTGCCTTTCCACAGCTGATGAGGACACCTCTCCCACCTCTTCATGCAAGAATTGTTTGTGTTTCTTTAATAGAGACTTATTCAAATGCTATGTCCAACACAGTGGAGAGGCTGGGGTGGGCAACTCAGCCTGGGGTTTAACTCTGAAGCCTATTCACTATGGCTTGTAGACCTATCACACCCGTTATGTATGTGTGCTCTTATAAGGGGCTCAAGGAAATAGTGTCAAGAGACCCACTTCATAAGTAAGTTTATTATCTCTGCTGTTCAAGCCACACAAAATAAATGTCTGGCGTTTCCAGAAATTGCTATCAATTCAGCAGCAGATTTTACAAGGCCAATCAATAACAGTTTCCTCCATACCCGCTTCCCCCAGTGTATATTTATTTGTGTTCAAGCTTTCTCTTCCTCCTGTGCTTTCTAGTGCTTGTAATTGGTCCAGAATAAATAGATGATTTCATCTTTTTCCAGGAAAAAAAGAAGGGAGGGATTTTAAAAAAAACTCTACTATTAAAAAATCTCCTTTTTCTATTCAAAAATAAAGCTGTGTGCATATAACTGTTTGTATTTGAGAGAGAGAGAGAGATTGCATTCAAGCCTGCCTGCCAGGGTGAGACCCTAAAAACATAAGCCACAATTTATAACCTCTTTTCCCTGCACCTAAGTCATGCTGTAATAGGAAATTAGGGACTCAGAAAGCCACATAGACCCTTCTAGTCATAAATTCTTCTATCATGATGTCTTTATATCTTATAGTGTCACTAACTGTATCAGAGGCTCAGATCAGGCTAGAAGTTCAAAGTTCACCCGTCCATCCTCCTCTTCTTATAGGTTAAAGCACAGAGACTCAGAAAAAGAAAGTAGGTCTAAACTCAGGTCTCTTTCTTCAGAATGTGACCTTATTTGGGGATAAGGTCTTTATAGAGGTCACCAAGTGAAAATGAGATCATTAGGGTGGTCCCCAATCCAAACTGACTGTTGTCTCTATAAAAAGGAGAAATTTGGATACTGAGAGACACACACAAAGGCAGAACACCAGATGATGATGGAGGCAGAAATCAAGAAGATACTTCTTCAAGCCAAGGAACACCAAGGACTGCCAGCAAATCACCAGAGGCTAGGAGAGAAGCATGGAACAGATTCTGCCTCATAGCCCTCAGAAAGAACACCTTGATCTCAGACTTCTAGCCTCCAGAACTATGAAACAACAAATTTCTGTTGTTTAAGCTACCCAGTTTGTAGTACTTTGTTTTGATGGCCCTAGCAAACTCATACACTCCTCTTTCTCAACAGTGATTGTTCAAAAGGCCCAGGACTACCGAATCCAGAGCTGAAAGTAAGAAAAATATTAGAACTATATATTAGAACTATATAGAGGCTCTTGATAACCCTACTCCAAATAAATAAAGCATCAGGAAAGAGGGCAAGGATGCACATGGAGAAAACATACCCCAGCTTCTCAGACCAGACAAACTTTCTGCAACTGTGGTAAAGCTAAGTCATGCTACAGCTTGTTCTATGGTGGGATAAAGTTCACATAATTTTTCTTCAAGGTAGAATATAAAAGTAAAGAAAACTCAGGGGCAAAAACTAGTGCTATAGGTTCGCAAGACCTACTTCACTTATCTCTTCCTAGGGACACAGGAAGACTGTATTTCCCACTCTCCTTTGCAACTACAATGGACCATGTGACTAGTTCTGACCAATGGACAATAAGTAGAGATGACATAAGTAAAAGAATAGAAAAATGTATGTAAGTCTTCCATGTTTTCTCTTCCCTTGCCATGGAGACCCTAGAAGTCATATGTTAAGAGAGGTGTGATGCAAAATTAAACTAGATTAAATCCTTAAGTCACTGATTGAAAGAGAGCTACCTTGCAGGACCCTCCAGCCTTCAACAAAGCTTCTGTGAGAAAGAAATAGATGTTTCTGAGATTTGGGGAAAGTAATCTAACCTGTTACTTTGGCCTAACTCAGCTGATATTGGCCCTCACCTTTGCAATCACTACTTTTTGTTTTTCTTTCTTGCAGTACGTGGGCCTCTCACTGTTGTGGCCTCTCCCATTGGGGAGCACAGGCTCTGGACATGCAGGCTCAGCAGCCATGGCTCACAGGCCCAGCCGCTCCATGGCATGTGGGATCTTCCTGGACCGGGGCACAAACCCGTGTCCCCTGCATCGGCAGGCGGACTCTCAACCACTGCACCACCAGGGAAGCCCTGCAATCATATTTGACTAGCATATTATTCAAAAAAGAATAAGCCTTTTGAAAAATATGAACTTGAAATTTCTCACATTTCTTGTTGCTTAGTAAAGAGCCAGTGGTAGAACCACCCATCCCAACAATGTCCATGTGATCCCCTCCAAAAACACAGACCCTGGGTCCCACAATAAAGGAAACTCCTTTTCAGCATCCCTGCCTACTCCTCCAGCAGGAACTTGGACCCTTACAGGAAAAGGGGCATTTCCTACCACACAAGGCAACCACTCTTGGCACAGTTCTGGTTGTTAGAAATGTATTCCTTAAGAAATCTATAATCAGACTCTCTGTTTCCACCTATTGACCTTAGTTCTACCCTCTAGAGTTCTGGAATAACAAAGAACAAGTCCATACTTCTCCCAAACTTCTGTCCACCAGGCTGATGTTTTAATCAAAGCAGATTTCTTTCCAGAAGCCTTGTTAATCAAGCTATCACTAATAAGTCAAATCCCAACAGAATGTAAACCAAAGTACTGTCCCAATTATTTTGTTGTGTTAGGATTTTATGATATCAAAAAATATTTCAAATACATGGAATTCCACCTGGGGCCTAACATTCTTTCAGTTACAGAAAGATTCGCATCGTAGCAAGATTTGTTTTATGGGGATTTAACCTGCCTATCGTTCTGCTGAGTCCTAAGTAGGAATGTGGGAAATAGTTTTCTATCACCGTAAGCTCAGAAAAAAATATCAGTGAAATGCAGGCAAGTAGATTATGATTGCATCGACAGCTCTTTTCCTAAGCTAATATGTTAGCCTATTGTCTAGCCTAGTTATTATGTCTAGCCTATTCCTGACTGCTGTCCCCCATAGGGTCTTGTAAGCACATTGCCAAGGAGTTTGTTGAATCTGGCAAATTTATACACTGGGCTTGTTTGACTTCCCATTTCTAAGAATGATCATTAGGTATTTTAACAATACGTAAGTGTGCTTAGAACGCCTAATGGGGCATTAGGTATGTAAATAAGTGATTCAACTGAGAACTGTAGTGTTAACACAGACAAAAATCCACTCTCCTTTTTATTAATAATGGATTCCCTTCATGTTTTAAGTGGAAAATTTTAAACGTGCATAGACAGGTGAGATATCTCAGTCCTGTAATTCATGTTTGATCATCAGGACTCCTATAAGAGAGATAATACACATGTTTTCTTGAAGAACTAAAGGACTAAATCAACATGAGGGCTAAAAAACCACAGGAGAAAATGGAACCTTAATAGTAAACAATTTTTTTTTTTACATTTCAGATTAGAATATCTAGTATTGGCTTGGCTGGGGGAAACACTTTTATATACTCCTTGTGGGAGCATAAATTGAGACAATTGTTCTGAAAGGTAATTTGGCAAATATATCAAAAACCTTTAAAGTGTGTATACCCTTTGACCCAGACCCAATGTTTTCACTTCTAGGAACTTACTGTAAGGAAATAATAATGGGTATATGCAAAGATTCATTTACAAAGATGCTTACTGTGGTGTTATTTACAACAGAAGTAATTGGAAAAAAAATAGCCAACAAAAGGAAATTGGCTTTTTGAAAAACATGATACATCCGTTTGTACAATGTGCAGGCCTTAAAAATGTGTTATAGAAGAATTATTAATAAGAAGAAATGTTCATAATATACTGTTAAGATTAAAAAAGTTTCAAAACAGTATTTTTAGGATATCAATTTTGCTAACACTTTTTAATCAAACACATTAAAAACATCAAAATTTAACAACGCTTATCTCAGAAGGTTGGGATTGTGGGTGGTTTTTATTTCCTTCTTCATCTCTCCTGAATTTTTCTAAATGCTTATAATGAACACATAATATATTTGATGT
This sequence comes from Phocoena sinus, assembly GCF_008692025.1. Lineage (NCBI taxonomy): Eukaryota > Metazoa > Chordata > Mammalia > Artiodactyla > Phocoenidae > Phocoena > Phocoena sinus. The sequence continues at coordinate 64,877,639 of NC_045766.1, forward strand.
ACAAAAATGTTATAATGAGTTGAATCTTACATGTAAAAGATTTTAATTTTTTAAGATGCTGTGGTGACTAGGAAATCAGGCATATCTTTCCTACTGGATTAACTCTCAATACTAAGTGAACCTTTCTTTGGCATCTCTAACTAGTATAGAGCCAAACATTCTCTATCTTTTAAAGCAAGTTTGAAAACCAAAAGACAATATCACCATTTGCCAAGACACCCAACTCAATTCAATTTGAAATAAAGATATTTGTGGAATTTTTAAAGCTGGGAATAAAATATGAGGATCATCACCCAAGAGCATTGGATGTAGAGTCAGAACTCCTGGGATTGGGTTCTAACTCTGACATTAGCTGGTGACTTTGAACAAGTCTCTACTCCTTCCATGGGACTCTCAGACTGGGACTATATAGAGAGATTGATATTTTTTAATTAAGGGGTATGAAAGATCAATATATCCAAAATACCACCAAGGCAATCTCATGTTAAATATTGCATTTGCTTTAGCCATCTCTAACCAAGAATCTCAATAACTAACAACCAATCATGGTTGGAATGACGCAAAGGAAAGAAACTGATTTTCTTTTCTTTTTCAGCTTTTTGTTTGCTGTGTGTAAAGAAAGACAAATTCATGCACAAAGTGCATAGGTCACAAATGTACAGCTTAACAAATTATTGCAAAGTAAATCCCTGTGTAAACTCCATCCAAGTGAAGACACAGAGCATGCCACACCCCAGAAGGTTTGCGTGTGCCCCTTCCCAATCATACCTGCTCTCTCCCCCCAGAGTCACTGCTCTCCTGACATTACTGTGATCACTTCCTTAATTTGCTGTATAGTTTTACCACCTAAGTGTGCATCTCTGAACAATATAGTTTACTTGAGTTATTTTTTTAATTTATATAAATGGAATCATAGAGAAAAAATATTATGATAAAGGATGCAAAAAAATTGTAAAGTATAATGTATGCAAAAGTGAATGACATTATTATCAGTAATCTTATTATATGGGGATGTAGACGTTGAATTTCAACCCTCCATAGCAGGTGGCTGGTCTCACAATTTTGGCACTGAGTCATTTCCAGTCAGGCCTAGACTGCCTCATCCTTCCTGATGGTCAACGCAAACTCATGTTCAGGGGCCCATCAGAGCTCTGTGTTTGTGACTTCTTATGCCACCTGGATGGAAAAGTACTCGCCTGAGGCTGAAGGGGTCTGTAAATACCTGCTTTGTTCATAAAATTAGCAGGCTTCCCTCTGTTGAGTGAGTCCCCCAGCTATTATCAAGGCTGTAAGGTCACATCTAGTTAATTGCTGGCTAGAAATCGATACACAGAGAGCGATGGTTTATGATAAGGGCTTATAATAAGCAAGTTCAAGTTCAAGAGACTGGCGGTCTTCTTGCTTTTAGATGCTGAAAAGAAGCTGTTAATCCCCTTTCTTGTTGGAAAAAAAAATTACCCCATTCATGTTGCTACCTAAATCAAGAACTATTTAATATATTTTTGTATAGGTTCCCTTCCTATTTTTGGCCAATTCATTGTGTCCTTAGGCTCAGCTATTCAAATGCCACCTAGAATATTTTTCAATCCCAAGGAAATGCATCAACTTATTCTCTGGTGTCACAACATCTCAGGGTTACAGCCACCTTTGTCCCAGTTCTGAGACATTCCCAGTGCTCTTTGATGTTAGCAGCTACTTTGTGAACTGATCCATGGGGCTGCCAGTGCCTAAGGCTCAGTATCACTGTGGGTTTCCCAGCTGGCATTTGGCCAATGCTTGCCATTCCTTCTGTGCAACCACCCATGCATGTGTGCATGTGTACATGCGTGTGTGAATGTGTGGGTGTGTTCAAGCGTGTGTAGGCATACTATCTGCTCATTCCACAACTAGACAGCATTGCCGTCAACTGTAGCAATAACAATAAGAATGCCTTTCATGTAGTAAATACGGGGTGAATAAGTGAACAGGTGAGCAATGCTCCACCTGGCTTTCTACCCCAACATTCCTCCTCTTGTCACAACTGAGGCTACTTGAATTCCACCTTCAGGCTTAACACTGTACCATTCTTAGGACCAATTTAGGACTTAGTCAAGTAGAATTTCAGGAGGCTTAGTTTAGATCTCCAAGAGACTCAGAATTTAGTGATCTGGCTTATCCTTCCACAGTGATGTCAAGTCCGTATCTGGATTACTGCCTTCTTCCTCTCCCATAGCCCCCCATGTGCACTCCAGTTTTAGTATCCAGAATGCCTGCTTCCTATCCCAAGCCTGTGCTAACCATCTCCACTACAATGAGAGACTGAATGTCCCCCTCCTGAATCTCAATAGCTAAGACCCTGCTTCCTAACCTCTTACAATGCCCAGACCCTGAACCAGCATGTGACATTGTCTCATCACTGACTGACTTTCTCCTGGAAACTCCTCTTCTCCCTGGTACTCCCTGATTCGGAACAACAGCTACCCCATACCATACTCTGCAGGTGCCATATCTATATACTGGAATCCCTCACTCCACTGGCAAATGGGTCTGCTTCCAACTCTCCATGACAGACATCTCTAATCTCCAGTTCTACTCTTCTCCTGATCTGCCATGTCCATTGCCTACTGAAAGGCCTTTCAATTTTTAAAGTAAAAATAGCAATAAATATTTAAAGAAAGACACTATCAAAGTAAGCAAATAAGCAAAAAGAAAACGACCAAAATCTAACCAAAAACCTTGTTAAAATCTTAGTGCAAATGGAGATATATACCATGTTCACGGATTGGAAGACTCAGTATAGTCAAGATGTCAATTCTTTATGAACTGATATATAGAATTAATCAAATTCCAATCAAAATCCTAGCAAGTTATTTTTTTTTTTGGTAGATACAAAGGAGCTGATTCTAAAGTTCATATAGAAGGGTGAAGGAACTAGAATAACCAAAACAAAATTGAAAAGGAAGAATAAGATTGGAGGATTCTCCCTACCTGATTTCAAGACCTATGATAAAGTAATCAGACAGTGTGGTTTTGGCAAAAGAAGAGACAGAGATCTTTGGAATAGAATACAGAGTTCGTAAATAGACTCACACAAGCATAGTCAGTGGATATTTTACACAGACACAAAGGCAATTTAATTTATTATCAAAAAGTCATGTTGGGACCGTTGAAGATCTATATGCAAGTATATGAACCACTTCAACCTAACCCTCACACATTCTAGAAAAAAATTAACTTAAAATGGATCTCAGATATAAAGATAAAATGTAAAACTATAAGACTTTTAGAAGTGAAATAAGAGAAAATCTTCATGACCTAAGGTTACGCAAAAATGTCTTAGTTATGACACAAAAAGCACAACACATAAAAGAAAAAAATGATAAACTGATCAGACCTCATAAAAATTAAAACCTTTGTCTCTATGAAAGATAATATTAAGAGAATGAAAAGACAAGGTAAATGCTGGGAGAATATAGTTGCAAATCACACATCTGACAAAGGACTTATAACAAGAATGTATAAGGAACTCTCAAAACTCAATCAAAAGAAAGCACACAGTCTGATTTTTCAAATGGACACTAGACTTGAATAGACACTTTATCAGAGAGGATCTACTGATGGCAAATAAACACAAAAGGAGATGTTCACTTCATTAGCCATTATGAAATGAAAATGAAAACCATGATGAGAGAATACGGCACACCCATTAGAATGACTAGAATAGAAAAAAAAAAAAAGGAAAAAACCTTGTCAATACCAAGTGCTGGCAAGAATGCAGAGCAACTGGTATTCTCATACATTGCTGGTGAGAAAGTATAAACGTAAAACCATCTGTAAACAGTTTGGTAGGTTTTTAGAAAGTAAAAGATGTACACAAATGTTTATAGCTCTGTTCAGAGTATCCTCAAAGTAAAAAAAAAAAAACAGTGTTCTTCAACAGATGAATGAGTAAACAGCTGTGGTACAGCCATACAATGGAATACTACACACAATAAAAAGAAAGGAACTATTAGTGCCATATCGCAAAGGCATTACACTGAGTGAAAGAAGTGAGTTTTTAAATTATATACTGTATGACCCCATTTATATGACATTCTGGAAGCCAAGCTATAGCAACAGAGAACACATTAGTGGTTGCCAGGGATTTGAGGTTAACTCAAAAGGGTAGCACAAGGATTTTTTTGGAAGTGATAGATCTGGCTGTCCTGATTGTTGCAGTGGTTAGCCAAATTTATACATAGTTAAAACTCATACAATTGTACATTACAGTATGTTAATTTAAAAACTAAAATTAAGGGCTTCCCTGGTGGCTCAGTGGTTGGGAATCCACCTGCCAATGCAGGGGACGCGGGTTTGTGCCCCGGTCTGGGAAGATCCCACATGCTGCAGAGCGGCTGGGCCCATGAGCCATGGCTGCTGAGCCTGCGCGTCTGGAGCCTGTGCTCCCCAATGGGATAGGCCACAACAGTGAGAGGCCCACATACCGCAAAAAAAAAAAAAAAAAAACTAAAATTAAAAATAAGTCTTAGAAAATGGATTAGAGACCTAAATGTAAGACCGGACACTATAAAACTCTTAGAGGGAAACATAGGAAGAACACTCTTTGACATAAACCACAGCAAGATCTTTTTTATCCACCTCCTAGAAAAATGGAAACAAAAATAAACAAATGGGACCTAATGAAACTTAAAAGCTTTTGCACAGCAAAGGAAACCATAAACAAGATGAAAACGCAACCCTCAAAATGGGAGGAAAAAAAAATGGGAGAAAATATTTGCAAACGAATCAACGGACAAAGGATTAATCTCCAAAATATATAAACAGTTCATGCAGCTCAATATTAAAAAAACAAACAACCCAATCGAAAAATGGGCAGAAGGCCTAAATAGACATGTCTCCAAAGAAGACATACAGATGGCCAAGAAGCACATGAAAAGCTGCTCAACATCACTAATTATTAGAGAAATGCAAATCAAAACTACAATGACGTATCACCTCACACCAGTTAGAATGGGCATCATCAGAAAATCTACAAACAACAAATGCTGGAGAGGGTGTGGAGAAAAGGGAACCTCTTGCACTGTTGGTGGGAATGTAAACTGATACAGCCACTATGGAGAACAGTATGGAGGTTCCTTAAAAAACTAAAAATAGAATTACCCTATGACCCAGCAATCCCACTACTGGGCATATAGCCAGAGAAAACCGTAATTCAAAAAGACACATGCACCCCAATGTTCACTGCAGCACTATTTACAATAGCCAGGTCATGGAAGCAACCTAAATGCCCATTGACAGACAAATGGATAAAGAAGATATGGTATATATGTACAATGGAATATTACTCAGCCATAAAAAGGAAAGAAATTGGGTCATTTGTAGAGACGTGGATGGATCTAGACACTGTCATACAGAGTGAAGTAAGTCAGAAAGAGAAAAACAAATATCATATATTAACACATATATGTGGAACCTAGAAAAATGGTACAGATGAACTGGTTTGCAGGGCAGAAATTGAGACACAGATGTAGAGAACAAACGTATGGACATCAAGTGGGGAAGGGGCGGGGGTGGAGGTGGTGGTGTGATGAATTGGGCGATTGGGATTGACATGTATACACTGATGTGTATAAAATTGGTTACTAATAAGAACCTGCTGTATAAAAAAATAAATAAAATAAAATTCAAATGTTCAAAAAAAAAAGATTTTAGCACACTCCATCTGAATCTTTTCCTATAGTTGTGTATATTAATAGAATCATTCTGTATTAGATAATACTGTATAACCCATTTTGATTTTAAAATGTTGTAAATAGATTTCAATGTAATTAAATATGTATCTAAATATCAATTTTAATGGTTGGGCTGTGTTCCATTGAATGGATATAACATTTAATATGTAAGCAGTTCTATGTTGTTGGAAGTTTGGATTGCCTCTGATTTTGCAGTATTAGAGATGATGTTGTGTACACAAAAATAAACTCAAAATGGATTAAAGACCTAAATGTAAGGCCAGACACCATAAAACTCTTAGAGGCAAACATAGGCAGAACACTTCATGACATAAATCACAGCAAGATCCTTTTTGACTCACCTCCTAGAGAAATGGAAATAAAAACAAAAATAAACAAACGAGACCTAATAAAGCTTTTGCACAGCAAAAGAAAACAATAAACAAGACGAAAAGACAACTCTCAGAATGGGAGAAAATATTTGCAAATGAAGCAACTGACAAAGGATTAATCTCCAAAATTGACAAGCAGCTCATGCAGCTCAATATCAAAGAAACAAACAACCCAATCCAAAAATGGGCAGAAGACCTAAATAGACATTTCTCCAAAGAAGATATACAGATTGCCAACAAACACATGAAAGGATGCTCACCATCACTAATCATTAGAGAAATGCAAATCAAAACTACAATGAGGTATCACCTCACACCAGTCAGAATGGCCATCATCAAAAAATCTAGAAACAATAAATGCTGGAGAGGGTGTGGAGAAAAGGGAACCCTCTTGCACTGCTGGTGGGAATGTAAATTGATACAGCCAGTATGGAGAACAGTATGGAGGTTCATTAAGAACCTAAAAATAGAACTACCAGACCCAGCTATCCCACTACTGGGCATATACCCTGAGAAAACCATAATTCAAAAAGAGTCATGTACCACAATGTTCATTGCAGCACTATTTACAATAGCCAGGACATGGAAGCAACCTAAGTGTCCATCGACAGATAAATGGATAAAGAAGATGTGGCACATATGTACAATGGAATATTACTCAGCCATAAAAAGAAACGAAACTGAGTTATTTGTAGTGAGGTGGATGGACCTAGAGACTGTCATACAAAATGAAGTAAGTCAGAAAGAGAAAAACAAATATCGTATGCTAACACATATATGTGGAATCTAAAAAAAAAAAAAAAGTTCTGAAGAACCTAGGGGCAAGACAGGAATAAAGACGCAGATGGAGAGAATGGACTTGAGGACACAGGGAGAGAGAAGGGTAAGCTGGGACAAAGTGAGAGAGTGGCATGGACATATATACACTACCAAACGTAAAATAGATAGCTAGTGGGAAGAAGCCGCATAGCACAGGGAGATCAGCTCGGTGCTTTGTGTCCACCTAGAGTGGTGGAATAAGGAGGGTGGGAGGGAGACACAAGAGGGAGGAGATATGGGGATATATGTATAGCTGATTCACTTTGTTATACAGCAGAAACTAACACACCATTGTAAAGCAATTATACTCCAATAAAGGTGTTAAAAAAGAAAAAACAATGCACAGCAAGAAAAGTTAAAGTCAATAATCAAATACTAGATTTGGAGAAAAATATAATAAAAATATAACTTCATAGCTGTAATATATATAATATATAGCTATTATGATAGCTATTATATATAATAAAGATATCTTTCAAACTGACAAGGAGAAAATAACTCAAAAAAAATAGGCAAGAAATATTAAAGTCAATTTAGAGAACAGCAAATCAAATACCATCATTTTCCTCCCCCGATAAAAAAGAAAACCACACAAAAAGATGTACAAATTCACTCATAAGGATAGAAAAATCAAGTAGTAGATATTACTTTATACCAAACAGCCTTGCAAAAACTATAAAGCTCCTAATATCCATTGTTGGTGGAATACAGGGGAAAGAGGACTCGTGTATTGTTAGTAGGATTGGAAATTGTGACAACCTTTTTGGGAAGGCAATCTGATAATCTTATTAAAATTAAAAATACATATACGTTAAAAAAAAAAGAAATGATGCTGTGATAACCACTCTTGTAGCTAAATATTTGCACGAATCCTTAATTGTACTTTAGATATATTTTTAGAAGTGGACTTGCTGGGTCAATGTGTGGACTTTTTATAGATCTTTGAGGAGACAAAAGTGCCCATTTGCCCATATGCTCCCCTGTAACCTCGCTCCCATTCTATTATATTATGTGGATTTAAAACTTCTTCAAAGTATTCGTACATGTGTTGTATTCATCTTTGAACCACAAAACAACCCACAGAGCCTGGCACATTGCCTGGTACATAAAAGGCACTATGTAATGCTTGTATTTGTTTGTTGACAAGAGTAAATGAATAAATTAAAGACCCAGGTTCTTCTTTGGCAATAAGTTTCCTATTCATCGTCAAATACTTTAGAATTACTTCATGCAACAGTCATTAATTCAGCACCTAGAGCTGTGATCCCATTTTCTTAAACTCAACAACAAAATTTTTTGAGCTTTCCTCATTTATTATTTATTTATTTGTATTTTGTAGGTACATACTCTTGTCGATCTACATATTGAAGAATAATAATGTTTGATTTCTTGCTTATCTTGGATTAGAAATAAGCGTAAATGAAGTTCTAATATTTTCTTCCCACTCTCCAAAAGATTGTTGGTTACATCCCCCAAGGCTGCGCACATTTGCAGATCACTGCCCTAAGAAGCCTGAACGCCATGGAGTACACAGTGATGGATGACACAGTCCTGCTCTTGGATTCACAAGCAGTCAGGAACAAATGCCATGAGAACTTCACAGATATCAGAGTGTCTTGTGAAAGCAGAGGAGGGAGAGATCTCTTCCTATTGCAGAAGAGCTGGGAGTCTTTAGGGAAGAGGGAGCCCTGGAGGTTATGAAGCATTCAAAGAGTTTTGTGCTTTATACCCTGAGGAAGCCCCTCTTTGTACATGTTCTACTTTGACCTCAGCAACCTTACAGGATGGGAGGGTGGGGGAAGGCTGTTGAATGAGGAAGAGTCAGTACACCTGCCATGTATGGCTGTTGGTGGGTTTTTCTTTGGGCCTCTTTCATTCCTGTTTGTTTCACATATATTTTCCTACCGCCCTCAGAAAATAGTGACACACATTTCAGTGGCACTTCAGGACACAGTGCCAGAAGAGTGTGGGGAGGAAGAGCCCCTGGGCAGAGATGGTCAATCTTTCAAAGGCTAATGTCCAATGCAGCTTCATTATCTTCTTATTTTTAAACATAAGAACCACACCTTCCAGAGCAATAACAAGGACAGGTGACTTCTCAAGACCTTTTCCACATCACTAACTCTGAGAGGCCCAAGAATAACTTTAAATGCATGTAAACTCTAGATGCATAGGACTCCTTGAGTGTTCCCGAAATATGGCTCAGACCCTGACACCACACTACCTAACAGCATTAATGAGTCTCTCCTGTCTACAGAATAAAATCTCATACTCTCCATGGGGCCATTCAAGACCCTTCAAATTCTGGCCCTCACCTGGATACCTGTTACTTTTTTCAATCTCCCACCAGCCACATCAAACCATATGCTCCTCCCTGAACATACTGGATTTATCCCTCATGAAAGCTCAGCCAATTCTCTACCTTCCTGAACATGTAAGTCCCGCTCACCTTCTTGTCTCAGTTCAGAATCACCGTCTCTGTCTGGGACGTCTCCCCACTCCCATCTGCTACCTTCCCAGGCAGAATCAAGCTCATCCTCGTTTGATCTCCTATTATCATTCATTTTTGCTGCTCTTTCTTAACCTTTCTTGGAATAAAGTCAGCTGTGTCTCTTCCTGTCTCTTAAGACTAAAAGCTCTCTGAAGTTAGGGTAAAATGTTGAATTCTCTCTTTCTGCTGCCCAGCATCTCACACCAATGAAAAGGCAGGACTGCCAACCTGCCTTGGTAAACTAAGGCAATCCTCACCTCATCTAGGAAGCCATTGAAGTTTCCCTAAATTCCAGAGATTTGCCTCAGGCTGGAAGAAGGACAGGTTAGGCAGGATAAGAAAGTCTCAAAGTTTTGTTTTGACCTCTTATATTTGACAATCCTGTGGAACTTTCAAGTGGCGATGTCCAGGAGGTGTTTGAATATACCTGGCTGGATCCAAGGAAAGGTAACAATTCAGTACTCATTAGCATGCAGATGATAATAAAAGTGATGAGTATCTGTAAGTTTTCCCAGACAAGGTATACAGTGAGAAGAGAAGTGAACTAAAGACAGAACATTAAGGAATACCACTATTTTATAAGCAGGGGAGAAAGTGCCCACAAAGGAGAGCAAGACACTATAATCAAAAAGATACAAAGAAAACCAGGAATTTGAAAGTTTCAAAGAAGGAAGTAGGAAACTGGAGAATGATATGTAAGTCTGGTAAAATAAGGACTTCGGTAGTTAGGAAGTCCTTCCTGATCTTAATGAAAGCAGTTTCCATTATGATTAAGTTACAAATCGATATTAAGGCAGAAAGAGAAAGAACCCTTTCCAAAACTTGAATAAAAATGGAAGAAGAGAAAGAAGACAAGTAGTTTGGGGGCATAGAGCCCATGAAGTAAGTTTGTTTTGTTCTCTGTCGTTATGAAAGAAATGTGAGCAAGTTTATCAGCTAAGGGAAAGAAATCAATGGAAAAAAATATGGAAGATATAAGAGAAAGAGAGATTTGAGGAACACATAAAAAGGATTATACACCATGACCAAGCAGGATATATCCCAGGGATGGAAAGTTGGTTCGACATATGAAAATCAATGCACCATATTAACAGAATAAAGAACAAAAAAGGTGATCATTTCAAAATACACAGAAAAAGCATTTAACAAAATCCAATACAATTTCCTGATTTAAAAAACAAAAAAGACACTCAACAAGCTAGGAATAGAAACTGCCTGAGAATAAACAAAAGAAGGAAGCTGGGATTTGTGAAGACTTTCTTTGCATGGCATCTGGCCCTCTGTCAGGCACAGCACGTTCTTTTCCTTTCAGCACCTCTGTGCTTTCCACGAGAGGCCTAAGAAGATGGCATGGCCAGTAAACCCTCCAAACAGACATGTCCATAGGGTCCCTCAGGACAGCACATGACCCATTTTCAACAACACTGGCCAAAGTGCAAAGAGGTCAAGTACTGCAAATACTTGTGATTAGGAGTCGTCTTTCCTCCAAAACTTGCCATGAGACAGTTCTGCAAAATACACACTTTGGATCAGGGTGATTGATGGCAACTGAAAATTCAAACACAAGCAATACAGCCCAGTGTCCTCCACGATCCCAGCAGTAGGGGAATTGTGTCACCATCTTAACAATGTCTGAGAGACCTTCTCCCATACCTAAGGCTAGGAGGGAGGGGCAGGGCAAATTCCACTCTGGTGCCCCTTCTAGCTCACTGCTGAATATGCAGACAGCTTGGCTTCTGCCACCTCTACCACCCTGATTCCTGCTCCGCTGTGCCAGAGGGTAAGACAAATAGTGTACTGTAGAGGGACACTCAGAACTGTCTTTAAGCATGTTTAAGCACACACTGATGTCTCCAGGCAAAGTGGCCTCATACAGTGGAGTTGACTGAATAATTGCCACCCAGAAATACTAAGTCCTAATGCCTGGAATTTATAAATGTTACCTTTTTGGGAAAAGAGTCTTTGCAGATGTAATTAAATTAAGCATACTGAGATGAGATTACCCTGGATTATCCGGAAGGGCCCTAAATGCCATCACAAGTGTCCTTATAAGAGAAAGGCAAAGGAAGATAATGCAGACACACAGGAGAAAGGCCATAGGAAGACTGAGCAGAGAGAGACTCAACCAACAAGTCAAGGATTACGGACGACCGGCAGCAGCTGTAAGAAGCAAGGGAGAGGTTCTCCCCTAGAGCCTCCTGAAGAATCACCATTCTGCCAATATCTTGATTTGAGACTTCTGCTCTCCGGAACTGTGAAAGGATACATTTCTGATTTTAAGTCACCCAAGTTATGGTAATTTGTTAAGGAAGCCCTGGGGAAATAATACACCTGACAACACTGTTCTCTGTACTCTCATCGGTCCAAACTGTATACATTTGATCTTGAACCTGTGGAAAGTAAAAGCTAGCCAGTCTATGGGCCTCTCACCTCAACTCAGCCTTTCCGGAGGCTCTTCAATAATCCACTTTCTAGTAATTACTGCCCCACCTCCTCCCTAGACACCATCTTTACAGAAAAAGAAATAGTTAACTGGTTCTTGTAACTCTTAATGGAAACTTACATTCAAGTGTAAGAAAAACACCCAATGTGGAGACGAAACAGGTAGACTTCATCCTGATCTGCCACTTACTGTGTAGCTTTGGTCTTGAGTAGTTCATTTTAACACTAGTTTACTCAACTGAAAAATGGCAGTAAGAACTCCTACCCCCCATAGAATGACTTTTTTGTGAAAATCAATCAAATAAGCAAATGCCATGTCTTCACCTGGGTTGTCTAGGGAGAAATACGCAAAGCAAAGCTTACATGTAGTTTACATGCTGATGCTTTCCTGAGGGGTTGTAATCTCAGGGTAGCAAGAGGTGAAAAGAGAAGTGAGGCAGAAAGGAGGGGAAAGAAGTCCAAGAAGGTGAGCACGACCCTGGCCACAGCATCGCCAGTTAATGCAGCCAGTGCTATTTGGTGAGACATCCTTGGGTAGGACAGATAGAACCTCTGTTAGGCGTCCATTGTTGGGGCAAGGAGGGGACAGCGGAAGGGTGAGAGTATAACAGTTACCAGTCTCTAGATGGTCAAACTTCACCCCATGGAGAATGAGCTTTCCTGGATTTCCAGGTGGTATCACCCCATTCCTCTGGGCAGCCACTGGGGATCCAAGATCTGACTCACCATCTGCATCTAGACACCATGAGAGGAGACAAGCTTACATGGTTCTGGCTGGTGGGTCCTGGGCACTGGAGCTGCGACAGTGGGGGTCCCATGCACTGAGTGTGGTGAGGTAATGCCCAAGTTCAGGCCCAGCCTGACAGAGTGAGGGTGTCTGAGAAAACTGGTGGAGGTAGGACACACAGGGGCTCTTCCCTGAGTATGTGGAGGGCGCAGGGGGAACAGGTGGGGTCACGCAAATGGGGCAGAACATAAACAGAGCCCAATCCTTCATGTGAAACAGATTTGAAAAATGTCAACCGCTCTAGAAATATTACTTTACTTTATTTTTGTCGCCTTCCTTTAATTTTAACCTTTATTGTCTTGAGTTGTTTTAAGGGAATGACCACCATTCTCTTAGGCGCACCCACACATCATTTGTTTGTATGTGGCTTGTCTCAACTTCAAGTACAGGAAGCAAATCTAATAAAAGACTTGGTGAGAAATTAGTTCTCACCTAGGCAATAGGGCAACTGATGGTGGAGGACAGAGCCAACTAGGGTTTGACCCATGTTGTCCTAGGGTTCCCTGGGAAGAGACTCCAAGATCTGGGAAGCAAGGAGTCTATTGGGAATGAGAAGGAAACAGGATTGGACAGAAGGGGAGGATTGGACAGCAGACAAGGTTGGTCTAGAACTGGCTTGGCCCTTCAGAATTGTCCTCAGTCGAGGCAAAGGGCCAGGATTTTGTACCCCCCATTGAATGTGAACTGTCCCCGGGCTGGGGGTATTACCTTGAGTAAGGCAGCTCCCTTTGGCCTAGGACGACTCCTGGGAAGAGACTCAGCTGTGATCCAGCAGCAGTGAGTGGCAGGAATGAGCACCTTGGTTCTGAACGGGGGTCAGGCAGGTGCATCACGGCGTCCGTGACAAATGTACTTCCGGAGGGGGGAGGAGATGGAAACGTTGACCTTTTTCCACAACTTGGATTTCTTTTGTGGACTGACTCCTTTTGCAAGAAAAACTATGACCACTGTCTTCATGAAGAAACAAGACTTTCACTCCCCTTCCCAGATCTCAGGTCCCATTTAAGGGTGTGGATTGGACACTTTCAGGTTTTTCGACCTCCCCTATTTACACTCCACCTCCATCTCCAGCCCCACCAGTGCCGCCACACACACACACACACACACACACACACACCAGGAGCCAATCTGGTGGAGGTTGATGGCCTCTGGACCACGTGCTCCAGTGGGCAGGTTCTCTGGGCCACCATGGCTGTTCACGGCCCCACGCGGGGGTGATTGGGCCTTGGCCTGTTCTCTCCTCACCTCTTGCCTCCTTGTTGCAAGTGTCTTCTAGGTGTGGGTCTGGCCCTCCAGCTCTCCCTTGTCTAGCTTCTGTCTCTGTGGCTGGGAGAGCAAGTCAGGTGACCAGCACACCTGTGAATTGCAGGGATGGAATTGGAGATATCATGGTGGCCTCACCTCCAAGCTGCCATCTCCAGCAGTTGATGAGATGCATATCAGGGATTACCAAGCAGTTGATAAAACTGTATTTTAGGTCTCATTTGACTAGTGACCTATGTGTCTATTTTCTACGGTTTTTATTCATGTAACAAATATTTACGGAGTGTGTATTATGTGTCAGGCCCAGTGCTAAGTGCTGGGAAAGCGGGGTAAATAGAATAGAAAAAAAATCCCTGCATTTCCAGGGTCTACATGTTACTGGGCACAAAGAAACAGTAAATCAATCAGCAAACAAATAAACAGAGCATGTGAGATCTTCAAAAGTGCTTTGAAGGGCCTGACAGGAGGAGTGACTTTGAAGGGTGGAGTGGACTAGGGTGTGAGACATCTGGACTAGGTGTTTCCCTGTGGAAGAGCCATCTGAGCTAATACTTTAATATCTAGAAAGAGTCAGACATGTGCAGATGTGAGGGTGGTGGGGGGAGTGCTCCTGACAGAGACAGCAGCGGTACAAAGGCCCTGAGGTAGGAATGAGCTTGGCAGGTTTGAGGAACTAAAAAAATCTGTGGATGTGAAGGGTTGTGGGAAGGGGCAGAACATGAGGTCAGAGAGAAAGTCTAGGGCTAGATCATGGAGGGTTTTATACAGGCTCAAACATCATATGTCCCCAAATGTGCAATGCGTACTACCTGTGTGCGCAAATATTTGGGGTGGTATATGTGCAAATATTTTTATTGGAGTAACTATAAATTTATTTCAGAGTATATTAGGAAAAATATAATTAGCACATCAAAACCATGATTTCCTAGATACATTATTCAGGTGAAACTAAATTAAAAAGTGAATCGATTTAAAGAGAATATTATGTCAATTAGAGCACAGGTGTTATGCAAATACACCCAAAGTCTCCAAAGTGGTGTTTGCAGAACTGAAGTTTAGGAGAACACTGCTTACCAATTAGAAACAAGAGGGGGCCCCATTCTCAGCCTCTAACATGTCCCCCAAGCTGGGTGCTCAGAAGTGAGAGGCAGGAGAGTGACTCAGGTGTGGCCAAGGTGGCCTGCTGCTCTCCAGGTGTCCCCCACCTTCCCACTCCCCCTCATAAATTTGTCTCCAAGGGACAGCAGACCAGCTGGGGACTGTAGTTCCCAGTTCATGTGAGTATGAGGTGAGACCACGTGACTGGTTCTCACCAACGGAATGAGAGTGGAGGGCTAGAGACGCCCTTCCAGGGGGGCTCCCTGTGCCCTCTCCACCATCCCTTTCTGTCCCCGGCAGTGGGGAGGGGATGATGGAGATCCAAGTTAGCAGGGACCTGGAACCCTGAATCACCGTGTGGCAGAAGACCACCCACTGACCAGGACCAGTTATATATGGAGAAGTACACTTCCTTTGTGTTAGGCCACTGGCATTTCTGGTTTGTTTGTTTCAGAAGTTACTTAACCCGTATCTGGAATCTTTGCCTTATGGAAGCACCACATTCCAAGAGTATGGCAACTACATGACATAAGGGATGTGATAACCTGCAGAAGAGAAAGGAGTTGGATGGGAGTAGGATATAAAATTTTTTTTTCGTACATTCAAAAGACGGTCTTGCCAGAGAGGGATCTGTTACGTTCTAAGAGGACCAGTCCCTGAGAGTTACAAGAAGGTAGTTTCATCTGGAAGACAGTTCTAAACGAGGACAGGACAAGATGCCCCAAACAGGCGCACGTGGAGTGTATGAAGAGTTCAAGTGAGGCTAAGAGACTAAAGGACAGGAAAGCCAAAGAAGTGATCCTGCATTGGCTGCAAGGGTGGCCCCAGGGCGTCTGGGAACCCTCACCCCTCCCTGCACTCGGAGTCTCCTGCCACTTGGGAAGGAAGGGGCAGGAAGGGGGAGGAAGAAGGTTAGATGAGGAAGCCCACCTGAGCCACTTTCTCTCCTTGAGATTTGCCTCTAAGGCATCTGACCCAAGAGACTGTGATGCCCCCAAGAGAGCAGGTAAGTTGGGCTCATCCACACTGAGGACACTGTCTTCACAGATCACAGGCCCCAAAGCTGTTTCCTCCTGAGCAAGCTTGGTCAGAGCTACGCTGGGCCCAGCAGACACAGTTACAGATCCACACCACCTGCATTCGGTGACTTTGCTCTAGGGGTAGAGAACCTAGGGAGAGCCACAGAAGAGAAGGAGGTAGCCTTTCTGAGCCAGAGGAGGTCCAGCTCTGGAAAACCATATCCTCTACCCGGAGAAGCCCAGATTGCTAGAGATAAGACGGAGAGGCTTGGGAGGCGATCCAGCCCAGGGACTCCCAGACACAAATGCCCTCAGGTCCAGGCAGAGAGTATAAATAAGTGAAGTGAGCTTAATGTAAAGCAAGAGGAAATGGCCACGGACTGTAGCAAAATAAAAACTCAAAAACCAGAAAGCAAGAGAGGAAAAATGGAGACACCCCACATTTGCAGGCCTTTCTTTGGGGGATGGGAAGACAAGAGACTCAAAGAAGGGAGGGTCTTCCTGGAGGTCACTCTGTCTTGTGGGCAGTGTCTGGGCGGGAGCACAGGCCTGTCCAGTGCACTGCTCGGCCAGCGGAGGTGGGCAGAGCACAGAGTCAAGGCAACAGGAGGGCTGTCACAGTGGAAGAGAGCCCTGCAACAGGGGCTTTAGAGACAGGGATTCCCACTGACTCCACCACTGACCCAAGAGCTTGGGTGGTAAGTACCTTCCCCTTCCTTGGCCCACAGCAGTTGAGTGGGTGGTCCTGAACATCCCTCCGACTCTGACATTTGCGTGGGAAGAGAAGTCGGAGTCATCATTTAGACCTTCGTTCTCCCATCCACACCTCCAATCAGACTCTAAGCCTTTGGAGTTGAGTTTCTACATATCCCTTGAGCCCATCTTCTGCTTTTCCCCTCGGGACCCAGCTTTGATAAAATTCTCATCTTCTCTCCCAGATGACAGCAAGGGCTTCCCGATCAGTCTCCTTCCTCCATCCTCATTTCCATCCTATCCTATCAGCTGTCAAAGTGCTACATCAACAACAGAGGCGAATATATCGTGCTCCTGCTTACGACCATCTATGGCTCCCCATTGCCTTCTAGGATAAAACCCAGACGTAACACAGTAACTTGGGCCCGCAAGGAAAGAGGCTTCATTTTCAGTTCATCTCCAGCTCTCCTTCTCCAAATACCCCATGTCCCATCCTACCAAATTGCTTGCCATTCCACTAACATATTCTCAAGTTTCATACCTCTGGGCTTTGGGTACATTCTGTTCCCACTGTTTTGAATGCCCTCCCCACCTTGTATGCCTGGTAGTAGTGGGGGGAAGAGCAATCTGGACCAGACTAGGCAATAAGGGGGTGCATTGTTTGTAGGAATTTAAAATCAGTAATAAAACCAACTAAAATGTAGCCTTCTTTTTATTGGCACCTTGCACTGGCAATTCTCAACATGGACAGTGACAAAACACTCTCCGCTCAGGCACTGCTTTAAACTTCACACTCCCTTGGAGCCCCACTGGAACAGGCAAGCCCGCCTCATCCTTCAAAACCCAGCCTAGGTGTCCCTGCATCTGTAAAGATTTTCCTTGACCTTCCACCCCAGCCCTCTCCCTTCACCCTCAGAGGTAATGCTTCTCTCTTCTGGACTGCTCCCTGACCTATTTTACATTTTTTTCCCCCTGCCTTTGTAGTGCTACATTTCCCCCCTGTTTACAAGTCTCTCTCTCCCAGAGGTCCTTGAATTTCGTGAAGACAGAGGCTCAGATATAGCTGTGTCTTCCTGAAGCTTAGCACAGGGCTTGGGATGTCACAGAGGCTCAGAAAAGGGGTCATAAGTAAACAAATGAGCACAGTTTGAGCTCTTCTAAACGCTAGTTTAGGCATGATGGGTTTCCAAGCCACAGCCCAGTTAAAAGCTCCAGTTTATGTTTAGAATGTTGCTGTAGCTCAAGTCTTAACGTTCTGGCGGAGCGCCTCTCCTCCTCGGGACAGGAAGGTGCTTGGGTGGTATGGAAATGACTCACAGCCCCAGCGGCTTGACGGGATTACCGAGGGGCTCACGTTGCCCAGTGAAGCATGGGGGGAGCCCCAGCGGTGCCAGCCAGGTCAGGGGCCAAGGCTGTTATCTCTGTGACTCTTTCCCTGGTGCCCGAGGACAGAGGAAATCGAAAGTCACCGCACTCCACTAGCTGAGAAGAGAAAGGTTCAAAAGAAACTCAGAGGATGCCTCCCTCCCCTCAGTGAATTTCATCCCCTTTCCTCCCTCCAGATCCCAGAAGCTGACCCAGGAGGGACTTCGGGTAAAATCTGAGTCATTCTCCTCATCTTGTAGATCTGGAGGCTGAGGTCCAGAGAGAGGCATGAACTCTTCAAGGCCACACAGCTGATAAGTGACAGAATTGAAAATTCTGTCTGCACGTTCATTCCTCGCACAGGGAGGGAACATCACCACATGGAACCAGGCAAGGAAGTAGAGAGCAGGAGACGGGGGGGGGGGGGGGGGGGGGGGGGGGGGGGGGGGGGGATGAAATTCACACCTGGCTTTTATTTGCTGGCTTGGTTTTCCTTTTTTTTGAAAACTGAAGTAAAAGTCACATAACATCAAATGAACCATTTCAGAGTCTACAACTGAGTGGCATTTAGTAGATTCACAGCGTAGTACAACCATCACCTCCATCTAGTTCCAAGGTATTTTCACCGCCCCCAGAGAAAACCTCATACCCATTCAGTCATCAATTCCCCCACCACCACCCCCCGGCCACCCGGAATGGCAACCACCAGTTTCCCGTCTCTATGGATTTGCCTTTTCTGGACACTTCGTATAAATGGAATCTTTGAATATGTGGCCTTTTGGGTCTTGTTTCTTTCACTTAGAATCACGTGTTGAGATCTAGCCGTGTTGTAGCATGTGTCAGCACTTCATTCCTTTTTGTGGCTAAGTAATACTCCTTTGTATGTGTATACCATATTTGGTCTATCATACCTGGTTTTAAATAAGTTGGTACCGGGGTAATAAGAAGTCCCTCCGTTTATTCATGCGTCCTTCCCTCTGCACTCTTTAAAGGCAGGCACGAGGTGATGGCACGGTCAATGGGCGTTTATCGATGCCTGCCATGGTTAAAGCTCCATGAGGCGCCCAAACAGAGGGCTGGGCAGCGTGATGTGAAAAAGGACCACTCACTGAGCCCAGGGGAGATCTGGCTTCTAGTTTCAGCTCATCAGATAGTCAGCTGAGTGGCCTAAGACAGGTCTTTCCCCTCTCCTTGCCACAGTTTCCACACCTCTGAGTCAGGATAAGAATGCCTGTCCAATTGATGACCTGTCAAGGTCACTGGGAGACCTAAATGAGATGATATCTATAATGTACCCTGCAAACACCTCTTCACTGTGTGAAGTTTTATCTCGTTTTAAAAAACAAAACAAAATAAAACTCCACACTTGCCAGCTTCCTGCAAGGGCATGGTACTGACAATGGACAGAGAAATCTTATCCAGCAGAATCCCTTTCAGGGAGTGACATGTATTTCCCTGGATGGCACAGAAGAAGCCTGAATGTGGGAGAACTGTTCTGAGGAAGACAGGGGGAAATAAGCTGCGTGTTTCCCAGGGGTCATGAGGGTGACAAAGAGAGATGGGAGGGGGTAAAAAGAAAAAAAGGCTGCCCAGTCCATGATGAGACTCCTCCCCATGACCCTCCATCTTCAGTAAAGTTACCAAATTCACAAAGGCCTGGGTGCAAGGGGATTTTTGTGAAGACCAGGGAAGGAACTTGGCTTTGCTCCTTGAACCGATGTGGGGCAGAACTGAATAACACACCCCAACGAGCGGGCATGGAGGCTGAGCGAGGTGTGATGACATACACTGTGGGCACTCGCGGAAGTAGGGTGATGGATTTGAGGCTCCCACGAGGCTTGGCACTGGGGTTTGGGTCAAGTTTAAGAAATCTCCAAGGGCCTCGGCTGACATCTGGGTTGAACATAATTGGACATCTGCCCCAAGGGCTGAGCCCCTGGTCGTTGCCACTGATGAGGCCCACCGTGTCCTGACACCAAGAATACAGTGACTTGCATCTCTACACCCCATGCAGCCCTCGCCCTGCAGCCACAGTACAAGAGCTGGGATCTCAGCACTGGTTTGCTTTTGCTCCCAAACAATGGTTGGTTCAGAGGCCCTTATATGGCAACCACAAATGACCAACCTTTGCAAATAAAGCAGACCCCTGGAATGGCACCCATATATATTCTGCTGTCAAAAGTAGAGAACTTGTGCAGTAACAGGTCTCCCTCAGGGCCTAGTAAACCTCTGCTCTTCTGCTCAGTTGCCAGGTGACGTGCTATTTGCTGGCTTAGAGCAGCAGGCCAATAAGATTAGTATGAGGGACTTCCCTGGTGGTCCAGCGGTAAAGAATCCGCCTTACAATGCAAGGGACACAGGTTTGATCCCTGGTCAGGGAACTAAGATCCCACAGGCCGCGAGACGACTAAGCCCGCATGCCACAACTACTGAACTCACGCGCCTCAACGAGAAAGCCTGCGTGCTGCAAACTACAGAGCCCACGTGCTCTGGAACCCGTGTATCACAACTACAGAGCCCAGGCGCCCTGGAGTCTGCACGCCACAACTAGAGAAGAGAAAAGCCGCCGTCACAACTAGAGAGAAGCCCGCATGCCACAACGAAAGATCCCTCGTGCCTCAATGAGGATCCCACGTGCTGCAACTAAGACCCGACGCAGCCATAAATAAATAATAAATAAATCTTTAAAAAAAAAAAAAAAAAAGATCTGTATGAGGCTCAGAGCTCTGCCCGACACAGTTAGCCTTGTGCCAGAGGGAATGCTACTCCTTATAAGGCTGTCCCTACTCTGGCCAAATCATCTCCTTCCACGAAATCGATCTGAAGGAAATCAACAAAAGCACAAAGGATCCTAAGATGTTCTTTGCCAAATTATCAATAACACTAAGCAGCTGGAGACATAAAATTGCAACAATAGGTAAACACAAGAAATGTATTGTGAATCACCACAGTGGCATTTCTGCAGCCATAAAATAAAGGTTGGTGCAATATGGTAAGTGCTTATAATATTAAGCAAAAACACAGACTGAATAGTATATGTGATAGGATTGCAGCTCTGTAAAAATGTGCATTGTACATTGGACAAGAAGATTAAAGGGACAGTGGAAAATAAAAATTGTTGCAAAAAATAAAAGTACCACAGGTAACTTTTTCTTTAATATTATCTTTTATATCATCTTAGTATTTCAGTAGGTTCAAGCCTGTGTTCTTATCCAGCTGTTTATCTACGTCTGTTTTCCCCACTGAGTTCGATTTCATACACCTGTCTCTATCACGCTATTTATAGTTCTGTTTGTGCTGACCTGCTCCTACCTCACTTACCACGTAGATCCTACTGTAAGTGAAACCCACACAATGTTGAGCAAGAAGTGGTTAAACAATAATGTTCCAGGCTGCTGTTGCTTGGGAGATGTTTGATGATACCACACTGGACGTGTCACTGTCTTGCAAATGGAGTATCCATTTTCAGTTTGGACCCGGATCAGGAAGTCTTCCCACCAAAGAGTCTTTAAAAACCTTCCCAGCAACCAGTAGGCAGAGACCAGAGCTGCCAGGACTGATGAATCCTGATTCTCGCTGAGGAAATGCAGCTCCAGCACCATGGCTGAACAAGATGTGCCCCTGCACAATCAGTGAGCCAGCGGTGCTCCCATGTGATGGGTGACTTGCTGCAGTGTTAGTGGAGCTTCCAGTCGCAGGGTGAGCAGGCACAAATTCCTCTGTGGTCAGTAAGTAGAAGTCCAGAACAAGTGATAGGCATTTCAGTCCAGTTCAAACCATGAGGAACCAGAGAATTCTGCCCCAGAGAAGAGGATGCTAACCCCTCAGGGACTCTTCCCTCAACCCTAGCCACATGGATACCACATCCTTCCTAATTTGGCGCCAGAACTCATTGTACAGTCTCTGTACGATTCGTTTTCTATAAGATCATGCAGGGGGTGGTATTTAAATCTCATTCAAGAGGCTGCTCTCAGGCGTCCTGAGCACATCATGATAAAGTCCTTTAGGACATCAGGGATTGCTCTGTAGACACCTGGATCAGGTGAGGCTCTCCGACATCCAGGATCAGGGATCAGTATCCCGGGAAGGCAAACCTGGGAGAGCAACTGCCCCTAGAAATTTTTGTTTGAACAAGCTTGCATCTTTCTGAATCTGAACCTATATCTACTGGATGAGGAAAGTCCCTGATAATGGTTTCCATAAAATCATCACAGAGGAGAAGGATACACAAGCAGATGGTAACACAGGCTGCTTTGGGGGAGGACAAGAGGAAATTGAGGAAAGGGTAAGAGAGAGACTTTTACTGCATTCCCTTTCTGCTTTTCTGTTTTTTTGAACTACTCATTACCAACTCAAATAAATGGGTGAATAAGGAATGAACAGTAAGGTAAAATTAAACAAAATGAAAACCTGCAGAGATTTGCCAATGACATTTCCCTGAAATGGAGGCTGAGGTTAGTAGGCAATTTAAGAGGTGGCAATAAAAATTAAGGGGCTCCAAGAAGATATCACATAATAGGACTTTAGCCACCATCTGAGCTTATTATTATTTGAAATTCACTCTTTAGAGTTAAGACAATATCTCACCATAAAATACTCACATATGCCCTTGAAAAGGAAGAGATAAATTCATTTTCATCTAATACAAATTCAAACTGAACCCTGCCTACTGCAGGGGCACTGGAACTGTGTCTCCATGACCCTAAGGGTCAGTGCCTGCATTGAGGGGGAAGAAAAAGTTGATGAGAAGCAAGATGTGCTACTGAGATTCACAACATCAGCTCCTCAGTTTCTGCCCTCATGGCCATGAGGCAGGAACCACGTGTGAGGATCAAGTTCAAGTTCTTCCCAAGCCTGATGCAGAGACAGCTATCCCGGGCAGTGGACCACGGAACCCAGGGCTGGCACACCGAGCGAGCTCGCTGCTCTGCCCGAGAGCCCCTCGGTGTTCCCCACGGGCAAGGAGTCAGCCCTGCTCTCCTCTGCAAAGGGCCTCCTTTTCTCTCCTCGGAGGTGCCACGATGGGGACGGGCCTCGAAAGGAAGAGAAGGAAGCAACAGAGGGAAAATGGAGGAGGCCACCCGTCTGCCATCAGCAGCGAGACAAGCGCCAGTGTGTGATCAGTGGGTGCCCAGCAAAGGACAGGCTCTCTGAGATGAGACGGCATCACTGTGACTTTGCCTTTCAACCTTGGGTGCTTTTTAATCACTTCTTGCCGAAAAGGACTGAAGATGAGGTTTCTTAACCCCATCTGAACAGAGCAACGTGTGTACAAAAGCCTCAATTCGAAAAGAGAAATGAACCAAAGCAGCCTGTCCTAGTCCTCTCCTGGGGGAAACGTCACTGCTTGTTCAAAAGGCACCTCTAGGGCTTCCCTGGTGGCGCGGTGGTTGAGAGTCCGCCCGCTGATGCAGGGGACACGGGTTCGTATCCCGGTCCGGGAAGATCCCACATGCCGCGGAGCGGCTCGGCCCGTGAGCCATGGCCGCTGAGCCTGTGCGTCCGGAGCCTGTGCTCTGCAACGGGAGAGGCCACAGCGGTGAGAAGCCCGCGTACCGCAAAAAAAAAAAAAAAAAAAAAAAGCCTTCCATGGCTCCCGGCTGTCTTTCACTTGAGTCTCTTCTTCCCTCTGACACTCAGAGCCTCCAGAGTCTGGTACTAACCAGGATGGCGACAAAGCTCCGCTCTCCCAGCTCTGTACAGCAGCCATGCCCGTCCCTCCATGTACCAAGCCAGCCCCATGCCGTCCCACCCCACCTGCCTGCCCGTGCCAGCAGCCCCCAGAAACCATCTCCCCTACTCTCCAAGCTTTCACAACGTCACTTCTTGAGCTCCGAGCCTTTCTGCACCCCAAGTGTTTTCTCTTCGCCCGGGCCTTTACTGTCCACTGCTCTGGTCACCTATTCAAGAGAAATTTCCCTCTCTCTCAACTCTAAGAGCATTTTTTCTGTGTTTTTCTCAGTGTTCGTAACTTTCTCCTTGCATTTTGTTCCCTGTGTGCCTCTCATGGCTGGGCCCTGGAGAGTGCCCTCAGGGGGGCCCATGATGGCTGACATGCAGGGTCACCTGTAGATACCGGAGGGACTGGCTTGAGGGACCACGTTCCTGGTCATGGGGAGAGCACAGGCCTCCTAAAGTTCTGCCACGTTAGCTTTAGGTAGAGAGCTGAGCTGGCTGACCCGTTTCCTGGTAGCTCCAGGGTTTCATGTGCCTGTGAGGCTATGAATAGGCAAAGCAAAAGGCCACGCTAAGCATCTTTTCTGCTTCCACCCCCAATCCCAGGTTCAGGGAGCTGCCTTAGGGATCGAGGGAGCTTTTAATCACTCCTCACGGCGGTGGCACAGCTATGGAGAAGTGCTCCTTCTAGGAGCTGACTAATGCCGACCGCCCTCTCCCAGGGAGCCCGCTCCGTTGCTTTGTGGGCTGGCTGTGTTTTTCCTCTGCGCCTCCCGAGTCTCCCAGGCCCTCTGGCCTGTCAGGCACTGGCGAGGAGCCTGAAGAGTCGCCCTGCTCCGACGAATGCGCCCGTGGCTCTGCCCTTCCTCAGCACCAGCACCAGGCCTCCTCCCCGCACCGCCCCCCCCCCCCCCCCCCCCCCCCCCCCCCCCCCCCCCCCCCCCCCCCCCCCCCCCCCCCCCCCCCCCCCCGCTCTCGGCCTCAGGTCCTGCCTTTCTGTGCCCACAGGGCCCAGCTCTGGGAGTCCTGTGGTCACAAGGAAGAGACTGGGCGCAGGGCAGGGACAGAGGGCACAGAGCCATCCCTTCTCTCGTGCTCCCTGCGGGGACAGGAGAGGGAATCTGACTTGAGCCTGTTTTCGGGGTAATTCGGTATCAAACAGCATTGAGGTGTGAAATCTGGCCAAGTCTTTGTTTTGTTTTGTTTTGTTTCCTTTCCTCCAATCAGCCCAGGGCACCGGGGAGTGGGAGGGCACGGAGCCGGTGGAGGCTGCCGGCCGGCGGGGCTGAGAGGGAATGCTGAGCCTGCAGAAGTGGCCCATTGAGAGCTCCCACTCACAGCCGAGGGCGGGTGGCACCCCGGCCTCCTCCCACAAGGGCAGCTCTGTCCTGTGGGCACAGGGCTCTGTCCCAGCGCCTCTGGGAGAGAACAACATTTCCTTATAAGGCCCCGACCGCCTTGCCAAGGCTGGACGCTCCGACAGGCTGTAGCTTTCCATTCTCCTTGCCCGGCTGCAGTGCAGGCCTTGAATGTCGCCCTTGTTGTCAGGCCCCTCCTCTCCTGCACGGCCTCACCCCACCCACTTCCATTCCCCACCGGGGCCTGGCCGACGAGCCGGATCGACTGCCCGGAGGCCTCTCCCACCACGGCCTGCTCCGCTCAGGCCTGCTGAAGGTAGCTCAGTGTAGCAGGAAGAGCGGCAGGACGCCGGCTGGCCCGGCCTTGCAGTTCCCTTCCGGCGCCTGTGGCGACAGCGAAGCTTCAGGTGCCTGTGGGCCTGTCTCAACTGGAAAACTAAGAGCTCATTGCCACGGGGTCCGAACTCTCTGCATGGCACGCAAAGCCCTTCCCAGTGAATCTACCTTCACAGCTTCACCTCCGTTTGCTCCCCGCTGGCCGGGTTCCCCAAACTCTTCCCCTCTCCCCCGCTGGCTTTCTCAAGTAGCCTGGACAGAGCAGGTAGAATGACATTGATTAACCCCCTAGGGAACGCCACCTTCAGAGCCACACCCTAAGTATGCCTCTTCCCCTCCCCAGGAAAAGTGAATCGTTTCTTTCTCTTCTCTCCTCAACATTTGCATGCACCTCTCTAAGAGGCTTTCAATTTTGCAATCGCAATGATATGTTTACATGCCTTTTCCTTCATCAGAAGGTGAGCTTCTCGAGGATCGAATGGATCCTCTTTATATTCCGAGCACGACCACGGTATGGGTCATACCACTGTCGCCTTATGAATGGTCGTCGTGTAAATATCTGAATACGGTGCTGGGCAAGCCCAAAAGAGACAGCTGATGTGCAAACACTTACAACTGACGCACGAAAACTAAAACGTGCTGTGCACCTGTGAAGGGTAACAACTGTTATCATGCTGTCCTCCACCCCAAATTCTACACTTCGTGACACCATTATAACCCCTTCCCCTGTCTGCCCAGTTCTGGAACCTGAATTCTGGGCTCACTGCAAGCCCTCGGATGTTCAATCTCTCCACATTATTACTGGTCCTCGGAATGCCAGTGTCGGGGACTAAAAGGGCTTTGGGAAATTATCCAGTCATTTCCACACTGATATCGTCCATACAGATGTCACATGGCAACACAAGTGGATTAAATGAAGGGGCTCCAAGTCCTTAGCCCTACCTGTTTTACCATTTCTACATCCTAGTTTCCCACAGCATTCTCAGAAAAAATAATCAAGTGGCTTTCAAAGTTAGCAGCACATTGATTAATCAAATCTCAACAGGTGACAGTTGAAGCAGCTGAGATTCCTAACGGAAGAGTGGCTTTCCTAACATCACGCGAGTCTCACACACAATCGGGACGTACCTGGGGTCCCTGACTTTTGCCCATCAAAGCCTTGCCCTGCATTGCTGCCTGCTTAGGGCTGAGTAATGATGGATGTAGCTGCATATCTTGTCATGCTGAATTCTTACAGGTCTGGGATGTGTCAAGTTCCAAATAAAGAATTTCAGTCTCTGCTAGAGCAAACCTTTCTGAAACAGGGGTTGGGCAAATTATTAGGTCAGTGATTTGGAAGCACAGCGCAGTTAAGGACTGTCGTGAGAGTCTATTCCCCATGATCCCAGCAATAATTTTAAAGACAAAAATCTTACACCGGGATTCAATATCGTTTTCCCCATTCACGTACTCATTTTCTCAGAGATGATGTCAACAGAACGAAGACCATGGTTAATCATGAACCGTGTTCTGACATTACTATTTGCCACAGAGACAGATTCAGGGTATAAGGTGGCTCTGCCTTGGGCTGCATCCAAAGGGTTTAGTTACTTGAACACCAAAATACCTTATTATAATGAGGTTTCTCCTAGGAGATGCCTAAAGGTAGACCCTGCAGGCAACAAGGAGAAGTAGAAGGAACATTGGGCCAGGAGTCAGGAGATCAAGCCCTGTTCCCACCTCTGACACTGACCGTGAAATCTAAAGCAAATCAACAGTCTTTGTAAGTCTTCAATTTCTCAACTACAAAATGGGAATAATCATGCCTCCAAGACCTTTTCCAAAGGCAGTAAGAATTAGACCAATTAAGATTATGGATATAAACGTGCTCTGTGAACAATACTATTAATTCAAAAAACCTATGTGCCTAAATAAGGGCTAGTTAGTAATAGGGAGCCGTTCTCCCCTTGGGGTTGTTCTTCTGAGTACAGAGGAGAAAAAGCTTCCTTTTCCAGCATCCTGCAACGCTTGCTCCATCCCCCAGCTCCCTCTAGGCCCCTGGCAGCCACAGGATTGCTGATCACTTTCCAGGAAATTGAGAGAGAGGCGGGGCTGCTCCTGCTGAGGAGTTGCTTTGGGAAGCTAGAGGGCAGACAAAGGGAGCATTCTCTCACCCTGCTTTCCCCTTCACTTTCTTCCCAGGCACAAGGAGAAAGAGTTTGCCAAGTCCAGGCTCTGGGCAAACTCTGAGTGAATTGGGGAAGTCATTTCTCTTCTCTGAGCCTCCATTTTCCAATATGTGAAGTGAAGAGTTTGAATACAATGATATTTCCGTCTAAGGGTAACAATGTAATTTACTGCCAGAAGAGAGACACTTCTGAATGTGAAAAACTGTTAATAATTACGACCATAGCAAATAGGACTGTACCGGGCAAACTGGGTGTATGGACATTTTATTAAACCCTGTTTCAACTTGCACTATTACTGGAAAAACAAGAAAACAAAATGACCTTGAGGAAAAAAGATTTCAGTTCCCTCAGTGTGGTCTTGGCCACATGGAAACTTGGATCTACAGGTTGTTTTTACATTGTTCTCAGTCACCAAAGGCAAACTCAGTATTGAGTCACACATATAAAAGAGCCTGCATATCATAAAGGATTTCTACATTCTTTAGCTCCAGGCTACAGCCCTGTGAGGCAAGCCTGTGAAGGCGTTAATACTATTTGAGAGATTTTTTTTTTTTTTTTTAAAGGCCAAGAGAAAGTTAAGAACTTGCCCAAGGTCAGGGAGCAAAGGGAAGCACAGTCTTGTCCTAGGCTCTTGGCCCTGTACTTCCTCCATTGGGCCAAGTTAGTAAGGAGAGCACTTAATCGGCAAAGGTAGACTGGCTTTAGGTTGGCTACCTTCCATCCAAAAAGTTCCTTCCCTACCCATAACAATGATACTCAAAGCATAGAAATTTCTTTAGACCCCTGAAGATTGAGGTTGACCAGGGTCTTAAGAATTGGCTAAACTTATAGACGGGGAAACCAAAACCCAGAGAGAATGAGTTGGCCAAGATTACCCATCACGATCCACATCCAAGTAGAATTTAGATCCCCAAACTCCTCCTTTAGCACTCTTTTAATACTAACTAAACATAAATAGACTTAGGAAAGTAAACATAACTTATATCCCTTCTGTACCTTTCAAAGATTCATGAATTACCTTTTGATTTTCTAATGTTGAAGAGCCTCAAGCTATTATTTCCTTCCTTGAGCTTGCAGAAGCGAGAGCTGAGAATATTTAAGTCTAAGGCATTGCAACAGACACTTCTTATTTCTCTTCCCTGCACTTCCAGAGAAGATCAAATTAAATGAAGTTTCCTCCAGGGCAAAGCTTCCCTAATTCAAAATGTTTACCAGAGTCCTGAGGGCAAAACCAAAGGGAGCTTGCCACACAGGGATGAGCACTTGGAAAATGAATAAGGAGCCTTGGGTTGAAGTTCTGGTTCAGCTACTCCTTAGCGGCACTCCCTTGACCAAGTTATTTGCCCTCTCTGGGCCTCAGTTTCTTCATCTGAAAAATAAAAGAGTTGTATTAGGTAATGTCTAAACATGCTTCTAGCTCTAATAAGCGGTGAATATCTAAATGGTAAGTGTAGGTGTTTTTGAGTGGGGGGGCTGATCAAATACTTTTCTATCCATTAGCGTCCTAGAAGTCAGTGCCCAGGAGAGGTTTTTGTCACCCATCACATCCTGCTGGTGGATATTTCCTGCCCCTTTGCCCTACTGCTGATTAGCACAAGTAACTACTTGTACCGGCTAAAAAAGACAAAGGGGCTGGTCACCCCGTCCAGTACAAACCAGGGAGGTGGTGAATTAAATCAGACGCGTTAGCCAAGTTGCCTAATTGGCCAATTCCTCATAAATACAGCTCTGGCAAACTTTGCTCAAAGCTTCATCATTTATTGCCTAATTTATTACCTGTGCTGAGATCATTGCTTTATATATTCCTCCAAGGAACTGTAATTATAGGGCAAAATAACAACCAAAATAAAGTCCAAGAGTCCCTGAAGGTGGAGGAAAACTTTCCAAAAGACATATATAGCAATGACTTATTTCTAATACTGAAGACCAACAGCACAGCTTGTGATTCTGAGCTGAAAGTTCAGCCCTTCAGCCCCAGAATGCCCATTCTGTCAGTCTTACTCTTAAGTGGAAGGTGAAGCTTCTTGTAGTCAAATTCTCTGTTTCTTGTCCAGCACCCTCTCTCTTTCTTCTCATATAGAAAGTTCTTATTCAGTGGAAAATCTATCCTGTGTACTATATACGGAAACAGACTCTTCCCACATAGGCAAAGAGGCAAACATATGTCCTGGGCCAGGTCACCCTATGAAGATGAAGGTGAATATGAGACCAAAGCAAGTCAATTCAATGGCTCACCATGACTTTTCTGCTTTTTTTTTTTTTTTTTTTTTGCGGTACGCGGGCCTCTCACTGCTGTGGCCTCTCCTGTTGCGGAGCACAGGCTCAGCGGCCATGGCTCACAGGCCCAGCCGCTCCGCTGCATGTGGGATCTTCCTGGACCGGGGCACGAACCCGCGTCCCCTGCATCGGCAGGCGGACTCTCAACCACTGTGCCACCAGGGAAGCCCGACTTTTCTGCTTTTAGGGAAGATGATTAGTTTTTCCCATTGGGTTTACTTAGTTGATATAATGTGGGTCTTACAGGTGACTATGCCGCCCATATGTGGAGAGAGCTGGAGAGAAGAAAACCTGATGATATTATCTGAGCCCCTGGATACAGCCAAGCCTAAAGCAAGCTACTCTTAGGCTTTTCTATTACTGAGTTAATTAATACCCTCTTTGGCCTGGGCTATTTTAGTTAGGTTTCTGTCATTTGCACCCAAAATAATCTTGACTCATGTTAGTTAGTTTCTTATTAAATCCTCCATAGGGCCTTTGAATATCAGAGCTGAAATAGTCTCTAATGTGTTCCAGTCTACCGTGAATATATAGAGAAACTGAGAGGATCTGCTCAAAGTTACCCAGAAAAGTTCTAGGACTAGAAGCCAGCTCTTTTCATCACTCTAAAAGATTCCCCAGAGGTCACTGACTCTAATACTCAAGTTGATTCGAATGTCAACGCTACAGTGTGAAACACAGAAAAAAAAATGTCTCTTTAACTCTGAACATCATTCTTTTTAAGAGCCTTAGGAATGCCACGTCTCTGAAACTCCCCAAAACATTCTGATCATACATTTGTGTCATCCTTTCATTTCTCATAACATTTTTATTGCTGTTATAATTCCAGAATAAAATGTCTAGCTTCAAATCCCATCTACTGTTTACTTACAAATTGTGTGAACTTGGACAGGTTAGTTGTAATATTGTGTGTCTGTTTCTTCATCTATGAAATGGAGGTGATATAAAGAGTGTTCACTTCATAGAACTGTCATAAGCATTGATGAAATCCTTGTAAAGCATTTAGCCCAATGGCTGGCATACAGCACTCAATAATTTTGACTATTGCTATTAGTTTATGATTTTTGAAACAACACTGAGCTATAAGACAGCATATAGATAAGAAAGTCAAGGACCAGAGAGGATAAAGGACATGCCTAAGGCAACACAGTAGTGAGCTGAAGAACTGAAACCAAGTCCCAACTCACGTGATCCATATTGTAAACTTATTCCATAAAGCAGTTGGTCATTTCAGACAGTACTCACTCATTCATACATTCACTGATTCTTCTATCCTTATTTCACATACTCATTAATTCAGCAAGTATTTACTGAGAACCATAGGTCCTTTCCAGCCCTGGAATCTACAATTTAGAGATCTGGGTTAGTTCTAGTTCTTTCCTAATTCACTCTTGAGGCCCAGGGCAAGTGATTTCATCTCTTTGGGTGCCAGTTTCTTCAAGAGACTGGGCAAGATGTCTATAAAGGCTCCCTCCATAGCAAGCTCCCATTTGCTGTCCTCAGTACTACATGCTTGGAGGAGATAAAGATGCAGTCCAGGGGCTTACCTGGAGGAGCCCACAGCTAAATTGGAAGAACAAATATAACCGATGTGACTCGCTCCAGAATGCTGGAGGACAACGTATGTCACTTGAACAACGTTTCTTAATGAAATAAATTTGATATCTACATGCCACATGCCAGGGTTCACAAGAAAGTTGATTTCTGGCATGTTGGAGGTGGGGTGGGTCACTCCCCTCCCCCAGATGGATGATCATGGACATGAACTTTCACATAGAGTTACACACTGGCAGCCCTGGGGCCCAATGAAGGCTGGGCAAGTGTTTTGTTTGGCCCACAGTGCTTTTTTTTTTTTTTTTTTTTTTTTTTTTTTTTTTTATGCGTTACGCGGGCCTCTCACTGTTGTGGCCTCTCCCGTTGCGGAGGACAGGCTCCGGACGCGCAGGCTCAGCGGCCATGGCTCACGGGCCCAGCCGCTCCGCGGCATGTGGGATCCTCCCAGACCGGGGCACGAACCCGCGTCCCCTGCATCGGCAGGCGGACTCTCAACCACTGCGCCACCAGGGAAGCCCCACAGTGCTTTTTGTAAAAATTTTAAGTCAACTTTTAGCAGCTGGGAAGTTTCTCATTAAAACCCAGATTTCTGGCTTCTCTTGAAAAAGCAAAAGATCTAGCAACACTGTGCTGGAATCTTTAAAGTGGCAACTGACATCTTACTGCTTTCTCTTGTAGAGGGGATGCATCTCTCCCTAATTAGAGGTGAAAGTTTGGCTTCATCTTGAGACAGACTGTATGAATTCAGGAAAAATGTTCATCAGGGCTTTTCTATCATGCAAATTTAAAAATATTTATGGGGAAAGTAATAGGGGAGCTGGATGTATTGTAATAACCTGTAATAGATATATTTAATACACGTTTATATTTATAAATGTGTAATTTATATTTTTATATATTATATAATATATATTTATATAAACATATATTTTATTTTGAGAAATTTCAGTTTCTGGACTTCCTTAGGTATTAATTTTAGTCTAGCAAGGGGCCAGCACGCTTTGATATTTCATTGAAAGAAATGTTTCTAGATCTGAACAAATCACTTATACATGTTACTTCCTTTCTTCAAAGGGTATTTGAGTTGGTAACTCTGGGTCTTACTGTGATGTAGTGGTAATCCGGCTCTCTGAAGAAAAAAGTCTTGATTTTGCCAAATTCCTTGCGTAAGTACGCCCACCATAGCCAAATGCAAGGATGGTTTAACAATTGACTCTTTTTTTTTTTTTTTTAACATCTTTATTGGGGTATAATTGCTTTACAATGGTGTGTTAGTTTCTGCTTTATAACAAAGTGAATCAGTTATACATATACATATGTTCCCATATGTCTTCCCTCTTGCGTCTCCCTCCCTCCCACCCTCCCTATCCCACCCCTCCAGGCTGTCACAAAGCACCAAGCCAATATCCCTGTGCCATGCGGCTGCTTCCCACTAGCTATCTACCTTACTATGTTTGTTAGTGTGTATATGTCCATGACTCTCTCTCGTCCTGTCACAGCTCACCCTTCCCCCTCCCCATATCCTCAAGTCCGTTCTCCAGTAGGTCTGCGTCTTTATTCCTGTCTTACCCCTAGGTTCTTCATGACATATTTTTTTCTTAAATTCCATATATATGTGTTAGCATACGGTATTTGTCTTTTTCTTTCTGACTTACTTCACTCTGTATGACAGACTCTAGGTCTATCCACCTCATTACAAATAGCTCAATTTCGTTTCTTTTTAAGGCTGAGTAATATTCCATTGTGTACACGTGCCACATTTTCTTTATCCATTCATCCGATGATGGGCACTTAGGTTGTTTCCATCTCCGGGCTATTGTAAATAGAGCTGCAATGAACATTGTGGTACATGACTCTTTTTGAATTTTGGTTTTCTCAGGGTATATGCCCAGTAGTGGGATTGCTGGGTCATATGGTAATTCTATTTGTAGTTTTTTAAGGAACCTCCATACTGTTCTCCATAGTGGCTGAACCAATTCACATTCCCACCAGCAGTGCAAGAGTGTTCCCTTTTCTCCACACCCTCTCCAGCACTTATTGTTTCTAGATTTTTTGATGATGGCCATTCTGACTGGTGTGAGATGATATCTCATTGTAGTTTTGATTTGCATTTCTCTAATGATTAATGATGTTGAGCATTCTTTCATGTGTTTGTTGGCATTCTGTATATCTTCTTTGGAGAAATGTCTATTTAGGCCTTCTGCCCAGTTTTGGATTGGGTTGTTTGTTTTTTTGTTATTGAGCTGCATGAGCTGCTTGTCAATTTTGGAGATTAATCCTTTGTCAGTTGCTTCATTTGCAAATATTTTCTCCCATTCTGAGGGTTGTCTTTTGGTCTTATTTATGGTTTCCTTTGCTGTGCAAAAGCTTTGAAGTTTCATTAGTTCCCAAAACAATTGACTCTTAATATTTCTGAATTATGCTGGGCTTTTTCAGCCTTCATAATTGCTTACACAAAAGACATCTGTCACCTTACAAAAAGTTTCACCATAATCTTCATTTCAGTTGCGATTGTGATTATAAAAACTTGAAGTGTACACACTTTTCAGGAATCTCTAGCTTCTAAACCGCCATGTACTTAAATGTCCGTGTGTATGTGTGCGTGTGTCTGTGTGTGCTAATTACCAGGTTTAATTTGACACAGATAAAGAACATGCTGAATTTGTCCAGAGGCCCATAGACTTAACCCCCTTGGCCAGCTTGACGTTTGAAAGAAGGATCCGTCCCACACATCAGAGAAGACCCACTTAGGACAGGAAGTGAGTCATCTGTGTTCCACAGAGGACTTGTCTCAGATTGGACTATACTAAATGTGAAACAGATTAAACTGGAACGAAATCATGACATATTTGTTCCCTCCCACATTGTGTGACATTTCATAACCCCTTGGTACTTTGCCCTGAAACTTTCAGACCTGAAGAGGTCTTCAGAAATCACCTGACCCTCTTGTTCTCTGGAAGGGTAAACTGAGGCCCAGAGAAGGGCAGTGCCTTGTCCAAGTTCACACAGCCTATTTAGAGCAGAGCCAGCATCGGATCCCTGTCCTGAATCCCAGTCAAATGTTCTAAGGAAACATACACATACAAGCTGAGTTTTTAAAGAGAAAAAAAACTATTCTTTTATTTAACCTGTATTAGTAACTCGATGAGCTATTTATTGACTTTTTACAATTGAAAATTAAAATTTTAGCAACTAACTTCTAGTTCTACTGGGGTCCTAGGACATCCCAATGGAATCCAGCTTAAAAAGCTTAAAGAAGTCTTCACATAAGTGAAACGTAAGACAATACACACAACTTTACAGCAAGAGGTAAATGTTACTTTAACCATCAGTAAAGAACTATGTCATTGTAAAAATAACAAAGAGAACCGATTCTTTTCATTTTAATCTTTGTAGTTAAGATTTGGAGATCATCTCTTGAGGTTTTCAGCAATTTAAGTTTGAGATGTGAATGCAGTAGAAGGATGCATGCCAACCTGATAGACTGTTACACATGCAGTATGGGAGACTAAAGAGGAGCCATTAACTTTAAAAAAGAGAGAGAGAGGAGTTTTCGTGAGCTTTTTCATTTGTCAAATGATCAGTTGCAGTTTAGGGAGTGACAGTATTTCAAGACACACTCACTCAAACATCATAGCGCCTGATCGGCAGACAGGAATCATTTGGTTCATATCTTTATATCTAGTCTGAAGAAAGGCAACCAGGTCTTCTCAGCGTGCAGGAAGAATTAGAAACAAAACCTCACTCTTCGTAGCTCCCCAATTCACTCTCCTGGATCTGTCTTTCCCCACGGTCACCAGCTCTGTCAGCCCTCTGGTATCAGACAGAGGAGTGAGCCTGGAGTCGGGAATCTTTCTACAGAGTCGATACTGAACCCGCTTTGGAACGTTAGACCACTGCTTCTCAAACTTGGGGTGACTAGGAATCACCTGGAGTACTTGCTAAAATGCAGATTCCTGGGCTCACTTCCAGGGCATCCAATCTCCTACGTCTGGCTTAGTTCCTAAGAATCAGCATTTTAACCGGCATTCCTAGTTGATCCTGGTATCACTAGATGGTAGAACAAACATACCAAAATCCTACCAGCTGTAGGCAAATTGTTCCCTTTTCTCTGAGCTTGAATTTCCCCATATGTGGATGAGGAGGTAGGACAAGGATCATCTCTAAGATCATCTCCTGATTCAGGCAACGGAGCTCTTATGACTTGGGAATGAACAGTCTGGGCCCTTGCCTTGCTCTGGGTTAGCTCCGTAGCCCAGATGGGCCATGTGCTTACAGCAGCATTTAACTCAAATACAGGTACTCGTTCACACAGAGCTCAGTGTGGACCATGGAGGGGTTCAGGGGTTCCCTGCCTGTTCCTCCCCGCTGCACACCATCTGCAGCATGCTCTCTAACTTGTTCTCCTCTTCACCACTGCAGGTCCTCAGTCTGCGGACCCTCACCTATGCAACCCACTGTCTGTCCTCAGGCAGGAATGTCCAGGAACTGCCTGGTTCTCTAGACCCCTAATCCTGCCTCAGATCTAGAGTCCACTAAGCAGGTGATGCTCCAGAATAACCAACTTGAACTACTCAGAAAAAAGTAAAACCTGAACAGAGAGTGAGTTCCTTTAAGATAAGGGATGCTAGGCAGAGATATTCTTTTTCCCTTCGTTAAGATACTCTAATGATTACATAACGCAGCTACAAAATTTTTCATTAGCATTTGTAAATCCTCAGAATTAAAGAGTCAACTATTGTAGGTTGGCCAGAAAAAAAGAGCTTTTTCCCAGCCTTTGACTCTCCAAGGCAGTGGATCTTCTGGTTCCTTCCAATGCCCTGAAGTTATGACTTGCCCTGGCCATGGCTTCTCCTACCTATTATTACAGGGTTTTAACCCCTGGGCTCAGATGTGCTCACCAGGCCCTTCCTAAGGTCAAAAGATCTCCGCAGTTGCCTAATTGCTTCTACATCTTGACTCTGGACACTTTCTTTGAAGACCTCCTGAGTCTTGCATTTTAAGCTCCTGCAGTTAAGTTACTCAACTTTGTTTCTTCATCTTTCTCCAATACTTATAGTCCCATGGCAAAGCGTTGACCAGAGCACAATTTATACAGCAAAAAGAGAGGGTCCCGGGGGAAAAAACACAAGTCACCAAAGACTCTTAATTCTCAAAGTGCAGTTGGAGGGCCCATTGGCTGAGAGCCACTTGTAGGATGGGGCAGTAATGATTATTGGCTGAAAGGACGCAGCCAAGTTTATCCATCTCTTATTGGCTGAGAGCATATTCAAACCCTCCAATCCCAGGTAGAAATATTTATGACATGCTATGTATAATACATGCTTCAAGGGGGAAAATTCATAGTTATTACGGTTAAAATGAATCTGTGTTATTAAATGAGGTATGCCAGAAATTAACTTTCCTTTCCATTCTTTATGAAGCAAAGAGCTTCTGGTCAGTAAGAGATTTCCAATGTTTTCAAACTGAGCTGATATAATTTCAGACAAAGGTAAAAAAAACTTGACATTTTCATTAGCATCTGTGACTTTAACATCAGTAAATGGACTATTTCTGCTAGGCTTTCTAAAACACTGAAAATATTTTGAAGACACTTTATTGGTTTTGCCATAAGCATCAATCCTCCTTCTTCTGGTTACAGCACCAACCCCTTTTCCCCATCCCACCCCATACCACATCAATCTATAGAGCACCCCCAGCTCCAGGGATATACTTGGACCAAAGTCAATCCAAGTCCACTTCCTCTTTGGTTACAGGGACGGTTAACTAATAATAAATTTTGAGAGATAAGCCCAGTACTCTTTTGAAAAAGTTAGGGAAGAAATGGGTTTTCATTTTCCCTGGGGTTGCTACCAGCCATACTGCCACCACAAAGTGTATACCTGAGCATCGAACCAACACAGAAGGAAGCAAAGATGAGAGTGAGAGAGCAGAAGTTGATGACAGCTCAAGAGCCTTGGTTGTCAAACCAGAAGCCAGCTCTGCCCCCAAGAAGTCCCTCCCTTTTTTTTTTTCTCTAGCCAATATAAGTCAGGCGTTTGTCACTTACAACCAAATAATTCTATCTACTCCCTCCTTCCTCTCATTATTACTTAAATAGATCTCTGGGCACCAGGGATCCCTGGTTGGGAATCATTAACCAAGCACCAAGGAGATCACAGAAATGTGTTTGCTATATCTGTCGATCTGAATCCATATCTAATTTAAATCTCAATCTCAAATTCGCTGGTTCGTGTTTATTGAGCTTCTACCGTGTACAAAATCCTCCTGGCACCTGTGTGGGAAGCTAGATGACTCCATCAGCCCCTACCACTCTCACAGACTGGTAAAAGAACTAAGAGGACAACAGGGGAGGAACAGAATCTTCTAGATGGGAATCTGGGAAAGCTTCATAAAAGAGAGTTCACCAGAGATGGGCCTTAAGGGATTAAATGAGTCACAGTTGACCTAGACTAGAACCCATGTTCTGCTTCCTTGTCCAACATTCAGCTTAAACCCCACAGGGGTCAGTGCTAGTGCAGGGTCATGTTCTGGAGGAAAAAGCCTACTGCTGTTGGTCCCCCAGGCCCTGCTAATGGCTATGTGGGGTCTCCTGTAGAGACAGGGTCTCAGGCCACCCAGAAGTACATTGGGGGAATCATAAGACAAGAGCCACCTGCCTGTAAATCACCTCAGAGTATCCGGGAATCATAAAACAGTTGGATAGCTAGAATCATTAGATGCCAGAGCTAGTGGGGACCTTGGGAATTAATCAGCCTCTTCATATGACAGATAAAAGCCTGGAAAACAGAACAGGTCAAGGACTGTCCAAGATCACTCCTGCCGAGTCATTCCCAGAACCCAGGGCTCCAGGACTCTGACCAGTTCAAAGGAGACACCATGATTACTTCAATTCCACCCCCTCAGGAGTGAGGAGTCTGGGATTGTATTTTGATCGATGCTGTCTTTTATCTCTGATAGTTTCCTGTGCCTCATCTTGCCTCAGCACTTGCCTTGATTTTTTTTTTTTAACATTTTTATTGGAGTCTAATTGCTTTACAACGGTGTGTTAGTTTCTGGTTTATAACAAAGTGAATCAGCTATATGTATACATATGTTCCCATATCTCCTCCCTCTTGCGTCTCCCTCCCTCCCACCCTCCCTATCCCACCCCTCTAGGTGGTCACAAAGCACCGAGCTGATCTCCCTGTGCCATGCGGCTGCTTCCCACTAGCTATCCACCCTACGTTTGGTAGTGTATATATGGGGGAGGGGGAAGGGGAAGCTGTGACAAAGTGAGAGAGTGGCGTGGACATATATACACTTCCCTTGATTTTAACGTGCAATGAGCCTCTCCAGGGGCTGAGTCGTGCAGGCCTGGAGGACTTCCTTTGGCTCTTTAGCCAGTGACCATTGTTTCACGGGCTTTCCAGCCAATAACCATAAAATCTCCCCAAGAAAGCCCCTGCTGAGGATGCAGTCTTCTTGAGCTCCACACGGGCTTCTAGTGAAATGTGGATGCCATCAAACTGGACCGCAGTTTGGGGACTGGTTCCACTTCTTGCCAAGCCACTCCTCCAGACTCTCAGAAACGTAATAAAGGGAAGAAATAATTATTCAACATACCAAAAGGAAGGCATGGTGTGTGCCTATGGGATGGCTTTTTTTGCAAAGCACATGAAGGGCCCTAGGGCACGGTGCAGAGGGAGCTGCCTTAGTCTGTAATAATCTTTGCTTCCCCCGGTGCACTTTTACCAGTCACACCCATGACTCCTTCAAAAGCCTTGTGAAGAAGGCAAGACCAAGTTCTATCCTCCCCATTTCCTAGGTGAAGTAACTGAGACTCGGGGAGGGGAAGCCACCTGTCCCCTCTCACCCATCTAAGAAGTGGCAGACCTGGGGCAGTCAGAACCCAGCCTGTCCCACGGTGGCCAGCACTCATTTTACAACGTCTGAGGGGTCTTGTCCACAGCCAGTTCTGAATCACCCCTAGGGCTGGCAAAGGATGAGAGGCCAGGGGTCTTTGTTGGTGTGACAAGGGAGCTGGGGCAGGGGTCTCCTTTATTCTCCTCCATGAGCCACACCTGACACTCAGAGCTGAGCTACTCCTTTTGTAAATCTCTGATATTAGTAACAAGGCTGACTAGAGGTAGTGTTACATAATGAAATCAGCAACTGGACATTGGATACTAAATGAATGAATGAACAGATGAATAAATGCAGTAGCTCTCACCTTAATGTAGTACACAAACATTGATAATATTTCAGCTGGCACAGAAGACGGACCGGAGACCATTTCTAAGGTCAGGTCTCTGCCCCAGAGGAACACACATTCCAACAGGAGAAGAAACAGACACGCAGACAAATAAATGACCACGCACCGTGACGGAAGCCGGAGTGCAGCTAGGTAGATGGACTCTAGAAGCCCAGAGCAGGAGGTTGTGACTAAGCCTCCTTCCCATGCAACCAAACTTGCAACTGTCTGTCCGCCCGAGCTTCCCTAGGGTTGCAGGAACCGGCATGACTCATCTTTCCCTCCCCAGTTAGTGTGGGCTGAACAAATTCTCCTGGAGGAGTCGTGAAAGCTTCAGCCATGTAGGTGACCTGGGCCATGGGACAGAGTCTGCAAGCTACCTGTCCCAGCTTCCTACGACAAGGATCTCAGCCGTCCCAGCCTTCCCTGGGACCCGTGCTCAGAATCAGCTGGTCCCAGAGCCCTCTCTCACCTGCCACAGTTATCTTAAAAGGTGGAGTGAGATCAAGGCACAGGGAACGTCAGAGTCACAGTAGCCCGGCTCATCCCTCAGGGCTAGAACACCTCGCCTTGAACAAGCGAGATAAGAGAATAAAATAACGCCTGACACAGCCTTATCACCTGATAATACGACTTCAGTTTTTCCGTTAAAATTACGGAGAGCCACAGTCTTGTACTTTGGCTGATAATAGATCACAGGCGACAAAGCTATTAATTTTTATCTCTGCCGTGCAATACATCCAAGGGGGAAAAATACTTTTTCTGACGGTGGAAGTTGGATATGAATTTTTTCCTCCTCCCACCTTTCGTTTCTCACACCTTGTTCATCCATGAGCCTCTAGGAATTTTTAATCAAAGAT
The DNA here is from genome assembly GCF_008692025.1 of Phocoena sinus. NCBI lineage: Eukaryota > Metazoa > Chordata > Mammalia > Artiodactyla > Phocoenidae > Phocoena > Phocoena sinus. The sequence continues at coordinate 64,918,181 of NC_045766.1, forward strand.
GTATTAAACAGGGGCTTCCCTGGTGGCACAGTGGTTGAGAGTCCGCCTGCCGATGCAGGGGACATGGGTTCGTGCCCCAGTCCGGGAAGATCCCACATGTCACGGAGCGGCTGGGCCCGTGAGCCATGGCCACTGACCCTGCACGTCCGGAGCCTGTGCCCCGCAACGGGAGAGGCCACAGCAGTGAGAGGGCTGCGTACCGCAAAAAAAAAAAAAAAAAAAGATGTATTAAACAGACACGGATCTGGCTATGCTATCACCATTACATAATGTTATAAATCTCTCTCTCTTTTTACTCTACCCCCATCCTTGGAAGACTTGGTACAGGTATTTAGAACACAATTTAAAGGACTTGAGTCGGTTAGTTGCCTCTCTGGTCCTTGATATTCCCATCTTTAAAATGAGGAGTCTCCATAATTGCTTCCAGCTTCAATACTCCAGAACCGTATGACTGAAGGAGACACGGAGCGGGTCAGCTGTAATGACAAGGGTAGTCTTTCTAAGTACGAGGGCTGCCAGATGACAATACAACGAGGCCACCGCCACCCTGCCCTGGGCCCCATGCCTTAGGGGCAGCCCTGGCCTTCCTTACGGGGCAGAGGTCCATGGTGCCATGAACATGTGTACCTGGAGCCCATATCCCCCTTTCAAAGCAAACTCTGGGTACCTGGGACCCTGAAAGAGCCTGTGCAAATGGCCCAAGGTCTGCTTTCAGGCCCTTCCTGATCTCTCCCCTGGTTCCTCATCCCCAGAGCAGATCACAGCCCCAGGGTGCACACCCCTAGGTGTGGTCCAGGGATGGGGGGTGTGATTGATGCTCCACATCTACATCCCACTCTTCCCTGCCCTCAGGAATACTTGGGTGGAAAAGTTTGCAAAGCATTTGTCTTTGGGGTGCGAATGCCTATCAATGCCAGTGAGTAGCAGTGCCGGGGATGGAAGAGAGTGGGGAGGGGTTGGGGACAGTGGGGTATGACCAGCAACCTCCATTTGTACTGATACCTGACCTGCAAACGCTGGGGTGGGGGACTGGCTGCCAAAGAACAGCAGACTGTGAAGGATCCACGTTGGAAGGTGGTGGGAAGAAGAGTGGGCCACTGAGTGGTGATGCTCTTCCCAAGCTGTAGCTGTCCAGTCGGTCACTTCAAAGGCCCACAGGCAAACCCAGGCTCCTTCCCAGGTTGGCCTCAGGCCTCTCCTCTGGAGAAATCTGATTTTATATTTTAAAGGTGAGTCTTAGCATCTCTTCCTCTCTCTCTGGAATAAGGCTATCTCAGAATTGGTTTCCTTATCATTGATACCCTATCTATTTCTAAAAAACAAAAACAAAAGCCTGGAGAAGGCTTGCAGTAAAAATACCAGATGGCTAAATACACAGGTTTGCCACGTTATGAAAGAAAGGAAATAATCATGCCAGGAACCTTGGATTCAATTTTTACTAAATATAAGAATAAAACAGCTCTGAGCCTCCTGACTGCTAAAGCAAAACTAGAAAAGTGCTGAGTTACCTGGCTTTCATTATGTGATCAAAAGTACAAATACTCGTTCTTCAATGGAGACCAACTTCTGCTGGGCAGAAAATTTGAGGAAGAGTTTTATCATCCACATCCTTTTATAGGAGGCGCTAAGTAACATAAGGAACCAAATCTTCAACAGTGGTTTTGCAGACAATGCAGAATCATTCTCCACACAACCATTTATTATACTGACACTTGATAAAAATCTGAGGACATGATATTTTTTAAAAGTTGTGAAGTCATTGCTACAGGAACCTGAGCTAATATCATCTAAGTAACCAAAATGGATACAAGAAAATAACTCAGAAAAATCAAAGGAATGAACTATATAAACAAACACTTCTCAAACTTCTCCACCCAGTGTCCCTAATGGCACCCAACGGCAGAGAGAAGAGGAATCCTCTGTGGGATGGGGAGATAGAGGATCAGTCACGCCCTCCTCCATCTCTGGAGCAAAGTGAAATTTATCTTTAAATGGTATTCAATTTTAGCTTGCTACTTTATCATAAACGTGTCCTTATTTTAATATAAAATTAATTTCCCCAAAATCTTGGCTGAAGTTGATATCACTGTGGCTTAGAGTATTCCCTGGCATTACCAAGTATCCCAAATGTTTCGAAAACCACGAATGGCTTACACTGTCTCTTATTTGTTCTTTATAACAAATTGATGAGGCAGGTATTACCCATTTACATCAATGGGGAAATTGAAGAACAGAGAGGTTAAGTACTTTTCCCAGTAGCACGTGGCACCAGAATACATATTAATACTTGAATGAAACTCAGATCTCCTGACTATAAATCCAGTCCTTTTTCCCAGCTTCTGTATTGTCATTTTATCATGTAGGAAATAATCAAGGAGTGAAATGCATGGTCCAGCTAAGGTTTCTGATGTCGTATTACTGAAGCACAGTACCCACCGAACTTGGGAGACCACCCAGGCTTCCAATGGCCCCCCATATTGCACTCTGGCATCACTAGATGTATCTGATTCATTCTTCCAGAGGATGAATCACCCACGCTCAAATTAGAATCAGTTCATACATTATCAACTTCATGAGGCTGGAGCAGGAGAGGAGAGAAGAGCGTTTTTTTCCCAGGGGCTCCAGCAGCTGTCCTAAACCCTTACAGCGGTGATGGTAAATTGTCCCTTCTCCGTGAGGCAGAGCTACGATCTTGAAAGCGGTAGGATGCAATGAGAGGTCTGGCGACCTGAGTTCTGGTCCTGACTCAGCCGCCGGAGGGTTATGGGAAAACCACTTAACCCATGGGCGCTGGGTATGCCAGGGTATGATCATGAGGAAGAGTGAGATAATGTCTGGGAAGCCCTTTGAGCACCTCAGAAACAAGAGGCTCCATAAACACAAGGTGTTATTACCTCCAGGTACACATCAGCCAAGGACATCACAGTTCAGGTCCCTGCAGAAACTCCTCTCTCTCCGGACCTGAAAGGACCAGCTGATCCTTCAGCTTCTCATCCAGCGGAAATGTCCAAGTTTCGGAGGATTTGGGGTGAGTCAACCATCTGGTTAAAGATGAGTGAAGTGAAGATCTCGATCTTTAAATCACAGACCCTCGCAGCTGAAAAGGATATTAGCAATTTATATTTTTATGACTTTTTAAAAAACTTATTAATTTATTATTTATTTGTGGCTGCGTTGGGTCTTTGTTGCTGTGCACGGGCTTTCCCTAGTCGTGGTGAGTGCTGGCTACTCTTTGTTGCGGTGCGCGGGCTTCTCATTGCGGTGGCTTCTCTTGTTGTGGAGCACGGGCTCTAGGTGCACGGGCTTCAGTAGTTGTGGCACATGGGCTCAGTAGTTTGGCTCTCGGGGTCTAGAGTGCAGGCTCAGTAGCTGTGGTACACGGGCTTAGTTGCTCCGCCACATGTGGGATCTTCCCAGACCAGGGCTCGAACCCATGTCCCCTGCACTGGCAGGTGGATTCTTAACCACTGCGCCACCAGGGAAGCCCCATATTAGCAATTTAGATCCCACTCTTCGTTTAGAGAAGGAGAAGCTGAGTCCAGAAAGTCTCATACATAACATTCCCTGAAGGCTTGCAAGATGTTAGACAGATGCTGGGTAAGAAGATGACTGGGCTCGGGTCTTTGACTTCAGAGGACTCTCCACCTAGTAGAGAATACAGGCACATTCACAGTTTGTGGACAGTGCAATACGAGCATTATTGCAAAGCGCCACCAGGACTGTGACAAAGAGGGAGCCGAAGTTGTCCTGCAGCCACGTGTCCTTGGGCAAATCGCTTCAACTTTGAAGCTCAGAAAAACGGAAACACGAGCAATGACATCACTCTCTAACATTTTTATCATGTTTGACAGCTCCCTAACAATTTCATAATCACTGGCTGATTTAATCCTTACAAGAAAGCAGGGAAGGAAGAATTATGATTAGCTCTTCTCTCTAGAGATGGAGTCCCAGGAGTGTGGTCATGACCTCACTCCTGGATGAGTCATCTGGAAAAGAACCAGGAAGGTAACTGGCCTCTAGTCTCCAGTAGCCTCCTCCTGGCTGTTCACCTGCTGTTCAACTTTATAGACATAAAATTCTATAGATCTACAAGTTCGTCAAAGTTGCAAGGTGACCTGGAACTGAGGAGGCTTTGGATAAGCATTTGTAATGATTGGAGAACTGGGAAAAGAATCAGCATCTTTTCCATCTAAACTCAGCTACCAATAAAACATTTCTTAATTCAAGTGACTTGGGCTTCCCTGGTGGCGCAGTGGTTGAGAGTCCACCTGCCAATGCAGGGGACATGGGCTCGTGCCCTGGCCCGGGAGGATCCCACATGCCGCGGAGAGGCTGGGCCCATGAGCCATGGCCGCTGAGCCTGTGCGTCCGGAGCCCGTGCTCTGCAACGGGAGAGGCAACAGCAGTGAGAGGCCTGCGTACCGCAAAAAAAAAAAAAAAGACTTAATATGCTTTAGTAAGAACCTCGGGTTATTTTATATTTCAGTATTTTAAATTACACAAATAGAACGTGAATATAGTTTTACTGCAAAATGTTCAAATATCTAAAAGCAAATGTCCTTTTGACTGACCCCCGATCCCAATCCCTACTCCCTGCTAACTCCCCACCCTTCTCCTCCTCTCCCCCCACCCCCGTCCCTGACTCCTGTTGTTAGTACTTATCAGTATCATTTTAGCCCTTCACTCTATGCAACTAATTACATGTACATATAGAAATACCCCAGTGCGTCTTGCAGTTTGTTCCTTATGTAAATGGTCTAATGGTGTGTACGTTGTTTTACAATTTTTTTTAACTTAACACATAGAGGAGCTCTAGCCTTGTTAGCTGTCATAGATGTACTGTATTCCCTGGTATTTTGTAATATTACTACCCTGCAGTTAAGCCATTCCCCTGTGAATGGACCTCTAGTGATCTTTATGTTTTTCTCCATCACCAACAATGCTGCAATGAACATTTTTGTGTGTGTCACCTTAGAAACACAAATTTGACTCCAAAAGTATTGCACTGATTTGCAGGCTGACCAACGGTGTAGGAGAGGACCTATTTTCTTATATCCTTTACTAAAACTTAATATCATTAATTCTCTTAATTTTTTTTGCCAATCTGATAGTAAAAATAAAATATGCATTGTTGATGTTAATTTGCATTTCAAGCATATTTTCCCTTCAAATGGGAAATAATAAAAAGTGTTAACACTTAAAATGTGTTAACTTTCTCAGAAAAAACATGACATATTGAAAGATAATGGTCTCTGAGGTCAAAGGGCCTGGGCTGGCTTCCCAGATCTACCACTGACAAGCTGGGTGACCTCTGACAATTGCTCAACCTCTCTGTGCCTCACCTTCCTGCCTGTCCAGGCTGTGAAATAGTTGTCATGAAAGTGCTTCATAAATTGTTAGCTCTGTACAGCTGTTAGACATTACTTGACTCTTTATAAGGTGAATAAACCGATGCTCAGTGTGGTGGGTTGCATATTTCTAGGTACCAAGAAAGCCCCTCATACAGCTACAGTAGCCCCTGTCTTATGTTGGAATATGTTTAATCAGGCTTTCTTAGCAAGCTGAAAGATAAGGTCTTGAGTAGTTTTGTTCGTTTATTTGTTGGCTGGTTTTGATTTTTGTTTGTTTGCTTGTCTCTTTTTTTTTTTTTTACTTCATAGAAGTACATGCAGAATAAGACATAGTTAGCTGATCGACTGTAGAATGTTATGTTACCTAAACCCCAGAACTCCACTTCACAGCAAAATGCCCCAGTCTCTTCTCATTAATTTCTATTGTCTCAACTGCACTGTTTGCTAGAGAGCAAAACACTCCCTAAATTGACGAGATGGAAGATTTGATGCACCTAAGACATAATCACATTTATTTTCAGACATGGGAGTACTGCAGGGGCACAGAGGACATTTTTTTAGCCACTGAACCCCGTCTCCCCTTCCTGGCAGCACCCCACTTTCAATCCACAGGGTCTGAGGGGGCCTCACCCTCGGCCCTGGGGTGGAGCATGTGACCCGGACCTACATCAATTAGCACGTTGCAGTCTCCAGCCCCAGTGATTGGCTGACAGCAGAGCACATGATACAGAAACCCCAATCAAGGTGAACTTGAGGATTTTTGCAGACAAAGCAGGGACAGAGAACTTTCATATTTTCCCATGGTACATGATCCTGAAAGGATTTTGCCCTGGAAACTTCTGGTGGTCTTCTTGAAGGAAAAGAGAAGACCTAAGAGATGGAGAGAGAAAAACCGGATCCCGATAACATTGCCAAAGCCAGACGTCCTCCTGTACGTCTCAGTTACAGAACTTAATAAATCCCCCCTACATGCACACACTCTTTTTTGGGGGGTGGGGGGGGCTGAATCTGCTGTTCTATCATTTGTGATAACTGACACTAGTAGAATCACACACTCACATTTATGCTCAATGTTTCTTTCCGTACATGGAGGGCAGCATGGTGTCATGAGAGAAGCCCAGCACTGGAAGGCAGGAGACCTAGGTCTGTCACTGGCTTTGTCTCTTTGGGCATCAGTTTACTTAGCTGTAAAGTGAGAGAGTTGGACAAATAAGTTTGGGACACCTTCCTGCTCTGACACTCTCTGAATCTGTAAACCTGAAACTCCTGGTGCTCTTGTGACCACTGGAAGCTGAGATTGTCAGATACTGACTCTTTGAAGCATTCCATTCATTGTGTTAAAGGAGGGCTTAAGTGGCCCCCAATGGAGGGGACCTGAAGAACAGTAAACAATTAGGTTCCTGTATCTCCACCAGAATTGGCTCCAGAAGAGGGTCAGGCTTTGCAAAAACACAGAACATTCTTCCCTCTGGGCTCCTTGGGAAAACTCTCGGCACGATGGAGGGTGTCTCTCTGGCTATTCATTGCTTGCCAGTGGGAACAGCCAAGGAGGAGAAGAGGTCACATGGCCTGGCCTGCTGCTGGCACAGGGCGCTCTACGCGGCCCATGGCTGGGCGAGGAGGAGGGCTGCCCGACCCCCTACCGAGGCGTCCTTTGGAAGGTGGGCCCAAGAGTTGCCGAGATGTATTCTGCAGCAGTCTCTATAAAGGTCTGAAGAGCAGGATTCAAATCCAGCAGTCTCCGCCTGTCTCTTCCGTACGGAGCGTGATGCTAAGCGTTTTCATAGGCATTCTTTTTTTCAACCCCTTTTTTTTAAACAACAACCCTCTTACCCCTCACATCACCTCCAGTTTACAGTTATAGAATCTGAGGCTCAAAGAGGTGAAGTTGAAGTAACTCATGCAGGGACCCACAGCAAGAGTCACAGTGTGTCTCACGGATGGAGGACGAGACCAGGGCCTGAAGGCTGCTTTTGCCTCGTCTTCGCCCACACCGCCACCGTCCTGTGAACCAGACCCACAAACGTGCGGGTCGGAAGCATGTGTTCCAGTCACTGCCCTTCTCACAGCTGCTTTTGTAAACACTCGGAAGCACAGTGTTCTGACCGTTTATGTGCGTGTCACTTCCTTGCCTGGACTGTGAGCTCTTCAGCAGGGCCTGTGTGATCCAGCTGTGTGGCTCCCCCAGGTCCTGTTCAAAATAGGAATGTGAAAAGCAGTCCTTCTCTCTGGCCAGCCACTGACCCCAGAGGAGGACTGGACTCGAGCAAGCGTCACCAACTGGATGCGCTTAGGGACCAGGCGGCAGGCAGCGGAAACACAAGAAATCCCAAGCCAGGTCTGAGACAGTAGGGAGTGGTCGGAGATTGAGGGAACAAAACATGCAGGACCCACCTAAGACACTCAGGTCCAAAAGTTTTAGAAAGATCGTACAGCCGAAAGAAGCGTGCAAAAACAACTATACCCCCCCACAAAAAATAATAATAAAATTAAAATTAAAAAAGAAAAGCATGCAGCCTGGGCCCCAGAGCCAACAATTTACAGCCCCTACTCTGACTCCACCCTGGAACATTCAGCTTGGCTTGGATTGGTGAACACCCCTCCGACACTGTCACACCAGTCTTCCCAGGTGGACACATGGCTGCAGGGGTTCCATACCTAGTTCTCATTTAACACAATGTGTGGTAGACAGTGGACATTTAATACGTGTTTGCTAAATAAAATTTAAAAGAATTAATGTTTACCCAAAGCGCTATAAGCCTCAGTTAGCCAACACTATGCAAAGGAAGCTATTGATTCAGGTTTCACTGCTCTAGGGACCAGAACATTGATTACAGTGTTGGGGTGGGGAACCAACCATACCAGGTAACTGCATGTACCATAACACCTAGAGGAGCCCTTTAGGAAACTAAATGATTCATTGAGTGGTCCCCATACTCAAAACAGAAATATACACAGTTCATGATTCCCTAGTATATCCCATCAATCATCCATTCACTCAACAACTGCAGCGCTGGGACCATAAAGGTGAGGAACACAGACAGTGCCTTCCTTCAAGGAATTTACAGTTTTGTAATCAGCTAATCACATAAATAAATGTAAAGTCACAACGTAATACGGCTCAGAAGTAAGCTGTGCTTTCAGAGGCCTGGCCGAGGTGGATCAGGGAAGTGGTTCAAGAGCTGGCTAAACAGGGGAAGGAACAGCATATGAAAAGGCCCCAGGGGGCTTCCCTGGTGGCGAAGTGGTTGAGAGTCCGCCTGCCGATGCAGGGGACACGGGTTCGTGCCCCGGTCTGGGAAGATCCCGCATGCCGCAGAGCGGCTGGGCCCGTGAGCCATGGCCGCTGGGCCGGCGCGTCCGGAGCCTGTGCTCCACAACAGGAGAGGCCACAACAGTGAGAGGCCCATGTACCACACACACAAAAAAAGGCCCCAGGAAAGAAGTGTGGCAAAGAAAAGGATGTGCAAGGACAAAGTGGCTGAGCAGAGGAGGGAGCATATATGGTTTAAGAGGCTGGTAGAGGTCAGACCATTCCAGGATTGTGGGCGATGGTAAGAATTTTTATCTTTATCCCATGAGCATTGTGAGTTATTTACTCTGCTAGTGAAAAAAATAAAATGGTGGGCTGTTACCACAGTTCTTCATTCCTCTAACCTGGACCTTCTGCACAGGCTCCTTGGTGCCCACTTCTCTCTATGGGGTCTGTGACAAGGACGAAGAGTTTTAAACTCTTTTGGACGGAAAAAGTTATTTCACGTTTAAAGTCTGAGCTGCAAATGAGATTTTTCCTTCCAGTGTACCGTGACATTGCCGCCGTAACACCATTAGACACCCTTCTGGCAACAGGAGCTCAGAGCCCTACTGTCAGCTACTTCATGTCCAACATCACGTCAGCCAGCACTTTCTCATCTCTGGATTATACAGACCACGTTTTAACTTGAAAAATATCACAGACTTCCCACTTGACACCAGTTATACTTTCAACTTTGAACGACATAATACCATTTACATTAGCACCCCCAAAACTGAAATACTTATGTATAAATTCAACAATGTATGCTAAAGAGCTATATGAGGAAAACCACAGTACTCTGATGAAAAGAATTTAAAGGAGATCTAAATAAATGGAGAGATATTCCAGGTACATGGATTAGAAAGCTCAATATGGTCAAGCTGTCAGTTCTTCCCAACTTGATCTATAAAGTCAGAGCAATCTCAATCAAGAGATCATTAATCCCAGCAAGTTACTTTGTGGATGGCAACAAAATGATTCTAAAGTTTGTGTGGAAAGGCAAAAAAAAAAAAAAATTTATATATATATATATATATATATATACAGAATCATCAACACAGTATTAAAGAAGAACAAAATTGGAGGACTGACACTACCCAACAGTAAGATTTACTATAAAGTTACAATAATCAAGACGATGTGGCACTGGCAAAGGAAGAGAAAAACCAATAGGACAGAAGAGAGGGCCCAGAAATAGACTCACACAAATACAGTCAACTGATATTTGACAAAGGAGCAAAGGCAATTCAATGGAGAAAAGATAGTCTTTTCAATAAATGGTGCTGAAATAACTGACCATCTACATGCAAAAAAAAGTGAATCTAGGGCTTCCCTGGTGGCACAGTGGTTGAGAGCCTGCCTGCCGATGCAGGGGACACGGGTTCGTGCCCCGGTCCAGCAAGATCCCACATGCCGCGGAGCGGCTGGGCCCGTGAGCCATGGCCACTGAGCCTGCACGTCCGGAGGCTGTGCTCTGCAACGGGAGAGGCCACAGCAGTGAGAGGCCCGCGTACCGCAAAAAAAAAAAGATGCTCAACAACACATGTCAATAGGGAATTTCAAATTAATACAATGAGATACACTATACATCTATCAAAACGGCCCAGATCCAGAACACTGAGTACACACCAAATGCTGATGAGACTGTGGAGCAATAGGAATTCTCATTCATTGCTGGTGGGAATGGAAAAGTTGGTACAGCCACTTCAGAAGACAGTTTGACAATTCCTTACAAAAATAAACATGCTTTTACCACACAATTCAGCAATCACATTCCTTGATATTTTCTCAGATGAGCTGAAAACGTATGTCCACGTAAAAACCTGCACATGGATTTTTTTTTTTTTTTTTTTTTTTTTTGCAGTATGTGGGCCTCTCACTGTTGTGGCCTCTCCTGTTGCGGAGCACAGGCTCCGGACGCGCAGGCTCAACGGCCATGGCTCACGGGCCTAGACGCTCCGCGGCATGTGGGATCTTCCCGGACCGGGGCACGAACCCGTGTCCCCTGCATTGGCAGGTGGACTCTCAACCACTGCCCCACCAGGGAAGCCCTGCACATGGATTTTTATAGCAACTTTTTTCATAGTTGCTGAAACTTGGAAGCAGCCAAGATGTCCTTCAATAGGAGAATGGATAAACAAATTATGGTACATCTATACAATAAAACATTTTTCAGTAATAAAAAATTGAGCTATCAAGCCATGAAAAGACAAAGAGGAACCTTAAAGGCATAGCGCTAAGTGAAAGAAGGCAACGTGAAAAGGCTACATACTGCATGATTCCAACTATATGACATTCTGGAAAAGGCAAAACCGTAGGTACAGTAAAAAAAAAAAAAAAATCAGTGATTGAGAGAGAGGAAAGGAGAGATGAATTGGTGGAGCACAGGGGATTTTGGGGGCATTGAAACTATGCTGTATGATACTGTAAGGGGGGATACTTGTCGTTATACATTTGTCAAAACCAACAGAATACACAACACAAACAGTAAACCCTAATGTAAACTATGGCTTCAGCTAATAATAATGTCTCGGTATTGGCTTATTAACTATAACAAATATACCACATTAATGCAAGAAGTTAATAACAGGGGAAACTTGGCGGAAGGGCAAAGGGGAGTATGGGAACTTGCTGTACTTTCCGCTTGCCTATTCTGTAAAACTAAAACTGCTCAAAAAATAATGTATATTAATTTAAAAATTCTAATGATTCATAAAGTATATGATGACAACACCACCACGGTTTTCATAGCCTGGTTTTAAAAATTATATCTGATTAATCACAACAGCGCCCACACATGCTTGAGAAATACAAGTACATATGAGTAAAATACGCCTGTCTTTTGCAGTCTCTAGACAATCTTGAGCACACATGTGGATTCAGAGATTTTCTTGCAAAAACTCCATAGGTTTAAAAGAATCCCGAGTCTGGGAACCACTGCTGAGGGCTTTATAGACATTTCTTGATTAATGAATGACGCATGCTCCCTTGGGAGATAGGAGAACACTAATTGCGGGTCAGTGTCGTTGATGTCCAATCTCTCTTGACTCTCGGAGGCTATGACACCTTTCTCATCACAGAGAAGGGAGGACTAAGTAAGAGATTACGCGTTAAAGCATCTAGCAGAGTGCCTGGAATATCATAGCCTCTCAGTAACTATTAACCAAATAGAATCTGGCAGATCAGTCGTCAGGAGCTGATCTGGATTGGCTGACATCCAATATCTCTTCCACTTATATTTGTGACTCAGGCCTCCCCACCCCCTTTTTAATGCTTTGGGACCTCATTTCTGTTCCAGGCCAAAAGTTTTGTCACTCTAAGACTGGACATGGGAAAGAGCTACAAACATCCGTAAGAGAGATCTTGGGAAGGCATCCTATCTGAACAACTCTCCAATTTGCCCCCATACCCCATTTTGTCATGTGCACCTATAAAGTATGAGACCCAAAGATATAACTTTGGATGAGTTTGATATACCTCGGGGTTGAAGAAGAAACTAAAAGCTGTCCTGTCCCTCCATAGTGATACAGCAGCTGAAAAATTATTAAAAGACACTCCAAAATCACAATGGTCTGGAGGAATGAAAATATGTATCCATTACGGACAACATATCTTTCACTGTGCTTATTCATTCACGGTATTTATTCCTTCAGCTCCAACTGTGTGCAAGGCACTGACAGTGTTGAGTGCTGAGCTAGCTGGCTCTAGTCAGTGTGATAAAAATGTCCTTTCCATGCTGTTCCTTGTAACCTTGAGTGCACCGGGATCCAACTGTTCCCACCCTGCTCTACTGCTGGTCCTGGAGCCTCTGCTCCCCCCATTTCTTGGGCAAATAATGGATCTTACCTCTTGGAATGGTGAAAGGCCTGGAAATAGTGCCTTGAGAAAAATGAAAGGAACTGGGGAGTTTTAGTTGATGATGAGAGAACCCAGGAGAGATGGGATCCTTGATTTCACAAATCTGAAGGACCATTATATGGAAGGAGGGTTTGATTTTTTTGGTGTGGAATCAGGAACTAGAACTGCAAAGCAGCTGGAAGTGACAGAGAGACCGATGTCATCTTAGCCAAAGAAAGAACTTTTTACCAGTGAGAAGCCTCCAAGTATGAAATAGACTGCCTTGATAGGAAGTGAGCTCCCCACTACTAGAGGTGTTCAGAGGCCAGACATTCAAAAGACAGGGAGCTTGTAGAGGAGATTCTTTCAGCAAACTTGGAAAGAGTGGGGCTGATCTTTATGTCTTTATTTTTTATGCCAAATCCACTTCTGTAAGCGTTGGGTGTATCCAACGATTTCTGCATTACAAATCAGATAATATTCTACTTCACTTCTGTGTATCTACACATCCTTTACAGTTTACAAAGTGCTTTCAATTACATGATCTCATTAACTCCTCAGGACAAATTTTTGAGAAGAATTATTATACTCACTTTAGAGTTGAGGAATCTAAAGAAATGAAAGGCCAAGAGAAGCGAATCAATGATAAAATTAAAGGAAATTTTCAGACTTCATTCGAGGGCTCGTTCTTCCTCCTATGGAATCACAGGCCAAGGACGTTCATCTCATTTTCAGGATGAAGAGATGAAAAGTATCAGCTGCTGGACAAGGGAGCTATGTTTTCTAAGGGGCTAAGAAGCTGTCATTGATTCCAAGAGTGGGCAGAACACTTTCCCTGTAGCTCAAAAAGCAGAAAATACTGAGTCTTTGAAGCTAACAAACATATTATTAATGGGTCAGCTTTTTCTCGCCCACAGCATGCTCCAGGGTGAGACCAGGCTGACCGCTGCCCCTGTGTGAAAGAGTAAGGCCTTTGCCTCAAGAGTCAGAAAAAAGAAGAGAGAAGGTGATAGTCTAGGGATGATGCTGAGCAGAAAAAGTCCCAGGGGTGACCAGGAAATCAAGAACCACTTGTTTCTTCTTGTAAGAATGTTTTGCATCTGGAAATGCAGCCCAGTGACCCCCAAAGAGGGTACAGATTGAACAAACAGAGAACTCCCAAAGGCTGAGGAAGGGATTAATTCCCATATAATAACCATGCTGTGCTCTTCTCCAAGGTCTTTCATCTGTAGATCTCAGAAGGTTTTGTAAACATCAATTAAATGTTACAACATTGCTTTGAAGTTAGTATTACTATGTCCATTTTCCATATGAGAAAACTGAGAAGCTAAGGGGCTCGCCTAGAGGCAACCCAGTCAAGATTCTAGGAGGCCAAGCATTTCAAACTTCATCTCTGCAAAGCTCTGGGTCTCACAGGGAGAGGGAGATTGAAACAGTCTGACAGTGCTATTCCCAGGCTCTGAGAGAGAAAGATTCCTGAAGATGCCCTCTCTCTACGGGTCCACGAGCTCTGTAAGAACCTTGAAGGGTTTTTCCTTATCAAAGGGACTGGGTCCAAGAACAACAAGATTCAGAGGTAGACTCCATAAATCATTCCTCAACCTTCCAGTGGGATGTCATTTTTCCTTTTCAAAGCTGTCAAAGACCATTGTGGTTCCTTCTTTTATGGTCTGCCTTGGGTTATAATTATTCATGTCGGCATCTGGTTTTTCTCTTAAGATTTCAGACAGGATATCTTACATTATCCCTTATGCTGTTACATACTACGAGGTCATAGGTAAATATGTTTTGACTTGATGTGAAGTGGGGTTGATGGGGAAATGTCAGAGCAACAGACAACTTCTACAAGGTATAAAGAACAAAGTTGATAACATTTGTCCTCACCAGAGGCAACAACAAGGCCTGCCTGCCATTTATATTTCATGTGAATAAAGGCACTTCTGGGTTTTCATGACTGCCACAAATCTCTATTTTTACCCAAGGAACCAATGTTCAATTAGGATTGTCAAGCCTGGCCAAAATTCAGTGGAAAGCCACATGTGTGATAAGTATATTTGGGAAGAACAGACACGTTATTACATGGAATAACATGGAAGAACAGCATGATATGAGCAACATGCTTTCCAAATTTTACAAAGCATTTTTATAAGCACTTTCATTTGAGCCTATTAAGACATCACGAGGTATGCAATTGAGATGTCGCTATCATATTTATTGATGAATTCCATCAAGGTTAAGTGACCTGCTCTAGGTCACACAACTATTGAATAACAGAACTGGGGCAGAAACCAAGAAACCTGGAGAGAGAAAAGAATGAGAGCTCTCTGTATCCCACAACTTCCTGTGCCTCCTAGCTTCCCAAACTGGAATTTTCTTAGTGCTTTCTTTCTTGCCTGCCTCTGTTGCTTGCAACTATGCCAAGTGGGGTCCATGCTAAACCACATTGGGTCCTTCTGAGCCCGGGTCACCTTGGGGCGGTGTCTGTACAGCTGGAGTGGAGCAGCAGGGGCAATTTTGCTGGCTTAGGAATCCACCTCACAAAAGACAGAAGAGAGTCTCCATAACAGCTGTCAACTGAAAATCCATTTGCATATTTGGTGCAGTTGTCGAAGTCCAAGGTGGAGAGATGGGAGACTTTGGTTATAGTCCCAGTGCCACCAACCATCTGTGGGCCCTTGTTTTCATTCCACAGATTTTTTTTTTTTTTTTTGCGGTAGGCGGGTCTCTCACTGCTGTGGCCTCTCCCGTTGCGGAGCCCAGGCTCCAGACACGCAGGGTCAGCGGCCATGGCTCACAGGCCCAGGCGCTCCGTGAGGAAAGAAGACCACAGCAAGTTTGCCACCCAGGGCATGTGGGATCTTCCCAGACCCGGGCACGAACCCGTGTCCCCTGCATCGGCAGGCGGACTCTCAACAACTGCGCCACCAGGGAAGCCCCATTCCACAGATATTTAATGAGCACCTAATAGAGGCTGAATATTGAGTTAGGTGCCAGGGACACAGGAATGAAAGAGAGGTGTTTCTTGCTCTCAAGGAGCTAACAGTATATGAGACAAGACAGATACACAAGCAGATAAAGACACTGCAATGTAATGTGTGGTTTTATGGAGGTGTCACACTGCTGAGAGTCTTTCCAGAGGAGGAAACTAAACCCAGTGCTGGCCTCTTCGGAGCGCAGGGTGCTGTGAGAATGCACAGCTTGCGCACCCGTGAAGCCAGTCCTGCCAACAGAGATCCTCTAGGTCGCGTGGTTTCTCTCTTAAGGGTGGTATGACCACAAGTGGGGACAAGTAGGTGTAGAAATGGAGGCTCTCAGAGACCTAGGAGTGAGATCACACAGGAGAAGCCACGAGACGAGAGAAACCTAGAGCGAAGATGTCAATAGCCACTGGGGCTTCCCTGGTGGCACAGTGGTTGAGAGTCCGCCTGCCGATGCAGGGCACACAGGTTCGTGCCCCAGTCCGGAAAGATCCCACATGCCGCGGAGCGGCTGGGCCTGTGAGCCATGGCCGCTGAGCCTGCGCATCCGGAGCCTGTGCTCCGCAACAGGAGAGGCCCCAACAGTGAGAGGCCTGCGTACAGCAAAAAAAAAAAAAAAAAGAGGTCAGTAGCCATGACAAGAAGACCAAGAAGACGTGCTAGGATGGAGGACAAGCTGAGGCCTGAGAACACCAGAGTGACTTGAGGGGCCTCCACAGATGAGGAGATGGCCACAAGGCATGACAGCTGTTTCCAGAAGGGCAGCGAACATTTCCTTATAGCCGGAGGCCCTGTCTGTCTCTCTGCCACAGAGAGGCTTTACCCTTAATTTCCCCACTACCTTCAAGTCCCATAACCTGAGGTCAACAGCATTTCTCTGACTCTTGCAAACGGGACAAAACAAATTCAAATATGTAAGAGTGTTTTACATGCTTACAAAACATCACACTTTATGCAAGGGAGACCAGCAGCTCCAAGTCTCTAAAGACTCCACTAACAGCTAAAACAAAGATAAAATTAGTCCCACAGGTGGGTGAGGATGTAGGCACAGGCTACTCTGGACGGTGCTCTCTGCACCTTTCAGCGACTCCCCCCAAAGTACAATCATTGTGCCCACAAGCCCCTGCCTGCTCCTCAGACATGATCTCTGCTAAAACGGGAAGCAGTGATTAATAGATAACTGCGTGGCGATAACTCAGAGGCTGGCCAACCCATCCTCTGCTCTTCCCCAATGATCTTTCTGTGCTAAGCCTTTGGGCCAATCAGCTTTCTTTTTCTCAACTCTAGCACGTCACCAATAATTACAGATGAAACATCAGCTGTTTTTCCCCCCAATAACCCTAATATTCTAGCTATCTATGAAGATAATTAACTTTCTTAAAGAAAAGTGCCCTAGCAAGCTTTCCTCGACACAATAGACAATTACCTTTGTTAATCACCTTTTTCCTTTATTCTGGTATTAGTGTTCAGGCTGGCCCTCCTGTACAGAACAGTGATGGCTGCTTCACATGACGCTGTCTCTCCCCATGCTAAATCTCATATGATAGTCATTATCGTCCCCAGCATGCTGCCAGAAAGTGGCTTTATTCTTGCTACTTGGCGGTCGATTCCAGAGACCTCCCAAGCAGCAGACAGCTCACAAGCCTGTAAAGCAGATCAGATGTGCCCCTCCGGCGTCCTGATGACAGAAGAAGGAAAGTGACCTGGTCAAGTTCTTGGAGTAAGGTGCACTCCCTCTCTTTAGTGTCTGACCCACCCAACTGCATTCCAAAAACGCAGTATGACTTTGCTCAGTAATTCCCTCCATGACATTTGCTGAGTGCTCACTATGTGCTGGTCCTCTGCTACACTCCAGACATTCAGCCATGAAGAAGAGGAAAGAAGACCGCAAGTTTACCACCCAGGGATGGATTCAACCAGCCTTGCTGCAAAAAGTGATTTTTTTTTTTTTTGGCCCATTCTTTAGCAAGTATCTAGCAGACACTTGTGTCAGGCCCTTTAAGGACCTGCTGAAATCCCACCTTTCCTACGAGCACTCCTTCAACCCACTCCCATGGGAATGAAGCTCTCCTTCAACAAAGAGCTTGTGCCACCCTAAAGGCCCGTTCGCACCTCTGCCTTTCATTAGAATCACTTGTGTGTGGTAAGAACGTTTCTTACCCAACTCCAGGTCCAGCCCCTGCAACGGTGTCTGGTACACAGTAGGCTCCTCATCAGTGTCTGTCAAATTAAATACATGCAAGATGTATGAGGCCTCTAAGAGGGAGAGGTGGGATTACTATTACATCTAGTCATGGCTGCTAAATGATGAAAATGACTGAAACAATAACAGCAAAGGTAATTTTTCCAGAGCTCTCGGTGTCTATGCATCTCCTAGGACACAAGCAGATGTGCCCCTGGTTTTCTAGGGCTCTTCTATGCGGAGCCATGCTCCTCCTTACATGTTTGGATAATCTCACCAAGAGCTATCACGTCTATCCTGTTTTCTAAGCCGCTGAGCAAACCAGTAAGATAGGCGTGGAGAGGATGCCTATCCCGATTTTCCCAAGGTCAGACAGAGGAAGTGACTGTCCCAGATCCAAGAGTTAGTAAGTGGCAGAGCCTGGACTCAAACTCTCCATTCTCGGCAGTGAACATACCCACACACTGTAGCAAATCATGATAATTATAGAAAGCCAAGAATCAACAGAGCTGTCATTAAAGATAGGCTTGTTTTCACCTTCAAACCTGTTTTTTGGTAACTCACCTAACAGTCGATTTGTATAAATCTAAACTGGGCTCTATATTTGTTAATTGTCTGTAATGAACAGACACAGTTGTACCATCATGCAAAGAACCCAGGTGAGGCAGGGTTTACTAAGGCTTATTTGCATTCAGATATCAAAATAAGATATGAAAAGTACCTCACGGGAGAAATCAGTACTTTTGAATACTGATATTTCACACGTCAGTGGTTCTTAATAATTCTAGAGACACCGATGCCTGTCTATATCTACAACTGCTCTTCACACTCATATTTAGTTGAAGGTGCTGATGGATAAATAAGAGAAAATTGCAACCGACACAATACCAGTTCAGGTTTATGCTCCAATAGCTTGAGGACACTTTGTGGCCAAGTTTCTTTTATTGATCATGTCAAGGCTTCAACCTACTTGAGCTTAGAGGAACTTTGTTGCTCGGCTTTATAATATACAAAAAAAAAAAGAATTGGACATGCAAATAAGATAAACTATTACATTTTAAATGAAATTAGTCAATGTCATTTATATCTTTTTATATTAAGTAGAAGCCAGGTATATATTTCAGCAGTCTTTTGACAAGCATTTAATTATTTTTTCCCACTAGAATGTGTTGAGATGGAAGTGCATACATCACCATATATGTGTCTTGCTCCCATTTTGTTCTCATTTCCTAGCCAGTTTAGAGGACTGTTATCCCAGTGGGAAATGATAAGACAGCTGTGGGCTAGAATAAATTTCCCTACCGCATGTCTGTTAGGAGGGGAAACCTTTTCCCTACCCTCCGTTCTGATGGTTCCTTCAGTGTAGGGAGCTACAAAGGTGGGATACCCCAGGCCCCCTGCACCCCTCCCTGGGTAGAGAGGAGCACAGTCACTTCTCCGATGGGCCATTTGGAAGTGGGGTCGTGGCCTGTGCACCTTTCCAGTTCTTCCCCTTCAGTCTGCCCTCCGAGCACATGTGGTCTCAATTGCTCTTGCCCCGGTGTAAACATAGCAACCAAGACCTTGGACTTGAGAGAGCTTCCTCTTTTCCAGCAGTGCTTGTGGAAGGATGGATAAATCAACACAACCGGGGTTCAGTATCAGGAAGTCCACTCACCCCAGAGACATAAACCACACTCTCCCAAGAGGGTAAGTGACATGACCACGGAACACAGCAGGGGGGGGGACAGCTGCTTCCTCCTCAGACCCAAGTTCCTCAAGATGGCGACATCACTCTTGACCCTTCAGCACCCAACCCCGGGCCGGCCACCTCACAGGTACTCCCTATTCATGTAATGAATTAAAGTAGAAGTCAGGATAAGAGCTTAGGGGGTCTTGATTGGGAGCCTCTCACAGCACGCTCCTGCTGTGGTCATGAGGAAACACACTCCAGCCTGTAGAATCCCACACACGTGTGGCACAGGCCCCACACGATGCTTCTGGTTCATCCCACACACTGGGAGACACCAAACTGGCCGGCACGGAGGCTGGCTTTCCCACAAGGTTCTTCTTCATCCGGGAACCTTGCATTTACCATATGGCTCCCCTTTCCCCTCATTTACCACCTACCACTGAGATACGGCCCCTCCAGCCACTTCTCTCTGACACGTGCAAACACAGCCTCTCTGGGCCTCTCTTCCTGTCTCCTCTCCAGCTTCCTCCCATTTACCACAGGAACATCTCTCTTCTGCTCTCTTTCCCCTCCATCAACTCTGGCGTGAGCCCTAAACCACTCTCTCAGACTGACAGCCCTCAGCGTAGTGCAGATGACCCCCCAAGTGAAAGGCAAAGGGAGGCTTGCGTTTTGTAGTGAAGTGAGCATCACAAGAAACTTATTTCATCAGCCCCTTAAAGTCCATGAAAATGCCCAGAAATTACTCTGGCAATCCTACCAAAGTCCTGTCAGTACCCTCACCTTCTGTTGTCTTCAAGTACCAATATGCTACCTAAAAACTCAAACAAAAATACCACCCTAGATTTTAAATTACTAGAGTGGGTTTTACTATTTTTAACACAAATATATTATGCTTCATTTATACTATGGGGCTCAGAAACCATAGAGAGATGGGCTGGGGCTCCGCTTAACACTGAAAGCATCATCCGGGAAATGTGCCCTGAGCCCCAAGGAGTCAACTCACAGGGAAGTTGTCCATGCCTTGCGATCCTTCAGGAATTCACCAAGAGGGCTTCCCTGGTGGCGCAG
Organism: Phocoena sinus; assembly: GCF_008692025.1. Lineage (NCBI taxonomy): Eukaryota > Metazoa > Chordata > Mammalia > Artiodactyla > Phocoenidae > Phocoena > Phocoena sinus. Next base: position 64,938,567 of record NC_045766.1, read on the forward strand.
TGGTTGGGAGTCCGCCTGCCGTTGCAGGGGACGCGGGTTCGTGCCCCGGTCTGGGAGGATCCCACATGCCGTGGAGCGGCTGGGCCCGTGAGCCATGGTCACTGAGCCTGCGCATCCGGAGCCTGTGCTCCGCAACGGGAGAGGCCACAACAGTGAGAGGCCCGCGTACCGCAAAAAAAAAAAAAAGAGAGAATTCACCAAGAGCTCTGTGATGGAGTTGAAAAATGGAAATGTGCGGGCTGATCATTTTGAACAATAATGACCCTCTTTTCAAAAAAAACAATGGTGATTTACTGAATACAATCAAATAATTTTTACCAGGGTGGAGGGGAACATACATCTCGGAGTACTGTTACGTTTTCACGTTAGGCTCTGTGTTTCAGTCTGATCCGGGGTGTTCTCGGTCTTTCTGCTTGAAGGAACTCCAGGCCAGCAGGATACATCCTGTTGTATCAGGGACTCTGCACGCCTGCTCTCCCAACTCCCTCATCCGGAGTGACACAGTAAATCAGCATCTGTGGTGGTATTGCAGCTGAGTCCCTTTGTTGTCACACCTATTTTGCAACATGCAACAGGGGCTCAGAGCATGATATGGGTTTCACAACGGGGATTATTAGGAAAACTTACAAAGCAAAGGTCAGCAGTGGAAGACATGTGGACCAGTCTCTTACTTTTCCATGGAGAGGAATGCCAGAGCCAGGACACCCTGCTAGATTTACCGTAGCTGAACGTTCCCTTTTAAAGGTCACGCTTGAGAGCATACTTGAGGATTGGGGGAGGGTAACTGTGGACTGCATGAGTGCCAGGCTGTCTGGCTTTTATATGCCAGTGAGTTTCAGTGTTTACAGGAGTTTCCTAAGAAAGATAACCAGGTAGCACCTGAAAACCCTGGGGAATCATAAGAAGTTGGGTTGTTCAGAAGCAGCCCTTCCTACCTGGGAAAAGAAACCTCCTGCCAGATCCCACTGGAAGCTGAATTTGGGTGCAGTTCCTCCTGTTGGGAGAAGGGGGAGCCTCTGGTCCCGAAGAATTAATTGTCCTGGCAAAACAGTGAGTTTCCAGGGATATTTTTAGGGAATCCTGTTTGTTGCACCAGAGTGGGATGCTGAAAGTAGTCAAACATCTGCCTGCAGATAAATCTGATTGCTTGCCAGGTCCTGTGACTGCTCCGTTTTCAGAGTCGCCTTTGGAAATCATCACGTCTGTAACTTCCATTCCATCTTCCTGTCCACTGCCCTTCCTCATAGGTTCTTTATCTCTGGTTTGGCCTGTTGCGCTCTCTCCTAACTCTGCTTCCTCCTTCCAGTCTCTCCTAAAGACAATCTATCTTGCGTACCATAGCCCTGAAGTACAGCCCTGATGTCCTTATTTGCATCAATCAGGATAGGTTAGGCTAAGCCACAGTAACGGACAAACACAACGCTACAGTGACTTGAAACAACAAAGGCATATTTCTCACTCTCACTACACGTTCATCTTTGGGAGCTGGGGCTTCAGCTGCATGCCATTATTGTCCCCCCTCTGAGACCCAGGTCGATGAACCAGCCACCATCTGAAACACTGCTGAGGCTGTGGAAGAGAGATGAGAGAGCTCCAGAGGGTCTCACACTGATAGATCAATGTCTGCCTGGAGGTGGCAAAGGCCACTTCTGCTCACAGCTCACTGGGCAGAACTGATCTCATGGCCCCATCCAACAGCTGGCCAGGAAGTACAATCCTATCACGTGTCCAGAAGGTGTGGACCCAGAAATATTCAGTGAACAGCATTAATGACTATTTCATTACTCTTGCTTAAAGAGCAAGCAAGCAAACTGATAACGTCCTATGTTTTTCAGGATAAATGCAAAATGTCTTAGGCTTCAAGATCTCCCATCTTCTCATCTAACCTGAAGTTACTAAACCAGCAATATGTCCCGCTCTCCACATCACACTGCAGAAAGAATAAACTACTTCCATTTAACCGTACAAGCGGTCCTCATGCGTCGCTGCTCCGTGCTCCACACCTTTGCTTCTGCTGTTCTTCCCATCAAATTCTAGCCATTTCTCCAGGCCAAATTCAAATGACACCCCTTCTATGAATCCTCCTACAACTCTCCCAGCCAGAATCAGCTTCTTCTTTATACGATATATTTATAAGGGCTCAATCTGTGCTTCTTTATGGTACTTAACACAATTTCCCTTCTATTATAAAAAAATAGTTGTAATTTAATCATAAGGCTAAAAGAGACTTAAGAGAGCACCTAATTCTTGAATCTTCCACACACCACTGTCAAGTCTTCCGTCATTGGTTTAAAAATCCACAGTTTGAGGGAACTCACTACCTCCCTGGGTAGACAACTCTGACTATTTAAAAAGCAGCAATCAGAAGAACCCACTTTAGGGGCTTCCCTGGTGGCGCAGTGGTTGAGAGTCCACCTGCCGATGCAGGGGACACGGGTTTGTGCCCTGGTCCAGGAAGATCCCACATGCCGCGGAGCAGCTGGACCCGTGAGCCATGGACGCTGAGCCTGCGCGTCCAGAGCCTAAAAAAAAAAAGAACCCACTTTAAAGCCCTTCACCATATGAAGCGAGTGCCTACATGCCTCATTTCCAAACAAGGACACCAAGGCACGGGATGAGAATAGGAAACGTTTTCTTCAGTAGCAAGGAAAGTAGTAAAGGAAAGTTCTGGTTTCATTTATCTCATCGTGCTGCTCAGAGGCTTCTTGGCTTCTGGACTGTGATGCGGATAATCTCCTGTGAGACTGAGAGGAATGGAAAGACACCAAGGCAACTGCCCTGCCTTGTTTACCAGGGAACTCAAGGGTGCCTTTCGCACAGCTGTGCTAGTGGAAGTGTTTAGACTGACGGCTGTGTGGTCCCGGACAGATGTGGCTATATCAAGGCTCACTGTCAGGCTGTCAACCTGAACTGCCGGGAATGCTATAGAACATGCTCTGGGTGCCCTGAGCAGAGCAGCAGAGGGAACCTGCAAAGACCCTCCCTCATCACCAAGCAAATGTGCGGGCAAAATCCTATCTAACCTGCTGCACAGCCTGACTTCTGACGGCAAAATCCACCACCTCTGTCTAGAAAGCATCCTTAGAATTTTCTGGTGCCTTCTCCAGTTGTCCCATGGAAAAGCACAATCCTTGAAAAAACACAGACTTTAGAATCACTGCCACTTACTCTCTGCGTGGCCCTCAATAAGTTACTTTTGTGAGTCTCCCCTGTAAAATGGGGAAAGTAATAGTTTCTGAGATTGTGATAATGATCAGTGACAAACAAAAAGTGCCACGCCACGGCCTGGCTCAATACATCTTAGTTCTTTCTAGCCTTGCTTTAGACTAGAGCACCCTGGGCCCTGTACCCGATTTGTCCAGCAGGACCCGGCACTTTTGAGGCCCCAGGCCGTCCCATCACGTGTTCTCCTCTCCACTAGGTGAGGAGTCCACAGGCACTAGGGGACATGCCCACCTAGAGTCATATTCAGCTTCTAGACCACAGTCCAAGAACCCGGGACTCCAGGGACTTCCCTGGTGGTCCAGTGGTTAAGAATCTGCCTCCCAATGCAGGGGATGTGGGTTTGATCCCTGGTCAGGGAACTAAGATCCCACATGCCATGGGACAAATAAGCCTGCACGCCACAACTACCGAGCCCGTGTGCTCTGGAGCCTGCGCGCCACAGTGAAGAGCCCATGTGCCGCAACGAAAGATCCTGCATGCCACAACGAAGATCCCACGTGCCGCAACTAAGACCTGACACAGCCAAATAAAACAATAAAATGAAATTTAAAAGAAAAACAAAGAACCCAGGACTCCAGAATTCCCTGCCCACATGGTCCTGAACCTACTGCTAGGACCTTGCTTCCCCAGGTCTGTCCTGTGGAGGACAAAACATGACGCTAGCATGTGTACTCCTAGGCCAAGCGGCAGCTGTGTGCAGGGTGCCAGGGATGGGCTGGGGTGGGGATTGGGCTGTGGGTGGATCTTTGTCATGAGGCTGGAGCCCATGCATTATAAGCGCATTCCAGGCGCTCACAATGCATTAGCAAGCAGGGGTGGGGAAAGGAGGAGGTGAGCGGCAAGCCAGGGGCCTCATTTTGTACACTTGCCTTGAACTTCACAAATGCCAGGGGCAGACTTTGTTCTCTCTCTTCCTCATTTCTAATCCTAACGTGAGCTAATCTAATCTAGTGCATGATTCTGAAGCGACTACACTTCTTTCCTTTTTATGGCTGAAAACAATTCCATTGTCAGTCTATACCACAAGACTTTTATCCGTTCATGCGTTGATGGACATTTGGTTGCTTCCACCTTTTGACTATTGTGAATGATGCAGCTATGGACTTGGGTGTACAAGTGTCTGTTTGAGTCCCTGTTTTCAACTGTTTTGGGTTATATATATAGGAGTGGAATTGCTGAATCATATCGTAATTGTGTGTTAACTTGTTGAGGAACCACCAAAGAGTTTTCCACAGTGACTGAACAATTTTACATTCCCACCAGCATTATACAAGTGTTCCATGTCCCTACATCCTCACGACACTTGTTATTTTCCGTTTGGTTGTTCTGGGTTTTTTGTTTGTTTTTGTTCTTTTTCATTATAACCCTTCTAGCGGGTGGGAAGTGGTATCACATTGTGGTTTTGATTTGCATTTCTCTATTGACAAATAACATTGACCATCTTCTCATATGCTTGTTGGCTATTTATATATCTTCTTCGGAGCAGTGTCAGGGATGACTTACAGTGAAGTACCTACCATTCTAGGAAAAAGGAAAGGAAAGGAAAGCTAAAAACAGCCTAAAATTACTACTACTCCCAGGGTACTTCTGGGGTCTCTAATGGAGCCAGTCCCCCATCTTTTTTTTTTTTTTTTTTTTTCACGGTCGGGCCTCTCACTGTTGTGGCTTCTCCCGTTGCGGAGCACAGGCTCCAGACGTGCAGGCTCAGCGGCACAGCCACTCCGCGGGCCCAGCCGCTCTGCGGCATGTGGGATCTTTCAAACCCATGTCCCCTGCATCGGCAGGTGGACTCTCAACCACTGCGCCACCAGGAAAGCCCCAGTCCCCCATCTTGCTCCTGGCACGCCTCCTTGAGGCCAGTGGGGCAAACCCCACAGCAGCAGAACCACTCAGGCATCTCCACGCTTGGAGTATGGACCCACTACACACCACTCACTACACACTACCCCCTGAACTTTCCTCCCCACCTCCCATACACGTCAACACACCCCATTCTCACTTTAAGCCCCAGGATTCATATAACAGCAGCTGGGACGTGGATTCCCCCTGTGGAGCAGCCTCAACCCTTGGTATGTGGTCTGGTCTAGGACCCCAACAAAACTAGCCCGCAGAACGCAAGCTGAACACCCTACAAAGACTAGAATACCCAGGGTTAGGGAAGTAAGCGACAGCCACAGTCTATCCACGTGGGCTGCCCCGGGCTCACCCCTGCTTCTTTCAATGTCTGCACACATAACTCGTAGTACAAAGAAAGGAGCCACTAAGAGGAAACGGCCAACACCCCTCCTCTATCCATTTACCAGATGGGGAAACTGAGGCTCAGGGGGTGACTTGCCCAAGGTCACATCTCAACACAGGCCTGCAACTTGGGTCTTCAACTTCCCAGACTCTGCTCCTGGAGCACAATATGACACGACAAATGTTTAGACAGTCTATGCCAACACCACCAATTCAGGCCATGATCTGAGTCGTGATGAGTTTCTTCTGTGCCTGGATTTTCTCACTACAAAAAAGGCTGGCAATAATTATCCTTCCTTTCCTCAAGGAGAATTAATAAAATGTGTGTGTGTGTGTGTGTGTGTGTGTGTGTGTGTGTGCGCATGTGTTTATGTATGCTTCAAGCTCACTGGGAGGCAGTGGCTATATAAATATATGTGTATGTTTGTACTTACATTTTTTTTCTTCATGACCTAGTTGAAATGGAGAACCATTTGGGGACTAGGTGAAAATGGCACATACTAATTCTCCCAGCTCTTCCCTTTGTGGTCTAGTCTAACTTTCCTAGGTAAAATAAGTCCCTTTAACTCTAAAAAAGGAAGTAGATATTGTTCTGTCAGGAGCATTCAAGTCACCCTAGGTATGAGCCCACAGCCGTGGGTCTACATTTGGGACTGGGGTGATGTCAGGGAAAGTGACAGCTGGGGGAAAAGCAACCTGATGGCCTCCCAGGAGCCCCAGACTGGCACCGGGAGACCAGGGTTCAAGGACAGATGGGCCACCCAACAGCTGGAGTGGAACCTTGAACAAGTTACTCCATTGCTTGGGGCCTCAGTTTTTCCATCAGCAAAATGAAGGGGGTTAGACTGGACTGGCAGATTTCAGTTTTTTAACAGCAAAAATCTTCTTTAAAGATGAATCTTGGGCTTCCCTGGTGGAGCAGTGGTTGAGAGTCTGCCTGCTGATGCAGGGGACACGGGTTCGTGCCCCAGTCCGGGAAGATCCCACATGCCGCGGAGCGGCTCGGCCCGTGAGCCATGGCCGCTGAGCCTGCGTGTCCGGAGCCTGTGCTCCGCAACGGGAGAGGCCACAACAGTGAGAGGCCCGCGTACCACAAAAGAAAAAAAAAAAAAAGGATGAAATCTCCTGCAGATCTCCAATATTATCTAAAAGCAGATAAAAGTGAAACCCGTCTGTCTGAAGGGACCCTCCCCCATCCCCACCTGGAACTATGTGCTCAGCCCTAGCTCACTGGAGTGGAACTCTTCTAATTAAAATATTGTGTGGTTCGATGTCATGAGAGTAACCAGTTAGATCTAGAAAAAAAAAAAAAAAAAGAAGCTAAGCTAAATAGGGTAGTAGGATGACAAGGACAGGGATCTGGGGAGACAGGCAGGGGCAGGTGGGGGCAGAGTGGGGAAGGTTTGGGCCCTGATAGAGTTCTGAGACCCCAGCCTGCTTTTTCACCTCAAATTCTCTGAGAGGAAACTGAGGCCAGAAAGCTAAGGTATAAACTTTGTAACTTTTTGACCCAGGAAGCTTTCAGAATCATAATAAGGAAATGATTACAGCATGCTTTGAGCTCTTCAGAGACAAGCAGTATTTAAACACAAGGTATTATTACCTCCATAGAGCTCTCTTTTGCCTACGACTGTGCTTGAAAATGTGGGCAGACCACTTTTATTTTTTAAAACTCAGGTGTTTAAAAAAATATTCACATGTACGATACCTACCCTATCCCCCTCATAAGTTAATTCTCAGCTTCCTTGTCACAGGATAATTTAAATGTTCAAAGAGATGTTATACTAGCTTTATCAGCTAAATCGTCAGTCCCCTATCCAAGACGTCTATCCCTTCCAGCTCATTCCCCGCTGCCTTTATTTGAAGGACTGTTACATTAAAAGTGAAACAGTATTACATTGGGGATTTTAAATGTCAGTACCAAATATCATTCAACAGAGTTACTAGGTAGGAAGTTATCGATCATAGACTCTGAATAAATCAGGTTAGCCCTGGGATATTTGGTTCCTTGATATAGGGCCTGCTGTTGAACCTCAGAAGTCAACCCCCCAAAATTCAGGATGTTCTTTCAGAACTGAGGGGCTTGAATGCTCAGCTTGCACTGTGCTCACAGGACAAAGTCAGAAGGTGCGGTTCAAGTCCTGGTTTTACTGCGCATGGGTGGGTTGACCTTGGCAAATCATTTCACTTCTCTGGTCCTCAGTTTTCTCCTCCGCAAACTGGGATCATCTCTCCGCCCTGCCTACTTCACAAGGCTGCTTTGAGGATCAGAACGACGTGAGGCCGAAAGCCCTGTGTGACCAGCCTGAGAGCACGGTGCTGAGTGGAACCAGACAGCCCTTGGTTCAAATCCTGGTCTTGCTACTTAACTAGCTGCATGACCTTAAGTAAGGTGCTGGTCTGCTCTGAACCTCAGGCTCCTTATCAGAGAAAAGAGGCTATGTATAGTACTTTCCTCATAGGGTTGTTTTGAGGATTCAAAGCCTCGCCCATAGTGAAGCCTCAATCAGTGCGGGTATTTATTAAAAAGCTGTAATTCTCCCTGTGCCCAAGGGGTTACTGTTGCTCCTCCCTAGTTCTGCTTTCAGTGCACAGCAGACCTAAAGATAACCACGCGTCTATTGTCTCGGAACCGCCTCGGTGCTCTTACTCAAAGGAAAGGAAAAAGGAAATACATCGTGGCCCAGAATGGAGCTCCAGAGAAATCCAAAACGAGCTGTGGTCTAAAAGCGATTTCTCTCCAAGCCTATTTTTAACCAGCAATGAACTTCTCTAATACGCAGAGAGTGATGCTGGGCTCCCTGAATAGCTACGCTGAGGAGCTGCTGCCCGTTTCGGCTACTATGTGAATTTATGAAGTTCTGGTCTCACACTTCATTAAATATACGATGGTGCTGAGACAGGGGACCAGATACCTATAACTCTTGTCCCAATCTCCCAGTTATAAATCTTAGTGCCTCATTCACTGAAGAGGAACAACTGAAGAGATATCACCTGCTCCTTTGTAGTGGGCTCTCACCTTTTCAAGCTGTTTGCAACAGACAACTTTATTAAGAGATCACCAAACAAAAGGCCTGGCCCAAAGCACGTGCCCAGTTTTGCTGAGAATGCTTTCAGTTGCAAGTAACAGAAAACGCGGCTATGCCAACCTAAACAAATGGAAGTTTCTTTTTCTCACATAAAATATACACAAGAAGATGATTGCTGATGCTAGCTTAGAGGCTCAATAAAGTCGTCACAATTCTTTTAAGTCGAAATTCTCTGGGCTTTTTCCCTCATGGTTACATTCTGGCTGCAGCAGCTACAACCATCATATATATATAATCCTGCAAAAACAAAGAAGAAAGGAAAATGGTGGTATCTTTGTCAGGGAATCAAAATATGTATAGGACTCCTGCAGCAATTTTATTCTTACACCTTATTGGTGAGAATCGGGTGACATGGTTACTCTTACTTGGAAGGTGATTAGGAATAAAACAGTTTAATTAACCAAGAGTGCCTGCCACAGCTCCCAGCAAAGGTCTGCTGTATGAAGTGACAAAAGCGAATGATTGAATAATGACTACAGAAACAGATGAATGAACGTTTGACACGGAGACTCTCTCTTAGACTGATTCAGCTCACCTGTCAATTTTTCTAATCCCCCTATCCAGGTGTCACACATTCCCATCCCCTTGCTAGCTCTCCAGTGTCCCATAAAACCACTTTTCCTCCTATATTTAACTTCCTACTCACTTGTCTATTTTATTGACTAGTATGTAAGCCCCTTAGTGGCAAAGTGTGTGTCTTTTTCACCACTAGCACAGTGCCTAGAATATACTAGTTAATCTATAAATAATTATTACTATATTTGTTGAATATGCTCTCAAAAAAAGTTCCAGAAAATATGTGACGTATTGCTCAGCACACACATGTATGTAAAGGCTTTTAAATCCCTCTTTTGAATTGGTCTATCTAAAAAAATAGAAACAGAGTTAAGTGACATAGTCAATTAAACATGAAAATATGTAAGTGTAGTTTCCCTTGTAAATCAAAGAATTCACAGAAATTATTTTTATTTTATTTAGTCTAAAATATTGCATATTAATTTTCAGCATTAAATCTGCTCCTGGTTCTGAAGTCTTTGATCTAAACAAGGAGTGATGTATCAAAACCAAAGAAGTATGTGAAAAACAAAAACTCATAAGAAGAACACTATAGTTAGGCTGTTAGAGACAGTCGAGTACCCAGTGAGTGATAGGGCAAGGGGTCCCTAAACTTGCTGTTGACTAACCTCCCTGTTTCTTTGGGCTGGTCCCTGACCCCTTCTCTTCATTTCCCATTGACTCTATCCCTCACCCCCTAGTTTAGTAAGTATCTTCATTGTGTTGAGCCTCCAAAGATAAGTAGGGTTTGAATATGCGCACATGTGATAGGAACAGCATGAGAAGAGGGGTGACAACAGGAAAGCATAAAATCAAGAGTGGTTATCTGGGATTAGAGCACATGAGTTTAGAGAGGGTACAAAGGAGGAGATAACGCTGGCGAATCAGGTAGGAGCCAGATTAACAAGAGCCTTAAGGTTGCAGCTAAGGACTTTAGACTTCATTGCATGAGCAAGGGGAAGCCGTTTTTGTGTGGATAATCACATAAACCAATCTGCAGTTTTATAAATTTTCGTCTGGAAACGGTCATGAGTATGGAAAGGAGAGCTGAAAAGATGAAAGCTGGGGGGAGATCAACTGAAAGCCTATTGTAACAGTCGAGGCAGAGACGAAGCAGATGCGGACTGAGGTAGTGGTCGGTAGCATGAGTGTGGCTCAGGGGACAGCTGGATGCATTGCGATGTTCACGTAAGACGTGTAACTGGCCGCTCCACCAGGCATGCAAACCGACCAGCTGATGTGCCAGCCAAGGAGAGGGACGTTTAGAAAGAGTGGTTAAACAGAGATATAATGAATCTCAATTTTGGCTTCAAGACCACCTTGAAGAAGACTCACTGAGCTTTTATCACCCCAATAGAAAAAAAGGGAAGCATTCTCGTTCTTGTAGAGATCCTTCTCTATTGCAGCCTGGAAACCAGATATAAGAAGGAGAATAAAAAAAATAATAATAAAAAAATTTAAAAAATAAATAAATAAAAAATAAAAATAAAAAAAAAAAAAGAAGGAGAATAAACAGAGCTGCAGGGGGTGCATAATAAATGTCTAACACAGTCCACCGCTTGTACCAGGGCAGATCCTCTTGGCCTCATGTTTCTTGTTTCAGTTTTGTGTGGATTTGGTGCACTGTAGAGCGACAAACTGACCGTCTCGTGTTCACACTGAACCCTGCTCACCTCCTACCTCAGGGCTTTCTTACACAGATTGCTGCACGACCAGGTCAGTAGCCCTGAATGTACATGCGCTAGTCAGAAGTGCAGGGGACTGAACACTCTGTGGAGCAAAACTTTGACCAATGGGAGACAGAAGCCAGGGGATAAAGTCCTCTCTCTTCTCCCCCTATCAATGGGTAGTCAGTAGATGCAGTTTCTAAGCAGCTTGGGGTGCCATGCCATTTATTGAGCAATCAGTATCACAAAGTAATGACAAACTCAATAACCATTTTTATATTGGCTCTCCCTCCTTCCCTGCTTTGCTCCCTTTTCCCTCATGTTGCCTGTGATTAAATTCCTTAATGAAGTAAAACAACATAGTTCTACTTCAATTATGACTTCTGAAGAACTCAAGCTAAGACAAAGAACAGCAAAAAAGCAAAAAAAAAAGTACTGCTCACAAAGTACACTAGAAGGAGAGTCAAGGATATTTACTGCAGGATTGGTTGTGGTTGGGGAGAAAGGAGAGGTAGATTATTTAAATGTCAAGTGATTAAGGTACATCCATACAGTGACATATACCATTCAACTATTAAAAAGAACTAAGTGCTCCTGCATATGCAAGGTAGTTTGAGCAAGAATGCAAATTACCTAGCAGAGTGATCTCATTTGTTTAAATAAGCGAAGGATGCATACTTCAAATGAATATGACACTAGGATGAATCTCTGGCAATTGAAGGTGGCCATATGATAAAATTGGACCAATAGAATGTAAGCAGAATTGTAGAGCAGTTCCCGGTAACTTTGCTTAAAAGATAATGAGTGTGTGCTTTTGTTTCTTCTGTCGTCCTGATGCCTGGAATGTTAATGTGATGGTTGGAACTCTAACCACTACCTTGGACCATGAGTATAAGGTCCATGCTTCAGGGATGGCACAGAGGCAAGACTGAAGATGAAGGGCCTCCAAGGACAGGGCTACTGGCCAGTGAAAGTAGCCTGCATCCCAACTCACATGATGTGATTTGCTTCTCTGCAGGGGCTGGATCCAGGTTTCACAGCCTTGTTCAAGAAGGCTGCACAACAGGGTGGCCCAACAATACATCTTTCCAAATGTGTGTCCTCTCTCTACATCTTGAGTACAATGTAGTCCTTCTTTCACATGATAGAATTTTTTTAAAGAGCCTACATTGGGGGTCTTTCTCTTCCATTATCTCCAAATAAGGGGAAGTCATTGCAGGCTGGGTCTCTGACCAAAGACAGGATAGAGGTTTCCTGGGTTCTTCTGATAGTCTCGGGTTTCTGTCAGAGGTCTTCTCTAGAACCTTCGCTGGAGGGGTGGTGTGTCAGTGCGGTGCGTCTACACCTCCCTGGCTCAATTTCTCCTGTAGAGTCCATTCTCTAAGTTGGGCACTGTGGTGTGTTGAGGAGGAAACTCCTGCTTCTACCAGACACCCATCTCCCCGTGAAGAGGGGCAGGTATTTGTAAATCTGACCCAGTCTACACATTTTCACTGGCCAGAGTCCAAGCCACAGTTTTAAATAAGATGTATCCTCCACTCATCAGTGACTCAAAAGAGAAAGGTCCAGGGCTTCCCTGGTGGCGCAGTGGTTGAGAGTCCGCCTGCCAATGCAAGGGACACGGGTTCGTGCCGCGGTCCGGGAAGATCCCACATGCCGCGGAGCGGCTGGGCCCGTGAGCCACGGCCGCTGAGCCTGCGCGTCCGGAGCCTGTGCTCCGCAACGGCAGAGGCCACAACAGTGAGAGGCCCGCGTACCACAAAAAAAAAAAAAAGAGAAATGGCCAGGGTGCCTGAGAATTCAGGATGAGGCCAGTGCTCCTGGAGAAGCTGATCACAATTCCTCTCATCATGCTTTGAACTGCCTTTTAATCCAGTGTTATTCCCTGGGGGGTGGGGGAGGGGGAGTGAGTTTAAGATCAACGCACCTGTAGCCAAGCAATCCTGAATTAAGCATTTTTTCAACAGTAGGAAGTGTAAAGAATATCACAGCTTTACAATTGCATTTTGTCCAAAAAATTGGGTCAATTCTCACTCATCCACTTCGTGAAAAATTGATAACAAATGTTTCTTCCAGACCCCAAGCCAGCTCTGTACCATGCTCCAGCAGAAGTGTATGGATGTGGAATTGGGATTATCCACTCTTTGCTGTCACTTGTAGCTTTGCCGCCCTCCCTCTGCCTCTGTGTGTGTGTAGAATGGGAAATTAACTACAATACTATTTCTACGTCTCTTTCCTGCATCCCCACAGAATCCGCTTCAGACTGCTGCTGTGAACCAGACTCTGATGCCAGCGTTGGGGAAGGAGAGCCTCAGCCTCTCTCTATGATGTTAATTTGGGCAGAGCACTCCCTACTCCCACTGTAAGGCAGGTCATCTGCCCTCACCTCTGCTTTCTGCGTTCCTCCTCAGAGTGGCAGGAAAGAGAGAGTTCGTGGCCCCTCTCAGCTAGTTCTAGCCAAAGAGATCAGAAATGCCTTTGGAAGTTTGGGGGAGGCAAAAGCAAGGCAAGCTCCTTTCTTTGGAAGGATCCTAATAGGAAATGATGCTTGACATGGGAGTGTGAAGTAGTAATAAAAAGAGATGAAAGGTGAGCCGGATCAGTCCAATCTTCAAATACATACTGCATCTTTAGACCCTGTTCCCCTCTGGTGGCAACCTAGCAGCTGTCTTTTTTTCTCTCCTTCATTTCTCTTTCTTCTTTTCCTGAAACACGTCGTAGAAAGAGAAAGACTTTCTAAACAGGCGAGACAAGCAAGACATTAGCCTCTAGCACCAATTTTAGCTCGGGCGGTTGAAAGCATCCCAAGTTAGTCAGTGAACACTACCTGGAGGGCCGTATGCTCACCTTTTGAAATGTTTGGCCCTTGCTTTGAATTTTTTTTTTTTTTTTTTTTTTTTTTGGTATAACCAAGCATTCTCATTACCAAAAGGGCTCTCTCTGGCAGAGGCAAGAGGCTGGGCTTTCTAAATATTCCTTTGCTCTGGGCAAGAGAAGAAAACAATATTTCTACAATTTGCAACACGCACTGCTCCACCGCATCTAGTTGGTTTTTCATTCACTTACTGAAGGTGTGATGCATCCATGGTGCTGGAGGGTAGAGATACAGAGATGAGTTAGACTCCAGCTAGTCCATTAAGAGTTTCATCTGGGTGGGCAGCAAAAGGCATGCCCAAGAGGTGGGGTAGGAAAGCATTCCTATCAAAATCACTTAGGAGCTTTTTCAAAATATGTTACATTTGGGAATTCCCTAGCAGACCAGTGGTTAGGACTAGGTGCTTTCACTGCCAGGGCCCGGACTCGATCCCTGATTGGGGAAGTAATATCCTGCAAGCCTGTGGTGCAGCCAAAAAAAATAAAATAAAGTTGAACTCCTCCCCACTTGTGTTTCTTTTTTTTAAGTAAATTTATTTACTTGTTTATTTGTTTGTTTGTTTATGGCTGGGTTGGGTCCTCGATGCTGCATGCGGGGTTTCTTTTAGTTGCAGTGAGCGGGTTCGTTGCGGTGCATGGGCTCTAGGCATGCAGGCTTCAGTAGTTGTGGCACACGGGCTCAGTAGTTGTGGCTCACGGGCTCTAGAGCACAGGCTCAGCAGTTGTGGCACATGGGCTTAGTTGCTCCATGGCATGTGGGATCTTCCTGGACCAGGGCTCAAACCCGTGTCACCTGCATTGGCAGGCAGATTCTTAACCACTGCGCCACCAGGGAAGCCCCCATTTGTGTTTCTTGTTCAGAATTATTTTGATTATTTTTTTGTTGGTTATTTGGTGGGTAGGTAGGATGTGAGGAACCTCAGTCTCTCAAAAGATAGATAGATAGATAGATAGATAATTAGATAGATAGATAGACAGAAATAGGTATAGCTATAGATAGATATAGATATATGTCTGTGTGTGTGTGTGTCTGGTGTGTGTGTTAAGATATCCCTATATCTATAGATAGAGGTAGATATATCTATAGATATAGATATCTTTATATTCATATATAATATATATGTTTTACCTGTTTATATAAACATTCAAGGCATACTGATATAACCAGGCAACCATGAGAACTAATCCAACTGATGCATTCATTCATTCATTCACTCATTCATTCAATATTTTTGGAGTACATATAATGTGGAGGCACTGTGCCCTGGTCATACAATGGTGATCATGTCTTTTTTTTTAAATGATTCAATATTTTTATAGATTATACTCCATTTAAAGTTATTGTAAAATATGGGTTATATTCCCTGTGCAGTACAGTATATCCTTGTAGCTTATCTATTTTAGTATTTGGTGCCTCTTAATCCCCTACCTCCTTCTTGTCCCTCCCCTTTTCCCTCTCCCTACTGGTAACCACTGGCATATTCTCTGCATTTTTGAGTCTATTTCTGTTTTGTTAATTCATTCGTTTTATTTTTTAGATTCTACATATAAGTGGTAGCACACAGTATCTGTCTTTCCCCATCTGACTTATTTCACTAAGCGTAATACTCTTTAGGTCCATCCATGGTGTTGCAAACGGCAGAATTTCATTCTTTTTTCTGGCTGAGTAATATTTCAGTGTGTGTGTGTGTGTGTGTGTGTGTGTGTGTGTGTTGGTGAACATTTAGGTTGCTTCCATATCTTGGCAACTGTAAGTAACGCAGCTATGAACATATGAACATTGTGTGCATGTATCTTTTCAAATTAGTGTTTCTGTTTTCTTCAAATAAATACCCAGGAGTGGAATTGCTGGATCCTATGGTAGTTCTATTTTTAGTTTTTTGAGGAACCTCCATACTGTTTTCCATAGTGGCTGCACCAATTTACATTCCCACCAATGTACTAGTGTACTAGGGGTTCCTGTTCTCCACATCCTTGCCTGGTGGCCAAGACTTCGTAGAACTTACACAAGGAATGGAGGAAGTAGACTTTAGCCAAATAATTATACAAATAAATATACAATTACAAAGAGAAAAACAAAATTTTAGAAGATCATAATGGAGGAGGAGGAATTGCTCCCTCATTGGGTATATGGGGACAGATGTTAAAGAAGGTTTCAGAGGTAAAGTGCCCCTTGTGCCTGTTTTGAAGATTGTGTAGGATTTGGCTATTGAATGTTGGTAGGGGAAGGGGACTCCATTTAAAGGGCAGCAGGGCTTCCCTGGTGGCGCAGTGGTTGAGAGTCCGCCTGCCGATGCAGGGGACACGGGTTCATGCCCCAGTCCAGGAAGATCCCACATGCCGCAGAGCGGCTGGGCCCGTGAGCCATGGCCGCTGAGCCTGCGCGTCCAGAGCCTGTGCTCCGCAACGGGAGAGGCCACAACAGTGAGAGGCCCGTGTACTGCAAAAAAAAAAATAAATAATAAATAAATAAATAAAGGGCAGCAAAGCAGGAAAGGGCAAGGTTTGGACTATGTTCCCGTGTAATGG
Organism: Phocoena sinus; assembly: GCF_008692025.1. Lineage (NCBI taxonomy): Eukaryota > Metazoa > Chordata > Mammalia > Artiodactyla > Phocoenidae > Phocoena > Phocoena sinus. The sequence continues at coordinate 64,954,744 of NC_045766.1, forward strand.
GAGAGGCATTGAACGTTTCCCAGTGGTGGAACCAATAGCTACATTTTAGACAGCACTGTTTGACAGCACTGTGGGAAAGAAGAAGGGAGGGACAGATGGGAGGAAGGTAGACACTTGGGCAGCTACCAAAGTATGAAACAGAAAAACAGTGGCAGTGGGAATGACAAGAAGGACATGGATAAAGGAAGCATTGCTGACTTATAATCCAGAGGATCTGGCAATAACTAGATGATGGGGGACCAGGTAAAGGAGCTGGTAAGAGAGGGAGGAATAAAAGACAATCCCAAGGTTTCTAGCCTGGAAACACAGAGACTTTGGTGATATGGGTGGGGCAGTGGATTTATGGAGAGGTTCCATTCGGGAGAATACCGGCATGTCAACACAGATTCTGAGAATGAGGAAGCCTACCTTACAGCTGACCCCTATCCTTGCTTTCTATCTCTTCTTCTCCCACTTCTACTCTGCTTGGAGCTCTACATAACAGATAATAGATTATAAATTGCCACAATTTTGGATAAGTTAAAAAGCTTATCCCAGAACATGATCAGTAAATTTATTTCCCACCTAGAGGCCTGGTTAGCAATGGAAAAGGACCCTGGTGCAATTAGGCAGCCGACACCCAGCCAAACACCTTTCAACACTGCTCCCCTGCCATCTACCAGTTGGGATCCTGGGCAAGTCACATCACCTCCCTGCACTTCACTTTCTTCAGGTGGGGGAGATGGGGGATAATATATCTACACCATCTACCTCAACAGAGTGCCAAATGCTTCAGAAAGAATCCAGACAAGAGGTGACAAGTCTCTGCCTGGAAAAAGACAGCGGCCATCAATGCGGAGAGCGATAAGCTCTGAAAGGCCGTTAAGTGGAGAGAAAGGCTGAGAGTGTGTGTTGGGCCAAAATGAAAGGGTTAGAAGACAAGTAACTGACACACTGAGAGTCTACACTCTTTCTCACCCACCCAGTGTCTCCTTTTCAGTAATTACCCTGGTTTTTGACCAGCCACAGAATCAGTCAGCTGGATTTCCCAGCCTGTCCTGCTGCTTGATGTGCCCAGATGACTAAGTCCTAGTCAGTGAAAAGTCAGATGTATGTGTGACTTCCAGAAACTCTCCTACCTCCTCCTTGTCCCTCCCCTTTTCCCTCTTTCTCTCAGAGGAAAACTTTTCCTCTCTTCATCTTTCTTCTACTCAGACTGCAGATGTAATGGTTGGCGCTGCAGCAGCCATCTTTGTCCTTGAGGTGGCCTTGAGAATGAAAGTCACACATTAGCTAGAGAAGAGAGAAGGAGCCTGGGTTCCTGATCTTCGGGACTGTATTAGTTTCTGATTGCTACTCTGACAAATTGCTCCAAATTCATTGACTTAAAACAACACAATCTTTTTTCACCATACAGTTCTATAGATCAGAAGTCTGACAAGGTTCTCACTGGGCAAGATCAAAGTGTCAGCAGGGTGTATTCTTTTCTGGAAGCATAGGGGAAATTTTGCCCACATTCCTTGGGTCGTGGCCCTCTTGTTCTATCTTCAAAGCCAGCAGCAGCTGGCCACTCCCTCTCATGCTGCCATCACTCTGGTTCTCTCTTCCAATTTCTTCTTCTACTGTTAAGGATCCTTGGGATTACATTGGGCCCACCTAGATAATCCAGGATGATCTCCGTATTTTAAGGTCAGTTTATTAGCAAACTTAATTCCAACTGCCTTCTTAATTCCCCTTTGCCATGTAACCTAAGATACTCACAAGTTATGGAGATTAAGACATGGACATCTTTGTGAGGCCTACAATATAGCTGCAGAGAGATAAACTTCTATCTTGTACAAACCACTGTTTTTCAGGTCTTTTTTGCCCACAACTGAGCCCAATGCATTCCCGTAACAGGCACATGCTGAATACCCACTCTGTACATGGCATTTCCATGCCATGGTGGTGCTGGCTGTGGTCTGATAATCCTGGGTGATCTTGATAGTCATGATCCTCCAGAGGCTGTGAGACCCATCTTGCAATAGCACGTGGCCCCAGAAGCATCCACACCTCCACAGTGACACCACTGGAGCAGAAAGAGACAGTTCACCTGTGAACTGAACACAACTCCTGCCCCCCAACATCCACAGACTTGCCTCAGCACAGAGAAGGAAACTGAGGCTCAGAGCCAGAAGGGACATGCCCAGGTTCCCACAGCAGTTCATGGTATTTCTGAGACTCGAACCCAGGTCTCTGAATACCACTCCTACAACACATTATTTTCCTGGGTATTTCGAGGAAGGACATTTTGGACATACTCCCACAGGTCCATGGTCCCGGGCACCCAGGTCACAAACTTTGGCACAGGTCAAAGACCATGTTTACCTCTATCCAGTGATTCTAGTGACACCAAATGCTTACAGCATTTGGCTGGATTTTCTGTATTCTCTTTCCAGCTCTGGAGGTAGTAGAGGTCTCTGGTGTGTAGATTATCCATTTTCCTGCTCCTCACACGCTTATGCTCTATTTTTCCTAGTTCTTAAATGGGTACCTATTAGGACTTAAGAGGACTTGCTAGGTAACAGGGATAACTGAAGACCAAGTTAAGGGCTCAGGCTTGGGAAGTTATGCATTCCAGTGCCATCTTTGATTTTGCCCTCATCTCTCCGGTTGTCGGTATTTCCATCTTAAAAAGTGGGGAAACAGCAGACGCCCTTCAAATTAATTGCAAGGAGCAGCTAATGCAACTCATCGTGAAGCACGTTGGCACCAACACGGCATCATCTAACGGCTTATAAAAAACGTTGAGCAACTAGGAATCCAGCTCACCCATCTGGCTCTGAGTCACACTCCCTAGAAACATTGAATGAAAGTGAGAAGAGCTTGAACCGGGCCAGGATGTAGAGTCGGGAGGTGCCTGATAGCCAACCAAGCACAGCGATGTGTCTGAGAGCCAATGGGCTGGAAAGACCTTCACAGAGCCATTTGCTGAAACATTTTGCTCTGCTCTTCTTAAAGGTCTGATTTCCCAAGCTCTCTTTGGTAACTGTTTCTGGGTTACACACCCCAGATAGTTGGAAAGACTTCCCTTATGCAACTGAAGTGAGTTTGCTCTGGCTCTGTCTTCACGGGGAATGGAAAAAAGCTTGTCACACACCCCCCCATATCCCCACCCTTACAGTAATATCCCTTCTGATGCCTGATGGCTGGTATTGAGAGAGCTCTTCCATAGGATTTCCCAATGCTCATAAATGCAGTGGTTTTATATATATGTGTGTATTTTTTTTAATCTAAGGATTTTTGCGCTGAGTTAAAAATGCTAGAGTCTAAGGATTTTAGGGCTGATGAGATCTTAGAGATCACTTCTTCCAAACATCTAGATCTCGCACATGAGAAGACTGCGGCTCCAACCTATATGGTCTTGCTTAAGGTCCTCGGTTATAGTGTTGAGACAAAGAACTATAAACAAGGCCTAAAGAGTTTTGATAATAAGGTATCATTAAACAATATTTAACTTATGCTAATTTCTAATTACTGCATTCTTCACAAAATACCTCGCGATATTCGTATGGCACTCTGATATTTATTTTGAGCATAAGCTGTCATCCCCTCTTCTTGTATAATAGCTGTTTACTCCTCTGCTGTTAGAGAACTCCCTTCCCCTCGGCTAAGCATAATCCTGCACATTCATGTCAACTTCTCTAATTTAAGGGGTCATACTGAATTGCAATTCTACTCTACTTGGCTTCAGGTAACATTATGGAGCAGCTCCTATAAGCCAGGCGCTGTCACATAGCCCCTCATTTGATTCTCAGGACAGCCCTATATTGAGGATATTATTATTCACATCCCAGAGTTGAAATAAAATGAAGCACAAGAAGGTTAAGTGGCAGACGCAAGACTGTCCATGTGCTGAGATCTATGTCTTCTGGTTTGTGCTCGTGACAGCATATGACCTCTCACATAACGGCAGCCACACCACATAGTTTTCTTCTAGCAGTAAGTCAGGGAAGGATGCTCCTTTTCCAACATCTCCACCATGGATGTAAACACTAGCATAATTAGCCAAGGCTGACACATAGAAAAGGTCATATACTCTTCGAGCTGAAGGTAAATGATAAATTCAATGCTCCCCAAAATGTAGGTCAATAAGAAGAAAGTGTGACCTTTCTTTCATTATATAGTCACAGATATGCAGATAAGGCAGAAAATGAAGATGGTAGACAGTAGAGTATGTCTGGAGTCCGAATGAAGGAGCCATTGTTTCGAAGGGGCAGGGTCAAGGAAACTGCCTTGAAGAAAGGGCCCAGGCCTCCATGAGTGGTAGGACTCGAGCAGGAAGAAGTCAGGGGAGAGGCAGCTGAGGCAGACATTAAGCGATGGGGCCCAAAGTGAGGAAAGGCTTGGGGAAAGGGGTGAAATGAAGAACACCTGAAGGAACTGGGGATGATTAGCTGAAAAAAAACCCACCCAGATAATTCTGGGTTTCCACGTATGCGAAGGGTAATCAAATGGAAGGCAGATAAGCCTTGCTCTGTGAAGTTGAGATTCCAAATATCAGTTCATCGGGCCTAAGGCCACACGGTCTGCAGTGGTCTCAGAGAACCTGGGCCAAGAAAGAAGCGCATCTTTTCTAACAATTAGGCCTGCTCAATAACGCCATGGTTTTCTCCTTGGAGTGCTGAGAAACCCATCTGGAAGGCCCAGAGACCCCCATCCCCAGGAGCTGGGTTGTAGGAGATATTTCTGTGTTCTCTGGGGGATGGGCTCAGATGAACTCCAAGGGCGCTTTCATTTCTGAATTTCTAAAATTCCAAAAACTCCACAAGAAAGACCCTTTCAAACTTGAGAGCTGCCCCCAGGGAAACTGGATGTCCTTGGAAGACTGGTCTGCCCTGTGAAAATGATGCTCTGTCTCTAAGCCAAAGGGACAATTTCCAAGGCATCATCCAATGCAGGTCTTAAACTAGACACGAATAGGTGCTTTTGCATCTTATATGTTTTATCGAAAAAAAAATTATTCAAGAAAAGTCTTATATTCTTTCTAATCTTCCATCCTAAGTTTTTCTGATTGTTGCATTAGACGTAAATTTTGTGCTAAATATATGTGATGTGGCTGGTAAACTTGTATTTTGATTAAATATACTCGATATCTATGTTTTTAAACTATTTTTAATCATATATATAAGCTAATTTTTTTTTTTAAAGAAGATGTTGGGGGTAGGAGTTTATTAATTAATTTATTTATTTTTGCTGTGTTGGGTCTTCTTCGTTTCTGTGCGAGGGCTTTCTCTAGTTGTGGCAAGCGGGGGCCACTCTTCATCGCGGTGCACGGGTCTCTCATTGCAGTGGCTTCTCTTGTTGCGGAGCACAGGCTCTAGGCGCGCAGGCTTCAGTAGTTGTGGCTCATGGGCTCTAGAGCACAGGCTCAGTAGTTGTGGCACACGGGCCTAGTTGCTCCGCAGCATGTGGGATCCTCCCAGACCAGGGCTCGAACCCGTGTCCCCTGCATTAGCCGGCAGATTATCAACCACTGCGCCACCAGGGAAGCCCTAAGCGAATTTTTAAGTAATCATATATTATCACATTTTTATGATGGTTTTTATTACTCATTCTTGACCTTTTTTAATTTTCAAGCAAGCCTACGATGTAAGAAGCAATACTGTTACTATTCTTAGAATGAGGAAAGCAGCCTCGACACAGGGCCACGGGACCCTGAGTTCCACCTGGAGGCCACCCTAGAAGCCCCAGCTCCTGGCTGCTGCTCCAGGGCTTCTCACGCCCCACCCTGGGCCTCCCACGGTGACTCAGGGCACTGTAGCATTGCCACGGTTTCCTGAGGAAGAAGCTAAGACAACGAAAGGCCAGTTGATTGGGCCTAAGGTCACAGAGTTTGTTTGTGACAGGGTCAAATGAGCTTTGAATATGTGGCCCCAGAATCTTTATTTTTGAAAGTCACCCTTGGGACTTCTCTGTGGCACAGTGCTTAAGAATCCGCCTGCCAGTGCAGGAGACACGGGTTTGAGCCCTGGTCCGGGAAGATCCCACATGTCGCGGAGTAACAAAGCCCATGCGCCACAACTACTGAGCCCGTGCACCACAACTACTGAAGCCCGCACGCGTACAGCCCATGCTCCACAAGAGAAGCCACCGCAATGAGAAGCCCATGCACCACAACAAAGACCCAATGCAGCCACAATTAAATTAATTAATTAATTATATATAAAAAAAGAAAGTCGCTCTTAACTCACTGCAGGTCATTCATCTAGAGAGACCTGAAGATATAAATGGACTTGTCCAAGTCTCCTCACCATAATCACTGAGTCCCCAGTAGATTTCTTACTCTTAATAGAAAGCCAAAGAATGAAAACCAAGATTCATTTCTTGACAGTATGTCATTTCCATAGGCCTCTGTACTCCAAACTTGCTGGATTATTAAACATTGATCACACCTTGGCTGGATTATTAAACATTGACATCATCTTGCCAAGAATTTATATATGGTTCTTTGTCCCCCTAATGAATATTGGGTAGAATTCTCTACTAAGAACCGTCAGTAAGTTAATTTCAGTGAAAGCAACTAAGAAACAGAAAACATCCCTTCTTTTCTAGCCACTTTTCTGAGATCTCCCATGCTGCTGTTTCAGCAATGTGGCCTACCTCTGTGCCCTAAAAATACCCAGACTTTCCCACTTGCAATCCTTTATTCATGCCATTATCTCAGCCTGGAATGCCCCTTTTTCTCACTTTCCACCTATCAAAACCTTACTCATCGTTTAAAGGCTAGTTCAACAACACCCTGTGTGAAGCCTTTCCTAATCCTCCCCCAGTTGGGAAGAATCCTTCCTTTCTCCAGCTCTTTTTTCACTATGTCTGTAGAGTCGATTTTCTATTACATGTCTGTCTCCTACCCGAAACTGTGACTTATTGAGGACCCAAATCAAGTGGGATTCACGTGGGCCAGCTGCACAGGCTCACAGGATGCACTTGACATATGTTTACTGAGTGAATAAAATTACCGTCAAATGCCATTTCCTCCTTTCCCTTTTCTTATCAGACGTTCAAAGATATCCAACGTCTCGAGTGTCTTCCTGCTCACAATCTGTACCTCCCTTTCTGCAAATATTCCATAAGGGTAAGCAAGCTGCTCCTGTTATGAAACACTTGCCAAGGATTGCTAGAAATGGTGCACAGTTCACTAGTTCTATTAGAGCTTAAGGGTTTCCTTTTTTTTTGGTAATTGCAATTCAGCATAACCTTTTCTCTCCTTGTTAAGTGCTAAGGAGAATGCTCATATGTCAGAAATCACAGAATATCAGAGCCAGAGGAGAAAATCTAGTAACCTAGCCCCGCTTCTTTTATTAAGAAACAGGGAAAGTGAGCCTTGGAAAGAGCAAGTTACTTGCCTACTTACTTGCCATAGTCAAATATCAGACTCCTAGCAGGCTGAGACAAGTTTGAGATCCGTCCTCCTGGCTAACATTTTTTCCAAATCTGGTAATTTGTTATATGGTCTATTTGCTAAAACAGTGATTGACCTCATTGTCTATTCCCAGCTGTGAATTCCAGTTCTTCATTTGAAAAGAGGGAATCCCAGCTCTCCGACGCATCCTCATTTGGCCTGATGTTCCCAAGGCCCTCAGTGAGCAGGTCTGGCCAGCCCTGGCCATCTGCGGCCCCGCTGCGTTCGCTGTAGCCCTGCCCAGATCAGCTGGCCTTTCTTCTCATCGTCCTGTCCCTCACACAGGCACCTCACGCCAGCCTCCAGACCTCCGCTTCAGCTCTTCTGTTGCCAAGGAAGCCCTCTCACCATGCTTTAGACGCAGATACTCCTTTATTCCTCATAACAAACATATGAAGTGTGGAGCCGTCTTACCCCCACATGAAGTACAGAGAGGTTAAGTCACTTAAGCTCAAGGTCACACAGCTTGTAAACAGTAGAGCTGTCAGTCTAGGTTCTGAGGAGTAGAATAAACAGGAGATGAGCCCAGGTCTTCCATCCCAAGGAGGCACCTGCTCTTCCACATTCATTCCATTCTCTCAGGAGGTGACGTCACTAGTTTCCAAGCTCTTCTTTTTTGAGTACCTTTGGGTAAACTGACTCTTACCCTAGAGAGTCCCCTCCTAGGGCAATTAGATGTAGGAGAGGTGGATCTTCTGATTTTGGACTTTTTTTCCTGCTAAAAATGGCAAGCGCAGTCATGATTTATTAAAAAAAACCTGTAAATGGGATATTCGGATTGTCTCACCAGAAAAATTCACGTTTAGGGTAGAGTACTCTATGGAAAATTCCAGTGGAGAAAGGAAAATTTCTCAAAGAGCAGTGCGCAATCACGAATAGAAATTTTGAAACAGGCCGGGCATTTGGTAACCTCTGGTATTTGTGACTGCAAACGCCAGGCCTTGCAGAGATAATAAGTTCAGAACAAATGAGGGTGTTAGTCAGACTTAAGAGGGATCTTGCACTGGCTTTGGGTATAGACTTTCGCAAAGAAGAGTGTCTGATGGCCCAGTTCTTTAGAGCTGTGTTCTTAGACGGGCAAAGAAGCTGAAAGGCAGAATAAAGCATCCTTAAATTAGAGCGGTATGCACTAGGTCTTCAGAGTGAGGACACTCGTTGTTCAGCTGATGAGCACCTGCAGGCCTGAGTTGGAAAATTCAGGAGGAAAGGAAGGAAGGGAGGGAGGGAGGGAAGCAGGAAGAAAATAGCCGAATGCTGTTTCTCTCCTCACTCCATTAAAAGAATCTCAACAAATATAAGGATAAATTCTATTCTATACTAAATTCTATTTTCCACCCATAATACTAACTCTGGTCTCCAACACACAACCACACGCAAAACTCACCCAGGGAAGGATTAATGAGTAGAATTATCCAAAAGAATGTTTAGTCTGTTTACTTGAAAACCTCAGTGATGTGAGTTGCAGAGTATAAAACACCAACATTTTGCTTTGCGCTTGGAGAACCCTGCTTGCAGCCATGGCAGGGTTGCACGCCTTTCTGAGGCCCAGCTTGGAGCGAAGGTGGTGCTGGGCATGATGGGGTGGGCGCTCTGTGAGCTCAGCTCCAGCCTCTATCCATCTCACAGCAGAGGATACTGTCCTTACTGGGACAGAAAGAAAAGATCCCCAGGGAGAAACAGGAGGTGACGTGTGGAACAAAGGGGATCACTACCCTGAGAGACTGGGCCGCAGTCTCGGCCTCACTATCGTTCACCCTATGAGGGTGGGACAATCACTCCCCTTCTCAAGAGGCAGAGAAATGAAGGGGTGTGGCCAGGGGGTCCTAAGATCCTCTTCCAACTCTAATACTTAATGGTGTTTGTGATTCAAGTCACATATTTCACTGTTTGTTTTTTCATCTATAATGTGGCCAGGTTGGACCGAGTGACCTCTAAGTGCCCTCTAGCTCTGGGAATCTGTGGTTCCATGACTAAATCAGCGATCACTAAACAGATAGGAAAGGAGAGACCCTGTGGTTGCCAGCAGCATAAGGGATATCGGGCTGCTCCCAATGCTCTAGCTCAGCTTAAGGCATGAGCTTCTCCAGCAAGAGGTCAGAGGGCAAGAGGTGAGACTCTCCTCCACTTGGGCACAGAGTGGGAGGTTCCCACATCTGAGGTCACCATTCTCCCCAACAACCCCTGCCCCCAGACCTGCTGTTTCAGCAACCCTGATCATCAGAAGATTGGATGGGCCTGGGTTTCACAACTCATGGTTCTTTCTAGGACTTCTGAAGTTACCAACCCCAAACTTCTTCCCTATGCATTCCTAGTAAATAGTTTTCCAGCCTCTGTCTGGAGGAAGTTTGTTCCATTTTTAAAGAGCTTTGACTACTAAGAAATGTCTTGGGTCAAGGTGTGGGTTAAGGTCTGTCTCCCTGTAATTTCTACCATTGGTCAGATCTGTCCTCTGGGGCCTCCATGGCAATCTATCCTCTCTCCCGATGGAAACCCACCAGACCTTTAGAGGCAACACATAAGGCCTTATTACAACTTCTCAAGGATAAGAAACTCCAGTTCTCCTGATGGCACGGTTTTCAGCTACATTACTCCTCTGGTCTATAAATTCTCCAAACTGTCAAACATGACGTGGGACTTGGGGGACAAAAGACCTAGGTTTGAATTGTGCATCTACCAATGGGTTGTATTCCATCAACACAGCTGAACTGAAGCTTTTATGTATGGTAAATGAAATGTTGGACACAGAAAGCTTGTAAACAATGAACTGCTTCATAAAAAAATGTATTACTGCTGCTAGATATTACTACTGAAAAATAACAATTACTACTATTAAGTCAACAGTATAATCCAGTTGTGTTCCAAGAGTACAGACTAGGAAAGGGAGATCTCCTCCCCTGCTCTGGATGTTACGTTCATATGCGTTTAGCCTAACACCACAGTTGCCATTTGGGAGGCTGAGTCTCAGAGTACATCCTGAGTTCCCAGAAAATCAAAGACTGCAGATTTATTACACATGTGCTTGTCAGCCTAGGTTTCCCCAGTTCTTGTTATTGTAAAATTGAGGAATTTACATTTGTCTCTGACATTTTATCTTGTTTGTTCACCGTTTCCAGACACTTTTTGGACTATGATTCAGCAATCGAAAACAGTGCTTTCCAATCCTAGCTTCATACCAGAATCATTGTGAAAATATTTTAAACATAATTATTCCTCCCAAACTCTGTTCTCAAGATTTTGATTCACTTGTTCTAGGGAAGGACCCGGGAAGCTGTACCTAAAACAAGCATCTCACGTGGTCATCAGTCAGTACATCAGGATCCATCAGCCTGCATTTGGAAATCCCGGTTATACCATAGCCTTGCCTGCTCAGTTTCACTTGCATACTTGATAGACATGATTTTTCTAGGGGACTGCCTAGAGGGTAAGAAGCTATCTACATGGAAGGGCAGGCAATGACTCCCCTATAACTTTCGTATTCTGTTAATGTTCTTTTACAAATCATTTACGTCCTCATTCTATAAAACAATGTAGATACAACAACCTATAGGTGAGCAGGACATATGGGTGATCAGATGCACAGAAGCTTCAGAATGTCCTGTTTCTTTTCCATCAGGCAGCATCCGGCCTGCCCATACCAGAAGTATGCAATTTGGCCAAAGACAGAATTCAAAGAACCCAGAGAAACTGACCAGCTCCTTGGTCCATCTCCATCTTATTTACCTACTGAAGCTCTCAGTTTGAGTAACAGTTAAAAGGTCCTAGATGCAGGTATCTTCCGACGGAGAGATGATACATGCAACTACTTGCTGCTCCAATGTCCATGACAGACATGGCTAATCAATCACAATCCTCTTCCTGACTAAACCCAGATGTGGCCGCCAAATCCTTCCCAAACTAGAGCTCAATTCAGCCACTAGCAATCTGAGTAGGCATGTAAGTTGAAAACTACCATCCTCAATCTAGCCAACACTTTACCCCTTCATTTGAAAGGAAGGACTCAGAGAGGTGAATTTCCTTGCCAACTTTACACAGCCTTGTCTAAACTGGAAGAATTCTTCCTGGACACAAGGAGCCCTATGTCTTCCTGATTCTGTTTCATGGTTCTTTCATTCTGCACACACATACTGAGAATCCTCTATGTGCTCGGCAAGAATGGGGGGGGGGGGGTGGTGGTGGAGAGAGACAAAGAAAGGAAGGAGACATAATTCTTTCCCTCATGCATAAAATCTAATAAGATAGACCTACAAATAATGACCCAAGGTGGGTGGTGATGGATGCCAAAAAACTCAAGGCAAGAAAGAATCACATAATCATCACTTTAAGAAAGAGTCTGTCTCACCTTTTAGTTAAAAGAAAAAAAAAATGAATTTACCACAATAAGAAAACAGGCTACATTAAATTCATGTCTGTGTCCATGTGACCCCTTCAAATCTTCTGCAAGGCAGGGACCTTGCTGTCTCTGTTATCTCAATAACACTTAGCATAATATCATGTATGCCCAGAATTTTGCCTCTACCTTCAGCCTAATGTTCTTATACTTAAGTTCTTGGAATATAAGAGCACAACTGTGTTACTAAAGACCTTTTAAATGTCTTAGCTCTATGACTGCTGGATTCCTTCATGCATATCTATGTTAAAAGACTTTTCCCCACATTACTAAGGCTGAGGTCTGCTTCTTATATACCTCTTAAACAAGAGCCTCCTTGTTCCATAAATCCAGAGATCATTTCTCTGGCCTGTTCAGGCCTTCAGAGCCCTAATCTAAGCCCCTGAATTCACTGTTCTCAGGAACGGGCATTTCTGAAAACAAGATGCCATTTTGTTTCTGGGGTCGGAACGCAAATCTTTCTTATTGCCTCTGATGAGATGATATTCTGTTCTCCTTTCCTTTCAAGTATAAAACATGCCCTAAAGTATGTGCTAATTAATACATCTGTTTGTCTTACAAAGTAGTTGAAAAGCATCTATTTAAACTGTGATTCACATTTTTCCTTTCAGGTTGTCTGAAGATTTTTTCTGGATGAATCAAATGAGGAGCCTGATTGCACTACCATTTTAAAGAGCCAATTAAAAAGTTCATTAAGTGATACTGGTGCATTTTAGCACAGGTAATAGAAGTGTAAAGTTATACACAGCATTAACAAGCTGAAAGGTACAACTGGATTGGATGGCAAAATTCATTTCTTCTCCTTTCTAAAATACCCTCCTGGGACTTCCCTGATGGTGCAGTGGTTAAGAATCCACCTGCCGGGCTTCCCTGGTGGCGCAGTGGTTGAGGGTCCGCCTGCCAATGCAGGGGACACAGGTTCGTGCCCCGGTCCGGGAAGATCCCACATGCCACGGAGCGGCTGGGCCCGTGAGCCATGGCCGCTGAGCCTGCGCGTCCGGAGCCTGTTGCTCCGCAACGGGAGAGGCCACAACAGTGAGAGGCCCGCGTACCACACACATAAAAAAGAATCCACCTGCCAATGCAGGGGACCCGGGTTCAATCCCTAGTCTGGGAAGATCCCACATGCCACAGAGCAACTAAGCCCTTGAGCCACAACTACTGAGCCTGCACTCTAGAGCCCACGAGCCACAACTACTGAAGCCTTTGTGCCTAGAGCCTGTGCTCCGCAACAAGAGAAGCCACCACAATGAGAAGCCTGCGCACCGCAACGAAGAGTAGCCCCTGCTTGCCACAACTAGAGAAAGCCCGCGCGCAGCAACGAAGACCCAATGCAGCCCAAAATAAATAAATAAATAAGTTTATTTAAAAAACAGAAACAAAAAACCCTCCTGGAGGAGAACTACGTGTCTCCACTAGAGACAGTCAGCGGGCTTTTAGTCTGTACAAGGCATAATTAGGGTACAAAGAAGTTAGCCGTATATATGTACTCAGAGAGTTCAATGACTAAGGCTTTATGGTCACTCCTTTAGAAGAAAGGCTGACTTGTAAGTTCTCCAAATCTAAACCACATGCCTTGAGCTTTAACCAATCACACACTTACTCCTAGGACTTGGAATCTTTAGTGAATAGGTATAGATGGAGGAAACACTTGCAGCTCAGACAGTCAGAGCACCTACACATGGACCAGATTGTTCCTGAAATACAGTCTTGACTGTAGATCTTGCCTGATGCCCAAGCTCATTCTTTCAGTCTCCCTCTTGTTTTGTGAGCCCTAATAACACTTTAATATAGTACCTTTTCACAAGGGACCAGAGTCTGTTTCTGTTGCTTGCAGTTAACAATCCTGATTAGCTCTATAGGAGATGGTTCCTCCTTTCGAAAGCTTGATACAAGTGAATGATAGACATTCTTTACTCAGTTACAGAGAGACTGCTCTCACAGTATAACTTTCTAACTAATTGCTGGAAAAGAATGGGACTGGCTGTCACTTTGAAGTGGTACATTTCCAGTTGCTGGAAATGTTGAAATAGAAAGGGAACAACCATTTTTCGGGGATGCTCTGGAAGGGATTCTTGGATCTGGTGGGAGAATGTACTAGCACCTACTTAATAGGTTTAATGAAAATGCTTTCCAAGTGCTAGAGACCTATGGTCCTTTTCAAGCTGTGCCTCTCAGCTGGCTGTGACTCACTGAAGGTTCTCAGGCTGGACGACTTGGGACTTGGTCTGAGCACTAGTGGAAAGAGCTGAGCTTAGCATCTTTCTCTGGTCTCCTTGAGACTGGGCTCTTAAATCTAGACCAGTTACTTGACTGTCTGTGAGGGGTAGCGAGCCCCATTCTCAACGATGAGTGGGTAACTTCCCCAGAGCCATTTTTGTCTAATTCAAGGAGTTTTTCGGTTGGTTCTTTGCACCTTCTCAAGTAATACATTTTTGCTCAATAAAGAGCAAAATCTATTTTGTTTCTGGGGTAGGAATCTGGGATGATCCATAAGGTAACTTATTCACAGACACACACTGTACAAAATGAACTTGACTAGCCCAAGATGATCTATGAGGCTGAAAGAAAGTCCAAAGGGCATACCTTTAAATCCAGCTCTAAAGAACTGAAGTCTATAACCAATGAATCAAGTTATATGATCATGCATGGGCCATCTTATTAGGTTGCTTGGCCATCTGTCAGCCCAAGTTCCTTCTTTCAGAGCTGAGAAACTAGAGGCTGGAAGAGCCACATCTTACCTGCCATCACACCCTGAGTTGGGGCCCACACTAGAACGGCATCTCAATACCGCTGACGCCCAATACTGCTCTTCCATCTGTCTCCCACCACATTCCCTGTCACCTCCAGCCCCACCTGGCAGGCTGCTAGCTTCTCAGCAAAGGCTGAGCGGGGCTCTGCTCACACCTACTCGGGGAGATGTCTGTGATGCTCATGTGTGGCGGAAGCTCTCAGATCCTGCTTATGCCAAAGACACCCTGGGAATAAATAAAGGTCCCCACTCTCACACCTTCTACTCCCACCAAGTATGCACATGGAAAAACATTTTTAAATAAAACTCACAGAGGTAGGGATTCTCACTGTTGAAAGAAATTCCTTAACACACATTAGCCAGGTAATCATTTCTTTGACTGATTCCATGGACATTTTTTAGAACTAGAAATAGGGCTGAAGAAAGCAAGTAGTCCAAAACTCTTTATCTACAAGTGGACAAACTGGAATTCGCATTTGGTCAGCCCGGTGGGCTTTCCGGTGAATCAGAACACTGTTTTCCCTTCCTTGGGGGCCTCCTGAGGTGGTGAGGGCTTGTGTGTATGACACAGATTACGTGGCTTAAGAACACTGTACATGATTCTTCTTTTGGACTCCGGGAGAGAGACTGAGCTACTTTCATCAAAGCCTTTCTGCGGGGCTGCTGGAGGGAAAGGTAGGGGCTTTAGAGCCAGCTAACCCCTTTTACCTATGGGACCAGGGAGAAGTTAACCTCTCAGGGCTTCAGTTTACCTGTCTGTAAAATAAAGAGAATAAACCCAGCTGTCTCTATGGTTGTCTACAGGATTAAAGAAGATAAGTTTTGCAAAGCCCCTAGTCTACTGCCTGGCATACCCTCAAGGACCAGTACCAGTTTCTTTCTTTCCTGCCCTCCCCCACCTTACTTCTTCCTACTTTGACATGCATGAGAAAACTGAAATAGACAAAAACTACAGGGGGCTTTTCCTCTTGTAGAAGCCTGTCTCCCCAATACTGAAGACATTTGGCCAAGGGTATCTGAGATCCCTAAAGACCCTGCCATAAATACCTCTGGCGCTGTAATGTGCACATACCAAGGGCTGGTGAATTTCAGTTGCCAGGCTACCTAGTCAGAACAAACCTTATGTTCCAAAAGGGTCCTCAATAAAGGGTTCCTCAATGTTTGGGGAACAGATGCAACAAGCCTTTTCTCTGGGGACAAGATTTTTCAGAGAGTCAATAAAAGCAGTAATCCTCCCTTCAGTCCAAGGACATCAGCTTTTATAAACTTCCTTATAGGAATCCGGGATGTCAGATTACCCGGCCTCTTGACTAGCCCTGGAGTCCCATCTGCGAGATTCTGGACATCTTAGGGATGGGAGATGCCAATTTTATGACAGAAATTAGATTTTTTTTTAAAAAGGATTAAAAAAATATAAGCTACAATCTACCTCCTGCCACGTCCAAATTTTGATTCTAACTTCTGCACCTCTGGGGTCACAAGGGCAGGTTCATTTCTTTTCTGTGGGTTGCTGAAGAAAGAAAGCCATTGCTTTTCTAACATTTGAGTGCAAGTGTTTCTACAAGAATGTTAAAACAGGCTATTTCACTCGCTAGAAATCAATCACGGGGGACTTCCCTGGCGGTCCAGTGATTAAGACTCCGAGGTTCCACTGCAGAGGGCACGGGTTTGATCCCAGGTCGAGGAACTGAGATCCCACATGCCACGTGGTGTGGCCAAAAAAAAAAAATTAATCATGAATCTTGGTTTATGGTGACCACAGTGGGCAATGACATACATGTAGTATATAATTTTCCTGTGGTTGAGCTTTAACTCAAGAGTTACCAATTCCCAAACATCATTGGCAAGTGTGAAAGATCTGGGCTTAGATTCAGTAAACTCCTGTTAGAGCCTTGCCCGGTCTGAATGATCTCAAACAAGTTTCCCAGCCCAGGTCCCTCACCTGTGGAAAATGGAGATAACAGTGGAGCTGTAGGGTCCGTGGTAATCTGAGTTCTGGAAATGTCGGGAAATCTGAGTTCACGTGTGTAGAAAGGGGTGGGGAGTTCATTAACTCACTTTAGTTTCTGTCTGTGAATGAGCTGTCTGAGCTATGTAAGTGTCTTTACACTCATTCGTAGTTGCTGAACCCTTTTTTTTTTTTTTAATTTTGGGTATTTATTTATTTATTTAAATTTTTATTGGAGAATAGTTGATTTACAATGTTGTGTGCTTTTGTCTAAGTTGTGTGCCTGTAACATCTTGCAAGCCAGCTCAGGGGTTTTCACATGCAATTGGGTTGTAAACACAGCAAGAGAGGGTAAGAGCAGAAGCTACAAGGCTTCTCAAGGCCTAGGCTCAGAAGTTGCAAAATATTACTGCCGCTGTATTCTTCTATTAGTCAAAGTCACAAGGCCAGCCTCCATTCAAAGGATGGATAAGTAGACTCCACCTCTTTGTGGGAGGAATAGCAGAGAGAGTCACATTGCAAAGAGATTATTGTAGCCATCTTTGCAAACATGCTCCTGCCCTAACCAATGGCGATTTTTGCTTAAAGATACTTACTTTAAGTTTTCTTACTTCCTGATATTTAAACAAGGTATAGCATATGAAAAATGCAGCCTGGGAACTAAAATATATACAAGTTGTAGGAAAAGTGAAAATAAATCAGAGTCCTTCACTTGTCTGTGCTACCGTAAAGTCTAACCTCCTGCCCACAGCGTCCACAGGTCTGGCCAGTGCACCCTCTGGCCTCACTCACCTGAGGCTTCTGTTAGGATTCCAGTTTGTCAGATGTCACTGGGAAATGACCTGTGAAAGTTCCTCTGCCTGGGGACTCTCAACCCATGGCATGGTTGGGCCAATGAAGTCTTTAGAAATGCCCTGTGCTTGCTGCTTGCTGACAACAATTACATGCCCATGAATGAACTTTGCCACAGAGAGAAGAAAGTGGCCTGATTGTTGTAAAAACAGAAATAACGCATGTACTAGTATGTACGCTTTGTAAGGATCACAGAGGGCTCTGATTTATGAACCTAAGTCAATTAGCTCGCCTAAGTCCCTTGAGAAATAAGTGATGCAAGTCTATGCATGTGGTTGTAATTCACAGCAATAGAATTATATGCTTACGTTTTTTTTTTTTTTTTTTTTATATTTAATCAAAAAGCAGCTCCTGGGCACAGGCTTCCGTAGGGGACAATAAGAGTTGACAGGCATAGTCAGTCACTCCTAGTGCTTACATGTGTTGACGCACTGAAGCTCACCATGAACCCATGAGGCAGGTTCTATTATCTCCTCATTCACAGATTAAGTTCACGATGGTTAAGTGACTTGCTGAAGGCCTAACTTGTTAAGTGGCAGAGCTGGGCTGTGAAGCAGGGGAGTCTGGCACGCCAGCACCTGGGCTCTTCACCACTGTGTCCACTCTCTCTCAAGGCATATGTGACTTATGTATATGGCTTCTGCCCTTCACGCAGGTGACTCTGGCTCCACATATGAACCATGAGGCTTTTTATAATTACAGATGCCTCTTAGACTCTGCCTCAATGGGTCTAGAGTAGGTATGCACAGAGTAGCCGAGACAATAAAATATGAACAAGAAGGGAAAATATAATAAAAATTTTTTAATGTAAAAATGATGAATTGGGCGATTGGGATTGACATGTATACGCTGATGTGTATAAAATGGATGACTAATAAGAACCTGCTGTATAAAAAATAAATTAAATCAAATTCAAAACTTCAAAAAAAGTTTTTTTAATGTAATAAAAATATAGTAGATGAGATATAAGAAAAGTACTATGGACGTCCAGAAAAGGGGAGATATTTCTGGCCGGAGAGGTGGAAATCTAGGAAGACTTTATGGAGAAAGAAAACTTTGGTTTCAACTTGGGCAGTTGAGATGATATATGGATATATGAGGTGATCACCTCTGGTTGAATGAATAGAATGTCCCCATCTCTGTTGGTGCAGCAGTGCTGATGGCTGGACTCTGCCCTGGGTTGACCACAGCAGAGGCCTCTCTCGGTATTTCTTAACTACAACACATTTGAAAGTCAACTCAACAATCGTTGACATGAATTCTAAGAGACAACATGGCACACATATATGTGGAAACCACTCATAAACTGTAAAACTGGAAATAAACGTTAGTTGTTTGTGTTATGGTAGATTATGTGTTACGTATCATCCACAGTTTACAAGGTATAACTATGTACCTAATAGATTATCAATAAAATTCCCATGGAATGAATTCAAAGTTGGTCACTTAATTGGATCTGGAGATTTACATTGGGAAGAAAGTTGTACTTGCCTGACTCAGAACTAGTGTGCAGGAAAGCTTAATGGTTGATGCTTTGTCATGACGATGGACTCTTTTCAGAGGCTGGGATTGCTGAGTCATGGGGGCTTGTGCACTGGTGGCAAGGAGAAATGTTAATCGGGGACCTCTGTGGCTGCAGAAGGCATGTCTCCACTTGAGAAGGCAAACAATGAGAGAGGAAGCCTTTGGCTTTAGGTTGTTCTAAAAAGAAAAAAAATAATACTATAGCAGAGACTAGATGATGTGAGAATCAAGAAAGAATCAGGCTGCACATTCTTGTAAATACTAAGCATTTATTATTAATAGTTATGGCACTTTGACACTGTAATATTTGGAACACAACAACTGAAGTCCCTAAAAGCCAAACTTGGCTTGATCATCATTTTTAGGATTATAGAAGGCTAGATTTGGAAGGGGCCTTAGAGAGCTCTGAATCCAAACTCATTTCTTCTAATTTTAGAGCAAACAGTTCCTCTGGAGCCCAGGAAGCAAGTTGCCCAAGGCAGGATAGTAAGTTGTTCTAAATACAGAAAGATACAACATGTTCTTTTTGGTGTTTTTTAGAAAGAGTATTTCCTTGGGTTTTCTATTTGTCAAGCCTAAAAAGCTATTGTTACTAAAACCACTCAGTTGCTATATTAACCAAATTCAAAGCAATGCTACACAGCTGGTAAAAAGAAAAGATTGTGGGGTATTTCCACAATCTTTTGCACCTGCCTCAACTCCTAGGCCAAATGATGAATCATTCACTTAACAACACCTATTGGTGTTTACTGTAATCAAGGTATTTTCAAAACTCCAAAAGGCCTTGAAGAGCTCATAGTATAGCAAAGGCATTAGACTATTACTACTAATACTACTATTACTATTAATAACATAATAATATGCGATATAAAGTGTAAAAGACCTGAAGAAACATACAGGGAGTTGAAGGAGGGTTAGAATACCAAATGGTTCTATCAGGGAGGTTTTTGTAGGGAAGGTGTCACCTGAACCAGCTCTGAAAGACTATAGGATTTGTCCCCTCAGCTATTTTTGGTAGGCTGGGAGGGGTGGATTTCCCAGTTAGTAAAGACAGTGAGGTGACAAAGCATAAGGTAGTTTTGTTAGAACAGAGAGCAGGAAGGGGAACAGTGAGAAAATGCTGGGAAGGAAGGCTTAGGGGAAATATCCCATATAAGTTATGATTTGCTTCCTGGCTTAAGTATTCTCACCATGCCAGAAAACATTTATTTTTTAAATTTATTTTTATAATCTGCAATAATCAGCTCATTCAAAAAAAACCTGAAAAATATAGAGATTTAAAAAGAAATAACTTTTATTATTATTTAATAATTTGCTTTATTTCCTTACAGTATTTTTTTTAAACAGACATAACTGTTTTGATTTTTTTTAAACATTGTTTTAATCACACTTAATTGTTTTTCTCAATAATTAAGTGATAGGTCCTGAAAGAGAAATTTCTTGTGTCCAATGACAGTATTAGTCTCAGAAGAGATAAAATGCCACAGTGAAAGCAATAAAAGGGAAACTTTGATCCAGACGCTACTGCAAGAGGGCACCAATGCTTCCTGTTGTTGCAGATGCTTCGTCCCACCTGTTTAGTCATGGGTGATCCTGACCGTGCTCCTCAGGGACCTTCTGATGAGGTGGGGGCTCTGTTAACAATTCACAGAGCAGTTTGCCAATCATTTAAACCACCAATTCACCATTCCCGAGTTCATAACTTTGGTTCCATTCTTGGTCTGTAGGGTTCGTCTTAAACCAGTGTTTCTCAGGCAGTAACACGCATAGGAATTGCCTGAGGATCTGGGTAGAATGCAGATTCTAATTCAGTAGGTCCGGAGGGCCGGAGACTCGGCATTTCTAACAAGCTCCTAGATGGTGCTGGTACTGCTGGTCCACAGACCATACTTTCAGAAGCGAGACCTTGGAGTATTTTCTTTTTCACACCTAAGATGTCTTTCTGTTGCCTTCACACAAGTAAAACATGTTCATTTGGTCAAAACCTTTCTCCCCAAAATGATGTAAATCTTATTTTATTTACTTTTGACATTGTATTATGGCCCAAAAAGCTGAGGCTAAAGTGATTTTTAAAACTAATTAATTAATGTGTTACTTATTTTTGGCTGCGTTGGGTCTTCATTGCTGGGCGTGGGCTTTCTCTAGTTGTGGCAAGCGGGGGCTACTCTTAGTTGCGGTGCGCGGGCTTCTCATTGCGGTGGCTTCTCTTGTGGAGCACGGGCTCTAGGCATGCGGGCTCAGTAGCTGTGGCGCATGGGCTTAGTTGTTCCGCCGCATGTGGGATTTTCCCGGACCAGGGCTTGAACCCGTGTCCCCTGCATTGGCAGGCGGATTCTTAACCACTGCATCACCAGGGAAGTCCTGAGGCTAAAGTGATTTTTATTCCTTGCTGGGTAAACTCCTTTTGCCACCCAGATGTTTACGGGATTTGTTGCTGTCGTTTTGCTTTACTCCGTGTTACAAACATTTCACCCTGATGTGTGTGCGTGTGAATCTCTTGTCTTTGGTTTTGCCTTGAATGCAGTATGGAGCCTGTGACTTGCACACCCAGGTAACCTCTGCAGCTTGGGAAAGTTTCCTCTACTGATGCCCTAGTCAGTGTTTCTGACCAGTGATTGTTTCCGAGCCAGGTCCTGTTTTCTTCCTAAGGACTTACTTTCAATAATTTTCAGGTTGGATCTCTGGCCCCTGATTTACATAGATGATTTTCTCTTTTTACTTTGATCTCTTTAGGCTTTTTTCCATAATCTAGGAGAGATTCTTAAGTTTATCCTCTATGTCATTGGCTAGATTTTTCTGGGTGATTTCTGCTCTTGGTTCTTGCCCCCAAAGTGGATGTTAATTCTGCTATTGGCACTTTTTAAATTTCCTAAGTATTTGTCCATTTCCCATTTCAGTTCTTCTGTTGTCTTTTCATATTGGAATCTCTCTTTATTACTTATGTCCTTGTTGCAAAACGCATTGCCTTTAACTTTTTAGAGAATACCAAAAACTTCTTTCTCATTTTTTTCTGGTTCCTTGGGCAAATCAAAGGATGTTCTCCCTGTGTTTTTCCAGGATAATATTCTCTTTTCCCTTGTTCTGTAGGGTCATGGACATCTGTCACTCTTTTTGTGTCTCAGCATCTGAATCTCTTCCTTCCTCCTTCCTACATTTGGAGACTCTCCCATTTTGTGGAGCAAAGCTTGTTTTCCATATAGAAACTGAAAATGCTGGAAACTCGATTTCTCCATCTCCCTTACCATCAGGGCACATGGAGTAGGCTCTGCCAATTAGATGTCTCTGGTCTAGGCACTGACTAACACGAGTGGATTAAGGAAGCAGAGCAGAACTGGCCAACTCCAGTTTCCAGATGCAGCATGGCGTCAGTTCTAGAGGCAGCACCTAGGGTCGGGTACAAGCACTAATATCCATAGCCAGCTGTGGCATTTAGGAGTGTCACCATGGGAGCAATTAAATAGCTTATTATATAGTCTTTAAATCTGCTCTTTAGTCTCAAAGCTATGGAAGCTCCTCGACATCAGTTTAATAAATTAATTTTGTTTACATTGTCAGAGACTAATTCACAACTAATTTACAACTAAGAACCCTGCATGATACGATCAATATCTTTTAAACAGACCCCATGGTGGTCTTACTTTCTGGTTACCGTTTCTTAAATGAGTGGTCATCTGCTTTTATAACACAGTAAATCCTTGACTCCACTCTATCCACCTGGGTCAGGGTCGAACCCATTCTCAGAGGAGAGCTGGATGTCATATTCCATTTCTGGCCCAGTTCCTGGTGTCTTCAGGTTTTCATTCTGTGCAGGTCTGTTGGTTGGGGCTGGGATTTCCTAGCTCTGAGAAAGTAGAAATAGAGGTCTGATGGGGGAAGGGGTAGCTACCTAGGGCTCTGTCGGGTACAGATCTTGCCCAGAGGATCCGTTTCCTCACCTATTAAAGTGGAGGATGGGATTTGGTGATTTCTAAAGGCTACATACCTGTATATGCATGCAAGGCTGACCCACAAGTGATGAGGCAGGCTAAGAGGGACCAGAGACAGGAACCAAGCTAAACGGTGCTGGGTCAGGGAGAGCTTCTGGCATTACACTCACTCTCTAGAAGGACAAACTAAGTATGAAAGCTTGTCATCTCATAATCAAACTGTAAGCAGGGGATTAGCAACAGGATCAGATAAACTGCCCAGGATTCTTGATTCTCTTTATTCTTTACCCTAATGAATGCTACTCTCCTTTTGATTAAGTGTGGAATATGCAACGGGAAACATCGCAATTTAGACACTTTTTGAACAGTAATCATTAGTCAATATAAAACAGAAGGAAAAATCAAATCTGTTTCTTCTACCTCTGCCATGCCATGGTGATCAAGCGCAGTCCTCTAACCGTAATCAGAGGTGGGACTAAAGTGTCAAAGCCATGTGCTTTGAAGAATTTAACTGGAGACTCAGCCATCACCCCAACGCGCAACCATTTTTTTTCTCTTTAAAGAAAAGGAGCATCGAAGCATCAGTTAAGTCATCCTCCATTTAAGAGCCTGATGCCCTAGAAAGTCTTCTTATCTACATTCTATTCAGGGAAATCAAGGCTCAATACATATTGCATTTGGGTCAAACTGTGGTTTAGTAGATCTATTGTTATCAATAAGTTGACAAATTAAGGGTCAAATAGACCAAGAGAGAACACTGGAGGCTAACTTTGAGAACAATGTTGAAAAGGTTCAGTGGGGATAGGAAAAGCAGTGCTAGGAATCATGGAAACCAATACCAATCGTTTCATACATTTGCATGGTGTTTATAGTCTGCAACGTGCTTTCACATTCATTATTCATTATGAGCAGAGTTGGGACTAGAACCCAAGTCTCTTGACTCCTTGCCTGAGCATCTTCCCCTGGGCTCAGTTACATGGTTGAGTGCTTCATCTGTGCATGGTACAGGAGGCCTAAAAAATGTGACCTGTCCTATTCGGAATTTGCAAGTGCCACCAGAAAACATTCACACTGCTTATCTTTCTGCTAAGGAAATCCTGAAGGGTTCTTGTTCTTTTCCTGTATGTCTATTAAGCCATATGCGTGAGCAAAGAGAAAACTTACAATAAAAAACCTGCAGAAAGGAAGCTATATCTTATTGCCAGAGCCTTCTCAGTGCCCTGCAGGCACCTGAGGCTCAGGTTACACAGCTGCAGCCACCTGGGTGATCTGGAACTAGAGGGGATCAGGATCTAAAGGTGAGATATTAAGGTAGTGGGGTAATCTATGAGTCAACCTGACAAATGAAAGATCATGTGCCTGACTGGGAATTTGTGAGGTTCAAATGGAAGGTGAAAACACCAAGCCCCCTTGGTTTAAAAAAATCATCTTAGGATGCAAACGTGAATTGCTGACCTACTATTCTAGATGTATATTTATTTTTATTCTTTTTGTTTCTTTGGTAGGATTGTGCTACTATTGTGTACTCAAAGTGCCTTTGAATTTTCCTGGGGACCATTCAGTGGAGCCCCATCTAATGTTAGTGTTAGTGATTGAAACGAAAGCATACACTGAAAATTTTTGCTTGACATTATCCTTGAAAAATACTTAGGAAGGTGCCCTGTCGGTGCCCAACCCAGCCTGTTTTTCCTCCAGCTTTGGAATTAATTGCTGTTTATTGGTTGAGCCCCAGAAGCAGTAGCTGGCTTTTAACTGAGGACCATGCTGAATAAAAAATGGGTACCATTAAACAACAAAATCATAGAGGTGGGAGAGTTGACAATGAAAGATGGGCAGAGACTGGGAGACCCAGTGTGGGAGGGCAGGTTCACGTCTTGCACCTCCTGCTCACAAGAACCCTGGTGGTAAGGACCACCAGCGGCATTTCCATGGTTACCTCTCTCCTCTCTCTGCTCTCATGCTGAATTTGTGGATGCGACATGCATCAATGATGGGACTACACTGTAATGAGAACCTGATCTCACACAAGGGGACAAGTGGGAGAGAACTGTTTAGGGCAGAATCTGCTAGACTTGACAACTCATTGAAGAGAGAAGTTGGGGGGAGAGAGATGTCAGGAATGATTCAGGGTTGTGACTGGGGTGGTTGGAAGTAGGGAGGTATAATGTAGGGAGGACTCAGGAAGTTGAATTTAGAGCCATGTTGAGTTTGAGGGTTCTCAAGTAAAGGTTGGATAACCTATAGAGAATTGAGTCCGCAACTCAAAAGTGAGAAATAAAAATATGAAAATTGTCTATAATTGGGAGCTTCTACCTAAAATTAAATTTATTCTGCAAGGTAGGAGAAACCTAGTCTCATTCAATTCGAGGTCTATTCCACCCTTTCTCTGGGAATGCACTAACACAGAATGTCTTAAGCTAACTGGTTGAGTGAAGGGCTAACGGTTAGAAATATGGGTAAAAATCTCATTAAATATTTCAAAACAATATCTCACTACAAACCACCTGCTAAGGATTCCCGAGAAGATTCAATTGTCAAAAGAGGGACTGCAACTTTCCAAATATTTGTTGGGGTTTTTTTGTCTTAAAAAATGAGCGCTATATTGTCTTTGTCTTATTCCAGACACACAGGAAAAGTTAAAATAATATAAGCTTATTGTAAGAAAATTTTGGTAAGCGAAAAGAAGGAATCATCTTATCATTTAATGATAATCACTTTGAAAACCTAAGTTCATATCCTTTCAGATTCCTCTTTATATGCCTATCCTTTTTCTTCCACTTTAAAACATCGTATATTCAAGATAGATGAAAATACATGACCACACAGAGAGTTTTACATGATACATTCCTAGCAGTGTCATTCATAATAGCTCCAAAGTTGAACTAATCCAAATATTCAACAACTGATAATGGATAAACAGAATATGGTATATCCATCCAATAGATTAGTATTAGGCCATAAAAAAGAACAAAAACCATTAATACATGCTACAGCATGGATGAACCTCGAAAACATTATGCTAAGTGAAGGAAGCCAGATGCCAAGCCACACAATTTATGATTCCTTTTACATGAAATGTCCAGAATATGCAAATCTATAGAGACAGAAAGTAGATTAGTGGTTGCCTGAGGCTGCAGGCAGAAGTGGGGAATGACTGTAAATGGGTGCAAGGTTTCTTTGGGGGATGATGAAACTGTTCTAATATTAGAGTGCAGTGATGGTTATACAATTCCATAAAGTTATGTAAAATCACTTGTATGCTTAAAATGAATGAATTTTATGGTATATAAATTATACCACAATTAAGCTGTCAAAATATATATCATGGACCTCTTTTCATTCACCTAAAACTGTAGTTGGAAATATAAATCTAATCAAATCCCTACTGTTGGGCAGAGATTCTCTCTCCTGCCCTGATACCTGCTGTGATTCCCTAAGAGTGGGTGAGCTGTGTATCACAGCCACGAATGAGGCAAACTACATCCTAAAGCATACCCCCAGACACACGGATCATCAAGAACGAGCAGACCCTCTTCAGAAGTCACGCCGCTCTACACAGCTTCCTAAAGGAAGCAGAGAGGCCACCAAGACCAAGGCTGCAGACATCAAACCTCTGGACATTATTTTCTACCTCTTGCTGTTTTGTGAGGACAAAGATGTGTGCTCCACGTTTGTGTTCCTTCAACAGGTCCTGGGGGGTGTCTCCGGGCTCATCCTAGCCTGCTCCATCACTATCAAAAGAGGCTCCTGGCTGACGTAGCAGGTCCAGTCCATCCAGGGGTCCACTGGGAGATCTCAGCCGAGCTATCTCACCTACTCCTTCCCTTGGAGTTGCTATCCTGTTTTATCTTTGTTTTAACATGTAGAACTGGCATTGTGTCTATTTTCTCAACACTATTCCTAGGTCTAGTACAGTTAGCAAGTGCATATTATATACTTGTTAAAATAAAAAGGTGGCATAAATTGTCTCCCTTTGTGTTTGAGTCTCTGTGAAACTTTTCATTGGTAGTGGACCCAAGAGGGATTAAAGCTCCATCCATCAACATTTCTACTACCACAGACTGGCCCCCTGTCAGACTAGACTGCCTGACCTTTGAAGTTTCACTGGCTTCCAGGCGTGGTCACAGCTCTCCTATGTTCTGGGCTTACCTGAGGTCAAAAGCCAGCAGACTTGTGCAAGGGGTGAGTTGGGATGGGCCAGACTGCATTCAGATAATCTGTTCCTGCGATCTGATAAAATGCAAACAATGATTACAGCCTCTGGCTGAAAACTGGGCTGCAAAGCTGGGTAAAATTGTGCAGAAATTCATGGGCAGATATAAACTATCATTTGTCCACATTGGCTTGATTTCTCAAAACCAATAAAGAAAGTAGCTTGTGATACCATTTCTCCCTCAAGAAAAATCCAAGTCTTTTCTCCCTCTCAAAACAGGGAGAAAATATTCATTTAGTAAGTCTGATAATCTATTCCTTTTTTACACAGAGATAATTTTTTCCCATTGTACAATGAGATGTGAAGAATAGAGAGTAAACAGACCTTTTGTAATAGACTTCATTATCTTTAATAATGAAAGCCTACCAGTATTGTTTACCATGCAAGTTTTCATCTCTTTACAAAAGGCTGATGCTTATCTGATCTGGTCAGAGGTCTTGTTTGCATCACAGGCTGGTACCATAGTCTTGAGAAGAGAATTAAGCTCAGCTATAGAGCAGGACACATCAAATATTTAAACTGTCACTTGTGCTTAATTCTTCCTGGAAAAAGTTGACCTTGAGTATTTTTTTAAAGAATTTATTTGATATAAAGTTGAAAAGCAACCATTGCTTTAATTCTGTGTCTACTCCCAGAGCAGAACTATATCCTTAGATAATTTGTAAAATTGATATATGCTAAATGTGAGAAGACCTAGTGAAACAGGAGGGAAGGGGGCAGGGCACAACCTTTGAAAGAATGACATAGCTTGAGGACATAATGTAAGCTGATTTGAACCAAATGGGTCCAAGATGTAGGACAAGTCGATTTCCATTAGATCTTGAGCCTCAGTATACGCTCACTGTTAACACATCAGCAAGCTAAATGACACACCCACAGGCTCCATGACAGTCCCAAGACTGACCATAAGGATCAAAAAGTGGGTGGTGCGGGGCTTCCCTGGTTGCGCAGTGGTTAAGAATCCGCCCGCCAATGCAGGGGACACGGGTTCAAGCCCTGGTCCAGGAAGATCTCACATGCCGCGGAGCAACTAAGCCCGTGCGCCACAACTACTGAGCCTGCGCTCTAGAGCCCATGTGCCACAACTACTGAGCCTGCAAGCCACAACTGCTGAAGCCTGTGAGCCTGGAGCCCGTGCTCTGCAAGAGAAGCCACCGCAATGAGAAGCCCGCGCACTGCAATGAAGAGTAGCCCCTGTCTGCCGCAACTAGAGAAAGCCCGGGGTCAGCAACAAAGACCCACCCCAGCCAAAAATAAATAAATAAATAAATAAAAACAAAAAGTGGGTGGTGGCCCAATTCCTGGAAATCCCCACCCCTTCCTGAAATAGCTGGAATACTTCTCCCACTCATTAGCCTATGAAATTACCCACCCCTGTAAAAACTAACAACCCCATACCCTGGTGCCTTTCTCACCTTCTGAGATGGCTCACACTCTGTCTGTGGAGTGTTTCTCACTAAATAAATCCATTTTTTACCTATCACTTTGTCTCTCGCTGAATTCTTTCTGTGATGAGACATCAAGAACCTGAGCTTCACTAAATCCTGAAACCAGGTGTGTGATCTCAGTTGGAAGACTGTGGGTTTCAGCTGGGTTTGAGTCCCAGCCTTGTGGGTTCAAGTCCCAATTTGAGGTGCACGGTTTCTCTAGAATCTCGCACACAGGGTACATTGTAACAAATGACAAATATTAAATCCTCCCTCTCTCCCTCATCCCTCCTGATACCTGCCCAGAGTCATGGTCTAAGATAACATGGCCAGTCTTCCAGAGAGACGATATCAACTGTGTTGCTTCTCTAGCCAAGATGAAAGATTCTTGCATTCACTCACTCACTGGATAACATTTGATCGTTAAGTCCCAAGTGTTGTCAATGGCTGCTGGGAAGGAGAAATGAAGGAGATATGGAGCCCACTGTGAAGAGCTGTATGTTTGACAGGAGCAGATCAAACACACTTAGGAAAAATTACAATGCAATGGGACAATCCAGTGCTTGCCTTGTTCAGAATATAGAGAAATTATTTTCATATCAGTAGAGGAGATTTGGAGGGAATGAGCAACAGGGAAGAGATTCCTTGAGAGGATGCTGGCAAGACAGGTAAAATCTGCATTCATGGAGGTGGGCCTGGGAAAGTATTTTGAGAAGAGGGAGCTAGATGAGAAAAAGTCCTGAGGCAGGAAGTGAAGGAAGCTCTCTGTGTGTGTGTGTGTGTGTGTGTGTGTGTGTGTGTGTGTGTGTGTGGTGATGGTGGAGGGTTGGAGGTACAGTCTACAGTTGGAAAAAGCGGATCATGGAACCAGGGAGGGGCAGCTGAGGAGTCTGGACTTAATGTGGTTGATATCATGGAACCTTTACAAGTTCAGAGTATAATGTGGCATGTTATGCTCTGGGAAGATGAATTTGGTCAACAGGTTGAAAGTAGCCTCAAATTGAAGAGTGTTGGAGAGCATAAAGTCTGAGAACCTAATTGTGTGGATAAAGAAACCGAGACCAAAGAGGAAGTGACTTGCCATGAGGTTACAAAGCAGTTTTAGGACAAGGAAAGGACTACAAACCTTCCTCTCCTTTGCCTCCCCATGCCCATCCTGCTTCTGTTTCCAAGTGGCCAGGCCCTGTTGATTCTTCCTCTCCCTTCCCACTGGTCTGCTTACATCCAGTCTTCATCTCTTGAGGAAGTTATCTGATTTTATTTAAATGCCCAGGCCTTTTACCTTCTGCATCTTCCTCTTCCTTTGACCAGGAACAAGAAGGAAAAAAACAGTACACAACAGTTGAATGCCTACGTTGACAACGGCAGGCACTTGGTCAGAGACTCAGAGACAAATTGCACTCTCAGCCCTGTAGCTGAGAAAGACAAGGTGACCAGTGACATCATGCAGAGTCACAGGGACTGAGGGTAAGCACGGTGCTCCCATCACTCTGCAGGGGCAATGCATCCACTGGAGGTGGCGGGAGGGGCAAAAAGGCCTCTCAGAGGACGTGATATTTAAGGCGAGTCTGAAGAAGCTAGGTAAGGGTTGCCAGGTGTACGGAGAAGAAAGAGAGCTCCCGGGAGAAAGAAGAACCCGTATAAAGGCAGAGAAGCAGGGTCAGTTAAGGCACCAGAACTCCAATTGGCTGGAGGGTTCAGGACTGGCAGACATGAGGCTGAAGAGCTATGCAAACTACACTGAGGAGTTTGGCCTGATGGGTTTCAGGCTGGGGAGAGGCCACACAGGGTTGGTATTTACCTTCCATCTTCAGTGTCCCTGTTCTTACTATTTCTCCAGTAGCCTCTTCGTATCTTTTCCTCCTGGTCAGCCATGGCAGATTATGAGTTCTGCACATTGGAATGTTCAATGTGAGACCAGATGGCCACTCAGCAGTGGGTAAGGGAAGAGTCAGGCTGCCTGGGCTCAGTGGGGCATCTCAGTTTAACCGGGTACTAGCTCTGTGTTAAGAGCAGGCTACTTAACCTCCTTGGGCTAGAGAAAATAATAATGCCAACCTCAGAAGGGTTTTCTGAGGGTTAAGTGAAATGCAGATGAAAAATCCTTAGAATATTGCCGGGCATATATGAGGACAGAGAAAGGACTGACAAGAGCTACACAAAGGCCTTGGGGAAAGGGATTGTCATGGATGCAAGCAAATGGTGGGAACACAGCCTAGTGTTGTTCAGTCTTTGGTGTCATCACTGGCGATCCTCCAGTCACATGCCCTCCGCCCCACCTGAAATTCCGTGCTTCTTTTAGTCTCTGAATTGGTAAACCTGTATTTCTCTAGCATTGAGTCTGCAGATTTACACAGCCTTCCCTTCTTTCCCAAGTCCCTGCACGCAGCAGGTTTTAATAGGGTTGTTGAGAAAAGTTTGAATACAAAAGAAACCAGATCAGCAAATGAGGAGGCTTTTGATTTGGGTTTGCACTGATGACAACACTGCATGCGGTTCGCCCAAGCATCCAATTTATGACTTTGCCTCTTACACTCCTGGTGAGTGCCTCCTGAGCAGAAATGATCTTTGGTGATTAACTTTACATAATGCTTGCGCTAACTCTAGGCCCACCTGAGCAATTCATAAATATTTCAGGAGGAGAGACATAGTGATCTTCCCCAACACACTCATACAACAGTTTCAACATAATTAGGAGCATTTCTGGATCTAACAAACACTGCACTCTTTTTTTAAAAATTTTTAAAAAGAATTTTGCCTTTTTAAAAAAATTTTTTATTTATTTATTTACGGCTGTGTTGGCTCTTCGTTTCTGTGCGAGGTCTTTCTCTAGTTGCGGCAAGCGGGGGCCACTCCTCATCGCGGTGCGCGGGCCTCTCACTATCGCGGCCTCTCTTGTTACGGAGCACAGGCTCCAGATGTGCAGGCTCAGTAATTGTGGCTCACGGGGCTAGTTGCTCCGCGGCATGTGGGATCTTCCCAGACCAGGGCTCGAACCCCTGTCCCCTGTATTGGCAGGCAGATTCTCAACCACTGCGTCACCAGGGACGCCCTAACACCGCACTCTTACAATGTGTATGATGAAGGAAATGAATGCTAATTATACGTTATTAAATCTTATTAATCCTCATTAGAACCCTATTATTCTTTATGAGTGGGTTACTGGGGAAGAAAAAAAAAGCAGCACTGGTCAAGTCCCGTTACGTCCAATGGGGAATGGGTGAATCTATTCTTAGTTGGTGTGATACCAGGAGTTTTTCATGTTAAACAATAGCACTCAGAATGTGGGTTTGCTGAAATGTTGAGAACAGAGTAAGTGAATTGTGGTGTAACAGAATGATCTTTTTAAAGCCCCAGAATAAAATCTCTTTAAGAGCTCATGTTTCCTATTTCAAACTATATTAGTTGCAAAGACAAAAATATTTCATTATTGCATGGAATAGGTACCCTTGACCTTACCTCTACTACTATCTTCATATTTTTTGTATGAGTAGATGAGAAACTGAGAGCAAGAAAGATGGAGTAATTTGGACCCAAGAATGTCTGGATTCAAAGACTTTGCACTAAGAAGATGCTCGATAAATGTAAGTGCAGAAATGTGTTTCTCCGTTTAATTCTTGGTCAAAAAGAATCCCACCAAATCCCCAAAGAACCAAGTTTTGGAGGTTTCATGAATTAGTAACTCACGGTGTACTCTCAACATTCATTAACAGAAATTAGGAGGTCAGGGCCTCCTTGTTGGGTGGAAAAATCATGGGATTAGTCAGGTGACCTGGCTGGGGGGAGGTGGGTTCAGGTACTTGCTCTGTTGCTTATTTTGTGTTGGGTAAGTCATTTAACCTGACTTTTTACCTCAAATGTAAACGATGGACTATAATTTGTCCTAACAAGATCTAATAAACCAGTGAGAAAGTGCTTTTATGATGTGCTGAGGTGAGGACATCAGTAGGATAGAAATACAAGGAAACAGTCTCCAGCCTTGGAGTGTCTTCCAGGCAGTGTCCGCTGCACATTTTAACCCCCTGACACAGTTATTGGTGGGTTCCCTGGTTGCTCACATTTACAACTGTCTGAGGAAAAAAAGTCCCACTCAAACCTTCCAAGAACAGGCTTGCCTTTCACCCAGTTCGCAGATTTTTTTTTGAAGCTGTAAGCACAGAATAAGCTTTCTGGGCTTCCGGCAGGGCTGTGAAGTGAACTCCAGGGTTTCGTTTATTTGAGCACCGGATAGAGGGAGTTGCCTTGAAACAACTGATAGGCATGGCTATCCAGGGCTCACTGGCAATTAGAACATTCCAGGAACTGACTTCCTCCGGGGCCCAGGGAAGCTCTGAATCTCTTCCCAGGGTGGTCCTCGCTGTCCGCTGACATCTAGCCTGGTTCACTGCTCCGCGGGAAGGAGGGAGTCAGGGCTCTGCCTGGACACAGGAACACAGCTGGGAGGCCGAGCATCCGGGTCCCGCGCCTGGATCTGTGGCGGGCATGACCTTGTAGGAGTCATTTCTCTTCTGAGAGCTCCAGTTTTCCCATGTGTGAAGTGGACGGGTTGGAAGTTGGTCTGGGCCAGCTCTGAACCTCGCTGGGAATCCGGGGCGGGGCTCACGAGGAAGATCTCTGAAGGGGATTCCACGGCAAGATCTCGTCTGCTCAGATTCAGCCCCTAATCTGCTGCCCTAACAGTGGACGCAGGTTCCCCCATTTTTTCGGCAGCCCCTCGCCCCGGCCGCTTCCTCCTTCTACGTCTCCTTCCTCTTCCTCCAGTGCAGGCAAAACCTCCACAGCTCCCTTTCCTTTCCTCCTTTGCAGTCTCCCCGCATCCCCGCGTCTTCCCTTCCTCCCAGGAAATCAACTGTCGTCAGCGCGCCCACCTTGGGGCAAGGCCACGGCCCGCGGCGGGCGCCCCCTCCCCCGGCGGCGAGCGCGGCGCGGCGCGGCGGCCCCGCGGGCACCCGCCTTCCCATACCTTACATGGACAAATGCGTGCAGGCAAAGTCAGGAATTCAGGCCCCTGACGTCAGCCTCCAGCTCTCAGGGCACCGCAAGGGAGACCGAGGGGAGGGGGTGGGGACGGTGGGGAGGAAGGAGGGGGAAAGGCACCAACCAGCAGCCGCTCCAGCCCTGCCGAAGTTTCACTTTTTGTCTGTGGGTTCGCTCCCGGGCCCCGTGCGAGCTTTCCTGGGATAAGTAGCTTTAGCGAGCGGGGGAGAGCCAGGCGCTGCAAGGTAAGGGCTGGCTGCGCGGCCGGGGGCGCGGGCCGCGGTGCGGGGCGCGGGGCCGGGCCTGGGGACAATGGGAGGGGGAGTGCCTGGGCACCTCCTCCTTCTCCGCTGCCTCCGCCTCCAGCCGCAGCCGCCGCCGCCGCTGCCCCGGCCGCCTCCTCCCCGAGGTATTTGTTGCAAATCCTCCTTCCTTCCCCCCACTCTCCGCCCGCGGGCGCCTCGGGAACCCCCAGCCCTCCCCGAGCGCGAGCGCCTCCGGGGTGGCAGGAGCGCGGGGCGCACGGCGCCGAGCGCGCGCCCGGGCCGGGCCGCAGGGCCCGCGGTGCGGAAGTGCCGGCCGCAGCGTAATCATGGGGTGCACGCGTGGGGGAGGGGGACCCCGTGTTTTTCGGGAAGCGTCGACCGGGAGCTGGGCGCGGGTGGAGGCCTTCCCTGCGCGCCCCCTGCCCGGGCTTTTCAGGGCTCCCAGGGGGCGGGGCCACACCCAGCAGCTCCGAGCTTTCGCGGAATCACAGTTGTCACAGTGGAAGGGGCCTAGGAGCCCTCACATCAAGTTCCCCCATTTTCCAGTTGGGGCAGCTGAGGCCCAGAGAGGAGGAGAGCCTCCCCAAAGTCGTTCACTAGAGGCTGAGCCATAATTAAAATAAATGGCTCCCGACTCCTAGTTCCTTTTCTCCAAGCAGTTTTCCAGCGCCCACTGTGAGACCGCGCCATAACGGGTTGTTGGGTCAGATGCATTTAGGGCCCTTACTCTGCCCTCAGGGAGCGTACAGTCAACCCGAGGAGCCAGACGTGACCCAAGGTTGAAGGTGCTAAGTGCTGGGGAAAAGGCAAGGGTAAAATTTCAAGGGCCTCGGAGAAGAGTTTGGTTTCCTCGTCCCTCAGGAAGCATCAGAGGCTTTGGAAGGATGGGGGGTTTTCTGAAGCCAGCCAGGCAAAAGGAGCGAGGCCTCGTGCGGGAGGCAACCGCAGAGCAGAGAAGACTCAAAATGTGGAGAGTGGGGATGGAGCTCTGTTACTGTGCTGGGAGCACAGGGTTGGGAGGCGTGGGTACAGGAGATGAGATAATCAGTGGAATTGGGCCTGAGGGGTGTCTTTGGGACTTTGAGGTGCTGGTGGAGCTGAAAGAGCTTTGTGGCTTCCCTTCCCTTCCCAGTGATCCAATGTCTGCTGGCCCTCAACACAAAATGCAAAAATGTAGATTCACGTTTGAGCTGCTTTTCTAGGACCAGACTCGCTTAACCTTGTGTCCAATCCCGTCTCTTTTTCCACCTCCTCCCCCTTTTCTAGTGCTTGCTTACCAATAAAACTCATTCTCACGAAGGTGTTAGTGACTTGGCAATGGCTTACCTCCCCCAGCACAAGAGCATTTTAAGAAAGCCTTTAAGCGGAAGGAGAGAAAGCAGCTGACACGCTCCTCTCCCCTGCATCCTCACCCTCCCTGCCCTTACAGATATAAAGGCCCAGAGAAGATGGGTGCCTGTTCTAAAGCCTACAGTGAATGATGGTAGCCGGTGGGAGGGCAGAACTTCCAGTAGGGTTCTCTGTACCCCATGACCAGCCTTCTTCCTTTCAGGGTCTCTGCCTGCACCAGGCTCAGTCAAAAGGAAGAATGTGTATTTTTTTTTTTTTTAATCTCAGTATAAGAATACACTTTATTTTTATTTTTTTAATATACAGCAGGTTCTTATTAGTCATCCATTTTATATACATCAGTGTATACATGTCCATCCCAATCGCCCAATTCATCACACCACCACCTCCACCCCCCTGCGGCTTTCCCCCCTTGGTGTCCATACGTTTGTTCTCTACATCTGTCTCAATTTCTGCCCTGCAAACCGGTTCACCTGTACCATTTTTCTAGGTTCCACATAGATGCGTTAATATACGGTATTTGTTTTTCTCTTTCTGACTTACTTCACTCTGTGTGACAGTCTCTAGGTACAAGAATGTGTATCTTGCATTTGATTTTTGCAAGGCAGTCCTCCAACACCAACACCCAGGCCTGCAGAGTCTAGAGTGTAGACTCTAGATGCGAGATAGGTAGCCGGGGTTAGCTGTCTGAATGGTAGGGGTGCACGCCTGGGGCCTTTGGGTCAGGCAGCTGCCCAGGGTCATGCTCCTTGTAAGTAGCGGGCAGGCCTAGAGCCGGCTTTGGGGATTGACAGCAGGAGGAGAAACAGCTGTGGAGCTGGTTACTATGATTGGGACTGACTGAGTAGGACCCTTCTTCGAGTGACATATGCCAGTGGACAGTCAGTTCCAGGCAGTGGGAGATGGGAAAGGAAGCTTCATTATGAAGGTCCTTAAAAATGCCAGGCATGGTTATGACTTGATCATTTGAGGGTTTTGAGCAGGCTGGGACATGAGTGAGAGGAGAGGAACTGGCATTGGGAGACCTTCTGCTGCCCATTCCAGTGAGAGAGGCCATAATCCGGCCTAAGAATATTATCAGTGCGGTGTTGCTCATTTACCCCACGTGTATTACTGAGTGCCTGTTATGTGCCATTGGCAAAGATGAGAATTTTACGGCAGGTTCCTTATTTTATTGACGCATATAAATTGTACATTGTATGTATTGAGGCATAAAAAGTACACTTTTTCACATTTTAATATCACTGAAATTGGGTTGTCTTATAACCACAGATGTGTCATAGTTGAGCAGCCCTTCATTCTAAGTTGATAATGGTACATCTTACCCTTGATGGCTAAGAGTTGATCAAATTTGTTGATCATGCCCTTTATGAATGTACAGTGCTTTGCACTTTATAAAAGTTTTCCATCAGATATTCCATTTGAATCTCAAAAGTCCCCTGAGAATTGGGCCTGGTGATCCTGTCATCTCGACTTTACCTCTTGCCCGAGGTCACAGAGCTAATTAGAAATGTGCTCAAAACGACAGCCTAGAACTTTGCCTCTTGATGTTAATATTTGACTTTGCCCTGCTGTGGAGCTAGCATGGGTTAATTAGGAATGGGAAGGTCAAATTGAATTTGATTTCAGAACTATGGCTGAAGATGGTGGAATGATGGTGGTTATTTTTTTGGGGGGGGTGGTTTGGCCAAGGGAATGTAACTCATGAGAACTGGGAGGATCCCTTAGCCCAGAGGTTTGCTGGATTAAATGGAAAATGGGCAGCGAGATAGAAGATGCCAGGTAACATAATAAAACCAGAGGATGGAGCATACTGCTGTTTTTACACAGAACGGAGAGGAGCAGTGGATGAAGCACACAGGTTCTGGAGCCTCCCTTCTGTGAAGCAGGAACTGGCTAGCCCTGGGAGTGCAAAGATGAGGAGGACACGGTCCCTGTTCTTGGGGAGCACCTGTGTGTGTGTGTGTGGTGCTGTTCGAGGGCTATGTTTCTGCTGCACTGACGTCGTTCCACCTCAGGGAAGCTACCAGAGGGAGCAGTGTCTGAAGAGCATCTTTAGGGTTATATAGGAATCACCCAAGTGGAAGAACAACAGGTAAGGGCTGAACCTGTTAGGCAAATGCAGACAAATGTAGGGAAGGAGCATGGTGGTTGAGGCTGGTTTTTGCATGGCCAGCATGAACAGGGTGGTGGCAAATGGGAAAAGGGAGGACTTTCATTCTTTGCTAAGTAGATTTAAATTTATCTTGTGGGCTCTAGGGGCCAT
The DNA here is from genome assembly GCF_008692025.1 of Phocoena sinus. Taxonomy (NCBI): domain Eukaryota; kingdom Metazoa; phylum Chordata; class Mammalia; order Artiodactyla; family Phocoenidae; genus Phocoena; species Phocoena sinus. Next base: position 64,992,055 of record NC_045766.1, read on the forward strand.
TAAAGGCTTCTCTAGAGATTTGCACGGAAACAAGGCTGGGCAAGGGCTCTGGAAGCATCTGTGGGATTAGGTCTTGGGATGCTAAGCGCAGGAAGAAGAGTAACATATTTAGTAAGTGGTTGAGTGGAGCTGAGACTTTGACCCTGGGCGGTAATTAGGAGGCCTAGCTCAGCGTGTGCATTGATGGGTGGGGACTTTTCCTGGATAATGGCATTGGAAGGCAGCACCCAGCTGGAAGAAACCGAGGCGAGGAAAGGGGAGGTAAAGTTGTGATGCGTGCAGGAAGCTTATCTGGGTGGAAATCCATGGGCTTGAAGGTGTGTGTGAAGCAGAGGTGGGGAAGGGAAGAAGGAATGGAATCGTGATGTGGGAGTCTGCTCTAGATGGCTTGGATGCGTGGAGGAAATGGCAGTGCCTTCTTAATGCGAGTCATAGAAATGGGCAAGGACACTGATGCATCGATGAGGACCTCACCTCTCCTGACTTTCTACAAACAGGGTGGGTGGGTGGCCAGGGGGTTAATGGGATTCATGCTTGGAAGCAGGTAAACTACAAAATTGAGGCTAGAAAATGTTTATCTTTCGATCCTTCTTTCTTAATAATAATAACATAATTTTAAAAATTTGAGTACTTACCGTGTACTTATGTAATTCTCATACTGATTTATTAAAGTAGGTTTTCTGATTATCAGTCTCATTTTGCAGATGAGAAAATGAGTTTGGTTAAATAAGGTTACACGACTACTAAGCGAAATGGCGTTTAGAACCTTTCCGTGATCTTCACCGCTCTCTCTGTGCCCACAGAAGGAAAAGTGGAAATTGTCGATGAAAATTAATCAGTCGATCTAAAAAAGAACTGGAAAATTTTATTCGATCCAAATTTGAGCGTTATAACCCGGGAAGAGCATCTCAGAATACTCTGAGAACTGTTCCGCCTGTTAGAAGTCAAGGCATGGTTATATAAGCTTTTTGAGACAGAGGGCTGTACATCACATGATGTATTGATATTATCAACAGTTTACTTAATGCAGATCTAAGCATCATCCTGGTGGGTCCTGTGAACCCTGCAACATCAAGAAGGAATGTTATTAAGGTGTTGTCTGGTTGATGCTAGGGGCATGTTGCTCTTGACGGTTGAGCAGGTATTCCTGCCCCTGGGGGAGGTCTGGTCGAATCCTAATGCAGACACTCGATGTGCAGTGCGGGGAGACAGGGGGCCAAAGGGCAGGGAAGCATTTTTATGTTTAAATTTTCTTGCCTTGCCATGAAATATGAATTTTATTTCACAAAGTCACCACTGTCTTTCAATGTTCTTCCTCAGAATTTAACTCAGTACCCATTCCTTGGGCCCCAGCAGGACCATAATCCAGGGTTTCCCTGGGCAAGCGGGCTTTTCACTTCCACACTGGTGCTGCTTCAGCCCGGTCTCTCTTGAGATGCTGCCATTCCCTCTACCCTTTGGGTGTCTTCGCTCTGCAAAGCTAACTGGAGAGGACAGAGCTTCTCTAGCAAACATCTGCTTCCTCCCCCCAACATTGCCTTCTCCCCAGTCTCTTGGAGTAATAAGGATTTGAGGTACCCCATAGAGAGGCAGTTGGGGAAATAGGATAACAAAGTAGGGGAGTGATGGAGGGTCTTGATCTCAGTCATTGCCCTTGATCTATGGCTCCTGGGACAATGTTCTCTGGAGTCGAGCCAGATAGCTCCTGTTGGATCCCAGCCTTCCCTAGGTCACGCAGACCTCTTCCTCCAAGAAGGCTTTCAGGCTCAGGACTCTAAGGGATCAACTAAGGTTCTTTCTGTGACCTACCCACCTCAGGTGGGTTATTTGCATTTTGATAACTTACAGGTAAGATATTTTCAGGGGCGAGAAGACAGATCCTAGGAATGGCACCCAGCAAAGTAAATAAGACCTTGGCTTTCTCTTCTTTGAATACCTCTCATCTCTGGTAACTTGAAGATGTTTAGTAACTGCTTGTTTACTCATTTAGAATGAGTAACATTTACTGATACAGAAAACCCAGCTAGTGCCATGAAGCCATTCCCAGACTCTTAGCCCCCTTATACCCCACTTATATGTGTGATCACATGCATCTCTGTCTCTTGTGTTCAGTTCAGCACATCATTCGGGTCCTGAGTGATTACCCCATGCCAGACAGAAATGCTGGAAACTGATCTTACAAAGACAGCTAAGCCTCTGTCTTCAAGGATCTTCATTCCAGCCTAGGAGACAGACTGAAATAGAACATGGGAAGGCCCTACTAGAGTGATGAACAAAGAAATAATGGGAGCCATGAGAAATGGCTGACTGACTACCTGGAAGAACAGGAAAAAAATGCTCATGGAGAAGAAGACATTGGGTTGGGTTTTGAAGGGTGAGTAGGGGTTATTATGGTGGACAGCGGCTGAAGAGCTTTCTGGGCAGAGAGACCTTGATATACAGGCACAGGCCTGAGGCCTAAGAGTGTTTGGGGGTGTGTTCGGAGATCACTGAGAAAGATGGGACTGGCCAGGGAGGATTAGAGGATAAAGGGCTGGGCAGCTTGAGCTAAGGATGATGGCAGCGGTGGTGGTGGGTAGGGAACAGGAGGGCTTTTGTTACTTTTTGAGTAAAGGAGGGTGTCGTTGGGTCTGTGTTTTAGAGAACTCTGGTGGCAGAGTGATAGCAGTTCTGGGCCAGAGGCGGGGACACCGCTTAGGAGGCTGCTGCAATGTTCCAGGTCAGGAAACACCGGCCTGCGTCAGGTCAGCAGAGTAGAGAGGGAAAAAGTTGTTTACTGTTAGAATCTTATCAGGCAGCTGAGTTCCTATTCTTGTCCTTCCAATTATTTGCCAGCTTATCAGCCTTGACTGGAAAAAGTATGTTATCGGCACCAAAGCTTGTAGGCAGTGGAAGCCACAGGCCGGCAGCCAGTTCATGCCTTAGAATTGCGGGCTGGGGCCTTGGTGGCCAGAGCGACCGGATTCCTCCTTTTGCTGGTGGGGAAACTGAGGCCCCAGGGAAGTGCTCAGTCACACCCTTGTCCGCTGAGCTGGAGTTGGGTGTGGCCCTTACTCCCTTTCCTGCTCTGTTTCAAGGGTGTTTTTCATTCTCTCTCTGCTGAGCCTGGCTGGACACATTCCTTCCCCACCCCACCCCCAGGGGCTTTGCTTGGGAGCATTTGGGAGGGACTATAACTTGGAGATCGTTTTTACTGGGCTTGAACCTTGTTCTTTGCACTTTGAAAACAAAGTGATTAAGAAGGTTCAGTTTCAGTCTGAGAGTGCTTTGGGGGTTTCTTTCTTTTTCTGCTATTTATTCCTGTCGCTTGTTTGCCGGAACCAAGCTTCTGCATGATAACTTTCAGGTTCTTTGCCTGTGGCGGCCCCCACCCTCATTCCCCTTTTATTTTTACTTATTTTTGCTTTCCTAAAAGTTTTCAGGCTGCCAGCATTAGATCCCTTACCAGGTAGATCCTGCTGTGTTTTCTTTCCGTCTTAAACCTGCCCATCACAGCCCATCTCATAGAACCCATTAGCGTTTCGTAGCCTTTGTAGCACTTTTTATGTGGCGAATGCATTTTACGGTTGTTTTTTATTACTTAGCTCACAATTGCCATCCAAGAGATGGGTCGGCAGGATCAATCTTGTAAAAGTTCAGGGGTGAAGGAACTTCCCCTGTGGTGCTTAAGTGGTAGAGTGATAATCAGACTCCTAGCTCTAAAGCTCCTGTCTTGTTCCTTCCTTCACTTCTGCTGGTGAGCAGGAGATAATTGATGTGAGAGTCTGCAGCAAGCCCTATACACAGGTGAGAAACTGTTATTATTTCACGGTGTGGTGATTGGTAGCATTAGCTGCCCGTCTGTGACTTTGGAAGGCACCTGAGAATCTGGTTGGAGACCCCAGAGCCCTGAGGATACGGGCTTCAGATGCTATCATTTCAGCAGTACCATCACCAACTTGGTTTTTGGTGTAAGAAAACAAAGACCTGTGTTTGAGTCACACATTAGCCCTGTGATCTTAAGCAAGTTCCAGAACATTCCTGAGCCTCAAGTTACCTTCGATTTTAGATCATGTGATCTATCCCAATGCATCTGTGAGAACCAGACATTTCTCTGACAGTGCTTTAAACACGGTCGTATAGTGTGTAATGTGGCCGAGCAGTGGGCACACGTGGCTAATTCTTGGTGCCCAGCAAGGTGTCTAGCCCACAGGAATGGCACCTTGTCCTTCTAGAGGAGATTGTGGGATTTAGACCCAGGCAGCTCCAAGTTCAAGTCTTAGCCGTGCGACTTAAGGGAGGGTGCTCCCTGAGGTGGTGATCTGGTGTACTGACTTACTCATTTTTAGACTTCTTATTCATGAGGGCATCACTGTTGACAACAGTCACTTTGCGACGTGGGGCGAGTACCACAGACGTTCATAGGCATTTCCAGGCTATGCAGAGGGATGGTTTGTCACCAGTGAATGGCTGTCCAGTGTTTCTTCTTCTCCGTTGTGATCCTCCAACTCTTTCTTGGTGTTTTAATTTTTTAAATTTATTTTTATTTGAGAAAAATCGGCTGACATCTTTATTGCTTTGGGGAAGGGGGTCACCCAGGAGCTCTTGGTGCGCAGGTCCGCTTCCTCTTCACCGTCACAGGCTTCTGGCAGTGCAGGATGGCGCCGGCTCTCCAGGGGTCGGCCAGGCGCCAATCTGTGCGGTGCTTGTTCTTTTGGATCACGTGCCGGATGCTGCTGAGTGTGGCCCGGGCGTTCTTGTTGATGGTGGTCCTTACATAGGTGGCCGGCTTTCGCGGGCCGGATCACCGCTTCATCGCTACCATGACCCCTTTGCTATCTGCCGCCGGCTGCACACCCACAGTCTTGCGGTGAATGGGCCCGTTGTGGCGGAAGGAGTTGCGGGCCTTTAGGTTACTGGGTTTGGTGCTGTACGTCTCCTTGTTCCTCTTGATCGAGAAGCTGGAGCAGTTCCGGACGACCAGCCATTGCAGGCGCGCGGACATGGTGGCAGCTCCTCTGGTTGCGGAGGCTGGAAAGAGGCAGGCGGGGGGCGGGGCCTCTCTGGGGTTTGGTTTGCGCTGTGTTTGCGCCCTGCTTCTAGTGCAGTCGTTGCTTCTTTCCCGGCCTCCCATCGAAGCCCCCAGTAGTTCCCATGGAAAGCTGGTGCTGAGGGGTGGTTCCAGGCCTTCCTCAGAAACTTGTATGGGAACCTTTCACGGGGCAGGTAAGCAAGAGGATCAGGACAGGGCAGAGTTGTTTCATTGTCCTTCAAGAAGGGTGCTTTGGCCTCATTCCATCCCCACAGTGGGCACTTTTTCCGCTGCAGCCGTGGTCGGCATTCCTTAGTCACTCAGGCCATCAACCAGCATCTTCGGAGAAGATGGCCGTGGGCACGTGTAGTGCGAATTCCTTGGCATTTTCAGGAGACCGCTTTTTGGGCGTGAAGGGAATCCTGTCTTTAATGTTAGTGTCGGTTTCCTTGTCTGTAAAAATGGCTGTAGCAACAGTACTTGATGCAGAGGTAGAGGGACTATACTTTCTGGTTTTGCCAGGACAGCCCTGGTTTATGCCTGTGTTCTGGTGTAGTATATACAGCGTCCCCTTCCACTCTCAGAGGTATTCTGATTGGAGGTCACCCTACTTGTTAGTACTGAGTGAGGTTGTGTAAGTCAGGGGTCCCCAGTCCCCAGGCGGTGGACCGGTACTGGTCAGCTGCCTCTTAGGAACCGGGCCCACAGCGGGAGGTGAGCGGCCGGCCAGGGAATGAAACTTCATCTGCCGCCCCCCATCGCTCACCTTACCGCCTGAACCAACCGCCCCCCCATCCCCCCCACCCCGGTCCGTGTAAAAATTGTCTTCCAGGAAACCAGTCCCTGGTGCCAAAAAGGTTGGGGACCGCTGGTGTAAGTAATATGTATAAGACCAGGACTAAAGTCAAATGTCAACAAATGTCTACTGTTTTTGTCAGAGGAGATGCTAGGTGCTCAGGAAATGTTTGTTCAGTGAACTACTTTTATAAAGGTAAAGTTTGAGGATGTTTGAAGGGCATGTCTAGCTTGTAGGCAGTTAGACTTTATTAGGTTGATAAAAATGTGTTAGTACCTGTTTAGAATATAAAAAAAACGCCAGGAGAGTGGTACGGATGGAGGGCTTATTGAGTTCTCTGGAACGTGTGCGGAAGCTTATTGGAAGGGCTGGGCCTCGGATTAAACATGGAAGGACAGGAAGGCTTAGTCCAGGATGTGATGGGGCAGCTAAATTGCTCTGGCTACTTATAGTTAAGAAATAAGATTGAATCTCTGTCCATGTGTGTATTTTATATGTTTATTTCTGGCCACACCACACGTGGGATCTTCGTTCCCCGACCAGGGATTGAACCTGGGCCCTCTGCAGTGGAAGCGCAGAGTCCTAACTACTGGACCACCAGGGAAGTCCTCATGTGTGTAATTTAACTGGGTTTTTAAATCTATTATTTTCTAGCCGATGGCCCATCTTGATAAAGATCTTTAACTGTAACTGTGGCAGCTTAATGCGGTACCAAGTTCTGTGCCAAGAGGTCACCAGAGTAACTTATTCTTCTAATGAGTTTCCAAAGAATATGGTTCTTGTTTAGTTCCCAGGAAGAAAAAAAAAACAACCAGAAATTTAAAAAACTTAATTGGCACCTAGAGCTTCTGTCTTGTTTGATATGAAAATGAATCATTTTCAGGAACTGGAGGAGGGAGTTACTACCCAGAGGGCAGGGTGTGCCCTGACTTCATGCGAAAGGCAAATTCTGAAGTGACCTGGAGGGTAAGCGGCACCTTTTCTTAGAATGAGGTGAAAGGCAGGTCAGCTTTCCTGTAGTCTGCTTGTTTCCAAACTGGACTTCTCTTCTTGGCTGCATGAGCTTCACTTCATAGGAACTATGAGGGTTCCAGTAATGACATCTGGACAGGACCCTCCAGATACATCTGTCCATCGATCTGATGTGTTTGTGTGTTCATTCATTCCACACCAGGTGCTGGGTGTACCTGTGAATGAATGAGTGAAACTCTAGTCTGGGCTTGGGGGATGGAAACAGGAATGCTGTGCCATCCCTGCCTCCAGAGGTCATTTAAATAATCAAGAGAGGATGTAAAAGTATATGGAAAAAATATCTGGTGACTCTAATTGAATGACGACTAACTCTAGGGACCCTGGGGAAACTTCACAGATAAAAAGACTATTATTTGATTGGGCCTTGAAGGATGAGTGGGGATTTGTCTAGTGGGCTAGAGGAGGAGGGGGGTCATTGAGCAAGGGAAATAACACGAACAGGTGAGAAAGTGCATGGCACCTTGGAAAACTGGAGTCATTGGGGATGGGCTGTAGAGTAGAAAGGCCACGGAAATGAGGGTGCAGGGGTGGGCTGGGATGTGGATTGGCAAAGGTCTAGATTGCTGACTGAGGACTTGAGACTGTGCTGTGAAAGGAGCATCACGTAGGGAAGGGAGATGATTGGATCTGTGCTTTAGAAAAGTGATGGGTTATGGATGGTTGGAGGGGCCTGGTACTGGAGATGGTGAGATGTGCTGCTGTAGTCCAGGTACCAGATAAATGGAAGCTGAAATGAGGTTGAGGCATTGGCTCTGAGGGACAGTTCACAGGTGGAATAGAGGTCACCCAATCTCCTCATTTAAACAAGAGGAAACCCAGGCCCTGAGCAGGTAACACGTACAGAGTCCACAGCCCTGGTTCCATCATAACCCCCAGGTGATCCACCCTCTGCCCAGGGTAACAGGTACCTAGTTGCTGAGATAGCCGTTTGTCAAGGGGAAGATCTCCATCACTTTTTATCTTTTAAGAGTTCCATGGAGTCTCTTAACTCTGAATGAAATTGGCTCTTTCTAGAGTTATGGAATCTGTGATCACTGGAGCTATTCAAGCAGTGGCTGATTGGGATGTTACAGTGAAAACTCAGGCAGTGGTTGAAGACTTGGTCTAGGATATCTTTGAGGTCTATTAACCCTGACTCTTTTTTTTTTTTTAAAAATTCCTTCCTTCCTACCTCCTTCCCTCCTTCCCTTTCTTCCTTCCTTGGAGAAGATACTTATAACGGTCTTACCTGGGGTTCCTCTCTCCATTTGGTTCCTCAGGATGGTTTTAGCCAAATTGGACAAAAGGCAGAGAGAGTTAAAAATGGATGATTAGGCACTAAGAATGGTGGGCCATAGTTCATGCAGAGTCGTGAGGGAATAACCATTTTGGGGGCAGCAAGTTAATACTCACGAGGGAGACCTTTGTCACCTAGGCCAGCCTCCATGATCCTGATCAAAATGGAATCCACCACACAGTTAATGATGCTTTCGACCAATCGCCGTTTTTATAGTGCTTTACAGTTAATCATGTGTTTTCCTACAAATTACAGGTAAATCCTCACAATAGTCCTGTGAGCAGTTATTATTATTGTTCAAGTCTTACTATCAAGAACGTGAGGCTGAGAAAGATTAAATGACTTGCTCAGGGCCCCAGCTAGCCGGATGTTGAACCAGGACTTCAACTTGAGGTTTTTATTTGCACAATTTTAGATTCCTCCTATTCCCAGCCTGCGCAGATCCCCAAGACAGGCTCTAGCTTTATTCCTATTGATAACCTTAAATCCATTGTGGATCCTGATATAAGATAAGGATTTAATCAGTGCTTGCTGAATGAACATGTGAAAGAATAATATAAATGAAGTAATAAATGACAACTTGAGTTTTAAGAATATCTTTAGTAATAAAAAAACCTAATTGAGCTCCTCTAAACATTAATTAATCTGTTATCAAAAGACAATGAGAAAGAACTCATTTAGAATACATTTACTCAACTTCATTAAAAAAAAAAAAAAACCGCGCCAGAAAAGCTCCCACCAAAACTCTTTTACCTGAATACCTCTCTCTGATCTTTTAGGGGACCATAACCCTGATCTTAACCCCCCCCGAAAGGGCACGTCCACTTCTCCGTTTGTGTACAATGTTTCCTTCCACTTAATATTATTACAAGAAAAGCTCTTTCTTCTTTTGGCCTGGTCTTTATCTTTTTTATAAATGTATTTTATTTTTTTTATTTATTTATTTTTGGCTGCAGTGGGTCTTTGTTGCTGCGCTCAGGCTTTTCTCTGGTTGCGGCGAGCGGGGGCTACTCTTCGTTGCGGTGGTGCGCAGGCTTCTCATTGCGGTGGCTTCTCTTGTTGCGGAGCTTGGGCTCTAGGCGCGCAGGCTTAAGTTGCTCCACGGCATGTGGGATCTTGCCGGACCAGGGCTCGAGCCCGTGTTCCCTACATTGGCAGGCGGATTCTTAACCACTGCGCCACCAGGGAAGCCCTGTATTTATCTTTTATATAACTAAAGATTTGTTGAAATTGACTTTACCCGTGTGGACACTAGGCTAGTTTTTAGTTTTTAAAGAAATTTAATACAATTCAGTATGTTAAAACATGCATTGTAAACATCAGTGGACAAATAAATAGCTTTTACTTCCTTCTAAATTATTTCCTGAAGACAATGATATCTTTGGCACTTCCACTTTCCCGCACATAGGTTACCATTTTGTCCCTTGTGTTTTGTGGTTATGTGACTATGTATCTTATCTCCTCAGGGATGTAGGAGAAAATGCGTGTATGGCTGGAGAGTCAGACAGGTTTGGGTTCAAATCACGGCACTGTATCTTGATAGTTATATAATCATACTGGTTACTTAGCCTCTCTGAACCTCCAACTGCTCGTCTGTGAAAGAGGATAATAGTGCCTTCCATGTAATGTCATTGTGGAAAGGATTCAGTGGTCAGGGTAGGAAAGCACTGAAGCCTGCCATGTGATCTGCTGAAAAATGCTATCATTTCCCTCTTTTCTCTCTTGTCACCCACCAGATGATAAGACAGCCAAGATCCTTTCCTTTGTATTTCCCCATAGAGTATGACCCATAGCAGGTAGACCTTAAATACACGTTTATCAGCTGGCTAAATAAGTTTTAAGTTCTTTCAAAGGAGAATTATAGGCACAAAGTACTGAATAGTTCTATTATTTTTCACGCTGGTTGCTATTCAGCCTCCAGAAAGACTGTGCTAATTTGCAGTCATTAGCAGTGGGTGAATCTACTGGTTTCTCCATGTCTTCCCTAGAATTTAATTTTATAACTTTACATTTGTCTCTGCTAAATTAATATGTAGGAACTCATATTTCATTATTGTTTCAATTTGCATTCCTTTAATTACTGAAAAAATATCCTGAGAAGTGGTTTAGAGTTTGTGTGTCCCCTTGCGTGAATTCTCAAATGGCAATATTTAAAAATGGTCTGAGCTGGAGAAGGTTCATATGAAAGGGCTAAAAATGTTTAGTGTTTTGAGTTGCCTAAACTTTAGTTTATGTAGTCATTCATTCAGTCACTCGTGTTTATTGAGCACCTGCTATGTGCCAGGCACTCTTCCAGGGGCTATGCATACCACAAAGAAAAAAATAAGTGAGTAAAGTCAGCGATCTCCACTCCAGCCTCCTCGTGTAATATGTGTGGTGGCTGAGATCTAGAAAAAAGAGATTAATTACCAAAGTCATTCAGCTTGTTCAGTAGCAGAGCTAACCATTTATTTGAACAGTAATTGTGATATTGTATGTTTTGTATCAGTAGCCTACATTGAGAAAGCAGAGTCCTGAGTTTTGATTTAGAAGATATGATCACCCGGTTCTTCACTCTCATATATAACTCCTTCCTAGAGCTCTTTGCCTCTTACATTTACATTCATTCTTAAATGAGCACATTTATGATTATTTATTTTTTTAAAGATTTTTTTCGATGTGGACCATTTTTAAAGTCTTTATTGAATTTGTTACAATATTGCTTCTGTTTTATGTTTTGGTTTATTGGCCGTGAGGCATGTGGGATCTTAGCTCCCCAACTAAGGATCGAACCTGCACCCCCTGCATTGGAAGGCAAAGTCTTAACCACTGGACCACCAGGGAAGTCCCCAGCACACTTATTATTCAAATAGGACTAGAAAACAAAATTACCCCATCTAAGCCGTTTAGACCAACTGTATGAACCTTTTTGGACATGTTTTTGGTAAATGGGAAGAAGGTGACATATTTCTCTATCAAATAAAGTAGTCAATTTAGTTTTAATAAGGCAGTTATCTTCAGGTAATAAAAGTTCAACTAACTTGTCATAACTATCTTGTTTAAAGTCAATTAAAAGCCTCATATACCTCACTTGCTGGGTAAAATTTAATAGAACTTCAGTTAAGCATTTATTGCTTATTTAATTCAAAATTAAGTTAATCACCACAGTTGGTAACAAGCACTGAGTATTAATTAACATTCAGCAGACTATCTTATGAAGTCTAAATTAGATACAGACAGGTCTTGTTTATCCCCATCAGTTTGCAAACACCATTTCCCCACCTCTCACCCCAAAGGGCCTTTGGTTTTCCCATGGCTTTCCTCTTCTGATTTGTCCTCTTCATTTTCATCTGCTTGACACCCAACTTGGGTAAAGGAGGAGGAGAAGAGGTAGGAGTCTATTGTGTTATGGGAACTTCTGGCTTGGGGAGCAGCTGAGAAATTTTTCTGTTCCATTCTATTGCATTCCATTGCATTCCACTGCATTCCATTCTTCAAGAATTGTTGAACACATTCTCTGTGTAAGACATGCTTTTGGACACTTAGGAAGATACAGAGGAGGTCATGTTGACATACTTGGTTTTATTTTCTCATCTTAGAAATGAGAGGACTGGATTTAGTGCATTCATTGAACACATATTTTTTGGCCTACATCTTGTAAGGCACTCTGCTGGGTGTCAGAGATACCAGGATGATTTAGACAAGGTCCTTGCTGTTAAGGAAGACATGTAGTCTAGTATGAGACGAGCAGTAGTGGAAATATTGGATAAGGTGTTCCTGTAGAAGCTCTGAGGTCCCTTATTGTTCTATGAGAAAAGGTCTTGTAGCCAAGAGAGTTTGGCAGGTTAAACAGAATTAAATGGGTATCTTTACTGTGGGACTTTTCTGAATCTTTAGGAAACTAATGTGCATTGTGACTTCCCGAGAGGTTTGTTCTCAAAGTTTTAGATCCTAGACTCTCTGCATCACCAGCTTTCACCCCGCCCCCGGACGTTTCTTGGTCTTAGTCTATCAATGTGCTTTGGGAAAAGCCACTGTGAGCCATGGATCCTGTCTCTCAGCATCTCAGCCTAGCTGGGGTACTCAGGCATGCACCCTAGTAACCCATACAGGGTTGGAAGTTCTAATTTGTATGAAAGGTGTGCAGAAAAAAGTGGGTGATTTCAGACATAGGGACTTTTGGCTGGGATTGAAGGTGTGAAATCAGAGCAAACTTTCCTCATAGAGGAGAGTTGGGCTTGCGAGAGAGACACAGTTTGTGTAAGTGGAGAGGTCCGGAGGATTGCTGAAGAGTCATCGGGAACAGAACAATTGTGAAATTCTGACATGGCTGATTTGGTTGAGCCACCCCAGCATGTGGATACAACTTAGACCAATTTTTGTTATAGCCTAAATCTGGAGAGGTAAGAGGCGGCAGATTTTTTGGTGCAGAACTGTCTGCTCCTTAGGCCTTGTTCCACCGAGTGACTGCCCATCTGCAGGAGGGATCCCTTCTGTAAGGCATCTTGGCACCGTCTGGGGTAGAGTGTCTGCCTTGTGAAGAGGCGTCTCTGCTTCTTCATTGACAGCTTCAGTCTGGCAGGTCCGGTTTCCATTTGCCTCATCACATCCCACACTCTCCACCTTTCCTTCCAACCTAGCGTCCCTTGTTCTGATGAGTCACCTGTGTCTGTGTTTTTCATTCTTATCCATCTGTATCATCCTCTCCATCTGAGGCAAGCTGCCCTTTATATTCTTCCTGACAAGTCATTTACTTCACTTGAAATAGTGCTACGAATTTTCTCCTGTCCAGGAGCAACCAGCAGATGGAACATGCTGGATGAAGTGGAGGATAATCTACAGATCTGGTCCTCCATAGCAGGGGAGATTTGCCCTCAGTTTGGGTTCTTTCAGTACGCACCTTGTTAACCATGTCTGTACGGAAGGGAGCACAGGCAAAGGAATGGGGAGATCTGGGTTCTATTTCTGGGCACGAGTTTTTCCCCTGTCTGAGCCTCAGTTTATCTATCTGTGAAATGTTAGGTGTAGGCCCAGTGTGCTCTCAGGGTCCTTCCAACTAAACATGTTGAGTGTTAGCATTTGCTAAGTCAACATTTGCTGGAGTCAGTCTGGGCTGTTTGATGAGACATATTTTGGAGCCTGGAAATGGGCAATGGGCACAGCTCTATGTCCATACATGGGAGGTGTGGTTCTCCTATGCCCAGCCTCCAACTGGATTCATTTTCCTTATATTGCCTGTTATATTTTAGTCATACCTCCTTCTCCTCTGCCACTCAAGCTTACCTATTCTTTGCCAACACTTTCCCTGCTGTAAATGTTCCTCTCCTGTTGCCCAACTGGATAGCCAGCCCCCCCTTAGATTCCTTTTTCCCTTCTGGCTCTGCCCATGGAGGGTGTCCACTCTGGAACCTTCTAAAGACAAATGACTACCATGGTGGGGCAGATTGGGGAATGGCGGTCCTGGCCAGCTGCAGATCTTTTCGTGAGACTATCTGTTCTTCAGAACTGTTTCTCTATTGAGCAGATATTCTTCAATGAATGAGACCAGTCTTGCCTAGAGGGAGCCCACAGTGGCAGTGAGAAGCTTTCTGATGTCTCATTGACACTTGATGGAAACCATAGTGAATGAGGAACATTATACATTGGAGAGGAAGGTTTTTTGCTTTCTAGAACTGGGCGATGCACTCTTAGGTCCTCGGCATGGACTCAGGAAAACTAATCACTTGGAAAGCTGAAGCTTGTTCTGCAGACCTAGAAAAGGCAGCCTGCATGTTTCATTTCACCATCTACCTGGACAGACACTTTAGGGATGAAAATGTCAGCAGGAAGCCTGGCAAGTGACACACCAGAGGCCATAACATGGGTTGGTAGTGCAAATCATCAAGAATGATGTGTCAGGGAGCACAAGACACAGCACAGGCCCAGAGATGTCATTCACATGTGGAGTCGCCACTGGTAATGGCAGTGAGGTTTGGTTCTGCTCCAGGAAAGATTTTCCAAAGTTAGGAATTTACCTTGAGAATCCTTTGGTTTCCTCTTCTTTGTATTAAACATAACCCTCACTTCTTGGTCTTTGTGATTAGTTCTTTGGATTTTCCCAGTTATATAGGCCTACTTGAAAAAAATCCAGAAACGTTTGAAAGCTTTGATCTGTGTAGCGCTTTAAGAGCATGGCCTTTGGAGCTAGGCTGCATCCTGGCTCTACCATTACTACTTTGACTTGTTACTCAGTTTCTTTAGGATTTTGTTGCCTTATCCACAGAATGAGAATAAGACAATTACCTATCTCCTTGTTGTGAGGATCAAGTGAGCTATGTCAAGCCTTTAGAACAGAGCCTGACACATGCCAAGTATCCATTAAATATTGGCTGCTGTTATTATGTGTTATCCTTACAAAGTCAGCAAATTGTGAGTTGGAAAAGATATTAGAGATGAATGAGGTTTTGTGGGTTCTTTTTTCTTGTTTTTTTGTTTTTTTTTTTGTCTTTTTAAATAAACTTCATTTTGGAATAGTTTTAGGTTTGCAGAATAGTTGTAAAGATTGTACAGAGAATTTCCATACACCCCTTACTCAGTTTCTCTCATTTTTGACATCTTACATCAGCGTGGTACATTTGTCAAAACTAAGAAACTGACATTGGTACATGGCTATTAACTAAACTATAGACTCTATTTAGATTTCACCAGTTTTTCCAGTAATGTCCTCTTTCTTTTTTGCAGGATACAACCCAGGGTACCCCATTGCATTTAGTTGATATCTCCCTTGCCTAGAGTGGCTCTAAACTTTCATTTTTTTTTTCAATAGTTAGGGAGGGATTCTTTATAGAAAAGCCTATTACAACAAGTAATGCTGAAGGAATAAACTGGAGCAGCTGTGGATGAAATGGGGCAGGACGTACCCGCCTTTCTTGCCCTTCCCTGCGTTTTCTATTTGAAGAGGCTCTGGTAAAGCAGGGCTTAAGTGTCAGGGCTTAAGTATCACCATAATCCAGTCTCCTTGTTTTCATGGGAGGAGACAGACCCCTGAATGGGGAGTGATGATGCTGTGTGAAACTGGAAGCCCAGAGAAGGTCAAAAAAGGGTCATGGAACTATCCCAATCTTGTCTCTGCTGTTGAATGGATGAGTGAGCAACAGTCAGGGACTCTGGAAGATCTGGGTTTGGATCCAGGCTCTTCCACTATATGCCTCAGTTGTTCTTATCTTAAAGTGTGTTCGGCGGTCAGTGATACCTCACCGTACTTAATACTCACAAAGTACCACCATTTTCCTTGTGAAAGTTACGTGAGCCAAGATGCTTACTTTTCGTATAGCCTGAAACGTAGTAGGTTCTCAGTAAATGTTTGAAAAAAAAGAAGCTTTGAAAATTAGGGAACTTTATCATTAGAACTGATTTCAAGAAGATGGGGACTAATTGATACGAAACCAAAGCTAGTCATTCATAAGGAAATCTGTGACACTCAGAAATGGAACCAGTGTTTGAGTTGCTGATAAGTGGGGTATATACTGTCTGCTTTTATTCTTGGAGGCTTTTATCATATAATACAACATTATGTTGCAGTCTGACTTTCACACAAATTGGATCCCAAAAGTTCTTATAGGAATTAAAAATACAAACTCGTGGGCAGTATGTGTTTTATAAATTACAGAAAACAGTAGTGTAACGACATGGCATAGTAAGTACAGTTAAGCCTGCGGCAGGCACTGGTACCCAGGATGAGGCGAGCAGGTGTCCGGCGTCGTGCTCAGTGCCAGGAGAGATGGAGGGAGGCCATCTCCAGCGGGGAGGCCGGGTGGAGAAGCTGAAGGCGTCCAGGCAGTGGCAAAATCCTGGAGAAGTAAACCCTTTGTATATCTTTAAAAGATTTTTTAAATTTTAAATTTGAAAGACTTAACTTGTTAAGAGTAGTTTTAGACTCACAGCAAAAGTGAGAGGAAGGAACAGAGATTTCTCACATGCCGCCTGCCCTCTACACGTGCAGAGCCTCCCCCATTATCAACATCTACCAGAGTGGTATGTTTGTTGCCATTGGTGAACCCACGTTGGTACGTCATTATCACCCAGAGTCCATAGTTTACATTAGGGTTTACTCTCAATGTGGTACGTTCTGTGGGTTTGGACAAATGTATAGTGACATGTATCCATCATTATATCATACAGATTATTTCGCTGCTTTAAAAATCCTGTCTTCTGCCTATTCATACCTACCTCTCTCCCCAAAACCTGGCAACCACTGATCTTTTTATTGTCTCCACATATATCCTTTTTATCTAGCCATTTATGGTTGTGTTGAATGGGACCAACTGACTTTTGGAACCTAACCTCCATTACTTTCCCTCACTCTTGCTTCATCATAACGTTTTCTCAGTCTGGATTGCTGTTTTCTGCCATCATCACCTGTTTGAATCCAAATTGATCTTCAAAGCCAGCACTTCCTCCATGAAACAGGCCTTGATTTCCACCCTTTGCCCCTAAGCAGGAAATAATCCCTTCATCTTATGATCTCCATGGCCCTTTATCTGGACTGCATGCAGGGCACTGAGCACGTTTTACTTTCTATTGTAGTTATTTGTGTTCCTATCTTGTTTGGGGTCTTTAACTTCTTTAGGACATTCATTCCCCATCCTCTGGAATCTGGCAGACGTATAGCAGACACTTGTCGAATGGATGGACGGATGCATGGATGGATAGATGGATGGATGGATGGATGGATGGACAGGTTTGACATTGCCCATAGTACTCTTAAACTTAGTTCCTTTAGAGTAGGGTTTTAAGTTGCTAATCTCTACATCCCCCCAGTATCAGTACTGAGAAGGCGCACTTTTATTCGTTTGTTCATCCATTCATTCATTCCACAATAGACTTTCAGGCACTACTTCAGGGTTGAAGCAGTGAATAGTCCATTTGTTGATAGTCTGCATAGAGAATAGAGTATTCTTTGGGATATGTTTTCATCCTTGTAAGGTTTATCTGGAATTTTTTTTTCTTTTGACACAGAAGGACCAAGCAAGAAATGTTTTGTTTCATCTACATGTGTTATTGGTGTACAAAGCAAATGCTCTCTCATTCCTTCAGCTGGCTTGGTAGCAAAGAGAGATCACTGGGCTTAGAAAGGCACCAGGGTATCTGGCAGTCCCTTACTGACTTCCTTAGGAATAAGTCCTCATCCCAGTTCTTTTAAAGATGGTGCCAGGATGCCACAGTGCTCATGGTTGGGCTTCCTTGCTAATGTCTCTACTTTTATTTTTTTAATATAGTGACAGGATGCATACCGCTGAGGTGGTAAATGGAAAAAGAAGTGCAGTGGAGTTAACTGTCTGTTTCTTGGGGCCTTCTGTATTAGTCACAGGAGGAGGTGTCAGACATGGCCAGATGAGAGAGCCAGCTGACTGAAGTTCACGTCAGATGGAAATCAGAGTGGCAGAATTGGGAGGACTTTGATGATGCTGAACTGTGGACGCTTAAGGTTCTGAGTGGTTAGGGATGAAAAGATCCAAACATCATCTAGTGTCATGGTTCTCAGACTCAAAGGAGCACTAGAGTCATCCTGGAGGGTTTGCTGGACCCCATCCCAGAGCTTCTGATGCAGTAGATCATGAATCTGTACTTCCGACAAGCTCACGGGTTGGGCCAGTGCTGATGAGAACCACTGACCTAGTCCAACTGCTAGTCTGTTGGTTTTTTATAGATGGGGAAATGAGATGCAGAGGTATGTGGAAAGGACTTGCCTAGAGTCACACAGCTGTCAGGAGCGAGGCTGGAGTGAAAACCACAAATCCTGGTTTGAAGTCATTTCCATACGGTCACCAGAGACTGTCCAGGAACAATATTATTTTTAGTTCTACTGCAGGGTGATGGTTTGGTTTCACCAGCTTTGCCTGATCTGGTCACAGACTTTATTTTTCATGGCCTTCCATTTACTTGTCTCCACCTACATATTCTTATTCAGTTAATCCCCATTTTTGGCTACTGCTGTGCCCTGGGGATTGCACTTGAACCTGAGGTGCTGTAGCACTGTGGTAGTCTGAAAGCATGGGCTTCAACTAGTCTGACCTTGAGTAAATTACTTTTTCATTTTCTCATCTGAAAATGAGAACAGTAACACTTCCTAGGACTGTAGGGAGAGTGCTGAGCATGTACCCGGCCTTCACTCTGTGAATGGTAGCTTTTGTTGCCATCATTATTACTACAGATGGTAAGATGTGGTCCCTACCCCCTCGTGCATAGGTGGCTTCCTGAACTCTACAATTGAGAGGAAGTGGGAAGTAGTGGAAGGAACACATGGCTTGGAATTAGGAGAGCTGAGTTCAAGTCTCAGCTTTGCCACTTACTAGCTGTGTGGTCTTGGGCAAGTCACTTGACCTCTCTGAGCTATAATTTGTAGCAAGTAGACTTAGTTTATATAATAGAAGAGCATGATGAGCAAGAAAAAGGACAGAAATTGGGAAAAGGTGGAAATCTGTCTGCCTGGTGCAAGTTGCGGGTTGATGGGGAATGCTTCTTATTGAGGAAGAGGCCAGTAGAAGGAGCTGGGCGACATGAGGCTTGGTGTTGGAAGGGGCAGCAGGCCTGGGGGTGGTCCAGTGATGGTGGACTGGGCCAGCCAGCCCAGAGAGGGGCTTGCCTGCAACCCCGAAGAGATGCCCTCACTCCCATGTCAGGGACCCCCACCAGTGGAGAGCCCCCAGGACTGGCAGGGAGGGGGCTGCCAGCATTGGAGCATGGCCAGAGTCATGGCATCTGCTTTGGACTAGGGCCTGGAGGTGCACTCATGGTTCTGCACTCTGAACCAGCGCAGGATGAAAGACAGTGCAGTGATCAGAACCCAGGACTGACCTTGGCACCTTGGTTTCTGGGCTTATTTAGCAGCAAATAGATTAGATTAGAGAGGTACTGGATTTGATTGCTCTGTCTTTCATGATTGGTCCAGGAGCTGGGAGAGGCCTGGCTAGAAGTGGGGGTGGTTCTGGGGAAGATAAAGATGAGGTCTCCCACAAGCCTCAGTTAGGTCCTTATCTGTAAACTGGGAGTGATGGTGATTATGCGGGATGTCCTCCATTCTGTCTGGATTAAGAATGAAAGTACCTGTCTGTGGGAAGATGCTTCATGGTTATGAAATACCAGAGACCTGCGTGGTGTTTGTATTATAGGGCAGCACCAAAGAGCTGCAGAAGCAGGAGAGATGGGGGGATGGAGCTGCTACAGGAATCTGGGAAGTCATCGCAGAGGACCACAGAGACGCTGGGAGGATGGGAGTATGTGTGTGAGGATTGTGTAGGGTTTAAGCATCTACGAGAATGTTGCTTGTCCCGGGCTGATTCAGTACACATTCTTTTCTTTTCACATCCATCGAGCTTTCGGCTCAGGTGGGCCTGGGGGCTCCGATGGGGCGGACACTGCAGCACCCTCGGCTCACACGGGTGAGGAGAGCGAGGCTCTTGGGGTCTCACTTCGACAGGGGTGTCAGGGCGGTGGATGGTGCTCCCAGGGTGTCCAGGCTCTCTCGTGGCTCCATAGCCAGTCTGTGCTTGGAGAGACCTCAGGGGTTCCGCTCATTTCACAGGTGGGGGGAGTGATCCACGATGGGAGGTCTGTCCCCAGTTGAGTGCACCACACGCCCATGGGAAGGGCCCCCGTGCCCCTCACAGCCCCCTCCCCTCACGCTGCTCCTTCCTCTGGCAGGTTCCCCTCGCGCCATACTCCACGTAGGCCGACCCCCCCATATCTTGCCTTCTCCACCCATCTCGGTTGGTCTCTCTTCTCTGCTGCCTGGGACTACTCTGAGCTCCTGGCTCCTTGCCTCCCACGTGCTCTTCCAAGGTCTTGGAATCTCTCTTTCTTCAGATCTTCACTCAGGACAGTACGGTATCATTCTTCCATTGTTTGGCTCCTACCCACTGCATCTAACCGCTCTTCCTTGGTTGGAATTAAACTCTAGGTGATCATTTACCTCTTTGGTTCCCTCAACTATGGGTCACACTGTTGGTGAGTCAGAGTGAGAATCCATCAGGTGTTTTGCTTGGTGTAAAAGGAGAGTCGTAGCTGACGTGTGGAGCAGAGGACACGTGTCCACTCTGTGTCCACTGTCTGCCATTCCCGGGACGGGGTTGAGAAGATGAATAAGGTACCCTTTCCGCCATCTGTGAGGTTGTGGTCGACACAGGAAACAGACATGCAAACCAGATTGGGGCAGCGGGTGAAGCAGCGCCGGGTGTGTGTGTGTATAAGACACAGAGGAAGTGTCCCGGCAGCTGAGTGATGGAGAGAGCCCATCAGGGTTGCAGATCAGTGGCTCTGCAGACATGCAGAAATGTTTGGCCACCAAAAAAGAGAAAGAGAGACATTTGCGAGCGTTGATGTGGGCCCTACAGAGCCACAGTCTTCCCCATTCCCTGTTAACCTTGGCGGCGTGCTCAACCCAGGGCTTTTGAGTTTGCCATCCTTGAGGGCTGTGCAGAATCTTCCACAGCGGCCTCCTCTTGCATTGCCTCCCTCTCTGGCTCATCCGTGAACCTCTGCCAGGCAGCCCTCTGTGCAGCCCTGCGATCTCCTCCCGGGCTCCTGCCTCAGTGCTGTGGCTCATTTCCTGCCTTGGCTCCAGGGCCCCTGGAGGCTGGGAGGGCTGGCCAGACTGATCTCCTTCCCCTGGCTTCCCCTGTGACTCCGGAGCCCGTGCCCTTCTGGGGTGCCCATATCTTGGACACACTTGTTTGCCCAACACGTGCTCTGCACTTTTAAATTCCTCCCTTGCTCTCATATTTCCATTGAAAGCTGTTGTGAGTAGGTCCTATTGTCTCCCACCGACACCCTTCCTTTTGTTTTACTGGAGCCCCATTTCTCATCCTGCTGGGAAGCCAGTCTTGAATGGGACTTTAGCACAGCCTCTTCTCTCCTCCAAGATCATGACCTCCTGCTAGAGGAGGGACCAGCCCTTGCTGGCCCTGTCTTAGCTCATCCTCCTTGTTCCCCTCGTGTGAGGCTTTCTTCTTCTTCCTCCTCGTCCACTCAGCCTCCTGCCTTGGGTCCGCTGGACAGAATGGCACCTGTTCCTTTGCCTGGCATCTGTGCCTGACACTCAGAAGTAACTTGTGAAGCAACGCAGAGGGCTAGTTGGTTCTCCTTTTAGGAGGAAGTCAGAATGGCCTCTGACAATGCCTGGGACAATAGGAACGTGTTGGTTTGATTTCCCAATTAATTTTATTTCTAGGCACAAATACATGCACAGCCTTGTCAGGAGAAGATGAAGGAGAATCGTTTTGTGAGTGGAACTAAGTGGAAGACACTTGCCTACCAGTTTTCTCCCTGGTCTGCCTGGGCTTCTGCGATCCCCATCTCTGCTTTAGGGCAGGCATTTCTCCTCCAGCTTCCCAGCTGGCCTCTGCCTTCCCGCTCACCGTCTCCCATGGCCTGTGGGTACAATCCTTCCCTGGGCACACCTCTGCTCTGCCATCATCTGACCTTGCCTTGGTTCTAGAAGTGTCTCCTGCCAACCCCTGCCAGTCACATTCTGTGCTTCAGCTACCACAAGTGTGTTATTGGTCACCCCGTCTCACACGCCTGTGTCTTTGCACGTGCTTTCCTCTTGGCCTTGGGCCCTTTGTTTCTATTTGGTGACCAACTTGCTCATCCCTCAAAAGGTAGTACAGATGTCTCCTTCTCTTGAAACCTCCTCTCAATCCCTCAGGAAGAATTGTGAAAGCATAAAACAAGGCCAAGTGTTATAAGTATTGCTCTAAGAGCAGTACATGCTCATAATAAAATATTTCAAATATATAGAACCAAATAAAGGAGGAAATGAGGCTCACTCATAAACCCATGATTTAGATTCCAACACCCTTTTGTTTTTAATATTATTGAGTAGTGCTTTTCATTACTTTTTTGTGCATTTGACTGACTTCACGTCTTAACAGTATATACAGTTTTGTATGTTACCATTTCACCAAACAGTAGAGCCTGGGCACCTTTTTATGGCGTTAGGAGTTCTTCATACATGTAATTTTTGATGACTGAATATAATTCTATCATAAGAATATACCATAATTGTTAATTTTTTTTTTGGTAGCCGACATTTGAATTTCTAATTTTTCATCATTGTAAATAGCACTGTGATGAACATCCTTTTTACCAAATTCTTTACCTGCACCTCTGATTATTTTCCAAGATAGATTACTTGGACATGAGATTGCTTGCCCAAAGTACAAGAACTTCTTTTCACCCTTAATTTCAGAGTAATCCATTGTCACTGAAGAAAATAAGGAACATATGGAAAAGCACAGAGAAGAAAATAAAAAACTACCTGTAGCCACTTTGCAATAACCAATGTGAAATTTGTGTATCGTATCTGCGCATCTCTCTATCTTTCTAGTCCAGGTATCGGCAAGCATTTTCTGTAAAGAGCTGGATGGTAAATATATCAGGCTTTGTAGGCCTCATACGGTCTATGTCACATCTTCTCCTCCCCCTCCTCTTCCCCCTCTCCCTCCTTCTTTTTCCCTTTAAAAAATATAAAAACCACTACTGGCTAGAACCCTTACAGTTCTAGCCTCCAAAGTGGGGCCCTGCCGTATATACTACTTTGTGTTGCTCTCCTCCACAAGGTAACTACCTCCTCACTGCTCCTTACGGTTTTCTGTTTCAGATATTATTAATGGCTTCTTGCTGGAATGCCCAGGACACCTTGGCTCTGCCTCAGACGTAGAACTAAAGCATTTATTTTTTTTTGTGGTACGCGGGCGTCTCACTGCTGTGGCCTCTCCCGTTGCGGAGCACAGGCTCCGGACGCGCAGGCTCAGTGGCCATGGCTCACGGGCCCAGCCGCTCCGCGGCATGTGGGATCTTCCCGGACCGGGGCACGAACCCGTGTCCCCAGCATCGGCAGGTGGACTCTCAACCACTGCGCCACCAGGGAAGCCCTAAAGCATTTTTTATTGCGACTGTTTGCTGTGATGTCTCTTTTCCACATCTTATTTGTCTCTGTCTTGCCGGCCCCAGCACATGTTGCAGTGGTACTTAGTTGATGCTCAGCAAATTCGTGTGTGAGTTTATCCCTTCCAAATGCCTCTATTCAGAACACTGCTATTCGAGATTTATTTCTCGGGCCAGTCGCATCAGTATTACCTGGGACTTGTTAAAAATGGAGACTCTCAGCCCCACCTCCGAATCTGCATCTTAACAGGTTCCTGCAATGATGTGTGTGTACCGTAAGGTTTGAGAAGCATCACTCTAGTGCTCACCTCCGCTCTTCCGGGCATATGTTTATTCACAGGCAGCCCTTCCCCGTTCTTTCCATTGGTAGGAACCTCCTGGGGGTGGACCATGGATCTGCACTGATTCGGACTGGCCGGGTTGGCCAACACTGTTTCACAGCTGCCATCTCACCTACTAGAGCCTGTGTGGCTGCCGTTGCTTTTGGCTGGGGGGTGGATGTGATGGTGGAAGGACTTGGCCTTTAACTAGTACCTGTTGTGTGCCAGGCCCCGTGCCAGGATCTTTACACACATTTTCCCAAGGCTGAGGAGTGATGATCTCAGCCGGAGAGGACATAAGGATTTTATTTTATTTTTTTTTTGCAGTACGCGGGCGTCTCACTGTTGTGGCCTCTCCCGTTGTGGAGCACAGGCTCCGGATGCGCAGGCCCAGCGGCCATGGCTCATGGGCCCAGCCGCTCTGCGACATGTGGGATCTTCCCGGACCGGGGTACGAACCCATGTCCCCTGCATCGGCAGGCGGACTGTCAACCACTGCGCCACCAGGGAAGCCCGAATTCTTTTTTTTTAATTGAAGTATAGTTGATTTACAATATTGTGATAGTTTCAGGTGTACAGCATAGTGATTCAGTATTTTTGCAGATTATATTCCATTAGAGTTTATTACAAGGTAATGGGTACACTTCCCTGTACAGTAAATCTTTATTGTTTATCTATTTTATTTATAGTAGTTTATACCTGTTAATTGCATACCCCTAATTTGCCCACTAAGGCCAGTGATTCTTAACCTTCAGAATCAGCCAGAGAATTTTAAAAATATATATATGCCCAGCTGCCACTCCAGTCCTGAATCAGAATTTCTGAGAGCTAGCCTGGTCCCGAGTACTTAGAGAAAATTCCCTAATTTTTGCCAGGCTTCCCTGGTTAACGAACCAGCAGTCTAAGCCAGTATCCAGTTGTGCAGATGAGGAAAGTGAGCCTGAAAGAGATCACTGAGCCTCCGGGATCACCTAGAGTTTAGTCCAAAGCCAGGACTGGATCCTGTGTCTTCTACCCGAGGACGCAGCCCCTGAGCTGCTGACGGGTGGGAAGTAAACTGGGTGAAGAGGAGACAGACGTGTCCCAGGGCGGCGAGTGGCTCAGCAGCCTGGCTGTAGAGGACAGACGTGGTCACCTGCTGCTCTTCCCTTTCGTCCCTACCTTTGTTCTCCTTCCTGGTGCCGGCGTTAGGAGCTGTGATTGGAGAGGCTTGAGGACCGTCCACAGTTCCCAGTGGCCGAGGCAGCTGCGGAGGCATCTGATGTCCTTCACTCTGTGGAGTGGTGGGTGGACAGCACCCTTCAAGGCAGTAGCTCAAGAATCTGTGTTCCCCCTGACTTTTCACGGTCCTCTTGGTGCCAGGGTTTTAATGACAGGTGTGGTCAGCCCTTGCTTCCAGTCCTGCCAACCAGCGGCAAACAGAACGTGATGTTGGTTGAGGCTTTGCAAAGACCGCCTATGGAAGGGGGGATGGGCATCACGGAGAGGTCAGGGGTGCGATTAGCGCTCTGATTATACGGCAGGCCGGAATGGGAAACAGGAATAGAACTAATTACCATGATAGCTGCTCTTTATTGAGTGCTCGCTGTGCTGGGCACTCTGCCTGAGTTATATTTCTGTTACTCCTTTAACAGCCATGAGAGGCCTGGGGTTTGATGCCTTCTCCCAAGCGGCAGGCTGGAAGGTGAACCCAGTTCTGCTTGATTTCAAAGTCCACGCTCTTAGTTGTCACGTGACACTGCTTCTGCAGCTGGTCCTGTGCTAACCCCCTCTCACCTGCTGCTCCTAGGGATTTAACCAGGAAGCCCATAGAGATAGATTGAACTCAATATTTAAGAATACATGGTAAAAGATATCAAAAAATGAGCGAGGAAAGACTTTTAGTCGTTGGAAGTGTTCAAGGAGAGCCTCTTGGCGGGAGACTGTCAGATGGGGATTGGACTGGCCAAGGTGTTGTAAATCTAATTGGAGGATCTAGTCATAAAACAATAAAAAGTACATTATGTGAAAATGTATAGATTGATCACTGAGAGGTGGTGAATTTTTTTTTTTTCCTTTGCGGTACGCATGCCTCTCACTCTTGTGGCCTCTCCCGTTGCGGAGCACAGGCTCCGGACGCGCAGGCCCAGTGGCCGTGGCTCATGGGCCCAGCCGCTGCGCGGCATGTGGGATCTTCCCGGACCGGGGCACGAACCCACGTCCCCTGCATCGGCAGACGGACTCTCAACCTCTGCGCCACCAGGGAAGCCCCGAGGTGGTGAATTTTTGATTTTATATGGCTTACTTCCAGCTGCGAGAGCTGTGCTGTGGTGCCTCCAATGCACCACGACTCTCAGGCTCTGGGGTGTCCTGGGTGTGAGGACCTGCCCACAGGGAGCTCCCCATCCAGTAGGGGTGGGAGGACATGCTCCCCTGAAAAGATGAACTACCCAAGAGCAGATAGTGTGGGGAAGGCGGACACGCGTGTGCCCCATAGGCTTAGAGGACGGGGTGGGTTCTATGGGCAGGGAATTGTACTGTTCTGTGAGCAGTATTGGACTTGAACTGGGTTTATGAGGATGCTTAGACTCCCTAGGATGGAGCTCACTGTGTGCTGAGAAGGCTGGTGGGGCCCTGCTGTGGAGGGCCTCGGCTGATAAGAAGTTGAAGAATGAGTCTCTTGGGCTTCTTCCGAAAGTTACAAGGATCTGTTAAACTCTTGTTTTGCAAAGTAGTGGAGAAAGAGCAGGGGTGTCTTATCTAATTCCATTAGCACTTTGCTGTGTGGCCGTTGTGGCTGGAGCGAGCAAAGCCCACCTCTAAGGATGAGCAGGGGTGAACTCGAAGGAGAGGTCGGGCAGGGACCTGTGAGGAAGAGGGAGCTGTGTAGGTAAAGGTGTGGATGAGACTTGGTTATCTCTGTGGCCTTGAGGTGTGTAAGGGTCCCACATCTCTTTGCTCTCCTTGATCTTGACCTGGATTCAGTGCTTTGGTGTGTGGCGCCAGAAAGAGCTGGGAGATTCCCAGTACTTTGGTCTCTGTCTCTCTGTCTGGTATCTTCTAGTAATTGAAAGCTGAAGAAGCTCTTGGAAAAGTTCCTTTTCATCTCTATTTTTTCCCCCTTTTCTTCAGCATGAAATAGATTCCACTGTGTATTACTAACCTATCAGATGCTGTATCTTCCTCCCACCACTTCCAGCTGGGAGAACTGAAGTGTGTTTTAGCATCTGTTAGAGTGGTCCAGGGATGCTGGCTCATGGGAGATGTGCATTGCTGCCCGTGAGGAGGCTGGGAGTCAGGAGTGGATGGCTTGGTTTCTGCTGTGTCAGTACTTGCTCATTTATTTGCTTGTCCTTGGCCTCCTATTAGGCTGAATATTTTGAGGGCAGCCTCCCTGTGTTTTCAGCTCTGTATCCAGGCACTTAACACAGCATAGTGCCTACATGAATTAATTGCTCAGTACATTTTTGCCAGAGGTATGAATGAAGGACTTCCCTCATCTGCCTTCATATACTTATGCCCAATGTAAGTTACTTCTCACCTCTGGTTGCAGTATAAGACCATTAAGGATGGATGAGGGAATGCCTGGGAAGTCCCCTTAAATTCATAGGCTGGAAAGTTTTGAGGAATTCATGGAAAATTCTCATGGGGGTATCTGGGTAGCTGGTAGCCAAGTGGACACTTGCTAATATGTAGCAAACTTACAAACTTGGGCCAAGACTTGCAAGGCACAGCTATATATATATATATATATATTTTTTTTTTTTGCGGTACGCGGGCCTCTCACTGTTGTGGCCTCTCCCGTTGCGGAGCACAGGCTCAGGACGCGCAGGCCCAGAGGCCATGGCTCACGGGCCCAGCCGCTGCGCGGCATGTGGGATCTTCCCGGACCGGGGCACGAACCCGTGTCCCCTGCATCGGCAGGCAGACTCAACCACTGCGCCACCAGGGAAGCCCGGCACAGCTATATTTAAGTAGCTAATCTCAGTACCAACCTTGGTTCTGACTTCAGGATGCCCAGATAAAGGGCCAGGAGTATCCATGTGCCTACAAGAAGGGTTGGGGTAAGAGGAACTGATCAGTGGATGTGATATAGGGAGCACAGTCCTCAGGCTGTATTTTTTTTTAGTTGAACACCAAACTCTAGATTTCTTTTTTGTACAGGATAGCAAAGCAGTGTCCCTAAATCATGGGGTTGCCACATGTAATGGGGAAACCGGTGCATCCAGTAGCTGAGTTATATCTTAAATCTTTGTTTCATGACAAGGTCATGATCCAGTCTTACCTGAAGCCTCCCCTCCCCTGTGCCTCTTCTCTTTCCCAAGCAGAGGAAATTTGGCATCACCCCTGTCAAGTTTATGGGGACAGTTTTGGGTGGATATGCAGGGAAAATTAGCAGATGGACACAGAACTGCAGAAGGCAGGCCTCCCTATGCAGGAGAGACATGTGCCAGGAAGAGCTGCTGTTCCAGGACACTCACGCTAGAAGCCTGACTGTATTTGGAGGGTCTCAGGTGGACGATGCTGAGATGCGAGACAAGGGCATGAAGCTGGAGCTGCTTATCTCCCTTAGGCTTGTGGCGATGGAGCTCAGATTTGCGGGTTTTTGATGGCTCGTGCTGGGTGAGCCTTTCCTACGTAAAGCAGGGACCCTGTGGAGTGCCAAACCCTGGGAGATAAAAGCTGAGCCAGGGCCCACGTTTTGAAAGGCTCCAAATGCTGAGATGGTGACAGCTAAGGTGTTGGATGGTATGAGAGGGAGCCCTTTAAACACTGGCACAGGTGCACTGTGAAATTTTGGAAGTTCCTAAAAACGGAAATCCATGAGTTTTGCTCTGAGCTCTGAGAAAGGTTCACACATGGTCACTGGCCTATCTCCTTAGCCCCTTTTGCAGAGATGCCTTCTTTCCCTATTTCTTTTGGTGGCACAGGGAGAAAAGGCTTGGGTTTTAGAGCTAGAGAAGCCTGGTTTTGAGCTTGTGCCCACTCGACAGCTCCGTGACCTTGGGAAGGTGGTTCCTCTTCTCTGAGCTCCAGGTTCTTCATCTGTAAAACAGGGGGAAAGCATCTTACCCTGCTGGGTGGTTGCAGGAATGGGAGAGAAAGTCTATCAGGAGTGCTGTGTGCTCTAAATTCTGTTTGTGCTCCCCTGTTGGCTCCCTGAGGTCAAGGTTTGGGTCTGACTCATCCCCACCCTCCCTGTAGCACTGAGCACATGCCTGGTACATAGGGGGTGCCCAGTAAATTGGTCTTAAGTGACCAAAAAAAAGTGATTGGGCTGATGGCTGGCATTCCCCTGGCCTTAGAAACCGGAGAGAAGAAAAAATGGTTTAGGAATGGAGTGTCAGGCCAGCAGATTCCTATTTCCTCATTTGGGGTGTAGGCTGGGATTGCCCGGAGCCACAGTTCCTTGAGACTTGCCACCTCGGGCCTAAATCTGCTTCCTTTAATTACCTCCTTTCCAGGGAACAGGAGTCCTTGTTGTCTGCCCAGAAGCAGCTAATTATAGCTCCAACCTCCAGGCCCTGGTGTGCTTCTAGGCCACAGGACTGCACAGGCTGAGCTGTCTGTTGATTTTAGGGTTTCCTCAGGGATTCTTTACATTTTCAAGTTTGCATTGAGGTTTACTTTTTATTTTGAAGCCAGTGAAGAAAATTGAGGGACATAGAGTGTTCAAAATTTTATAGGAAGATGTTAGGAGAGAGTTAAAGAGCTTGGGGAGAGAAGGGGAGAGGGAAGTTTTTAAAAGGGGGCAAAGTGACTTAAAAAGGGGACTGGCTGTACATTTAGTATCTCCGTGCGAGTGTCCTTTTGCAATGATTTTCCCAAGAAGTCCCCTCCACATTTGACCTCTATGACCTCTGGGTCGTGCAATTCCTTTGAAATATTATTTTTATTATTTAAAAAAATCTTAAATGTTGTTCAAATAAATACTCATAGTAAAAATACAATAAAATACTACAGAAACATTGATTAAAAAACCCCCAAAAAACCAAGAAAAAGAATTTATTGTCCCATCGCTCCCTTCCCCAGTCCCTTCCCCACTTGTAACCATTTTTTGTTTTTAATTCTTCTAGTGGTTATTATCATATCTCTAAAGAGTATGCCTATATCTTTAGTTTTTAAGTTATTAGTTTTAGGTGTTTGACTTTTGTCTTTTGTGATAGGCAAGGACTAACTCACATACACGCTGACACCTCCCATCCCCCTTCCCAATTTTTGACAGTTGGATCATTTCTTTTACTCTCTCTGGGTTAGTTTCCTTTATAAATGTATATAATGTGCATTCATCTCCATTCCTTGCCATATCAACTTTTGGCAGTATCTTTTTACCCACCATTTTGTAAGATGAAGATATTGAGGTTTCTTTGTACCTTTCGTCTCCCACTTTTACTTTTAAAATTTGTCAGTTATGTTTTATGTTACCTTTTGCATCTCCAGCTTTTATAACAGATATATGTCTACATGCACTTTTATACAGTTTTGTAGCCATCACTGAGTCTTCTGTGCTGTGTCTGTGGGTTGATTTCAAAAACTGAAAACAATCAACAACATTTACATTATGATTTCTAGGTAAACGTTGCTCAATACCGGGCTAAGTCATGGGCTGTGGTTTCATTTCCGTTTCTAGGCTTCTGAGGTCACCACCTTTAAGCCACTCACAGGGGACTGAACTTTCCCTTAGTTAGCATCAAAATCTAATAGATCCTTCTAATTCTCCTCTAGTTGTTTAAAATCATTCCAGGTTGTTTGTTTTATTTCTACAGTGAGACTCTTGCTTTTTTCTTGTTGTTGTTAATATTCTTGAATTTTGAGGGTTGTATTTTTTTGATTGGGCAAAGAAAATTAAGTATTTTCTACCATATCCTATATATCTTCTGTCTTTCTAGCTGCTCTCCCACCTGCTTGGAGTCTATTCTGCATTTCTTTTCGAAGTTCCATCAACTTTTTCTTTTATTTTGTACTGGTTTCTCCAAATTTGCGTCATGATTTCTCATGTCTTTTGTTTTTTCTGGAGTTTCTGGTTGCCTTCTATTTAAACCCCTATGTCTTTATCATAGCTTCAGATATTTCCAGGCTGTCATGGAGGAGTCATGAGTCATGCCATCAGCTGTTAGTCATCATAATTATTATTCAAAAGAAGGTATGTTATTAAAATATTATCCACTAGTACTTTCTTATTCTTACTAGGCAGTTTTATTTGCTCTTTTCTTTTCTCCAATGAGTATTCATAGACACTTTCAGGTTATTTTATAATTCTCATTTTTTTTTTTTTTTTTTTTGGCTGCGCCACGTGCCATGTGGGATCTTAGTTCCCTGACTAGGGATTGAACCCGTACCCCTTGCAGTGCAAGCGTGGTGTCTTAACCACTGGACCACCAGGGAAGTCCCATATAATTCTCATATTTTTAATGACCACTTATATTCCATTGGGTAGATGTACTGTTTTTAAATTTAGCCATTTACATATTTTTGGACATGGATTATTGCCAATTACCTGCTTTTCTAAATAACACTGTTATGAACATTTTAACGCATAAGGTCTTTTTCATTAGTTTGTTTTATGAGTGCTTAGTAGGGAAGGATAACTGGGGAACCTGTGTCATCATCTTTGAGGACATATTCCAGTGACTATGCTCGTGTTGGGTTCTAATAGAGTTCACCTGGCATTTCTTATTAAGAAACTTTTTTCTTTTTTGGGAAAAGAGCAGTAGGAAGCAGGAGAGAAGTACCACCTCTGAATCAGCACGTTGAGTCTTCTTGGCAGCTTTAGGAAATTGAGTGTGATTTATTGCAAACCTGATACTGCTTAGAAATCCACTGAGTATCGTATCAGCCTCTTTCGGTGAGTCCTCTGGGGTCAGCTGTGGCTCTGTGACGTGTGCCCATGATGCTCTTATCACCCAAAAACTTCATGTGATAATTTTCTTGGCCAAGTATTATTCAGCCTGATCCCCTGCAACTGGATTATCTCCCTTATTCACTGGAATTGTCTCTCAGTGACTGTTGGAAAAATAAGAGTCCATCTCCAAAATCAGAGGTACTCCCATTGAGAATACTCTACAAGAGCTTGAGAATACTCTACAAGCTGCTTCTTCACAAAGTTTAAAAGGAAGGGATTTGAGGAATGGCAGGATTATTAGAATAAAGGAACCACTGTGAAGAAATCCACAGTCACGGGAAGCCTAAATTTTGATTTATTGATGAGACTGTCTTATTGTTTTATTCTCACCCTATAGCATGCATTACTCTAAAACTTCATCAGTTTGGCAGCATTTACTCTATGGTATTTACAAAGTCTGTGTGACATAATTACATGAAAATGCGACCCTTGTTTTTGAAAAGCTTTACAATTCATTGACAACACTGATCACGTGCTAAAGGACATATACCCAGTTACACTACGGAAAAATTCTGGGCTTAATGAGTTACAGTCTAATTATTCTGGATAGTGGGTGATAATATTATATTGAAGGTGATGATGAGACACACAGATCCAGAATATCACAGCTTGGAGAGGATCTGCTCCAACAGTCCCATTTTAATATGAGAGAAAGGGGACCCAGAGGGGAGCAGGACTCACTCAAGGTCATGTAAGTGGTTAGTAGCAGAACCAAGTTTAGACTCCATACCTGCTCACTTCTAGTCTGTTGGTCTTTTCTTATACCATCTCTTATAATTTAAAACAGTTGCAATTTTATTTCTAGGTGTGTAAACTGTAGTTCATGGGGTTGAAAATTAGAGAAATATTCCATCATCTACAGAGATGCAGAATATTTAACAATGGAGAGAATACATTTGCCTAGAATGGAATCAGCAAGAATTTAAGCTCTGAGACACAAGGAATCGTTTCTGAGATGAGGGAACGTGGTGGGCAAGCCAGGGTTGTATCTTAGGATATAACTGGAGCCATGCTGTTGTTAACTGATCTTTGGGGAACCTGGGGGGTTTGTTCTCGGCTAAGACACTTCCATTCTCTAGAACACAGATTCCACGTCTATAAAGTAAGAGAGTCGCACTTTATGGGCTGGGCTTTGTAGACATTTTTAGCTCTGAGCTCTGTGAGCCCATGATTCTATGTTATGACCTATGTTCAAGATGACTTGGGGGAAAAAAAAAGACCTTGCTGAATCACTACCAGCATCACCTGCTTTGGTCTGGCTGGGAAGTAGGTCAGAGCTTGGCAGACATGAAAATGTGGTCGTTTGCAGCTGTGAGCTCAGCCTGGGCCTCTCTCGTAGACACTGGCCACAGGAAGGATCTGACGCGGAGGTGGAGAAGGGCGGAGGTGGAGAAGGGTGTATTTGTGGCCCTAGGGGGCTACAGGAGATGGGGGTGATTGATAGGAGGAGACATTTAGGGGTGGGCGGGGGTTGAAGGAAACACAGCTGGTGACTGGTAGAGAAAGGGAACTGACATTTATTGAGTGCTTATCTTGTGTGGAGCACTGGCAAATATATATATTTTTTTACACCCCTCCCCAGCACACTGGAGAGTAGGTGTCATCATTTGGCTTTTAAGGATGACGAAATTGAGGCTTGGAGAGGTTTAGTTGTCCACTGTTAGGCTGCTGGTAAGGGAGGGTGGAGGGAGTCAATATTGGGTCTGACTCCAAATGCTCTTTTCTTTTCAATGTCAAGTGCACCCTGCTCTGTTCTAGTTGCTGGGATATAGTGATGAAGGAGACAGGCAAAGTCCACGGCCTCGGATTGCTGCCAGTCTAGGGAGTGAGACAGACAACAGACAAGTAAACACATGCATGTTTTCAGAAAGTGAAAAGTGCTACACAGGAGAATACAGCAGCTTTAGGACCCAGCGAGAGACAGAGTTGGATGTTGTATTTTCAAATCCTAGTCCGTAAAATTGTGCCTTAAGGAGATGTGCTTACCCAAGGGAACCCGGCAGCTCTGGATTGAGGTTCTTGAGGTTAGAATTCAGTCGTGGCCGATGTGACTCAGCTGTATTACGTGGTGAAGTGACCTCCCATCACTAACATCGGAGAAAGTAATCCCTGTTCTTCCTACTTCACTGGATGATGAGGGAGGAGGAAGTGAATCAATTTGATGTAAAAGGTGTTTAAAACCCTAATACGTTATAAAAATACCAGCAGCTGCTTTTAACGGCCTTGGTTAACTTTTAAAGGGTAACTTCTTATGTTTATTCACTGCCCCTTGTGTACTTTGGGGAATGGTGTGCCCTTTGGTCGTCTCTGTATTCCTAGAAGGAGGTCAAGAACGAGGATGCCCGTGCAGTCTCAGGAGAGTCTGGATTGGATTTGTCAGAACTGGGGGCCACTGGAGGCGTGGACCAGAGAGCTGGCCTCTCGGTTGTGTCGTTGGGGGGTAAGGATGGACTGGAGGGCCAGCAGCTGGGGTCAGGGGGACGGACTGGGCAGCTGGGGGAGGCGGGAGTCAAACTGGGTCTGACTCCAAAGCTGCACACAGCAGGGCGGTCGGGCAGCAAGTACTTACTGAAAGCCTACTATGTGCCAAGTCCTGGCTGAGGAGGGAGAACCGTCGGAGACGTTGTGAATCACTTGGGCATTTGCTACGAGTTTGTCCTGGGGGGTGTGTTCTGGATGCTGAGGAATCAAGTGCTTCTGGTCCTCAAGGAGCATCCTAGCCAGTAATTAATACCTGTCCTGCTCCAAAAAGTATGTAGATCAACGTTTAGTTTAGAGGTGAGTTGTCCCTACACACAGAGGTGATATTTATATGTGTATAATCCCCTGTGCTGAAGGGGCACAAACTCTGCCACAGGGAATCTTTTTGTTGCTGGATTGCGGGGAGGTTCGAGGGGTCCTAAGGGAGGGATCGGAAAAACTGAGGTGGCGTGAGGACATTTAGGGCCTCGAAACAGAAGCTGGGCAAGGACATATTTAAATATTTTAGCAATCTGTATCACCACATCTCTGTGTGCTGTGAATATCAGCTTTGCATGTGGTTATTCAATTATCTTTTAGTGTCATCATTGTAATAATTGATGTGCACACGAAGCACGGAGGAAGGAATGATTAGAGTGGCTGCCTGGGGTCAGTGAGGCTTGAGTTGGGTTTTATAATATGAATAGGAGTTTGGTAAAAAACTTTCTAGGAAAAAAGGGAGGACCTGGATAAGAGCACCAGTGTATGTAAGCACAGAGGACATGACTGAATGGTTGAAGGGCTTAAGGGATTTTATGCCCAAGTCACTGTGAGCATAGCAGTGCCATTGAAAGAGCAGGAAAGAAAGGAGGAAGAGCGCCACGTCTATTTTTTTTTTTTTTTTTTTGTGGTATGTGGGCCTCTTACTGTTGTGGCCTCTCCCGTTGCAGAGCACAGGCTCCGGACGCGCAGGCTCAGCGGCCATGGCTCACGGGCCCAGCCGCTCCTAGGCATGTGGGATCTTCCCGGACCGGGGCACGAACCCGTGTCCCCTGCGTCGGCAGGCGGACTCTCAACCACTGCGCCACCAGAGAAGCCCCGCCACGTCTATTTTATCCTTCCCACGAGGGAAGGGAAAAGATCCGGGGGGCAGGGGGTGTGTTGGGCAATTTTTATTTGTATTTAAGATACAGTGGTTCCTCCTTATCCACAGGAGATATGTTCCAAGACCCCCGGTGAATGCCTGAAACAGTGGACAGTGCTGACCCCTTTATATACTACGTTTTTTCCTATACATACATATCTATGATAAAGTTTAATTTATAAATTAGGCCAGTAAAAGATTAACAATAACAATAATAAAATAGAACAGTTATAACCATATGCTGTAATAAAAGTTATGTGAATGTGGTCTCTCTCTCAAAATATCTTGTATAAATTTAATGCCTTTTCCATCTTAACTAAGTACCTATCATGTACTGTAGCCATAACTTTTGCAGTTTGAGGTGCAACAGCAAAACTAGCATGGATTTCATTTTCCTTCTTCACAATTTCATGGATTCGTTCTTCCTGTATGTAGATCTTAGCAACCTCAGCATACGATTTTTTTCTTTTTTTCCTTATTAAGTGGAGAACTTTTCACCTTTTATTGCCAGCAGCACTACACTTGCGCTTTAGGCCGTTGTTATGTAAAAGAAGGATGACTTGAACACAAACGCTGATACCGAGACAGTAGATTCGATAACCAAGCCGGCTACCAAGTGACTAAGATGCACGGGATATGCTGGACGAAGGGATAATTCACTCTGGGGGCGACCGAGCCAGATGGCGTGAGATTTCAGGAATGGCCCTCAATTTAAAACCTATGAATTGTTCATTTCTGGAATTTTCCATGTAATATTTTTGGACCGCATTGACCTTGGGTAACTGAAACTGCAGATAAGGCAGGGAGGACTGTAGTAGCTGTCCTGGGCCAGGTGTTACGCTGTTTGCAAGCATTCTCTAATCTCCCAGTAACCCTGGGAGGTAGGGATTTTTATCCTTCCCCGCTTCATGGGTTAACAAGTCAAAACTCTGCATGTAACTGTCACAGTGTCATGCAGTGGCAGGAACAGGGTCTGAACTTGGATTTGTCTGACTGCAGAGCCTGAACGGTGCCCCCCTGCACTGTGTCACCACTGTGTCCCATGAACTCGTAGTGACGTCTGTGAGGAATGGGTGCTTCTCTTGTAACTTGGAACAAAACTGCGGGTAGCAGTGTTCTCATCTGCAGAATGGGGATCGGAGTCCCTACTCTGAACATGGGCAGTGCTCGGGGAAGAGAGAGCCTCGGTTGTGCCTTCCAGACCCCTCAGCCTGACGTCACGGGGGTGATGCTTCAATCTATCTTTCCTGCCATCCCTGAAACTTGGACTTGACCTCACCTCTCCTGAGACCACCTCCTGATGGTGACAGGGAGTATACCGATCTCACGGACACTGCGTATTTCTGGTCTTGTGAAAGGGCTTTCTCAGAGCAAATCAGTTACTTGGTTCCTCATTAAGATTTGGCCTTTCTTGTCACTTGACTTTAGGGAGAGAATGTGCTGGTTGTGCGCCCTTCATATTTCTTACTGTCCATTAATGTTTGTGTTCTCTCCCCCAACAATAAAAACAAGGAGGACAAACAAAACCAACTGAGAGGCAGTGTAGCGTGGAGGGGAAGAACCAGGCGTTGAGCCAGATGGCCTAGATTCAGTTCCCAGCCCCACCACTATCTACCTCTGTGTCTGCCTGTGCCTCAGTTTTCTTATCTGTAAAATGGGAATAATAATAATGGTATGTACTTCATAGGGCATGTTGGGAAGGTTATATGAGTTAATATCGGTAACAGGCTTAGAAAATTACCTGGCACATAACAAGTGTTTGTTAATCAACAACAGCAATATTTTATAAATGGACCCTGCCTTCCATGGCCAGGATGTACTAGTGTGTTCTGGTTTTTCTTTAAAACCTGGCAGGTGAGGGCACAAGTCTGACTTCTGCTGTGTGGTCCGCATAGAAAGGTGATGTGTTCACGTGTGCGGTCGGGTGGAGACTGGTTGTGATGGCTGGTTTGCTAGAAGAACTTTACTGGCTGTGGAAAATGTGTGGCTGAGAAATACCAAGTGGAACAAAGGTTTGTCTTTTGCTAGTAGAACAGAGGTTGGATTAAGTGGCATTTACAGCTAAGTTTATATATTTTAAAATTTTTCCTGGTATTATACTCTGCAAGCTGTGTGTCAATAGTTTTATCTGGCTGGGTTAATTAGTGGATAATTTTTAATTTGGCTTTTAAACAAATCAGGGGTCACATAAAGGGAGAAAACAAAAGATTTGGATTCTGATCAACAGGGTTTAAGGCTTCGAGGTGCCACTCACATAACGTAACCCCAGGGGTAACCCACTCCTTTTATCCCTCTTCTCCTCTTTCTCCCCCTATAACTAGGGACCTGCGCATTTTCTTCTTATTGTTTCTTCACTGCTAAAATTAGGTGCTGGATGGTCAGATGAGCTCCTTCATTCTGGGGTCTGTGAGTGGCCCTCATTCTTGGTCAGTCAGCTGCAGAGTTTTGAAGGAATCTTTTTTAAAAATCACATTTGTGGATGGTGACCCCGGTCAGCAGAAGAAACAAACTGATCATCTTAATTTTTTTCTCTCCATTTGGCAATTGTGCCCCTAAGAAGTCTTCATTTCAGCTTCATACCTTTTCTAATCTCCCCCAGTATTTGTGTCTCACGCTCAAAAAGCCGAATGAAAGCAAATAGTTATTACCATTCCGCTCTTGGGAGTTGAATGGGGTGGAGAAGATTTTCACTGTTAAACCATAAGTGGTCAGTCCAATACAGGACATTTTCTGTGTCCCATCTGTTGAAAGGCCATGGAGCCCTCAACTGTACCATCTCCCAGGCTTACTCACATGCTGGACCTGCACTTTCAAGTCTGTACTTAAGGCTGGTGACCACATCTTCTGTGGTTTTTGCAAGGACACGGGAAGAATAGTGGTATTGGAAATTAAAATACTAATGTTAATGTAGCCATGCAGAGTTTTATTTGTTTTGTATGTGTGCATGTAGGCACGATTGGAGTTTATAATATGATAAGCTCATATGGTTTATATTTATAATATGGGGAAACTTCTTGGTGATACCTTGCTTCTGTGTAATACTTTAGTGTTTTCACTATTTTGAGTTTTCAGTGAGTCTATGAGATATGCAGAGTTAGGCTCATATATATATATATATATATATATATATATATATATATATAATTTTTTTTTTTTTTTTTTGTGGTACGCGGGCCTCTTGCTGTTGTGGCCTCTCCCGTTGCGGAGCACAGGCTCCGGACGCACAGGCTCAGCGGCCATGGCTCACGGGCCCAGCCGCTCCACGGCATGTGGGATCTTCCCGGACCGGGGCACGAACCCGTGTCCCCCTCATCGGCAGGCGGACTCTCAATAACTGCGCCACCAGGGAAGCCCTAGGCTTATATTTTTATGGTAGGGAAAACGGAAGCTCAAAGAGGTAAAGTGACCTGCTTGAAATCTATGTTAGTGGTAGATCTTCTGACCAGTGTTTGACAGAGTTGAAAATTAGAGACTGACACTGTTTTTGAATTTTGAAGGAAGAGAGGAAGTTTAGAAGGAATAGAAGTTATGCTGTTTATATTAATATTAAGCTATACCAAGGCTCCAGTCATAATATGACCCAAGACTGGAATTTTAAAGTGTGGTTGTTAAAGGCAAAGAACCACAGAGACTTCAGTAATTTTCTCAGTGGTATAACAGTTCATCCATCCATCCTTCCATCCATCACCTGTCCGTTCATTTCATCATATTAAAAAAAATGCAATGTGCCAGCTTCCATGCTGAGTCCTGACTCGTCAAAGTAAAATCAGAATGACATGTGACTGTTGAGGATGTAAAATGTGGCCCAGTTCAAATTGAGATGTGCTGTAAGTGTAAAATAGCAGATTTCAAAGGCTTAGTATAAAAAAAAAGGTAAAATATCTTATTAGTACATTTTATGTTTATTACCTATGAAATGAGTATGGGTATATTGGGTTAAGTAAAATATATTATTAAAATTAATTTTTCCTGTTCCTTCTTGGCCTTTTAAAAAGGTGCCTGCTAGAAAATAACGAATTGCAAGTGATGCTTGCATTATCCATCTACTGGGCAGCGCTGCTCTCCAAGCCTACTGCCTAGTAGGGGAAGTTAGATGTATACTCGATTCACCTTCTCCAACAACATGCCATCCCTCTTCTTTGCTTCTCTGTCTTTACACTTCTCTCTCCTTCCTCACCTTCTTTTGGCCTCCTAGCCCATTTCAGTCTGACGGAAGCAGCTCTCATGCAGGTCTATGGGGCCAAGTTCATTTCTTGTTAGCACTGCTCTGATCTGGCCTCTGTGGTATGGTCACTCTTGACCGTTCTTGCTTCTTTCATTCTTTCCCTGCATCTATCCTCAAGGTTCCTTTGCTGGCCCTTGTCCCTGCTAACATGCAAAGCCTTGTCTTTAGCCTCCTTCTATGTCTCTGTGCTCATGACTCCTAGGGGGTTATATTGGGTTTGGAACTCCTGAGCCCCAGAGCCATATATGTAAGTGCCTTTTGGATGCTCTGATTGGAAATATTTTTTTTTTTTTTTTTTTTTTGCGGTACATGGGCCTCCCACTGTTGTGGCCTCTCCCGTTGCGGAGCACAGGCTCCGGACGCGCAGGCTCAGCGGCCATGGCTCACGGGCCCAGCCACTCCGCGGCATGTGGGATCTTCCCGGACCGGGGCGCGAACCCGTGTGCCCTGCATCGGTAGGCGGACTCTCAAGCACTGCGCCACCAGGGAAGCCCTGGAAATCTTAATGTTATCTTTTTCTCTTAGCATTGTCGCCTTAGTGAATGATAGCAACGTCTGTCTGCTTAGTCACCCAAGCCTGGAAACTGGGACTCATTCTGGATGCTTCCTCCCTGTACCTCACCTTTCTGTCTATTCATCCTCAGACCTTGTTGAGTCAACCATGGTAACTGCTCTTCCTCACCCACTGCAGGTACACCCTACCTACCCACTCCACCTTTGCTGCCCCGCCTCAGTTGAGACGCTCAGCATCTCTCTTCTACAGGGTTTCAGTAATGCTCAGCTGGCCTTTGTTTTTTATTCTCACCCTCCTCCATTCCATTCTCTGTTCTTCCAGAGTGATTTTCCAAAAAAT
Organism: Phocoena sinus; assembly: GCF_008692025.1. Taxonomy (NCBI): domain Eukaryota; kingdom Metazoa; phylum Chordata; class Mammalia; order Artiodactyla; family Phocoenidae; genus Phocoena; species Phocoena sinus. The sequence goes on from NC_045766.1 coordinate 65,031,958, forward strand.
GCAAATCCAGTCATGCCAAATCTCTGTTTTTAAAATCCTTCAATGATTTTTGGGTAAAATCCAAAATCCTTTGCATAAAATAGAAGGCTGTTGGGAATTTAGCCCCTGCCTCTTTTCATCCTCATCTCACTAATCTCCAGGACAGATCCTGTGCTCCAGAATATACACGGGATTCTCTGTAGCCTCCACGACTTAACACACTGTTTCCTTGTCAAAACATCGCTTCTCTCCCACCTTATCAGGGTAGCTCACAGGTTCCTTTCAAGACTTTGCTCTGATATCAACTCTGCTTGGCATGTACCTCTGACCTCTGATAGCTCCACTTCTCCCATTTTTGGCTATTTATTGCAGTTGGTTGTCTTTCCTTGAAGGTAAGGGTTATTCTTTTCATTTCTGTATCCTCAAGTCCAAAATAGGTATGCAAGAGATATTTGTTGAACAAATAAATGCCAAAAAAAAAAAAGGTAGAGGTAAGGTATAAGGTGGAAATTGTGATGAAAATTCTAGCTGGGTAGGGATGGGAGCAGGGAAGGCCCCAGGAGAGGTGACATTTGAGCTCCACCTTCAAGTCTGGTGGCACTGGGTTGGGAGGATGCAGAGGAGACCCTGGTGGTCAGCATCAGTGTGCTGTGTTCTACAGCACGCAGGAGTACAGACTGGGCCCTTCCCCTGGTCAGTACCATCATCACCAGAGTCAAATAAGGAGGATAATCTCAGGAGTCCGTCCACCTGGGCTAATGTCTGTCTTTGGTCCTGAGCTGGGTTGTATAACTGAGCAGAGCCTCCTTCCCCCAGGGCACAGCTGGCATGGCTGGTAGGCACCCCATCCATCCTTGCTCGTGAGCTGCCCTGGAGGAAAGGAATGCAGGACGGTTGCTTGATTTTTTTTTTTATCTTTACTTCCCCTTTGGAGCTGCCTTTCTGGAGAGCAGAGAGGTGACCTTAGCAGCCAGAGCCGGAAAGAGCACAATGAGTCATCTCAGGCCCTAATGAGGTGCATGAGAGACCCTTCCTGAGAGTGAGGGTCAGGTGAGGTCGAGCTGTGCCTGGGGTGAGTTTTGCCTCGGGGCTCCAGGTAGCACTGGAGCAGAGCTGAGCTAATTTTATCCACAGGAGCTGACTGTGCTGAAGGGCAGGGCTTATGACATTGGCCTTATCATCCTGTGATGCTCCCAAGGTGCAGCCCCGTTATGTCTGGGCTGGTTTTGCTCCTTCTGTTTAATACCTTTTTCCATTAGGTGTTCACATTAGCAGGCAGGATGCTTGCTAATATGAGGTGCAGAGAGTGTCGGATTTGGTGGGAGGCCATGGAGCTGGATTTGGATCCTGCCTCCACGCCGTGCTCACCAGCCGTCTTGACCTTGGGAGAGTTAGAGAATCTGAGTCTCAGTTTCCCCATTTGTATCAGTAAAACAGGACTTAGACCTGTGTCCTAAGATTGCTGCTAGGTTATACACTAGGTGACACGTAGTAAGCAGTCGTTGTGTGCCAGTTGCTCTTGTAGCTGCTTTCTTCATAGTGATCCACCTAATCCTCTAAACAAACCTACGAGGAAGGTACTATTGCTATCCCTGTGTTACAAATAAAGGAACAAGGACAGGAACAGACATTTCTGGAGGCCTTTTCTGTGGGGCTGCACAGAGCAGATGGGCTAGGTGTGCAGCCGGTATGCCTTTGAGGTACTGAAGGATTCAGCGGCAGTTCTGGAAAACAAAGAGGTCAAGCCAAAGAATTGTCAGGAAAGAGTCAGTAATTATGCTATAAGCGTGCTTCATTTTATAAGAATTAGAGTTTCTGTTGATCATCAACTAGTTTATGACACCTGCTACTTATGTCCCTTAGGTCTGTTTGGCTCATTACAGTAAAGTGACATATTTTTCTCCCCTTCACACAGGCAACGGAGAAGGTCTAGGTATAGATAGACACAGGTCTCGATCAGGTCAGAAATAGACGAATGGATGAGCAGTTAATTGATCTATTGTTTTTTTTTTTTTTCCCCCTTTCTGCGTGTGTTTCAGGCTTAAGTGCAGGAAAGACATTCCACATAATTTAAATGGAAAGGGATTAATTTGGGGAAAGAGATGCTAAAAAAATTGTTGGAAAGGTTGGAGCAGTGGGAGCCAGGAGGCTACATCTATAGCAATTGAGTTTAAGAATTTATTCCACAGCTGCAATCCGGGGAGAAGGGAGATGGGATTAGGCAGCCCATACAGAGACCTCTGACATTTTTCCCAATGTCCTCATGGTTGGTGGCGGGACATTGGATTAGCAAACGGAACGGCATTTTGACGTATGCTTACAGGTGTAGCTTGCCAGAAGAAGCAGCAGCAGGAGGCCTCAGCCTGACTTCCACCTTCTAAGTCTCCCACAAGTACATCTTATTCCTGGAATCTAGTTTATTAGCTGCAGGGGAGTGTGGGAAATGTAGTTTTTAGCAGTCCGCTTCCGTGGCACAGGAAGGCACTTCAGAGGGTGTAAGGGAACCTGGAGCCAATTGAGAGAATGTATCAGCCACTGACAGTCATTTAAAAATGCCCAGGGCTATTCTCCCCAAATACTTAATGTGTATAATTCATTATAATACTGTCATATAACTGCTAGAGTGTTCTACTTCATATTTGTTTATTTAGATAAAATGTATAACATTACTATACTTAATATACCGAAAAGCGGGCCATTTGCTCAGTATCAGCCCTGCAATGAGTTCTCCTTAGTATTGACAGCACTGGTTGATTTGTGATTTTCCAGCTCGGTTTAATCTCCTCTTGGGAGTCATGCCCTGGACAGTTGTTTATGTAATTTGTTCATAAATGTTTATTAAACACTTGCTATGAGGCTGGTGCTGTGCTAGTTTGGGCACCAGGGGCAGAGATAAGTCATGGACTCTCCCACTGGGAGCCCTCCCTGGAAAGGGAGTATGTCAAGTACGTAGTGAGAAGAGTACAAGGAAGGTCACTGTCCATATCCTAGGTAGCAGGCTGAGCAAATCCAGAGGAGAGAGACTATTCTGGCTGGACCAAGAAGCAAGGGAGGTTTCATGCAGGGTGACGGTGGTCCGGTGACTGTCTGTTGGGGGGCAGTAACATCACTTTAAGGGGCATTTGCGAATGTGGTGGAGTGTTTTTTGTTATCTCAGTGCTGGAGGCCCGACCACCGTTGTCGTTCAGTGGTCAGGGCCAGAGATGCTCCGTACCCTGTAATGCATGAGACACTGCTGAAATAACTACCTTTCTTTAAAGAGCAGTCTTGTTCCAGTTGAGAACTACCAGTTGGTCTTGTAGGATTATCTATAAACTGATCTTGGCATGGGGAAGGGTCGTAGGTCAAGCAAAAGCACCAGGAGCTGAGAGTTCAGTCTGAATAAAGCAAAGAATGTGCGCTGAGTGGGAGTGGGAGGGAGTTCATGGTGGAAATAGAAGATTGAGTCCACGTTATTGAGAAACTTGAGATATTAGATAAAGCGCTTGGACTATTCTGTGGCCACTGAGAAGCCACTGAAGATATTGGTGCAGGGTTCTTGAGAGCAGAAACCTAGCCTCATCCTATCGCTGTGCCTTAAGGAGACATCAGTGATGCTTTTTGAATGAATGAATGCCCCCAGACAAGTTGTTTACAGGAGTTGGACCAGTTGCTATTTGAGTTTTGCCAGATCTAGGACTGGTCCTGGGAGAGCCTGGCAGTGAGCATTTGGACTTCAGGAGAAAGCACAGAGAGGGCACGGCAGCTTGTTCGCATCCGGATGGGAGTGTTCCGGTCAGACAGCGGTTGTAGTCGCTCATGCTAAAGAGAGAAGACGTGCTAATGTCTTCAGAATCTTGAAGGAAAGAGGGATTTTTCCATTGCCCTCCCTCGTGGAGCCCATAGGCCACGGGGCGTGTAAGATGCCTACTGTGCTGTCCGCATTCACGCTTGTGCATCTTGAGCTTATTATAAATTGCCGGTCAAACCAGCAAGCTGCTGACAAGGTTCATGCGCTGTGACCATGACAGCAGTCATTCTTGGGGAACAGCTTGCTGGTCTGTATGGTGGTCCTGCCACACTGCATTCCCTGTGCTGTGTCCTGTAGAGTCCTGGTGGCTTTTTGACACTCGGGTCAGTCACTCTTCCTCCTTTCGCGTTGGGTGTGAGAGTTTGGGAGGGAAAGCTTGGGATGGAACTGACCAAACACATACACAAGACGTTACCTTGGTAATTCCCTTCTGAGGTTTTATCTCAGAAATCTTTCAAGGGGAGGGGGAAAGGGGTATATAGATGTGCGCGATGACCTCAGAGCCCTTATTTTATGGCTTAGAGAAGGAAAGTGATGGGCCTAGGGCCATGCAGTGAGCTGGCCGGGAGAACGGCACCTTTTATAGCAGGGTTTCTGTTGCACTCAGCTCTTGGGGGAGAGTGTAGTGTGTAAGGGCTCTGGAGCGAAAGCCCTGTGCTTGGCTACCGGCTCAGCTCCTGCCTATATCCTGGACCCTCAGGTTCCTTATTTATAAAGTGGGTGTCATGGTCGTATCTTACATTAAGTGTTTAAAAAGGTGCGGCATGTGAAAAGCTTTGTTGACAGCAAAGAAATACACAAATATTTCTTCTTCCCATGATGTGGATGTTTATGGACCAGTAGTTGGTGGGACCATCTTTAGAGAAAGGATGGGGCAGTGAAGACACTCTTGACTACATCCTGATCACAAAACACTCCCAAGGGTTCCTCTTCCCCACTGCACAGTAAAGAGATCTGGCACTCAGATTTGGAGGCACAGTCCTGGGGGAAGCATGGCCAAACCTTGGAGTTGGGAGGAATTGGGGGTATACTCTTGCCTGGTACCCTTAGTGACAATGTAATGGGAAGTGTGACTGGAAAGATGGGTTGAGGCCCATCCTGGAGGCCATGAGTGCTGGCCTGAAGGAAGATGGACATTATTTTTTGTGCAGTTCAGAGCACTGGTGGGGGGTCATCTGCGAAAGTTGGGATGAAATTGGGGGTTAACCTGGCAGCACCTTCAGGATGTTCAGGGAACGTGGGGCAAAACTCAGGTGAGAGACAGGGAATCTTGTAGTTGGAGCAGGGGCCTCAAGATGAGGAGATTCCCAAGTTTTGGGCACATTCTAAGTTATTTTTTCCAAGGATTGACATCCTTGGAAGCCTGAGATGGCCATGAGTTTCAAAGGTTCCAGAGACAAGATGTAATATTTTCAAAGATGATCTGTAGGGAATTTGGGACATGAAATGTGTTCTTCCCTTTAGCTCTTTATTGCCATCATATTGTTTGTTTAGGTTGAAATGTCCATGAGAGCAAGGAAGGAAAAAATTGGACCTCTGTCACTTGTTGAGCGTCTTCTTTGCCCTGGATGCAGTGCTACCTGCTTTTTCATCTGTGGACATAGATGGAATTATAGATGGAGTGATCATAACACAGTATTTATTGTTGCATTCTGCTAAGCAACTTATGCATGAAATTAGTTAATTCTCATAAACGCCTTATTAGGTGGATAACAATATTATTTCCCATTTACAGATGAGAGAACTGAGGCTTAGCAAGATTTAAATAACTTGCTTCTGAGAACACAAATCTTTAAATAGACTATCATCCAAGTTTTCTACTTTGAGACCTCTTTCTTCCCTGCTACACCATATATTGCCTGTCTCACTGGTAAAAATGCAGAGCTGCTTAAAAGGAGGTACATCTCAGACGTTGGAAGTTACTAGAATCAGAGCTGGAAGGTACTATGAAGCTCTCAGAGGCTGCTGGTTTTCAAGCTGTGCTCCCCTGAGCCTGGGAGACTCCGAGAGGGGCCTTGGGGTTGGGCTGCAAGGTAGGGAGGCGACAAATGGTCAGAAGAGTAGGAGGGAAGGGGGCTCTGGAGCCCAGTCTTAGCAGCTCTGCTTTTATCTTCGTTACAAGCTAAGCATCCACAAAGCATGTTGCATAATGGAAAAGCTCTACTGCTAGGGAAAAAAAGTTTGAAAACCACTGTGCTGGCCCAGTCTGTCTTTGCACTAAGGCTGAAAGGCAAAGTGGCATAGCACAAGTCACAGCTGTGAGGGTCTCGGAGCTTTTTCCTTTTGTCAAGGAAATATGTGTCCTGTCCACCTCCTTCTGATGGGCTTTTGGAGCACCTGGCTGTAGGTTCAGAGTCATGCATCCCCTGAGTAGCTGCAGAGCCTTCGGGCTGCTCCAGGCACATGACTCTTGACCTGTGTCTTTCAACTTGGCTAATGTCTCCCCTTTGGATCTTGGGACCCTCGCTGAGATTAGTTCCATTTCTATGTAGAAGAGAGTGGAAATGACAGCCGGTATTGTGTTACTTCCACGGCCCAGCCTTCAGAGACGTTGTCTAACTGAATAACATGTAATTATTGATTGTCCACTGTGTGTGCAGTGCTGAGAACACAGACAAGGTTCCTGACTCCAAGGGCTTTGTGGGGAAACAGAATCAAATAAGGAATTCTGTCAACTGTTTTTGGAGATCATTATGTTTGTTATATAGGATTATTATGTGTGATAGGATGATTTTATCTCATAGAAATGGGATAGGAAGAGTCTGGGCAGTAGGAAAGAAGAAGGTTAGAAATTGGAGAGTATGGTCTAGAATTGCAAGGGGTTGAGTTTGCACTGTGAGTTAGTTAATCCTGGCCTCTCCCACTTTCTTTCTCTAAGACTGGCACAGTTTATCTTTAAGCCTTCGTTTCCTGATCTGTATTATGGGAGCCCGACTGCCTAGCTCACGGGGTTGTTGATGGGGTTAAATGGGACAGTGTATGCAGCCTGCTTTGTTCAGTGCTCAGCACAGATGAAATACTCTATAAATTATGTTTGTTATTGTTATCATTTAGCAGTGAGGAGCCAAAGAGACTACTTTTTGAAAGATGATCAGTGGTGTGATCAAAGATTGCTTCTCAGAAAAAGACTGTTTTTAGAACTAGAATCCAGTCACCTTAGTCTCCAGCTATCATTTGGCTTCAGTTTACCTTGCTGAGCTACTCTTTGTCTCCACTCACCTGCCCACCTGTCCCGCTAGTTCCCAACACATCCGCTAAGCTTGCTGTTCACTGGACATAGCTCCTTATCGCCTGGGCTCAAATCTTTCCTTTTGCCTGGAATGTCCTTTACTCCTTCACCTCCCCCTTTTCCTGTCCTACCCTCTTAATAGCTGACCCGGAAATCCATCTCTCCCATCGAGGGGGACCCTACTGAAGTCTCTTGTCCTGTATTATGGTCAGCCTTTCTCTTTCATGCTTGTGAGCTCTTTGAGATGCAAAGTTGTTTGCATCTCAAAGCCCTTTGCTATAGCATCCCTGAGGATGCAGGCACACGCTCATGCTAGGAATCACACATCTGTGCAACAAAATCACGTAGGGTCTTCCTTCACCTTTAAGCACAAGGAAGCAGATGATCAAATGCAAGCTAGAAAACAGCCATCGTTGAGCTGTGTGTGCATCAGCCTTGAGAATGGATTTCTGGGGAAGATCCGGCCCTTCCATAAATGCCATGGCTGACTTGGATCTTCGCAGGAATTGAAGAGAATCCTGATGACTAGTGTGTTGGGGGAGGCCTGAAGGAAGCCAGGCTCTCCCACCTGAGCTCTCAGATCTTCTTGGGTGCCTCCTGGCTCCTGGTGACCTGCTGCAGGACCTCTGGTATGTAAACGGGCTTCTCTGCAGCCTGGGCTGCCCGAATGCCAGGCTGAGCCTCTGTGAGCTGGGCCGGAGGTTTAATGGGTTGGAGATTTCTTTTGGAATCTGCAGCTTGAAATATCCTGTACCCTTGATTAATTCATGCTCGGGAGCTTCCTTAGTGTTCTCTGGTAAATAGCTCCGTACCGTGCGTTTCTTTCCCTGTGGGCTTGTTGCAGAGAGACTGGAGCCTGTGTTTCTAACAAGTTCTCCAAGGAAAACATTGCAGGTCAGGTTTTCAGAACTGAGACTCTCAGGGGGTCTTCCCAGCACCCATCTCTATTACCTCCTTTTGGCCTGGCATTTGCTTGTAGCCAAAAAGGACGAGTTTGTCTTGAGCAGTCCTGGGGACATTTGTGACGTGGGGCTGAAAATCTGACAGTTGATGCTGAGTTTCAACGGCCCGAATGAGTAGCATATAGACAGAGCCCTGCAGAACGTGGTATCATTTCCCTTCAATTCCCAGAGCCTTCATGTGTCTTTGTCTTGAGAATGACTTCGCTGCTTTTTGTGTTTGTGATGGAATGCACAGTCATTGACAAGGAATCACAAGAATCCCCTACACTTTTGTAACCCATTTTTCCGGAGGGCTTTCACTGGCCTTATCTCAGTTGATCCTCATAACCGCTCTGAGAGGTAGGCAGAGGGGCCGTTTTCATCTCTAATTTTCAGCTGCAGAAACTGAGGTTTAGAAAAGTCAGACAGTTGGCCAGAGGTCATTTATTTCATATGCAGCAGAATTGGAACTGGAATCTTAAATAGTCTAACTCTTAAACCAGCATTCTTTTCACTACTTACCACCTTTGTGACCTTGGGAATATCCTTAACCTCCCTGAGCCTCACTTTTCCTATCACTACAGTGGGTATAATCCTCCAGGGATAGTTGTCAGTAGGGATTGAAGGAGATTGTCCGGTAGAGCACTTACTAAACTGTAAAGAATGCAATAATGTGAGACATCATTATCACACGTACCTTGATTCAAATAGTGCCACATCAGAACTGTGGCAGAAAAGAACATTTTTTTCCCCCCATTTTGAAAGGACACTGAGGAGAATGGTGCCGGCCGTTGTCAGGGATCACGAGCTCCCAGCCTTGTGCTCAGCCAGTTGGCCCTGCTGCCCTGCCTGCAGGCCGCTTTGTGATTCTGAGAGTGCTTACGTTGGCAAGGTGCTCTTTTCTTACAGAGCTCTCTCTTAATGTTCCTTGAAACAGTCCTGTATCCTGGAGACAGTTTTAGGTTGGCCAGGCTGGAGAGCAGGAATGGGGAGCTGGGGAGGGGATCTGCATTCCTGAGCTTCGTCCACAAAGGGTGGGAATGTGGTGTGGGTGATGGGGTCCAGGTGGATGAGGAACTGATCACAAAGTCTGTTTTCTCTCTTTTCTCAGTGACTGGGATTTAATAGGGTACGTCTTGTGAACCCACAAGGCCAGCAGTACATATGCAGAATGGGTTGCTAAGCACTAATGCTTATTGGAAAAATCCAGAAAGGATGGGCCTCAAGTTGGCAGGAAGCAGCAGCCAGGGTGACCGAGGAATGAGATCTTGGAGAGCTTTGTTTCTGTAGCCACATTCACCTACAAAAGTTCCAGACCCATGAAGCAGACATAGGTTGTTTGTATGGTTCAAAGAGGCAGAATAAGGAGCCAGAGGTTGAAGGCCCGGAAGCCATATTTATTTCCATATAAGGAAGAACTTTCTGCTGCAAAGATGGAATTTACAGCTGCAGGAGATAATGATCTCCACCTCACTGGAGACCTCAGGGATGCCATGGGGGGAGGGTTTGGTTCATAAATAGGAGAGACATTGGGCTCAGTGGCCTTTATGGTCTTTTCTTCCCCTGAGATCCCAGAGCCAGTGGTTGTCAGGGGTCACGAGGAAGAAAGACACACATACATTAAGGAATGAAGGGTTGCTTTGTGGATATGGAAACTGATCTCCAAATGCTGCTAGCAGAATGGAGGGTAGCTTTAGACTTTTCGTTCTGGTTTTCATTCCTGTCTCTGAAGTTCCCTCCTTGGTCCTTGGTTTACAGAGTTCCCAGGTCATCCCTGGGTAGTTGTTTTCCATGGAATATCTCTTTCCTCTGCTGAAATGCTCCTGTTGGAATATTGGAAGGAACTCTGAGCTCCTGAAAGGATGACAGTCTTTCTACAGAAGCACTAAGTCTGATGGCTGGTTTAGTGTCAGTTACACATGAGGACCATCTCCTTACCCTCTTCAAGCCTACTTCTGGGACCGCTTGGGAGTACTGCAGTTGCAAGAATTCTGTGCTGAGTTCTGGTTCTAGCATGTGGTGGAAGGTTTTCTGATCCTGTTTCCTCACCTCATTTAGTAACCACTTATATTTATGTTTACTTATGAAACATGCAGTGAATAAGAAGTGTTGGCCATTTTTTCACGTACTTGTGGTGTGCTTGCAAAAATAGAGAACAAGTGATCAAAATAAATGTCAGGACTGTTCGACAGGCTGGACAGAAGCTGCTTTTAGAGCACATAGTTGGACAATTTGGGGATATCTACCCAATTTGTAGATGAGAGAATATAAGCTACGAGAGGAGAAGAGATTTGTCCAAAGTGGTAAGGAGTGACTGATCTGGGCTTAGGGCTTGGGTCCCCTTGCTCCCTGAACAGTGGTGTTTATTGCTTGAAGGTTGCCTTGGGATGAGAAAAAGCACCCTCATGGTGAAGGCCCAAAAAGTAGCAAGTGGGCGATGATTCTGAACAATGGCTCATCTGACCTACAGAAAGCCTTTACAGCCAACAGTAGAATAAGATCGTGCTGAGAAATAGAACCACTAGGAAGCCAAGGTACAGATTCCTTCTCTGAGCAGACCCCGACTTCCCCACACTGCCATTTCATCTCTCTCCTTTCTTCTCTAATTCAGTCTGGAGTCATTTCAGACCAGATTCATCCCTGATTGACTCCACTGGTTCAATTTAGTCATTGGACACTTTTCAGGACCTTCGGGTTAGAATTAATCTTACAAACTAAGGGAATGAATCTTACAAATTAAATTGGGCATGTCACCCTTCTGTCCGCCGCCCCCCCTGCTCCAGTTTTCTCCTGGAAGTCTGGTTTTATTCTGGGTCTTCTTGCCTGGTGTCTGTCCTATGAAGAACTCATGCGAAACTAAGTTCCCAAGAGGACTCTAGGCCCAAGGGGGTCAGGGATTGGGGTCCAAGGGTTGTTTTCGTACTCATCTGCCACTGAAAGAACTGTGGGCTGGATTCTTGGTGACCCTCTTCAGGTGCATCCCCCTAAACACCCCCCACCCCACCCCATTAATAAATTGACTTCATAAATGTAGTTGCATTCTAGATGGCCCCATTCCTAAGATGAACTTAAAGCCTTTCAAACCAGTCACTTCGTTGTCTGGACAGGGGAGCCTTTTTCCTGTAACAGGAGAGCCTGTGGAACAGTTGAGACTCCACTTCTTTGGGGGTTAAACATTCACTCTGAGTAAAGAATTCTGTCTTTAGTGGGGCATGTTCTTCAAGTGCCAGAGGAGAAAAGGGTGATTTTTCTGACATCCTCCAGCCTGCTTCTCCATATATGGAAATGTTTACCCACCACACTGATCTATTGGAAGGGAAGGAGGTGACTCAGGGTTTAGGAGAAGCAGGATTTGAATTCTTGCTTCCAGAAACAGAGTCGCCCCCTCCCCCCACCCCTCCCCCTCCTTTCCTTTGCCCCTTGTTCTGGGAGCCGAGGAGAGAAGGTTTCAGTACTGTTCCCCTTGGGCCTGGGAACCCCCTCCTTGCAGCGGGACTCAGGGTGTGTGAGAGAGAGTGAGGGCCAGCGGAAGGCCAGCTGCCTGTGGGGCCTGACGGCGCGTGAGTATTTCGTTATTGCCAGAGCCAGTGACATTTCTGCCCGCAGACCCACGGCTCAGAGTCCTGAGGGCTGGTTTGCTTGCATGGTGATGGGGCATGTGGCGGGGAGTGCTAGCTGCTTTCATTTGGGGTGTGGACAGCTGCTTTCCCAGGGTAATACTTCTCACAGTGGGATTTAGAGACGGGCTATGCCTGAGGAAAAATTCTATTCGTATATTAAAAATTAGAGTTATTCCTCCCACCTGAGGCCTAACTTAATTTGGGGAGAAAGATAATTTGGGAGTGTTGTCTGTCTGATTGCTAGGGCTAGAGTAACACCCCAGAAGGGGTGTTGGTGGACACTTGGGGAGGGCTAGTTTTATCTTGAAAAGCAGAGTCATGGTTGGACTTAAGGGTACGCAAAAGGTTTCTGTATAGCATTTGCACGGCATCCACTCTGCAATAAATACCTGGTGTGTGGACACTGCGCAGATCTGATGGACTGCCAGAGTTGGGATGATTTGATTGATCTGTTTCATTTTACAGCAGGATGGTGGGCAGGGGAGGCCCAGGAGTGCAGCTCACCTGCCTCGCAGGTACATGGCTAGTTAGGTGGGATTAGAATCCAGATCTTTTTATTCTCGGGTCATTCTTCCTTCTGCTACGTGGAAGCTGCCCCTTCAGACAAAGGCAGAGAAGATGCCCATTTTGCAGATGAGGAAATTGGGACTCGGGGTGCCAGAGTTGCCCACACTTATTGATCTGATTTGTGAGAAATTGAGAACTGGAACCAAGTTCTCCCAGGTCAGACCTCTTTCTATCATGTTACATGGACTCAAAGGTTTGAATTTGTTGGTTTTTTAATTTCACTTTTTTTTTTTTCTTCTTTGGTTTCTACTTACCCTTTTCTTCTTTGGGTCATGTGAATATTGTTTGAATGTGAGCTGCTACTTTCCCATCTGCTTTGCTGCCTGTTATCTTTTTCTTTCCTGAAAGAGGATGATAGCTTGTCCAAGAGGAGGAACTGAATAGTGGAGGCCTTTATTTCAGCTTTACCCGTGGAGATGAAATTATGCACAGGCCTTGAAAGAAACTGATCAGGGCTTTCCATCTAAGCCTCTCCCACTATTCTTAAAGCTGCAAGAATTCTGGAGTATAATTGCCATTCATAGGTGAGCCCTGATTCTGAATAGATTTTAAACACACACACACACACACACACACCCAGACACACAGAGACTTCTTTAGCCTTCTTTGATGTGACAGCAGCATTCGACAGAGACCAAGAGGGCACCACCCCACTACAGTCCCCGCAATGTTACACGGCCCTAATGAGTAACTCTTCGTAGTCAGATCAGTTTCTGATCAGCTTGGGGGCCCCTTTCTCTAGTGCAGGAAAGATGTTGGAGATGTGTTTTGGAGAAGTGCTTTGATGCCCATGGCGTTAGGTGACAGATCACAATAGTGGGGAGAAAGTGCCCTGACACCTGAGCTTGTGTGGTCGGTGAGGAAGGGAGGGGAAGCAGCTCTCTAAGCGGCTCTGAAGCACGGGGGAGACGAGACAGGGACTTCCCTGCCGGGAACCTGCACGCACCCCACCTCCTCCTACCCGCTGTGCCTTGGCCGTGATTGTAGGCTCTGTTCACCAGGTGGGAGGAGCCTACCTTGAAGCGTAGAGGCTTGGGATGTTTTCCCGCTGTGATGCTGACCATGGGCACCAAGAGGTTAGGGTTGGTAGTACCAATGGGAATGCTTTGACTGCCCATAAGGAGAACTGACGTGCACTGACTGCTCTCTGGGCGCCAGGCACTGGGCTAAGCACTTGACCTACATTGATTCATCACTACAGCTACCTGTGAGTAGGTACTATTTGGGGGGGTATTTACTTATTTATTTAAAAATTATTTGATTGAAGTATAGTTGCTTTACAATGTTGTGTTAATTTCTGCTGTACAGCAAAGTGATTCAGTTGGTACTATTGTTTTAATTGTATTTTTAATTTTGGTAGAATACACATAACGATTTTTACCATCTTAACCATTTTTAAAAAAATTTATTTATTTATTTTATTTTTGGCTTTGTTGGGTCTTTGTTGCGTGCGGGCTCTTCTCTGGTTGTGGCGAGCAGGGGCTACTCTGTTGCGGTGCACGGGCTTCTCACTGCGGTGGCTTCTCTTGTTGTGGAGCACGGGCTCTAGGCACGCAGGCTTCAGTAGTCGTGGCATGCGGGCTCAGTAGTTGTGGCTCGCGGGCTCTAGAGTGCAGGCTCAGTAGTTGTGGCGCACGGGCTTAGTTGCTCCGCAGCATGTGGGATCTTCCCGGACCAGGGCTCGAACCCGTGTCCCCTGCATTGGCAGGCAGACTCTCAACCACTGCGCCACTAGGGAAGCCCCATCATCTTAACCATTTTTAAGTGTACAGCTCAGTAGTGTTCAGTACAGTCATATATTGGACAGCCAATCTCCAGAATGCTTTTCATCTTGCAAAACTGAAACTCTGTACCCATTAATCTTTTACTCCTCATTTTCCCCTCCCCCAGCCCCTGACAGCCATCATTCTGCCTTCTGTCTCTAAGAATTTGAATTTTCTAGGTATCTTATAGAAGTGGAATCATACAGTATTGGTCCTTTTGTGACTGGCTTCTTTCACTCAGCATAATGTCTTCAAGATTCATCTATGTTGTAGCATTTGTCAGAATGTCCTTCTTTTTTATGGCTTAATAGTAATAAATTGTATATATACCACCACATTTAATTTAGGTACTATTTTTTACCTCCATTTTATAGCGGAAGAACCTGAGGCTTTGAGGAGTTAATAAGTTGTCCAACACCATGCAGTCAGTAGTGGAGCTGGGATCGGAACCCAGGTCGTGTGGCTTTAGAGTGCATGTGATCAGGAGTAAGCAGATGGTGGAATTCAGCTGGCCAAGAGTGTGAAAAACCAGGGTGATTCTCACCTGGGTGGTGACACCTCCTCACACGGTGCTGTGACAGTTCAGTAACCAAGTGTTCCCAAGGACCCTATGTACACAGGTATTTCCCTCTGGTTTATATTGGCCTCTGGGAAGCTCAGAGCCAAATGTGAAGCCCACCTCTAGCAAATGGTATGAGACATATGGCTTATATTTCTGTCCCTTTCCTTCACCTTATTTTTCCATCTCCCTTCCCAATTTTATTACTTTAAAAAAAATCATGAATGGTGTGCATCTTTTGTCAGGTACTTCAGATTTTTTCTGGAACGAGGCAGAATATATAAATTGATGACATGATATCAGGTATTTTTGTTATTATTATTGTCTAAGGAATAACTGGTCTGTGGAGCAGTGGACAGAGACTAAAAAGGAGATTTTGTAACCTGACTCTGCTGTTCACTCAGTGTCTAACTTGGGCGAAGGCGCATGCACCTTTCTGAGTCTCAGTTTTCCCACCTGGAAGATGGGGCTGCAGTTGATGAAAGCGAACATTTCGTCTGTGGTGAGCCCTGTTCTAGGTGCTCCACATGGTTTATCTCCTTTAATTCTCCCCACATTCCCGCCCCACCTTTAATATTATTTTTCTTTTTTTCCTTATTAATTAATTAATTTATGGCTGCGTTGGGTCTTCATTGCTGCATGTGGGCTTTCTCTAGTTGCGGCGAGCGGGTGCTACTCTTCGTTGCAGTGCACGGGCTTCTCATTGCGGTAGCTTCTCTTGTTGCGGAGCATGGGCTCTAGGCGCGCAGGTTTCAGTAGTTGTGGCACGTGGGCTCAGTAGTGTGGCTCGCGGGCTCTAGAGCACAGGCTCAGGAGTTGTGGCACACAGGCTTAGTTGCTCCACGGCATGTGGGATCTTCCCGGACCAGGCCTCCAACCCGTGTCCCCTGCATTGGCAGGTGGATTCTTAGCCACTGCGCCACCAGGGAAGTCCTGTTGTCCCCTTTTTAGTTGAGATAAATAAGGCCTAGAGAAGTGGGAAAACTTGCCTGAACTCCTACAGCTCCTGGCTGCAAGAATCAGTGATCCGCGTCTGACTCCAAAGCCCAAGATGTTAGCTGCAGTGCTGGGCTACTTGCCTTGAAGCAGCCTTTGAGGCTTCTGTCATCTGTGGCATGCATTCATCTAATTTCATTAAGTCTTTATTGGATTCCCAATTATGTGCCTCTTACTGCTCTGGGCGCTGATCCAGTATTGGGTTTAGAGTGAAGAAAAAGACACACAAAACAATGATCCCGTGGAACTTACATTCTAGTAGGGTTGTGTGGAGGAGGCAGATAATAGATGAACATGTAAACAGCAGAGAATAATAAGTAACGCTTAGGAGGGTTCACAGAGGGTGCTCTGCCCGTGAGGGAATGAGGAAGAGCCCAGGAAGTGATGTTTAAGCTGAGCTCTGAATGACAAGGGAAAGCCATGGGAAAGTCGGGGTTGGGCAGGGAGCATTGTAGGCAGAGGGCAAGGCCAGTGCCAGGGCTGTGGAGTGGGAATGAGTTTGTGTTTGAGGAACAGGGGAGACCAGTGTGCCAGAAGGTAGTGGACTGCTGAGGGAGCAGCATGAGATGAGGGCAAGGCCGTGGCTGGTAGGTGTCAGTGAGCTTGAGAAGGGGCTTGGAGCTGAATTGAGGTGTGATGGGAAGCATCTGAGTCACGTTTCCCAGCGTCATTCTGACTTCTGTGGGGGAAACGCATTGCAAGGAGTAGAAGCAAGCCATAATCCAGGTGGAAGGTGGTAGTCACAGTGATTAGGGTAGTCGAAGTGGAACCAGAGAGAAGGGGATGGGTTCATGACATGCTTTGGTGGGATTGTCTGACTCTGTAGGATGTCAGGTGCAGTTTCCTCCAGAGAAATGTCAAGCTCAAGTGGGCAGCAATCTGAGAGACCCCGATGGAGGTGGAATGGAGTGTCTGAGTGCTCCCCGCTTTGGTTTCTAGCCTTGAGCTTCTGGCCAAGGACCGGAGGGCAGTGGCTTCCTGCCTCTGACTTCCCGGCTGAGAGCTGCTGGAACGCCCCACGATGAGCCCCACAGAACGTGCCGCTTCCTTCGCTCTTTCTGGGTATTTGTATAAAGCATTCTTTCCCACCAAGGATACAGAACATCAGAGTGACGTTGACTTCATGGGCCATATTTAACGTACGGTTTTTCCTTGATATGTCCTGTGTTCTTGCAGAGACTCCTGCCTCCGGTAAACTCTGTGGTGAGGCGCCTTCAACCACCCTGTCAGATGGATTTAGAAGGCTCAGTGGGGGCCCGGAAGAGCTGGGGCTTCAAAGCCCCACCTTGCCTTGGGGACCCTGGTCCAAGGGTACCCCTCAGCCCTCCTCTTTTATTTACATTTGAATTCACACTTGCTGCACCTTGCCCTGCTCCCTGTAATTCCTTTTCATGGGCTGGACTTCCCTGTAAGTACTCCAATTTTCAATGGACAAACTGGTCTCAGAGAAGTTAGGTGATTAGTCAATGTTAGGTAGTGGCTGAGTCAGTTTGGGAATCCAAGATTCCTGACCGAGCCTCGTGCTCTGGCCACCAGGCCAAAGTGACCTAGCATGTGACCTTTTCCCAGGGTGTCTCATGGCGATCTTATACTGCACTTGGCCTAAGCCTGGAGATGCTCAGAGATTATAGACAGAGTCATCTGAAATTCACTCCTGAGGCTTCTTGACAAACTCCTCTTCAAATAGTTTGCAGTCTATAGTTGCCAGTGTTTTTTTTTTTTTTTTTTTTTTTTTGCGGTACGCGGGCCTCTCACTGTTGTGTCCTCTCCCGTTGCGGAGCAACAGGCTCCGGACGTGCAGGCCCAGCGGCCATGGCTCACGGGCCCAGCCGCTCCGCGGCACATGGGATCCTCCCGGACCGGGGCACAAACCCACATCCCCTGCATCGGCAGGCGGACTCTCAACCACCACACCACCAGGGAAGCCCTGTTTTTTTTTTTTTTTACACTCTTTTAGCATCATCTCTTAAAAACAATGTTTTGTTTTTGCTCACTTGAATTTCTTTTAAAATTTCTCTCGTATATTACCCATTCATTGAGTCAACAAACATTTATTGAGTTCTTACTGTATGCCAGGCATTGTGCTAGGTGCCGGGGATGGATTCAAAGATAATTTGGAGGCGTATGGGAGTAGATAATTACAGCACAGTGAGATAAGTGCTATAATAGAGGGATATATAAGGAGCTAGAAATAGCACTATGAATAACATCTCTGAACAAATTGCCTTCTTTTTTTCCTTTTGGATTATTCCCTTATGTATATTGCCCAAAGTGGGATTACTGGGTCATTTAAAAGATGAAAACAATTTGGCACAAAAAGATGTAATGACTTTGCCTGGGGAATATAGCTCAATTTTCAACAGGGGGAAAATTGTTGACAATTCCAGATTTAGATACTTCACCAGGAGGATTGGACAGTTTTTATACTATTTCTATCAATGTGGTGGCTTTCAGGGGGAGCACCTATTCTAAACATGTCACCCCACATGTAGAAACACATATCCTTATATTTAATCTCACAGATTCCTTGTTAATGCTCACAAGAACCTAGCTATGTAAGTATGATCGTTTCCATTTTACAACGGAGGAAACTGTGCCTTCGTTAAAAGGAAGTGACTTGCTCAGCATTCCATAGTTAATTAGTGGAGAATCCAAGAATCAAGTGTAAGGTCTTTTGATTCTATAACTCCTATCCTGTACTCCATGCTCTTTTTACCAACTGGGGGGGTACTTATGCTCCAGCGAGGGCCTGGAATTCATTTAGTTATCTGTAGAAACTCTTCTCGAGAAGGTCAGGATCCATGAGATAGGTATAGAAGTCCTAACCTCCAGAGGGTCCAGTGTCCCGCTGTACATTGACCTGAAAGGACCTGAAGGCCCTTTATTCCTGACTCTGGCCCAGGTCCTGAAAGGTTAGTGCATGGTCTTAGCACTGAAGCACAGAATCCCAAGGAAAGCTGAGACCATGCCACAGTCCTGCTTTGAAACATTTATTATTTTCCTAGTATATTGAGTGGTATTTCCCTGACTTTTAATTCACTTATTTTGTTATTCGTAACATTTTCCTAGTATTTTTGGCATTTAAGTTAAAAACTCCTGCCCCTGCTACCCAGGGCTCATCATAACCAGACAGCAGTAGCTTGTGAACACCCTTGATGTTCCCGCTCACTCATTTTTTCACTTTCATGCTGTAACTCATGCTGTTCTTCTAGCCTGAGATGAACTCTCCCATCTTCATCCCTAGAACTCTTGCTTCTCCTGTAAACTTCTGCACAGATGCCACCTTCTGAATGAAGTAACCTCTGATCACCATCCGTTCCCTACCATCCATACGCCCCTAGAAGCGATCTGTCTGTTCTGCTAACTCACAACACAGTGGGCCAGGAGGCAATAAAGTATAACCGTATGGTGCTTACAGGCATGGGATCTGGATTTGAGTTTTGGCTGTGATGCTTCCTAGCTGTGTGATTCGTGAGGTCAGTTAACCTGATGAGTTGCCTCATCTGTCAAGTGGGTACAAATAATCACACCAACCCACAGCTCGTTATGAAGATTTGTACTGTCATCTGTGCTTCTTCTATGGCACCTGCCATCACCTACTTTATGTTTTATCTCTGTTTCTAGACTGGGAGCTCTTTAAGGGCAGGAGGGGTCACATCTTGCTTGTGCCTTTGACGTATGGGACCTGCCACAAAGTCTTCTTTAAGGGAAAGGTTTCCTTATAACATCACTGGTGGCATCACTGAGTTCAGGCTCATTACAAGGCCCCAGTCACGTGGTGCCAGCCTGGCTGGGAGCTCTGTGATATGGAGCTTTGAGCACACGTAGTACGTGCTGATAGGCCTCTGGCTCCTGCTTCTTGAGTGACAGAAAAGAGGCTAGAGCTTGTGTTTAGCCTGTGTTCTTCTGGTTCATCAAATTGGGTAGTGCTGACATTTCCCTAAAGGCGGAATGGAAATCCTGTTTGGAATACGAGACTTGGTTTCTTTTCTGGGTCTTCCATGGGTGAGTGTTACAGACTAGAGCAAAGTGTCAATGGAGGGGTGGGTTTGGGGCAACTCTGAGGGCCACCCACTCCTCTGACTTCTCTGGGTGGGACCCCAGAGAAGGGTCCCTCCAGAGGAAGCTTTCGTTCAGACACTCCCACCCTTGCTGTGCTTGGAAGCTGATTATGGAAGGGGATTCAGTTCCATGTAACTTTCTCTTGTGTCATTTTCCAAAATGCAGTAGCCATGAGTCTCAAGAGCCCGTGTTTTAGCCAGGCACACAAGGTCCTCCATGTTCTGGCCACAGCATTCCTTTCCAGCCTCATGTCCCACCACCTCCCTCCATGTTTTTTTGCCACTGGCCTCACCAGATTAGTCACTTTCCCCAAGAAGAACACCCTGAACTCATCTCCTTAAGGCCTTAGCACACTGTGTTCTCTGGGCCTATTTCCCTCCTCCTCATACTTGGAAATCCTCTCAGGTCTTCAGGCCCAGTTTAGAAGGCATCATCCGCAGAGCTCTTCCTGACCCTCAAAAGGACACTGCACGTACTGGTACCTTGCACACTTTTCCTTCTGTCTTGTCACGGGTGAGTGTGTCCCTCTTGAACCTGTGAGCTCTTTGAGAGCTTAAGGCATGTCTGACTCAGCGCCTATATCTGCGAGGCCCGTACACTGTGCCTTCTTAAGGACAGGAGGTGCCAGCAAATGCCTGTTTTGTGCACCTCTGAATGCTGGGCATCTGACATCGTGGCAGCTAATGGTTGCGCCGGGGGGTGTTCAGAAGCTCATGCTAGGATTACCCGTGATTCATTTGATTATGAGCCCAGACATCTGAATAATGTTTTTGAGTTGCCCTGATATAAGCTCATTGCTAACCTTTCTCAGGCCTGCTTCTCACATACCTGGCAGATGTCTGCTTAGTGCCAGGGCTCTGAGCTCTTTATTTCACTTAAGACGTAGTGGCAAGATCGTATGGCAGCTTCTATTTTTAGTTTTTTGAGGAACCTCCATACAGTTTTCCATAGTGGCTGCACCAATTTGTGTTCTCACCAACAATGTAGGATTGTTCCCTTTTTTCCATGTGATCCAGCAATCCCAATCCTGGGTGTATATCCGGACAAAACTATAATTCGAAAAGATACATGTACCCCTATGTTTATAGCGGCCTTATTCACAATAGCCAAGATATGGAAACAACCTAAAAGTCCACTGACAGATGAATGGATAGAGAAGATGTGCTATATATACACAATGGAATACTACTCAGCCATAAAAAAGAATGAAATAATGCCATTTGCAGCAACATGGATGGACCTAGAGATTACTATACTAAGTGAAGTAAGTCAGAAAGAAAAAAAACAAATATCATATGATATCATTTACATGTGAAATCTAAAATATGACACAAAATAACCTATCTATGAAACAGAAACAGCCTCACAGACATAGAGAACAGACTTGTGGTTGCCAAGGGGAAGGGGAGGTGGGGGAGGGATGGATTGCAAATTTGGAAGTAGCAGATGCAATCAATTATATATAGAATGGATAAACAACAAGGTCCTACTGTACAGCACAGGGAACTATATTTAATATCCTGTGATAAACCATATTGGAAAAGAATGTGAAAAAGAATATACATATATACATACATATATATATCTGAATCACTTTGCTGTACAGCAGAAATTAACACAACATTGTAAATCAACTCTACTTCAATAAAGTAAATTAAAAAAGAAGAACATAACAGCAGGGTGACATTCAAGAAGGATCTATCTGCTTTTAATGTGAACATTTTTTAGTTTGCAAGTTCAGACTTTGTTTTAAAATGTGAACACAGCAGAAGATTTTTTTCCAGGTATATTTCTGCCTCTAGCAGAATAGCTGTCCACAGTATAGTTTTAACTGCAAAATAATAAAACACAGGTCGTGGAGCTTGATTTTGAAGACTTGGGGTCAAGTCTTGGCTTTACCATTTACTAGCCCCCAAATCTTAGACAGTTGTTTGACCTCCCTGACCCTTAGTTTCCTCAGTGGACAATTGGGAAATATTTTTCATAGGGCTGATGGATAGTTGAAATGAGGTCTTGGGCATTAAATTGGGGTTTTTACTACTGTCTGGCTCATCAATTGGATTCGAAGGACATTTTTAGATAGCGGTTCCAAAGAGTTTGTTTTGGTGGAAAATGCATGGATGTATAAGTTTTCAGGCATGTATTTTATTTTGTTTTATTTTTTGGATGACAAAATAAATGAATTTACAGTCAGGGGACACACAGTATCTAGCAGGCCTAGTGAACATACAAGGCTTATAAGACTCAGTTATAGTTCTAATAAATTAGAACCACAGAACCATAGGCTTTGAGAAATTGTAGATAGAAGCTTTGGAAGATGAGGGGGTGAGAATTGATTAATGCACACTGCCTGCAGGCTCTGTGCTTTGCATGCTGGGTACGGCACCCCAAGAAATGATTTCATATACCCTGATGGGTAGGTGATATTAGCCCCACTTTGAAGACAGGAAAGCTTGAGCTCAGGGAGGTTAAATAATTTACACAGGTCCCATAGCAAAGCCTTGAACTTCGCCCTGTACTTGTGATGGCCTCTAGAAATCCTTTCCATTTACAGAAGTGACAAGACCTGCCTTTATCCCTTCATTCCAGGGCAGCCACAAGTTCTGGGCCAGATAAAGCAATGGAAGTCGGCAGTCTTAATGTCCCATAACTTGTTTAATGAGTCTAGAAGAGTGTCTTGACTTTTCCTGCTAGGAATCTGCTCATTTGGAGCTCCTTTGACTGTACTCATTCGAATATCAGCCTTTACTTCTCTTTCTCCCTTTTGGGGAGATATTTGCCATTGGCCAGCTGCACCTTTGAGGTCAGGGGTGTATTTGAAGATGACTTCATATTTTCTTTAAGAAAAAAAAATTACAGGTGGAAATTAAATCTGTGGAGAATTTCCCATCATCTCCTCCAACATGTGGTAGTGGGAAGAGGCAGCACGGGGCTGGGAGGTAGGGAGTTCTCACCTGGCGCCTATCACTGACCAGTGAGAGGACTTGGGCCAAGCCTTCCTTTCCCTTTCAGGGTTTCAACGTCTTCATCTGTAAACAGTGAGGGCACCATCAGGTGACTCCTAAGATTTTAAAACTCTGCATGTCTTGTGGTGTCAAAACCATCAGTTTCTGCGGAGCTGCGTAATCCTGCAGCTGTTTCTCTGCTACTTTTCAATCTTCAGGTTTAATCTATCCAACAGTGTATAATTTTTTAAAGGGAAGCTTTTATAGACACTTCTGAAAATAAAATGGGGGGGGAATAAATGGATGTTAAAAAATAGAAAACAACCAATTAAATGGTGTATAGTATGTAATTCTCCTTGGAAACTTACAGAGAAATCGAGGCGCACTTTAACAACTGGTAATTTAAATTGCATTTGAACTCTGCTAATGGTTTGTTTGCATGAGAACTTCAATCATTTCACAGTGGTTTTTTAGCAGAACTGCTTGTTCTCTTTATGGAAAAGAAGAAAAAAAATTGTTAGAAGAAAAGTTGACAGTGGAAAAGGGTAACCCTGTTCATTTGTGCATGGAGAGAAGCTAGCCAGTGCCTGAGACATTGCCCCAGGCCCAAGGTGGAGAGCTTTACCTTTCGGCAAGGTTTGAAAATCTGGGAAGTCAGCTGCTCTTTGCTGCTGTTGTAGAAACGGTATGATTGATATCTCCCTCTGCAAGGAGAAGCTTAGGTTTCCTGGGGCTTGGAGGTGGGGTCTTTTTGTTTTTATTGTTTTTGAGATTTTACTGTTCACAGAGCCAGCGTTGGACTCCTCACATTCCATTCCCTCAGCAAGTTTGAAATTATGCCTTTCTCTCATTTTAGTGAGATGGCTTTGAAATTTCGAATGCCCGTCAAGAGCGCTAGCTCTCAGGAAACACATTGCTTTGCCGGACTCACCTTGATTATACTCCATTTTCCCAACTTAGTCTCTTTCTGCTGTTGGGCTATATGCAAAAACTTTTTTTTCTTTTTAACATCTTTATTGGAGTATAATTACTTTACAATGGTGTGTTAGTTTCTCCTGTATAACAAAGTGAATCAGCTATACATATACATATGTCCCCATATCTCCTCCCTCTTGCATCTCCCTCCCACCCTCCCTATCCCACCCCTCTAGGTGGTCAAAAAGCACCGAGCTGATCTCCCTGTGCTATGCAGCGTCTTCCCAGTAGCTCTCTGTTTTACATTTGGTAGCATATATAAGTCCATGCCACTCTCTCACTTCGTCCCAGCTTACCCTTCCCACTCCCTGTGTCCTCAAGTACATTCTCTCTGTCTGTGTCTTTATTCCTGTCCTGCCCCTAGGTTCTTCAGAACCTTTTGTTTCTTTTTAAGATTCCATATATATGTATTAGCATACGGTATTTGTCTTTCCCTTTCTGACTTACTTCACTCTGTATGATAGACTCTAGGTCTATCCACCTCATTACAAATAGCTCAATTTCGTTTCTTTTTATGGCTGAGTAATGTTCTATTGTATATATGTGCCACATCTTCTTTATCCATTCATCTGTCGATGGACACTTAGGTTGCTTCCATGTCCTGGCTATTGTAAATAGTGCTGCAATGAACTTTGTGGTACATGACTCTTTTTGAATTATGGTTTTCTCAGGGTATATGCCCAGTAATGGGATTACTGGGTCGTATGGTAGTTCTATTTTTAGTTTTTTGAGGAACCTCCATACTGGTCTCCATAGTGGCTGTATCAATTTACCTTCCTACCAACAGTGCAAGAGGGTTCCCTTTTCTCCACACCCTCTCCAGCATTTATTGTTTATAGATGTTTTGATGATGGCCATTCTGACAGGTGTGAGGTGATACCTCATTGTAGTTTTGATTTGCATTTCTCTAATGATCAGTGACGGTGAGCATCCTTTCATGTGTTTATGCAAGAGCTTTGAAGCGGGTGTTCTGAGGTCTGGGTGTGTAAGTCCTGGTTTTCCTCTGAAGCTGATTGCGTGGCTGATGGCAGGTCTCTTGCCAGCGAGTGTCGGTGACCTCTTCTGTTACAGTGGCCGTACCTCGGTCCAGTGGAGCGAGCCCCGGACTTGAGCCCTGGGCTGCCTGCCACTCACTAATGGTGTGCTCCTGCGTGGCCACCTCCCTCCTCTGGCCCCCAGGTTCTTTTGCTGTCAGTTGGAAGAGTTGAAGTGGGTCATTTTTAAGGTCTCTCTCAACTTTGAGCTTGTACAGGTATTTGAAGATTGAATGGGATCATATTCACAAAACAATTGTATGATTGGTTCAATACTGTTTAAAATGACAGCAATGAAAATGGGAGTAGTCATTTTTCTGGTATGTGGATTTCCCCTGTGTCTACAAAAGACACATTTTGTAACAACCAGCTACCCTGGAATACTTGTCTGTTGGAATATATATTGCAGAGTCCATAGCAAAATACTGATTGTTCTTAATGAAATAAATAAAGTCCTCCAGTAATGAGGACTTCCCAGGAAGCATCAAGGTTGTCCAGCCCTCTGCTGCTCACTGGCTCTCATGTTTTGGGCAAGGAAACTGAGGTTCACAGCGGCCACTAGATCCCATAGTTAGAAATCTATCTCCAAACTCATACTCCTTGTCTCTTTTTATCTATTGTAGTTCAGATTTTGCTGTTAATTTTTTCTTGCCTAAAATGTGAGTATCTAATTGATCTATCTCTTTCACTTCTGATATTATGATGAAGCCATATTCCCCCCGAAAGCTGAGGTATGAACACTGGGGTACCAGCATTCTCTTTCCTCATCATTCTGAGGCATATTAGTGAAATAGAAGTGCCAGGAGCTGACTGGCCGCTTAGGAGATGCCGAGGTCAGCCACTAGATTTGTGGGTTTCAAGCCTGGTCTTCATTCCCAGTATGGTTTACCCAGTAAGTTCATAAACTTGGGAAGTTCTACAGCTGGTAAGATCCTAGAGATTCATAAGCAACCTTCTTCTCCCATTTCCACAGGTGGGAACATTGAGGAAACGGAACTGAAGACAGAATCCAGTCACCTGATTCCAGTTCATTGCTTTCTCCGTTGTTCTTCAGGACGCTCATCGGAGGGAAGATATTTGTCCGCAGTTGGTGAGTCCTATGCAAAGAAGAAAACTTTTTCCTTTTGTAATCAATATGCATATTTTAATGAGTTTTAAAAAGCAGTGGTTTCCATTTAAAGCATGGGCACTGGTAACTAGGATGGGCTAAGAACTAAGAAGAACAAAAATGTTCTTCCTGTCTTCTTGAGCCGAGTTCATTGGCAATGGACAGGATATAATAATGCTAATAGAATGTGTGGCAAAGCAAAGGCAGGACTCAGCTCTTGGAAGGTGGAAGGAAGAGAAATTGGAAGAAGGTTTGGACGAATGAGGATTTTAGATTGCCAATAATTGCATTGCTTCCTTCTTTCTCCTTTGTCATGGAGGGAAGTGTTCTTGAAATTGAAGGACCAGAAAGGAAGTGTCAATGAACAGTGTTGTGGGCGTTTCTGAGGAAAAGAAGTAGTAGTATTGAGCGGCTCTTGCTCTCCCCGGTGCAAGATGCTTCTTCTGTGATCTTACTGTATTTTCACATCAACCCTTTGAGGTAGGGGAAGCTAAATTCGCTTAGTCAAGGGTGTGCACCTGTGTCTTAAAGGGCCTGCACGGGCTCCACAGGGATCTGAGTTTGAATCTTGGAATCCTGTTGCACACTCAGAAAGGAGAATGGTGAGCAGGTAAGGGAAACCTTCCCTTGTGTTTTGGAATTCCTCTGTGTTTATAGTAGGTAGAACATCGTATTCTAGAAAAGAATCGATGGTGTGGGATACCCTGGGCTGTAGGGGGATCTGAGGAAAATAGCTGGGGGATTCTGGGAAAGGCTTCTGTTTAGAATTCTAGATTTTTGCTCTCCATCTCCAGGGCCAGTCCCTATATGCCCCACCTCTGGCTTTTTACCAGATAAATAATATGTGTTGCCATGTTTATGGTGTAGTTTTTCAAAAGGGAGCAGATGCTGTTGTGATCCATAAAACCTAATTTCATTTAAAAAAGTATGGCTGAGTTTACAGTTACATTTTGTCACCCTTTGTTTTCTTAATCAATGTATCTTTAAAGAACACCCAGTGTTCTTTGCACCTATGGATCTGCATAAGATGAAAGGCTGGAAACCACTGCTTGGACTCTGTTAACATTTCAAACATGGTCTGAGATGTTTTGCCCCAAGCATATACTTTGAGCATCAGATGTAAACCTTTGTTCTCCGCTCTACTGCCTGAGTTTTTTCAGTGCTTAAAATTAAATTGTGATGAATATGAAGCCTTGTACTTGGATTCAAACAAAAAATCGAGTGTGTCGTGACAGAATGGGAGAGAGCACCTTACCAGGAGCACGTTGGAAGAAACTCAGAAGCGTCTGTTGTCCATTAAGCCAATTATGAGCCAGCAGTGGTCTTCCAAAACACTGATGCAGCCTCAGATTGCAGTACAGAGAGAACGACGTGGGTGGGTGACCCTGCCAGAAGCTGGCAAGTCCCGAGGTCAGGTGGGCCTTAGGCTCAGTTTGAGCAGGACCTGGGCTCCATTTCTCTGCAGTGCTCCTTGCTCTGCCCTCTTGTGTATGTGTTGCCTTCATCCTCAGGATGTTTCCCCTCTTGGTCACGAGCTGGCTGCCTACTGTCACCTGGAAGCTTATGGCAGCTACACAGTGGAGAAGAGGTGGTTCCTCCAAAGAGTATGTGAGTGCTGATAGGGGGCAGAGAGAGGACTAAGGCTTTGTGGGTGATCATAAACCTTTTTTCTACCCTCCTGTTGGGGCTCTCCTGGGGTGTTGAACTTTAGTCCTTGCCCCCTCCTCTGAAAGGGACGTTAGCCACCTGGCCTGTCCACACTAGGATGCTGAGAGGACCGGAAATGATGTCCCACTGTTACAGGAATGAGACTGGTAAAGGCAGGATGCAGGGCACACGTGACAATGGCCTTTAAGAATATAAAATGCAGTCAGAAGAGGGGTAGCGTCTCCTGCTCATATGTGTAGCTCCACAGGCTAGTAGGATCTCTGGCACATAATAGGTGCACAGTGCATTTTCCTGGATAGAAAGACTAAATCCAAAGGTAGTGACTGGCCCTTTTCCTGAGGGTGTTCTATCAGGTGCTGGCCAATTCTCTGTTGGAAAGCTTTAGGAATTCTAGCACAGATGAGGCTGAACTTCATGGTTTTATGAGAATGAAACAAATAACTGGACAGAAATAGGTTTCTGGGACCAGTACACCTTAAGAAGTTTGCGAGTGCATAAAAAGGCAGTGAGTATGGTGGCATGGGGCATCAGAAGACCTGCCAAATATTAGATGTGCAACCCTAGAAAACAACATCCCTCCACCTTCATTCCCCTGATCAGAGAATTAGGAATAATGATCGTTGTCCTGCCCACCTCTCGTGTTTGTTTAGAGCAAGTGGGTTGATAGATGCCAACTTGTTTTGCAAACTGTAATCCATACATGATAGGTCATTACACTTGTCTTTAGTTTCAACATAAAGAATATAAAGAAAAATAAGACATTGAGAATAAAGAAAAATATTGATCTTGAATATAAAGAAACATAAGACAATGGAATGTGCAATCCCCTGCACTGTTCCTGGTGCATAGTATATGCTCAGTGTGTGTCCTTCCTTCCAACTCTGTACCCACATCATCCCCAGGACTGGATGGGCAGTAATTTGTCCTCAGTCTTGGAAAGGAGCTAGATCTGGAACCTAGCTTAATGATCATGGTTGAAGTTGAGATGAAGTTGTGTATCATGATTACTTTCCATATTTGTTTTTGCTCTAGGCAGCAGGAGGTGGAGGGAAGTAGATTCAGAGACTGAGGAAGTCTCAGTGCTTTGAGAAATTCCCTAGAAGCTATAGTCCAGCCATTTGGGACTTGCGTTGTTTGAGTAGATAATCACACCTGCTCTAGGCATGACTGGCCTAGTGGGAGTCAGGAAGGAAATTATTTCCCTCTGTTGATACTAGCGTACAATTGTTGATGGTAGCCAAGGGCTTTCAGTTTTAATATTTCCTCTTTGGTCCTCAGAAGAATCAGGTATTAATCTCTGCCGGAAGCAAAGCATTGGTCACTTCCGCCAGAGGTGAAGGTCTTGGCTCCCTGCAGCCTGTCGGTCAGGTGATTTCTGCGCATGTGTGACCATCTGTGTAGCCAGCTTTAATGCTTTTATGTTACTGCTTCAAAAGTTACGAAAGGATTTGTTGGGTCTGAGCAGGGACTCATCCAGACTCCTGAGGCCCTGTGGCTGTTCTGTAACCAAGGGATGAGTTGTCGGAGATGTTTTGCTGTCTATGTAAGTAGAAGGTGGAGCTGGCTCTTTTGTTTCCTTCCTCCTAATTCCACATGCTTCTATTTCCTGACCTCAGCACAGTGGACACACTTGTACTCTACCTTGGGCAGAGCCCTAGGTTGTCAGGAGTTCTCAGGTTCTCCCCCATTGGGCTACTGTGTGGTGGAGGGGGGCTGATGGCGAATGGATGGAGAGCCCCCTGAGTCCTGTATAGATTGCTGCCAAATATTTACTCCTGGTTCACAGGGCGTGTGCTAGCTCTCTGCCCAGGTCTTTTTTTTTTTCTTTAACATCTTTATTGGAGTATAATTGCTTTACAATGGTGTGTTAGTTTCTGCTGTATAACAAAGTGAATCAGCTATACATATACATATATCCCCATATCTCCTCCCGCTTGCATCTCCCTCCCACCCTCCCTATCCCACGCCTCTTAGATGGTCACAAAGCAGGGAGCTAATCTCCCTGTGCTATGTGGCTGCCTCCCACTAGCTGTCTGTTTTACATTTGGTAGTGTATATATGTCCATGCCACTCTCTCACTTTGTCCCAGCTGACCCTTCCCCCTCCCGGTGTCCTCAAGTCCATGCTCTCCGTCTGCGTCTTTATTCCTGTCCTGCCCGTAGGTACTTCAGAACCATTTTTTTTTTTTCTTTAGATTCTGTATATATGTGTTAGCATACGGTATTTGTTTTTCTTTTTCTGACTTACTTCACTCTGTATGACAGACTCCAGGACCATCCACATCACTACAAATAACTCAATTTCATTTCAGTTTAACTGAGTAATATAACATTGTATATATGTGCCACATCTTCTTTATCCATTCATCTCTTGATGGACACTTAGGTTGCTTCCATGTCCTGGCAATTGTAAATAGAACTGCAGTGAACATTGTGGTACATGACTCTTTTTGAATTATGGTTTTCTCAGAGTATATGCCTAGTAGTGGGATTGCTGGGTCATATGGTAGTTCTATTTTTAGGTTTCTAAGGAATCTCCATGCTGCTCTCCATAGTGGCTGTATCAATTTACATTCCCACCAAAAGTGCAAGAGGGTTCCTTTTTCTCCATGCCCTCTCCAGCATTTATAGTTTGTAGATTTTTTGATGATGGCCATTCTGACAGGTGTGAGGTGATACCTCATTGTAGTTTTGATTTGCATTTCTCTAATGATCAGTGATGCTGAGCATCCTTTTGTGTGTTTGTTGGTAATCTGTATATCTTCTTTGGAGAAATGTCTATTTAGGTCTTCTGCCCATTTTTGGATTGGCTTGTTTGTTTCTTTGATATTGAGCTGCATGAGCTACTTGTAAGTTTTGGAGATTAATCCTTTGTCAGTTTCTTCATTTGCAAATATTTTCTCCCATTCTGAGGGTTGTCTTTTCATCTTGTTTGTAGTTTCCTTTTCTGTGCAAAAGGTTTTAAGTTTCACTAGGTCCCGTTTGTTTATTTTTATTTCCATTTCTTTTGAAGGTGGATCAAAAAGGATCTTGCTGTGATTTATGTCACAGAGTGTTCTGCCTATGTTTTCCTCTAAGAGTTTTATAGTGTCTGGTCTTACATTTAGATCTTTAATACATTTTGAGTTTATTTTTGTGTATGGCATTAGGGAGTGTTCTAATTTCATTCTTTTCCATGTAGCTGTCCAGTTTTCCCAGCACCGCTTATTGAAGAGGGTGTCTTTTCTCCATTGTATATTCTTGCCTCCTTTATCAAAAATAAGGCGACCATAGGTGAATGGGTTTATCTCTGGGCTTTCCATCCTGTTCCTTTGATCTCTATTTTTGTTTTTGTGCCAGTAGCATACTGTCTTGATTACTGTAGCTTTGTAGTATAGTCTGAAGGCCCGGAGCCTGATTCCTCCAGCTCTATTTTTCTTTCACAAGATTGCTTTGGCTATTCGGGGTCTTTTGTGTTTCCATACAAACTGTGAAATTTTTTGTTCTAGTTCTGTGAAAATTGCCAGTGGTAGTTTGATAGGGATTGCACTGAATCTGTAGACTGCTTTGGGTAGTACCATCATTTTCACAATGTTGATTCTTCCAATCCAAGAACATGGTATATCTCTCCATCTGTTTGTATCATCTTTAATTTATTCCATCAGTGTCTTATCGTTTTCTGCCTACAGGTCTTTTGTCTCCTCAGGTAGGTTTATTCCTAGGTATTTTATTCTTTTTGTTGCAGTGGTAAATGGGAGTGTTTCCTTAGTTTCTCTTAAAGATTTTTCATCATTAGTATATAGGAATGCTAGAGATTTCTGTGCATTAATTTTGTATCCTGCTACTTTACCAGATTCATTGATTAGCTCTAGTAGTTTTCTGGTAGCATCTTTAGGATTCTCTGTATAGTATCATGTCATCTGCAAACAGTGGCAGCTTTACTTCTTGTTTTCTGATTTGGATTCCTTTTATTTCTTTTTCTTTTCTGATTGCTGTGGCTAAAACTTCCAAAACTATGTTGAATAATAGTGGTGAGAGTGGACAGCCTTGTCTTGTTACTGATCTTAGAGGAAATGGTTTCAGTTTTTCACTATTGAGAACGATGTTGGCTGTAGGCTTGTCATATATGGCCTTTATTATGTTGAGGAAAGTTCCCTCTATGCCTACTTTCTGGAGGGGTTTTATCATAAATGGGTGTTGAATTTTGTCAACAGCTTTTTCTGCATCTATTGAGATGATCATATGGTTTTTATTCTTCAATTTGTTAATATGGTGTATCACATTGATTGATTTGCGTATATTGAAGAATCCTTGCATCCCTGGGTTAAATCCCACTTGATCACGGTTTATGATCCTTTTAATGTGCTGTTGGATTCTATTTGCTAGTATTTTGTTGAGGATTTTTGCATCTATGTTCATCAGTGATATTGGCCTGTAGTTTTCTTTCTTTGTGATATCTTTATCTGGTTTTGGTATCAGGGTGATGGTGGCCTCATAGAAAGAGTTTTGGAGTGTTCCTCCCTCTGCTATATTTGGGGAGAGTTTGAGAAGGATAGGTGTTAGCTCTTCTCTAAATGTTCGATAGAATTTGCCTGTGAAGCCATCTGGTCCTGGGATTTTGTTCGTTGGAAGATTTTTAATCACAGTCTCAATTTCAGTGTTTGTGATTGGTCTGTTTATATTTTCTATTTCTTCCTTGTTCAGTGTTGGAAGTTTGTGCTTTTCTAAGAGTTTGTCCATTTTTCCAGGTTGTCCATTTTATTGGCATATAGTTGTTTGTAGTAGTCTCTTATAATCCTTTGCATTTCTGCAGTGTCAGTTGTTACTTCTCCTTTTTCATTTCTAATGCTGTTGATTTGAGTCTTCTTTTTTTCTTGATGAGTCTGGCTAATGGTTTATCAATTTTGTTTATCTCCTCAAAGAAGCAGCTTTTAGTTTTATTGATCTTTGCTATCATTTCCTTCATTTCTTTTTCATTTATTTCTGATCTGATCTTTATGATTTCTTTCCTTCTGCTAACTTTGGGGTTTTTTTGTTCTTTCTCTGATTGCTTTAGGTGTAAGGTTAGGTTGTTTTTTTGAGATGTTTGTTGTTTCTTGAGGTAGGATTGTATTGTTATAAACTTCCTTCTTAGAACTGCTTTACTGCATCCCATAGGTTTTGGGTCGTCATGTTTTCATTGTCATTTGTTTCTAGGTACTTTCTGATTTCCTCTTTGATTTCTTCAGTGATCTCTTGGTTATTTAGTAGTGTATTGTTTAGCCTCCACGTGTTTGTATTTTGTACAGATTATTTTCCTCTAATTGGTATCTCATAGTGTTGTGGTTGGAAAAGGTACTTGATACGATTTCAATTTTCTTAAATTTACTGAGGCTTGATTGGTGATACAAGATAGGGTCTATCCTGGAGGATGTTGCCTGAGCACTTGAGAAGGAAGTGTATTCTGTTGTTTTTGGATGGAATGTCCTATAAATATCAATTAAGTCCATCTTGTTTAATGCATCATTTAAAGCTTGTGTTTCCTTATTTATTTTCGTTTTGGATGATCTGTCCATTGGTGAAAGTGGGGTGTTAAAGTCCCCTACTATGATTGTGTTACTGTCGTTTTCCCCTTGTATGGCTGTTAGCATTTGCCTTATGTATTGAGGTACTCCTATGTTGGGTGCATAAATGTTTACAATTGTTATATCTTCATTTTGGATTGACCCCTTGATCATTATGTAGTGTCCTTCTTTGTCTCTTGTAATAGTCTTTATTTTAAAGTCTGTTTTGTCTGATATGAGAATTGCTACTCTAGCTTTCTTGTGATTTCCATTTGCATGGAATATTTTTTTTGGTCCCCTCACTTTCAGTCTGTATGTGTCCCTAGGACTGAAGTGGGTGTCTTGCAGACAGCCTATATACTGGTCTTGTTTTTGTATCCATTCAGCCCCAGTCTATGTCTTTTGGTTGGAGCATTTAATCCATTTACATTTAAGGTAGTTATTGATATGTATGTTCCTATTACCATTTTCTTAATTGTTTTGGGTTTGTTATTGTAGGTCTTTCCCTTCTCTTGTGTTTCCTGCTTAAAGAAGTTCCTTTAGCATTTGTTGTAAAGCTGGTTTGGTGGTGCTGAATTCTGTTCGCTTTTGCTTGTCTGTAAAGGTTTTAATTTCTACATTGAATCTCAATGAGATCCTTGCTGGGTAGAGTAATCTTGATTGTAGGTTTTCCCCTTTCGTCACTTTAAATATGTCCTGCCACTCCCTTCTGGCTTTCAGAGTTTCTGCTGAAAGATCAGTTGTTAACCTTATGGGGATTCCGTTGTACGTTATTTGTTGTTTTTCCCTTGCTGCTTTTACTATTTTTTCTTTGTATTTAATTGTTGATAGTTTGATTAATATGTGTCTTGGCGTGTTTCTCCTTGGATTTATCGTGTATGGGACTTTCTGTGCTTCCTGACTTGATTGACTGTTTCGTTTTCCATATTAGGGAGGTTTTCAACTATAATCTCTTCAAATATTTTCTCAGCCCCTTTCTTGTTTTGTTCTTCTTTTGGGACCTCTATAATTTGAATGTTGGTGCGTTTAATGTTTTCCCAGATTTCTCTGAGGCTGTCCTCAATTCTTTTCATTCTTTTTTCTTTATTCTGCCTTGCAGTAGTTATTTCCACTATTTTATCTGCCAGGTCACTTATTGATTCTTCTGCCTCAGTTATTCTGCTATTGATTCCTCCTAGAGAATTTTTAATTTCATTTATTGTGGTGTTCTTAATTGTCTGTTTGCTCTTTACTTCTTTTAGGTCCTTGTTAAACGTTTCTTGTATTTTCTCCATTCTATTTCCAAGATTTTGGGTCATCTTTATTGTCATTACTCTGAATTCTTTTTCAGGTAGATTGCCTATTTCCTGTTCATTTATTTGGTCTGGTGGGTTTTTACCTTGCTCCTTCATCTGCCGTGTGTTTCTCCATCTTGTTATTTTGCTTAACTAACTATGTTTGGGGTCTCCTTTTCACAGGCTGCAGGTTTGTAGTTCCCGTTGTTTTTGGTGTCTGTCCCCAGTGGGTAAGGTTGGTTCAGTGGGTTGTGTAGGCTTCCTGGTGGAGGGGATTGGTGCCTGTGTTCTGGTGGATGATGCTGGATCTTCTCTTTCTGGAGGGCAGAACCGCGTTTGGTGGTGTGTTTTGGGGTGTCTGTGACCTTATTATGATTTTAGGCAGGCTCTCTGCTAATGGGTGGGGTTGTGTTCCTGTCTTGCTAGCATAGGGTGTCCAGCACTGTAGCTCGCTGGTTGTTGAGTGGAGCTGGTTCTTAGCATTGAGATGGATATCTCTGGGAGTGCTTTTGCCGTTTGATATTATGTGGAGGCGGGAGGTCTCTGGTGGGCCAATGTTCTGAACTTGGCTCTCCCACCTCAGAGACTCAGGGCTGACATCTGGCCAGAGCACCAAGACCCTGTCAACCACATGGCTCAGAAGAAAAGGGAGAGAAAAAGAAAGAAAAAAATAAAATTAAATTAAAAATTATTAAAACAAAAAATAAAAAAATATTAAAAATAAAAGAATTAAAAAGTAATAAAAAAAGAAAGAAAGAAAGAAGAGATCAACCAAGCCAAAAAAACAAAGCCATCAATGATGGCAAGCACTGAAAACTATACTAAAAAACAAGCAAACAAAAACGGACAGACAGAACCCTAGGACAAATGGTAAAAGCAACGCTATACAGACAAAATCACACAAAGAAGCATACACATACACCCTCACAAAAAGAGAAAAAGGGAAAAACAATAGATTTATATGCATATAAAAAAAAGGAAGAGAGCAACCAAATCAATAAACAAATCTACCAATGATAATAAATTCTAAATACTAAACTAAGATAAACATAAAACCAGAAAGAAATTAGATGCAGAAAGCAAACCCCAAGGCTACAGTTGCTCCCAAAGTCTACTGCCTCCGTTTTGGGATGCTTCGTTGTCTATTCAGGTATTGCACAGATGCAGGGAACGTCAAGTTGATTGTGGGGATTTAATCTGCCGCTCCTGAGGCTGCTGGGAGAGATCTCCCTTTCCCTTCTTTGTTCGCACAGCTCCTGGGGTTCAACTTTGGATTTGGACCCGCCTCTGCGTGGAGGTCACCTGAGGGCATCTGTTCCCTCAGGCAGGATGGGGTTAAAGGAGCAGCTGATTCAGGGGCTCTGGCTCACTCACACTGGGGGGAGGGCGGGATACGGAATGTGGGGCGAGCCTGGGGTGGCAGAGGGCAGCGTGACGTTGCACCAGCCTGAGGCGTGCCGTGCGTTCTCCCGGGGGAGTTGTCCCTGGATCACGGGACCCTGGCAGTGGCGGGCTGCAGAGGCTCCCGGGAGGGGAGGTGTGGAGAGTGACCTGTGCTTTCACACAGGCTTCCTGGTGGCTGCAGTAGCAGCCTTAGCGTCTCATGCCCGTCTCTGGGATCCACACTGATAGCTGCAGTTCGTGCCCATCTCTGGAGCTCGTTTAGGCGATGCTCTGAATCCCCTCTCCTCACCGCCCCCCCCCCCCGAAACAATGGACTCTTGTCTCTTAGGCAGGTCCAGACTTTTTCCTGGATTCCCTCCTGGCTAGCTTTGGTGCACTAGCCCCTTCAGGCTGTGTTCACGCAGCCAACCCCAGTCCTCTGCCTGGGATCTGACCTCTGAAGCTTGAGCCTCAGCTCTCAGCCCGGCCCACCCCAGCTGGTGAGCGGACAAGCCTCTCGGGTTGGTGAGTGCTGGTCGGCACCGATCCTCTGTGTGGGAATCTCTCCACTTTGCCCTCCGCACCCCTGTTGCTGTGCTCTTCTCCACGGCTCTGAAGCTTCCCCCTCTGCCACCCACAGTCTCCGCCCATGAAGGGGCTTCCTAGTGTGTGGAAACCTTTCCTCTTTCACAGCTCTCTGCCACTGGTGCAGGTCCTGTCCCTATTCTTTTGTCTATGTTTTTTCTTTTTTCTTTTTCCCTACCCAGGTACGTGGGGAGTTTCTTGCCTTTTGGGAGGTCTGAGGTCTTCTGCCAGCATTCAGTAGGTGTTCTGTAGGAGTTGTTCCATGTGTAGATGTATTTCTGATGTATCTGTGGGGAGGAAGGTGATCTCTACCTCTTACTCTTCCGCCATCTTGAAGGTCTCCCTCTGATCACCAGGTGTTATATTAGGTGCTTGGGAAATCGAGGTAATTAAGTTATAGCTTCTCAAGGGGCTTAGGTGAAAGGATGGGGGAGTGGAAAGAATTGGGAACATTGGGGAAGGTTTCTAGGAGGAGGGGGCCTGACCTCAGAACTTCTCAGTGAACCATGGAGCTGCAGTTTGGCTGGACAGGTTCTGATGGTGGTGTAGCTGATGGCAGAACACAGCTGGGCAGGCAAGGAGCCTTTCACCTTCCACATGTGTTTCAGTCTCTGGTTTATTTCCCATCACTGTACTGTTGCCAAAAGCGTCATGTTGATTTTGACCTGCACTGATGTTATTTCCATGGTCACCTCCAGGTGGCCAGAGCATGCCTGGGTACACGTTACCAAGCCAGCAATCATCTCTACGTTCTGTGGGACATGGGTTCCTTTCAAGAGTTCCTGATAGCCAGTCTCTTTTGGTCTACTCCCTAAGCCTCAAGAAAAATGGTGGTGTTGGTAGAGGCCTTTAAAGTAATCCAGGATTGGACCTCTCAGATTGGAATGCTGTCTATCTATCGCTGCATAACCAGTTACCCCAAACTTAGCACTTTAAAACAAGAAACATTATGTCACAGGTTCTGTGAGTCAGGAATCTGGGAACAGCTTAGATGGGTACCTCCAGGTCTGTCCTGAGGTTGCAGTCTCATCTGAAGATTCCGCTGGGGAGGACCCGCCACCAAGCTCAATCACATCGTTGGCAGGATGCAGTTCCCCACGGGTTGTTGGACTGGGCGCCTCAGCTCCTTGCCGACTGTTGGCTGGAGGCTGCCCCCAGTTGCTCGCCTTGTGGGCTTCTCCATAGGCAGCTCACAACGTGGCAGCTGGCTTCCCTCAGAGCAGGTGAGCAAGACACAATCCCTCAGACCGAGCCACATCCACAGCCTTTTTGTAACCTAATCCTGGAAGTGACACACCACTTCCTCTGCCTCGTTCTGCTTGCTGAAAGCAAGTCACTAGATCCAGCCCAGTCAAGGGGAGGGACTGCACAATGACCTGAAGCACAGGAGGTGGAGTTACAGGGGGCCCTCTGGGCGCTGCCTGCCTCAGACACCCAAGCTTACATGGCAGGTGCTAAAGTGCATATTCTCAGTGCACCTCTGTGGATCAATTTTACTTGAAGACTTTTTTGGGGGAGAACTCCATTTAAAATCTGAATATAAGCATTGGTATGTAATCACACAGAATGCAAAACTAGCATGGCTTTTCAGAGGAAGAACACAAGTTTTTAATTAATGCTGTGTTACTCTACCTCTAACTCTTTGCCCTGTTTAGCAGTTAGGGCTGCTTTGGTGGAAATGTTTGCATGTTCTTACTTGAGCTCTTTGCTGTGCAGATGAGATGCCAGGACCCAGAGAGGGGACAGACTCTTCCCAGGGCCACAGAGCCAGGGGTAGCCATGGGAGGGACATCTAAGGCACCTCAGACTCTGGCCCAGTGCGTCCCCTCCACCTCTCTGCACAGTCTCTGCCTCCAAATCAGTCCATACAACTTTTAGGCATGTATTCTCTGCTTTTCGCAACCTCTGTCCTGTCCCAGAAAGAGATTGGGGAAAATAGGTCAAAATTTGGAGACTTGAGCCTTGGTGTTGTTCTTTTAGTTAAATTTCAGGGTGTACATCTCCTATTGAGTCACACTGTGTCCTGAAGAGTTGCATAAATCAGTATCACTTGGCTCAGACAGTGTGTCTCTGCAGTTATGAATAACATTTGTATTAAGAGCAGTGAGCCAATACACAACATTACTGTGAGACTGACAGGATCAGACAGAAAACCTCAGTCAATACTTTCTGTCTGGCAGAAAGCCCTTTTCCAGAGCATCCGTCTCCTCCCCCCACCAAAATAGTCTTTTTATAAAACCAAGCCCGGCAGTACATTTTATAGAAGATGACAGGTTCCCTTAGAGCCCACCTTAACATTCCTAAAAATTAATGGAAATGGGAGACTTAAAAGGATGGTCAAACTCATTAGCAGCCCTGCAGCCAAAACAAGGAAGGCCAGCTTTGGTCATTGAGACTGGCACTGGCCAGAATGTTAATACTATTCCCAGCTCCACGGTTCCTTTTGGATTTCAATATTTTTTTTTTTTTTACTTTTGGTGCTTTCAAAGTGTTTCTTATCAATTATTTAACTAAAGTCGATAGTAAGAAGTAGTTTTCATTGGGGGAAAGCAATGAGCTAAGTGGAATTTGTTTTTTTTTTTAAAGGATAGCTTTATTACTGATATGGTGCCAGGCAAAGGGGGACATATCGGGCTCCTGCCTCAAAAAATTATGTGTCCCTGATAAAGCGGAATTGGAATAGGGAGACTGTCATATATCAGCTGCATAATCTTACTTAAGTTGTTTAATCGTTTTTAAACGGGTTTCCATGTCTGAAAAATATTGTGCCAGTAGCACCTAGCTTACAGATTCTTCTGTGCTCTCAAAGCAGCATGACGTATGTAAAGTGCCAATTGTGTATGCTTCTTAGTGCGTAGTTGGTGCACATTAAACGGTTTCATTTCCAATCTCCTTAATAGTCTGTAACTGCTAGAAACCACCCTGGTTCTTTTCTTTGTCAGACCATTATCTCAGTGTCTGCACTTTGCACTGTCTCCTCGGCTTGGGCCAGACCTGCAGCATTTGCATATGTCACCCCGGATTTCATCTTTTCCTGAATAGCTAAAAGCCTTAACATTTATAATTTTGCCCGGTGGCTCCCAAGACGTAAATACAGGCATCAAAATATGCTCATGTTTTCTGGTCTTTGGAAATATAGTCGTTTTGGGAACAACTATATGTATACACTGTGTTTCATGAGGAAGGTCTATTAAGAAGTCATTGTTGGTTTTCATGACAAGATTGTTCAGTCCAGAGGATGAGCTCCACTCAGCCACTTCTTCCTTTGTAAATGGAAGCTTCTCTGGGACCTGCCCAGGGCTGACCCTCTCCCGTTCCTCTTTGGACTCCTTTAGGATGACATCACTTCCCCCTGCTTCAGTGGTGACTGGCTTGAGTTATATCAGTTATTAAAAATGATCTAATATTTTCCTCTTAAATCTAGGGCCCTGGTTTGTTCTATGATTAAGCTGGTGATTTATTTATAATATGGTACGAGAGACGGCTACAGCCACTCTATGATGTAATCTAAGAATGACATGAAAACAAAATAGGCTTTTACATAATGAAAGTGTTCCTGTAATACAGTTTAGGGCAAGGCTTTTTTTCCGTTGAGAATAGAGGTGGATTCTTTACTTTCCCTCCAGTCCTTTCTTATCTCTGTTTTCCATTTGTAAGTCTTAAGGACTTTAAGTCAATTAAAAAAGAATCAGCATTTAAAACCCCACAAAGACTCTGGTTGGCTCTTCTAATCTCTTCTTGTCATCATCTTTGTCCCCCTCCCCCAGTGCTCTCCTTGGCCTCTGTTTTGGCTGCAGCTCTCTCAGCAGCCCTTAGCCTCCTCTCATCACACCATGGTCTTCACCATTCCTTTGCTTATGCTGTTCTTGCTACAGGAAATGCTTCCCGCATCCTGAATCTTCTTCGGCAAAAGGCAGATATAGCTCACTGGTTCCTACAGATAGCAAACTTCTTCAGGCCAACTCAAGTGCACCTCTTCCTCCAAGCCTTCTCTGAAGCTTCTGCCTCCTATTTAGAAACCCTTTCTCTGTATTTAATACCACAGCACTTAATACAACAGCAAGTTCCCCATCCCCACTGCAAGGAACACTGATAGAATATCAGAGTTAGAAGAGGAGAAAGGACTCAGGAAAACAGGGAGGGGGCCTTTGTAGTTCTGGTTCTGCTCCTAACACTGAGACACAGGGAGGTCACAGCCCATCTTTGAGTTTCAGTTTTCCTCATCTGAAGAATGAGTAGTTTGGGTTTCATTTCATGTGGCCGCATGGTGGATTGGTAGTGGCTCTTTGAGACGCTGTGTTGAGAAGGATTCTGAAGAGGTATCCTGACCGAGAAGGAAAGAGTCCGTGATCATTTAGCAGTGTCTGCCATGGCTGTGGGTGGGGAAGGGAGGGTGGAGGCGCACAGGAGGTCTCTGGGCAATTTTTGGACTGGATGATTTAGAGCTCTCTTTTTGTTTTACCTTCTGGGATGCTTTGATTTGCTGACTTTAAGTGTCTTGCCCAAGGTCACACAGGCAAGTAGTGGTTAGAATCCAATGCTCAGATGTAGAGATGGTTAAAAACTACATATTCTAACGCAGCCTGGCCGTGGGAGTTGAGAAGCTGGGATCAACAAGACTAGAGGGACCATGGTTTACCGGAGGCACAAGACTCCCCAAATTCTTCGTGTCCCTGGGGTGGAGTGGGCTCAGGAGATGCTCTTCACCTCTTTGCCTTCTTTGCTTCCAAAGAGTTATAATGTCTACAATATTCTAATTTATGTCAAAGGTGGCATTTCAAGGTCAAGGTCAGAAAGTTAGGTTACTCTGCCAGGGTCTTCTTCCTGGGTCAAGGCTCACAGAGTTAACCCATGTTCCTTTGGATCCTCTGTGCCTCTCTCCCAGACCCCAGACAAAATGCTCAGCTCTCCAAAGAACGCTTGAGCACTAGGTCAGCTCCAAAAAAAAAAACAAAAAAAAACAAAAAACAGTCCTGGAACAGAGAGAGTTAGAGGAGGGAAAGGAAGGGGGCAGTTTAGGATGTATGAAAGAAGGAACCAGAAGTGGTTAGTGTGGAGAAGAGAGAAAGGGGATGCATGAGGAGGGAGCGGAGTGGGACTCTGCCATGGAAGGGGCCATGAACTTGCTCTTTGTGACCCCAGAAGGAGTTCTGGGAGCAGTGGGTGGAAGCAGCAGAAAGGCAGTGTGCCGGAGAATGTTTTAGTATTAAGAGCAGACCACAGTGGCATGGGCCACTTCGGGCGTTAGGGTTATTTAGGTAGAGGCTGATACTGATGGGTCCTTGCAGAGGAAATAAGACGTTGGACTAGATGCCCTTTAAGGTCGTTCCTGTCCGGAGAGCATAGAATTTTCTATAGATGTGTTTTGTGTGCATTTTGTGTGCAAATTAAATAATTTCCATTTTAAAGCGAAGGCTTTATGGAGGGAAGTGATTCTTCTTTTCTCCATGGTCTTGGCACACAGAAATGCTGACTTATCTTGGGCAATCTTGTTTCACTTAGCATTATTGATGAAGGAAAGGAGGCTAACTAAGGATGTCTTAGTACTTGTTTGTGCTGAATGCAGTTTTGAGGATGATTTCTGAGCTTCTTTTCAAGACAGTTCCAAAGAATTCTGTTCTCTTGGTGTCCTTCAATCCGCTCCCCACCCACTGCCCCCTCCAATGTCAACAACTTGCTTTTTCTGTACTATCAGAGTGCTTTGTTTATACCTCCAGTGGAGCATTCACGTTGCTTTGCTCTGCTATGTAAGCAGATTTCCAGTCTTCCTTCTCCACGAGGTTGTAGAAGCTTCCTAAGAGCATAAATCCTGTCTTATTCCATAAGAGGACCCATGGTGCCCAGTGTAGTGGTTTGCAAATAATGATGATGACTCATTAACCTAACAACCATGTATTTAGCACCTACTATGTGCTAGACTATTCCAGGTGTAGGGAATAGAACCGTGAACAAAATCAGACAAACTTGCTCTTTGATGGGAACAGGCAACACGTAAATCAGTGAGTAAATAGATAATATTTAGGTTGTGATCTATTTTCAGAAGAAAAATAAAGCAGGTGAAGGGCACAGAGTGTGGGGATAACACAGATTTAAAATTCATTGGTCCGAGAAGGTCTTACTGATACGGGTACACAGGCACACGGGCCTGCAGGCGGTGAGGCAGTCAGCTGAAGAGAGGGGAAAGAATGTTTCAAGCTGAAAGAAAGCAATTGCCAAGGCCCCGAGGCCGAAGCATGCCTGACGCATTCCAGAAAAGTGAGGCGGCCAGCGTGGCTGGAGTGGAGTGACCGAGGTGAAGAGTGCAGGAGAGGAGGCCGCCCATTCTCATAAAGACAGATGCAACAACAAATATTTGTTAAGCACGTACTGAAGATGCTCAGCAAAAAAAAAATTGCCTTTGTGATTTAAAGAATTCACAGCAGTCTAAGAAAAGGATGACGAAAGTTTTTTCTGGCTTTCAGCTTTGATACAGGGACAGTGGATGGAGAGCTGGGACAGTACCGGGGGCAGCTCAGAACAAGTCCAGTTGCGGAGGGTATGGTTTCCTCCTGTCGCTCTCTGTGGTGGAGGACCCTCCTTTCTGAGTCTCTGCTCCTGCCTCAGGCGCACCTGCAGGGGAGGCTGGGGCCCCCGGTGCAGATGGGCAATTGCATGCCTAATCACCCATTCAGACACCCACTTATTTGTTTTCCACATGCAAATATGGGTTTTTTGCAGATGGATTTAATATATTTGTTGCTTCCCCATTTTATTTAAAACAAAACAAACGACCAACCATGTCAGTTGAGGGCAACAAATAGAAACATGAGTATTATACGGTCTTTGCTATGCGTGCTGATTACATGGCTGAGAGGAATCCTAGGCAAATCAGTCTTTTCTCTGCTCAATTTTATTTTTACTTTATAGTACTCCTCTTGCTCTCATTATTGTTTTAAAAAAATGTTTTAAGAGGGATGTGGTATTATTTACCCTAAATCATTTTCTCAATTTTTCAGGCTCCATGTTTTTACTGTGTGGTTTCCACGTTTACCTTTTTAGTTTCTGCACTTCTGGTCCATTGTAAAAAAAAAAAAAAAAAAAGGCATCATGGGATCTCCCAAGGCCAATAGCAGGTGGTTCCTACAACTTCTTTAGCCTGGAAATAAACAAATAAACAAACACAAATTAGAAGTACTTGCCCCTATTGATGCGCTATTATTACTTATCGTGCAATATCATGCAAAAAGTCACTTGCATTTATCTGGGAGCCTGTAGGTCAACACCAATATCAGAGAGAGGGCTTTGGAGGGTGTCTGTTTTGATGTCTGATGAAATTTCAGAGCTCTAGATAGAAGAATGTCAGAATTGGTAGTTAACATTGGCATTTATTTTATCCCGAATGCCTCACTTTACAGTTAGGGGAACTGAGGCCCAGAGAGGTAAAATGACTTGTTCAAGGTGTCAGAGTAAGGGGTAGAGATCATACTTGAGCAGCTGGAGCCCTGGCAGGTGGCAGCCTCTGTGGCCGGGGGATGAAGAGACTGCTGGAGCCCCCAGAGGATCTCATCTCAAGGTGAGGTCTGTGTGTAAAGGGGGGGCCATGTGTCCCATTTTTTTATCTCATAAGCTAATTAAAAAATCCTTTGGGTATCAGATCTTAAGCAGAGAAGCAGTGATTGGGATTGTGGATAGGAATTGCTTGCAGTTTGCCTAAATAACAAGTTTGTGGACTGGATAAGAGGGATGTTGGGGTGGATTACGTGTGTGTGTGTGTGTGTGTGTGTGTGTGTGTGTGTGTATGTGTGTGTGGCGGGGGGGAGAGAAAGAGAGAGAAAGAGGAGTGGGGGTGGGGAGGGAGAGAGAGGATGGAGATGAACAAACTAGGAGGGAGAGGGCAGACCACTTGGCAGCAGGAACTAAATAATTAGGCACAGGATTTCTGAGCCAGAAGGAAGTCTAAAGCTTATTGAACTGGACTGCTTTATTTTGTAGAAAAAGAAACTGATGTCCAGAGTGGTTGAGAGCCTTGCCCCCCAGTCATCCAACTTGAACTGAGTAGTTAGAATATCACACCGGCAACATCCTTTGATAGAAACTTTTATTTGAAAAAGTACCGATCATCACTATCAAGTCGTATTTACTGGTTAGCCAGTAGGGCCACTCATGTGAGAGGAAGCATCTGCCTTCTTAGGGGTTCTTTTCTCAGAGGTGGCTTTGCCAGGAGGAGATTGTCAAGGGCTGTGACAGCTCCAAGCACAGTTCTTCTCTGTTCTTGCAGCCGTGACAGACACCTACTCAGACGTCAGATGAACGCTTGACCGACCACCCCAGTGGCCATCTTCCAAACGATTTTCTGAAAAAGTAAGGTTTG
Organism: Phocoena sinus; assembly: GCF_008692025.1. Classification (NCBI taxonomy): domain Eukaryota; kingdom Metazoa; phylum Chordata; class Mammalia; order Artiodactyla; family Phocoenidae; genus Phocoena; species Phocoena sinus. The sequence goes on from NC_045766.1 coordinate 65,076,307, forward strand.
GAGATGAAGGCCAGTTAAGTAACATTTTGTGGATCTTTTACATGTCCTTTAATGTAGGACCCTTTCACTTTTAAATGTTAAACGTTAGGTTGCTGGATTACCGGAGATGTACGCGAAGTCCAAGGTGATATTTCCGGAGGTAGCCTGAGAGCAGGAAGGTCCGTATGTATGAAAAGGGCAAACTTGTCAGGAACATATTGAGAGCGGGTCAACAGGTAGTGGCGGCAGGAATGATGAATGGTTCTGGGGACAGCCTTGACCCTGAAGGCCTCCAGGAGTCGAGTGTGGTGAGCGAGGGAAGGGACTATTGTTGTAAGACGCATTCAGCTTGCCGTGTCGGCTCTGTGCAGGGGCCCTCTCTGCAGCTGTCTGCCCTGAAGTACTCGTTCTCTTTTTCTCCTGCTGATACTTTGTGGCTTGATATAAATGCTTCCCACCGTGGGCTGGACAATGCCAGACACCGCCCGCAGCCTCTGTGTCCGTGTCAGACACAGCGTGTTGGGCGTTCAAGTGACTCCATCCTTATTCCCATGTCTTTCTCTTCCCTCCGCCCCACCATGCCCACCCACCTCCCCGCTTTGAGAAAAAAATCACCCGAATTGTTTGAAGGTTCATTTATGTGGATTTGTTTTTATTTTTATTTAATTTATTTATTTGTTTGTTTTTGGCTGCGTTGGGTCTTCGTTGCTGCACGCAGGCTTTCTCTAGTTGCGGTGAGTGGGGACCACTTTGTTGCGGGCTTCTCGTTGCGGTGGCTTCCCTTGCCGCGGAGCACAGGCTCTAGGCGCGCAGGCTTCAGCAGCTGTGGCTCGCGAGCTCTAGAGCGCATGCTCAGCAGTTGTGGCGCACAGGCTCAGCTGCTCCGCGGCATGTGGGATCTTCCCAGACCAGAGCTCAGACCTGTGTCCCATGCATTGGCAGGCCGATTCTTAACCACTGCGCCACCGGGGAAGTCCTGTTTTTATTTTGTTACTAATTTGTTTCCCGTTCATATCTGAAACAAATTCACCTTATGTGAGACCACATTATAATATACTTGAATTCTCTTTGGCTCTATGATTTCTTTTGTTTTTTCTTTTACTTAAAAAAGGGATTTTTCCTTCTCTCCTCAGACCTCTAGCTTTCTCATCTGCACAGACAATCTATTTTTGAAGACTCTTTAGGGAGTTGCCAACTTTGTTGGAACTATTAGTGTAGAAGCAATTTGGATGACAGAATCCCACAGTTAACTTGCTTTTCTAGAAAGAATTTATTTTCCCTTTAGCTTCAAGGAGTAGCAGTGGGGAATAGGGCATTCTGAAAATAAGAAAAATGTGCCAAATGAGTTGCTGATTTCCAGCGAGGCACATGGAAAAAAGGTTTTGATTTCAGTGACCTCTCTGCTCGTTGGAAAACTCTAGGCTGGTAGATTTCATGATCCCGAGACTGAGTGCTCTCAATTACAGAGAGTGATGAGGGGAAATCTCAGGGTGGAGGGTGCTCTCTTATTGGGCTCAGGGCTGTTACAGAGACATAGTGTCCTTTGGCATTAAGACACATCATTTCTTCCAGTTGGGTCATGTTTAAGGACTAATTCCACCAAATCCCCAAGTACTCGGAGCCCAGAGGGAACGCAGAGTGTTTGAAGAGTCAGCCTTAGCATGGATTGTGTTTGAGCGTGGCCAGTGGCCAAACTCGGTGATGCCTACTGGCTTTGTTCAACAAATTTCTTACATCTAGACACAGGCCTGCATCTTATGTGCCCCCCACCCCCCTTTTTGGTGGTGTCCCTATTTGATTCGTCTTGCATTTAGGTCTATTTGGTCTTAAAAATAACACACTAAATAAGAGGGCGAGTGAGCTGAGCTCCGACCCCAGCTCTGCTACAACCATCTGTGGAACTACCCTCAAAATTTTCATTTATTCAAGAAATATTTAAATGAGCACTTTTTACACATCAGTTACCTGAGACACAAAAAATGTGTAAGACACTGTTCTCACCTTGACTGCTTACAGTCGGGGATAGAGGACCAAGTCCAAAAATAGATCATGAAGTGACTTCTCCTTTCTGGTCTCCCTTTTACATATGGAAGAGTCAGAGCTGGGCCAGGTTATGGCCACGTCCTTTCGGAGGCTCACATGTGGTCATTTGTACAAAACTCATCAAACATCTGATAGTCACGTATCTAATTAAAAATTGACAGACATTTCCCTTTTCTCCCCAGTTTATCAGGGGTGATGTTGCAGATGAATGAGGAAGTATCTATAGAATGCTTTCATAAGCAAGTTGGAAAAAGACGTGCTATAACTTTGAGGCGTTATTATTAACGGAGAAATGAAAACAAGGGCTGATGTTTTTAGAGAGAGAACAGATGGTTCCTTTGTTTAGAATTTGAGTATAAATGAGAGAGGAAAAGAGATACTTGCCATATTGTTTAGGCCCTGGATGTGAGTGACTTTAAAATGCCAAAACAATCTGGTGAGGAAAGTCCCATGGATTCAAAATAGCTCCTACACTGATCAAACTATAATTAATTTAACAAAAAAATGACGGTAAGAAAAATCCTAATAAGAATTGCCACGGTGACAATTGACAGAACCTAACAAAAACTCCCATTTTTGTGTCAACTCTAGAAACTTAATTTTTCCTGTGTTCAGGACTTATACCACACAGCAGAACAAATTAGTGGGAACTGATTTAAAACTGTGTTTCTTTCTAAAGTCATCCCCGCCCCCCCGAGTTATTTCAGTTTCCCATGACTCAGAAAGGAAATCTTCAGGATTCACGAGAAATTGGCAATCCTCTCCCACCTTTGCTGTTGGAGACTGCTGGAAAAACTGAGAGTTGGGGCAGATTAACATGGGAGAGCAAACCTCAGAGGACATGGGTTGGGATGGCAGAAGGCAGGGTCTGGGAAGGCTCTTCGAGAAACTTGTGGACAAAATGTTGTTAAATGGTTTCTTTCTCTCTTCCTTCATTTCTTAATTTCTTATATCTGCCTTTGCAGTCCACAGTTAATTAATGTATCCTTTTGGTGTGGTCCTTGCCCTCCTGAGCTGACAAAAAACGTGGGCTGTGAGAATGAGGTCTTAGGCCACCAGGCCTTTCACCTTGTCTTAGGAGGCAGCTTATGTGCTAATGCCTCCTGTACAATGAAGACGGCAAAGTAAACTTAATAATCAAACAATAAAGCATGTTTTCTTCTCCAGCCCCCACATTTTTTGTAGGTCAAAAAACTCTGCTTTTGGGTGTGCTGTGCTAAAAAAAAAAAAAAAAAAAAATCAAATAATGGTAAATATCTCGTGCTGCTCTTACCGTTCTCCTTTGTCCATGAAATCGTAATATGTTGGGGAAACAAAGATTTCTGTTTCTTGACTGTAATTGTTGAAATATATATTCAGAGTTTTCCATTTTATGTATTGGCTGATAGCATAAAATAGTGTGACATGGTGTAAGGATTTTCTAATGGAGAAATGTCTGAGAGTATCCCTTGGGTGTTGTATATGCTTCTTAATTGTTTTGTCATCTTGACGAAGTTTCTTTATCCCTTGTCATTTCTTGATCTCTAAAGTGAGATTATCAAGATGATCTCCACAACTTTTTTTTTTTTCCTCATTAACATTAAATCCATGGTATCTGAGAGTTTTGGGAACGGACAGATATATCTAGGCATCTTCATGACCTTTAAGTGGAATGATGACCCCTTAACGCACGTAATCATCAGCCTCAGTAATTTTCAGACGCCTCTAGGAAGCAGACACCTTGCACTTCATTGTACTCATTTGTTTGTGATTAACATTCTCTGCCCTTTCTCATATCCTAAGCTCATGTTTTGAAATGTAACTATAGGGTATTCTTTCCCTCTTGCACTAAATACCTTGCTCAAAGTTATTAATCTATTAAGTGACAACAACATATTGACATCTAAGGCTTTTCTTTCATTTTACGGCCTTAGATGAGAAATTTTGGGGTCTCAGCCTCCTTCGCTAGAGGTTAGTGAACCAAGGCCTGGTGAGGGGACTCTGGTTGTCTCGTCACCTGTATGAACTAGAACAGGAACTGTAGTGATCTTATACTTTAAAGGCTGGACAGGAAAGCCTCTGACCTTCAGCAATCAGAGAGGCATGTTGGTGTGGAGTTGTGGGACGTCAGTGTGACTAAGCTCAAATCACCTGAGCTTTCTGAGCCTCACCTGACCCATGCGTGAAATGGGGTAATGACCTCTTTTCTACATGAAAGCGGAGGGCTTTCCAGACAACTTCTGGGGAGCTCTTCCTACCCTGGGATCTATGATTTTGTGAGCAAGTACCACTCCCAAGGTACTAGTTGCCAGGTACTTGGGTGGGGAAAAGAAGGTTGAGGCTATTTTCAGAGGCTTAGATTGCTTATAGACTATTTGGTAGGAGAGCAATACCTTTGAAAAGTTAAGGAACGCTTTTATATATTATGTAAGGAAGTTGATAAAAACGGATACATTTACAAAGTACCTTAAAGTCTGTCACCTTTTTTTCCTCTAGCCTGGTGAAATTGGTTTGTCATTTTTGCCATTTCATTTTTGTGGAAACTGAACCAGCGAGAGAAATAGTAGGATGCTGTCAGTGTCAGTCTAAGGATACTGTAAAGCAGCAGGTGGTTGAAGTTTTTCCTAGAGCTTAGGAGCTGCAGAGGAGTTTACAATCTTCCAGTCCAGTGGTTTGCAAGCCTGGCCACCTATTAAAATCTCTGGAGGAACTAAGAAAAAAAATGCCCTGTCCTTAAGCTGCTCACCTGAATTAGAGTGTCTGAGCTTCAATCTTATTTTAGAGCTGCTTGGAGACCCATTGATCTCGTCTTGATCTTTAACCTGTGTCTTTGGTGGTATCTTGGTAAATATCTCTCTCCATGGGCTGTCACAGCCCTGACACACAAGTGAAACTGCTGGAGGACCAAGAATTTCACCCAAACAACACGAACCCACTGGGAATTCTACTTGAGAAGGCTCATAAGTTCTGTGAGGCCTTAAAATAAATATGAAGGGAGAGAAGGGCTTAATATTTTTTACACTGGTACGTGCCTTCTTTTATGCTTCTAAGAACGTATAAAATGATAGCAAGGAATATATTTCATTGCTTTAATTGTTCAGGTCTTTTTAAAGTATGTGCAGTAAAATACCATTTAAGCTAACTGACCTTTATATTTTAATGCTTTTTGGAAAGGAACAATACCTAGTATTCAGCTGCAGTATAATTTTTAATTTATATATATATATATATATATATATATATATATATATATATATATTTTCCCCCAGTCAGCAGGCCCTGGTTTGGAACCAGAGGGCTAAGAGTTCTGCTGCCTTCCCAGATATTTTACCTGTTTCTGTTTAAACATCAAGTTCTATTTGGTTGATGGTTCTTGACCTCATAATGTCTAACCTTCATATCTTTTTATTTCCCTGTCCAAACTTATCCAGGAAGAAAACTGCAAGGCCTGATTCACTGTTTTTTCCTCCGGCTGGGAAGTTTAGGTGTGTAGCACATGTGACCTAATCTATATTTTGACAAAAAGAATGCTCCTTGCCCATCCCCCTCCCCAGCACCGTGCACTTGGTGATCCTTAACCTCAAAGGCCACTGCTGATAGATTTTAAAAAATTGATACTAGCTATTACCTTGTTAGATACAGCTCTTCTTCCAACTCTAAACTTGCTCTTTCTAGAAGGGAAATAGTACTCGGATTGCAAATGTGGTGAACTGGAATTTCAGAGGCTTGAATTGACCTACAAATCTTGTAATTGTAGCCCTGGTTACATATACACTGTGGCCTTGTACATGTTATGTATTATTTACCCCAGGAGTTTTAGAAGAAGAAATGATAGGATAATTTTCCATGTTAAGAAATTAAAATGTGCAAAATTCTTTGTGTTGCTATGAAACACATGGACACATATTATATAGAATGAAGTAGTTTTGACTTAATTTATCAATTACTTTCAAATCCTGTTAGAAAATAGAGCTACTTTTTTTTTTTTTTTTTTTTTGCGTTATGCGGGCCTCTCACTGTTGTGGCCTCTCCCGTTGCGGAGCACAGGCTCCGGACGCGCAGGCTCAGTGGCCATGGCTCACAGGCCCAGCCGCTCCACGGCATGTGAGATCTTCCCGGACCGGGGCACGAACCCGCGTCCCCTGCATCGGCAGGTGGACTCTCAACCACTGCGCCACCAGGGAAGCCCAGAGCTACTTCTTAATTGCTACATTTTTTCCCCTTCTCTTTCTCAGTGGTTATTACTTTAATTTAATTTTTTACTGTAAGTGATTTCCAACATAAAAAGTATAGTCCAAACAATACCTACCCATAAGCTTTTAAAATTTTTTAAATTATTTTTTTATTGAGATGTAGTGGATGTACAATATTATTTAAATTACAGGTGTAAAACATAGTGACCCACAAGTTTTAAACGTTATACTCCATTTATAGTTATTTAAAAATATTGGCTATATTCCCTGTACTGTACGATATATTCATGTAGATTATTTATTTTATACATAGTAGTTTCTGCCTCTTAATCCCCTACCTGTATTTCACCCCTACCCATTTCCCTCTCTCCACTGGTAACCACTGGTTTGTTCTTTATATCTGTGAGTCTGTTTCTGTTTTGTTATATTTACTAGTTTGTTTTATTTTTTAGATTCCACATGTAAGTGATATCATACAGTATTTCTTTCTGTCTGATTCATTTCACTAAGCATAATACCCTCCTGGTTCATCCATGTTGTTGCAAATGGCAAAACTATTCTTTTTTATGGCTGAACAATATTCCATTATATATCACATCTTCTTTGTCCATTCATCTGTTGATGGACATTTAGGTTGCTTCCATATCTTGGCAGTTGTAAATGATACTGCTATGAACATTGGGGTGCGTGTGTCTTTTCAATTTAGTGTTTTTGTTTTCTTCACATATATATCCAGAAGTGGAATTGCTGGGTCATATGGTAGAATACCCATATGCTTTCAACAGATTGTTAACATTTTATCCCATTTGCAGTCTCCCCTCTCTTTCTATCTTCTTCTATATGTGTATACACACACACACACACACAAACACACACACACAAACACATATACATATATATTTTTTTCTGCAGTATTTTTTCTACAGTGATGGAGAGAAAGTTGCATATGTCATGATACATCATGGCCCCCTATGCCTAAGTGCAGTGTGTATTTCCTAATAATAAAGATCATCTCTTCATATTCACATTATAGTTATCAAATTCAGTACCCATAACACTGATTTAACACATTTTTGAATTTTATTTATATAATTTTTATATAGCAGGTTCTTATTAATTATCCAGTTTATATATATTAGTGTGTACATGTCAATCCCAATCTCCCAATTCATCACAGCACCACCCCTACTGCCCCCGGCTGCTTTCCCCGCTTGGTGTCCATACGTTTGTTCTCTACATCTGTATCTCAATTTCTGCCCTGCAAACTGGTTCATCTGTACCATTTTTCTAGGTTCCACATATATGCATTAATATATGATATTTGTTTTTCTCTTTCTGACTTACTTTACTCTCTATGACAGTCTCTAGATTCATCCATGTCTCTACAAATGACCCAATGTCGTTCCTTTTTATGGCTGAGTAATATTCCATTGTATATATGTACCACATCTTCATTATCCATTCGTCTGTTGATGGGCATTTAGGTTGCTTCCATGACGTGGCTATTGTAAATAGTGCTGCGGTGAACATTGGGGTGCATGTGTCTTTTTGAATTATGGTTTTCTCTGGGTATATGCCCAGTAGTGGGATTGCTGGGTCATAGGGTGATTCTATTTTTAGTTTTTTAAGGAACCTTCATACTGTTCCCCATAGTGGCTGTATCAATCTACATTCCCACCAACAGTGCAAAAGGGTTCCCTTTTCTCCTCACCCTCTCCAGCATTTGTTGTGTGTAGATTTTCTGATGATGCCCATTCTAACTGGTGTGAGGTGATGCCTCATTGTAGTTTTGATTTGCATTTCTCTAATAATTAGTGATGTTGAGCAGCTTTTCATGTGCTTCTTGGCCATCTGTAAGTCTTCTTTGGAGAAATGTCTATTTAGGTCTTCTGCTCATTTTTGGATTGGGTTGTTTGTTTTTTTAATATTGAGCTGAATGAGCTGTTTATATATTTTGGAGATTAATCCTTTGTCCGTTGATTCATTTGCAAATATTTGCGAAACAGTTGTCTTTTCGTCTTGTTTGTAGTTTCCTTTGCTTTGCAAAATTTAAGTTTCATTAGGTCTCATTTGTTTATTTTTATTTCCATTACTCTAGGAGGTGGATCAAAAAAGATCTTGCTGTGATTTATGTCAAAGTGTGTTCTTCCTATGTTTTCCTCTAAGAGTTTTATAGTGTCCGGTCTTACATTTAGGTCTCGAATCCATTTTGAGTTTACTTTTGTGTATGGTGTTAGGGAGTGTTCTAATTTCATTCTTTTCCATGTAGCTGTCCAGTTTTCCCAGCACCACTTATTGAAGAGACTGTCTTTTCTCCATTGTATATCCTTGCCTCCTCTGTCATACATTAGTTGACCATAGGTGCGTGGGTTTATCTCTGGGCTTTGTATCCTATTCCATTGATCTCTATCTCTGTTTTTGTGCCAGTACCATATTGTCTTGATTACTGTAGCTTTGTAGTATAGTCTGAAGTCAGGGAGTCTGATTCCTCCAGCTCCGTTTTTTTCTCTCAAGACTGCTTTGGCTCTTTGGGGTCTTTTGCGTCTCCATACAAATTTTAAGATTTTTTGTTCTAGTTCTGTAAAAAATGCCATTGGTAATTTGATAGGGATTGCGTTGAATCTGTAGATTGTTTTGGGTAGTATAGTCATTTTCACAATATTGAGTCTTTCAATCCAGGAACATGGTATATCTCTCCATCTGTTGGTATCATCTTTAATTTCTTTCATCAGTGTCTTATAGTTTTCTGCATACAAGTCTTTTGTCTCCCTAGGTAGCTTTATTCCTAGGTATTTTATTCTTTTCGTTGCAGTGGTAAATGGGAGTGTTTCCTTAATTTCTCTTTCAGATTTTTCATCATTAGTGTATAGCAGTGCAAGAGATTTTTGTGCATAAATTTTGTATCCTGCAGCTTTACCAAATTCATTGATTAGCTCTAGTAGTTTTTTGGTGGCATCTTTAGGATTCTCTACATACTGTATCATGTCATCTGCAGGCAGTGACAGTTTTACTTCTTCGTTTCCAATTTGTATTCCTTTTATTTTTCTTCTCTGATTGCCATGGCTAGGACTTCCAAAACTATGTTGAATAATAGTGGTGAGAGTGGACAACCTTGTCTTGTTCCTGGTCTTAGAGGAATTGCTTTCAGTTTTTCACCACTGAGAATGATGTTTGCTGTGGCTTTGTCATATATAGTGTTTATTATGTTGAGGTAGGTTCCCTGTATGCCCACTTTGTAGAGAGTTTTTATCATAAATGGGTGTTGAATTTTGTCAACAGCTTTTTCTGCATCTATTGAGATGATCATATGGTTTTTATTCTTGAATTTGTTAATATGGTGTATCACACTGATTGATTTGCATATATTGAAGAATCCTTGCATCCCTGGGATAAATCCCACTTGATCATGGTGTATGATCCTTTTAATGTGTTGTTGGATTCTGATTGCTAGTATTTTGTTGAGGATTTTTGCATCTATGTTCATCAGGTGTGTAATTTTCTTTTTTTGTAGTCTGATTTAATACTTTATTGTTTTGTACTCCTGTTTTGTCAACTTGCCCAGTTATATAATATACTTGACAGCATTTTTCCCCTCTAGTAGAGAATCCAGCCTAAAATCAGGCAGTGCATTTAGTTGTCATGTTTCTTTAGTCTCTTTTAATCTGGAACATTTTCACAGCCTTTCTTGTTTTTTTATGACGTAGACATTTTTGAAGAATACGGTGCCCCCCTTTTGAGAAATATAATATTCCTCATGTTGGGTTTGTCCACTGTTTCTTTGTGTCCTCCTCAGGAATTCTGTCTAGAGGTTTTCGATGGTGAGTCAAGGTATTGTTCAGTTTCTCCACTCTATAGTTACCATTTTCCCCTTGCAGTTATTAAGCAGTCCATGAGGAGATACTTTATTCTTGCTCCTCATCAAAAATTTCCTTGAGGGCTTCCCTGGTGGCGCAGTGGTTGAGAGTCCGCCTGCCGATGCAGGGGACACAGGTTCATGCCCCAGTCTGGGAAGATCCCACATGCCATGGAGCGGCTGGGCCCGTGCACATCCCGGAGCCTGTGCTCCTCAACGGGAGAGGCCACAACAGTGAGAGGCCTGCATACCGCAAAAAAAAAAAAAAAAAAAAAAAAATTTCCTTGAAATTCTTGTAAAACCAGTCTTTACTATGATGTCTGCAAAATGATGTTTTTCCATATTTAGTGCTTTCCTAATGTTTATTATGCAACATTCTGCAGTCTAGTCTAAGCAAGACTCCTTCCCTTCTCTTTTTCTCTGTTTCAAATATAGGTATGGACTCCAGATTTCTGTTTTAATCTTGTATAATTCATTAGTGCTGTTTAATTATTGTGATGCTTACATTTTCCCGACTATTGCAGTGGAGCCCCTTTAAGCTGGCTCCTGTGTCCTTGTGATATGTCCCCATCTTTGTTGTTGCTAGCACTTATTTACCTGCTCAGATAAAAAGGTATTTTAGTTTAATCTTGTATCTTCTCTGCTTGAGCTCTGAAATCAACCATTTCTTCACTATGTCCTGGTTCTTTTCAGTGGAGAATGGTGTTAGAGACCAATATTTGAGTGCTACGTATGCTCATGGGTACTGTGGTGCCTTTGATCTTATGTCCTTCCAATGGCCAGAGCTGGGAAATTTTACACATAAAAGTATATAGGCAAATACGTGTATATATAAAGCACCCACATATATACATACCTGTGCTAAATGGGTGTGTATCCATATATATGTATACAAATAATAATGATTTTATTTTTATTATTGTACACGACACAAAAGAAACCTGCTAGAAAGAGTTCAGGGTTTGCTTGTGATCTTCTCCCCCAACTTTAACCCTTCCCAGGATTGAGGGTATATTGTTAAATACTGTGTTTAGGAATTACCTGGATTGGTTCTTTTTTCTTTACGATCCTTCCCCCCAACCCCTCAGTGTCATTATGCTGTTCATTTGAAATTTGTTTGAGTTCAGTTGTTTCATTTGGCTTTGGATTTTAGTTTCTCTCCTTCCCACCCTTGTCTTGTTGATTTAATTTTAATTTTTGAATACGTAAAATGTTAACAAGCTTCAAATGTTAAAACTAAACAAAAAAGTATACTCAGAGAAGTGCTACTCCCTCCAATATTTCTTCTACCCTGTTACTCCCTACACCTCTTGTAGGTAATCACCCTCATTGTTTTCCTGGTTATCCTTCTTGTGTCTCTCATATTTCCTTTTCTTTCTTACATACAAGGTAACATATATGCTCTTTTGTACTTTGCTTTTTAAAAATTCTTTTCTTCTTTCTTTCTCTCTTCCTTCCTTCTTTTCTTCTGTCTGTCCTTCTGTCTTTCTCTTTGTCTCTCTCTTCCCTTCTCTCTCTTTTCTTCCTTCTTTTTTTCCATCTTTTTGCCTTACTTTCTACCTCTCCTTCCTTCTTTCTTTCTCTCTTTTTGTCTCTGTTTTATATGCCTGATCTCCTATGCTTGGACAGTTGAGTAGTTTCCTGCCATGAATAACATTATGCATATTTATTTTTATAATGTTGGAGAGGTGTATCTTCAGGCTATATTCTTTTTTTGTTGTTTGTTTTTTTTCTTTTGCGGTACGCGGGCCTCTCACCGTTGTGGCCTCTCCCACCGTGGAGCACAGGCTCCGGACGTGCAGGTCCAGCAGCCATGGCTCACGGGCCCAGCTGCTCCGCGGCATGCGGGATCCTCCTGGACTGGGGCATGAACCCGTGTCCCCTGCATTGGCAGGCGGACTCCCAACCACTGCGCCACCAGGGAAGCCCTTCAGGCTATATTCTTAGAAATGGGAATGCCGGGTCAAGGGAGGATGTTTTGTTAGGTAGGTAGTGACATATTCCTCTCCATGGGGGTGTCCCACCAGCACCCTCAACCACAGAGTGTATCGTCAAGCTTTTGAATTGCTGCCAATGTGATGGGTGAGAAATATCTCAGTGTAGTTTAAATTTGCATATATCCTATTATGATGAAGTAGAACATCTTTTCCTGTGTTTAAAGACTATATTAGTTAATTTTATAAATTCCATTTTTCTGAATTGTCTGTTCATATCTTTTGCCCATTTTTTAAATTTGGATTTTGGTCTTTTTTTTCCCTCAGAAACATCTCTGTAAATTAACCCTTAATTTATGAAATATATTATGAATATTTTATCCCAGTTTGTTTTTTGACTTTGTTTATAGAGCTTTTCTCTTTTTGTCATGAAAAAAGGCAACATTTATATTTATATAGACAAGTTTAACAATCTTTTCTTTTTTTTATTGCTTCTGTTCTTTGATAGTAGTTTGAAAGCATTTCCTGACACGATGTTTGCTTGTGTTATCTTCTAGTACCTGCATAGTTTCACTTTTTTTAAAAAAAGGTAATTAATTAATTAGGCTGCTTTGGGTCTTCGTTGTTATGCGCGGGCTTTCTCTAGTTGCAGCGAGCGGGGGCTACTCTTCCTTGTGGTGCACGGGCTTCTCATTGCAGTGGCTTTCCTTGCTGTGGAGCATGGGCTCTAGGTGCGCAGGCTCAGTAGTTGTGCCTGGGGCCCAGCTGCTCCGTGGCATGTGGGATCTTCCCAGACCAGGGCTCGAACCCGTGTCCCCTACACTAGCAGGTGGATTCTTAACCACTGCACCACCAGGGAAGTCCATAGTTTCACTTTTCACATTTAGATCTCTGATTCATTTGCAGTTTATTCTTTTTTTTTTTTTCGCTACGCTGGCCTCTCACTGCTGTGGCCTCTCCCACTGCGGAGCACAGGCTCCGGATGCGCAAACTCAGCGGCCATGGCTCACGGGCCCAGCCGCTCCACGGCATGTGGGATCTTCCTGGACCGGGGCACGAACCCGTGTCCCCTGCATCGGCAGGCGGACTCTCAACCATTGCACCACCAGGGAAGCCCTGCAGTTTATTCTTATATGTGATGTGATGAATGGCTCTAATTTTATCTTTATCCAAATGACTGTCTAGGGCCCCAACACCATTTAGTTAAACAATTCTTTGTGATTTGAGATTGATGGTTACTTTTTAACCTATACCTTGACTAGATGTGAAGGAGAGTGAATGATGGTGAACAGTGGAATAGGGTGATTAGAGGAAAATTTAGAGGTTCTGGCTAAAGACTGAGACCAGAATCAAACCTGTATCTCCTCACTTTCAATCCAGAATACTTGACCTTTTATAAGTCAACCTCTCTTATCCATTTCTCCTAACATATTTAACAGGAAAGATGTTTAAAACAAAAGAGGGGTTTAGGCATTATCTGTCCTCTCCTCCTTTTCAGTGATCTGTAACAACTCCTCCTACCTGAAATAGATTATGAGAACTTGGCTGCATACTTTTTGGTGAGCACCTGTGACTCTGTCTGTTGTCTGTAGCACCTGGTCACACGCTGTTTACTCACTTTGCCCACTTCTGCCAACTGCCTTTGTTTCAGTGACGTCTCTGCTTGTAGCCCATAGCCACATGAGGTGAGAAGAGATCCCAGAGGTTTTAGGGTTTTGAGGGGCTGGCTTTACAGCTCCATAAATCTCCATCAAGTTGGGAAATGTACCAAAATCTCTTTTTCCTAGATTTTGGGGAATGAAGAATTCCAAATAAATAAGTTTCATACCTTAAGGTGTCAAAATTTAAAAGTTTGTTAATTTTTATAGAACGCAGAATAAATGTCTCCTGTCTTCTTTAAAAGAACTCACCTGATGATAATTTAACATTGATGGCACAGCCATTTTTGTGCATTTTGCAAACTGAGTTCTGCTAAACGTTAGCCTTCTTTGATCTGTGGATAGCTATTCCATGAAAAGGGAAATTTTTGTGGTCAAACATGTTTGAGAAATGACAGCTTATGCAAATTTAGACACTTTTTTTGCTGTAGGACTTCTCATAGCTCTTAGGATGAATTTGTCAAATTTCTTTGATCAGGAACAAATAACTGCCCCCCTCCTCCCAACCCATTTACATCTATTAATAGCTTTGATACTTCAATCTGTACCATCAGGTGTATTTGGGCTGCAATATTGTATCATATAGTAGCAGGATTCCATATCCCCTTTTTGGTTTTATTGTTTCCTCCTAAACTCTTCTGAAGTTAAGCTCTGTGAAGGCATTTATTCATTATTGTGCTACAAATACCTACTGTGCTACAAATACCTATGGTGCCTGGAGTGTAGTAGGTGCTCATTAAGTATTTCTGAGCTTGAAGTTGTCAGCTCTCATTGACCTTGCTACAGTGTTTCTGGTTTGGTTCCCCTTCCAAAGGTATATGTTTTAAACAGCAGTTTCTTTCTTTTTAGTCCTAACAATCAGATAACATATTTGCAAAGAATGCTGTGTATAACTTCCTGGCCTCTCTAGAGGTGTAAATCTTAATCATGAATCATTACTACATAAATGATACAAACATTGCCACTTGTCACCCCAAAATACACACATAGAAATGCCCCTGGGAGAAGCAGCTAGTTTACCAGGCAATGCCTGTGCTCGGGAGCTCTGCCCGTCTGCATTTTCCGTTTAGGACTTGGACTGGAAACCACGGTTGGTTTTCTCTGTCTCATGGATCTTACAGATTTGAATAGCTTTTCTGATCAGTGACTGCGCTGATGTATTCCAGTTTCAGCTGCTCTGAAAGATGACCACCTATCTCCTGGAGCTTGTCCAATCTTCCCTGCACCTTCCCATCCCAACCAGGATCTTACAGAGGATCCCATATTTTAGGTTAGTTGGTATCAGCCATAAGTGTGTACTTAGGTGCGTGCATGCACTCTTCTGAGTGAGGGGCTGAGGTGTCAGATATCTAGCTTTAATACAGGAGCTCTTTGGGAACTCAGAATTCTGAGCTATTAGTGTGCTTTCTTTTCTTTCCTTTTTTTTTTAAAGTTAAATGAACTGCTTTTTTTTAAAAAAATTATTTATTATTTATATTTTTGGCTGCGTTGGGTCTTTGTTGCTGCGTTTGGGCTTTCTCTAGTTGCAGCGAGCAGGGGCTACTCTTCGTTGTGGTGCGCGGGCTTCTCACTGCAGTGGCTTCTCTTGTTGCAGAGCATGGGCTCTAGGTGCGCGGGCTTCAGTAGCTGTGGCACGCAGGCTCAGTAGTTGTGGCCTGCGAGCTCTAGAGCGCAAGCTCAGTAGTTGTGGCGCACGGGCTTAGTTGCTCCGCGGCGTGTGGGATCTTCCTGGGCCAGGGCTCGAACCCGTATCCCCTGCATTGGCAGGCAGATTCTTAACCACTGTGCCACCAGGGAAGCCCTTTCATTATTTTCAACATTATATTTGTGTTCTTTTTGAATATACAAGTAATTAATTTTCATTATAGAAAATTTGGAAAACACAGGAAAGTATAAGAAACAAAATTTGGATTGCCTGTAATCCTATTACCTCAAAATACATTATAGTGAATAATGTTCTATCCTGTATATGTGTGTGTGTGTGTGTGTGTGTGTGTGTGTGTGTGTGTGTACACACTGCAGACTGCTGTTCTGTGGCTTGCTTTTTAAATCAGTCCTCCATTGTTAAATAAGTCCTGTATTTTTAACATTACAATTAATATTTATAATATTTATGTATTGCAACACTCAACAGTTAACCTTTACTTAGTGCCTACAAGGCAAATCTTTGTGCTACGTGAGTCAATGGTTGTAACTTGGTTCACCTTTGTACTTCTAGGGGCTAGCTCAGGACCGTCTGTGTACATGGTTTTTGCTCGATAAATGCATGATGAATTTCAGTGACTAGACATTAAACCAGAATTGGATATGCCCACCTATTCTTAAGAAGGTGATATATTCTAAAACTACAGAAGAAGGTGAGAGCCACTACAGGTGAAGGTGCCCTTATAAGGGCAGGACAAGTTCAGTAAGATTGTACCAGTTCCGTAGGTGTTACCTCTGCTGATTTGAAAGTGTCTGCCAGTTATGAGACAGGGCCTCAATCTATTGTGTGGTCAGCACAGTTTGTATCTATCTGGTCCTCAACATTTTAGGCCTGGAACCTCCCACTCCCCTTTTTTAAAATAGCAAATCAGGGTTTCAGTAGTGGGATGGGGTGGAAATTGCATTAGTCAGATACATGAGGCAGCCTGGGATCAACTCAGTGCCACTTTCATACATGCCTGGGAGCAAGAGCTTTGCATTAACTGGCTTGCCGGTGTCTGTGCTCTGCCTTGGATGCTGTTGGAATGGGATTGGTTGTTAGAGACACTGCATGGTGAAGGAAGAATCGGAGCAAAGCGTTTGGAGGATCTAAAGGAGAATATTCGCTGCTCCATGGGCATCTTCCTCTCAGGGCCCCAACAAGCTTGTGCCCACCAGATGCAGTGGGTAGAATTCCTTCACTGCCTCTCCTTTGGTGGAAGATGTGGCATGTGTAGCTGAAGGATCAAAAACCACCCAGGGCAGGCTTCCCTGGTGGCGCCGTTGTTGAGAGTCCGCCTGCCGATGCAGGGGACGCGGGTTCGTGCCCCGGTCCAGGAAGATCCCACATGCCGCGGAGCGGCTGGGCCCGTGGGCCGTGGCCGCTGAGCCTGCATGTCTGGAGCCTGTGCTCCGCAACGGGTGAGGCCACAACAGTGAGAGGCCCGCGTACCGCAAAAAAAAAAAAAATCACCCAGGGCAACTGTTATCGAAGGATAGTCACCTTCTTGGAGTGTAACCTCTCAACAGGACTTCTAACAGAAATTGATGCCTAAATATTTAGATCCCTGAGGCTTTGTCTTTCTCAGCCATACTCACCAGTCACAGCATCTGTTTCCTCTGTGTAGTGCTGGACAAACACAGATAAACTCTCACATCCCGACTCACTCCCACCCCATGCCAGGGAGGTTATAAAATGTTTGAGTGGCTTACTTAAGTGTTATTCCTATTATGGCTTCTTGGGAAAGTACCCTCTGCCTTGATGGAGTTGTGGAAACATCTTGGTTGTTTCAACCACAGGGTTAAGAACCATTTGGCTGCGGTCATGTACTAGGCATGTGCATTGATATTGGGAAAGGAGCAAAAAAGATAGAGAATGCCGTATCCACAGCCGGGGACTGTGCTAGATGCTTCCAATAAATACCTTGTACAATCTCTCCAACACCCACTCAAAATAGAGATGCTACCCCATTTTACAGATGAGGACACTGAGGCTCATATGTTTTATGTTACTCTCCCAGGTCACAGAGGTGGTAGTCACAGAACTGAGACTCAAAGCCAGGTCTGGAAAGCCATGGCATTTGTCACTCTTCCTGTCCACCCTACCATTCTAGAGCACCACTGTTTCTCAGAGATTGTTCATAGATTCAGGTCATGCAGCCTCCATTTGGGGCTTGAAAGTCCTGTTCTGTGAAGGTTTTCCTGACACCCTCCTCCCCACCACACACAGTCTGTGCCAGACCTCTATGAACACAGTGATGGTTGTTGTGTACATATTTGTCTCCTGTGCTGAACTGTGAGTTCTAGATATCTTAGTACGGTATCTGATTCATGTCAGGCCTTTGATATATATGTATTGAAAATTCTAGTTTTTGCCCCGTGTTGTGTTTCCATGCTAAGACACTAAAAATCTAGAAGTGCCATTTTATTTTATTTATTTATTTTTTATTTGTTTTTTTTGCGGTACGCGGGCCTCTCACTGTTGTAGCCTCTCCCGTTGCAGAGCACAGGCTCCGGACGTGCAGGCTCAGCGGCCGTGGCTCACGGGCCCAGCCGCTGCGCAGCATGTGGGATTTTCCCGGACCGGGGCACGAACCCGTGTCCCCTGCATCGGCAGGCATACTCTCAACCACTGCACCACCAGGGAAGCCCTAGAAGTGCCATTTTAGAATTAGGCAGCTCAGTTGCCTTTAAGGATGCACTGACTTTGGTTTTTGCTTTAATATTTTGTGTAAAGATGCTCTTTGGCTTAGATCTCTGCTTCAGCCCTTGGAAGCGTAAGATAGCCACATGCCTACTTCATTAATATTTTGGGCATCTCTGTGCAGGAAGCGATTGAGTGCTAACATCACATAAGTTCTGTCATATCAGCATAAAGCCATTTGCAATATAAACAAACATGTATTTCAGATTTGTTGTTTATATCCAGATATTACTTTCCACGTAATATCTGGCAAATTAATTTCCATATTGTTACTTTCAAATATAGGTGAATCTTTTACATGTAATTTGTAGTGAAAAGTCTTCTACAAGTGTTTTATACCCTGAAATTCTACAAATTATTGACATATAAAAGTATATAAGAGCAAAATGCAACAATATTTAATGGTGATTGTGAAAGCTGTTAAATTTATGGGTAAAATAATTATTAAGAACTTTTGAATTGTTAAACAATTAGGGAAATTGATAGTAAATGCTAGCATTAGATTAGTGAAATCTTAGTTAATAGGGTACATTAGTGAGGTAACTTTGGGAAGAACATCATATTCTTTCTTAGCTAATAAGTGTTTATAAAAATATAAGTTGTAATAGAGGCATTGTTATGAGATTAAATTATATTATAATTTGAATCATTATAGGATTGGTTGGTGAATGCATTCATAATTAAAAAGAGTGACTATTAGGAACTGTTTTTAAGTTTCAGTATTTAATTTTACATAAGGCCATGAATCTTTCCAGAAAAGTCCTATTTAAGAATTGTTTAATTTTTTTAAAAGGTAAATTACAGGAAGAATGCCAACTTTGTCCCCTCAACATTTCGTGATCAGGAAAACCTTCACAATCATGCACAACAAATAATTGATAAATTATCTTCAACACAGAGAAATTTTGTATTTATTCTTGCATCAAGGAAATCTAGATGATGATGGTAATAATTTCAGTCTCAGTTTTGGCTTAGTATTGATTTTTAACACTCAACTATTTGGCATTTGGCCCAAGTGGATAATGGGTACAAATCTTCTATCAGTGGATTTTTATGCTTTTGTACTGAGAGACAACGTGTAGGTGTCTCCAGCTCAGGCTGGAACAAATTCCTCACGTTTATCTACCGTTAATTTGTTTACAAATGGGTTCCATGGTCGCCATCTACTAATTCTGCTGGTGATCCTTAAGGATCAGGTGCTGGGGGACCCTGAACATTTGACCCCATCTCCATTCCAGTGCTTGGAATCCCCCAGACCTGGCTTTTAGTCCTGGCTTTGGAGCTGTTCCTGGCACACATAGAGTAAGGCATTTAATTTCCATACTGCCTGTCTTACGAGAAGAAGTGTTAGTAAACTCATTAATTAGGGTGTGTTTACAGTTCTATTCTGAACATCAGTAGCTTCTAAGTTTAATTAAAATTGACAACCTTCTTGAGGACAGACGTGCTCCTTACATACTGTGTGTCCCCATCAGCCTTGGTTTCCTCTCTCGCTTGCACAGTGAGCCTGATGGTCATGTCTTCTCCAGAGACCTTTCAGCTTTGTCTTTCTGTTGTGTGATAAAGGGTGAATAGAGGAAAGGTGAGTCTTGATGACTGTTGGAGTCCAAGCCAGTTTGTATTTGCTGACAGGTATGACTGAGGGCAATAAATTACATTCTAGGTTTAAACAGGCTGGTTCTTAGTTGTCACTGGAAGTGCAAATATACTTCTTCCTGGTTTATGAGATAAATTGGTTGTCTGCCACATATATTTCTTATTTTTGTCTTCAGTTCACGGTGTGGTCATGGAATACAGTTTCAGGGACAATTTCAGGTCGGTTTATTTGCTCAATAATGATAATAGTATATTCATTGTCATTTAATGAGCATCTAGTATGTACCAGACATCTTTTTTTCCTGTATTTTTATTTTATTTTATTTTTTATTGAAGTATAGTTGATTTACAATGTTGTGTTAGTTTCAGGTGTACAGCAAAGTGATTCAGCTATACATATATGTGTGTGTGTGTGTGTGTGTGTGTGTGTGTGTGTGTGTATATATATATATATATATATATATTCTTTCTCAGATTCTCTTCCCTTATAGGTTATTACAAAATATTGAGTATAGTTCTCTGTGGTATACAGTAGATCCTCGTGGGTTACTTATCTTATATATAGTAGTGTATATATGTTAATCTCAAACTCCTAATTTATCTCCCTGCTCCATTCCCCTTTGGTAACCATAAATTTGTTTTTTATGTCTGTGGGTCTATTTCTGTTTTGGATATAAGTTCATTTGTATCCGTTTTTTTAAGATTCCACATAGAAACGATATCATATGATATTTGTCTTTCTCTGTCTGGCTTACTTCACTTAGTATGATAATCTCTAGGTCTATCCATGTTGCTGCAAACACACAGCATTCTTAACCTTAGAAGAAAAACGACATGCAAGGCTTATATTCTAATTCCCATTTTGCAAATAAGGACTTGCTTAAGTTCACGAAGAAAGTGGCAGAGTCAGCATTTACCTAACTGCAAAGCCTCTAGCCCCACTTCCACGCTGCCCCGCTGCCCCGCTGCCCCGGCGTTGAGGTCTGGAAACTGAGATCCACACCCTCTTCCTTCTTCCCGTCCTAGTATGGTGGGAGGGAGAACTTTACATGAGCCAATGCTGGCTCCTGCTGCCCGGGTGTCCTTGACTTGTGTTCTGATGTGGGGGACATACCTGCATTAATTACAGGATGCTGATGACCCTCCAGAAGGCGTCCGCTGACAGGCCCCGGGGGAGGCTGACCCTCCCCTCCCCCCGCCAAGAGCTCACCCTGGACTCCCCATCCGAAGGAAGGATTCCTTGACAAGGAGCTGGTGCCTGATTGGGATTACTGTGCTGCTTGAGTTGAACTGCCAGTCAGTTCTTTTCATTTATTTGCTGTCTTGCTTTCCTTTGAACATTTTATCCAAATTTCCAGCAGTGACTCTCAATCCTGGCTGTGTGTTAAAATCACCTGGGGTTTTAATTATAACCATGCCTGTGTTCCTGTGTCCCCCGTCTAGACATTCTGATTTAAATGGACTGGGGTGGGGCCCTGGGTATCAGCATTTGAAAAAAATAAGTACTCCAGAGGATTCTAATGTCCAGCCAAAATCAATGCTATAGGGGCAGAAAAGCCCGCTCTTCACTCTTTTGTTGATGTGGTATGTTTTCTTCTGACTTCAGTGAACCCTCAATCTTATGATGTTATCATTCCACTGAGAGGTTGAATTTACTCATCCAAAGCATTCATGCTTTTTTTTTCTTTTCACTGCTGTGGTCTCTCCCGTTGCGGAGCACAGGCTGCGGACGCGCAGGCTCAGCGGTCACGGCTCACGGCCCAGCCGCTCCGCGGCATGTGGGATCTTCCCGGACCGGGGCATGAACCCGTGTCCCCTGCATCGGCAGGCGGACTCTCAACCACTGCGCCACCAGGGAAGCCCCCGCATTCATGCTTTTTTGAGGTGTCTTAGACTTTGGAGAAGGTGTTACGGGAACAGACACAGATACTGAAATCAGTGGCCTTAGAGGACGGGAATGAGCCACTTTGGAGCAACCAAAAGACAGAGCCATGACTTTTGCCACCTTCCCTCCTAATTCACTCACTCCCCCCACCCCGGCACCAGATCTTCAGCGTTTGAAGGAGTGTGTTTTCTAGTTGTGGGTTTACAATTACTTCCAACGATTTTACTCTTGAGCCTGTTGTGGCTTATTTACACTAGCTTGGATATATGTTTATAGGTAGCCTCTTTACTTTGTTTACTGATTGAATTTACTGCTACGTAGAAAAGACTGGCTTCACCTGACAAGATCACTGTGCACGCAGAGGCACTGCATCTTGCTTCGGTGGAAGTACACCCAACCTCCCAGGCTGGCATTCAGAATTCTCCCCATCGTCTGATGCCAGTCTTTCACTCTGGAATTAAGGCCACTCTTTACGGTCTTTGGGCTCCAGCCAGCTGAACTGTACCCTGGACCAGGGTCTGCCCGATCCCCGCCTTCGTTCCCTTCTTGTCGTGCTGGAACATTACCTCAGACCCTCATCCCAGAGGCTAGAAATAACATTTTCTTTCCTAGAACCCCACACTGCTTTGAGTGGGAGCACGTTTAGAACTTATCACATTGTACCTTGAGCTATTCTTATTTATGCGTGTGTATAATTCTTCCCCTTCTGTAAGCTTCTGGAGGCTGGGGCAGCCTCTTAATTTTGGTGTCTTCTGCTGTGCTGAGAATATTGGAGCCGTTCCCTGAATGTTTTTTGAGTAAATGTGTTACTTTTAGTTCAACTCAGCAGTTGTCCAAAATTAACCTCATGAGATGTTGGTAGCTTTGGTGAACATTTGGAGAGGTCTACCGTGATAGAGTGAAATCCGGTGACCTAGTTACAGAATATCCCCTGCAGGCTCACTGGGGAGGGAGGCTCATGTTTAAACTCTGTGAAAGAAGAGCCTGGATTTTTTATGGTGGCGGTTGTTTACATGTCTTTTAAAATGACCCTTCCCCCCTTTTTTATGGCTTCATGATTTAAAAAAGTTCTTTAGATAAAATTGGATATTATCAGCTTTACTCCTGTAGTAATTCTAAGCAAGATCATTTGTTATTTGAGGACATATTGACTAAACGTTTATTTTTCAGTTTTTAAAAATTTTATTGAAGTATAGTTGATTTATAATGTGTTAGTTTCAGGTGTACAGCAAAGTGATTCAATTATACATATTCATATATTCATTCTTTTTCAGATTCTTTCCTCATATAGGTTATCACAGAATATTGAGCAGAGTTCTCTGTTCCATACAGTAGGTCCTTGTTGGTTATCTATCTTATATATAGTAGTGTGTGTATGTTAATCCCAAACTCCTGATTTATCCTTCCTCCCCACGTTTCCCCTTTGGTAACCGTAAGTTTGTTTTCGATATCTGTTAAGTCTGTTTCTGTTTTGTAAAGAAGTTCATTGGTATCATTTTAAAAAATTAGGTTCCACCTATGAGTGATATCACATGACTAAGCTTTCAGAATGGGGCTGGCACCCTGCTCAGCGCAGGCATTAACCAGAGCCGGAGATGCTGCTTCCGCCCTGCGGGCCTGAGCCTGGCGGAAGCGCGCACACCCGGAAGCCGCACGTGTTGCGGTGGGAGGGTGTCTGGGTGCGCGGGGGCCACAGGGTCAGTCATGACAGTCTATTCTATTCTTCATTTACCAAAATGAAGACACTCACATTGTTAGTGAGCTTCTGGACTCTCTCGACATTCCCTGCAGGTATGATTCCGGTTATTATTAAAATTAAGTAATAATCAAATTAATATTAAACATAGTGGTTCTTTTGGTAAAAGTAACGTGCTCATGTTGTAAATTTAGAATGTGGAGGAAAGTGTAAAAAAAAAAAAAGAAAACCGCTTGTAATCCCACCCTTGACAGGTCAGTACTTTGACATTTTATTTGTGGAATTCTATTTGGCTATGTGACCCCAGGTTTTTTACCTGAACTCACTCTCCACAATCTAGTTCTCAGCTCTACTTTGTATAATATTTTTAAAGCATTTGAGATGAAAAAAAATACTGTATTTCAACCAAAACGCACATTCATCTCTTGAGGCAGGCTAACGTCATACACACACACACACACACACACACACACACACACACATATACACACGCGCGCGCGCACACGCACACAAAGGGGAACGATCACTGTGGTTGAGAACCAACTTCTCATTTTACAGATAGGAAAACTGAGGCCTAGAACTTGTCCAAGATCACATTAAAAAAAAAGTGGCAATCGACACTTCAGCCCAGGTCTCCTGAATTCCGGTCCAGGGCTCTTCCTACTCGACAGTGATACCTCCTTACTAGGTCATAGAAGCAGTGGTGGAAAGAGAAGAGGAAAAACACGTCAGTTCTAAAGAGTGCAGGTTTTTTCCCCGCGTCCTTTCTCAGAGTTATTTTTGTGACTATTCAATACATGTACAATGCTGCCTCTCGCAGCATTCTGGCTGGACCAAGAGGCCATTCACTGCTGACTGCAGCCATGCTCTCCCTCTACGGCAGGCTCCATGGAATCCTGGGCCCAGAAAGAAGATGGGAACAGGCTTTTTCAATCAAATTTCAGGGTCTGAGTGTACACAGAAAGAAATGACTGCGTATCCTGTTAAACTTGTGTACTTAATGAAACGGTGATGGATGAGCATGACTGACTGGGGGTGGGGCAGGGGGTGAAGTTGAGGTGGATTCATCTTAGTCTGTAATTCATTTATGAGCTCCAATAAGTCTTATACACAAATGCAAATTATTCATTCTCTCTAAATGTGACCCTGTTATTCTAACTCCCCAAACCTTTAGTTGTTTCCTTTTGCATACAGAATGAAGCATGGACTCCTGCCTGGCATTTGAGGCCCTCTGTGATCTATCCTTGACACTGATATAATATGGAGATGTAATAATATAGCAGTTAAGAGCCAGACTTGGGAGCCAGGCTGCTCCACCGCCAATTAGCACTCTTACCTGGGCAGGATACTGCACCTGTGTTTCAGTTTCCTCATGTGTAAAATGGCAAGAAGATTGTTCTGGGGAGTAAGTGAGTTAGGATTTGTAAAGGTTTACCAGTGACTAGGTCCTAATCCATTACATAGAAAGTGCTTTCTTTGTTTACTAAATGGGTATCTTTCCAACTCCTCCACTGATAGCATTTCCCTTTTGCACTAGACTTCTGGTCATTCCTGAGACGGTCCCCTTATTCTCCTGCCTCTGTGAAGCTGTGACCCTTAACTTTAACATGTTGGCTCTCTCATTTCATGTGTGTCCAAATCTTAATCATCCTTTTAAGGCCAGGCTCAAAGGCATCTTTATCCATTTCTTTCTTCACTAAGTCACATATTCTTTATTCCCTTAACAGATTTCTTTTCTTTTAGAGATTCTGTTGTGCGCCAGGTGCATTATTTAGGAAGGCGTCCATGGTTCTGGGAGCTGGGGGAGGTCCATCACTTCTGCCATCACCACTTCTGCCACATCACCATCGACGTTGCTTTACAGTTTTGGATGGGTTTGTTTGATCTCCCCTACTAGAATATTAGCTCCTTGAGAGCAGAGTGCTTATTAGTAGGTGTTTATTAAGCTATATTTAAATTGAATAAATGAATGAATAAAGTTACACTTTGTGGGTATTTATTACCTTCTAATAAAGGCAAGAAAATAGGAACAACACTGTGTGTTGTTCTATCTGTGTGTGTTGAAAATAGAACCAACTTCTCATTTTACAGATAGAAAAAAATAGGAACAACACTGTGTGTGTTGTTCTATCTGTAAAATGAGAGAGAGAGAGGGAGAGGGAGAGGGAGAGAGAAGAGATATTTTGAATGGGAAGAAGGATGAGGCTAGTTCTGAGGGCAGAGAACTCCTTCCAAGTTGAAGAAAGGCAAAAAAGACAGGAATGAAAGGAAAACTGCAGAAGTAGAGAGAAACGGGATGAGGGAGAAGGTTATTCTCTGAACTGTAAAGCAGTCGCTCCAAGAAATGATTTTCCTTAAGTGGTATAAAATGTGAAGCGAATTGGGTCTCACTTTATCTTTCCCTCTTTAGGAGGTTGGAGCTGATTTTTAAAATGAGGTGGGGGAGGGAGGTGGAGTTTGGAGAAGGAAAGTGAAAACTGTTTTCTGAAGTTCTCTTGCCAAATAGCTCCCTGGAGAGAAAGTTCAGAGGGAGGGCCTGCCTAAGCAGACTAACTCGCTCTTTCTTTCGTCTTTGTTTCGTGGTTGTCCTGGTCACTCTCCCATCCCTATTCTTCACTTCCAAACATCTTCTTTCCTTCTTCCTTTTTCTGTTTTTTTTTTTTTTTTTTTTTAAATCGTATAAGTATTACAAATGAGAAGCTGGAGGAAAATTAAAACGAAACACAAGGCAAGCAGATAATTTCCATCTCAGTTATAAAAGTGATGTGTTTTAGATTTGTTTCCCTGATCTGTTTCCCACTGGGAGCTTCCCATCCTGCCACCCCTCCTCATTTCTTTTCCCAGACTTCCACCCACTTTCTGACTCAAAGCTGGAGAGGAGACTGGCCACACAACGGGATTCGAGAAGTGAGCAGGGCAGTTTTCAAGTGCTGATTCTAGAGGTTTAACATGAGCAAATTCCTGGCCTTTTTCTGAAGATTTTTCAGCTGACTTTTTTTTTTTTTTTTTGGTCTCTTGAGTTTACTGCTAAAGATGCTTTGGTGTGGAAGGTACCAAGTTTCGGTGATGGACTTGCCTTCCTGAGTGCTTGGCATATGCAGGCCTCAAGCTATTTGCGGGGGATGCTGAGAAAGGAAAATTGGACTTCGGACTGCAAGGGCTTGGCTGTGTGTGTGCGTGCACATGCGTACTGTGGTTGCTGTGGGGATTCTGGTTTCTGGGGATGGAAGGGGGGGGCCGGGAGTAGGTAGATTGGGTTGCCCACAACTGGTGATCACCTGGAGGTGCTGTTTGCTGCTGCTGGGGAACGCTTCACTGGGGGGTGTGGTGTTGAAAGGTCTTGAAAGATGGCTAGGACTTTAATCAACAAGGAAGAGAGACATGCGTCTTCAAGACAAAGGGAGCAGCAGAGGCATGGGAAGACATAGAAGAATGGGGGATGGCAGGCTGCGGAGGTGAGGAATCATAGAAGGGGTAAATCCTGCACCCTCCTCTATGTTGGGTTTTTCCCCTGTAAGCAGAAGGGAGGGGTTATGAGTTTTAGAAAGAGCCGTGATGGGATTACTCTGGTGCGTGTGTGTTTTATTTTGCTTTTACTTTTTAATTTTCCGAGTCTTTTTAGGAACTGTGAGGCAACCTTGACTCTGGGAAGCGTGCACTGCCTGTCTTTCTGTCTTTTCTTTCCTCTTCCGGCCTGGCCTGGGGCTTTGTCTGGCTTCTGATAATGAAGTGTGGCAGGGCCGGCTCCTGGGAGCCGATGTGAGGTCTGAGCAGACCCTGGGCCTGTTCTTCACGGTTTCCCATCCTTTTTCCTCCTCTTTTTCTCTCCTCACCCCCAGCAGGAGCAGCAGCCCTCCCCTCCCTAAAATAAATAAACCAGTCGCTCCAAAAGGTTCCAAGCACATTAGTCACATATCCCAGAAGTTTAATACAGAATTATTTTGACAGTGAGAACAAGAAGTGTTTTCTAGTTGAACGCACAGAACTTGCTTCTTCCAACTGGGCTTTCTGCCGCAGAGACAGATGATGTGTTTTTTAGATGGATCAGCCGTGCAGGAGACTGCGTCGCTTCCCTTGGAAGCATGACAAATTGCTCACTACCAAAAGTGGTTGGGGAAAAGATGTGAAATGAGAGAGAGAGAGAGAGAGAGAGAGAGAGAGAGAGAGAGAGAGAGAGATCGCATCCTTATTGAGAACATAACTTTCTCCCTAATAACTTCAATCAGCCACTGAGAGCTTTCTATGTGTTTGTTTGTTTATTTGGCCGCCCCTGGAGCTGTGAAGTCCTCTTTTAAACCCGGGCTCACGGGTGTTCTAAAAGATGAGGACAGATCGAGTTATTGCAATGCGGGTGGATCTCCAAGCATTCCGGTTGAATAGCTCTTCCAGAAATATTTCTTGACTCACTAATTTAGCACTTTCTGTTGCCGTTACTAAGCAGATTGGAGAGTCCTGCCTGCGATTTCGCCAGACTCCTCTAAGGTTGACGTGGATCCTCTTATTCCTATCTGGCCCATGGAGAGGTGGAGGAATGCAAAGCTAAAGTCTACTGGCGCCCAAGAGGGACTTTAACCTGAGCTGCCAGAGTGCCATCTGAAGAGCCAGAGAAAAGCGTGTGCTCTCCTGTCCCAGCTTCGCCCTTCTCCTTCAGGGCCCAGCCACCATGCAGGAAGAGGCTTTCTTCCAGGGTGGCTGACCTGGGTGTGAAGACCCAGAGATGAGCGTGGAGGACAGAAATTAAGGAACTTCCAGACCTGGGATACCTGTCCTTCTGGCTCCCATGATCCTCCACTTCTTGCTTCTCAAATCTTTCTAGAGATTTCCAGCCTTTTGGTGTGTGTGGGGGGAAGTTGACCTCTCTGATGGCAGTGCATGCTCTCTAGAGCTCTTTTAACCCCTTCTGATTGTTTCTCGTTAGCCCCTCATTCCCAGGCCTTCATCCAAGAAACGTCTGTGTGGTCCAGACATTAACTGGCCCTCATGAAATCTCATGGGAATTCCCAATGCAGGTTTCCCCTGCTATCCGGAAGTAGAGCGTGCATATAAAATGTTTTATGAGCTGAAATGGAGTAAAGCGAAAATCCTCTTCGGCTTTCTTTTGTTTAGTGAAAACAAATGTAATGTAGGTCTTTCATAAAAGCAAGGTGCTATAAAGAAAACTTTCGAAAAGCAGAAGATGCCTGAATGTAGAATAACCAAAGTATGGTTATATGGTGATGCTGTTGTTAAATAGGCTTCTATCCAGGGCCAAGTTCTCATCCAGAACTCCGTGCCTCTGTGGAACCCACTTTGAAAACCATTGTAGTGGAGGTGCTTCAAGACTTCTGGCAGCCCTGGCGACCATGGTTCTGGCTTCTTTAAGCTTTCTGCCTTTCTGGACATCTCTCAAGGTTGAGAAAGTGGCACCTGTACAGATGAGGAAGATGGGCCCAGAGGGAGACATGATCTTACACTGGCTGTGAAATCCCACGTTTTGAGGGCCTTTTGGCTTGCTTACTTCCGGTGATTGTTCTCAGTGGCTGCTCAGCCCCCAGGCCTCCTCACCTGGGCCTGCCCTGGCCAGCACCTCAACATTATTCATTGCACTGCACTGAGCAGTCATCTCAGTAAACTCTTGCTACCATTGTTGGGCTCACAGCCTCTGTCTCAGGAGCATTATGAGGGGAGTAACATGGCGTTCAAGCCATTTTTAAGGAAACCTTTTTTTTTTTTTTTTTTTTTTAAATGCTGAATTTGCTTTTTGGCAGAAAAGTAAAGCGTGGGCCATCTCTCATTTCTCTATTGATACTTATGCAGTACCTACAATCGTATGACACTCTCCTGTTCCCCAAAGAAGGTTCTGACCTTTTTGGTCATACTTTACACTGTCACATTGCAAGACAATTTCTAAAGAGCTTTTTTTCTAGCTAAGATCTCACTTGAGCCTCACGATAACGCAGATGCAAAGGAGACCCGACGAGGTAATACATGCAGAATCAGAGTTAGGCTCACAGTTCACAGTCAGGTTGGGAAGAATTACGGGGATGTGAACCTTAGGCTCCCTGACTCATGCCATTGAGGCGAAGTATTCTTTCTCCTTGTAGCAGGAATTATGAATGAATATGCTACTAACAGCTACTGTTTATTAAGTGCTTATTTATGTGTCAAACACTGCTAGGGAGACACTTTGTAAAAAGCTCATTTAATCTCTTCAGCTACCGTATAAATGATCATGTCCAGTTTGAAGACGAATCGCTGGAGATATTGAGAGGAAAAGTAAGTTGCTGAAGGTTCCTCTTCACAGAGTCAGTGGACCTCGTATTCTAACCAGGACTGCTTGCCTCCAGAGGCCTTTCACATAGAGGATGTGGTCTCTGCCCATCCTTGGTCCTCACTAGGGAGACCAAAAGTGCTCTCTTGAAAACGACAAGGCTAGTTTGTGGGTGACCACACGCTACAGTGAGTGCCGCATACTGTTGAGAGTTAACAGGTGGTCATCTTCTCTCTGCTCTTGGAGCTCGTAACATCTTTATGCAGTCTCTTCTCCTTTCCTTTCAGATTTTATGTGCTCACCATGGGAAATTACTGATCTGTGCACCATTGGGCAAGTCATTTCTATTCCTGGGCCCTTGGTTTCTCCCTCACTCAAAATAGCTTTTCTTTCCTGATCTTTCTGTCCTAAGTTTACATGTCTGGGGAATGTGCTTATTGAATTCTCTTCGTATAAGTCCTTTCAAAAATATTGTTGGGAATTATAGATGCTCAGTAAATGCTTGTTTTAAATTGAAATGATAATTGCAGGTAATGCCAGTTTTCAAAGAGATTTTCTGCTCCTGAAATGCAATTTGCCAAAGTTGGAAAGTCAGACACCACATGAAGAGGTAACTAAGTCGTATCAGGGAAGATGAATGCCTAATACATATCCTGATTGGTTTGCTGGTGATGTCTTGCTTTCTTCAGTGTCAGTTTTGTCTTTCTAATTCTTGTATTAGGACAACTATCCTCCCCTCCCCCAAGACACACATCAGCTTTTGCAGACACAGGCGCACAGACACAAACACACACGCGCGTGCACGCACACACACACACACACACACACACACACACAGAGTTCTTGAGCAAGAGACCCTCTTACATTTGTTAAATTTGTCACTTTCTCCACAGAATCTGATTAGCATACCTTTGGGTGAGCAAAAGAAAAATCTTTTTCTCTGTGCCAAGTTCAGGGTGTGAATCAATTCTCCCTGGCTTTTGCATTTCAGTAAATGTTTCCTAGATGAATTCATCGAATTTCCAGTAAAGACAAACAGCTCAGAAAGCAGATTGCTTTCATACCCGAGGCCTGAGTTCTGTGACCCAGGCATTGGAGCTCAGTTCCATATATGGCCAAAAGAGAAACAGGGTGAGGGAGTGGAGGGAGAATACCAGACATAAAATGCATTCCTGAGAAGTGTGCCTTCGCAACTGACAAAACAGGACCCTCGTTGGTTTCCATCTTCTGCAGAACATGAAACTGTGACGTTTTCAGAAAGAAGCCAATGTTCCAAGCATCTGCCACAGGGAACAGTTTATTTTCCCTTTTCTTTTTGGTCACATGTAGGTTTAATTTGGAGTCAGTGTTGAAGTCAATGCTAGCAAGCAATGAGGACTAAAAAATTATTCTTGGAGTCAGCAGATGTGCGTACTCAGCCCAATAAGACCGCCATCCAGCTGTGAAACTCTCTCTGGCTTGTTTTTTCTCAATGTCAGAGTGACAGGGCTGAATATGATGAACTCTGAGATCTCTACTATTTCTGTTGTCTTTGGTTCTAATTTTGCCTGAGATTTTCCAGTTCCTGTGGAATTCCCCACAGAAAGTAGTTTCTAATTCTTCCAAATACTTTCTGTGGTTTGAACTTAAAAAGACAAAATAAAAACCCTGGTCTTGAATTTTTCTTTGTGATTTCCTTAAATATAACTTGGACACATTGTTATTAGCCTTTCACTTGGCAGATAGCTTCTTACTGAGGGTGGAGATGGTTGCATTTACTGCTTCCTCAAGGTCTTCCCCCTCTGCTGGTCCCTCTTGTTGTTGGAGAAGAAATTCAGGTATGCCCAACACAGAGTTGTGGGAACAGGTGTGCACTTAGCAAATGCAGCCTTGTAGTGGCCTTATCAGTTGTCTGCGTCTTTTATAAATTCCGTCTCCTCTGTGGGAGAAGCGGGGCTGCTAGGAGGCAGCTCCAGAAACTTCCTCACACCTCAGGAAATGGAAGTAGGGATGTGAAATTGAGGTGTTGGCTTTCCAGTTAGTAATTGGATGAGTCACTTGCCTGTCACACATGTTAAGAAGGTTAAGAAAGAAATAAAAATACAAAATTTTGGCCCTCGAGAGGACCGCAGTCATTTCTACTTTATGAGGCCAGACATGATTTCTTTCTTTCTCTCATTTATCTCAGTTGAGATAAAGGGAGGCTTCTCTGTTCCCTGACAAAACGTTCCAGCCCTCGGGCTTTCCCGTCTTGATGGCAGCCCATGGCCACCGGCACGCTGAGCGCTCGTGGAAAGGTGCTGTTTGGAGGAGCCCATGGTGGTTCAGCAGGCATCCAGGGGAGCCCCTTCTCCCTGCTGAGGCTCAGCTCCGGTGCCGCTCTGCCTTGCGGCGACGGCCCCTTCGATGGGACCAATAAATGCTCCCGCATAGACGCTAAGTCCTAGGTGGTGGAGGAGGAGACAGGCAAGTACTGAGAAAGCAGAGAGCGATTGTTCCAGAGAGAGTGGGAGCTAAGAGGTCTGTGTTCTGTTGGCACCTGTGCCGTGAGCTTTCTTTGTGACTTGGTCAAGATGCTTCAGGTCTCTAGGCCTTCATTTCTCCATCTGGAAAGTGAAATGCTAGTGGGCCTTGGAGGTTATTTAATTGAACGTATTTCCAGATCGTTGCTTCATGTCTCGTATTGCTCCTACTTCATATCCCCGGTCATACTGAGCTCATCAACTTGCACAGAGTTCTGACTAGTCCTCCTTAATGTCCAATAGAACAAAGACAGGATGGCTTCTCTGTGGGTTCCCACTCATTATACTATTTTGACCAAATTTTTTAGCAAGGCATTCAACTCCCTTCAGTCTAGTTCCAACTCACGGTTGCAGCCTTTCCTTGCATGGGTGGCCTTCATCTTGACTTTGAGCCCTCTGGTGCCACGGAGGTAGGTGTGTGCATAAAAAGAGGAGACTGCGCACCATGACCAGGCAGCGTAACTGGGGCTGGAGTGGAATTGAGAAGAATGAATCAGGATCCTGGGCCTCTGTGATAGACTCTACCAGTGAGTTAGGGGATATTTAAGGAAACTGAGCACAGTGTATCTTCTGCTTTGGTAGAAAGCATACATTGTAATGGTTACAAACCCTTGGTGATATTATGAGAAAACCACACGGAAGACCAATCATATAAACAGTAATAATTTATTGGCTGTGACTAACCCTTCGGGGAGTATGATATGTGATGTAGGTTTCTACAGGGCTTTCCAGTGGACTAACCCTTTTCCACACCCATTAACTCATCAGATCCTCAGAGGTGAGGTGGCAGGCTAAAGAATATACCCTCACTTTACTTTAGAGCAAACTGATGCTCAAATAAAGTTGAAGAGGCTGCCCAGTGTCGCAGGGCAAAAGATGGCACGGCCGAGATTTGTCTAGTGCTTTTATGCCTGCACTGTGTTTCTTTTTGAAGCTTCAGCCTATCCAATAAATCAGGATAAACACACACACACACACACACACGTACACACCCACCTCCCCCATCAGAGGATGGTAGAAGATGGTATTTAATTAGTTGTGAATTGTGCGAGCCATAATATTTGGTGAATCAGTCTTGGTGATGAGTAGGGTGATGTGACAGTCAGTTCACTTTCACAGCTGAATTCTCAACTAGGGCACTATGACAGGGAACAGAACTGAGGATTTCTAGTTTGGGACTGTTCATTCTTGGCACGTGTACTTTCATTTACTTAAGACAGCAAAGAACTAAAAATTATCAGACATTTAATATGTGCCAGGTTTAGTGCTAGATGCTGATCCGTAGAAGTGAATCATAAACCAAGGGTTGGGAAGGACTTTAAAATGTGTGTAGAATACCCCATCTTTCCTCTCATCCATCAGTCCCTCCTCTGTTATCCTCATCAGGTGTTATGTCCGACTGTACTTGACTACTTCATGTGACCTCTTATTGTAGGGGGTAGTTGCTCCAAACGCTTTGATCTTTAATGTTTAGAGAAACACCCAAACTATTTGTAACTTCCATCAGTGTTAATTTATTCATCTGTTAAGTGGCTTTATGAAAATGGAATCCTTCTCTTAAATTTATGTTTTCTTCTTAGAGTAAGTTCCTTGGGCTGGCTGTCTGCTCTTGAGAGAGATTATTAACTTTCATTTCTCCTCAAATTTCCTCTTACATGATTTGGGGCTGCTTATCTTGATTCTGGAAGGTGAAAATTGGGGGAAATGAGCCCACATTGTATTCTTTCAACTCCATTTTTGGGACCAGAATTATATCTGAATAATTGCTCAAATTTTGGATCATGTAGGAACATGTTTCTGCACACGGGATTTGAAAACTATTTATACTTTCTTAGAAATGCAAACTCTTCAAGTTGCAAGGGAGCATGAAGATTCCCTCAGATAGCCCTAGACTACAAATTCCTTGAGGTCAAGAGCTGTGTCAGATATATTTCTGTACCTCTTACTGCCGGTACCAGGGGCCTTGACAAAAGAATTGGATTGATTGGATTTTCACTTTTTGTGCTTTCTTTGCCCCTTCCTCAACTTGTTCAGTCATTGGGAGGAGTTGTATGGACCCATTGAGTGTGATGAATAAGTAAATCACAGGGTTAACCCCCCACCGCTAGGGCTTTAGCTGTGTTTAGATTTAAGAATGCTGAGTAACTCATAAAACACGATTCCAAAGCACTTTGCAGATAGAAAGTGCTTCATGTGTAATAAATAATAACGGGCTATAGAAACTTCTGGTAGATCTTATGGTGGTAGAGTGAAATGGTTGGTGTTGACCCCTCTCATCATTTTGCAATTAGTGTTTCCATCTTCAAGTCACTGTATATTCCTCATTGTGGGCAAAGTTACTTTCTGAACTGGCTAGGAATTAAGCCTTCCATTTACCGTTAGGAGAGGGTTGGAAGGAACATCATGAAAATTGATAGGCAAGGCTTTAATTCCCTGCTTAAATCCAGTCCTTTCTGGATCCTGTCCTCTTCCTCAACTGTTACGTCTTTTACGGAGTCTGTAGTCGTCACCTCTATTTTACTTCCAGACCATCGGTATTCTCAAGTGATGGAAAATGGCACCTTTCTCCAAAGGAGACAGTGGAATGGTCAGGGCCCATCCTGCCTTTGAATCATCAGTATAAGAGGGATTTCATCCAGGGAATGGCCTGCCTTTCCTTTGTCCTGAAGCGTGGGTCAGTCTGATTCAAATTTGGTGAATATGCGGTGACTGCCCACCAGGAGCCATGAACTACGTTTTCACCTGTGTTATCCCACCTTATGAAAGTGAATGAACTGAAGTATAAACAGAATCTTGCTGTTTTTCTTGGTGACTTTCAAAGCCTCTTTCTTCTCAGCAACAGTGACCCACTGTAGCTGAGCATTATTCATTCAATTAGTAAATATTTATTCAGCACCTACTATATTCCAGGAACTCCTCTCAGCGAATAAAACAAAGTCCTCTCAAGCTGACATTTGAAGGATTTAACACAAGTATGATTTTTAAAAAAATGATCTGGCAGAATTATGCTTAAAGCAATAAACACCACAAACAACACACCAGCTCTTTCCTTCTGCCCTTTCCTCCTACTCTTTCTCTTGTCTCTCATTTTTTTTTTTCTCTTCATAACCTGACTCAACACCCTTTATTCTCTCACCCTGTCTTACCGAGAAGCCCATATTTTCTTCATTTCTTTTTTTGTCTCCTCTTTATGTCTGCTTGTGCCTTGTACATGGGGGCGCAGCAGATGAGCCCTGATGCTGGCTTGCTCCCGACTTTGTGCTCACACCCTAGCTTCCCTGTGCTCCTGCTTCACCTCCAGGCATGGAATGGTGGGTAGATGCCCATGCTGCCAATTGGAACCTGGAGGGAAGGGTGGCTGGTGGCTCTGGAGCTTTTGGTTGCCCATCCAGCAGCACTGCATCGTCAGGATCCTGTTGAAGAGATGGATGTGGCCCCAAATCCTATGTGCTCCAGCAGATTATCAGCTCATAGGTGCTTCTCTCAGGAGGTCTTCCTTGATTCTCTCCTCTCAGTTCTTATCATGCATCTTTGCCAGAATAGAAGCTCAGTAAATTTAGTTTCTTTTGCTTCTCTGAAGTCTCATGTCTCTTTATCTGGGCTTGACTTAATGGGACTTACTCTTTAATTTCATGGTTCTTGTGCCCATTTCTCACCTCCCTAGGAAGCATGGACTGTCCATGTGTGTTAAAGTCTGTTAAATGAACTGGGGGTGGGAGGGGGAGCATTTTACAAAAACTAAAATTTGTTTCTTATTTTGGGATGAGACTCTTGGAGCCACATTTATTACTCAATCCTAGATTTTAGTGGCTCAAATGCAGAGAGCTGACCGTTACACTGATCAAGTGATTGAATTTTCAAGTGCTTCTGGATTTCCACTCAAGTCTGAGGTTTGCAGATGCCTGACCATTTCTGGGTTATTGTCATCTACCCCTAAATCTGATATTTGGGAATGCGACCATGATAACTCCCTAGTAGATACAAAGTAGAACTGGTAGCATAGAGCTTTTCTTCTCTGTTCCCATGATCTTGACCTCTAACATCATGCTTTACTTTTTCTTTTTAAATAAATTTATTTATTTATCTATGGCTGCGTTGGGTCTTCGTTGCTGTGCGCGGGCTTTCTCTAGTTGCCGCAAGCGGGGGCTACTCTTTGTTGTGGTGTGCGGGCTTCTCATCGCGGTGGCTTCTCTTGTTGCAGAGCACAGGCTCTAGGTGCGCAGGCTTCAGTAGTTGTGGCTTGCATGCTCTAGAGCGCAGGCTCAGTAGTTTTGGCACGCAGGCTCAGTAGTTGTGGCTCGTGGGCTTAGTTGCTCCACGACATGTGGGATCTTCCCGGACCAGGGCTCAAATCCGTGTCCCCTGCACTGGCAGGTGGATTCTTAACCACTGAACCACCAGGGAAGTCCCATGCTTTACTTTTTGCCTTTTGTTTCTGTGCTGGATTCCAGTCCCCAGTCTCTCTGGTTAGCATGATAACTCTTGTTTATTGCACGTGTACTAAATGTCAGGCACTGACTAAATTGTTTTCCATATTTCCTTTCATTTAATCCTCAAAGCCAGCCAGTGTAGTAGGTAGTAGTATTATCTGTGTTGGATGGATGAGGAAATTGAGGCTTAGAGAGGTTTAAGTAACTTGCCCAACATCACACAAAATGTGATGACAGGGTTTGGCACCAGCTTTTGATTTCTGAATTACTCTACTCACCCCTGGTTGCCTCT
Source organism: Phocoena sinus (assembly GCF_008692025.1). Classification (NCBI taxonomy): domain Eukaryota; kingdom Metazoa; phylum Chordata; class Mammalia; order Artiodactyla; family Phocoenidae; genus Phocoena; species Phocoena sinus. The sequence continues at coordinate 65,112,983 of NC_045766.1, forward strand.
CCCGCCCTTTTCTGCTCGCCTTGCTTATGAGAGTCAAGGACTAGGTATTGGATGGAAGGAATGCTCTTTCCTCACTTCTTTCTCCCTTCGGCACCTGTAGCCAGAGCCCTCTATTCTTCTGACCTCTCATCAGATTCTAAATTGGCTCTCAAGGCTGGATTTGCTGACAGGTACCTTCTAACGGGTTCATTGTTTTTCATGGTTTACTTGGTTTATCACCAATGAGGGACAGCTTGACATTTACTTTCCTGTCTGTTGGATTCTGATCTCCTCTCATTGTTTCTCCACACTTATCAAAGACTCTATGACTGTATGAACTGATAGCAAGTACCTTCCTGCATATCCATCATAATACAATATGTTATAATAAGGCCTAGAGGTATAGTTGAGATCTGGGGAGCAGTCTAAGAAAAGAGAGTGAAGTTTAGAGAGAGGCATGACCTTCACATCTTCTGGTGGATGATGGTGAGCACAGCTCAGCCCCTTGAAATCATTTGCTCTCCAGGGACCTGCCTCAGCCTGGGCCACTTATATTATTGGTGCTTAGCATTTTTGTATTACTTTACATTTGCAGAGTGCTTTCCAGTGATTTATTAGCTGCTCTTGTTTTTAATAGCCCCTGGAGGTAAGTTGATAGTCAGCCTTCTGAGAACATAAACGCATAGAGAAGGCTCATCTCATCAGATATTATTGGATCTGGGGTCAGGACTTTGAACTCCTGGGATAAGGCCATTTGGGGTCATTGCCTCATGAGGATTAATAGGAGACCAAGTGGACTTTACTTTAGCTCCCAGAGTCTCTAAGGCAGAGGTGGAATGATGGTAGCTATTTAAGGAAATTACCCAGAAGCCATTATCAAAGGACCTGGATTCCAGTCCTTACTTGGCTGTTGACCATCTGTATTGACCTTGAGCCATCGCTTTGCCTATCTGTATCTTGGATTCACTCTCTGGTAAAACAAGGGTCATCTCCCAAGTCCCTTTAGATCCAACATTGTGTTAAATATAATTCTATGACTTTGGACCCCTTCTTTGGAAGGGGTAGTTGGTGAATGATACGACAGGGAACATGGGTATAGATCTCAGCCATTAGGGGATGTATATTCAAAAGGTGTTCACCTTCCCTTTTCCAGGATCCAAGGACAACCTGACAATGATAAGCTTTCAGATTTATTTGAAGAAGCACGTCATAGTCCTCATTCACTGTAAAACTAAGGTACTGAGTGGAGCTGCTAGAGGGAAGCCAGACTGGAGCCAAGAGCATCAATCCTGTGTCTTATGGATGTTATAGAAAGTAGTTAGTAGACTTGATAATCTGACTGGTTCAACAGACGTTTTGGGGATATGATGTAATGTGAGGAAACATTTAGTTGTCAGATTTTAGGGCTGTATCAAATTTATTCTTGCAGGAAAAGTCTAGTTGTCCTGGCAACCTGAAATTGATTTTCTTTTTGCTCTTGTCAGCTGAAACTGGTCCCCTTTGAATCATTCCTCTAATTTACTATAGAGAACTGTATGTCCTCACCTGGTGACCAAATCGTTCTTAATGACAGGTGACCCCAGCAAATGGTTCCTCTTTCCTACCTGAGCCAGAGGCTATAGTTTATTACTGCCTTCACCCCATGTTGTTCTCTTTGTGGTTATTTATTCATCCGGAGTCAGGTGAGGAAGTAAAGTGGCATTCACTTAATTAAGAGTTCAGTCAGGCCTGTAGAGCAATGATGTAATTGGCAGCCAATCACAGCCTTTCGTTTCCAGTTACTTCTTGGACAGGGAGGGGATTAGAATGGGCTCCAGGGGAGGGAGTCCTTTAGTATTCTGTAACCTGGGGAGGGTGATGTAATGGCCCAGATGACTGTTTTCTGCCTCTGTCAGTCATCTCTATCAAGGGAAGGGGGATGATCTGTGAGCTAGGAAGGGTAGAATCGACGTCATTAAGAAGAAATTGATGTCCTCGACAGAAGAGGAGGTTGCAAGAGAGCAGTCTGCTCTACTAAATGATTTCAAAGTTCATGGGCCACGTGTACTGCATCTCAGGATACGGGGAACGTCTGATGGTGACTGTGGAAGGGAGGCCAGTAATTCTGAGGAAACCTGGAAATCAGCAGAAATGCCAGAAGTGAGAGATGAGGAAATAGATATCAGTTACCAAAAAAAAAAAAAAAAAAAACCCAAACAAACCCCAAACAAACCAGTATCTGGAGTCTAGAATCTGCTGACTTTATTGTGATTCCCGGTATAATTCTAGACTTGCTTTTTCGACAGATGATTTATGAGTCTTTGAAAGGAAGCTGTGTTCACCAGGAGCTGGAACAGGGTCACCTCACCATTTCTCTTTTTGTTTCAGTTAATCAGCTGGTGGATTAGAGTGATATCATAGACATAGTATAGACCGGGCAGGCTTTGGAGTCAGGTTGTCTGGGTTTAAATCCAGCATCCTCTGCTTCGTAGCTACACGACCTTAGGCAAGTTGCTTAATTTCTGTGACTCAGCTTCCCCTTCTATAAAGTGGGGCTAATGATAGAACAGAGAAAGACTCTGTGAAATAATGCATGTGAAATCCTAAAACAACGCCTTGCACATATTAAGCATTCAGTAAATGTTGCTATCGTTACTCGTAGTAGGGAGACCTTTGAATTAAATAAAGCATTTAAAATCTTTTACGTATTTATAGATAAGATGGAGACATGTAGGGTGGATTATGAAACAGGCAGTGGATTAATTTATGGGTCCATGAATGAATACACACTTTGTAGTAACATGGGTAGAGAAGCTTGAAACTTACATTGCAAGGGTGAGGATGCAGGCAGTGAGTGAGTTTGTGAACCTTTCTGCAACTTACCAAACCCCTTCCTACTCCCTCATCCTTTTTTCTCCCAAGAAGGAACCATCATTAAAAATTTAGTATGTGTCTAGTTTTCCCCTGTACATTTATATTGCTATAAATATATATTTATTTCTTGGTTTAAAAAAAACCTCAAAAATTATTTGTAAAAAGTTTACATTCTTTGTTTTTTCAAAAGAATACCGGGACTATCAAAATTGAAACAGTCACTTGGAGCTGCAGTGCCATGTTTGACTTATTTACTTATTTTTTTAGTTGAAGTATACTTGATTTACAGCGTTTCAGGTGTACAGCAAGGTGATGCATTTCTATTATAGATTCAGATTCTTTTCCATTAAAGGTTATTACAAGATAGTGAATATAGTGCTCTGTGCCATACAGTAGGTTCTGGTTGTTTATATATTTTATATATAGTAGTGTGTTATCTGTTAATCCCAAATTCCTAATTTATTTCTCACCCTTTTTTCCACTTTGGTAACCGTAAGTTTCTTTTTTTTTCTATGTCTGTGAGTCTATTTTTGTTTTGTAAATAAGTTCAGTTGTTTCATATTTTAGATACCACATGTAAGTGATATCATATGACATTTGTCTTTCTCTGTCTGGCTTACTTCACTTAGTATGAGAATCTCTGGGTTCATCCATGTTGCTGCCAATGGCATTATTTCATTCCTTTTTATGACTGAATAGTATTCCATTGTATATATGTACCATGTCTTCTTTATTCATCTCTTGTTGGACATTTAGGTTGCTTCCATGTCCTGGCTATTGCAAATAGTGCTGCTATGAACATTGAGCTTCATGTATCTTTTCGAATTAGAGTTTTCACTGGAAATATGCTCAGGAGTGGGATTGCTGGATCATACGGTAACTCTATTTTTAGTTTCTTTAAGGAATTCCCTTTGTTTGACTTATGTATAATCATTCTTTATCCGTAGGCAGTGGTACCTATACTGTTTTCCCTTCTCACTGTGGCCTTGGGAGACTTTCCTTTCTTCCTTCACCTACTTCCCTTCTCACCTGTTTCCTCCCTTTCTTCCTTCCCTCCCTCCTTGGTTATCTACCTTCTTACCTTTCTTCCTCTATTCATTTTAAAAAATCTCTGTCCTTAGCTTAAATTGGGTCTTAGAGACCATACTTTGCATGATGTTATAGGCCTTTGGAGAATCAGGCTTTGGCCACCCAGTTCCAGCTCTGAATTGCCAGGTCTCACCAATATATTTTCTTGGGCTTCTGTTTCCTTGTCTTTAACACTGGAGGTTGTGGTGCCGTGTCCAGCCTCAAGAGGCCATATTGGGGCATGAGTGAGTGATAACATGTCTTTCCTTGTTCTGTCTGTGGCATGCTAGGAGGTTGGCTGCATATACATGTACATTCCTTGGTTTTTTGGAGGGGTAGGTTTTATTTTGCTGGGGTGCCCTGAGAATAGTGAGCTCACAGCCTCTGTCATGAGACTTGCCTTGTGTTTTTCCGGCCTCCCAGTGTCCTTAATATACGTGATAAGCCTGCACAGGGCCCTACCCCATCTGACTTCAGGCTGCCTTTCCCCCTGCTCCCTGACTCGCCCTATCTACCCCATGCTCATACTCTTCATCCCACCTGGAGGGCCATTCTGCCTGGCCGGCTATGGATGCCCGGCAGCATCCTTCCATACCTAGCTCAAATTCCGCCTTCTCAGAAACATCAGCTTTCCCGTTTGGAATCAGTCTCTTTGCTCCTACATTCCCCATCCCATGGTTTGTATTTTCAGAAACGCTTTCTCAGACCATCTTGTATTTTAATGGGTTATCTGTTTCTGAGCTCTGATCTGCAGAAGGCGGGTATCTCTGAGCCTTTGGAGCCTAGCTCAGTAGCTGGCATTTTTAGGCACTCTGTAAATATGTGTTAAATTGAATTACTGAGGAGGCCTGAGGGGTTGGAAGGTTATCTACAGTTAACCCAAGGAATTAGAAGGGCTTCTGGGAACTGATTTAGGGACCTATAGCTCTTAAGAGCAGCTATCAGATTTTCCCCGGCTCCTTCTTAATCCTGTTCTTCCAGAGGCAGAGGGAAAGGTGATGTCTGCTTAAGATGCTGGTAACATTCCCAGTGAGCTAGGTCAAGATGCGCCATCTCTTCTTCTAGCTCTCAAGTTCTTGGAGTATCAACCTTCCTTGTGTCAGAAAACATTTCCTTTCTAAAAACAATTTTATTAATTTATTTATTTTGGGCTGCATTGGGTCTTCGTTGCTGTGCGCAGGCTTTCTCTAGTTGTGGTGAGCGGGGGCCGCTCTCTGTTGCGGTGCGCGGGCTTCTCATTGCGGTGGCTTCTCTTGTTAAGCCCGTGCGCCACAACTACTGAGCCTGCGCTCTTGAGCCTGTGAGCCACAACTACTGAGTCTGCGTGCCACAACTACTGAAGCCCACGCGTGCAGAGCCCGTGCTCCTCAACAAAGGAAAAGATTTCCTTTTGAAGGGGAGGAAGTGGCTTATGTGATGACCTCTGGATTTCTGACTTCGGTTATAAATCTTCTGGAAAAAGACTTTGCGGTTGCCCCTGCTACAAGGAAGGTGGACAAGTCAAGGTGTGCTTTGTGAAACTGAGTGAAACTCCAGCCTTGCTTTGTGACTCTGACCCTTGGGAACAGTCCAGGGTCAGGCTGTACGCACATGGCGTGCTCCAGAAATCCACCTTCCACCATCACTATGGGGATCTTAACTCAATTGCTGCTTGTGAAACACCTTTTCCTGACTTGCAGTGCACTTGAGTGTTGCTTCTAGTGACTCATGCATAGAAAAACCCTTTAACACATCACAGATAGAGATAGAGACTTCAGGTGTGAAAAAGATGCGTGATACGGAGGAAAGAGAAAAAGAGCAAGTCCAGGACCCCTGCTTCCAGTCCTAAATGTGCCAGAGACATGTTGTGTGGCATGTGGCCTTAATTTCCAGATCTGTAAAATGGGACACTAATAATTACTAGGAGGGGTTGTTATGTATGTTAACTGAGATTATCTAGGCAAAGCATCTGGCAGGTAGCACCGGACATGGTTCACCAACAGAGAATCTCAGTGAAATTGTATCGACTTGGTTATGAGCCCGGCTCCAGTGGCTGCTTGAATTAGGATGATTTATATAACTTTAGTGAGACTGAGTTACTAAACCTCTCTGAGCCCCAATTTAAATGGATTTTATTTGGCATTAAATATACCTTGCATGCTCAGTTGTAAAGATTAGAGAATGTTTGTAAAAGCCCTAGCAAGGTGGTGTTTCTCAGCATCTGGCCCGGGGATTGACCCTTCCCACTGCCCCAGCTTCTCTGGAGTGGTGAGATGTACGCTGTGGGGCGATGTGTCTCAGAGGTGTTGACTGAAGTTCCCCTTAGCGCCATACTTCCTTCCTGTGTCCTGGGCACAAAACCTTTCTCTCTAGAAACCAGACCTGTAGAATAGAGTTAGTTATGGAGATGCTGATTTTAGGAGGATACCAACCAGAGCATGTCTGGAGAAGTGCAGCCAGTCCAGTGGAGGATGTTTTAAGAGCTTTCATTTGTCGGAGAGCTGGCAGTATTTCAGTTAGGGAAAGGTGGATTTTGGATGCGAGGGGAAGGTTGAGATTGGTGATGGAGAGAGAAGTTATTGCTGGTCCAGGGTGGAGGTGACCAGGCCTAACAGAGGAGAGTGGCAGGTGAGGATGGAGAAGTGGGGCTTAGCAGAAGGAGGATGGGAATTAGGAAACCCAAGGAAGACGTGGAGGGTTCTGGTCAGAGTATTGGGTGCAGAGGCTGGAGACACATGAACAATTATGGTGTAGCTGCGGGACTTCTCAGGCTAAGCAGGACAGGGGCTTTCTGTTGTCACCATCCCACTAGGGAAAAGAAGGGATGGTCCTAAGGGGTGTGTGTGTGTGTGTGTGTGTGTGTGTGTGTGTGTGTGTGCGCGTGCGCTCGTGCGTGCGTCTGTGTATGTGCATGGGTGCATAAGTGTGTATTAGGAACAGGACCAAAGAGGTTGGGATTTACCCAAGGCCATGCAGCTAGGAAACATCTTTCATTTGCTTAAAGCGCTAAGTTTAGTAATGACTGTGAGTGACAGAAATGGGCAGGGGGAGCATGTAGGGAAAGGGCCTCAGCCCCATTTCCTGCTCCCTCCCAGGCAAGTAATGAGTAGGAGTTTTAAGTTTCACTGTTTGATAGCATCACCTCCTCTGCTTTCCCAGAAATTATTCCTCGAAGCATGACTCGAATCATTACTCTGTTGGGAGATGTCTCAGTTCAGAGCTGACTTTCTGCTGTGGTTGTTTACTGAAGAGATGGTGGCCCTGGCAATTCAGAGGTGGCTTAATCGAGTGGAAAGAACAGGGGGCCTGGGCCTGGGTGCTGGCCCTGCTTTGTGAGACCTGTGAAAATTGGGCGAGTGAGTAGACTTCTTAGCGCATGGCTTTTTGATTCCTACTTGATGAACTTGTTGTGATGATGCTTTGCAAATTGCACTGTTGGTCCTCGTATGTTAAAGATAAAGGGATGTCTGGACTTTCTAGGTGTGTGAAGCAGAGGGGGATGGTAGCAAGTGGGTCAGCTCCCATGGGTGGTGTGGATCACTAATATTAAAGGAATGCCAGAATTTTCTGTTTTTTGGAGGTGGTGTGTCTTGGAACATTATGTTTAACGCCTATAGAATCTACTGGCTCTACCCTGCCTTGGGGCTGACCACCTGTACCAGCATTTCCCCCTAACCCCCAGCTATGCGCTGAGGATCTCCTAGCTCTTGTGTTATCTGGGGGGAATTTCTGAATTTTTAGGCCTTTACATCTTTATCTGCAAAATGGGGATAATAATCAGTGCAGCTTTGGCTGCATTGTGAGGATTTGCTGAAGAAAGGGATGTGAGGGCCCTCTGTAAGTTGCATTGAACTCTGTATTTTTGAAGCCCATTTTCTCTCTCTTTTCCCTTCTGCTAATGGCCAAGGGACATCTTTTGTCTTGAAAAGGTGAAGCGGCACAGAGGAAGAAACGGTGGCTTATAGAGGAAGGGGACTCTCCAAGGCCCCAGAGTGAATTGGAGTCCTGGGATCTGTGCCCAGTTTTGTCACAACATGTCAAATTCCTCCATTCCGGGCAAGCCTGAATTTTTCCATGCCTACGACCTACCCGGGGGAGAGAAACTTCTGGAAGGAGTGTCAGCCCTTTGAAGCCTTGAAGGTGGTGTGAGAAGTCACTGATGTGGCTGCTGTAGGTGTTGAGGTTCCTGTTCACTGCCTCTCTTGTCCAGCAGTGACTAGTAACTTGGGTATTTGGGGTGAGTCAACAGGCCCATGACCCAGAGGACCTGAGTGTGCTTGGTGGCAGGCTGGAATTAGTCAGAAGGCAAAACTGCTCATCCTAACCCCAGAACCCGCGTACTCTGGCTGAATGAGGAAGTCCTCTCTGATTCTTAATTTTCTTATCTACAGCAGCTTCTGGAGAAGAGGATTTGCTCTTTCCTGCTTTATGGGGTTCATATGGAAATCAAAGGAAAGAAGGATTTTTTTGTTTTGTTTTGTTTTTTTGATATGCGTGCCTCTCACTGTTGGGGCCTCTCCCGTTGCGGAGCACAGACTCCGGACGCGCAGGCTCAGCGGCCACGGCTCACGGGCCCAGCTGCTCCGCGGCATGTGGGATCTTCCTGGACCGGGGCACGAACCCGTGTCCCCTGCATCGGCAGGCGGACTCTCAACCACTGTGCCACCAGGGAAGCCCCTAAAGAAGGATTTTTTAAAATAAATAATATTGCAATATTCAGATAGCATTAGTTTCTGTTGCTTAAAATAGGCAGCTGACTTCTCTTCTTTGCTCCCTCCCAGAAGTAATGTATTTGATACCAAAGAAGAAAACCAATTAAATTCCTGAGGACAGTTGGTAAACAGTCCAGTCTTGTTTATTTTTTTGTATTTGGTGTCTGAGGCCTCTGAATTTAAGCTGAACCATTTCAAATATATACTGGGGATACACGGTAAGGAGGGACAGTGTAAATGTAAATCAAAGCACAAGTTCTAGAATCTCAGGTTCCCATGATGTGTCTACCTTGGCTTATAATATTTCATTCTTCATAGACACTGGGGCTTTGGCCCCCATTTTTTATGTCTGCGTGGAGACTTGTTTCTCAGAGAGACTTGATCATGGGGCTCTGAAGGTCCCTTTGTAGGAAACCGAGTCCCATCAAGTCCTCGCATGGAGGAAATGGCAAAACTCAAGATGAGAAGCCAGCTCTTTGGATCTTCAATTCCCTGTCCTTTCTGACACATCACTCTTCCCTCCTGTCAGGTGAAGAGAGAAGCCAGATGGTTTGACAAATGGTTCTTGTTGCTGTCAAATCTGCCTCCTGTTTCTGCTCAGAAAGACAGTTCTTACCTTCCCTTTTTGGGGGGATTAGATGGGATGGGCAGAGAGGGAGGGAGGTGCAGGAAGAAACACATTTTATTGCCCGATTCTTTCCGTGGCAGAGATGACCAATAAATAAGTTCTCGTTTCTCTGTCAAGAAGCAACGCTGAGGCAATGAAGAATCGTCCCCTTGAATTTAGAGCACACAGAGGCCCCGAAATGGCAGGCTGTATTAGGAGACAACATTGATTTCATATATATTCATCTGAAAAAAACCATGTTTAAGATGCCATATCCATAAATACTAATAAGGCTGTCTGATATCCAGTTTTCAGGTGAGATGAGCATTTCATCGAATATTTTATCTGTCAGATTCAATAGTCGATGTACCATCCTCCCAGGCTTATTAGCATAATTGCTGTGCTTAAGCAACAATGAAAAATTCAGCAGTAAAACAGCAGTTAGTGCAGGTAATTTGTTATCAAAAGCTTTTACTTAAGGACAGCTCCAACCTGCATTTATTAGCAAGGTAGGGTTATAATTTATTTTTATTTGGAAAAACAAAAGGGGGGAAGATCTTTGCTATTTTGTTGTGGAAATAATAGAGAAATTAAAAAGCATCCCCTCCCTGGAAAACTGTCTCTATCCCTTCTTCCTGTGCTGAAAGCAGGCTGGGATGGGAGTAGATTCTACTTCTGAGGCACGGTGGCTCAGATGAAAAGTCGCTCTCCTCCGCACTGGAATAAACGGGTTACTAATGCCCATTTATGTTTGTACAGGTGTTTCCAAAACACTTTCATATCTCTTTTGTTGCTTAGATCGCACACCAGTCCTGGGGTGGGGGGCTCCATTCTGAGCATAGGAGACTGAGTTGAAATGGCTTGTTCCAGATGGGGCAGTTGGATGACACAGCACAGCTGGGCTGCAAATCTAGTCCTCCAGCCCCAGGGCCCTGGCAGCACTGTGACCCTTTGCACGCTGCCCAAAACTCCTGGCGTGGGCACCCCTTCTCCCGCCTAGTGGTGGATGGTTTTTTCATCTTAGCTCTTTTTCATATATGTGCGTGTGTGCATACACACACACCTAAACACATATACACACACACCTGTACACACACACACACACTTTTTTCCTTTCCACCAAATTTAATGATGTACTTTTACAGCTGTTTTTCCTTTCATGTCCTGGTTGAAGCAGTTCTGCCATATGAATTTTCTTTTAATGTCAAATGTCCTCTATTTATTGTATTTACAATCTCTCCTCCCATCTCTCTCTCTCCCCCTCTCTCCCTCTCTCCCTCCTTCCTTCCTTCCCTTTCTCCTCTCTTTTGCTCACTAGTGAATGACTGAGGAAAGCCCTGTGATGACCATCTGAGAAGGACCTGATGCAAAATAAATGATTTTATAAGTAATGTGGTAGTCTTTGTAGAGAAGACAGACAAAAAGTTTAAAAATGTGGAGGTTGGGAAATCACTTTTCTTCTTTATTTCTTGAGAAATGTATCAGAAATAAATAAGAACATTCAACTGAGGCCTTTTAGTGTGTTTTAGGACTTCAATTAAGGATAGTAATTTTCACGTTGAAGGTAACATTTCCGGTGAAAATGGACAACCAACGCTCCCAACCTTTCAGAGAAGTTAGCATCTTAGATTAGCATCTTAGATTTTCTTTCCTCAGTAAGTTCAGAGAAGGATCATATGATCCTTGACTGTGAACATCTCTAATGTGCGAGTTATGTGCTGGCCATGTGGTGGGGTTTAGGGACTGAGTCAGAGGGGGCTGTGAGACAAGACATGTTCAGACTATCAGAGGAAATGCACAACAAATGAAGATCAGTTTTGTCTTTGAGCAGCTATTATATGACTGGAACTCTACTGGGAATTGTTCTTAGATTATGCCATTTAATCTTCAGGTTTCACTCAATTATTAGTGAATTCTTATTCAGCACTGATGATGTATTGGTCACTGTCATAATGTTGTACATGCACCATCTCATTTAATTTTTATAACAATCCTCGAGGTGGTGATGGGTACTGTTATCATTGTTCCTATTGGTTCGATGAGGAAACTGAGGCACAGAGTAGCTAAATAATTTGTCCAAGTCACACAGCTGGTAAGTGATGGAACCTCTCTGGTCTTCCTGTTTCCTAAACACATGTTCTTTCTGCTGCACCACTTGTCATAAACTGAATGAGTAGATAGCTAGGTAGATATAGATAGACAGTGCTAATGATGATTAGAGGACTGTGTAGTTTGCTGCTGTCAGAGCTGGGGCAGAACCTGGATGTTTACAAAGAGTACCAAACTTGAAGTTGGACAGGGGTTCAAATCCTAGTATGCTTCTAAGTGTTTATTAAAACCTTGGTTAAATGACCTCCTAGAGTCTCTGTGTCTTTCTTTGAATTCCAGGTAATAGAATCTGTCTCCCAATGTCACTGTGAGAATAAATTAGAAAATATATGTGAGAGCCTCCAGTGGTGCCTGGCTCCTGGTGGGTGTTCAGCCAGTGTGGGAAGTACCCAGGGATAGGCAGAGTGTGTGCGGGTAAGAACGGCCATCAAAGCCAGACCACCAGTGTTTAAATCTGCCCACTACGTGTTGTTATAGAGCCTTGGGCAAACAACTCCATCTCTTGGTGCCTCGGTTTCCTCATCTCATATGGCTAGGGTCGTTGTAAGGGTTCAATAAGCTAAAAAATAAGTTAAAAATGTGTGTAAAGCATATTTAATGGTGCCTGGCACAGCAAGCCCTCTGTAAGTGTTAGCTCTCATTATTCCGTCCTGCTACAATGATGGACAGGTACCAAGTGAACGGTTTAGGCCTGTTTTAGGACCCTGGCCTGTTCACTCAAGGACCGGGAACCAGTTTAGCCTGGGACATAGGAATTGCATTTGCACAGCCACTCAGGACCTTGGAAAAGTTTTGGCTTCTCTGTCCTTGATCTTTGCTTATCTGCAGATGGTAGTTGAGAGAGTCAACTTCAGATGATAGAGTGAGCGTGGGGAGTTGAAGGCATCCACATCCTTGATAAGCTGCTTCCTGGAGCGTTGCCATGTGGCTCTGAGGGTCAGTTTGCTGATCCAAGATGGCCTGTAGGGTGGAATTTTTCCTGTGTCATCCAGGCAGGTTCTGTCTTCTCTCAGTCTGCACTTGCCTGGTCCTGTCCTCAGTGCTGGCTCCCATTTCCCTCCTCTCCAGAAGACATTGATATGCTGGGGCCACTTCTTTCTGGGACCATTTCTCCTGCACCAGAAGGAGGTGGGTGGGGATTTTGGCATAACGGTTTTTGAAAGGTGATATACTCTAAGATATTTCACACACCTTCAAAAAATAAGACACTGGAAGACACTAATTTTAAAGTTGTGCCCCTGAGGATAGCTCAGAGATGGAAGATTCTTCAGGAGCTGGTGTTTTTCTTGGGCTTATTGTCTTATACAGCACTTATTGTTAAAAGGCTTGTGTGTGCGTGTGTGTGAAAGAGTGAAGCTTCCTGGAACTGGTAGTGCTGATTTTGGGGGTGTTTCCTTGGCTTATTCAAAATAGAAACAGAAAGGCACAAGTGTTTGCTCATGTCATTAAAAAATGTCTTTATAGGAAAGGATATTGAGATAATGCCTCATATTATGAATACCTCACATTGTGTATGGGGCTTTGCGGTTTGCAAAGCACTTAAATACACATTTTCTTATGTGCACCTTATGACAGCCCCATGAGGTAGGCAAGGCGGAGCTTGTCATTCATTTCCCTTTTAGAGATGATGTAACTGAGGTTCAGAGAGATGAGGTGAGTTTTCTTAAAGCAGTGATGGATGCAAACGTAGGACCTTTAACTCTAGGCTGCTTTCTGCTTCACCACCCTCGTTCGGGTGTAATAAGGTCTTACCAAGAGCTATCTAGGTTATATAGAGTTGCAATAAACCTGAAAAATGCTCCCCTTTATTTTTCTTTTTTCCCATTGGTTAAAAAGTTGACTATGATTTGATATTAACTTGTTTCTCCCCAAGTATAAGCAGCAGTGAATCTCTAAAACTTTCTGTTAAATCAGCATGTGTTTTTTAAAAATCAAATGTCAAAGTATTTCCTGAAACTTGCTTTAATGAACAAGAGAGGTGAAAGTAAAATTCCCTTTTTTTTTTTTTTTTTTTTTTTTTTTTTTTTTTTTTTTTTATGCGTTACGCGGGCCTCTCACTGTTGTGGCCTCTCCCGTCGCGGAGGACAGGCTCCGGACGCGCAGGCTCAGCGGCCATGGCTCACGGGCCCAGCCGCTCCGCGGCACGCGGGATCCTCCCAGACCGGGGCACGAACCCGTGTCCCCTGCATCGGCAGGCGGACTCTCAACCACTGCGCCACCAGGGAAGCCCCTAAATTCCCTTTTTTGCATGAGGTAATTAGGAAACAGGATGTATGAACTTGCTATAGGAATTTAAAAAGGAACACTTGTACTGATGTACAAACTGGATGAATATATTAAAGAGGGTTTCATGCTGGTAGAAATTTTAAGTCAAAGAAGCTCTCATTAAGTGTGTCAATTGTTTTTGTTTGTGTGAAAACCTAATGTTTCATGTTCCATGAGTTGGATCCAAGGAATGTATACATCCCTGCACTCCAAAAAACAGAAACATGAGTTGGACTTCTTGTTTGATGGCAAAGTACCTTCGTCTGGGAGCTCAGGTGTGTCCTCGGAATACAGGACAGAGGAATGGAAGATGCTCTTGAGCTTCTTAATGACTAGGAGTCAACTCTACACTTGCTTAGGGGGTGGGAAGGACTGAGTTCTCTTTGGCAAATGTCTTTGAGTCCCTTAGACATATAGCACCAAATAAGCCCAGTGCTGTGTTATTGGCCTCATGTACCAGAGTATGGTTAGATTACATGTACTTTGGAAGCCTATTTCTTTCCTTCACAGTATATGGTTTCTTAGGTGGCAACTTCTGGGTGAATTGCCAGCTTCCTGACAATGTCTTAAAAAGCCTGCTTTGAAGGAGGCAGAAATTCCTTTGGTTTGGACAGGTGACCCCCTTGACTTTCCATCTTGGATGGTTCCTTTTTTTTTTTTTTGCGGTACACGGGCCTCTCACTGTTGTGGCCTCTCCCTTTGCGGAGCACAGGCTCCGGACGTGCAGGCTCAGCGGCCATGGCTCACGGGCCCAGCCGCTCCGCGGACGTGGGATCCTCCCGGACTGGGGCACGAACCCGTGTCCCCTGCATCGGCAGGCGGACTCTCAACCACTGCGCCACCAGGGAAGCCCTATTTTATTTTTAAAAGGCGGATTGCTGAATGGATAAGCAGAATTTGGTATATCCATAAAACAGAGTAGTAGTCAGCAATAAAAAGGAATGCAGTCCTGATACATGAATGAATCTTGAAAACATTATGGTAAGTGAAAGAAGCTAGTCACAAACGGCCACATATTATGTGATTCCATTTATATGAAAAGTTTACAGTAGGAAAATTCGTAAAGTCTATAAAGACAGAAAGTAGATTAGTGGCTGCTGGCAGGGATGGGGTGGGGGGTAGGGAGTGACTGCTAATGAGTATGGGTTTCTTTTTGGGGCAATGAAAATGTTATCAAATTAGATTGTGGCAATGGTTGCACAACTCTGAGTATTTTAAAAACCGAATTATAGACTTTAAATGGGTGAATTGTATGGTGTGTGAATCAAATCTCAATAGCTTTATTAAAAAATAAAAAAATTAAAAAAAATCAGTACATTGCCTTTCAGCCTACAGTCTCTGAGGGTTAGTCTAGAGTGTCAACTTTTTAACCCACCTTGATTTGTCTTGGGCCAGGAAGTCATGCGTACTTTACAACGGTGACCATCCCTAAGGAAAAGTTGATAGTACAACCAGAGCCACCAGACTTGAAATCTTTTCTCCCCAACTTCATGCACGGTCTTTTCAAGAGCTTTAAAAACTTACATTTCCAGAAATGTTGATTAGTGAGATATCCGATAAGAAATAACAGGGTACTGACAGCCCTGATTGTATAAATAGGCGTTTGGGATTGCGTTCATGGTTTGCTTGTCAGTACAAGAAAAGTGTGTGATTATGTTGAATGATGGTTAATTTCCTTATCTACCCATTTGAAAAATAAAGATGTACGTCTGGGAGACAGGTGCCCAGGGAGAAAAGGAGCCCTGCAGTTTTGATAATGAACTCCAAAAAGGAACACGTTTGTATTGAGGAGTTGGCATTTGAGTCCTGGCCAGTGTCAGACTGTCACTGATGCGCTAGGGAACCGTGTCTAGTGTGGTACAGAGGATTTATCATTGATTCCTGTTTTGTGTTTGGACAGCTTTTCCCCCTTCTCTTTTCAAGATCACTGTCCCACCCTCTCTGACTAACTTACTGTGTCAACAGAGTTAGAAGAGCAGCCAGTGGAAGTGTGCAGAGGCTGGAGAAGAGCTGTGCTTTCTAGCTTTGTATGTGAACACTTCACACACAAACACTTCTCTTTGATTAAGTATCCAGTGAAACCAATTCACATGAACGCCAATTAAACTTTAATGAACAAGTGGGTGTATTAATATCAGCTGAGTAATGCAGGCAGCACGGATTCCAGTAAGTGAGTCACTTCTGAGCAGCTCATTCCCCATGCACAGTAAGAGTTACTAGAAAGCTTCCAGCTATATTTGAGTGGATCTGGTCTGGGCCTTGTAATTCGAGCAATCCTCGGGGCTTGTTATTCATCTCATGACAAAACCACACGGATCCAGACCTCTGTTTTCAGAGCAAGGATTCAGGTTGGGGAGCCTTTTCACATTGAGTAGTTAGACCTTCCATGGAGCAGTGACCACCTGGACTTTTTCTCCATTTTTTCTTCTTTTTTTTTTTTTTAAAGTGAGACTTCTTTTCCTCCTTAAAGCCAGGGGCAAATGTAGGTGAAGGTCAAGGTCAAGGCAGTGAAGGTGGAACCCTCAGTTTGGGACTGAATTTAGTCCCCCTGAGTCTCACTTCCCATCCCCGTCTGCTGTTCTGTCTCAAGTCTGCAAGACTCCCATAGTTATACCAGACACAGTGAGATGTGCTTGGCATGATGAGCCTTTTTGAGCACAGACCCTGTTCCTTCTAGAGAATGATAACTGTACCTACTTCCTAGGGAAGATTAAACAAGGTAATGAACATAATGCTCTTAGTTTTATGCCTGGTACATAATAAGTTCTCAATAAACACTAGTTAACGTTTGCCAGTGGAGCAGTGACGGGGAGGAGGTGATTGGGACTTGACACAGCGAAGGAACTAAGACTCTCCCAGAGATTAGACCTACATTTAAAAATGTCTGTGATTACAGAGTCATAAAGACCCAGAGAGAATGAGCAGTGAGGATTCAGGGAATGGAGAGGTCCCTGAGGTTGGCTGCATCTGAGAAGGCTAGGTAATCCTGGCCTGGGGGTCGGGTGGGGCCAGCGAAGGATTTGGAAAGGTAGTTCGAGGATGAATGAAGAGTGTGAGTGAAGGCAGAAGCCCCAAAGTACCCCGTGCAAAGTCACGTGCAAGATCAGGTATGTTCATTGTGGTCAGACGAGGTGATGTGTCGGGGTTGGAGGGAGTTCGTTGAGGCTTAATCTAGCCTCTGCCTTGGCCCTTAAGCCTCAGTTCCAGCACCATTTGCTATCCTGCCTCCTGTTCTTGTGTGTTCATCTAGAAACCAGTTGAAGTTAATGCAGCGTCAGGCAGCTGGAGATAAAGACTAGTTGGAGAATGGGCTTTAGGCCTGTTAGCTCGGTGGGCTTGTTAACACAGCATTCCTGAATCAAAGTTACCCTCTTCCTCTCATGTATCTTCTACCTGTGAAAACTCCCCCATAGGGGACTTGGCCTATAAAATTCCTCACCTTCAGCGGCAGGGAGGGTATGCTTCCCACAGTCAGGTACATCCTAAGACTGGGAGGAAGGGGCTGAATTGCCCATGCCCAGTTCCTTCTCCAGAGTCAGTAATTAGATAATTCACCCCTTCTTCCCTGTGGACAAGGGGAAGGGGGGGCGGAGAGAGTCCAACATGGAAGGGCATAAAGCAAGGTAGAAAAGAGATGTTCTACCATCCCCAGGTTCCTCACCCCCGCCCACCCACAACTCTTACCCAGATCCCAACATAGTTTTTTTAGGGGCAGTAGTGGGAGGCTGGAAGGAAGAACAGAGCTGTATTGTGAAGTGAGGGGCAGTTTTCTGAGCAGAGAGTAATGTAATTCAGTCATTCAGGCTGGTTCATCTATTTGGGAAGCACTGAAGGACACACTTAGATAACTCAGACTAGAGTAAACAGGTCTCAGGGTCTATGGTCCATCAGTCACAGAATCAACCCCCATTTCAGAAATAGCAACCATGCCTCAGTGTTAAACTTCAGACCTCACACGTGAATATCAGACTCTTTGCTTCCCTCCCAGACTTCTTTCCAGAGAATGTCATTGGATGAAGAAATCCACAGGGTAAAGGCATAGCTTCCATAATGATAACAAGTGGGAGAATCTAATCAAATAGAAAAATTCCATATTTGGAATTCTGGATAAAGCAGAAGGGATTCTTGAAATTCAGGTTTGAATAGGTTGATGATGCAAATTAGGAACTAGATGTTGCTTTTAGAAAAACAAAGGAAACGTAGATCTTAATTATGTAATTCATTTATTTAGCAAGTAGAGCTAAGTATTTCATTATTTGGCAACTGCCTAGGGTATTATTTCTTTTTCATACTGTGGAGAGAAGTCTGTTATTCCCATTTTACAGATGAAACAATGATAGACAAATATGAAGATCATTATCCTAGCACACCTGGACTAGGTTTCATCAGCCAGATTAATCTTTTGTTTTATATTGGGGCTTTCGTATTGACGTGACAGGATTTGTTTATAGGGACTCATAAGACAAATGAATTGGACTTGGTTTTGACATCCAAAGGGATCAGGGAGTTGTAATTAGCTAAGCGCTCTACCTTGTTTTGGCTGAAGAGATTTGTCATAGAAATTTAGTGGCCATGATGGATTATACATCTTTGATTTGGGGGCCGATGACAAATTTCTTTCCATTCAGGGTTCATCTGGATCCTGTTGTTGTTACAGCAATATTTAAAGAAATGTGCAGAGGATATGCTCATCTATTTTTAGCTCCTGTCTGTTTTCAAGATAATAAATTGAATATATTGTATAAATTGATTAATTAGCCTTCTTGAGGTGAATACCTTTTGCAAACCCATCCCCATCCCTGCAAAACCTTAATCCTGTCCAAATTTCCCTGTTTATCTCACTCCATGTCTCCTAAGTGGATCCTCTTTTCTGGAGATCTTTGACAGGACAGACTGCTCTTCCCATGGGGCACCTGTCTGTTACCCTGGTTACTCTCCGGTCCTCCTTTCCTCCCTTTGTCCACCATGAATGCGGGTTACCTATGGGCCACTTGGTCCTCCTGGGGACACTTGCCCATGTACCCCATTGCTTTTCTTCCCATTGGTTCTCCTGAGTTCCCAGTTTGGTGATTGCTCCCTATAGCAATAGTTTCTCACCTGAATTTGTGGATCGGCATCCCTTAGGGAAGTTTTATCAGAATTCAGATTTTCAGTCTGCATCCCTAAATCTTTGGGTATGGACACGGGCATTTGCATTTTGAAAACCTTTTTGGGTAATTCCAGTGGGCACTCCAACTTAAAATCTACTCTTTTCAGTTAACTTATGTTGTGCAGTGCTTAGAGGTAAAGCTTTTTAAAAGATATTTAAGCTGTGGATTCCAAGACGGGAAGGACAAACTCAGGGCCTGAAAAGAGAGTCAAGGAGGGTGGAGAGGAAGCTGGATGATGTTATAAGGGAACCAAGGCTCAGTGTCCTGACCATCCACTTCGTGTATTCCCCAGGCTCATGCCCAAAATGAGTGTTTATTTTGCCCAACAACATTCTCATTGTTCCCACATGTATGTGCTATGGGTTCTGTTCTAGAAGTTTCCACAGCACAGGGACTGAGAGCAGGAGTTTCTAACTCATTCCCATTAAAGATGAGGCCAATCATGAGGCTCTATCTTATTCTGTAGGTTTCACCCTTTTTACAAAAACAACCTCTATTCCTGCCCACAGGCCCTAAACAGGCCCAGCCTTTTCATCTATATTTTCCCCACCTAACTAATCTGTCTTATGCCTTTAGTAATACACCAAGTTTTGTCAGAATCAGCTAATTCTTTAGTAAAAAATCCAGAACAGACTCTGGTGTGTTTACTTAGTGGTAGAGGTGAAATGGAGGCCAGTGTTCCTTCAACTGACATTTTACTCTCCTTGGGCTTTTTTGAGTGTAGTACGTAGAATCAATGTTATGACTTTTCAGTCATATCTCCCCTATTTTAAAACTGCAGAGTTGGGCTTCCCTGGTGGCACAGTAGTTAAGAATCTGCGTGCCAATGCAGGGGACACGGGTTCGATCCCTGGTCTGTGAAGATCCCACATTCTGTGGAGCCGCTAAGCCCGTGTGCCACAACTACTGAGCCTGCACTCTAGAGCCCATGAGCCACAACTACTGAAGTCTGTGCACCACAACTACTGAAGCCTGCACACCTAGAGCCCATGCTCCGCAGCAAGAGAAGCCACTGCAAAGAGAAAGCCCGCATGCCACAATGAAGAGTAGCCCCCGCTTGCCACAACTAGAGAAAGCCCGTGCACAGCAACAAAGACCCAATGCAGCCAAAAAAAAAAAAAAAAGAAAAAAGAAAAAAACCCCAAAACTGTAGAGTTGATCTTACCACCTTACTGGGGAGCACCTCGGCAATAAATCTAATGGAAAAAAACTTGTCTGATGAATGGGGCAGGAAGGCATCACAACAGTGCTGGTGAGTCATCCCAAGACCAGCAAGATTTGAGCTGAGGTGCTTCTTTGATGCTGCTGACTCGAAGCCTCCCTCAGTATTCTGTCATCTTAAGCAGCTTTCAAATCCTTGTCTCAGATTTCTTTATCTAGGTCAGACCGTGTCTTTTAAAAAAGTTTTGTGCCTGGACATGCCCTTCATAGATTGGACTGGTCCCATTAGGATAATTGGCTTTATATGCTTTGAAAATAGCAACAGTGGGACATTTTGTCATTCTTGAACAGTATTCCCTTCCTATTCTGGGGTGAGGTGTTAGGGAGCCCAGGCATTCTTATATGTGTAGTTTTTTGTTTTTTTTTTTTTTAATAGAATGTTGACACTTTGGGGTTGGGAGGAGAGCAAAACAAGGTTGGAGCCCCTTTAGAAAAACATCCCTGAAAAAGAAAACTCTTTTGCTGAGATAAATGAATGGACCTTGTAAAGAAGGCGATAATGTACCAGGACACCTTGAGTTGGGTCCGCTCTGTCCCATTTTGCTAAATGAGCTTGACTGCTCGTCGGTGGGGATCCTTGACCCCATCACTCTGAATTGTTGAATGGATCAGATGAGCTGCTAATGCATATGAAAATACCATGTAAACAGGAAAATCAAACAAACCCTTCCTATTTGTTACCTTAGCACAGCTGCTGGACATTTTCCTAAAACAAAATAAGCTTTTCTTTTTCAGATATAAAAGTTATATACACTCATTTTAGAAATTTAAAGTTCATAAAAGTACGAAGAAGATAATTAAACCCCCCATAACCCGTCATCCAGAGATAACCACCGTTCTATTTTACACATATAACCACTCTATTCTTTTTTTAAAGAGGGAGCATGTTACACATATTTAGTTGTATACATTTCCTTTATGTAATATTTTAGTGTAAACATTTTCCCATGTCATTAAATATTCTTCAAAAGTACATATTTTATTCACTGCATGATGTTGCGTTATGTGAGTGCTGTGTTTGCATTTATTGTGATATATTTGACCATTGTTTCTATTATTAAGTGATGACTGTTTATCAAGAAGAAAACTTGCTTTAAAACAAGGCAGGGGCCCTTGACACTGTTTTTTTTTTTTTTTTTGCGGTACGCGGGCCTCTCACTGTTGTGGCCTCTCCCGTTGCGGAGCAACAGGCTCCGGACGCGCAGGCTCAGTGGCCATGGCTCACGGGCCCAGCCGCTCCGCGGCATGTGGGATCCTCCCACACCGGGGCACGAACCCGTGTCCCCCGCATCGGCAGGCGGACTCTCAACCACTGCGCCACCAGGGAAGCCCGACACTGTTTTTACAGTAGAGGAATTTGACGTATTTCACTTCATCCTATAGTAATATATATTGGGCTGGAGTTTAGCAGTACTTTTAGTTATGATCTCAGTTTTAAGGTAAAATTACACCTGTGAATTGTTAATTTAGAGAAAATTCTGACGGTAACAAAATCTATTAGGCCACCTTCTCTTAATTAACATAACATTAATTAGAGAAACATTGAAACATAGTAAGGGTAGTCTCATGAATGTACTGCATTAGAAAAGTTGCTTGATGCCTTCTGGAAGAATTTTTATTTTCTCTTACTAGGAGGATATGGTCAATTTGTTTTGCCCAAAGGGTTCAATTTCCATTGCTGGGCAGATACATAATACTATGGTTACCATATATTTGAATATGATGATGTAATGATGAGAAACCTTTGGATAGTCTTAAGAATGGAGATTTAAGGAGCAGTGGGCTAGAGAGGGAGTTGTGCTAGTATTTCGGTCCTGAGATTGAGCTTTTTTGTCATAGATTTATCTCTTTGCCTCTTTATGAATTTCTGCATGTCTGTGTGGCATCTTCTCATCTACATTTGCCTGACTTCCATGCCTCCACCCATCCATCCTTCCGCTTATTCATCCAATCATCCATCTAATTAATCATCTCTCCCCTGGCCATTTCATCTACCACTCACTTATCTCTCTCCATCTCCATCGCTCATCTTTGTCCATATCTAGTGAAGGGTGACTATATGGAAGCACATGCATTTCTTTGTTACCTTTTACAAAGGGGGTCGCAGGAATCAAGGGTGCAAGAACCAGAAAGTGAAAATGACTAGAACTTGACCATTTTTGTTTCACCTTGAAATCAGAGGGGATGTTCAAAACTGACCTGATTACCTATTCTGTGATGCTCATCAGGGGGTTCTTAGTATATTGCATTTTGGGGAATGTTGTTTCAAGTAATAGTTTGCTAGAAATCAATCACCAGGAGATAGACTAAACAAGAGCTATATTATAGCTTTTTTTTTTTTTTTTTTTTTTTTTTTTTTTTTTTTTTTGTGGTACGCGGGCCTCTCACTGTTGCGGCCTCTCCTGTTGCAGAGCACAGGCTCCGGACGTGCAGGCTCAGCAGCCATGGCTCACAGGCCCAGCCGCTCCGCGGCATGTGGGATCCTCCCGGACCGGGGCACGAACCCGTGTCCCCTGCATCGGCAGCGGACTCTCAACCACTGCACCACCAGGGAAGCCCTATAGCTTTTGAGTAGTAAATTCAGAGGGGAACAGAATTTTCTTGAGTTTGGATTAAAAGTCAGAGATGTGCAAATGACATCTTTCCAAATTTATTGCCTTAATAAATGTATTGTAACATTTTTAGGGAATTTAGATATATCAAACAAGGCTATTTTTGAGGTGTAGGGGCCTGTGTTGAACTTGTTAATGGGAAGAAAGGAACCTGCTGTTACTGAAAACCTATTTTCTTCTCGTTCTAAGAAAGCTGCTTTGCACTTAACTATCTTCTTCAATTCTCACATCAGCCCTGTGATGTAACTTGTATTATTCCCATTATGTAGATAAGAGGCAGAGACTTGAAGAAGCTAAACAATTTTCCTAGTTGACATGGTTAACGAGTGGCACGGCTTTCTTGGAATTAAGACTTGTTTGACTCTAAAACTGTTCCTCCTTGCAGTAAACCACATTGACACTGTGCTGAAGACTTGTAAAGCCTTAGCTGTATGTCAGCTCTCCGCTTTAAATTTTATAGTAACTCAGCCTCTGAAAAGGATCCTGCAGTTTTCAGTTCTTTTCTTGAAAGATGAGAGGGTTTGCATATGGACATGATAAAGAAGACAGTTCTGAGGATATGGATATAAGACTGAATCTATAAACTTGACTTCTTTGACAGAATGGGGTTTTCCTCATGTGCAGCTCTGTGTTTGTGTTTGATTTAACATGAGTCTTCTTAGCTTGATCCGAAAGACACAAAGTTCCCATCCACAAGATGCATCTAATGAAGCAGGCAAACCAGTGAAATACAATAACAACTCTCCTCAAACTTTTGTAAGCTCTGGAAAGCCAGACGTAACAGCTATTGTAATATATTTTGCCAGACCAGCCGGTATGATCACAGGTGGACCTGAAATAGTCATGAGTTTTGAAGACACAGCAAATTTATTTAGTTCTTAAATTTTCTATAGGTTTGAAAACTTATCCCCTCTCTTTTTATCATCCTAAACTGTAACATTGCTAGTAACATGCTAGAAATTGTCAATTACTAATTATTAATATTTTGACATCACTAGGAATGAAGGCAGAGCGTAGGTAAAAGAGGCTCTGCAATAGGACCTGCCTTACATGATCTTTTCTTTTTTAACGTCTTTATTGGAGTATAATTGCTTTACAATGGTGTGTTAGTTTCTGCTTTATAACAAAGTGAATGAGCTATACATATACATATATCTCCATATCTCCTCCCTCTTGTGTCTCCCTCCCACCGTCCCTATCCCACCCCTCTAGGGGGAAGAGTAAGCTGGGATGAAGTGAGAGAGTGGCATGACCTTACATGATCTTATTTCTCACTTTCCATCTTCAGTTTATTCTCTCAGCATTTGTTAGCGCCTACCGACTACCAGGCACTCTGCTATGTGGGGATCTACTAGAACAGGGGTCAGCAAACTTTTCTGTAAAGGGGCAGGTGGTAAATAGTTTAGCCCTGTGGTCTGTGTGGTCTCTGTCACAGCTACTCATTCTGCTATCAGACTATGTAAAATACTCAACTCTGCCATAGACAACACGTAAACAACTGAGTGTGGCCATGTTTCAAGTACAACCTTTAATAGAAACATGCAGTGAGCCACATTTGGTCTGTGGGCCACAGTTTGCCAACTCCAGTACTTGAATGCCCATGAAATTGTGAACTTTGTCTTGTTCATTGCAATGTCACCAGTGCCTAGAACAGTGCCTGGCATGTGGTAGATGCCAAACACTCAATAAATATTTGTTGAGTGAATGAACTAATGAATGAATGAATGAGACTCCTCCTATGATCTCTAAGAGTTCATAATCCAAGAGAGGAGATAAGAATACATGTATGAGAGTAGAGGAATCAGGTGGTATTTTAACTGGATCCTGAAGAATAGGTAAATATAAGTCACCAGCCAGAGATGGGAGAAGCACACTGTAGGCAGAAGAAACACACACATTGACAAGAAGCAGGTCATTTGTGATGAATAATGAGTAGTTTAGATGTATACTGTAATAGGATTTCCCTGACCTGCCTAATCATTGAAATTGCTTGTTATTAATAATACAGATTCCCAGTACCTTCCCTAGAAATTCTGATTTAGTAAGGCAAGTTTGGCCAATACTAGCTTATGAATAAAGGTTTGCAAGGAAGTAGTAGTGGGAGATGACACAGGAAAGATACACTGGGGTCATTTCTGATGGGAAATAAAATTTTTACTTTTCCTTCCAAAAGAATCGGTATTGACTGATGGCAGCTGGACCTAGATTTGTCCTGTACCTTCTGCCCATAGAATGGAGGGGGAGCTCTGGTAGATATCCACCATAATTATCTGCCCACCTTCATATGTCCCCTACTGATCTTGTAGGAGTACTCTAGCCTTTATGATGGGATGGCATGTAATTTAGTCAGTTGTATAAATGATAATGAAAACATCAAATTCCGTGTAGCTTCTAGATTTATTGCTTTTGAATTCTTGATTGGCAAACATCTAAGAGGGCAAATGGATTCAAACAACACAGTAGAGAACTTGTTTTCTCTTGCTGTAACTCCAATTCAAAAGGTCGTTTAATTGAATGCCCAGGTTTGTAGACTGTGACCTCTGGGAGGGCCATATGTCTCTTTAATGATGGGGGAAACTGAACTAAAACATAGGCAGTGACCTGCTTAAGTTCTATCACCAAATTATTGGTAGAACCAGGAGTGTAACGCAAATACCAAGTTATTCAACTTAGTTTTCTTGTCATAGTGCAATGCCACATTTATCAATAAAGGTCCTAGTTTACATAATTTCTCTTCCCCTTGACTCTCATAGCCTTTTGCCCATACCTCTTATATGCTGCTTATCATCAAGTTATATCCTAATATCTTCTCTTGGACCCATATCTCATTGTTACCCCAAATAAACACTGAGTTCTGTTTCCCTGGAGAGCTTAACATATTTCCTGGCACTTTAGCATGTATTCAGCAAGTAATTGTAGACTTGAAATATCTTGAGCACCCTTTTTGTTTCTTGTGTGTTTTGACACAAGTTTCTTTGCAGTTATATTGTCAGAAAAGTCAGGCTTTTACAGAATTGCTGAAATACAAAGATACTTTCTCTTAAATTTCCTTAAAAAAAAAGTTGAATTCCTCATTATGGCTGAGACCTTTCTTAACAGCTCTTTTGATAGTTAAATGTCAGTAACTTCAAAAAAGAAATGTCAGTACATTATCAGAGAAAGAAATTGCATATTTATTTGGGTAAGATATATTTTAATTGACCACTTAAAATAAAGATTATAGCAAACGCCTGAGAATTTCATATCTTGCACATTTCTCTCAACTGCCAGAACTTTGTTTGTATATCTTTAGGAGACTTAATTTTTATTTCTTTTGCATTATGGTTATATATGTACATTTGTCTCTCCCAGGAGATGGTGAGCATCTTGAATCAAAGCTTTTAAAAAAATTAATCTTTGCATCTCCACAAAGCCTAGCTCTGTAGGTGCTCATACTAAGTATACATTCACTTAAACATGGATAGAAAACGGTCAGTCTTATCTCTACGTATCCACTTAATTCATTCTTATTTTGCATCTGACTTTGTTCCATGCTTTGTGCATAACATTGATGGTAGGGCTGCCTTGGGGACGGCATAGAAAAGTGAATAAAAGGTGGTTCGTTCTCTCAGGGAATTCTAGTTTGGTGGGGATGTTGACATACAACACATAAATATAATGTGATACAGAAATCTTAGATACAAATAACCTGTGCTGGAATCTGGAGGCAGGTTAATTCTGATGAGGTGAATCGAGGGAGGCTTTAGCCAAGAGACATTGTTTGAGATGAACCTGAATGTGTCTTGCTCTTTCATTTTAGCCACTGGTTTTGATCTTTGTCAACACAACACATACACACACACCTGTACACACAAGGTGATAGTTTTTGGTTTTCGGGGTTTTTTTTGCAATCTGTTGGGCTGTAGATTTAAGAGTAGAACTATCTTTACATGGGACAAAAGGTAGAGAGAGGAGCAGGTTTCATCGTGTCATCTGCAGGTTTCGCAACATCCAAAAGACACAGATGGCCTTCGTCATCAGTGGCATGGACAGCAAGCATATTGGCCAGAGAGAGAGTATCCTGTTCTAAACTAATAGTGTCCTTTGCAAGAATTTTCCCATCTGGTTATTGTTCACCTCAGTAGTTAAATTACACTAAATCGTTCCCTGGGTGGAGGGAGCATCGCGTGGTGGAAGAAGTTTCGTCTTTGACGTCAGAAGGTTCTGCTTCCATACCTTACTTTGCCATCTATTATTGATGTTACCCAAGACCGTTGCTTATCCTTTCCAAGGTTTGGTTTCCTCATCTTGAAAATGGTCGTAATGGAAAAGTAACCCCTGGAGTTGTGGGATTAAAGGAGCTAACGTAAGCTCCTATTTCAGTGCCCAGGATATGAGAGGTCATTTGCCTACAGAGTCATGTGAGTTATGTAAAAGAGGGAGCAGACGATGTGTAAGTTTCACGCTTTTGACACAGACACACTGCATTGGCACAGTTCATAGACAGAGATCCTTGACTGTCACAAAGAAATGCTTCTGGTCCCTTTGCTTGAAACACAAAGCCCTTTTATCTAGCTTTCCTTCTCCCATCTTAGAGTCTTAGGAGCAGGACATATTTTGTTTTCCTTTTTTTCGTAGGTAAGATAAAAGTGCAAGTGTGCTGATGAAATGGGACTTGTTCTTGGCCACAGTCTGAGCATGTGTCTTGGGGAGAGAGCTGAAGGGGGTAATGGGGGACATGGAGAGCTTGAGAGGGCTGTCTCTGAGAAGGGGGGCGCTGCCTGGCACTGATCAGTTATTGCACTTAGGAATGCATGGTCAGATTTTTATGTGAAGTGTTTAGGTTTTCGAATGTTGGTAACTCATTCAAATATATTTAAAACATTGCAAGAGATACTTTCTCTTGGAAGGAGAAAAATGCAGCTTATGATCTCAGTAACATCAACTTTGGCTCAAAACAACAAAGTGCTTTAAAAGTCCACACTGCACATGGCAAACAGAACCCATCTAAGGACCTGCTTTGACCTGCAGCCCTCCAGTTTGCGTCTTCTGTGCAGATTTTTAACTGTTAAAGGTAACAGTAAATGATGGCTAACACTTCCTGAGTCCCTTCCATGTCCTAGACACTCTTCTTTGGACTTTACATATATCAGTTAATTCTTTTTTTTTAAATTTATTTTTATTTTTTGTTGCATTGGGTCTTCGTTGCTGCGTGTGGGCTTTCTCTAGTTGCGGCGAGCGGGGGCTGTTCTTCGTTGCGGTGCGTGGGCTCTCATGGCGGTGGCTTCTCTTGTTGCAAAGCACGGGCCCTAGGCGTGTGGGCTTCAGTAGTTGTGGCACGCGGGCTCAGTAGTTGTGGTGCACGGGCTTAGTTGCTCCGTGGCCTGTGGGATCCTCCTGGACCAGGGCTCAAACCCATGTCCCCTGCATTGGCAGGCGGATTCTTAACCACTGTGCCACCAGGGAAGCCCCTCAGTTAATTCTTAAGTAACCCAGAGGTACTGTTACTATTGTTATCCCAATTTATAGGTAAGGACACTGAGGCTCAGAGAGATTAAGTATCTTTCCTGAGATCACACAGATCATATGTAACCGGTGAGTTTCAAACCCAGGCCTGTTCATTTTCAAAACCAAGCATGCCAGTGGTTCCAACTTGATTGTATGTTAGAGTCGCTGGAGTACCCTCAAAATACTCTTTCCCAAGCCTACCTCCAAGCTAATTAAATCAGACTATCTGGGGTTGGGACCCAGGCATGGGTATTTTTTAAAAAGCTCCAAATCGGTGATAAGAGGTAGAAGCAATATAGATAACAACCTCTCTCTCTACATCAGGCACTCCCGACCTTCTGTACCCTGTTTTATTTTTCTTTAGAGCATTAATTACTCTCTGAAAGTTATGTGTTCATTTACCTGTTTGTGAATTTTTTGCCTTTACCACTGGGATGTCAGCTCCACGAGGGCAGGAATTTAGTTGGGTTTTTTTTTGCTGTGTCCCCACCATCTAGATTAGTGCCTGACACATAGTAGGTACTTAGTAAATATTAATATTCTTTTATTTATTTATTTATTTATTTTTTGCAGTACACGGGCCTCGCACTGCTGTGGCCTCTCCCGTTGCGGAGCACAGGCTCCGGACGCGCAGGCTCAGCGGCCATGGCTCACGGGCCCAGCCGCTCCGTGGCATGTGGGATCTTCCTGGACCGGGGCACGAACCCATGTCTCCTGCATCGGCAGGCAGCGTCTCAACCACTGCGCCACCAGGGAAGCCCTAAATATTAATTTGAATGAATAATCAGTCCTTCATTACGGGGTACTTACCTTCTAGTGAAGAAGACAGATAATACATATTTGGTTCTATGAGAGAAGCTGATAACAGTGATGGTCGTGCCGACTTCACTGAAACTTGGAATACTGTTGTTTATCACTTGTATGTTGTTAGGATAAATTGTCTTGACATGTACTGAATGGACTGTGTGGCATTTTTGCTCATCTGCTGTGCTGGACTGGATCCCTTCTGTGTTGTGTGTGTGTGTGTGTGTGTGTGTGTGTGTGTGTGTGTAAGTGTAAGTTGAGTCATAGGTAACACACTCATCTTACCCTGTTTGGGTACAGTGTTTTAGTGAGACAGCTAGGGATTACAAGCAGGGCATTCTGAGTTTTTTTACCCAAAGATCAGGCCATAGAACAGGTTCAGGATTGATGGTAGAGGTTTACCCAGTCTACAGGGAATTCAAATATTCTCTTCTCTTTCTAGGAAAGCCAACTTCTGTAGGTCACTCTGCTCCCACCACCTACAGCAGTAGTTCTCAGCCTTTATTCATCACAGACTCTTACAATAGATAATATTCCTATAACAGAATACCATGGGCTGTGACCAGCAGAAGGCAGGCTGAGGTTACATGGAATAAGTAGAGACCTAACTATAGCTCTGCCTCTTGTTCTTCCATTTAAGAAAGTCAGTGGGAGTGTGCTCGACAGCATCATAGGGATAAACCTTGATGGAGCACTAGTTTCTAAATAAAAACAATTCATTTGGAACTTTAGGACTTTAACGATGACAGTAACAAATTGCTTGTGACACATCTGACAACTGAAGGACCTCGGTGACAGTGAAAATACTTAACCGCTGGTGTGGCCCAGGCACTGAACCACCAAAACCGACCCTGACAGAAACAGTTGTGCCATCAAGTACAGCCTTGCTAATGGAGTCAGAGCCTGTCATGACAGAGCAGCCAAGAGCCAGCGATGTACACAGGATGGAGGGAGACTCTGGGCCGCTCTCCCAGACGGGGTGGGGAGTGGAAGAGATCTTGTTTCCCAAAGGGAAAACTTGGGTTGAGGCCCTCTTCTTGCTAGTTCTTGCTGGAAGCTTCTGGGCAATTCACTTGCCCTTTCTGAGCCTAAGTTTCTTCTAATACAAAGTGAGGGAGCGTCATTTTGGTGACCCCTCATTTCCCAGGCTTGATAGGATGGGAAATAAGCCCCCGTGCGCGACAAAGCACTGAAACCAAGGTAAGGATGATGATGAAGGGAGCGATGACAGCAGTGTTTTTTCTCCTCTTGTAGAATGATAATCCCTGCTTTCTCTGTCCAAATGTAGCCAAAAGTGAAGGTTGAGAGGACTTTGGGGGAAAGGGGAGAAAAGCAAAGGCGGAACTGGACTTCCTTCTGTGCTTTTCCAGAAGAGTTATGTTCCGTGGAGTCCAAAGATACAATTTGGGCAATCTGTTTCATAGTTAAGATTGTTTAGCGCAATAAACTGGGTCTGAATAGGCTTATGCCTCTATGATATTCATGAAAAGCGCCATGTCTGAGGTGGCCTTGTTGTTTTGAAAATGGGCTGATTTTGACAAAGGGGAAAAATTGGGATTCGTTTACTGTAAGTCGCAAGTAAGAAACAACAGAAAGTTAAATATTAGAAGAACTTGGCTATCGCAAAAACCACACACTTTCACATCAGTAAAACATGGAGTTCTGATCTGAGTGGAATATGAAACTCCTTGCAGACCACAGAGAGTAAAAAGGAGTACTTTTGTTTCATTATTAATACCGTTGTCCTTATTTCTCTAAATGAGAATTGATAGCAACCATAATAGAATCTTTCTCAAAGACCCAACACAGAAAGAAAAATAAAACAAAATAAACAAACAAAAACCTCACCACCACCATCCCCACTAACAAACCCCAGTGCGCAGAGGATGCGTGGTCTCTAACTAGCCATTTTTAAGTCATCACATTCTAGGGGAAGGGGCCTGCCTTTCTTAAAACTATTTTTTTCTTTTTTTCCCTTTTCTGGAGGACTGGCACAGTTGGCCGTTTGTGACGCTGCAAGAAGGGTAATTTTGTCCTCTGCTGTGCATAAGCACCCCGACACAAGATGACTTTGTGTGTGTTGGGACTGTTCAAGTTCACTAGGAGAGAGAGGCCAGAGATGCTGGATTGAGGGGTGTGCCACAGAGTAAAAAGGGAGCTCTCTGGAGGTAAAACAAAGCACCCTTTAAAAATGAGAGGACAGTGGAGCTGAGGGAAAGAGGCCCATTCCTTGCCAACACATGACATGTGGTGAAAAGTCCGTGGAATGGAGGTCTGGGACTTGAGTGTTCATCCCTTGGGGCTGCCACTTAACCGCAGCTGGCCTCTGCTCATTTCTCACTGAAATGTGGGAGGTGAAAGATGTTTTCCAGTCATTCTCCTGAGTAGTATTTAAAATTGGTGATTATTTATTCAACTCTTGCTTCATGGGGACTTGGGGTGTCATGGCCGTAGGAAGGGAAGCTGAGGCCAGGGGGTAGGACGTGGGTGTTTGGTTGAATGGATGTGGTTGAGCAGAACGGCACTAGAAAGATTATTATTATTATCGTTACTATTAATTCAGGAATAGTCCTTATAGTCCGGGGAGCTAACGTTTATTGAACATATATTCCTTGCCAGACCTTGGGCTAAGAGCTTTATACTTGTTATCTTATTTAATTTTCACCACAGCTCTGTTGAGGTGTGAATCTTAGCTTTCTGTTTCACAGCTGTAGAAACTGAGGTATTGCAAGAATAAAGCACTTCCCCAAAGTCAAAGCTACTAAGTAGCTGCTTTAGGCTTCAAACCCTGACACCTTTGTCATTCTCATTCCGCTATACCCTGTTCAGTTGCAGAGTCTGAAGGTTGCTGGCCATCTAGCAGGCTTCCTTCCCCTCCATTTGAAGTTCTCACTGATGCATTGTTGGTCAGACTTTCTCTAAAGAAAACTAAAAATTAATCTGAGGAATCAACACAAAAAGATAGTACACAATTTAAAAGTTACAAAAATGCATGTAATGAAAAGCAAATCTTACTCTTATCAATGTCTTATCTCTTGACTCTGCACCCCCCCCCCCCCCCCCACCACAAGAGGCAAACACTGTTATTGGTCCTTATGTCCCTTTGTAGAAATAAACTGGGTATAAACAAACATATATAAGTATTTATATTCCTTTATATCCCAGCGTATATAGAATATTTACACAAAGGGGAGCATACTACACGCGTTATTTGGCATCTTGCTTTTTTCATATAATCATGTATCTAGATGATTTCTGTATCAGTATCTTGTGTCTGGTATCTTGTAGATTTAATTTATATTTCTGTTTAGTGATTTTTGGACATTTTAAATAGACTATCCCCATTTGTATTTCCTTTTTTTTGTGAACTGCCCTTTGCTTCCCTTTCTATTGTATTGTTGGATTTTTTGCTTATTGATTTAATTACAGTTAAGAAGATGAACCCTTAGTCTGTGATAGGAGGAGCAATACCCTGCCATTTTGCATTTGTCTTTTTAACTTACAGATCAAAATTTTAAAAATATATATAGTCAGTTCAGTCTTTTGGTTTTATGGTTTTTGGGTTTTGTGTAACACTTTGAAATGCTTTTTCCACTTTATTTAAAAAAATCTTCTAATTTTCCTTCTGGTTGTTTCATCTGGTCTCTCTCTGCCTCTCTGTCTCTCATCACCAATTCATTGAAATTACATTTTGGTAAAAGATGTGAGGTAGGGATCCATTTTTATATTTTTTCAGATCCACCTGTCCAAAAGCTATTTACTGAATAGTCCATCTTTTCCACACTGATTTGAAAAGCCACCTTTATTACATATGAAGTACTTTAGTGCTTAAGTACTTAAATATTTAATACTTAGGAATTTGCCTCACTTTGGGGGCCTTCTGTTGCATTCATCTGTCACTTCATGCATCATTATCAATTACTGTAGCTGTGTAATGTTTTATTATCTGATGTTGCTACTTCGCTCTGATTAGTTCCTTTTTATCTCAAGGTTTTGTCTTTTAGCACTTGTTTATTTTTTCCATGAACTTTAGAATGAACTTGTCCCGTTTTAAAAGTAATGTCCTGTTGACATTTTTATGGGCGTTGTCCTAAATTTATTCATTAACTTCATACATTATGCATTGTAAATTTGTTATTTCTTGTTCTTAGAACACTATGCCTTTCCATTTGTTGAAGTCTTCTTTTATGTCCTTAGGAGCGTTTAAATTTTTCATGTAGACCATGCATGTTTCTTCTAGGTTTGTTTTCCTAGGTATTTTCTGTTTGCTCTAGTTAATGGAAATTTCTTATACCATCTAACTAATTGTGTGTGTGTGTAGCCTCTTGGTTTCAGTATTTTTTCTACACAGTCGCTTTACTAAATTCTTTTATTACTTGAATAATTAAATTTTTTCTAGTTTCTTGTTAAGTAATCATATAATCTGCCCATAATTTACCTTCCTCTTTCTAATTTTTATAACTCACAGCTTTTTTCTAATTATATTGTCTATACCCAGAGGAGAATGTATATAAAATAGCAGTGTTTGTTAGAGTGAATGACCTCTTCTTTCTGACTTTAATGGGAATGCTCATAATGTTCCCTGTTCATTGTGATGTTGGGTTTTGTTTTGAAAAATAGGTTGTGTTAAAAACTATCCATCCTTATTCTGAGAGTGTTTTCTTATTTTTATTTTTTTAAGTGTAGACTCGTTGTTAAATGTTTATCTAATACCTTTTTGGAAACTATGGAAATAATCATACATTGTCTCCTTTTCTCTTTTCTAAGAAGAGAGTTTTCTCTTTTATCCTATAAATTTGGTGAAATATATAAACACATTTTTCAAACAGGAAATCATGCTAGTGTTCTTGGAATAATATCCACTTTGTAACAGTTTGTGCATTATTTTATTTTATTTTATTTTAGTGTTGTTGGAATTTAGATCTCAGTGATTTATTAACAATTTTTGCATCAATTTTCATAAAAGAGAGTGTTTCAAAATTATGTTTGTGTATATGTGTGTGTATTTGCATTGTCAGATTCTACTATTAGTGTTATGCTTAAATCATCATAAAAATAATTTGGAAGCTTTTCTTTTTCTTTGTTCCTTTTTGAAATAGTTTAAATAACATTTATATGATCTATTCTTTAAAAGTGTGTTGGAATTCCTCTGTGAAACTGCCTTGACCTGGTGCCTTTTTTAGAGCG
This sequence comes from Phocoena sinus, assembly GCF_008692025.1. Lineage (NCBI taxonomy): Eukaryota > Metazoa > Chordata > Mammalia > Artiodactyla > Phocoenidae > Phocoena > Phocoena sinus. The sequence continues at coordinate 65,147,016 of NC_045766.1, forward strand.
GTGGAGGTGTTTGCTTTTTAAAAACTTTATTTCTTCTATAGTAATTTGACTGATTTTCTTTTATATCTTTTCTGTGGCCACTTTTGTTAATTGTATTTTAGGAAAGTCACCTATTTCAAATTTATTTGCATGGAGTTAAATAATTTCTTGTAATCATTTTCATTTCCTCTCTGTTTATGGTTATTTCCACATTATTATTTAAAGTTTCATGGTTTTGTCCACCCCCCATCCTCCTTTTGATTAGTTTAGCAAAAGTTTTATTATTCATTCAAAAAACAGTTCTTGCATTTATTATTGGCTGTACCACTCTTTATTTTCTCTTTAAAATCTTCAATAGTATGTTTCTTCTGTTGTGACTAGGTTTATGTTGTCATTTTCCTAATTGAGCTTGACTCTTTTTTATTTTTTTTTTTTTGCGGCACGCGGGTCTCTCACTGTTGTGGCCTCTCCCGTTGAGGAGCACAGGCTCCGGACGCGCAGGCTCAGCGGCCATGGCTCACGGGCCCAGCCGCTCCGTGGCAGGTGGGATCTTCCCAGACCAGGGCACGAACCCGTGTCCCCTGCATCGGCAGGCGGACTCAACCACTGCACCACCAGGGAAGCCCGAGCTTGACTCTTAATTCACGTATTTTCCTTTCTGTTTTCTTATTCGTATAAATAAGGAATACATTTTTCTTTACACATTTCTCTAGCTGTATGCCATGCATTTTGTTTTCGATTTAGTTATTTGGCTATGTACAATTTTCTAAAATACCAGATCCAATTATAATGTAAGCATCACGAGGATAGGAACCTGTCTGTTTGTTCATTTTGAGCCTACCATAGCACCTATCACATAGCAAGTGCTTAAGAAATATTTTTGTATGAATAAATAACCCTATAAAATAATTATGGGATCTGTGGCTGGTTCTCTCCTGTTGCTCTAGTTCATCTCTGCCATCTTTGGACATTCTCTCTCGGTATCTACTAATGTGGAGGCATGAGAAAATATTAGACATGCTTCACATTCTGTTTTCAGAGTATGTTATTAGTAGATTTATTTTTAAAGTCTACCAATACAATTTCCCCCAAATCAAATAAACCTGAGTAAAAAGAATTTTGTAACGATTAGCCCAGAGAAAATATATTTGAGTAGAATCATAATGTGAGAGCTGATGAGTTATCAGAGATCATGCACATGATTTTTGTGGACTTGGGTCCTTTGTTCAAGCTAAATCTTGCAGACAGGCCCAAGTCCAGAATGTAAAATGATGAAAACACACCTGCTACAGTAGAGGGGGAGGGCACAGAGCCAGGGAAGCCCAAAAGCCTACTGCTGGCCGCTTTCCCTCCTGACCTCCTCCCATGTCTCATTTGAAAACCAAAGTTTAAGTTCAAAAACTCTCAATTTTCAGATGAGAATGAAAAACAAAAGTGCAAAGAAGGCAAATGATTCATTCAAAGTTACTCAGTGAATTAGAGGCATAAAGTGGGACTACAACTCCGGCCTTCTGTCTCTGCATTTAGTGGTATTTCTGGGCTCCCGGGAGGCCTCCTGTACTTTGCACCAGTGTGTGCTTTTTGATGGACCTGATATTTGATGACCTCCCTCGGCAGGCTTAACAATCCTTGCTAAGGCATAGGCAGTTTATTTGCTGATCCTGGAGGGGAAAGCTGTGATTCAGGCTCTGAGGTCTAAGAACTGCAGACTTAGTTTCTAGTCTCCTGATGAAATTGCTAATCTGGGTGCCAATGGTGTTTCTGCTGCACGGACACCTGCCCACATAGCATAATTAGAAATTATAATGACGATGACGATGAGTCTTCCAGGACACCCACGTTCTTTACAAGATATTTCTGCTAATCGTCTCTACCAGAATCAGTTGGAGAACTTTTTTCTTTGAGTTTTCCCCCCTTTCTAAACCAACTAAAAATGCTGGTCTAATTCTGGTGTAGGTTAAGATTTGTCCTCTCCGTTCCTGGTGTGTCTTTTGTTGTTCAGGGGATCGTAGAACCTTGGGATAATGGAAATCGCCTTGGGTCACATATGAGAAGATTTGGGTTCCAGTTTCAGCAGTGCCAGAATTTTCCTGTGAGCCCTTGGTAGAGGTTACTTCCCATCTCTGCAACTTTGCTTCCCCTCTGTTAAATGGGCATCCAGTTCTCTTGTGCCTGTTTACTAGGGTGGTGGGAATCAAATGAGGTTAATAAGTAAGGAAATGCTTCATTAGTTCTACACTGTAAATCGAGAGGGTTGTTATTGAAGTTATTTTTGCATTGTCGATAATTTAGTCTGTTAAGGTTATGTTTACTAGGTGTGAGAGCTGAGAAGGCAGATTGTTGTATTTATCCAACACTGGGGATGGCTAGGACAGATAAAGGGCCAAAATAATGCCTGAAATGTAGTACGTGGGCTCTACCATAAACCAGGAAAAAAAATGCTACCATGAAGGGATGGCGCCCAGGGAGGAAAGAGACGATCTTAGGAACTGGAAGTCTCAGTGGAAAAGTATAAGTAAAAATTAGAGGTGGGAGAATAGGAGGCTAGAGTCAGGGTGTGTGATAGTGAAGGAATGACTAGAAAAATACCGGCAGTGGCTTTGAACCCTGTGTATCTGGAGTGTGAGAAGACAGGCAGACACAGACAGAGAGGTTGCAGGGAAAAGAGTATCCTCAGAGAAGAGCCATCTCCAAGGAAGCCCTCCACATGCCCTCCAAGGAGTGTAAGAGTGGTTCTAAAGCTCCTTAGGGTCAGGGATGGCCTTGTCTTCTTTATTTGTCTCCGTATCCTGCCATTAGCATGACACTTTGTTCACAATACTTGCCTTTAAAAAAAAAAAAATTTGTTTTGGGCCTTACTTTTTGATTCAAGGTTCAATATCTGAAGGAGTGTTTAGGAGGGGTTCTGACAGGAAAGAGCTGATTTGTGTAATTCCATTTCTGTTTTAGCTTCACTGTTTCCTCATCCAAAAAGTGTTGGGCTTCATGACTTGGTTTCTATAACACTCACTACCTTTGTTGAAGGGAAAACATTTTTCTAAAACTAGGGCTAAAAAAATTCTCAGTGAATATGTTGATATTCCTGTTACAGTGCCAAGGCTTCGGGAAGGAGTAAAATGTTTCCAAAAGTCCTTTTCCTTTAATGGAGGACTTCAGCTTACATACTGGGCTCAGACAGTCTTAGCTTTTATTCTTGTTCTCTTTCTCTCTCTCTCCCCCTCTCCCTCTCCCTTTCTCTCCTTCTCCTTCCCTCTCCCTTCCCCCCTCCCTTCCTTCCTCCCTCTGTCTACTCTCCTCCCCACCTACCTCCCTCCCTCCCTATCTGCCTATCTATAGAAGATGGTATAATTTAGTTTCTCTTATGCTTTAGACTTTGGTTGGTTTGGCGAATCAAGTCAACTGAGTTGAAGAAAAACTGACTTTTGAAAGAAAAATTTGAAAAAAAAAAAAGTGTTATGATTCCTTGAAAATGATTTTTTCCAGCCTAGGTTATACAGTTTCACAGACACTTGGGATGGGAACTAAAATGTCTGGACACACTGCTATCTGAAAACCCTGTGAATGTGTTGGCTAAGCATTTTTTCTTCTTAGCACAGATGGAGACAGCCTCTTTTTCAGTAAAACAGAGCCAGTATAATCTTTGAAACTTTCAAACATGATTTGGGAAGATGATTCCCTATATAATGCCGTTCCAAATATAAAATTAAAAGTTTCAATAATTAGCAAACACGTGACTTTTTCAGTTACCAATATTTTTTTTGGCCAAGTTGTCCTTTCACATTCTATTCCTTTATTTATAATTAAAAAAGTCTTTTTAATTCAGCTAATTTCTAGCTTGTAGTGAATCTTTTAACTAATTGGAAATGTTTTTTTAATTTATTATAAGAACAGCAAAAAGCAAGAAGTCACTTTATGTAATGTCTTTTCTCGTAGTTCAGCGTTGTCAGCTCTTTTCCTGATCGAGTTTTGGTTTGGCTGGAAGCAGCCTGAGGGTGTTCATTTCCCCAGTAATTTTTACCTGTTTCTGTTTGGTGAGTTACGAAAAGAGTAGAAAGTTCCTTTATACACTTCGCCCAGGTTCTGCTGCTGTTAATAGCTCACGTAACCAAAGTACATTTATCAAAACTAAGAAAGTATCATCAGTTCACATGATTAATGAATCTATAACTTTTATTTGGATTTCCCCAGTTTTTCCACTAATGCTTTTTGTCTGTTCCACATTCCAGTTCAGCATACTCTGCATTTGGTCATCATGTCTTCTTAGTCTCCTGTCTGTAACCGTTCTCAGCCTTTCCTAGCTTTTTATAACCTTGGCACTTTTTAAGTGTACTGGGCAGGGTATTTTGTAGAATGTCCCTCTCATGTTTTCACATAATTAGACTAGTCTTGTGGATTTGGGGAAGACCACCATAGAGTTAAAGCCCTTCTCGTGGCTTCATATCAGGGACTACATTATATTAACGTGACCTCTCACTGAGATGTTAACATCGCTGTTGATCACTTTTGTTTTATTATGTTTTAACTAAAGACTATTTGCCCGGGACTGTTAACACTCGGACATCTTGACACATTAGTGGTGACCATCGTTGACTAGTCTTCAAACTACCAGGTTCATTCTAACGGAAGTGCAAAACTCCTAAAGCAAGTGTCTGCCAAAGCTCAGCTAGAAAATGTGGTTCCGACGTGAGGCTAGTCTTGGGGCTGGCTTCAACATTTCTCCAGTCCTAACCCTGGGCCTTGCCTGTGAGGAGAGTTGAACGATGGTGCTGGTTTTGTGCATTCTTACCCAGTGAACAACACAGGGATTGGGGCCCACCTTAGAAACAAAATCTCCAACAGAAAGGAGAACACTAGGGAAGGCAGGAAAGAGAGAGAGATGGGCTCTGCCAGACTTCTGGAGATGATCCTTCTCCTTGATTGACGTGGCTTCATGGATGCCAGCCATTATCATCCTCCTTCCTATCTTGGGGGAAAAAGTGATAGAGGGAGAGCTCTTTAGCATTTTACAAGGGAACGGAATCTTCCATATTCACGGACCCAAACCAGAAGATATGAAAAGGTGAAGAGTTTCTCACTTCTTTTTTTCTGTAGCTTCATTTATTGACGCAATGCATATTTACTGAATTTTTACCTACCTTGTCTTATTCTCAGAGGATACACAGTTGGGTTGGGAAGAGAAGTACTGATGACTAGAGTTGGAAAACAAACTTGATTCAAGACACAAAAGATTTGAGGGTAGAATCTCAGGTCCTCTATGTGATGATATCAGTATCCCAGTGGGTAGAGTGGCTAAGTTGCTACTTTTTAAAAATAAATTTGTGTATGTATGGCTGCGTTGGGTGTTCGGTGCTGCGCACGGGCTTTCTCTAGTTGTGGCGAGTGGGGGCTACTCTTCGTTGCGGTGTGCGGGCTTCTCATTGCGGTGGCTTCTCTTGTTGCAGAGCACGGGCTCTGGGTGCATGGGCTTCAGTAGTTGTGGTATGCAGGCTCCGTAGTTGTGGCTTTCGGGCTCTAGAGCGCAGGCTCAGTAGTCGTGGCACACAGGCTTAGTTGCTCTGTGGCATATGGGATCTTCCCGGACCAGGGCTTGAACCCGTATCCCCTGCATTGGCAGGTGGATTCTTAACCACTGCGCCACTAGGGAAGCCCTAAGTTGCTGTTTTGTTGGGCATAATCCTTGGTCCTCTTTGGTTTTCCTCATCCTCACATATGAGATGGAGCATTTTCTCTCTCTTGCATTTGCTTTCACAGTGACCTACAATCTCTTGGTCTCGAGGTATAAGGTTGAGAAAAATACTTTGCAATATTGGGTGAGTTGGGGTCTGCCCGTGGGAGTGGAGTATCTTAATAGCTATTGCAAAACTTGTTACCTTTCTGCAACAAATGTTTCGCTCTGTTAGGTGAAGGTTGAGGAGACGTTGGAGGTGTGCTGTCCAGTATGACAGCCACTAGCCACGTGTGGCTATTGAGCTGTTGAAATGTGGCTTCTGCCACATGCTGAAAGAATAAAATTTTGTATCTATTTGTAAAATAAATTTCTTTTTAATATTCTTTTAAAATGTGGTGGCTAGAAAATTTTAAATTGCATACGTGGCTCACATTATATTTCTATTGGACAGTGGTTAGAACCTGGGAAAAGTATGGAGCACAGAGAATTGACCTTGTGTTCTCCTCTGAGCTCTAATAATGTTGGCATTAAAAGGAAAGGCTTCAACAGTCATAATTTTCATTTAAAAAAAGTCTGATTCAGAAGAATTAGTTCATTTTACATGATTGCTTGGACTGGAGAAGAATCTGACATTTGGTATTTTCATAATTGAGAACATAACTTGCTGACTTAAAAAAAAAAAAACTCACAACATTTTGTGCTTGGCCTCAGGTACCAGACTTTGAGCTCTTTGAAAATAGGGTTGGTGTCCTTTCTCTTTCTCCCATCCTTTCCCGCCAAACCACACACTAACACATAGAAGGTGGTTAACCGGCATTTGTTGAGAAGCAAAATAACTTTTAAAGAAGTGAAAACCTTATGAAGCTACCCTATATTTATGGTTGGAAGAGAGAAATATCCCCCTTTATAAGGCAACCTTTTTTCTTAAGTCAGTCATGAAAAGTAAAGAACATTGATCCAAGTGTTTATTTACTTCTTGATTTAATTATCATTCTCATCAGGTGTCCCTGTCAGCTTTGCTTATGATAAAGAATCTTTTCAAAATGCTTAAGTTTACCACCCCCCGGGTAAGGGGAGACAGAAAAAGATGCTGCTTGCACAAATTAATCCTCATCTTGTTCAGATATTAAATCCAAGGGCCTGAAGACTGGATTATTCTTATTTTTCCTCTTGTTGGATCCTTTTCATTATCTACCTATGCTTTGGAGGATCTAGGAATACTAATGAAAAATGAGTTTAAGCTTGGGCTGTGTTAACCGTTCATCTGGTTTTTAAATTTTATTCTGCTTCATGCTGAGCCAGAGCCTCTGTGAACACATGACTTACAGGCCCTTACTCTTCCATTACGTTCATTCCCTTGAGTGTTCCTTCTTCAGTATAAGCCCTGGGGCTGGGTGAGAGAGCAGGCTTTGTGCTATGTTGTTATTTGGCCTGAGCCCTGTGCTGGGAAATTCAGGAGCCTCCATGATTTTTGATTTTACATGAATGGTGCAGACTCTACCTAATGTCCAGATGCAGTCCAGGACACGTTGCCTCTGTTAGAGGCAAGGCTTACAGAATCTACAATGGCTTTGTAGCTCACTATTCCTAATAAAGGCCTCTCAAAAGAGATTTTTTTTGGTTATATACAGCCTATTTCTAAGGCTGTTTGAAGCTTTGATTCTTCTCCTGAACAGAATGGAAGGTAGTGGATTCTCTTGGAAGTGTGTACATGGCAGCTCTAATGAGTGGAAAAAGTATTGGCTTTGGAGTCAGGAGACCTGTGTTTACTTCCTAGCTCTGCTATAATTCTAGTTGTCAGACTCTAGACAAGTAACATATTATCTCTGAGCATAAATTTCTTCATCGGTTCAAATGGGACAATATCTACATCACTGGGTTCTCATATGTTAATAAAGGTGCAGTACTTATTTTAGGGACCAATCCTTAGGCTTTACAAACACTAAGTGAATTGGTTTTCTCACACAGGTCTTGTGATTTTGCTGGTGAGAGACCACTAGCCATCTTCTGTCTTCATTTGGAGGTGGGGGAGGAGGGCACTGCGGTGATCGTGTGGTAAAATCCACTTTAATTCTAGCTGTGAGAAAAAGAGCAGGGGAAATGTGGTAAACAATTGCTTCTAAAAAGCTCGGACTAAAAGCACTTGATGGATTTGTGCTGGTTTCCCGGTAGACTCATCTCTGTACTGCCCGCATAGCACAATTAATAGTTACTACTCAAGAAAGAACAAATAAAAAAAGAGAGAGAGCAGGCATAAAAACATGCTTTCATCTTCCTGAAGACAGTCCCCTTTGTCAGGTCCGTGGAGCCATACCTGTGAATCATCCTGGGAAGGCACAGTGTGGGTGACTAGAAGGAAGATCTTGTGGTTCATTTCTTACCCACTTCCTGGGCTGGCAAATGTCTAAGCTCATCTTTCTTACCTGCTGATGCCTTGTCAACATCCACTGCCGTTCACCATGCATCTTCACAAACGAGGGCCTCTTTCTCACATCCTTACTCCAAATACATCAATGTATAGAGAGCCTGTTACTCTCCGGGCAGAAAAAGGTATAAAGCAAAGCAGAATCAAATTTGAGAGGGTAAGCCTGGGGCCATGGAAAAGCACATGGAGTAGGTATATAGGTGAGCACAGAAGCACTCAAGCCATGTTTGTTTTGTGAGGGTATGAAATGAGTCACAGCCTTGCTGCAGACAGGCCAGCTGACCTTGGTTGCTTCACTCCTATGCTACTAGATAGAGTCCATGGATCAAGCTTTGCCACTTGCAGTCTTAAAGCTTAGTCAGATTAGAAGAGAACCCTGACTTTGAGGATGAATGCCCTACATGGGCATCTAATTCTCCTGTAGATTTAACTTCGCAGGCAGGATTGAGGTGAAAGTCATGGATTATAGGGTCCGTTCCCGTGTTTGAGTCCAGCCGAAGCAGGAGTGATTCTGGGCGAGCTACATGCTGAGTTTCAGTTTCATCTCCTGTGAAACAGGGATAGGACTGTGTCAGTACTGGTGGTAGCACATGGAGTAAGGTGCCTGGCACAGAATAAGCTCTCAATAAATGACTGGTATTGTGCTTGCTATTGTTATTGTTATTATGTCACCACAATCATTTTCCTTGATGCTGCCCTATAGGGATAGACTGTGGCTACAGGAAACATTAGTTGTGAAAGGGCTTTGTACTAGAAAGATGGAAACTATCTACTGAGTGAACAAAGTCATTAAAGAAAGCTTGGAATCACTTCTGCCATCTTCCTTTATATTTGCGCTCGTGGATCGTTCGGCCTCAAGTTTTGGATATTATCTTTTTTGCTACATCTCTGGGATATTTTCCCTTTTCTCTGTTCTACCTATTATTGTCCTAAGACACGTTCCCATTGCCTCCTGCCTGACTGGTGTTCCTGCCTCCAGACTCTCCTAGAGCCCTGGTTCTCAAACTGCGGTTCCCCGAGCAACAGCATTACCGTCAAGCCTCATAGCTTGCTAGACAGGCAGCATCTCAAGCACCTTCCAGACCTGCTGAACCCTGGGGCACATTCCCTACCAGGCTGCATGGCCTACATCCAATGCCACTTGCTACCACCTACCTCCTTTGCTCTGCTTGGCCAGTGTGTGTTTGTTCTGCCTCTGGAATATTTCCTGGTTTTGATTGTTCTCACTACCTCTTTTGTAAGAGGTGGTTAAGCAGGTGAGCGTGTGCTGTGGAAAAGCACTGGGATAGAGTAGTGACCCAGTCGAAGTCACCATTCATAACCTTGACTATGGCAGTAGAGTCTGAAACGGTCTCGATACTTTTATGACTTCCCCTTATGACCTTTCTGCATACTTGCTGAGTGCTTACTATACACCAGGCACTGCTTATAGTATACTCTAATGGATTAGGTAATTGGATTATCTCATTCTCTTGAAGTATTATTTATTGATACCTTTATCTTCCTCTTGTTTTAGGATGTCAGCTATCTACAGGTGGGGACCTTGTCTGTTGGCACTGTATCCGCAGCCTGTGGAAGATTGCCTTACATAGGAGAGGCACTTGGGAAATGGTTATTTAGGGAATGAATGGGTCCCAGAAGATTGTCATTTGGAAACAAATCCACATGCAAGGAAAGAAGAGTCTCTTTCCTCCCTATTCCAGATATGTTCCAGGAGAAATTAACCTTAAGTTAGTCTTTATCTTTAGTCTAAGAGGTGGAGCAGGCGTTGGAATCTGATTTAGGATTTGCTCTAGTGGCCTTGGGTACAGATGCAGGTCCTGAAAATCTGGGAGAGAGGTTCTTGGGTGGCACCTTAATGAGAACAAGTCTTTCTAAAGCCTTAAGTTTGGCGATTGGCCTGGTAGGAAATACAGGGCCTTCCGAGTTTTATGCTCTTTGTGCGCACGTTGTCGACGTGTGTATGTGAACCTTTGATTATTATGGACTCAGCCGGCAGTAACCATGGTGAGTAGACCTATCACACAGCATTTTTCTGAGTCAGTTTAAAATGCTGACAATTAAATATACCGTACTCTTTTAAGCGATCCATCAGTCTCCCTTGTTGTCATGGTGACTGGAGTATATTTAGAAATGTGACAAGTACACTGAGTTCAATTGCACTTTTGCCAAAACATAGTTTTGCAGCTAAAATTGAATTTCCTGATTGAAGATCCAAGTGCTGTTAACGGGGCATGATCGTTTCTATACATTATTCTGGAAGCATAACTTACATCATTCTATTAAATCAGCAGTTGAAGTCTTATCAGGCTAGTAAAATATTGACACTAGAAGTGGTTATACTTAGAGTTAATGAAATAAAGTGAAATAAAGACATCTTTTTTTTCCCTTTAAAAGTGAAATTTGGGCCTCATCAATATAACTAGTTTGATGATTAGTACCTTTAAATAGTTAAAAACATTTGGAGGTAAGTGTGCATTTGTCGGTTCCTCCAGATTATATTTTTTATTTAAAGAAACTTATCAAGACTTCCCTGGTAGTCCAGTGGTTAAGACTCCATGCGCTTCCACTGCAGGGGGCATGGGTTCCATCCCTGGTCCGGGAACTAAGATCCTGCATGCCGTGCCATGCGGTCAAAAAAAAAACAAAAAGAAAGAAACTTATCAAGGACCTCCTCTCTCCTACTTATAATCCATTCTTAGCAATATTCGGGCATCTTTTTTTACTTTTGCTCTGACCATGATTGACAAGCATCCTTATTTTTCCCCAACCTCATTCCTTTTGTGTTTCAAATGAAGTGGAGTAAAGAGATAAAATGAACATGACTTTTTGCTCCAACAAAGGAAAAGTCAAAGTTTTGTCTAATCAGGAACTTGGTTTGAATCCTCACTCCCCTCTTGTCCTTTGTCCTGTCACCACAGTGCTGAGAATGATGCTGAGTAGGAACTGCTTGCTCGTTTGACCACAGAAAGTTTAGGCAATTATGCAGTGGCTGGGTCATTATTACAACCCTGATTTCATTCCTGGTCACAGACAGATTCTTGTTCTTTTTTTTTTTTTTAAAAACATAATGACATTTTATTTATTTATTTTCTTATTTACTTATTTATATCTATCTATCTATTTATTTACTGGCCTCGTTGCGGCTTTCAGGATAGCAGTTCCCCGACCAAGGATTGAATCCGGGCCATGGCAGTGAAAGCCTGGAATCCTAACCACTAGGCCACCAGGGAACACCTCCAGATTCTTGTTCTTGAAGTGAGAAACAAGTGTTCCTGGATAATTTTGCTTCTGTGTTTCCATGGAGCTGAATGCTTTGGTAACTGGGGTTGAGTTTTAAGCCCCTGATAATATATATGTTAAACTGTTTTTCTTTCTTTCATGTTCATGGCAAACAGTCTGTTTTGGTAAGGGACATCCTAGTTATAATAACAGTTGGTACGATTTACTGAGTTTTTACTATAGGCCAGGCGCTGTGCGTACTAAGCTTTTCAGTGGATCATTTCACTGGAGCGACACAGTAATCTTGAGTGGGTCCTAATGTCATGCTCATTTTTACATTAAAGAAACAAGTTTAGAGAGGTTTTGTATCTTGACCAAGAGCATCCCTCAAGTAGTAATGGAGTCTGGATTCTGGTCCGCGTGCCGTATTAACCAGTGGCTGCCCCACGGAAGGCACGCAGTGAATGTCTGTTGACTAACCAAAGGACTACTCCACGGTGAAGCCATCCAGATGTTTCAGTGTTCCTAAATGCTCACTAACATTGCAGCTGCGTTAAGGTAAACAGGTAGCAGGATCTGAACGCAGGACTGAGGCCACTCTGTATCTTCTCTAAAGGTTTAGAACCAAAGAACATTAGTACGAGGTAGGAAGGGAGCAGACATAAATCCCATCAAGTCCAGTGGTTTGGTCTCAGGACCTATTTACACTCTTAAAAATGAGTTTTTGTTTATGTGAGTGATAGCTAATGCTATTCATTATCTTAGAAATTAAACAAAAATAAAACCAATATTTTAATAAAAATATTTGTATGAGAATAAGTACATTTTCCAAAATAAAGAAATCAGTGAAAAAAGTGGCAACTGGATTCTTACCTCTGCGTTGTATTTTTTTGCAACATGTACTTTGATTAAAATTTATGAAGAAAATCCAGAAAGGATTGGAAAAGGAAGTAAAAAAGAGGTAATTGTGGATTTTCTTCTTTGATAATACACCAAAATTTGACAAGTGGTAGTTTCTTAAAGTTTAGTTGCAATGTGAAGTCTGAACTCATATCAATAAATCTTTTTCTTTTTATAATCCATTATATTAAAATCCACTGGTCTAATTTTTACTTTGAATTGATTTTCACCTTTGCTTGTGTAACATCATTCACTGGTTATTTGGTTCATGGAGTTATGCATATCTTCCAAATGTTGACATGTTTTATTCTTTAGCATTTAAAAAAACAATTACATTCATTAATATCACCACTGATTTCATCAAAAAAGTATTTTAAGTATTAGGAAGATGTCAAGTGCATAATAGTAGATGCAAGGTTTCAAAAATTCTAATTTTCACTTTAACATTTGAGTTTTATCAATGACAATAAATCCTGTTAGTTGTTTTTCTTGAAGTGATAGGTTCTTTTGGTTTATTTTTGAGAAAATCTATGATATGACCAAGTCAGAATGACCACAGTTTGTCCGTCATTCTTTCAAATAAAAACGGTGTTTCATGCAAAGAGCTGTTAGTTCATCTCTCAATGTAAACAATCACACATGTGTGTTTCTTGGAGGCAACCATTATAGTTTGGGATTCAGCAGAAGTGCTTTGTGAATACTTCCTACTATCTCACACAGAATATTAAAAAGATGTATCAGTCTTACGAAGAAGATGTGAAAACCTCAGGACCGAGATTTAATAAAATTAAGGATTTTTAATGCATTAAGGACAGTCTTAAGTGAAACAATCCCCCTGAACCCCCCCTTTACTGTGGGTGCTTGGTGGTGAAAAGTACAATGACTATCAGTACATTTCGTGCCACTTCCTTAATTCATGTTAAAACTCCAGCCATTTTTACCCACTTATTGCTTTTGCACCATTGGTGTAAATGTCCACGCAGTGAAAAAGATTCATAACGTCTTAGTATTATGAACTTACACTTTCCTGAAAAGGTCTAGAGGACCTACGAGTTTATGGATCACACACTGAGAGTCACTGATCTAATCCAGTCTTTGCATTTTATGACAGAGGGGATCTGGAAAAGACCAACCCAAGGTAGCCCCACCAGTTAGTGGTAGAACAGGGACAAGAACTCAGTTGTTAGTGCATTCCTCTTTCTTTTTTTCTTTTGTTTTCCTGTTTCAGTTTCAGAAATTTCAAGGTAGATGTTCGTGACGTTCTTTTGTGAATATGGTGATGCCAAAGTATATAATTATTGAACATATTTAGGAAGATTTCTATATGTTTTGCATATTAAACCCTTTGCATATTTCCCTACTCTGTACTCACCACTTCACCACTGCTCTCTCTTCTGCTTTTCAATATTTCAGTAGTTACCACTGCTGCCTCTTTAAACAGCATGCTTTGTCTTTGCTGAGTGGAGAGAAGGTGAGGGAGCAGTTGACTGCTTATTGATTTTCTGGTTTAGAATTCCAGCTTTGTGGGGAGAAAAGAATCAGTGAGTTTGGGCTGAAGCAACGACTTCCTTCTTCACCTAGATTAGTTAAAAGTCACAGGAAAGGAAATTGTACACACAACCATTATCTTTCATATCACGACAAGTCAGCTCACCGGCCAGCCACCCTCAACCTTCAATTCTCTATTAAAGCTTGTCTCTCTCTCTCCCCCTCTCTCCCTCTCTCCCTCTCTCCCTCTCTCCCTCTCTCCCTCTCTCCCTCTCTCCCTCCCTCTCTCTCTCTCTCTCTCCCTCTCCCTCTCTCTCTCCCTCTTTCCCTCTCTCTCTTTCCTTCTCCGCTTCCCTGAAGGAGGGAGGTTGTCCAATAAAAATTACTCTTAATTTTGCTTTTGCTTATGTTAATGTTTTATGTGATGTCTTCTTCAATAAAAATTGGTCAGATTTTGAAATTGTAATGAAGGATGCTGAGAGAGGCAGTAGAACCAGGCCTAGGCATTGCATTTTCTCTTTAATACCTTCCTCCTGTTTTAGAGTAGTTTTGAGGGAGGTTGGGGGTTGAAAGCAGTTGCAGTGTATGAAAATGAGTATGCCTGGCAAGCCGTAAAAGTAGGTTTGCAGACCCTCAAATGTATTGTTCTCTCATTTTCAAATAAGTTGGATGTTCTTTTGCAAGATGTCATTTTTTCCTATTTCTCATCCAACAATGATTGCTTTCCCTTACTTGTGAACTTTGTGAGCTAAACTTAGTTTTCTAACTTTCTGATTCTTCCCCCATGTCTGTTTTCATTACCCCAAAATGTGATCAGATTTGGCCTTTGGTCACCCCTGTGAATCAACTCTTCCCTAAACCTAGGCCTTTGGTAACTTCCTTTTCTTTCCACAAAACTGATGTTTCCGGTCCTTAGTTACCTACAAACCATTAAGTCTTTTTTCTTTCTTTTTTAGACTTCTAGTTATGGTTTTTCCCAGCCATTTATTAGGCTCAAAAATTGCCTAGCAATAGTTCTAACTCTTCTCAATGTTTTCCGCTGTCTTGTCAGAACTTCTGGAACTTGGGTCTGTCCTATGCTTGGTGCATCATAGGAGCTCCATGGATGTGTTGAGTGGATGTTATTTTTATCTCTTCTTCAAAGGACATTCTTCAGATTTTTTTATTTATTTATTTTTTTCCCCCGTACGTGGGCCTCTCACTGTTGTGGCCTCTCCCGTTGTGGAGCACAGACTCCGGACGCGCAGGCTCAGTGGCCATGGCTCACGGGCCTAGCCGCTCCGTGGCATGTGGGAACTTCCCGGACCGGGGCACGAACCCGTGTCCCCTGCATCGGCAGGTGGACTCTCAACCACTGCACCATCAGGGAAGCCCTGAGCTGTTATGTCGCAATATTGGCCAGCTAAATCTCTGAAACACAGAGCTGCACTGGCCCCCCTTCTCATGTCGAGTCCCTCCCACCAAATGTCATGCATTCCTTTCCTGGCAGATGGCCACTTAGCCTCTACTTGAACACCTGTAATTCTTTGGGGGCAATTGGTTCTGCTGCTGGACAGTTTCATGTTTCATGTTCTCCTTTGCATTGCTCTGAAACTGAATTTTCTATCATTTCAACCCTAATAGTTCCAGCATTGTAGATTATTCAAGAGTATAATATGACTTATACAGGACACATCCTCAGATACCTCAAGATAGCTTTGATTCCCCAACCATCTTCATTCCTCCTTCAGTCTTTTTCTTGCTACTTATGTCCCAGGATGCTCATATTCTTTATGCCTTCCCTATTTCATACCACTTTCTAGAGTTCCATCTTGCCATCCAACTCTAAATGCCCCTTTCAAACTGACTTCTTTTCTTTGTTATTATACTGAGAACAGTATGAGTTTGGGGGCCTAAAAGCTGGGATATGAATTCTAGTACCATAACTTACTAGGTGTGTGAACTTGATCAGATGACTTACTCTTTCTAAGCATTCCTTTACTTGGATGCAAGAGGGAAATATAATGACTTATAAGCATATTTTTAAGGATTAAAATATGTGAAGGGCTTAGCTCAGTTATAGAAACATAGCATGTAATAGATATTACTTTTGACTTGATCAATTTTTAAAAAAATCTTTAATTTTTTTATTGAAGTAGAGTTGATTTACAATATCGTATTAGTTTCAGGTGTATAGCACAGTGATTCAGTTATATATATATATATATATATATATATAGTTTTATATATTTATATATATGTGTGTGTGTTTATACACACACACACACACACACACACACACACACACACACACCGTTCTGTCTTTGATTTTTTTTCCCCCCACATATGACCTGGTTTTTAGTATTCATTATTTCAAGAATCTCTCCTTCCTCTTTCCATTGTTCCTTGTTTGGATTTTATTTATACCTATAATTTTAAAAGAAATTTCCATTATCTCTAGATTATTTTCCCTCTCTATTTTTAAATTTTATATCATTTAACATGGTTTTCTTGACAAGTATTGTTTTCCTCTACATGAATTTTCTCAACTCCTGCCTACATTTCTGTTCATATGTTCAGCCTTTATTATTCTTCCTGTGAAGAACATTTCTTCACCCCTCTACTGGGTTAATGATGGCTGGGCCACTGCAGGTTACTTAACTTTTCACTGAACCACTTACTTAGTAGCTTTTAGAATCATTTAGTTGAACAATATGCTTTTTAAATTAACTGTTCAGTTAATTTCAATTCAACCGACATTTACTAAGCACTTGTTACATGACATGTATTGATCTAAATGCTATAGGAATTACATAGAACACTTTTATCATTTGTTCATGCAGTCATTCAGTAAACATTTTCTTGAGTACCTGCTAAGGACCAGATTCTGGATCTGGGGTTTGGTTTCAAGGAATTGAATTGGACAAGGTTTCTCCTTCAAGACATAGAATCAAGGAAAAGTTATAAAACAGTGTGGTAATTTTAGTGATCTAGATATGAAAGTAGGCATTATGGTCGTCTTTGGAGAGACTGCTTCACCAAACCCCTTTGGGTCAGAAAAAGCTTCATAGCAGGAGATACGCTTAAAGGCTGAGTAGGGGCTTAGAGTCCACTGGAAAGGTAAGACCCATATACTAGGGGTTAGTTATGTTTGGTTATAAAGCCAACTTCTAAGTTCTATGTGTTATCATTGACTTCCCCACCCCTGCTGCCCAGAATTGCATACATGCAACATTTGCCTTTTTTCTGGTTAGTTTAGGGGCCTTAGAACCAGTGTTTGGGACCTAATTACTGCATGAATGTGTATTTCTGTATTCCAAAGTAGGAATAATAACATAAATACATAAAAATAATCTCATGATGGTAGGACACATTACAAAGTCTTTCCCCATCCATCATCTCATCTCACCTGTTCTTATAGAACAGGTTAGTGCCTGTGGGCTTCCTTAGTGAGTATCTTAAGCATTGTTACAGATAGATATTAGCACAAGAATTAGCACTGAATAATCATGTATGGAGGATTTACAAATAATTTTTTCTCTCTTTATTTCAAAGTGATCATACTGTATTGTCTGATTTTATTTAGATCACAGACCAGCTCTGCCCATAACCAGGTATCTAAGAAAGAATCCCTTCTCTACTCTGTGCCTCACGTTTGTCACTTGTCAAATAGGAATATTGCTGCTATTGTAGCAATATTGTAATATTACAATATTGTAATACTGACAATAATACCAATTTCACCTCATTGGCTTGAGGTGAAGAATAAAATCATTAATCCATGTGAAAACACAATATACATAACTGATCACAGTGAAAATACAAAATGTATCTTTTGAGTGACCAGATTGTTGGCTACTTTGTCAAGGTCAATTCAGCTTAATTAAATAATTTTCACTTGTTTCTTAAACTTTCTGAGGTAGCTTTGTCTTACTTTCTTCTGTTTACCCAATAGTGACTGCTGGCAAGTGCTGTATGTTCAGTAAACACTTGTTGATTGCATTTTTTAAAGTACCGATCTTCTGAAGTCCAGTGCTGGAAATTTGTGAGCTACTTATATTTCTGCTTAGCATTCCTCACGCCTCTGATTTAATTTCTAGATTATAAGTTCCATTGATAGAACCCTTATAAATATCACATGAAGAAGATGAGCATTACCTTTAGGCCATGCAATTTACTTTTTAAAAATCTGATTAATTTCAACACAATCAGCCAGGATGTCAGAAGATCTCAGTGCCTTTGATAGATGCTGACAGGTGAGGAAATTAAAATCAGGGAGGGAAGCAATTAAATACTGGCAAACATTACTTTAATGAGACACCCAAATTGTTCATAAGCCATGGAGTACGTTGTATTCTTGATCAATGTCTTAGGGTATCAGATGAGCGTGCATTTAAAAATGTTCCTCATACGGGATTCGATGATGGGAATGAAGGACATTCCATGTCTGTCATCTAAAGCCTTTGGCCTAATCTCACATTTCAATTGCTTTTGGGGTCAGACTTCCTAATAATCATGTTTAAGATTATGACATTGTTTAAGTTATAAGTAATCCTCTCACCACCACCTTTACCAATCCATAAAACTTACCAAAATGCACAAAGTCTAGACAAAATAATTCTTGGCCTTTTCACAGTGGTTTAGGGACAACCATGGTCAAGACCCATGGAAAGAGAGGTAGAAAAATGTATATTTAATACAACTTCTGATTTAAAAGACTTGGGAATTGTAGTGCTAAAACCAGAACCCAGGTCCTCAATCCCCATTCCAGTGTTCTTTTTAAGATAACCCCCCCTTGTTCAGAAAGAAAATCTGGGACCACAAGACTGAAGACTTACTTGTTTATTGGCTTAGAGGAAGTTTTTACGAAGCTCTGTCAACTGCTCATTTGTACTATAGCACTTGTAAAGTATCAAGTATTAAGGGGCATCTATACATTGACCTTAGTGATTCTCATGCCATTTGGTTGGAATTTTTGTTCATAATGTCAGGATCATCATCTAGAGTTACGTTGCCTAAAAAGTGTTCTGGGGTGCAGTGGTCAATCCAGAGGTTACCATGGTTTGTGAAAAACCTGTCGAAACAGGTCTCTCTGCTCTCTTCATTTCTCATGGCCTCCCATTCCTCTCTTCTTTTTTCCTTATTCCCCATCATTTTTCTTTCCTCCCTCCCTCCCTCCCTCCCTTCCTCTCTCTCTCTCTCTCTCTCTCTCTCTTCCTTTGCCTCCATTGTTCTCTCCTATTTTCCCCCAAATACAGTAGAAATGATGAATTATTTTATACTAGTCCCAGCTAGGTTTGGTGAGTCTTGCTTTTGCACTGATTCTAATTAATAAGTTGAAATTGTGTAAGTTAGAGGTTGATCTCCTGATTTCTTTATTTTTGGTTGAAATTGCTTCTGGAGATGAGAACAGTTTTCTTGGGAGAGGATGGGTGATTTGATAGAGGATGCAGACCTGCCAGGTTCTGGGCCAGCAGTCATAAAATCTACAGAGGCAGCCAAAGATAACTGACTTTATTACCAAGACACTAGAGTGGGATTTGTCATTTGTCCCAGATGTCTTTATGGGTCTAGTGGAGAACTCCACTGCATTGGGAAATAACTCGAGTTACTGAGGACACGTGCCACTCAAACCGTGTGAGAAGAGGACGGTGAACTTCTTAGATAGAAGGTTTCAGCTTTTCTGCGGTGTGAGATGAAGCTTAGTGATGGAGACCCCTTTACGAAAATTCAGTGGTACAGCCTTCTGTTGTTTCTGTGGCTTGTGTTTCAATAGCTTGCTCAAGGATGTCGCATCTCTGAAACTTCACTGGGGAGAGCTGAGAAAGTGTTCATGGTAACCCTGCATCGAACAGTCTTTTGCCTCAGCTTAGTAATGTGTCACCTTCTGGTTAGACCACAGATGTGAAGTCTCTCTCCTTTCACTTGCCAGTGAAGCAGGACTCAATACTAAATGTGCTTTGGTGCCTTGACAATGGACTTTTATTGGGTATATACTATTTTACCTTTCCCTCCAAATAGAGCGCCCCCAAATGGAAGCCTGCATCGTGTAGTAGAAGAGTCCTTACTTGTTTGGGGATCAAGATACAAGGTTAAACTTTTATCTGTTCCATGTTAACCATGTGATTTTTGAAGTTTGGTTTCCTGATTGGTGGAATTGGGGTAGTAAGGTTTCATTGGGGTTATGTCGAGGATGATTTGAGAAAACATGGTCATGAAATATTTTTCAAACTATAAAGCATAATGTTACAGATGATTAATGTTTTGATATTGATGGCATATGATAAGAGTTTCTTGCAGAGTATCCTATCAACCATGCTCTATTCATATCATCTGATTTGAGCCCTGTATGAAAATGGGATATATTCATAAAACTTCTCAGAGGTCTTTACTTCTCAGTAAATCTATCCTTATGTTAAAACAAATCCCCTTGTTCTTGCACTCCCGTTGGAAGCTCCATCTCTCTGAACCTAAAGCACGATACAGGCACAAACTTTAGAAAGATCTGTGATAAACCTTCAGGCCATTCACCTAAAGCATTTTTTTTTTGCTTTTTGGGGTTGAGGGGACACATGATTCTTAACTTTTGAGGTTTTGTCATTTGGAACAAAAGTTCTTTGTGCTGCTGTTAGGTGAGGCCATGTTAAGATTGATATAGATAAATATTGTGGTATTTTTTTTTTTTTTTTTTGCGGTACACGGGCCTCTCACTGTTGTGGCCTCTCCCGTCGCGGAGCACAGGCTCCGGACGCGCAGGCTCAGCGGCCATGGCTCACGGGCCTAGCTGCTCCGCGGCATGTGGGATCTTCCCGGACCGGGGCACGAACCCGTGTCCCCTGCATTGGCAGGCGGACTCTCAACCACTGCGCCACCAGGGAAGCCCAATATTGTGGTATTTTAAAACTAGGGTCACAAATCAAGGAAATACCCAACCCAGAGATATCCTCTAGCCTTGTGTGCTTAGAGCATCATTCTTTGATCATATAAGTGTGGGCTCATAGGAAGAAATGTTACCATTTTTTATACCACCGCTGTCCATGCCTATAAATATGAAATAATGTAGGAGAATCTTCCACAAAAAGTTTAACTCATCTTTGGCTATGAAGTAGGTATTATATGCCACATTTACGTGTAAGGAAATTGACATTTGGGGCTTAAGTAACTTGCCTAAGACCATTGGTAAGAGGAAGACATGTCTGACTGGCTCTAAATCCCAAGTGTTTTTGCTACTTCTTCACGTCAATCAAATAGCTGGTTTTATTTCATTATTCCCTCTTCCACTAAGTCTAGTGGATCTAGTCAGTGAGTTGTCTGTCCTTGTGTTTTCCCACCTAATATCCTAGGTATAAAGGAAAGACCACTGGACGAACAGGCAGAGCTCAGAGGGTTCAAACTCTCACTCTGCCATGTACTGTACTATGTAGTCTTGGACAATTTACCTACTTTTTCTGAACTTCAGTTTTCACATCTGTAAAATCGAGACAGTAATACCCATTTCCCATGACATTTGTGAAGTTAATCGAGAGATGTTAGTTCCCTTCTCATCCTCCTTTTCACTCTGTGAGCTTCTGTTTCCTCACCTAAGAAGTGGGTAGAATAATCTCTTCCTGCTTCTTCACCAGGTTGTCATGGGGTGAAATGAGATAATGAATGTGAAAGTGTTTTGCAAACAAGAAACTGTGGTATAGATAGAAGAGTTTATGATTGTTAATGAATAAATAGAGCTTGGAACCTAAGAGTAACCTTTACCTGTTTCATTTACAGACACTAGCATTGCAGTTTGCTGAACCTTGTGTCCACTGATCATTCCAAGAGGTAAGAGAGGCTTGGCATCATCATGTTTATGAAATGCTGATAGGCATCTTAGCCAGTAAAGTTTAAGGTAGATTTCACTCCCAACAGAAGAAATAGTAAGGTATTTCATGAGTATCAAAACCTGAAAAATGGCCAAGACAGTGAACTTTGCCCGTTTTATGTCTTCTTGATTTGATTTCTCTTTCAATTCCTAGCTTTCTAAGGTTCAAATCAGAAGCACAGAAGTCTGGGCACCTTGGAAGTATTTAAGTGTCCACAGTATGCCATGTCCTAGTATGGCCTTTTTTTTTTTTTTTTTAAAATTAATTATTGGAGTATAGTTGCTTTACAATGTTGTGTTAGTTTCAGCTGTGCAGCAAGGTGAATCAGCTATACATATACATATATCCTCTCTTTTTTGGATTTCCTTCCCATTTAGGTCACCGCAGAGCATTGGGTAGAGTTCCCTGTGCTATACAGTAGGTTCTCATTAGTTATCTATTTTATACATAGTGTCAATAGTGTATATATGTCAATCCCAGTCTTCCAATTGGGATTGGGATTGACGTATGTACACTACTGATACTATGTATAATAGTATCATAGTCTTCCCTGCCCCCCCCCCCCCCCCCACCCCCCCCCCCCCCCGCGCTCCCCCTTGGTATCCATATGTTTGTTCTCTACCTAGGATGTTCTTATCTAGTGCCTTCTTGTATCCCCAGTGAGTATATAGCAGGAGGGCTTTCTCTCCAGCTTCCTGGCTGTCAATTGAGTGCATTTTTCACTACACTATGCTACCAGTGTTACCTGGCTCTGAAGGGGCCAAACTTTACTCATTGGGTCTGTCACTGCCTCTTAACTGCCCAAAACACATCTCAAAAGGACATAATCTAAGGCTACAACCAAAAAAATCTTAAGAATACAGGACATGAGTTAGAGTCTTTCGAAACCCAGGGCCCATAGTGTCTTCATTCCACTCTCCTGGGGAACCAGTGTGAAGGAGTTGGGACTTTGGCAGAAGAATTCATTCTTCTTGAGTTTGTCAAGAAAACAGTGACCAGTTTAACAAAGACCCGGAATAACCAAGGCAATCTTGAGAAAGAAAAACGGATCTGGGGGAATCAGGCTCCCTGACTTCAGACTATACTACAAAGGTACAGTAATCAAGGCAGTATGGTACTGGCACAAAAACAAATATAGATCAATGGAACAGGGTAGAAAGCCCAAATATAAACCCATGCACATATGGTCACCTTATTTTTGATAAAAAAGACAAGAATATACAGTGGAGAAAAGACAGCCTCTTCAATAAGTGGTGCTGGGAAAACTGGACAGCTACATGTAAAAGAATGAAATTAGAACACTCCCTAACACCATACACAAAAATAAACTCCAAATGGATTAAAGACCTAAATGTAAGGCCAGACACTATAAAACTCTTAGAGGAAAACGTAGGCAGAACACTCTATTACATACATCACAACAAGATCCTTTTTGACCCACCTCCTAGAGAAATGGAAATAAAAACAAAAATAAACAAATGGGACCTGATGAAACTTAAAAGCTTTTGCACAGCAAAGGAAACCATAAACAAGCAAAAACAACTCTCAGAATGGGAGAAAATATTTGCAAATGAAACAACTGACAAAAGATTAATCTCCAAAATTTAAGCAGCTCATGCAGCTCAATATTAGAAAAACAAACAACCCAATCCAAAAATAGGCAGAAGACCTAAAAAGGCATTTCTCCACAGAAGATATACAGATTGCCAACAAACACATGAAAGGATGCTCAAAATCACTAATTATTAGAGAAATCAAAACTACAATGCGGTATCACCTCACACCAGTCAGAAAGGCCACCATCAAAAAATCTACAAACAATAAATGCTGGAGAGGGTGTGAAGAAAAGGGAACCCTCTGGCACTGTTGGTGGGAATGTAGATTGATACAGCCACTATGGAGAACAGTATGGAGGTTCCTCAAAAAACTAAAAATAGAACTACCGTACAACCCAGCAATCCCACCACTGGGCATATACCCTGAGAAAACCATAATTGAAAAAGAGTCATGTACCACATTGTTCATTGCAGCTCTATTTACAATACCCAGGACATGGAAGCAACCAAAGTGTCCATCGACAGATGAATGGATAAAGAAGATGTGGCACATATATACAATGGAGTATTACTCAGCCATAAAAAGAAACGAAATTGAGTTCTTTGTAGTGAGGTGGATGGACCTAGAGTCTGTCATACAGAGTGAAGTAAGTCAGAAAGAGAAAAACAAATACTGTATGCTAACACATACATATGGAATCAAAAAAGAAAAAGGTTTTGAAAAACCTAAGTGCAGGATGGGAATAAAGATGCAGATGTAGAGAATGGACTTAAGGACATGGGGATGGGGAAGGGTAAGCTGGGACAAAGTGAGAGAGTGGCATGGACACATATACACTACCAAAGGTAAAATAGATAGCTAGTGGGAAGCAGCCGCATAGCACAGGGAGATCAGCTCGGTGCTTTGTGACCACCTAGAGGGGTGGGATAGGGTGGGTGGGAGGGAGATGCAAGAGGGAGGAGATATGGGGATATATGTATATGTATAGCTGATTCACTTTGTTATAATGCAGAAACTAACACACCATTGTAAAGCAATTATACTCCAATAAATATGTTAGAAAAAAAAAGAAAATGGAGACAAGTTTAAAAAAACAAATAAGGAAGCATAAAATTTATTTTATGTGTTTAAGGAAGCATAAAAAGTTTTAAAATTTGGAAAATGTGAGTTTTCCTCTGCAGACAACCATCTGATATCTGTACTTCCCAGCTAGCTCCTTTATGCTCTCTATAATCTTCTAGAAGTCTTAGCCTAAAAGAGGTGAAGTAGTCACTATGGTGATCCTAACTGCAGGCCCTATAGAATAGCAACTTTGTGGAAGATTTGATATCAGCATTTCAAGTACTGTAAACATTTGTTCTGATGAATATTTTGATTATCCCTTAGGTATGTTCTTTCCATGATCTTTTTTTTTTTTTTAATATTTATTTATTTATTTAGGCTGCGCCAGGTCTTAGTTGCGGTACGTGGGATCTCTTAGTTGCCGCATGCATGTGGGATCTAGTTCCCTGACCAGGGCTCGAACCTAGGCCCCCTGCGTTGGGAGTTTGGAGTCGTAGCCGTTGGACCACCAGGGAATTCCCTCTTTCCATGATCTTAAACATAATTTTTTTTTTTTTTTTTTTTGCGGTACGCGGGCATCTCACTGTGTGGCCTCTCCCGCTGCGGAGCACAGGCTCCGGACGCGCAGGCTCAGCGGCCATGGCTCACGGGCCCAGCTGCCCCGCGGCACGTGGGATCCTCCCGGACCGGGGCACGAACCCGCGTCCCCTGCGTCGGCAGGCAGACTCTCAACCACTGTGCCACCAGGGAAGCCCAAACTTAATTTGAAAAAAAAATTTTATTGGCGTACAGTTGATTTACAATGTTGTGTTAGTTTCAGGTGTACAGCAAAGTGAATTAGTTATATATATATATATACATACGTACACTCTTTTTTAGATTCTTTTACCATATAGGCCATTACAGAGTACTGAGTAGAGTTCCCTGCAGTAGGGAATTCCTATGCAGTAGGTCCTTATTAATTATCAATTTTATATATAGTAGTTTAAACATAATTTTAATTACACAGACCTTTGAAAGAATTGAGGTTTGTTGGTACTGACCCATATTTGCAGGAGTTAGCAATTTAGAAATGAGTGGAAATTTTGGTGTTACATTAATATGGTTTTTAAAGCTGATATTCATCATACACATGAAATAAGAAGAGGTCATGTGCAAAGAAGGCTGGTGAGGGGGCACATATGGACTGTGAAACTCTTCTATGAGCAGTTCAGACCTAGAAGCCACTTGTGTTGTTTAGGCTTTATGCTCGTTTCTACAAAAGAGAGGTTTACTAAAAAAAAAGATGGTAGCCAAAAATACAGGAGTGACTCCTGCCCATCTTTTTGTCCCTCTCTAGTCCATAAAACACCTCTGCAAAAAAATCCTTTCCTATGTACTTCATGTATTTTCAGGGATAAACACATCAGAGAAGAATGTACTGTAGACATGTGATACCATAATTTCTGGTGACTCTGTTAGGCAGAGATCTATTTGTTCACTTAGAAATTGCAGTTATTATATTAACTTTCCTCCAAATGCCAGTTGTTAAATATTAATAAAATAAATTTTGAAAAGTGGTTAACTCTGCCCCCACTTCCTCACTGAAACCCATCTTGAAGCTACAAAGAAGAGTTTAAGCAAGGCTGGAAAGCTTATGAAAAATTGCTCCTGAGAAAGAGGAATTTCATCTATCTCTCTGTCTGTCTCTCTATCACTCCATCCATCCATCTATCCATTCATCTATTCATCTATTTTTTTTATTTTGGAAGTAGATTTGGTGGGGAAAAAAGGATAAAATCTTCTCACATAGCCTTTGGAAGGTAGAGAAGTAAATATTCTGGGGGCATGCTACAAGAAATTTAAAATAATCTTGTGGTAATAATTGGTGTCAGTGGTAGTAATGAAGAAAGAATAACAGTTTAAATAAATAATTAGACTTGACAGTAGATGTGTCAACAGGTACCCACTTAATTAGTGTAATCATTGTGTTTCTCAGCTTTCAACATTGATCCACTGACTGTGGTGTGTTCCATGTCCCATTTCCAAACCGAATCTATTTAGAGCTGTACTCCATGGAATCTGAAACTGTATCCCCTGTTTACTATTTAGAGCTGATACCTGATGTTCTTTAACAGGGAAGATCTGTACTTGAGCAAGAACAGCCTTCTGCCTTTGGTAGACTGTTGATTATCCTTGTTTTCCACAGGGTGATTCATTAGCAAGGATGAATAATGCACAGTTAATTCTCATGGACTTGTCTATATTGCTACAGTGAATTGTTTATTATAATTTGATAGAAACAGCCCTAGTCTGCCTTAAATCCAATAAATCAGTTATTGTTATTTGAGGTAGAGTTATTGTTATTGAGTTATGAGTTATTGTTATTTCAAAATATTTGAAATTATTTTCTTAGTTACCTGGATAGAATCTCATCGCTTGCAGGAATGAAGTAATCTGTTATGGGTTATGTTCTACGAACCGGGAGTCATGAGAATCTAATTCTACTCCCAGCTCTGGCTGTGTCACCTTGGACAAGTCATTTTCCCTCTTTGGGGTCCATTTCAGTATCTAACAACAGGTCGAGTTGGACCACGTGCTTATGGCATTATTTCTAGTCAAATGTCCTAATATCTATGATTTTATTTCTTGGTCAATTCTTTCTTCCTCCTGCTGCCACTTTTCCAAAGTCATAGGAGAGTTCCGTGTGTGAAAATAGTTGTTCTTTTTAGTTTTTGATTCTTGTACGTACCTGATGGGCAGTTAGTGATTTGAATTATATATACACTGTGATTGGGCATTTATGCATTGCTTGTTCCCTACCCCCAGCAACATTCAGTTTCTGGTTAGAAAGGAAAAAATAAAAATCTACCTTCCTTCATGTTCTCTGCTTGATAACCTGGGTCTCAGGTTTGAGGCTCAGGTTTGAGGCTCAGGTTTGAGGCTCTGGTAAACTTCACTAGCAATATAGAGAGGTTCCTCTTCTGTTGTTTGACTTTTCCAGGGTTGAGTCAGTGACCTGTAAGGAGAGCTCAGAATGTCAAAGGCGGAGGGAACTTTAAGGACCCATCTGGCCAAATCTCAAGAGATGGAGATTTTGGGGTCAGGGAGGGAATATGATTTGTCTAAGCTTTTCGTGGCAGATCCTAGGCTAGAATTCTTTCTTCTGACTCCATAGTTGTACCTCTGTTTTAGGAGAGGAATCTCTGTATGTGAAGTATCCTTTCTCTTCCCACCATTTAAAGGGACATTATCTTTCAGGCAAAACCAATCCTGTTGTTAACGCACGGATGTGAGATGCCCTTGAAACGTAAGTGGATACCAGACTTATTCGTTCATTCCGTGAAGCATGGAATAGAGGACTCTGGCTGGCCTCTGCTCTCTGTGTTTATTAAGAGGCTGTGGATTCCCTTGCAGTTCTTCCTGTAAGAGATTACTTGACCCTGACATCACACTGTTTCCTCTTGCCCTTTTCTGATCCAATGAATTATAGGAAGCTAAGGATGAGTTCCTAGCTGGCTGTGTACTGTGCATAGTTGGGAACATTAATAAAGAGAAGACAGATGCAGGATTAATACGCAGGAGGACAGGTGAGTAATAGCCAACACAGTGAAATCTAGTTCAAGGCCTGCAGTTCCCAGTCTCTGTGCTACACAAGATTAATAGCAGCATCTCTCATTCTTTCAGATTTTCTCTCTGCCTTGTTCTTGTGGGACTGGGCTGGGGCTGAGAAGCAGCTAGAATGATCTTTGCCAAAACCAAACTAATGTTTTCATGAGATTTCCAGGTCCAGAGAAAAGAGTAGTAATTGTCTATCAGTTGGAAGATAACTTAGAGGCCACTGGGTCTAAACACTTACCTTGTACTTCATAATAATGACACACTGAGTGGAAATCATTTTACTGGGTCTGAGGTTCAAATCCTGGCTCTACTTTATTTGCTATGACTTTGGTGAAGGCATTACCTTCCTCTGAACCTTAGATTTTCCATCTATGAGATGCAAGGAGGAGGAGGAGGGTGAAATAGATTGGATGTCAAAGGTTCCCCAAATCCTGGTTTTCCTGAGTCTCTGATTTGCCTAAGGTCCTGTAGCAGGTTTGCAGCCAAGCTGAGTCTTAGATTCAGAGCTCTTTTCTCTGGATTGGAGCGCTTATCATTAAAACTTCCACCGTCTGTACTTTCTAAACCGTATGCTTATATCTTTCAGCCTTGTTTTATTAAGTGGAATTTTTCTCTCTCAGTTGGCAGATCCCTTTCTGTCAAGGGACTTGCCTAAGGCAGTAGTTATTAATTCGTCCCTGTGTGTGTGTGTGTGTGTGTGTGTGTGTGTGTGTGTGTGTGTGTGTAGTGGTAGGGGAGAGGATTACGGAATATTTGGAAACTCAGATGAATCTATGAACTAGTTAGAAAATGCACATCTGCGTAGAATGTTGTCTACAATTTCAGGAGGTTTGTAAACCTTCTGAAGGCGATACATAGGTTCTAGGTTAAGCGAAATACTTTTTTCAGCGTGCGAAGTTTGAGATGACATTTGGGTAACACATTTCCTTTGCTGTTGGATTTCTCCCACAATTCACCTATTGTTTTGCTCTGAGTGTCAGACTCATTGGAGTGTGACTCTGGACATTTATGTTTCAAACTGTTGAGCGATGTTTTAATATTGAAACTCTTATTCTGCTTGCTCTATTCATTTATTTACTCACTCACTCACTCAAAGGTGCGTTTAACCCAGAATCTGTTAAGTGCTATCCATTTTAATACATCATTTCGTTTAATCTCATAAAATAGAAAATTATTTTTTCCCACTTTTCATATGTGGAAACTGAGCTCAGAGAGGTTGAGTAATTTGCCTAACGTCATACAGCAAATGAATCGCAAAGTTTGGATTCAAATTCAGATCTGCTTGAAAATATGTGAATACCTCCAGAGATAACACTGAATGTGAATAGGGACAATGAAACAATTCTATAAACGATAGAACTTCCCGGTAGAAAATGGCCAGTGGTCCCCTGAGGAATACAGTGAATGTGTGCTCTGGGAGTTCAGAGAGGGACAAGATCACATATCCTGAATCATTTATATGACAATTCATTAGTTAAATGCCCTTCTGGTACTTTAAGGCAGAATAAGAAAAGCTGGGCAGTTGTATAAACTGCATTATAAATAACTCATGTTTTTCCTCTTCTTTCAAACTTCTATCAGGTTAGTGGTCTCAGACTCTCCATTTTTGTAAGTGAGTGCAGGAGGAGGCAGAGTGATTAGGGTCATAGAGCCCTAACCATACTGCAAGTTATCTACTGAATTGGAATTTGATGCTTTGGGGAATCCGTTGGTTGTTTTCTCCCTGTTATATTGAGCGTGAGATTTTTTTTTTTTTTTTTTTTTTTTTTTTTGCGTTATGTGGGCCTCCCACTGTTGTGGCCTCTCCCGTTGCGGAGCACAGGCTCCGGACGCGCAGGCTCAGCAGCCATGGCTCACGGGCCCAGCCGCTCCGCGGCATGTGGGATCTTCCCAGACCGGGGCACAAACCCGTGTCCCCTGCATCGGCAGGCGGACTCTCAACCGCTGCGCCACCAGGGAAGCTCAGAGCGTGAGATTTTTTTTACCAGAGATAGACTTCTGGCAGTGCACAGATCAGCACAAATGCAGATGTGAGCAGCTAGAATTTGGATCGTGCCAAGATGTAATGACTGCCACATGTGTGAATTTAATCTCAGTGCCTGGTGACCCACTGTGAGTCTGTGTGGGAGCCCTGGGAATGAAGGCCGGTGTTAGACATGGAAGAGGCCTTGGAGATTTTCAGGGGCAACAGCTTTGGATGGGAAGACGGAGGCCCCGAGAGGGGGCAGCAGAACAAGAACCAGGCTTCATACTGGCACCCTACAGTCATAGCTGCTTAAATTTTCTGTCTTCCATCGGCTCATGTTCATACTTGACCCTGGATTGGGAGCCTAGCATTATTAGCTGCATGACTTTGGATGCATTACTTGATTTCTTTGGGTCTCAGTTTTGTTGTCTGTAAAATGGAAATCACACCCTATTGGCAGGACTGTCGTGAGGGTAAGTGAAATACCATTGTGCTGTACAACACACAGAAGTATTATTGTCCACATGATTAAGAGTCCCCATCCTGTCCTAATGAGACAGGCACGCATGTCCTGCTCTTACAGATTCTGCTTCCTAACTTCATCTTGATACTTTGCAGGTCAAGTTGCTTCTCAGAGTTTGGTCTGAAGACCAGGAACAGCAGCATCACCTGGGAGCCTGTTAGAAATGCAGACCTCAGGCCCCACTCCAGACCTCCTAATCAGAATCTGCATTTTAATAAGATCCCCAGGTAGTTCCTAGGCTCATTAGAGTTGGCGAAGCATTGTTTCCGCTGGAGACCAATTCCAAGACTGTTGGCCACAGGCCTGCTGACACGGACTGAGTCTGAGCCAGCATTCCGTGACATGCCTTCCCCAAGCCTTAAGAGACAGGAGGGAGCCCTGTGAAGTCGCTCCCTGAGAGTAATGGAAGGCCGGGTTGCAGGAATCCAGCAGGCTTTATCTTTTCAACGCCCTTCATTTCCTCAGAAGTACTATTCACCAGGGGTCAGACTGGGATTGGATCCCAAGGCTTTGGGCTCCCAAAGTCTGTGTTCTTTTCATTAAATCACGATGTCTCAGTCAGGAGGAATGCTGGGCTGTGTGGATGATAGCTCTTCATTTCCACGCTTGCTGTTTTACTCTATTACTCAATTCCTAGAGGGGAAGAATTAAAAAAATTAAATTAAATTAAATTAAAAAGCTTGAATTGAAAGCCAGGATCCTGCAGCTTAATCAGTTATTTTCATTTTTTAATGAGGGAGACTATTGTGAAATAAGTAATTATTAATTACTTAAAACTAATGAAATATTTTAGTTTCCTTGCTAAAAAAGCATATGGAAGCTAAAAGAAAGCATATGGGTGTTTTTCCGGAAGCATATTGGTGAATGGACAAATTACAGTGGTGCCAATATGCCTTTGCTGTCTGGCTGGGGCCATCACTGTGTGTGCTGGCATCTGAGTCCTCTTGTGTTTAAAGGGATTATTTAAAATTCCCATCTGATGTGTGCCTTGGGTTGCCTCTGGAGTTGCACAGCTCTACCTCGTGAATCTTTCTGCCATGTTTCACTCTGACATTACTGGTGGAGTGTCACTCAGTATGCAACCTTTGCAGTTGAGGGCTACCATGCTCTTCCTTTCCAGATGTTTCTCTCCCTCTGCAGTAGACGGAACGGACCTGCCTAGCCGATGGCTAGGTATTGAGACTTTGTCCATCTCTCAGTTTACCACGGCATCCTTTCAGACTGCAGCACTGGACCTCGTTGCTCCACTGGGGACTGTGTGTGAGACTCTGGGCCCCCACTGGTGTCTGCACTGCAGACTTCTCCCTTGTAAATATCCGATTTGCAGTCCATGCCCTTTGCTCCTCCTCTTCTTTTCTTTATGTCTCTTCTCCCTTGCTGTGTGTTTAGTCGATCTGGTGAATAGCTTGATGGATTTGGAGGTGGTTGAAGCTCTTTTGGCTGCTCTGGGGATTGCACGCATCCAGGCTTGTGATGATCAGAGGCAGCATGATATGTTTGAGAAGGTACTTAGCCGAGTGTCAGAAAACCGAGGTGCAGACCAGCCTAACTTGAGAAGCATTTACTTAGCACTTACTGAGAAAGGTGGCTCGCTAAGACATCGAAGGAGGGAGCTGGCAGGTGTGTGGAGGTGAGTTTGATTCAGGGCCAGCCAGGACTCAGTGTGGTTGTGTGGGCTCAGAAATTATACTTCGTGAGTGAGAGAGTGTGGGAGCTCTTTCTACGGGAGGTTTCATATAAAACCAGGGACTTGAATTGACTTTGAAGGATGATTGAATGGACTTCGATGGGATATTACAGGGACTTCAGAGGAAATCTCTGGCAGGCAAGAATCAGCTTGAGGCAAGTCCCAGAAGCAGGTGAGTACCAGCCCTGCCCGGAGAACTGGGCACAGATGACAGAAATGTGTAGTTGAGAGAAATCACTTCTTCTCTGGTGGACCTCAGTCTCCTCGACAGCAAAGCATGACCTTTGGACAATTTGGTTCTCAAGAAGCCTCAAGAACTCCAACTGGAATTCTTCAAGATCTCCTATCCCACAGCCAGAGAAGCCATTCAGCTAAAGGCTGGTAGCTGACAGTGGCAATGGAGCAGGTCTCAGAACCCAAGTGTCCTGTTTCCTGTTTCACTGCTCTTCCTGTGACCCCACAGGGCATGATGGCGCTGAGTGGGTGGGGTGACCATTATTATTCTATCCTTTAATGTGTGAAACACAGAATTTTAAAATAATCTAAGACATAAACAGACAAGGTCTTTAACCATCTTACAGACCTGATGACCCTTCCACTGGAGAGGGTTCCACTCTTGTAAAATGCTACCTTTGGGCTTTGCTTTCCTGTCTGAGGGACCAGCACACGTTCCTCCCCCTGAGGAGGCCTTCTCTCTCCACCCCTTGGCTCAGAAGTATAGTCTTCGAATTGGACTTTGTTTTATAACTGACTTTATTTTGTACTGCCATCTTTTTGTATTTCCTCTTATCTCCCCTCACCAATATGCATATAATATGAGTTCTGAATCTAAGGACTACTTCATTCTGCTTTTCTGAATTTCCTTTAGCTCCTGGCACAGTGCCTTCTGTATCGTGCTCAATAAACACACAACTGTGTTCTTCAGCGGTTTCCCCCTCTGTTGCTTGTTTTTAAGATGGATATGACACTTAGAGATTCATAGAATTTCAGAACGGGAAAGGAACTTAAAAACTCTCTGTCTAGTCGAGCCCCCTCCCGGGGAAGAAATGGCTTACCCTACTTTGCCTGCCCAATTAGTGGCAGGTCTGAGAATGGCGCCCCCATATGACCAAGCAGCAGAGGGATGGCTGGAACCTGAGCTCTCGCTCACCACTCGGCAAGCCTTAGCTGGGTTCCTCTTTCTATGGAGAATGTTGGAATAAAGGTGGTACACGTGACGCTGTTGCCGTATGAAACAGATGGAAGCAAACAGACGTTTACTGGGTGTCTACTGTGACGTACTATGTGACAGGCCCGTGGTGGGTGCTTTCACATCGTTCAGCTCGGTCAATCGTCATAATCTAGAATTCCCACCCCTACATGCGGGAGAGAGATTGAAACAGGACATTTAGCCAGAGCCCTTCCCTGTAAGCTCCGAAGAGTGCACGGTAGTGGATAGGTTTTTGCATCCTAGAGTGTGGGCAGAGGGCTCTGCAGAGTGGTACTCTTGGCTGTTCTAAGGGGAACTGATGGGGGAGACCAATGAAAGCGAGCGGAGGTGGTGATCACAATTGCTGTGGGAGGACCTATACTCCCCCGAATATAAGAGAGGACTCAGCTCTCCCCCTCTCTCCTCCACACGTGCATCCCTGAGTCTTTGGAGAACTGAGACAAGAATGCCTCACACTCGGGGGTTGGTTGTATTGGCTCCTACTTGCTCTGGTTACGTCTTACTCCCGCCTCTCCCCTAGCCTCCAGCCCCACTGCGTCTATTTTTCTCCCTTCTATTCATTCGCCTTCTCCCCCTCCCTCCCTCTCTGAGTTAACCTGGGTGGCCTCAGGTTCTGAAGGCTCTCCAATGGCAGAGTCTCCTGTGCTGGACTGTGAAAACGCTGGCAGGGAAGACGGTACCCAAATCTGTTAAATACACAGTAAAAATAGCTTCTGATCTATGGGACTCGGTATTAAGCAAGATGCTATTAACGAGGTCTGAGTGCTGTGCTGAAATGCGGCAGCGGCACATGCGTCTTGGCTGCCTTTCCTCCCTACCTCTGGCAGCTTGCGAGCAGTGTTGCCATGACACTCCTTGGGCTCTGTTTAGATCAGCTATTTTCTGAAGGAGACCCTGACCTTCCCCACAGTAGAAACGGTTGATGTGGCCATGTCAGTGCCTCTCCAGGAGGCCTGGGACTGGTGGGCCCCCAGTTATGACTTGGAAACTGTTGGAAGCTGTAGGTCAGGTCACAGACGTTGAACATTTAGGAGCAAGAAGCCTGTTAACTATCCTCTAGTCTCCTTTGATGAGTGAGGGTACTGAGGCCCATTGAGTGGAAGTGACTTGCTCAAGGTCGCAGAGTGAAGTAGGGACAAAGCTGGGACAGGAACTCAGGTCTCTTGATTCTCGGTGCTCTAATGTTCCAACTGTGCCACCCTTATGCCTGCCTCAGGGCCCTTTTCAGCCCAGATGGCTGTGGATGGAGATGAGCCAGACCCGGGGATATGGCTTCCCTAGGAATGGGCAGAGGAGGTGAAGAGAGAGGGGGAAGCTCAGTGCAGAGGGAGGAATGAGGACAGGAGGGGGGTTACGGATAGAGTGGGGGCGATAGAGGCCAGTGTAAACGCCCGAGGGGCCCCTCAGCAAGGCCCATCCGAAGAGACTTTTTCTGTCAGGTCCACAGGTTGGTCCACTGAGAAGTAGATGCTTACAGGGCAGGGGAATAATTAGGTCACGTTCTCTATTGCTCTGAACACTTTCCTCACCTCATGTTACACCTCATATAAAACTACCATTAAAAGCCATTGTCAGTACCACCCTTTTTGGGATAGTTTATTATATAGTGTTAAGTATTCTTCAGGAAGTTCATATGTGAAATGCTGTCTCCTTCACAAGATTACAGGGTCTTGGGGACAGAAATTATGTCTTTGCTGGACCTTCCTCCCTTCCTTTTTCCTCCCTCCTTCTCTTCCTCCTTCCCTGCCCGCCTTCAATCATGGCACCTGGCAGAGACTGAAATCACATACAATGAAGCATCCAGGAAGTTTTTGTTTAGTTTGAACTTAGTTGAATTCGGATGACCTCTTAACATTTTTATTAATGGATGGTGAAAATTGGCAAATAAAAGTTTGGGGGAATAGTGTTCTGACCAATTAGGATTCAGTGAGATTTCTTGTACACTCTTAGTTAATCTTCATGAAAGCCAGTACACTGTCCAGTATTACCCTTATTTTACAATGAAGAAACAAAAGCCAAGTGACCTGCTCCAATTCACTTCAAGGAGTAAATGGTGAGGTTTGATTTGCATCTAGATCTCCTGTCCTTCAAATGTTATAATGTTACTTCTACTCTTCCCCAGTACTGTGGAAGAGCAGTTGTTCCACAGACAGTGGTTCACCCTTCTATCGAGGAGTCTCCAACCTTTGAAGGTTGTAGCCTACCCCCTTAAGAGTTTGGAAAAGTAAGTATGAGTCCTCAGATTGAAACAGTGACTAATTATGGTTTAGACAACCTTAGGCTGCTTTTTTTTTTTTTTTTTTTTTTTTTTTTCAGCAAGCCGAGGGAAAAATAGCGCATTTCTATATTCTTTAATCTGCTTAGTTTGAAAGAAACTTTGAAATGGTGTGTAAGACTCTTTGAACTTTTAATACGTTTGGATACATCCAGAATATGGGGATAAAAAAGGCCTTCTGCCCTAAATGAATTGACTAATTTAGCTAAAAACAAATTAGAGCACTTTTTTTGGTTACGAATGAAGGACGCAAGAATTTTTTGATGCTGCAGCTAAAGCCTGGGTTTTGGTTGATATTCATGTTTGTAGGTTTTTCTCAATATTGTCATATACATTACAATGATATCCATTATGCCTCCTAACTCTCATAGGATTTGGAGGCATTTGGTTGATAGCATCCTGCATCCTTTCTGAAAAACATAAATGTGGAGCAGTCTCCTTCTTTTTATGTATGTGCTTTGGAAGACCACCGTTGTCTAATTTAAATTTGAGTACAGAGGGCAAAGCTTATCTGTAGTGAGCATAATATCTTGATTATATAGATCTCATGTTTCCTTTTTGTGTCTAACTTTCAAGGTGTTTAAATAGAATGATTGAATAATAATGTATAATGTCCAGAGAGAAAGTTGAATACATAAAATAAATATGCGTGGAATCTATTTCTGTAGTGTGTGTGTGTGTGTGTGTGTGTGTGTGATTAGCTCAGTCTTTTTATAAAGTTGTCTATACTTTGAAAGTACATAATAACTTTGAAATTACCAGAGAAAATTGAAATCAAAACTTGGATGTTGAAGGGGATGAATATCTTATCTTTTGTTTTAGAGCTGCAGGTAAAGTGAAAGGTTAGAAGAGTGTATTGTGTGGTGTTAGATGGAAACCGAACATTGTCTTTATATTTTCTTTGCGAAGAAAGCTTGGCTTGGGAATCTGAGTATTCTTGCAAACTTTCTAAATTTCTTCAGCCCCCACTGATGCCCATACTTTGCTTAATTTGATTGAATTAGTTTACACTGAGCTATGGCTTAGAAAACGTGTTATTTATTATAAGCAATGCACATGCACACTAAATAAATAAAGGAAAGGAAAAAAAAGAAGCAGCACTTTGCACTCTTCTTGCATGTGTGAAGCAGTCTGCCTTGCTTTAGAATTGCATGTGTGTGTCTCTTTAAATAGACTGGGAACACCTTGAAGACAAGAGAAATGTTTTATGCATGTTTGTGACAATGATTTTGTGAACTTAAGTGCAGTAGATCAAAACAACTTTGCTAACGTCCTTTCCTTGGAGTTGATAGGCTTGTTCAGAATTTCTTAGAAGTCATCCTATTACTTTTGAAATTCCTCTGCTTCATATACTTTCTGTGGAATGAAGAAATGTTGTCCATCTGCCTACTTGCAAGAAAAATGGATAGTTAAATAGTGCAATATAGCCTGTTTACATACTGGCCCAAACTGTCACTGTAAGAAAAGGTTGCGTATATTCTAAAATGTCACAGAGCTAGGAAAAATATACACACGTAATATATAGAGTGAATATATATGTACATATATATATGTATATATATGATCATATATATATGATCTGTTCCTTGTCACAATATTTAACCCAATGTGCTATTTACAGTAATGAATCCAAATGTCAGTTTTAAAAATATGAAGTGTCAAAGTGTTCCCACGTTGTGGGAAAGTTTGATGTGACAGTTTGTTAATCATATGACTATTATATCAAACGTGTCTCAGTGTTTTTTGCTCAGTTCTCTTTCTTGTAGGCTCCTTGCACTTTTTCAATGAATTCCCAGTTCAAGTTACTAACCCAAGGAACACATCTGGGTTACGTGTCTCCCACAGCTCACACAAATGCTGCTATGTTTTCCTTTACTTACAATTGAATGGATTTAACATTTCAGAGTAGTTTGACTTTTGTGCCTGACACATTTATGTATAGAAGCTAAAAGAAAAAGAAAATTCCTCTACTGTAATTTTGTTGTTTTCACTGCAAAACCATCACATGAAACCTTGATAGAATGGATGTTTTGTGTTTCTCCAAGCTGGGTTTCCCAAGGTTTAATTTAGATGTCCTTACTCTTTGACCTTGGGCACATTTTTGAATTTTACTTGGCACATTGATCATACCAACTTCTTCATCTTAATAAAAGGGCAGAATCCTAGAACATAAATATTTTATGCTTGGGA
This sequence comes from Phocoena sinus, assembly GCF_008692025.1. Classification (NCBI taxonomy): domain Eukaryota; kingdom Metazoa; phylum Chordata; class Mammalia; order Artiodactyla; family Phocoenidae; genus Phocoena; species Phocoena sinus. Next base: position 65,184,603 of record NC_045766.1, read on the forward strand.
AAAGGCAGCATGGTTTCCTTCGGAAGGATTTGTGGCTATGCTACTTACTAGCTCTGGATGCAAGGACCACACTCAATCTCTGGGCCTCAGTTTCCTCTGAAGAATTGTTAAGGTTGAAATTAGATTAGATTAGTGAATTTTTAAATTTATACCTTCAAGGAGCCCAGAGTTCTGGGTGGACGTACAGCCTCAGATGATGGGGCGTGGGGAGAGTGGCGAGGACTCTGGGCCCTTCTGCCTGAGCAGCTCACTCTTAGATCTGTTTAAATTTAGTTTTATATACTATTTCATTTAAATAAAAGGCTCCACTGCTTAAGCGACCAACTTGCTTACCTGTTGGCAGCCACTCTGCTCTGCGGTGTAAAGTCAGTGTTCTCTGATTCTGCGGCTCATCTCCTGAGAGGTATCAGTTGGCAGTCACTCCAGCAGATCTCGGCTAATCTGGCCTCAGGTTCTGCCTGTGCATCCATGTGGCCTCTGTGGAAGTTCTTTCAATGGCAAAGGATTCTCCATGGTGAGATTTGAGGGAAGGGCCACTAACTGAGGGCCCATCTGTGTCTGAGTCTAATCCTTGCAGCTTTTTAGTCTTAATAAACTTACTTTCCAATTTGGCAGATTTTTACATCATCAAAGACTGTTGTTTAGAACAAGTACAGACAGAGGAAGATATAGAAGCTTTGGCAGGTATTTAATCTGCTTTTGGTTGAGGATATGAATGTTACTCCTTAAGCTGGAGCGTTTCAGACAATTTGGGGAGGAGATTGAACGCCCACAACGTGAAATTTTACTTCACCCATTATTTTTTCCTTCCCTTCACCCCATATACTACCACCTTGATCCACTCTGCAGGACATATTCCTGTGTATATTCCCCAGAATGATGGGGCAGGTGAATTGAAAAGTTGTGAATTACAAATCAAGGAAAAGACTGTAAGAATGACAAATGATCGAGGGATATGATGTAGCAAGACTTTAGAAAAGCCTTTAAGTATGAACATAATAAAATCAAATTGGAGAAAGTATTTCTCATAGATTAAAAAAAAGTGTCCTAAAAATGGGAGAGAGGATGAATGTCTATTTTGCTAGACATTCAGAAGCATCATTTTCAAAGTTCCTCAGGGATCAAGTTCGGGGATTAGTTTAACTCTCCTAATATCTGGAATTGTGAAGGGAGAGAATGGTCAAGTGTACAGTTTTTTTTTTTTTTTTTTTTTTTTTTTTGCTGTACAAGGGCCTCTCACTGTTCGGGCCTCTCCCGTTGCGGAGCACAGGCTCCGGACACGCAGTTTCAACGGCCATGGCTCACGGGCCCAGCCGCTCCGCGGCATGTGGGACCTTCCCGGACCGGGGCACGAACCCGCATCCCCTGCATCGGCAGGCGGACTCGCAACCACTGCGCCACCAGGGAAGCCCAAGTGTACAGTTTTGTCATGACAGTTCCTTATAGTGAAATGGCCCTTTGGTAACGGATCTCATCTAAACGGTGGAAGCCCAGAAGCAGTAGCTGAGTGCCAAGACAGGATGTTCTTTTATTGAGTCACATATCAGCCATTGGGGATGCACCTGGGTTTATTGGGCTGGGGGGAAGGGATGACCCAAAATACATGTATAGGATAATTAGAAAAAAACCAGGAGTGGTTCCTGACTTGTTCCTTAAACTGGTGAGATGAGGCAAAATGTTCTAAACCAAAGTCACACTCTAGACATCCAGCTTTCATTGGAACAGGAAGCATTTTGTGTATAGTTTTGGTCGAAGTGGAATAGTATAAAGGATTGTTTGGATAGAGGGGATGACATGGGGACAAACCAAAAGGTACAGCCCAGGACTTGAACTCAGGTAGTCTGTCCCCAGCAGCTGCTCTCTTAACCACTAAGCTACGTTGTCTGCATACTGTGGGTGTAATTCTACATGCCTTTTCTACCTCCCAGCATGTCATGAGGCTGAAACAAGATGATACGTGTGAAAGTATTAGGAAAGGGGTGAACCAACAGGTGAAGGTGAGACAGCATACAAATTACTATAAAGTAGAAACTTGCTGAGAAAGTTCAGAGAAGAGAAAAGAATGATCACTTCCAGCTGGGGTGGAGGGCAGGGGATTAAGGAGGGCTTCTTGGGGAAAGTGTCACTTGGGTTGGCCTTGAGCGGGATTTTGATAAAGGGGGAGGCTCTCTGAGCAAATGGAATGAACAATGGGATAGAGTCATCGAAGTGCAGGGTGGTGAAAAAGAAGGCGTTAGTTCATCAAATGCTGATGAGTTTAGCAGATTCTTTCCAAAACAGTGTGCACTGAGGAATGGGGAAGGGAAGTGGCGTGTGGAGGAAGGGAAGGACATGGTGAGTAAGGTAATGAATGGGAAGATGAAAAAGCATAACCAAAAACTGCCGTCTTGGGCTTCCCTGGTGGCGCAGTGGTTGAGAGTCCGCCTGCCGATGCAGGGTACGCGGGTTCGTGTCCCAGTCCGGGAGGATCCCACATGCCGCGGAGCGGCTGGGCCCGTGAGCCATGGTTGCTGAGCCTGCGCGTCCGGAGCCTGTGCTCCGCAACGGGAGAGGCCACAACGGTGAGAGGCCCGCATACCGCAAAAAAAACCCAAAAAACAACAACAAAAAAACTACCGTCTTCATCATCCTTCTGGGAGTCAACTCTAGGCAAATAGATGATCCCTGCCTCATGTAGATCATGCTTTGACTCAATTTATTTTCTTGTGCGTGGTCCATAAATCCTAGTCCAAGGAGATACCAGTCTAAGAAGATGTGTCCCCCGTAAGCCTGGAGAATGCAGCATGCTCTGGCGCCCTCTTAGGTATTGACAATGTATGTTAGCTTGTTAAATCTTCCAGGAAGCCCTGTGGGACAGCCGTCAGCTTACTTTCAGTTGACTCTGGAACGTGGTTTTTCCCTTTGAGCAACCCTAGTTAACATCCCCGAGTAGATAAGACTCCCAGAGACCTCCAGCCCACCAGCTGGACTGATCTGTATCTGCTGTCCAACAGATCCTCTGAGAGGAGAAGCAGATCCACTCTCAGGGCAGCCCGAAGTCCCATTCTGAAAGAAGAAGTTGCACAGAGCACTTTTGCCTGTAGAAATGGTTATGTGTCATTTAGAAAGAAAGCTGTGCTCAAGATAACCTTGAGAACCTGCAACCCCTCTGAAAAAGTAAGAGTGAGAAGCAGGAAGTGAAGGAGCCCTAGGTCTTGGAATGTGTCTGAGTGCAATAGATCACAACCACAGGACCACCCCCAGCAGGCTGCCCTGTGAACATTTATGAGAAAACATCCTTCAAGTCAGGAGCTTGCCAGCCAGCCCCGGAGACGGCAAGGAGCCTAGCTCACTCTCAGGTGCTGCATTGTCCTGAAAGGGGAAGAAAGGCAGTGGACTGTGTTGAGTGTCTACTCCTTCCCACACACCACATTCAGAGTCGGAGTCGTCATGTTAACACCTTCTCACTTAATCCCCTCAACAATCCCACTAGGTTAGGATTATTAATCTCTTCCTGTATAGATGAGGACACCGAATCCAGGGTGTCTCAGTGCTGCTGAATAGATCACGTTGTTTTATATCTTGGACCTTGACCATGTTCCTTTCCATCCTTGTCTGCCTGGTGAACTTGTGTTTCCCCAGGTTGTAAAAGAGCTTCTCCTCTAAGGACCTTCTGAACCCCGTGGGACCTCCTGTCCTGAACTGCATGGTGCTCTTGTTGCTTAGGGCCACATGCTTTCTCTCAAGATTCAGACTTGGGGCCTGAGTGATTCTAGAGCTGCCCTGCTATGCCTACATTCAGCTTTCTCTACTGTGTGATTTCAGCGTAACTTCACTCAGACCCCGTCCTTCACAGGATACTTCTTTTCCAGCCCAGAGTTCTGGGGCCTTCCTCGCTGACATATTGAGTTTTCTGGGTTCTGGGCCTCTGAATTTTTAATGTCACCCCACCTCCACCCCGCCCTTCCTGGAACCTACCTGTTACCTTCTTGTTATTTGCTCAGGTCTGATCTTAACTTTCAAGTGACACTTGTCAAACTTGCTGTGCATTGCAATCACCTGGGGAATTTCACCCTCAGAGGCTATGGTCCTGGAGGTCTGAGAACACAGCGTGGGAGAATTTGTATTTCTAACAAGCTCCCGGATGATTCTGAAACTGTCAGTTTGTGGGCTCACTTTGATTAATACACCTTTAAAGTACAGTTCAAGACCCCTGTTTTCCAGGAAATTTAACTATCTTTACGCAAAGTGGTTTCTTTCTTCCTTTCTCTCTCTTTTTCTTTCCTTCTTTCATATTCTAATGGAACTCACCTAGGCCCTATCTGATTTAGATAACTTCTCATTTATGTAAGTCTCTGGGGCTTCATTATCAACTTCTTGTGTCTGCTTAAATGCTTTAGATAAGAGAGACAACATTGAATAAATGAACATAAGTCCGTAAGTCTGGATGGAGAATCTCGAATCCTGAATTCACAGGTTGTCATAGCTGCTTATGAGCTGTGTGTTTTGGGGCAAATCACATCTTGTAGCGTTGAGTTTTCTCATCTCTAAAATAAGGATTCCATTTCCTCCTGCTGCAGAAGCTCACGGAAAACATCAAGTGAGAGAGTGGGTATGTAAAGTGTGGTACAAATGCAAGGATGTTCACAGTAAATTGTTGCTGGTGTTTTGTTTGTTTTGTGCAGTTGACTCATTCACTTTATCATTAATGATGAGGCATGAAGGAAATGCTGTTGGTTTTTGATGAGGTGTGGAGTGGAGGGTGGGGCTGAAGTGATGCTGAGATTTCAGGAAAGTTCTTTTCAGTTTCTGGAAATGATTCTCACACTGACACTGACAGTTATAAGCCCGGGCTCAGGTCAGAAAAGCAACGTGCCTTTCTGTTGAACTTTCAGGTAGGCCATAATGATTATGAAAATTGTGTTCATCTTATGAACTTCTCACTTAAACTTGAGAAGAATGATGAAATATTCATAGTGGTTGTCACTTACAGGGGTTTGTAGGGTGACTGCTAGTGGCCAAGTTTATAAATCCTTAAGTTTGTTTTCTGTAACAAGAATACCTAAAACAGGAAGTGTCCTCTTCTAGGTTTTCTTAAGATAGCATATGCATTCCTTAAGTACCTACAGTGCAAAGTCTAGATCAGGCACTGAGGAATAAAAATGTGGTGGGATGTGTAATTTCTTCTTTCACAGAGTTTACAGTCCAGTGGGAGACACAGACACATGCACCACTAGCTGTTTCACAAAGCCAAACCACCTAGGTGATGACAAAGGAGAGGTACACAGGTGGCATGCTGTGGGAACCCGGAGGAGGGGCTCCTGAAGGAGGTAGTGTGTGAGCGTGCCTTGGAGAACTGAAAGGATTTCAGCAAACCAACTTTAGGTTGGAGCAAGCCAGATGAAGAGACACTGTTAGTACTCCAGGCATTTCCTATAGTGTTTTATAGCCAAGGTTATGGGAGAAGTATTGATGCACAGAAACAGAAGATCTTCTTTGAAGATCCCCTTCTGATATTCTGGTCCATCTGACTGTGCTTATTTTATTTCCTTTAGTATATCTGTCCCCTCCTTCTTAACAGGATATTCCTTTTTGCCACTTCCTCGCTGGTGTTTTCTTTACTGGTCCTTAGCCTCTCTTGCCTGCAAAGTTGGCTCACCCTTGCTACCATATCATCATACTCCTTTGGACCACCTCTTTCTCTGTTCCCCAACTATTTAAAGACCCCCTTTCATCCTCACTCTTGTTTTGATTTGCAGCATTAACGATTGCCTTTTAAAAATGTCCCTGTATTGATTAGATTGACGCGTTCACACTGATTTTTCTCTTCTCCAGGCTCTGGATCGCCAAGCCTGTAACACCAAGTCTAGGTGGTACTTATATGCGTATAGTGCCTGTTGTGGCCAAGAGGAGATAAGGTCACAGTGAAAGGAAACAGGTTGTTAAAGTCTGTTGGAAGAAGCATCAGGTGCCAGACTTGTCTGGGAGCGAAGTGTAGATTGACTTTACATTCTGTGGCCCGCGTGTCAGAAGCCTTTGATGTTTAGAGCCTTGCATTTTGATACTTACAATCATGTCATATAAGTTTATATCAACTAAATCCACTGAATTGATGGTGAATCAATTTCACTATCCGCTACATTATTAATTCCAAGTGGGAAAATTCATTAGGGCTCAAATTTTGTTTGAAGCCCAACTGTTTCTTAAATTATTATTACAATTATTATCTATTTATTTTTTTACAACTGATGGGAAGGGAAATTTAACAGCTGTGTGATTAGCAGGGCATGAAATTAAAAATGTTTTGCACAGAATCAAGAGGTTGTTTACTACAGAATTCCTCATCTGAGAATTAAGTAGCATTAAGATTGGCCACAAGATGCTCTCTTTCATCATTTAAGTTTGATTTTTCACATCCAGTTCTTTGCTAAAAGGCCTTTCCCCTTTTCTGGAAGGAAAATACTGACCAGGTCATCACAGAGCATCTCTAACATTAGCAGTCAAGGTAACAACCCCATTTCTTTCGCTCATAAAATAACAGTGCAAGGAAAAAGAGGTTCAGCCTCACTGCTCTCAGCAACGAATGAGTAAGTTCCAGTTTGAGGAAGTCAGGTAAATCAGAAAAAGCTACAGCTTGAAAGTGGCTTAAGTCTTTTCCTTTCAAACTGCGCAGGTAGAGACGTCTAGAATGTGATGTTTATCCTTAAAGTTTCCTTTACCGGTATGCTGTTACTTCTTGGGTCCTTTTGCAAAAGTACCTCCTTTGACTGGGTTCTAGAGAGTACCACCTCCCTCTTCCGTTGTGCAGGATGTGGATAGTCTTTTGTAGAAGCAGGAGAGCATGGTGGTCAAGCACGTTAGCTGGAGTCTCTTTGCTGAAGTGTGAAGCCAGCTCTTCTATTTGCTTGGGCAAGTTGTGTGAACTCTCTTTGCCTCATCCCCTTATCGAATGGAGGTAAAAACAGTACCTACCTCCAAGGTTGCTTTGAAGATTAAGAGAGTTAATACCTGGAAAATGTTTAAGGCTCTACCTGACTCATAGCCGGTGCTCAGTTAATGTTAGCTGCCTTCATTTTTATAAGGCAATGTACTGTTCTGTGTGTGAAGGTGTTTAGTACACATGCCACACGGACTTGCTTCACTTCTAGTCTGGGATCCTTCATCTATCCTTGTTGTTTTATCTTTAATAGAATCATCCCTGTAAGATAATTATTTATATACTTGTCTTAAGTCTTTGTTTAGACAGGTTTTATCTTTATATTTGATGAATTCAACAAGACCCAGTCTTTGCCCTTAAGGGACTTTTTGAAGGGGAAATTGGGGTTGATGAAAGTTCGTGCAGATAACTCTTATTGGAGATAGACTAGAGATCGCACCAATGAGAGTTAAGATATTTGAATAGTATTCCTAAATATTAAGAGGTCTAGTTAAGGAATCTGTGGTCCTTAGAGGAGAGAGACATTAACTTTGGTTGGGGTTGAATGCAATTGTGGAGAAAATGAAGGAAGTCTTCCTGGAGGAGGAGGGATTTGATCTGGGACCTGAATGCCAGGTAGAATTTGACCTGACCAAAAAGAGGAAAAGAATTCCCAGGCTAAGTGAAGCGTGTGAACTGCACTTGGTTTTCTCACGTTTTCCTCGTGCTGCCCTCTGGCCACTATCCAGGCCCTTTGGAGAGCTGTTATTGCAGGTGGGACCTCAGTTGGAAAGCCAGTGAGTGTGTGAGTGAGGCTTTCATAGTCCCCAGGTCCTGTATAAAAAATGGACGAAGGAGCCATTCTAAAGAATATCTTTTAAAGGGGGTGTAAGAGAGGTACATTCTAATGAATGTCTTTTAAAGGTGGTGTAAGAGAGGAAGAATGGGAGGGACAAAGGCAGGAAATGTTGGATGTTTTAGAGGGATTATAATGAAGGCCAACTGGGTGCTCTTTGTGTTTTCTCAGATCACTTTTAGGGGAGATGTAGGTGCTTTTGCATATATATATATATCTCAAAGTGTCACTTTTTTCTCCTTGTCTCTTCTTTTTTTTTTTAAAGAACCAGTATTAACATCACTCAATCCTCTGCCCTTAAAAATAAATCTGGGCGGGAAGTATGAGTATTTCCTGGAATACGTTATACGCTGGGCAATAGATCTGGGTATTTAAATGCCTTTCCTGTAGAGGAAGGTCACTATGCGTCAGCATGCTACCAGCAGCCCTGTGGGAGGTCGGTGAGTGTGTTTCAGCACTGTGGCTGCTCTCCATCAGCTCTCCGCCGTGGCAGGCTGGCTTTAAACTTACACTTTTAGCAAGATGAGGCCCCATAATGTGAGCTGGCCAAACATGACATGGCATGGTTGCAAAATAACGAGACTGGAGTTTTAGCCAACACCCTGGAACATGTAGATGCAAGTAGCACACCTTGTGGGGGTACCATTCCAGCACAGGGAGCACCTGGTCCTAAGTTGCTTCCACTGCTCAAAGCATCCTTGGAATCGCCTTCAGAGATACTGATGAGCCACCCTAAAAAGTCATAGAAGCATGAAATGTGAGACCACAAAATCCACTAACCCCATTCTGAATGGGAGAAAACTGAGGCCCTGAGACAAATATTGATGTGTACAGTGGGGTCTTTCCTTTAGATGGGGAAACATCCCTTCTCAATTACCTTGTTAGCTCTCTCTGCTTATTTTCTCATTGTTTCTCTGCCTTAAGGAAAATTGATTCTGTGTTAAGCCTATGAATAATTAGAAAAAAATAGAGAGAGAAGGAGAGAGGGAAAAAAGTTCCCTTTAGCATTGCCTAACGTTACAGAGTGTATCTGTAGCACAGGGAAAACCCAGCCCTCCTGGCATGAGATTCCTTCTATATTTACAAGAAAGTTTCAAGACAGAAATCACTTTATCAGAGTTTCTAGTTGGTTATAGTTACATCTATTGTAAAATCTGGTGTACATAAAGATAGAGTTAAACATACAAGTTCCTAATTGAATTGTAGACCTTACCTTTCAGGGGTAGGGATTTTGTCAGGGATAAAGCTTTGTCCTTGTCATGGTCCATTGGCAACATTTCCTAAAGTGTGCTCCGTGGTATACTAGCTCTACAAATGGCCAAATCAGGTTGGGAATCAGTTGCTTTTATTGCAATCTCCATTTTGGAGATTCTTCATGTACCTTTAGCAAGATTAACTCTGAGAAGACCTATAGGTAAAAACCAGTAACCACACCATTCCTTTCTGTAATGTGAAATTCAGGCTTTGTCAAACTTATTTTATCACAGAACCATTTTGTGGATGATTTCCCAGACTTGTGTTCTGTGGAACATTCTTTGGATAGCATGACTTTATTGTTAAAATTCTTAAGGTTCACATCTGTCATCTTGTAATAATCTTGTGTGAAATATAAAGTCATCTGGGCTAAACTATAGACCTTCACCTGCCCTCCCTTCTCCATAGGAGAAATTACAGGTTTATTTCAGGATCAAACACTTTTCAAATGAAATGTTGTTAGGAGAAAAACAACAACAACAACAACCCTTTTAGAGCCTAATAATTGCAGAAAGAAGACAGTATTATACGAGCCAAACCCAATTTTGTGAATTAGGGCTTTAACTTGGAGAGTTGTTCCTGAAAATAGGTTGTTTTTAAGCAAAACGTTTATGGCTTTTGGTGGGGGACTTTTTCACCGTCAAAGGCACGAATATGGGTACTTTTAAACTGACATGTTTCTTGCATTCAAAACCAGGGCTTGTGGAGGAAACAATACTTTCTTTAACTTTTCTGAAACAGTTGGCTTGACCATCATGGCATTTTTTTTTTGTTTATTTGGGATATTAGCTTTTTTTTTTTTTTTTTTTTTTTTTTAATGCTGGAAGGGTCCTTGTTGATCTTGTCCCAGCCTGCACTTGACAGATGAGGAAATAGAGGCCCAGAGGCTTCAGTGACCTTTCTAGGTCTCTTTACTAGTTAGTGACAAAACCAGAACTAAAAATCAAGAACTCTCACTTACTTACTAAAGTAAGCCTAGTAACTTTTTATTTATTGTACACTCTGTTAAAAAGAAAGGAGTTAATTGCTTCTCTTGATTAGATAGTAGCTAGGTAGATATGTACCTACACAGATGATAGATAGATGCCCATAATTAGAAACTCTTTTACCCTCAAGGTAAGAAGACCCTCCACAGTTCCTTGGTTGTCTCCTTTCTTATTTTTAAAAGAACTTCACCCACCTCAGGCCAGGTCTTTGATACTGTTCACTTGAGAAATCGATTCACTTCCATGGAAGAGATAGGTGTGAAAAAGAGGGTCATGCTGAACATTTTAATCTCTCTTATTTCAGGCTGAGAGATTCACTACAGCAAGGGGGTATTTAAGGTTTTCAACATAAGGAGAAGAACTGGCTATCACCAAGTGCTTGAGGGCTATGGCTTAGTTATACGTCATTGTGTGGTTATTTCTCTCCTCTTCCCCTCCCCCTTTCTCCCAGTTTCAGCCCCTCTCTTCTTTCTCCATTGCCCATGTCTTCAGCAGGAGGGCTATAAAGACAGGAAAGAAAGCTCAGATCCAAGGAAGACATTCCTTCTGTGAGGTTTCACCCAGTTGTAGCAAAAGCAAAAAAAAACATTCTCATGCCTTTGAGTTTTTTCCTTTAGGTGGAAGGATTTGGTGGTTAGAGATCTTAGGAAATTTCCCATTAAAAAGCTACTGCAGGATCTGTAGTCTGGTGCTTGCAATAACGGTGTTGTAGTATCTTGTGAAGAAGGCAAGGGCCTTAAAGTTAACAGTGGAAAATATGGGTTCTGGGCTGCACTTCTCTGCTAACTAGCTATGGGATCCTGGGAAGACCAAAAAACCTCTCTGAGCTTCATTGGACCCAGTCTCTTCATCGGGGCTCGGGGATCATGATTCCTGGAATTGTGTGGATTAAATGAGATAAGGGATATGAAAAGGCTTTGTAAACTATAAAACACCCTGTAAGTACTTGTAAGCATATTTATAGCAATCAGGTAAGCGATAATAACAGCAAACACAACTACACTGCCGCTTTTGAGCCAGGTACCATTTTAAGCCTTGCACATCTGTTAGTTCACAATTCTGACAGCAGATCTGTGTGTTAGTGAATAGCACCTGGCATCATAAATCACCAGGCGGCCGCTTACCTGGATCAGCTGGTGATTTACTCAGTGGTTGTGGGTATGTTTCTCCCTTCCCTGGGCCTGAGATGTATTCTTTGTAAAAGAAGCACTTGGACTCTGGTTGAATGTAAGGGCCCTTCTGTTCTGGGATTTGTGATTCTGTTCAGCAGTTTTTTTTTACCCCTCACGGGTTCAGTCGCTGATCAGTAATCAGAGCTCACATTTAAAATGAGGGCCGTCGTCATCTTTATTTTACAAATGGGGACACATAAGCACAGAGAGCTCAAGTAACTTTCCCAAGGCTGCACAGCCAGTGAGTGGCAGAGCTGGGCTTCAAACTCTGCTCTGGTGCCCCAGAATGACGGCAGCTAGATAGATTTGAAGAACTCTCCAGCGATCCCAGGTGTGTCCTGTTGTCAGAGTCCTCATCTAATTAGCTCCATGATTATCATTTAGCTCTTTAGGTTTTCGGTGCTGGTTGTCATTTAACGCCACATTAGATTTCCAGAATCTTGATTGCAGGTTTTCAGTGCTGGAATGTGTATTTCCAATGTCTGCTGCAGGGTTTGGCAATGGGTAGTATCTCCCTGTATGCGCACCGTTTGTTTTCTGGCCAACCTTAGAGTCTTTGAACCCCTCAGGGAGGCCTGCCATTGGCATCTCCCCAAAGTGTGTTTGACAGAATGACCTTTTCACATAAAAAGCCAGTTGAGGTTGCTGTGGTGTGACTCTGGACAAGTCTCCACAGGGGAGGCAAGTTTCAAGTTGCGGCCCGTTTGTTTTCTGCGTGACGTGCGCGCTCCGACTTTCTCATGCTTGCTTCACTTTATCTGAGTGAGTTCTGGTTGAAGACTCTCCACCAGAGTCTCCTGGCTGCTTCGGATTGTTTTGGTTGTGCTGTTATTTTATTTTTCTGAAGGCCTGGTTTTCTTGGGCTCTGCTTGCATACCACCCAAGATTTGTAGCCCAGTTGCATCTGGGAAAGACTCACACCCATTGAAATTGGGAGAAAATGGACTCTTAGAGCCCAAGGACATTGACATAAATCTTAGGTCACAGTCATCTTCCATCTCTCTGACTCTGCCTTCCTTCTTTATGTGATGCTGTTCCAAGATCTCTTACTGGGACCAGCTTTCTTGGAGGGTTGCCTTTAACTCCTAATCCACTCAGTAGATTTTACCACTAACACACCTCTCCAATGGATGGTCTCTCCAATCCCCATAAGTGACCCACTCTGGAGTTCACTTATTCCTTCATCTACCTATGAATTATGTGATATTACCTACCTACCAGACAGAACAGTGATACCAAAATAAATTTGACACTATCCCTGTTTATAAGGACCTAATACTTTGAAGGGGGGGAGGATTCACTTTGTTAATCAACAGTTAGTTCTTGAGTGCCCACCATGACCGAGTACCAGAACTGTGCATACCAGCAGATACAAGCCCTCTCGTCATAGGACTTCTGATCCAGGAGTGGCAACCACCACATTCATAATTTCGCAGATAATTATATAATTATGGCTGTGATAGGTGCCACAAAGCAAAGGTACAAGGTGTGGTGGGAATATTAAACAGTTTTTTTTTTTTCCCCTTGGCCTAGTTTGTGGACGAGGTATGTGTCCCGAAAGAAGTGGAATTAGCCAGGGAAAGATGGGCACAGGGGAGTGGGCTTGGACAGATACCTCTCATATAAGGTAGAAAATGGTCAGTGCTCAGCTTAAGTACTGTGGATGTTGAGGTGAGGAAGAATGTTTTAAAAACTGGTTTGATGATAAAACTCCTTTCAGAATATTTCCTTGTTGGACTTTTCTGGTGGCACAGTCGTTAAGAATCCTCCTGCCAATGCAGGAGACACGGGTTCGAGCCCTGGTCTGGGAATATCCCACATGCTGCAGAGCAACTAAGCCCGAGTGCCACAGCTACTGAACCTGTGCTCTGGAGCCCGCGAGACACAACTGCTGAGCCTGTGTGCCACAACTACTGAAGCCCACGCGCCTAGAGCCCGTGCTCCGCAGCAAGAGAAGCCACCGCAATGAGTAGCTCGCACACCCCAACGAAGAGTAGCACCCACTCACCACAACTAGAGAAAGCCTGTGTGCAGCAACAAAGATCAAATGCATCCCCCCCCAAAATAATTAAATAAATAAATTTATTAAAAAAAAAAAAAAGAATATTTCCTTGCTTTTCCCCCCTAAAAGTGGTGGGCTTCTGTAACATCATGACCTGGTTTAGTAATTGTAAATTGACTTAAGTAAAGAAGACCTCTCTGTTTTCCTTACTACTTCCTATATGTGTTAAAATAATTCACCGTGTTTCATGTGTACACCCAAAGTCCTTGAATCCAATTAGCAAGAAAAACACTTTTCATCTCATTGTTAAGTAACACAAAAATAAATAACAGTAAAGAAAAACTGAAATACCGGTGCCTTGAGCTTTTTGCTGGAATCTGGGAGTGTCTTATCATAAGAAATGGTTTCAGATGTATCATTTTCATTCTGTATGTATTTATTTATCTATTCAGAGTGCCTCCCTGGGTCCTTTGGTATTGTAATGGACCTTTGGAGGTGAGAAGCAAAAGGGTAGAGGCAGAGCCTGCTGGTTGCTGCCCTTCGGATTATATCCTGCTCCAGGGCAGGAGGGCAAGTGGGCGTCAAATCCTGCCCCCCATCTATTTGCCAAGCCAAGACCGGGTGCATTTTTCTAATGCGTTCAAAAGAACCTCATGGTTAGTAGAGGCCTGGATATGGAAATCTCTGACACAGATTTGTTTTTCTCTGAAAGCCCTCATAGTTTAATGGGGGAGGCAGGCATGGGAATAACTAAACATAATTATACTGCCAGCCAGGGGGAAATATGTTAATCAGAGGTACAAATGACAGGCCGAGGGGGCTTAATTGAAGGATTTTAATTCTCACAGGGTGGGGAGAGTAAATTTATACAGCAATTGAAAAGCCAAGTTGGATGGGCAAGTTTTTTTTTCTTCTTCTTTTTTTTTTATAAATAGTAGCTTTATTGAGATCTAATTCATATGTCATACAATTAGCTCTTTTGAAGTATACAATTCAGTGGTTTTTTATTATATCCCCAGGGTTGCACAACCATCACCAAAATCAATTTTGGAACATTTTCAAAACCTCCAGCAGGAACCCTGTACCTATTGGCAGTCTCCCTTTCTTTCCCCAAACCAACCTCCTTTCACCTAGCCCTAAGCAGCCACTAATCTACTTCCTGCTCTGTAGAGTTGCCCAGTCTGAACGTTTCATATGTACGTGATCACATGATATGGGCACTCTTGTGACTGGTTTCTTTCACTTGCTGTAATATTTTCCAGTTGCATCCATGCTGTGGCATGATGAGTAGGTTTTTGATTGCTGGAGAACAGAAGGAAGTTCACCCCAAAATGATGCACTAGGGTGAGGTAAGAGAAAGACCTTCTTAAGAAAGCATGAGTCGTGTTTGAAAGTAGAATTTTGGGTCTGCAGAGTACGGCTTGTTGGGGAACCTATGGTAAATATAGACGGAAATATAATTTGGAGCAGAGTATGAAAATTAGGAGTAAGTTGGAACCTCTTTCAGGATGTGGATGTTTCTGAAAGGGGAGTACTAGGACTCGATAGATCTAAGATAAAGAGAAATTGGTAATTAAAACTCCAAGGTCACCTAGGTTGGTTGTGGAAAGCCAGGTGTGAAATCAAGAACTCCTAACTCCCGAGTAATTTTTGCTCACATTCTACTGCCTCTTGCTTTTTATGCCTCTGCCTCTTGCTTTTTTTGGCCTCTGCCTCTTGCTGTTTAGCTGGAGTGAGTAAAAGAGTACAGGTGACTTTTTCTGTTACAGTTGTTTCAAAAAACTATTAGAAGCGTGTAAAAAAAAAACTATATAGGTTATGATTAAAAATGCTGTTCCTTGGACACTTGGGATAAGGCGATATTTTCATGGGAAAGCCCACTATGTATGTTTATCACATCAGGAGGAAACAGGCTCTCCTCTGGCCCATTTGCTTGCCTCTACAGTATCCTGTCATGGGCTGTTTGGGATACAGAGTCTGTATTAGTCAGTTTGGGCTGCCATAACAAAATACCATAGACTGGGTGGCTTAAACAACAGAAATTTATCATTATTATTATTACTTTTTATGGTTCTGGAGGGTAGAAGTCTGAGATAAGGGTACCAGTATGGTCCGGTTCTGGTGTGGTATGTTTCTGGCTTGTAAAAGACTACCTTCTCACTGTGTCCCCACATGGAGAGGGGAGAAAGAGCAAACTCTTTGGTGTCTTTTCTTATAAAGGCACTGATTTCATCATCAGGGCCTCCCACCCTCATCAAAACCTAATTACCTCCCAAAGGCCCTATCTCCAAATATCATCATGTTGGAAGTTAGGGCTTCAACATGTGAATTTTGTAGGGAACACAGTTCAGTCTGTAGCAGAGTCTTACTTTGTTTTGATTTCCTTTGGACTTGTGGCCTTGGCTATGTTCCCTATAGTCACTTGATAGATTCCTGCCAATCAAATGAAAGTCAGAGGTATCCCAAGTGTAGCTGGTAAATGTTTGGTTCTCTTAAAGCCTACAGAAATTACTCATTGCTTGTTTCTGAGCTGCTTATGTCACAGGTTTTTGCAAGAGGAGGGATTTTGGAGATCATCTGGTTCATGGACTGTTGACCTAAGGGTTACTGGTCCACGAGCCTCCTGAAATTGTTTGTGTAATTCTCTAAACTTGTGTGGCGGCCTTATCTCCTTCCCCAGTGCCTGTAAGATTCTGAAGTGGTTTGTTTCCCTCCAAAGAGGAAAAATCTCTTCCATACTAATCATATTGAGCTCCTTTGCTTATATTATTAAATCTTTACAACTCACCCTCATGGATCACGAAACAGTCGTACAGCAATTAAGTCACCTTGTCCAAGGTCACAGAGCTGGTAGGTGACAGAACCTAGATTCAGACCCTGCAATCAGACGCCAGAGCCCATGCTTCTCACGCTTACGCCTTTTCACCAAGCATATCTTTTGCATTTCTCTCTTTTACCTTGTTTAGACTCTGGGGTTGATTGACCCTCCTTTGATAAAGGGGTAGTAGAAGCCCAGAGAGAAGTCAAACACATTCAATTTGGTGCTGTGATTAAGAACACATTGCCTGTCAACATGTGACAATGATACAAACAAACCCAAAGTCAAGACTTTAACACACATTTTAAAATTAAAATAAAAATGCTCCTTTTTGACCTTTTGGTTCTGCTTCTGACCCTCATCCTCTCTCTTTCCCACCTCTCTTCTTCTTTTTCCTTTTTTTTTCCCGGTACGCGGGCTTCTCACTGTTGAGTCCTCTCCCGCTGCGGAGCACAGGCTCCAGATGCGCAGGCTCAGCGGCCATGGCTCACGGGCCCAGCCGCTCCGCGGCATGGGGGATCTTCCTGGACCGGGGCATGAACCCATGTCCCCGGCATCAGCAGGCGGACGCTCAACCACTGCGCCGCCAGGGAAGCCCCCCCCCCCCGCCGCCGCTTGTCTCCTTTTCTTCCCTCTCCTTCTTTCTGTTCCTTTCTCCCCTTCCTTTCTTCCTTCAACAAGCATTATTGAGCACTTACCTCACTGAGCTAAGATGGAATCATTAGTAATTGAGTATTTTAATGTTCCTAAGATGGTTTTGTGGTGGGGGACCCGGAAACTATCCTACTCCTCTGTGGTCAACACGTCTCTATCCCAGAAGGTCCTTGGTGGAGCTGTCACATACAAAACAGTGTTGAGGGAAAGCAAAGTACCTGAAGCCAATGTCTTACCCTCCTACAGAGGAGGCTCCCTGATTTCTAATTTTGGAGACTGGATGGTGAAAGTCATCGAAATAGGCAATACTGAAGGGAGCTCCTCTGTTATGTGGGTATAGGGCAGAATGGGAGTTTTTTTTAGCTTTTCAGATTTGAAAGGTTAGCAAATGAATTATTGTGTGTTCAGGACTAAAATTTCGAAGAAAGGTCAGGACTAAAGTTGGGAACTGTCAGGATCCAGTGAAAGCAGAGCAGTAGGCGATATGGCTCAAGGAACTTTTGAAGAGAGAAAAAAGTTCTCTTCCTCCTTTCCTTCTGGAGGGTGACATCTATCTCAAGTCCCATCTGCCCAGATAGCCCTTTTGTCACTAACCTGGGCAATATCCACCAGCCCCAGAAGTCCTGTAAATCTCTTTTGGTAATTTTTCCCCACATTTATAATATAGTAATTATGATATTTGTTTTCACTTTCCAGGTAAACTCTAAGTTCCTTTACATTTATATACATGTTTTCCTCTCATATACATTCTTTGCTTTTTAAGCTTCCTCAGTACCTGTATGTATTAGACATTCATTGCACAATAATGATTAGAGTCTTATTTCTTTTCTTCTGCTTTTTGTTTTTTGGTTGTTGTTGTAGCATTTATTTTGAAGTAGTTTTCCCTGTATGTTAGTGGGATGTTAACTTCTCTATAAAGAATTTATCCTTTGACTTTATTGGTCCCCTCCCTTGTGTCTCACCTTCTGCTGGTGTGCTGTCCTACTGCCATCAGGTGGGTCTCTCCTGATATCCTGATGTTCTCACTCTGCCCCAGCAATGATGCCAAGAGTGTCTGCTGACAGTTAAATCCTATAGGAACATAGAGTCCAGCTGCTTCATAGAAAACTAAGGCCCAGAGAGGGTTCATCCATATTTGGTTCAGGTCAGTGTGGGTCCTGGTTTCAGATCGGTGCCAGTTCTGTGCTTTCCACTCAGGCTTACTGATGTTTGTTTAGCTTCTTGCCTTTTAATTTTTTTTTTCAGATTTTTTTTTTCAGATGAAATTCCTGACTTTTATCACATTAAAATTTCATTAGGATTCTGTTTTTGAACCCAGTTGCATCCTATTCTACCTCAGATTGCACTCTCCTTTTCACCCTGTTGTGGTATGTTTGTTCCTAAGACATAATCAGGAGTGACACCAGGCATAGAAAACATTTTGCCACGTATTATGGGAAAATTTACTGTTTGTTTTATTGTGTTGAATGTCGCCAGTATGGATCCACATAATCCATTTTAATTGATTTTTGGGTAAATATTATTCTCAGTTTTCTTTACTTTCTCCTCACCTCCTTAGCATGGTTTGCCACTTAATTTTTTTTTTTTTTTTTTAACCAGACACCATGTAAGATGCTTTAGGACTTGAGACATGGTTAAGGTGTAGTTCCTGCCCTCAAGGAGCTCTACATCTAGTGGAAGAGACAGACACTTTAACAGGAAGTTTCTAGCACTGGCTAGGATGCTTTCAACAGTAAAGGCACAAAAGTGTGTATTGGAGTATGTGAGAAGAAAAGATTAAACTTGAGTGGGGACTCTCATGAAGTTGCCAGTATACTCATTTACCATTGTGTATTTAACGCCCACATTCTCCTGGCCTGAGGTGATTCTTCTTTATATGTAATACAAAAATTTAAAATTTAAAAATAAAACTATATATATACACACACACGTATATGTGCATATATATATATATATTCTTTATATATTTTACAAAATTTTACCTGGCTTTTGCCTCACTCTAACTCTCAGTCTTTTAATTTTTTTTTTTTTTTTTTTTTTTTTTGCGGTATGTGGGCCTCTCACTGTCGTGGCCTCTCCCGCTGCGGAGCACAGGCTCTGGACGCGCAGGCTCAGCGGCCATGGCTCACGGGCCCAGCCGCTCCGCAGCATGTGAGATCTTCCCAGACCGGGGCACGAACCTGTGTCCCCTGCATCGGCAGGCGGACTCTCAACCACTGCGCCACCAGGGAAGCCCTCAGTCTTTTAATTTTATTATGATTTGAATAGTATCAAAGCAGAAGGAAAGATTTATGGGGTTTTTTTTTTTTTTCAGAAGATGAACAAGAAAAAGTATGAGGATGATTGATGTGTATGTCAATGTTTAGAAAACCATAGGAATTAGGGAGAGAGGTCTGTAGCATATCAGGAAATAGGAAGCTATCTCACCAGTTGCTCGAAGTGGTTGCTCAGACTCTTGGAAAGTGTGCTTTCAACAGATGATGCTTAAATCACAGCGTGTGCATGCACACAAGCATGCACACACACCGGTCTCTCTGCCTTATTAACCACTTATTCCTGACTCTGTTTTATTTGATGACTTCCTTTACCTTGTTCTTTTCCAAATATTACCTCTGCTGGGACCTAGTTAGAACCTCTCAAAATTCACAGAACATTAGAATACATGTGGGTTCCAAATGTTATCTTTAGGCATTACGGAATATTACAAGCTAATTATGGTTATCCATTGTGTATACAGGTGTATAAATACCTCTTCTGCCAAATTTGTTGTCAGGCTGCAGTGAGAAAAGTCAAGGAACTAGTTCTTATTAGCTTTTGAATTTCGAAGGTATTTTCTCCTCCAGAGTAATAATACCGCAGGTTGAGACTTCACAGGTTCTAAAGTAAGTGTCCAAAGGCGGAGTTTACCTTTTTATTGAGTTAATGCTTAACTCACTGAAATTGCTTTATGATTTTATGCAGAAATGACTATTTCTACTAAGCAAGCTTTTGTAGAAAAGACATACTTCGATACCCTCTGCTGTGTTGAGTAGCCATGTTTAGAAAAGAAGTTTAATTCAATCTCTAGCACATTAAAGCATTTTGTAGGATTTTTAAAAGCAGTTGCTCTCTCAGAGAGGTAATTGAACATTGTTATTTTCGTTTATATTAATTGTTTCATTGTTATTTTATATATTAATAATGTATAAAATTTTTTAAATGACCCTAGAGTTGGTTTGAGAAAAACGACAACACAAAAATGCCGTGTAGGAAAGAATACTACCTCTCAAGTCTGAAGACCTGGGTTTTAGTCCCAGTTCTGTCTGTGACTTGATCTGTGGGCCTTAGAAAAGTCAGATCAGACACCTGAGTCTCATCTTTCCACCTTAAATAACAAAGGAATTGCAAACCTTAGATCTGGAAGGCACCTAAAATTGGTCCTCTCTTTTAAAATTTTTTTTAAGTAAAGTTGCAACATTATATCAAGCTCAGACCATTTAGGAGGAAAAATGTCACCCATAATTCCACCACCTTGATAAGTACAACCTATCATTTTTGTATATTCCCTTCCAGTCTTTATCTATTAGGCAAAAATTACCATAGTGCTATGTATCATATACATATATGGCATCATATATTAAGCATTTTCTATACTGCTGCATATTCTTGAAAGATTACAATTTTAATAACTGTTTAATATTTCATTGAGTGGTTATGCTATATCTTACTTAATTATTCCATTATTTTTATGTATTGCTGTGATTGACATTTTTATGCATAAATATAGCTTAGTTCATCAAAAATCTTAAACATGTTGGAGGGTTGAGATCTCAGGGTCAGAGGTTAGCATTTTATGGTTACTCAAATTCCCCAGTGACTTGTGTTCTACAAGGGATGTTTCTGTAATTGCAGCAGGAATGAGTGAGTGGGTCAGTATCTCCCCAGTGGTGCCAGCATTAGATACGTTGTCTTCTTGGTACTAGTATTTCTTTGGTTATTGTGAGGTTAAACATGTGTCATCATGTCTAGTTATATTTTGTTTATGGCATTTGAAAATGAATACTTTGTGATCTATGGGAACCTTTTCACAGCAAAATGAAAAATCAATATTTTAATGAGAATTGTACATGACTTGTCCAAAGAGGTTCTCGAACTTTTTGAGTCATATGAAGGAGCCCTTGAATAAACTGAAAGACATACCTTATTCATAAATGGAAATGTTAAGGTTGTTAAGTAGTTACGTACCCCTACGTTTTATGTAATCTCAGCACAACTTACAAGTTAATTGTTTTTGAATCTTAACAAAAAAATTCTAACATGGGCTAGATAATAAACAGGCAAAACAGCTAAGAGAAATTTGAAAAACAAGAGTAACGAGGGACAGGGACCAGCCTGGCCAGATGCTAAAGTAGATTATAAGGGAACCATCATTGAAGTGTTGGTGCTGGGATAGATGAAGGCCATTGGGGTGACATAACTCACCCAGAAACAGAGCAACTGCAGGTCAAATTCAATATGCAATAAAGGGACCACCTTGAAACATTTTGAAAAGGGAGGGTTCTTTGTTTTTTTTTTTAACATCTTTATTGGAGTATAATTGCTTTACAATGGTGTTTCTGCTTTATAACAAAGTGAATCAGTTTTACATATACATGTGTTCCCATATCTCTTCCCTCTTGCGTCTCCCTCCCTCCCGCCCTCCCTATCCCACCCCTCTAGGTGGTCACAAAGCACCGAGCTGATCAGGGAGGGTTCTTTTAATGGCATTGGGGTAATTGGTAGTCATTAATGAAAAAAGAGTTGTATCATGAATATATATCAGAATAGACCTTGCTATGAATTAAAGGTCATGTTAAAAAAAAAAGACAACTAGAGAAAAGCTTTAATAAATGAACAGATTGATTATATCTTTAGTAATTGGAAATAACAACTTTTTAAAATTTAGAACTGGGGTTTACAAAATTTTTCTGTGAGGGACCAGGTAGCAAATATTTTAGGCTTTGAGGCCAGAGTATCTCTGTCACAGCTACTCAACTCTGCCCTTGTGGCACCAAAGCAGCCATAGGCAAGTCACACATCTAATAAAGAAATAGAGAACACATCTGTTTGTAAGAAGAAACATAATATTGTAAGTGTCAGTTTCCTCACACATCTGTTCCCAAAGTGAATTTTATGTATCTTTTAACTTTTTTTTGCCAGTGAGTGAAAAGTAGTATCTCCTTGCTATTTTAATTTGCATTTCTCTACTGTTGGAGTTGTGTATATGTATTATTATTATTATTATTATTATTATTTGTTTTCCATTGAGGTCTCCTCTTCAGTGAATTACAAGTAGGGTTAATTTATCTCACTTATTTTATCTTCTTGTCACTTGATGTCTCAAAGCCCTGGAGACCTGTGGTATCTCCAGACCAGTGCAGACTAACAGGGCACCATTTTGCGTCACGAATGATAACTCTTCCTGTAACTTTGTGCTCAAGGTCCGGGACTTGATTTTCAGTTCAGTTCTTACCCGTGTCCTAGGCCAGCTACTTGCCAATAGACTGAGGCTGGAGGACCACTTTTTTTTTTTTTTTTTTTTTTGGTGGTACGCGGGCCTCTCAGTGTTGTGGCCTCTCCCGTTGCGGAGCACAGGCTCTGGACGCTCAGGCTCAGCGGCCATCGCTCACGGGCCCAGCCGCTCCGCGGCATGTGGGATCTTCCCAGACCGGGGCACGAACCCGTGTCCCTTGCATCGGCAGGTGGACTCTCAACCACTGCGCCACCAGGGAAGCCCTGGAGGACCACTTTGTTTCTCCATCCTGAGTGGTGCTTTGCTGCTTCCAGCTCCTTTAGAGTTAGTTGTTGTCTGAGTATTACCTGAACCTACCTATGCCCTTTGGGGCCTGAAATCCAACTGTGGGCAAGATCTACCTTTGCATTTTTGTCTGTCCTTGTGAGGAACCCTAGAGCTTGAGCCTCCCTCCCTCCAATTGTACTACTTTAAAGAATGATCAGATTTATGTTTCACTCCTGAGTGATGATGGTTATTTCTGTTTTCCAAGAGCTACGACTGAGAAAATGGTGAAGTGACTTGCGCAGAGCCTCACAGTTCTTAGAGGACACACACCGTGAGATTATGATAGTGACTGAGGTGGAAGCGTCCTTTTCTTGGTCCAGGGTCTCCATGTCCTGGGTGAGCTGCCATCACAAAGGGTGCCTCTGCCCCTCCCTGCAGTCTTTCCATTGTTGTGTGTGCTACAGGAACTGAGACCATTATGACAGAGCCAAGCTGGTTTCTCTTCTCTTTTGGACATCATTGTTTGTCACAATTCTGAACACTATTTCTTCCTCCTGATTATAAAATTGTAAAATCATGGCTATATTTATATTTCCTTTTGCTGCGAAGTACCGTTCACAGCTTTCCTTTGAAATTCCTTTACTAATAATCTTTCTTCATATATATGTATCATCTGCTGTTTATGAAATGCTCTTGTGTCCTGTGTCACACTTAATCCTCATCAACACCTATGAGGTAAGCAGGGCAGAGATTGTTGTCTCCATTTTACAGATGAGGAAACTAAGGCCCAGCGAGGTCTGGAAGGCCCTGGCCTTGGACTGCCCTTGGAGCTGGTAGCAGAACTGCCTTTAAATGCATGACCTTGACTCTGCTGACATTTTTCTTCCTGTCCACGAAATTGCTTCTCTTTTATGAGTTTCAGGGATTTTCTTGTCCAAGACACGAAGAAACTGGTGACTTTTCTTGGGAGATCTAAGCATTATTGCATTTGCCTGATATTCCTTTCACGTATTGGCCTGAGTACTTTCAGAGAAGACAGTTACATGTAAATATTCCCCTTTTTTTTCAGACAGTGAGGCAGACATTTTCAGAGAAGACAGAGACCCTGAAGAAACTGTGTTTGTTCTTTGGTATTCTTAACAACCACTGCAACCATGAGTTTGGATTTTTTCCCTGAGGTTTTCTAGTTGTAGGCTGCTATAATGCTTCACATTTGGGGCTCAGTGATTCCTGTTTCTATTTTAACTCTATGAGGCTTGTGTGTTATGTGACCTTTGTGCTCTGACCTTCAGATTGAGGGAACTGAAAATTTAGGAAGTTTTGTTAGGACTTGAATCCAAGTAAATTCCCTTATGAGTACAAAGACTCATAGAACTGTGGAATGTTAGAGTTTCAAGGGACTTTCATCCATCTAGCCCCCTTGATTTGAAAACGTGGCCAGTTAGTGATAAAATGGAGGCTAGGTTGCTGGAGTTAGATTAGGTTCTCTGCTGGCTTGTTGCATGTCGGTTCACACTTCCCCCCGTGTCTCTTCTTACCAGTCTCTGAGCTCTGAGAGGGCTGGCACTGTGTCTGCCCTGGGCATGGCTCTGCTCCCTAGTGAAAATCAGAGGGCTTTGCCTAGGCACTCAAGATTTCTTCGCACAGTGAGTGATTTGAACCTGTCTCTTGTTGATAAAATATCATTACTGTCTATTGGCAAATGGAATTTTGAGGGTATGGAGGTGGGGTTTAGTTAGGGTTTACTCTGGGAAACAAACCACTCTAGATATTTGAAGCAGAAAGGTTTTAATTCAGGGTGTTAGGTGCTTCAAAATCATTGGAAGGATTGTATAGAGCAGGCTATAGGCTGAGCTTCCAATAGTAAATCTCAGAACCACATAAAATTACTGTGTGGGGGACAGCAGAGATTCATGAGGCTACCATGGAGCTGCTGTGGTCAGGAACACGGCACATTACTTGTGAACCAGAGATTAAGAAGCCACGATCGGGAAGGTAGTAACTGGACCCTAAAATCTGGAGTCCAGCTGCTCTCTCTGCCGCAGCTGCTTCTTGACAACCACGGGGCTGAAGACTGAATGTTGGAATGTGGATGCAGAAAAACCCTCTGTCTCCATGACCGTGTTTCCAGCAGACAGCGAGCCAAAGTGGCAGAGCGTGGCTTCCATCTTACTTTTATCTTCCAAGTCTCAAGCTGGTACACATATTTTGGCAAAATCTCTTTTGCAATCAAACCCTACCCTGCCAGACAGCCTCTGCAATATGGCAAGGTTGAGTGCTCATCCACCATTTCCAACACAGTAAGGGTTGTTGTTGTCACATTTTGGGCATGGCTTCTGTAAGGCTCTGTGTGTAGTTGATATTAAACTGAGGATGGATTAACAATTATGTTCCACTAGATCTCTATTTGCCAGTGTAATTAATTATATAACAGAAGGGAAGGCAAGAGTTTTACTTTAGGGAATCCCTAAGGGGAATTCCTATTTATCAGAAAAACTGCCATAAGGAGGGAAGATCCTGAGCTGGGAGAGTATTCTAAGCTGTTTTGGTTTCAGACATCTTGGAAGGTGCTACAAGGAGACATGCGATTTTATGATACAACAGTGCTTTACCATGTCTGGGGGGAGTTCCGTCTTTGGCAGGGGTTGTCAACTTTCCACTTCGAATGATTCGCCTCTTCCCCCGCCCCTGTGGAATATACATTTTGAATTTCCAAGGGAAATCAATATAAAATAGTTTATTTAAAATAAATCAAACTGACATATAGCCTATGGGCCGGCATTGAATTCTTTTGACTTCGTTTCCCTTAACTTTCCCCCAACCCCTATTTAAAAATGTAAAACATTTATAAGTAATCCCCTCCATCTTTACTCTTGTACCCTAGTGAATACATTTGGACACATCTTATTTCTGTCTCTTGCCCACTCCCTAATTTTTCCTGTTCCAAATTGTCCTTCTACTTGAAACAGTAGACATAAAATCACTGGTAATATTGATGGTCATGGGGACAGGAGTGGGCAGGTGGTAAAGATATAATTGAAGTAAATAATCTGATTTTCTTGGAAAAGGTGATATTCTTTACTTCAGGAGAAAGAGGCTGAGTGAGTAGGGTAGTTGATACTAGCTTCTTCTTGATTTCTCCTGTATCCTGTGTTTTTCTACTCCTGAGCAATCATTCTGGTACCTTCTTCCATCCTTACTGGGAAGCACGTGCTTCTGGAGCAGGGAAGCCCCCAAGACCTTCTCACTGCTAATTGCTCTGCCCTCTTAGCAGTTGCAGTAATAGACTCAAAGTTGGAAGGTCTTTGGCCATATGGAGCCTTTGGGAGAGAACCCTATCATATTCAGAATTCTCTTGGACTCAGTGACCAAAACCTCATCATTGCTGTTTTAAGTAAAGTGACTATATATAAGGTATTGTCTAAATGGGGACACTTCTGAGAGTGAAAAGGGACACTGTTAATAATTACACCGAAACAGTAGGCATAAATTGGATGTATAGTCACCCTAATTATAAGGAATTGTGGAGAACAGTGCTTGAAATGTGAACTGACATGATTGAGAAGCAGAGTTTAACTCTTTATGTTCCCAAATCTTTAAGTTTCCCTTCTCTTTTATATACTAATCACATGCTAAGCACTGATGATGGGACAGGTTCTGTATTAGGCACTAGGAAAATATAGGAAGATACCGTCTGTGTTCTTTATTTCCTTACAATCACTGTAAGATTTTAGGGCAGAGGGTTTTCAACCTGGCTCATAGCATAGTTCTCATTGGAGGCTAAGGAAGTAATACGTTTTATACTTCCCCCACAAGTGAAGTGTATTCTGCCGAAGGACGAAGATTTAAATAAATCCGAGGAACTCTTTTATCAATTTGTCTATTTTATTCTTGGGATTTTCTTAAAGATTTGGCATGAAGAAACAATTTTTTGCCAAAGAAAAATTTGAAAACTACTGGTTTGAGATTTAAAATTTTATGTTATTGTTCTAAAGCTATAAGGCTAGTTGGAGAAAAAAGGGAAGTATGGGATTTTTTTTTTTTTTTTTCGGTACGCGGACCTCTCACTGTTGTGGCCTCTCCCGTTGCGGAGCACAGGCTCTGGACGCGCAGGCTCAGTGGCCATGGCTCACGGGCCCAGCCGCTCCGCGGCATGTGGGATCTTCCCGGACCGGGGCATGAACCTGTGTCCCCTGCATCGGCAGGCGGACTCTCAACCACTGCGCCACCAGGGAAGCCCAGAATGGGACTTTTTAAACTTGGGACACAGAAAAAGTTACGTACGAAACTAAAAACATATATGTATTTTTAGTATCTGGAGGGCTTCCATGTATAAGAGGGCTTGTGATTCCAAGTAAAAGCAGGACTGATTGGTGGTTCTTAGAGGAATAGTTTTCAGCCTCACATAACTTTCTAGCAGTTTTAACTTTCCTGCCATGGAAGGGGCTGCCTTGCGAGGTCATAGGTTCCTTGTCATTGATTTGGACAAACACACTCACGGAGGGTGATTAAGTTTCAACTTCAGCTCCATATTAGAAGAAATAACTTCATTAACAATTTCATGCTTCTTGGATATCAAAACTTCTATATTCGTAAGTCGTTAGCTGCTGCCTTACCTATGTCTAAAGTGCATGTGTATGTGTGTTTTATTTCCCCAGAATATTAGCCAATTTAGTACATTCTTCACACATGGCATTGCCTTTTTTGCATGGTAGTCAGTAATTAATAAAAATGCAGAAGGCATAACATCAGCACTCTCATCGAAAGAAATTTGAAAGGGAATAACATCCACCCATGTCATTCTGAAACTGATCCGAAACAGCCTGGCTCGTTTTTACTCAGCGGCTATTGGTCGATGCTCTTACAGATTTTGTCTCTGTTTCAAAATCTTGAAATAAAAGTGGAGCAGCTTCCAACATGACTTAAGAAAAAGGTCACCAGTTGAAAATGGTTTCAATTGTTTTGCTATTAAATGTGAAATTGGAAAACTAGCCTCTCTTCCATAATTTGAATTTATAACACATTCTAATGAGAAGCCTGCCTGTTTTTCATACCATTTCAAATACTGAGAAATTTCTCCAGGCTCTTGGATTGGTGTTAAATGGAAATTTTAATTTCAGAGCATTTAATGCATTGAGTCTCTTTCTTCTTTAAAGCTGTATCTTATGATCCTTGAAGGATGAAAAGTTGTGCCTCTTCTTCCTCCCCCTTTATTTTTCCAGTGACTGGGCATTTTAATTTAATTTAGCAATATCCCTACATTTTAACCTTAGAATGAAGTAGATTTGGGGTTTAACAGAAATTTAAGATGAAAATTAAGTATTAGAGAAACAAAGATTAATTTGGAAACTTTAACTTGTAATAATCATATTATCCAAATTCAATAATGTTAATTCAAATTATAGCATCCAAACTCTGTGCAAAAGCTCTGAACTAGTTTACAACCGGTAATGAGACATTAGGATACAAACAGCACAGTTGACAGGTGACAGTTTTGTGAGCAGTATAACGTTTAGAAGGCTGGAGGGTAACAATTAACTCTGTGTCTTGTTGCTGTGATTACTCTTGGCAGGTTTTATGGTCTGAGCAAACATTGCTTCACAGTGTTACATATAGTAGTGTCACGTAAATATGGCCTGAGATTTGTCAATAGAGGGTTTATATTCATTGAAGACAAAGTGAAATGTTTCTACTTTTCAAGATATCTCTAAAATAGAGGTTTTTTTCTCTTATTCAATATAGTTTTATTGGGATATCAAAGTGAATTTGTAATAAAGAAGAACAAAAAAATTATTAAAAAAATTAAAATCAATGAAAACATCCCTCAAGTGCTAGTAATAGTCACTGATCTGTCTAATGGGTACAATGGACTTGTAAACAGGTAGCTAAAACACGGTGTTCATGTATTTTAATACAGGTTTGAACAAGCTGTCAGGGGAAAGCAGACAGTGAGTGGCCATTAACTTGTGGACCTACCCACTTGGCAATGGGTTTGGAATGAGAGGATTCCAGCCAGATACCACCAAAGAGATTGCTAGGCCTTGTTAGAGATGCTGTTGGTGATTTTTCCCATGGTCACTTTTTCATCCTGGTGGAGGGGCAGGGTATAAACCAGAATTTTAAACCCTTATGAATCAGGCACTCAGAATCTCATCTTTGTAAATCCAGATTTCCACCTTTAGAAGTAGACTTACTGAACTCAAAGGGCTCAAGGTATTTGCACCCTTTTCTTGGCCTTGTACAGAAGAGTCTGCTAGAATCAGAGACTTAAGAGAAAGCTCCTTAAGAGTACATTTAAAAAATAAGCACAGCACACTCCCCAGACTAGCCATACCATTGCAGAACGTAGCATGTTGGAGGTCATCTTCTTAATGCTCATTATTTTAGAGCTGGAGAATTTTTTTTTTTTTAAACATCTTTATTGGAGTATAGTTGCTTTACAATGGTGTGTTAGTTTCTGCTCTATAGCAAAGTGAATCAGCCGTACATATACATATATCCCCATATCCCCTCCCTCTTGCGTCTCCCTTCCACCCTCCCTATCCCACCCCTCTAGGTGGTCACAAAGCACCGAGCTGATCAGAGCTGGAGAATTTGAGGTCCAGACAGGGTACATATTTGCTTGTTCACTTAGCCAAGTAGAACCATTGTCATTAAAGGTGACCTAGAGTGCAAAGCTGGGGTCTCATGACTTTAGTGCTGATCTCCAATGGCGTGGGTGCTGACTCTTTTGGAAGAGAAATTCTTTAATCCTATGTCTATTTCAGTGCCTTTTACCCACTCTTTCTAGTTATTATCCAAGAATAAGCAAGAGTTTCTCACTTGTTTAGTGAAACTTTTCCACCACAAACACCTTCCGGAAGCAGAACAACTGGGTTGAACCCAGGTGCAACTCCCTGTGACTTCTTAGCCATTGAATAGCCTGTCCTGGCTGTTGTCACCCAGTTGCGGCAAATAAAAGCCCATGAGGTAGTAATTGGTTTGGTTCCATTCTCTCCTTTACCATCTTCTGGGAGGCCTGGTCTTCCAGTGCTGTTTTTTCCCTGTCAGGGTCACTTGTTCCTTTTCCGTGTGATATTCTGAATCTGAAGTGACAGTGCAATGTGGATTATGTCTCTGTTCTGCCTCACTTCTTTATCAGAGACAAACGTTTACTTGAACGGACTGATGCTTCTCCCTCTTTCTGCTTCTCAGTTTACTGGCACCTGCAAGTGTAGTTGTGTTTTTCTTGCCACCGGCTGTGTTGCCAGTCATAGGGATTGCGCCTTTAGCATTGATTTGTATTCGTACTAACTCTGTGCAAGGCAGGTTGGCATTTAACCTGTTGATTCCTGGTCTGCCTCCCCTCACTCTACCACCCCCAGTCAAGGGGACTCATAGGAGTGAAGACGGATTTGTAAGAAACCTCAGCTCGCTCAGCTGGCGGACTTGTCGGGGGGGCGGTCATGGAACATGAGGGTTGGAAGGAATGGTAGCAGGCATCTCATCTTCAGTTTACAGATGGGGAGACACACTGAGGTTCAAAGAGGTCAAGGGACTAAAGTCATAGAGCCAGTTAGTGGCTGAGCTGGAAATCCACCCAAGTCCTCTGCATCTCAGTCCAGTGTTTTTTCCAGTATTTCCATCTGTCTGTCAGATAGTCTATATAAATGTTTGGCATTTCTGTAGAGTTGTTCTCTCGTCACCCCTTCCGAGTAATTGCAGCTGTCCATGCAGAGAGTGGGGCACTTAGCTAGTGGGGGGCCAGAGTTGCCTGTAAAGAGAAGTGGAGCGAACGCATTGACATTTTCAGCCCACGGCAGATCCTCTTTGCCCTTCCAGCTCTCATCAGAGGAAGAGGGATTACGTTTGCTATTCAACTAACAATTGTGTGCAATTTTCAGCCTGCCTTGTTATTTAACGTTGTCTTCCCATGCTTCCGTCACGTGCCACAGCATATCTGCTTCGTAATTACACTGGTAGGGACTTACCTACACCGTTTGGAAAAGGTTTGCCTGAAGTACTTATTTACTTGTGCATAATAAATCTCGATTGATACCTTGGTAATCTCTGAGATCATTCTAAGGTTCCCTCCCACAGTGGGGAGGATTGAAGAGACAGGAAACGGGTGGACAAAAAAACAAAGAGGGCTGTGTTTCCTCACTGATGACCTAGGAGGAGAATTATGGATGATTTGGAATCTCCACGGCTGACCTTTACGTGTCTCTGGCTAGTTCTACAGTCAGGATCTTCCCTAGACTCATGCGTTTGTGCATAGAGTTGTCATTAGCATTCATCTAATCATTGAGTCCCATCATTTTCAGAGGAGGTCACTGTGACCCCAGAGAGAGCAAAGGTTGCACTATGAGCTCATGGCAGAGCTGAGACTGGGAGCTGGGTCTGAATTCAGAAGATCAGGTATCTTGCAGCTGCGGACCAAGATGTAGAAAAGGATCATTAGCTGTAGTCTAGGGAGGCAAGCACAGTGTACCATTTTAACAGCCCCTTAAGAAAGCAGTTTTGAAACTCTAGGAAGGCACCGACTTTTATACAAAGAGGGAAGATCATGAAAAATCTCCAGAGGTATAGGACAGTGTTATTTAAATCTTAATTGCTTGTTTAAGTGGAGAAAATGTTGTCAAGGGACACGAATCCTAAACTCAATCGGCTATCAACTACTTCTGATGTCTAAGTCACAAAGCCCCTCAGCCTCTCTTCTTCTACCAAGAAAATAGTGTTGTTCATACCTGTCTCCTCCTTCAGTGTCGTTCATTTATTCAGCAAACATTGACCAAGGGCCAGGCCTTGCTTGGGTTAATTGCCAAGGGAGATTTAGGGACTAATGCAACATAATTTAAAGATTAAAATAAACACTCTAAGTTAAGTCAATTATCCCCAACCCTTGAATCAGAATACACACATAAAGATTCCCAGATGAGTCTGGTGTGCAGTTTTGAAAAACACTTCTTTAAGCTTATAGCACTTGGTGTTAGATAATACCATACAACGGGGCTTGGCTGTTTTTAAAGTTTGGTGAGCTATGTAAATGTTTAAAGAAGAGTACTATCGATTGTAAGCCTTTTTTTTTTTTTTTTTTTTTCTTCGGCTGCGCCATGCAGCATACGTGATCTTAGTTCCCTGCCCAGGGATCAAACCCATACCCCCGCCGTGGGAACGCAGAGTCTTAACCACTCGACCGCCAGGGAACTCCCTTGTTATTGATTTTAGAAAAGAAGCAAAACTTGAGCAAACACTAGTTCATTCTATTTTTGTGGGTGACAGTGACTTGTCATTCACATGCTATCTTTAGAGAGGCTTGGTAGCCATTTTTAGTATTAAATGGCACCCTACCTGTAGCCCTAGGTTTTCCCACCCATAGAGGAAGGGTCTTGGACGTCACATGGCCCTTTTCAGTTGTTTGTGTTTTCTTGTGTCTAATCACTTTGGCTAGACTTTTGGCTTCATCAGTTTGTGATCCTGGGGCTCATGATAGTTAGGTTTGATGGAACAAAATAGAGAAGACATTATGGCAGGTAGGATGTAGGAGCTAGGGATGGATGTGAAAGCAAAATCTCCTGTTTCTAAGTGATGACTTTCTTTGGATTATGGTGTTTTCTTTTTCCTCCAAACAGACAGATAGTACCATGGTCAAGACCATGGCTTTTGGGTCCAAGACTTGTGTCCTAGCTTCAGCTTTGCTCTTCCTTAGCTGTGTATCCTTGAGCAAGTTGTTTAACTCTTATAGCCTTACTTTCTTGATCTGCTAAATATGGAGAAAGATAACCCTACCTCATGTAATAGTCAGAATGATTATGTGGCCAGTAGAAAATTGCTTGGCATATAGTAAGTCCTCAATAAACACTTGCTATTTATTGTCGGTCTGTAGCTTTCTAGTACCCACTGAACAGTTAGGAGGTCTGTAGCTTTCTTGTACCCACTGAACAGTTAGGAGGAGAAGACAGAAGAGCGACAGAGCGGCAATTAGTGAAACCTCTTAGGTTCTTCTTAATTGCTTTGCATTTGATGACAGTTCCTGAAAGACCAGTGCTTAGGAAGCCCAGCTTTTTAACTCCCATCAGCAGTAGGCATCTTGCTTAGAGGAGGGCCACTTCTCTTGCTTCCTCTCTTCTGATGGTGTTTGTGTATTTTCAGAGCCTCTGTGTAGATCTTCCCTTTCACTTCTTGCTTTCATGATGATTATATGCTTAGAGTGAAACCAATCGAGAACCAGAGGAAGTAAGAGCAGGGTAAGTTTTGGTCCAGCAAAACCAGCTCTCACCAGTGCTTATCTCTCTGTTTACCATGGGTCTCTTTCTGAGAAGCTGAGAAACCCCAGGGAAATGTTCTAGTTCGTCTGTTCACTAAACTTGTGAGGTTTTCTCAGACCCATTTATCAAAATGAAGGGCTGTAATTAAGATTTCAGAGAAGGAAAGGCACTCTAGAATATTAGAGCTGATTGGGACTTTACAGACATTCATTCTGCAAATGAGCATCCTCTCTTGTTAAAGGTCACACTGGCAAAGCTGAGACTAGAACTGGGGTCATAGGGACTCTATGTCTATACTATTGTATTTATCTCCTTCCTTGGGTCCATTTTGCATAGATTAGTTTTTCTTACATAGAATTTTCACTCCTGTTAGATTCCTTTTCAAAGATAAAAGTTCTAGCTTTTTATTTCTCTGTATAAGACCTTTAAATGAGCAAGGCTCATTTTAACCTTCCAAATCTTTCCCCCAAATATTCTAAGTCCCTCATTTCAGTTCAGCTGGTCTGCTGCCTTCTCAAAGAAATGCCTTGCTTCTTCCTTCAGTTCACAGAATTTTCAGGCATTGTCCTTTTGCTTATCCCTTTGTCTTTCAGAGCCCCCTAGCTTTCAAAGTACCCCCTGT
Organism: Phocoena sinus; assembly: GCF_008692025.1. Classification (NCBI taxonomy): domain Eukaryota; kingdom Metazoa; phylum Chordata; class Mammalia; order Artiodactyla; family Phocoenidae; genus Phocoena; species Phocoena sinus. Next base: position 65,217,867 of record NC_045766.1, read on the forward strand.
GCTAGATCCTGTTACATACCCCAGTTGGTTTTTTTTTTGTTTTTGTATACTTTGTGTTGCCTTTTTTCTCTTTTCACATATAAAAATATATCTTCCTCAGGTAGGCTTTAAACTCCTTGAAAACAGGATGATAATCTGAACCATCTGAGTACAGGATGAGACTTTGCTTTGTCTGGAGCTCTAGGACTTGGCAAATAAATTTATTCATTTATTAAATTAACAGACATTTTTATTGAGTGCCTATTATGTATTAGGCCGTGAGGTTGGAGCATGATAATTACTTCTGCTCTCAAGGATTGAAGAGTTTAGTTTGTGATACAGGCAAGCAGAGAGTCAGAGTGACATGTGATGGGAGTGGTGACGGCAGTATCCCAGGTGCTGTGGAAATGTAGTGAAAGGGGACATAGCTTGAACTGGAGGACGGAGAATGTGAATTATGTCTTCAAGGACTAGTAGGAAGTGATGCTCAGATCTAAATGATACATAGTACATGAGACATCATTTTTAATCGAGAGGTAGCTTGGGGTGAAGGGGAGCAGACGATAAAACCTAGAGGAAATGGATGAATTTCCAGCAGAATATAAATGCTGAAAACTGACCTCAAAAGAAGTATACAACTGCTACAATTATTGCAGAAGTTCTTGGAAATATGATTAAGCTCTATGATTAAAGAAAGTTTCATATCTAGATGGCTTTACACTGAATTCTGATAAACCTTTAAAGATCAGATGGTTCCAATCTTATCAGTAAACTAATCCAAACAGTAGAAGAGGATGCAGAACCCCCATATCAAAACCTAATAATGGTAAGTAAAACAAGTAGAGGAAAACACTACAGAATGATCTTACTTAGTATTATATGTACAGAAATTCTATGTAAAGTAGAATATTTAATTCATCAGTATACCAAAACATGACAACTGTGACTGAGTAGGATTTTTTTCTAGGACTGCAAAGATGGTTCAATATCTAGAAATTCTATCAACACAATTTCATTACATCTCTAAATTAAGGGAGGGAAAAAAGAGATGATTCCATCAGTGGATGCTAAGAAGGGAGATGCAGATTCTAGAAAGGGAGGAGTAACCAAGGAGATCAGCATTTATTCATTCACCCCATTCATGCATAAGATATTTTTCTAAGGGCTTCCTGGCCAGGCATTGTGCTGGTATAGGTGAGACCACTTAGGAACTTCCAGCTTGTTGGGGTAGATAGGCAGGTGATTAAATAGCTTACATGTGGACTGTTATTAGTATGAAACAAGAGGCTGGGAATTAAGTTACTCTTTCTGGAGGGGAGCTAGGGAAATGTTCACAGCATCAGAGACACTTCAGCTTGGTCAAGATAACAAAAAGTGGGGGGGGTTGTACTTGGTAGAAAGTAATGGCATTATAGATGGTGGACACAGCATGAGTAAGTCTTCAGGGTCATTAAATTTCATTATAAATCCTGGGAGTGGTGTCACTGGGCCATTGGTAACATATAGAAGAAAGGTTGAGAAAATGCTGTTAAGGTCTTATGCAGACAGGTACTTGGCCAGACCCTGGCACTCACTGGAGGTGTCACTGGGGTTGCCTCCATGGAGAGTACAGTGGAAGGGTGATATATGGTGCTGGGATAACTGAAAATATGGTGGGGTCCATGGTTTGCACATGGATGCTTACATTTTCATTTTTCATATTCTCCGGAAGTTTCCTGTTCCTTTTATATCTGCAGAATTTCTGAAAAGGCCAGGATTCTACAGTCAATTGGCAACGTGTGATTGCTCTGGAAATGTGCCTCTTTGCTTTAGAAATCACTGTATCCTATATTAACCCATTTTGAAAGTTTCTATTTTGGAATAACTTGAGATTTATAGAAAATTTGCAAGGATAATATTAACCCATTTTTAAAAAAATTCACAAATAAAATTTATACTACAAATGTGCAGGGCACGGTTTAAAATGTTCAAATCTTTATTTTATCTTACTTGTTCCCCACTTATACTCACTTTGGTCTTGTTGAGAGTAGAACAGACACTTTATTCCCTTTTAGTAGAAAACTGAGGCTCAATTAAACAAACAAAACCAAAATTAATGTTTCTCAACCCTGAAAGATGAGCTTGGTTTTGGTATCTAAAAAAAAAAAATCTCCAACACTTCTAAATGTGCAGCCAGTTTTAAGAACCAGGAGTAAAACCAGATTCACAGTTGTTTTTCTGTATTGGTTTTGTGCTGGGCCTTAATGGTGGTTTAGGGATGTATAAAATATGATCCCCGCTCTTCCAAGGAACCTACAATTTACCCAGTGTCTGTGTACATTAGCATGTGTACAAGGTGCAGGGGAGGAACATAAGGCCCTGCAACCAGAGTGAAAAGCCAGTGTCCCCACTGGCTTAAGTAACAGAACTCTCCTGATTCCTAATTTAGAGTCTTCCTCATTGCTTCACGTCATCCTCTTTGATTGGAGACCTACACCTCCAACAGTTTTCCTCCCTCATTTTGCTTAGCACTTGACAGTATATAAAACACTTTAATAGGGCTTCCCTGGTGGCGCAGTGGTTGACAGTCCACCTGTCCGATGCAGGGGATGTGGGTTTGTGCCCCGGTCCGGGAAGATCCCACGTGCCGTGGAGCTGCTGGGCCCGTGAGCTCATGGCCGCTGAGCCTGTGCATCCGGAGCCTGTGCTCTGCAACGGGAGAGGCACAGCAGTGAGAGGCCCGCGTACCGAAAACCCCCCCCCCCCCCCCGCAAAACAACAAAAAAAACCACTTTAATGTTGTCATCTCATTGGTTGTCATGAAAACTCTGTGAGTGTAAGGACAGGGAGCAGGGGAACCTGGGACAGCGGATAAGGGCAACGGGGATGCTCAGGGTCATGTCACCCCTCCTGGCGTGGTGTAATGCTACTCAGGCCATGCTGGGCCCCATCTCTCCCCCCTCCAGCCCCATCTCTCCCTGGCCATGCCACGTGCTGAGGCCTTTATTTTTTTTCCTGCATTTCTAGTTTTCTTTGTTTGTTACAGACATCTGGAGGTTACGTTTGGAGGCCTCTCAATAATTGCAGTCCAAATTTAATAAGTTATGGGATGGATTTGGGGCTGGGAGAGAGGGTGAGGGAGCCTTCCGGGCCTCCCCGCGCTGGAGAGCTATTGCAAATCAGAGACTGGAGAGCCCTCGCAGCTGGCAGTCTGGTAGGCTTGGCCCCAGCCTGCAGGCTGCCTGTAGGGTTGGTTGGGCTTTACCCTGACACCAAGACATCGTTCTTCTTTCCTAACAGAGTACTCTTTTAATCCCAGGCAGGATAGCCCCTGACTGGCTGGTGTATCCCCTTCCTAGCTGGTGCTCTTCATAGAGGTCCTGTATGGTATCCACTCAGCAGAGTCCCTGATGGGTGTTATATGGGGCTGCCCTGTGCATTATAGGGGTCGAATATTTTAGCCCCTGGCTACTAAGTACCAGTAATTGTCCTAGGCATTGTGGCAGTGTCCCTCCTTGCAATTTCCAAGTGCCCCTTGGTGGGGAGCAGTACTGCTCCTGCCAGAGGGATCATTTTAAATGTCCTGCCATGCATTAGTCATACCCTTGTTTCAAGAATAAACCTTTGGGGGTTCCTTAATGCCTGCAGAATAAATTCAAACTCCTCAAGCTTGCATGCAAAGCTGTCAGTGCTTTGGTTCCATCCCACATTTTTAGTTCTTTTGCTAGCTACTTTTCCTTATTCCCCCACAGCCACGCTAAATTGAAGTACTGTGTGCTTTTCAGCTCAGGCAAGGTTGCCTCCTTTGTTGGGGCCCGACCTCTACCCAGCACTCAAGGCCCAGTCTGAAGGTTGCCTCATTAATGAGGTCTTAGTTCTGCTCCCTGCAAGAAGTGATCTTATCTTTTTCTACATTCCAGCAACACTTTATGTTTTTTTACCTCATTTAGATAATATCACCTCATTTAGGTAACTTACCACCATTTAATTGATGTGGTAATCATTTTTAATAGATTATTAATAAAATTGAAGCTTTTTTCCAACCTTGCTAGTATAAGATTCTCCTACCATAGAAACTTCTTAAGGTTAGGGACCATTTCTTACTCATGTCTATTTCCTGAAGAGTCCTAGGCACTAAAATAGGTAACTGTTGGAAAAGAGGAATTCCAGATTGGTTGAGGGGAGTGTTCAATTTTTCTCCTCCTCCAGTTAAGGCCAAGTTTTTCATAACTCTCCTACTTTTTTTCCTCTCCTCCCCTCCCTCCCTCCCTCCCTCCCGCCCTCCCTCCCTTCCTCCCTTCCTCCCTCCCTTCCTTCCTTCCTCCCTTCCTCCCTCCCTTCCTCCCTCCCTTCCTCCCTCCCTTCCTCCCTTCCTCCCTCCCCTCCCTCCCCCTTCCTCCCTCCCTTCCTTCCTTCCCTCCCCCTCCCTCCCCTCCCTCCCCTCCCTCCCCTCCCTCCCCCTCCCCTCCCCCCCCCCTCCCCCTCCCTCCCCACCCTACCTTCCTCCCTCCCTCCCTCCCCTCCCCCTCCCCTCCCCCTCCCCCTCCCCTCCCCCTCCCCCTCCCCCCCCTCCCTCCCTTCCTTCCTTCCTTCCTTCCTTCCTTCCTTCTCTCCTTCTCAGAGTCCTTTTTCAAGATTTTATTAAGTATGGATTAAGAAGAAGTAATAATGAAGTGAAGTATATTGCCTTCATTTTTGTGTTTCTTTAAAAACAACTGTTGTTTGTTTCTTTTTAATTCCAGATTCAACAATGTCTCACCCATCTTGGCTGCCACCCAAAAGCTCTGCTGAGCCCCTTGGCCATGTGTCTGCACGGATGGAGACCACCCATTCCTTTGGGACCCCCAGCATTTCAGTGTCCACACAACAACCACCGAAGAAGTTTGCCCCAGTCGTTGCTCCAAAGCCGAAGTACAACCCATACAAGCAACCTGGCGGTGAAGGTGAGTGAAGGATTGCAGAGGTGGGTGCCCCAAATGGGAGAGTTCAATATAATAAAAAGTGATTTGTAGTACAATGTTGTGTTGGAACAAGGTAGCTCAAGAATTTGTGGTGTGGTTATCATAGTGTATAGACTGTCAAAGGTTAAAAAGCATCAAGTAACCATCTAGGCAGCTCTTCTTTGGGGAATAAAGATTGAGATCTCTTAGGGGTTATATGACTATGGTTATACAGTGAGTTCGGGCCAGAGCTAAAACTAGAACCCTCATCTCTTCATTCATAGCTCAGTGCTCTTCTACTGCTGTGTCCTCCATCCCCATCCCACTGTCTTGTAGAAATGTGTCTACCACCCAGTCGTCCCTCCCCCTTGCCATTGGACATGTGTCCAAAAATGATGCCAAACAGTAGACTCCCCTCTAATGTGAAGGGAATAAAGACACGGTTTCTTACAGAGAAGGAGGCAGGGGTGTGAGGAAGTCTAGTGGGTATGACAGTCGATGCACACCCGAGGGGCAGGATGGGGCAGGTCCTATATTGTGTTGGCGTATGTGAGAGGGAGGAGAGAAGCAGGTAATGGTTGCACTTCAGACCCCTCCACGAGGGGTCAGATTCACCACGAGTACTGTGAATGCCGGTGAGTTGTCCCCTTGGCTGACTCTTCCTGCACGGAGATGCCCCATCCTTGTCACTGTACTCTGTGAGGTTCTCCCACTGTCTAGCTGGTTCTCTAGGGACAGTGGCGTCATCTCTGATCCTCTGCAGCTTTTTGCTCAACTGTTTGTTCTTTCTTTTTTTAACTTTTTTTTTTTTTTTTTGTGGTACGCTGGCCTCTCACTTTGCGGAGCACAGGCTCTGGACGCGCAGGCTCAGCGGCCATGGCTCACGGGCCCAGCTGCTCCGCGGCACGCGGGATCCTCCCGGACCGGGGCACGAACCCGCGTCCCCTGCATCGGCAGGCGGACTCCCAACCACTGCGCCACCAGGGAAGCCCTGTTTGTTCTTTCTTAACATGCCACCTCACACCCTTCTGTCACCCGTCACAATCCTATTTGTATCACCTTCTCCAGTGTCTAAACTTGACCTAGATCCGAAGTAATCACTCCCTTCCCTGGGTTTCCACATACATCTTATTCTGACTGTCAACTTCCTACTTCTTTTGTTGTTCCTCCTGCTCTTCTTTTTTTTTTCCGGTACGTGGGCCTCTCACTGTGTGGCCTCTCCCGTTGTGGAGCACAGGCTCCGGACGCGCAGGCTCAGCGGCCATGGCTCACGGGCCCAGCTGCTCCGTGGCATGTGGGGTCTTCCCGGACCGGGGCACGAACCCATGTCCCCTGCATCGGCAGGCGGACTCCCAACCACTGCGCCACCAGGGAAGCCCCCTCCTGCTCTTCTTAATCTGCCGCAACTGACCAGATAGTCCGTGTGAGGCACTATGCTTTTCATTGTCATTTTATTGCCTTCCCTATAACCCCATGAACTAAGTATTTTTTCACATGAAGAAATGGAAGCTTAGAGAAAAGAGGTGACATTCTCTGTGGTTTTGTGGCTACAGAGTTTCTGAAGTGAGGCTGTGGTCTTCACCCAGCCTGCTATGCTGCTGGTCCTTCTCTTCCTGGCATATGTGGCACTCAGGCCCCGTATGATGGTGATACTTCCCTACTTCCTTATAAGAATGTAAGCTTTGTTTGCCCGTTTAAGCAACAAGACGTGGTTTCTCACTCATCCTTATGTTCCTCTTGGCTCTTATTATGCTACTGTGTTTTTAGTGGAAATGATTGTGTATGGTCAAATGTATGTCTGTATGTTCCTATGTGTATATATATTTGGATGGGTGGCGGATGGCTGCATGGGTGAGTGCACTGCTCAGTAATTCTTCTCTTGCAATAAACAGTTTGGAATGTGGCATCCTCTCTCGAAGCAGCTCAGTCTCGCTGAATTTCTGAAGTCTTGAGTCTTTCTTGCAATTCTGCCAATCTCTCTTTTCTTTTTAATATAACCTTTTTTGAATACGTAAAGGAAGAAATTTCCCTTGCATATATACATTTTAAAGACAAACATGGTAAAGGTTCATGGATATTCAGACTTTTTAAAATATAGCTCCATCTCTTCATCTGCTATATATTATGACATGATATTTGTTAGAAGTGTAAGATTTGCTTTCCTTTATATTTAATTTAAATGTTAGTGCATCCTCTGTTGCTCTCAGTGTTTTTATAATTCATGTTATTTTTGTTTAATTTTTTATACACTTTCTAAAGTTTATATCCATTTTCTTTTTTTGTCCATTTAGAGTGTTCTGTACCATTAGTGAAATCCCCAGGTAGTAGGTAACACAGTTTTCATTTACCGCGTGAGTTGATGAGGTCTCGTGTCTCAGCTTACGCCATTGCCATTCTTTGCCTATGTACATATGCGCCCTCAATTTCTAGCCCATAAAGCCTTAACATTCATAGCTTAATTCAGGCCCTGACTTCCAAGAACCTCAGCCACAAAGACAGAGTGTAGAACTAACAGAAATCACACAGTCCACCTTTCGCTGGTATAAAGATGAGAACTGCAGTGCCGAGAGTGTGAGTGTTTTTTTCAGAGATGCACGGCCTGCTTGTGGTCAAGTTGGTACCAGTCCTCAGGTCCCCTTTGTTTGAGTCCAGAGTTATCAGGACTTTGTATTATATTCTACTCTGTCCCTCAGCCATAACCTCTATGTGTCTCATACAGTCCTTTTCACAACTGTCCTTCTAATAGATTTACTTATGTATGGTCCTGTCTCCTTTGGTAGACTCGGACCTTTTAGAGGCTGGGGCTGCCTGACTCATGCCTTTACTCCCAACAGCCTCCAGCAGGACACCTGACACCTAGTAGCTACTCAATGATGTTTGCGGTGATAATAATAAACTACAGCAATATGAGCGTGCTTTTCCAGGCACAGATTCGAGCTTCTTAACCACTTTTTAGGCTTTATGGTTCTGTTTGAATTTCTTTTACCTCGTCTTCCCATTCCTTGAGCTTTTTAGCCTAGGATTTGTTTAACCACTGCTACCTTGAAGTTACCGATTACATTTCTCACCTTCGTATTATGTCTGTAATCTCTGGGGTTTGCTTTCTCATTTTTAATTTCTGACTGTGAAAGTAGAAAAAGTATCCACATGTTTTCCACATCAACTTATATTTATGTGATACCATATGTTATAATTTTTTTACAAGGTATTCTGCTAATAACTTTCTCTAAAGGGCTTTGGCACATTTAAGAGTAGGTGTACATTTTTTTCCAAGTTAGTAGCTCTTTAGGCCTTAGGGTCTTTTTATTTTACTACCATTGTTCTCATTTTTCATTGATTTTTTTTTTTCAACAACTTGTGTGTCTTGGAATGCCCCTGCATTTCCAAATACCTCTTTGTGTCCCGTACTATATGCTTATGAGCCCATATATATATTTTATTGTTTTGTCTTCTTGCAAATTTTACCATGTTAAGTGTCTACGTATTTTTTTATGGAATGAAGTTGGTATGTATATATGGTTTTGTCTCATCACGTTCTGTTCTAGACTGATGAGAGCAATAAGATGATGCAATTTTTCTTTTGGTCTTTAAAGTACTAGCAGTAGTTTTTTTTTTTTTTTTTTTTAAATACATATTAGTGGATATATGTCAATCCCAATCTCCCAGTTCCTCACACCACCACCCCTACCCTGCCACTTTCCCCCCTTGGTGTCCATATGTTGGTTCTCTACATCGGTGTGTCGGTTTCTGCCCTGCAAACGGTTCATCTGTACCATTTTTCGAGGTTCCACATAATATGCGTTAATATACGATATTTGTTTTTCTCTTTCTGACTTACTTCACTCTGTATGACAGTCTCTAGATCCATGCATGTCTCTACAAATGACTCAATTTCGTTCCTTTTTATGGCTCAATAATATTCCATTGTATAATAATATTCCATTGTACCACATCTTCTTTATCCATTCATCTGTCGATGGGCATTTAGGTTGCTTCCATGTCATGGCTATTGTAAATAGTGCTGCAATGAACATTGGGATATCTGTATGAATTACGGTTTCTCTGGGTATATGCCCAGTAGTGGGATTGCTGGGTCATGTGGTAATTCTATTTTTAGTTTTTAAAGGAACCTCCATACTGTTCTCCACAGTGGCTGTATTAATTTACATTCCCACCAACAGTAAAAGAGGGTTCCCTTTTCTCCACACCCTCTCCAGCATTTGTTGTTTGTAGATTTTCTGATGATGCCCATTCTAACTGGTGTGAGGTGATACCTCATTGTAGTTTCGATTTTCATTTCACTAATAATTAATGATGTTGAGCAGCTTTTCATGTGCCTCTTGGCCATCTGTTTTTCTTCTTGGGAGAAATGTCTATTTAGGTCCTCTGCCCATTTTTGGATTGGGTTGTTTGTTTTTTTGATATTGAGCTGTTTATATATTTTGGAGATTAATCCTTTCTCCGTTGATTCGTTTGCAAATACTTTCTCCCATTCTGAGGGTTGTCTTTTCATCTTGCTTGTACTTTCCTTTGCTTTGCAAAAGCTTTTAAGTTTCATTACGTCCCATTTGTTTATTTTTGTTTTTATTTTCATTACTCTAGGAGGTGGATCAAAAAAGATCTTGCTGTGATTTATGTCAAAGAGTGTTCTTCCTGTGTTTTCCTCTAAGAGTTTTATAGTGTCTGGTCTTAAATTTAGGTCTCGAATCCATTTTGACTTTATTTTTGTGTATGGTGTTAGGGAATGTTCTAATTTCATTCTTTTCCATGTAGCTGTCCAGTTTTCCCAGCACCGCTTATTGAAGAGACTGTCTTTTCTCCATTTGTATATCCTTGCCTCCTTTGTCATAGATTAATTGACCATAGGTGTGTGGGTTTATCTCTGGGCTTTCTATCCTGTTCCATTGATCTGTATTTCTGTTTGTTGTGCCAGTACCATATTGTCTTGATTACTGTAGCTTTGTAGTATAGGCTGAAGTCAGGGAGTCTGATTCCTCCAGCTCCCTTTTTTACCCTCAAGACTGCTTTGGCTATTCGGGGTCTTTTGTGTCTCCATACAAATTTTAAGATTTTTTGTTTTAGTTCTGTAAAAAATGCCGTTGTTAATTTGATAGGGATTGTATTGAATCTGTAGATTGCTTTGGGTAGTATAGTCATTTTCACAATATTGAGTGTTCCAATCCAAGAACATGGTATATCCATCTGTTTGTATCATCTTTAATTTCTTTCATCAGTGTCTTATAGTTTTCTGCATACAAGTCTTTTGTCTCCCTACGAAGGTTTATTCCTAGGTATTTTATTCTTTTTGTTGCAGTGGTAAATGGGAGTGTTTCCTTAATTTCTCTTTCAGATATTTCATCATTAGTATATAGAAATGCAAGAGATTTCTGCACATTAATTTTGTATCTTGCAACTTTACCAAATTCATTGGTTAGCTCTAGTAGTTTTTTGGTGGCATCTTTAGGATTCTCTATGTATAGTATCATGTCATCTGCAAACAGTGGCAGTTTTACTTCTTCGTTTCCAATTTGTATTCCTTTTATTTCTTTTTCTTCTCTGACTGCTGTGGCTACAACTTCCAAAACTATGTTGAATAGTAGTGGTGAGAGTGGACATCCTTTTCTTGTTCCTGATCTTAGAGGAAATGCTTCCAGTTTTTCACAATTGAGAATGATGTTTGCTGTGAGTTTGTCACATATGGTCTTTATTATGTTGAGGTAGGTTTCCTCTATGCCCACTTTCTGAACAGTTTTTATCATAAATCGGTGTTGAATTTTGTTAAAAGCTTTTTCTGCATCTATTGGGATGATCATATGGTTTTGATTCTTCAATTTATTAATATGGTGTATCACATTGATTGATTTTTGTATATTGAAGAATCCTTGCATCCCTGCGATAATCCTCACTTGATCACGGTGTATGATCCTTTTAATGTGCTGTTGGATTCTGTTTGCTAGTGTTTTGTTGAGGATTTTTACATCTATGTTCATCAGTGATATTGGTCTGTAATTTTCTTTTTTTGTAGTATCTTTGTCTGGTGATGGTGGCCTCATAGAAAGAGTTCGGGAGTGTTCCTTCCTCTGCACTTTTTGGGAAGAGTTTGAGAAGGGTGGGTGTTAGCTCTTTGCTATATATTTGATAGAATTCACCTGTGAAGCCATCTGTTCCTGGACTTTTGTTTGTTGGAAGATTTTTAATCACAGTTTCAATTTCATTACTTGTGATTGGTCTGTTCATATTTTCTATTTCTTCCTGGTTCAGTCTTGGAAGGTTATAACTTTCTAAGAATTTGTCCATTTCTTCCAGGTTGTCCATTTTATTGGTATAGAGTCACTTGTAGTAGTCTCTTAGGATTCTTTGTATGTCTGTGGTGTCTGTTGTAACTTCTCCTTTTTCATTTGTAATTTTATTGATTTGAGTCCCCTCCCTCTTTTTCTTGATGAGTCTGGCTAATGGTTTATCAATTTTGTTTATCTTCTCAAAGAACCAGCTTCTAGTTTTATTGATCTTTGCTATTGTTTTCTTTGTTTCTATTTCATTTATTTCTGCTCTGATCTTTCCTTCTACTAACTTTGGGTTTTCTTTGTTCTTCTTTCTCTAGTTCCTTTAGGTGTCAGGTTAGATTGTTTATTTGAGATGTTTGTTGTTTCTTGAGGTAGGCTTGTATTGCTATGAACTTCCCTCTTAGAACTGCTTTTGCTGCATCCCATAGGTTTTGGATCATTGTGTTTTCATTGTCATTTGTCTCTAGGTATTTTTTGATTTCTTCTTTGACGTCTTCAGTGGTCTCTTGGTTATTTAGTAATGTACTGTTTAGCCTCTCTATGTTTGTGTTTTTTACATTATTTTTCCTGTAATTGATTTGTAATCTCATAGCGTTGTGGTCAGAAATGGTGCTTGATATGATTTCAGTTTTCTTAAATTTACTGAGGCTTGATTTGTGACCCAAGCTGTGATCTATCCTGGAGAATGTTCTGTGCACACTTGAGAAGAAAGTGTAATCTGCTGTTTTTGGATGGAATGTCCTATAAATATCAATTAAATCTATCTGGTATGTTTTGTCATGTAAAGCTTGTGTTTCCTTATTAATTTTCTGTTTGGATGATGTGTCCATTGGTGTGAGTGAGGTGTTAAAGTCCCCCACTATTACTGTGTTACTGTCGATTTTCTCTTGTATAACTGTTACCAGTTGCCTTATGTATTGAGGTGCTCCTATGTTGGATGCATGTATATTTATAATTGTTATATCTTCTTCTTGGATTGATCCCTTGATCATTATGTAGTGTCTTTCCTTGTCTCTTGTAACATTCTTTATTTTAAAGTCTGTTTTATCTGATATGAGCATAGCTACTCCAGCTTTCTTTTGATTTCCATTTGCAAGGAATATCTTTTTCCATCCCCTCACTTTCAGTCTGTATGTGTCCCTAGGTCTGAAGTGGGTCTCTTGTAGACAGCATATGGATGGGTCTTGTTTTTGTATCCATTCAGCAAGTCTTTGTCTTTTGGTTGGAGCATTTAATCCATTCACGTTTAAGGTAATTATCGATATGTATGTTCATATTGCCATTTTCTTAATTGTTTTGGGTTTGTAGGTCCTTTTCTTCTCTTGTGTTTCCCAGTTAGAGAAATTCCTTTAGCATTTGTTGTAGAGCTGGTTTGGTGGTGCTGAATTCTCTTAGCTTTTGCTTGTCTGTAAAGCTTTTAATTTCTCCACCAAATCTGAATGAGATCCTTGCAGGGTAGAGTAATCTTGGTTGTAGTTTCTTCCCTTTCATCACTTTAAGTATATCATGTCACTCCCTTCTGGCTTGTAGAGTTTCTGCTGAGAAATAAGCTGCTAACCTTATGGGAGTTCCCTTGTATGTTTTTTGTCATTTTTCCCTGCTGCTTTCAATAATTTTTCTTTGTCTTTAATTTTTGCCAATTTGATTTCTATGAGTCTTGGCATGTTTCTCCTTGGTTTTATCCTGTATGGGACTCTCTGTGCTTCCTGGACTTGGGTGGCTATATCTTTTCCCATGTTAGGGAAGTTTTCGAATATAATCTCTTTAAATATTTTCTCGAGTCCTTTCTCTCTTCTCTTTCTGGGACCCCTATAATGCGAATGTTGTTGCCTTTAGTGTTGTTCCAGCGACCTCTTAGGCTGTCTTCATTTCTTTTCATTCTTTTTTCTTTATTCTGTTCCGCAGCAGTGAATTTCACCATTCTGTCTTCCAGGTCACTTATCTTGTTCTTCTGCTCAGTTACTCTGCTATTAATCCCTTCTAGTGTATTTTTTATTTCAGTTATTGTATTGTTCATCTCTGTTTGTTTGTTCTTAATTCTTCTAGGTCTTTGTTAAACATTTCGTGCATCTTCCCGATCTTTGCCTCCATTCTTTTTCCGAGGTCCTGGATCATCTTCACTATCATTATTCTGAATGTTCCCTATCTCCACTTCCTTTAGTTTTTTTGTCTGGGGTTTTATCTTGTTCCGTCATCTTTTACATAGCCCTCTGCCTTTTCATCTTATCTATCTTTCTGTGAACGTGGTTTTTGTTCCACAGGCTGCAGGATTGTAGTTGTTCTTGCTTCTCGACACAAAGTCTGCTAGTGTTGGAGGGTCTCCTGCAGAGGTGGGGGGCACCTGTGGCTCACCACAGGGACAAGGACACTGGCAGCAGAAGTTCTGAGGAGTACTCCTTGGCGTGAGCCCTCCTGGAGTCCGCCATTAGCCCCACCCAGCAGTAGTGTTCTTTTTCCTGTAATCAGGGTCCTTTCTTTGCTTCAAATTTTCAAAAATTCCGCAGAGCCTTAGACTTTGATGGCAGAATAGGGTATAGATCTTTCTTTTTTTTTGTCCTTGGTAGATACCAAAGTACGTGAGCTTTTTTTCCTGTACTGATACATTATTTTATGGAGATGGTTTTGAAATTTTCCTACTGTTGTAACTCTGGCAGTTGGAAATTTTCTCTGTCTCTCTCAATAGTTTGGCTGAATGACATTTGATAATATTTTGTATCCCTCATTACAATAGATTATCATACAGAATGATTTGTAAAGTTTGCAAGTTTGTAAAGTTGGAGTTATCTTACGGCTTGAGGTTGACTTTCTCCAGTGTCTGAAGTTTCTTTTAAAAATATTTTTTATGTAAGATTTAAAAAAAAATGAATCTATAGGGTACGAATTCCAGGTGACCCTTTCAGTAGAATTCCTTTTACTTGTACACTCCTTTGTAGTTCATACAGCACTTCCATATTTATTGTTATTTAATTCTCAGAAGAGAGTTTTTACTGTAGCTCTCTAAGTTAGGTAGAACATGTGCTATTGCCATTTTACTGAGTGGTAAAACTACCAGAAGTGAAATAACTTTTTCCATAATCATGTAGTTAGTAAAATTGTAGAGCTAGGCTCTATTCTTTATATCTAGGGCTCTTGCTGATTTTAAAGGTTTCTATTTATTAGAGCTTGGGCTAGACAGCCTCATCTATTTTAACTCCATTATTTTATTATTTCATGCTTTTTCTTTGAAATTAATTTCAAAATGGTTGCTCTTTTCACAAACTTTTCCTATGTATATTACCTTACACACTTCTGTAAAACATAAACAAAGCCTCTGTTTTCAAGCTTTGCCTACATCGCTTCACCTTGACTTGTAAGTCAAATCAGAGTAGGTGAAGTGAATTCTATTCAGTGAGGGTCCTAAGCCTGGAAATTTTTTACTAGATCTCTCTGTGCTTTCTACTACCTGAGGTTACTAACCCATTCTATGGAGAGGGAATAGTTATAGGTGATTGATAATCTGGGGTAAACATAGTAGCCAGAACAAATGTCCTCATAAGCAACTGATCTCCCATGATGGAAATGGCAGCCAAGCTTGTTTCCATTCCACTCTCCTGCCAGAGCCATTCTTCATGTTTTTAACCACAAAATCTTTGCTCAGCAGAACTAGAAAGTGTTTGAAGGTTTTCTAGGCCAATTCTTTTACTTGTCAGATGTGAAAACTGAGTCTGAGAGGGAAGAGAATGTCTTCCCAAGGTTACCCAAGAGTTTGGGGCTGAACTGGCTCCAGAGCTCAGGCCCTGAATGTGCTCATTCCATTGGGTCTCCACTGACTTAGATTGGAAGAGACAAAGTTGGGGCTTGGTTCCTAGGAGTTGATGAGTCTGATTGTTGTTACTTGGTGCACAACTAGCTTTCAGTGATATGAAGTCATGCAACTCGATCAGGCAGCACGTATTTGTTTCTCAACAGATAGCTAAAATGTGAGGGAAACGGATGGCCACCTATGGCAATATATTTGAAGAAGTAGTTTAGAATGGATTTTTTCTGCCATTTTTAATCTTGCCCATATACGCAAATTTGATGCTGCTTCTCTTCTTACAGTTAGTGAAAGCTTTTTCTTTTGTACACCTGGAATAATTGGCAGTAGAAAATATATTAAGGACTGATGGTGAGCTCTGAACAAGGTGATGTTGAAATATGTATACTTGCAGTTCACGCTCCTGTCTCTGGAGTCCTCTCCTCTCTCTTCCCTGACATGAAAGGTGAATCTGGCCTCTGATTTGGAGGTACAAATGGGAAACATCTTCTTTATGTAGTTCTGACAGTCCTGTTAAGTTGCAGCCATCACAGAAGAACAACTCGCGACTTCTCAGACTGTTTGTTATAACCATGCATGGTCTGTCAGGAGGACAGTCGCAGCTTCACTGAAACATCAGGAAACTCTAATGAGACTAGAGTTGACTGGCGTTGTCCCTTTTCTGGTTCAGAGTAAGCATCTTGAGCCTCATCTATCACTGTGGAGTGCAGTACATGAGTTTTAATTTTCAGAGCCTCGGGGGGAAGAAGGACAAGCTGTCATTCATTAAAGGGTTGGGTAATAATTGTATTAATTTGATCTTTACATTGCACCTTCCTGAAGAGGAAAGAACTTGTAATTCTTTGGGTGAAATCGTGAAATCAGATCTTACTAAATATTCATAGCCTTATCGACACTGCAAAGATCCAAGGTTCAGTGCTGACTTGGTGGTCAGGGTATTTACATACCAGCCTCAGTTTCACCACTTGACCTTGGGCATGACAATTTTCTATTCCATATTTCTTAATTTATAAAACTAGTTGTTAATATTAATTATCTTACCAGATTGTTTTGAGGATCAAATATAACAGTGAGTATAAAAATGTTTATAAATTATAAAATACCTTACGACTCTAGGAATTACTTTTGCATACTTATTCAACAATCACTTACTTAAAACAGAATTTGTGCCAGACACTCTTCTAGGGGCTGAAGTAATGAGCAAAACAGAGATTGATCTCTGCCCTCCTAGAGTGTATTTCTTGTTATAATAAAAATAACTAGTTGCTTTTATTAATATTAAGTTAATATTGATAAAAATTATAAAACAGTATTTATTTAATAATGCATTTCATAATTTTACACACACTATTACTAATAATTTTTCTAAATTATAATACTAGTACTATAAGTCTAATAAATATATAGTAATATAAAATATAATTATTACTACTAATAATATTCATAAATACTGGTAAACAGTATTAACCTCTAATAGCAGTGATAGGAATCACAGTGCCTCAATATTATATACATTATAAAATTCTTGAACCAGGATGAATCTTAAAAATTATCTAATACAATTTCATTTCTCAGATAAGGATAGTTCATTCCCTAATACATTTCTAGGAAGTATAGGACCTTTTCTCTAGGAATGCTGTAAATAACAAATCAAAATTGTTGAATACAGACCGGGTTATTACCTCAGTTTTTAAAGGCTCAGAGCGGTCAGGTGGTTTGGTCAATATTACAGAACAGTAAGTGGCGAAGCTGAGTCTGGATCCTGTGGATCCTTCCATTACGGCCACTGTTCCGTGTCACTGAAGTGTTTTTGGGTGACTTGCTTAGAATCTACAGTGATAGAATTAATGTATGTGCACAGAGTGAGTGGATTAGATGTTTTAGAACAAAAACGAATTCCTGAATTGTTGACAAAATCTCTTTTATTTTGTAACCTGTCAGCTTAATTAACTGCTGAAGTGAATGCCTTCATGAGGTGGTAGATTCCTCATCCGTGTCTGACTCCAAAAACTGTGAATAATGCAATAATTGTGTGGTGAGGTGCTCTTTAATCTTCATTTTTTAATTCTATAAATGTGTGATACAATTTTCACTCCATGTTTTAAATGTGAAGAAAGCTTAATTTCTTTTTCAAGAATAAAAATAAATGTAGAACTACAATAAGGCGTCACCATACACCCTTAAGCCAGGTAAAATAAAAAATCAGATATGCTGGCGAAGGTGTGGAGAAGCTGAATCTCTCATACATTGCTGGTAGTTGTATGTAAAATGGTATAATAACTCTGGAAAACTCTCTGGCAGCTTTTTTTTTCTAAACCCACATAAATGTGTACTAACCATATGATTTAGCAGTTGTACCCTGGAGCATTTAATCCAGAGACATGAAAAATTATGTTCACAGAAACTCCTGTACATGAATGTTCATAACTTTTTTTATAATGGCAAAATACTGGCAATGTCTCAAATGTCCTCCAATGGGTAAATGTTTAAATAGACTCAGGTCCATGCATACAGTGGAATAGTACTATTTGTTAATAAGAAGGAGTGATCTATTGATACATGCAGCATCCTGGATTCACCTCAAGGGCATTATGCTTAATGAAAAAAGAAGAATCAGTCTTGAAGGATTACATATACCGTATGATTCCATTTATAAGACATTCTTGAGATGACTAAACTCTAGTGATGGAGAACAGATTAATGATTGTTAGGGGACAGGATTGGGGATGGAGTGGGGCAGGGAATTCATACCAAGAAAAAGCAACAGGGAATTGGTGGTGGAAGAGTTCTGTATCTCAATTGCAGTGGTGGTTACATGAACCTGTACATGAGTTAAAATAGCATAGATCTATATACACAGACAAAGGAATTCAGGTTAAAATATGGTGAAAACTGAATAAGGGCTAGTTAACAGTATTGAAACAATGTCAGTTTTCCTGGCTTGGATTTTGTATTATATCTTTATCAGACGTTACCATTGGGGGAGGCGGGGTGAGCAGTACATGGGACTCTTTATACTATTTTTACAACTTTCTGTGAGTCTATATTTTAAAATAAAAACTTTCAGAACAATAAGGTAAATACATACATATAGATTTCTTAATGTTTTCTTGTCCTTCTCAAGGTGCCATCTTGCATGCACCATTTGAAGATCCCTGTTACAATGGTGGTTTACACCAGTGGTTTTCAAAGCTGGCCAGTCATCAGAAAGACTTGGGGAACATTAAAAAAAAAAACAAAAAAACACGGTCCCTGGGGCTCATGTCAGTCCTACAGAATCAGAATCTCAGGGCATGGGTCCCAGAAATCTGCATTAAAACAAAATGAAATAAAACTCGCCAGATAATTCTGATTGACACTCAACCAAAGTTTGGGAACCATTTGTTTATTTCAGTAACTCCAGGGGCCAATCTTTTAATGCCCTTGAACCTTCTCCAGGTCCTGTGGGTACAGACTCTCTCCTTAGTAAAGGATAGTGGCTGTGGAAGTCTTATGCCTCTTTTATCGTATGAACAATGTAGCGATTCAGGGGCTCAAATCATCCTTCATGATGCTGTGCTTTTCACCATAAATACCAGTTTCCTTCATATGTTGTTCCAAGGAATTTTAATTGGGATCCAAAAACAGAAGAAGATGTAAATAAAAAAGATTCTTCTAGAATGCCTCAGCAGTGCCCAAACTTTTTCATTGTAGAGCACTTGCTCTTGTGTAACTTCAGGTAACAATGCCTGAAATGTCAGCCGATTTTGGGTCACAACAGGCCTATGTAAATCATCTATAAATGGATTCATTATGAATATTATAAAAATAAATCCGACACCTAAGCCTTTGGGTAAATGTGCCATATAAAGACATCATACCCTGGAACAATGATTGACCCTAGGAGCTGTAAAAGAAAGAAATATCATGCTGTTATATTTTTATCATCCTTCCTTAAATTTACAGTATCCAGAGACTGGACGGCTGAGGATAGCACCAGAGAGAGAGGAGGGCAGATCCCTGAGGTGTGACACCTAGACCCTGCTAGCACTTTGACCTTCCAGCATTCTCTCTTACTATCCATTCTGTATGTTGTTCTGTATCTTGCTGCTTTCAAGCAGAATAGATGGTCTGCTAGTAAAGGTAGACATATAATAGCAGAGGTTGAATTCTGTAAATTCTGTAAGCCCTTAAGAAGATGAAGGATGTGGTGTAGGAGGAATTGGGGAAAGCTTCACAGAAGAGGGGACATCTGAGCTGAGTCTTGGAGAGTGAGTTAGTTGTTAGCCAGGCAGAAGAGGGTGGTGGACAGCATGGCATGCCAAGCAAAGGGAACGGCATATGCAAACGCAGAGCAAGGTGCCGGTTCTGACCCTTGTAATTTTAGCAGCTCTTTGCTGACGTCCTTAGGTGGTGCATCGGGGCTCCTGGGAACTTTGCAATATGAGCAAAGTAACTTCCCTCTGAGCAGACGCAACATCTCGTGTGCTTTGACACATATCTCTAGGAATAGCTCCAGGAAGTTGGGTAGCTACAGGCAGGAAGCACCAAGAAACAAAGCATACTGATCTTATTACACCATGGGCGAGAGCTACTATCCTGGTGGTCTTGGCCAGAAGGATCAGGCCATTTCTCTCCAAGCGTCTATCATGCTTGAGAATGAAATGTTTCTGTCTGTACAGATGCTAAGTCCAAAAAGCAGGGGGAAAAAACCAAGTCTTCTTTAATTCTCCCCAAACTAGGTCAAAGTAGCCTTTTATACGTAGTCAAACACTCATCCTTAAGAATGTGAGATGTGAGGCAACTAAAACATTTTTTTTTTTTTTGGTTCTGGTTTATCTCCTTTTTGGGATGATCCTGAGAAAATAGGAAGCAGTGAAGGAAGAACTTTATTATGAAATATTCACTATAACTTGCAACTTTAAAGATTTTGTGTGTGTGTGTGTGAATAGATTTTGAAGCACTTTCCCACATAGAATCTAATTTAATAACCAGCATATCCTGTAACATTATTATGGTTCCTATATTATTAAGGTTCCTAGAGACAAATGAACAATTTGAGATTCAGAGGACTCACAGCAAAGCTTATAAATGTAGAAGCCACATTTGACCAAACTTGAGTGTTTTCCCTTAAGTAAAGCATTGGTAATATAGAATAACCAGTGCATAATCATTGTTGACCACTGCTATTGCTAAAACAGTTTCTCTGGGAGAACTTTGTTGTAACGATGTGAAAGACTTTTTAGTGGATTTATTAGTCTGTTTCATCTGCTTCACTGTTAACCTCATCTTTCAGTTACACTATAAAAGATGGGTATCATCACCCTCAATCTACAGAGAATATAATACAAAGTGAAACAGCCAGCACAGGGCAAGGCTGGGCTTTGAATCCTCGCTTCCTAACTCCAAGTCCAGAGGTTTTCCTTGGCTCTACATTGCATCTCATGTTAATGCTATTATTATTTTTTAAAAGAAGAAAATTCCCACAATTATTTTCCCTAGTCATTACCATTCAGAGATATTTGAAAATTGAATTTGTCCAAAAATATGTGAAAATTACTTAGAATCACCTGTGCATGGGTGTGTATGGGATGAGGTATGAAAGTATAAAACAGCCAAAGTAATCTCTGTAAGTCATTACCAAGAAGACATTATTTCAGAGAGCCTTTGGAAGAACCATTTGAAATATCCGTTAATTCTGGTGAATTATGTCATTTTGCTTAGACTTGTTAGATGTCATTGGTAGTTTTACTGACATTAAAATGAAATTAAAATGACATTTAAATTTGCAGATATTTTTGTTATTGATCTGTTCATATATAATAATGACTTGTAGTTTATTAAGTGCTTCCTTTGTAAAAAAAAATATTTACTGGAAAAAGAAATCTCCAAGTTATATGATGTGTATCTAGAAACATCACCATTTGAGGTGTCATTCATACCCACCCAGTATGGTTCCCAGTAGACTGAATTTGAATTTTCATATCTCACCCTCTGCCTTTACTTCAGTTCCCCTACTCGGCCCAATTCAGATGTACCTTATGCCATTTTTATTGAACAGAACTCTATAATAGATAGGGAAAGAGTAAAAACACATGCTAGCCCTTAAGCAGTTTATATTTTCATTAGAAACCTGCCATATGAAAATGATCAGGTAACTAACAATATAAAGCTATAAATTCTGTCTGTGAAGTGGCTTTATGGTTAACTACTCAGAGGGTTCAGAAAGAAGAGTCTACTTGGGGCCGGGACAGGATTGGAAGGATAAAAGAGGGGAGGCTCAGAGGAGGCAGTGGTTTAGCACATAGACTCACATCAGATAGATCTGGGTTCAAGTTTGGATTTTACCCCTTACTTCTCTAGGAACTTGGGCTAACTAGGTTAAGTAGCTACTTAAGCTCTCTCAATATGTTCTTACATTAAAATAGAGATACACGTATCTCAAATTTTCAAAATTAAGTGAATAAATTGGCATAGTATCTGGCACAAAATAAAGGTGAAACCGATGGAAGCTGCCAGCATTATTGTTGCTATTATTATTATTAACATTAAAGCATGAACGCTAACCCTGGGAGTAATAATCCATAGCTTTTTCATCTATAGATTTTTAATCATAATTGTCTAAATATAATTCTTACTTGCTATTTTTTAAAATAACCATGGTTTTATCTGTTCTATGATAATGTTTTGCTAATTGACATTTTAGGATCAGCTTGTCTTATTCCTGGTAGAATTGTGATGTGTTTATATGTCCTTTTTGGAATTTGCAAAACACCTTTCTCAGAGAGAGGCCTTACTTTAACCATGTCAGTATGGAAGAAAAAGGATTCATATGTACGGTATCTCTTTAAGAAGGAACATTTTTATTATTGAACTAGTATCACAGATAATAGCATAAGTGAACATTATATAAAGCAAACTGTATAAAGTAAACCATTTTTATTAATTTAAAAACCCTTTTGTTTTCTAAATTCTTAAATGAGGCAGAGAGATTTTAGAGATGTTATTAATTATATCATCACAGAAAAATAATTAATTAATTTGCTTAGGAATTTTATGTTGGGTCCCATTTATCTCTGGGATTCATACTTGGAATTTAGCCTGTCTCCTGAAATTGTATTTAAACTTGGTCTCCATGTGTATGTCTTTTTCAGGGAAAGGGTCCACATGTCATCAAATCCTCAAAGAGTTACTTAACTCACTCATTAAGAAAGACAACATCCCTGCCTAAGAGGTCACCAGTCTCCCAAGCCAGTAATATTAATGCTGCTTAAATAAAAGCCAGGGTTTCCTTTTCCTATTGCCAAATGTAGGAGGCAGTGTCTGAACAGAGAACTGAGCATTTGGTGGTGATGGTGGTGCAGGTTCTAATAATTATATTAGAAATTACAGTGAATGTACAATATAACATATAGTGTACATACACAATTATCTCATTATATATATGGTTTTGATACACATTTATATCTATTTGCACATCTCCTCTGGGCCGTGCATATGTAAGGCGAGGCATGGAGATGGACAAGGCATGGGCTGTTTCCTCTAACCACGCAGGGGTATTCATTCCCATCTGATGGTTGAGGAGATGGAGGTTCTGTGATGAAATTGACTATACCTGGTCCTACAGGTAGAAAGTAGTCAAGAGGAGATTCTTGAGTTCTTTATACTGCAGTATGCTTTCTGTTGCCTAGCATATAATTCTTACCCATACATTTTTACTTATTTCTCTTGTATGTGAATTTAAAATGTCATATTTGTTCTGCTTCCATTATTGCAGTTTTGAATGATGATGCATCAGTGCAGTGGCCTATTTTAGCGGAACCACAATAGCTTGGGTAGAAAGAAAAAAAAAAAGATTCAACATACTCAGGAATGGAAAGCAGCCATCTTTTTATAGCTAAAATTGCAAACATCTGGCAATTACTCTGTTCTACCTCCCTTCAAAAAAAAAGAAGAATCATCCCTTCAACTGCAGCCTGCCGCTGCGTTTAATCAAGGCAGCTATGCAAGCCTCAGGGAGCAATAGGTTTTGATTCAAGGAGGCCATGGTCTAACCCAGTTGGCCAGAGTTTCTTTGGAAAGTACACCATTTAATACTCCCCATATGCTACCGTGTTATATAATGATAATAATAGTAATACGGCAATTAATGGCTGTAGAAAATCCCCTTTTGCTTTCCTGCCCTGCTTCATTTGTGGTGGTTCTTCTGGCAGCTTTTATATTTTGGAGTTTAACTGTTTGGGTCAAGTTTGCCTCTCTCCATCCTCTGGAGCTTTTTTGTACTCTTAAACAGAAAGTTCAGCTACATCAACGCAAGCAACAATTACTGATTTGATTTTATTATAAACTGGTCTAGTAAAATGTTGAAGGAACAAATTGATTTCTTTTGAAAGCCTGGCAGTGATCATATAGTCAAAAAAAACAATCCACCATGGTTATGATTCCTTCATACCCCACCCTTGTTTCTTGTTGTGATAATTGTTTGTGAAACTAGTTCTTCCCTCCCTGGCAAAAGTCAGCTCTGTTGGCAGGGGAAGTGAGAATGGCTGGTGGTTTGCAATAAGGCTGAGAGTCAGAACTTCTGCATTTTTCTCTTGGGGCCAGTGCCAGCTTTCATTCTGGCCTTGACCAATGTGCTTACCTTTCTATTCCCCATTTACCTTTCTCTTCCTCTGAGCCACTGAAGGGGAGAGGTGGACTTTTCCCTTCCTAGGTTCTGTCAACCTTATTACCACTGTTGCCTTTGGCTATAGGGTATCTCGGTGAATAATCATTACTAATTTTGAAGGGATGGAAAAGATGTAGTATAAAAAAAAAGGTTCAATGGCACAGTGATTTTCAAAAACAACCTCAAGAACTAAAAATAGGCTGTTTTCTAGTGTTATAGTGTTAGCATATTATGGTACTTGGAAATCATAGACATTCAGTGGGGGCCTTGAGTTTATTTTACATTTGCTTTTATGCCTTTGGTAGATCTGTTTTCAATACCCAAAGCCACAGCTCTACCCTTGATAAAATAATTTTGCTAAGCTGTTTCTCCTGCCAGTCTTCCCAAAATTCCAGTGAATTCTGCAAACATCTCATTAACATAACTGCAGCTTTGGAAGAGGTGAGACTGTGACTGGGGAGTTTCTGGTTTAAAAAATAAATAAATAAAGGGAAGAAAAGGACAAGAACTCCCAACAATCTGAAATGCATATCTCACTCAGTACAACTTTTCCATGTAGAGCCTGAGAGAGTAATGGTCTCTGGAATCTCAAAATGTGTGTCTCCCTTTCTGTGTCTGCATTCAATATATTACTTACTGATAGCTCTGACCTTTCTCCTTCATGAACCCATCTTAGAACTTGGGCTCTTTTATTACAGCCAATGTTGTTGCCTATTGCCTTTCTCCTTGATGACCCTGCTAAAGTGGAAGAGGTTTTGCCACTGTCTTTCTACCATATTTTCCCTTTACTTTGGGGCTTAAAATCTACAAACGTTTTAGAAAACAGCCCACACACTATTGCAGAGGGCTTTAAATGTCTCTCAGTTGTTCTCTACCCTCATGACATGCAAAAGAATCACCTGGGGAGCTTCTAAAAATACCAAGACTTGGCCTTCACCCTCAGATATTCTAATATAATGGATCTGGGCACCTTTTCTTTTTTTTTTAAGACACTTTCGAAGCTTTAGAACCACTGAGGCAGACCAGTCTCTCTTCTGATACTTGAGTTTCTACTGTCTCTAACAAGGTGTTTTTCAGGCTTTTCTTGAATATTTCTAGTGCAGGAAACTGAAACTGGCCTTTCTGTCTTTGGACAGTTCTGAGTTTTTGGAAAGTTCATCTTTATTCTGGTTTGAAGTCTGCTTTCATAAAATCAGTGGCCATATCACTTAGTCTTATAAATTTGTAATCTCTTGTCATGGAGTTTAGTTAGTACTTAATGTTGTAAGCATGTACCCTCAGGGGGAAAAAATCTGTAACAATCTAATTGCGTTTCCCTCGTTGTGATCCAGTTGCCATTAAAGGGAACCACTTTTGAGTTATGAATCTCTGGGAAAGGAACGGTGAAGAGCGAACAGAGAAACAAATTAAGCAGGCACTTATTCTAGTAAGGCATCATCAGAGTTACCTTGCCAGCTAGCTGATTTGGCCTTAAGAGCAGGAACCAGCAGGAATGCTGGTCACCATTAAATTCACGGTGCCTAACACGATTAAGGTGCATTCAGTGAATAGTTACTGAATAAATAATATGTATGAAATTTATGAAGGTGGCTCAAATTAAATATACAAAACTGATAGTTTTAAATGTAACAATAGTTTAGAAAATACAGTGAGAGAAGGTCCCTTTAGCAGAGGGAATAAAGCTTAAAATGCCTAGGCACAAATTTAATAAGAGATAACAGAACTTCTCTAGCCACACAAACAAGAACAAAAACAAAATAACGACCCTCAAGCCCTCCAGAATGACATAAGACTCAGTAGCGATCCCCCTGTTGTAGATCTGCCCTCTTAGACAATCTGAAGTTTGCTCTGGCTTTAATATATGGTGGAGGTGGGAGCATATTTTATTTATAGAGTCCCTCGTGTTTCTTTTGGATTAAAAGATATTTTCCTATATTCAGGTGAATTGCAAAGAAAAATCCTCTTTCCTATGTGAGCCCTTGGAGCCTTACAAGATAGTGATTTGTCCCTCACCCCATCTTCTTACCCCCCTTCAAGCTGAACAGTTACATTGTAGGGTTTCTAAAGCTTTTAATTATTTCATTATATTTAGCCTATCCTGGAAAGCGTCATTTGTCAGGACCCAGAACAGACTTAGTGCTGCTGAGTGCAGATAGAAAATGGCAAAATCCTCTAAGAGAATTCCTTTTCCTAAACAAAGGTGCAAGTACCAAGGATTACCGTTACAATTTCAGCACGGTTTGTCAGGCTTACTTATAGGACTAGTCTATGTGGTATTATTATGGCTGACTTTTAAAAAAATTCATGTGTATACTTTTGAAAATACTCTTTTTCCTTCACTATAAATGGAAAAGAATACAAGGTCTTGGGGGGTAGTAAGGTCAACAAATGAATTTAGAACTTTCTTGTGATTAGGTTAAGTAGCTAGATTAGGGCAAATAGGATTTATAGTTCAATAAATAAGTTGGGAGTTCACGGGACTCAAGCAAGTCTAAATTTTGAGGAGACAAATTGGAAAAGTTAGAGTTCAGAATGAGTAATAGTAAAGGCAAAACTAAGATTATTAAGAAGATTATCAGCATTGCCCATGTAATTGTTTTTTGCAATAGCTTTCCCTGGTTTATCTTGTTCATGGGTTCAAGTTGTTTTACAGACCTTTAATTTTTATTCTTTTTATTGTATATTTCTTAAGGGCAAAGGATAATCTGCTACTTTCCCTCTGCCTATGCCAGTGATTTGTTATTCATGTGTTGCAATTACATGCTACCCCTACCTGGTTGTAGCGTGCCTAAAACATTGGTTAATTGAAAAAGTGAACATCAAAACTCTTAAAACTCAGCCTATGAGTTAAGGTGATGAAGTGGCAGCATTCATTCCACAGTTATACTTACCTTTGTGATTTACTATCCCATATATTTGTTTAGAATGTAAAGAATTCATAGTTAGAGTAATAGAGGCAGATGACTCAACACCCAGAGACATCTGGAGAGGAGGTACTGGTGAGATTGTTTCCTGAAACTTCTAAGATCTTCCTGTGGCAACCTGACAAGGTAGAGGCATAGGCACAGGCTTCAAACTCAAAGTCACATAGATAAGGCCAGGTTCAATAAAACTGAAAACACTTTTACATCATCACTGGTGGCATTGAGCCCTCCAACCACCCCCCCACCCCGACCTCCATGTAGATATTTTGGGGGGTATATAGATTTTATTTGTGCCAATAGTCTCCTTTCAGTTCATTTAACCATGTCATAATTAAGTTGTTTTTTTTCTCTCAGGCATCTTAGATTCCAAATAATGTTACTGTTTCACAGAGCTTCAGCCATAGCTCCCTTTAGCACAGGGAGATCAGCTCGGTGCTTTGTGACCACCTGGATGGGTGGGATAGGGAGGGTGGGAGGGAGGGAGACGCAAGAGGGAGGAGATATGGGAACATATGTATATGTATAACCGATTCACTTTGTTATAAAGCAGAAACTAACACACCATTGTAAAGCAATTATACGCCAATAAAGATGTAAAAAAAAAAAAGATAGGGTTTTTTGAGGCATCATGTTTTGCGAGTGGTGAATCTATAACATTCCTAAGCAGTGTGTCCCATGCAGTTTGCTCTATATTGGATATAGCCCAGATAAAAATTAACCTGTATGAAAATATTGCCAGCTGTAGACTGAAACTGTCATCGGGCATTGGTGCCTCTTATCCTGGAAAACAGTATCAGCCTTAGGTTGAAGAAGGAGATATATCTTAGGATCTATGCTCACTTTGGGTATTACAAGGAATTTTCCTTCTCTTCAACAGCTGCCAGGACACTTGTTGGTAGTAGATCATTGCCTTAGTTGGGCATTTGCTGGAAGTAGAGGAAGGGCAAGGCTAGAGTCACAGAGGGAATGCTAGGGCAAAGGCTTGTAGTTAGAAGGTGGGCATCATTCGTGAAGTGCCCTTCAAACATCCTGTTTTCAGAAATAAACTCAACCCTAGTAGCACTTGTTATTTCTTCCCCAGAGTATAAAGAACCATGAATGCTAGTTAATAGCTAGGATCTACTGCAAAGTTTGACTTTGTTCTGAATGCAACCTCAGAATTGTGTGGATATTCAATTGAAAGGAGAGAACAAATAACTTGCCAGAATAAAGGAAATTTTTACCTTAGCTACACCAAAAAGGAAGCGCCAGCCAATCAAGAAGGCAACCACTGCACATGACAAGAGCTAACCAGAGGGAAGTGTGGTCCAGTGGAAAGGACTCTTCCTAGCTACGCACTTACGGCCTATGTACATCACCGAACCACCCGGGGTTGGTTTTCCCAATTGTAAAACAGTGAGATTGAACAATATTATCTCTTCATTTCCTGTTCTAAAATTGTATGAAACTATGATTCAGCTACAGAAATTGCGTAAAATTGGTTACTCCTAAGAGGCGTGGAGTAAAATTGTTCCCATGGAATATCATGCGTTTAGTAAGGCCATGAAATGGGCTAAAGGCTCTCCATTCCGTGTGCCCCCCGCGTGTTCCTCTGCCACCCGCCCGCATGCCCTCTCAAGTCTTCCATTCTAGGCTAATATCCTCAAACATTCTTTTTCCTACACCAGAGCAAGATAGAAATTCATGTTCTTAACTACATATAGTTCATGAAGAAGCTAACATTTTATTTGTGTCTACTATATGGCAGGTCTCTGATACATCATCTTTATATCATTATTTGAAATTTGGTACTAATATTTCAAATGTTCAAATAATGAAATTGAGGCTTAGAGAGGTAGTAAATAAGTCGCCTGATGTCTCCTGGCTTAATGAATAATGAATCTTTGATTTGAATCCAGCCATCTCTAAATCCAAATTTCATGATCTTTCTGTTGTATTTTGTATGCTGACTCCCAAAATCTATACGAGAAATATTTGTTAAATGTGCTCACACTGAGATACAGATATATATCTACCTATATCTGTATATTCATATCCAGCTAGCTAACTAGCTATCAGAAAGAGGGAGGTCTACATCTTTGAGAGTATGCCAAAGTGGAACCTTGCCAGAAGGACTTCTGTTTTGAATAGAAATAAGAACCTTAAACTGAAGGCATGAGGTTTTAATGATAAAAGTTTAGATAGATATCAGGAGATACCAGGAGAGGAATCTGATGGCCATGGTGGCTATGGATATATACTAGAGATGATATAGGAACTTGGCCTTGTGGCAAGAAGTGTGGCAAAATAGAAGTTCTTCCCAGTTAAGCTCGGGATCAGGAGGTGAGAATGGGTGAATGGCTGGCTACCTGATTCTTCGAGGTAGTATATAGGAAACATAAACTAGGGAAGATGCATTGGATAAAGATTCAGAATATTTGTTATTTCCTTAAACTTATTTATTTTTTAAAAATATCCTAGTGTGTTTTGAGGGTATCAAAACCTTTAGCAAAGAACCTGTAACCATTTCTTTTTCTTTCTACTGAAATAAAAGCGGGAGGCGGTGGGTGCTGGGGGAGTGGATAGGAGCCTCCAGAAATGGGAATAAAAGCCTAATCTGAACACTCGTTCGTTTGTTCATTCACCAAACGTCCATTGAGCACCTGGGACATTTAATCCTATACACCCAAGAGCTGTGTAGGATTAGAGGTAAACAATGTGGGAACTTTACTTTGGCTGTGTATTTGAGCCAGAGAAGGGGAGGCAGGAGGACTCTGGCTAAGAAGCTATTTAAGAGTTTCCTTTCAGCTTTGTCCTTATCCAGGCTGGAGATGCACCCAGAGTATTTTTTGGTCTATTTGGTTACTTGTGAAATTAAAAAAAAAAAAGTATATTAAAAGTAAGGAGATGGCATGGAACTGTTATGGAAATATATTTCAATATGAATATTGGCTGCTGTAATGATGGATACAGTTGATCCACCATGTCCACCATTTAAAGGAAGATGGGAAAATCCTTACACCTTTGTAAAAAAGGACTTTGAAAATCTTGGTCCAGTGGTAGTGAGAGGGTTAAAGAGAGTCCACTGTTTTGTAACCAGGCCCAGTGATCTTGTATGAGACATGTCAGGGTGTTGTCTGCATGCCGTCTTTGCTGATCACAGTAATCGGGTCATAAGAGAAAGAGAAGTACTAGAGTGTCTCTTAGCAACCAGCCCCAGGAGAAAGAGAAAATTACTCAAACCTGGCCATCCAGCCAGGGAGGTAGCAAGAAAAATAGTCTGAAAGACTGCTGAAAGTGCTCAGGACCACGATTTCTACATGGCAGCTCCTATAGGCTGGCTTGGGTCCCTTTTTTTTTAAAGGAAAGTAAGAAATAAATAAGTAAAGAAACAAACAAACAAATCTCTGAAACAGAAACCTTTCTTTCTTTGCCTTCCTTCCTCTCTCTTGTGGTAATTTGTCTTTTTAAACTTATCTCAGAAAGAGGGAGAAAGAGGCAAAGGGTGGGCAGGGACCAAAGAATCTTTGTCTCTTAAAACAGGAACTTGGTGGTCCCAAGCACGAGAGGATGCTGGGGGAGGGAGGTGGTGTCATTTCATTGTTCCCAGTGTTTCCAGATGAGACTGGAAATACTAGAATGCTCCCCAAGGAACAGGAATGCAAAGTCTAGAGGTGGTATTATTAGTTTTATAAGATTTGCCTGCCCTGCTTGTTAACTGTGTAGCAGTCAGCTCTCTAGCTATTAATATTTATCGCTACAGACTTTGGTCCAAGGTAGTGACTTCCAAACTTTTTTTTTTTTTTTTTTTTTTGACACAAATGGCAGCAAGAAATAGATTTTACATGAATAATTACACACACACACACATATAGATATAGATAAAGATGTGAAAGAAAATTTCACTTCACAGTACATGCTCTTACTTTACATGATAGATGTTGATGTTTTCTATTCTATTTCAGTTTTTAAAATACTTTTGGGGATCCAGTAAATTGATTTTATGATCCATTAATGAGTTGCTTTCTACAGTTTGAAAAACACTAGTCTAGGGGCGGCATTTGCCTTCCATTTTAATTGTATTAAAATGAGGCCAAGCAGCAAGTTCAGCCATGGTGAGGAGTCCTTGGCCAGCACTGGGATGTTCTGAGTAACGGTTATTTAAGCTAAATATTTTCTTGTCATCTGTCAAGTAGATGCATCCTAAGATCTTGGCTTGAAATTTAGGGGAATAAACCTGAGGCAATTCCTCATGGCCTTTCAACAGTTTAGAAAAAGTGCCATAGTGTGGCCGGGAAGCACGGGATGGTGCCCAGGAGACTTGGTTCCAGCTGGCCACATTCTTTTCTCACTTGGAGCCCCTTGATTAGTGATGGGGTTGCATTAGATAATGTCATAAATTCCTTCTGACTGTGACATCTTGGAATTTGTAGCTGGAAGGGACTCCAGAAATTATCCAGTCTAATCGCTTTATCTCCAAGATTCAGTTTGAGAAAAACAACATTGACAGACTCCCTTCTTCCTAAATCTAAGGCTCTGTGTTAGGAAGCAATGTACACAAAAGACTGGATCCTAGTTTCTCACCTCAAATGTCTCAGTCTGGTATAGGAGTAACGACGTGTACACAACTAAGTTCAGAAAGACACAACTTGGGAGTTCCCTGGTGGCCCAGTGGTAGGACTCTGGGCCTTCACTGCTGTGGCCAAGGTTCAGTCCCTGGTTGGGGAGCTGCGATCTAACAAGCCACACGGCGTGGCAAAAAAACAAGGAAACAAAACAACCCACAACTTGTTAAACACTACAGTTAGGGTAGAATTAAAATATAAAAGATCACCAGAAAGGATAAATGAATCTGACTGGGAAGGTAAAGGCTGAAGGCTACATTAGTGTAGGAGAAGGAAGCTTTGGGGCTGGACTTCGAGGGGGAAAAAAGATTCATACACGCAGAGATTGATGATAGTAGTCATGCAGGTAGACTAAACGTTGTAAGTAACGGAAGAATGGCATCTTAACTGCCGCCTCTGAGTTATGTTTTTTGACCTCTCTGAACTCACCAGTATGAGTTCAGTATGGTGAACCCAGTATGGTGGGCTGATTCCCACCCCCAATCCCACCCTGAAATTTTCTATATTTTATGACTTTTTTTTCTTCCCAACTAACATGACCCCTTAATAATGACCCATTGCCCACTACCTAGTGATAAGGTGAAGTTTGATTAAATAATATCTGTACAGCACTCCCTGCTGCTGAGAGACACATGCTTATATAAATACAAGGTGTTATTACAAATTTTTTCACCCCTGGGGGTGAGGAAAGTAAATAAGGAAACACAAATTAATACCTATGGTTTTTTCAAAACAAATAATGCTTGAGGAGGGTGGGAGGGAGGGAGATGCAAGAGGGAAGACATATGGGAACATATGTATATGTATAACTGATTCACTTTGTTATGGGGCAGAAACTAACACACCATTGTAAAGCAATTATACCCCAATAAAGATGTTAAAAAAATAATAATGCTTGAACATTTTTCTTTTTCTTCTTATTTTTTTCCCTTTTAGGCAGGACCTTATTTAGTTTGAGCTGATCTTTTAGTAGTTTATAAACCATGGAAATACCCTGCACTGTTGGGGATATTGGAAATAATGTTCTCAGTGATGTCACTTTCTGAACGAGACTGGTTTGGTTAAGTCAGTTTAAGGGACTTAAGTGCAAACACCAGAATGAATCTGAGGACTTTGGGTTTGTAATTGTGCTTCCATTTTGGGCCTTTCCTTGAGTAAACGCCAGACACTCACATATCTTACTCAACCATCCAGTTCTCTGAAGTTTTCTTATTGGTGTAATGAGACAGAAAGGTGCATTGCCCTCTTGAAGTTCATTTACTGAGCTGCTTTCTCTTCAGGGGCCTCTTCTAGAGCAACTGTCCCATAGATTATACTCTCGATACTTCCTCTGGCCCAGACCTACTGTTAGCAAATTTAGTTAACAGGACTAAATAAAATTCCTTAATATTATATGTTATTTTACATTTGAAAAACATTCACAGCCGTTATTTTACGTGATCCTTAGAACCGTTCTTTGATAGGTAAATGGCAGGGGATACTCTTCCTATTTTGTAGATGTCTCAGCTGAAGTATCCAGAGGTGATGTCATCTCCTATGACTCACATATAACGTCACAGTACCAAGACCAGAATAATAGGACTCCTGACTCCTGAGCCAAGGGAGGTCAGGTAGATTGTGGAAGGTCACTGCCGATGTACAATTCAGATGATCTGTTTGAACACTTCTGATTTTAGGTGAGGAAACTGAGGCTGAGAGAAATGGAGTTCCTAGCGTTTTGGAGGTCAGTACACAGCAGCAGGTCTTCAATTCCCTGTTTCAGGGGTTGAACGTAGTACCTCACAGATTTATCCCTCTCCAGGTCCCCTGTTCTGATCATAGCATTGTACAGTGCTCGTATTACTTGAGAAGTATGTGTGCATTTCACAAATAACTCCTCTTTATTGTCAACATCTTCTATGTATAATTAGTATTCTTTAAGCACATATTTACTTAGGCCCTAATATTTGTCCAGTATTATTAACTGCCTTCGGACAACGACAAAAACTTAAGACCTGGGCTTTATATTTGAAATGCTCAAAAGTGCTTTTGGTGGGGCTTCCCTGGTGGCACAGTGGTTGAGAGTCCGCCTGCCGATGCAGGGGACACAGGTTCGTGCCCCGGCCTGGGAGGATCCCACATGCCGTGGAGCAGCTGGGCCCGTGAGCCATGTCCGCTGAGCCTGTGCGTCCGGAGCCTGTGCTCTGCAACGGGAGAGGCCCGCGTACCGCAAAAAAAAAGTGCTTTTGGTGAGATTTGAAAAACGATGAGCCAATTAGAAAATAATCCAGACTTTAAGTTCAGTAGGAATTTTGAGAAAGAGTGTGTGTTTTTAGGCCTGGATAGTCGAAAGTAGGTGGTGCTGAAGGTTGGATAGATACAGACTGGCTATGGGGTGAGAGATGTGGAGTGGGGTGGTGAGGGGTAAGCAGGCAGAATTGGGGTGGAACAGGTGGTCAGCTGAAGAGAGATGTGTGACTACGATGGCAGTAGGACGTGCCTACATCAGCAGGGAGTTCTGGTCTCCTAGGTGTGGAAGGAATGATCAAAGAGAAGGAAAGGAAAAGACACTGCCAGCCCTCCAGCCTGGAGCCTAGAACCAGAGTGTGAGTTAAGGATGAAAACTCCTTGGAATTAGGGAGCCTCATCCAGCCAGTTACACAGCCACTCACATGCTAATAATTAGGAATTAAGATGATGCTCTTAGTTGTGAGTACCCTTCCTAAGTAGCACTTGAGGCTGCTGATGAATGAGATTTAGGTACGTTGCTGCTTCTGTGGGCTTCAGGAGTAGGTGGATCTGGGAGGATATGAGAGCTTCCGTCCCAGAGCGCCTGCATTGGAGTGATGTGCTGAGTGATGCCTGGATTTAATTTTGGGAGTAGTTTCGTATCCTTCAGAGGGAGAAGTTCCTGCTTATTAGGACGATGTGTTATGCGCTTGAAGTTTTCTAATGTATTTCAATCGTATAAATCCTTCTTAAGATATTTTTTTCTTTGTGGACTTTAGGTAAATTTGAAGATTATTGAGATATATTTAAAAATGTGCACATGTGCTTTTTATAAGTATAAGAAAATAAACTCATTTAAAAAATACCCACAATCCTGCTTCCCTAACACATCAACCCAATTTTCTATGTCTTCAGTGACATGGGTCTGTAGTTTTTATAATGTGTAATCGGGAGAGGTGTAATTTTGCATTTTTTTTTCATTTAGTGTTATAGAATAAGAATTTCCGTCATCGTATTTAGCAATGGTATTACAGTCCTTGGAGTAGATATTTCAGAATTTATTCAAATATTGCCGTGTTGCCAATCATATGCGTTGCTTCCAGTGTTTTCTGTGAGAGAACATAGTGAAGGTCTTCACAGCTACAGCTTTTTAAGGAAAGAGCATGTTGAAGAAATTGGGAACATGTTTATGACCAACTTATTACTGGTTCTTGCCAAAATATCCTTTTAATTAAATTCCATTCTGCAGTTAGTACAGCAGCTGTGGTGAAATACTTGGGGGCCAGAAAGGATGCTTGGAACTGGTTAGTCGAGAAGGTTTTTATGTGTTTGAGGTGGGTGAGCATGGGATGGGCAGGCTATTTCCTTAGCCACACTTATTGAATTTAAATAGGCACTGGAAGCAAATCAACCGCAGTGAGGGAAAGGTGGTCCAACTGGATTGCCTGGATATAATATCCTTTCGGGCTGGCGCATGTGGTCTCATTGTAGTCAGGACGGCGGAGCACAGAGATCATCGCAAGTGAGTGAGCAGACAGAGGTCAGTTGGCATACGTGACCAGGGTTAGAGCTGTGCGACTGATTCTGCTCCTTGCAGAGTACTGAACCCCCCCCCCGGACTAAGTGGGGGTAATAATAGTAATGAGAAAAAGAGTAAAATTTTCTGAAGTGTTATGTTCCAGATACCATTCCAAACATATAAATATACATATATATCTCCTGATTATATATGTGTGTGTGTGTGTATATATATGTATATATACACATAAATATACATATATATATACACATATTATACACTCATTTAATCCCTATAATAATCGTATGAAATAGTGCTGCCATTCATTTCCGTTTGTTGGATGTGGAAGCTGAAGCACAGAGGCGTGGAATAACTTGCTCTTAAGTCACGTTGTTATTAAGTAGCAGAACTAGGCTTTGAACCCAGACATTCGGGTCCCAGAACTTGTACCCATAGGTCCTACATTATGCTGCCGGGTTATGAGGAAATAAGCTATGAAGGCAGATGTGGCGTCTTTAGAGTAGGACTAAACCCCTTAGGTTCTTAAACCTATTAGATTGACCTAAGATCCCTAGCACTTTCTGAGGCTACAAAACAGAAGTAATCTCTTAATCCTAATGATATAACCTGCAAACAACGTGAAGAGATTTAGCTACAACAGTGAGCAGAGATCAAGACATTCATTATAGTTATTATCTCTTTTATTTATTTCTTTGTTTCTTAGGGAATATGAATCTGGAACATAGTAGTAGATGCCCATTAAGTATCTATTAATTTAAGGTTTGAAGGAAGGAATGGATGGATGAATGAATCATTCAGTGCATATGTCTGTTTCTTGGAGGTCTAAATCTTGACCTCGGAACCTTGGTTTAACTGGAATTAGCCCAGAGTATGCATGGTCATTTTGCTAAAGCAAAATCTTCATGTAGAATTAAAAGATAACTCTGCAAACTATGAAAGGATACTGTTAATTAGTTTCAAAATGTGTTAGTTTGATGTACTGTTAGCTTTTTCTGATAAAGAAAGGGAACAGTCTCCCCAAAAGTTTAGTGATTAAGTCACTAGCAGTCTTTTCTATTTTGGTGCTTGTGGTAATTGACGTTTCCTGGAAATTTTCCCCCTGTTCTATTAATACTGTCAAAGGGGGTTCCGGCCATGACTCACTCCAGGAAGTCAGCCATCATTGGCTTCCTCAGTCTCACCAAACAGCCCCCATGTACGAAATCAACGACTTCTGCAAATGAGTTACTTTATAGCTCTCAAGAAAGTTCTAGATAATACAGCTTTTGTGGTTCACTCCGTGCTTCCTGCCATAATGGGGAATACAACAAGTGTTCATTCTTTGCTTCTTGGCATTCTTCAAATCACTGACCAGGTGGGTCACCAGTATGGACTCTCGGTTAAGAGAACTCCCACCTGCTGTCTAGCAAAAGTCCCTCGGCACTCATGTTTGCAAAGTTACACCTGGGGACAGGGCTTTAGCAGTCAGGGAACTTGAGTTCATGAACTCCAGTGTGGTCTATACTTCTTAACAGTGTACACCTGACTTTGTGCTTCTGTATTCGTTCATTTGCTCTCTTTTTAACTAACACGTTAATTCATTCTACCCCTAATTCCATATTTCTGTGTACTAGACACCGTTCTAGGCATGAGGATACAGTACAGACAGCACCTGTCCTCAGGAACCTTCCAGTCTACTTACTGTGAACTGTATTACTGAATTACCCCAGGAAGCAAACTCAGAGAATACATAGTCCATAGGCTTATCCTAAAGGAATCAAGCCCCAGACGTTTGTAAAGTTGTGAAGAATAAGGTTATTCACGTTAATTCTGTAATTTTTTTTGGCCTAGAATTCACCTCACTTGCTGCGCACGTACCCCTTACGTCCACCCCGCCCGCATACCTATAAATAGCAAGATGGAACTCAACTGTGCATTTCTTATTGTACTTAAAATCTTCTACCTTGGATTATAGTAATTTATGGTCATGTCTCAGCTTTGCTGCAAATTCTTTGGGTCGAAGCAGTCTATGGCTCATCTCTGGGTCAAGAATATCTCTCTTTTGACTTTTTCCCTCCCCAACCTGTCCTGGCCTCCTAGCACAGTGCCAGATAAATGGTACTGTTCAGTATGTTTGCTCAATGTTGACTGTGTGATCTTAGATGAATTAGTGAACTTCTCTGAGTCTCAGTGTTCTCTTCTGTAAAAAAAATGAGGACAATTATTCCTACTTCCTAGGGTTTTGTGAAGGTTGGGTATTGTACTGAAAGTTCTTTTAACAGTGTCTGGCATTTAGTAAGCATTTACTACATGTTATCATTAATAAATGATGTTACTGCTGCTTGGGAAGTGCTAGCATTTCTTTCTAGGATTTTCTTGCCGTTCTTTATGATTAATAGAGAAGAGACATGCAGTCTAGGATTTTACGTCAGCATTCTTTATATAGGAAACTAGATGTAAATATGCTGTTTCAGTTGTATACGTCTCGTATTCTTCTATGATTGCTGACAAAACGTTAGGTAAAAATTATGCTACTGTTTCCCCTCATCGTCAATTCATGGTATCATTAACGTCTCAGAATTTTTCCAGATACTTACTGCTGGCAACAATTTTACAAGAGGTTATGTTAATTGGTACCGTCATCCAGCAGTGCAGCTTGACCTTTGGGGTTTGACTCAGGTCCTTGGTTCTTTGTCCTTTGTTTATCCTGGCTGTGAGCAGAGGAGTCAGGCAGAAAGACTTTGATATCCTCTTACCTCCCTCTCCCATTCCCTGCTGGCAGAGAAAATGTAAAAAAGAACAACAGAGTGACTGAAAAATTGCTATGATGAAAAAACTGTGTAGCATAATGCAAAATCCAACTATATACATAATATATATAGGAATTTATGTGTATATATATGAATATATGTATATATTTTGTATGGTTTTCTTTGTATATATATTGGACTTTTGGGTTGACAGTTCCGTGTGCACACGATATGCACTTTAGAAAATGTGTTTATACTCCGCTGTCATTGAATCCTTACACATCAACCCTGTGCTGTTGTCACAGCAGAATTTATGGTCTCCATTTTACAGATGGGGAATTCAGAGGCAACAGCTGATGTGTTCTAGAGCAAGGGCTGAACAGATTTTCAAAGTCCTGAGGCAGGTATAATCTTTCACCATGTTGTATATCAGAATATATTAGAAGACAATTTAGAAGCACAGATATAGGATGAAGTTGAACATTTACTTCTTCTTTTGTAATGTTGCTTAAGTTCCTAATACAAATAAAACTGAAGTGAAGCTGCATTTGTCATCATTTAAGGCCTTTCATACTCCTTGTCTTGTTTTTATCACAGTTGCCTCTGTCTGTGTTTTGATAACTGGTCCCTGGAAGTTTCAGTGTTAGAGCTGAATGGATCTTTTCAAATGCTCCTAAATTTTTCCATTGCAGTACTTACCACAGTTTTAATTTCATAATTATTTGATCACTGCCCAGACTCAACTGTAAACTCCAAAGGGGTACCATTGCATCTTAGGGGTCTGAGCACAATGGGTGGCAGGCAATAGGTGCTTAGTAAATAACTGTTTAATGAATGGATAAATGATTAAGCAAGATGGATACACACTTCTTGAGTCCCGAATGTCAGTGTTACAAGGAGCCTTTTAAGTATTTGAATTCAACTTAATAAAATATTACTAAAAACCTCTATTCCAAGCACTGACATAGATGCTTTGCAGTTTGTCTTGAGAAACAAGACATGGTTTCCACCCTCAGAAACTAATAATTTATGGCGGGGGGGAGGCATTTAAAATATGTGAAATGAATTCTAGCAGAGCTCTGGGCAAAGCCTATTGCGAACAGCAGAGAGAGGTAAGATATTTTTTCTGATCAGGGACGTTGGGCAAGGCTTCCTGGAGATGTATTTAGTCTGGATCTTGGAAAGTAGATTTTTTTGTGAATGGGAACAATGTTAGAAAGAACAGTATATTTAGCGAATGGATCATGAGGATGAATCACCGGGTCATAATAGAGAGGCAGTGGGAATTGTCATCACTGATGTCAGGGCTCAGAGTGACTCTGCAAAGTTAAATGTGTTCATTATTTCTCCTTATCCATCAATTATTGTGTTTCTCTAACCCCTGTCTTAACTATCCATGCCACCATTCTCCCTTACTCTTCTCTCCCTCTGTCTTTCTTGCCAGAATCTGACACTTAGATTGTTCATATATTAACGTGACAGGTAGGCAGCCTGGGCAGCCCCACACTTTCTATCACTCATAGCACGAGGCCAAGTGAGGTGCTTCCTGAAGTAGGTTTCTTTGGCTTTTCTTGCTTAGACTATTTTGTGGCTCTGGCTTCAGTTCATGCTTTCACTGTGGAGAGTTTCCCGAACTTAAGCTCTGTGAATACATTTTTTTTTTTAATATAAGCCCCCTTTTTAAGAGAAACTGCTCCGCCAAGATGTCTAGTGTTTTTCACGGTTGTATGTCAGCCTGAGGTGTTTTGTCCGGAGGATGTCACCTGGCTTTACAAAGCAGCGGAGCATCTGGGTAACCATGAGAAGCTCTCCCGGGCTCCCAGGGCCTCCTCACTTAACAACACGTTGCAGGGGTTTATGTGTCTGTTTGTAAAACCATTTGGGGGATGGCAAAAAGCATTCTAAGAAAGACACTTTTTTTTCTTCTTCTTTCTGTTTCAAAGGCAGGATAGAGACAGATGGACAAGTCATGAAAGCATGTTTGTGATCTGTCCTCTCAGAACTTGATTTTCACTACTTGAACTTGGCTTTCCATGCTTTTACAACTGATGCACTTATACACAGAGGGACACATAATGCTTGCTAAAAGTAGAAGCCATTTCCATACTTGGGCTCCATTTACTGGTTCATTCATTTACCACTGTCCCAACAACAGAAATGGCAATCCCTGTTTATTTTTGAAAATGATGTAAGCAAAGCGGAAGAGTAGAAGGCAAGTTCTTGCCGGTGCTGTAATTCAGTGCAGCCTTGTATATAAAAATGAAGTACTGGCCTGCCTTTGAGGCCTGGCTTTATCAGTTGCAGGCTCTGTGATATGGGAGAGATCACTTATCCTACTGAACTCAGTTTCCTGATTTATCAAATGGGCGTAAACAGTATGTTTCGAACGTTCAATACAGTTCAAATGGTAGTTGTGTGCAGAAGTGAGTTGTAAATTGCAAGTGCTGAACGAGTATGAAGGGGCTGTTATTTTTTCACCCTCTGGCTAAGGAGAAGATGGGAGCATGAGTCTTATGTACCTTTCTCTGCTATTTTTTTTTTTTTTTTTTTTTCTCTGCTATTTTGACTTCAGCAACACAGAGAGCGTCAGAACTTTTGCTGACATTCCTAATTAGCAATGCCGAATCTCAGCGTTGTATCAATCCTCCCAGATCCTTAAGATGGAAACTAGTGTTCCTGTTATAGCTCTGCCATGTGCATGACAGGAAAGAGTCGTGTTGCCATCAGAACCTTAACTTATCAGTCTTACTGACTTAAATTCGCCAGCTTAAGATGATTCATTAACAAAGTATTTTTTCAAGCCTTAGCTTTTTCTCCAGGGAACAAAAGGAAATGGCTCACACCAGCACTTCTAATAAGCTCTCATTCAGCAAAGGATGGTATGCCCTTAATTTTGTCAGCATGTGTATAAAGAATGTACAGTGCCTAATTTTCAAATACGCCTTTAAATCTGTCTCAAACCTGTTCAGAATCTGTGTTTTTCCTCTCTTCATTAAAATGTTCCAACCTGGAAATTTCATCTTTGGAAATTCAGACATTTTTTCACTTCTTTTGAAGAGAATAAGGAAAGATTTCAATATTTTAAACTACAGGGATGACACATTTTCAGCCTCTACAGCATTGATACGGTTGGGCTGTTTTCTTCATCAAATAATACAGATAATCCATTTGTATCTAT
The DNA here is from genome assembly GCF_008692025.1 of Phocoena sinus. Lineage (NCBI taxonomy): Eukaryota > Metazoa > Chordata > Mammalia > Artiodactyla > Phocoenidae > Phocoena > Phocoena sinus. The sequence continues at coordinate 65,258,675 of NC_045766.1, forward strand.
GCGTGTTTGAGTTTGTATCTCTGCATGTATATTTTGAAAAGAAAGTGGAATAGAGGTACATTTTGAGACATTAAGACACAATTATGGGCAAAATAGTCTTATCACTTTAGCTATGCATCTCAATACTAAACTTGAAATCAAAAGGTTGTTGTCCGCTTCTCTGATTACATATTAACTAAGAAAATATATCTGTTATACCTGAATGAGATGGTTCTCAGGATTTTGTGAAGGAAAAGATGCAAGCATAAATTCATTCCATAGAAGACAAAAGGCACTAATTCACTCATTTGTTCATTCATTCATTTAGTCAAGCATCGAGAACTCAAATGTGCCAGGTGCTGTTTTCGGACTGGGAATAAGCAATGACCAAAGTCCTTGCCCTCCTGGATTTTATGCTGTAAAAAGGGGGAGGATAGACTATACGGAAATAAGTGTATGATGGCTCAAGTGGTGAAAATCTCTCTCTCACACACACACATATCAGTGTGTTATACATCAGTGTAAGAAGATAAAGAATTCCCCAGTCATTTGTGATATAGAATAGATGTAATGATTTGCCATCAGTCCCATCATCCTTAAAGTCCTCTCTTCTTATAGTGAATGATTTCATTTGGTCCTTCCATGTCCCATCTCGTGGGGGGTGGAGTTGTCAGCCACTTTTGCACCTAATGCTTTCAGTTTTCAGTAAAAACAACTTTCTCATACTCCGCTCCAAGGCAGTGGTCTTGCACGTGTGTTTTGTGCTGAATAATCTCAGGAGAGTCCTGTCCACAGTACTTACTTTAAAAAGGCTTGTGGAACACCGCTGAAATGACTAGAATCAGCTCTCTTTAGTAAGCACACCGGGATCATCTCATCACTTGAAGTGAGCCTGTAGGTTTGGCTTCCTTCTGCTACTCAAATCTCACCTGGCCTTTATGAACCAGTGAAAGTAGCAGGTGGTGTTTGGCTTTTAGTTTTTCTGAAATGTGTCTCTTTCTGCCACTCTCCAGGCTCTTTGCCAGGGGACTATCGGGGCCAACACTTCATGAAATGGACCGTAGATCATTTCAGCTCTTTCTTTGTAAAAGGGTCTTTGTGACCTGTTGGTTACTGTGAATGGCATTTGACTTCTCTGCCTTAGTCACTCCTAAGGTGACTGCTTTCATAGTGTGTCTGAAATTTTCTGTGGGTTTTCTTTTTCTTTTTGTTGTTTGTTTTTTAATAATCTAGCCCCACTCTACTTTTCTAACCTCATTTCCCTGAGCTTTCCTAATTTTTTACTGACTGATGAAAATACTGAGCTTATTCCAAAACTTGTCAGCCTTTCTTGGTGCCTTGCATTCCTTGTCATCTCCAAGTCCCAGCTCGCCTTCTTCTTCAGAAGCCTTTGCTTGCTAACATTTATGTTTTCAAAATGACGGTGAGGTAGTGTTGTCCAGAGTAGGATTGGACAATTTATATTTCTCATTTTTGCATTTCCTCTATGCCCCTTTTAGCCCTAATTCTCATTTCTGAGCTTTCTAGACATGTCCTACTTGCCATAGAACTGCTGAACTGCTGTTTTCACAGTTGTTTCTAATCTGCAAATGCTGGTGACCACATGACTCTTGGAGGACAAGAAGGTGTCTCTCCTTCGGCTGTTGGCCTTAAAGAGGCTTTCTGAGGCGTGAAAGCATGGAAGCTTCAGAAAGCCTGAAGTGCCTCTGCGGTCTGAGTGGTCTAACTCTTTGATTCTTTTGGGTCAAGAACCTTAGAAAGTCTTGAGAAAAACCTGGAAGGTCATCTGGGCTGTCAACCCTGCCTTTACCTCAGAATCAGGAACAGAGCTTTTATGAGCTACAAGTACCAGGGCTTTCCCCACCAGAGATTCTGATTTAACTGTTCTGCAGTGGGCTTGTGCATCAGTACTTTATAAAAGTTTCTAATATGATTCTGGGAAACTCGGTTTGAGAATCACTGAGTTCATCTCACCACCTGATTTTACAAGGAGAAAGGTGACTTGCCCAGGCTCCCATAGCAGTATGACCGTGGAGTAGGGACAGGAACATCTGTCTCCTGATCTACAGTAGGCACTGTTTCCACTGCATTTACTGCCATTGACTCTCGTTTGGTGAGGGCCAGATTGTCTCCTCTGCGCCTGGGTGGTGGGGAGAATTCCCGAGCTTCCATCACACAGGAGAGTAGACAGGAGGGTGGGTGTTCAGTGCTCCAACTCATCAACGTTATCAACAGGGAGTGTTTGCAGGTGGTTTACTCAGGATGTTAAGGGGAATCTGGATAACTGAATGTGTATAGATTCTCAAGGAGGGGATCATAGGATTTAGCTTTAGGGCTTCATACTTCAAAATGTGGGATGTGTTCCTAAGAGGTATTTGTGGTATATTGTAAAGATATCATATTTGTTGACAAATATCTTGGGTTCAAGTTCTGATTCTGGCTTTGTGTGGCCTGGGAACTTGGGAAAACTCTGTTTCTTTTGAGCTCTCTTTCCCCCTGACTTTATAATGGAGATGATTTTCCCTTCTTCCTGGGTTTTAGGCAGTTTCCTTGAGATGACATACGTGACAGCTGACACAGGATAGATACTGAATAAGTGTTAATTGATTTGGAAGTAAGGCAGGTCTATCTAATATTTGCTGCGGCAGTGGAGATAGGACGAAGTGTGTGGCCAAATCACAAGGGTGATTTCTGTCAGTCTTGCTTAGGACGTTCACTGGGGTTTAGGTGGCGGACCATGGACAAGTCTTACCTGTGAACTATGCATGGCACATGGTGCCAGTGGGAGGAAACAGGCGCAATGCCTGTAAGGCAACAAAATCTCCTCCAACATTTGTATCACAGATGCATTTTGCAGTATTCCTTAGTATACCTGAGGCTTTTTCTGCTCATAAAGATCTTAGTGAGTCCTAGAATCACGCATTCCTGAAAAACCTTGGAAGTTAACTAGTTCAGCCTCCCATCCAGGACTTGCATCCTGGATTAATGTTTGCATAGACTCTGCTTGCACATCCAAGGTGATGAGTGATTCGTGACTCCCTGGAGCCCGTTTATTTGTTGGGTGAATCATATGCCGGAAATATGTCTCTTATACTGGATTCTGTCTTCTCAAGTCTTTTGCCTTCTGAGGTAACACAGAGCAAGTCTGATCTCTTTTCCACTTGAGGGCCTTTCTTAGTTAAATGCTTTAAGGTAGCAAGAAACAGAAACCAACTCATACAAGCCAAGTGAAGGTTGGTTTGCTGTATGTTAGAAAATTCGAGAGAGGTCAAAAACCATGAAGGTGGGAGCCACAGTAGCTCTGGGGTCCTCGGAAACTGGAGTTTCAAGACTTTCACTCTATTGCACCTCCATCCCACGGGTCCATGTACATCTCTGCTCTTTCCTCCTTTAGACTGAGTTAACTGTATGACTCCAAGGATGGTAAATTGCCACAATTGGTTCTTGAAGACACTCTTTCTTATTTTTGTCTTTTTTTTTTTTTTTTTTAATTTTTTCTTTGCCTCATCCTTTATCCTTATTCCCATTTCCCTTCCACCCCATAGATTCCTGCTTTAATGTGTTTGGAATAGTCCTTATATATGCATGAATCTTTACAAATATATAGCATTTTAATTTACCTAATAAAAATGCCTAATGTTTATCATCTATTTCCCACTTGCTAAGCTCAGTTCCAAGTCCTTTACGTGTGTTAGCTCCAGTAATTCTCACAATAAACTCTGATGCAGGGACTATTATCTTACCTGTTTTATAGATCAGAAAACAGCACAGAGAAGGTACCTTTCCCAAGGTCACATGGATGGCAAGCTAGTAGCGGGGCCAGGATTCAAACCCCACATAGTCTGACTGCACATCTCCCTCTTGGCTAGTTCGCTCTTGTGCCCATAGATCGTGGTACTGTGCTGTAGACCCAGTCCTATTTCTTATCTTTTTTGCCATTATTGTGGCTCAGCATAGTCTTTTTTTGCTCCCCAAATTAAGTAGTATTTTTATTAATTGTAATACATAGATAACATTCATAGAGGGTTTAGGTTTTATCAGACATTATTCGTATGGGTTAGATTGTTCACTTTGAATACTGCTAAAATATTGGTACTAATTTTTTTAACAGATGAGAAAAAATTGCCTGCACTTCAAACCTGGGAAGCTTGTGTGAGGTATATTTAGTTGTATACACAAATAACGCCCAGTGAGCGTGTAATGGTTGGGACCCCTGCAGTATCTCTGATATACAGTCTTGCCCCCAGAATGGGAACTGCTGCTCCACTCTTACTAATGGGTTAAACAATTATATTAACTTGCATTTGACTATATGATCAGCGTTGCCTTTTAAAGATGTATTTACACTGCTGCCCCTCAAGGAGGTTTACCGTTTCTGACACTGCAGGGTATTCCAGAGTATGTATCTACTGCATTTCATGGATTCATTTTCCTCAGATATTTTCCTTTCACATACCTCAACGCTGCCTCCGATTCCCTGCTCCCACAGACCTGTGACCTGTGTTGAACGCCTTTGTACAAGTGTTCTCAAGGATTGGCAGAACTTAGCTCAGCTTTGCGGCTAGGAGTAGAGTGCTTGGTCCCAGTACGTTTTCATACTCCATTTCACTAGGTTCTGCCAAATTTTTTTACTTGTAAGCTGCACCGGCGTCCATTTCCCCCAGTAAAACATTAGAATTCTTATTGTCTCCAACACACAGTATCGTGCGACCTTATACTTTTTACTAATATGATGGGTGTAGAGTGGTAACTTCTAGTTTCTGCTTCTGTTCTACACATAATAAACAGACTTGTTCTCTCAAAACTACCAGGGTGACAGGTTTGTTTCACAATGGCAGGGTGTCCATTTCTGGTCAAATAGATCTCTAGGACTGTGGTCATGAGAGGCAAATTACCAGCAGGGTTCGTGGGTAGGAACAGATTCTCTGAGGAGGTGGTGTTATCAAGGCAGACTGTTCTACTGATGTTACTGAGGGGTCCTTATTGCATTCCTCGATTTTTTTCCCAAAATTTATTGAGTGACAACCACATCTTAGGAGCTTTTTCAGGTACTTGGGAACACAGTTGGGGGCAGAATAGATATGACCTTTGGTTTCTTGGAACCTGTAGTTTAGTTGGGGGGACAGCTGTTAATCAAGCACCCATGTCAACATGAACCATGACCAGTCCTATGAAGAGGAAGTAGAAGCAGTTCTGGTATATAATGGGGGTAGTTGACGTACTTATATTTATGTGATGCAAGTGCCTGGGGTTGCTGTACGTCAGGAAAGTTATAGGATAAGGTGAAGTGCTGAGGAAGAATATTCAGACAGAAAGAATAACCTGTGCAGGGACCCAGAGGCAAGAAGGAATCTGGTATCTTCAATGAAGGGAAAAACGAGTGTTGTTTTGAAGGCTTTTATTCATTTATTTAACACACTTCTGTTGAGTGCTTTACTATAGTCTAGAATATGGCAGTGAACAAGACATAGCACTGAGGAGTGAGATGAACTTGGGGAGGCAGGCAAGGGGTTCTTTTCTGCACTTATCTCCCTTGATTTTTCTCTAATTCAAGCAGCCCGTGTTCTAGTGATCTTTTGTTTGGTTTTTAATGATTTGGTTTCAGATCTCTTTTAACCTTCTGTTTGCCTTTATCGGAAGGTGATAGTTTGTCTGAGACCCTCTTCGTCAGGGGCCTGTAGGATTTGAAATCTTACTATCATGGGGAGGTGCATTCTTGTTAAGTTTCCTTGCTGTTATCAGCAAATATCACTTCTTATTTTTCTTCTTTTGCCATAAGCCCAGCAATATATCAAAAGTATGTGTTGTTCAAGGCACATAGTTTGTTTGTGTGGAGCTGCTAAAAAATAGATCGCTTTTGGGCTCTGAGTCTGCTGTTTAGCTGACTGATCTCCACACCTCTTGTTTCTTCTTGTCCCCAGGAAGACTGCACTTGCTATGGGACAGTCAGGCTCTTGTCTGCTCAGTCAGTATTGTCATGCAAAATGCTTAACAGTTCTTTAAGTTTAATTTTTTGTCCAGGGGTGCAGAAGTCTCCTTTTCCTTTAACTGACACGTGATGTAAAGGGAAAACAACAAAAAATATTTTTTTTGAACAGTTTTCTACCCACTCCTGACTTCCCGACCTTATAGTTTAATGTTTTCCACCTACCACTTTTGCCCCTGACCATCAATGTTTGTGAGTGGAAAGTGGCTGCCGTTGAGGGAGATTTTGTTTATCGGCCCTTGCTTCATTTTCTAAGGGATGAAGTAGGCATAATACATAATGCAAATGGTCCATTTCATGGGAGAGAGACCACAGCCTGGTTTTGCCTTATCTTGTCTATTGATGGAGTTAGTTTGTGCCCTATGAAAAAACCCTGTTTTGTCACACCTTATTCATTCGTTACAGCTTCTACATCTCTATTCTCCAAGCATTCCCCCAACCCCAATTCTTTTCTTGATCCTAGATCTTTAGGTTCAAAATCACTTCTGCGTTAAGGTAGTTCACATACTGTACATGAACGTGGTTCTCAGTTGTGTCTAGTGGCACACAGGAAAGAGACTGTAGTTGGTTGTTTGAATAAGATTTCTCCTTAGGTGGACCACCTCTTGTGGCTTCTTTGGTTTCATCGCTTTTAAATCTCCTCCTCCACAGGCATCTGTGTATGACACTGCACAGCTATGTCATTTTTCTTTTTTGCTTCTTTCTTCCTCAGGTGTTGAGATCAACTTGTTCTACATCCCCATCATCTCTGCCATTCCATGGCATCATACCCCTCCATTCTTTGGCAGTAGCTTTGTCTAGACCCTGTATAGATTCTGGAACTCCTTATCTCCAGGCCCTGGGCCTCCGATCACTCTGTACCTTGCACTGTTTCTTCTAAACTATTGACCCGATCCTGTTAATGGCCTATTGCAACCTTTATTGTATCCACATGCCTATGGGCATAAGTCCCAATCCAACCAGGAACCTATGGTCCCTTGCCGATGGAATCTGCCTGTTTAACCTCAACTCCAGCTGCTTCCCTTTACACTCTTTGTGCTGGCCAGATTGGACCATGTGCTATTCTCTGAAAACATGCCATGCTTTCCTTCCTCGAGTCTAGAACACACTTTTCAATGTTTCTACTTCCACATGTCTATTCTACGATCTATATCAAGATAGTACGTTCTCTATGAAGCCTCCTCTGATTTCTTAGCTGAGAGTTATTTTCATTTCCTTTGAGTTTCTGCTACATTTTGGGGTACTTCTGTTTTATTTCTTAGCATTTCACAGATGAGGAGACAGGATTGTTTAAATAACTCCGGGTCACAAATAGAGCAGGTAGAACTGTAGAGGTTCTAATTCACATGTATTTTCTTTTGTAACAGATTTACTTAGTTATTTTATTTTTGGCTGCATTGGGTCTTTGTTGCTACTCATGGGCTTTCTCTAGGTGCGGTGAGCAGGGCCTACTCTTTGTTGCGGTGTGCATGCTTCTCAGTGTGGTGGCTTCTCTTTGTGCAGAGCACGGGCTCTAGGCATGCGGGCTTCAGTAGTTGTGGCACACGGGCTCAGTAGTTGTGGCTCACAGGCTCAGTAGTTGTGGCTCGCGGGCTCTAGAGCGCTGGCTCAGTAGTTGTAGAGCACGGGCTTAGATGCTCTGTGGCATGTCCTATATTACCGGACCAGGGCCCGAACCCGTGTCCTCTGCATTGGCAGGCGGATTCTTTACAACTGTGCCACCAGGTAAGTCCCTCTAATTTCACATTTTAATGAAAAATTCTTTCCACCATACCCCATTCTTTCCTTTTTGTATAGTCCTACCTTTTTGTAATACAGTTGAGAGCAGTGTACTGGAGTAATGTCTACCGTTTTTTGAGTGCTTAGTGTATTCCAGCCACTGTGCTCCATATTTCAATGTTTATTTAATTTAATCATCATAAATTTTTTAAGGCAACTAATCTTACTGTTCCCACTTTACATATGAGGATGTGAGGCAGAGAGAGGTTAAGTAACTTGTCTAAGGTTATGTAGCCAGCAACATGACAGCCAGAACACCAACCCAGGAGTCTGCTCCACAGCCTAGGCTCTTAATTGCCCTGCAAAGCTGCAGGAGAGCAGGGGCTCAAAATAGAAGCCTAAAGCCACTGACATTCTCAGTTAATAATGTTTGAGAATTGTAAGCAACGATATTTCTCAGTAACTTTTCCCAGTGGAAAACTAACATATCTCTTTGATTTGTGTTTCAAGACTTTAACATTTTCAAAGATTTCCCAGCTGTGGAATTTGAAACTTATAATTTAAGATAAACTAGTAAAACTTTCCTACCTGCAAATAATTCAGCCATAAAATCTTTATTTATATGATTTGCAAACAACTTCAATTTTTAGGCATTATACACAAGGATAAGCTAACTATTTGTATTATGTTCTAGAAGGTATTCACAATATGTTATTGGAAAAAACAACTTCTCTCAGTCTTGAACATTTGGAGAAGTACCTTTATACAAGGGAGATGACACAGATTGTTAATACCCTGTTTTTATGTTTGTCTTTATAAGAAATGAGCTAGAATAGAATCATAGTTTCTAGGGCGAGGACTATTAGAGTAGAATACGGTTTAATAGATAATATAGGTGTTACTTCATTAAGCTGGGTGGTTTTACGGTGGCTTATATAATGAAATTTTTAGGTGAGAGCCTGATGACATCTCCAGATCATCATAAATAATAAAATTTGGGGGTGAGCAAAGTGTTACCATGGTAAGCACAGACAAGGTGGGGGAAGGGAGGTTCTGACCTGATATTCTTGGCCTTCTCTTCCTAGAAAGATTCTTTTATATAGTTTATGTAAAATGGAATCTACATACACTCAGGAGAGTGTGATTTCCTTGAAGCTGAAGACGAGGTTTTATGCGTTCCTGATAATAGGGCTCAATTAATGTTTGGAATAAATAAAACACACTCAGAGGAAAAGTGCTCAAATCCTTGCTTCCCTTGATTGGTGAAGTCATTGATATCATGTGTGAGATTTAATTCAGTGGAATTTTATCCATCACCTGTTCTATGTAAGACATAGGTTAAGGTTGAAAACAGTAGATATGTGTACTTGATTTAAATATGATGCTTAAAGTGATCTCTTTATCATAATATAATGACTTAAGGAGGAGAACGGCAATGTTGATAAACTTTTCAGGGCAAAAATATGAATGTGACCTGCTCTGGTCAATGGTAAAGCCGGCTCTCCGTGCTTGACCTGTAAAAAGGATATTACTTTTGTCCATCATTTTGCAGGGAATCTTTTTATTAAGGGAACAAAGAGAAGTATAGTTGACAAATACGATTGTGAAAAAGTAAATCTGTCTTTGTTAGCTGACTCATGCATCCGTTTGGCATTGTTTGACACTATGTAAGAAACCCTGTACTACATACTCTGTTACCAAAGTGGTTCACAACCAATTAGTAGGTAACAAATCAAATTAGTGGGTTGTGATATGCCCAGCAAAAATAAACATGTCACATGTAGTGAGGGTCAGTGTTGTTTGGGAAAACTTTTCAGTTGTGTGTGTGTGGGGGAGGGGTGGGTGGGGTGCACAGGCACATGTACTTAGGTTGTGTTGGATCTCTGTAAAATGCATTTCTTTTTCTGAGTGATGGCCAAGTATATCTGAGAAACTGCTGTGCGGATGGTGGGGGGGTCATAGAAATCAATCACAGTTTCCATCAGCAGGGAACTTACACATAAGTATGTCTAGATGCAGTTACAAGGTAGAAAGTGATAATGCCAAAAGGATGACACATATATCTGCTATGAGAATGCAGTGAGAACAGAAGAGAACTTGAATGGAGAAATCAGCGAAGGCTTAATGGAGGAGGTGACATTTGTGCTGGACTTGAACAGTTGGTTAATTCTGAATGGGGTTTGGTGTATGAGAGTCAGGGTGGGGATTGGTGTGTGTCGATATGGTTCAAGGTGCGGAAACATTCCGTGATATATCAAAGAAGCATTGCATTTCTTTTGGCCACTGATGGCAGAGCTAACCCTCAGCTTCTGAGTTTAAGAAGAATGTGAGAACCTTGAGCAAATAAGTAAGCTAAACCAATGGAGCTGGGGCTTTAGGGAATGCCTGTGATTTATGAGAAAAAGAGCTAAGTCCAAGGAAGAAAGTGCATGAAGTGACATGATAATAGTCTCTAATTACTTTTAAGATTGCTTGTGTAGAGGATGCGACAGGCACTTAGTCCCTGAATCCTGTGAGGAAAGGGCAAGAGGTAACTAGCCAGAGCTGGTCTTGCTCCTTGCAGAAAATTAGGCAGCTCTAGTGTTTGCATTAACTCTTTAGAAACTCTAGCACTGCCTTTTGGTATCCAAATCAGACATGTACTAAAGAGTCCCAGAATTTCACATCCGGAAGAGAATCATTTGAGAGCCATTAGAAAGAAGCCTTCAGTTTTCTCTGGGCACATACACATGGGTGGTCAATTTGGAGTGAATCTTCCCCAGAATTTGGCCCTGTTAAAAAATGGGACAGTGTTCCTCAGAAGGCACTGAAGTCTTTGAGTCTGGACAATACTGTTCCTGGGTGAGCTGGAAGCTTTTTTTTTTTTTTTTTTTTTTGGTGGTACGCGGGCCTCTCACTGTTGTGGCCTCTCCCGTTGTGGAGCACAGGCTCTGGACGCACAGGCTGAGCGGCCATGGCTCACGGGCCCAGCCGCTCCGTGGCATGTGGGATCCTCCTGGACCGGGGCGTGAACCCGTGTCCCCTGCATCGGCAGGTGGACTCTCAACCACTGTGCCACCAGGGAAGCCCCCTGGGTGAGCTGGGAGAGGAGATATTTCAGTAAGGTAAGAGGTTGGCGCCATGGCATTCAGATCTTTTCCTACTCTATGACCCACCCCCTCACCCTAAACTTACTATCTTGTTGTACAGTTAAATAATAATTTTCAAAAGATCCTAGTACACAGGAACAATGTACTGGGATACTGGGACATTTGGGTGCCAATCTAATTTTAATTCCATCTTGTTTATTAAAGAGAGGAAGAAGCATTAAAGTGCTAGAATTTGCCTAGAGTTTCCCACTGAGAGCAAAATACCAGCTCTTCACTACGATGGGTCTAAACACATGAAATGCTCCCATATTTGGAATCGCGTTGTTTAAGTGTCACTTCTCCCAACACTTGCACTCCTCGGGGAGGATGATTTGAGAATTTAAGTATGGTAGTGTTCCCCTCATCCTCTGAGGTCACTGGATTGGTGCTGTACAAATAATGGTGGTATTATTGATATAATGTGCAGCATATTGGAATTAAACTATGAGCTGATATATGGAGCAGTAGATATTGTATTTTTAGTTCATTTCCTTAGGCAAATGCAAATATTGTACTTGCACAGTTACCTCAGGCGTTCACAAGTTAGAATTCCAGTGCAGACAGTTTCCAGTAAATATGAACCAAGTGGTACTATTAGTTTTACAGGCACTAGATGCCTTTTTAAGCTCTGAAGAGAAAACTGAAGGAGAACTTGTATACGGGGTAAATTGGGTATGTGTATAAAAGATTCAGCAAGGCTTTGAGGTACTTCCAACCCGCATGAAACATTAAACATACTGGCTGAGACTAGCTTGAAGGTGGACTTTTTCTTGATCCTGAAGAGTTGTCTTTTTTATTTTGTAAAGCAAGATGAGGGCAGCACATTCAGCTAAGAAATGAGGTGAACAGTTAAGCTTCATTACCTTTCTTAATCTTAGGAGAGAGGGGGTTGCTATTATAACTTTTAAAAGTATTTACTTTTCATTGTTTAAACGTTTTCCTCTGGAAAAATTCAAACATATACAAGAGTACCGAGAATACTGCAATAAACGTCCATGAATATATTATCCAGCTTCGGCAATGATTTGACTTAGGCCAGTCTTGTTTCATCTATATATCTATTTCTTTCCCTCACCCAAGATTATTTTAAAGCGAATCCCAGCTACCCTATAATTTAATTGCTGTTGTAAATTTTCATTGTTACTAGTTGCATGTAAAAGATTTCTCACAGCCGTGAAGAGCATGTTAGGAAGCCTCTTTTGAAAGAGGCTTATTTATTGATCTTGTGGCTTTGGTATAAGAGTGGCTACTGTTTTATGGAAGAGGGGATTAGAAAAGGCAGTCTTTTGTTTTGCCCATTTCTCTGCTTTCTTGAGGTAGGTTTAGCGTTAGGGGCACACTGTGAGGGTGTTATTGGATAAGGGTTTAAACTGTAAGTGGTTGGGAGAGACAGTAGGTTAGTCTAAGTTTGTTTGTATTTGCCTAATCAGGTAAACTAGATTAACATTAGCGGATCCTTTTGCCCTGAAGCCCAAACAGCTAGCATTCTTAAATTATCTGAGTATCATTTAGTATTCTATTTGTAGCAGAGCTGTGGTCTTAATTTAAAAAGCACTCTAAGTAAAGTTACTGAAGTAAGCCCAGGTTGAGCGCACTTTAATACTTGACTACGGTGATTCCTCCCATTCCCTGAGTTGAGGAATGTGGGTCTTTGTGTACCAAGACTAGTACCAAGTACAGATTACCTAGAAAACAGTGCCTGAGGCAAAACTTGCTTGATTGGAAGGAGCAGCCCCCCAGGAAGCAAGAAAGGAAAGGAGGGGAAAAGAAGAGTGAGAGAGATGCGGAAGGAGGGAGAGCAGATATAAATAAAGGCCACATTAGCAAGCTGGCCACACTTCCTAACAAGTGGAATTGATGGCTTGGTTTCACAGCATGTCTTCACAAAAGGCCCATCCCCCTATCCTCCCCCCCCCCACCACCAGTGTGTCTCAAAATAGTCCACTTATGGGAGGAACGGAGAAGAATTTATGCACTGGTTCCGGCTCCCCATTGCTCAGTGAGCTTCCTGTTCAGAATGGACTTTTTCACGAAACCTGCTTCATTAGCTCTATTTTCCAAAATAGTTCTTTTCAGTATGGTCTTGCTCTTTAAAATAAAAATTGTGGAAAAGGAAATTCTGAGAATCCACTTTCATGGGGACTTTCTATTCGAATGTGACCTCAAGGGAAAGATAGGGTTTCATAATATTCACACCAGATGTAGTTCTGAACTTTTATGTCTGACTATCATCAATAGAATCAGGTTAACAGCATACTTATTTTCTTCTTAGTAATATATGTTGATTATTCTTTTGGGATCCTTCCTTTTGAGATCAAGAGAATGCCCAGTTACATGTCCATGTTTTATCTTAGTCAACAGTTTTTTCATCTTTCTTGTGTTCATGAATCTCTTGCTTGAGACTGGAATGTCTACATTCAAGGAAAGATGGAGAGTTGGTTGACAACTTCATAGCAGCAGTTTGATGAATTCATTTCCTGCACATTGAGTAAAGTAGTCAGTTGTGTAAAAATTCTAGCTTTAGAATTAACATATGAAAAGATGCTCAACATCACTAATTATTAGGGAAATACAAATGAAAACTACAATGAGATACTACCCCGTACTCATTAGGATGAATACTATCAAAACAAACAAAACAAAACAAAACCCTCCAGGAAATACCAAGTGTTGACAGGATGTGGAGAATGTAGAACGCTTGTACACAATTGGTGGGAATGAAAAAAAAAATTCCAGCTTTAGTGTTGTCTGCCGTATGATGAAAATTTTTGCAGTATAAACAGCTGCCTCATTGATTTAAAGACATCTTTCTGTTCATCAACACTAACACCAATTTTATTGGCTGTGCCTGCCTTTCCTGTTTTTGAATCTGAACAGGATCCATAAACAAGGAGTATATAGTTCTTAAAGTTGTCTGGAATTGGAGTGCAGATATCAAGGCCGTTCAGAGCTCTTCTCACAAAGAGCTTGTGCCCTTGAGAATGGCACCTCTACTTTAGATTTGGTTTCCTCCATTCTCTACAAGGAGATTGAACAAGGTACTCCTTAAATATTCTCTCCAGTTTGGTCTTTGTAGACTTCAAATGACTGATCTCTGGATTAAACATCTCCTGGAGACAGTAGTGGAACTTGAAAACCTGGCTTTGTCCGTCACAGAAAACTTGACTTTTTCCAGGGACAGTGACCAATGGAACAGCATTCTCCTTAATCCTTTGCCCCCATTATCAGCACTGATTTTTTCTTTTCCTAGTGGAAGAGAATAGGCTATCAGGTTCTTCCTTTATGACTCATGGTAAAATTTCAGGAAACTATGTTTTCTTAGTTTCTAAGACCGTATGTATAACTTTTACTTCTAAACTTTTACTTTGAAAGAACATTGGTAAAGTTGAAAGCAGGGAGCATAATTAAGGTGATAAGGAGCCAGTGTGTGATGTCTGAAATTGTGTGATTAGGAATGTGTTCCTTGAATGAACTTGATATGAGTTAGCAATATAGAGCAAGGAGTGTCCATTTATGGAATAGAGTTTGCCTTGTGTCTAAGTTTTCTCTCCCCCAACCAGACCTCCACTGGGAAACTTGCTATTCCCTTCTGAGCACTCCACTGTAAAACAGATATTGTCATCCAGAGAAAACCAGCCAGGATGGAGAGAGTGCTCGATACCACGTCTTATGAGAAACTGTTGAAAGAAGTTGTAATATAATAGGGGCCATACGGTGTTACCAAGTATTTTTAATCCCTGTTCTTCACTTTTTGAGTCAGGCTTAAATAGCAGTGCTCTTCTTGGTAAGTTTCTATATATGCCTAGCCTTATGAAATAAGTAATTATAGGCAGAATTTTAGTGTCCATGTAACCAATATTCTAACATTCGAGATTTAGGTTGTTTTCCGATTTTCACTATTAAAGTCTTTGGGCATATAATTCCATACTCCCTCCACCCCCATCTCTTTACACGCATCATCGCACCCAGTATTTCAGATTGACTTGCATTTGTGGAATTATTAAATCTAGTGGTATGATGCATTTTTAAAACTCTGGATTTATTTTACCAAATTTTTATCATAAGGTTACCAAATTATACTTCCATTAGTAATGCATGATAGTGCCTGTTTAACCATATGCTGGTAATTAAAAAAAAATACTCTAATTCTATGAGAAACTATTTTTTTTCCTTTTCTTGAATTATTAATATGGCAACATTTTTCACATATTTGTAAACCAGTTTTACTTTTGGTACATATAGTCAGCCACGATGCTAAATTGTCTTTATATACTACCTCTTCTACTGCTTTAAATTAACTTCTAAAAAGGTTATTATTACTATTTCTCTCATTTTTCAGATGGGGAAACTGAGAAACAGAACACTAAGTAACATGCCCAATGTAATGAAGCTAATTAGTGGCATGTTTGTGGTTCTAAATTCTCTAGTCTCTAGTCTGATACTCTACTGTCTCTCACATGTATATCCTTTTCATTGAACTTCTAAAAATCATTTGTATATTATGTTAGCGTATTTAGACAGTTTGTGCTTTGTATATAAGTGTATGTATGCATTACCTTTTTGGGTGTTTATTTTTAATTGTGTTCCAATTTGGAAGCGTGTACAAGTTGGTTTCAATTATTTTTTCAATATTCAGCTTTTAAACCAAACTGGAACTAAGTTTGGTTTAAGGTGAGGATCTAAATTAATTTTTTAAATGACATATGTATATGTCTTCGTGTTTCCATTTAATGAATAATCTTACCTTTACTCATTAATTTTATCTCTTTTACTGTATATGTGTTTAGTGTGTAGGCACGCATATTTTGTGCCATTAATGTCTGTCTATTCTTGTGTAAACATTTCCTCCTCATCAGTTTCATTTTAGATTTTCTTAGCCACCTTTGCAGTGTCTTTACAAAGAAAGTAAACTTGCAGGAATCCAGTTCTGCCCCACTTAATTTCATTAAATGTCCTCCTCTGTGTCAGAAGACATGAGCAGTGTGCTAGCTTGTCATGGCTGGGATAGGACCTGAGTAGGAACTTTACCGGCTGTGCAGCCCTCTTGCTCATCTACCTTTTGGTGAGGTGGAGAGTAGACTTCAGCCAGCTTGTGTTCATTGCCTGCTCTATTCTAGGTTTTCCTGAGACACTTTTGCATCCTTTCTGCAATTTGATCATCATTAACATCCTTACACTGACGATGAGGAGGTGTTTACACAAGATTAGACAGACATTAATGGAACAAAATATGCAAGCCTGTACACTAAACACATAACGTAGAAAAAGAGATAGCAAAATTAATGAGTAAAGGTAAGATTATTCATTAAATGGAAGCACGAGAACTGTCTGTGGACCGATTTGTCCCAGTTTTACAGCAAGCCCATGACAGAGCCAGCACTGGCTCCGGGGCTGCTTTGTCCTTTTTTTTTTTAATTTTGCGGTACGCGGGCCTCTCACTGCTGTGGCCTCTCCCGTTGCGGAGCACAGTCTCCGGACGCGCAGGCTCAGCGGCCATGGCTCACGGGCCCAGCTGCTCCGCGGCATGTGGGATCTTCCCGGACCGGGGCACGAACCCGTGTCCCTTGCATCAGCAGGTGGACTCTCAACCACTGCGCCACCAGGGAAGCCCTGCTTTGTCCTTTTTATACCAGTGCATACTAAGAAAACTCTTCCCGTTTACAGTCTTTGTAAGCGTGCTTGAAACAGTGTTGGATTTGTGGAGCTTTGAGAGAAAGTGAGACATAATTCTTCTTCCCACAGGTATGGCTCCATTTAAATAAATAGAAATGCAGGTGTGTGTTTATGTTTCCAGCTCGTAATCTAAAATCTTTATACGGTTTAAGTTATTTGCTATTGAAATCTTGGATTTCTTTTATAGAAGACATTTTTGGGGGGCGGTAGGGAGTAAAATTCTAAGTAAAATATGACAAAATCTGTGAGGTCCAATGTGGAAGGTACAAATGTGAATTTGAATTTAAATTAATTAAACTTAAATAGAATTTAAAAATTTAGTCTCTCAGTCACTAGCCACATGTGAAGTGCTGAAGAGAGCCACATTTGGTGACTATTGGCACAATATAGAACATTTCCAAAATTGCAGAAATTTCTGTTGTAGAGCATTGGTATACGTGATTCTACAGACAGAAGATTTAAGAAAAAGGAAGAAGTATTGAGGTGTACCTTATGGGGTTCTGTAAGTTTTAGTCAAAGAACTCTTTCTTTAATGATTGATGAAACAGTGAGATGCCATGATTTCAAATGATTTCATGGACAATAATCAACAGAACAACAAGATACAAAAATCATTTACTACAATTGTAGATCAATACTTACCATACTCATTTTATAACTGAGGGGATTAAGAGAATCTCCACCGCCCAACACCGTAAATACTAGAGAAACAAAGGCTGCGGGTGTTTGAATAAAGTGTTGAGGTCTTTCTGTATCTAGAAATATGTGGTCTTTTTACATTTATACCTCTGACAGTTTGGGATGAACAGTCGTTCTGAGTCCTTTAAATGTTAAGGAAGCTTAAAATGAGACTCTTTGAATTCAACACACTGGTCTAATTTTAGACCCAATTCGAGGCTGAAAAAGCCCTACTATTGAAAACAAACCAACAAAATCAAACTAGAACCCTCGTGGGTACCACGAACTTTAATCCATGATATTTTATTCACAGGCAAATATGGAATTAGAATATGTGATGTGATACATTCTGGGAATTTATTATTTTATTTATTATTTTAAGAATTCATTTATTTATTATTTCTGACTGAAATTTAAATAAAAATAAAACCAAGAGTATATCCCCCCCTTTAGTGACAGATAGAAATGAAACCTAGTAGAATTCCATTTCTAGAGTACTCTGCTTTCAGTTTCATCCACCAGCACTCAGGATCTGGTGTTTGGTTTGTGACTAAGATGAGCTGGTGGGGGTCCGCATGAGAAATTCCGCAATGAATGAGTTGGAACCCTTTGGCGTTGTGTCCAAGAAAGCTCACATGTCCCAGTTAAAGCTGTGTGAAGTGAACTGTACCTTCCTAATGTGGTGGCCCCAAAGACTGGGTTTAATCCTCTGGTGTGAAGGCTTTCGCAAGTCTTTTCAAGAGCCTAAGTACCATAAAATACTCTCACAAAAGCCTTCATTCCAAAGAATGTGTGTGTCTGCTCATGTCAAGAGCTCTTAGTGAAGAACAATGTGCCTAAAGCCGTAATCTAATAAACAAACAGATAATCTAGTTCAGTTTTGTCTAAGTAATATAATGTCTCTATCAAACTATTTTCTGCACCTTGAGCTCTATTCACAAGGAAAGGGTTCTGCGTGGGAATGTGTGTATATTTTCTCTAAACAGGAGGGCATTGAGTTCCTGTGACTGGATGTCTTGTCTTTCTCTTCTGGGTAGCTCTGGTTGTTTACGGTGGGAATTTTCCGTCTCGGTAATTTGGTGTTTTACTTGGTTTTATTGTAAAGGGTGGAAATGTGTACACCTTAATTTAAGAAATATTGTTGCATCACCTCCATCTCGGTTAACAAGGGCCAGGTCAGAAAGTTCTCACATGTTTTGAAGCCTCTCTACCAGATTTTTATATACTTATTAAGTCAAAGGGAATAAACTATTTCCAAGGAGCAGGTTTATGGATTTCCGAGGGGTCACATTTGCAAGAATTGACAGCCTAGGTACTCCCCTTTGCACTGCTTGGGTGAGCACTCATTTGTCCTTTGGAAAATTATGGCCTTATCGTGAGTAAAATATAACTTTTTGGGAAATTCTGAATACAAAGAGCTTCATTTTCAGTGAGTCAGCGAGACACAGGAGTCAGGGTCAGACCATAGGTATTGCCTACATTACAAGTTGCTTTTTGTGGGATCTTGCTTCAAGAATTATTTGATGTCATATGCTTGGTAAGCACCTACTTGTAGTCCGGATAACTGGCCTGTCACGGCATCAGAGGGCATTTTCTGACTATATCCATTAAAAAGGAACTTCAGTCTCTTATTGCCGTTAATTGACTCTTGTACTTTAAGTCATGAAATCACAAACTACCAGTATCGAGAGGGCCTTTCAAGGCCATTTTACTAGGTCTGTTGGGTTTATAAAGCTCAGATATTTATAATGTACACAGCAAGTAGTTTTCTTGCCTCTACTTGAACACTTCCAGTCACTTGTCACGCACACATTCTCAAACCAGGTAATTTCTCTTCAGTCTTCACTGTTATGCCTTAGGATTTGTAAATGCAGTTACACTCCATTGATAGACATTTGTTAATGTTTCTGTGAAATTCTTAACATTTTTTGTAAGCAAACTTAATTTTTCTTCCTACAGATTAATAACAGTAAAGGCACATATTTTTATGCCCTTTAGTCTCAGTTATAGTTTTGTCTAAAGAGCTAACTATACTTGAAATAAAATGTATAGCTCTATCATTTTGCTAAACCATAAGATTTATTTTTCTCAAAGTAATAGCTTTTATCACCCCCCCCCACACACCCCGGCTTTTTAAGGCATTGCCATGTAGATCATCGTAAAAACATTGCCCTAACATTTTTCATTCTGTTTATGTGGTTCAGAGAGATGAAATAAATTTCTCTAGGCTTTAGCTGGGGTCTGTGTGGGCAGGTTCCTAGTCTATCTAAGTTTCCTTATCCACAGAATTGACCTAAGAAAAGCAATCCCACAGGGAGAGTATGAAATTCTAACTCAAACTTACTTCTTTAAAGTCCTCAACCTAACATCTAATAGGGTTTCTTTTCTTAAATGTGGTATCAAGATGATGGTTGCCAAAAGAAAAGAAGTATGTGTGTGGAACAACTTTAAATAATACATTTAAATTTAAAATATGGTGAAATAGGATGACATTTTCAGAAAATTGTGGGAAACTCCAGAAAACTTGTACCATGAAAGAGCTCTGACTCTTGCCTACACTGTGCTCCTATGCAGACGAACTGTCCTTTGGGGTTTATAGCACTGTGTGCACACTTCTCTTCTTTATGACACCTGTGGTTAGCACAATAATGGCCCCAAAGGTGTCCATGTCCTAATCTCCAGAGTGTGTGAGTATGTCGTTACATGGCAAAGGGGATAAAGGTCGCAGATGGAATTAAGGGTCCTTAATCATGAGGGTCTGTAGAAATGAATGGTGGAGATGGAAGAGGTCTTTGGAGTGATGTGATTTGAGAAAGATCTCAATAGCCTTTGCTGACTTTGAACATGGAGGAAGGGGGGCACAATCGACAGAATGATGGTGGCCTCTAGAAGCTGGAAAAGCAAGGAAATGGATTCCCTAGAGACTCCAGCAAGGAATGCAACCCTGCTGACACCTTGATTTTAGCCCAGTGAGACTCATGACAGCCTTCTTATTTACAGAAGTGTATGATAATACATTTGTGTTGTGTTTAAACAATTGTTTGTGGTAAGTGTTTGCAGCAGCAGTAGAAAACTGTTACGATATTATGTTGATATTACCTGTTTATGTCTCTTCTCTGGACAATGAGTTTCTCAAAGGCAACAATGTTGTCATTAAAAAAAAACTTAGCACTATTCTACCTTAAAGGAGTAAAATTTTCTGTCAAACACCGGAGAGATCTAGTATTTACCGAGTATGTATGTACCTTATACCCAGCATTGCCCTAATCATTGTGCTTTGCAAATTTTGCTTACTCCCTAGGAACATTGTTTAACCTTACCGAATCTTAATCTTCTCATCTATAAAATGAGTTCAAGGGCTGGATCTGGGTTGCCAAATTTTTCTGGAAGTCAAGATGGAAAATATTTTAGGTTTTGCTGGCTGTAAGGTCTTTGTCTCAACTACTCAATTCTGCCAACAGAACACAAAAGCAGCCATAGATGAAAAATGAGTTCATGACTGTAGCTGTGTTCCAATAAAACTTTATTTACAAAACAGGAGACAGTCTGGATTTGGCCATTGTTTGCTGACTCGTAGATTAGCAGAACCTCCTTATTCCATTCTAATTCCTTTCTAACCTGATGATTTTGTGAGTTTATAAAGTTGTACCATTAGTGCCAGTTAAGCCATGCAAGTGCCAGTAGGACTTGAAGAGGTAACTCAGGTAATGGGATGGGTCTGTTTATAAAAAAGAAGCATGGTATTGCCAGCTTGAGTGTCAGGAAGGGAACTGCCACCAAGTCCTTGGCAAACGGACCTGGGACAAACACTCTTAAGGATGAGACATAAGGGGAACCTTGAATGCCAAGGCTGAGCTCATTGAACTTGAAACTCAAAAGAAGTGGAACTACTGTTGGAGAAATAAAAGGGAGCCATAAATCCATTGCCCTCCAGAATGAAAGACCTTCTGAGACAGCTGGCCAAATGAAGCAGGAGGAGGGGACGAGGTCCGCATTTAGCTAAATTATGTCTTTGGGCAGCCAGACCAGGTCTGTTAAGATAACGAAGTGCCTGAACTTCTGCCCAGAACACGTCACCAAACTTTGCACTGGGGACCGTCTCCTATCACATGACTTCCTAATCTGAGGAAGTGAAGAAAGCAGAGTGAATGAAATACAAAGAATGAGGTATTTCTTGGAGTGCCTCCCTAGAGACAAAATCTGACCTTTCAGGAGATTACTGTTTGAATTCTCTATTCTAATTCGAAAAGATGTAAGTTTATGGATCTAATAGATTTTGCAGCACCTAATAGGTTTTGAAGGCCTTTTGACGTTTTCTTGTGATGCAGGACTTGCCCATTGTAGGCGTGAGGGCGTGGGTTTATAGGTCAGCGTGGGCCAAGAAGAGCCCATTCAGACCTCAGCGAAAGGCACTGGGGTTTGGGGATGTTCTTGTTTGTTTGACTACCTGGTTGTGGTGGTGGTGGTTGTTTTGCCTTGGCTATTTCGGCAGGTTTTCAGGACAAAACTGACCTCTTTGATTGATTCATCACAATAGCTTGTTTGCAATGTCTTACAAATTGTTTAAGAACAGTTTGTCCATAATAAAAGTGACCTAGTAATACTCCCAGACCCAAGGAAATGTTGGGTTAATCAGTCACAGAAGCACTTGATGTGCCAAGTTAGTGCCACCTCAGGGCTCTTTATGTGGTTCCTTTCCAAGTTTTCTAAACATTCCGGGGAGAGCACAGTATTTGTTTATTTGGCTGCTAGGACTTCATTCTGCTATTGTTTTAGTTACACTCCTATGCCTCTCTGTCTCTCTCTCTCCTCCCCTCCCCTGCACCACTCTCACTCTCTCTCCCTCATACATCCATACACTTCATTTGAGATTGATAACCACTCAGATTCTTCCTTTAAAGGGTAACTTAATTTGGCTGGGATTCAACTTGTAGTTGTCAAGAATTTGTGTATATACCCACTCAGCAAATATTTTCTTAACTCTTGTCCATCTCAAATCTCTGAGGCATGGTAAGAGGTGCTTTTGGGCTAGAGTGATGAATCGTACGTGATGTGTGCCGTCAAGGAACACACGGTGCAGGTAAAAGGGTCCTGTATTCTCAACAAGATGCATCATGAACATGCTCTCCAAGGGCTCTGGAGGGTGAGAGTTGGGAAGGTGCTTTTGTCGGGAGGTGGCCAAGAAAGGCTGTGTCGGGTTGGCAGGTGACCTGGGCTCCAAGAAGAGCTTGGGTTTCAAAATGAAAAATGGTGGAGAGGGAGGTCTTCATGCAGACAAAGGCATGAACAAATTATTAGAGTCAAGGAACGCAGTTGGATATATGACTGCGTATGTGGCTGAACAAAAGTCAGCGTTCTGAAGTGCTGAACTTGGCAGAGCTGGTGTTGGCAGCAGTGATCTCAAAGAATGCATACTCACCGGAGCACTCTAGGAGGGTATACAGTGGAGTGAACTTGTCACATTGCTCTCCATTTTCTCCTAAGAGACCCATCCTGTTTAAGGATTCTGCCTGTGCCAGATGAGGTCCTGTCAGATTTTGAGAAACCTGGACCAGGGGTCTTACCAAGCCTCTAGTATTCCCAAGCCATCCTTCTCTAAAACTCCAGCTCAGTTGCCATTGACTCAATTGGCCATGTACGTGAGGATTCATTTCTACGCTCTCTATTCTATTTCATTGGTCATTATGTCTTTCCTCATGCCAGCACCATACTGTTTTGATTGCTGTAACTTTGTGGTGAGTTTTGAAACCAGGAAGGGAGAATTCTCCAACTTTGTCCTTTCCCCCCCCACCCCAAGATTGTTTTGGTTATTTGGGGGCCAATGGAAGTTTTCAAGCTGGCAACAGTGTATAAGATTAGTTGGAAAGGACTAGGCTGGGAAGAATGAAAACTATTTAGGCTGTTTCATAAGTCTAGGTATGAGGTAACTAGTCATTAAGTATTTTGGTGGCAGTCGAGTTGGAGAGCAGTAAACGGATTTGGAATATTTGGAATAATTTAATATGGCTTGCTATATTGAGTGTGAATGAACAAGACAAAAAAGAGAGAAGGGGTTTTCTCCCAACCTTTGTGATTGGAAGAATTGTACTGAAATACATAGAAAAATAAAGGACACAAGAGGAGCTGAGCAAGTCTGTGGGTTAGGGGATCTGAATTCAGTTTTGAACACTGAGCTAGAGGTTCAGATGGGGATGCCCAGCCATCAGTTACAGATGCCGACGTGGAATAAATGAGTGTCGTGGTTATTCTGGGTCTTATGTTGCTTATAAATGGTGTAGAATTTTTTTTTTTAATGTAATGCATTTACGGTTACCATGGTGGCAAGAGCCAAATGAAGGGACGTGGTTGGCAAGAGCAGCAAAGATGGAGATCTGGTGAAAGGTAATGTCATGAAGCTTCTGTGCATTGCCTTAGCTCAGAGGAAAGAGGACGCTAGATGCTGTTGACAAGTGTTTTATTTTGAAGTGACTGTTACTACCAGCGTCTCTAATCCTTAGCCTTGATCTCTTGGAGCCTAATGTTCCTGTTCTCCAGCTGAGAGAGACTAATTCACCATCTTGTGTTGTAAACACTCACTCATTTTAACTGATTACACCTCCAATGATTTTCAAATCACTAAAATTACTAATTGCTATTCCTTACACATCAAAGAATGAATCCTGAATAATTAACCCCAAATAAAATTAAATGAATTGGCCCTTTTAATTAGAGTCCCTGCTGCTGTTTGTTCTCAGCTTCCTTTTCTTACTGTTAAGAGACTTTTAGAATGATTAAAACTGTTTAAGACTTAAACAGCCAGTGACCTTTTAATACGATATAAACCCATGAAAGCAATATTTCAGCTAGCAGGTGGTGAAGTAAATTTTTAGAGCAAGTACCTGTCAGCTCCAGTATTCTTTTGGGAAAAAAAAAAACAACATGCCAAAAAACAACCACCTTGAGATGAAATGAGTGTCTCTGTTTGATTATTTTTAAAGCATTTATGCATTTGCTAAGCCTCAGTCTCGATGAAATGGCAGGGTTGAAGGAGAGTGAGTAACGTTGGCATCATTTTATATAAATAGTAACAAGAATTTCTCAGTGCGAAGGATTTGAAGTCATTTGTGCATAAAAGATGAAGACTGGAGAAATCACACAAAGCCCCTGGTCTCAGACAGCCCTTCTTATCCTCAGGGAGTCTCCTGAGGCTGGGAAATGGGCTCACACAGTCGGGCCAAGGAAGCGTGATGGGATTTCATTGCTCCCGATCGTCACGCTAGGATTCCCAGCCTATCCATGCTGCATTTAGCCTGGGTGTTATTGAAGGTATTTCACGTGTTTCTGATCATCTAATCCAAGTCTCCTAAATAGTAAGAACCTCTTCTCTTCTTTGTAGTCTTCTGAAGTTTTAGGGGCCGAGCAGGTTTCCTCCGTATTCTTAAGCAGCCTCAGTTTCTCACACTAATTTTGCCACCTATCGTGGTAAATGTGTCCTCAGCCAGAAGTTAGGGGATACAGGGTCACAGTGGGTTTCTTGGTCTGGTTCTACACTATATGTGTTTCTCTTTACCACACCGGTTGAAATTTCTCCATGTGTAAAATAAAAGTTACTGGACTAGATCAATGACTTTTTTCCTTAAAGTTTAAAAAATAAAATTTTACTTTTCACTTTGAAATAATCTCAGGCTTCACACAAACGTTGAAAAATAGTATAAAGGATTCTCACTTAGCCTTTATCCAGTTTGCCCAAATGTTGATATCTTACATAATCATAGTACAGTTACCAAAATTAGGCAATTAACACACTGACCACAATACTTCTTGCTAACGTATAGACTTTATTCAGATTTAATCAATTGTTCTATTAAGATTCTTTTTCTGGTCTAGGACCCTGTCCAGAATCACAAGTTGCATTTAGTTGCCTTGTCTTCTTAGTTTTCTTTAAGCTAGGATAGCTTCTCAGTCTTAGTTTGTCTTTTATGAAGGTCAGTGACTCTTAACCAGGGCTACATGTCAGAATCATGTGGGGAGCTTGTCAAGATACTTGTGTCTGGGTCCCAACCCCAAAGGTTCTGATCTAAGAATCGTAGAGTGGGGCCTCGCTGTATGCAGTAAAAGAAAGTGCTTCCTGAGATGCCGATGCATACCTTCGTTTAAAAGTCAGAGCTGTTTCAACACCTCAAGCACTAGTATTTTGTGTTTCTAGTCACATGACATCTCTCCTTCCACTTCCTTCATTTCCCTGTTCCTCTTCCATTCCCAAGTCTCCTTTATGGACAGAAACCTGACCCTCCATCATTCCTGGAGGATTTGAAGG
Organism: Phocoena sinus; assembly: GCF_008692025.1. Lineage (NCBI taxonomy): Eukaryota > Metazoa > Chordata > Mammalia > Artiodactyla > Phocoenidae > Phocoena > Phocoena sinus. The sequence goes on from NC_045766.1 coordinate 65,284,134, forward strand.
AGTTTATAGATACATTGTGGGATAAGATACTGTTAAGACCTATCTACAGACCTTTTATTGCAGAAGATCAAGTACAGTATACATGGTTGCAGTGTTTCTTGAGATGAGGGTGTCCCCATAGCCAGCTGGTGACTTAGGGATGAAGACTCAGGGCCTGTATCCTGAAGACATGCTCCAAGTAAGTTAATGTGTAAAAACAATGACAGCAATAGCAATGATAGCAACAACGGCAAAACTAGGTGGCTACTCTAAGACCGATGTTATTAACCGTCCAGCTATGAGCATCATGCAGAACCTGTGACACCCCCGCCCCCAGTACTGTAGTGTATTGACCTTATGTCAGTCATTGAAAAGGGGCAAAATGGTCCATGGTAGAAATATATGTTCATTTTTTCAGAGTTCAATTCAGTTTAATATAATATAGATTTATAATAATAATCATTTTTAATAGTAATACTATTACTGTTCATCAGGCGTCTCCTGTGTGCTCTATGTGCCCTCTAAAACAGAGAGCCTGCTCTCAAGGTGCTTACAGTCTAGTAGGAGAAACCAGTAGATCTGCAATTAAACTAACAGAGAGCAGAATATGTGCTCCAATAGAGCTAAATCAGGAAGGAGCAGTATGTTGTCACTGGAAGTGACGATGGGTCACTCTATCCAGATATAGCAGTGGTGAAATAAGTTTAAATGAGCTATTTAAAGTGTTTTTATTCTGAAACTATCATCCCTCCAGCTCCATCACCATCTTTGGAAGGAAGGTAAGCTTCTGGCCTCAGTGGTCGCCACAGGGTGACTGACGTCCCATCTCCAAGAAAAAAGAGTATTTTTGGAATAGTCTCTCAGCACATTGATATTTGTTTGCCAGCTTCTTTTTTCAGTGTTAAGATTTTTTGTTTCTCTAGACTGTTGCCTCATTCTGTGTCCACGGCATGAATTTTTGATTTTTAAACTGAGAGAATTTCACTTTTTGGTGTGGGGCTAAAGGTATCTCAATAGTTGGTAGAAGATTGATGCTTAGGCTTAAATCATTGCCCTGTTTATTTTGAATGCCCATCTTCGGAAGCCAAATTATATGGTGTGTGGTTTGTTGTTTCGGTGGAAATTACTGTCTTTTTGTAAGACGATTGACACTTGGTGGATTCAAAAATGCTATTTGGTTTTAGTCCATTTGCAGAACCAGACTGTCCTCCTAATTTCATATTATTTGAAAATCATTCAATGTTTCTTAACTAAGAAAGTGAATTTGTTTTTCAACAAATGGAAACCAGTATGTGATAGAGAAATACAGTATACTTAGGTATGATGCCCTAAGATGTTTCACCTTCACACAGACTATTTATTTGTGGTCAAACATGAGGACTACGGAACTCAGTGACGACCCAGGGATTCCATATTAGCTAGATGTAGAGTGAAACTGTCCATCTGAAAATCAGGGAGACTTCATCTACTTTAGGATAATCATTCTTCCTGCTTTTAATTTGAGAATCTGAAAGAGCATTTCAAGCTAAGTTATTTAGAAGGATGACGGAGACATTACATTTTGGCTTGGGTAAATATAGTGATGCATTAAAATTAAACACTGGCTTAAGTAGATTCTGTAATTCATTTCAAAGTATCTTCCTTTTGATTTTTTAAAAATGCATGCCTATAATTCACATTTATTGTATAACAATTAAACCAAAAGGAGAAGGCATGAGCTGTAGACAACCATCCCATGAGCTATAGACAACATTATTAACGTATACAAAATGTTTGTACAGAAATAGTGCTATATTATAAACAATATTCAGTAGCCCATTTTTTTTCTCACAGGGTAATACATCAGAAACAGTTTTTCATGTACTTGACCCAGATACTCCATGACTCACACCTTCACTAGATGTAAGTCTTTGTTCAGATATCACCTCCACGAGGCATTTGCCAACCTTTTTCTTTAAAACTGCAACGTTCCACCATCACCCTAGCAGTCCTTTCCCCCTTCCCTGCCCTACATATCTGTATAGTACTTATCAAGATTTGATATCAAGTATGTTTTATGTAATTTATTTTTTAAGTGTTCTTCTTCTCCTGATAGAGTATAAATGACACGAGTGCAGCTCTTTGTGTTTGTTTTATTTATTTGTTTGTTCGATGTTTCCTTCTGGTGTCTAAAATAATCCCTGGCACATAGAAGGCATCCAGTCAATAGCTAAATAGATGTCAGATCTAGATCAACATCATCATTTTGATGGCAACACAGTTTTCCAGTGTGTGAGTGACTTCAATTGATTTTTTTTACCCCAATTTTATCGCTGAATAGTCTGATCATTTCCATTGTATTTCACTGTGATTAAGATTCTTTAACATGCTTCCCTGTATAGTCTTTAGTCACTGCTTTAGTAGGATAATTTATTATAAGTGGTATTGCTGCATCAAAGTGTATAAACATTTTTAAGGCTTTTGATACCTGTTGCCAAATTTTCTTGAGAAAGTTTTATCTTTAACACTCCTATTTATATATAAGTAGCATACAAGAGTGCTGAATTTCTTATATCATCTTATACCATTATTGTGTTCCATCACTCTTTAATTTTGACCTTTCATTTAAATAACATGACTTAGAAAATTAAGTACTATCAGAATCAAAAATTTGTTTATTTGTTTTTTAGTTAAGCAGCAGAAAACAAAAATGGAAGAAAAGTAGAAAGGTTTCTCTTCTAATATATAATTATATATAAAAAAAGCATGAACTCCAAAAATGTCTCGTGTGAGAACTAGAGAACTGAAGCTACTTGGTTGAGGTCACATATCTTCTCATTTACAGATGACGATGTGTCATTTAAGGGGGGCAGTATTGTTGCTATTTTGATGACAGTGAGGACAGGGAACCAGGGATGCCCAACCTTTCCCTGATAATTATCACTTCTGCCCGTGAGTTCTCAAAGGGGTTGCACACTGAAAGAACAGGAAAAAAATGGAAATTCAGGAGCTGCCTTATTAGTAGCTCCATGAGTGCTTAATCCAAGAAAGAGGTCTGTGTGGTCACTCTGAGATGGTGCCTAGGCTTTGGGTCTGGGAATAAGCAGGCTTTTTATCCTATCTCTAATAGGAGCCACACATTGAGTAAATCGGTGCAACTCCTTTCCTATTTTTAGTTACAACCAATGGGTAGTAACTAGATTGGGAGAAGACTGGGAGGTGATGCATTAAATGGGACTTATCCTCGATGGTTCCTTGATCTCTGCCATATCCCAGTATTTCCTGGTGGCTTTTAAAAACTTACGACACATTTCTAGGTCCTGAAAATTCTCTTTTGAATTGTGTGTATGTGTTACTTTAAAACAAGTGGGTAGAACAATGACCGGTTGGAAACTTGTATAACGAAAAGTGAGTTTCTCTTCTACTCTTGTTCCCCAGTTGCAAAATTGATCTTAGAGGCAACTTGCCTTTAACAATTTCTTGGGAATCTACTTAAAAGATACTCCCTGATATTACAGGCATATATGTATATATGTTATTACACAAATAACATTTACTTAATGTCATAAACCTTGATACTTCATTTGTAGAAGATTTTACCCAGTGTGCTTTCTGATGGAGTTTTCTTGGTGACACATCTGTTTTAATGCAAACTGAAGATGGATTTGAGGGTGAAATTGTAAACAAAGTCTTCAGTTGCTTGGTTTCATAATAAATTGCCTCTCATTTATGAGGAGAATGCTACAGCTGTGATATAACTCAACCACCTTACAGAGATTTTTCACTCCTGTTCTGTTTGTTTTATCTTCTCACTTGTTCTCTTTTCTCAACCTTGCTCGGAGAGCTTCATCTTCTCAGATTTGGTCTTCTCTACTGAGTGGGCAAATTTAGACTCAGCTGCTCTTTTGTGCAAAAGTGAAAAGAAAAAAATGTCATCTATCATGTACACATTGTACAAGTCACTTACATACAGTTTAGCTTAGCAGTGTTCAAACTGTGGATTGAGACCTATTTATGGGTCACAGTCACTTTAGTGGGTCACACACAACACCTTTAAAGTAAATAAATAACAGAAAATGTCAGTGTAGATTACATGCAATAAGTATGGTTTCATGAAACCCTTGTTTCAGATATACATGTACTTACACATGTCCAGATAGGAGTTTTGCATCATCATATAAAAGGTTATTTCTTTACTCTGGGTTATAGTAAAAAAAAAAGTCCAGAGTCTCCAGAGTTTTAACTGGGTTGATCTGCAGTGACACTGTGAAGTGGCTATTGTTATACTCATTTAATAGGTGAGGAAAACGGAACCTGAGATGGTAGCACTGCCTTTTCCAAAGTAAAGGGTAGAGCTAGGCTTTGTGTTTTAAGTTTTTGGGCTTGAAATTTTGTACTATTTTCTTTGGAACGTATTTCCTTTCTCTATTAGTTACTATTAATGGAAAAGAGTAACTGTCTTTACTTGAAGCTTATGATTTGGTCACCATAATTATTTTTATTTCGTGTGTGTGTGTGTGTGTGTGTGTGTGTGTGTGTATGTGTTCCAACCCAATCTCTTGTGTACTCATAATTTAAATTCTTAATTTGAGGAGCTCCAAAGTAATTTTATTTATAATTACCTTAAAGTTTAGATTTTCCTTAAACAACCAGAATCTCTCCATTTAAGGAAGTTAGAGAGCCAACATCTGCCAACTGCAAGAGCCCTTCACGTGCGGTCCACAGATCTACATCAGCATCACCTGGGAGCATGTGAGAAATGCAGAATCTCAGGCCTCACCCCCGACCTGGCGAATCAGAGCCTGCATTTTAGCTAGATCCTTTTGGTGATTTGAACATTGATGTTTGAAAAGCACCTAAGACACCAGGTCATTTAATAAAAAAAAAAGCAATTGTGTGATTAAATGGCTTTTTATTCAATTAGTTTTTCAACCTATGTTTACTGAGGCATGACATGACCCAAACTTTATGCCAAGTGGTAGGGATATAAAGATAAATTATGAGTGGGCTCTGTTTGTTAGGAGTTTCAGTTCTTACTAGGAGAGAATGGCCATGAACACATAAATGCAATCAAGTATTATAGATGCTGGGATAGAACCTGTATGAGGCACAAAAAGGGCTGTTATCTAAATCTGCATGTGTGTGTGTATGTAGGTTTACATGGATATTTGGATCAAGAAGAAGGAGAATGATGCTTGCTTTTTTTTTTTTTAACCGTAGTAAATGAATCCAGACTTTGTTGATGATCTGAGTTTGATTACTCCCTTGTATTTTTGCACTACAATCATACATAACCAGTAACTTACCATCTTCTTTGTTGGTAAATTCTTGTTATTTTCTCCCTCTCATGGGGGCCTTCATATCATGAAGGGCTAAGCAAACTGTTTTCAGGTAGCTGCCTTTTATATATGCCTGAGCCATGTTATTGGGGTAACTACAGTGGGTGATAACTCAGTTACAATCAAGTAGCCACATCTGCTTCTCAGTGCCACTGCCTTTTTACCCCTAGACTAGAAAGGGTAGCTTGAGAAAATATAAATAGCTGGGTTTCTGGGAGTTTTTCCTCACTCTCTTCAAGTTAATGGTATGCATAACGGGCTATTTTCTGATGTCAACTGGAATAAAGTAGTGTTTGGCAATCAGGGATATACGACTTTATTTGCCGAACTCACCGTTTAACTGCCTTATGGTGCTACATCTGGCACAAAGCAAAAACCTTTTCAATATTAGCTCAATGAGATGGGATGGTATAGAGCAAATTAAGCAAGATCTTTTCTTGCTTCTCTCCAAGGCATTGTGAGCATCCATTTCCAGCTCTGTATTTCACTAGCAGTGTAACTTTGGAGTAAATCATTTTAGCTGGTAATTGAGGAATAAATGTATTTTGCTCGTTGGGTAGGCTTTGTATGGTGAGGAAAAGGGTTAGGAGGAAACCACGTTTATAGACATGTGTCTGTGACTACTCTACTCCTAATAAAACCAAATATTTCTTTCTTAGCTTTTATGTATCACTGCATTCCCCAGTTGCCTGATGTGTGTCCATTTTTGGCTTGCCTGTTTGATTTATTCAGTGCCCCTGTAATTCACAGGGTCTGGGAGTTCATTTGGATTTCCCCAGCAAGCCCAGAGGGCAGGGCATGCACTAATGTGAAGGTCTACATTAGCATTGCTGGTTGTAAGATACTACAGCTGATTCCGTCCAGGTGCTTTTTCCTCTAGGAGGGTTGCCCTGCAAGCATCTCAGCCAGGTGCTCTTTCATCATTTGAAGAAATCTACTGAAAAGAAAAGGATCTTCCCCCGCAACATTTATATACACACATTTTGTTCTTCCCTTTTTGTTATCTTCCTTAAACATGGAAATTGTACCTTCTCTCTTATGCTGAACTTACTGTTACTTAGAGGCATTTCCCTCTGTTGACCTGCCTGTGAAAATTGTGAGCCTTAAGTCAGAATTCTCATAATAGTTCTTAGTCTGATTTAAGACTCTTTACGAAGAGTTTTTCGTTGCAACTGACTTAACTAGTCATGCTTCCCTTCAAAGGACCCATTTTCTATCCCTTTATCATGTGTGTGTGTCTGTTTTCTACATTTACCCAGTCCTCCGCATCCTTTTAAAATGTGAGCTCCACTCTAAACAATGTAGCAAGAAGCCTATGATGGGGCTTCCCTTCCCTGGTGGCGCAGTGGTTGAGAGTCCGCCTGCCGATGCAGGGGACACGGGTTCGTGCCCCGGTCCGGGAAGAGCCCACATGCCGCGGAGCGGCTGGGCCCGTGAGCCATGGCCGCTGGGCCTGCGCGTCCGGAGCCTGTGCTCCGCAACGGGAGAGGCCACAACAGTGAGAGGCCCGCGTACCGCAAAAAAAAAAAGCCTATGATGATTGAGCTTGAAAGATGGAAAACTTTGGTCTAACTTAGATTAAAATAAGCAGATACTTATTATGAGGTTATCACTATGACTTTAATAAATCTGCATAATCTTGCCTAGAACACATGGTCTAGATTTATGTTGTTTTCAAGATATTTCTTTTAAAAAAATGCATTGTATTTTCTTTCTTGGTTCCTTTTCACCCTCCCAGGACTCTCATCAACCTGCACCTCACTATATTTAATTTCTATGACAGAAGTTTAGGGTCAAGAAGGATATAGTTGGAAGGGACCTCAGAGACAGGCAGGTGTACTTTTTATTCTAAGACAAGTTTGCTCTGAGAATTTGGGCAGTTCCTGTGTCTTTTGTGGGCCTCTGTTTCTACCTTCATAATCTGATCTCCAAGATTTGGGTCAGTTCTGATACTGTTTAATGCTCTGACAATTCCTATGACATAAAGAATCTGGTAAAGTATAAGAAGGTGCTGAGAAATTCTCTTTTAAATTGAATATGAAGAAGACATAGGTCCAGATAGAACATTTGAACCTGAAAATTAAGCTGTGAAGTAGAATTTGATCATCAAGCCTCCATCAACCTAGACTTCTTTGCAGATCACCTAAAACTTCATTGTGAGCTTCGTCTCATACATTATGACTTGTAAAGGTACAAAAGATCTTGGTGACGATCCTTTTTGCTTGACAGGTATTTCATGTTTTTATTTGAAGGCCAGTGAATTTCTCAGTCCCGGCCGCACATTAGCATTATCTGGGTTTTACAGGAATACGGGCATCTCATCCCTTCTCCCCGTCCCTGAGATTCTGAACGCATTGGTATGAGATAGAGTTTGGGCATCGGCATTTTTAGATAAGATTCCTTGGTGATTCTAGTATCTAGCCAATGTTTAGAACTCTGAGATGGAGTTCATAAAGATTTATGAGACTTATAATTTTAATAAGGATATAGATAACATATATCTTCAGATGTGCACACCCAGAAGGGTGAGAGAAGTAGAGATATTTCTATATGACATGCCATTGAACCTTTCCAATTCTGTGGGGTCCAAAGTAGGAATACTATGACACTTTGCTTAATGCAGTGGTTCTCAGAGTATGGTCCCAGGCTCAGTAGCACCAGCATCACCTGGGGATTTATTAGGAATGCAGATTATCAGACCCTGACTCAGACCTACTGAATCAGAGCTTCTGGGGGTGGGACCCAGCAATCTGTGTTTTAAGCAGACCGTCCAGCGATCCTAGTGAGCTCTAACGTTTCAGAACCATCAGCATAGAGAGTTGTTGTGGGCGTAAGAGGTAGCCTAGGAAAATCTTAGCACAGTGCCCGGTGCATGGTGAGAGTCCAAAAAACAGAGTACTCTAAAGATAGTGTGTTTGACTTCTTGGTAGCCTGAATATGGCTGGGAGCTAGACTTGACAGCTGTTAGCTACTCTTCCAACTCTAAGACTGTTACTTTTTAAAAAATTATTTTATTGAAGTATAGTTGATTTACAATGTGTTAATTTCTGCTGTATAGCACAGTAATTCAGTTATACATATATGTGCATTCTTTTTCATATTCTTTTCCACTATGGTTTATCACAGGATATTGAATATAGTTCCCTGTGCTATATACAGTAGGACCTTGCTGTTTATCCATTCTATTTATAATAGTTTGCATCTGCTAATCCTCAACTCCCAATCCATCCCTACCCCACCGCCCCCTCCCTCTTGGCAACCACAAATCTGTTCTCTGTGTAAGACTGTTATTTATAAGGCAAATGGAGCTCAATTGAACAATCTCAAAGGTGTATCAGAACAATCAGTCCAAGTCACCATCCTTCCACTGTGAGATTTAGACTTTCTTTTCTGAAGACCGAAGTTGTGATGTTTTGGTACTATCCAACAGTGACTCATGGAGTCGTAGAGACTATACCACTAAGTGTTGAACAGCTGAAATGCAAGGAAAAACTATTTATCCATAGAGGAGGACAGTTCCCCAACACGTCTAAAACATTACTGCTAAAAGGAAAAGGGCACATAGAGAAATTTTTTTCAGAAAATGGTTTCCTTTTCTTAATAGAATTTCTTGCAAAGAATATTTTAAAAGATTCCATACCAAGAACCCATAGCGATGTTAGGTTTCCTAGGTATCCTAAAGCCTGGATAGTGTATAGATTTCCAAATTGGATGTTTCTTATTCCAGTTTCTCCTAATCTTGTCCTGCACACACTTTTAGATTAGTCTTTAGTAAATCATATTCTTAGAAGTGTTTCCTTCTCAGAAATCCTTAATGGATCCTCACTGCATGCACCATAAAATTCAAACTCTATGCTAGATGTGGAACACACTTAAAAGCTTATTTTTATACTGCTTTAATTTTTATAACCTTCTAGTGTTATTTTACATTCTTGTGTTTATGCTATATTGTAACTCGCTTTTTATTCTCTAGACCCTGATTTTTTTTTTTTTTTTTTTTTTTTACCATTATGCCTCTGTTTTCCTTTATTTCTGTCTAGCATGAACTTACTATCTACATCATAATGTTCAGGGGCAATTTAAATTCTCCATTAAAGCTTCCTTGTTACTCCAAATGAATGTAAGCTTTCCTTTATCTTAACTCCCAAAAGAGTTTGTAGAGCTTAATAAAGGTAACACCTTGTGTTACCTTACCTGTTTATACATTTTTTTCCGTCTCTACTTGACTGAAAATTCATTGAGGACAAGCAACAAGTCTAATACACCTCAGTAATCCACCGCTCCAAGCACCTTCCCTGTTCTGGCTAAATGTACTTGACACGCTTCTACACCAGCTTTATGTCACTTCTAAGTATCCTGTCTGGTCCTCATTCTCCTGAAAGTTAAGGATGCTAATTAACTGAGGAGAACTTAGGGAATAATTGCTGTGCAGGACAAAAAATTATGTGTCAAAGCCAATTACAACGCAGTAAAATGCCAGCTAATGCAAATCTCCTTGACTTATGATGGGGTTGCATCGTGAAAAGCCCACTGTAACTTGAAAATATTAAGTGGAAAATGCATTTAATACACCTAATCTACCAAACATCATAGCTTAGCCTTGCCTACCTTAAACATGCCCAGAACACTTACATTTAGCCTACAGTTGGGCAAAATCATGTAACACAAAGCCTATTTTATAATAAAAACTTGAGTATATTATGTCATTTATTGGACACTGTACTGAAAGTGAAAAACAGAATGGTTGCGAGGGCACAGAATGGTTGTAAGTGTATGGGTTGTTCACCCTGGCGATCTCCTGGCTGACTGGGAGCTGAGACTGCCTGCCGAAGCCCAGCATCACAACAGCATTGCACCCCATATGGTTACCCCAGGAATAGATCAAAATTCAAAGTGCGTTTTTTGTTGAATGCCTGTTGCTTTTGCACATAGGTGGAACCATCATAAGTTGGGGACTGTCTGTGTTTGTAAGAGTGCTATAGTATTGCATCCGTGTTAATTTCATGTGTGTGTCTCCTTTCCGCAGGTGATTTTCTTCCACCCCCGCCTCCACCTCTAGATGATTCCAGTACGTCTCCATCGGGCTCTGGGAACTTCCCTCCTCCACCTCCCCTTGATGACAGTGCTTTCAGGGCACAGGTAAGATCTGGGGTTGAAGTCATGTTTATAAGCCATGCTAGGAATCATGAATTCTGAGATTGTTTCTGTGGTGGATGAACATTTATCCAGAGCCTACAGAGAGAGCTTTACACCTCACAAAGCACTAAGGCATTTTAGTGCCAACTGCCCAGCTCAAGCTTCCCAGAGTTCTGCTGGCTTGCCCTCTGAAGCCCTGGAAATCCTTTTACCTACTAATTTTATTTTGAAACTGAAAGTCATTCTTTAGGAATGCCATTTGAGAAGTCCACATTTTCTTGTTATCCTGGAGACGCACAAGCAGGCTTTTTTATTGCCTTTTTTCTCTTTCCACAGATGTTGCATTCTAAATGAGTAAGGATGATATTTTAAGGTTCTGGTTGGTCACTGTGGGTACTAATTGGTCAGCAACATCTTTCTAGCAAAAGCAACAGCAAAATTTCTTAGGTTTTCTCTTCTGAGTGAGGTCAGGCGTGCACAGTATGGTATGTGTTGACTATTTAGAAGTATTTGTGCTCCAGGGAGTGTTGAGAGCAAAGTGACTCAGGGCTAGATTCAGAAGCAACAGTAAAAGTTCTCAGCCTGTGTTCATGTAGAGCCACTGGTGACCAGCTGCCACTGTTTAGGCAGTTAAATGCCAGTTATGTCAGGAAGGAAAACTAAATAATATTGTCATACAATTATTGTCATATTTTTAGGGGTGATGATGTTACTATAGATATGTCAAAGAAAAAAATCCTTAGTTTTTAGAGAAATGTCGGCAAGATTGGTGAATGAAGTAAATAGTGCCTGGTATTTGCTTTAAAGTCAAAAGAATCTAAAAAAGAGTGGGTATGTATATATATATATATGTATATATGTGTGTATATATATATGTATAACTGATTCACTTTGCTGTACACCTGAAACTAACACAACAGTGTAAATCAACTAGACTCCAATAAAGAAGAATCGTAAGAGTAGGGAGCTACTGAGTGAGAAAATATTAGCTATGAGTTGATAATTGTTGGGTGCATGGAGGTTTAATTCATTATTTGTTCTACCTTTGTATATGTTTAAGATTTCCCATAATAAATTTTAAAGAGGAAAAGCCATAGAAAGTAACTGCTTAAATAGTTCAGGTCATTGTGTCTTTTTTTCTCTTAAATTTCAGGTTAGAGGAGACAAAGGTAGAAATGATTAATTCACTCAACAAATATTTCTGTGCTCTGTGTGGGCACCTTTATAGCACTAGGTATTCTATAGCAAAAAAGGCAAACAGGGTTCTGCCCTTATGAAACTTACATGTTAGTAAGGGCTGTTCTTTGCATATTGTTTAATTTATGCAATTAACACTTTGTTTAGTCTATCTTCTTTCTTGAATAGTTATGTAACTATTTTGTAAGCATTTAAAATCTTGAGTTCTGAAAAGTTTGCTTGACCTTGTGACAAGAAGAGTTGTGTTTGATACTAGTTGAGCAGCTTATTCTTGTCACGTGATCTCGACCAGGTCACCCTAAGGCCCACTTTTCTTGTAATTAAAGATAAGATAACTGTATCTACCTCTAATAATTAAATGAAATACAGATGGATTTGAATGTACTAAACTATAATCACCTTACAGATATTTTGATGTTATAAATGTCGCCATATAAAAGTAACAGTGACAAGAATAATAATAAGGCTTGCCAAGGGTTTCATTAAGAAAAATCAAACCTGGGGCTTTCATAAAATTACAAAAAATCTTTTTCTATATAGATCTTGTCCTGTTAACTATATCCAAACTATGCTTTGTTTTTGAAAAGGAAGGAAATAAACAAAAAGCCTGTTGCCATGTTGGCTTATGTTCTATAAAACAGAAGGAAGAAGGATAAAAAAATAAAACAGATTTTGCCAAATGGAAAAGGGCAGATCTGGTAGGAGAGGTGTGTTGTTATTGAATATGTGGAAGATTGTTGGCAAGTTCAAAAGAAAATGGGCAGGGACTTCCCTCGTGGCACAGTGGTTAAGAATCTGCCTGCCAATGCAGGAGACACGGGTTCGAGCCCTGGTCCGGGAAGATCCCACATGCCGCGGAGCAACTAAGCCCGTGAGCCACAACTACCGAGCCTGTGCTCTAGAGCCCGCGAGCCACAACTACTGAGCCCACGAGCCACAACTACTGAGCCCACGTGCCTAGAGCCCGTGCTCCGCAACAAGAGAAGCCACCGCAATGAGAAGCCTGCGCACCACAAGGAGGAGTAGCCCCCGCTCGCCACAACTAGAGAAAGCCCACGTGCAACAACAAAGACCCAACACAGCCAAAAATAAATAAATAAAATAAATAAATTTTAAAAAAAGAAGAAGAAGAAAATGGGCATGTCCTTTCCTTGTGTGGTGGTGATGTGATGTGATAGAGGCTTGGTCCCACTCTGGCCATATTTGCCCCAACTTTAGATTTGAGCTACGATGGAACTCAGAGTAATGTAATCACAGGAGAAAATTCTGCACATTTTTCTCCCAGCCAATGGTGAAAACTCCTGTTGCCAAGTCCAAATTATAGCTGGTAAATGGGTGTTTTTATGTAGAAATCTGTTTATGTTTCCAGCCAGATCTTCAGGTCAGAGCCAAAAGAACCTCTATTAAGTGTGATTCTAAGAATTATAAGTTTTTCAGAGCTGAAAGGGACCTAAGAGATCATTGAGTCTAAACCTGGTGCCAGACATCTAGTTACAGCTTTTCAAATACTTGCTGAATGAGTTAATTCCCTCTCTTCACAAGTGAGGAAACTGAGACCCAAGAAGATGTGGATCCTATCGTTTCTGACAGAATTCTTGAGAAATCTTGACTCTTTATCTGTCCTTCCTCTCACTGTGCACGTGATTTTGCTTCAGGCCTCTCAAGACTCTGAGGTTCCGATGAGGGGGTAACATGCTTTTGTTTGGAAGGAGCAGGTGTTGTTGGGAGTTTTGCTTGTCTCTGAATTTCTGATGTATGCTGTAAACTTTTTTCTTTTTCCTTTGCAAAAGGCAAATATTTAGTGTCAAGAATTCTTGTTTTGAGAATTCTCATTTTTGTGGGAAAAGATGAATCTTGGAAAATCAATGAGAGATTTTCTTTTCTGTCAGTATCAGTTCGAGCCTAGTGGCTGTAAGGTTTGGGGTGACCATTTAGCAGTCACTTCATTCATTCGTTATTCATTCATTCATGATAAGTTGAATAACTTCTATAAGTCAGACACATACACTGGGGTTTTTAGCCTTAGAACTTGTCATCATGGGTCTAGTGCCCTGAGTCTCAACGTTGGAACTGTTAGCTTTGTTTGATCTCATGCCACAGTTGGTAATTACTTTCTATTTCAGCCAGCCAATGGGCAGGCATATAGCATTGTTTAGAGAAGTTTCAAAGGGTCAGAATATGTCACAGGATTTCAGGTTTGCAAGGGAATTAGAGATCATAACTCAAGTGCCTTTTCTGTCTTTTGACTCTCCTAATTTTTTTTCAATTTAACAAAATGTTTATGGGTGACTACTACAGCTGAGGCAATGTTGAAGGCCAAGGAATAGATCAGATGCAACCTCCGATTCAAGCTTGGAAGATGCATATATACCCAACTTCTAAATTAAGGTGTTTCGTAGTAAATTATCCCTTAGTCATCATGCTTTGATCAGAAGCACAATCTTAGTCCTTTGTTGAGGTGGAGGGTGGGGGAAATAAATTAACTCTGTCTAGAGACATGCAAGAAGGATTCTTGGAAACAATTTCAACTGAACTGAACTTTGATGGCTAATTAGGATCTTAATTTTCAAATGGGGGAATGGAATTTTAGGCAATAAAGCAACAAGTATAAGAATACAGAATATTCTGAAGAATATTCTGAAATCATTGCAGGTATTTGTTACTATTGAAATATCAGGTTAACATCCCCAGGTCTGTTGTTGGGTGCCAAGTGGTGCTTTTAACACACCATCAGACAAAATGTGTTGCCCTTGTGGGAAGCCCTATGCAAATAGCTCTGAGTTGTCTGGTAGACTTCCTTGAGCTCCTCAGGGATTTACCTGCTGATACCTGATGGCTTTGAGTTCAGGTGCCCGATACTTAACTTCCCCTTTTTATGACATGTTTGCTTGACTTTTTCTTCATGACCACCAGCTGACACCTCCTCACTCTGCCTCTCTCTTTGTGGCCCAGACCGTGGCTTGCTTTTACGTGTCTGTGACCCTGGGCTTTTACATTTCCACTTCCCATCAGCTCTTCCATCCCTTCAGGCAGATGGCTGCCTTTGCTAGGGTGCCTCCAGCCCCTCCACCTCAGAAAACAGACTGTCTCATCCATTGCTGGTTACTCCAGGTATTACAAGTGTCCTTCTCTTATTGAACTGAAATTTGTCCCTTTATGATTTCCTCATACTGATTTTCTTCCTACCCACTTAGAAAATGATGTGCATTCAAAGGAACTGTCAGGCCAGGAGAGAGAGAGGAGGTGTCTGTCTCAAGGGGGTGATCCATAAAACTCCTGAAAGAGGTCACTTTTCTGAGGAGAGCATGAAAACAGTGTCATGTGAGCTAGCTATTCACTGAACTTGGGGAAATGCCCAGAGTTTGTTGAAAAGAGAAGGAAGAAGAGAGATTTCTTTTTTTTTTTAATTTTTAAAAATTTTATTGGAGTATAGTTGATTTGATTTACAGTGTTGTGTTAATTTCTGCTATACAGTGAAGTGATTCAGTTATCTATATGTTCTTTTTCATATTATTTTCCATTATGGTGTATCACAGGATATTGAATAGAGTTCCGTGTGCTATAAGGTAGGACCTTGTTGTTTATCCATTCTATATATATTAGTTTGCATCTGCTAATCCCAGACTACCAATCCATCCCTCCCTCCCCTTTCCCCCAACCTTCCTTGGCAACCACAGGTCTGTATTCTATGTCTATAAGTCTGTTTCTGGAGAAACTTCTGAAATCCTTTATTGTCTTGTCTTAAAGTCAGGGTCCAAAAGTTTGTGGGCCAAGTCATTTCTACTCTTGTGAAAACAATTTCAAAGCTCATAGATGTGTAGGGTGAATGGTGGATTGTAGTCATTTATCTACTTACTCACTTTATGTATTTCATTTATCAGTAATAGCTTAAAAATCTATTGATGTTTCAGTAGAACTGGAACTGAAATCTGTGTCCTGTGACCCTTAGTCTAGTGCTATCATGATCACAGGTATGGAATGACAGAATTTTACCTGTAGACGTAGAGAACTCAGGCCCCCTCCATGGGCACATTCATTCATGAGCTCACAGAAATAGGCAGCAGGCCTTGCTTTATTTATATGGTTTGGACATACCCTACCATAGAAGTCATCCCTTCTGCTACCTGGTAGTGGGGTGAGGAAGGAAGAGGCTGGGTGAAAAAGGAGATCCAGTCTACAAAAATTAAGAGTAGAGATGCGATATTGTCAGAGCAAAACCAAAATGCTCAGCAAAAACTTTAATCCACTCTGAAGTGCTTACCCTTCCTGTGTAGTGAGGATATAAGAATATCTTGATCCATGAAAACATACCAGGGGAGTGACCGTGATGCTTATTTCTTCCTGGCCCTTTGCCTTGTTCCTTTGGGTCTTGTGTTCGCGAGGGGCCCTAGTTGATTTGTAGGGTTATTTGTGACCCTGGCAACAACAGTAGCAGCAGCAGCTTGCTTCATGAGTATCTCCTCCTTTTACGGTCCACACATGTAGAGGAGTGTTATGTTTAGCAGGGCTGGTGGGTTCTTAGGCATGTCACAGCCTCCGGGCGGTGTGACTTTCTAGAAGCGAATCGGAGTTTTCCTGTTTGCCTTTCGCTCTGAATCATCCTCTGATTCGGTATTCAGGTGAGAAATGAGCTATTTTTGGTGTCTAGACTTATACAAACTTCTTTGAAAGTAGCAGGCCACAGCCGATAGGGACTATTCCAATGTTTCATTTAGTAATTTGACCCTTTCTCTTGAATGTCATAGTTTCTCTTCCTTGTTTTTTAAGAATCTATTTTAAAAGGTAAACCCTTTCCCAGGGATCGATAGTGGAGTATGTGTGCACACACAGGCTCATTCACCCATATCAACTCAATTACCACTGCTGCTACTCTTTTGAAATAATCTAGGACACATGCATGTATTCTGCAGTGAAAGTTTGGCTGATTGCTGGACAAGAAAATCTTATGGGGAAATAGGTTGCGGTCAGTTCTGTTGTGTGTTGAACTAACCAATGAGGTTAGATTTGCTTTAGCTCCTGAGTTTCTTTATTGGGAGTAATTTACAATATTTGCATATTTCAGAAAATTTCCTGTGCCCAAATTAAGTGAAACTTAAGTCCGTTCTTTCTGAGTCAGTGGAAGTTTTTATCCCATTTTATCTTTCCCATCAAGAACCTTAGTGATTCCTTCAAAGCCGAAATACGCTTATTTATTTTTTGTACATCTAAAAAGTAATGCATGTTTTTTCTTAGTAATGTAAATAAATCAAACAATATGGAGTAAATATTTTCAAACATGTTTCTCTATCAAGGAAAAATTATGATACGCATATGTGCCCCACTCCTAATATATACACCATATGAAGTTTGAGCACTCCTTTTCCTGCCTCATCTATAGTATTATTAACACAGTTTGGAGAATGTGTTGCAATATTTTAAACTTTATAACACCTCTTTTTAAAGAATTATTTCTCCATTAAATTGTACCATCACATTATTAATAAACTATAGCTTTTGTTTATTGCATTGTTTCTTGTTTGCTATTTCTTTTTCTTGAGTTCATCATATTGGTTCTTTTATGTCCTTTTTTTTTTAAATTTCTTCCTCTTACAGTACTTTGTAAAATATTTATTTATTTATTTACTTACTTATTTGTTTATTTGGGAAAGGCTACGTGGATGATATATTTTCTAAGTCCTTGCATATCTGAAAATGACTTTTTTTTTTTGGTTTCATCGTTAAGTAAAAGTTTGGCTGCAGTAGAATTCTAGGGTCAAATGTTCTTTACCTCAATATTCAACAAAGATTTCTATGTTATTACTTTGTATCATTCAGTCTTTAGGGTTGCAGATGAGAAATCTGATGCCAGTCTGATTCTTTTTCCAATTTAGTAACTTTTTCTTGTTTGATCTGTAAGCTTTGTTTGTGGGATTCAGCAATTTTACTACACTGTTTCTAGATACAGCTTCCCTCACCCTCACCCTCACCCCAGTATTTCTACTCAGCATTCAGTGAATCTGTTTGATCTGAGGAGTCAAGTTTTTATTTAGCTAAGGGGGATTTTCTTGTGATGTTGGGAAAATGAGTTTTAATTGTTCATTTGCCGTTTTCTTCCTTATGGAACTCCTATTTTATGGTTTTGGACTTTTTCTCCCATTCTTCATATTGGTATTCTTTTTCAATAGTTCTACCATATGGAAGAATCCCTCTTGCTTGCTTCCTTTCTTTATTTTTAATTTTGTGGTGATGATGTACTCTCAAATTATAAATGCTATATACACCTGAATTTAGGGAGAAAATGTGCTTGGGGGCTGCTCTGAATCTGCTGTTCCGGTAGACCTAGCTCGCTTGTACTCCAAACTTTATCTTTTATCTAAATCAGAAACATATGGTCCTTTACTTCCCACTTTTTTCTTTTTAATTGGAGTATAATTGCTTTACAATGTTTTGTTAGTTTCTGCTGTACAATGAAGTGATTAAACAGACCAATCACAAGTAATGAAATTGAAACTGTAATTAAAAATCTTCCAACATACAAAAGTCCAGGATCAGACGGCTTCACAGGCGAATTCTATCAAACATTTAGAGAAGAGCTAACACTTGTCCTTCTCAAACTCTTCCAAAAAATTGCAGAGGGAGGAACGTTCCCAAACTCGTTCAATGAGGCCACCATCACCCTGATACCAAAACCAGACAAAGATATCACAAAAAAAGAAAATTACAGACCAATTATCACTGATGAACATAGACGCAAAAATCCTCAACAAAATACTAGCAGAGTCCAGCAGCACATTAAAAGGATCATACACCATGATCAAGTGGGATTTATCCCAGAGATGCAAGGATTCTTCAATATACACAAATCAATCAACGTGATACACGTTAACAAATTGAAGAATAAAAACCATATGATCATCTCAATAGATGCAGAGAAAGCTTTCGACAAAATTCAACACCCATTTATGAGAAAAACTCTCCAGAAAGTGGGCATAGAGGGAACCTACCTCAACATATAGTCCTTTAAATAGTCAGCCACAGGCTGTGTGTATCCAGTCGTCACTGTGTGGGAGGCCAGGGAACGGGTTTCCCTTAGATACACATGCCAAGAACAGAACAACAAGCATCAAGGCTATTTATTAGTTGTGAAGATCCATTGGCAGATAGCAAAGCCCCTGTTTTACATGCTGTACATATATGCCCAGTGAGGGCAGCAGTAGGCTGTGGCCAGCCCTTCTGCGGGGTGCTGTCTGCTTGAGTTCTCAGTTTCCTTCCTCACTTTTTCCCCATTCATGCCTTTCGATGACTATGTCACCAGGAGTGTCAGGGATTCTGGCAAAGTACCTTTTATTAGAAAGAAGGAACTCATTAAGTGATTTCACTGCTGTTTTGACTGGTTTTCAGTATGTACCCCAAACTTTCTTTTCCAAGAGGCTTCCCGACCCCCTCACCTTTTTTGTCGAGGCAGTTTGAAGTCAGCTTAGATATTGCTATCTTTTGCTATTTATCTCAAGCTCACGCTGCCACCCTTGAGGGCGCCACCACAGAAAAGCCCTCCCTGATTGCATCATCTAGGCCAAGTAAAACTTCAGGGACAACATAGTATGATGGCGAACACTGTAAGTGCTGATCCAGACTCCCTGGAGTCACACGTGGCTCCCCACTCACTAGCTATGTAACTGTGATCGTGTTATTTAACCTTTTCATGCCCCTGTTTGCTTATCTGTAGAATGGGAATAATTGTTGTACCTACCTCTTTGTGTTGTTGTGAGGTTACGTAGAGGATATCATATGAGCCTGCCATAGCCTAGAGCTTAGTAAATGTTTACCATTGATGCTATTATGGTTACACAGTTCTGGGTTAACTGTTCTCTGTGCTGAATTCTGGCATAGTTATTGCTGTCCTTTGCTTTGTACCGCACCTCCCCAAGGTTCACTAATGATGTACCACCCCCCGCCAAGGTTCACTTGAGGATTTTAAGGCTTTTTACCAAAGAAATACTCCCACAAGCTCTTTCGTCAAAATGATTGAATTAAATAATCTTAGCTCTCTTATGACTCTAAAATTCAACGCCCCAAGGTGTTATTACCAATAATAAAATATTAGCTTTTTATAACTTCATAGTTGTTTACAAACTGCAAAATACTGTATGTTATTGAATTTGATCTTCACAAGTAAGAATAGCACACATTTAATTTAACAAATACAAAAAAAATTAAGCCTCAGAGATTTGAGGCAGCTTGCTTAGATTTCACAGCAAGTTTCATGGAAGCAGTGATTTATTTTTGAATGGATAAAAACAAAAACAAAATGCATTTGGGGGACTTTTAAGCCTCTTGGCTTAGTATCAAATCCCTTCAAATGAGAGAAGGCAGATCATTTTAAATTCTCAAAAAGCAGCCAAAGTCATCAACAATATGTGTTTATGGCTAGTGGCCAGGGGCCACCAAGATAGCTTTCTTTGTAATTCTTTAGTGGAAATAAGCACATCTTCCATCCCAGCCTCCGGCATATTCCCTGACAATCCCCTCACCGATTGTACCACGTACTTCTTATCCGTGGATTTGGTAAGGAAGCCCTATTGGGCTCATAGATCCTTTAGTTCCTTTGTAATTTACGTAATCCACTCAACATGAGAACAAAACAACTTGATCGGAAAGAAGTGGTAAAAGTGGACATAGAGGATGCCAAAACCCAAAACCGAGGGCATTAACTCTTACTTTTGCAACTCTAATGTTTTAGGGAGATTTTCTGTGCATAGCTAATTTGGTTTGATCCATTCAAAAGTCAGGTATTTAAAACTGCAAATATATTATTGCATGCAGTACTTATATGAATCCTTGAGGGGTTAAGCTATTATTATCATTATTTTATCATTAACTTTTGTGAGTTTGACCTGTCCAAGACTCCTACCCTGTAAATTTTGTAAATTCCAAAATTGACATTGTTTTGTTTTTAGTGAAAGACTTTCATATACTTTATCTCACTTGAGCCTTTAAATAACTTATGAAGGGGGAGAGTAGGGATAATTCTCCACCTTGTGCTGGTGAAGGGACTGAGGCTCAGAGAGTTAGGTAATAGTCCAGGTTTCTATAGTATTAGGTGTCTTGGGGCAGGAATGAGACCCTACCTTTTTCTGAGTCATGCCAGTCCCTTTCTTTCTCTTTTGGCAGCACTGCTTTATTGTTACTCTTCCTTTATACTGTTTTTCAATGAAGGACACAAAACACCAATTGTCATGTTCCTCTCCAAGTAATTTCATTAATTGGTAGCCCACGCTTTTATGAGTTTGGTTGTAAAATCCTCTATTGCAATATTGTCTTTAGCCTTTTAAAAATTGTCTGCATCTTTACAGATTGGAAGATTGTACTTTGACATTAAAATACAGGAAAGCTGCTTGTAGGCCTTTAAAATGGAATTTTCCCCAAATTTTTTGTTTGTTTTTATATTTATTTTGTCAATAAACTTCAGTAAAGATGTCAGTTTTTATTACTGTAGAAAAAAGTTAAATTGGTGGTACCTGGTGTAAACAAGCAGAGAGAGAAAGAGAGAGAGAGAGAGAGAGAGAGAGAGAGAGAGGGAGGGAGAGAGAGCCCAGACACTCCCTCCTTTCCCCATAGTTTGTGTCATTCCCTTTAGTGCTTAAAGGAGTCTGTGCCTATCCTAAAACCACCTTCTGTTTTGACCTGTAGATGACACATCCATGTGATATGTGATTTGGGGAGGATCGTCTCTAAGCCCAATCTCTCAATTTTTCAGTTATAGAACTAGTATGATAATTCTTTTTCTCTCATCTTCTGGTTTTTTTTTGGACAGTCAGATGAAAATAACCCATTTGATAGCACTTTCTGGATCAGTAATTAAAGAATTTACCTTAAAATATGTATTTTTCATAACATTACTTTAGCATCATTGAGCTTTCATTCTTTCTATTAGAAATTATATATTTAGAGCAATGATTAACTGAATGGCCTTCAATGGTATATTTGATGTATGATGTGTATTGAAAAGAGCATGGCAAACTGTCCCCTGAACACAGATTTAAAGATTCACGCCATAGTTTACTGCGCCGATATGTGCACTTGAGAGTCAGGGTCCTGACTTCAGAAAACCTGTCTCATAACTGCACAGAGGACCTGGCTGGCTGAGACTCAGGTATTCCATTTAGAGATGATCAAACAATTAAATAAAAAGTACAGCAACCGGAAGAATATTTCACTGTGCACATTCAGGGAACGTCATCATTTTTATTATCACTTTACATCAAGGCATTTTGTAACTTGAAATGTGCCTGTTGGATTGTTTCCATTTCCTTTTAGCTCATTGAAAGCCATACAGTGTCACTTTAGTATTTCTCTTCTGACCCAGTGGGGACAGAAACCAGTTTTGGGGCATGGCAGCTACTATAGAAAACTATTTCCACAGTTACAGATTCAGCAAATGAGGCTCTCTCCCTTCCCCTCCACCATGTTTCTCTCCGATTTTAAGTTACAGTCCTACCATGAACTTAAGTCATTTCAACTCTATTGAAATGGCTCTTGTATGCATCTGCTACCACCTACCCGCCCCCCCCCCCCCCCCCCCCGCCAATCCCTGATTCGCTAATGACTGTTATTTTTCTGAGGCATTCTTCTACTTCTGTCAGGCAAGGAACACTCTTGATGACTTGAACCTCCTTGCTTCCTCCTTCAATTTTCATTAAAAAGAACCTCCTTGGGGGACTTCCCTGGTGGCACAGTGGTTAAGACTCCATGCTCTCAATGCAGGGGGCCCAGGTTCGATACCTGGTCAGGACACTAGATCCCACATGTGTGTTGTAACTAAGGAGCCCATGAGCCACAACTAAGGAGCCCACCTGCTGCAACTAAGACCCAGTGCAAATAAATAAATAAATATTAAAAGAAAAAAAAAAAAAGAACCTCCTTGGTTCCTTTGCTAGATCTGCAACTATTCCTTTTCTTTCTTAGAACTCCCTTTATCTTTTTTTCTGTCCCTAATTTTTTAGGTGCCCACTCAGTGTTCTCCCTTTTGACCTTCTGTCTTCTCTCAGTAGAAGTCACAACTCTCACAGAGTCAACTTCCATCCCTGTCTATTTAATGACTTGGACTGGTTACGACTCTTGGCACTGTGTCTTTCTTTGACAACTATTGTGCCGTTTATCCATAGAAAATCTTTCCACAGGGAACCCCTTCACATTCAATAGGTGTACAAATTCTACTCACGTCTTCCCCCAAAACTTCCATTCTGTTAGAGGTACCACCATATTTTCTTGGCTCCCAAATTCTAAACTCTGTGGTCACTGTTGATGTGTCTTGCTTTTTAAATATATCTATCACCAACATCTGATTTTTTTTTTTTTTTTGGTTCAAAATGACTCTCAGGTTTGCTCTAGTCTCTTCATTTTTGATGTCCTAGTTCATTCCTTCTCCATATCACAATAGACTCATTGCTTTGTGTTTTTTTTTCCCTTCCAGATGCATTTCCCTAACCGATTAGTCTTCGAAAAATGTTATTTTCCTTCTATGGTTTCTTTTGACTGCCACACTAAATTTCATCTCTTAGTTGATTTTCAGAGTACTCCAAGACCTACCTCATCCTTTAAAGTACACCTCATCTCCCACTGTGCTCTTTTCATCTTTGCTCTTGCGAGGCTGATGGCGTCACTGTCAGTTTCCCATGTGAGTTAATTCTCCTTGTGTCTTTCTTGGTGCCTGAAGTATCCTCAGCTCTCAACTGATCAGGAATCCTTCCCATTTTTTAAAAGCCTAATTCGTACCCTCTGACACCGCCAGTTGTGTCATCCCCATCTCTCCCTTCTTTGCATCCTGACTCTATTGACTGGCTGGTTGGTGAAGTGACATGAACCTAGGGTTTAGTGCCAGGAAGCTCTGGAAGTGCCAGGAAGTTGTGTTACCAGTTATCTTCACATGCAAAATGGGAATGATCACTTAGAAAGTTATTTTGAGGATTAGTTAAGGTAAAGAGTATAGAGTATCCAGTAGTATCTGGTTCATAGTAAAGGCTACAATGAATCAGTTAATGGATGGATCAGTTAATTATGTTTCATTTTCCTGCCACTGAATATATGCCTGTTTGTGGACTGATGTAATTATATCATGTGCCTCCAAACTCTATATCATAAAGCCAGAATCAAAATACGACATGGGGGAGACCTGTAGAAATCACTTAACATCACAAATCATAGAGCCTCAGCTTCGAAAGGATCATAATCCAGTTCATCTTTCCTGTGATGAGGAAATGGGTGCCCAGATTTCTTGAGTCAACTGCCCAGGGTGACACAGTAGGAGAGGTGACCCCAACCCCCATCCCAACTGGAAGTTCTGGACTCACAGATTTGAATGCTATCTATTATTCTCTTGTTAGTCCCCTTTTAGAAACTGTCTGAAGGTTGGATCACAGCTCACATTCCTGTATCACCCATAGTGTTTATCTCATTGAGGGATATTTGGTAGATATTTGTGGATTGATTGATTCATTCTTTGTCTTGGCAATAAGAATTCTCTGGAAACCTCTATGGAGTATGTACTATACATAGGCTTATCACCCTTTTGGTGCTTTTGACGCTGTTGTAAACACTCAAAGGGTCCAACATGTATACTTCTGTGCACTGGCTCAGCATGGTGGGGAAGGGAGGCGGGAGAGGAAGTTATGTTATATACATCTTGAGCAAATCAAGCTTTTCTATTTTTAGTCCTTGCTACTGTTTGGAAAGTACAACCCTGTTCATGGCAGTCTGGCATGTATTTCCTTAGTGCCATTTCAAAAAGGGAAAAAAATAAATATGGGAATTTTTTTGTAGTGAAAATAGTTACTCAGTGAAATCACATAAGTTCCTTCTTTTTCTCTTGATGAAACCTCAAACCCACTAGGCACAGATTCCTCAACCTCAACTATGCATGTAAAGGCTCATGCAGAGGAGGAGACTGGAGTCAGCAAAACCGAGGATGGCAAGATGTGTTCTGGTTCCTGAGAGACAGGGCAGAGAAGGCAGGGGGAGGGGAGGGAGACACACCTCCATCAGTGGAGTCTTGGCCGGCTACCAGATGTTGCCCCTGGAGAAAGCTGAACTCTGAACTACATAGATAAAGAGACACCTAGTGTTACAGCCCTTTGCTCAAGCTGTTCCTTCTGCCTGAGTGTCTCTCTCTGCTCTCTTTCTTTCCCCGAGTGCCTTACAGCCGCTCCCCTAATTCAAATAAGTGAATTACTTCTCTTTAGCTGTTTAGGTGACAGTTTGGGGATTTTCCCAATCGGAGGCTATACTAGTTATCATTTGGGAACAATAAAGAACTTTATGAAAGAGAATAAAATTACCTGGTCTCCGTTTAGATGGCTTTCTATAATATAGCAGGCCTTGACTGGTCAGAAGTGGCAGTGGTAGGATGGTTTGGAGTCAACTGCGAGTCTAGTGAGGCAGACCAGAGCCTGAAATGGGGTGGTGGCCATGACCTTGGCGAAGGGGAGCTAAGAGTCCAGAGCCATTTGGAAAGAGGAGAGATGGGAACTGGAGGAGTCCAAGATGCTTTGCAGGATCCTGACTTTCTTCAGGAAAGAGATATTTGCTTTCTATCCTAGTGTTTGCCAAATAGGAAATTCCTCTGAAAAATCAGAACTCTGAGGCAAGTGAGATGCGAACTTTACTGGAGGAAACGTAGATACCACTGAGCAAAGATTACTCCTCGTTAATGAGAGGGACTCTACAGTCTCCAGACAGAAACAGCTCTGCTTAGATAAAATTGTGACGATGGGGTGAGAATCATACATGGCTATAATGAATGCTGATTTGTGGATATTGCTGTATTGTTGTCATTGCTTTTCAATTGAATATGTATTAAGCTCCAGCAGGGTGCTCTGAGTAATGCCAACTTATTGTTGATTTATCAGAACACTCAGAAGACTTTATAAACGCCAGTAAATGGAAACTCACAGCACTCCTTCAAGGTGGTAAACGCTGCTGCCATTTCTACAGATGAGGACAAGTGAAGGGGATTGTGTTTGCTCTGTAGGCACTGTGGGTGAGAACACAGAGCTGTCGAGGGAGAGAAAAGTCTTTTCCCTGTCCCCGGGAATTGGGTTAGAATACATTAGTAAAGAGTTCTCCTTAAATGTGTTCAGAGTTGTGGGATTTTAATTAAATTGTTCCAGCTATTGTTAGCACTTGCATTAGCGCCCAATGACCAAATTCTAGGCCAGCAGATTTCAAATTGAGTGTGGGAAAGAATTAGGGGAGGGGTTGCAAAGGGCTTGTTAAATTCAGATCACTAGGCCCTGCTCCCAAAAGTTCAGATTTGGTAAATCTGGGAGGGGGCCTAAGGATTTTCCCTTTTAATGGGCATCAGAGGTGCTTCTGTCCTCAGAGGTAGCTCAGTGTCCCTTCAAAACCTCAGCCTTTTCCTTCTTGTAGGGTCTTTCTTTCACCACCAAAATCTAGCCTCATCCTGAGACCAGGACTTGTGATTTAATATCTGTAGGGTCTCCTACCATTCGCTTAGTGTAATCTCCAATCCTCTCATTTCCAAACACCCTGAGCCAACACTGACAGAATAACCTGCTGTACCCTTAGCATTCTACAGGACATGTGGTTCCCAAGACCTTAGCCCACCTGGTTTTCAAAGTATCCCTGTGGGAGTTGTATTATTATTTTTCTATTTCATTGGTGGGGACTAAAACCAAGAGGGGATATGACTCGGTGAGATATCTCACTACTTTAAACCCTTTTGAGTGAAATTCAAGTGGGGACCTGGATTCCACTTTGGACAACAGTTGGGGACAGAGCATCTAGAACTGGTTTAAGTGGAATGTGTCATAAAGAAGAAGGTTCACGATGCAATAGGTGAGAGGAGGGCAGGAATGGTAAGAAATGACAAATTCAGTTTTTCATTATTTCCTTGTTATTTGTCCTGGTTCTTTAATATAGACTAGGTATTGAGCCATCACTAAGTAAATAGTAGCCATTTGATTATGGCTTAACTCTGAATATTCTATGAAAAGGAAACATTCCTCAGGAAAGCCTGATAAGAGGCATGAGCGAGTTGTGGAGTAGAGGAAGGCTTTTTTCAGTGGAGCTGAGAACGCTGAGGCTTGAGACAGCATCATCCCTTGCTCCTTTGGCTTCTTTAGTTTCTGTTGAGGGTAATAACAGACTTTTCATAGCACTTGTTCATTTGTATTCCCGAGGTCGAAGGCAGAAATGTTTGTTTTCTTGCGGACTCACATTCATTCCTGATTAAGGTGAATTCAACTTTCTGCTATGGTCCCATACTCACTCTTTATCAATGGCAACCTTTTTGTAAAAATAGGAATTCCTCCTGGGAGTGTCATTAATGTAAATTGTCTGTGCACGGCCCAAAATATATGTGATTCATACGATGTGTTTGTTTCCACATCAACACTAAGTCCCAGCTTACAATGACCCCTGCCCACTCTCTCCTTTCGTCACGAGGACCATGTTTATCCTTCGGATATCTGTTCCCTGGATACCAGCCAAGCTTCTTCTATGCCTAGGGTTTGCACACCTGCATAATCTGACCACAGCTGATCCTCTGAGTCTGATCCTCCTCTATTTTTACCTAAAAGGACGCTTGTATTTGCCAAGTGCTAGTGCACACTGCAGTGTTTTCCGTCTATATCTTTATGTTCCTGTGGCATATGTCTTAAATATTTTTCTCCCTCTAAGATCGTCTAACTTCTCACTGCATCCGTGCAGCCCTCTCTGATTTTCTGTTTTTTTGCTCTAGTATCTTGTGTTTCATATACTTTAATACTTAACGTGCCTGTGTTCAGCCCTATAGTACGGTTATATGTGGACGAACTAACCCCGCTAATGGAATTGTAAGCCCCTGGAGGACAGAGAATCAATGATTTTCCTTTCTCCTTTTTTTTTTCTTTAAAGTAATTCCTGTCCTTCATATCAATATGTAGTGAATATCTGATAAATATTTATGGAAAAGTGAATGAAAACTGTGCTAAATGGGGAGATAGAAGGCGAGAGGGAGGAACGGAGCTTGGCTTTTAACAGTAGCTGCAGCCGTGACCTAATTCATGGTAACCTAATAGGCCCTTATACTCTCCGTTTCATGTGTGAAGGGAAGACCTTTTGCCTTTAACATTTCCAGCCTAGTGTCATGGAAAGTACAAGAATTAGAGCTCTGGAGCAAAATGTTTGAATCCCTAATTTTAATTCTTCTGTTTTCTACCTGAGTTACTTGGAAAAGTCTTTTATTCTCTGATCCTCGGTATTCTCTTTTGTAAAATAGGAATAATGGCTACCAGTCTCTATGATTGCTGGGAGAATTGAATGAGATCATATTTATGAAGGTGCTTTTCTACACTTAGGCACTTCTGTGTTGATAATGGCAGCGTAGAGAGAGGGAGCTATGATTTTCTTTCTCCATGTTCTCAGCGGTAACTGTGTCCCAGGCTGTGGACAGTGGACTGGGTAGCTGGCCAGCAATGCTGCAGGTTCATAGGCTATTTCCCAGAACTGTCTTGGAACAGAGAGTTTGACCAAGAGAAAATGATGAATAGATCTAGAATGATTATTAGGGAACTGATGCACCATTGATTGTTAGAAAATATGAGTCCTGCCATTTTAGGTAATTTCCCCCATAGTTTTTCCATTCTTAGCCTTTGAGATAAGACATGACGTGTGTTTTGCCTTTTCCCCTCCTGCCTGCTTGCTAGGATGTTGTCACTCTCACTTATCTTTTTCCATTTCCATTAGTCAGCTAGTGACTCTGAAAACAATACAACTGAATGCAGCTTCCTCTCTGAAGTTGTTATCAGTAACCCTATTTTTGAAATGAGTGTTTCAAATTATATCTTGTTAGTATCTGCGCTATATCTTCTGTATTGTCGACTATCAAAGTACACTTACACTAAGTAGAAACAGAGTAATTTGGTTCCAGTAAGTGGCTATAAGGGGAAAAAAAAACAACAATGAAAAACTTTAAACTCCTCATAATGTTAGGTAGGTTGTATTTATATGAATGTGTTAGAGTAACAGAACTTTTAAACTAAAAGAAAACATAAAGATCAGGTCTGAACCCATCATTTTGCTGTTGAGAAAACACAGGCTTAGAAAGGGAAAATGATTTGCCCAGGGTCACCCTACTGAATTAAGGCAGAACCAAGACAAAATGCCTCGTTTGTTGTTTCTCTACTCTCCTTGCCTACACACGCGCCTCAGTATTCACTAAAGGGATTTCTGTGGTTGCACTGGGTGGATAATGTGTCACGTTTCTGGGTCAACATTTCTAAATATTCAGTCATCTTCTGACATTAGCGTACTTACTAGTTTCTTAGGAGAAAATTACAATCCTGTCTTCATTTACTTGACAGTGAGTTTTGAGTGGGAAGACTGGGACAAGGAAGCATTGATTCAGGTCTCCCTGTGCCATCCTTATCACTTGGTTGTTTGACCAGTAGTAAATCACTTATGCTCTCTGGGCCTTTGTCTCCTTTCTGGTACGGTTATGATATTGTAATAGATGTTAGCTAAGGATCTTCCTGTCTTCAGTGCCACTTCAATGAATCTAAGTGTCTCCATCCATTCTGGTGTCTCTCTTCTAGGAATTTCTGTAGCACTGGTTTGCACCTGTGTGTCCATATTGCATTCTCCACCGGCTGGAGGATGGAGTCCTTGCTTAATTTTGTTGATCTTGTCCCACAAGTGAGGCTGGAAATCCTCAGACAGTGCCTGTGCTCCTCTCTTCCATAAAGTTTCCACATCTGGAAGATAGGATGAGAGGAACTTTCTGCTTATTTCATGGATTCTTAAGAAGAACAGTTGAAATAACGCATGAGGTATTTGCTTTGGAGAAGATGTTTCACAGTATAAGGTGTTCAGTTTTTAGACTGATTTCAGTCTTTCACTGAATTATTATCACTGACATCTAAATCGCTTCTTTGGGGGCACTTTATTATATTTAAGTGAAAATGCTGGAATAACTGCTTCAGTTCCCCTTCCAGTTCTAATATTTCTGAGCCTGAGTTACCTTTTCTATGCCAATCGTCTATAATCTATTCACACGTTGCCAAACATCTCTTATCTGTAAGTCCTGGTTGATAGTGCTTAGCACACAGATTCAGAAACACAAAAGTTTAAAGGAATTTCTTACCCCTTACCTGCTTCGATGACAAGCCCCTTGGCTTTATAGCTTTGGCTACTTGACATGGAGTGCTTGACATGGGAACTGAACACTTTCCTTCGTTTTCAATTTTGGTAACGTTTTGAGGAGTCCTGAAAGGATTCAAGGAGGAAGGGTATGAGGATGATGAACCAATATATAATGCTACCATCACATTTCTAAGTATTTGAATATTTGCTTTTGGTATTTCTGTCGCATTGTTGGGGCGTGTGAGGAAGTGGTTTCTGGAATTTATCATGCCCCAACCCATTGGTCCTGTGTTATCAAAATGCAAAATCAGAAAGCTGTCTTCCATGAGGTTTTAAAACAAAATCAATTGCAAAAATACCTGGCATGGGCTATTTTCTACTGCATGCTACAGCAGGTACCAAAAATATTTCGTCAGTCTATTTGTTTTGTAGGTTTGAATGATAATTGTTCTTTCCCTTCCCCACTCAGATATTATTTCCTTAAGGGCAAACCAAACTCTTTTTTTCTCTACCTTTTAAAACTTCTAATACTTGTATTATTTTGTGTTAATTGTATTAGCAAAGCATTCCTGGGAAAGTTTCCATGACACTATATGATGGTATCTTTATAGCTATTTCAGTTGGCTATATCTCCTTCTTACACACACACACACACACACATACACACAGGCACACGCAGTGCAGAAAAGGCAGCTGGGTATAGTGTTGCCAAACTATGTGTGTGGACTGACTGGCAAGGTGGCTCCCCTAAGGATCCTGTTTCTTCCTCTATAGCTCGCCCAGAAAATCAGCAGCAGTGATTTTCCAAGTATCTTTTATACAACTGCTTCAGCAGACGTTATTGGAGGCAATGGGAAAAACCCAGTGGGTGGAACTGTGCCCTTCCCTGTTTGTACTTGAACCAGAGCAGCTCTGTTTTTATCTGTTTTAAGTAATGGGGTTCCGTGTATGATTTTATTTTCCCCATAGGGTTCTGCTGCTTAATAAAGGTGTGCCAAATGTCTCTTTTACTGTCAAATAATTAATCTTATTATGGTTATTTTTATGGCTCTTATTTTATCGATGGATAGATACTGTACATATTTTCTATGTTATTATATAGCTATTCTCATACAAATTGACTTTTTAATTTTAAGGGACTACTTTAAGAGTACATTATCAATATTTATTTCATAAAGATTAGAATCCAGTAGAAATAATTCCATATTGTGTGTGTGTGTGCGCACGCGCTTATTTGTGCGTGTGTATGTTTTGCTTCTGAATAGAGCAGTGAACAAAGGGGCTGCTTGTGTGTACTCAAGCACGGACCACTTTAACCACAGCCCTGTCCTTCCTTACATCTGAGTTGGCTTAAACTCTGAGTGGGCCTAACTCTGGTGGGTTTGGGTCTGGTTGCGAGTGGGCAGCAAAGGTAGTGGCAGGCAAGCTGTGAAATGTCATTTATAGATGCATGCAACGTTCGAGCTTAAAGAAAAATAAAAGTGGACCTGGCAGGTTCATACCCTTCGTTTTATAGAAGTGAAAGTTGGGTTTCAGAAAGGAAAAGTGACTCCCTGATGGTGTCACGAGTAGACCTGACTTCTGGCTGTCATCCCTGTGAATGAGTGGGTCTTGTGCTGGCTGCTTCAGGAAGGCTGACTGTGCAGCAGAGGCCACCTGGGGTATTTCCATATAAAGGAGTTTATCTTAAGGATCCACGTGGATGAGATCTGACACCAGAAGGCTCGAGGATGGGACCATATCTCTCTCCTTTTTATTCCCCTTTTTCTTTTTCCTTTCCTTTCTTCACTCTCTGATCCTCTTCTTTTCTATTATTGGCATTCCCATTAATCTCCTCTCTCCCATAATTGCATCGTATCCTCTTACACGCTCTAATTATTAGCCGTGAACACGATCCTCTTGTTTCACCATGACCACAGTTCATCCTCATGGCAGTTTTGTCACAGGTTGCTTAGTTCATATTTATAAGGGAAGGAGGTTTATTGCCTAGCTCACCTTTCTGTCACGGACCAAAGGTTAGATTCACCAGGCTGTTTGTAGATGGGCTGTCCAGCCTTGCTTTTGTGGGTCACAGTGCTGTGCAGTGGAGTCGCATGGTCCAAAACATGGCTCTGTTGGCAACAAGGTCTGGGGGCAAGACTCTGCTTTAAAGAGATGTGTGTTGACCAAACATTATCAACTTTGGGTGAGTGTTCTAGGCCTGAAAAGGATGGGATGTTAGGGAATTGGAAGGAAAAAACTGAGGCCTGTGTCAAGCCTAGTGCTGAAGTTTTATCTTGATGTTTTTTGCTCCAGGTAGGCTAGAACCGTGAAAACCTCTCTTTGTTTCCCGTTGT
Organism: Phocoena sinus; assembly: GCF_008692025.1. Taxonomy (NCBI): domain Eukaryota; kingdom Metazoa; phylum Chordata; class Mammalia; order Artiodactyla; family Phocoenidae; genus Phocoena; species Phocoena sinus. Next base: position 65,316,217 of record NC_045766.1, read on the forward strand.
CACCTTACTTTCTGTTTATTCATTGCCATACTCCCAGTTGCCAAAGTATTGTTCTACTTTGAATTGTGAAGATGTTGTCTCTATTTTGAATGCTACAGTGTTTGCACCAAAGATGGCTTTTTGTGGCACTTTTCCTCAGGGTCCTTAACCTGTGGGGTAGACGACTCTTCTTACATAATAATGAGACTCGAGTTTTAGCCTAGGTTTGCACATTAGAAAAGTTGAATTGTATTTCTATCAGCCATTGGATAATAAGCTTCTTAGGGAAGGTTTGTTTGTTTGTTGAAATCTCTGCCTCCTCTGTGTGGTTTTACAGAGTCTTAAAGAACATAAGTGTATTTGATATCACTAGGCAGCGGTGAAAGTCATATCCAGTAGACTGTAGCTTCTTGAGGTTGGGGATCATGCCTTCCTCAGACTCCTTGCTACTTAGCACAAAGATTTCATGGAGCAGCGTGGGATAAGAGCCATTCACGTGAACCGACAATGAGTTACCCTGTGAACCCTGCTATCAGAGAGAATTAGACAAAGAAGAGTCAATTATCAGATAAGCGGGGTTATCAGTGATGCCTTCCTGGAGGAGTATATATGATGAGATAGATGGGTTTTTGGAAAGGTAAGCCCTTCAACTCAATGAGGGGGAAGAAGAATGCACATGAACTAAACCTTATTTTTTTTCTCTTTTCAACATTTTCCTCCAAATTCAATAAAGTGACATTTCCGTTAGATAAAATAGGCCATATTTTCTGGAGTTCTTACTGCTGACTGCTGCCTGTCAACTCAGCATTACCGGAATCAGTGTGATGAGGACGCTCACGCTATTATATAGCGTGCGGGATTATATTAAGAAGCAGTGCTACTGTTTCTGTTTTATTTTGATCCAGGTTTCTCTTACTCATTATTTGGATTGCCTATTGGCATTTTCATGGCATCCATAACCATATAAAATATACACTGTTTACCCTATCAGATGTTCGTTGTGTTAGAAATGTACTTAGAGCAGTGGTTCTCAAAGTGTGGTCCTCAGACCAGCAGCATCAGCATCGCTCGGGAACTTGTTAGAAATGTAGGTTCTCGGGCCTCACCCGAGATTTACAGAGTCAGAGACTCTGGAGTGGGATCCGGTAATCTGTGTTTTAACAAGCTCTCCAGGTGGTTGTGTACAGGCTGAAGTTTGAGAACTGCTGATGCAGAATTGTATGCTTCACAGTTAATGCCTAGCACCATCATGTGTTAAGAAGCATAGGTGCCCCATCTAATTGAAGCCCCCAGCGGCTGATTTTTACTTTGAATCAAAATGCTTTGAAAAGTTACATACTCAGTTGACTGACCATGTCAGCCAAAGCATTTATTTTGAGACTGTGATCAAGGTAATGACTGAGTAGCTGTTGTTTATTGAATACTTAAGATGCGAACGGTACTTGACATGTATGAACTCATTTAATCTTTACAACTGCATGACAAACTGAGACCCAGAGACCTTAGGTAAATTGCTTAAGGTCACAAAACTGGTAAATGGCAGATCCAGGTTTCAGACCTCTCCAGTCTGACTCCAGAGCCTTCACCACTACCTTTTTTTTGGGGGGGGCGGGGCTGCGTTGGGTCTTTGTTGCTGTGCGTGGGCTTTCTCTAGTTGTGGTGACCGGGGGCTACTCTTCGTTGCGGTGCACGGGCTTCTCATTGCGGTGGTTTCTCTTGCTGTGGAGCACGGGCTCTAGGCGCGCAGGCTTCAGTAGCTGTGGCTCGCAGGCTCTAGAGCGCAGGCTCAGTAGTTGTGGCACACGGGCTTAGTTGCTCCGCGGGATGTGGGATCTTCCTGGACCAGAGGTCGAACCTCTGTCTCCTGCATTGGAGGGTGGATTCTTAACCACTGCGCCACCAGGCAAGTCCCACCACTACTTTTTTCTTGTTAAGGATGCTTTGGGAGTAGAATTCAATTAAAATGATCACAAAGAAATTCATTGATTATTTTCTCAGCTTCATCAAAGAAAGAAAGATGATGGATAAATGACAGATACTTAGTTTTGTTGCTTAGAGATAATACAGCTTTTCTGTATCCCTTTTGTTTTCACCAACCAGTATCTTTTTAACATTAATTTAGAAATAAGGGAATAATGAACTTTATTAACCATAAAAGAATACAAAAATGAAGTGAAATTCACACTGTATTATTAACACTGAAATAATACCATTGAAAAGAAAATCAAAATTGTATGTAAAAGGAATATACTATTTTGTGCCACTTGCCTCCTAGGGTTCCCTAAGATTAGATAGTTTTATATTGCTCAGCTCTCAGGGAGAGCTTCTTTTTTCTCTAATGGACCACAAAGGGAAGTCCAGGCATAGGTAGGGGTTGGGAGTCCCTTAGTGTTACACATAGGGTCTGCCCCGAGGAGTTCCGTGAGCTTTGTGAAATGCAATGTAAATATCGCAGATTTAGTACCTCCAACATCAAGTGGTCTCTCTGATTATTTCGAGCAGTCACATGCGGATCTTGGTTCTTCAAATCCCCCTTCTGCGATGTGTCAGTGTGATCGCTTGGCCACCTCAAGGATTCTGGATGTTGTTGAGGATTAGGTCAGTTCATGCATGTTTGGAGTGTGACACTGTGGATTGGCTCTAATTCTAGGATGTTAACTTCCTAGGGCAGAGGGTGGTTCTTAATTAACTAGACCATTCCCCAATCCTTTGTGTTTCTTAACTGCCTGAACGAGACAACAATTACAAATCTCTGTAACAATGCTGATTTGATCATTACGTTCCTGATGTTTCTTCAGAGCAGAGGACTTTGCAGTTAGTTCTGCTCCCTACCTCAAAAAGGAAATGAATACTTAACAAATAAATTGTTATTATGCTAAGCAGGATCCATTTATTTCCATTTGTTAATAGTGGATGCTCTCACCATTTTGCAACCACCAGTGCAATCATCCATGCAGGCAAGAATCGTCTGTGGATACTAAAATCATTGGGTGAAAGGTTTGTGATGAGCAGAATATTAGCAGAGTCTCAAAGTGTCACCTCACACATCATGTATTGATTTAAAAGGGAAGAAGACACTTTTACAGTGAAGAAATCTGGTGGACACTACCTTAACCAAGTCATCAAACTTGTCATCACTAAATGGCCAAATAACATTATGAGCTTCCTGATGCGATGCAATGGAAAGAGCACAGCATCATGCATGGACTCTTCCTGACGAACTTGTGTAATCTGAATCTCGTCATCAGACAAAGCCATATTGTTCAACGTTTTATAAGGCACCTGGCCTGAATTCTTTACACAAAGTCAGTTTCATGAAAGGGGAAAATAGGCTGGGGCCTGTTCTAAATTAAAAGAGACTAGAAAGACATGTCACCTCAATGTATGATCTTTGATTGGATTCTGGATGGAAATTAACAACAATCGATAAAAGGACATTACTGGGACTTCTGGTGAAATGTGAACATGCATGCATCAGATTACTGCACCCACATTACATTTCTTGGGTGTGACAATGGTATTGAAAAGTTAGTTCTTAGGATATGTAAGCTGAAGTATATGGAGAGGAAGTTTCTGCAACTTCTTTCAAATAGTTAAACTACAATAACAAGCAAGCAAATGTATTTTTGTTATTAGAAGGGGAGGCAAAATGTTGGCCATTGATAAATCTGGGTGAAGGGTGTGTGGATGGAGTTCATTTTGCTACTTGTTCAACTTTTCTATGAGTTAATTTTTTACGTAAGATATTTGGATGTAAACAGTGAGTAAATAAATAAATACAAATAATGCTCTTTCATGACTCACTGCTGGCACTCCTTATCTATCACCTGTAGTTAGTAGACTAGCAATGTAACCCAAATGGCCTCACATGCTATGAATTCTGGTTCTAGGCCCTATTTTAAATGACTCACAGTGGGAGAGTCATCACCCTGTAATCCTAGTAGTGGCACTAAGAATTATGATTTTCCAAATTAAAATAAGCCCTGATTGTGATTTGGTGAGCTTTTATCATATATATGTTTATTGAATGAATGAAATTAAGTGTCTTATAGGAAATAATATCCCATAAATGGCTTATTCATGTGAGTTTTATAGCTGTTAATAAGGGGACACAGTCACTGGACACCCTTTGTACCCTACTTCTCACCCTCTCATTCCACCTTCAGATGCCGGCCATTGCCATGGCAACCACCACTGCATAGGTATGACCTAGCAGTACCTGAGGCAGTACAGCCTCAGCTGTAAAACCTTTCTCTCACTCTCTGTCCTGGGACTTTGCTGCTACCTCTGTACTTCTTGGGACAAGCATGAGGGAGTTAATATCCCTGTAGGTGATTCTAAACCAGTAGAGGACTAGAGCCAGAGGATGAACATTCTCTTCTCTCATTCCCTACATGGGAAAATCTGAGGCACGTTTCATGGAGATCCTTAGAGGGCTCCCAGGAAAATGGAGCCCTAGTTATCCGTGTTGGTGACCAGCTCAATTCAGCACCTTTGAATTGGCTTTCCCTCCTCCCCTGCTTAACTTGTCCGGTCCTTCAGTACTGTTTTTTGGGACTGATTCCCAAAATCAGTGACCTGCACACAAGCCTTTGTCTCAGGCTTTGTTTTCGGCAGATCCTGGGCTAAGACAATGGAATCTTTCATAATACTTATTGTTGAAGAGCTTAAGAATCATTATTATTATAGTGACCACTTTATAGGAGGCCCTTTGGTATCTGGAAAAAGCATTAGGTCGAGAGTCAGGAGACTCTTCCTTATTGTTACTTGGCCTCGGGCAGGTCATTCAACCGTCAGGTGACTGGTAAGGCTGCAGTGACAGGGAGTTAAGGAGAAGACGTGTAGGTAAGTGTGTAGGATTCCATTAGCTGGTTATAGGACTGTGTCCTCCAGTGTTCAGTGTAAAGTGTTGAGAGTAGCAAGGTAGTTCCTGGATCTAAGTAAGATGCTGTGGTAACAGATGAAGCACCAAGAGAAGGGCTGGTGGTGAGACTTGTGCAGGACTTCAGCTGTTTGAACTGAGACATTAAGTAGAGAATCAGTGGTGAGAAAGAAGCATATCCTAGTCCATAATGGGGATTGAAATGTAGGAACAAAGCTCTTATCAGAAAGCCAGGTAGGGCAGCAAGGGGGGTCTTGGGTGAAAAATCTCACAGCATTAGGCTGCAACTTGTTCCATGGCATCAACCTAATATGAGAAACTGAAAATGGGGAGTCGTCCCAACTCAGAGGGAAGGCAGAATGAGGTCTTACATGCACAGGCTGGTCGGACACCATAATTACTTGTTTCATGGCATGGCTCAGGGTAATTCTGTGACTTCTGAGGCTCCATGGTATCCCTTGACTCAGGGCATGGGCAGTTGCTGTGCTGTCTGCTACAGTGAAGTACAGATGTTGAAGACCTGATTAAATCCTGTCTCTTTACTGATACCCCAAGGGAAGACTTAATAAATGATGCTCGCTTTAAGAAGAAGAATTAACAATAGCTATATTATTCATATTAATTTATAGTTACTGGTTGCTATAATTAATGTAATTTATAAAAATCATAATAATTATAGCGCTTTACAATTTAAAGAGTGTTTTTCCCATCCATTTTCTTATCTGAGTCTTGTAACATCCCTCTGGCTTCAGTAGGGCAGATGATGTTCTCCTAGTTTTATAGATGAGGAAACTATGGCCCAGGGAAGAATTTAACTAGACTCCAGTCCACCACCCTTACCAATATTTTGTGTTGTCTGTGAGTATATGGGAATACAGTGATCAAATTCATGTTACTAATAATGTTTTATAACTGCATATAAGAGAATCAGGTTCACACAATTCTCAGTTGCCTTCCATAACGCAACTGAGAGCCTATCTTTCCTTGTACCAGAATCCATTGCCAGAATGTTCACTTGAATTTTAAATTTTTGAGGGTCTTTTTTTCTCAATAACACCACAGTATTTCATAGTTATTAATACTCAATGAAGTAAAGGTGAGATCACCTCTAATAGAGGGATTAGCTCTTTGAAAACATCTGGTCCTCGGGCAGAGACCCACTGGTCTTAGAGGGTTTGGTCAACTGGAAATTCAGACTCTGAGAAGACATAACCAACCTGTCATTCCACTGTTTTCCCATTTCTGGCTGTAGCAAGAGGGCTGAGGAAAGCCTCTCAATTTTCACAAGGATGACTTTCAAATCTGGGCCATATAGCGTGAAATACACAGACACACACGCGTGTGTGCATACAGGCACACTGAGCCTTTTCTTCCCTTTGCATCCACTGACCCTGCTGTACTTTTAGCTGATTTTACCCAAAAGATGTTTATATGGAGAAGGTTACGGGCTGGACCTATGGCAGAGTCTGCCATTACTTATTCATTTATTTACTCAAATAATTCATTGAACACGTTCATGGATTAGGCCCTGAACAAGATTCTGGGGAAATAATGAGGAAGGAAACAGACAAATTCCTTGCCCTCATGAAGCTTACATTCTCCTGGGGAGTCTGATGTTAGACAGACAAATATACATAAAATATAATGTTAGATGGTGATAGATATTACAAGAAAAATAAACCAAACAGGGTAAGGGGCTAGAGGGCCATAGAGGGGTCATACAAATGCATCCAGAAAGAGAAAATGATGAGAAGGTGGTTTTAGATAATGTGATTAAAGGTACCCATAGTTAAAGAGGGCTCACAAGAACAGATGCCGCTGCCTACGGGGCAGGCCTCAGTCTTCGGGCTTGGCTCCAAGGGGCTGGGCTGTAGCTTCATACACCTTGATGTTATCATCGTGCCTGGGATAGATGAGGTCCAGAGGGATTAACTCATGCTGGCTAAATTCACAAGAGACTGACCAATATGATAGATGCCAATAGAGATGTTTTATGCAGAGAATTAAATAAGGAATAAGAACTCAGGGAGGGTTTTGGGAACAAGCTTCTAAGGGAAGAGAAACTAGTGGTCTTAATTGGAAATACCATTATGCTATCATTGTCTGGTGCATCATATTCATTAAAAAGATAAATTTACCCGGAGAATTGTAAGATTTTAATGCTAGCTTGTCAGGGACCCTGGGTTTTGTTGTCACCGAGGAAACTCTGGTTTCTTGGTTTTTTGCTAAACTCTTCCAGACACTATACTGATATTTAACCTCCTTAGACACGTGCAATAGAGTTAATTCAATTACACTAACTTCCCATTATTTCATTCCTACCGGGCCTTACTGCAGATTCACTTTGATCTCTTGATGGAGTCTTAAGACACATTCTCATCACATGTCCATGATCGTTATTACATTGTCACCTTAAAAAATTATTTTAACTCACCCTGCTTCCAAATTCTAGGGCGACCTTTATGGTTCCCTGGTATTTCACTCTCTATTTCCTTGCCTTAAGCTCTAGGCAAACTGTTGGCTCGTTTGTCCTAAGCTTGCTCCCACTTCCTGGGGATGCCCTTGTGGCGGTGTTATTGCCCGCTGCTCGCTCCACGTGGATTCTCTAACATGGGACACTGACATATGAAATCCACAGATCCCCCTGCTCATAATCAGCGGTCACAGTCACATGCTTCCTCTGCAGCCCCTTGGCCAGGACCCTGAGCAGTCTTATTCTAGTTCACTTTTTAGGGGCATCGCTCGGGGCTTGCCATCTCTCTCTGACACAGACACACCTAGTCTACTGATCTCGCACTGATTCCATTCCTCTTCCTGGACTGTAAGTCTCTCCTTGCCTTTTCCTGCTCCAACTAAAATGTCATCATTCTATACAGTGGTTTCTGAATGTGGAATTTGCATTATGTCCCTAGTTGGATCTGCTCCTTGAGTGCAGGGATGGAGAGACATTTGCTTCCTTTAACTTGGATATTCATCAAAGGGAATATCCTCAAAATATGAGTATGACTTTAGGAAAAATCACCTCATATATTTCAGTTTTCTTACCTGTCAAAGAGGGATAATTCTCCAGCCTACCTCACTGAGATTTTATCAGAGCTAAAGGAAATGAGGTGCAGAAAACCTTGGACAGAGTCACAGTATAACTTGAGAAATTTGAACTCAGATTGATATGGATGGAAACTGGAAATTTCCCTTTTTAACATGACTGTGTTGCTTCTCACAGGGAAATCCTGGAGGCAAGACCCTTGAGGAGAGACGCTCGAGCCTGGACGCTGAGATTGACTCATTGACTAGCATCTTGGCCGACCTGGAGTGCAGCTCCCCCTACAAGCCTCGGCCTCCACAGGTAAGAGCTATCTGCAAATAGTCACCACAGATAACCTGCAATTATCTGAAAGAACAAGCTGCTTCTTTTATCCCTTCCATTCTTTTTGGATTTTCTCAGAGTCAACGGTCTAAGTTGTCTTTTTATTTAATATCAACGTGTGTTAGTTAACAGACACTTCTTTCATTGATTTGATTAGTCTTTTCTTTAAAATAACCCAACAGTGTTATACACAAACGTTATAAAATTAAATCTCTTATTCCATTGCCCTGCTCTTTTTCTGGCTTTGTCTAGGTGGATATTTTGTTATACGTTGGTATAATCTTCAGAAATATGGCTTAGCATGGCTATGTTAAACTTAGGGTGAGGGCTACATCTTTTCTAAGAAATTCCTTACGTTGGATATCGAGGCGGCTTGCTTTTTTGCTTGTTGGAAGTAATGCTATGTAGGGCATTTTCGTGTATATTTTCTTTGGAGCTATTTCCCTAACTCAGGTTTTTTTAGAGCGGGATTTCTACATTGGGGATTACGAGTGCTTCTTTACTTTTCTTTCCACGGGTGGTACATAGCTTATACTGGCACCAGCAGTTTGAATATATCAGTTTCTCCCCAATCTTACCAGAATTTGGTGACAGCAATTAATCTTTTTTTTTTTTTTTTAATGCAAATGGTGCCTTGTTATCAGTTCTTCTTTGTATCCTTTGGAGCATGGCTGTTCTTCTGCACCTTCATTTATTATCTGCATTTTGGAAGCCGACCTCGCTTGTGGTCATTCCCTGCCTCCGTCCGGTCTGGAGAAAGTAACGGCAAGTCAATTTCAGGGCTTGTGAGTCCTCAGAAGACAGCCAGCAGGACTCTGCATGCAGATCTTGGACTGGCACTGTTGTCACCATGTTGTTTGACTCTCGTGGGATGTCTGCTTGACCTACAGCACTCCAGTTCTTCAACAGCAGCCTCTATATTCACAATGGTTCATTTCACAGATGAAAAGCCAGTCCTGCTTCTCTGCTGTCAGTCATTTCAACACAGAACTTCGTAAGGTGCTTTCCTCTTTAGACATGTTCCCGTTGCCTTTTCTAGGCATACGATGGGACTGTCAGCTATGTAGGGGCACAAGGCGAAACACACTAGAGCTCAGCTCTTCCTTAGCTCTCGTTACCCTTGGCTCCACTAGACCTGTCAGTGGTGAAAATTCACTTTATTTCTGTAAACACGTGCTGAGCTGCAGGTAGGTAGCATGGGCTGTGGTCTTTTGGGGGAACTGTTAGGAGGTTGAAAGGGAGAAAAATAGGACCGAGTTGTCATCTGTCAGGAGCCTATAATATCCTAAGTTCAACAATGGCAGATATATAGAAGCACAAGGAAAAGAGCGAGATATTCTTTGAAAGGTGGCAACATCTGAGAAGGTTCATCCGAAGATTTGCACGTTCGGCTAAGGGATGGGTGGAACGGTGATGTTGGAAGCAAGAGGGGAGAGAGAGCAGCCTGAGTCGCGGGGCAGGAAGGTCCAGGCTGCATTCAGAGAACTGCAAGCAGTGTGATGGCTGCAGACGAGGCCATCGCAAGCTTCAAGTGGACTACATGCCTGGGGGCTTCCTGCTAACAGCCTGTGGACTTGTTTGAATGCCAGATTAAGATTTTGGTCTGTCTTTTATAAATAATGAGGGATAGTTGAAGGTTTTCAAGCAGGGGAAAGCTATGATTCATCCTGAAAAAGGAACACAGGAAATAAGACAAACTCTGAAAAGATGCAAGAGGATGGACCCAGGTCTCAGGAATGTTTTCCAGCAAACTGTAGTTTGATGTTAAGCATGTTTCCAATTCCACCCAAGCAAATACCTCAAGCCCACTTTCTCGGAACAGCAAGGCCACTGACTTTGCCCCTGGGCGCATCCATTTCGTGAGTAAATACTTCTATGCCCTCTCCTCCTTTTTAAATAGGAGTTTTGTTTGCTCTTTTTTTCCCCCTCCTGAGTTCTCATACCCTGATATACACTGGGGAGATTCTGCATAGAGGTTTTTGCTTAATGTAGCCTTCATCCTTTAAGACTGTGTCTACAGATGCCTCCCATAAACCCCTGCATTTTAATGGGTTTATTCAGTAGTCACAGTTTTGTTTGAGCAATCTCACTGTGCACACAAATTCCTGATCACTGATATTTGCACAGTGCTTTACTGATTGTAAAATAAAGCACTTTCACATCTGTTCACACTTCAGTGAAATACAGATATCTCAACTCTGAGATATAGATGGTGTGCTGATTTTGTGGATGAGGAAACTAAGTTAGGACATATGACTACAATGTGCGCACAGCTGGACCTTGAATTTAGACCTGTGTTTGATTTTTAAGTTCTAGAACCGGATTGAGGATATCCCTCTGAATGCTTTTCTTTTTATGAGGAAGCCATACTCAGGGACACTAATCAATCACATGCGTAGCAGTGTCCCTTGAGTATGGCTCTCTCATAAAAAGAAAAATATTCAAAGGGTAAAAAAAAATTAGGGCGGAGGGGCAATATAGGAGTGGGGAGTGAAAGGTACAAGCTGTTGGGTATAAGATAGGCTCAAGGATATATTGTACAACACAGGGAATATAGCTAATATTTTGTAATAACTGTAAATGGAAAATTACCTTTAGAAATTGTATAAAAATTTTAAAAATTAATAGTGATAACTCTTAAGTAGAACAGGTTGAGAATTCCACTTTTCAGCTGCCTGTTCCGTTCAGAAATTAAAGAGTGATCCATTCTAACTTCTTTATTATTCTAATTTAGGAAAGCAAGAGTTAATTGGGAGAAGCAGCTCATTCTTCTGAATTATCTTTACTCTCGTGGAACTAAATTAGATGTTAGTATTTATTGGTTAACATAATTATATGCTGTGAGAACAATAATCACACACTTAAAATATTAAAAGTGTGTGCTAAGAGAAGATGATGTCCGCAGTAGACTGTGTTGTGTTGTAAACAGAAGGTACTTGAAAAGTCCTAGGAATGTAGACTGTTACTGCCCAATTTTGATGTTTCCATTTTTGATCCAAAGCAAACTGCAGAACCTGTTGAATCACCTGACTGCTTAAAGTAGGCTGGCAGGTCTGTGATTTCTCATTATTCAAGCATGTGTTGTGTGCTTTTCTCGAACCCACCTCTGAATCACCTTTGCAAGGCTGCTTTGACTCGTGGATTGAGCAGAAAAGGATCATATAGGTGGAATGTTTGTACAGTAAGTGGTCCAAAGTTGCTCTATTCACATAACAACTTTGAAAAATATCTGAGCTCTCGAAAATAGATTTTTATGGGGCTTTTTCTTCCTTTTTCGAAAGGGGCAATTTCCACTCTCAGATGTCCCAACTTTATTTCTGTTTGCTTATTTATCCATATTTTTATTTGGGAAATACGGCTTCATTCCACATTTTCATTCATTCAGCTAACATTTATTGAGATCCCACTGTGGATTAGGCATTGGAAATGTAGAGGTTAGTGTGTCAGCATGTTCTTGATCTAGAGTAATCCGTAGTCTTACAGAAGAGACAAATGCATAAACAATTCAGAGGGACACAAAAGAAGGGCTTTGTTGGATGTGCTACTTTAAGTTACTGTGTGACTCACCAGATGTTGAAATTGTTGGGAAATCAAAGATAGGAATATCAACATTATATTTTATACTTTTCTAGGGAAGTGTCAGGGAGGACTGCACAGAGCAGGTAGAATTTGAGTTCCCTTGGCTGCATATGTCATGGGAAAGGCATGGGATTCAAATGAGAGGATAACAGGAACGAGAAAGTCAAGCAATTTGAAAGTGAATGCCTTGTTGGAAGAATAAGGTAGTTCAGTTATGATATAGGGTATGTGGAATACAAAGTGAATGGCAGATGAAATCACAGGCACTAATTTAATATCTAAGTAGCCTTGATGCCCAAGGACTCTCTCAGTAAAAGGAGAAATTTGGGGGGGGAGGGGCAGGTAGCAACAGTGTTTCTGAAGACAGAGGGTTTGGAGGGTAACACCTTTAGCAAGTTTTACAGAAGATATAAATTGTACATCTGTGCCAGCCACTGCCCAGAGTAATGCAATTAAACTACCTTAGTGTTTAGCAATAAAATTTCTGATCATTTAAAAATGTGTGTATTAGGGAGTGGTTTTAGAAAAACAGGTGTGAGAAGCTTGGAAGTGGTTGTGGGGTGAATTGCAGACTCAGTATGATCTGAGAGTATCACGGCCTAGAGGTCATGTAGCCAAACTCTTACTTTACAGAAGGAAAGTTTTTGTCTAGAGAGGGAAAGAGCATTGCTCAGGGAGGCTCAGTTAGAGGTAGGATGAATGATTTTTTTCTGCTTTGCTTGAACCATGATGTAATGGTTCCCTGTGGATGCTAAGGGCAACCAAGGGACACCTTGGTTCCCTTTAGCATTTCAATTAGTTTATTCCAAAATATCTCTCTTTTGTGGTACTTTCCTTAAAATATAGCTTGGAAACATAAAGGAGTAGACAGATCAAAAACATAAAGATAAACAGAAAATTTATGATAGTATAGTGTCTTTGAATTAGTATGTGTCTAGATCCCACCCATCTGGCTTTCTACTGTTAGTAAAAGTACAGCTTAGACTCTTGGGAAGAGCCACACGGGGTCACATTGAAATTCTCTTGATTTCTTAGAAGACAAAGGATAAATCCATGGACTTAACGATTTTCTTTCCCTTCTCTTGACAAAACCAGGCCTAGAGTGCTGGCCTTCGAATTCCTACTACAAAGCTGCCTTTTCTTCCCTGCAGTGAGTTTAGTAGGGTTGGAGCTGGTACCGAGGTGACTTGGAAGAACTTTCAGATATTGTATATTAATTGTAACTGGGGATTTAGTATTTTTGAATCAAATTTCTTTGGAATTGAAATTTCACTCTCCTCATTTAGACTAGTATGAAAAAAATTGGAGCGATTCCAGGGATAAGAATAGGGTTGGACCTAGTTTGATAGTCTAGGCTCCCAAGTTTGCCAATACGAAGAGCACTATCTTCTCAATTCCCTGTGATCACCTCTCGAAAAGGAGCTCCAACTGTGTGAATTCTCCGCATCACCAGTCTTAGCTTCCTTTTCTGTATTTCTAAAATGGGCATGGTAGCTACAGTTTTTCCCCTTTTGCAGAGATACCGTATTGTTCTAGAGTTACAAGAAATAAGATGTTGGCTTTGAGCAACAGTCCACTCAATCCTTCCCATTTTTGTTTTAGGATTGCTAGCTTGTGTCTGGAGCTTACTTTGAAGCTTCAGGTCTTTGAATGTTTGGGGTTTATCCTTTCTGAATGCTGGTTGCGCTATCAATGATCTATTTATCTTTCTCATTTAAAGCATTTTAAAAGTATTGTAATTTCTTAGTCTATTTGGAAACTGAGTACATACATGCTGTTTGATCACATGGACACATCTCGAATTGAAATTCCAATGCTGCCACACTGAGTCCCTTTCATGGAGCAATAATCCATGAGGCAACCTAAGAAATTATTTCAGGTGTGTCTGTGTTGCATGGAAGTCTTTTTATTTGGAATTCATGTGGCCTGAGGGCTTGCAGGCAGCATAATCAGGGTGGAGTCTTATGGTGCCATGGATCTTCTGTTCTCTTATGCTCCATGTTCTAGCTTGCAAAAGCCATGAGCAGCTGCAGGGGAGATTAATTAGGAATTAAATTTTTAATATTCCATATTACGCGTTGCAACCCAAACATGTAGGCTACTGGGAGATGAAGGCTGCAACATGTTGATACTGTGTGGTAAGATGTAGACTGTCCCTGCAGACTGGGAGATGAAGGCTGCAACATGGTGGTACTGTGTGGTAAGATGTAGATTATCCCTGCAGACTGGGAAATGAAGGCTGCAACATGCTGATACTGTGTGGTAAGATGTAGACTGTCCCTGCAGACTGGGAGATGAAGGCTGCAACATGGTGATACTGTGTGGTAAGATGTAGACTATCCCTGCAGACTGGGAGATGAAGGCTGCAACATGCTGATACTGTGTGGTAAGATGTAGACTATTCCTGCAGACTGGGACTTTGCTGCTGCTTTTTTGGCTTCTTGGGAATTGAGATAGGAACTGGGTATTATACTGTTGAAAAAGAGGAAAGGTGTGGATAGTGTCATTTTCTCTTCCCATATTCAACTGGGACAAAATGAGGTGCATACTGTGATTTGCTTAAGAAAGAAAAACAGATTTGTCTATGTGTCTGTACTGTCTGCTTACTAATAGTTTTCTCTGAGAGCTAGGGTCAAAGTCAAAATATAGTAGAAACCTCATATATGATACCAAATGGAGTCCAATAAAATAAGAGAGGCAAAAATACCATTTTAAAAGAACAGGGGATCTAATTCTTTGCGGTGCCCATATTTAGAAGATCTGGGTTATTTTGAATTAGTCTCTACCTGCCAGGAAGCCTCAACATTAAGTAACAATGAGGTCGAGGTGGTGGAGCCCTTAGCTGACTCAGAGTTGCATGCCGTGAGTTTGATGACGGGCAATTGATTTTTAGATTGTATACAATTGCATCTAATAACATGTATACCTCCTTCTCCTCTTTACGAGGGTGATGTTTGTGTTTGTGTCTTATGTGACAAGCATAATAAAGTTAACATTTAATCTTGTTTTGAGCACCATGAAAATGTAACATTTTCAGAGTGGAACTTTAGGTTGAAGATCTACCTTGAATTGAACCTCTACAAAACTTTTGCCCAAAAATGCCCATTTTACTTGTCCCAGTGTAAGGGTGTGCTCTGAGTATGTGGTGTAGGTTAGCTCCCAGCAATGAAATAGGAGGAAGGTAAGCAAAGCAGCTGCTGCCGAGAGAACCCAGGAGAAGCCAGCTCTGCTGGAGCCTAGGGCAGGGAGGGGGGGAGTCTTCTATGGTACCCTGGCCATGGTCCCTGGGGTAACCTTTAGCTGTGATATGTTTGCAAGACCTTGGCTCAGAGATGATTGTGTTTCATTACACTTAGTCACTCCATCCAGGCATTGGTTTCAAAAGAAACTCACAAAGACGCCTGTTGAGTTCTCCATTTTACAACAGCATCTTAGTGGAAATAATTAGCCTTATGTCCATGCAGACGCACACATCACATTTGCAGAATTAAAGAGCTTTCTTGTTAGGACTGGTTTTCTTATTTCTGTCATCCTCTCCCACTGTTTAAATATCTATTTTGGTAGCAGCCTTGGTCTCAAACCCCATGGTTCCCTTTATTCCCTTCTTCTTCTTCTTCTTCTTTTTTTTTTAATTTAAAAGCAAATAAACAACAAAATACAAATCTGGCTATATTTTTTACTCGAGATGATTAGATTTTACCATGGCAAGTACAAGGGAATATTGTGTTTTAAGAGCAGAAGCTGAATCTCAGATAAGATATTGTCACTGTTTTGTGCATTTTGACATCCATTTCCTTTATATGCCAAACTAAAGTATAATGATGATGATGATGGCCTCTTTGGACAGAAGGTTGGAGGTGGTTAATAACCAATCCTACATATCACCATTTGTCATGGTGAGTAACTGGTCTGTCCTCTCCACAAAATACCACATTGGAGTATAACTGCTAAGTTTCCTTTCACAGTGTGCAAGAATTACCAGGAAAGTTATACATCGCCTTTCAGTGAATATATCAACTACAGATATGAAAGTTTAATTTGTTATGTTTCATAGTTTGAACATACATATTCCCGGTTTACATAAAACTACAAACGGGAATTTTATTGAAATAAAAGGTACAAATTGGGCACTTACTGCTGTTGAGCCAGTAAGTATAATTTTCATCTGTAAGTACAGACAGGGCCACTTGTGAATTTTAGAATTTGCCTCTCTGTGAATTTGACCTCTCTGAGGTCCTGGGCCCTCACCCAGACATGCACCTAATCTGTGCTGTCATATTGGGGTTCAAGACCACAGAATAGAACTGGATTATGTTTTGTTGTTCTAAATCACAAATTACTCAAATATAAAGTAAAAATTTAATAACTGTACCTCACAGAGTATACCTTACAGAGACAGTATAAAAGTGCATAATGCCTTAAGCTTGAACAGTAAAAATATAATTGTGTTAAATACCAGAGTATGAAGTCCTTGAGGCAAGATTATCTTTTCGTTTCCTGGCAAACAAGAGACATACAAATTCATATGTGCTGAATAAATAAGTAAATATTGTCATCAAATCCAATAATGATGTAAAGATTCACACCCTAGAAATCTGCTAGAGAACCCACTCCGGAATTGATATCAAGTTAGTATATGACATAGTTATAACTGCTTTCTGATTTTTCCATAATTAACAGGTATTTGCACCAATAAAAAAATAGTACAGCTGAGGCAAATGAGTTTTATAAGGACAACTTAATGGTAGCTGCTGAATCAGCTAAAATTTCTACCTTTACCCCTGCACTGCCTTATATCACTTGAAGGCAATGCACTTGGTTGAAAAGATGATATTATTTGGGGTTAAAATTCAATACTATAACTATTCTCTTATTATTGGGTTGATATAAAAATAAATATCAAGTTCTTTTCTGCATCCTCTAAGGAACTGCTGAAAAGAGAAGACCTTCATGTTACTCAGTGTTGCCTGAAACAAAGATCAACACAATCAATGCTTTGAATTCAATGATAGGAGACAAAAAGTTACCTGGCTGATGAGCTGATATATGCTTCCTTTTTCTCAGAAAAAAAGCAAAAGTCTGCAGAATTATCATACGACTTTTGCTTGAGACCCTATGATTCATCTCCTTCCTTACCACATTATTTCTGATACTTCCTGACACGATATTTGAAATGATATAAGTGTATGCCAATTATAAGCTCTTTCACAACTAATTAATTGCCTTAACCTAACTTGTGCTTTTAAATGGAAATAAACTTTCTATCTATATGTCCCTGTGAACATCCTTAAAAATATGTAAACTTCATACTTATTTTAAAGAGATAATTTAATTCTAAATGGATTCTTTGCTTATATTGGTGGTAAACAGTGGATCCATTAAAGTAACATATTCTGCTTGTGTAAGTAAAATAAAAGAATTAAAGTGGGCTAAAGAGATAGAATATTTATTTGTTCCTTTTAAGAAATGTGGTGTTTCAGAAAGCTTGAAGTACTGGTAGTGAGACATGTAAGCCTGTTAACTGAATCATTTGTAAATTGTCTTGAACTGTTTTGAATTCCATCTTGATATTGTACTACTTATATGAAAATACTGGAAATTGTTATTTCTCAGGTACTGCTAGAGGTGTAGTAAGGAGTCCCCTTGGCTCTCTCTGCCACCAGCCTACACAGAGTGCTGTTTTATTTCCTAAATGGCCGATGTTGGATTGATCCTTACCAAGGCAGTCAAAGCCAGGGAACAGATTTTACAAATAGCATCCTGGATGACATAATACTCTATGTAATCCTAATTGTAGGGCACCTTTTCTCATCAGCCAGCCTAGCATAGCTAAAAATTATGTTGCTTTACTTCGTTTATAGGGAAGTCTACTTGTAGATGAGACCTCATAACCAGCGCATGGAGAAACAAAAGAGGGAGGTTCAGGGTGGTGTGCTGGCAGCTGTGTTAGAACAAGTTTCCTGGAGTACCTTCTGAAGGAAAGGTGTGAATGGAGGTGCATCATTCAGCCATCACCTCTCCACTACACTGCATCATATCAATGGAAAAAAGAGAAAGAAACTATAAAATTTATGACCAAAAATGTGAGAATTCCCTGGTGGTCCAGTTGTTAGGACCCTTTGCTTCCACTGCAGGGAGGCACAGGTTCGATCCCTGGTTGGGGAACTAAGATCCCACATGCTGTGAGGGGGCCAATAAATAAATAAATATCCATTCTGAAAAAAAAGAAAAGAAAATCTTCACGGAAACCTGCCATGCATGTGCTGCTGCCTCTGCCTCAAGTTGCTTAGTGGGTGCGTCTGCCCTTAATTTATTAAAAAAAAAAAAAAAGCAAAAACCAAGAAACAAAAATGTGAGGAAAAGACAGAAATGTAGCTTGAAAACTGAGAGTAGTAAAGGGTGGCTTTTTGAAAAGGGAAATGCGATTTGAGAAGGTAGCCATTGTGTATGTTTTAGTAAGAGCTCTCATTCATTGATTGGTTTGTTCACTCATTTATTTAGTTTTTTCTTTTGTTCACTGATTATAACTGAACATAAAAGCTCTGTTGAATTGTTGAGTGATATTAAAGAAGACCCAAATAGGTGGAAAGGTATTCGGGTTCTTTGCTTGGAAGATACAATATGGTTAAGGTGGCATGATCCCCAAATTGATCTGCAGATTTAATTCCTGTCAGAATTTTCCAATTTTCTTCTTTGTAGAGGTTGGCAGGTGAAGTATAAAATTCATATGGAAATTCAAAGGACCCAGAATAGCCAAAACAATTTTGAAGAGAAAAAATGAAGAGGTTTACCCCATTTCAAAACTTAATACAAAGCTACAGGAATCAAGCAGTGTGGTACTGGCATAAAGTATACATATAAGATGATGGAATGGAATTGAGAGTCCAGAAATAAACCATTACATTTATAGCAATTGATTTTTGACAGGGATACCAAGATATTCAATGGGGAAAGAATAGTTTTTCCAACAAATAATGCTGGGACAACTGGATATCCACATGTGAAAGAATGAAGTTGGACACCTCCCTCATATCATATACAAAAATTAACTTAAGGTGGATCAAAGACATAAATATCAGGAGTAAAGCTATAAAACTCTTAGAGGAAAACATAGGAGCAATCTTCATGACCTTGGATTAGTCAGTGATACCAAAAGTACAAATGGCTAAAAAATTTTTGATAAATTAGACTTTTTCAAAATTAAACACTTTTGTGCTTCAAATGACACGATCAAGGAAGTGAATAAACAACCCATGGACTGGGAGAATTCATTTGCAAGTAACATATTTGATAAGAGATTTGTATCTAGAATATATTAAGACTCTTAACAACTCACTAAGAAGACAAATAATCCAATTAAAAAATGGACAGAGGGGCTTCCCTGGTGGCGCAGTGGTTGAGAGTCCGCCTGCCGATGCAGGGGACACGGGTTCGTGCCCCGGTCTGGGAGGATCCCACATGCCGCGGAGCGGCTGGGCCCGTGAGCCATGGCCGCTGAGCCTGCGCGTCCGGAGCCTGTCCTCCGCAACGGGAGAGGCCACAACAGTGAGAGGCCCGCGTAACGCATAAAAAAAAAAAAAAAAAAATGGACAGAGGATCTTAATAGGCATTTCTCCAAAGATATACAAGAAGCTAATATGCTTAGGAAAAGATGCTTGGCATTATTAGTCATCCAGGAAATAATCAAATCAAAACTACAATGAGATACCACTTTACCCACACTAAGATGGTTATAATACAAAAGACGGACAGTAACACATGTTGGCAATAATGTAGTGAAATTGGAATTGTCATGCGTTGCTGGTTGATTGTAAAATGGCACAGCCACTTTAGAAAAAGTCTAGCAGTTCCTCAAAAGATTAGACATAGAGTTATCATATGATCAAGCAACTGTATTCCTAATTACATACCCAAGAGGATTAAAACATATCCACACAAAAACCTGTCAATGAATGTGCATAGCAGCGTTATTCATAATAGCCAGAAAGTGGAAACAACCTAAACGTCCATCATTTGAAGAATTAATAAACAAAATGTAGCATGTCCATAAAATTGAATGTTATTTAATCATAAATTAAATACTGATACATGCTATAACGTATATGAATCTTGAAAATTATGCTGTATGAAAGAAGCCAGACACAAAAAACTTCATGTAGCATGATTCTATTTATACGAATAGGCTAATATATATATATATAGAAAGACTGGTGGCCACCAGTGACTGAGGAGTGGGGAGAATAGGGAGTGACTACCAGTGGGGACAATAGTTATTTTGGGAATGATCAAAATAGTCTGGAATTAGATAGTGATATAAATATATTAAGGAACACTGTACATTTTTGAAGTGTGGATTTAGTGGTATGTAAATTATATCTCACTTAAAAGTTTAACAAATAAAGCTCTATATCGAGCAGTGTGCCTGGAATACATAGATAAAATTGTGCATGGCCTTCGCCTTAAAGAAGCTCACAGTCTATTGGGAGAATACAAACCTGACAATTACAGCACAGAGTATACATCCTAAGAAAGAAGCACATATAGAATGCTTCTGGAAGAGGAAGAGGTAGAACTCAGCCTGGATGTTGTGGAAGCTGTCTGTGCTTTCCATCCTTACTTGGATAGGAATCTCTGCAGATAGGAACAGACTTCTATGCAGCTCCAGAGAGCAGAACAAAGCTTAATATTTAGAGGCCAAGAAAGGGAATCGGCAACACAGTATAAGGACAGTACCTTTCTACCAATAAAGACAGTTGAAGTTCAATGCAGGCTGCCTCAGAAAATGGCAAGTTTGCCTTCATTGGAGCTGGTTGAAATGATACTCTGGCATTTACCAAGTGAGTTATTTAAACTCTCTAAAACCTCGGTTATTAACCTGAGTTAATAATACATCTCAGAGTTTACATGAGGACCACGTGAAATAATGGGTGTGTGTATAATGTGTGGATACGCTATCTAGCACTTAATGACACTTATTACTGTTGCTCTCACCGCCATCATCATTATCAAATGAAGTTTGGCAATAACGCTGGGAAAAGAATTCAGGCAACAGATGGGAGAATTGATTTGAATGATGCTAAGATTTTGTGGTACTCTCATTCTTGGTCACAGGGATTGGAGTTTTCTGTTCCCTGATATAAAACTTGGAAGGAAAGACAGACCTTGGTCCTATTCCAGGCCCCCAAATTGACTGTTTCTGTGTCTAAGACAAACTACTCAGCCTCAATAATGGTTTTGTGCTGTTTGCTATAATAGCTAGTATAGATGTGTGATTTTTTAAGAACTGTTACTGACAGGAACCTTCAATGACCTTGGAAGATGGTCTTTACGAGTATCAATAGAACTCGGATGAACACTGAGAAGGGCTATAGGTGAAACAGTGTGAGGGTGAAGCAGAAAGAGACTACTTCCTCAGCCTTGCAAAAACATGTCATCTCTTAAAAACAAGCTGGACAACTTGGTTAGACCTCTGGAAACAACTATTTAAGATGTCTTACAAGGTCCAGAATTTCCATGACTGGCCAAAGATATCACTACCTCTCTTTGGGTCTGTTTCAATATCTGTAAACTGGACTTGAGGAATGAGATGATCTCTCATGGTGTTTTTAGCTTTGAGTTGGTATGGCTTTTGCCCTGTATAAAAGAAAAAAATATGTATATATTGATTGTTCTTTCTGTCCTTTTATTATTTCACTATAGAAGATTTTTCTGTACAACTGGTTTGAAGTTTCTGGGAGTCATTATGTGCAACCAGAGGAAAGTGTCTGCAAATTGAAGGGCCAAGTTCATGTTTTTCAAGATAATGTGAACCCAGATTCATGGTGTTCAGGATGATTTGGAACCAGCCTCACAGAATTTAAGATGATTGAAAATGCTATATATTGTAATGATTAAAATCATAGATTCTTGGACCAGACTGCCTTGAGTTTAAATCCCAGCTCTACCATTTTCTGTGTGACCTGGGATCAGTCAGTTAAGCTTTTTGTACCTCAGTTTTTTCATCTCTGTAATGAAGATAGTTATAGTATCCACCTCATAGGACTGTAATGAGATAAATGAGTTACCATGTGTAAAGCACTTAAAACAGTGTTTGGTATATAGTTAGCACCATTTGCAGTATTAGATCTTATTATTGGGAATTAAATGCTAATGCCTATTTTAAAATTGTCCAAGTTGTTGCTTTTATGTAAAAAAAGATTGATTTATAAATTTGGTCTGTAATCACGATACAACTCTGAACACATTATCTATCTTATATATAGCGGAAATCGTTCTTACAATATGCCAAAGAGTGTGGGTCTAGCTGTTCCTCAGCTTCTGTCCAGTTCTTTTGGTTATTTTAGTGGCTTCTGATGCATGGATTCTAAAGCCAATGCTAGAGCAAATAACCTTTCATCTGACATATGCATGAATCACCAACATCTATGTCTGTGGATTATAGGGTAATCCCTCTGATAACCAAATAAAGTTCACTTTAAAAACAAAAATCATGGGCTTCCCTGGTGGCGCAGTGGTTGAGAGTCCGCCTGCCGATGCAGGGGACACGGGTTCGTGCCCCGGTCTGGGAAGATCCCACATGCCGCGGAGCGGCTGAGCCCGTGAGCCATGGCCGCTGAGCCTGCGCATCCGGAGCCTGTGCTCCGCAACGGGAGAGGCCACAATAGTGAGAGACCCGTGTACCGCAAAAAACAACAAAAATCATGATTCATAGATTATGATCTTGTCACAGTTTAATAAGCCTAATATTGGACTATTGGTATAGTTTATTCTCCTTGTGTATCACCTGCACAGAGACTAAAGCGTGGACAGCTGTGGTCAAGTTACTCTTCTTCTGGATGCCCTGGCAGGTTTGTCGAGAAGAGTGCTGGCCTCCGCTCTCTGAATTTCTGTTGCAGTAGATCTGCAGTGATTCTCAAGAGTTCGTATTTCTAAGAAGTTCCCAGATGGTGCTGATGTTGGGACCATACTTTGAGAACCCTTTAAAGCAAACATTGATTTGTCAGTCAAATGTTTTATAAGCAGCATCCTTTCCCTCCTTTGTCTCACCTCTACAGCTGTACTCTCCGAAGGCTCGCTCTAGTGTCAGTAGTGGACACTAGCCTAATGTCTTCATTTTCTGGAGGAGGAAACCCAAACTCAGAAGTATTTCCCCCTGGTTACACAGTAAATTGACAGAATCTGGAAGATTTTTGTTTTTAATTGAGAATGATTTGCATCTCTAATTCTTAGACTAAGCATTTAGATTTAGAAAACTAGCATTCCAATTCCAGCTCTGCCATGTTAGGAAGTATGAATTTTAGTTACTTTATCTCTCTGAACCTCATTTTCTTCATCCACGATATGAATACCTCCTCTGCTTACCATATATGGTTTTGTGAGAAGTAAATGACATACTGTGCATTAAAGTGCTTTGTAAATTATGAAGTGCTATACAAATATTTTTCAAACTCATTCCAGTTTTCAGATGCAATATCATGTTAAACATAGTATATTTTGTGGTAGGCACATCATTCTCTCACTCATCTAGGGTAAATATTGACGTTTGTAACAGATTTTGGGAGGAAGTAGTACATTATAAACCTGTCACCTTTTGCATAGAATTTTTTTTATTTCCTTCCAACATTGATTTCTCTCCTAATCTGCTTTTAAAACTAAGCAATTAGAAATTGTCATTTGGCTATTTATGTATCTGAATACTTACATATATGTGAGATGTTGTCATACACATATGCATGTACTATGAATTTTTCTCCTAGTATCCTTTTATGTAAGATACCTGCAAGTCACATTTATTAAGAATGAAATATATGAATTGCTATTTTGCTTGAAATGAATCTTTTTTTTTTTTTTTTTTGCATTTGCGTTGGAAACAGAACTGAATTGAGCTAACAGAAATGGATTCTGCTCCCAGTTCTGCAATTAACAGGTTGTGTAAAGTCAGTCAATTCCTCTGTCTAAGGCTCAGGTCCCCATTTGTAAATGAGGCCAGATCTTACTCATTCCTTCCACTCATAGTGTCTATGGTATTAGAGTTATAAGGCAGCTTTTAAATGATATTTATCACCTTCTTGAGAAACTCTGAACAGAGTGTCCACATTGACCTGGATCTATTCTAATAGTATATTTTCCTTTTCATGCCTCAGGCCTAACTGCTGTTTGCATTTCATATGATGCAATATAACTCCACCATCCCTTTCCTTCAGGGTCTGATTGGGTTTCCTAGGGCTGTGATTCTGTTGGTATGATTGAAAATGTAACAAGACTGTGTCTTGTTTTGGATCCCCTGAGATAGAGATGCTGGGTGTTGTGGGTGGAGACAAGGCTTTCATGTTTTTAGTGAGTTTTTCCCTTCAGTGACATTCGGAGGATCTCCCTTATTATTAATGCATAGTAAAAAGTATTAGTTCCCTATTGCTGTGCAACAGATTGCTTAAAAATCTAGCAGCTTAAAAACAGCACACACTCTCACATTGCTTTTGTGGGCCAGGAATCTGGACACAGCTTAGTTGGACCATCAGTTCACAGTCTCTCCCAAGCCTGCAATAAGTGTATTGGCCCCAGAGTCTACAGTCTCATCTGAAGGCTCGATTGGGGAATGATCTGCTTCCAAGCCCAGCTGGTTGTTGTCAATGGTTCAGTTTCTCCTGGGTTGTTGAACTGAGAGAGTCTTAGTTTCTAGCTGGCTGTTGGCTGGGGACTGCTCTCAGCTCCTGGTCATGTGCAGCTCTCCAACACGGCAGCTCATTACATCAAAGCATGGAATCTGAGATGGCAAAAGGTAGAGGCTGCCCACCAGATATAAGTCATAATCATGTGAAACCTAATTGTGAAAGTGATATCCCATCACATATACCACATTCTGTTGGTTAGAAGTAAGTGACTGGGATCAGACCACACTCAGAGTGAGGAGATTATGCAAGGCTGTGAATACCAGGAGGCAGGGATCACTAGGGGCCATCCTAGAAACCTGCCTACCATAGGAGAGGGTGAAGTAAGACTTCTTGTGCACAGGGATTTAACACAAACGTGAATTTGCTTGTGGAATCTGGTGGATGTGTGAGTCAAGGACAGAGGAGGCAGGTAGGATATCAAGAGAAGAATTCAATCTGGAAGGAATAAGAAGTAATGAAAGGCTCTAACAGGTGTAGGAGGATTTCTACTCTCTGAGAATATTCGAGCTGTTTGGGGTTTTAGAGGTCTTTTGATCTAAACACTTCATTTTCTCAAGGACTCCAAAGCTCATAGAGGGCCTTGCTCAGGCCACAGGGGTTGTAACTGAGCCAATAGTTGGATCAAGTCTTCAAACCTCTTTGTCCAGGTTGTCAGCATGATATAATGCAAGCAGCTCTGGATTTGGGGTAAAAAGATGTGGCTTCATGATTTTTCATTTGCCTCTGAGTAGCTGTGTGACCTTGATTGATTTACTTTCTTAAGATACGGTTACTCAGTTGGTAACATGGAGCTATCATTTGTCATGTATACTTATTTATGTGTGATGAACACATTGACTATTGTTTGTGAAAATTCCTTATGACCTATAACAGCCTTTTAGAAAAAACTATGTTTTTGTTGAAACAAATGATGTGCATAAAACAAACAAACCCTTTTCCCAGAAAGGGTGAATATCAGTTCATAAAAATACAGATAATTTTATCTATTTCTAGATCTGCATCAGTCATCTATTGGTACATGATAAACTACCCCAAACATAGTATTGTTTATTTTGCTCACAAATCTATAATTTTGGTACTGCTCCATGAGGATTGTTTATCTCTGTTCTGTGAAATATGGCTGGGTGGCTTGACTTGGGGGTGGAACATTCACTTTCAAGATATGTGACTATTGGTTGGCAGGTTGGTGCTGGGAGCTTGGCTAGAGCTGTGCATCAGGGATCATGGTTTCTCCCCATGTGGATACCTCCACACACTACTTGGGCTTCCTTATAACATGGTGGTTGAGTTGCGAGAGTGAATAGCCCAAGAGAACAAGGTGGAAGTGCATGCATTTTTATGACCTAGTTTTAGAAGTCAAGTATCACTTCCACTGTACACTGTTGGTTAAGATAGATAGTCACAAAGACTCACTAGGTTCAAGGGCAAGGGACATAGACTCCACCTTTTCTTTTTTCTTTTTCCCCCCGTACGTGGGCCTCTCACTGTTGTGGCCTCTCCCGTTGCGGCGCACAGGCTCCGGACGCGCAGGCTCAGCAGCCATGGCTCACGGGCTCAGCCGCTCCGCGGCATGTGGGATCTTCCCGGACCGGGGCACGAACCCGTGTCCCCTGCATCAGCAGGCGGACTCTCAACCACTGCGCCACCAGGGAAGCCCCTGGAGCCCATACTTTTAACCACACTACCTGAACACTTCTATGTTTTTATCTATATCTCAGATCCTTCTCCATACCATGCTCTTGCCCACACCTTTTCCATCCCCATCTCCATCTATCTACCTTAAAAAGAGTGGATAGTTGGAGAAGCAGTATTAATAGGGAGGAATCACATGCAGGAGCAGTACTGCCTTTGAAGTGATGGGTCTAAGCCTGTCACCAGGTGCTCCAGGGACCAAAGCTAGGAGGCCCCAAGAAAAGAAACAACATGCCGTTGGTTCCATCCAGAGATTGCAGTGGTCATGAGGATTTTGCCTTTAATTTAAAAAGACATATGGGAGTCTGGGGCAAGCCAGGGAGAGCAGCTGAGTAAGAAGAGACAGATGAGAAGAAAAAATGGACAACAGGGGACAATATTGGAAAACTAAAGAAATTGAGGGGCATCTTTCCTTGTCCCACCAAAGCTCAGCTACTGGGTATTCTGCCTGGTGACCTATCCAGCAAACTAAATCCTATATTGGAATTGGTTTCTATGTTTGAAGTTTTATTAAAGTCTAGCCCCAAATTGAGAAAATTATAGCTAATTATGTATTAATTTGTATCAGTTTTTAAAACTTATTTATTCATCAAATCGTATCACTTCTTTATTCAACCAACAACTGTTAAGCCCATGCTGAGTACAGGATGCTGCAGTTTAAAATCAAGGGGATCACAGTTCTTACTGTTCCCCATCCCACAAGGGACTTCTAGTGTAGGAAACAGATGCCTAAACAGATAACAAGGGTCTATAACTAATGCAGTGAACAAAACTTTATGGATTCATAGAGGAAGATGCTCCAGTCCCCTCCTGGAGAGGTCAGAGGAGGCTTTCCAGAGGTGGCATTTACGTAGATATATTAAGGAACTGGAAATAGTTCAGCCTGGTTGGAACTCAGGGTGCGTAGGGCAGATGTCATGGCATATGCCTGGAAAGGAAGGCAGGTAAACGTTTCTGCAAATGCATTCCCTCATTCTGTCTTCCTGTCTGCCTTATAGACACAGTGATGACTCAGGACCGGGAATCTCAGGCAACAGACAACAAACATACACAGTGTTACATTTCTCTGTGATCCCTCTATCTATCTGTCCTCAGTGCAAATACCTCATTGCCAGTGACTCACCTAAACGCTGTCAGGATGGGGGCTAGAAATTCATGTGTCCCATCAGGGTAAAATCACACCAGTCATAAGTCACTGGAGCCACTAGGATCAGCCTCTCCTCTCACATCCCTTCTTTATAAAGCTGCTGGACCTGTCTGTAGCAGTGTCCTGTGGTAACAGTCATGATTTGGAAGGGCTTCACTGCACAAAAATCACATCTACTGTACAGTGTCTTTTTGATTATTTAGCACATATAGGTTGTTAATCCATCTAACATACGATGAAATTTAGGTCCAGAAATATGAAATGTCTTGCCTTAATTCTCACGAAAAGCAGACTGGAGAAATCATTGCTTAAATCCATATCCTCTGTCTCCAAGTCCCAACACATTTCTAGTACATCAGTGGTCCCCCATGGTGCGATCTCTGTTCAAATGAGCTCTGAGTGGGAACTCGGTATATCTAATGGCTAAAGTGAAACAGCTCTGGTTAAAATACGGCATTGGGACTATGGAGCATCGCTGAGTGTTATCCTGCTCACTCCAGATGCTGCCCTGAGGCATCTCCATCTCTAATGTGAAAACCAGTCCCATTGCACTGTGCTAATTCTTCATATCCTTCCCTGGAGCCCTCAGGAAAAACCAAATGATCATTTTGCTTCTGAGGGTGGGATTAACAAGGGGCACGAGTCACTCACCGCCCATGTGGGGTCAGATCACACCACTGATCCTACTATGAGTTCCTGTGGCTCAAAGCCCAGCCCATGAGAGAGTACAAGAACCAGAAGATGATGAAGGCAGTTTGGTGCAGTGGGCAGAGCATGTGAATTCTTATCTTAATTCTCCCCCTAACTTGCTGAGGGATTTTTAGCAGACAATCTATTTCTCTTCTCTTGTGCCAGCATTTCAATTCACAGATGAAGGATTTGGATTCCTAGTCCCCTCGGGTTCTGTTAGAAAATATGCCATGAGGCCTTCATTCCTTGAGGAAGACACATAGCTTGTCCTACCTCAGACCCCAAAGGGATCAACCCTAGTGCTTCCCACTCCCTTTCATGACGTCCTATGGTAGATACTTCAGAAGTGTCATGTTTCATGGATAGAGAGAGCTTGGCCTGCTGAGTTGGATAAATTATCATCATGTAGGAATTAAGTACTTACTCACTTTTTGTCCATGTGTTGGTTCATTGGGTTCAAACATTTCATTAGACTTCCTGCCATATATTGCTGCCTTGAATGTGGGGATAATAAATGAGGAAATCCTGGGGGTGAAGAAGAAGGAGGGGAAAGGCAGAAAAGGAGAAGGGCTATGAATGTAAAAATTGCCAGCCACTGTATCTCTTGTCCTACAAGAATCAGGACAGACTTGACTCAGATCTAAAAAGCAGGAAGGAGGCAAGGTAGACACCAGGAGGGGCATGGATGGTATTGATGGCAGAGCCCTTTGTAAAAGGCTACATATTTCACCTTTCCTCTGTCCAATACTACAATGTGGGAAGGGTCCTTGGAAGTCTTCTGGATCAAGCCCCTCAATCTTAAAGAGGAGGGCAACCAGTCCTGAGCTGGAGACTGACGTGCCCACTCACAATGCTACCGCACACTCCTTTCACAGGGCAGTTTGTAGAGAATGGCCTCCACTGGAAAGTGGCGGGTGCAGGGGCCAGGTGGTCCTAAGATGTCCCAGAAAACTGTGGGTCCATCTAAATTGTCATTAACAGGTGCTTGGTGCTAGGGGTGAGACCTAACTGAGAAGAAATAAAGACTCCCACAGGAATGGCAGGAAAAGAAAACCACGAGCTTAATATTTTGATAACAACAGGTGCCACTCTCATTTCTGGATTGTACTTAACATGTTTAGAGCCCTTGAACTTACGAAAATATGTATGAGATGTTCCAATACAAAACAGTTTCCCATATAAGCTGGATGCTGGTGGACAGTTTAAGAGAAGACTTTGTTTTGTTTTACTCATTAATGATCCCATTTTTGTTTTGTTTTTTTGACTTGGAACATAAAATATGGCAGTACTGGAATATACTATCTCCCCTCATATATTAAAGCTCCATATAATTTTTTAAAAATCCAAGAAAGATATAAATTGATGAGGCCTCACTGTGGTAATTCTACCTCTCCAAATCCTTTTTTCTGATGCCATGGACACCATCTGAAGACATTAGAGGATGTCGACTTGACTGGTATCTCAGAAACCTGCAAACAGTGGTTTTTAAAAAATAATTTTATGTAGTCTGTGTATCTTTGGTAGCTCCAAGCTGGATTACCAGACAATTCTGCTTTATAACAGTGGTCTGGCTTTACCACTGAAGGCTATAGCATTTTGCTTTATCTCATCATCTCCAAGTATAGCATGTGAGGTGAAGAAAGGACTGATAAACCCAATACATATAAACTCAGCTTACCTGAGACTAAAGATCACAGAGGCCTCCACCACCACCCATTTCCTTTTCTTTATGGGGGAATGAAGTTCTTCATTAACAATTAAGTTTATATTCTTATGACCGCCTCACAGCCTTTTCCTGAAGTGGGTAAGAAACATCTGAGCACAGGCTCACACGTTTATGCTCGTTCCCTGTCCAGCAATCTCTGAGTAGAAAAGTCCTTAGAGTGGGAAGATAGATTTGGAAACTTAATCTAAAGATGTGTCATTATTGTGCTATGAGATGTCTAACTGCCCTTCTGCTTTTCTTTTTTTAAACAAACACAGGATGTGCGTTTCTAAAGTGTTATCTGTCAAGGCCTTTATTTTTATTTGTAAACTAGCTTCTTCCCATCTACCTGACCCTGAGTTCTTTAATTTTTCCTTCACCCCTTTCCTAGCTTTCCCAGCTCTACATGCACACAAGCATACGCACATTCACTTATATCCCCATACTTACACATTTATACGAACACATCATATACACACCTACACTTACGCAGCATACATGTGCATATAGAATTATGTGCACACAGTCACACACAGACATACATATGTGCAACACACCCCCCTCTACACTTAACATGCCTATGCACACACCTTACACATATAACAGAGACGCACACACAGATACCCATACATTCTGAGCACTACTTAGAAGTGTGATCTTTACTGTCTGAAGACGTAATAGTCATGGTCTGCTAAATGCTTTGCATGCATCATCTTGTTTCATGTTTATACTTAAGAGGTGGTACTAGTAGTATCCCAATTGAACAGAGGAGGAAACTGAGGTGTGAGAGGGGGTTAAGTAAGTTTTCCAGAGTCACACAGCCCATGACTGTATAAGCAGGAATTACAGCGGTGGCTGTCTGATTCCAAAGCCCATGCTTCTATCTACTACACAATGGTACTCTGAGGTAGTCCTGAGAAAAGATTTGGCCACTTGAAAGACTCTTCAAAAATAAATCAGAATTCTTTGCACATTGAGATTTATATCAAGTAACTTTTCCAGACAGGGAGGTGACCTATTATGGTAGGAATAGATCTGGACTGGAAATCAGAACATCTAGGTCCTTATCACTTTCTCTGTCTCTTTCTGGTGATTTTGGGCAGGTACATTATGGGAAAATAATTCAATTTGTAACCGCATAGAGGTGTAATTAAGCTCTGTTGAGATGGTCCCATAAGAGGTCTGTTGGAAAACACGCAAAATTATCTGCACTTGTGGTATGGCTATTTTTGTCCCCTTACCTCTCACACCATCTTCTGCTATTGACCTTGCTGCCTAGTTGTTTGCCTGGGAGTGGGGAGGTGGGGGAAGCCATGTCAGATCTCATCAGTGGCCTCTTGTTTATTCTAGCAAACACTTGGACTGGCTTCACTATTACCTCATTGCAGGGATATTCAGAGCCAAGACACAGCTTTTAGCTGTTGTGTATAGTTCCACTCCCTGCAAGAACCAGTATCTTAGGCTTATTCAGCAGTATCTTTTCCAAAGCGCTGCCACATATATGTTGCACTTTACTATAACTGAGAACACTGAGACATATCACTGGCTTAAATTTACAGAGTATTTAGAATATTTAGAAGATAGGGGATTTAGTAAAATAGGATTTATGCTTACCAGTCAAGTTGACTTTTCATTAGTTCATCATTCCTACCTTGGAAGTTGATGAACACATGGAGGTTCAAGGCTGGTGTGCATTAAAATATTAGTGCTAAATTTTCATTGCTACTTTTGTGGAAAGTAATGTTTGTGACCTCTGTCACTGTATTTACATCATCACTTGCACGCTGGTCATGAAGCTTTCCTGAACTTCGTGTAGGTCTCCGATGATGTATTGATAGTATATTGACAAGGTACTTCTATGGTAAAAGAAAAGAGATGTTGTTTTGGTGTTAATGTGACCAAGGTAATTCAAAGGCAGTCTTAACTCTTAAAGATTCTGTTAAGGAATCTTAACAGAACTCCTTCTCCCCACTTGACACTCTCCACAACGTTTTAAATTGAAAGAATCCTCTGTGTTATAAATAGTGATTTGTGCAAAGTTTTAAAAGTATAACTCAAGATAGGGCAGAATAAGAAATCAAATAAACAAAAACTAGCAGTGCAACAGTTTTTGAAAAATAAGACAAACAAACCAGGTTTTGGGGCATTAACCATAGTGGCTAAGCCCTAAGCACTCATTTCTTTTTGGTAATTGAGATCTTTATAAAGCACAGATCAGCTAGTCCATTGAACTTACAGGCTTTAGGTTACTGGAGAGTTGGCCAGGAAGGCTGCTGGTTAGAGGTGGTAAGAAACATAGATCATGGTGAGAAAAGTTGTAGGAATGAATATCCCTTATTTCTAGAATGGAGACAATGTAGCTGTGCTTCTTAACTCATGGGGTTGTGTGTTAAATGAGATAATATCAATGAAAGACATAATAAATATGTCTCCAAATATTAGTTGGTGTCCATGGATCTTTTGACAAAGTTTCTCCTTATGATCCTTAGGGAGCTTGTTGTAGCTACAGTAAGAAACTGGATCATAGGATACTTTCAGTACGAATTGTATAAATTTCTACATAGTGAAGTAATATCAAACTTAATAATAAACCTAGTTGTTTATAGAATATCTAATATTTCCAAATATTTAAAAAACATATTGGCCTCTCATCAAACTAACAGATATGTATGGAACAGATACTATGTTAGTCACCAGGCTGTAGAAAAGAAACCTTCCCTTTAGAAACTTACCTTTTAGTAGGGAAACTATTACATATACAGTAACAGAGAATAGAGAGGAGCTTTGGTCCATAAGAGGTGAATGGAGAATGTACAGCTTATGGATATTGGGAGGTGAGAGGGATGGTGGTGGCTGTTGAAGAGTCACTGTCTGCCAGGGACATTGTTGAAAAAAATCAACACTGAAAAAAATCATGTTTGAGTCTGGCCTTTATTTATTTAACTGATCAACTGTGAGCATTCAGTGATACTGGTTGTAGTGCTGCTGTAGGAGCAGAGATCTCTAGCATAAGCAATTTCAAGAAACCCTGAGCAGTTTAGCTTTTCATTTGGAGTAGGATACAAGGAGGAAGGAATGGTAAAAGTTCAGATTAGAAAGATGTGATTCCATCATGAAGGTCCTTGCAAGTCAGGTGGAAAAACTCGTGCAAGTAGTTTGAATATTCACTGATTCACTGAAAGAAATTTACATGGTATCCATGGGGACTTCCCATCCCTGAGCTTCAATTTGCTCATCTATCAAATGAGAGTCTTTACATTCTAACTTCTAAGTTGTGACTATGATCTCTGACGTTTTGTAATTCCTTGAATTATTAAATCTTAATCTCCCACTGAGAATTATTTATTCAGTACATATTTATAATAGAACTGCGGTGGTTCTACAGTAGATCTATAGCACCCTGTGCTAGGTCCCAGGGGCCCAGCACTGAATAAACTCAAGTTATGAGAGGTCCAGTGGGAACTGGGGTTGGGAGAATAGTCATGTGTTTCTGATTTAAATATGATCTGGAAAACTCGTATGAGAAGTAAGTAGAGGATTCTGTAAGCACCATTACCTGCTCAGGAAACATTATGGGCAAAGGCCAGAAAGAGGACATGAGCTTGGTATATGTATTAGTTTTCTATTACTGCTGTAACAAAATATCATGAACTTGGTGACTTAAAACAACACAGTTCTCTATTATCTTATAGGTCTGTAGTTCAGAGGTCCAGTACAGGTCTCGTTGGCTAGAAGGAAGGTGTTGGCTAAAAGAACTGCATTCTTTTCTGGAGGTTCTAGGGGAGAATCACCTTCCTTGCCTTTTCCAGCTTGTAGAGGACACTGTATTTTTGGCTTGTGGCCTATTTTTCTCAAAAGGAAATTCCAGTTCCTTTCAAAGCCAGCAACATTCCACCTCTTTGACCATTCTTCTATAGCTATGTCTCCCTCTGACCACAGCTCAGAAAGGTTCCCTGCTTTTAAGAAGTCATGTGATTAGGTATGGGCCAGCTGGATAATCCAGGATAATCTCTTCATTTCAAGATCTTTCATCTTAATCACACCTGCAAAGTCTCTTTTGCCAAACAAAGTAATGCTTTCACAGGTTCCAGGAAATCAGAGTGTGGGTATCTACAGGGGAACCATGATTCTGTCAACCGTAGTCTTTTTATGGGAATGTAAATAATTACACATTGTTAATAATGTATAGAGAGTGCGGATATAAATGAGAAGAGCTGAAGTAGCCAGATCATGAAGTGTGTTTTGTGCCTTATGTAGAGTTCTAAAGTAACCTGATGGCAACAGAGTGCTAGTCAATTCTTTTTAGTACAAGGGTATTTAATCTATAATGAAGTTAAGCTATTGATGTAAAAAGTTCAGTGGTACCCAACAATCCTTTGCATTTATTTCTATGGGAAAATTAAGTCTATTTTTGAACTCAGTATCCTGGGACATATTTTGTGTCCTGTGCATAGTATTACATGCCCCATTCCTTTGTACCATGTTCTTTTCTACCCTCTCTCCCTACTTAGTTTTTCTGGAGCCTGAAGGAATGCCATTCATGGTCTCTGACTTGTTGGGTGAAAAGTTCAGGATGGCTTTCATCGGGCAAAGGTGTCTCAGATTTTGGAAACTGGAACTTGGTAGCAGCAAGGGGTGCTTCGGTGGACAAAGAGATGCCTGTTCCTCGGAACAGCGGTACGTAGAACTCGTGCTTCCTGGAGCTGACAGAGCCTGAGTGAGGAGGTGGATGGCCTCTTCATATATTCAACCCAGGAGCAACCCCCAGCTTTCTCTTGGGTCCCCAAGGAACAGATCTAGGAAGTCTAATGAGAGAATTGGCACTGCTCCCCTCTGCCTTTAATGTAAAAGTGGGCAATTAACTTGTATACCCGTTCAGGAATGATTCGTAATCCTGAGGAGGAATTGCTGAATAGAAGGAGCCTGGTAAATTCAAAGATTCTCCTGATGGAGCAGGGAAGTTGAGATTTATTGTTCAGTCAGTTCCAATTGCCCTGTTGTCTTGCAGAGGAAAGCAGCTAAACAGGATGTTGGCTTGTGATACCACCAAGGGGGGATCAACCTCAAAGGACATGGTGTCAGAGCCGTGTTCAATGCCTGATCACCCAGCAGGCGAGTCACTTGTGAGATGATGCCTTAACACAGATAGAATCAGGGTACCCACATTATATCTGATCGCAGAAATGTTGATGCAGAAGAGCAAACTGGCTTTGATGTTCATGAGATTGCAGGCTAGGGAACAAAGAGAAGGTTGCATTTTTAAAGGTCATCTCTGTTACTTATGAGGAAACGCATTTTATGCTTATGTGAGACTGTGTATCGAGAATGGGAAATGAGCATATTTGAAGGGAAACTGCAAGTTGTTTTCCCGTGTGTGAATTTCACGTGCATGCATGTGTGTGTGTAGGTGTGCGTATCTGGAAGAGTTTAGCATCCTGAATACTTGTTCCTTCTATGCTGTAGTTGATAATGTCTGACGTCCACTGTGGTGCATGGAGTGGAAGAAGCTTCTATCTTCCACTTTAGATGTTAATTATGTTTTTTTTCAGAGAAGGCATGGAATTTCAAATGTGACTTCTTTCCTGATTTGCAAGTAGAGTTGACAACAGTGAACTGATCTTCTCTACCCGAACTCAGAAGGGGTATCTGTTGAACAAGTAGTAGTTGAATTTCATACCAAACTACAAAACGTTAGATACTTGAGGTGAATTGTTCTTTATTTGGATGAACGAGGAGAGCCCACAGGGCTGAAGCTGCTAGTCTGAGGTCATGCAGTAGGTCAGTAGCACCGCCAAGGCTGGAGCCATCGTCACCTGACTCCCCGTTACTTTCTTTCTGGTCCAGCACAGCTGCCTCCCAAGTTTAATAGTCTATGACTCACAGTCCAAATCTATGGTGACATATAATATGTTACTTTGATTCTAAATCAACAAGCCACTTTTAGAAGTGCTTACGCGGCTGCCTTACTTTTTACGCTATTGGATTCTTCAAGTTGAGTCTTACTTCTAGAACCCCTATAAGAGTAACAGGAGGAGCCATGTATTCAGGATCATTTCAAATATGTATTGAACACTTGTTGGGTGACAAGTCTCTTCTAGAGGCTGAGGGTGCAGCTATGAATAAAACAGTGTATTTCCTCAAACAGTTCCTTTTCCTCTAGGGAGAGGCATCATAAGCAGATAAGTGAGTAAACATTTAAGTCCAATGGATTTAAATGCTGTAGAGAAAAATAAGGCAAGACAGAAAGGGGAGAGAGAGTGCCTTGGTTGGAGTGGAATAATTGTGGTTGTTTTACATCAGGCAGTTAGAGAAGCTTAGAGAAGGCAAGTAGGTGAGGGAGTGTGCCACGCAGGTATTTAGGACAGAGGGAAACGTGTTCCAGACAGAGGAAAGTACACATGTGAAAGCACTGGGAAGGAGCCTGGCTGGCAACTGGCTTGTTTGAGAACGAGTAAAGTTGGCAAGGGAAGCTGGAGCTGAGTGATCTTAAGGAGAGTGAGAAAAGATAAGGGCAGGGAGGTGACAGGGACTGTCACACAGGGCCTTGTAGGCTGTTCTGATGACTTTGACTCTTACTCTGAGCGAGATGGGGACCACTTGAAGTCATGTGGTCAGACTTACATTAAAGATCACTCTGGCAGATTTGTGGAGAATTGAATGTGGGCTAGAAATGATAGTTGGTTGGTAGCTATGGAGCAGGTGCTAAGAAGTAGTGGGGTTCTGGATATATTTTGATGGTATCATCAACCAGTTTAGTGGACAGATTAGATGTAGAATATAGGAGCAAAGGAAGAGTCAAGAATGACTGCTAGGTTTTAAGCCTGAGCAATGAGAAGGATGGACATGCGATTTAGAGAGATGTCAGGAGGACAAAAGATGATTAGTTTTGTGGGGTTTTTTTTGTTTTCTTTTGTTTTGAGAAGAAAAGGTGATCAGGAATTTGGTTTCCGATATGTTAAATTTGAGCTGTTAGCCTTCCAAATAGTGGTCGAGTAGACAATTATATATTTGAGTCTGGGGTTCAAGGGCAAAGTGTTGACTTGATATAGATTTAGGAGTCAGGAGATAAGAATTTAAAATCTTGGCACTGAGTGACATTATCTAAGATGCTGGATTAAGCTGTGAGGCCACGACTTTGAGGTCCCTTGGAGACACAGAGGAACCATTAGAGATGTCATGAACAGGGGTATTGAGGTGGGAGGAGAAGCAAGAGACAGAGCCATCCAAAAATGTTGTGGAAAAGGTGCTTCAGGAGGGAGGAAGGGAGCAAGTTACCTGCACTGTTGGGTTAAATGCCATGAGGACTAAAAATGGACCACTGGATTTAAATCTTTGATGGGTGCTACCTTGACACAAGCAGTTCTCATCATTCTTCTGAGCTGTTGGCTCACACTTGCTTTTCTTTTCCTTTGTGCAGGTGGAAGCCACACTAAATTATCAATACAAGGACTCTGGAATTACATTGCCTGGAGTCCAATCCTCGTTCCATATTTACTGGTTTTTGAAGTGTGTACAACTCATTTTACCTTTGTCTGTGCTGCTTTTTAAAGGGAGGAAATTATATTATCCACCTCAATGAGATAAACACTTTGCACAGTATCTGTCACATAGTAAATGACCCGTAAATGGAATAAAGCAATCAGTAAAATTAACAAAAATACTTGGTATGGGTTAGTCTCTCAGTGGATGTTTGCTGAACCGATGAAGACAAAGGGTGGGAGGGTGGGAATTAAACCTTCAACACTTTTTTTTTTTTTAACATCTTTATTGGAGTATAATTCCTTTACAATGGTGTGTTAGTTTCTGCTTTACAACAAAGTGAATCAGCTATACATATGTCCCCATATCTCTTCCCTCATGCGTCTCCCTCCCTCCCACCCTCCCTATCCCACCCCTCTAGGTGGTCACAGAGCACCGAGCTGATGTCCCTGCGCTGTGCGGCTGCTTCAATACTTATTAAAACAACTCAGCGAATAGAGTTTCCAGGACTGCGAGGCCATAGTTGTTTTTGCCTTTTTACCTCCCACTTACAGTTCTAAATACAAGCAAAATAAAACTACAGGTTCCCCAAAGGTCACAAATGAATGTGATGATCTAAAGGATAGTGGGCCACACTGATTACATTTGATTAACTTTCTGTCTAGTGATGGGCATAGGACTCTGCTTTTCTCAGAGGAGCGATGGCCTTTGTCCTATTCTGAACTCACGGGTAAAAGAAGAGTTACTATTACAACAAAGAGCTTGACTTCTTGTCTCCAGTGGGAGACACAGATCTCCACAGAAATAAGGAAACAAAATATCTGTGTTCCAGTGCACCACTCTGCCTATGCTCCTGTCTAGCCATGTGACCCTAACATGTCCCTGCCCCTTCTGGGCCTTAGTCTCTCCAGATGTCACATGAGGAGCGGAAGTAGTTAATTTCCAATGCTTCCTCCACCTGGAATTCTAGGTTGGAATTGAGTAATTCATTCTGATGACATATGACCCAACCTTCAGCTCTTAATTGGCCCACCATCATGATCACAAGTACTTGATTATTCACACATTTTTGAATATATGAATTGCATAAAGCTGTTCAGTGATGGTGAAAATTGAGTCCTAAATATTCTATCAGATGTATATGTAATGTAACCTATTCAGTATCTCATTAGAGTGTAAAATGATAAGTGAAATATGCACCAAGCGAGAAAGAGCATTATAAGGGAGTAAATACAATTTGATTTTTGTGAGTTAAGGATGATGCTATAATAAGAGCTCCAGTTACAGGAAGCCTGAGCTGCCATATGTAGTACTGCCTCTAGTAAGGAAAACCAATGATCATGTGTTTTCTTTCTTGAATCTCTATGTTCACAGAATCAACTATTTCGCTCAAAACTGGAAAACAAAGCTTCCTGCTAGCCTCTTTGTCCAAGTCATTCTGGCTCCTGACTCATACCAGTTATATTTATAGTTTTGCATATTTTATTATTCTTTAACCACAGCAGTGCCACAAACAGAAATATTTTTCCTTTGAAAAAGGTACCCAGAATTGCCCAGTTTCCCATCAGAGAAAATAAAAACACTTACCTCGCATAAACTCACTTCAGAAAATGTGAATGTAACACTGTTCCCCAAACCACTTTCTCCTTTGAATGCCAGCTGTCTACACAGCAGCTCTCCTGACCTCCTCCTTCCAGCATCTCAGGCCCTTCTGCCTGCTGGGCTGGGACAGGGCTGGGGCCGTCCATCTGGCAAAGCACAAAGAGCTCCTGGTCTCACTCTGATAATCCTGGACCTGGATTCTGTTCTACCGCTCAGCAGCTCTGTGAGTGCTGGAAGGTATTGAAGTTCTCTAGATCCTAATTTCCTCATTGGTAAGAGAGGAGTGATTACATTTACTTTTTGACGTGGCTGGAATTATGAGAAAGAATGCGTAGAAAGCATTCTTTTCATGCATGGGTCCATCCCATGACCCATAGTTAATGTGCCGGTTTGCCTCCCCACCTCTAGATGGCCCGTGGTCTCTGTTGCTTCACCTGCTTTTTCTCTCTGCTACTCTATCCCCAAGGGGTCTTCCACTGCTCTGATAAGTTAGGAAAAATGGCAGGCAACTACTGCTCAGGATCCCATCCAGTTTAGTGAGGCCTCAGATCACTGGCCAGCAGACCTCTTCAGCACTGTGATATCAGTTTCCTTGTGTGTTTCTTAGGCTTCTGTTGTTTCAGTCTCCATAAGGTAGTGTGGGATCCACCATACCTGGGCTCCAGTCCTAACTCTCAGGTTCACCTTGTGTTTGACCTATGCCAACCCATTTCCTTCTACATGTTTAAATGACAGTCCTATCCCTTAAGGTCTCCCAAGAACTGCATAGATTATTTATGCTTTTGTTTATTACATATTGAAGTATTGAGGGCCATCCCCTCCTGTGTTCCCTTCCTTTCTTAGGATTCAAAGTTTATATGTTCCCACTGTTACCCCTGAAATAGGCACTAGGTAACATTTCTAAGCCTGGTTAATCTACAGGCCCTTCAAGGGCTGGTCTTCCTTCCTGATAATGATAATGCAGTGCTTTCCTCTGATATCTTAGAGTTTACAAAGTATTTTTATATATTCTTTAGGATTGAAGTGTCATGATAACTCTTGGAGATGGGGATTCTTATCCACGTCTTAGACATGAGGAAACAGGCTGAGAGACAAAATGATTTGCCCAGGAGTCCTATAGTAAGTGTCGCATAACCTAGATTTCAGGCAGCATCCTTCTTTTCCCAGACCAATGTCCTGGCCTTTGTTCTGAATGTAAACGTGACCCCCAACCTGAGTTAGTGTGTCTTTGTGCTTATTAGACCCTAAGCAAATCTGTCTTTTTTAACATGAGTGTAAATCGAAACTTTCAAACATTTTCTGAAGCTTATAGGATCTACATTTCCCTCCTTTTCCAATACATTATTAAATTTAAATTCCTTGTTAAGCTCAAGAAATTCACTGTTACCTTGGCTTCTGCAGAATTCTCAGTAAAGCACATTTCTTCATTGTGATGGGCAAGAGCGATGCACTCGGTAGCTGAATGTACCTCGCCTTGAGTATTAACTCGAGAGGCAGTCATGGTAAAAGAAAGCACACTTATTTTAATAAGCACCCTTGATTTTTCTCCCCTCTCTTTAATGGAATGCCATCCCATGGTTAATAATCCACTGTGCTTGTCAGTACACGTCCCTGTCATTACTCAAAAATGTAAGGGAACAGTATGGTGTAGAAAGAGCACTGGGCTAAAAGTCAGAAGAGCAGATTCCAAGCCCTCCTCTTCCACTAATTATTTGACTTTGGAAAAACCACTTCACTTGTCTGAACATCTCATTTATCTTTTATAAAGCATTGAACTAAATCTTTTCTAAGGTTCTTTTCCACTCTAATGATTGGTAAATTCTTCAGCAAGTTTTTCTCCTTTGTAACTTATTGGAATACTATCTGTCATTGTTTGCATTTTGCAGGGAAATGCTTGTTGCATGTACAATTAGGAGACTTTACAGCTATGTATTGAGTGCATTCTATGAGAAATATAATTAAGGTATAATGGAAGTTTGGAGGAGGGAGACATCCAAAAGAGGAAATTATGAGTAATGATAGGACAGTTTGAAAGTTCAGGTTCTATTGAGAATGAGGCATTACTGAGGATCTATATGCATGGAGGTGAGCAGTTAGAGATAAGGTTGTGAGGAAGGGCAGTTTGGCGTGAGTTTGGGGGATCTCCACAGTGTGTACTGCAGGCCTGCTCACACATACACACACGCATATGCACATACACACCTCTTTTAAGGGTCTCCTGACTGTTGCTCTTTTTACTTCAGCAAGTGGATAATCTGTCAAGATTAAGTAGATGTGTACATCTGAGAAGTAACTCCTTTACAACAATGGAGAAAATCAGGTATACCAGCATCTTTGAGCCATATGATTGTCATTTGGGATTGTAAGAGTTTATCTCCCCTGCTGGTAGTGACTTCTTGTGGGAAAGAATTTTGTATATATTCTTTCTTGAATATCCAGCACCAAGCATGGTTCCAGCATAGTTGGTGCTCGGTAGGAAATGCTTGTTGCACTGAATTGCCACCTGCCTAAAATCCTAGGAAGGAGAGAAAGTAGGTGGTTTTTCTTATGTCGAATCACTAGGAAAATTTTTTTAAAAAAATGAGCTGCCAGTAACAAAATAAAACTGCAGTGAAAGAATTGACAGCCTGGATCTGTAATCTGCCTGACCTGACAATTAAAAGAACTTATTACTGTGTCAGCCTGCCAGATGGATCTCCTTGAAGTGTAGCACTTCTAAGCGCGATTCAAGTGCAAACTTCGTTTTCTCCCCACTTCGTGTTTGTTGAGCTTGGGAAAGAAGCAGTTTTTTATGAACTAAACCCACTCATCTCAAGTGTGTTTAATGACAGCAGTATGTGACAGATAAAATAGAATCCTATGGCCTCATTTGATGTTTGTTTTCATTTCAGACCTTAGTGAGAGGAGACAGAGGAGATAAAAAGATGTGGCTCAAACAGAGGAGTTTAAAATAAATTATCTATTATCAGAAACTTGTCCATTTCTCTCTGGGGAAATTGGAGAGGTCAAAAAACGCAAACACTACTAGTAGTAGTTGAGATTTATAGCGCGCTTAGCAGCTTATAGGGTGGCCTTGTGTTCATTTCTCATCCTATCCTGACATCAAGTTTGTGAGTTTGCCTACCAGAAACTACTGTCCCCTTAATACACACAGGTTGAATGAATTGCCCCAAACACCTACTTCTAAAGTGGTCCTGTTGATTTTGATTCTTTTTTTTTTTTTTTTTTTTTTTTTTGGCTGCATGGCATGTGGGATCTCAGTTCCCTGGTCAGGGATGGAACTTATGCCCTGCATTTAGAGCAAGGAGTCTAAACCACTGGACCTCCAGGGAAGTCCCTTGATTTTGATTTTGAATCCAGTGATTCCTCCAATTTTCTGTACTGGCCCATCAGTCAAATACGTGTGCAGTACATTGGAGGCATCCTTTTCCTTAACTTTATTGAAATATATGTATGAATGGAGTATGTGGATAAACTCTCATGACATTATCCCAGCAATCAGAAGGATGCAGAATAGCACTTCAAAGTCATCCCTCACTAATCACTCTATTTATTTCTTCTCTACCCACACCAACTCCGTACTTTTTTTCATGAAGTAATCACTATAGTCCGTTTGTACATCTTCCCAGTTTTATACCAATACTTTAATATATTCAATACATGGCTATGGCTGTATAGGTAACATTTATTTTAAACATAAGTAGAATGATATTATCTCTTGTCTCTAATTTGTTCTTTTCCTCCAGACCTTTTCATGTCAATAAACAGGGATGTGCCATATTGTTTTTAACACCCATTCAATGCTCCATAGTTTGAAATGCACCGTCATGTACCTCTTCTGCACTGATCGGCATTCAGGATGGGCTTCAGCTCTTCTTTATTATAAGTCATATTAAGATGAGTTTCCTTGCATGATATCTTTGTTTTTGTGTGAATCCATAATTAAATGTCTGGAATTGGAATTGCTTGGAATTTCCAGGTTTATCAGAAGTCAGTTTAAGCCACCATCCCATGTTATAGACCTGAGCTTCCACTTAGTTGTTCAAGGATGTGTTTTTCAGAAGAGTCTAGACGCTTCTCTAAACAGACTCTTGTGGCCAGGAGAGTAAATGTTGGGGAGGTTACTTTCCATGGCTCTGTGGCTTGCATACAGGTGGCACTCACCATGGAAGAAGAGTAGGATATTCTTGTGACAATTTTGTTTACTTAGGACAGTCACATTCTTCATTCGGCCAGAAGAAGTTACTTAATGCAATGAAAATATCTATCAGAATTAAAAATGCAAATGGTGCCATGTGCTCAAAACTACCATGAATTTATTCTTTGTTAAGAAACAAGAGTTTTGCATAATCAGGCTTGAAAAAGATCTGATTTAACTTTGTCTACCAGTTATATTACATGAGTGTGCAGAGAGTCAATTCTACCTTCCAAGCCATCCTGTCTCTTTCCACATTTTCTTGCTGCTTCGTACTGGAGGCAATTAATAGGGGTTCAAGTCTGAAAACATGGGTATGGAAGAGAAGAGAGCCCTTGTGCAGTTTATAGACTGCAGAAGAGCCTGCTCGCAGATATTTCCCAAATCACGAATCGTGTGACAAGCAGAGACACAAAATAAACTCCCTTTCCCCCGTCCTTCTATTTTCTTTTTCATGGTTAAAAGGCTTTCGTTATTTTTAAAACCATATAGAGTATAGGTCAGAATCCTGTTTGCCTAAGTTCTTTTAAAATAAAGAAATTATTTCGCAGGTTTGTCGTCCTTAGGTCCTTTTCGGACCTAAGGACAACAGGAATCCAAGATGTGCTTAAAGCTACCTCAGATGACATTAAATGGTGGGAATTTGTGGAAAGGATACAAAGAGAAGGAAAGAAGTCCAAAAACCATGTCAGTAGCCAGACAGCCAAGCCCCATGGAAACTTGGAAGATCACTGAGGACACAACAGTAGCTGATTTTGTCATTCCCTCCAAGTAAACACCCCATGTTTCCTTAACCAGTGGGTCTCCATTCCTAGCACTTAGCTTCTCTCCGTTTTTCTTTTCGTTTCCTACTGATGCTCCTGTCGATGACTCTGTTTAGTCTTCTTCTGGACACCGTGATGTTCACTCTATAACGCCCTCTCCTGCCTTAGGACTTCTCCATACCATTCTGTATATCTCTTGCTTTTGCCCCATTCTATTTCTGCTACCCGCCGTTCTTTCTCTGTATGCCTCGCACTCGAAGCAATGGAATCCATTATTTTAGCTGGCTCCTATCCAGTACAAATTGGGAAACATGTCTTCCTCCAACACATCTCGTGGAGCTGGTTTTGGTTCAGTCTCTGATCCAGTTAGTTGTGGGCCAAACTCAGAAGTACCTGTTTACAAAGATGTGGTAGTGGATTTATTTAAAAAACAAACAAACAGACAACTTTTTGAGGCTCTCACCTTAAACAGAGCTGTGGATGTGGTAGAGACTCAACATTTTATGCCCTCCTCTGTCATGGTGAGGTTTTAACTCAGCCATTTGGAAGGTTTTGAAGATGCAGCATTCAAGTCCACATGCTCCAGAAACATTTGGAAGACTTAGATTCTGGTTCTTACGTTACTCCAACAAGCATTGGAGCTTCCTGTAGTTTAGCTCTCATTTCTAAGCTTCAGTTTACCCATCTTTTCAAGAAGTTTACTGTAAAAAAGGAAAAAGCTAGCTTAAGAGAAGATGAGGACTAAGGCTAAGTGCCCACAATTCTCTGCCCCCAAGTAAAAGTGAGACCTGTATTCCCTTGGAAACGCACCCATGGAGTGGGAGACATGGAAGATACTAATGAGTGTGGAGAAGGGAGGGAATGAGG
Organism: Phocoena sinus; assembly: GCF_008692025.1. NCBI lineage: Eukaryota > Metazoa > Chordata > Mammalia > Artiodactyla > Phocoenidae > Phocoena > Phocoena sinus. The sequence continues at coordinate 65,360,836 of NC_045766.1, forward strand.
GAACTGGGCTCTAGAGGAGGCAGTAGGGGCTGGAATCAAGAACATAGTGGGAAGGATTTGCTTAGCAAGGAGATTGGGTGTTTTTTTTCCTCTTCCTGCAGAGAGAGACAAGTACATCTATGGAAACAAAGATAGGTTGATGAGAAGTGACTGACTAGGGGAGAACATTTATGCTAATAGAGGCTTACTCTTCTCCAAAGTAGGGAGGGAAGTTATGTGTGGAAAGAGGGCATGGGAGTGTGTGAGGCCAAGGACATTTAGATGGACCCTTTGGGGGATGTTTAATAAAGAGACCCATGGAAAGGTCGTGGTGTAGCACTGAGGCCCACTTGAAATCTAATGATGAGGTCTGCACTGTTTCTTGCCCTTCTCAAGAATCTGCACAATCCCAGACAGCTACCAAAAATAAAATAAAATGGAAGGAAGGAAGGAAGAGAGAGGGAGGAGGGGAAGAAGGGAAGGAGGGGACCTTGTAGGTGACTGTGAGTTAAAGGTTAGCAGAGACGTTGGATGAAAAACAAGGGAACAAGGCTAACTGAGTATTGTTGTGACTTCAGGGAACACAATAAATAGTACCCTCCTTTCTACCCATGTTCAGCAGCCATTGAGAAATAGAGGAATCAGATAGTTGAAGACTAAAATGTCAGCCTTATGACAGATAAAAATACCTTGGGGGCTTCCCTGGTGGCGCAGTGATTGAGAGTACGCCTGCCGATGCAGGGGACACGGGTTCCTGCCCCATGCCGCGGAGCGGCTGGGCCCGTGAGCCATGGCCGCTGAGCCTGCGCGTCCGGAGCCTGTGCTCCGCAACGGGAGAGGCCACAGCAGTGAGAGGACTGCGTACCGGGAAAAAAAAAAAAAAAAAAAAAAGTACCTTGGATGACTGCCATTACCTTTAGGTCCAAGGGAATGACTACTGTTTTACCTCTGAAGAGACAGGTGGCCCTTTGATAGTGGTCAGCACTTGTCACCTGCAGGTTCCTCCTAAAGTGAAGCTGCTTTCCACACCCGTCCCCCTTCTCCTAAACAATTTTGAGCCTGAAGAAGTAGAGAAAAGCATGATCTTGCAGGCAGCAGATTCTGAGTGGAGCTCGGAAAGGGGCTGAACCGTACCTGCCTTGTTTCTTTTCTCAAAGTCACGAGGTTAAGTCATTGCTCCTTGTCAGGAGGTTGAGTGGGGCATAGACCGACGATAGGAATGTTTCTTCATGGAAGGTCCCTCCTTGTGGAAAACTCGAGCACGGAATGAACTTTCCCCCTTCATTTAGTGATGGCAGTTCCAAATGGGGTGTTGAGGGATTGGATGAAGGTGGAGTGATTTGATGTCTTGTAAAGACAAAGAGACTCCAGATGGCTAAGGCAAAGAGGATTAAAGGGGCACCTATTCTGGAGGAAGTGTGGCGAGAGGTGGAAGTGATGTCTGGAATGTAGCTGGGTGGTGGGTACTGCTGAGTGGACTTGAGTGTCCAGTGGGGTAAGAAAGAGGGAAGAATTATGAGTCAGGTTGAACTGACTTTCTGAGGTGGGCTTTCTCCCCCATGCTTGCAAGTTAACAAGTTCTGTAACTTACATATCTGCTCCTCTGACTTTCCTCTTGCGTCTGCCTTGGGCTCCTGGTCCAGGTTCCATGAGTACTTAGTTTTCACTGTGGTTTCAAAACTGTTGGGTAGCACAATCGCTGTATTAGGTTTGCTGAAAGGCAGTGTAGACTACACGATTCTTCCTAATGTTACAACTTATGCAAAAGCTCATTTGGGCTTGCCTCCAATGGCAGTATCACATCAGAGCCTCGTTCCCTTATCTGCAATCAGCTGTGCCTACTTTCAGAGATTTTCAAGTGAGTTTGTAAAATAGTCATTTTGGCTGATCCAAGCATGAAAAAGAATCCTTAGGTTTCTGATGTGCAGTCTCGGTGAAATTTAGTTAGCATCTAAAATGGAAAATTTCCCATAAGAGCGTGATTAATAAAGGAAATTACTGTCATTGCTAAAGATTTGTATTTCAAGTAATGTTCACATCTTAGTGACTCTTTAAGGTATTCAAGAACAACTTTTTGTATTTGCCTTTTTACGGAATGTAAAACTAACAGCCAAAGAAGTTTAGTCAAAGCTCAAACAGTAAAATCCTTGAAGAAAAAACTGGCTCCCTTGATACTTTCACATTGCTAATTCCATCATATGAAATGTCCAGTTCCTCACAGAGGCCTCTTCATATACAAACACACCTATGAGTATACACCTGTGAGTATAGAGCAGGTAAGTTCCTGTCCAAGTAAACCTTTCTTCAAAGTGCCGAAATTCCTTAAGAGGGATGAATTAGCAATACATACATACATACTTTACAGATTTCTGATAAAGACATTTAGCACAGCAATGAGCCCTTTAGAAAACAATTGTGAGATAGCGTCACAGCTTTGACAACTTCCAAAAGGTTTCATTCCATTTCTGTCCAATCAAAGCTAAAATTTCTAGTAGGTTTTTTTTTTGGATGCTGAATAGAATTTTAATTTGTTCATAAATATGTTGTCAGGTGCATATTGTGTGTCTTATGGATTGTGGGGAAAGAAAGAACCAAATAGAATAAGATATATTTGATACTAAAATAACTGAAAGCATTCAATATTTGATGACTCAAAAGGGACTTTTACTATACCTCAAGGTTATTGTTACTAACACGTATTATTGGAAAATGTATATAAGTTCCTTTACTCACAGACTCTCAAATTTTTGCAAATGTGGATAAAGCTCTTTGCCAGACTATGCAAATCATCTGTACCTGCTACTAAGAGATGGTGTGGATGGGTGATTGTGTACTGTCATGTAGGATTTAGAGACAAAATGACTTTGTAACAGCCTCTAGTTCTTAACCTGTGTATGAGCAAGGAAGCTTTTACAGTGTAGTTAATAGAACTTTTCATATGATAGAAAAATGGGTTAATAAGGTTTAATTTTATGTTCTCGGTAACTTTTCAACTAGCAAGATCTTTGATGACGAACAATTGCAGAAGTTAACAGCTGTGTTTCTTTTTGATCTTCCCTTACTGATTATAAGGCAATACGAAAGGGCTCACACCTTGTCTGCTTTTCCTAACATGTATGTTAGAATTTCACAGGTGATTTTGAATATTACGTCTTGACTTTCGTATGTGGGAGCAGGACTCGGCAAACAACTTTTCTGTACTTTGAGGGATTTTATATATAAAAGAATGTTGTTTTCAAAATGAGCATTGATGGGGACCGTGCTCTTTAAAATCTGGGTCATATTTCATACATTAGCTTCATTAACTACTTTTATAACTTCACCAAATAACTGAGATTTTTTTTTTTTTAATCTCAACTATGATCAGACTAAGAACAATGATCAAGTCTTGGTAATATTACAGTCACATCTCTGAAGTGTTGTTATGTGTTGCTTTTGACTCCCCCCCACATATATACCACACCCCAGGATTTTTCTGTTTAGTTCAAAAAGCCATGATCTCTCTTTACGTAAATTACACTAATATTGCCACTAATCGTATTTGGGAAGCTCACGATAATATTTGCTTGAGTTGTGTTTTTTTTTTTTAATCAGATCAAATCAGATCTCTTTTTTGCTTTTAATTAATCAGCAACATTTATTTAATGCCTACTAAGCTCAGAGCAAAAAGCGTGGAGAGTGAAGGGCAGAAATTAGATCTAAACCCAAATAGACTATCATCTCCAGAAGAGCTGCCCATATCTTTACGAATACAGAAAACAGATAAATGAAAGTATTAAGAAAACTTAAAAGCAAAATCTAAATGAGTACAAATTGTCTGGTAAGAATTGAGTTATATAAATGCAAAGAGGATGCAAATTAAGAAAGTGAAGTTCAGTATTTAAAACTGGTATCTTTCTACTTTTATTTTCATAATACTTTGCCATGAGAATTGTTAGAATTTTGTACACCCTACACTTTGGTGAGGAAAATTTCCTGGTTGAATTGTATCATTAAAAAAAGCAGGACTTCCCTGGTGGCGCAGTGGTTGAGAGTCCACCTGCCGATGCAGGGGACAAGGGTTCGTGCCCCGGTCCGGGAAGATCCCACATGCCGCGGAGCGGCTGGGCCCGTGAGCCACAACTACTGAGCCTGTGCGTCTGGAGCCTGTGCTCCGCAACGGGAGAGGCCACAACAATGAGAGGCCCGCATACCGCAAAAAAAAGCATATCTAATTCTTGATATTTTATGGAGAGCTGAAGCCACAGAGTTTCAAGAGTCCTTCTTCTTGTCTTATCATCATTAAAACTCATTGTGTAACCTTAAACAAGCTACTTAACCTCTCTGTGCCTCAGTTTTCACATCTGGAAAATGTGGATGGTAATAGGACATCTCATAGGATTGTTAAAGCATTAAATGTATAAAATTATATTCCTTCCATTTTATGAAGCACCTTTTTTTCCCCATGGTTTAATTTCTTTGAGATTGATATGCACGCTGTGATTGATTTGATAAGATTTCATTGTTTTATAGATTAAATAGAAACCAGTAAAAAAAATAATAATGCATCTTACTATCAAACGCATCATACTGCATGTGTAAAGTGCTTATTAGAACAGAGCCTGGCCCATAATAGGTCTTCCAGAGCGATACTGTTATCATTGTCTGAATGCCATATTTGTGGTTTGTAGGACATTTGTACCTAATCTTATTGACTTCTACACCATGAGGCAGATATACTTATGATTCCTGATCTTTATTTTAATAAATAGAGCCAGGAATATTTTCCAGAGATCAAATAACTGGTAAATGAAAGACCTAGGCCGTGAACTTACGTTGTTTTATTTACGCTACATTTATCTCACCTTTATTGAGTCTTACTGCATAGTATAAACTCTGGGTACTGAGGATGAGAGATAACTAAGGCAGATGAGGTTGTTGTTTTTTTCTCTGACCTTAAATACTGAAGAGAGGCGAGAGGAAAGTAAGACATAAATAACGAGTCAGTAAACAAATGTGGACAGTGAAACAGGAAACAAAGTACAGATTGGAGTGTCTGAATGGATACTTGCTGAGAAGGTCAGGCAATGCTTCTCTGAGGAGTTGACTTCTGAAGTGACAACTCAATGTCAAGTTGAGAACTTGCACTTGCAGAACAGTGCACGCTCCTGAGACAGAAATGAGCTTGAATCTTTTAAGGACATGGAATGGGTCAGGTGGACCAGGGGGGATAGATGCTTACAGTCCTAAGGTGACTGTGATTTTAGGCTTCATAGAAGATGCTGAGTTTTGTCTCTCAGGAGCAAAGGATCTGGGTATTCTTTACCATACCTTATAAGCTTATTTTATTATTATTATTTTTTTTGCAGTACGCAGGCGTCTCACTGCTGTGGCCTCTCCCGTTGCGGAGCACAGGCTCCGGACGCGCAGGCTCCGCGGCCATGGCTCACGGGCCCAGCCGCTCCGCGGCATGTGGGATCTTCCCGGACCGGGGCACGAACCCGTGTTCCCTTTATCGGCAGGCGGACTCTCAACCACTGCGCCACCAGGGCAGCCCTAAGCTTATATTTTTTTTAGTGCTTTAGGGAAGTTCTTATATTCTAGAGAGGGATATAAGCACATGGGTTGTTTTATCCTCTTTCCTAGATGAGTACACTGAAGAGCAAGCTAGGAAATGATTTTCCGTAGTTAGTTTCCTAATGTCGCACAGTGCTAGTGCTGTCTAGTGGCCAAACATACGTACGCCTAGGTGTCAGTTTTGGAAGTTTTTGTTCTTTTTTTTGGGGGGGTAAGTTTTTAAAAGCCTACACTCTTCCAAGTGGAAGTTTCTGATACTACAGATCTGTAAGTGGTAACTTTTCACAGGGTATGGAATTGTTCTATAAAAGAAATCATTAGTGATTTTTTTTTTCCCCACTTCTGTGGTTCTTTGGTATTGCCTCTCTTGGTATCAGCTGTTTAGAAATATCAATTCTGTCTTGAGATAGACCATCAAATAATGACTCATGTCAAGCCAAGACACACAACTGGTAAATGAAAGACCTAGGCTGTGAAGGGTTTATTTATTCCTCTATTCATAATTATCAACACCTGTTTAATCTGATCATATATAAAAACTGGTGATCTAATATTTCTAAAAATAGCTTTTAGCACCAGTATTAGGCCCTTGCATAGTCTACACTCATAACTCTCGATCTGGCTTCGACAGTGACATGCATCTTTCTAAGTCCGACACCATTAATGATAGTGATTTTGGAGGAAGCATTCTTTTGGGATCCTATCCACGTGATCTTGGGTAATTTGCTTCTTTTGTTTCACCTGATTCCTTATTTATAAAATGTGGATGTTGAAATAAATGAGTTTTCTAGCTGTATGATTTGTGATATCACTATTAATTTACTTACTGAGAAACATCATATAAATTGGGCATTTGTAGAAAGTGGTTCAGTAGCTTAGAATCTAGCTAACATTTTCATTTTTATTAAATCATGAAATTAAATATAATTGATCATCTTATAGGTACTAGGCTCCACAATAGGGATGCAAGAATATAAGACCTCTGTCCAGCAACTGAGAGGTTAAACTATAGTGAAAATCACGGATTGGTAACTCAGAGTTTTTTTACAATAGATATTTTGGATATGTTATTCATTTACCATACAATTCACTAACTGAAATTTTTTTTTTTTTCTGGTACGCGGGCCTCTCACTGTTGTGGCCTCTCCCGTTGCGGAGCACAGGCTCCAGACGCACAGGCTCAGCAGCCATGGCTCATGGGCCCAGCCGCTCCGCGGCATGTGGGATCTTCCTGGACCGGGGCACGAACCCATGTCCCCTGCATTGGCAGGCGGAGTCTCCACCAGTGCACCACCAGGGAAGCCCTGACTGAAATTATTTTTAAAGGAGATGATTATATATTTACTCAACAATTATTTTATGAGCATCTGCTATGTACCAGGGACTGTTTAGGTGCTGAGGTTAGAGAGACTGACAGTATTTCTACAAAACCTAACCTCTCACAAAATGTCCATCAACAGAATCTTTTGTTTTATTTTATTTTTTTTTTATTGAAGTATAGTTCATCTACAGTGTTTGTTAGTTTCAGGGGTACAGCAAAGTGATTCATTTATACATACATATATATATATCTATTTTTTTCAGATCCTTTCCCCTTATAGGTTATTATAGAATATTGAGTATAGTTTCCTGTGCTTATTGGTTATCACTGTTATATATAGTAGTGTGTATGTATTAATCCCAAACCCCTAATTTATTCCTCCCCACCCCTTTTTCCCCTTTTGTAACCATAAGTTTTCTATGTCTGTGGGTCTGTTTAATAGACTCTTCAGTATGGTGTTTAAGACCAACATTTGGTGTCAGCAAAGGGTACTCGGGGGGAATACATCAGAGAGACAAAGAAAACCCACTCTTGGGAGACCTGGGGAGGTTTCTGAGAGGTTGTCATCTCTAAACAGAATCTGAGAAGCCTGTTAAGAGTTTGCTAGGTTGATGACTGGGGGCAAAAGAGAAGGGAGAAATTTTAGGGAGGAGGAAAGAAATGTGCCACTGCACAGAGGTGAGACATAGGTAACCCATGGCAGTTCAGTAGAGTTAGAGCATGGGGGACAGTGTGGGAAGGACAGTTTCTGCTGGGTCTGAAGGTCAGAGAGTCCGTCAATGTGTGCCTTCACAGAAACGGTATGTCTTACTGTGAGGTCACAAAGGAGGATGAGGTCAGCTAGAGGATGTGACATTTGAGTTGAGTCACAAAGAATGTCTAGGAGGTTGTTGAGGCAGTCTACAGTTAGTCCAGGCAGAAGGAACTACAATTGTAGAAGTAAATGTGTATAAAACAATGGTGTTTTCAGCCGGGTAAGGAATTTGAAGGGCTTGGAAGATGAGGTAAGTGAAACAGAGAAAGAACAGAGCCAAAATAGTACTTTGGTGAGAGTTGAAGGGCAGCTTATAGATGGATTCTGTGCAGTGCAATGAATTTGTACTTTGTGCTCTTCATCCTGTAGGCAGCTGGGGGTGGAGGGTAGGGACCACAGTTTGAGAGAAGACTAGAACATTGAAGATTTGAGAAAAGAAATCAGAAGTATGCTTCTAATCTTCTGAGATAACTCTGGCTATACTTGAATCAGAGGAGCCCAGGGTTGTAAATGAAACTTAGGAGTATGTCATCTCTATGGTTTTTCTAGTTAACATTTTATATAAAATTCAATTACCCTTTGCACCAATGTTCAATAATTTCTAATATTAGGAAATTATAATTAAACAAGAGATATGGAAATGTTAACCAACATTCATTGAAAATGTACTGTGTCACTTCCATGTATTAATTCACTTGATCCTTACAAAAGCCCAATGAGGAAGCCTATCATTTCCCCCTATTTTACAGATGAGGAGATCGTGGCCTAGAGAGGTGAAACCTGGAACTAGTAAGTGGAAGAGCTGGTGTTTGAGCCAAAAACAGTCTAGCTACTAAGCCTAATTATAAGAATTGACAACTGAATGCATAATCAAAAATACTAACAGTAATTGTGTTGGTGAGGAGGAATTTGGGGGCAGTTTTTTTTGTTTGTTTGTTTTGTCCTTTTTACAACTCAATAATTCAGTGATTTTGCAATCATTAAAGTTCTAATTTTAGAACTTTTCTTCCATCCTGGAAAGAAATCTCATACCAGTTTGTAGTCACTCTCTACTCTCACCTCTAACCCTATGTAACCTCCAATCTGCCTTAGTGGTCATCAGTCTTTAAATGAATGTGATTTCACTTCAGTGACAGTTTGTTTTGAATAGTAGCAATCTGATAGGCTTCCTCAGTAACTCAGGAGTATAACATAGTTTGAACTTCTAATTTCTAATATCTGCATGAAAGTAATGTTCTCTGTTCTTAATTTAGGGCAGAGAAGTTTAAAAGTGCCAGCCCTGTGTCAGTCATTAGTCATATGTACATGAGTAAGACTGCTCCAGGCTCCACACTTGAGTTCATTTGTCTTTTGGAGATGCCGACACATAAATAGACACATCATTGAACAACACTGGAGAATGGAATTTGTCTAGAAATCTCAATGTATTTGTTGAAGGACTTGTGTTAAACTTCTTTCTGCTGGAAACCATTGAGTTGTTTATAAAAATCTAGTATGTATGAAGCATTTGGACTGCTTGGCATTTTGAGGATAAAATCCACATCAATGTTAAATAAAATAAAACTCCCCATCCAGAATAGAGTAGTAATTGCCAGACATAAAGTAGCCCAGCTGTGCAGTAGCTTAAAGGACAGTTGGTCTCAGGCAGAGAGTACTGGATAGGACGCTGCTACATAAGTAACTGTTCGGCCTGCATTACTGTACCTATTTGGTAGCTCATATATCTAAAATGGCTTAAAATAAAAATTGCAAATGCACCAGATTTCATCAATCTTAGCATTTCTTTTTCTTATTTTCTCAGTCCCAAGTTAAAAATAAAATCCTCTTGCCTCATTTTCCTCTGTGCTAGTTAGTTAGGATTAACTGGAGTTCCCAACAGGAAAGCAGTAGATATAGTAGACAACATTGTATAGTGGGTGAGAGCCCGGTAGAGATAATTATACAGTCACTCCCACTGTATAACCCTTCAAAGAAACTGAGCCTAATATTCTCTTCCTAAGCAATTTAACCAACTTCTAAAAAAAAAAAAAGTATAAGATATTATTTGGAGAATGAAATAGCTACTGTATGTAATCAGGAGGAAGAATTATAGCAAATTATAATACTCATTTGATAAAGAGCTACACTCAAAGCTTCGCATGGTACCTCCTAAGTAATTGTTCCGTTGTGCTAACTGTCCTTTTTCAAGGAGAAGAGACAAAGAACTGCTGAAAAAAAATCAACTGTTATACTTGTTCAGTAAGATTGCCCCCTCTGGGCATAGACTAAGTCTAATTTCATGCTCTGTAAGGATCAAGCACACATTTGGTCTTCAAATATCCAATAGTGGTGATTGCTTTGCCTATCCAAAGATAATATCCGTGTAGAAACATAGACACTAGTAAAAGTAAATGTGATTAAAATGTGTTTTAAGAGCTACAGCGTGTATGTCTGTGTAGGTATAGGTGTTATATATCTGTGTTCACTGCACATACATCCCAATATTTTAAAAAGATAGAGCTGCATGCAGGGTTTTTTCAATAATTCTTTGAAGATAACCAAAAGGAGGCCAAGACATCTGCTAAATTGTCCATTTAGTATATAAAAAAGAGTTGGCAGTAATACAAGGGTCAGCTTTTCTTTGGCTTTCTTTCATTTCTCTCTCCCTCCCTCCCTCTCTCCCTCCCTCCCTCTCTCTCTCCCTCCCTCCCTCTCTGTCTCTTCCTTCCTTCCTTCCTTCCTTTCTTTCTGGCTGCCTTGGGCTGTGCGCGGGCTTTCTGTAGTTGCGGTGAGCGGGGGCTGCTCTTCGTTATGGTGCACGGACTTCTCATCGCGGTGGCTTCTCTTGTTGTGGAGCACAGGCTCTAGGCGCGTGCGGCTTCAGTAGTTGTGGCATGCGGGCTCAGTAGTTGTGGCTCACGGGCTCTAGAGCGCAGGCTCAGTAGTTGTGGTGCACAGGCTTAGCTGCTCCGCAGCATGTGGGATCTTCCCGGACCAGGGCTCGAACCCGTGTCTCCTGCATTGGCAGGCGGATTCTTAACCACTGCGCCACCAGGGAAGCCCCAAAGCCCCTTTGGTTTGCTTTAAACAAAACAGACCAATGTGTAAACTTTAAGAGACAAGTGAGCACTTACTTTGAGTTTCTAATTCTTGTGCCTCCACTCTCCACCCCATACACCCCCCCCCCCAAAAAAAAAAAGTGCTGATCTGATTGCTGTAATGAGAAGCTGTACCACATAGTGGCTAAAAGAGTAGTTACTCGAAAGATGGCAGCGACCTTAGATGCAAAACTCCGAATCCTCCACTTACTAGCTGTGTGAAGTTCAGCAGGCAATGCAGTATCTCCATGCCTCTCAGTTCCTGATTGCAAAATGGCTATAATAATACAGTGTTCACTTCATGCAGCTGTTATGAGGAGTAAAACACTACTACACCTAGATCAGTAAAGCACTGTGTCTCTAAAACCCATATTCACATCCTGAGCCATTGCTGACTAATTACTGTTGGTGAATAATTAGCAATGACATAGTTGTCATTGTTGCAAATGCACATCAACACTTGTTTGGAAGAAAATCCTGCCGGTGATAATGGAACCCTCTTTTATCATTGTTATGGATGGCCCAGTGAACAGTATTATGGGAAAAAGCATACAACTTCCATGATTTTCCGTTGAAAAGTGATTCAAAGGGTTGAACTCTGAATATGAAGAAGCTTTTGGAATGCGATTTGTTTCACATGTATTATATATTTTTGTATATATGCAATGGAGTGACAGATTTTTAAAAAACTGTCTAAATAATTTTAAAACAGTTCTTTCAATAACATATAACAACAATTCTAATAATAAAGCACCGTCATAATTTAAGTCACAGTATTTTTGTTTCTAGTGGTGCAATAACTACTGGTGCGTTTTATAATTAGTGACACCTTTTTTGATGGGACCTTGTAGTAAGCACTCAGAAAATGCTAGCATTTGTAATTAGTATTTGGGTTGAGGTTAATGTGGGTAGGTACATTGTCAAAGTTAACAGTCCTAAGGCCTTTGATTCTGAGTCAAGTGTGTTGAAAGAATACCTTGGATTTACCTAAAGTCTAGAGAACTTGACTTGCAGCTATATCAGTAAGACTTGCCTACATTCATTCAGTGGATACTACCCTAACTTGGGCTGAAAGTCACATCTTCTAAATACCTACATACTGCCCTTTTCTCTTGCTTATGAGAGTTAAGTTGAATAATAGAAGTGAAAGCATTTTGTAAACCATCAGTCAGGATAGTTCAGGCAATGCTGTGCTAACAAATATTCTCCAGATCTTAGTGCTTAAAACAAAAGCTTGGGGCTTCCCTGGTGGTGCAGGGGTTGAGAGTCCGCCTGCCGATGCAGGGGACACGGGTTCGTGCCCCGGTCCGGGAAGATCCCACATGCCGCGGAGCGGCTGGGCCCGTGAGCCATGGCCGCTGGGCCTGCGTGTCCGGAGCCTGTGCTCCGCAACGGCAGAGGCCACAACAGTGAGAGGCCCGCGTACCGCAAAAAAAAAAAAAAAAAAAAAAAAAAACAACTTATTTTTTGCTTCTGTTACTTGTTCATTGTGGGTCAGAACTTCTTTGCAGGCTGATGGAATAGCCAGCATCTCAAACACTGCTGGCCCCCATCCCAGAATAAAAGACCTCTGAGGGTCTTTACCTGGCAATTGCATGCTCTGGCCTATAAGTAACACATGTGGACTTTACTCACAGCTTGTCAGGCAAAACTCTTCATATGGCTCCATCTAGCCATAAGGGTGCCAGAAAGCAGAGTTGGAAATATTGGAAAGTAGCATTGATGACTACCACAAAGTTTGCAAAAATAATAATAATAATGGTTCCTATATATCAGGAACTGTTGCATTATAAGTGCTTTCCAGGTGTGGAGTCCTTTAGCCCTTGTGAAGCAGATATGCTCATGATCGCCATGGTACAGGCGGGAAACCGAAGCAGAAAAGCGGTAGATTAACCTGTGCAGAAGAGGCAGAGCAGGGCTGTTGCAGGATCTATTGCACTGATGGAATTGAATGTATCTTTTTAAACTGTAAAAGGAAGATACAGTTGAGATTTCTTCTTTTCTGAAAAACAGGAGAGTGGACTGAGTGATCCCTAAGCCTCCCTAAAATTTCACCTGAATCCTAAAATGACCTGCGAAAAAGGTGACTCCCCTGTTTCTTTTGCAACCCCATCTTCAGAAGCCAGGGATCCTCCTTGACCAGCACACTTCCCCTAGTAGCTCAGGAGAGGAGTGTTGTCCCAGTAAATGGGCCGCCAGGGTTGCTGTGAATGTTCCCTCTTTGACTTATTTGAACTTTTCTATTTGGGAATTTCAAACATATGTAAAAATAGAAGATTATAGTGAACCCAGTATACCAACTCATCAGTTATCCATACACAAGTGTCAGTGCTCACCCAATCCTGCTTGACTTAGCTTCATTAGTTAATCTGGCCACCTATCAAGTAGACCTTTGAACATAGACTGAGTTCCTTGGGTTTGTGGGACTCAGAGAACAGGACTCACGAAACAGAAAGCCAGTGACTAGTTGGCAGCTTTGTGCTGGGCAGGCTTAGTGAGGACATGGGGGAGGACGGGATTGAAGAGGTTGATTTGAAGACAGGGCATCACTCAATGGACAAGTTTTCAAGCTGAGGGTAAATGATGTGACAGTATTTAATCCTTCATGGGACAGTCTTGAAAGGTAAGTGGGGAGAGGAGAGATTTGTTGTTAATGTATGTCAAAATTATTGCCTTTCTTCCCAGCTAAAACTGCAGTCTTGTCCACCACTGAGATAGTTAATAAACAGAGAGCTGGACATCTGATGTCTGTTATGGGGCGGGGCAAAGGAGCTCTGTGTCCTGGGCCCTACCGTCAGGCAGAGAATCTGCTGAGCTAGAAAGCGCACTGCCTGACCGCCCTGGGCTTGCAAATGAGCGGCATCCAGAAGACGCTGGGTCATTGAACCTCCCTGTCTCTTTGAAAGACGCATACACTAACCATCCGGGGGCCTCACAAATCTTTTATAACATTCAATTAACAAATGTTCCTCAAATGCTGTGAGCTGCCCGCTCGGATAGATGTGACTGAAATGTAAAGTACCTTTCACTGCCTTATTTATTGCTCCAGCAAACACGTTATATGTTGGCACCGTTTATCTTCATTTTAATTTTATCTCCAACAAATATAGGCATTAATTTAAATCACATACAGAACAGTTTTTATAGAGGCAAACTTATTCCAGTGTGCTGCATTTTAATATCACACTTTACCATCTTTTCTCACTTGATTCAAGAATAGTATCTCTTCCTGCCTCAGCATTTAATCTGAGGACAACAGAAACTTTTTTTGTGCGTACATGTTCTCGCTCTCAAACTTCATCTTCGTCGGCGCTTCGCTGTCGGTTGCCTGGAAGTTTGCGAGTGTGAGAACAGACGTTTATTAGTGGCTCTCTTTCTCCTTTGCCAGCTTAACTTCCTGTTGTGTGGGTGGGTGGGGTGGGGGTGGGGGTCCCAGCATGATAGGTTTTACAGCTGAACTTAATTCTAGGTTTTCACCTTCAGATACCTGTTCTAACTGTAACAGACACACAGGAAGGTATGTGGCCTCCTCCCGCCCCACCCCCCCGCCGGAAATGCATTCTTTCGTTCAAAAGGAAAATTTCCCTTTTCCCTTTTTCTTCATAAGTGTTACTTTTACAGCAGCTGAGTCTCTCCCCTGAGGGGGGAGCATGCTAAGTTGGCTGCTGTATTTATGGCTCTGAGCCATTCCTGTTAGCTGCTACCCCTTAAGCGAGGGAGATTTCCCGATCCTGAATTTGTGGCCTGAAAAGCTGTGTCCCTCCTCAATTAAGACTTGCCGGATTGCCTCTGACATGGTAGCATATTCCCAGAAGTCAGGGCCTTGGAGGCAGGAATAAACATGAGCACGACCTTAAGGCAACGTGGATTTAAGCCATTCCAGGCTCCTTTGTGGAGCTTTCAGGGTCTTTCCCTCCAAAGCACTAAACTGAAAAGAACAAAAATTACTGTTCTAGTTTTTCAGGCCTCTGAATATCTAGGTTTAGAGACATCTGTCATAGCTTTTTTTTTTTTTAACATTACTTAGAGTTTAAAATGTACCAATTATTGTTTTAAGTTCCCTGTTTTATCCTTGTAACAACCCTATGAGACAGATGCCTTGATTATGCTCATCTTACAGATGAGGAAACAAAGCCTAGAGAAGTTAAAGGTTTTTGTTTGTTTGTTTGTTTTTGTTTTGTTTTTTTTGGAATTCAGCTGGGATGTGGCAGGGCTGGGATTTTGAATCTAGACCACTTTCACTAATTTGCTTTCCAGATAGCTAGCTCTCTTCAGCCTGAATCCTTGACCTCTTGTTTGACACTGACTCTTGCCAAACCCTTAATCTTTGTGCTACTAGGTGCATTTCATCTATGTCAAGAACACGGTTACCCTGGAAACCCACTAGCTAGAAAGGCAATCCAATTATAGCACCACCGTTCCGGTTTTATTAAATTAGCGTTCTGATGACGTGTACTTCTTGCTGGAAGGGCGCTAAGAAATGGGTTCTCACCAGTTGTTCTTGCCTCTTAGGGCCACTGGGAATCATTCTTTCACTCCACCAAACAAACAAAAAAATGCTCCTTTGGGTGATTGATTGGACTTGAGAGTTACACTAGGATTGTCTTTTTGGACCATTGGCTTTCAGCAGTGGCTGGAGAGCATGGAAGGGCATGGAAAAAGCCTGACTGGATTCTGCCTGCCCTTTGAGTAGCCACGCCCACCCCACCACAGTCTGCTGATTTAGGGCTCTGATCTGAATGGCCAAGGCTCATGGTCATCCGTTTGTGTGGTTCTTATCCCACTTCAGCCTATTGGTTTATATCCAGACTTGGTTCAGGAAAAGATGCAGCTCTTCGATATTCTTTGGCCCTTTACAGACTTCTGATGCACAAAGAATTTGCTTTGGTTCACAGTGATTTGATTGGTGAGTTTCCTTTAAATACACAGAATTTACATAGAATTGAAGATAGTCAGTGCTTACCCCAGTGACACCAGCTTGGAGGAAGTGATGTTCTTTATGCCAGTGGGCTGTCAGCTCCCTGAGATGGTAACTGGTAGGCTGGTGGAATGTTGGGTTACTTCCTTGCATGTATCACGCACTATGTCAGGTGCACTACCTATTACTTCAGTGAATTTCATCAGCTCTATTATTAGCTCTGTTTTCTAGAGGAGGTAAAGGAGAAGCTGGAAGAGATGGTTTGCTCATTTGCAGGATTGTGAGGTTATGATGGTGAGTTTTGAGCACAAGTTCCTAACTTGGAGTCCGGTGTTTTCTTTATACCATACTGTGTCAAGGTCAGTCTTCTGTATCTCAGAAAACAAAACAAGGATTAAAAACACTGAATCTGAGTTCTTGAAGTTCTAATGCCAGAACTATTTTTGTCTTGAAAAGAGTGTTGGCATATCTTGTCGAGAAGGATAATAACCAGGGAAGGAGAGGGGGCCGCATCTTACTGTGTACCCCTGGAGAAGGGATATTCCCATGACTCACTCTGTCACCAGGGAGCAGATTTCCAGAAGCAGAACTTCAAAATGGTGAAGAGAATTATGCATCTTCGTAAAACATTCTACATTCTGTGTTAGCTTTTCTACCTGTCAGTAATTAAAGACGTTCGCTGAAGTCCTGGCTCCCGCATTTACTGGCTTAGTGACCTTAACTACTCTGGTTGATGTCTTCAGGCCTCATTTCCCCATGAGAACAATGGAACAATAATAATATTGGATAAGTATGTTGGGTTGTGAAGAAATGAGTGAGAAGTATTTTCTCCACTGCAAAGAGGTAATCTCCTGGGCGGTAGTAGTGTCACTCTTGTGGTTACCAGCTATCTTTCACATTCACCTCTCTCTTAATCGCAATACTTTCTAGTTGTGTAAAACAGTCTGAGAGTATCTTTGATATTCCTTATGTATAACTGTAGGGACTTAGATTTTAAAATCCTGACTCTGTTTTTATTTCCCTGACAGCAAATTCTTCTCTAATTTACTCCATGTGAAATGAGAAATAACACCCTTGATATTTCCACATCTATTATATTTCCTCTTAATTAGATAGGAATCTATATATTACTTGGATTGTGACATACATGTATTTTCATACACATACAAGTACCTATGCATATTTTACAACGTTTAAAGTGATAAATACACTAACAGTTATTCCTGGGGTCATAGGAGATAAGACTTCTTTCTTATATTCTACGTATTTTTAAGGTTTCTATACTTAACGTACTTTACTTTTGTTTTACAGGTATAGTGTAATTTATATAACTGTTTTGGTAAATGTGTATATAATGTCTCATTTCATAAATTTGTATAAATATGTGTACGTATGTATATACACACGCATACAGTATTTTAGCAAAGTAAAACACCCTTTAACAGTAAACATCTACAGGGGAAATTTTTTAAACCATTACTTTTTTCTTCCCTCCTCTCTCCCTCCCTTTTCCCTCTTCTCTCCCTCTTCTTTCTATCAGTCTATTAATCTATCTAATCTCTCCCTCCATCCCTTTTTCTTTCTTTCG
Organism: Phocoena sinus; assembly: GCF_008692025.1. Taxonomy (NCBI): domain Eukaryota; kingdom Metazoa; phylum Chordata; class Mammalia; order Artiodactyla; family Phocoenidae; genus Phocoena; species Phocoena sinus. The sequence continues at coordinate 65,378,029 of NC_045766.1, forward strand.
TTTGTCCCTGCCCAGCACCTTTTTAGCACCTTTCGGAATAGAAACTGAAACAATACTGATCTTAAATATACTGTGTTAGAAAAATAAAATGTGTTTTGAGAGGAGATGTCTTGTCCTTGTATCCACATATCATTGTGGTATTGAACCTATCTCAAAACAAAAGTAGAGCTATGATTTTTAGCACTAAGTTCAGTCTTTAATGAATAGACTTTCCTTCCCAACCACCCTGATGAGAGAGAACAGAACACTTAAACCCAAGTCTGGTGATTCTAGTAGCACTCGTCCAAGTTGAGTGCCCTTTATGGTTCACAGTGGCCATGATGATTTCTTTTCCTTTCTTTTCAAGTTTGCAAGATCTTGGTTTATTAGCTTTGTAGCAGCCAGGAGTTTGGGTCCCAATAACTAAAGCTTATACACTTTACTTTTTCTCTACAGATATCTGCTACGGGACCACCCTACTCTACTTATGCTTTTTTCTTTGTGTAGTGTTTACCTTGTCAGTCCATGTGATACTGTTCATTTTAGTTATTATGCTATGAACTTAATCCAGAGTGAAGGGAGCAACTGTTTGTGTGTCTCTCTGAATTTTTTAAGGGGGAATATTATTTCTCACTTAAGGAGACTGATTTTAGTAGTCTATCCTCTCACCTTTTTCTTTTTTTCAATTTGATCTGTCCAACTAAGGAGACCACATTTAGTACTTGCTAGTTGAGACTTGTGTTCTACAATTCTGAGTGAGTTCCTCCGGTGGCCCCCCTCCCCAAGGTGCACTGAGTCACAATGCGATCACCAGCTGCCTGTGTGCTCTTCCACCTGGCACACTAGACAGTGTGGTGGCCAAGGTTCAGCCTGGAAAGTACTTTCAGGAAAAGATGGAGACCCCCTCCTCACTCTGATCGTCTTTGAATGGCTTATTGTAGCTGGTATTAATGTTATAAATGATCATTCCTAAGTCTGTCTCAGTTCTAGCCCAGATGGAGTTTTGATTTTAGAAAATCATTCAGTGAAATGTATTTCCTGTGCCTTGTAGTCACTGATCACTTACCCAAAAAAGGGGGTGGTGGGAGAATAAAAATAAACTCATGATAATTCACATATACTTAACCTTTACTGAGTGAGTAATACCAAAAAGGGAATGAAGCAGGCTCTGCTGACCAGCATTTGCAAATGGATTCCAAGAATGCGGTTAGAGTTGCCAAAGCAATCTCTGCATCCTGCGGAAAGCATCCCATGGGATTTTATTACGGTTAGGGAGAACCAGGGATGTGGAGGTGTGTATGTGAATATGTTTTAAAGCTTTCTTAGCAGCAGTGTGTGGTGGAAAGAACACTGGCTAAAAGCTGGAAAACCTGCATTCTAGACCTGGTTTCACCTAATCTCCATCCTACTGGAAAAGTTACTTACCTTCCTTGGCATTTAATCATGTGTAAAATAAGGATGCCAGACTAAGATCTTTCATCATTGATATACTGTGCTTTAGATTATTCCGTAACAGAAGGGCTATACATGTTCATCATGTCTCTGTGCTAACTAAACTAAAATAAATGAAACAACGATGACAACAAAAGCAATCCCATTGTAGAGAATGAAAAAAATACATGTATAGTATTTCTAGTTAGTCAGGATATATCAATTCTGGATCTAATTATACTTTTAAAGACCCTGTCGAGTTAAGAGCTCAGGTTCAAACCGTAGCTTGTACAAAATATACTACTATATGCAATGCAATTGACAAGGCTCCAGGAGCTATTTTATCAAAAATCCTCTTGTATTTCTCATGACAGTAATACTATAACGGTTGTAGTATTGTTTTTCTCAATAAACCCCTCCTTTTCCAATTTAAAACAATATGACCCAAAGCATTTAGTATTTATTTATAATTATATGCAGATAAAACCTATAAAGAATTGTTGCAACAGTAATGCCTGCTACCTCTGCCTCTTCAATTATATGTTTTTCTCTGCTGTTATGACTACCCATTGCTGCCCTCTTCCTTATTTTAATTACTTCACTTTGTATGTCGAGTATGAAGACATTTTTATTAGCTTTCTATGTCTTGTAATTGCTCCCCCCCTTCTTGTGGGACAAGTAGAAGCTTCCAAGGGATCCAGGAAGCTGCGTGATCTGCTTGTATATTTTGGAGATTAATCCTTTGTCCATTGATTCATTTGCAAATATTTTCTCCCATTCTGAGGGTTGTCTTTTTGTCTTGTTTGTGGTTTCCTTTGCTGTGCAAAAGCTTTTAACTTTCATTAGGTCCCATTTATTTATTTTTGTTTTTATTTCTATTACTCTAGGAGGTGGATCATAAAAGATCTTGCTGTGATTTATGTCAAAGAGTGTTCTTCCTATGTTTTTCTCTAAGAGTTTTATAGTGTCTGGTCTTGCATTTAGGTCTCTAATCCATTTTGAGTTTATTTTTGTGTATGGTGTTAGGGAGTGTTCTAATTTCATTCTTTTACATGTAACTGTCCAGTTTTCCCAGCACTACTTTGAAGAGACTGTCTTTTCTCCATTGTATATCCTTGCCTCCTTTGTCATAGATTAGTTGACCATATGTGTGTGGGTTTATCTCTGGGCTTTCTATCTTGCTCCATTGATCTATATTTCTATTTTTTGTGCCAGGACCATGTTGTCTTGATTACTGTAGGTTTGTAGTATAGTCTGAAGTCAGGGAGTCTGATTCCTCCAGCTCTGCTTTTTTTCCTAAATACTGCTTTGACTATTTGGGGTCTTTTGTGTCTCCATACTCATTTTAAGACTTTTTGTGCTAGTTCTGTACAAAATGCCATTGGTAATTTGATAGGTATTGCATTGAATCTGTAGATTGCTTTGGGAGTATAGTCATTTTCACAATATTGATATTCCAATCCAAGAACATGGCATATCTCTCCATCTGTTGGTATCATCTTTAATTTCTTTCATCAGTGTCTTATAGTTTTCTTCATACAGGTCTTTTATCTCCCTAGGTAGGTTTATTCCTAGGTATTTTATTCTTTTTGTTGCAGTGGTAAATGGGACAGTTTCCATAATTTCTCTTTCAGATTTTTCATCATTAGTATATAGGAATGCAAGAGATATCTGTGCATTAATTTTGTATCCTGCAACTTTACCAAATATATTGATTAGCTCTAGTAGTTTTCTGGTGTCATCTTTAGGATTCTCTATGTATACTATCATGTCATCTGCAAAGAGTGACAGCTTTACTTCTTCTTTTCCAATTTGTATTCCTTTTATTTCTTTTTCTCCTCTGATTGCCATGGCTAGGACTTCCAAAACTGTGTTGAACAATAGTGGTGAGAGTGGACATCCTTGTCTTGTTCCTGATCTTAGAGGAAATGCTTTCAGTCTTTCACCATTGAGCATGATGTTTGCTGTGGTTTTGTCATATTTGGCCTTTATTATGTTGAGGTAGGTTCTCTCTATGCCCATTTTCTGGAGAGTTTTTATCATGAATGGGTGTTGAATTTTGTCAGAAGCTTTTTCTGCATCTATTGAGATGATCATATGGTTTTTATTCGTCAGTATGTTAATATGGTGTATCACATTGCTTGATTTGCGTATATTGAAGAATCCTTGCATCCCTGGGATAAATCCCACTTGATCATGGTGTATGATCCTTTTAATGTGTTGTTGGATTCTGTTTGCTAGTATTTTGTTGAGGATTTTTACATCTATGTTCATCAGTGATATTGGTCTGTAATTTTCATTTTTTTGTAGTATCTTTGTCTGTTTTGGTATCAGGGTGATGGTGGCCTCATAGATCGAGTTTGGGAGTGTTCCTCCCTCTGCAATTTTTTGGAAGAGTTTGAGAAGGATGGGTGTTAGCTCTTTAAATGTTTGATAGAATTCACCTGTGAAGCCATCTGGTCCTGGACTTTTGTTTGTTGGAAGATTTTTAATCACAGTTTCAATTTTATTACTTGTGATTGGTCTGTTCATATTTTCTATTTCTTCCTGGTTCAGTCTTAGAAGGTTATACCTTTCTAAGAACTTGTCCATTTCTTCCAGGCTGTCGATTTTACTGGCATACAGTTGCTTGTAGTAGTCTCTTAGGATGCTTTGTATTTCTGCAGTGTCTGTTGTAACTTCTCCTTTTTCATTTCTAATTTACTGATTTGAGTCCTCTCCGTCTTTTCTTGATGAGTCTGACTAATGGTTTATCAATTTTGTTTATCTTCTCAAAGAACCAGCTTTTAGTTTTACTGATCTTTGCTATTTTTTTTTGTTTTGTTTCTCTTTCATTTATTTCTTCTCTGATCTTTATGATTTCTTTTCTTCTGCTATCTTTAGGTTTTGTTTGTTCTTTCTCTAGTTCCTTTACAGGTAAGGTTAGATTGTTTATTTGTGATTTTTCTTGTTTCTTGAGGTAGGCTTGTATAGCTATAAACTTCCCTCTTAGAACTCCTTTTGCTGCATCCCATAGGTTTTGGATTGTCATATTTTCATTGTCCTTTTTCTCTAGGTATTTTTTGATTTCCTCTTTGGTTTCTTCAGTGATCTCTTGGTTATTTAGTAACGTATTGTTTAGCCTCCAGGTGTTTGTGTTTTTTACCTTTTTTTCCCTGTAATTCATTTCTAATCTCATAGCATTGTGGTCAGAAAAGATGCTTGATATGATTTCAATTTTCTTAAATTTACTGAGGCTTGATTTGTGACCCAAGATGTGATCTATTCTGAAGAGTGTTCTGTGCGCACTTGAGAAGAAAGTGTAATCTGCTGTTTTTGGGTGGAAGGTCCTATAAATATCAATTAAATCTACCTGGTCTGTTGTGTCATTTAAAGCTTGTGTTTCCTTATTTATTTTCATTTTGGATGAACTGTCCATTGATGTAAGTGAGGTGTTAAAGTCCCCCACTATTATTGTGTTACTGTCGATTTCCTCCTTTATAGCTGTTAGCAGTTGCCTTATGTATTGAGGTGCTCCTATGTTGGGTGCATATATATTCATAATTGTTATGTCTTCTTCTTGGATTGATCCCTTGATCATTATGGAGTGTCCTTCCTTGTCTCTTGTAACATTCTTTATTTTAAAGTCTATTTCATCTGATATGAGTATAGCTACTCCAGCTTTCTTTTGATTTCCATTTGCAAGGAATATCTTTTTCCATCCCCTCATTTTCAGTCTGTATGTGTCCCTAGGTCGGAAGTGGGTCTCTTGTAGACTGCATATATATGGGTCTTGTTTTTGTATCTGTTCAGCAAGTCTTTTGGTTGGAGCATTTAATCCATTCACGTTTAAGGTAATTATCAATATATATGTTCCTATTGCCATTTTCTTAATTGTTTTGGGTTTGTTTTTGTAGGTCCTCTTCTTCTCTTATGTTTCCCACTTAGAGAATTTCCTTTTGCATATGTTGTAGAGCTGGGTTGGTGGTGCCGAATTCTGTTAACTTTGGCTTGTCTTTAAAGCTTTTGATTTCTCCATCAAATCTGAATGAGATCCTTGCCAGTAGAGTAATCTTCGTTTTAGGTTCTTCCCTTTCATCACTTTAAGTATATCATGCCACTCCCTTCTGGCTTGTAGAGTCTCTGCTGAGAAATCAGCTGTTAACCTTATGGGAGTTCCCTTGTATGTTATTTGCCGTTTTTCCCTTGCTGCTTTCAATAATTTTTCTTTGTCTTTAATTTTTGTCAGTTTGATTACTATGTGTCTCGGTGTGTTTCTCCTTGGGTTTATCCTGTATGGGACTCTCTGCGCTTCCTGGACTTGGGTGGCTATTTCCTTTCCCATGTTAGGGAAGTTTTCGACTATAATCTCTTCAAATATTTTCTCGGGTCCTTTCTCTCCCTTCTCCTTCTGGGACCCCTATAATACGAATGTTGTTGCGTTTAATGTTGTCCCAGAGGTCTCTTAGGCTGTCTTCATTTCTTTTCATTCTTTTTTCTTTATTCTGTTCTGCAGCAGTGAATTCCACCATTCTGTCTTCCAGGTCACTTATCCATTCTTTTGCCTCAGTTATTCTGCTATTCCTTCTAGTGTATTTTTCATTCAGTTATTGTATTGTTCATCTCTGTTTGTTTGTTCTTTTATCCTTCTACATCTTGGTTAAACATTTCTTGCATCTTCTTGCTCTTTGCCTCCATTCTTTTTCCAAGGTCCTGGATCATCTTCACTATCATTATTCTGAATTCTTTTTCTGGAAGGTTGCCTATCTCCACTTCATTTAGTTGTCTTTCAGGGGTTTTATCTTGTTCCTTCATCTGGTACATAGCCCTCTGCCTTTTCATCTTGTCTATCTTTCTGTGAATGTGGTTTTTGTTCCACAGGCTGCAGGATCGTAGTTCTTGCTTCTGCTGTCTGCCCTCTGGTGGATGAAGCTATCTAAGAGGCTTGTGCAAGTTTCCTGATGGGAGGGACTGGTGGTGGGTAGAGTTGGCTGCTGCTCTGGTGGGCAGAGCTCAGTAAAACTTTAGTCTGCTTGACTGCTGATGGGTGGGGCTGGGTTCCCTCCCTGTTGGTTGTTTGTCCTGAGGTGATCCAACAGTGGAGCCCACCTGGGTTCTTTGGTGGGGCTAATGGCGGACTCTGGGAGGGCTCATGCCAAGGAGTACTTCCCAGAACTTCTGCTGCCAGTGTCCTTTTCCTCACTGTGAGACAGAGCCACCCCCCACCTCTACAGGAGCCCCTCCAGCACTAGCAGGTAGGTCTGTTTCAGTCTCCTGTGGGGTCACTGCTCCTTCCCCTGGGTCCCGATGCACACACTACTTGGTGTGTGCCCTCTAAGAGTGGAGTCTCTGTTTCCCCCAGTCCTGTCGAAGTCCTGCAATCAAATCCTGCTAGCCTTCAAATTCTGATTCTCTAGGAATTCCTCCTCCTGTTGCCGGACCCCCAGGTTTGGAAGCCTGACATGGGGCTCAGAACCTTCACTCCAGTGCGTGGACTTCTGTGGTGTAAGTGTTCTCCAGTCTCTGAGTCACCCACGCAGCAGTCATGGGATTTGATTTTATTGTGATTGCGCCCCTCCTACCATCTCATTGTGGCTTCTCCTTTGTCTTTGGATGTGGGGTATCTTTTTTGGTGAGTTCCAGTGTCTTCCTGTCAATGATTGTTCAGCAGTTAATTGCGATTCTGGTGTTCTCGTGGGAGGGAGTGAGAGCACATCCTTCTGCTCCGCCATCTTGAACCAATCCCTACATAGAGCCTTGTAGCAACTTTGGTACACCTTATGAATGGTTGTTTGGTTAAAGATCAACCAGTGTGACTGGTGATGCCTATGGAGGGTATATTAGTCAATGTTTTACCAGAGCTGGTAGGAGATAAATATTAAGAGATTCATTGCAAGGAATTATCTTATGTGATTGTGTGGGCTGGCTCAGCAATCCAACATCTGTAATGTAGGCTGTTAGGAAGGGCAGGCTGGAACTTTGCTACAAGAGCTGACACTACTGTCCACAGGTAGAATTTCTTTTCCTGTAAAGAAGTCTCTGCTTTGCTCTCAAGGCCTTTCAACTTTCAATCAGGCCAACCCACATTATCTAGGATAATCTCCCTTACTTAAAGTCAATTGATTATGGACTCTAATCACTTACACAAAATGCCTTCACAGCCCTACCTAGATTAGTGCTTGATTCAATAACTGGTGAGAATGTAGTCTAGCAAAATTGACACACAAAACTGATGATCACAGAAGGCTAGCTATTTTCTACAAAAGATCAATCTGTGGTAGAGAAGCCATGGGCACTGATACCAGAAACAGGGAAAGCAGGAAAGGGGCAGGAGGAGCCTTGAGAATCCCAGCAGCATCATCAGAATTGGTGGTGGAGTGATGATTGATATATGGGACAGTAAATGTGGACAGACTAGTGTTCTACCTCACACATGTTGAGACCTGAAAAGGCTTTGCCTACCTGCTCTGGGAATAGAACTATTGCTTGTCAAATAGTTCCTCTGTGTTAGTTCTAAGTTCCAGACATCAGAGTTGATTGTAGTTTCTTTTGCGTTCTGTATTGAGTTATCGATACAACTTCATAACATGTTTAAATGCTTCTTCAGAGTTGAAAGCATTTGGCTAAAATGCTTTTTCCTCCACATTGCTATCATCCCCTTGTCTCCTGATCTTGGCTGTCACTCACTGACCTCTTGGCAAATGGCTCACTGTCTCTCCTCTGGATCCAGGCTTTTAGCCTTGTTGGAAGATTTCAGGGCTTAATTTGCTGGCTTCTCAGTCCCTTGATCTCACATCTCCGGTGACTCTTATCTCCACTCAACTGTAGCCACCGATCCCAGGGTTACAACCTGGATATTATTATTGCCTTGTTCATTAATCAAACAATCAAAACAAAACAAAACCACAACCCTGTATTCTTCTAAATCTTAAGACAACTCATACTCTACTCTTCTTCAGCATCTTTGCCTTCCATTATCTTTATTTCTATTTCCCCATCAGTCCCTGACTGTATTTCTTCTTATCCAATTTAGATTCTATGGTTCAGTACTTCAGCCCATTCTTCCCGCTGTTGACTTTCTTTCAGTTGGCTTTTTCCAGAGTTTCATTTGTGTACCTGCCCTGTTTCAACCTGCAGCACTTAGGCCATCTTGCCAACTTTCCTAGGTTTTTACATACCATGCTGTCTTGGTTTTTCTGCCTCCTTTTCTGAACACTTCCACTTTTAAGGATCTCCTTAGCTCATCTTCTTCTGCCAGAAGGTTGGTTTTCTTTGGTGGTGGTGGTGATGGGGACCAGGGGTGGGGGACGTCTTTCCTGGAGTCTGTTCTTGTTCTATTTCCCAATTTAGTTTGAAAGCTCTCAATTCTGTGGCCTCAAATACCTGTCCTGTAATGTTGTTATATAGATGTGTCTCAGCAAGCTTTCTAGCACTTCAGATCCAGACCTTTCTAAGTGCTTATCAGCCAGGTGCATTTGTATATATCACAGAAAACTTAGTCTCAACATGTCTAAAATAAATTCATCAACTTCTCCCTGGAATTCCTTCTTCTCTTGTGCTGTTAAATTTACTGGTGTCACCATCTAACCATTTTCCTAAGCCAGAAATCTGGATACTATTTCTACACTCCTCTCTTTCCCTTATTGTCAGTTTTACCTCCTAAACATGCTTTCTAATTCTCCCCATCTCCACTGCCTCTGAGGGATCTCACATGTACCACATATGTATGGCATTTGCCATACACTCCTAACTGGTTTCCTTGTAGCCCCTTGCCTGCTACCTAGTCTGTTCCTAAAATGCAAATCTCAATGTACAATTCCCCTAATGCCTTATCTTTTTAGCCCAGTAGTATAACAGAATGATTAAGAAAACAGACTTTGGAATCAAATAGAAATGAGTTTGAATCTCACTTATGTGCTATGTGATCTTGGACAAGTAACCAGTTTTAATGGTTTGTTCCCATATGTAAAACAGGAATAGTGATAGCAGGGTTGTTTTTGTTTTGTTTTGTTCTTCTTTACTTTTTTTTGTTTTTTAAGACTTCTTTTACTACTGCCCCTCTATGCTCCATGAAGCCACACTGGACTTCTCTGAGATCCCCAAAGGCGTTGAACACTATCCATGCTCCCAGCCCTCTGTTGCCATGTGTCAACACAGATGTCATTTCCTCTGAGAAATTGTTCAGCAACCCCGTCTGCTCTTATGTGGTTTGGGTGCTCTTGCTATGTGCTCCTGTATCTTTTTCCTTGAACTTCCTAGTCCATATACTTTCTGTCCTGTCCTGTGAATGCTCATTTACTCACTGCCTTCTCCTCCCACTCGATCATCCAGTGTCCACCCACTGTAAGTTCTGTGCAGATATTGACTACTGACCTTGACCATCTTGTTAAGCTTCCTGTCCCTGCTGTCCAGTGCTTAGCACAGTGTCTAGCAAAGTTTGAGCACTCAGTGAATACTTGATGAATGTTCACAAGATGTTCTCACTAATTCACTTTTGTTTCCAACAAAGTGATCACATTGTTCCTTCTGTAGGAGAAAACATGCCAAAAAATATAATTCTCCTACCTCTGTGGTGGCTCCCTAAGAACCTGACTGCTTCTAGAGAGCTGTTTACACAATCAAATCAAGTGGTATTTGGCTAGGAGGGAAAGCCCCAGGACAAGTCCCTTGTATTGACCACGAAGTTGTATGTTTTCTGTCTTTCCTTTGGAAATCTTGGTTTCAGCATAGCAACATTTTTATCCTCTCACCAGAATCCTATAAATGTAATACAGAGATGTGTTTACACTAAATCCCCAATAGATTATAACATTCGGCCTTGGATGGGTAACGACAAACCTACTTTTAGCATTACTTGGAAGGAAGTTCCTAGGTATATAACTGACAAGCATTCATGGAGAGCTGCTTCACTTTCCTGTTGAGCTTTTGGGGAGCTTTTTTTTTTTTTAAGCAGTTCTACATGCTGAAAGAAAGTTCACAAATTTTAAAGGAAATGTGGCCCTTTTCATTAGCTTCTTTTACCTCATGCTGAGTCACGGATGAGAGAGAATTTGTAGGCGGCTGAGCTGTAGGAAAAGTAATACTGTCATTTACCCTTGCAGGCTGTTATGCTTTCCAGAAAACTTTTTCCGTAGGTTGTGAAAGTGATTAATCTGCTGTTAAAACTGACAAAGAAGGTTCTCTGATAAGAACAAGAATTAAATGAGGGATTTTTTTTTTTTTTTCCTTTAAAAAGTAAGCTCCTATTTCCAGTTTTAGACTAGGAAAAAATAGGTTTCGATGTTGTTTTTTACTTTTGGTCTTTTTGCATCTGTGTGAATTTGGTCATGGCTTAAAACAATCACAGGACATTTTCTATTTAAATTATGTCTATTTATTGGCATGGTTCATGCCTTATGTTTTATATCTAAATTATTCATTTTTACATCCTGTTCCCTCAATTTTTTCTTCCATATTTCTATATCTGGGTCTTTTTAATACGCTACGCATCATCTCACTTCTCAAACCCAGATTTCTTCAACCAACTTCTTTTTTAACATTCAAACTGGTGAAGATGGTCTGCGTTCCTTCTGTGATATAAATTTCTCCCTCTCTGAAAAATCTCATTCATGTAACATTTCTACAACAGTTTAAAAAACTTGAACAAAAGTTGTTTGGTATAATTGAAATGAAACATCATTGCCTTAAGAGTTTAGAAAATATGTTTTCATGTTTTATTTACAACACGACTTGGAGATGGAAAGCTTTTCCACTGAATTCTGGCAAATATTCATGTCATTTGAACGTTTCTCTAGGGACCCCACATTTCAGATGGCAACCTAAAGGAACAAATAAAGAAATAAATTACATGGCATGGCATGACTCAACTTTTTTATAATTCTACAGAGAACCAGTGACTCATTTCGAGAATTCAGAGTCCTCAAGAAGGTAGAATAACTTGTTAGAAGTTTATTAAATTTGTTGCCTTAAGCGTATTAATGCCTGTTTTTTTTTTAGTAACAAGTTTATATGGGTTGTTGAAATGCACGGGCTTTACCCTTTTTGTTTTACATTTTACTTCTTTGAAGGTTCACTATTTTATGTTAGGGTATGTCAGGTTATTTTCCTGTTTTTTCTTCTTCTTCTTCTCCTTATTTTCTGAAGACTTGACTTCTGAGCTTGAACCATTCCCTTGGCAACTGAATGGACTCCTGGGAGTAGAGAGGATTCTCTCACAACTCTGACAGCGTGGTCCCCAGTGAAATAGAGAAATGGATCCCTTCTGTAAGCCGGATGGACCAGTCTAGGGGACTTGGCATTCTTCTTTCTGTCCTAGAGTTTGAATATAAATACTGCTTTTGCCCCTGGGGTACAAAACTTAAAAATTTTGAAGTTGAAAATGTCCAAACCATTTACAATTGAAAAACTATTTTCCATTTACAGCTAACCATTACTGTATATTTATATCAGTATTTCATGAGGGAATAAATAGAGGACTTTTAAATGTACTGTTTTATATCTGAATTGCCAAGATTATTTCTGTTCCTTCATTAAATGTGGGTGAAATACATGCAAACATACACAGAAACACATATCTGTGTATTTATATACATATATAAATCTACATAAGGAGCAGCATTATTAGGTAACACTCCTACAGTTTCTTTATCCATCTCCAAATGCTGTCACATACTGCATCTTGTAATAAAAGATTACAGTTTTTTGGAGGGGGTCTCCTTGGGGCAGGATGAGGTATGGAGAGTTTTACATTCTGCTTTTAAGCAGAGCAAGGTCATTGCTACCTGCAGAAGTGGCTGTGTGCAGGCTTGTCCAAGTTTTCGTGACAATGTGGAATACTTTTTTTAAAAAATAAATCTATTGAGAGCCCAGGGTGGTGGCGAAGGAAAAGGTCAGCACAGCCCGGAGACCAGGGTTTGCAGCTCAGAGGCTTTCAGAAGCCTGGAGAATGGGGGAGACTGGCCCGAGGGGACGGGAGTGGTGCTGACAGCCGTGTGGATGAAAGGCTGTTGGTGCTGCAGCCAGGATTCAGTGCTGTGCCTCTGAGGTGGGAGAGCCAACTTCAGGACACTGGTCCACAAGAGACCTCCCAGCTCCACATAATATCAAACGGCGAAAATCTCCCAGAGATCTCCATCTCAACACCAGCACCCAGCTTCACTCAACGACCAGCAAGCTACAGTGCTGGACATCCTATGCCAAACAACTAGCAAGACAGGAACATAACCCCACCCATTAGCAGAGAGGCTGCCTAAAATCATAATAAGTCCACAGACACCCCAAAACACACCACCAGACGTGGACCTGCCCACCAGAAAGACAACATCCAGCCTCATCCACCAGAACACAGGCACTAGTCCCCTCCACCAGGAAGCCTTCACAACCCACTGAACCAACCTTAGCCACTGGGGACAGACACCAAAAACAACGGGAACTACGAACCTGCAGCCTGCAAAAAGGAGACCCCCAAACACAGTAAGATAAGCAAGATGAGAAGACAGAAAAACACACAGCAGATGAAGGAGCAAGATAAAAACCCACCAGACCTAAAAAATGAAGAGGAAATAGGCATTCTACCTGAAAAATAAATTTGTTTTTTTATTTATTTATTTTTGGTTGTGTTGGGTCTTCATTGCTGCGTGTGGGGTTTCTCTAGTTCTGGCGAGCCGGGGCTACTCTTCATTGCAGCATATGGGCTTCTCGTTGCAGTGGCTTCTCTAGGTGCATTGGCATCAGTAGTTGTCACACATGGATTCAGTAGTTGTGGCTTGTGGGCTCTAGAGAGCAAGATCAGTAGTTGTGGCGCATGGGCATAGCTGCTCCACGGCGTGTGGTATCTTCCCGGACCAGGGCTTGAACCCGTGTCCCCTGCATTGGCAGGCGAATTCTTAACCACTGCACCACCAGGGAAGTCCCTGGAATACTTGTTAAACCAGAAGGAAAAGAAAATACCTCGTTTGTTGTTGTTTTTATTATTGTTGTTGAGAGTCTTAATTTGACTGTAGTATTTTTGTTAGGAACACTTTGATTTGACATTTTTGTTATTTATTTTAACATCTTTATTGAAGTATAATTGCTTTACAATGTTGTGTTAGTTTCTGCTGTATAACAAAGTGAATCAGCTATGCATATACACATATCCCCATATCCCCTCCCTCTTGCATCTCCCTCCCACCCTCCCTATCCCAGCCCTCTAGGTGGTCACAAAGCACGGAGCTGCTGTCCCTGTGCTATGCGGCTGCTTCCCACTACCTACCTATTTTACATTTGGTAGTGTATATATATGACTTGACATTTTTAAATGGAAAAGGTTCTTTAGATTTTATGGAAAAATCTTTTACTTAACCAAGTGCCAGAGACAAAATTTAGACCAGAATGTAGTCATGAAGCAATAGTAATGAGATATGACTGTGGTTTAGTGGGAGAAATAAAGCCCTGTAGGCAACAGTACAAGTGCAGTAAATGACGAGTCGCTACTAATTAGGTCTCATTAGTCTTACCATATACTTCCCAAAGTTGTCCAGAATCTAATTGACATTAGATCCTGGACAACTTTGGGAAGTATAGATAAGAAAACTTGATGTTACATTAATGTAAGTCTTTAGAGTATCTGTTTTAAAATTTAGAAACAGTTGATTGTGTGTGAGTGTCCAGTAAACAGCACCCATGTCACTAACATGCTTATAGAAAAGCTGTTTATGTCTCCCAAGAGAAGGGGACCCACAGAAAACTGGGTGATGTAATACATGGCAGTTGCAAATGAGTTTCTCCCTTAGTCCTAGGTATTTTCCAAGACATAAAATAGACCTTAACTGTTGTTCTAAAGAAAGTTGACTGTACTGAGGACTGAAACACAAGAGGTCATTTATAGTGAGTATTTTCACGTTGTTACTCTACGCGGTCTGCAAAGCCCGAGCACCAGATGCTAAATCCTATCAACATAATGTATCTTTAATTAAATACTATATTTGCAGTATAATTAATAATGCGACCTGTTTCCATAACTTTATTAAGAAATTACCATAATTTTTGTGTAATAGGGTAATAAAAAAGCAGTGTGTTTTTTTTTTTTCTTTTTTGCGGTACATGGGCCTCTCACTGATGTGGCCTCCCCCGCCGCAGAGCACAGGCTCTGGACGCGCAGGCTCAGCGGCCATGGCTCATGGGCCCAGCCGCTCCGCGGCATGTGGGATCCTCCCGGACCGGAGCACGAACCCGCGTCCCCTGCGTCGGCAGGCGGACTCTCAACCACTGCGCCACCAAGGAAGCCCAGCAGTGTGTTTTGAAACAGCCTTTCCTAAAGTGGTTATGTGCTTTGTGTCTGTTGAATTTTGAATTAACTAAAGAGATTGACGGCCAGAATTATCTGCTGCAGTGTACTCAGGACTTTACATTAATAAAGGGTCTTGTATTATTTTTCTTCTTTTAAAATAAAATAGATTTCTTGCTTTTCGGTGGGCTCACTAGTTAAGATATTTAGGGAATAGTTCATCTGTTGGCTTTTTGCTCTCTCCCTCCCTCTAACTCTTTCTAAAAACCCCAAGCAATATTAAATAATGTCAATTTCAAGAAGTATACAGTACATTACACTGTGATGGTTCCTAATAAATGGAAAGTCATGCTTCTGGCTCTGTGGCCATCATTGATGTTGTTTTCATTTTCACAATGTGTTAACATGTTAATTAAATACCCCCAGTGTCCTGTGAGGAAAGAATTTTAAATGGCGTCATACATGGAGGAACATCTTTGATATTTAAAAATATTATCTTTTAGACTGAGATTGTACGTGGATACAGAATACTGTATCTAGCTATGACGATAGGGCTTTAATTTAAAAAAATAGTTTGTAAGCTGCCTTTTTCAAGACTGAAAATGTCACCCTCAGCTAAACAGAAGTAATTTGCATCAGAGGTGTGTGTGTCCTTACTCTTCATGAAACAGTGTCTCTCTTCAGAAAGTAATTGTTCTCCTTGCAACGTATTTTTTTCTCGGCACTGAGAGTCCCTCTCCTGCCCTTCTTTTGCCCTAATACTTGTCTCTTAATTCTATCAGAGTAGTTGTCAACTACAGTTAAAGACAGCTGTTACCCTTCACAATCTGTCCTGATCTAATTTTGCAGACTTGTTTTAGGTACTTGCTTTTAGTGTAGAAGTGGCTAACAGAACAACTTTGGAACCGCAAAGTGTAGATTCAGACACCAGTATTAGATTATTCTGTAACCTTGGGCAAATTACTTAAACTCACTAGACCTCAGTTTCCTCACCTATAAAATGGGAATAACAGGCCCTTTGCTGTACGTAAAGCACTTAGGTAAGGACTGGCACATAGGATGTCTCAGCTATTATTAAATTCCTGCCAAACTTGATTGCTCTCCTGTGTGCCCTATCCTTTTGTCTGTGCCTCTGCTCACATCTTTTGCTTGAAACAGAATCCACCCTCCTCTTGCAAGGCAGGCATGTGCAATTGTAAACACGAAGCCATCTTTGTGTCCACTCCATGAGACAGCTCAGAGAGCCCCTCTCTCTGCCTGCCAGTTTGGAGCTAATGCATCTGAAAACCTTGTGTTTCTTAGTATTCTCAACTGTTATGCTATAGGCATTTGCTAGTGTTATTTTGCCTCTTTTGCTGGTATGTCAGCTCCTTGAATCCAGGGAACTCGTGATGAATTTCATCCTGCTCCAAAGAGCCCATTTGCCTTGTGATCTGCTGTGCTTATTTAATTAGCAGAGAGTGCTTTTCTTTATATCTTATTTGAAACACTTTTGAATGTACATGGTGTGTTCTATATTTTTACATTAATCCTATCACTTCTGGGCATTGGCAAAGGTCAGAAAATTAAGAGGAACCAAAATAGATACATTTAGTCCATTTAATCAATATGTGAGTTCCTCTTGTGTTTCCTTCCCTCATTTAGCTCTCAGTAGTTTTGGAAAAGAATGACAAATTCCTTATTAAAAGAAAATGAAAGCAGATCTGTTACTTCTGTGAATGATGTTCTTTATCGATGGTTAATTAGGCAAAATATTTAAATACTATATATACAGTTAATGCACATATATACTCTATGGAAACTGTACAGGAAACTCTGTGCATGAATGATATATTTTTTGTGTGTGATGTTCATGTGGGTTATAAACCAACAGTTACATTCTGGAAACTCTAATGCTGTTATGTCTTTAAAAATATTATACTCTGAAAGAATATTTTAACACTATATCCCATGATAAAAGTTATTTTGCGTTATTTCTTTACGCTGATAACTTGTGAGGCTTAAAACATTTTAATCCTTAGACATTGAAGCTACTTGATTATATTTTAAAAACAAATCATAAAATCATAAAACATGATAGTGTGGCAAATTCTATTGGGAAATGTTTTATTATTGGATTTTTTAAAGGCTGTAGACTTTATTAAAAATAACAAAATTTGACTTAAATACATGAAATGCATAGCTTGTATGTCTTGTTTGAAAATACGAAGATTTTACTATTTGCCACATTTTTTGCTTGATTTTATTTTTGCTTTCTTTTGTCATTGTTTTTTTGTTTGTTTTTGCAACAGTGTTTCCATGTCTGTTTCTGTTGCATTGCATAGCACTCTTGTACATAGGTTTAAAAAATCTCTGTTTCCTCATTGCTAAATGATAATTCATTTATTCTAGGGCTGTAATTTCATCATTATAGATCCAGGTAAGTGATCAAAGCAGACCAAAAAGTATGGTTTGTTTCATAATGGCTTTTTAGGTTAGGTTTTCTCTTTATAGATGCTTCTTGTTTACATAGAGCACACCTAAGAATAATTTACATATTCTTCCATATTTCCTAAAGCAAATATTCTTTCCATTGTTTTAGATAGACAAGTTATTGCAAACGAGATACTTCACTTTACCCTTCATTAGAGGAAAAACCACAGTACAGGCAAGGAGATAAATGGTTAACTGACACCTCGTTTCTGATTGGGAAATACTAGGAAGTGATGAGGGAGTATGGCAGCTGTAACCCAAGCTGCATGTAGCAATGCAAACTCAGTGTTGCTAGATGTCTGGGACTGAGTTCTACTTAAATAGACTGTGACTTCTAAGACTTAATTTAAGATTTGACATCATTGGAAAACAATCAGTTAGTGCTTTATTTAACAAAACCAAATTGGTCATGCTTTTCTAATGCCAAATCCCAATTTTGGTTGAACTATTTAGATAAAGTCTAATAAGTATGTGAAATAAATACAATATAATTTGGGTTTTTTTCCCTCTCCCTCCTGAGGGTTTATATAGGAATCTCCACAACCAGTTGATAGTGTTCCAAATCAGAGACAAGATTATATCATTGGATTTTGGCTGCAGTCAAATCATTTAGGTCATTTGGGACACGTATGTTGTGCTTCCCCACAAAATTGTCTAGCCCCTCTGTTAAAACATATGTATGACTGCTGTAATACTTGGATTTCCCAAAAGAAACAAATCATTCACTCTGTTAAAGGAACCATGGATTACTTAATGTGAAAAACATCACTTAACTTTAACTACCAGACTCGAGACCTTCAGTTTTTACAGCCCTTTTCCATGATTCTGTTTCTCTCTGTTCTGACACCCTAGGTGTATGAACAATGATCGTTTCAATTATATTTTCTTGGTTTCCATCAAATCAGCTACACCAGTGGATCTCGTTTGCTCTGTACTTATTCATGTTTGGAAATAGCATTGTACAAAGTAAAAGATGCTAGAAAAAGATCTGCTGGGACAGAATTTGTACAGGTATAAACTCTCTAGTTGATGCTGTGGGAGCCTTTTTCTTTCAAACTTTGCCCCTCATTTGGGCCTCATCATTTCTTGCCTGGATTATTGCCATAGCTTCTCATCTGGCTTCCTTTATGCCCTTCATAAATATATGGCTTCTAGATTAATATTTCTTTAACACAGTCCTGGTCCTATCATTCTAACATGTGGCTTCATAACAATCTACCTGTTATACAGATAGAAGGAATATAATAATGATGATAACGATGACAATAATAATTAGTGAATGCTCTTAGATGCTCCATCTCAAATATCAGATGTCTTGAGATAACAGAGTGGAATTCAATATCAGAGGGTTTAACATTGAGGTATTTGGTGTGGGTCTGAATGCATGTGTGTAGTGTGGCTGATAGATCATCTGATATACATGAGAAGTGAGTGGGTGGGGAGTTGACATTTTGTTAGAAGCGCATGCTTGGTGTTTTGATAAACCATTGCACCTCCTCAAATCTTTGTTATCAGAAACGTTGTCAAGAAAATATAGCATAATTCAGGACAGCAGGAAAATCTTAATGCTTTCCATCCTCGTCTTGGTTTTGCAATTAAACGTGTATGCTAAATAGGAAGTTATTGCATTTGAGTGTTCATATCTGTTAAAGCAGATTGACTACTTGGTTACCACACTGTAAACAGCTTTTTTGAAGAATTTTTAAATTTATCATTTATGATATATTAAAAGAAAAGGTAAGATATAAAACTGCATATAAACAGTGTTCACATTTAAACACCAACACCCATACCAACCACGTGCTTGCATACATGCACACATACACACAAACATACACAGACACACACACACACAAACATACACACAAATATACATGTAAATGCATAGGAAAAAAAAGCTTGGAAATTAACCAAAATTTACAATTACTGTCACTAAGGTTTTGAATTATGAATTTTTTTATTTTCTTTATTAATTTTGTTAATATTTCCTGTATTTTCTACAATGAGTATTACTGTTTTAATGAGGAAACTGCAACTTACATGAGGGCTCACCTAGTGCTCTCATTCAGTGAGAAATGAGTGAGTTATATTATTCACTCATTATATTAATTTGTTCAAGAGTGAATTATATTATTTTGTTCAAACATCACTAAAAAATCATTGAGTGACACAATAAATAGTCAAAGTTGAATTATCTTTTTATAAGGTAAAATAAAATTTTAAATAGTTCTACTACCTGCCATCTATGATCAACGCTTCTGGGAAATTGTATGTTTTGCTGCTTTTTTTTTTTTTAAACGACTGGGGTATTGAGTGAAGAAATCTAGCAATAAAATGAAAAGCTCTATAGATTACATCTCTGGTGCCTGGGATCATTTGTGGTAATTTTTCTTTTTATTCCTGTGATTTTCCTTTTTTATCACCAAATAGTGATGCAGTCGATGCCTAGAACCCACAAGGGCAGACACACACACACACAAAATTAAGAAAAAAGAGGATAACTTCATAGTTACTTCATACTTAAATATATTTATTTATTAATTCATTAATTCCTCAGTGATGGTTTTTTTTTCTCATTTTTTTTTTCCTCAATGATGTTTTGATAGCCTGCCATGCCTTAATCTTTGTGCTACCATTTTCTGAGTGTTATGAAAGGATAATAGATGAATATTAGAATATGGTCCCTACTCTCAACTTACATTGTTTAGCACCACAGTTCTTAAACTTGAGCGTTCATAAGAATTACGTAAATAATGGCATTTATCTGGTATACATTGGATATCAGAGGAAGCACAGGCTAGAGGAAGATGTTTGAATTCAGCTGCTTATGTGATGTTCAAAAAAGAAGGATTTTTAGCCAGCACTTGAGGCAGAAGGAGCTGAGGAATGGAGAAGATAGGGACTTGCCTAATGTCTTCCAGTAGTTACAGAGTAAAATAAAGGACCATGGCCCTTGGCCTCTTAAGACAGTGCTTTTTGGCTGGCTCGAGCTCAGCTCTCTGTTTAAAAAATGAATGGGTTGCAGTGGAGCAGTGTTTTCCAAGTAGCGTTTGTCAGACTTCTGGGAATCTGAGAAGTTTCCACTGGTTTTCTGCCTGTTTTCCCTGGCTATAGTTGAATTCATTGAGGCCAGGAACCATAACTTGTTACCCAGCAGTTGGCAAAATTCCTGGCATTTAGAAGGTGGTCAGTTAATGGTTGATGACTGTATGAATGACACCGTTTTTCAAAAAAAAAAAATTTCTTAAGTCATATATTTAGGGGCAACTAATGTATTTCTCTGCTATTGTGTGGCTTGGGAAAATGCAGTGTGTTCTCTGAAAGGAAAAGATATTTGGAGGTACGATTTTTTTTCTGTGTAAATAAAGCTATTTTATCTTAAATATTAGTATACACATTCATTTTATAAAACAAAATGAAAGGGAAAAATGTCTGTTTTCTTAATAATAACCACTCAGTGTTTTTTCTTATTCAGATATTGGAGTTAAGTCATGCTATATGTACAAGTTTTATGTCCTTTTATTTTCTTGTAACATTATAACATAAGGGGATTAGCACGTATATAGATCTTGAGATGTTTGAAAGTGAATCTTGAAAATAGGATCAGAATGAGAAGTGTCTCAGTTTATACACCGTTACAGAGGACCTCAGGTATCAGAGTTCATGGAATCAAAGGCTTTCCTAAGATGCTCTATGTGCAACCAGAGATCTTTGAATTCTTCCATTCAAATCCCCTCATCTTTTTATAAGATGAAATTGAGGAAATTGAGACCCAAATAACAACATAAGTGAATTTGTTTTGACCCAGGGCTTTCAGACCTTGTTGTCCCAATTTAAATTTGTGTCCCAAAGAATATTTATCTGTATTTGTTAGTGTTTTCTATTTTGTAATGCTAAAAAGAAAGAAAAAAGGATAAAACAACTCTTCATTTTACCTTTGGAAGGAAGTTCCACTGAAGAAATGAGCCCCCAAAGGATTGAACTCTATCAGCCATTTGTAGGATTTCAGGTGTTGAAGGGTTTTAGTAGTGGTGCTGCTACCCTGATCTTGGCCTAGCCATCATTCCCTTGCTCTTCCACAGGGCTCGGTCACCATGTGCCATGGCCAAAATAATGGTGGTCCCTCCCATGAGCCGTCTTCAGATTTCCAGCTGACAATGTCTATCTAGAAAAGAGAAAACAAATTCTTTACTACTTCATATTTTAGCACATTTACCACACTACATGATCTAAAATATCATACGGACTCTATCTGCAAAGCTTTCAAAAATATAAATGGACAGAATAGCATTGAGTGGTTTGAGGGGCCATTCACACCAAGACTATTGTTACTCTTGTCATTGGTATTTTAAGGAGACTATCCATATATTGGAAAACACTGTGCCAATTTCCCTTCACATCTGAAGTTATAAAAACTCAATCCTATTACCTAAATAGTTGTCCAGAGAAAGCGAGTAGGGAGCTACCTTAAGTGTGTTCTCTGTGATTGAGTGACAAAGACAGGCGTGAGAGAAACCTTTGCTTCCAGATCAACTCCTCCATTGCCTCACCCTTTTTTGGCCACACCAACGGGCAGAAATGAATCTACCCCCATGTGGTCATTGCGGGATTTATCCGGGCATTTGCTGAACCTGCTCGCAATTTATTTTTATTTCTTCCGATAGACGTGGATTTGGCACAGGAGAGCGAATTCTTTCTGGAACAGCAGATGTGCCTGGTGCACTCGTTTGCTATAACCATTTGTGCTGTGGTTGAAAAAACATTTTTTTAGGAGTGCAGAATTGTTGAAGGGGGAGGGTTAAAAAACCGAAACCATTTTAGCGATTGTGCAAAGTTAGAATGTGAGTAAGTTTGCTGCAGTTAGTCATTATGTGCTTTCATAGCTTGTTTTACAAGGATAAAGGGATGTGTACAGGTTTGGTGACTAGAGCTCTTATTTGTCCCTAATAGTTGCTCTTTACGAAAACATTTTCTACCCTTTCTCCTACTTGGTGACAAAAGTGCTCTCTCCTTAGAAATTATACCCTTCTGTGATTCAGCCCTTTTATCTGTCTACAGTAACTGGACAAACAGCCTGCATTTCTGAGAACAAATATATTAGGAGAAGAGAAACTTCATTTTCCCATACAATCTCTAATATGGATGATGTATATTCAAATCATAATAATGTAGTGATCATTTAAAAATGAGCCTTTTTTCTGCAAAAAGGAGGAAAAAAAACCAGCAAACATCTAGTGACCGTGCCGTGAGCTTATTGTGCTGTAAATACGGTATCCTTGCAGCATTTTATTTGAGGTAGTCAATAGGTCTTAGCAAAGTTTTGCTCGCCGTATTCTCTGAGAACTGTAACACGCCACCTATTGCTTTTCTCTTTACTTGTTCTCGGTCACCCAGATTCCTTTGGACATATGTGAACGAAGGGTCTGTTTGTTTCCACTGAAGCAAATATAGCCACTTGCTCGCACTGGTGGCTTCCCTCACTGGATTCCACTACTATTTTGGAAACTCCTGTATGAAAACACAGCAACCCAACCTGTCCCCATTTGAGCCTCGTGGGTGATTTCCATGCAATACTGCCCAGTGTCTATATACTGAGGTTCACTTTTGTTACAAAGCAAAACTGGATTTGTTGCCTTTTGGTAAGCTTGTTACTAAGTCGGGTCATTCTGGTGTGATGGCAGGAACACTGGTATTAGAGTTCCAACAGTGGTCTTGGAAAGCTGGATTCTAATTCTGACCTGTCAAGGCCTTATCACCTTGGGCGAATCTTTCCTGAGTCTAGTTTCCTTGAGGAGAAGGTAGAAATTTATGACCTTCAAATTCCTTCAAGCTCTAATACTCTGTGATTCTGTAAAGAATATCATGTATTTTAGTGATATACAAGTAAGTCAACTTTATTTTTTCTTATAAATTCCTTTGTGTCTACATCTGCACCAGATAGCTCTCTTCAGACTGTCTCAAAGGTGACCACATTTTAACTTCCACCCTGACAGGCAAACTTCAGCAGTGAGAAACCCCTACAGGGCTTGGGGGTTTCCTGGAAGGATCTCACTCTTTTACTTATCTTCCTGTCTTTTAATGGCTTCTGAGTAGCAACAATAGACTGGAATGGTTGGTTCTATCATGGTAGTTGATTATAACCAAAAGCTACTGAACCAGCCTCACCACATTTCCTATTACCTACAGCTAAGAAACCTAAAATGCATAAACTAACTCAGAACACTTTTAAAAAATTAGATTGAATTACAGAATCCTCTGTCATACTTAAATACTTCTTGGGTAAATAACTAAGGGTTTGGCTTCACAAAGCTGGTGAGAAGGGACTTCCCTGGCGGTCCAGTGGTTAAGACTCCATGCTTCCACTACAGGAGCATGGGTTCAGTCCCTGATCGGGAAACCAAGATCCTGCATGTTGCGTGACTTGGCAAAAAAAAAGCTGATGGGGAAAGTAGAAGAGTATGGAGTGTTTAACATTTAGCCAACTACCGCCATTCTTGTTTTATTTCATTGAACCTCTCTTTTGTAGAGTTTGTCAATAATGCATTCTTGAAATCATTCATTCATTGAATAAATACGTATGGAGTATATTTTTGCTGGACATTAAGTATATATTGAATGAGAAACACAAAGTCCTTGCCTGTATGAAGCCCAGAGGGGAAGATGACATTAAAGAAGGAATTGCGAAACAGTGGACAAGGGCTGTCATAAGGGAAGTACGGCCTGTTAAAGGACACCAGTGATGGACACCTTACTGAGACATGGGGACTCAGGACTGACTGGCTTTCCAGAGTGTCATTCATTTGAAACCTGAAGGATGAATACTGGTTA
This sequence comes from Phocoena sinus, assembly GCF_008692025.1. Lineage (NCBI taxonomy): Eukaryota > Metazoa > Chordata > Mammalia > Artiodactyla > Phocoenidae > Phocoena > Phocoena sinus. Next base: position 65,401,985 of record NC_045766.1, read on the forward strand.
GGAGTTGGGAGATGAGGCAGTTCGGAAAGCGTCCAAGTCCAGTAACTGCAGGATGGCTGGAGCATCAAGTCCCAGGGGGAGGGAAGGAAGAGAGGAGACTGGAAAGCAAAGCGATGGCTGTATCAGGAAAAAGAAATTGAACTTCATCCTAAGAACAATGGGAACCTTTGGGAGATTTAATAAAAGAGGCAACGATCTACTTGGATTTTAGGAATATTCTGATTGCAGCAGAGTGTACTAGGGACCGATAAGAGGCCATGTTTAAAAATACCTGTATCCGCATATGTGTGTATGTATGCGGCATACATATATATGTATATATACATATTGCAGTAAACTAGGGCACCAGTGATGGTGGACAAAACTAGGGTATCAACATATCAGTAGTGAGCATTGGAAAGGCTGAAGGTAATTACGACATGGAATCAACAACCTTTAAAATACCAAGGGGAGAAAAATTAGTATGGACATATTTATAACATTGAGTCACATTACTATAAGTCTCTGAAATACCTACTAACCTTAAGTATTACTGGTTTACAATTTTATCAGTATACATATGCACTCTTACTTTACTTTTCTTTATAGACCATTGTTTTGAATACCTGTTTCCTTGCTTACCAGTTGTATAACATTCCGTCAGAACAATGCACCATGTTTTTCTCAAGCATCCTCTACTATTTTATTTTTAGACATACAATCAGTGTAAGTTATGGGCATTTTAATGGCTCTTCATTGCCAGTTTACCCACCAGAGGAATTATTCCAACTTCCGGTGCTACCAGTCGTGTAACAATGCACCTTCACAATCGTATTCTCACAGAGAGGGTGTTTTATTATTTCTTGACTAGGTGCTTCAACTCCAGGTGCTTTTCACTAACCCCCTGGCCTGATTGGAGAAGAGCACATAGGCCCTTGAGGGGATGACTCAGTGCATGAGGTCACTTGCTATGGGAGTAGGCTCTTCTCTTGCCACATTCCTAGATTATAGAACACACTCAGATTGAATTAACCCTCATCACAGTGGCGTTTTATCCAGTGCGACTCCCATGCATGCTAAGGACTAAGTGTTCTGTACTGTACGGGTATTTATATAAATAGGAGCCCTGGACACCTCTCCAATCCAAAACTGTTGACATACCACCTTATTTGATGTTTATTGGGGGGAAAACACTCCTTAAAATACTGGCTTTCTTGGTTTTAACATGATGACATGCTAGTTTTATGAACATGTGGGTACAGGGCCCACCTGGGTCGTTGCTTCTCTGTTGAATAATTAGGGATTAAGAAAGGAGGACTTCAGGCAGCATCTTGGTGCTCCCAACTGCCTTGATTTTATTTCTGAGAAAACAAGTTGAGGTACTGGCATCCATGTCTTCAGTTGTCCAGGGAGCCCTTTGTCTTCGAAGTATCATATACCATTCAGAATGCTGTGAGAATTAGTTAAGTGGAGAGTTTCTAAGACAAAAACTGCCCTGGACTACCACACCAGACTGTACTGCTTTTTCAATTTCAGCCTTCTGAAGTTACTGAGAATAGCCCCTCGCTAGCTGTTGTACGTGTTCCCAAAGCACTGCAGTGTGAAGTGAACAAGTACTGATACAATGCACGGAAGTAAGACATTTTTGTATCCCTCTGACAAGAGCTCTTTGGGGGACTTGTCAGGTGTGTGTGTGTGTGTGTGTGTGTGTGTGTGTGTGCGGTTTAGGTGTCCATCAATGACTGAAAATTAGCATATTAATAGTGTCCCCATCCCCATATTGGCAGCATTGTTTTGAACTCAGTGGCACCAGTTAAAATACTGTGATTTTAATTTTAAAAGTAATCTTTGAGATCACTTTAACCATTCACCAGTTTTCCACTGCTATTCATGAGGTAACTTTTTCTTTTAATGTAGAAAATTCAAAAACATATGAAGACAAAAATAAAAATTTCTGTTAATTGTATCAGCTGATGCCATTTTTTAACCTTTTAAAAGTATTTTAGGGCTTCCCTGGTGGCGCAGTGGTTGAGAGTCCGCCTGCCGATGCAGGGGACACGGGTTCGTGCCCCGGTCCGGAAAGATCCCACATGCCGCGGAGCGGCTGGGCCCGTGAGCCATGGCCGCTGAGCCTGCGTGTCCGGAGCCTGTGCTCCGCAACGGGAGAGGCCACAACAGTGAGAGGCCCGCGTACCGCGAAAAAAAAAAAAGTATTTTAAAATCATTTTTAATTTTTCCTATGTCCCTTCCTTTTTTTCTGTGTACACACAGACACACCCAAGCTGGGATACTACAATGTTATTTTTTGGTGTCTATTAATTTTTAAAGTAAGTTATTTCATATATTAATTAAAATATATATTTACATGCATATGTATGTATGTATATATGCACACATCAGAGGACGATCTATATATATTTTTCACAGTATGTGATTGTGTTAGAAACTTTGGAAAATAGGAGAAGTATATGCTCCAAAATCACCCCCTTAAATTAACCACTGTTATCACTTTGGGAACAAATGCTTCTAGCTCTATACGTGTGTATGTGTATATGAGAGATACAGATAGATGCATATATTGATTAACACATATAAAACAATGTTCCCTAATGTGATTTTAAAATGTATAAAATTGTTGATTTTTCTTTCTTTCTTTTCTTTTCCCTCCCTCTCTCCCTTCCTTCCTTCTTTCCTTTCTACTATAGTAAGATATACATAACAAAATTCACCACCTTAATCATTTTTAAGGATACATTTAAGTGGCATTAAGTATATTCACATCGTTGTGCAACCATCACCACCATACATCTTCAGAACTTTTTTTTCCCCCAAACTGAAAATGCATATCAATTAAATAATTACTCCTCATTTCCCCCTCCCCGACCACCCTGGTAACCACATTCTACTTTGTCTTCATGAATTTGATTACTTTAGGTACCTTATATCATTGGCATCATACAATATATGTCCTTTTGTAACTGGCTTATTTCACTTTAGCGTAATGTTTTCATGGTTCACTCATGTTTTAGCATGTTTCAGAATTTCTTTCCTGTTTTAGGCTGAATAATACAACCTTGTATGTTTATACTACATTTTGTTTATTCATTAATCTGTCAGTGGACACTTCGGTTGCTCCCACATTTTTGGATATTGTGACTAATTCTGCTATGAACATGGGCATACAGATGCTTGTTAGAGTCCCTCCCTGCTGTGAGCTCTTTGGGGTATATATCCAGAAGTGGAGTTGCTAGATTGTTGCTATGTTTTGAAACATTTTAATGATACAGTATTCCATTATATGAATATACCATCATTTATTTAACCAATCCCCATGTATTGATTATTTAAATTGCGTATAATCTTTTACTTTTATAAATTACATTACCATGAACATTTCTTGAAATCTGAAGATTTAAACATCCATGGTATTTCCTTAGGTTAAATTCTTAAAAGGTAGAGACTTTGTTAGGGCTTCTGATACATATCACCAAATTAACCCACAGATTGCCCATAGGCAGTTTATAGAAACAAATATCACGTTGGTTCCTAAGTCTAAATTATATAAACATTGCCCTTTGAAGACAATTGGGATAAAAGCCTCCCATCACCCATAGCCCCCAACTCCAGGTATGATTCCCTATTCTGCTTAACAACAGAACCTAAAAATGTGGTTCTTGACTCTGGTATCAACAAAAAAAGCATTTGTTCCTCCCCTTTTTAATTTCCAGATTTCACTCCCCAAGTGGATGGGTCTAAGATAATTTGTATCTAAAAAGCTCTAATGCAAGATACTTGGTATTTAAAGAGTGCTCAATGATTCTGTTGTGCAGTCAGACTTGAGAAGCGCTTCTCTAAACGTAGAGTAGCATATTCATATATTGTTCTCTTAGTCTGTTGGGTTGTTTTCTAGCTCACGGGGTCATCTATCAAGTGGATAGGGTGTGACTCGAATGAGTGAGGAATGCAACCATCAGTATTAAACCCTGAATCATGGAAGATAATCAGTGAGGGGACTCAAGAAAGCAAAATTAAGTTATTTTCTATATTAAGGCCTTGGAGAAAATGTTAAGTAATTTTTCTTGAGCAAAAAACAAGTAGCAAATAATGTATGCATGGCTTTATAACTGAAATGGGTAAGCCGTGGTTCGTTTTTTTTTTTTTTTTTCCTCACTGTATAAACTCCAACACCAAGCCTGTCCATTCATTTATCCAGTCATGAATTGTTAAGTACCTACCTGGTGTGAATCCTTATGATGAGATCAAGCTCTTTTTGGCCAGTAAAACTTACTGCAAGTATTCAGAATTTACCCTTAGAATCACTGGATTTTGAATGTCCTTCTGACTTTTTTTGTAGAGGAATAAATAGTATTAGAAGAACAAGAAGTGTGACATGCTCCCCTCAACTCTGTGCCTTGTCCAGTGAAGCTCATTTCTTGTTCGGGTTATAGAAAGACTCTCATTTGAAGAAAAAGATAGGAGGAGAAAATGACAGTATTCCCTGGTCTTCTTTGTTGTTCCGATGAGGAGTCCGTCTGGAGAAGTAATAGGAATTTTTCAGTGTCACTCAATTCTAAATAGTGGCAAAGCTGGAACTGTTTTCCCCCTGAGCTCTACTGCATGACCCTTCAATTTAATTGCTCATCCTCCCTGGTGATATTTCTATCTGCCAGTGTCCTTAACTGAGAATGGAAGTTGCAAACTTTGGCTTCCTGGTGTTTGCAATCAGTCAGTCAATCAATCATGAGCAAAGCTTTAAAGTCAGAAGAGGAGTGTCGGATCCATTTTTTATACGACAGCAATCAGCTGGCACAGTACAGCAGCTGCCTTAGACTATGAACTCTTACTGTGTACAGTTCGTGTCACTCTATTGTTTCCCAGATAACGGCACTGAGTATCACTTGCTGTCTGTTGTCCCACTTACTCCATTATTTTTCTTCTAGGAGAGAAATATTTTTCTGTACCCACATAGACTGAGAAGGCCTCTTGTTTGTGTTTTTGTGAATTTCTCATATGTGGTTTATTTTACTTTTTCTTTACCCGAGAGAGGTAGAATTGTTTTTAAAACTTCTAACTATGGAATAGGCTGCCTGGGTTGAGTCCTGGATCTGACACCTGCTAGCTGTGTAACCTTGGGCAGTTACTTAATTTCTCTGTACTTCAGTATCTTCATCTGGGAAATAGGGGTAAGTAGTAGTTTCTGTCTCAAGGGTACTTGTGAGGAGTAAGTATAAACTGCATTGAGTACAAAATATTTACGGAAAGTAAATGTTACATAAGTGTTTGCTATTATTATACATCTTTTTAAACATACCAGTAGGTATTTTAATTTGTTTTTACTGCCACAGTAATATACAGATAAAATACATAACTACAAGTGACAAATGGTCATCAGGTCTTGTTCAAATAACTTGAAACAGTTGTCATGAAAAGAAAATTGAAGTTGAAATATTTGTAACCCTATCTTCTAACAAATCAACCATCTCTCTTTCCATAGTTTGTCTGGTCCTTGTCCATATGGAAATACCATTCTGTGTAGCCTCAATTGTATTGTACACATGATTGATTTCCCATTCTATGTTTTTCATTTAATATTTACATTTTCATTTAGCATCTTAAGCATGTTTTCATGTCTTTATAATAGCTGGAATCAAAATGTAATGAAGGAGCTTTGAGTTTTATGTTGCTGTGTATATGTCAGGCTTTAGCTTTTGTATATTTTCCCCTTTGTTACCTTAGAAAGTTTCCTTTCTAAGTAGAAATCAGTTTTGCTCATTACACCAAATTTTGTCAAAAAATTGAATGAATTAAGAATTATTTGAGTGCAGTGACTTTGATTCACTTTGTCTTATTGTGACTCCAGCAACTAGGTCAGTGCCTGACACAGAGCAGAATTTCAATAATTTTTTGTTTAATAAATACCTTGGATTCATTAAATTTGAGGAGATTGGGATATTGTAATTATTTGATAGTTAATTCAAAATGTGTTTCTTTTCAGTACATGTTAAAGATTATTTTAAAATGCTTTAGTCTCTTTCTTTTCATGGTACTTTTTTTTGTGTGTGTGGTACGTGGGATTTGATAGTTAATTCAAAATGTGTTTCTTTTCAGTACATGTTAAAGATTATTTTAAAATGCTTTAGTCTCTTTCTTTTCATGGTACTTTTTTTTTTTTTTTTTTTTGCGGTACGCGGGCCTCTCACTGTTGTGGCCTCTCCCATTGCGGAGCACAGGCTCCGGATGTGCAGCGGCCGTGGTTCACGGGCCCAGCTGCTCCGTGACACGTGGGATCTTCCCAGACCGGGGCACGAACCCGTGTCCCCTGCATTGTCAGGCAGACTCTCAACCACTGCGCCACCAGGGAAGCCCATTCCGTGGTACTTTTATTTAAAATTTGCCCATTGACTATTTCTGTAGGAGTTTGAGCTGGCATCAAGTAGAATTTACATATACAGTCTGACCATTGAAATGAAAATAAGCACCTCAAATGCTTCTTTGAAAGATAGTAGTGTTAATAAATTCAAAAGGTAAAGTCCTTAAACTGTTTAGAGGGAGGGAGAGACTAATGAGATTACTGTAATTAAGTGTGCAGGAACACATTACTCATTGGGGGATTTTTGCAGAAACTAACGCCTGTGGCCGTAATACGCCTCCAGTCAAAAATGTGTTAAATAATGTAAATTGATACAGCCACTATGGAGAACAGTATGGAGGTTCCTTAGAAAACTAAAAATAGAGCTACCGTATGACCCAGCAATCCCACTACTGGGCATATACCCTGAGAAAGCCATAATTCAAAGAGTCATGTACCACAACGTTCACTGCAGCTCTGTTTACAATAGCCAGGACATGGAAGCAACCTAAGTATCCCTCGACACGTGAATGGATAAAGAAGATGTGGCACTTATATACAATGGAATATTACTCAGCCATAAAACGAAACGAAATTGAGTTATTTGTAGTGAGGTGGATGGACCTAGAATCTGTCATATAGAGTGAAGCAAGTCAGAAAGAGAAAAACAAATACCGTATGCTAGTACATATATATGGAATCTAAAAAAAAGAAAGAAAAAATGGTTATGTTGAACCTAGGGGCAGGATAGGAATAAAGACGCAGACCTAGAGAATGGACTCGAGGACACGGAGAGGGGGAAGGGTAAGCTGGAATGAAGTGAGAGAGTAGCATTGACATATATACACTACCAAATGTAAAATAGATGGCTAGTGGGAAGCAGCTTGGTGCTTTGTGACCGCCTAGAGGGGTGGGATAGGGAGGGTGGGAGGGAGACGCAAGAAGGAGGGGCTATGGAGATATATGTATACATATAGCTGATTCACTTTGTTATACAGCAGAAACTAACACAATATTGTAAAACAGTTATACTCCAATAAAGACGTTAAAAAATGTGTTATATCAGAGTTCCTTGATTGTCAAGTAATAAGAGAAATGAGATAGCTCACATTTTACATATTTGGTTGTAATCTGACAAGAGAAATGCACTTTTCTTGGGAGACCATTACTTATTTATTCAAATGTTTGTTACATGCCTACTATGTACTATGATATGAAAAAGCCAGCGGAAAAGCAGCAGCGAATAAAAGGGACAATCTCTAACTTTATGAGAACAGACATACACAAGTGTGATATGTGTAGAAGAGCTCACTGTGCCAGAGGATTTGGGCAGAGGTTCACTGAGGAATCTGACACTCAAGCTGAGACTTCAGGGGTTCTTAGGAATTAGCTAGATATAGAATCCAGAGAGAGGTGGCAAGACCCAGAGGTATTATCCATGAGACAGGAGAGAGTCTAGCACATCAGATATGAAAGGAAGTCAGTGTCAGAGAGTAACATGACATGTACCTCTTGAGAGTGACATGACATGTACCTCTCAGGGAGAGACAGAAGAAATAGACTGAGTCCAAATCACTCTACTAAACCACTGAAGATTTTTAAGCAGGAAAGTAATGTGATTAAATCTGCATTTGAGAGAAATCACTCTTCCTACAGAATGAAGGATTCATTGAAGGGGAACAAGCATAGATACTGGGAGACCAGTTTGGATGCTGTTGGATAATTCCTGGTGAGAGGTGGTGGTGTCTTGGAATTGAATTACAGCAGAGGAAATGGTTGAAATGCAGACAACTTTGAGAGAGATAGGATTTCCTATTTAGGGAATAGGATCCACAGGATTTGATACTTGAATGGGATGTGAAGGAGAGGCTGAAGAATGACTCCTAGTGTTTCTCATTTGAACAGTGCTTGGGTGGATGAGAAAACCAGATGAAAGGCATGAAAAGCAGATTCAAGGGAGATGATAAAACAGTTTTTAACATCTTGAGCCTGAAGAGCGAATGAGACATCCAAGTAAACACATGAAATAGACAGTTGAATATTGGGGTCTAGCATTTCAGGTACAGATGGATTCTGGAGAGAGAACTTCAAGAGAGTCATCATACATAGGAACTATTTCAAGTTGTGGGCGTGGTCCTGGAGAGAGTTAATAGAGGAGAGGAGGTCCTGTGTCAGATAAAAAGGATATTTATTCAGGGGCGATTGGGCAATATGTTGACTAACGTTGTCAGTAGCACTTTTATAGAAAGATTGGAAAAGTACTTTTAGCAGAAAGCTAGCAAGAGCCTGGGTCCTTGCTGTCACTGTTGAACAGACATAGTGGTTCTTGGCTGCCCTTTCTATTACAAAAGACAAATTTCTGTCTCTGGCCGTGATAATTTGATTTTCTGTAGCTTACAGTTTGACTTCTTCCCAACTTATAAAACATGCAAGTCAGTTATGAAAACCCTGTAAGGTATTTGCTTTAATGGAGGTATGTACAAAGCCCATTGGCGGTAAAGCCAGAGGACCATAGAAAACCCCCAAAATCCTTTCAGGGGATTTTTATGTCTTTTTATGTTTTTATTTTTCCATTAATTATTTTGTAAATATCTTCAACATGTAAAGCTCTTTTAGGCTAATGGGAAGAGGATAGGATGTCTCCCTGTCCCCCAGCAATTTATAGTCTGGTATAGGGGCTAATACATAGTAACTGTTGAATGGATGTCTCCAGACTTCCGGAAAGACATTACAGAAGAGGCACCATTTGATCAGAGACTTAAAGAATCAGTAGGCAACTTCCAGGCAGAAGATGGCTATGTTTGAGGTGCAGATGAGAAACATGGAGAAGAGTCATAAAGAACAAACTGTAGACTATAGAAGGAGGTGCTGGTGGACAGATATGAGTACACACATGAGTGTATGGTCTATTCCCATCTCTACATAAGCCTAAGATTAGGCTTAATATGCTGTGACTAATATAGGAAATAAGGAGGTGTCTAGATAGAAAGGCAAGGGCTAGATTGGAACGTCCTTATAAAGTGTATTTCAAAAAGGGAGAGAGAGTACACCATGATAAAAGGAGTTCCACACAAGGCAGAGTCATTGGCAAATCTGGATCAGCAGAGAGCTGGGATCAGATAGTCACGTTAGAGAGATCACTGTGACAGTATTGAGGAGGAGATATGAGAGAGAAGTGAGGTTAGATCATGGCAATAAACAGCTCTGAGAAGTGATGATGGGAGCCAGAACTAGGAGAGAGAAAGTGAGACGGGGGTAAAGTACAGGGATGCCAGAAGTAATCAGGGCTTATATAGAAGACATAATAGTAGATTAGGGGTGTGTGCGTGTGTGTGTGTGTGTGTGTGTGTGTGTGTGTGTGTACGTACATGCAGGGTGTGTTCAGGGAATGGACGGGTCAATGGTGAGAGGGATATAGGAATGTAAGATATTATTCCGAGTTGGGCAGAAAGGAAGTTGAGGGCCTGCTCCCAAAGGTGAGCACGAGAGGTTCTCTTACAGCCCTTTGTCTGTTCTTGTCTCATGGCCACAGCCAGTTCTGCCTGGTAGTGGAGACATCCGTTTAAACAGTAATTGATCAGTCCCTCTACCAGACTACATACAAACTCCTGGGGGACAGGAAGACATGCGCTATTCATCCTGGGACACTATCCTCCTCCCATTAAGCTTGCTGAGCTTTCCATGTTGAAGATGCTTAGAAAATAATTAATGGAAAAATAACCACATAAAAACACTGCTACAGAGATATTCAAGTCTCAGGGAAAAAATATGTATATACGTGTGTATATATATATATATATATATATATATATATATATATCTGTATGAGTGTAATTTTTAAAATGTGCTTGTTTTTCAAAATGAAAATGTTAAATCATGATAAAACTTCAAGAATTCTTGCAAAGAACAAAAAAGAAATGAAATGCCAAAAATAAATATTTGGAAGTGCCTACTAATCCAGTAAGTAGAAAAGATTCGCTGTGTATTTAATTGAATATGTGGGCCAAGAAAGTGTTGCCATAGCTTTCTTTTATCATCAAGAACATAAATAAGTATGCTTTAAAATGATTCCTGTTCTTTACCCCTTCCACCTCCAATGAGGTAAAGAATTTAAAATTGCAAAGGAAAAAAATAGAGCTAAATGTGCTATTTTCACACACGTAGTTTTGAAATAGAAAATACTCAGAAACATGCCGGCACATACATAGCAGAATTCATAATAACGTTGTGAGAAACCTTCTCATCTAGGGAGATATTTCCTAGAAGATAGCAATGGCTCCTGAAATTGCTCCCTGATGCCTTCCTTCAAAGACTTTAGGAATCTGTAAGTAGTGAATGTGTGTGCACATGTGTGGATGTTCACCAAGAAAGAAAAAGTGAAAGAAATTTGTTGAAAAAAGTTGCTTCTAAGGAGTTAGGTCTGCATTCTTTTTTGTTTACTTTATGAATGTGATTGGTTTTCATCTTCAAAGTATGTGACTTGAAGTATCTGTTTTTGGGGCAGACTCCTTTCCAGCTGCGGCCCAGAGTACGCCTGTCATTAGCTCGGTTGTTCAGTCACTGTCTCCATTTATAGTTGGGTTTGTAAAGTGTTTAAAATAGGAACTCTGGGTTTCTGCTGATCTTGAGTCATCAAAGAAAAGCAAAGCTTTATTCCTTCTTATATTCAGTTCCATCCATGTAGACATTTTTTTTTTTTACATTTATCAAGTTTAATTTTTATTTCTCAGGAACTTTTAACAAATTATAATAAAACGATAGATTTGTTAACTGCTTAGTAGAGGGTGTAACACAGTAAACTATTGTAAGCTGTAATTATTATAGTTAACAATAATAATAACAATCATTATTATCATCATCTTTCAAAAATACTCCATCAGTGATTTTGCACAACTCTGTACACCTAAACACTGATAACACTTAAGCACTTTTAAAACAATGCTTTTATCAAAACAATGCTTTTATCAAAATTTCATAGCACAGTAGCATCATTTTTTTAAAGCCTTGATTGAACTCTTTATTTGATAAATTATCTCTGTTTCATTAGTTGTTTTGTCAGGTTTTTTTTTTCCTTTGAAACAAATTCCTCTGCCTTCTCATTTTGCTTAACTTTCTCTGTCTCAATGAAATTTGATGAAACAGTTACCCATCCCAGTCTTGAAGAGGTGTCCTTGTGTGAGACCATCCCTATACAGTCTACCCAGTGGCTTTGGTGGGAGAGCTGTATCTGAAGTGAGCACGAGTTACATCTTTCCCCGGGGTGTGCTGGCAGCTATCACCTTGGTAGGAGGCGGGGCTGGAGATGGAGGGGCTAGGGCCAGAGCCAGGTGTGAGCCAGGACTCCTCTTCTGTTCAGTGGCCAGTACCACGCTAATGGGGGGAAGAGTCAGTCCCCAATGTGGCTATTTTTTAAGACCGACATGGTTGACTAGAAAAACCTAACCTTACTTTTTTTTAGGTTCAGACTGACTCTTCCATACTCTCTGCTACAGAATGTCAGGGTCTTACTGAGCATTTATTTAGGAATTTCTTCAGGATATATATTTTAACAAACCACTTAATGTGGAAACTGCATCTTCTGTTGGGTACTATTGGGACGACCTTCATACAGAAGGGAAAAGCTACTCCACCAAGACAAGAATACTCAATGATGCTTAAATTACAAAAGGAAATGGCAGGTTTGCTCCCTCAGAGGCTATCAAAAAAGGAAAACAGATAACTCTATTCAACAGCTTTCTGTAACTTAACAGAAAACTGAATCTAGAATTACAAAATCTCTAGGAAACTACAATTGAGACAAATCACAAATATGACAGGAAAAGATAGCCGTCACAGTCAGATCCCAATGAAAATGATAGCACACAGAAACTAGTCCCTTTCAAGGAGCTGATTTATAAATGCATTGTGTACATAGGTCCACTTGGGTATAGAGAAGCCATTAGGGACAAAGTGATAATCTGGGGCTAGCAGAATCAGAACTGTCATCTCCCTAGGTTCAAGAGGACCAAGGGGGACAGCAGTGATTTAAATAGGAGGCGAGAGTGTGGTAGAAGAGAGATCCTAGAAAGGACCAATGACCCTCCTTGGCTGACAGCTGGGAACTTCACAATCAGGTTCCCAGAAGACATGTGGCTCAAGAGTTTACTGGTGTCTCTCCACAGGGGCACTGTTGTCATCTTGGGTTTGACAGTGATGTGTTTTTGCCTTTTAACCATTCAATGAAAATAGAATCCCCTAATCACTGTGACAGTAAAAAACATTGCCACACATTTCTAAACTCTCCCTGGTGGCTAGGTGATTTCCTCTCCAGTTGAGAACCGCTATACAGAGAATTCCCTGGCGGCCCACTGGTTAGAATTCCATGCTTCCACTGAAGGGGGCATAAGTTTGATCCCTTAGTTCCAGGATACCTGGTCCGGGAACTAAGATCAGGCAAGCAGCATGGCATGGCCAAAAAAAAAAAAAAAAAAAAAAGAGAACTACTATATTTTAACCAAACATCCCTGAAATGTTTTAATCTTTATCTCTGGATCAACCTAGATCACCAGAAAGCTCTTCCCAGAAAGCCATATGTCTAAATCAGTATACTTGTATGTTATGGTGGGGACAGGATGGCTGTACTATCTCCAGCCCCACATCCACATCCCAGGCAGGAAGGAGAAAAAGGGAAGAGTAGGAAGGGATCATGCTGTGTCAGGAGAGCTCTAGCTTTTCCAGAAATGCTTCGCATACATCTCATTGGCCAGAACTGTGTCACATGGCAACTCCTACCTGCAAAGTAATCTAGGGAAGAGTGGGCACATTGCTGCCCCAAACAAAACTGAAATTTTTTGAGTAATGAAGAAGGGCGGTGGGTATGGGGAAGCAGTTAGCATCTGCCCCACATATATGTATCTCTGATGGCTTGGTGTGGGCAAATGACACTAGAGTAATATAAAGTCTTGTGTCGTTTCTTCCTGTACATACTAGAATTGACCTGGAAATTAATGAACAACCGAATTAAGGTGTGGTCATTCATTTCTTGTATCAACAGATCTAATCATAGTAAGCCAGCGCAAAATTAAGACAGTCTGTCACTGGAATGTTCACAGATCCCTAATAGACTAGTGCCTTAGGATGAATGTTTGAATCTTCAAACCTTCCCTAAGCCTTTACTTAATCCCCAGCCTAACCAAGACCTCTCACAGTTCAGCAGAAAGTCTTTTAATCTTTGTGGCCTTAGGACAGTTTAAGGGCATTCAATAAGTATTTCTGAATTGAACAAATGAATGCGACAAAAACCAGAAAGATGTAAAGGGAGGAGGCTGCATTTGAGTTATCTTCGGTAAATCACTCTTTGACAGGAATCTTTGATCCTAAATTTAGTATTTCTTTGGTTGTGCCAGCAGTATTTGTTTATTTCTCCCAACACCCCTCATTGCTTTTTTTTGTTCCCTCTGCTTAGTCCTTCAGCTCTCTTTCTCTAGTATTGCCTTTTAGCAGTATGGTGACCAAGTCTTCGGGTAGTCTGTTTGAGATCCCATTGTTCAATTTATCTGTTTTCTTTTGGTGCTGGTGCTTTTGATGTTTCTATATGTATTTTTTAAAAAAATCATTGCCAAATCCAATGTCATGAATTTTTTTCTTCTGTGTTTTTTTTTAAGGAGTTTTATAGTTTTAGCTCTTACATTTAGAGCTAGAATTTTGGGTTACTTTTTGTATACGGTGTAAAGTAAGGGTCCAACTTCATTCTTTTGCATGTGGATGTCCAGTATTCCCAGCACCATTTGTTGAAAAGACTATCCTTTCCCCATCAAATGGTCTCAGCACCTATGTCAAAAATCAAACCATGTATGCAAGGATGTATATCTGGGCTCTCAATTCTATTCCATTGGTCTATGTCTGTCTGTATGCCAGTGGAACACTGACTATTATAGCTTTGTAATAAATTTTGAAGTTGCGTAGTGTGAGAGCTCCAGTCTTCCTTTTTTTTTTTTTTTTTTTGCGGTACGCGGGCCTCTCACTGTTGTGGCCTCTCCCGTTGCGGAGCACAGGCTCCGGACGCGCAGGCTCAGCGGCCATGGCTCACGGGCCCAGCCACTCTGCGGCATGTGGGATCTTCCCGGACCGGGACACGAACCCGCGTTCCCTGCATTGGCAGGTGGACTCTCAACCACTGCGCCACCAGGGAAGCCCTCCAGTCTTCTTTTTCAAGATTGTTTTGGTTATTCAGAGTCTCTTGAGATTGCATATGGATTTGTCTATTTTTGCAGAAGAGTTCCATTGGGATTTTGACAGGGATTGCATTAAATCTGTACACTGCTCTGGGTAGTATTAACATTTTTACAGTATCCAGTCTTCCAATCCATGAACATGATATGTCTTTCCATTTAGCTGTATCTTCTTTAATGTATCAGCAACATTTTGTACTTTTCAGTGTATAAGACTTTCACCTCTTTGGTTAAGTTTATTCCTAAGTTTTTTCTTTCTTTTTGATGTTATTATAAATGGAATTAGTACACAGAAGCACAACTGATTTTTGTGTTGTCTGTGAACTCTTAGAAGGCAGGAACCATGCCTTGTTTATGTTTTGCCGAGTTAATACAAAAGTAATAATGGCATTTATTAATATTTGTCTGTTTATGTATTTTTATTTTTTATTAGCAGTAATCTTTGTCTTCTTTTTTTTTTCCTTTTCTCCTTTCTGCTTTAGGGCTCTACTAGCTCAACAACAGCTTCTCCTCCAGTCTCCACCCCTGTCACAGGACATAAGAGAATGGTCATACCAAACCAGCCCCCTCTGACGGCAACGAAAAAGTCTACATTGAAGCCACAGCCTGTACCCCAGGCTGGACCCATCCCCGTGGCTCCTATTGGAACGCTAAAACCCCAGCCTCAGCCCGTCCCAGCCTCCTACACTACGGCATCTACCCCTTCAAGGCCTACCTTCAATGTGCAGGTGAAGTCAGCCCAGCCCAGCTCTCATTACATGGCTGCCCCTTCACCAGGACAATTTTATGGCTCAGGGCCAGGGGCCCAGGGCTATAACACTCAACCAGTTCCTATCGCTGGGCAGGGTCCACCTCCTTCTGCACGGGGAGGCATGGATTATGCGTATATCCCACCACCAGGACTTCAGCCTGAGCCTGGGTATGGGTATGCCCCCAACCAAGGACGTTATTATGAACCCTATTGTGCAGCGGGGCCTGGCTATGGGGGCAAAAATGACTCTGATCCTGCCTATGGTCAACAAGGTCACCCGAATACCTGGAAGCGGGAACAAGGCTATACTCCTTTTGGCACCGGGAACCAGAACCCTGCTGGGATGTATCCAGTTGCTGGTCCCAAGAAGACCTATATCACAGATCCTGTTTCAGCTCCCTGTGCACCACCACTGCAACAAAAGGTAGGGAACTCATTAATATAGTGATGGGAATAAGGGGTACCTATCTTGGTCTGCCTTCCCCAGGAAGCAGAGCCTAAGGCAGAAGTATATGTGCTACTTTTATTTCATTAGAAAGTACAATCTGAAGGAAGTGCATGAGCGAAGCAGGAAAATGGGGCGATCCTATTTGGGGGTGTGGGGGCGTGTTACCAATATGGCTTCCGTTTAGTATCAAGTACAACTAATTTTTCAATCTTGAAGGACCATCTTCCAAAGACCATATGAACCGTAGCAGCTCAGGACAATCTGTTCGGGGAGAGGAAGGGAAAATAATTTATCTTCCGGCTCCTTTCCTGTTGGTCAGAGCTTCCTTCTGTGGGTCATAGACTTCCTCACACTTAGATGTTGCATTTACTTGGCCACTAAATAGATCTGAAGTATCTGATGCCTCAGCAGGGACAGGGAATCCCCACATGTGGAGGTGAGAGGTGCTCAGGGCAGTATGAGATGAGCTGATGACAGGTTGGGCTCGTGTGAAGGTGCTCAGAACCCAAGCAAACATGGTACCATAGTGACTGATGGGGAAGAACAAGTGGACAGGGGCCCAGAACACAGGTTAGGCTAAGGAGATCTAAGGTAATGCAGATACCTTGTCTAGTTTTCTTTGGGAAGGGGCTATAGTAGAATGGCACTTGTTTACTACCCCTTGTTTATCTACATTAATGATCCTCCAAGAAGAATATTACTCTCCAACCATTAACCCTATTAGGCAACTTAAAAAAATTCTTTATGACAGTTATCTTTTTTGTTGTTTGATTTAATTTCAAGCATGCATGTGTTTTAAGTCAACAAGTTCAATTACTTCCTGTGAATAGGCAAGGTATAATACTATACACACCTACTCACCTACAACTTGGATTTTTCACGTGTCCTTGAACCAACATGATGATGTTTCCTCCCACCGTGAAAAGAGGAACCAAGGAGAGTTACTTAGAAGGAGATAGATGGAGAAACCAATCTAGTTTCCAGCCATTGTGTTAGAACCGAGCACTCCCTTCCCCGTAGTAAGAACTGTAAGAAATCAGAAATTGGAGAGCCCTTGATTATCGAGAAGTTCAATGATAAATTGGGAGGATGTACTGGGTGGAAGTTTGGACTCTATGTTTGGGTTTTTTTTAATCCTTTACACAGCTGAGATTGTCAATTTCCAGGCATATCCATTCACACTTTCAACATTATAACAGAATTTAGTGAGGTCCTTACTCTCTGGATAGGGAGTTTACTAAATCACTATTCTCACATGAAAGCATCTGCTCTGTTAATGATGCAGATGGATTTTAGGTTCCTCAGAGGAAAGAGCCCTTCCCAGCAAGTGGGGCCTGTGGGTAGCTGGAGACATCCATCAACCTTATGATTGCCCATTACATGAAAGTGGACCAAGCCATGATCATCTTCCAACATAAAGATTTCAAGTGAAAATGTTAAGTGTTTTTGAAACATTACTCTTGGAAGGACTTTCTTTCCCAAAATCTCTGTATGAAAAGAAATGTTACTCAGGGTTTTTTGTTTTGTTTTGTTTTGTTTTTAAAATAAATATTGCCCAAAATAGCCAAGCTGGACAACCTTGCCCTTTGTTAACATTGCAGTATATTTGCATTCGTCCATCCTGACCCCAGAGCAACCGGTTCAGAAGAAAATGGGGTTATTCAACTTTACCTCACTTTGGTACAATTGCAACAAATTCCCCTACAGAAGATTAAAAATTTAGGTTGGGACAATGGCCATCAACATTTAACTTCCAATAGGTATGCAGTTTTGCCCTGTCCAAAGCAGCCTGACTGTGATAGGATGGCTGAGTGATGTTCCTAAGGGCAGGAGATGGGCCCTGAGTTATTTAAGGATCCTATGACGCCACCTGGGGAAACAGACATGAGACAGAGCAAAAGTATGTCTAGGTGGAGAGAATGATCTGGTGAAGTACAAAGCCAATCTTTGAGTTTCCTGATTTCCCATCATGTCACTGGGCCCTCTGGAACCAATCCAGTAGTATAAACAAAAGGATCAGCACCCGCTGCAAGACCTGGTTCTAAGATGTTAGGTCCAGAAACATCACTAGTATTTGGTCTGTCTTCATCAGCTTACTTGGGGTGACAGAATGAACTTTTATTAACCCCTCTCCAGAAAGCATGAAACTTTATTTTCCTTCTTAGTGCAGTAAAAGAATTATTCAGGATGATCTATTACCTTGTTAAGGATTCTGGACGTGTTATTTAAAAAAAAATTCTGAAATATTTGTTTTTCAACAGTGTCATGTGTTTTAACATCATATTGTGCATTTAAAAAATGAAAATCAAATCATGTACTTTTTGCTGTGATTATTAAGGAGAGTGGTTAGAGATTGATATTTAGCCATCTGTTTGTTTTGGGAAAGGGGAAAGAGGCTGGTGAAGCTACAGATATCGTCTGTGTGTGTTGTGGGAGCATTGGTGGGTGAAGGGGTGGGCTCTTTCACAGCTGGTCTTTGAGCAGAACACGACTGTATTCAACTGCACCTGTGCACAGGGCACCTTGTTGTCTCAAATATTAACTTTGCTTGGCTTAGCGATGTGACTCCTGGCTTGAGAAGTGAGCTCCTAATTCGAATCCCAGTTCCTCCCTTGATATTCTTCTTTCAGCTTGAGGAAAAACCTCTAGACCTCTTTATGTCCTGCTCCCAACCTCAGTAAAGTGGAATGTCATCTTCACTAATTAATTAATGATTGCAAAAGGCTTGGAAATCTGCAAGGGCTGAATGATTGCCAAGTGAGGACTGTTCAGCTTTTTCACTGGCTTTCATTTATTTCCAATTTTTTTAGGCACTGATGGAGAGCATACCTCGGTGCCTTAAAACAATTACCTTTTGTTACGTTGAGAAGTTCTTAGGAGTTTGGCATTTAACCCATTAAGGAAAAAGTTTTCAAAAAATGAAAGAAAGAAATCTCCTTTAGATTTGAGGTAAGCTGCTTTAATTTTTCCACGCCATGGTGTGAAATAGAAGAAGAAGTAGAAGAAGGGAAGGAGAAAGTAGGAAAGAAAAGGAAAAAAAAAAAAGAATGAAGAAAGGAAGGAGACCAAATCAGAACCTACAAGCCTTGGGGGACCGTGATTATATTTGTGTTTCCATAATGTGCTGAGCACTGAATCTGCATGCTACAGTAGACCATAATGTGTTTCCTGGACCATGTGAGCTGAGTTCCTTGAAAAATATTTTTATAAGCAAGTCTTTATAAGAGAGAAATGTTCTCTTCTCACTGGAAATCCTCTTAAAGACACAGTGGAATCTCTTCTCTTTGCCGTTTTATAAAAGCTGATATCTGCTGGTTGTTGTGTTGTTCACAGAACTTTTGTCCTGTGTGTTATCTTCACATTCCCGTGAGGTAGGATGTGTATTTTCTCCAATATTCAGGTAAGGTGAGTCAGCTGGAAAGCCCCAGAGCCAGGACCTAGAGGCAGTCATCACTTTCAGGTCCACAGTGGCAGGTAGCTTTAGCTTCCACTTCCTTGTCATAAACCTAATGTGTGGCAGCCTCGGCTCTGTTGCAGAGACAGGTATTTCCTCTGCAATATGTTAAGAGTGCTCGAGCTGTGCATCTCTGGAAAGCTGTGGAGACCCAACTAGTGGGGGTGGGGGTAAGTTATAGTCTAAAACCATCTATTAAAATTTCCTTGGAAAAATCCTTCAGGAGAGTGAGAACTTGGAGATCAACCAATCACCTTTCAATAAATCCAACACCAAGTTTATCTTATCCAGAGGCAGAACAGATTCCTACTGTTCATTTAGTGTTTGAATCTGGGGATATTTAATGTGTCAGAGAGGAGAGTGAAGGTAGTGAACTACCAGGGTCAGTGTTTACGGATCCCCAAGACCTGGGAATTGTTGAGATTTAAGAAAATATTTGAGAATGTTGATACAGTAGCATTTCAGATATTCAAGTAATATCAAAATATTTAAATTTCATTTCATTGTGGTCTTTCCCACAGTGAAATGGAGGTTGTATATATTGGGTGTCCTGCAAGAATTGGTGGCATTTGGGAGAAAACTATCTTTATGGTAATCCCTATGCTAAATATCTCTCAATTCCAGGATCAGAGAAACAAAAAAGAAGTGTTAGTTCGGGTGGGGAGAAGGATAGATGTGGATCTAGGCCTCCAGTCAGGTGCTAATAATACCTAGGTCTGTATAAAGCTGAGGATGGAAGAGATTGCTTGAGGAGGACAGTGACCGTAATATTAGTAATTCCCCTTTGCACAGGGATTTTCAGTTTCCAAAACACTTTGAGGACCTCACAAAAAACATAAGCGATAAGCACAGGTAGAGGATTTTGTCTCTCTTTTACTGATCGGGGTTCAAAAGCTCAATAATGAGAGTCACTCACCTAAGGTCATATGTCAAATTCATGGGTGAGCCACGATTCCAAATCAGGTTTTCAGAAGGTTTGTCCTCATGCTTTCCATCTGGTAAACGATGGATGTTGGTTTGGTGTTTGGATAGGGGGAGTGCCACATCAGCATTGGCAGCCACTGAGCGTGGCTCCGCCATGGCCCACATCACAGGCAGACATGTCGATAGGCTCAGGCAGTTGCGGTGCTGTGTCCTGAGATCAACAGCTTCAGGAGAAGCACCGTTAGATCCCTGCTGGGCACCCAGGCTCAGCACCGTGGAGCTATGCTTCCTCTTTCCCATCACTATGTACAATTTATTCCAGTGTTTCTACGTTCACAGTATCTCAAATCTGTTTTCTTACTGAAGCGCCCTTTGCTACTGTCCTGGTTCAGTTGTCCCCGTTTCTCACCTGAGCCATTGAAATGGCCCTTCATTGGGTGTCCCCACCTCTAGTCACTCCACACCTGTTCATCCTACACATGCTATCAGATTAACCTTTCTACCCCACAGCTCTGCGCTCGTCACTAATTACCTTTTCTCAAAAACCCTCAGGAGTCCCCACCCAGTTATGGAATGAATTGAAACCCCAGCCTAGATTTCCAGTTTTATCTCCCCCTTTAAGCATCCCAGCTTCCAGCTGAGAAATTACATTCCTAGTTATTTTTCATCTCTATAGCTTTCATCGTGGAGCTACTTCTTCCTCGAATGCCTTCCCAGACCTCCCCCCAAATAAATTAAATGTTTGCATATCCAACGTGACCCATTAAGACCAAACTAAAGTGTTAATCTCTCTTGTGAAGCCTTCTCTTTTTAAAATTAAGTTGTACATTATTTTACCCTCTCTTATGTAAATTTCACACACTTACTGTACTAGAATCATTATGTACCTGTCCCTCACCAGCCTATGCCCTAGCATATAGTAGACTCTGAGATTTAGGGGATAGAGATGGTATCTGAGCACTGTTTCGTCCAGAGTAACTATGACAGTACATAATACATTCTTGTTTAATGAAGATACTTGAAGAAACTTCCTATGTCCTAGTAAAATAAGGAGTAAGCCCTGCTTTAGAACTTAGCAGATTGTTGATCAAAATGCCAAAACCCAAACCTACACCACCAAATTAGCTTAGGTGACCTCAGTAACACACGCATTGTCACGTGAGCAACTCAGTGTCCAAAGCAGCTAGATAATTTCTCATGTTCACAATTGTGCTAATGTTTTACATTCCTTCTGGGATACATGTGTGTATGTGTATGCTGTTATGTACACAGTCTTTTTTACTTTTTGCATTTGCCAAACGTCCATAGAATTTGTTGATTCAGATTCTTTAATTACCTTTTTGAGGTTCAATTTATATACAATAAAATGTGCCCATTTGAAATGCACAAGGCAGTGAATCTTTGGCAAATTTGTGCACCTGGGTAACCACCATCAAAATCAATATAGAGAACATTTCCACTACTCCACAGAGCTCCCTCGAGCCCTCTTGTAGTCAGCCCCCTCTACCCTCAGCCCCAGGCAACCTTTCTGCTTTCTAACATGGATTATTTTTTTCCCTTTCTAGAATTCCATATAAATAGAATCATATAGTATATACTCTCGCATCTAGGCTCCTTCTACTCACTATAATTTTTTTGAGCTTCATTTGTGTATGTATCCATTATATGGATATACTACATTTTGTTTATCCATTCACTTGTTTGGGGGCATTTTTTTTCTCCATTTTTGATTATTAATAAAGCTGCTATGAACATTCATGTACAGGTCTTTATATGAACAAAATTTTCATTTTTCTTGGATAAATACCTAGCAGAGGAATTGCTAGGTTGTGTGGTAAATATTTAACTTCATAAGAGACTGCTGAATTGTTTTCCTAAATGTACCATTTTACAATCTCACCAGCATTGTATGAGAGGTCCAGTTGCTCCCTAATCCTGGCAGTACTTGGTGTTGTCAATCTTCTTAATTTTAGCTATTTTCATGCTGTATAGATGTATCTGATTGTGGTTTATATTTACATTTTCCTTTTGATTAATGATGTGGAACACTTATTATTCACGCACTTATTAGCCATTTGTATGTCTTCTTTTGTGAAGTGTCACCAAATTTTTGGTTTATTTTTTAAATTGGATTGTTTCTTTTTTTTCTTTTGGAAGAGTACATTATGTATTCTGAGTAAGAGTCCTTAGATATATGCATTCCCGGTTGGTGACTTGACTTTTCATTTTCTTAATGTTGTTTTCTAAGAGCAGAAGTATTTACTTTTGATGGAGGTCAATTTATCACTTTTATCTTCTATAGTTTATGCTTTCTGTTTCCATAGGTATTTTTGCCTCCTCATGGTCATAAAGATTTTATTCTGTGCTTTCTTTTAGATGTTTTACAGGTAAATTCAAGGTTATAATTCACTTCGAGTTAATCTTTGTGTATTGTGTGAGATAAGGGTCAAAAGTCATTTACCCCCATTGAGGTGCACAGTTTTTCCATCATGATTTATTGAAAAGACTCTTTTCTTCCATTGAAATACCTTGACACCTCTGACAAAAATCAGTTGACCACATATGTGTGGGTCCATCTGGACTCTATTCTTTTCCATTAATTTGTGTATCTATGCTCAAGCCAATGCCACACTATCTTGATCTCTGACTTTTATACAAGATTTTGAAATCTGACAATATAAGCTTTCCATCTTTCTTCTCTTTCAAAAGTGCTTTGATTATTCTAAGTCTTTTCCATTTCCTTATACATTTTAGCATCAGCTTGTCAATTTCCACAAAATAACTTGCTGTGATTTCAGTTGAGATTTTGTTGAATCTATAATTTGAAAAGAGCTGATATCTTAACAATATTGAGTCTTCCAACCCATGAACATGGTATATCTCTCATTCTATTTATGCTTTTATTAATTTCTCTCAACAATGTATTATAGTTTTACCCGTATTTTGTTAAATTCTTTCATATTCTGGGTGCTATTATAAATGGTATTTTTAAAAAATTCTTAATTTGCAGTCATTTTGTAGTGTATACACATACCATTGATTTTTTAATATTGACCTTGCATCTTATTCTTTAACAGTTTTACTAGCTTCTTAAGACTCCTTAGGCTTTTCTTCCTGATCATTTCATCTGCAAATAAATTCTTGATTCAACTGTTTATTTCCTTTATGGATAAGAGTCTATCCATCAACTTTCTATGTTTGGAAGATTTGCTTCTTGATTGAAGAAGAGACAGTTTCCTACAAATTTGAAGGACGGAAATTGGAAAATAAAAATAATAAATCTTTACTCTCCATTCCTCTAGACTGGCCTGTTGAAACTGTCAGACATAGAAGTTATCTCCAGAATCAGTAGGTTATAATCCCTTAAAATTACAGATGAGAAACTGAGGCCTGAAGAGTTACAGTGACCTGAAGAGTTAGTTATACAACTCGTAAGTGGCACATTTGAGTAGAAAACTTGACACTTTTTTCTAAATCACAATTTCTCTCTATATTGGTTCAAGACCAATGAGATCGGAAGTATAAAGGACCTTTAAAAGGTATAATAACTATTGTTAAAAGGAGCTGATCTCCTGGCCTTAGACCTCCACACTAATTCTGTAAGGCCTCTTAATAATAGAAGATGGAGGCCATTCTGGTGTTCCTCGTTCAGGCTCACAGTTGTTCCAGTGAGACGACTGGTTCTTAGGGTCTTTATGATTTGACTCAGTCTGTCATCTCTCCTTCCCCTGAGTTTATTTTTTTAATTTATTTTATTAGAGTTTTAAAAAATTATTTTATTTTATTTATTTTATTGAGGCGAGCAGGGGCTACTCTTCGTTGCGGTGCGCAGGCTTCTCATTGGCAGTGGCTTCTCTTGTTGTGGAGCGTGGGCTCTAGGCACGTGGGCTTCAGTAGTTGTGGCACACAGGCTTAGTACTTGTAGCTCACAGGCTTGAGAGCGCAGGCTCAGTACTTGTGGCGCACGGGCTTAGTTGCTCCGTGGCACGTGGGATCTTCCCAGACCCAGGGCTCAAACCCATGTCCCCTGCATTGGCAGGCAGATTCTTAACAACTGTGCCACCAGGGAAGCCCCTTCCCCTGATTTTAAAAGTTACTGTGAGGATGGATGTCCTAGTACACTAAGACATGTCTGTGAATATTATTTATTCATTTTACTTGTATAATGTTTTCCATAGATTTAGATGTTTGAAAGTATCCCAGGTCCCTAATCTCTTGGAAAATTAAATAGTTTTAACAAATGACTCTAGCAATATGTAATTTTTCTGTGTTTAAGAACAAGAGAATGCACTTCATTTTGCAAGTGGACTCACTGATATGTCCCTCTAGAAATCTTCTTTCCTTCTTGGCCAGCTGCAAACAACCACGCTGTCCTATTTCAGAGGAGAAACTATAGTTGTTCTCCCCAGCAAACAAAGACACTCAACCACTATCAATGTATAATAACTAGTGGTGAATATAAAACCTTTGACAGATGTTACACACAGAATATTGGGAAGTATCCCAAAGTGAAAGTCAAATAGTTGACTTTCCAAAACTGCCATTGTCCCAGAAATATTTACTTGTTATGTTAGGTCTTTGATTTTCTGCAATATGGAAAACCCAACTTTTGGATATACTCTTAGCAAATAATATAGTGTTTGCTCTATTTCATCCTTAGAATTCAGTGACTGTTCTTCAGAAAAATACAATATGGTTTATTTCAGAAGTTTACTTAACTGTAACATCTTAGTTTATGTAACAATAACATGTAGCATTTTTGTAACCGCTTACAAAATTTACCAAATACTTTCATATGTGGGGAAAACTCTGTAACATGTCCAGGGGCAGCTTGCCTAGTATCATACCAATATCCAATGTCAGAGGAAGGATAAGCTCTTAGGTCTTCTGACTGCCAACCCAATGTGTTCTTTCTACTCTGTGACACTTGCCTTCATTCGTAGCTGTCTGTATTTACACGTGTTAGCTCACTGTACAGTTATCCAAACATCAAATATTCATTGGGCCAAACACTTTAAGGGTTAAAACCTTAGAGTTGTATTTCTGGGACGTAACACACTTAACATTTGAAACCCAAGATTCAGTCAACATTATATCAAGAGTCCAGGAGTTGAAGCTATATACTAAATATAAGTTCCAGATAACAGGCCCCCTTTTATTCTGTCTTTATAAGTACTTGGTATATTTATTGCTCAAATATAGACACCTTGTTTATTTTTTATGTACCTTTAGGTATTATTGTGAAAAGGGATAAGAGAGTAGAGGTGTGCTTTGTATTCTTTAGAGATCTGTTAGCTAAATGTATTTTTCATTGTGCATACATGCAGTCTTTAACATGAATTTGGATAGACTTACTATAAAGATAATACTTATAATCTTTACCAGATGAACCCCCCCCCTTTTTTAAATAGCCCGTAATTTTATTTATTTATTATTTTTATTTATTTATTTTTTGCGGTACGCAGGCCTCTCACTGTTGTGGCCTCTCCCGTTGCGAAGCACAGGCTCCGGACACGCAGGCTCAGCGGCCATGGCTCACGGGCCTAGCCGCTCCCCGGCATGTGGGATCCTCCCGGACCGGGGCACGAACCTGTGTCCCCTGCATCGGCAGGCCGACTCTCAACCACTGCGCCACCAGGGAAGCCCGAAACCGCCATTTTTAATCCTGCTTTTCATCCCATCCAAAGGATGCACAGTATTAAGCAGGCTCTCTATGAGACAGCTGAGGCTGATAATCCCTGCAGGGGTGGGGAAATTGCTAGTGACCAGCAGAGAACCAGAGAAGAGTTAAGCAAGGCAGGTGGGGAACATGGACCAAGGCCCTGCCAACTGCAACCCATGGGCCAATCTCACCTGCCACCTGGTTTGGTAAATAATGTGTTATTTGAAATTCAGCCATGCTCACTTGCTTAAATATTATCTATGGCTGCTTTCACACTACAACAGTAAAATTGAGAAGGTGCATCGAAGCTGTATGATCTTCCAAGCCCAAAACATTTACTGTATGTCCCTTCACAGAAGAAGTTTATCAACCCCTTACTGAAAATATGGAAATGACTTTGCAAAATTTAGGTTCTCATTAAAATTGCTTGAGTACTTTTCAGCTATTTTTTTCTTAGCCAGTATATACTACATCTTGAGCCGGAGGTTATTGGTGGGAATCTGGGGGCAGGGAAGAATTAAATATCAAAACTCCAAATTAACCTGCTACTTACAGAATAGATTCTGCATCCCTCCTGTTTTCCCAGCCTGGTCAACTAGTCTTTAGCCTTCAAGAGCTATCTCTAATATTAAGTGCTTGGAGAAGCTTGACCATTCACCCAGTCCCCACATATTATTAGTTTGTCTTTCTTCTGAATTCTTCTCACAGCACTTTTTAAAATCCCTTTACTGTAGCATACGTCTTATTGGATATTTCAAATAGGTAATAACATTACTGAGATATAATTCATACACAGTAGAATGTACTCAGTTTAAATGTACAATTCAATCGTTATTATGTTATTATTATTTTAGTGTATTCATGGAGTTGTGCAACCATCAACAGTTTTCTCATCCCAGGAAAAAGCTCCTTACCCATTAACAGTCACTCACTTCCCTCAAACCTTCCAGCCCTTGGTAACCACTAATCTACTTTCTGTATCTATGGATTTGCCAGATCTGGACATTTGGAATTATACAATATATGGTCTTTTACTGGATTCTTACCATAATATTTACAAGTTCCATCTGTGTTGTAGCTCACATGAGTACTTCGTTCTTTTTTATTGCTGAATAATATTCCAGTGTGTAGACATTCTACACTATATTTACTTTTCGTCAGTTGATAGGTGCTTGGGTTTTTCCACTTTGGCTATTATGAATGATGTTATCAATATTTGAGTACAAGCTTTTGTATGGACGTTGCTTTCAGTTCTCTTGGGTATATACCTAGCAGTGAACTTGATGGGTTATGTGGTAACATTTTGTTTAGCCTTTTGAAGAACTGTTGGACTGCTTTCCAAAGGAGCTATACCATCTTACATTTCCACCAGCAGTGTATGA
Source organism: Phocoena sinus (assembly GCF_008692025.1). NCBI lineage: Eukaryota > Metazoa > Chordata > Mammalia > Artiodactyla > Phocoenidae > Phocoena > Phocoena sinus. Next base: position 65,429,144 of record NC_045766.1, read on the forward strand.
GCATTTCAATTTTTCCACATCCCCACATCCCATTTGATTTTAATCATGTTACGTGTCTGCCTCCCCAGGTAGACATCTATGTTCTTCAAGTGTGTGAATCGTGTCTAATTCAGTTGTGTTTCTTGTACACCTAACATAGTATCTTGCATATGTCAGGCACTCATGAATGAAAGAATCAATCAAAGTGAAATGATGGACATGGACCAATGTACAGTTCTTATTACTGAGAGTTCTTTTTTTTTTTTTTTTTAATAACTGTGCTTTTATACGTGTTTAATTTTTTTTTATTCTAGCTGTGTTCCTGGTCTTTTCTGGTCTTTAGCTCCTAGCTTGTATTACCAGTAGATAAATCTTCTTTCAGATGGAGTCTATTTTAGTCCTTGTTAATTTCCCAGCCTACATCATTGTAGTCTTTCTCTCCTTTGTTGTGTTCAGTTTAAATTGCTCTTGTCTCTGTCCCATACAGCTCATGTTATGTGTAAACCTAAAGAAGCTTTCTTCATCACTGAGGGAAATAGGACCTTCTGATCTCACCTTCTCCCACATGGCATTGTTGTTCTTTTCAGAAGTGAGTCTGCTCTTCCAGGAGCTCAAGCCTGAAACCTGAAGTCATGCTTGATTCCTCTTTTCTCTCACACAGCAAAATGCGTTCATCTCCACCTTCAAAGTGTGTCTAAAACGCCACCATGTCTCAGTGCCTCCACTGCCTGCACCTGTCCAAGCCCCAGCACATCTTGCCTGGGTCATTTAACCCCCTCCTATTGCTCTGCTCTACTCACCTTTGTTCCACTTTGCCCTGTTCTCAACCCAGAGTGATTCTGTTTGTCACATTCATTCACTGTCCTGCTCAAAACTCCAACAGCTTCCCGTCTCAGCCAAGGGAAAAAACAAAAAGCCTGAACTGTGCTTACAAGGCCCCACTGTTTCCACCCATTAACAGGCTGACGTCATATAGCTCCACGCTCCTTCCCTCTGCTCCAGCCACACTCCTGTTTCAGGGCCTTTGTTTTCTTGAGCCCTTTTCCCCTGGTATCCACGTGGCCTATTCTCTCACCTCCTGTGGGACCTCACTCAAGGTTACTTTGCTGGAGAAGTCTTCCCTGACCACCCTAAAGTCCCTCCACTGCCCCAAAGTGTCCCTATATCTACCTTCACTTTATTCCCCTGTAATGTTTTTTGTTTTGTTCTTTTTGTTGTTGTTCTTACATTATGATTTCACTGCACATTCCTGCTCTTAGAGAACAGAGACCACATATTTTTATCATTTGTATCAGGCACATAGATAAGTCCTTAAAAAACATAACAATTTTAAAAGCTAGTGCAGGCCACGCAGTCCATATATAGTTACTGTTTGCTTTGGGCTATCTGGAGCCTCCACGGTGTGTCTTGGTTTGATTTCTTTATTTTTTCTTATTAATCATCCATTTATACACATCAGTGTATACATGTCAATCCCAATCTCCCAATTTCCCTGTAATGTTTATTTCCATCTAACATACTGTGTATCTTAATCATTTGTTTTTTGTGTCTCTCCCTCTAGAATGTATCCCGAGAGCAGAGTTTGTTTGTTTGTTTTTCTGTTTAGTTAACTGCTGTATAGAGAACACTGTCTGACAAGTAGTAAGTCCTCAGAAAAAAATGAATGAACAAATGCTGAGCACAGGATCATTCCCTCCGTTATTTTTTATCCAGATAAGTCTGCAGTGATGTGACAGTGACTTTTATTATGTGAAAAGGGTGCAAAGCCCTGAGGTCTTTCAATATTTGCCACCCATTTATGTATGATTTCCCCAAACTGCGTGTTCCCCATCCCACCCGCCTTCTACTACCTGAGCTCCCCAGCCCTCCCTTTAACACCATGATAATGTTGACATGGTAGATAGACCCTGGTATTTTGACATCAAATCTGAGGTTGGAGTCTAAACTACAAAGAAAGTCCTGCCCTATCTGATGACAGATGGGCAAGTACTCTTTGATTATAAAATACCACAGCTATTGGAAAGGTTATTATTATAATTTGAAGGACTTAGGATAAAGGAGGGGAACCAAAATCTTAAGTGATAGATGGGGCTGTAAATATTTTAAAGCTATATCAGGTACTGTGCTAAGCCTTTCTGTGGATTAGCTCATGCAGTCTTCTCAGTAACACTTTCAGGTAGATAGTTTTATTATTTCCACTTTGCAGATAAAAACTGAGTCTTGGAGAGATTAAGTAGTTTACTGAATCCAGAAACTCTTTCTTTTATAAATTTTCATGAATATAAACAAAGTTAAGAGTTAAAGCAAATTAGGTCAATTCAATGTCTACTTTTGGTGCTGGGTTAGAGTCAGAAAGAGGGTAATATTTCATTCCTCTTCAAGGTTATATTCTAGTAGTGTTTACAGAAGAGAGGCAGTAAGACGTAGTTTTAGGCAGTGATACTTTCTGTGGATAAAATAAAAGATTTTAATAATGAGATAGAGTGTGGCTGGTTTAGATAGCCAACTCAGGAAAGTCGTTGAAGAAATGACCTTTGAGCCAAAACCTGAATAATGCACAGGGGCCAGCTGTTCTAAGATCTGGGTGAAGAATATTACAAGCAGAGGACAGCAAGGATGAGTCCTCTCAGCTTGGCATTTACAGGAATAGAAAGAAAGCCAGGGAGGCTGGAACTTAGTTGTTGGAAGAGAATGAATAAAATGAGGTGATAAAGGTGAGCAGGGTCCATATCTTACGGACTGTAGTAAGGAGTTTGTCCTTATTCTAAATGAAATGGAAATCCACTGGAGCGTTTCAGCAAGGGACTGATAGGGCCCTGGTTTGTTTTAAGATAATCCCAGCCACTGTGTAAGATCAAAGTGGTTGTAGGAAGATTGTTAGGTTCTGATGCTTCTGTGGTTTCCCTTAAAACTATTGAAAAGATGGCTTATGAACTTTCTTATTTGCAAATAGAAAAGCTTTATATTAAGAAATTGCAAAGGTATGGGCCACTTTCTGAGTACAGAGTTTATATCTGCAGATTCCTATAGTTTTGTACTTAAACAGACTCACAGTCTCTGGCTCTAGGGACAGCGGAGGAGGGTGGTTGTTGAATGAGAAGTGGAAATAGCAAATACACACCACTTGTTCTCTCACAAGTGGCAGGGCAAGTTTTCCCAAGATACGTAGTAATGGAAGCCATGATGGTTCAAGACGTTTGGGAGATGAACTAGAGTTGACTGTTTTTCAAAATCTTCTGGTTTTAATTACTTGGCCAAAAAAGATGTAGTGTGACACTACTATATATATATTTTTTTAAATGGCACTTGAGCAGTTAAAAACTGAATACTCAGTTAAAGACAGCATGGACATGGGTGAGGGATGAGAGTTTTGTCTACTTCTATTTCTATGACAGGCTCACTGGGATAACAGGGACCTTCTTCCTCATCCAGTCTCCACCCCTGGTGGCAGTACAACCAATAAAAGGCAGATGATGATGACATCACGTTCTTCAAGACTTTCTGTTCACACCACGTGTCATTCACCTTGACATGTGCTTCTCATCAGCTCGATATTTTGTCTCACCCTCCTCTTTCAAGTTATCTTTTCAGGTTATCCCTTTGCCTTGAAACGAGTACTACTGCAATACTTTGGAGTCTTTATAACGATTCTTTGCATAAATGGCCCAACGTGTTTGTCAACAGGGGACCGCTTTCCCAGCACCTGCAATTTGGGGATATCTTAAGGTCTTTCTGTGCAGCTCAAGAGCTGCTTACAAAGTACCAATGTTAGTATATTCCTGCATTGAACTATTTTTCTTAAATTTTTACTTTCAGTAAATAACATATACCATTTTTCTAGATGCCAAAAGATAAGCAAAAAATCAACTAAACTTTAGTTCATCCTCAAAGAGCTTGAGATATGTATTATTGGTGACACTGGCCTCTGACCATTCTTACCTTATTTTTATTTATTTATTTATTTATTTATTTATTTTGTGGTACGCAGGCCTCTCACTGCTGTGACCTCTCCCATTGCGGAGCACAGGCTCAGCGGCCATGGCTCACGGGCCCAGCCGCTCCGCGGCACGTGGGATCTTCCCGGAACAGGGCACGAACCCGTGTCCCCTGCATCAGCAGGCGGACTCTCAACCACTGCGCCACCAGGGAAGCCCTCTTACCTTCTTATTGATCAGTGTGAAGTACAAAAAAAAAAAACAGTAGAGCTAGCATCCCCACTTGCTTAGAGAATAGAGCATTTCCCCCCACGATCAGTTACTTATGGACAAATAGTTCACACAAGACAGGAATTGTAAATGCTAAAAGAAAGGGCCTGAGAGAGTTCTAGTGATCTTCAGAAGAAGTAGTGATCTTCAGTTTTGCAAGGGTTCATGTAGGATGTGACCTCTATTAGTTTTGAATCAATGGGATTCAAAATGAGGGGTGGGAAAGTAGTCAAGATTAGATTGTTTTATTATCCAGAGCCTCTAATGGCTGAGAAATCAAAAGATCTTCCTTAACTTAGATTTATTTCAATATTAATTGACTGCTATTCTGATTCTCCAGTTTTCTTGCCATTTACCTTCTAAAAATAAGATCAATGTAAAGCCTGGCTCACCACTTATATCTTAACATGTTATAGCTGAAAGACAAGCTTGTGCTGTATAGATAGCACAGGAAACAATACTCAGTATCTTCTAATAACCTATCATGGAAGAGAATGTAAAAGTAAACATATATATTTTATATATATGTATCAATATAACTGAATCACTTGGTTGTACACCTAAAACTAACACAATGTTGTAAATCAACTATATTTCAATAAAAAGTTTTTAGAAATTAAAATGAACAACAAAAAAATACAAGCACGCCTAGTGAAGACCGTAACATAGCTTTCTGTTACTTACCAAAGTTAGTGGGTAAGTAATACCTAATAAATGATGAATATTAACAATAGTGATTTTTAACTACTGGGAGCTCATGTCCCCTCAGCAAGCACATTCTAATCACTTGAGAAACTTTATGCTTGAAAATCTAGTGTGGCAAAATGTGTGTGTGTTCTGAAGTTTTCAAACCCGCTTTCAAATATGAATGCTAGCTATCACCCAAGGCGAGTTATTATTTCTCTTTGCAATGCCTTCATGTGCGTTGGCTCGTTTAGTCCTGGAAAAAAGTATAAAAGAAAGTACTATTAATATCCTGAATTTTTACTAAGTGGGAAACCAAGATAGAGAGGGATTAGGCTACTCACCCAAGACCACATGACAAGCTCTTAACCATGGATGATACTACACAAATTCTCTATAAAAGGATGTTAACAAAAAATCTTCCCTGATGTGCAGCAACCAGCTGTAAACCTTAAATCACGTTCTTTTCTGATCATGAGTAGGACCCATATGCTAAGCTGCTAAGGATCCCTCTTCTTAGCATGAGTCTATTGAGAGGTTATCTGCCAGGAAAGCTTTCCTAATTATTTTTCTAATAGATGATATAAGTTCATTTCTTCATTCCTCATCTACTGGTCTCTCCTGCCCGGTACTTACGAAGCAACAGCGTGAGGGGTGTGATGGGTGGGCTATGGAATGGAGCTAAATGGAATGTCATAGGCAAGAATCTAGCCAGTAGCCTTGAATCTCCGAGAGGAAAGTACTACTGAGCTCTGAGAGCTGCAGGACAAGTTGCATGAAGATGCATGAAGATATGAAGGCCTCCTCAGAGCCAATGTGTCGCATCAGCAACGTGTCTCCAAGTGAGAAAACAAAACCAACAATGCCCAGTCTTTCAAGTGTGATCTAATTCCCCCCAAAACATGTGAACTAGCTTGCAAAATGCCAGGAGTAACATTGTTTTGTACATTGGCATGAATAATTGACATTGTCTTTGAAGAGCTGATCAGAAAAGGGTAAGGGGAAAGAAAAAGTTAAAAATAAGCTGTAAAACCCAACCCACTTATATCCAAAGTACAAAGCCAGAACAAAGTGAATGGTTCCATTGACTCGTGACATTTGCCATTGATTCAAAATGAGCCGGTCCTGAGAGAGGATTAAATCGATCAATAAATATCCCAAACTGTCATTCTTAGAACCTTTGGGTAGAGCATTGAGTTGCATTCCTACAGGAGAAATGCCAAATGAGTGAGCCTAGGCAGGTTTGTTTGGAAAGCCTTACTGAATGAACCGTGGAAGTGTGAACGTGGTCACGGGCAAAGCCCAGGACTGTTCAGCCTTCTGTGGCAGTTCTATGAGTCCTAGTACCAGGCTATTAATAGGGGGGAGCACAAGTGTGCTGTTGCTGCTTGCTTTCCTTTTTTTTCTAACTGCATGGATCATGTTTACAAAAGGACCCTTTCCTTTAGCAGAGGGTTTCAGGTGAGGAAGTCATCGGTTTCCATTTTATATCCTCTGGTTCCATGCTTATTCCACGCTAAATGTCCCTGTTAAAAACAGGAGTCTAGTTTTTCTACTTTGAGTGTTAACCCATTACAAAGTAAAAAAAAAAGTCCTAGAAATGAAAACAAGCTTTCCCAGTAGTCTTCTGGAACATAATAATTACCACAAAAATGTTCTCAGTAATGGGAAGTTCACAGATTTTTAGGCTGTCAGAGATGAAACGTGTCCCTTTGCTTTCCTAAGAAGCCATCTTGCCCATTTACAAGAAATTACGACCCAGAGAATGACTGTCCAAGGTCTCACAGGCAGGACTTTAAAACAATTTTTAAACCTCTAGATTTGGGAGATCAAGAACAATCCTGTGTCTACATGATAGGTGATTTACCATTGCCTTCGATAAAATAACAGTGAACTTTTTAACGTAATACATTTTCATATCCATTGTCTCATTTGTTCCTGAAAACAAAACAAAACAAAACTTGTTGAGATGGACAAAGAGTGGGCAATTATCTTCTTTTGCAGATGATGACACGATTTTAGAGAATCCAAGTCACTTCCTCAATTTTGCACACTGTAGAAATCATAGAATCCTTGTCCCTTGTCCTATAAAATCCATAGCATGCAACATGGAACTAAAAGAAATTGCAAATCCCCAGCTTTTCTGTTTACAGAATGCCCTCTGCAGTTGCTTAAAATTTAGATTGAAAAATAGGGAATTCATTTAACAGGACAGTCAATAAAAGGCTGGGGCTGATATCTAGTGATATCTAGGTGTTCTTCAGTGCTCCATCTGGGAAGGCTCTACAGATGATGTCCTCTGTAGATGCCAAGGTTACACAAATCTCAGAAGCCAAATAAACCTTTTGATTAAATGATTGAATCCTAATTGGTAGTTACTACAGTATAAATGACTGTTGAAGATAGAAAGTTTTTGTAAAGAAGTATGTATAAAAAGTAAGAATTTCTGACAAAACAGCCTTGGCTTTCGCTACTAGAGTTAATTACACCCAACAGTGAATAGTGAGATTGTGTGTGTGTGTGTGTGTGTAGATATATTCAGATTCTGTGGGACCTAAAGCTTTGGAGCTTATCACTTTGGGGAGACTTCTTTTAAAAATACAAAATGATGACCAGAAAATTATTGCAGTAGTTTGCTAGGGCTGCCATAACAAAGTACCACAGACTGGATGACTTAATCAGCAGAAATTTATTTTCTCATGTTTCTGGAGGCTGGAATTCTGAGATCGCAGTGTTGGCAGGGTTGGCTTCTTCTGAGGCCTCTCTCCTTGGCTTATTTATCGATGGGCAACTTCTCCTTGTGTCCTCAGTTGCTCTTTCCTCTTTGTGCATCTGTGTCCTGAGCTCCTCTGCTTAGAGGGACATCAGTCATGTTGGATTAGGCCCAACCTGACAATCCCATTTTAATGTAAGTGTCTCTTTGAAAATCCTATCTCCAAATACAGTCACATTCTACGGTACTAGGGTACTTCAACATATGAATTTGGGGGGACATAATTCATCCAAAACAATTATGTAAGAAAATGAATACTTATTTCAAGTGAGAAAAGCGAATGAGACATATTTTAAATTGTTTTTAAAAAATCTGTGAAATATGACGAAACTCACAAAATCCAGAAAAATATCATTTTAATTAATTAATTAATTAAATGCCCAATGACTTTTTTTTTTTTCCCCAATGACTTTTTCTTACATCTTGTGGCTGCATGCTCTCTGGTCACCTCTCCATGCAACCTAACTTTGTAATTTTTTCTACAAGGAGAATAGAAAGATAATTTCACTCTTCCCTCTTAAATGGTTAATAGAAATTTATTGTTATTATTATTACTATTAAAAGTTTGGAAAACTTCCTTTAATCTGTACAACTGCTGTTGGTAATGTCCTAATGTTCTAAAACTTAAGATGATTGTCAAATTTGGGGAATCTTCTATCGAGTTTCTTTTACTTGAAAGCTGTTACAAAAATACGATACTGTTGCTGTGAGTTCATACACTGATACATTCTATTTTGTGAAATCCACATCAAAAAAGAAATCAAGTCAGTGGTACATTTATAATTGCTTCTAGTACATCACTGAGTACAGTCCTAATAAGGGAAAGCATCTGTGTTTGCATCACTGAGTACTGAGTAGTCCTCTCTATGTGTATACTTTTACACATCTGACAGTTGGTAGAACTTTCTGCTGACCTAGCTTCTGGCTACATACATTTCACACCGTGTTTCTCTCCTCTACCAGCATAATCCACATGCTGGGTGTTGCAGGCCACATTCTTGTCACAGGATTTTTGGCTCCATAACCCTGAGTCCCAGAGCTAGGAGAGTGGTGGACCCAGGGGCATTGAAAGTACGCCAGGAAGTCATTCCTACACAATGGTAATCGGCCATGCCTTATGCACACACTGTAGTGACAGCAAACCGTACATAAATGTATCCGGCGATGCTCAACTAAATGTATCCTCAACTCATCTTCCCCTAAACAAACCCCCAAATTCCTGACACCATTCCAACACTGTCCCACATGAGTATGTAACAGAGGACAGTCAGTAGAAAGAGGCAGCAAGGACTTGCTTGGACCCTCTGAAGGCCTTAGAAGGGGCCAAAGGAAGTGATGGGCCCTGAAGCTTCATTTCTTGTCAATCCGTGTTTCTTTAAAAGTATCTCTTCTACTCTGGGTATTTGCTTGGGAAGAGTTATTCCTTCCCTTCCTGCCTCCTTCCCTCCTTCCATGTTTCTCTTTCTTAAATATTTATTCTGTGCATACCATATTCCAGACCCCGTGTTAGGAGGGATAAAACACATATGATGATGCCTACAGCACAGGATAAAGTGATGGGTAGCCAAAGCTGTTAAAAATCTACTGGTATCAGATGATTTAGGGTCACATTCAGCTTGAGCGATCAGGGAAGCCTTTATGAGGAAGCAGCCTTTGATCTAGCCTAAAGGATGGCTAGGATTGGGACTGGTGATACTGGGAAGACAGAAGGGCCTTCCAGACCACCGATGCTGCACATGGCTGCACCTCTACAGGACCTTTTTCTGTATCTGTAGCATTTAAAGGTTTATTTGGTTACATGGTCAAAACAAATGGACTAAGGGGAAATCCCTGATGTGGTGGCCATCTCTGTGCTTTTGAGAAATGTCTTCCAGAGTTTGGTGCCTCTTTTAAGGCTCAAGGTTCAGAACATCTGATCACATCTTTATTGTGGGATCCCTTAAGTCATTTATGTGACAGCATCTGAAGGAATTAAGCTAATAGCTTTGTCTACTTCACCAGAGATAAGATTTCAGACAACCCTTTCACTAAGACCCCATGTTTCAGTACTACCACCCATGGACAGATAGAATCTATTCTTCAGTGATATTTAGTAGCAATGTTGATGCTCCATTTTTGACTTGCTGTTTTTTTCTCTCACTAGTCCTCAACTCTCTCCCAAATTTAGTATTTGCTTGTGTTTCCTTTTTTTTTTCGCCACTCCCATTTGCTCCTTTGTTTCAGTTATTCCAGCGACTCTTCTGTCTCCCATAGAAGACAGTCTAGGCACAGCCTTCTTTCTGAGCTTTCCGTGGCCCAGAGGGAGAAGAATCTAGAAGAATTTCTCTTCCACAGGAGATCTGAGGCAAGTGATTGGCCCAGCATCACCCAGTGTGACGTGATGACGGAACCAACAGGGATATTTGCACGTTCAATCATCTTTGCATCATTCTGCCAAGTCATTTTAATCTTCGCGAAAGAGACATTTTGCTGTCAACGTACTAGACTGTGAGTCTCTTGAGAGTAAGGAACTCTGTAGTAAAGGGCACAAATACCTTGGTAACTGGTAGTGCATAGGCACCAGCCAGTCTAAACAGAACCCAGCCGGGTTGCCTCCCACTTCACTGTGGGAACACAGTTCTTTGTACAGAGCACATGTTCAGTAAGCGTTACATTGATTTTTGTTGTGGCTTCCATGACAGTTCTTACTGTAATTTGAGAAGTAAAGGTAATGATGTGTCAGTTGCTGACGTACCTGGTATCGTAAGGGTTAATGCTGGCAGATAGCAGCCCTGTGGGCACTATTAATAGTACTGTCTGGTGGGAGTGGCTGTCTGCGTACTGAGTTTTTAGGAATAATAATAGGAAAGACCGTACAAAGACTACTCTTCCATTTGTAGTGAATGAACACACTTGTCTCGAGCACATTTGTATCTCACCTAAGTTTGCTCCCCATGGTGATTTTTTTCCCAGCTAACTTATTCTAATGGCGTGAGTATATTAAAATAAAATTGAGTGGAGTGAGGGGAATATGCCAATAAAAATAATCAATCCCTCTTCCGACAAAGGGCAAGTAATGCAGTCACAATATTTACAAGGAAAATAGCAGGGATAGAATTGAAAAATATATCTGTATATCACTCATGCAGTAATTCTTCAAGCTATCACAGTTCTTTGACGGATGTTTCATCAAAATATTATCTAATGTGACATAGCGTTCCTCTTTCTTTTCTCTTTTGCTTTTGGTCATAAGAATCGATTTGAAGTCTTTTCACTCTGTGATCTCATTTTTTGCTCTGTTCCGGATGTGGGTCCTTCGGTCTGCATGGAACTATCAGGTAAACTGCGTAGCTTGGTTAGACCAGACCTGTACTACCTGTTTCAGTCAGTCTAGCGGTTCAGCACAAGGTATATTTTAAGGAGATCTCTACAAAAGGCTGAATGAAAATCTTCCGTATAAAGTGTAGTTCCATAAACCTTAATAAAAAGAAAGTACCAGGAAGCACTTAGTGCCTCAGATTCTGGAATCAAAGCTTTCTTCCTTATCGTCCCTCTTCTCAGACCTTCAAGCGACCACCCTGATATTTCTCGGTTGAAGTAATAAACTGAAGCGCTAGAGAGGGGTTTAGGTAACATCTAGTTCAAGCCCTTGTTCCTCTCATTTACTCCACACACATTGATTGAGCTCTTACCATGTGCCAGACCCTGTGCTAGGGGTTGCATCTAACGAGATGAAGAAGATGAAGAAGATGAAGAAGTCCTTGCTTGTGAGGACTTCAGTCGGGTAGGAAATAGGCAAGGAAAGTAACGCTTAGAGCCAAGTGCTCAAGGCATAGAAGACAGAAGGGAGACTAGCACAAGGTCTCCCAGCCCACCACTCAGTTCTGGTTCTCCACGACTGTTCCATCCCCCTAACCCGGGACATCGCAGAGAATCTGCAGCTGGATTGAAATTATTCTTGTTCCTGGTTACAAACTTCACGGGCTCTGTGTCGAAACTTTATGCTTCAAATTTATGAATTTTGGTGTTCAGTATTAATTCCAAAGACATCTGGAAAAAGAAAGGATAGATTTTTGAGTGCTCTGAGCTTTCAGAAGCCTCTGTCTCACATTCTGGGCTGTTAGAAAGGTTCCCTTTTGTCACAGTGCTTCTTGGCCATCGGTAGCGGCAGTTTAGAAAGCCTGCATTGCCTCTACCCAAACAGAGTCTGGATGTGTTTCTCAAGCTCTTTCATTTGAATTGTGGAGCATAGATCTCATAAGACAGCTTGTTCTCAAGGGGTTCCCAGCACGTTTGGTTCTAGCCCACCACAAATATGGTGAGAGCAGGCTTTGTCAGACTATTTGGACATACTCAGGGCGTTTTGAACCACATGAGGGCTGAACACGACAACGCTGCTGGAGTCCCTGGGGTGCCCCACTCCAAGTATGCAGGGACTGGGAATTGCCTCAATACACCAACATCCTGTGTACCATTTCTGATATATTGGAGTCTAGATGTTCTCTGTTTTGGAATTTGATGCCATGGGAAATGAGAGGATGCCTTGGGGGATGGAAGAACGATGTGTACTTCCCTTGAAATAATGAAAATTTATTTCCTCAGCATTCAATGGCACAATAGGCGCTCAATAACGTTTGTTAAGTCAATACCAGAATTTAAGTGACCGAACTGAAATTAAAAATGAAGTGGTGTGGGATATAGGAAAGTAGACTTTCTAGGTCAAAAATCCTAGGCTCTAGCTCTAGTTAATAATCCATAAGTGGTTTTAGACAAGTCATCTCTCTTTTCTCAGTTTTACGAAACAAGGAGATTGGACTCCTTTCTCTTTTACAAGTGCCTAAAGAGCCTATGAATCAAGATGCTTAGTATTTAGCTCACAAGTTCATTGAGAACTTCTCTAAATAAATACCAAGGACATATCACAATGATGTGTCAAATAACAAGTTCTTAACTAACTCAGGTTTATATCTCATTCCCTTCATGTTTCTAGACCTAGCATATTTCTGAGCACCTAGCCCAGTACTCAGTAAACATTTATTAAAAGACTATAACAAGTGAGATCATTGTGATTGTGATCTGACCCCATTTCCTAAACACAGGCCTATATTAGACTACGTTGAGAAGTGGCAGGAAAGTGATGGACTCGTGTGTGTGTGTGTGTGCGATGACAGTATGCTACTAGTCGCCTGCTCTACCCAGTGTCTGGCCTAAAAGTTGAATGGTATTATAGATTGAGAACTAGATCCCTATGAATGTCACCTTAGGGTGAAATTCAACCCATTCAACATGATTGCCTCTTTGTACAGCATAAATGATTTACATGAGTACACTTTCAGTGGCAGAATTCTCGTTGCCTTTTGGACAACTCCATTTTTTACTTGAATTAGTCAGAATGTACCAGCAGCAGACAGGGAGGAAAGCTCTACCCCAAGGTCAAACACCAGTCTTCATGTCCATACCCATTGCCAGAGGTTAGTGATAGCCTGAGATGTTTTCCCCCCAACCATACCTTCCCCACTCAGCGGTTACTGTCCATTTGTGAAATTCCTGAGAAGACAAGTCTAAATGCCATATGTGCTTGTTTAGAACAGTAGAACATACTGTTAAATGATATGAGTGCACCGTCTATCTCATCCCAGTTTGTTACACATGAGTAATCGGAAGTGAGTTTTCTAAATGTCGCCAATCTCAAGGGAGGTGGGTACATTTGCAGTGGATGTTTCTCAGTAGGTTAAATCTAAAGGAGCAATTAAGACTCCATATTTCTGATTTGCAGGAAACGGTATTATGCATTTCCCTTGGATGAGAATAAGTAAGGAGGATAAAGGAAGACTCTCAAATTGCAGTCTGTGTGACCTGTTTTTGAATAAACATCATCATATTCCACAGTCAATTATCTCTAATGTACAGTGTGTTCTCCAGCCAAAGAGAGAGAGAGAGAGAGAGAGAGAGGGATAGACTGTCAGTTAGAAGTGGTCAGAAAAAAAAGCGTGCATGCATTGGAGTGTACATTAATCTATTGTCCTTTGAATAATTTTATACTATTTGAGAGGGAGTAATAAGGAAGATTATACATTATTTTTATGTGATTTCATAAATATAGAATTGTAGTCATCAGGGAAAGAGACAAGCATGGCTAGGAAAACAAAATGAGGTATGTTATGTTCAGCACAGTAATAGGGCTCCTAATACCAGAGGAAAAAACAAGCCATTAGTTACAACCATTGAATGGAAGTGGTCTAATCGGAGCAGCAGGAGAAGCATCCCACTTTATTGTGGCTTCGTTATGTGTTTTGCAAGACTCCTCTGGCTCTCCATTAAAATTATTTTCTACAGCAACACTGTGAGGGTTCAGAACCCAGGAGCGTAACCATTATTTTGTTTACACCATGCTGCTCTGCTGGGAGAGTGAATCGTGTTTTGAGTTTTGTTTGTTTCTTTTATCCTTTCCTTCCTCTTCACCTATGAGAAGATCAAAATTGAAGAGAAATATGTGTTGGAGAACTATCTTAAAAGAAGCTTAGGTTTATGGGGATATAGGTATACGTAGAGCTGATTCACTTTGTTATACAGCAGAAACTAACGCACCATTGTAAAGCAATTATACTCCAATAAAGGTGTTAAATATAAATAAATTTATCAATTTTTTTATAAAAGGAAGAAGCTTAGGTTTGATCAAAATAGTGTTGGCCACAGTGAAGACTGGTGCATTACCATCGCCTGTATAATCAGTTGGGCTTGTTTTGTTTTCTTCTTCTTCTTTTCCTTTGGAGGTGAAGCTGGCAGCAAAGGAAGGTTTCGGATGGACGAAGTACAGACAAAACGCTTCTGTTACTTCACCTGGGGACAGGGCAACCTCCCACAATAGCTGTGACATTTGGCCTATTCTGATAGACACCCTTTCTTTCTGTGTGGCCTGGGATTTGAATCTTGAGGCCTTTGATCCTTGGCCTGTCTCCTGGCTGGCTGCTGGGTAGGGTGACTCTGATCATGCATTCTCCCAAAAAGGCCTGTTACCATCAGAAGCAAACTGCATCTTTGCTTTTACAGCAGTGGCGTGTGATAATTATTGGTGGTACTGGCCTCTGCCCACTCTTACTTTCTTATTCCTAAGCCTGAAGTATTATTTAAGAAAACAAGATAGCAACCCCCTTTGGGGGGAAATAGATCATTTCCCCACATTAAAACCCTGAGGTTTACTACGGAACAGCAACAGTGGAGTATCCTCCTTCTCATTGTGCCAACAAATCTTCACAAATTATTTATTTCCCATTTTAGACATTGGACAGTGACTCAGTGTGCCCTGGAAATACTATCACTGTAGTAATTTTCTTGTGTGGCTCAGCTTAGTGTTAGAGAAATGGGTAGTTACAAGTCCAGACACTATAAAGATGGAGCTAAATATTCTTCTAAAAATAGGATGTTTGGTTAACGTTTAGTAGTCAACAACTTTCCTGAAGCCACACACAGTGCCGGACTAAGAAATGGAATAAATGCCCTCATTCAGTGTTTGGTAAGGTCTCCCTTTAGGAGATTAACTTTTAATGTTAAGGACTTGGGATACTGCGGCTTCATCTGTGAGGCTTTGCTCTATGGCATGATGGTGTCTTTAACTCAGGGGGTCAACAATTGGGAGGAAATGCCATACTTATGGGTGATGGGTGGCATAAAACTGACTATAGGCAGACTCATTAACTCAACAAAAGGAAAATCAGTTCTTCTGAATCTTATATTTGTTGATGAGATCCATTCCTAGGTGGCTGTGGCCTGGTATGAGGTGCAGAGAAGGAAAGGAATGGGAAGAAAGAGGTTAGTATAAATTATGAAATCAGGTAGAACTGGGCTCAGAATTTTTCTTTGCCTTATATTCACTATGTGATGTTAAGCTTCAGCTTTTTTGTTTGCAAAGTGGTATAATAGCATGTACCTATAGGATTGTGGTAAAGAGTAAATGAGAAATACATGTAAACAGGTAGCCCAGTTTGACACATAGTATATACTTAGTTAATGGTTACTTTAGTTATTATAAGCTTAATTATTCCCAGTGATGAGATGCTTATTACCTTCCAAAACAGTCCATCCCGTCTTTGAATAGATCTATTCTGCTTTTGTTAAGCTAAAAGCTTTCTAAACCCTGGTGCTACTTTTAAGCTCTGGAACTTTTTCTCTGATATTGGGAAGATGGAAGGAAGGAAGGAAGGAAGGAAGGGCATACCTGTTTACATGGCTTTCTTTTTAGTATATTGAAATCAGTAGTCATAAATGCTTTCAATATACTCTTCATCTGGGTGACCATTGCCAGTTCTTAAATGGTTCTTTTTTAATATGGTTTTGAGGACCACATCTGTATTCAGGATGTTGCCCTCATCCATGTTAAGAAATGTATGGCTCTAAATCAGATGTTGTCCTTGAGGTGTGGACTCACCAGTGGAGTGCAGTGTCACTTTCTTCTTATTAGGTGATAGGTGCCCAATAATAGCTGTTGTGTAGGCACCTGGATCCCTTCTTTCTAACATCAGTTTTGCCGTGTGGTCCCTTGTAACTGAGCATAGCTTCAGAGAAACCTATTGAGCCCTTCTTTCCTTGGTCATAAAATATTTGTAAAGGGATAGTACATTTAGAAGAAATGTGTTGTGTGCTTCCTTTTACCAATGCCAAATATCATTCCTTGAACAAAAAAGGAAAAAAAAAAAAAAAGAAAGGAATTCCCCCCAAAAATCTTTAAATAACTTAGATCAACAGAACGAATGCAGTTCTAAACAATATTGGCAGAAAATAACATTTTCTAGTCATTAGAGAAATGTTGAGTACCAAACATCTTTATATCTCATACCTTTGCCCATATCTTCCAAAACTTGGGTTTCTGTTTTCCTAAATTTAAATAAAGAAGTAAAACTAAATCATTTCTGATATTTCTTCTGATTTTGACATTATATATGTCCCCTCACCTGTAGAGAAAATATTCTTTCCCTACAGCTAAGGGTTGTTGTCAGGAAGGAGTGATATTGTGGATATGATAAGGCATTATGCTGGGGAAATATACTATATAGCTTCAGTCATTTACCTTAAGATCCTAATACCTGTTTGCCCTCCATGGTCCTTTAGGATTTACGCAGGGGAGTGGCCAACGATGGCCATCAGAACCTCAGTCCACTGCCTAGAGCAGCAATGCGTTAGATAGAACCATACCCAACGTCTTGCATATTGAGGCAGTTCTGGAACTCTATAGGCTAACCCTTGGAGGAGCAGGAGTGCTGATAATATTTACAAAATGACTCTTTGTATACAAAGTAATATAAACTCCCTGCAAATTTGAGTTAGTTAAGGCAGGGTTATCATTGTCTCTGTGTTACTGACGAGTCAATTGAAGCCCACAGAAGTAAGGTTGCTTATAAAAGTGAGGATATCAAGTGGAATCACCCACACGGAAAGCTGGTATGTCGTGAAGCATGACCTCAAAACCACCGGTAGCTTTGCTACATTTAGGTACAGAAAGCCCCTAGAGTTCCACAGAATTGGAACATTACCAGATCTGAAATTTTCCTTAGAAAT
This sequence comes from Phocoena sinus, assembly GCF_008692025.1. Lineage (NCBI taxonomy): Eukaryota > Metazoa > Chordata > Mammalia > Artiodactyla > Phocoenidae > Phocoena > Phocoena sinus. The sequence goes on from NC_045766.1 coordinate 65,446,316, forward strand.
CATCTCCTCTGATGCCCTCACTTGACAGAAAAGGCTAAATTGTTCCTGAGGTGGAAACAAAACACAAGTTGTCTTTATATCACTTTGTGCTGAGGGTTAGATGCATAAACACAGGAAAGCATCAGGAAACTATAAAAGGACCAAGGAATCATTGTGACCTCAGTGCAGATCTCATTGCTACTTCCTGGGCATGTCTGTAGAGTTCAGTTGCTTCCCCTCCCTGAGCCTCATGGTGAATAATGCATGCCAAGCAGGGTGTTGGCCTTTATTAAGTAAGATAACGTGTCCCTGTCTGGCTTAATGCTTGCCCCATAATGGATGCTCCACTAATATTTACCACCTTTCTTCCCTTCAGTCTTCCTCTTATGCTATTAGGACTGCTGTTTTGGGCTATTCATTTCTGGATTTCCCTGTGTAACCCCCCCAGTTGGAGATGAGCACAGTATACTTCCCACCCCCCAGTCCCACCATGATGGCTCTGGGTCTGTCCTGTGCAGGCCACTGCCAACCTTGGGACCCTAACAGTGGTCCTCATACAGTGTTTACTATCAGGGGGCCTGGCCCAGTCTAAGGGGCTTCTGCTGCAGGGCCTGGTTGGAAGCACCTACCTAATTAGGAGATAGGGCTTCATGAATGGATCTTTCATTAGTGACAAAATATTTGCCAGGAAGGACTGTAAACAGAAGAGAAGACTTGATTCACTTGCTCCTTTTCTCTTGCCCTCTCTTAGTTTTTGTGTAATTTAGTGTGTTTACACCTCAGGACACAGCTGCTACTGAGGCTTTTCCAAGGTTAAGAGAAACCTTTCTCTGCCGTCGCCCTCCCTCCCCATTCCCCCTTGAACATCTTTAAGAGACAATAAAAGGTGTGTGGGTATGAGACAGAGCGTGCGTTCACATGAGTCCTGGTTATTATGGGGACCTCAGAAGAAACATTACCTCCACTCTGGCCGCAAGGATTTAATAGAGACCATCTGAGCACCTGAATTTCCCTCAAGCACATTTTTCCAAGAAAAGGGTCACTGCCAGTCATTTCCCTAATGTATCACTGTTGTCCTGACCTGATCCTTTTCTGCTCTGCCTTAGCTAACCTAGCATACTTTTCACTTCTCAAAAAGTATTACTCTTTCATAATTAAAGACGAGGCAGCACCAGTGAAGGGAGCTGCACAGTTTGCGGCCAGCACACAGGGCCTGTTGTCAGAAGATAGGACTTCAGTTATTTGGTCCTCTTGGGCCTCGGTGTTTTGATTTGGAAATCCAGGATACTTATATTTGGCCTGTCTATTTTCACTCTGCTATGGTGAGGTTTAAATGTGAGACTCAGTGAGAAAGTACTTCGTAGACAATAGAGCACTATATAAATAGGAAAATTAGTATTGGACTTCTCTCACGTTCCATTAATAAATTGACACTCTGCATTGATCTGAGCACACGATGCAGTCAACTTAAGATTAAACTTTCCCTAAGAATTGCTTGGAGAAAATGAGCTACCAGTGTAATTCTCTGGGCCATGCAGGCTAGACGAAGGATGTTGAGTTCTTTCTGTACCACCAGTATGAGCTCCCAAAGGGCTGTGCCTTACTTATTTCCACTCTATAGATGACGAGCACAGGCCCCTGGGAATGCACTGAGCTAGCAGGGGTTCACCTAATGCCAAATCAGGATGGGAAGTTAGATCCTGGTGTGTGCTTATGACCGGCTTATGGGGTATTTCTTTTCAGATAATGAATACTCACGAAGGAAGATGGATGAGGAGGGAACCATGACATAGCTGTAGGCCCGACTCAGCTCTCTTCGAGACATCAGCTTTGGCCCATTGCAGTGAAAGCCTTGTCCTCTTGTCCTACTGGTCTCTCATTTTTTCCCTTTCCTTCCATTGCTCTCTCCAGCTCCCAATGCTTCTAGAACCATCTTCTTCATGGTACCCTTATTTTAAATAAATGGTACCATCATTTAGGTATTTGTTTCCAGTATTCCTGAGACTGGCGGATTTCTCCAGAGTTAACTGCAGACTTTGGTGGTCAAGCACCAAGAAGATTTCCGCTTGAGGCGGATCTGGCATGGGGGTTTATTTTTTCCCCTTTCTATTTTATTGTTGGCCAGTTGGGGCCAGCATGTTGCTAGGTTGTGTTGGTTTCTTAGCTCTTGTAACCAAGCTAAGATGCACATGTCAAAAAATATGTTTTCCTTCTCTCTGTAAAGGTCTTCCCTCTTTTCTGTAATGTTTCAGGATAGGAGAGGAGTGTTTGCTTGATTCTGATTCTGGTATGTGAAGTGTTGGGTACAAAATGCTTTTATCACCGTGTTATTTTGTCAAAGTGCTATCATCATTGTCATTTCCAGCTTAATAGCAGGAATGTTCTACTTGTACCAAGGATATTCCATATTTTACGTAAATTCAAGAAATTTCAAATGCAAAAAAGTAATAGTGAGAAGCTAATTAGCTTTACAGTTCTTGAAACCCAAAATTTTAAATAGCTTTAAGCTTCCAGTGCCTCTTGCTCTGACAGTACCATTTACAGGTAAACGATGATGCTTAATCCAGACTATTGTTATATTGTAACTACTCAAGCAAAAAAAAAAAAAAAAAAACAATCCTTGGAGGAAGGGGGGATACGGCTATTTGCCAAAATGGCCTCCAGGTTTCGGATGACAGCTGAGGTACTTTGATTTAATGCTTCTCTAGTTTTAACAGTTGTAACCAAACAAGCCCTCATCTCAGCCACCCCAAAGGAGACTGGACTTGACTGTAAGAAAACTCAGAGCTCCTGCAGTGAAACCCGCCCTGCTGTGGGACACGATAACCACAGGTGAAATTGTGAGCTAGATAAAGACCATCGTTCTAGTTCTGAGGGGATAGCAAAATCCCTACATTCCTCTGTCAGGCATCCAAGAGCTTTTAGTCTTCAAATACTTATGGAGGCTTTTACTAGATCAGGCTTTGCAATGAGCTACAGAAGAAACGAAGCAGCATCTGAGACAGAGACAGAAGATGAATCAGTTATGATTCTTGAGTCAGCTGTGATCCCTGTCCACAGAGAGCTCATCATCGAGGAATGGAGACAGATGTGTAAATTGCTATTTCCAAATTTGTAAGCTAGGTATAATGAACAGTATACCAAGGAAGCACATAGGAGACTTTGATGAATTCTTCCTGAAGGAATTTGCCTCAGTCATAGGTAATAATTATGAATTTGGCTTCTACTTGCCCTTTTTCTATATCATTATTGTCATTTACTATTTATAGCATATGTATGTGTCCATCTATGTATCTATCTATCTGAGTTACCACCTAATGATATGTTTCATATTGGGAAAGATTCCTCACATGATAACACAGCATCTTTCTATCCATTTATCCATCCATCCATCCATTCATTCCACAAAAGTTCATGCTCTCAATATGACAGACATTTCTCTATATCCTAATGGAGATAAATAATTCGGTTAGGAATAACTTGTGAGTTAGTAACGGAGACAAAAACAGCTGAGTAGGGCTTCCCTGGTGGCGCAGTGGTTGAGAGTCCGCCTGCCGATGCAGGGGACACGGGTTCGTGCCCCGGTCCAGGAGGATCCCACATGCCACAGAGCGGCTGGGCCCTTGAGCCGTGGCCACTGGGCCTGTGCGTCCGGAGCCTGTGCTCCGCAACGGGGGAGGCCACAGCGGTGAGAGGCCCGTGTACCACAAAAAAAAAAAAAAGAAAGAAAGAACAGCTGAGTAAATGTTATGGATCTATAAAAGAGTTAAAGAAAAAGACACATAGAACTTCTTGAAGGTGGTGTCATTATAATCACAAACTCAGGCATTTCCTACTGAGAATGATGCCTGTGAGCCAGAATCACATTTCCCCATCTATCTTTTGAGAGTCTACCGTGCATTCCTTCCATGTCAGACACTGTACTAGCATAAAGTGAGGACATACATTCTTCCGCTATCATGAGACATTGTTTCTAACCCTGAATGCTTGCCATTGTGATTGCACCTTTACTTCTGCTCATCTTAGCCAAGATATGTACACATTGGTTGCATTGTTTGTCTTTCCTATTATCTTCCGTCCTTGTGGTTGGGTTTCAGTGGACCTATACCAGGTGCTGTCAGAAGATAAAAGACTGAAAATCAAGACGCGAGCATTTTCACAAGTGTTAGGATCAGTTGTTGGAGCAATAAGGCATTTGATACATAGTGTTTCACATTATCTAAGTGACTTGGAACTGTTGGAAATAGTAGAAAAGAAGATTTCAGTTAGTATCTAGGACAGGGAGCAGCAGACTATAGCTCCTGGGCCAAATCCGGTCCACTACTTGTGTTTGTAAATATTTATCGGAACTCAGTCATACCCATTTGTGTATGTGTCTGTAGCTGATTTCTCTCTACAGAAAGAGTTGAGTAGTTGTGACAAAGACCAAATGGCCCACAAACCCTACAATATTTACTATCTGGCTCTTTACAGAAGAAGTTTGCCAAACTAGGGGAACTTATGAATCTCTGAAGGAAAGCAGACAAAGAAAACAAAAATTCTAATGTCCCTAATCCTACTTTACTATTTACGTAACATGTGGTCCTGAAACTCTCCATGAATAAAACTCAGAACAATTAAGAAGAGAAAAAAAACTTAAAACAGAAACCCCAAGCTAAGAGATGATGGACAAGAAATCCATAGAGTATAATTCCTCATCTTTTCTACCAGCTTGTTCTGAGGATACTGCATGTTTCAGGAATTTCTGCCAGATGCTGGATATTCAGGCAAATACAACACAGTCTGAGCTCCCAGTCTGTTTGCAGAGACAGACATGCAAATCAGCAAATGCTCTCCCAGTGATAGATGCTGTCATACGGGAGATAGAATAAAGAGGCCGAGAGAATGCATAGAGTAGGGGTGGCCTGACTTCTTGTAATTTTGGGGAAAGGTATCACAGGGTTGTTAAGATTTCACCTGCATCTGAAAGGATGAGCCTTGGTAGATGATCAAGGGTAGAAACAAATATTTTATTTCCAGTCGCTTCAACTCTACCTTGAAATAATTTGGTATGCTAGCAATGGCATCACAGTTTATGAAATACTATTCATCTGTAATCTGTCTTTACAATGGAAGTTAGTTATAATAATTTTCTATGTTTTATTAAGAACTGAGAGTTGATCAGGACAGATAAGTTACTTGTTCAAATTTCCATTGCTTGTAAACAGTAAAACTGACCTGACCCTACTTCTTCTGGCTCCAAAGCCACAAGACTGTCCCCCGGAGTCAAACTTCCCTGACTTGAGTCTACAAATATTCCCTGGAACTTGTAATTGGTCTGAAAGATGGGAGAAAGGGGCCTTTGACTTTGCCTGCACTAAAGTAACCTGCTTTATTTCAGACATTGCTAAGAAATGTTTTTTTGCACTTGGCATTATTGTACATGCTGCTGGTTGAAGTAACCATGGTCGGGACTCCATATGCTTTCCTCTTATATAAGTATGGCTGCCCTCATTAGATTGTCATTGGATTCTCTTATTCTCCATTTACTTGGAGCTTCCTCTGCTTTCTGTTATCCCTTTTTCCCTTCCTTGTTGTGGATACCAGCTCATAGACCCTCTACCCCCTCATCACACAGTTTCCTCCTTCACTAAGGGAGTTTTGGACAGAGGGTGGGGAATCTGGTGAAATGCCAACACCTCGTAGAATGTGAGAGAAGTGGGAGGGGCCTCAAAAGCCACCATTCACCAGGTCCCGTTATTCACAGTCTGGTGACCATGGGCTTCTGACCTTGTGCCCACTCCCCTTACCAAATCCTGTTCCAGATGTCTTTTCTCCATTTATGTGCTCGGTTGTCTCTCCAGATCCCTAGCTTCAAATGTTCAAGCTCTTTACCCCCCAAAACCTCTATTTTCTCCTTAGTTGTCTGGCTTGGACCATGGAAACCTCTAACACTGTATTGTAAATGTGTGTTAGAAATGTCTCTTCCCACTGCTCTTCCGCAGCTAAAGGAACAGATTCTACTGCCAATTCTTATCCTAACAAGAGTGGCCTTGAAAAAAATAAATTGGAGCTTTCAGTACATTTTTTTCTTAGCTGGAAGTCATAAAGTATAGAGGTTAAGAGATGGGCTTTGGAATGAGTTGATCAGGATTTCAATCTTGCTATTTAACTTACTAGTCTGGACCTTAGGCACATCTCCCAATGTCTCTGGGCAAGGACTCTCCTGATCGGGCTGTTGTAAGGATTAAACGAGCACATGATAAGTTCTTAGGACAGTCCCTGGCTGTGCAAGGTTTAGTTACTATTGTTATTATCATTGTTTTTCTCTTTTCCTTGAACTTTTCATACCATGTCTCTATTTTGGGTTCAGAAAATATGATTCACATAATCACAGGTTTAATAGAATTTTGGGGTTAGCCTTGTAGCCTAACCTCCAATTAGAGCACTGTTTTTATGAAAGCATGAGTTCCTGATATCCGAAAGATGAGTTACAGAGAAACTCTTGGACTGAAGTCGCTCATCTATAAGAGATGCTCCAACTTGAAGAAGGAGCCAGATGGTGAAAGATAACAAAGTCTGCAAAGATAGGCATTTCTAAAGTACCTGCCCCAATTGCAACCAATCATGGTCATGTATACAGCCCTCAATCATTTGGTTTATGAAGTAAATGTATTTTCTTTGTTGGCTTTTGCTTCTATACATTTTGACCATGTCCGTTTCCTCATTAATTAAGGAATGACCGCCAGTAGTTGGATGGCATCTGCTCATGGGTTTTGGATATAAAACCGACAGATATTTAATTGATTATCCTATCGTATCTGTCCTCAGGCTTGTAAACTGAGCTCAGTTAGTGATCTGCCACTATTGCCATCGCTTGATGCTAGAATGGGGTGAGAGGTTACCATACCAGCATCCCCTGTTCTGTGTGAGCTTAGACTCGATGAAGGTATTTCATTGCTTGGTTTATTAAATGTCCATGACCTCTATTTTATGCTTTATAAATATAAGTTATGCTGGGGACCTCATCATATTTGGAACTAGCAAGAATACTGAGGTTTATACAAAAGATAAATCCAATAGACTTGCACCAATATAAAATGTGTACAGAAAGCGGAGTATATTAAGTGCCACAAAGAGGAACAATGTCCTTTGGGAGTTGAGAGGAGCTTCAAGAGGAAAGCGGTGTTGATTGGGTCTTACCACTGAGCTTGAGAAATGAGTGACCTCACGGTACAGAGTATTAGGAGACTGACATTCCTGATAGAGGAAATGGTTTGAGTATACTTAGGGAGGCAGAGAATTCTGGAGATTAAATCTGCCTATGCTTGTTAGTATGGCTTAAAAGTGGCACCTCTTATTAATATAGCCACAGTTTACTTTAAGATTCCCACATACTTTAGGGTAAAAATCAGAAAATCCTCAAAATGCAGACAATCAAATTCTTTCTCTCTGAATTGTGTGTGTATACATACACACACACACGCAAACTCCACGTCTCCACAAATCAATGACAATGCCAAATGGAGCAATTTTCCACAGTTTTCTGCAAATAACTGCATGCTTAAGCACCGCACTCAGCAAAATGATGAAATCTATCAATATTTCTCAGTCCTGCTGAGTTTCTTCGTGGTGTCCAAAGGCTTAGCCAGTCCCTTCCTGGATTAGTGGCTGAGGATAGGAGAATCTACATCTGCAGGTAGCAGGATCCCTTCACAGGTGAACTTTAGACCACACCCACCTGCTGTCCCTTTAATCAGTCAGTAATGAGGACAAGAGCTTCAACTTGGTTACACCAGCAGGGAGAAAATAATTCTAATCATACGCAGAAAACAGACTCATGCAATCAATAGTTTCAGTCCAGGGATTTCATAGTGTTGGGCTGGCATCCTGTAGAAGGGGAAAATTGCCCTGGGGTAGGGTGGGAGGAGACATAATTTATATGGAAAAAGCATATATATGTATAAAATGAAGTGGTAGAAGTTATTCATTGGGTGAAGGTATGTATATTGTTGGAAAGCCAACTATGAACAGAAGATGCAAAATGAAGCGTTGTTAGTCTTGTGTTTTGTTTTGCAGTGAAGGGTATGATGTACTATCCCTTTAACTGACACATCTGCATGATCCAGTCACCTAATATCTGTGTGGGTCTAAAATATGCCCCTGTTCCCCTCTTAACTTCAGGGTAAGAAGGTCCAGAAGAGAAGGTCTAGTTCCTACTATCATCTGGAAAAGAACCCAGAGCTTGGTAAGCACCATCAGGTTCGAGATGAGGGAAGGGATATCCGAAAAGGGTAGAATAGCCCTGCGGAGTTTCTAGGAGAAATGAAATTTAAGGTGGGTTTTAGAAAATGAATAAGGCAACATTTTGGCAGACAGAATTAGGGAGATTGCTTAATAAACATGATAGTATAATAATGATCAGTGGAAGGTACATGGAAGAAACGATAGCTTAGCTCAATGACAGGAAGACCAAAACATAGCTGTCTGAAATAAAGCGCCATTGCTTTTGAAAGTAGTGAGATTTCCACCTCTGGACTGGAAGATTGCAGTGGGGATTCATCAAATGAAGCAGAGGTTGGGGGTTGAATAGATCAACATGGAGGTTGTTTCCAGCCTTAAGATTCTAGTCACTGAAATGAGTTCTTAAAGAATAGAGAAAGGTATCTACTAGAGGTTAGAGAGAATTGGCTGAAGTCCAAACTTAGTTATCTTAGATAATCCAGACATTGGTCTGAACTTTTCAGGCAAAATCTACTGCAGCTTTTAACTGTGACTTCAGAAAACACCAACCTGTGATGTTGATGTTTCCTTGCCCAAATTGCAAGCAGTAAAAATCTCACATTTAGAAAACACTTTAGGGCTTCCCTGGTGGCGCAGTGGTTGAAAATCTGCCTGCTAATGCAGGGGACACGGGTTCAAGCCCTGGTCTGGGAGGATCCCATGTGCCGTGGAGCAACTGGGCCCACGAGCCACAACTACTGAGCCTGCACGTCTGGAGCCTGTGATCCACAACAAGAGAGGCCGCGATAGTGAGAGGCCCGCGTACTGCGATGAAGAATGGCCCCCGCTTGCCACAGCTAGAGAAAGCCCTCGCACAGAAACGAAGACCCAAAACAGCAAAAATAAGAATAAATTAATTAATTAATAAACTCCTACCCCCAACATCTTCTTTAAAAAAAAAAAGAAAAGAAAAGAAAACAGTTTGATTTAAGAAGAGGCCCCATGCCAAGCATTACTAAGGTGAGGGGTACTGCCAGGCCTCTAAGTGAGGGTCGTGAAGACAGGACTTGAGGGCTCCTTCCTCTGGTGATGCTTGCAAATATTGGCGGCTTTAATGCTCACTGTCTGTGACAGCTGGCTGATTTCGTTTCTTGAAGCTGATCTTCAAAGCCGTGAAGTAATAGCAAACTGTTTGAGATCCCAAATCAAAGAACAGATTGTGTAGACTCAAAAAAAGCAAACAAACAATTACATTTAAAAACAAAGTGTTGGGAAAAAACAGTGACAACCTTTTTGCTCACCTGCCAAGGCCTCGTGGCTAAGTTTCTGTTTTTCCCCAGTTACAGCAAATGACATCAGACTGTGCCCTACTGGCAGGTGAGCCATTTCTAGTGGTTAAATCTGGAGGGGTTTTGGAGCCCTCACTCTTAACATGACTTTCCCACTGGCTAGAGGTATGAGGTTGAGCAAATCAAGCTCATTTTCTCCGTTTGGAATGAAGGCTCCATGAAAATTCTCCACTTGAGGGAATAATAATGACTAATAACTAACATTGACATTGGAGGTTCACAACAGCCCTGTGGAATGGGTGAGGAAACCGGAGATTAGAGAAGAGGCTTCTCAAGATCACAGGACCAGTAAGATATGAAGCGAGAATTCAAGCCCAGGCTTTCTGGTATCGCATCACTTGTTCTTTCTACTACACGATCCTGCTTCTAGCTAACCACCTATTTGATAGCTCTGAAAAGGAGATTCTGTACCTCCTTGAAAATAATACCAGATTCCTACTTTCTCACAGGGCTTTCCAAATAGGTCCGTGTTGGCCCATTTCCATAGGATGTTTTACAAGTTTTCAAGTACTTTATTAGTTGCCTAATTGTTTGGGGTTTTAAGTTGTCCCAGGATATCATATCTGAATTCAGTTATTTTCTCCTCTTTCCCTCCATGTGCACATTCCCCTTAATAATCTAGTGATGTGGTGAGTTTCCCAGAGCTGTCAAGGAATGTATAACACAAAACAGAGCATGTAAGACATTTATTATAGTTGTTTTTACTTTGACCTGGGCAAGAAAACAATATAAAATGGCAAAAGAATTTAGTGACTGTCATTACAACCTTAACTTCAAAAATGTTTGCCCTTATGTTATTTGCAACACTTGGCCTTCCTCAGTATTTTAAATCATTGATCACAGGCTTATATAAATTTAGCCTTAACTACTAATTATATTTTATATGCTTTTTCATTTTGCTTTAGTCACTTTGGCTACTCATTAATTTTGCTCTGACGGCTTCCCATGACAATGGAAGGAAGCCTGCACTTGCAGAGCCTGATATCCATGGACTTTTTGTTGTTCTCTCTCCTTTACTTTTTGCCAATTGTCCGTCGCAGATCCTCCACAGTTTACCGAGTCCAATCAAAGAGCTGGTCCTTAGCATACTAACCATCTATTTCTCTGCTTTAATTAAACTATCCCTCTGTGAAGAATGCTCCTTTTTTTTTTTTTCATCTAGGTTAGCTAAGCTCAAAAGACCACTTCTATGACACCTTCACAGCTTCCTCCAGATGGAAATAATTTCTTCCTCTGCATGCCACAGCATGTTATTGAACCTCTCTTAGAGCCCGATGAGAGTGTGCTCTGTAAAACTGAACATGACATATAAAAAACATGTAATGTTGCACCTGACAGGAGGGCATCTTAATATCCTTACTAAAATTTTGATCTCCTTGACCTCCTTGGTGTTATCTGACATATTTGTTTATTAATCAACATAGTAGCAATGATGACGAATGAGTAACCAATGTTCTTGTCATTTATTTTTATTTTTTTATTGAAGTGTAGTTTCTCGACAATGTGTTAGTTTCAGGTGTACAGCAAGGTGATTCAGTTGTGTGTGTGTGTGTGTGTGTGTGTGTATACTTTTTCAGATTTCTTTCCATTGTAGGTTATTACAAGATATTGAATACAGTTTCCTGTGCTATACAGTAGGTCCTTGTTATTTATCACTTTTATGGATAGTAGTGTGTATCTGTTAATCCCATACTCCTAATTTATCCCTCTCCCCCCTTCCCCTTTGGTAACCATAAGTTTGTTTCCTATGTCTGTGAGTCGATTTCTGTTTTGTAAATAAGTTCACTTGTATCATTTTCTTAGATTCCACATAAAAGTGATGTCATATTTGTCTTTCTCTGCCTGATTTACTTCACTTGCTATGATAATCTCTAGGTCCACCCATGTTGCTGCAAATGACATCATTTCATTCATTTTTATGGCTGAGTAATGTTCCAGTATGTGTGTGTGTGTGTGTGTGTGTGTGTGTGTGTGTGTGTGTGTGTGTACCACATCTTCTTTATCCATTCATCTGTTGGTGGGCATTTAGGTTGCTTCCATGTCTTGGCTATTATAAATAATGCTGCTATGAACATTGCGATGCATGTATCTCTTCAAATTGGAGTTTTCATCTTTTCCAGATATATGCCCAGGAGTGGGATTGCTGGATCATATGGTAACTCTAATTTTAGTTTTTTAGGGAACCTCCATACTGTTCTCCATGATGGCTACACCAATTTACGTTCCCACCAACAGTGTAGGAGGGTTCCCTTTTCTTCACACCCTCTCCAGCATTTATTATTTGTAGACTTTTTAACAATGGTCATTCTGACCCATGTGAGGTGATACCTTATGTAGTTTTTATTTTCATTTTGCTAGTAATTAGCGATGTTGAGCATCTTTTCGTGTGCCTATTGGCCATCTGTATGTCTTTGGAGAAATGTCTATTTAGGTCTTCTGCCAATTTTTTGATTTGGTTGTTTGTTTTGTTGATATTGAGCTGTATGAACTGTTTGTATATTTTGGAAATTAATCCCTTGTCGGTCTCATCATTTGTAATTATTTTCTCCCATTCCATAGGTTGTCTTTTTGTTTTGTTTATGGTTTCCTTTGCTGTGCAATCTTGTCATTTAAATGTTCCATATTTCTCAAGTTTTTTCTCTCTTTTTTTAAATTAAAGTAATACATTCTTCTAGTTTAACAAGCCTAATAGGACTAATAGGTGTAAAACAAACAATATCCTTTTTATGCTCCACTCTTCTCCAATCTCCCAGTCCTACTTTGCAAATAACATTTAGCTGCTTCTCCCTGGCATTTGCACTGCTCCATGTTTCAAAAAAAAGGGCATGTTTTCTATCTGAGGATTCATGAATTTTAGACATTAACTGTGGATTAACAATACAAAGGATATGGATATTCCATCTATATGTGTGTTTGACTTTTTAGAGCATCCCAGTTTGGGGGGCTTTAGCCCTTCTCCCTCCAAAATCAGGAAACTGTGACAATGAGGTCCTTTCTTGCTGCTGGCTTCATTGCTGGCCTGCTGACCTGAGTGTTTAAGGCTGATATGTTTGCCTTTGAGCCAAAAGAGTACTTGATGATCCTCTAGGGCCCCATTTCTGCACACACTTAGGCTTGAAAGTGGCAGGAGAAATAAATGATAGAATGACTTGGAAAATTTTTAATGTCTTTACAAGAAATACAAGGTACTCTTATGACCACAGAGCTGGCAGCCTATATTCATCTCAGTTTGTTAACAAATATAGTCTAGATACTTGATAAGTGTTACGAACAACAGTGTATCTTGATAGATTCTTTTTTTTTTTTTGCGTACGTGGGCCTCTCACTGTTGTGGCCTCTCCCGTTGCAGAGCACAGGCTCCGGACACCAGGCTCAGCGGCCATGGCTCATGGGCCCAGCCGTTCTGCGGTATGTGGGATCTTCCCAGACTGGGACACAAACCCGTGTCCCCTGCATTGGCAGGTGGACTCTCAACCACTGCACCACCAGGGAAGCCCTTGATAGATTCTTTATGGTATAAAATAACCTGTTCGGTGTTGGGGGATAATTAGTTATATGTGATATATTTCTCTGCCCTCTGCCTCCCAGGGACTTAATGATCTTTGTTTAGAGATGATTGGAATATGATACAGTAGATAGAACATTATTATTTAGGTCCGGAGACCTGGACTGCTGCTTTCTAGAAAGGCCGTATTCCCATGTTACATCTTCTTTCAGTGCCTCAGTTTTCATCTATAAAATAGGATTACTAATCCTTTCCCTAGAATCATTTTTGTGTAACAATCAGATGAGCTGGTATTCTTGGTTATCTCTGTGGCTCACAAGTTGCTAATAAAGGAAGGAATCTGGGGTGGCCTTCAATATATTCTTTTGCCATTCATTTGTCCACTTATTTAACAAATGTTTCCACAGTTGTTTATCAAAGTTCGGTTTATACTAAATAAGAGTCTGGTGGAGAAACAGGTGTGTTGGGAGCTTGGAGGGAGGCCCCACTAGAGCCCAGAAGTGCTGCCAGAGTACCCCGCTCACAGGATTGCTTCAGATCCTTCCTTCATTTCATAGCTTGGCAGAGGTTCTCACCATCAGGCTTCTTGCGTTGCACTGATTAGTTTATTCAGTTTTAATTTTATATTATTGCTTCTGCCTTGTGGATTGGATCCTACACACACACTCACGTGACACACACAAGTTGAGAGCTGGAAAGGATTTTGCATCCTGCTAACCTTGTCTTTAATCCTTATTGTTCTTAATCCATTTCCCTTCATTCTTCATCTCTTGCCCAAGTGGTTTTCCATTTTACGTATAACAGAAATGAGTTGATTCTAGACTACATTGGTGGATCTTTTAATGCCTAAGGTTGTGAGAATAAATGGATGTGGAATGACACATGGCACAACTCACATATATGTGCATTTGTGTACATGCTTTTCATTTTACATTCCACCTCCTTACCATTCTTTTTTTTTATTCTTTAGGACTTTATTTTTATTTATTTTTGGCTGTGTTGGGTCTTCGTTGCTGCGCACGGTGCTTTCTCTAGTTGTGGCGAGTGGGGACTCACTCTTCGTTGGGTTTGCGTGGGCCTCTCATTGTGGTGACTTCTCTTGTTGCAGAGCACAGGCTCTAGGTGCACAGGCTTCAGTAGTTGTGGTTCACGGGCTCTAGAGCACAGGCTCAGTAGTTGTGGCGCACGGGCTTTGTTGCTCTGTGGCACGTGGGATCTTCCCGGACCAGGGCTCGAATCCGTGTCCCCTGCATTGGCAGGTGGATTCTTAACCACTGCGCCACCAGGGGAGCCCCCAACCTCTCCTTACTTTCTGCCTCTGTCCTTGGGATGGGTGGGAACCCTTCTAAGACCACCAATCACTGGGCTTTTACCTCCTACTCCAATTTTATTTCCCCACCATGAATGCATGATATTTTTTTCTCTTTTTGCATACGCAAACAGAAAACCTAAGTTCTTTGGAATCAATTCTTTAAGAAAGTTACCGCAACCACCTAAAAGCAGAAATGTTCAGTAACACGCACGTGCTTTGAAGTGTGGAGCATTTGTGTGTCCATTATCTCATTCTCATGCTCAGAAAACCCCTTAGGTGTTTCATCCCGTCTTACAGATGTGGAGGTTGTTAGAGAAGTTGTTAAACAACTAGTAGAGACTAGAACCTGGAGTCAATCCATCGTTTCTCTCTTAAAAACCTCTTTCTTTCAACTATTTTAGGCTACAGTGCTAAGCATCATAGGATTTCATGTCTTTCCCAGCCTGAAGTGAATTTCCAAAGATGTGTGTGTGTGTGTTTTGAAAAGACTTTACTTTTTGTAGCAGTTTTAGACCACAGCAAAATTGAGCAGGAAGGTCAGAGTTTTCCCAACCCCCTGCCTCCACACACACAGCCTCCTCCACCATCAACGCCCTGCACCACAACGGTTCATGTGTTACAATCAATGAACCTACATTGTCACATCATAATCACCCAAGTTCACGTAACTTTCACTCACGCTGTTGTACATTCCATGTATATGAACATACGTATAATGATGTGTATCTACTATTATAGTATCCTGCGGAATGGTTTTACGTTGGAAAGTCTTAACGGAAAACCCTCTACTATCCATCCCTTCTCCTCTCTAATGTCTGGCAATCAGCCACCTTTTTACAGTCTCCATAGTGTTTCTTTCCCAGAGAATATCATATAGTTGAACTTGTACCAGTAGGTAGCCATTTCAGACTGGCTTTTTTCACTTGGTAACATTGCATTAAAATTTCTTCCATGACTTTCATGGCTTGATAGCTCCTTAGGGCTGAATAGTCTTCCATTGTCTGGATGTACCACAGTTTATTTATCCATATACCTACGGAAGGATGTCTTGGTTGCTTCCAAGTTTTACCAATTATTAATAAAGCTGCTACAGACATCCATGTATAGGTTTTTGCATGGACAGAAGTCTTCAGCTCATGTAGGGAAATATCAAGGAGTGTGACTGTTGAATCTTATGGTAAGAGTATGTCTGTTTTTGTAGGAGACTGTCAAACTGTCTTCCACAGTGGCTGTACCATTTTGCATTTCTGTTAGCAGTGAATGAGAGTTCCTATTGCTCCATATCCTGGACAGCATTTGGTGTTGTCAGTGTTTCGGACTTTGACCATTCTAACAAATATGTAATGTATCTCATGGTTATTTTAATTTGCAATTCTCTAGTAACATTAGATGTTTAGCATCTTTTTACATGCTTACCTACCATCTGTATATCTTTCTTGGTGAGGTGTCCAGGTCTTTTCCCATATTTTAATCATGCTGTTCATTTTCTTATTGTTGAGTTTTACGAGTTCTTTGTATATTTTGGATAGCAGTTTTTATCAGATATATCTTTCGCAAATATTTTCTTTCCATCTGTGCTTGTCTTCTTATCCTCTTGTCAAAGATGTTTTTGTCCAACCACATTTGCTCCAGTGTACTGTCCCTTGTTTATAGCGTATCTTGAAATGGGTTTAAAAGATTAACTTGCAAGCAGCTGATTTTTTTCTTCGAGTTCTCTGTATTCCTTTTCTCTTTGATTCATGTAGTATAAAGCAGTCTTGGTGGGATACAAGAATATTCTGATGCTCAGTGAGTGCTTAATCTCTCATTTTTAAACTCTTAAGTAAAATGATTGACCATTACTGCAATAAGCAAACTTGTACACATGATGACATTTCAACGCCTGCGGTTAGTGTCATCAGAAAGAGAGAGGGGAGAGAGGAAGGAAAAGAAGGCAGAATCATCAGCTCAGTCTTTTGCTTCTCTATGGAACATTAGCAGTATTTAAATAATTGCTCTCCCTACCCTCTCCTTCTCCACCCCCCACAACGCAGACACAAAAATCAAAGCCGTTTAGGGCTGTGAATCAGCGTATTGCCTATATCTGATTTATCTTTGCACAATGCACACATTCTTGAATTTCTCAGAGGCATGTGACTTTCAAGGATTCTTTAAATGTGTAAATATTATCATGATGTCCCTGATGAATTCCAGACACACTGCATTATTCTAGGTGTCTGAGCGATGCAAAGAATGGCTCAGATTCCCTGGTGAATTACCCGTTTCGCATGTTACATTAATAAACATCAGTCAGTTTGCAAGAATGGTGTGTTATCTGAATTTCATGAACTTCTGAACTGAACAGAATGCATCTAATTGACAAAGTGTCATCAAACGGAACAGAAGACAGTATAAGTCCCCAGAAAAACCGCAGGGAAAGGAGAAGCAAGAGAGAAGAAAAAACCCAGGACAGGCGGTGGGGGCGGCATGAAAATCACTGGAAGACATTTCTATCGGAACGTGAACCTTGCGTGGACGTCCCATTCTTGTTTCAAGTGCAGGCATCTCAGATCTGGATGATTAAAGGTCCGTGGTGTCCCTGGCTTCTAGGTTTCATATTTCCTTTAATTGCAGTATACAAACTCCAAAAAGGGGTGGGGGAACTCACATTAAAGATAATCCACAGTAAAGATTTCAAGCTGTTAGGTAAATGAAGTGTTTCTACAGGAGGCTCTGTTTTCTTTTTTTTGCCTTCTAAATCCCTTTGCACCTAATAAATTAAAAATTAGTTCTTTCAAACAAGTTTTTGCTATTCTCTTCTCCACCCTACTTTGTCATATTAAGTATCAAGCATGTTAACTGCTTAAAGGTACGTACAACAAGTAGCATGGCTATTACATGTGGTTTGTGTGCACATGATAAATATTGCACGTATGTTCAGAACACAATGCCATGACCTTGTTTTCTGATGCAATGTGAAAAACTATGGTAAGTGGGAAAAAGCCAACTGTTGTCATTTTGTGTCTTCAGGATGATTTTTGTGGAATTTTGTAATTGGGGCAAATGCTTTTGTAAGGTACTATAATGAAATTGGCTGTAGAATTTATACAGTTAAATGTTACCTGGTTTGCACACCCAGTCCATTGTAAGCCGTGTATCACCACCATGTGCCATACTCAGAGTGTCGGGGTGGGTAGAGCAGGAACATTTTGTTTTCAGGTGCCACCTAGCCAGTGAGCCTTTTCAGCTCCTTGAGCTAAAAGTGAATGCCCCTCTCTGAATTCTTCTTGCCCTTGATCATACACCTCTAATGGAAGTTTTAATCTCCTGCTTCCTATGTTGGTATGCTGCTAAGTGCATAAAACCTAGAAGGTGTTCCATAACCTTGTTTGAATGAATGAACAAAGAAAATCACACAATGTGCTTCAAGTTGACCTATTTCTTTGACTATCAAGATGTCTGCTTTTATTAAAACTGTGAAATTCAAGGCCTGTGTATTCTAACACCTTCATATACTCAGTGGCCTGATCAAAACAAATTTTAAAATTTTACTTACCTTTACCATTTGAGAAAGAGAGAGAGAGAATGTGTGTGTGTGAGAGAGAGATCCATTACACCGGCTATGTCCTCTAGTTATGTGAAAAAATTAAAAATTCTAAATAATTTTGAGACTGTCAATATCTTGTTTTGTGTTAATGATCTTTTTGATCAAAGATTGATTTTTCAGGTGAAAGATGTGTTAGGGTTTTCCAGAGAAACAGAATCAATAGGCTATCCATATATTTAAATATTATAGGAATTGGCTCAAGCAATCATGGAGGCTGAGAAATCCCACAGTCTGCTGTCTGAAAGCTAGAGAACCAGGAAAGGCAGTGGTTTAATTCAGTCAGAATCCAAAGATCTAAAAACCAGAGTGTGGGGCGGGGCGGTAGGGTTGGTGGTGGGGAGGCACTGATGGTTGAATTTCTGGTCTCAGTCTGAAGGCCTGAGAACCCGGAGCATGGGTACCAGAGAGCCGGAGGAAATGGATGTCCCAGCTCCAGCAGAAAGCAAATTTGCCCTTCCTCCACCCTTTCATTCTATTCAGATGCTCAGTGGATTGGATGAGGTTCACCCACATTGGTGAGGGCAGATCTTCTTAACTGGTCTACGGATTGAAATGCTAATCGGTTGCAGAGACACCGTCATAGACAAATCCAGAAATAATATTTTACCAGCTATCTGGGCATCCCTTAGCCAAGTCAAGTTGACACATCAAATTAACCATCAGATTAGCTACAGAAATATTACTAGGGATCAAAATTATGGAAAACTCGGGAGTAAAGTAGGGTGTAGTCTGGTGTTTTTCAACTGGTGTTATTCACGTTTAGGGCAAAAGAGTTCCTCATTTTTTGGCAATGTCTAGTGCATGGAGGCTCACTGACGTTCTTGGTCTGTACCCACTAAATGCCCATACGACCTCGTCACACACACACACCCATTGTGACAACCAAAAACACTCCCAGTGCATTAAACCCCCTGAAGGAATCTATCCTTTCACTCTGGTGTCTTTGGAGAACCACTGTCTGGATTTATGGATCTCTTAAGGCTGATTGTGGCCAAGGGTTGCCTGAGAATCCTGTTTTTCCTTTTTGCTGGTTCCTCTCAAATTCAGATTTTGTTACTGTGTTGGACCTTTTAAACTGTCATTTTAATGGAATTGAATATGTTGAATATTGTTGTAAATAGTACATCCCCCTTTTCTGTGCTGAACATTAAGTTCCAGAAAATGCAAAATTTTCAGACAATCTAAAGGGTAGAATTTTAGGACAAAGGAAAGAAAGATTCTGGTAAATCAATTTATTTCATCATAGTTCCTACAATTCATGTTTGAGTAGTTACTGTTTTATTAGAAAATTGTAATTTCCTCTCTAAATATAGCTAACATATTACTTTGTTCCTAAATAGAATTTTAAAAATACGTGTCTTGAGGCCAACTTGCCTTTTCCTTTTTAACAAGGATCAGTTTTGTTGAAGAAGTAAATGGGGACCTATGAATTTTGCATTTAGTGCATAATTTTATCTTAACCTCTGCCTTATTTGGAAGGATCTGACCCATCCTATAATTCTACAATTAATGTTTTACCAGAAATACAGTCATTTACATTTATCCCTCTAAGATTTTATCATTCTTATTCACTTATTCGGTCATTCAATCTCAGAATGCCGACTTTGCCAGACACTGCTTATCAGCCGCTGGCCAGTTCGTTCATGAGTAGGTGAATAAGTGCCTCGACTAAAGAAGCTTATAAACCAGGAATCATAATGTCAGTAATTATTAATATTTCTGTAGTATTTTATCACTTACAAAGCAAAGTCACATACTCCTATTTGTACCCAAGAGACCTGAGAACACATTCTTATTTCTCCATTTACTCACTTATAATTTGACCTCTTTTGAGCCAGTGATGCTCTGAAGTATTATATTATTAACCCATCCTTACAGGGGTGGAACTTGAAAGGTCAGAATGATTCACAGCCTTGTCTGTGGTCAATTGAGTTGACCTTATGCCTTTCAACTTATAAGGTTCATCAAGGTAACCTGGCTTAGGAGAAAGAATAGGAAACTGTAAGTTGGGGTGGCATCCTGCTTCAGGCACTCTCTGGATATGTAAACTTAGGTAAGATGTTTAATTCTGAACACAGTATTTTCTTATTTGGGAAAAAGAGCACACCTCACAGATCTCTTTAGGACCATGATTTTTCGGTAGGGAAGAGGGAAAAGGGTATGCTTGAATGAGCTTGCCATTTATTTAACAGTCCTTTAATAAATATTTTCGAGTGTGTCTCTTCTAGGCACTGGGGATACAGTACTGAGCACAATAATAAAAAATACCTGCCTCCTGGGTGCTTTCATTCTGACTGTATTATATTGGGCGTCCCAGCTTTTCAAAGGAACTAGTATCTAACACCTTGCCAAAATCCTGAAACCTCCACTCCACTCTCTTCCAACCTACCCATCCCCATTTAGAAGTCTCACTGTAAAGGAAGCCACTGTTTCTAGTCCTTGTGTGTTCTATCCCTCGGGTTTGCTGCCCAGAAAAGGTGTTGATAAAAGTTACCATCCTAAGGCTTCCTTAAGATTTTCTTAAGATTGCTGTACATTACTTGTGAATGAACCAAATGAAATTTTTGTTCTGATTCCATAGGATTGCTTAAAAATCCATAAAATCTTTTGAAATTGAACTTGAATGTCAGCAAGACTGTTCCCTCCATTTTATCATAAAGTGAACTAGACCCAGGCGCAAGAAGGGAAGGGTGTGAACCCTGAGTACGTTGGTGGGTGCTTTCTTTGTTTTTGATACCTCTCACCCCTGCACCTCTGTCCAGTAGTTCATATCTTCCAGATATGGAAACTGAGGCTCAGAGATTCTATGAAGCCAATTCACAGAGGAGAGTGGAAATGAAAACTTAGGGTCACCAAACACCCTGCAGGGCTTTATGTTTTTTTCTCCCAGGACACATATCCTTTGTGACCTGTTGACGGAGACTGAGTTAGTCCACTGTGTTAACTAGAGAAGTTATCATAGCTGTTTTCTTCCCTGTGTTCTTAATGTCAGTTTAAAACATTTACAAGAATCGGAAAAGAAGGTTTCTGAGAAATTTGTGCAGTTCCTTTTTCAAAGAAAAGATAGACTTCTCTCGATGAAGCCTTGACGGCAGCAAATTTAGACAAAAACTGAAAGCAAAACAGCCTACTCAAGGTTAGACAGTGACTCAAGTCATTCCATGCACTTAAACAATATTTAGGATGACCCTATGTAAACTCACATTATCACTTAAAAGCCAGTATAAAAATACTACCCATCTGCTGTGCTAGTCCTGCTGTTGCTTTTGCCACATTCCTCTGACAAGCTGTTACCTCAGTATATAGAGAGAGTATACATTTTGAAATCCGGAGTTTGAGTTTGAAAAAAAAAAAAATGGTATCTAGTACATATGGACTAGATTCTGTTCTTCCAAATGTAAATTTGTAACCTCATTTATTCTTAAAGATGATGTGTTAAATTAGGGGCTTTTTTTTTTCCCTATTTCCTTTTTTTTTTTTTTTTTTGACTCTGAAGATGGAAACTCTTATAATTTTACGCCTGTGACATGAACAGTGTACAATGGGAAGTCATTTAGTTTACACCCACTGTGTGTTATGCAGAGTGGGTATTGGGAGGTGTTCACTGCAAACACCATAACTCAGTGGTATGGTTTCTTTGTGAACTATGTAACTCTTCAGGTATTAAATCGTTGTTAGATAACTTAGGAAGAAGTGCAGTATGTGTAATTGCTTACAAACAAGTAATTTTCAGTGCTGAGCAACTCTTAATTCCAGAATCACCAGTGGCACTGAAACAGCCAAGATGTAATCGGCCTCTGTGATAGATATGTGAGCATAAGAGGCAAGCCTGGAAGTTTGATCCTCAGGTCTCATCCTTCTCTGATGCATGAATCTGGGGCTAAAGACTTCAGCTACGAATCACAATCTGGCATGGAAATACACGATCGCTGAGTGATTTGCTGATTTCTCCTTTGGACAGTTACTTCTTTTGGGGCCAATTGCCTAAGATATATCCAAAAGTATAATAATGGGAGGAACAATGTGTAATCTTCCTTGATATTTATTGTTAATACTTCAAGATTTTTCTGGAAATATAATCTGCTATGTTACTCAAAAACTCTGACATTTCATTCATTCACTCCACAAATATTTATTGAATGAACATTATTTGTAAGATCCTGTACTAGGAGCTCTATCAGATACAAACACGAGGTCAGTGGGATATTTGAGTGATATATAGACTAGGAGAGAAGGAACAAGGTATAATTTTAGGAAAACTGCAGAGGGAAGTAGGGAGCCTTTTGATATTGGGCAACGGCAATGGGATCATGATAGAGAAAAGGCCATTTCAACTCCATGTCGGCCCTCAGGTGGTTGTAGAGTCTTACCTACTCGGAGCACACAGCATATGAAGTCAGATTATTAGAGTTAAAAGACTGCCCTAATTTGTCTAGTCAAAGCTCCTTGTTTACCGATGAGAAAAGCAAGAGTCTGGGTGAGGAAGGGATTTGCCGATGGTCACATAGGCGTTTAACATTGTTTAATAGAAAACACAAGATGAGAACCCAGGTTGCCCATTATCTAAGCCAATAGTCTCCACCCTTTTAGTTCATGTTTTTGTCCACTGTTAGCCAAGGCTACTTCAGGCCAGCCATTGGGGTTTGAACCAATTCTGGCTGAGGGCATTTTTGAGACGGATCTCCTGCTGAACTAAACTCACCTCTGTGTTGGCACACATATTACTTCCTCTTCCCCTTTATAATTTTGCTATTGGATTTAACACATGTGGTTGGAGCTAAGGCCTTTACCACAAACATATTTGAAGATTATACTTATTTTTGGACGCAGCTTCCTTTGCTTCCAAACTGGATAGGGGTAGGAGACAGGGGAGCAAAATGAAGTCAAGGAGTTCTGAACTGTCACATCTCATGGCCACAGACTTTTTATTTCAGTCAGTACCATTATTACTGCTGGCTCCATTGCCATCCGAAGCATTCCATAATTGTCTTTCATTACCTTTTTGGCCTTGGCGCCCATCATTGCTACTTGTCAGTTACGTGTTTCCAACCTAATGGACCAATTTCAATACCTCCAGCCCCCCACATATATTCCACAGCAGTTGCCTTTTCTCCACACATGTGTTCATGCAATTTAGCTCTTCCTGGGATGCTCTCTTTACCTTTTAAAATTCTTCCATTTTTTTTTTTTTTTTTTTTTTTTTGCGGTATACGGGCCTCTCACTGTTGTGGCCTCTCCCATTGCGGAGCACAGGCTCCAGACGCGCAGGCTCAGCGGCCATGGCTCACGGGCCCAGCCGCTCAGTGGCATGTGGAATCTTCCCGGACCGGGGTACGAACCCGTGTCCCCTCCATTGGCAGGCGGACTCTCAACCACTGCGCCACCAGGGAAGCCCAAAATTCTTCCAATTTTTAAGTCTCAGATCAAGCACCACCCAGGCTAAAATGGTTCTGCCTCTTTTATGGCATTTATTAAAGCCTATCTTGGATTATAGTGGTTATACTGACACTAGATATTGCAACCTTGAAAAGAGAAATAGTTTGTATTTATAGTTACTATCTCCATTGAACCTAGCATTGCCTTTTTTTCACTTAATAAATATATGGGGAATAAACTATTTTGGCACACTATCCTGTATCCCTAAAAATTTCACATGACTTTCTTTGCAATCATGTTAAAAACTATAAAAGTTGACATCTAGAAGTGTTGGCAAAGCTGTCAGCATTTTCTTCAGTTTATCATGTTTCAATATTTACTTCACTGAAATTGAAAAATAAAAATTGGCAATTTTCTCAACAAAAAGCGCAAATCCAATTGACTAATACCCTCCCCTCCCCTTTTCCTTCACAATAGCAGTAGGTAGAATTACATCTTGATATGATAAAAGGAGAAACATTTTTGTTAATATTAACAGTTTGTCCCATTGCCCCCTTTATCCACAAATTCATGAATTCTCAGAATCTAACCTAGCTCACTCCTCAAACTTCAGTGACACTAGAGTGAAATGGGTCAGGGCAGCTCTGATCAGTGTTAAATGTCACAGCTTCTCCGTCAGAACTGCTTGATTAGTCAATGGAAGTAAAGTGACATGTTCTGAAAATACAACTTTCATGCCAGCTGAAATGAAAATTGGTCAAGAGGTTCATTGAGAATCTGTGCAGCTCTGGCATGGTAAGGCGGGAAGAATAGTGAGGTTATTGATTGGATTGATGTTACTCTTAATACATCAAGTGCTCTTAGCCTTCTCCTTTCAGGTGATAACTAACACTGTAGACCTTAGTGGTTAACCTGATTCCAACTTCCTTGAGAGGTATTTTACATCTCCCAGCCTCTTGGAGTTTGGTGTACTCATAGACAACCTGTATTTTCCATTTTGGCCTTTTTATGCATAGAGTACCACAGTGCCTCACACGAAGTTGGCGTTCAATATAGTTTGAATGAATGAGTGTTCTCAAAGCACTGGAACTTGATTTATATTTGTTGGTTGAATAATTTGGATCCTGCTTCCATCCTCATCATGTCTAGATCCTTCCACCCTTTAAGGACCTACACCAGAATGTGAGCTCCTACTATATGGTTGGCATTGTCCTAGGGGCTGAAGTGTTCACCCCAGCAGTGAACAAATTAAAGTTCCTGCTCTCATGGAACTTAAATTCTAGAGGGTAGAAAAGGGCAGTTAACACACACACACACACACGCACACGCACACACACACACACACACACACACACGGTTCAATGATATTAAATGCTAGGAAGAAAAAGATTAAGAAGATGGAGTATGGATGCAGTAGGGTAGATTATGGAAGTGCTGTTTTGATTAGGTGCGTTTGGATTGAGACCTGAATGACGTGTAGGATGTGTGAAGGATCTGGAGAAGAACATGCCAGGCAGAGGGAACAGAAATGCAAACCTCTGAAGCCCAAGCAGGTTTGAAATATGCAGAAACAAGAAAGGCCAGGTACCTGGAGTGCAACGATGGGGGAGAGTTGCAGGACATGAGGTCAGAGAGGCAGCCAAGAACCAGGTGCTGTAGGGTTTTATAAGCCATGGAAGGACTTGGATTTTATGCTAAACGAGTTGAGAAGGCATAGTGTGTTTTGAGCTGAAGCATGGCATGTTCTGACCAGTTTTTTGTTGTTTTTTTTTAGCATCTTTATTGGAGTATAATCGCTTTACAATGGTGTGTGAGTTTCTGCTTTATAACAAAGTGAATCAGCTATACATATACATATATCCCCATATCTCCTCCCTCTTGTGTCTCCCTCCCACCCTCCCTGTCCCACCACTCTAGGTGGTCACAAAGCAGGGAGCTAATCTCCCTGTGCTATGTGGCTGCCTCCCACTAGCTGTCTGTTTCACATTTGGTAGTGTATATATGTCCATGCCACTCTCTCACTTCATCCCAGCTTACCCTTCCCACTCCCCGTATCCTCAAGTCCATTCTCTACATCTGTGTCTTTATTCCTGTCCTGCCCCTAGGTTCATCAGAACCTTTTTTTTTTTTTAGATTCCATATATATGTGTTAGCATACGGTATTTGTTTTTCTCTTTCTGACTTACTTCACTCTGTATCACAGACTCTAGGTCCATCTAGCTCACTACAGATAACTCAATTTCGTTTCTTCTTATGGCTGAGTAATATTCCATTGTATATATGGGCCACATTGACCAGTTTTTAAATGAATGACTCTGGCTGCTCTGCAGAGAATAAACTGTAGGGGTAAAGGGCAGTAGCAAGAGAGCAGTTAAGAGGCTATTACCATAGACTGGGCAAGAGGTGATGGTGTCTTGGACTCAGGTGGTAGCCGAGGTGTTCCAATTGTGTCGATATTTCAAAGGTAGAGTTGACAGGATTTGCCTCCGGATTGGGTGTGGGGCGGGAGAGGCAGAGAGGAATCAAAGATGTCACCATTTTCTATGTGAGACTGGCAGAGTGCCTTCTTACTCTGAGTTTCTAGAGTATTTTTATAGATGTTTAAGATTACTTACCATTTTACATCTAGTATTACTAGTAATAACTGAATGGAAAAACTCCGGGACTACAACCTAGCTAAGGCACACAGACCCTCTGTGTTAAACCTTGTATTACTGTCCTGTGCCTGTACTTGTACACTTCTGCACAGACGCGGGTCCCTTGTATCTTCTGATTTCCCCACATGGTATTATATAGCACAAGGTCTTCTGCATGCAGAGGTGCAATAAATGTCTCATCAAAGAGCGAATGAATTTGAGTACCCATGTATCATCTATTTTTCTAAAGAGTTGCCTGGTAGTCTGCTGCATACCAAACATAATTTTGCTTCTGAAGTGAAGATAACCTAATTAACATTTTCACTGAGCATGTATATGCACACCCATATGTGTGCATACATGTTTGCATATGTGTATGTGGTTTAAATAAAGGAGATGACTTATTGAAAAGCAATTGAGAGGTAGTTGCATATATTAGTTTTGGAGGGAAAAAAAACTTCTACTTAATTCTGTGCTGTTCCTTATTTGCATTTTGAAATGTAACTGGTTTAGAGGGGTTGAGCCATTCTCTCCAGAAAGCAAGGAGTTTTATTTTAGACAAATTACTGGACTAGGTCCCTGCGTTCAATGAAATACAGAGCCCTTCAGGCTGTAATACCAGAGGTAGCATTTGAATGTAACGTCGACTAATTATTTGACCATAAATGACAGCTCTGAACATTGTGCTCTTTTGGCATCGTTTACCGCACTTGTGGGACATCTAATTATGAAAAAAGTAAGTATTCTTCAGGGGTCTCTAGCAACACTGCCGCCGAAGAGCGAGAACACACTCTGTGCAAAACGTTGTTTAAATAGAAGTGCTTGAAAATCCTCCATTAATCTTCATTTTTGCATTTTGAATGCTTTCCTGCTCACACTTTTTGTATCAGGGGACTGAATGAGTCTGAACTGACTGTACAAGAATTTAAGTAAGAACTGGGAGGAGCAGAAATGAGGAAGCTATTTGCATTCCTGGAAGGCCGGGCTCAGCTTTATTATAATCTTTCATGGTACTTCATAAAAGACAGTTTGGGGCTTCCCTGGTGGCGCAGTGGTTGAGGGTCCGCCTGCCGATGCAGGGGACACGGGTTTGTTCCCCGGTCCGGGAAGATCCCACGTGCCGCGGAGCGGCTGGGCCCGTGAGCCATGGCCGCTGAGCCTGCGCGTCCGGAGCCTGTGCTCCGCAATGGGAGAGGCCACAACAGTGAGAGGCCTAAGTACCGGGAAAAAAAAAAAAAAAAAAAAAGCCAGTCTGTTTTCCAAATGCTGTTTAGGGTGAGCTTTTTGTCTTTAAGTTTTAAATTGTTATAAAGGATGTTATATTTTATTTTCACCAATGCAAAAATATATGAAAGGAAAAGTGGAAGTCACTGATAGCAGCCTTCACTCCCCGGGGCTCACCCTGCTGAGTTTGGTACATTGTCTTCTAGGCTCTTGTTTTGTTTTTAAATTTTTATACAATATTTAAATGTTATTTTCCATTTACAGTTATTACAAAACATTGGCTATATTCCCTGTGTTGTACAATACATCCTTAACCCTCTCTTACACCCAATAGCTTGTACCGCCCACTCCCCCGCCACCCCCCACTGTTAACCAATAGTTTGTTCTCTACATCTGTGAGTCTGCTTCTTTTTTGTTATGTTCACTAGTTTGTTGTATTTTTTAGATTCCACATGTATGTGATATAAGACAGTATTTGTCTTTGCCTGACTTCATAATGCTAAGTCCATCCATGGACTGCAGATGGCAAAATTTTGTTCTTACTTATGGCTGAGTAGTAGTCCATTGTGTATATATATACCACACCTTCTTTATCCATTCATCTGTTGATGGACACTTAGTTGTTTCCACATGTTGGCCACTGTAGATAATGCTGCTATGAACATCCGGGTGCATGTATCTTTTCAAATTAGTGTTTTTGGTTTTTTCGGATGTATACCCGGGGTGGAATTGCTGAGTCATATGGTAGTTCTATTTTCCGTTGTTTGAGAAACCTCCATACTGTTGTCCACAGGGGCTGCACTTATTTTGTTTTAATATATGCAACTTTTTTGATTAGTTGTTTTGTCTTTGTTCTTGTTATTGTACAGAGATGGTTAAAAGACCCAAGTAAAAATATCATTTGTCTTTTGCCCTTTCTCACATTCAGTGAATGTGCCTGAGAGTGATGGTACATGTACCATTTTGTTTCTATTCGCTGCTGCCAACTCACTCCCTGACCCCAGGAAGTGCTGGCAGGTGCCTTCCTCCTACTCCATACCACTGAAGTCTTCACCTTCACTGCTCTTGAGTCACCTGTTCTTTCCACAAAAAAATTTTGTTCATTCTCTTTGACAACACCTTCTGGGGTTGCTCCCTGAACTGTGGCTAAAAGAAAGAATGGCTTCTCTTCTAAATGTCTGGACCCTGAAAGGACAGGAACTGGAAGAATGGAGTTGATACAGTGTACGAATTGCTGTAGACTTCATGACATAAAGTTGAACACAAATTCTATATCTGAGGACAAAACTGATTTCTTTTGTTCTTTTGTTTTGCTTACATTCAGCACTCCTTTACTGAGACTCTCCAACTGTCTTAACTCCCATTTGGGCACGAAGAGGGAGGCCACATGGTCTGTTTGTTCAAATAGAGGAAATGAAATGTCATATAAATAACTTTCCTACAAGTGATGAGAATGCTTCGGGAGGTACACATAAAACAACCTGTGGAGGTTCAAGTGAGAGAAAGCTTATTGCTAGCCAGGAGAAGTTCAACTTCCGCCAAGCAAATTCATGATAAAGAAGGCCCTCTTTTCTTTTTTTTCTTGTGAGGGCCCCTGTGAGTTTGGTCAGTTTACATCATTTCTTGAATGGCTGAGGGCCCTGCATGTGAAAACAAACAAACAAACAGAAACTATAAAATAGTATCAAAGAAAGATAAAGATGTGTTCACCCCATCAACATTTATGTAAACTGTTAAATATTTATAATATGGTCTGATAGCATACAGCCTCTATAATTAATGGACATAGCACTTCTACGATACTTTCCCATTTTAAATTAGGATCTATAATATCGATGATAACTAGACTCATGTTTTCTGTCTCTGAGGCTTTTAAGACATCACTGGGGAGAGATCACTTGGCAGAATTCATTTATCAGCTAAGGATTAATTTAACCCGCTGATCTCGACTGTTCTAGCTCTCCCTGAAGCTATGGTTCTGGATTCTGTGCACATTCCTGCCCCTCCTGGCATAAAAGAAATGGACCACATTGCTGCTTCTCCATACTGAAGACAAGAAATGAAAACTTAACATGCCCTGCTGAAACTGGAGCGGGGGTGGTGTATTGGTGGAGTAACTGAAAAGCGGTAAATTGGAATATGGCCAAGACCGACACCCAGTCTCTTGAGGAAAATTAGAGCCTCTTGTTTTGTTTTGTTTTTTTTGGTGTTTTTTTTTTTTTTTTTTCCTTTGTCTTGCCTTCAGAGAAGATTGAGTAAGATTCAGTCTGTCCTGGAGATGACTGATGAAATATACCCCTTGGGTTATTTGCATCTCATTCCTGTAGAGTATAAAGAAGAACATTCCCAACCCATTATAACCATGGGCATGTCATAACAAACACCACCGCTTTCTGGAATATATTATTGAACTCTTGGTTTACCGAATTAGCCTGACAGCCCTCCCTATTGAATTGCCGCATTCTGAGCCGAGCTAGTCATATTTGGCTACGTGTTCACTTAGTACATTCAGGGACGCTAGGTTTACAAAAATGTGGTTGGAAACTCTTTAACTTTTAATTTTGGCACAAAGGAGTTCCCAGCTTTCAAATTCCTAATAATCTTTCTTCCTGCTACTATTCAATTCATTGTTTCCCAACCTCTTTTCTGTAGACACTTTGGGTAAATTTTTACTATTTTTGCTTGATTTCTTTCTTCTCACTTTTCATTCATTGCAGAAGTGGCTTGGCTTTCCGCCCTCTTTTCCATCCTGCCTTGGATACATAGTAATGCATTTGAATCTTTGAGCATACCACAATATGATTTAGATTAGGAAACTCTTCCTTTGTAAACCTCACTTGGTTTTGTTGATACTGCTGTGCCCAAGTTCTGAGTTAACTTAACACCATACTCTCAGTGAAGGTAAGGAAGGAAAAGTAACATATAATGGGTACCTAGTTTGCAGCAGACACTGGGCTAGGCTTCTTCTTATACAGTTTCTCATTTAATCTTCATGGTAACCCTGCTACGTGTGGGTTACCATTCCACTTTGCAATGTGGAATCTGGAGCTCGGAGATATTAAATATTTTGCCTGAGGATACGTGTCTGAGGTGAGCTATGAACCCAAACATCTCTGACTTCAAAGTCCATGCTCTTTCCACCTCATGCAAAACCATACAGAAGATCCAGATGGAAGCTTCAGCAGTTATGACCTATCTATTACTTCAAAGTCTATAATCCCAGAGCGTGCATCCCGCCTTAGCAACTAGAGATGTGTGAATGAAATATTGGTATTCTGTTGTGTAAGTCATTGACAAAATGACTTGTTGATGCCATTCCAATTCCGTTGAAAATAATTATGATTATGTGGGCATCGGAATAATCAAGAAATATTTTTTTAAGCCATTCCTACATGCCTAGCACTAGCCTTAGTTATTTGTATAATATAAAAGGAGAAAAATAGTCCTTCTGGATGGTAGGTAAAAAGATGGAAGAATTGAAACAATCAAATAACTGGCACTGATTAGGTTAATTTACAGAGATGAGGCAGTGTGTCAAGTCACTTTTCGCTGGGGTATAATGAGAGCCTCGCAGAGGGAGCGCGTGGGTGTTAACCAGTTTTGAGGAATAATAAGATCTGAATGGATAGCCTGGGTCTCCATTTCCATCATTTGACTTCCTTCCCTGTTCAGAAACTTCACCAAAACACACAAGTACAAAGGAGGGAGGGAGATTGGGAGAAAGAGGGAGACAATAGCTCCAGCAAATAGGAGAAATATCTTCGAGTCTGTATTTCCTGGTGTATGTATGGCTGTTTGGGTATGAAGAACAACACAGCACAAAGTGGTGGTGGTAAAATCGGCTAAGTTTAGAAGCCAAGTGTACGGAGTTTAGTTCCAGTCCTACCGTCAGGTTACTGTTAGTGTATAACCTCTCAGCACCCCCAGTGTCCTCCTGGGATTGTAGGGATTAGGCTGGATGATCATAAAGTTCTAATTCAGCTCTAGCGTTTAATGATTTTACAATTCTTACTGTGCTTTGATTGCCCACTGCAGTATGGGGACATATATTAACTACTTTAGTATGCATCAAAAGAGGTGTGTTCTTTCTCCTCGAAAATGTTAAAGGCTGACCTTGTTACAAAAAACATTCTGGGGCTTCCCTGGTGGCGCAGTGGTTGAGAGTCCGCCTGCCGATGCAGGGGACCACGGGTTCGTGCCCTGGTCCGGGAAGATCCCACATGCCGCGGAGCGGCTGGGCCCGTGAACCATGGCCGCTGAGCCTACGCGTCCGGAGCCTGTGCTCCGCAACGGGAGAGGCCACAACAGTGAGAGGCCCGCGTACCGCAAAAAAAAAAACATTCTGGAATCATGCTTTCAAAATTCTTAATTTTCAGTTTTCCTTTTTGTACCTTAATGTCTCTGCTGCTGTGTTCCTCTTTCTTATAATAGACACCAGTTTTAAGTTTTGGTGTTCTTCCCTTTTACATTGGAAGCCAGTTTTAAGTTTTGATCACTGAAATCCCCTTATTTATTAATGAGAAAGGTACTAGGGGTGAAAGATTACTCATCTCTAATTCAGAATTTGAGATAGACTGGATAAAAAGATAATATTTTTGAGAAGAAAGCATTAGAAAAGGGAACATGCTGGAGAAAAAGTAAGTAGCAGTCACTACCATATTCTAGTGGACCCCAACCCTTGAATATTTGTCTATTCATGGAATGTTCTTGATAAAATCCTGCCTTATACTTTTTGAGAGGATACACCAAATTGTTGAAACAGCTACACTTTATCCCAAGGGCAGGTTGTAGCGACTCTCAGTTAAGTGTTTTCACTCACCTACTCTGTTTCCCCATCTCTTAGGTAATTTGAAGTGGGTATAGGACAGGCCATTAGCACTGAAGTTGAGTCCAGGGTTGGACTTCAGAGCAGGATTAATGCGTCTCAAAGTAGCCCTTGAGTTTTCTAACTCTGTCCAGAGGTTACACTGTGAAGGATTAAAAACAAAAACAAAAATGTTTTCTCCATTCTTTTTTTTTTATAAATTTATTTATTTATTTATTTATTTATTTATTTCGGTACGTGGGCCTCTCACTGTTGTGGCCTCTCCTGTTGCGGAGCACAGGCTCCGGACGCGCAGGCTCAGCGGCCATGGCTCACGGGCCCAGCTGCTCCGCGGCATGTGGGATCCTCCCGGACCGGGGCACAAACCCGCGTCCCGTGCATCGGCAGGCGGACTCTCAACCACTGCGCCACCAGGGAAGCCCTATAAATTTATTTATATTTATTTTATGTATGTATTTATTTTATTTTTGGCTGCGTTGGGTCTTCGATGCTGCACACAGGCTTTCTCTAGTTGTGGCGAGCGGGGGCTACTCTTCGTTGCGGTGCGCGGGCCTCTAATTGCAGTGGCTTCTCTTGTTGTGGAGCACAGACTCTAGGCACGTGGGCTTCAGTAGTTGTGGCATGCGGGCTCAGTAGTTGTGGCTCGCAGGCTCTAGAGCGCAGGCTCAGTAGTTGTGGCACTCGGGCTTAATTGCTCCGTGGCATGTGGGATTTTCCCGGACCAGGGACCAAACCCCTGTCCCCTGCATTGGCAGGCGGATTCTTAACCATTGTGCCACCAGGGAAGGCCCGTCTCCATTCTTTATCATATGTCTTTGTGCTTAACAGAGGAAAAAATACGTGTTCTGTATCAGACAAATGATGACAGGGCAAAATCTTCATCAACACCTACAGTTTCTTCTCAATTGAAAACCCATCTCTTGTATTTAAGACCACTGCAGCCTCTTAAACAGATATTTATGCAGAAGGCAGGAAATGTCCTGAAAGCAGATAGACCCTAAGGTGGCTCCTAATTATCCCCACCTCCTGGTATTCATACCTTTGTGTATGGCACTGCCCTTGAGAGTGGACAGGACTTGTGACTTGCTTCTAACCAGTAGAATAAAGCAAAGGTGATGGCGTGTACAAGATTACTCATACGGGACTGTGCTTCATGAGACTGTAATATCTGTCTCCCTTGGTGGCTTTGAAGAAACAAGCTGCCATGTTGTAAGCTGCCGTATGGAGGGGACCATGTGACAAGGAGTTCAGTGTAGCCAGTAGCTAAAAGAAACTGAAGGCTTCAGTCCAGCAGCCTGCAGGAATTAAATGTTGCCCACGACCATGTAAACTTGAAAGCAGATCCTTCCGCAGTTGAACTTAATGGTGAGACCACAATCCTGGCAGACACCTTGCTTGCAGCCCGTGAGACCCTGAGGCAGAGGACCCAGCTAAGCCACGATGGTACTCAGGACCCACAGAAACTGAGACCATAAATGGATGTTGTTTCACTCCACTACGTTTTTATCGGTATGCAGCAATAGTTAATACAATCATGTTGTTTTTAGAATCCACCATTTTCTTCATCTTTCATTCTCTTCAGAATAGTTACTAAGTCAGAGTGGCTTGTTACCCCATCTTCAGAATCATTGAGGGTATTTTATTTAGGAATTGACTTATCTGTGGCTTTGTGTTGGTCCTTAATGTGCTCCTCAGTTTCCAGTATCTCTTCAAAGGAGATGTCCCTTGACTATGTGTTATAAGGAAGTTGGATAAGGTTGAAAATCATTGATACATCCTTGCTGAATCCAGTCCAATTATATGAAGATGAGTTTCTCTGAGAGCTGTTTTTAAATCTTTCTGAGCCATAGGTGATATATCAGAACTTTTCCTACTGGAAAATGAGGTGTGGAGATCATTCTTTGAGCTGCTCTGTCATCTGCATTCTAGTGAAATTCAGTTAAAAATCACGAGAATAGGAGCCTTAAAATGAAACTACCATTTTACAAGGTCACTTTTGAGCCTGAAGAATGTTAGGGAAGTGGGGCAGGCCCTCAAACGGGCCAAAAGAAGGATGTGTCTGTATCAGAGCCGCCTCTTTCATCTCCTGCGGACCTAGGTGACCGCCAGGTGTAGTTTGCTGGAAGACAGGGGCTTGACAGTTTGGAAATGACAGAGGATCCTAATACTCTGAAACAAGTTGTAGCCCAATGTGGCCCCAGTGTGGTCATGCCTCTTCTGACTTACATGGGAAATTACCAAACCCTCAACTAAGCTCGCTATCATTTCTTTATTCACCCAACGAAATGGCAGGTAAAGAGCTATTTGGAAAGTTCCCGGAAACACTACTTCATACTTCTGTCTTTATAACACTCATCACATCATTCTAGCTTCTGTTCCAGTATCAGCAGAGCCCCTCTTCTTGGAGCTTCCACTTCCATCATGGTCCTGCCTTACGGCACGTTTCCCTCAATTTTGAATGAATGAGTGAATAAAGAAATGAATGAGCAGATAAGTATGCTTGAATGTTAATAAGACAAACCACATTCTTCTTCCCGTGAGGGACATTACATTTGGTATAGTTACATATAGCTCAGATTTATTTTATGAGTTGAAAGCCTTTTGTTAAACTATTTCTAAAACATTCTGAATAGGTCACCCAAAAGAATATGGGGAAATCAATTGGACTGTAACTTAACCAAGAAAGTATTGATTATCTTCTGGGCTCAGAATACGTTATACAATTCTGCATCGCTAGTTAGCAGAGAACTCCTAAAGCTTATGAAGACTTTCCCAAGGACACAAAGCTCAAAAATATCAGGGAAGAGATATAAATCCTAGACTTGCCGATTCCAAACCTTATACTCTTTCCTTTATGCACAGACATATATTTAGCTAACATTTTCTGTGCATCCACTATGTCCCATGTACCATGTTAGCTACGATGAGGGAATACAGATAAATAAGGCCTAGATCTTGCCCTTATAAGGAAAAAGATAATTAAGGAAGTGAAAATTCTGAGTTTTGTGGAAAGAAAGAAAAAGATGCACAAAAAGAAGCCCAGGCTCAAGTGAGTGCAGTTAGATTATAAATCTGCCGATGTAGGTAGGTAACTTGATGTTTTCGAGAACTGTTTCCTCATGTGAAAAATGGGGGCTAATAATCTGCTTTACAGATTGGTTGGGAAGATTGAATGAGAAGACATGGGGAGTGGCTGGCATTGAACAGACAATCCATAGTAGGAGTAGCAAAGTGAGCTTTGGGGTATGTTTGGTAGAGAGGCCCCTGACTAAGGGAGGAGTAGTGCTGGACAGAAGAAGCCATGTTGGATGGTAACTCAGTGACCTGGGCTCCAGTCACCCAGCAGCATGTGACCGTGGGCCAAGGCTTAGACACCTCAGACTCCACAGGTGTAAAATGGAGATCATTGGAAGGCCCACCTCACAGGGTGGTTAGAAAAGATGCAGATAACAACACAGGTGTGGCTGTAAATCATGAAAATCTGTGGGAAAGTTCACTCATTTTTCTTACTATCAGGAATATAATAGGAGCCACCTTCTTTAAGATTGTGCCCTTTCACCTGTTTGTAAAATCATGGCTATTACCGTGTCCACTCTAGCCAAGCAAATGCACATTTCAGTATTTGTGATTATCTTGCTTTAGTTTGCCAAGACTTTGAATACGTGTGTGTGTGTGTGTGTGTGTGTGAAAAAAATATTTGGCCTCAGTGGAGAATTGGTGCATTTCTGTGTACTCATGAATGTGTTATATACACGCGCTATATAGCCACTTTGTACCTTACACTTGACTTTTCCACAAAGCTTAAACTTTCTCCTCTAACAGATACAAAATTAATAGTAATAATAATAATAATGGTAAGCAGTTGTAATGGCTTATTTTGAAAACCTTATTCAAATACATTTCATATTTCTCTCCGTCCATAGAGACCATTCTAAGCATCTGAAACCTCCTGATGACTCAAGGTCATCGTCATGACTATCTATTATTGACTCTGCTGTAATGCAGGAATTTGTCTTTCCTGTCCCCTCAGGCTGTCAGCTGCCATTTCTGCTGTCACTGTGCTGCCTCTCACAGTCTTTCCCACCACCTTCTAATGTTTACTGGTTCTAATCTCCTCTGGTATGAGGAAGCAGCAGCAAAATGGTCATTAGAATTGTTGGTGAATATGAGCCAATAAGCACTGAATGCTCATTGCTTCCAGAGGAGCATCCATCAGAGGAAAGGATCATTTTATTCTGGCATTTTAAAAATTTTTCATGTATTTATTTTTATCATCTTTATTGGAATATAATTGCTTTACAATGGTGTGTTAGCTTCTGCCTTATAATAAAGTGAATCAGCTATACATATACATATATCCCCATATCCCCATATACCCTCCCTCTTGCGTCTCCCTCCCACCCTCCCTATCCCACCCCTCTAGGTGGTCACAAAGCACCAAGCTGATCTCCCTGTGCTATGCGGCTGCTTCCCACTGGCTATCTATTTTACATTTGGTAGTGTGTCTATGTCAATGCTACTGTCTCACTTCATCCCAGCTTACCCTTCCCCACCCCCGTGTCCTCAAGTGGATTCTCTACGTCTGCGCCTTTATTCCTGTCCTGCCCCTTTTTTCTTTTTTCAGATTCCATATATATGTGTTAGCGTACGTTATTTGTTTTTCTCTTTCTGTCTTACTTCACTCTGTATGACAGACTCTGGGTCCATCCACCTCACTCCAAATAACTCAATTTCCTTCCTTCTTATGGCTGAGTAATATTTCATTGTATATATGTGCCACATCTTCTTTATCCATTCATCTGTTCGATGGACACTTAGGTTACTTCCATGTCCTGGCTATTGTAAATAGTGCTGCAATGAGCATTGTGGTACATGACTCTTTTTGGATTACGGTTTTCTCAGGGTATATGCTCAGTAGTGGGATTACTGGGTCATATGGTAGTTCTGTTTTTAGTTTTTTAAGGAACCTCCATACTGTTCTCCACAGTGGCTGTATCAATTGACATTCCCACCAACAGTATAAGAGGGTTCCCTTTTCTCCACACCCTCTCCAGCATTTGTTGTTTGTAGATTTTTTGATGATGGCCATTCTGACCGGTGTGAGGTGATACCTTATTGTAGTTTTGACTTGCATTTCTCAACGATTAGTGATGTGGAGCATCCTTTCATGTGTTTGTTGGCAATCTGTATATCTTCTTTGGAGAGATGTCTATTTAGGTCTTCTGCCCATTTTTGAATTGGGTTTTTTTTTTGATATTGAGCTGCATGAGCTGCTTGCATATTTTGGAGATTAATCCTTTGTCAGTTGCTTCATTTACAAAAAATTTCTCCCATTCTGAGGGTTGTCTTTTCATCTTGTTTATGGTTTCCTTTGCTGTGCAAAAGCTTGAAGTTTCATTAGGTCCCATTTGTTTATTTTTGTTTTTATTTCCATTTCTCTAGGAGGTGGGTCAAAAAGGATCTTGCTGTGATATATGTCAAAGACTGTTCTTCCTATGTTTTCCTCTAAGAATTTTATAGTGTCTGGCCTTACATTTAGGTCTTTAATCCATTTTGAGTTTACTTTTGTGTATGGTGTTAGGGAGTGTTCTAATTTCATTCTTTTACATGTAGCTGTCCAGTTTTCCCAGCACCACTTATTGAAGAGGCTGTCTTTTCTCCATTGTATATTCTTGCCTCCTTTATCAAAGGAGGTGACCATATGTGCTTGGGTTTATCTCTGGGCTTTCTATCCTGTTCCATTGATCTATATTTCTTTTTTTGTGCCAGTACTATACTGTCTTGATTACTGTAGCTTTGTCGTATAGTCTGAAGTCTGGGAGCCTGATTCCTCCAGCTCTGTTTCTCTTTCTCAAGATTGCTTTGGCTATTCGGGGTCTTTTGTGTTTCCTTACAAATTGTGAAAATTTTTGTTCCAGTTCTGTGAAAAATGCCATTGGTAGTTTGATAGGGATCTGGCATTTTTTTCAAATTGCTATTTTACCAACACAGAGCTGAGTCTGCTCCTCCTGCTGCTGCTTCTTCATCATCATCATCTTCTTTTCTTTTCCATCTCTCAGGGAAATGGGAAACGTAGGCTCTGACTATATGCTTCCTTACCCTCTGCTCAGATTTTGTTCTTCAGTCATAACAATTAGAGGAGTGTTTCTAAATTGGATCACAGCTGATTGTCTCAGTTCACTGTGGCTTTAAGAACAAGCTGATTTGAAGCCACATACTGTTGGCAGCTTTCATCCGTTTATTTGGACTATCAAGCAAGAATGCTCACAATCTTTCAAATGAAAGAAGACATCTTTATTTCCAGTTCACACCCTTCATAAGAAGGGTATTTGAAATCAAGCCAAAAAGCATAACTTAGTTCTCTAACTTCGTATTACAGATGCTTGCAGTAATGGAAGAACACTTCCTTACTACCCGGCCTTATCCCCAAATCAGCAGCAGAAAATGATGGTGACACATTCAGACTCAAACAGCAGCAAGAAAAGAAAGAATCGTTTGCTTCAATTTATAGGAAGGGCCTCAGCTTTCCTGAAAGTGTAACTTTAGGAAGTAAGTAGAGATACAGACCCAACAGAGGAGGATGCCTTTACTTAGAAGTCATGTGTGAAAGGATCATTGTGTCATTGTTACTGAAAAGGAGTCTGTGTAATAGTTACCCAAACTTTGAAATTAGGGAAAATCTCATTATGAAACACAGATCTCGTTTTACTCTGTTTAAGGCCAGAACTTAGAGGCTGGAAAACTAATTTCCCAAAAGAAGTGAGGACTTCCTGTTACAGAGAAAATGGAGCTGAGAACATTAAGTGGGCTGATTCTCCAGGCTCGGGGGCTGATGGATCCCCACTGCATCTTCCCAAGTTCACTTCCTGTTTACGTCCTGGGAGACAGCCAGCGTCACGAGTCCATGTTAGGACACACTCCTATTGCTCTCTCCTTCCTTTCTTCCTGGGACAGCCCTCCCCACCGCAGGCTCTGCCTCCCCCTCACCTCCAGGAGGTACATCCTGAGCTGTTGCCCTCCCAAGCTCAAGTGATCTCTCTGGGGAAACTCTCCAAGGCATTAGACCTAACTCTTCTCTGAAATCTCTTTGATCACGATGTACCTACAACGATGGTAACTTACATAATGCCTTATCTTTACGCCATCTGCAAGCTTCCTGAGGGCAGGAGCTGCTTCTAATTTATCTGCTTCCCTTATGAACCTGCACCCCAATGCAATTCTCAAAGTATGCTTTTAACCAATATTTATGGAAGGAAGGGAGAGAAGGGAGGGAAGGTGGGAAAGCTGAAAGGAAGGATGTATTACAACTATAGAAAGCTTATATCTAAGGCCCTAATGTAATAATGCTAAATAATACTTTTGACTTGTGTGCCGTTTTTACCACGTACAGATTTTCGCTATTTCCGTAGCATTCATCACTACCCTAATATTGTGTGCATGGGTGTGTAGTGTCTCTCTGCATGTGTATCTTTTTAATATGTGTGTATATTGCTCCTCTCTCTGCTTCTCTCTCTCTCTGGCACACACACACACACACACACACACACACGTTGTGTGCACCCACAAGCATAAGCTCTCTGAGGGCAAGGACATTGTTGTGTTCATGACTGTATCCCCAGCTACTTGAACAGTGCCTGACAAAGAGGGGAAGCTCAATAAATATTGGTTAGATGAATGAATGAAGATATTAACTCTTTGGTCATCCAAACCTTGTGAGGTGAGTACAGCACCATGCTTGTCTTTGTGTTTCGCAGGTAGCAAACCTAAAGCCTCGAGAGCCCTCAAGGTCACATAGCGAGTCATGGGCACAACCAAGACTTGAACTCAGATTTTCTATTTCCATATCCTTTCCCTTCTGTCTTCTGGGAATTTGCTATATTAGCAGCAAAGCAAGAAAAGTCACACAAGGAAAATTTGTTTCCAAATTTAAATGCATGATGCGTACACAAGAAATTACTGGCTTTTCAATCCAATGATAACACAGATTGTGTAATTTTTTGGGGGAGGAAAAGCCTTTCTTTTCCGTCCTCTTGCCTTTATTAGCATATGTGTCAGTGTATGCATACACACACACACACACACACACACACACACACACCCTGCAGCTCTCAGCTTGTACTTTTCCCGTCCCTTGTTAATTCCTCTTGTAGACTCTCCCTGCCCTGATAGCACCGGTACCTGTCAGGGCTGTTGCTTGGTCAGGCCAAGGCCAAGTGACATGCAGTAGGGTTTGTTATGGTCCCTTTGACAAGTGCAAAGGGCTTGAAGGAAGCAGCAGAGCAGGCATTTCAGGAGTAGAACTAGGCTGGGCTGTTGTCAAAAGTTTATGTTCACCCTAATTATAGCTCACATTGGCAAACACAGTAAACATCCATGCAAATTACTAAGTTGTACTGAGTGTCCAAGGATGTCAATAATCACCATGAAATCTGAATGAAATACCATGTTTTGCTGAAACAGAAGGCAGGCATCCCATGCCATCTCCCCCTATCATTGCAGACGGATTTGGTGCATACACACCAGCCAGGAAAGGACACCCCTTAAGGCCCTGATGCATGGAAGGACCTGGAGACATTTGGCAGCAAATTGACGTGTAGCAACAGTCACTTTCTATTCTCAGGCACCACTCTGTTTTGCTTTTATCTTAAAACAGGATGACTACAAAGAGGAATAAGGTATACAGTGATACAGGCTCCTACACTGAAGTACAAGAGAAGACAAGCATTTGCTTATATCCGAAGCCCACGAGGGGAGAGATGAGTCAGTAAAAAAACTGTACAAAGGAGATCTTAAGTCACAGGCTCTGTGGCAGCGGCAGTGAGAAGCCCATGAGCTCCCCAAGGCCTCTCTTCTTACTCACTCAGACAGATCATAATGGGGTGAAAGGCATGTCTACACATTCATGAGTCTGATTCTCCATTAGACCGTGAGTCAGGCTGTAGTCCATGAACTTGGGGTGCTCGGTGTAGGTAGGACTCATTTCTTGCCCTTTTCCTTTCTCATAAATGGCTCAGGAGACTCACTGGAGACCCATGTGAGCGTCTCATCCTGGAATTAGCACCGTGGACATGCATGTCCTCTGAGCTTCCTGGATTCACCCGATGAAGCGCACGCCTCTCCTTTGGTTTCACCTCCTGTATGTGGTTTGCAGAGGTGGGCTGTTTGGGTTTCCCGCCCATCCACGACTGGAAGTTTCTGTTTCCACATTTTGACTGCCAGTTCTATATTTGGTCAAAATCCTGCTTTCTGCCTGGTTTCCTAGGGAAACAGCTTGTCAGACTGCTGTGTTTTTGGTCCATCTGCCTTGCCCGCTTGGGTTTTCGATTGTGCGCTCTGATTATTTCCTAATCTGACAGAAAGGCACAAGGTGTGAAATGAGGGAAAACTCTTGAAATTTCTTAAAGGCAAGTTTATGAAAATGAATGGTCAGTTAGGAAATCACAGTTGGGGAGGTAGGGAGGGCAGTTGGTGTTCGTGTGTTTCGAGTTGTCTATATGTTTACAGCAAGTAAGCCAGTGTAAGTGAACAATAGGAGGGTCAAGACATCTTATTCTATAGATGCAAAGATATTACATATAAAATATCAATGTAGGGCTTCCCTGGTGGCGCAGTGGTTGGGAGTCCACCTGCCGGTGCAGGGGACACGGGTTCTTGCCCCGGTCCGGGAAGATCCCACATGCCACAGAGCGGCTGGGCCCGTGAGCCATGGCCACTGAGCCTGCACATCCGGAGCCCGTGCTCCGCAACGGGAGAGGCCACAACAGTGAGAGGCCCGCGTACCGCAAAAAAAAAAAAAAAAAAAAAAAAAATCAAAGTAGATACAGTAACACCCCTGTAAGGACCATCCAGTCAGAAGTATCAGCTAGGATGTAGTTAAAGAAATAAAAGACGTGAAGTCAGGAAACCTGAGTATTTATGTCATTTGAATCTCAGGCTGGATCTTTTCATCAGCACAAGCACCTCATTTTACGTTTGGAATTAGGACCCCCTGTGCTGAAGATGCTGCCCAGCAAGCTGCATTTGTTAAGGAAATGTGCATTCTTTTCCAGTTTTTATACTCCAGCTCAGACACTTTGATCATACAGCGATACAACCAAAGTCACCGCAATGAGTTGATATTCTATCGGTAAACAGGCTAACCCCAGCCAAACACTTGTGTATTTTAGGCTTTTTAAAATGTTGAAGTCATCCTGAAGCTCTATTATCCAGGTATCATGGCACACCAGGCCCTAGGGGCAAAAGGTTGAGGACCATTAACCTAGATGATGTCTAAAATCTTCTCCAGGTTCTTAGGTTAAACTCTCTCCCAAACTCTTTTGGGGAGTGAAAGCTGGCAGAGGAGGAGAAGGAAGTATGTCTTCTTAATTATGGAGCACCTATGTTCACCTTACCCGGGGAGTTATGTCAGTGGGCCTAAGGTCTGCCAGGTTCTTGCATATTCCTAAGACAGTTCTGGCTTCCTGAAGTAATAGATGAGCCAGATTCTCCCCCAGTGGTTCATGGGTAGACGGTTTGTGGGGAGCAGGTGTCCAGGTCACATTCCACAACATCATCACACGCCTAGTGTTAGAAACGGAGCCCTCAGCAGATAGAATCTGTTGTTTCATTTAATTACTTTTCAAGACGCCATTACCAGAAATTTTATGTAAATACATATTTTATTCCCCGACACATGTTAACATGAGACCAAAATTATACAGCACTGAGAAGAAAACAAAAATTCCTTTTTACTAGCTTTCTCTGTGTGCTATTGGGAAGATGCTATAGGATAACAAAGGTGCTCAGTCTTAGCCAAAGCCTCTTGCTTTGCTATTCGGTTTGCAGAATCATAGGAATGTGGCATTGATACTCATTAGTTCAACACAATTCATTTCAATGAGCATTTACTGTTTGCCTTCTCTGGGTCAGCTGCTGGGTCCATGCTGTGAAAGTATGGACACTACTAATCCCGAAACAAACACTGAAGAGCTCCTATAGAGAATGGACTTGAGGATGTGGGGAGGGGGAAGGGTAAGCTGTGACAAAGTGAGAGAGAGGCATGGACATATATACACTACCAAACGTAAGGTAGATAGCTAGTGGGAAGCAGCCGCATAGCACAAGGAGATCAGCTCGGTGCTTTGTGACCACCTAGAGGGGTGGGATAGGGAGGGTGGGAGGGAGGGAGACGCAAGAGGGAAGAGATATGGGAACATATGTATATGAATAACTGATTCACTTTGTTATAAAGCAGAAACTAACACACCATTGTAAAGCAATTATACTCCAATAAAGATGTTAAAAAAAAAAAGGAGTTCCTATAATGTGCTAGAAGCATATAATGTACACTACTGGCTAGGCAGTAATTGGTGCCTCAGAGGGGGTACTTATCCATTTATCAAGTACTTATATTGCACTTATTACGTGTCAGGCACTGTCCTGTTTATTAACTCATGTCATCCTCAAAACAGCCTGTTGAAATGTGAGCGCTGTGATTATCTCTATTTTGTACTGATGCACAGAGAGGGTAAGTCATCTGCTCAGAGTCACACAGTTAATAGCAGTGGGTCCAGGCAGTAGGCTCTGGTGTTTGTGCTCATAAGCACTATGCTATGCTTTGAGAGGTGAGAGGAAGAAGCAATTGCTTTGGGTTCAGGATCAAGGAATGAGGCATCTGAAGTAGGACGTGAAGACAAGTAGCACTGACCCTACAGAGGATGTTTGGGACTGTCTGGCTCTTGGCATTCATGACAGTGGACATGTGGACAGTGGACAGTGGACATAATGTTAGGTAGCCTTGAGGTGGAGGTGGACATGTGGACAGTGGACATAATATTAGGTAGCCTTGAGGTGGAAAATGGCCTCTGTGGTTGTGTTGAAAGAATAGTCGTTTCATTTGTCTGTGTGAGGCCACTAGGCAGTTATAGGTCTAAGACCAGCACGGCACGCGAGCACGCCTGTGTCCGCTGCAGCACTGGGCTCAAGGTAGAGCAGCTAACTGCTAATACCTGCCGTCCTGAGAGAGAGCACCCTCAGGTGCATAAACCAAATTAAGCAAGCTGGACCACTTCCCTAAAAGGTATTCACCTCTCTGTCGGTGAAGGAAGCTTTCCAAATTCAACCCATTTGCTTTAGTACAACCCATGTCCCGCTGGAGCCAAGGAATTCTGAGTTGTAGACATTTTTCTTGCTCCCTTGGTCAACCTTCTCTACC
This sequence comes from Phocoena sinus, assembly GCF_008692025.1. Lineage (NCBI taxonomy): Eukaryota > Metazoa > Chordata > Mammalia > Artiodactyla > Phocoenidae > Phocoena > Phocoena sinus. The sequence continues at coordinate 65,490,503 of NC_045766.1, forward strand.
CTTCTTAAATAATTTCTGGGTCACCCCTTCCTAGGTAGGGATGAGTCTCCACTGAGAAAAGGAGAGACAGGAGTAGAGGGCACCTGAAGGGGGTGCCCTTTAGCAGGGCAAAGTGCTGAGGAAAGCTTCTTTGCCCGCCTGGGCATCAGTTCCAATGGCTCATACACAGCTGCAGCTCTTCTCCCTTCTCCACGGTGCCGGCTTTATCAACCAGCAGGACGAACCCGCTGCCTGGGAGCTGCACAGCTCCCTTTTTCCGATGCCTCTTGAAATCTGGAAAAACATTTGATATCACGGCCTGTGCTGAGTTTAGCTGCCATGCTTAGTTTATCACCTATGCTTAAAAATTTTCTTAATTTAACAACCGATTTTCCTCTAAAGGTTCTCTTTCCTCTACCAAGCACCACCTCCCTTTTCTTCACTCAGTTTGGCCATTATTTAGGCCAGTGTCAGAGGTATTATTAGACACACAAACAGGTCCAAAGGATGACTTTTTACTCTTGGAGGCAAACGTGGACATACTGAGAGCTTCATTTTCCCTCCATCTTTGTGAAGACAGTGATGCAGTCAGGATATCACCATGGCCTAATGTGTATAATTACCGGCTTTGAAGGCAGGCAGCCCTGGGCCAGAGTGTGTTATGCATAGTTCACCTCACTGAGCCTCAGTTTCCTCATCTGTATAATGGGGATATTATCTGTACTTGCCTCACAGGGTTTGTTTTTTTTTGTTTTGTTTTGTTGCGGTACGCGGGCCTCTCACTGTTGTGGCCTCTCCCGTTGCGGAGCACAGGCTCCGGATGTGCAGGCTCAGCGGCCATGGCTCACGGTCCCAGCCGCTCCGCGGCATGTGGGATCTTCCCAGACTGGGGCACGAACCCGTGTCCCCTGCACTGGCAGGCGGACTCTCAACCACTGCGCCACCAGGGAAGCCCATCATAGGGGCTTTTGGATTAAATGCAGTAATCTAAATACTTAGCCCGGTGCCTGCACACTCTCAGTGTCCAATAAATGTAGGCATTATTAATACTGATAACAACATGAAGGATGAATCCTGCCAATCAAAGTACCAGCTCTTCCTCTGGATGATTTTATTTTATGTAGCCACAGGCCTATACGAAAGGCAGTGATGATAAGGAGAAGGTATAGAAAGTTCTAGCCTCCATTAAACTAAGTTGAGTGGCTCCAACTTATCCCCACAGCCGTTCTTGCAACTCTTACCCTGACTGATGGCTCTGGGGAGAAATCTAATGGGCACCATGGATGCAGGAGGGATAGAGGATTCCCGTGAGGAATGCCACACAATAAAAAAGAGAGAAGTTGACCTGGTATACGACTTCCAGTGTTTAAACTAGCACTTGTTCTTGTCCCCATTTGCTGGTCAGAATTATCTGAGGAGCCTTTTAAACACACCAATTCCTGAACTTCATCCCCAGAGATACTGATTTAATTGTTCTTGGGTGGGGAGTGGGTATTATTATTTTTTAAGCTCCCCAAGTGATTCCAATGGGCAGCCAGGCTTCAGAACCCATGACTTAGAGGATGGGGGAACCGAGGGAGGAAATGGAAATGCTCTGACGGCAACCACGAGAAGAATCAACGTGAGACAGACTCATCAAGTGCTCAGGGGGGCTGGTGCTTTGCTTCTGCTCCATCCCTTATCTCTGGGCCACATTTGCAGGCAGTACAAAAAAAGCAGGGGCAGGGGGACGTCAACATCAAGGATATGAAAGTTGCTTCTAATCTTCAAATAGATAGTAAGCAGGGGCTTTATGACTCTAGCTTGGGGACCAGCAAAGGCACCTGGTATGTGCGTGCTGAGGTGAAGTATATGTACCGATGTGAGCGCCTCAATGTCAGGCTCTCTGAAAGGACAGATTTTCTTAATTTGGCTTGCTGTCAAAATAATAAAGGAATTCTCTGGCTTTCTAAGGAGTCTTTAGATTTATATGCTTGGTTACAGCTTATCTCTTTTCTCCATGCTTTCTCATTTCCAGTTTCCAAATTATGGGAAATCATCTAGTTCAGTTCCAGCTGCCTCACGTTAGAGATGAGCAAACTGAGCGATGCCCGACATCTCACAGTCCTGTAGGAACAGATCTCTTGTCTACTCGGGCAGTGCATCATGGTCTACTCAATACGGGGTTCAAGGTTGGAAGGGCTAACTTAGGAGTGTCTCCAGCTTTCTCCTACTCCTTCTGTTTTCTTGACCAGAGCCTGGACTGTTCCCATGCCATCCTGGCTAACCATGTGTCTTATTTTCAAAGATGACTGAAGTTTCTTCCTTTTGAAAACACAGTTCTTACCTTAACTGCCCTAGGCACCACCGCAGAAGAACCATGACCTTGCTGAGAGCCACTGCATGCCAGATGAGACTCAATTTTCCCTGAGTACTTAGGAGAGGAAGAACAATAATGCATTTGATGGGCTTTTGGCCCTGCACCCAGATCCTTGAGGAGAAGATACAATTTGCCACAGCTTATATTCTGATTTAAAGAAAAATGTTTTGTTCTGATGTCACTTGTCTAATTAATAGTAAGAAAAAAAAAAAAAAAGGACTGAATTTTCCCTATGCAATGTCATCCAGCCTTTGAGATTTTAGAGTTAGATGGCCCAAATCCATTGTCTTCTGTGAAGCTTCCTAATGGATAAATCTAACCCTGGTGTTCACAAGGCGTTATTATATTCAGGGCTCATACATAGCACTGATCGTTCCCTTCTCATATTCGTGTGTTCATTCAGTGAACATTTGTTGACGGCCACCTCCATGGCCAGGTGGTTGGAGGTTAGGGAAGTGGAGCACAGGGCATATGGAGGGGCATGAATAGTGAAAGTTGAGGCTATGAAGGCAGGCTGCAAAGAACTTTGTAAAGTAATTCTCAGGGGATTGGCAAAGAGCACCCAGCAGAGGTGTGTGAGAACAGAGGAGTGGCGTAAGTGGATTTGTATTTTAAGAGAGAAAACATCTGATTATGGTTTATCCATTCAGCAGACACTAATTAAGCACCTTCTGCATGGCAGACACCACGCTTGGCTCTGAAGATACAAGAAAGAATAAAAAATGGTCCTTGCCCTCAAGGAGCTCACAGTCTATTGAGTTGCCTTTCTGACTTTCCCACTAGATTGTGAGCTCCTGGAGGGCAGGCACTTTTGTTCAACTGAAAAAAAAAAGTGCAAGTTTCAGAGTTAAACCTGGATTCCAATCCCAGCTCTATTTATTTTTATTGTATGCACCTCAGTTCATTGATCCGTAAATCAGGGCTCTTAGCGCCTGCCTCACTGAGGATGTGGAAAGATTCAATGAGAAGATAGGATGTGCGTGACACGGCAGGAGCTTTGTAACCTGTTTCTTTCTGTATCACAGTGCCTGGCCTGTGGTAGGCTTCCAGAAGTACACTTCTGATGTCTGGCTGGTTGGAAGGCCTGTGTACTCTGGTGCCTGTAGGTTGGGGGGATTTCAGCCTAGGATCGATAGCTGGCAGATCTCTTCTCTGCTTGGGCAGTGATCAAGTTGCTTACTCCAGGCTGTGAACTGCAGTCAGGACTGTATTGCCTTGTGGATCCTCAGTCCCTGAATCCCAGGCGTGCATCTTGTAAAAGTCAGAAGCAAAGTCAAAGGAAAATGACGAAATTTTCTCTCTGGCCAAAATGCTATCACTTCATCAAGGGCAACAGAACTTCTTGGCAGGAGAAGTTGATTTGCCTGTGCTTATAATTGTACTCGCAAGTGACTGAGTCCTTCTCACAGTGGCTTAAAGGGGTGGCGTTGGCTGTCCCTGGTCTTTGTCTGACATTTTGTTGTTTTCACATTTTCACAATTCATGATGTCACTCATTCCTAATAAAATCTCTCTGAAGTCCATATGGTCGGAATTTGAACACTTTACTGTATTCATTTAGTCACCAAGGAGATTGAGACCCACAAAAGTAAACTGACTTGCCCAAAGTCATAAAGCTCCTTGTGCTATGTGTTTGTAAGAGGTTTGCTGTTACATCAGAGAACCTGTGAGGATAGATACTAGTACGTTTTTGTCTGATTAACCCATGATGGTATGTTAGGAGATCTGGGTTCGTTTTTTGACTCGGTGAGCGAGCGTGGGCAGTGCAGAATGGGGTTCTTAAGACTCATATGCTTCTCTGACCTGTGAAATCACTGTCTCTCTTTCCCTGACTGATCACAAGGTAAACCTGTTCCATCATAGACCATGTCTTCAATATATTGACCATATTTACATTTGACAAACTCTTAAAGATTTCTATAATGCTTCCAAGGGTAGTTATCTTCAAACCTACTCTGTGAAGTATAGGTAGAAACCCACTTGGTCCAGAATAAGGTCTAGAGAGATCAGGTGACATATGCTAGGTCATGTGACTAGTATGGGCAGATTTAGGGCTGAAACCCTAGTCCTCTGGCTCTGACTCTGGTATGTGTTATAGTATCTGACATCTCAGCCTCCATCTGACCTCCTTGCTGTTTGCTGTGGGTTAGGCTTTCCCTTTGGAAGTTAGAACTTGGCAAAGCTAAACTGACAAGCTTCTAAGTTTGCCATAGTAATGCAGGTGTGATATACCCTTCGAAGTGAAAAATACATGGCTTTAAAGGGACTGCTCCACGCGTTTAAAGAGACGTTTTCATTTATTTCCCAATTTTACCTCTAATTTTTTTAACATTCCGCAAAATGTTCCAAGTTTCTTTAATCTACAAGTTGGAAGTGAGAGGTTGGCCTAATTTCTGTGTTCCCTTCGAGCGCAAGCAATAACACATTTTAAAGGATGATAACTAGCAGTGTGAAATATAGATGGGTTCTATAAATACTCACCAAAATCCCTGTAGTCAGAAGCAGGTAGAATAGGAGAATAGTCACGGCATTCTTCTCTCCTTCCCCATCCTCCCTCTTCTAGAGGTAGTTTCGTGGTTAAGAACACAAACACTAGAGCCAGACAGTCCAGGATTTGAATATTGGCTCTCCCTGTACTACCTGCAAGACTGTAGACAATCTGTCTAACCTTCCAGGGCCTCTGGTTTCCTCATTTGAAGAAAGAGGTCTAATGCTATTTCATGTAATTTGTAGAACATTGATTTAGTACAATGCCTGGACATTTTTAGTGGGTAATTATGGTTACCTCTTATCACTGTTCTTTATCTTCATCCAAGACCCTTTTTCTTACCCTTTAGGATACGTCTGTCTGTGTCTTTTCCATAGAGAAGAAATAGTACCAGCTACATTTAACGTCAGTTTATGCTACTGTGTTGTGGGGTGTTTTGCATTTCTAATCTTATCTTCACCTTTCTAATCAAAGTGCTGACTCATGCATATCTGCCACCTTGTGCCGGCTCAGTAAATACGATTTGGATTAATAAATTTTAATTTTAACTTACGAGAGCACCATAGCCACAAGTTTAGAAAACAGAGAAGCGAAAACACCGACAGTGCAACACGCATAATACCACACATGGTATAGCAGTCAAGGCCATGGACTGTAGTTGTATTTGAATCCTGGCTGTGATACCTTGAGCACTATACTTACAACTCCAGGCTTCAGTTTCTTCATCGCTGAGTAAAGACAATAAGAGTAACTACCTGAGCAGGAGGTTGGGAGGGTGAGGTGCATTTGAAGCATTTAGAACAGGTCCTGACTCGATAAATCTTAGCTTGGAGAGAACCGGACCCAGAGAGGGGAAATGACTATCTAAGTTGAATTTAGCAAGTTTATGGCAAAGAGGGACCTAAAATTCCTAACCACCAGGCTGCTCTGTGTTTGTTTCCTATAAAGACTTCTTAGTTGGGGAAAGTAATTTTTGACTCCTAGTTACTATCCAAGATTGCAGATTAAGCTAAAGAGACAGTAAAGCACATTTAGGTTTTTTTTCAATCTGGTTTTGTATGACAGTGTTTCATATCAACTGGAACATAGATGCCTATGTAGATTTCTAAGGGGCAAACGGGGAGGATTCCTGAAAACGTACAGCCAAGCTTTACTTAAAGACAGCATATCCCTCTGTGGAACCTGCAAAAGCAAATAAACAAACAAATAAATAAACAGTTTCCATCATGATTCTCATCTTTTATGTGTTGGCACAGCCCTTGCGGCAAAATCCCAGGGCCCCCATGTTTCTCTACTCTGACCTTCCTCTAGGCACTGAGTTGTTGGCGTCAGAAATCATCACAGCTACTTGTATGCTCATTTTCTTCAGCCTCTCACTAAAGCAATCATTTTTTTTAAGATCAGCAGCGAAAAGCAAACATTTCAGTTAGCAGTATGCACTCGGGTCTGGAGCAGCTGACCTGCTGTGCAGAGGTCATGGGCTGATCTGTTGACATCTCCTCCTGCAGCCTCACGTAGGGGTGGATGTCCCAGTAGACAATTCCCTCACTTTCACTCAAGTATTACGGACATCTTCATGCACAGCACAGTGAAACTAACAAAAGGGAACATAGAGGGCAGAAGAGCCGAAGGTCAATTACATGTGATTTTTACCTGAAATGAAAGATGATAACTGATCAACTTGACTCTCTCGTGTGTCCCTCCTGGGGTCTTCACCTGGAATGTCATTCTTGCTACATCTCTGCATGTCCAAATTCCGTACTCATCCAAGACGTGATTAAAATGCCACCTTCCCTTGTGAGTGTGCCTTCATCTTCCCAATGGCCACCTCCTCTTTCTCTGTGTTCTGGTAGCATTGATTAAAACATTTAACTTGGGTTATTGTATTTTTGGATATATTTCCAGATGTCTAATATTTCCTACTACATCTCTTAGAGGGCAGGGCCATGTCTCAGTTATTTCTTTAATTTCTTTAGCTCTAGCACTTGCTAGGCACTCGGCAATTGTGCTTTGAGTAAATGTATTACTTAAAATCATCTGCTCAGTTATGTTTAGTTTCTGTGCTATTAGGAACTTGCTAGGTTGCATCTCATATGTGAAACAATGTGATCTTTAATGTGCTTGATGTACTGTAACATCTTGTACTTGTTCTTCTCCCACAAGCTCATTTTATATTCAAGAAGCAATGTGAGCTGAGTCCATAACATTCAGCATTGTCATGAGGGTGGAGGCACTGCCTGCCGAGTGACCTGGGTCAGTCACTGCAATACGTCTCTTGGTTAGAAAAAGAATAAAGCCAGTAATAACTTGCCTCCTACCTATCAGCGAGGGTAGTTAGCATGACAGTGATGATGAAACATATAGAGTTTTTGATGATATTCATGGTGGTGTTATAACAATAACTGTTTGTAAGTTTTTGGCACTTAATGATATCAAATCCACTTCATTCTTTTTTTTTTTTATTTTATTTATTTATTATTTTTGGCTGTGTTGGGTCTTTGTTGCTGTGCGCAGGTTTTCTCTAGTTGCGGCGAGCGGGGCCCACTCTTCGTTGCAGTGCACTGGCTCCTCTTTGCGGTGGCTTCTCTTGTTGCAGGTTATGGGCTCTAGGCGCACAGGCTTCAGTAGTTGTGGCACGTGGGCTCAGTAGTTGTGGCTCTTGGGCTCTAGAGTGCATGCTCAGTAGTTGTGGCGCACGGGCTTAGTTGCTCCGCGGCATGTGGGATCCTCCCGGACCAAGGCTCGAACCCGTGTCCCCTGCACTGGCAGGCGGATTCTTAACCACCCCACTTCATTCTTATTATAGTGACACTTTCAACCCCATCCTTCTGGGTCTTATTCTCTAGTTACTAGAACTTGAGAGGCGGTTTCTAGAATCAGTGTGGTTGGATACATATCCTAGCCCCTTCTCACACCAGCTCCGTGACTTTGAGCAAAGCTCTTTGGAGTCTCTGTGTCTGTTTCCTCATCTGTAAAGTGAGGTAGCAAAAGTGTTCGTGTAGTTGGATTATTTCAGAGGCTAAATGAGATAACACATGTAGACAGTAAGTGACTCCGTAAATGGTATTATTATAATCCCTGGGCATTGAATAAGGCCCTGGATCAAGAAAATTCTTACCAGAAGGAAGTATTTCTTTCAGAAAGCCATGTATGTCATTAGGAAACAATGGAAGACAAAAAGGAAGACAAAAAGAGAGGGGAGATATTGAGGCCAACTTGCCTAGGACTCTGGACTCCCCTGTGACGATAAGTGGCTTGTGGGGTCTGCATCATGTGAGGAGAGACACCTTTTGTGAAGTCAAGGAAAAGGAGACTGGCATGGGGGTGACACCTGCACAGCCTGCAGACTCCTCTGGGGACCACATCTGTTTGTGCCAGCTGTTGTCAGTCTGTGTAAGCTCGCCGAGAATAACAGCCATGATTTTCACGTTAAAGCAGCTTCCATCTCAGGATCTCAGAATGCTGCATAAATGGAGGTGAGGGCTCCCAAAGTCGTGCCAAGAGGGAACGTACTTTATAGGGCATCGAGAATGCATCACTGTGCTGGGTGCATCTTTCGCGGTGGAAAAAGAACGAACTAGTTTCAAAATAGACCTCTTTCCTGATTTGAGCCCTTCTTGATTCCACCACTCATTTTTTAGGTGACCTGGGACAGCTTAGTTCCCCTCCTTGACTCTCCGTTTTCTCCTTATAAATGAGGGGATTCACCTACCACTAAATGATCTCTAGTGTGTTCTGTTTCTGGAATGCTCAGAGAGTGCCGGGGATCTACAGTTACCTCCCAGTAGACTACCGCAGACTACAGCGTTTTACATTTCGGTGAGGCCCAAGTTCTTACAGAATAGAATATTGCGTAGTGTTTTATTCACGCTTGGACTTTTAACGCAGCAGAAAAAAAATTATTACTTTGGTCACTAGGAAATGGTATTGTCTTTTAGTTTTTTATATCAGAGTATTAATGACCCTTTACATGATTTTTCCTTTGCTCACTTCTAGTACGGTGCTAGTTACCATTTCTTTTTACTGTTTTAAGATTTAGCATTACCCCCCAGAGATTGATAAAGGAAGTAGTCTTTTGAAGAGCAGTTCTACTTCTCGTGCTGAATCGTGAATGAAGACATCAAAAGTGGCCCTGTCTCTCTACTTCTTGTGCTCAGTCCACCTACATCAAAATTACCCAGGACGCTTGTTATTTTCTAGGTTGCCATCTTTCTAAACAGTAAATACTTCATATTTACAAAACGGAAACAAACTCACAGACATAGAAAACAAACTGATGGAAACCGAAGGGGAAAGGCAGGGGAGGGATAAATTAGGAGTTTGGGATTAGCAGATACAAGCTACGATATATAAAATAGATAAACAACAGGGTCGTACTCTGTAACACAGGGAGCTATATTCAATATCTTGTAATAAACTAGAAGGGAAACGAATCTGAAAAAGAATATATTTACATATATTCAACTGAATCGCTTTGCTGTACACCAGAAATTAACACAGCAGTGTAAATTAACTGTACTTCAATTAAAAAAAAATTGTTGGTATTTGTCCCTTAGGAACTTTCCTTTGATAGTTCAAGACTTCATAATACAAGATTAAATTCTCCTAAACATAAGTAGATAGATCATAAAATCCCTCTGAAAAAAATGCAGATGGGTTGAGAGGCTGAGGCAGTTGTATGATGGTTAAACATGCACTTTCTGGATTGATGAGTGCATTCTGATTCCAAGTCCCCAGGTACCGTCAAGGTGATCTCTGTGCCTCAGTATTCTCATTTGTAAAATTGGAATCTCTGATCTGATGGGGCTGCTGCGGTGATTAAATGAGTTAACGTCTTTTGAACATTGTCTGGTCCCTGCTGAACTATTCAGGATACCTTAATTATTTTCAGTGTCATCAATTATAAATCAATAAATAATATAAATTAAATCCTGACATATTTCTACCTTTCAGAGTTTATGGAAGGAGATACTCCTTCAACAGAATTACTGTTATTTGAATCAAGGTTGCTGATCAGTTAATATTCAATGCTATTGACCTTTAGATTCAGCATCAGGGTGTGATCTATTTCCCCCTCTGCTGCAGTGCTGATGAATGGCACTGAGTCATTCATATTCCCTCATCCACCTTTCTGCCACATTTGAAGGGTAGCCATAGCTCACATTTGACAGACTGTTTGTGAGCATTTAATACAAGTCATGAGCCCCTATTAAATATTAGCACATGCCATGTGTCATCTTAGGTATTACAACGGCCCTGAAATGGAAGCATTCCCTCTTTCCTGCCTGCCCCCCACCCACCCGCCCCCGACCCCATTTACACATGAAGATGATTATGCTAAGAGACCTTTAAAAAAACTTGTGAAGTGTTATGCAAAATAAGGGATATAACTTGGTATTTGAACCAGCTTTTGCTGCTTCCAAAGCCCACACTTTCTCCATTACACCACAATCAATGTTTCTGAAAGTAAATGGGGCCACATTGGTCTCCAACCTCTGATATAATTAGCATCATGCTTTAATCAGTGAGGTTGACTGTCTTGATTAATCTTTATGACAGATCATGTAAGTTTCATATTTCTAAATGAATATATAGAGACAGCTGTAAATTAGTGGAAAAACAGTAAGCTGGGATCAGAAGACTCTTGTTTAAATCTTGGCTCTGCCCCTTCCTATGGGTGTGATTTTGGCTAAGTCACTTAACATAGTCACTTAACAAACCACTAACGTTGTTTGTTTCTTTGTACAGAAGACACACATTCCTGCCTTGCAAAGCATTAAATAAAATGCAGCGTGCGTGTGTGTTGCCCCAGAGTTCCTTGTTGCCTGTGAAGGAGTGTGGAAATGCAAAGGCCTTTCTTCCTTTGCTTCAAGCCCCAGTGCAATCTTCTCATCCCCCGTGGCGTGTTTTTGCTATGCCCCAGTCCTCTGTAACTTCTCTTTCCTCTAAATTCACATCATCCATTGGAGTATTCACGTGGTATCTATTACCGTGTAGCATATCTTTAAGGATAAGAATAAGCTCTTAATCTGTGCAGGCAGTGAATGATTTACGTGGGCCATCTCATTTAACTCATGGGGTGCATCCTGTTGACCCCATTTTATGGTTTATGCAACTAATACTTCGTAACATGAAGCATCTTGCCCTGAGTCACACTAGTGGTAAGTGGTGGATGTGGGATTTGAATCCAAGCAGGTAGCCAGCCCCTAGAGCCTATACTCTTAAGTGTCTAAACCATACTGATTACCATCAGCAGTCAGTGTTTTGCTTCGTTCTCTATTTCTCCCTCATGTGCCTTGATTTCTTGACTGAATTATAAATTCCTTGAACTGGAATTTCAATTCCAGTAATTGAGATATTGAATACACCTCAGTTATCTTGATGATTGCCATAATGCCTAATTACTAGCATTTGTGGATAATTTAATGTAGATTTCACCGAGGGTACGGTTTTTCACACTGCTTCAGTATCCTGGAAGCAAGGACTTTTGACTCCTTGCTTGTCTTTGTCTCCAGAAGCTAATCTTCCCACCACATTGAGCTACTTTGATTTGATTTTCACAGGTCAAGCAAAAAACCCTTTCTCTGTTATTCTCATGGACACACTTTGCCTGCCTCCCCGCCAAGGCCCAGAAATCCAGTGTGATCAGTGCATCCGTCAGAGGATGGACTTGTTTGCGGCGGGTGGCATTGTTACTGAACAAAACACATGCCCTCCCTTTGCATCCTAAGTGCCTTGGATTGCTGAGCAAGAACCTTTCTGACTCAAATGAAAACCACCTTGTGTTAGGTGAAATATGGGGAGTTAACCATTTGTTTGCTGGCGTGCATTTCCCACGAAAAACTCAAAAACAGAAATTCACCTCAGCCATGGAAAGTGATGTGCCAAGCGTCATATTTGCATATTAAAACCGAAAACTGATTTGCATGTTATTTCAGTGTCTTGTGTCACGTTCAGGCATCTGTCAAGCCCACTTAGATAGAAACAGCATGTATAATAGGAAAGTGTTTCTGTGCATATCTGACTGAAAATCTAGGTGCCTTTATTTTTTTCAACAAATTGTCCCCACTTTACATTCTTCTTTTTCTTCTGGCTTTGTGTCTGAAAATGCTAAAGACAAGACTGAAATCCCATGTCTTGTAAAGAATAGTTCTTATTTTTTAAGGGTAATCCATGTTTTACTATATTTAGATATTTTAAAATATTAAAGAAAAAAATTAATATTCCCATCATCCTAACATGAGCTGTTAACATGTTGGTATTTTTTTCTTCCAGTATCTTTTTTTGTACCTACATAGACACACATGCTGGCACCCTTACATATATATTTGTATACATTTGGAATTATCAGATAGTACTATTTTAATATCCTTCTGGTTTTTTTTTTTAACATGATAATGACAAGAATTGTGAAACAATCTAAATATGTAACAGTAAGGAATTGGTAAAGCCCCAGTGAATTAGAACCATGGTCAAGGCTGGAGCCCTGGTAAGAGAAACAGTAAGATGTCTGGTTGAGGGTGGCTTTTCTGTGGGACAGTGCATGGAAAGTAGTGCATTGTGGTAACACTTTTCCCCAGTGTTGGAGCAGCTAGCCCTTTGCATTGTTCCAGGCAATCAAATAAAGATGAAATGTCTTTTCAGCGGAAGTCACTGCCAGGTACTAGTGGAGCACAGCAAAGACCGAGACCTCGTTTTGTTTGAAAATGCAACCTTGAACAACAGTTCATCCCATTCATCAAACTTTTTATGTCTTGAGTCTTGTTGAGGTGAAACCTACCAATGGAAATAATGTCTTGTCATTGTCTTTTCTTTGTTGTATCAGATCCCTTCTGCAGAGCACACATCGGCCTAATTAATGGAGCAAAGAAATGCAGGTAGCTTTTAGCTCTCGTGCTGTGGAAATAGCTTCTAGTAGCCTTGTGTAGGAATCATGTATGGTGGTGTATAAGAAGGAAGCAGATTGATGGAGATCTTAGCATCTGCCACAGAGGCCACTGGCTTTCTCCTTTAAGGAAGGCCTGCCTTCTTGAAGGATGGAAAGTATGGAGAACATGGGAGTATGGAGAGAAGGAGTCATGAAACAAGAACTATGAAGCGGGTTGGTAAGAGGTCTTTGCTTTAGCTTCTCCCTGACCCTGAGTATCTGGGACTCCTGCTTCTGACCTTTCCTACCTGCCTACCAGGTGGGAGAGCATATGTGGTTATGCCTTTTTTGCTTGGAGCTCATCTAGGCAGGAACACATAAGGGAGGCTACTTCGTTCTGAATAACCAAACATGAGCTCTGCTTTACTGTTTATCTTTGGTGCCAAAGGCTAAGATGTAGAGAGTTTAACAATTTGGAGAGCCAGCAAAGCATACCTTCACCAAATGTCATGTATTTCAAGGTTTACAATTAAAAAAACTCAGAGGACTTACATCTCTTGCTACGACAATTAATGTGAAATTCAAATAGACTAGACTGAAGTACTTTATCAGCAGATAGAAGAGTGAAGTTACTGGAGAGATACTATTATCTGCAGACATTCCACTTCCAAGAAGAAAATCTTCTTTGTTAGTGGTTTGTAAGGTGTCCCTCCTGGTAACCGCAACTGTAATTTAAACACAATATTCTGTTTAATATTTTACAGAGCTTCCTCATATGAATTAGATATTAGTATCTTTCAGTTTATAGATGGGAAAGTCTAATAGAGAAACAAACCCTTGGGGAACTGAAATGGTGCCCTAGCTGTCAGGGCCCGAAATAAACGTGCTCCAAGCGAGGCACTCTTAAGGCTACCCTCATACTTTGGGGACTGGTGGTGTGGGCATGGAGAGAAGCCACTACCTCTCAGCTCAGCCTGTGTTACCATAATTCTCTGGTGTGCAAACACCACAGCCCCTAGGTGGACACCCAGCACTTTCCCCTGGCTGCGGTGACATCCAGCAACTCCACCAGGCTGTCATTCAGAATCATCAGTCCTTGGCTATGACTCCAAATTTGGCCTAAGAAGGGTGATTTAGGGGCATCCGTGCATGGCATGAGAAAGGGAATATGAAAGACGGCTTGTAAGAAAACAAACCTTTTGAAAGTTGAAGACTAACTGGCATGGATTTCCAAGGTAAAATCAAACTTTTAAAGTCAGATTTTCTGGATGGTCTTCTTTGTGCCCTTAACCATCCATTCTCCAAGAAAATGGACCTTAGGAATAGAAGAACTAAGCACATGCCTTTCTGCTCCCATACAGCTGTGAGGATTGTTCACTGGTGGGTTTCTAATTGTTAATAAGTGGTTCTCCTCCTCCCCCTTCCTTCTCTGAGACCCATTGCTTTAAACCTGAAGCAGGGCGGGTGTCCAGCACATCATCTGCCTTTGGCCTGAAGTGGGGTGCTCCTTCCACTGAACAGTGAGATGTTGAGTGTAGAGTGTGATAATTCAGTGAGAGTCAGAAAGTAGAAGCAGCCTCAGGAAATTGCAAACTGCAAACTTGACACAGTTAAATAAGGGGAGAAAAAAAGAACGAAAATATCAGAAATATATTTTTTCTGGCAGGCTTTCAGCTCAAAATGGGGCTAATTCTACCATTTGAAAGAAGATAATTTCAGTGTTTCTTTTTTCAAGAACGTGTAATTGAAGTTATTTTCCCTCTGAGAGAAGGAACCTCTTGTACATCATTGCAAATGGACAAGAAAAATGAGAAGCTCTGGTACCTAGAGTGACAGAGTATTCATTATCATGTAATCCCTCTGAATATCTTGGCTGCCTTTTCCCAGTGTTGTATCTGCCTGGGCAGTGCTTTTCTGGTAAGGTTCAGATTTGTACTAAGTTCCAGTTACCTAGCACTCTGTAACTAGGAAATCAACAACAGGTAAGGACTCATGGGAGGAAAATAGCCCATGGCGAGGTCAACATCAGAGTAACCCAGAGGCTGATGTGATGACAGATTAGGTGGCCATTTTGTAATACGGATTCTTAACACGTACATTTAATTAGTTAAGTTGGTGGTAACAAAGATTCAAGGAGGTGGGTGTTCTCCTAGGGGTCTTTGCTGTTTGCACCTTAGTGTAGGCTGTTTACCATGCTTCCTTTTCTCTTTAGGAGGGACAGTTCTGCTTTCCCCACCCAAGGAAGGGTGGTGGTAGGAAAGGGTGGTTAACCTTTGTATGTTCTTGACTTCATGCCCCATGTGTAGTGAAAGTTCTGTAGGCTGCAGAAACCCTGTGACCTGCCAGCTGCTTACTCAGATTTAGAATGCTGAATGAAGTTCTAGATTGTTTCAGGGGATGCTGACAAGTGATTTAAGTCCTCATGTAAATGGAAATCTCTATAATAATGAGGTCTCCACTTGCTCAGTGTGTCTGTTTGTATAAGCTACAAAGCTGCCATAAATATGAATACCTGTGATTTCACTATAAATATCTATAAATATCTGCATATTATGGGTACAAAAATGTGATAGAGTTAAAATCAAAGGAATCTTTGAAAACACCATTTTACACATAAACATACTGAGGCTCAGGGAATAGAAATGATTTGATCCAAATGACTGGATAAGTGAGAGGTGGAACTAAGATTAGAGAGATAAATAGGTCTTTTGACTTAATAGGTTCTGATGTAAGAAAATACAAAACACTTCAAATACCATGAAGTGTTATATAAGTATGATGGATACTGTTATTTGTGCTGTTCTTAATCTGGCAGAGTTTTTTTGCTCACCAAGTAGATTCTGTCCATATGCATTTTGTTTGCAGAAACAGTCCTTATTTTTGCACAGTCTCATCCATAACCTTTACCAGGGGCCTAGATCCAAATTTGGCCGTGGTATTCATATTAGGCCTTCCCCAGAACGATAATCAGCTGGGCCCCTAGCAAGGAAAGAACCATGGCAGAGAAGAGTCGGCTGTAGATACTTGGACATTTTCTGTGTCCTGACACTTCTGTGTCAGGAAAAAAATATATTTTTTCACATCTGAGGAAAAAATCTTCATTGTAGAAAAAGGAAAGTATAAATAAAAGGAATATAAACCACTGCCCATCTCTTTTAACCATTAACCTCTGAGCATATTTCTTTCCAGTCTCCCTTCTGTAACAGTTTGAGGCAAGCCAGCCTGGTCAGTGGATGGCTGTCCTCCAGGAGTGAGCTCCTTTCTTCCTATGCCTCATATGGCTGTATCTAACTGCAAGGGAGAATGGAAAATAGTCTAGCTGTGTGCTCAGAAGGAAGAGGAAACACATTTTGCTGAGGAGTTAGCAAATTTACATAGTATGTATCAGAGTTCTTTTAAAGCATATTAACCATTAAATTGGTGTCTGGTTGCATTTTTTTAAGTCATCATTCACTTTGGGTATAAGATATTTGCCAATAGGCATATTTCAGAAGCATGACTTTAGTAAAAGTCAGCCCACCATATTAAATCTCCTAAAGATTATCTGTTGCCTAAAACAGTCTTGACTTTGACCACAACCCATTTCTCCAGCCTCATCCTAGCTCTGTTCTTCCTCTATTTCTTAACATTTTTGCTAATATCCATGTTCTTTCATACATACTGTTCTTGGAATATCTTTACTGTCTTTCTCTTTCTTTTTTCCTTTTCTTCTTTCTTTCTTTCTTCCTTTCTTCCTTTCTTTCTCTCTCTCTCGCTCTCTCTCTCTCTCTCTCTCTCTCTCTCTCCCTCTCCCGCTGTCTCTCTCTCTCTCTGTCTTTCTTCCTTTCTTCTTTCATCTGGTAAAATCCAGTTTATCCTTCAATATCAAACTAAGTGGTCACCTCCTTTCTGGCAGTGTTCTGTTATCTCAGAACACTGAGTTCATACCTGTGTTTTTGTACTTACACTTTATGGTAATTACCTATTTTCATGTCTCTCTCTTCCTAAACTGAGTTGTCAGAGGCAGGAATCCTGAATAATTTGACTTTATAATGATAGTGCTTGGTACTTGGCATTCCCTTAGGAAAAGTATGTTAAGAGAATTTTGAAGGAATTCTCTGGAATTTATTTCTCAATAATTTCATCTATGGGTCATGTAATGTTTTTTTTTTTTCTTTTTTTGCCTTTACTAGGAGGTCCAGGCATTTCAAAGAATGTACATATTAGTGATTAATATTGATACTTATAAGAATGTCTTTTTCTTAGAAAAGGCTAGAGGCTGTGTTTATATTTGTTTTGCAGTGCTTTTGTTTCACTATTTAGCAGTAAGCCTCCACTCTGAAAAAGTCTTTGCTTATTAGATAATACAATCACTATTTTAAAATCCAAATGACTATAGTGATAGAGCTGGAAGGCTTGGAAATAACAATATTGGAATCCAGCGAGGCCTTGAAGTGGAGCCAAAACACGGCCGACTGAGCATACCTAGTCTCAGTCAGGGCTCTGCTGGCTTTCAGGGCTGGTACTGCACACAGCATTGCTCAGTTATCTTTTCTGAGCCTCAATTTCCTCATCCATAAAATAGGATGATATATCACACAGGGCTGTTGTATAAGCGTTTGAGATGACATATGTGAAAGCAGGCACTTTGAAAAGGGTCATACAGATACAAGGAACTGTTATTATGTCACAATGAATATACTGCTGATACTATTCATATTTCTACTTCTGAAGAAATAAAAAACAAAATAATATATCACATCCCCTGCCAGCCCCCCCTCACCCCCCACTTATAAATTTTCAATTGTGTTTTATTGCCCAGACACAATTTTAGAAGCTGCTTATTTAAAAATGATTTGGACACAATTATTACTTTTTCCTAGGATGTGTTGAGTCCTAAGCACTCCCGAGAGAGAGAAATTGAAAGGGATCTCTTCATCCCAGTGAGAAAGTGCTAAACAACTACTACTTACGAGACTTGAACCCTGAAGAAAGTCCCGAGCTATATTTTCCTGGGTGTGAGAGACAACTGGGAAGAACTTGACTTTTTACCACTATATATTCCACAGAGGTTGAGTATTACCCACTGGAGGTGGGGACAGTGGGGAGAGTTCTCTAGCCAAATAAGGTCCAGAAACACTGGAAGAGATGATCTCCTGGGGGTCTTTATTCAGAAGGAATACCAGGAATCCAAGATCAGCAATATATGAGATTAGAATCTAAAAGAAAAGAGCCTTTTCCAAACTTCAGAAACAGTATAGCAAGCAAATAGGAAGGAGTATTTGTAGAATAAAAGGTATACTATATGTATTGTTTCTTAAAATCTGTGAAATACTGACAAGGTAAGTACTTTGAAATTAGGCCTCTGCTTGAAATGTAAGTGCTAAAGGTAGAATCTCAATTACTGGCTCCGATTTACAGAGGACAGACTTGGCTTTCTTGCTGCCTCTGTTTATATGCAAAGGGAAGCCAGTAGATTTTAGGGCCAAACAATAATAAATTGTGTCCACTCCCTAAGGGTTCACCCTAAGGCTGGAAGCAGGAATTATCAGATTTTCTCTACTAGTTGTTGATTTAAATTAAAACAGCCACCACCATTAATATTTCATACTTTTCTAGCACTTTCTCTATGGAAAGCAATGTTTGGTTGGAAAAGAATACGTAGAATTTAGAGTCAGGTAATACCAAATTTGGGGCTCAAGTTCTCTCTTAATTGCAAACCTGCAAAAACAAGTTGTAGATAATTTTCCTATCTCGTCTTCAATGTTGTCACCTGAACTGGCATAGTCCCCTCCCTCAGAGGCAGGTTGGGGGATCTAGAGTCCCTTTGTTGCCATGGCTTGAAAGTAGTTAAGCTCTATTTAGCATGAAATGCAAGCTATCTCATCTTAATTCTAACAAAGACCGTGAGGTAGCATTGCAAGCCCATTTTACAGAAGGGGGTCTCAAGTTCAGACAGGTTCACAAGCTCACCTCATTAAATCTGTCTCCAACCACAATGCCACTGCCACACCATATATCCCTTCACTATCTCTGGCCACAATAATTTTATGTTCTTATATGAATATTTCTGTAAAATTTTCTTGAAAGTTGATAGCGTATATGAGCAATTTGAAGTTTAATTATACTAGCAAATCACTCCTCCAATGTTTATATCTGCATACACTCCCCCCAATATAGTGTGCTTTATAGAACTGATGATCATTTGTGTCTGTCTTTCACCCTCACTAGACTCCAGTCCTTTCAAAGGCAAAGACTGTGTCAAAAACGTCTTTGTGTTCCTCCCTGATGCTTGCAGAGGGTACACAAAATAGGCACTGTAAGAACGTGTGCATAAACTAATGAGCAAAACAAATGTGGATGAGTCAAGAGCTTCTTTAACCCTCACACTAACTCAAGAGGGCACGCATTATTTGCAGTTTAGAGGAGGCCCTGAGATTAATGTTTAGGACAAACGAGTGAATCTAGGATGGGCTCTTATCCTGGCTTTATCCTAATTAACCCTGCCGGATCTTTTTGGGTGTCAATTTCTTTACCTCACAATGAGTACATTGAGGTAATGATCCTGCAGATGCCAGATGAAAGATAATTAGAGAGAAAAGGCCAAATAGGTGCCGATCAACAATTCCACATATGTTTAGAAGGCATTTCGTGCCCTAGCCATAACACAAGTAATTAATACCCTTCTTAGTTGTTGAAATGTTGCTGGTAATAATAATGAAACTTTTGTACAAGGATTTGTTCTTCACATCCAAGAACTCATTTGGTATAGTGAAGATAACGGGTGAACGAATATGCAGCTTCAAGTCTTGTTGAACTGATTCTTGTAAACTATTCATGAAAGGAGAAACTCTTGGTCAACAATTTTAAGACCGCATAATATCAAGGCAGTGCATTCCCAGTGTCAGCTCTTCCCATTTGCCATGGGGGGATAGCATCACTGATATTTCTAAACCTTTAACAGTCTTTTTATTTTTAATACTTTGAAGATACTGGGGTGTAATATCGGAAGTGGTCAAAGTTATAATATAGGCAAAGGAAAATCTACCAAATTCCCTCTTACTTACATAGCACCAGCTATTTTACATCTGGCCTCTGGTCTTCCTTCTTTCTTTACATACTTTAGATTCTCGGTTGATCACCTCAAGTGTTCTTTCACCTGACATTTGGTTCCCTTGCGTTGCTTTAATTCAGGCACATCCGCCTATTTAACACCAATCTAGTGTTCACCGCTGCTGATTTACCTCCTCATTTGACATCTGGTGGTTTGCAGTGCAGGGGTGGTCTGGTGGGGTGGGGCAGGGGGGTTACTCAACCTCCTTAACTGGAACACAAGGCCCTTCACTTTGTGGACCCCATGTACCCAATAATATTCATCTCTTTTCTTATCTCAGACTTTATACATAGGAGTTCCTTATGCCACCTGGCTTCTTCCTCACCTGAATGTAAAAAAAACCTTCAACGTTTATGGCTCCTCTCCTTTAGCTGAATAAATCCTAGTCCGTGCTGATGCCTCTCCTCTGGAATTCTTCCTCTTCGGCCACGGGGGAGTCGCCTTTGTGCTCTGACTGTGCACTTTCTACAGTTGCTTTATCTTTAATTACTAGGGTGCCTATATCTCTTACTCGACCGTAAGCTCTGTAAGGAAAGAGACTCAGTTTCTTCAACTTCTTTTTATAGATCTACAACTGGCACACAGTGACTGCTTAGCAATTGTTGAATGAAACAGAGTCCTGTTCTTTGTAAACATGGATTTCTAAGCCTGAGAGATGGCTCATCTATATAAGGCAAGTGAATAAAGTAGTGCCCCCAAGGTCAGACACTGGGTAGCTGATAAAACCAATATTAAACCCAGGCCTCCTAACGGCCCCATCCAGTGCTTTTTCCTCTACAGTGCAAACACTACCTGATTGCCTTGGTTGATGTCTAGGTTGCACTTAAAGGAATCTGTGTTTTCTGCCTTTCAGAGTGGACAAACAGGATCCATGGGGCCTCCGGCTGTCCCTTCCTCCTTCCGCCCTGAAGATGAGCTCGAGCATCTGACCAAGAAGATGCTGTATGACATGGAAAACCCACCCGCCGATGAATACTTTGGTGAGTGGGGTCTAGGGCTGAGTTCTGAAGTAAAGGTTGTGTTCTGTTTTCCTTAATTAGTAATTAGGAATAGTACCGGCTCCACTGGTAAAAGCCTTGAGTCTGCATGTGTTGGAGCTGGTATGCATGTACACACACACCTGAGTGTTCTGGAAATTGCTTTGTGAGACTGCTGTAAATGGGATGTCTGTTTAGCTTGGACTAAAATTTCAGGGGTAATGCAGAGTTTCTTGAATACAAATTTGATTTTAAAAGTTATTTTTTGACAATTTTTAGCTTCTTATTAGGCAGAAATCGGGTTTCTGTGTGTGTGCAGGTCTCTCACTGATCTAAATGTTCATTTACAAAATGTGAAATCGGGTAGTATCTAAACTTTGTGCTTTCATTCCTTTCCCTATTTATGAAAAGTTGTTCCCTTTATATTTTTTTTAACTTCTCTCTCCAAACCTGTGAATAATTATCAGTGGTTAATCCATCCATTCCATTTTTGTAATGTGAATTTATGAATTATACACCAAGTATGAGGTGTTAAAGATACATTACCTATCCTCAGGGAGGTTGGAATTATTTAGAAAAGATAAGAAAAACAAACAATTGCTAATCTAGGTAGAAAGTTACGAGGCATAAGAGAGGCTTAGGTCAAGTGTTACAAAATGTAAAAGCTCTATTCATCGAGAACATCGGGAATGCTTTTGAGAAGAAGTGGTGGTTCTTGAACCTGGACTCAAAGCAGTGCCTTTCAGATTTTCTGTTTTCTCCCTAATCTGTTGGAGACCAATATTTCCATAGAGTACAATTAAAATTAGTTACTAAGAAAATGAAATAAACAATACAAAATGGAAGAATGAGTTTTGCCATTATTAGATTTAACAGGAATAAATTACTCTATTAAATTGCTATCATATTTTCTAAATACTGTCTGTGTCTGTACTTGTCTTATCGCAGAGTGTCTTAGTCAGATAGGAATCTGTAGATCATTCTGAGTAGCACTGCTTTTCAGGCATCTGGAGAGAGGATATTACATTTGGGGAGCAGTGGAAGCAAAGGCATAGAGGTGGAAAAATTGCACGGGACTTCTACTTCTTCACATACTTCCTATTTTCATGTCTTCCCACTTGCTTCCTATTTGGGAATATGTAATGACAGGTAAACTGAGGGCACAAAGCCACATCATAAATGGACTGGGTTAAAATATGAAAAACGTGACATTTCTTTGTATGCAGGAGACAGTGTAGCTTAGCTAAAAGAGCACAGTAGTGGGGATAAAGAGTTCTGGTTCTGGTTCCTTTTCTGCCTTTTACCAGCTAAGCAATATTGGCCCGTTCCTCAACTGCCTCAATCCCATTTCCCACCTTGGTGAATCATAGGTGTGAAGCAACTGTGCTTTAGCATTTCTTTCATAGTAAGTTCTCTGTAGAAACAGCATTAATGCAGAGAAGTACATAAAGCTAAAAGTTAAATGTAAGTTGATAGAGATTAGCACAAATGCATAGAGAATAGTTAAAAGAAGTCTCTAGTTATATTAAAATATACTAAAAGTTTATCATGCTCTTGTCATTGACATGGGAGAAGGGCTTATATTGGAGCCTAAGGTAACTTTTTAAAAAAGCTTATTAAGAGTGAAAACTAAGGCCTCTGTATTAAGGTACACCAAGCACAAAAAGCTAACATACCAAATATATATGCTTCCATTTTCACAACAACAAAATAGATAGCAATAAAAAACATTGAACATAGATAGTAACTGTGTTAATGCGTATATATTAATCGCTCTGGGAGATCAATTAAATATTATCTTTGCCTTCAAGAACTGTCCTGGCTCTGCTACTCACTAGGTTAGACAACTTGAACAAATTGCTTATTCCCTACATCTTTTTGTTTTGCTTTATCTATAATGTGGAAATAATGGCTAGTTTATACTTTTGTAGTGAGTAGTGAATGAAATATTTATAGAAAGCACTTAGCCAAGTTCTTGGCATGTAGAATATGCTCAATAATCAAAGTTATCCCATGCTTTACTAAAGAAAACAAGATATGCCCATCAAAAAGCCATTAATAATACGTGATTTAAACTGAAGTTCCTAGCAAAAATAGAACATATGTCACCAGTTGGTAAATAATCATTGCCAAATGAGTGTTACAAACCATGAGAGAGAATGTGGAATAATGATAAGTTTTATTGGGTGCTTACAATATGGCAGCACTGTTACACAGTATGTACTTCATTAAGAATGAACTCATTTCATCCTTACAGGAAAAAATATAACCCTGTGAAGTAAATGCTATTATTATTTCCAGATTAGGAAATCAAGGCACAGAAATGTTAAGTAATCTGCCCAATACCAACAGCTAATAAGTTGCAGGACTGGATTAGAATCCAAACTCCAGGTCTATACTTTTTTTTTTTTCTTCTGAAACTTTTTCCACAGCTTTATTGAAGTAAACAAAGTCACATAATGAATGTATACAATTAGGTGGGTTTGGATGTATGTGTACGCTTATATGCCGTCACCACAGCCCAGGTAACAAACATACCCTTCACTTCCAGAGTTTAGTTCTGGACATTTAGGAAGGGTCTTATGGAGGAGATCAGCTTTGGACAGATGGAAAATAAGAGAAGGGCATTCTCTTCTAGGTAGATAGAATAAATAAAATAGAAATTGAGGCCAAGATTATGTAAGGAAAATTGCTTTATATGGCAGATATCCACCAAGGGCCTATTATGTGCAGGCTACTGTGCTAGGTAGGTGTTGGAGACATGTGGAGCTAGGGAGACGTGGGCCTTCCCTTTAAAGGAGCTTATAGTCTTATATAAGAGAGGATGTGTACAACGTTGTCGTGTTTAATCCTAACACAAGGCAGAAAGCGACAAGTAACTTATTTGAAGTTCAGCCAAAGTACTTTGAGAACTGAGAAGAAAGGAGAGAGAACATTATGAGGCAGGAATGGAAAAGTGTTTGTGAAGTGGATAGCCTTTTTAAAATTACGGTAATAGAGAGCTGGAAGTGCGATGATAGTAGAGAAGTGATGTCATTTCTGAGGAGTAGAATTTTAACATAATAGGCAATAAAATCATTGGAGTGAGGCACCCATGTGGGAAGGAACAAATTTTGGGAAATAAGATGGGAGAGGTAGGCTGGGACCAATGACCTAAAGACTAGGGACTTTATCTTATACAATGAGTGCTGCACATTGAGATCAAAGGTTATGGGAACTGTTTCATGAAATGTGGTTAAGAATGTGGGTTCCAAAGCCAGTATGCCTTGGTTTGAATGCCAGCTCTACCTCTCACTGGCTAGATAAAAGCAGGAAGCAAAGGATGAGTTAACAGAACTATGGTTTACTGTTCTACTCAAACATTAAACATTTCCCGAACATGTTTTCTGTGTGCAAGGGACACCAAGCAGAGTCTCTGCCCTCAGGGGATTCACAAGTTCTGGGAAGGACAGGAGAGAGGCAGGCATGTAAGGAATGTCAGTGCAGCAAGGGGTGCAGCACTGTTTTGGGTCTGCCTGAGACACTAGGTGAGCATAGAAGACAGAGTTAAGTCTGAAGATGAGAGAAGGACGGCTACCTAATAATGTGTTTGCAACAGAAGGGCCTGACCCAAGGGAGATGAAGATGAGTCATCTCTTGTTCTCTATCAGAATTTTACCTGAGTTCCGTTCTGGGCTGGAAATAGCATTGCTAATCACCACCTTAAAAGAACTTTTCACTCTTGTGTTAACATGCCCAGCCCCAACTCAACCCCCTCACTTTTTCTATCACTTTGCCTATTTAATGCTGGAATTTTCATTGACACTATAACTGATTTGCTGAAGGTCACTAAATGCTTTCATGTCAAAGATCTCCTACTAGATTATGAGCTGCACCAGTGAGTGAGAGGGAACAAAATGTAAATAAATGGTGTCAGTGGAATAGATTCCCCTGTGGTCATGTTCATTTTTTTCTGTGCAGCCCCTATTTTCTTTTTCCTTGAGTGGAATAATTCATGAATATATTTTTGTTTTGTTTTGTTTTTCATTATGGAGTTTCCCATTACTCTTAGCAGTTTTTCTTTGTTTGAAGAACTATAATTATGGCATGCTTCAAAGTAGGGGAGGAATATCAAAATGTCACCTCACAGGTGACTTAAGTCAAAGGAGAAAAGATACCTTCACAAATAGAGAGTTTGGAAACTTTCTTAATCCAAGTGATGAAACTTAGCATCACCAAAATGGGACAAACTGACATGTGCCAGCTGATACGATGTAGAAAGTACACACATCACCTGTGTAACATAGTCTTGCTGAAATATTTAACCTGAAATCCAACCATTAGGAAGTAGACAGATCCAAATGATGTGCCATTTTTCAAGACAATTGTCCTGAATTCTTTAAAACTGTCAAGATTAAAGAAAATGAAAAAAGACATGCCAGTCAAATGCAAGGCATGCATCTTGCGTGAATCTGGATCAAAAAACAAAGTATTGGGGCTTCCCTGGTGGCACAGTGGTTGAGAGTCCGCCTGCCGATGCAGGGGACACGGGTTCGTGCCCCGGTCTGGGAAGATCCTACATGCCGCGGAGCAGCTGGGCCCGTGAGCCATGGCTGCTGAGCCTGCGCGTCCGGAGCCTGTGCTCCGCAACGGGAGAGGCCACAACAGTGAGAGGCCCGCATACCGCAAAAAAACCCACAAAAAACAAAGTATTTAGGGCAAGTTTAGAGAAATTTAAATATGAACTATATATTAGATAATACATCAATGTTAATTTTATGGGGATGGTAATGGCATTGTGGTTATATAAGATAATATCCTTGTTTTTAGGAGCAAAATGTTGAAGTATTTAGGGTAAAGTGTCATGTCAGCAACTTATTTTGAAACAAGATAGATAGATGTAGAGATATTATGAGGAGGGCAGAATCGCTTCAGATTATAACTATGAGAGATACTATAACTGCACAGCTACAAAGGATACCCTTTCTCCCCCGAGGAGTATTGAAGCCTATCACAAGTGAATTGTCTTTTATTTTTGTACGTGCCGCATGGCATACGGGATCTTAGCTCTCCAACCAAGGATCGAACCTGCGCCCCCTGCAGTGGAAGCGCCAAGCCCTAACCACTGGACCACCAGGGAAACCCCACAAATGAATCATCTTAACACTCCCTTCTTGGGCAGGAGAAGTAGAGAGTCATTCCTATATCTTGTAAACTTGACTGTTTTAAAATTTCCCTTTCTTGTGTATCTGTTTCTTTATTTTCTACTGGACACATACCCTTTCTATTGTTGGTGAGATGATAACCATTGTGGTGGAAATGATGAAAGCTATATTTACTTAAAGCTCTACAAGTTTAAAAAGCCCACTCCCAGTCATGGTCTGACTCACATATCTGGCCATGAAGTTTTCATTTCTCTGATGAGGAAACAGAGATTCAGAGAGACTCAATGAGTTGTTCAAGTCACACAGCTATAAGTTTTAGGATTTCGACTTATTCTTCAGATCGCAAGTCCATTCTGATTCATTACCGTTACAAAAAGGCATAAACTGTTCCTGTAGGTGGCTATTCCCGCCTCATGTCATCCTTTACCTCCTGAAGTCATGATCTTTAAGTAAGAGACCAACTGTTCTGAGGGCGTCTGTAGCCCAGACTTCAGTGTCACTGGCAATATACTTTGACTATCTTTAACTCCTGAATTAACTGATGTGACACTCAGCATAGGCTTTTTGCCATGGCTCAGATACATACTCTAGGGAGATAACCCACCTAATACCTCTGTATCAGCCATGTTAGCTGACTGTTGACCTTAAGGGAAAGCAAATCACTAAAAATCACTAAGAGCTATAGTGATTGTTTCCTCAAGTCATTTCTTGATAAAATATTACAAGCTGGAACATTCAATTGAGTCTCAGCTGATTTTTTTTTAATGATTTCTTCTGAAAATGTGCTAGTTTTAGTGCTTCCATGCCCTTCCTTTTACATCTTCATCAAAAATTGTATCTGTTGCATTGCAGTATTAGCTAAATGCCATAGCAGATGAATTGTAGTAGAGCAGTATGATAAGTCCAGATCTTTGAAGGGAAGATAGCCTCTCATGTTCTGAACATTTTTCATCTACTTGGACTTGAATTTTGGCTGTAGCAGATTCCTAAGTGTCTTTCCATTAGCAAGGGTGTACTTGAGTGGGCCTAGAATGCTGTGCTATAGGGGGAAGAGAGGAAATATAGAAGAAAGTTGAAGGTAAGGAGAAATTCTCATCTAATTCAGTTAACCAGGCAGTAGATCTTTAGTTCACATCATTTGCAAGGCTACAGGCCTTGGTTCAAGTGCTTGTATCTTGGAGCAACCTGTTTCCCTGGGCAACTAGAAAACTATGTTTCTACTAGAGGAGATTCTCAGTGCCAGGGGTAGATACATAGAAAGAACAAGGGGTGATGAACTATAAATTACTATAATTTAGGGTAAAGTTCAGATCTTAAAATAGGAGAGGGAGGATTTTTAAATTAGCTATTAAAATTAATGGGGGAGAAAGTTTTCGTTGCTAGAAAATTAGGGAGCTTACAGGGCTAGTGGCCAGCATTTGGAGCTTATACTTTTCAGATAGTTTTGAGGGAGAAATGTAAAGGAAAGTTGAGTTTGTCTCTAGATATCCCTGAGTCATGTCTGTGAATTTATGCAAGTGTTCTCCATGTTGGTTGGTATACCCAGAGCCTCTAAGTTTTGTGTTTTCATTCATTTTGAAAGAGAAAGCATGTTTTGTAGGTGAGAACCATGTCTCAGTCTGTGGCCATGGCATGATTCTCTCCAAAATAGTGGTGTTCTGGCTGTACAGACCCTACGGCAGAAGGCAACAATCTTGGAATACAGTATCTCTGGAAATGAACAATGTAATATATCTGAGGAAGGACTGAAAATATCTACCAGCTTATTTTTAAGCAGGAAGCTGTAATCATCTTGGCAGTGTTTACGTGGTGTTGTCTTATTCCTTCTTCCAAAAAAGACCTGAAGTGTGTGAGTCTTAATATTGTTTAGTGAGCCATTTGAAGAATCCCTATGCCTTTAGAACAGCACTAGGTAAATTCTCTTCACAGAACTTGGCATTTATCTAAGAATTTTTTTGTTTATCTCTTGAGCATTGTCAGTGAGGCATATTGAGAGTTTTTGCATAAAGCCAGGAATTGGTTCTAGGGGGAGTAGGCTTTATTGCTTCAAAGGACAGGTGGACAGGGTGGAAGATATGAGGCAGTGGGGGCCCAGCATGTTTCAAGCCCTAAGAGAAGAAAGGCATGGAGGGGAATGTGCTACGAGTAATTTACTGATAAAACGACCTCACCATACTTGGTACTATGTATCTTCTCATTTGAGAGCAAGATGGAGGTCCAAAGGATGTTCGTGAGTAGAAGCAGAGTGCCCCAGACAATGGGGAAGATGGTTTATTTCTTTTCTATTTTAGTAAGACCAAAGGATAAGTGAACATGTCTAGAGGACTTGGACTAAGAGGCTTAGGAAACTGGAAACCACTATTTGAGCTACAGTTGAAGGAGTGGAGAAAAGAAAGCTTGGAACCCTGAAAGCTATTGGAGAACTGCCATGTCGAAAAGGTACTAGACTTAATATGTGTTATTCCAAAGTTAGCTACAAAGGCAAGTGAGGGGAAGCTGGCAAATTTACATTCGGTATAATGAATTAACATGTTTAACAGACAGAAGAAATTTCTTGGAAGAGCATAAGCCAAAGCCCAGTAACCCCTTGTTGAGGAAGTGGTGAAAGGTACTCAAGCATTCAATGGACTATGAGATTAGATTTCAAAAATACTTGTCCAACTCTGATATTCAGTGACTTAGGCATCTCAACTTGCGTGGGAATCAAGCTCTTGCATCTAACGTCTAGTGCTAACCCCAGCTTATCATTATTATTACATGATTACAGCTAACATTTATATAGTGCTTTGTAAAGCACTTTTATACTTGTTATGTAATTTAATTTAAACTAGACAGCAGCCCTGCAAAGCAGACAGTGTGTTTATTTCCATTTGGCATATGAAGAAACGGGATCTGTGTGATTAAGGGACTCCCCAATCCTCAGAGCCCTCTGCCACCCCTGCTACTCATAGATCCCATTAGCATCAGAATTACACAGGGGCCCAGGCCTACTGATCCCAGATCCTGTTCTCTTTCCACCCCATCATGCTCTCTTAGCACCATGTTGCTGGATTGGTCATAGACTATGAGATAAATCAGTGAACATACTCTGTGTTTTAGCTTCTTCGTCGGTACGAGGAACAATGTGATTGCTTTGAAAAGTTTTTAGAGGGTTTCAACTGGCAAGTGCTAAGTAATTTGTATTTCATTGTTTTTATTATTTTGTGTCAAGGAAATGGTTTCCAAAGTGCTCCTGTCAATTACAAACTAGAAAGTGATTCCAAGTGGGAGCTGCCTTTAGTACAGATGGAACCTGAAACCGTAAGGATCTTATTTTCACAGAAAAATAACCTAATTAATTAAAAACCCCAAAACCACAATGGAAGAATAAGTAGAAAATAAGTGGTTTAGAGAAAAGGTGGTATTGATTTGGGGGAAAAAAATGCATTTCTTGGTTTTATTTCTCTCTAGCTTTTTGTTTAAGGTCTCTGTGGGTCATGGGAATAGAATGTTTTCTATTAATGAGACATATTTGATGTATTTCCTTTTGTGATAGTGATTTCTGGTAAAATGTTTGCTTGGGGCAATATATGGTCACAGCACTAAATAAATAATAATCATAAGCATTTTATGTGTTCTATCTTAGCACACATTAATTTTTAATTAATTTGGCTACATAGTGTGTTTTTAAGCATCGATTTGGAAACCTAGACTTGTAGTATCATAAAGAATAATTTAATCTTAGCAACTATCTAGGACAACCTTTCATGTTCCAGAAAACTAAAGCCCAAATGACTCGTTCGAGGTCATACAGCTGGGAGTGACTTGAACTCTATGGCCAAAATTTCCTTTCTGAACAAGGAATAGAAATTAGTCTCTGATGGTAAGAAGAGGAATGGCAGGGCTGTTCACAAAGGTGAGGGAGTGGGTTGGGCCTGCTATTTTTGTGAACCCAGACGTGGTGACACCTTATTCAAATTTGAGTTAAGAACACATTGCCCTTAAAAATGATAAAATAAAATGATAAAAACTTGTTAGAACCTTTGTACATATACTGTCCTTATCTCCTTGATTTTCAAATATAAATGAACTGAAGAGAAAGATAGATCAGTGGAACAGGATAGAAAGCCCAGAGATAAACCCACGCACATATGGACACCTTATCTTTGATAAAGGAGGCAGGAATGTACAGTGGAGAAAGGACAGCCTCTTCAATAAATGGTGCTGGGAAAACTGGACAGGTACATGTAAAAGTATGAGATTAGATCACTCCCTAACACCATACACAAAAATAAGCTCAGAATGGATTAAAGACCTAAATGTAAGGCCAGAAACTATCAAACTCTTAGAAGAAAACATAGGAAGAACACTCTATGACATAAATCACAGCAAGATCCTTTCTGACCCACCTCCTAGAGTAATGGAAATAAAAACAAAAATAAACAAATGGGACCTAATGAAACTTCAAAGCTTTTGCACAGCAAAGGAAACCATAACCAAGACCAAAAGACAACCCTCAGAATGGGAGAAAACATTTGCAAATGAAGCAACTGACAAAGGATTAATCTCCAAAATTTACAAGCAGCTCATGCAGCTCAATAACAAAAAAACAAACAACCCCATCCAAAAATGGGCAGAAGACCTAAATAGACATTTCTCCAAAGAAGGTATACAGAATGCCAACAAACACATGAAAGAATGCTCAACATCATTAATCATTAGAGAAATGCAAATCAAAACTACAATGAGATATCATCTCACACCAGTCAGAATGGCCATCATCAAAAAAATCTATAAACAATAAATGCTGGAGAGGGTGTGGAGAAAAGGGGACACTCTTGCACTGCTGGTGGGAATGTGAAATGGTTCAGCCACTATGGAGAACAGTATGGAGGTTCCTTAAAAAACTACAAATAGAATTACCATATGACCCAGCAATCCCACTACTGGGCATATACCCTGAGAAAACCAAAATTCAAAAAGAGTCATGTACCACAATGTTCATTGCAGCTCTATTTACAATAGCCCGGAGATGGAAACAACCTAAGCGCCCATCATCGGATGAATGGATAAAGAAGATGTGGCACGTGTACACAATGGAATATTACTCAGCCTTAAAAAGAAATGAAATTGAGCTATTTGTAATGAGATGGATAGACCTAGAGTCTGTCATACAGAGTGAAGTAAGTCAGAAAGAAAAAGACAAATACCGTATGCTAACACATATATATGGAATTTAAGGGAAAAAAATGTCATGAAGAACCTAGGGGTAAGACAGGAATAAAGACGCAGACCTACTGGAGAACGGACTTGAGGATATGGGGAGGGGGAAGGGTGAGTTTTGACAGGGCGAGAGAGAGTCATGGACATATACACACTAACAAACGTAGTAAGGTAGATAGCTGGGGGGAAGCAGCCGCAAGGCACAGGGATATTAGCTCGGTGCTTTGTGACAGCCTGGAGGGGTGGGATGGGGAGAGTGGGAGGGAGGGAGACGCAAGAGGGAAGACATATGGGAACATATGTATATGTATAGCTGATTCACTTTGTTGTAAAGCAGAAACTAACACACCATTGTAAAGCAATTATACCCCAATAAAGATGTTTAAAAAAAAAAAAAAAATGAACTGAAGAGATTGCCAATATCCTCTTTTCTCATACTCATCAAGTTACTTACTTGTAGTATTTATCATTTACCTCACTAGTATATAAGTCTGATTGAAGGTAGTTTTTGTTTAGTGCACTGCTGTGTCCCCATCTTTGGTCCTAGATCAATGCCTGACACATAGGAGATATTTAATGTTTAATTAATTAATAAACCCATGAATAAAAATTGTGAGCAGACATTCCATACTCCTTGTGGCAGGACATGGTATAAACCACAGAGGGAAAATGCTTCATTTATTTAACACCTTATGGAACCTTAAAATGTTACAGCTAGAGGGAATCTTAAAGACTATCTAGGAGGGCTTCCCTGGTGGCTCAGTGGTTGAGAGTCCGCCTGCCGATGCAGGGGACACGGGTTTGTGCCCCGGTCCGGGAATATCTCACATGCCATGGAGCAGCTGGGCCCATGAGCCATGGCCGCTGGGCCTGTGCGTCCGGAGCCTGTGCTCTGCAGCAGGAGAGGCCACAACAGTGTGAGGCCCACATACCGCAAAAAAAAAAAAAAAAAAAAAAAAAAAAAAAAGACTATGTAGGAAAATCCTCTCATTTTTAGATATTGTGAAAATAAGGGAGTTTTCTCGGTTCACAAACTAATTAGTGACAGAGCCATGGATTGTAACTCAGACTTTCTCATTCCTTTTTTAAAATCACTTAAAGGCACTAGAGAATGTTTAAGGTAGAACAACACATGGTTGCTACGATCATTGAACTTCAGTCAAAATTAGGTTGATACCCTTGGACTTGATCTCTTTTCCATGTGTTTTCTTTGAAAATTAAAGATTGAAATTCATCAATGGATAGGTTACATAGTTAGGATTTTCTTTTTTAAGTTCTAAATCACATTTTCTCCCCTCTGGGATTCCTTTGTGGTCCTTGGTTCCCAAGACAATCTCTTACCTCCTCAGTTTTCTTCTGTTCTAATCTAATTGGGTCAGATGGGCAGGGCATCACACTGAAAAAAAAAAAAAAACGTCCTTTCTCCGTGTTTACATGTTTTTTCCCTAGCAACCAGTTATAAAAGATCATTCTCTTATATTAGCACCCCTTCAAGGCTGGGAAGACTCACCCAGGATTGGTGTTTCATACATACAGCAGATACTCACTCATTCTGTTTCATTGGGATCACCCTTCTCTTTATCAAAGAATGAAAAAAAAGGTATAAAAGAGATTTTTACTTTATAATCAAACATCCTTTACCTAATAACTGTGGAAATAAGCTTGATGTCCTGAGAGAGAAAGAGCTGGCGGGGCACACAATGTGTATGGCAAAAGAAAGTTTCAACTTGTAGGTTGTCTGTGGTTGTGTACTGAGACATGCAGAGCTGAGACCCGAACCTACAAGTGCTAATTATGCATTTTCTGATCTTAAACACACAAATACAGATAACTGTGAACTCAACTCCCTTTCCTTTTCAAACCACGCTCCTTTCCCCCAACCTGAACTTTCCCCACAACTTTCTCTAAAACCAGATAATCATCTCCTTCCAGACTTTGAAGTGACATTAGAATTGTCAGAAGGCATAATTAATTGACTGTCAGCAAAGCCATTGTTTGAACATCTGCAGAGTTCTACTTGGTAGGCATCTGTTGTACTTTCAACTGAACGGATTCACTCATCTTCAAATATTTATTGAGTGCTTGCTATACACCAATCATTGAAGTGTGTGCTATGGGAGAGAAAAGAAATAAGGTAACATAATGACCAAGGAGAGAAAGCATTTGTTCAATCCTCTAGCACCAAGGGCTTTGATGGAAAACAGATTTCATGACTGGAAGTGGAAAATACACTCTTTTTCATCCAGGTTCAGGGGTTTTTGCCACTATTGCCAGCTGACCTGTGCCAGATAAAATGCCAGAGGAGTCCACCTATTGCTGGGATATAGAGAGACCTATTGGTGAAGCACTATTTGTGGACAGAGTCCTCAGCAAAGACAGTTGAATGCTTTAAGAGAAAAGCAAGCGGAAAATATCGAAGGCCGATAAACTGGGAAATCCCACAAGCAGGTCCAAATTAATGACCTTATCCTGATTTTCTTCCTAATTCTCACTCTGATGCCAGTCATGTTACATTAAATTCTCCCAGTTTCATTACAGCACTGCACAGTTCTGATCTCAGTCCCCGTTTGGTTCTCTGACTATCAAAATTTCATTTTATATCAGTCCTGGACCTGGCTCCACGCCTATGTGGAAATGAACATCATTTGTTAAAATTCAACAAGAAAGAACAGAAACACTGTGCAGGAGTGACTTGTTGAAGGAGGCTAAGATGATACAGTAGGCAGGAGGTAATTGAAAACAGTTACTAACATCTACTGTCTCGCTCTCCACACACTCACACTCACAACACTCACAGACACATTCACACACGCACTCTCACACAGACACACACTCACAGAGACACACACAGACACTCACACAGACTCACACACACTCACACACACACGCACACACACACACACACACACACACACACACGCCATTCAGCCCTAGGACCATGGCACAGTTAGAGAGCTGGCTATAAATCTTCCAACTTGAAAGCTTCCCATTCTTTGGTCATTGGAGGCCACCTTCGTAATTTTCACCACATATGCAAACCATTTGTACTATTATTTGCCTAACATTTTTGTTCAAATCAATTCATTTATTTTTTAACCTATTTTATCTTCATTCATGTCAATAATATCCATAATTTGATTTTATGGATTAAAGTACTTGTTGCTTTTTTTCCCCTAAAAGGCATGAAACTAAATACCATAATTAAATTTAAAATGTTCATCCATGAACCCTCCAATGTTCAAAATACTGAGAAATGTGTGTATAACTCAACCAGAAGATAAATTGATGGAATATTATGGTGAAATGATGTCAAAGGTTACCCATTGAGTTAAGTTTTACTAAAAAAAAATTTTTTTTTATACCCAGCATCATCATGTTATCATGAGAGGCCGTGTAGTGGTGTAAAGAGCCAGGTATCAAGTAACCAGAGGCCAGATTCTGGGCCAGTCACTGTCCCACAATCTTGCTGTGACATATTAGGCCAGCCCCTTTTCCACGGACCTCATCTCTCATAGACTTCATGATCTCTTGGGATCCTTTGGCCTTTTAATTTACTTACCTCAAATACTTTTTGTATATTGTCCTCTATACACCATTAAAACATAAGTGGGTAGGAAAATAGCTGCCCTATGTAGAATTACAACATTGCTTGCTTCAGAAGAATTGGAAAAGAAACCCAAGAATTATATTTCCTAGACTGTTTTATACTCTGCTCAGTATTGTTCCTCATTTCCTAAGATATACGAGAAGGTTCACATCATTTGAAGTAGCTTTAAATGTCAGTTAACAAACATAAACTAAGATTGTAGAACATAAGGAACACTGTGTACTGAGTTGGATATTCTAGCATCACTGTTTAAGGATTTTCCTGGTTTAATATGTTGTTCACTAATGATACTTTGTATACATAAATAATATTAATATTAGTAACCATGAATGTGATCATGGTCTTCAGTGTATAATATAGCATTGTCATAAAAATAAATAATTCATCTTTTGTTACATGGCATAGTGACACCAAAACTGGACTTGGAGTCAGGAAGTCCAGGTATCTTCTCTGCGTGACATTGGTGACATTTGACGTTTGCAATGTGCTTTAGAACATATTATGCATTATTTGAAAACATTTTTTTAAACAGTTTTAGGATTAGAGAGAAATCAGCTTAAACAAGGACCAGTTAAGAGATGGAACCAAATTCTTAATGTAGGTTTTCTGGATTAAATTACATGTCCTTTAAGCAACTTTATATAACCTCTCAAGCTTTTTGAATTTCAGTTATTTCACCTATTAATAAAGGTTATCCTATCTATTTTATATAATTATTGTGAGGACCAAGTTAAAGAAATAGATGTGAAAATGTATTCTAAGCCATAACAAATCAAATATTTAAGAGATGTCAGTATTGCTTCCCAGTGCAGCATCTAGCTTGATTTATGCCGCTTACGATTAGTGTGTAATAATCAGCCGCTCTGAATTTTTAATGTCACTGTTTATCTCTATTTAAATTAACACTTTGAATTTTCTTATGATGTTCTCTTGTTATTGGAATATCATTACAAAAAATGTTTTTTAGTCATTGTGTGTGAGAAAGCAACACGCAGACATACCACAGTGTTCTCATTTGCTGAGCAAACTACTCTTGCTTTTTAATGTGGAATGAAGAAGAACTAATTGAAAGGAGACAAAAATGAATTTTGACTCAGATTGTGCAGGATGAATCATAACCCACTTTCTCATCTGAGATGTGAAGAAAAAATAAATTAAAATAAAGCCAGCCACCACACAGCTTTACTGTCAGTGTCAGCAGAATCAGTATAGAGTGTTTTTCCACAGAACAAAGAGTGTATTACTACTAGGCTAAGAATTTCAGGTAGTAGAAAACATGGTTAATTTTTTCTTTGCTGTTTTTTTTTTTTCCTGCTTTGTTTAAAGCATTCCGATCAGGAGAGTTTGGGACTCATCAGAAGTTGTCCAAAACATTCAGAAATGTACCTGTGATCTCTATTGAACAATTAGAGGCCAATCAGAGATGGGACAAGCTTGGACCACATCTGATCCCAGTTTCCCTTGTCAGATCAGTAGGGAGCAGGGAGACAGCAAAATAACAGAAACTTGGCCGGGGTAGAATTGCTGCTTCCTTGAACTTAACTTACTTAGGTTATTGATATGAATGGTTAAAGAAAAATGAAGACTTTGTCCTGCTGGAGTCCAGGATTCAGATGTATAATCCACCTTACTTGGAAATTTAGCTTTTTTAAAAAAGGGTTTGGCACAGATAGAAAGGCACTGTAACCTACCCTAGGATATAGTCTCCAATTTCTAAGTCAGCATTAATTTCATTTAAATTTTTGTTACTGTTGTATTTTATTCATAATTCTTACAGCCTTTATTTCTCATCTCTATATACATACACACATGTGTGTATATGTTATATATACTATGTAATATACATAATATATGTTTATATGTCTATACCTTCTACCTTACTGTAAGATCATTGTGAAGAAAGACCACCTCTTCCTTATCTTGCTCTTCCCTGAAGATCACCACAAGGAGATAGAGCTAGATGAGTTCTTAAATCTCTCTGTGCCCCTCCATCAAGACTTTTGCTTGCAGTAGAGTTTCTGTAGTCTGACTTGATTCTAAATATCCCCACTAATGGTTCTGTTGACAATTAGACTAGCATGCACTGAGCACTTACTATATACTACAAGTTTTGTAGGCATTATACATATTTCTTGACTATAACCCTGTGAGGTGTAGGCATTGTTCTTTTCCAGATGAGAAAACTGAACCAAAAAGAAGGTAAATAATTTGCCCAGGGTCTAGTAATTATTGGAGTTGTGATTTGAACCCAGAGTCTGCCTCCTAACCACTGTATGTACTTTGTCAATGACTATAGCTTGCAGAAGGGCAGCTAACTAGGCCTGGCAGAAGATTGGGCCACAAAGCCTGTGCTCATCATATGGCTTTTCTGCCAAATTCAATTCTATTTCTCCCTATGCTTCTCCTGGGGGACTTTTTTTAGTATGATTTGATTTCCTCTGATTGAAGAGTCCCACAACTGGCCAGGCAGCAGATAGAAATCCCTGCATGCCATCATTCTGTTTGCAGTCTACCAGATGTCTTCAGGGATACCGTCTTGGCTCCACTACAAGGATAATAGTGCCCATGTGTGCTACTTACTCCAGACAATGTAAGACAAGTGCTGAATGTAAAACTATTTTTGTTAGCACTTGAAATATACATTTCTATTCCTCTGTTCCCTCTTGAAATCGAAACCTGGTTTTTGTGATCTTAACATTATCTAAATCCAGAAAGTCCCTTCTCCCAATGCTTCATCCCAATCCAGTGAAGCTTTCTTTCACACGTGGAAATAGTTACTTTTAACTTTCAGCAATCCATCTGCAGTGGCATCTTCTAATCTAGTGAGCCTTAGAAAAAGCCAAGTGCAGTCTCACTGTCAAAGCAGAAATGAGAGACAGCAAGGAGAAGGGAACTTACCTTGAAAATAAGGTCACCCTATTGACATATCATCAGGTAGAAGAGTTCTATGCACTAGCTAGCAATTGGCTCACTCAGTCGGAAGTTGATGCTATTTTAGGCTGTCAGCAGGAGTGTCAACGTATCTGTGAATTTTGGCATTTTATTTCATTAAGATGGTTCAGGAAGCCAGACACTGATTAACTGATTCTTCGACTTAGTTCCCACTCCTAATTTTGGATGTGTGTTGTCTTCAGGAAGCTGTTGTGATACCCTGATGCTAAAGAAAACTTCTCTTGTGCTTCTAAAGCAATCCTGGGAACAGTCTACCCCGCATCCTACTATCCTGGCATCTCCCCTGCTCTACATCTCTGGTCACAGGTGGTGTGGGGGTACTCCATTGCTCTGGTTCTCCTCTGGCCGACCAAGGAAATACAACTCAGGTGTGTGCATCCGGTTACCTTCCACCGTGTGTCTGTCATAGCAGCATTCTCACTGATACATTAGGTTCAAGGTGGATTTTCATTTGGAGATCACGTAAGAAGATACCTATGGAAGGAATGGCCTCAGCACTGCAGTTACTGTCAAAGTCAAGAGATACCTTAGACAGGCCAGAAGATGTGTTTAGGTAAGACTAGGAAAATTCTAAACTTTGTCTCGTCGGTAAGGATTTGGGATCTGATTTGTTTATAAACATGCTTTTAAATGAGAAGGATAAGGATTTCTAGATAGGACATTTATGGTATTTGTTCATTTCTTTATTCAGTAGTTGTTGACGGCCTACTATGTGCCAAGCACTGTGTTAATTTCCATTAAACATTAGTCTACAAAAGAGAAACAGAAGTTTTAAAAATAACTGAATTACAATATGATAAATGTATTACTGGAGTTAGGTGAAGAGTCTTATGGGAGGAAAAAAGTTAGAATGGCTTAGTGTGATTGGAAAAGTGGGGAAAGGTTTTCCAGCATAGGTGATGTCGGGGCTGAATGTGGTGTAATTTCCCAGGTAAACCATGAATTTAAGGCCATTTCAGACAAACGATTCAGTGGATACAAAGAGACCAAAAGAGGATTACAAAAAGTGCAGAATGACTAGGGTAATGTAGTGGGGAAATGAGGCTAAAAGGATGATCAGTGGTCAGATCAAAAGGGGTTTTTGTTTCCTGCTAAAGAGTCTAGAGTCTGTCCTGAAGGCCCTGAGGATCCATGAAGGATTTACACAAGGGAACAACATGATCTGATAGACATTGATTAAAGATCATGCTGGGTACCGCTGGGGAAACTGGCGTTGAACAGGAGGTGATTTGGGTGACTGGAGGTCATTTGCCTCAGCCTATGGGGATAATACAGAGCCTGAGCCAAGGCAGTCATGTTGTGACAGTTCAGGGGAGAGTAAGAGGGATGCGTCGAGGCTTATTCCTGAGCTTCTGTATTCGGTGGCTAATGACATTAAGTGAGGTGAGAAAACAGAAGAAGTTCAATAATGACGTGCCTTCAGCCCCCCAAGATCCTCCTTATCCGGAAGCAATGTAGTTCTATTTGTCGGTGCTTATTGAGCACCTACTGTGTGCAGGCACTGTTGTAGGCATTGACACAAAGCAGGGGTAAAACAGACATAAACATAAAGCCTCTGTTATGGGCTTCCATTTTAGTAAGGAAAGACAGCACATAAATAAGTCAAATACATCCTATGTCAGATGGTGATGTATCCTGTAGAGAAAAATTGAGCAGAAGAAGGGGGACAGTGAATGTAACATTCCTCTTGCTGGTGAAATCTGGTCTGCCTAATTTTGTTTCCTTTTCATTTGTGTTTTATAAATTTTTATTTCTCCTAAACAAAGGAAATAAATAGCAACATAAACATTTACAAACACAGAAATGTAGACTCAATGGTTTGTGTTGTCAACATAACACATGCCAAGAAAAACAAAAGAAAACAGCAGCTGAAAAAGTAAATATAGGGCTTCCCTGGTGGCGCAGTAGTTGAGAGTCCGCCTGCCGATGCAGGGGACACGGGTTCGTGCCCCGGTCTGGGAAGATCCCACATGCCACGGAGCAGCTGGGCCCGTGAGCCATGGCTGCTGAGCCTGTGCGTCCGGAGCCTGTGCTCCGCAGCGGGAGAGGCCACAACAGTGAGAGGCCCATGTACCGCAAAAAAAAAAAAAAAAGTAAATATATATTTTTTTAAAGTAAAAAAATGGAGGCTCTCTCAGACACTAATCCTTGTCATTCAAAATGCTGAATAGTATGAATTAGAGTTTCACAGAAAGGAGAGAGATAATATTTGAACCAGGATAATAATTCTGATATTTTAATGCTAGAGAACCTTGGATTTAATCCAAATCTTTTAGTTTAGACAGAGAAAGAAAATAGCTTATTTGAGGACACCCAGGTAGGTCTAGAATTTAGGTTTCCTAGCAGTTCATCGAGAACTCCTACCATTATCCACTGTACCAGACAGGCCCAAAGCTTGGGTTCTGGGATCCGGCTTCTGGGTTTCAATTTCCCCTTTGCCTCACTGGCCTTAAGGAATTTTTACCTCTCTGCATCAGTTTCCTCATTTGCAAAATAGGGATGATTATAATAGTATTTATGAGAGTGTTTTTAGGATTAAAGTTAATATTAATACATGTAAATTACTCACAGCAGTGCCTGACACACAGTTACTGTTCAGAAAAATGTTCACTATATTATTACAATACTAAGGGTATTAGAACATTATGATATAGCTTATGTAGGCTTTGTGTGTTTGGGTATAAACTTGAAGCCAGTCTGCGATGATGGCCACACATAAGATCTTCTGGAATTTCCAGTTAATATAATAAAATATTAACAAGTTCCTTTGGGTCACTGAGTAAATATAGAACACATTAAAATAACTTTGATATTCAGTTCCTTCACATTAGTTCTAGACAGTTCATTCTAGAACTGAGTTATATGAGATTCTAAACCAGAAATGGAACCCTAGCCTTTAAAGACAAGAATACGTCGGGATCCATTTATATACATCTAGCACAGATTGGCCTCATAACTGTTGACAGCCATTTAATAAGTACTGACTATGTTCCAAGCACCATGCTTGAATGTTTTACATAGTTGATCATACTTAATCCCATTGCAGGGAGGCATTTGTATCTGGATTTTACAGATGAGAACATTCAGTCCAAAGGCAGTTCAGTACCTTGTCCAAGGTCACACAAATAAGATAGTAAGAGGCACAGACTCAATTTTCATAAACCAGTCCATTGTTGTTTGTTCAGCACATGCCTTTTTAATGATGATACTTTTTCTTAAGTA
The DNA here is from genome assembly GCF_008692025.1 of Phocoena sinus. Taxonomy (NCBI): domain Eukaryota; kingdom Metazoa; phylum Chordata; class Mammalia; order Artiodactyla; family Phocoenidae; genus Phocoena; species Phocoena sinus. Next base: position 65,531,392 of record NC_045766.1, read on the forward strand.
GTTACTTATGCTGCAGGCAGTCTGCATTTTACACTGTTGTCCTTTCTGTGCCATTCATACTATTCATTCATAAAATTATAAAATCATAGGTTGTTTTTGCTGGCAGGATCTGGAGGGAGTTTCCTGGTTCTCAACTTGAAGACTGAGAATCACCTGAGGGAACTTTATCACTAAACCTACACACCCACACACACCTACCTTATACATACATTGTGATTCTGACATAATCTTAGGCCCACCTCCACTGAGAAAATGCTATTACTCTGAGAAAATTTAGCTGATGGAGTGTGCCATTGTCCCCAGGTGGTGGAAAGAAAAAAAAGGGGGGGTGGCTTGAGAATTACTGATAAATTTTCCTGTAGTGAAAATTGAGAATCAGAGACTGACAGTAACTTCCCCAAGATCACAGCTCATTTATTTCACATCTACCTGTAGAACCTGGGCCCTCTGACTTTCGGTATTAGGCAATTTTCCTGTTTATTCCTCAAAACTGCCTTTGTGGAATGCACTATGCCCTCCTTGATAGTTCTAGAGGAATATAAGGCAAAACAAAGGGAGTGATTAATTTGCCCAAGTTCCCATAACAAATCAGTTGGTCAGGAGAGGATGAGTTTGATATATTATGCTGTTCTCCACCTATTCACTTGGTTCTAGTAAAGTAACAGATCATCAATATGGAATGCACATTTTCATAATAGTAGGTTCGTGGGTTGCATAGCTTTTTTTGTGTGTTTTCAATTTCTGTTCCTTTGATAACAGAATAAATAGCAGAGATGACAAAACTCAGAAGGAGAATTATCTCCTAGATTTTCTGTGATCTTTCTTCTCTAGTGAATCAGTATATCTAGTAATGACACAGTAGATTCTAAGGTTATTTGGCTTGTTTGTTAAGTAGATATTTATTGAGAGCCTACCATATGTCCATCGCTGACCTAGGTGGGTTGAATCAAGAGTTGTTATAAATCTTTTCTGGGGGGTGGGAAATGTGCTATAAATAATTAAATTCAGAAATCTCTGCTCCCAAGAGATTGGTAGACTACTAGAGGTTAAAGAGTCAAAAATATATAATAATCCTTTTACCATGTGATAAATGTTATGAAGGAGCTTTGCGCATGTGGCTATGAGAATGTCTGGAGGTCTGTGGGTGAGTGCGGAGATTACTGGGTGATACCTGAGCCAAGTCTTCAAGGAGGAACAGAATTTTTCCAAGTAGAAAAGGAGAGGAAAAAATAGCATGTTCAAAAGAATAGAGGTAGGAAAGCAGGATGTACAGGGGAACAGGAAGCATTACAGACTTCATATCAGAAGCTCCCTAGGACTAAAGCAAAGTTGAATTGGGGGAAGTCTCGGGACATGGGAGTATAGAGAACCTGAGGTGCAGTGGTGAAAGATCAGGTGTGATGTCATAGAAAGGAACTTTTGTATCTTTTTTGTGGAAAAATGGGAAATTGTTGACTATTGTTAAACAGAGGGCAATATCAGATTAGTGATTTATAAAAAATTGAGGGGATAGCCACTTCTATTGCCATGTAACACTACTAGTGGCCTAGATAACTTTATAGAGCCAGTTCACAAGGGATAATGAAGCTGGAGATTTCATGAGAACAGATTTAAGTGACTTGTGGAGTGAGAAAAAAGAAATGGCTATCTCTTTACTCAGTTCAAAACAGGAAGTGCCTAGGTATGCAAAAATGCAAATCGAGGAAACTGTGTTCTTGGTGTGTTCTGTGTGTATTCTGCTTTTTGCACATCAGCGATACTGCTGCTGAGTACTGCTATGTGAATAATTCACCAGATTCAACTGTTGGAGGACCAGCAGATTTTAAAAGTGATCATATGAACCTACAAATTTAAAGATGATTCTCAACTTTCAAACAATACACAGATCCTCAGAAAATCATTATGTGTGTGTATGTGCGTGTGTGTTATTTGTGCTGGTCCTACCTTCAAGCAGAAAACATTTCAAGGTCTGGATTCCTCCTTAAGAATTTAAAATAGATGTAGTGTTTAGCATAGAAAGAACCTTGAAGTCATCTCCTAATTCTGTCATTTTTTTGATAAAGAAAATGATGTCCAGAGAGAAGTAGTAGTCCAAGCCACAGCCACCAAGTAGCAGTGCCCAGGTTAAAACTTGGTTCTTTCCATTATTATAAATTCATTATAAAAATGGAAACCTCACTTCTTTTTGTATCATTTATTTGCAAAGTTTTTGGTAGTTATGGATTGAGTGAGTTATCCTAAGGTAACAGATATCTTGGTACTCATTTGTAAATGTAGAAACAATAAGAAAAGAATATCTGAGGAATTTGGTAAGGAAGTATGATTGGATTTATCATAGCAACCTTAGTTCAAATCATCTTTCACAAGGGGAAGAAGGTAGGGCATGGGTAAGCAAAACATGAGGGCTTCTCCTCCCTTCTTCATTCTCAAATTGGTTTGATGTGACATGAAAGGGTATTTTATCAACTATAAAGGATTGTGTCAGAACTAGTTTATGAGGCCTGTATTCATTTTCTATTGCTCCTATAACAAATTACCAAAAACATAGGGACTTAAAACAATGCACATTTATTATCTTACAGTTCTGTAGGTCACAAGTTTAACATGAGTCTCGGTGGGCTAAATTCAACATGTTAGCAGGGCTCCATTCTTTTCTGGAGGCTCCAGGAGAGAATCCTCCTTGCCTTTTCCAACTTCTAGAGGTTGCTCACATTCCTTAACCTGTGGCCCCCTTCTTCCATCTTCAAAGCCTGCAACATAGCATCACTGATCATTTCTCCATAGTCAAGTCTCTTTTGACCGCAACTGGGAACGCTCTGATTTTAAGACCTCTGAGATTAGATTGGGCCTACCTAGGTAGGCTCCGCTCTGCTATATTCTGGAAGAGTTTGAGAAGGATAGGTGTTAGCTCTTCTCTAAATGTTTGATAGAATTCACCTGTGGAACCATCTGGTCCTGGGCTTTTGATTGTTGGAAGATGTTTAATCACAGTTTCAATTTCAGTGCTTGTGATTGGTCTGTTCATATTTTCTATTTCTTCCTGGTTCAGTCTCGGCAGGTTGTGCATTTCTAAGAATTTGTCCATTTTTTCCAGGTTGTCCATTTTATTGGCATAGAGTTGCTTGTAGTAATCTCTCATGATCCTTTGTATTTCTGCAGTGTCAGGTGTTACTTCTCCTTTTTCATTTCTAATTCCATTGATTTGAGTCTTCTCCCTTTCTTTCTTGATGAGTCTGGCTAATGGTTTCTCAATTTTGTTTATCTTCTCAAAGAACCAGCTTTTAGTTTTATTGATCTTTGCTGTCGTTTCCTTCATTTCTTTTTCATTTATTTCTGATCTTTATGATTTCTTTCCTTCTGCTAACTTTGGGCTTTTTTTGTTGTTCTTCTTTCTCTAATTGCTTTAGGTGTAAAGTTAGGTTGTTTATTTGAGATGTTTCTTGTTGCTTAAAGTAGGATTGTATTGCTATAAACTTCCCTCTTAGAACTGCTTTTGCTGCATCCCATAGGTTTTGGGTCGTCGTGTTTTCATTGTCATTTGTTTCTAGGTATTTTTGATTTCCTCTTTGACTTCTCGCTGATCTCTTGGTTATTAAGTAGTGTATTGTTTAGCCTCCATGTGTTTGTATTTTTTACAGATTTTTTCCTGTAATTGATATCTACTCTCATAACATTGTGGTCAGAAAAGATACTTGGTACGATTTCAGTTTTCTTAAATTTACCAAGGCTTGACTTGTGACCCAAGATACGATCTATCCTGCAGAATGTTCCATGAGCACTTGAGAAGAAAGCGTATTCTGTTGTTTTTGGATGGAATGTCCTATAAATATCAATTAAGTCCATCTTGTTTAATGTATCATTTAAAGCTTCTGTTTCCTTATTTATTTTCATTTTGGATGATCTATCCATTGGTGAAAGTGAGGTGTTAAAGTCCTCTACTATGATTGTGTTGCTGTCGATTTCCCCTTTTATGACTGTTAGTATTTGCCTTATGTATTGTGGTGCTCCTATGTTGGGTGCATAAATATTTAGAATTGTTATATCTTCTTCTTGGATTGATCCCTTGATCATTACGTAGTGTCCTTCTTTGTCTCTTGTAATAGTCTTTATTTTGAAGTCTATTTTGTCTGATATGAGAATTGGTACTCCAGCTTTCTTTTGATTTCCATTTGCATGGAATATCTTTTTCCATCCCCTCACTTTCAGTCTGTATGTGTCCCTAGGTCTGAAGTGGGTCTCTTGTAGACAGCATATATATGGGTCTTGTTTTTGTATCCATTCAGCCAGTCTAGTTTTGGAAGTTTTAACCACAGCAATCAGAGAAGAAAAAGAAATAAAAGGAATCCAAATGGGAAAAGAAGACATAAAGCTGTCACTATTTGCAGATGACATAATACTATACATAGGGAATCCTAAAGATGCTACCAGAAAACCACTAGAGCTAATCAATGAATTTGGTAAAGTAGCAGGATACAAAATTAATGCACAGAAATCTCTGGCATTCCTATACACTAATGATGAAAAATCTGAAAGTGAAATTAAGAAAACACTTATTTACCATTGCAACAAAAAGAATAAAATATCTAGGAATAAACCTACCTAAGGAGACAAAAGACCTGTATGCAGAAAATTATAAGACACTGATGAAAGAAATTAAGGATGATACAAATAGATGGAGAGATATACCATGTTCTTGGATTGGAAGAATCAACATTGTGAAAATGACTCTACTACCCAAAGCAATCTACAGATTCAGTGCAATCCCTATCAAACTACCACTGGCATTTTTCACAGAACTAGAACAAAAAATTTCACAATTGGTATGGAAACGCAAAAGACCCCAAATAGCCAAAGCAATCTTGAGAAAGAAAAATGGAGCTGGAGGAATCAGGCTCCCTGACTTCAGACTATACTAGAAAGCTACAGTAATGAAGACAGTATGGTACTGGCACAAAAACAGAAATATAGATCAATGGAACAGGATAGAAAGCCCAGAGATAAACCCACGCACATACGGTCACCTTACCTTTGATAAAGGAGGCAATAATATGCAGTGGAGAAAAGACAGCTCTTCCATAAGTGGTGCTGGGAAAACTGGACAGGTACATGTAAAAGAATGAAATTAGAACACTCCCTAACACCATACACAAAAATAAGCTCAAAATGGATTAAAGACCTAAATATAAGGCCAGACACTATCAAACTCTTAGAGGAAAACATAGGCAGAACACTCTGTGACATACATCACAGCAAGATCCTTTTTGCCCCACCTCCTAGGGAAATGGAAATAAAAACAAAAATAAACAAATGGGACCTAATGAAACTTCAAAGCTTTTGCACAGCAAAGGAAACCATAAACAAGATGAAAACACAACCCTCAGAATGGAGAAAATACTTGCAAATGAAGCAACTGACAAAGGATTAATCTCCAAAATTTACACACAGCTCATGCAGCTCAATATCAATAAAACAAACAACCCAATCCAAAAATGGGCAGAAGACCTAAATAGACATTTCTCCAAAGAAGATATACAGATTGCCAACAAGCACATGAAAGAATGCTCAGCGTCATTAAGCATTAGAGAAACGCAAATCAAAACTACAATGAGATGTCATCTCACACTGGTCAGAATGACCATCATCAAAAAATCTACAAACAATAAATGCTGGAGAGAGTGTGGAGAAAAGGGAACCCTCTTACATTGTTGGTGGGAATGTAAATTGATACAGCCACTATGAGAACAGTATGAGAACAGTATGGAGCTTCCTTAGAAAACTAAAAATAGAACTACCATATGACCCTGCATTCCCACTACTGGGCATATACCCTGAGAAAACCATAATTCAAAGAAGAGTCATGTACCACAATGTTCATTGCAGCTCTATTTACAATAGCCAGGACATGGAAGCAACCTAAGTGTCAATCAACAGATGAATGGATAAAGAAGATGTGGCACATATATACAATGGAATATTACTCAGCCATAAAAAGAAGTGAAATTGAGTTATTTGGAGTGAGGTGGATGGACCCAGAGTCTGTCATACAGAGTGAAGTAAGTCAGAAAGAGAAAGACAAATTCCATATTCTAACACATATATATGGAATCTAAAAAACAAACCAAAAAAAATGATCATGAAGAACCTAGGGGCAAGATGGGAATAAAGACGCAGACCTAGTAGAGAATGGACTTGAGGATAAGGGGAGGGGGAATTGTAACTTGGGACAAAGTGAGAGAGTGACATGGACATATATACACTACCAAATGTAAAATAGATAGCTAGTTGGGAGCAGCTGCATAGCACAGGGAGATCAGCTCGGTGCTTTGTGACCACCTAGAGGGGTGGGTTAGGGAGGGTGGGAGGGAGGGAGACGCAAGCGGGAAGAGATATGGGGATATATGTATATGTATAACTGGTTCACTTTGTTATAAAGCAGAAACTAACACACCATTATTGTAAAGCAATTATACTGCAATAAAGATGTTAAAAAAAAAAAAAGTTTATGGGTAAAGAGAAGAGGCCAGGAGGAAAGCTCTCTATCCCCAACCCCCTGCCAGGCTTAGGTAGTCCTATAAAACGGTTGTGTTTCCTGGAAATAGTTAAGCCAATAGTTCTAGAATTGAGTAGTAGCTCTATGGAAGACACTAAAGGGAAATAAAACGTCTTATGACTGGTACTATGGGAAAGGACGTGTTCATCAAAGCATGGGTTCTTTCTCAATTAGAAAACAAACATGGCTCCCAAGTGGAAATGTTTATTTCCGACCATAAGAATCAGGTCAGACAGAATTCAGAAATGAGTGAACTTATTCTGAGGTCTGGGTAGGAGGAGAAATAAGGGGATACGTTTTAATGGTCCTCAAGATACGCTTGCATTTACATCCAAAACTCCCTCTTCGAGGAACCACTGCACTGTAAGTTGCCATATTAATGCTGACTGATTATAACAATTAGATGAACCAATATTGATCATAAAAGAATATCCTACTGACAAGAGAAAAGTAAAAAATTTTTAAGGTGTCTGATTCATATTTCTGCTTCATAAAATTGTTAAATATGTCTCCTACAGTACTGAGATATAGATCAAACTGAATAATATCAGTGAAAAATATTCTTTAAACTGTTAGAGTTGTAAAATTTCTTCTTTCTGCTCCTCTTTATTCTATTGTTTCACCTCAGACATATTTGATTTTCTCTTACTTGAGCCAGGGAGAAAAGTTGGACTAGCCACTACTTTGGCCATGGGTATCAAAGTGGGAGAATAAGTGGAAGTCAGACTTGGTGAAAAAGCACCAGCACTGGCTATCTCTGAGCTCCTGCTGCCATAGTCATATCCACAGAGGGTTTGAACTTTGTTTCTTTAGGGATGATTACCTTTACAGTCCTAAATTCTAACCCAGTTCTCATTGTTACTCTGCAATAGGCATAGCCTAAATGGAACATTCCTATATTTCTTTGCTGCAGAGTGACTACGTCTACAGTAAAGTATACTCATCCCATTTTATTTTCCTTCACCCAAAATGTGTGTATGTATGTATGTGTCTGTGTATATGTGTCTGTATACGTATATCCATGCTAATATGCATGCAGACATACACACACACAAAAAAAAAACTCTGAAAAGCTAAACAATTCTATAATACTTCTGAAAAATAAGTTACTCTTTGCATGTTGCTCCATAATTCTGTACTTGAGTCAATTTTTTTAAAAATCAGGCTTCCTTGTGATATTCTCTCCCTTTATTTAAGTTCTGTTTCATGCCCTTCAGCACATTTTTTTATAATTTTCTTCATCTAAGTCGTATATCTTTCCTCAGTAAACTAAATCAATTTTTGTTCCTATTGTACAATTTTTGTATTTGTTTGTTTCCATTTCTAAATGGTAACTGCTTGTATAAAAGGAAGCTCTTGACTTTTACTTACCTATCCAAACACATTACTGAATTATGTTATTAGTTCTATAATTCTTTTGTTGGGGTTACTTGGGTTCTTTTAATCATACAGTGTTATTTACCAATTTTGTCTTTTCTTTCCAATGTTTATACTGCTTATTTCATTTTCTTGTCCTATGGCTTTACTATAGTTTTTTTAAATGTTACTGAATGGTAGCAATGATATTGGACATCTCTTCTTGTTACTTATTTCAATAGAAATGACTTCAGCATTTCATATTTTGACATAATGTTTACTAGTAGCTTCAGTCAAATACTTTTTTATTATAGGAGATTTCAATCTATTTCTCTCTTGTATTTTTTAAATTAGAAATAGCCATTCGATTTTATTAAATTTTCAGATTTACTTAACCTTACTTACATTTTTTCTTTTATTTATTCATGTAAATGAATTATGTTAGTAGAATTCCTGAAGTAGACCCATCCTTACATTGTTGGTTTACATTTTACTTTATAATTTTTACTATTTAATAAACTGATAGCTTTGAGTTGTTAGTGCTATTCATTTAGAATTCTGTACCTATGTTCATAAATTAGGATTGAGCTCTACTTTTCTTTTTGCACAATATTATATTTTGGTATTAAGCATAGGCTAACCTCCTAAAATCAGTTTGAAAGCTTCCCATTTTTTAATATGGTCTAGAATAGTTTGATTCATTTAGAAATTATATCTTCCTTAAACATTAGGGTGAACTGAATTTTAAAGTCATCTGTCTTTTTCATTGGTAAATCTTTAACAAACTTTTAAATTTCTTCAGTGACTATGGGGTTGCTGAAGGGTTAAACTTCTCTTGGAATTCATTTGGTAGTTTATATCCAAATGCTATAAAAAATCATCTATTTCGGGCTTCCCTGGCGGCGCAGTGGTTGAGAGTCCGCCTGCCGATGCAGGGGACACGGGTTCGTGCCCCGGTCCGGAGGGATCCCACATGCCGCGGAGCAGCTTGGCCTGTGAGCCATGGTCGCTGAGCCTGTGCGTCCGGAGCCTGTGCTCCGCAGCGGGAGAGGCCACAGCAGTGAGAGGCCCGCATACCGCAAAAAAAAAAAAAAAAAAAAAAAAAAAAAAAAAAATCATCTATTTCATCAGCATTTTTAACTGTGTTAGCATGATGTAGGCATATTACTTGTAATTTTTAAAATATCTTTGTCTATATTTATCTCTTTTTAAAATTTTTGCCTAATTTCCCTGTTTTCCTTTTAGCTAAGCTCTTCTAAGAGTTTTCTTATGTGTATCTGTATATGTGTGTGGAGTTTTTTTTTTTGTTTGTTTTCTAACTCATTACATTTAGTGTGTTATTAATTTATATTTCCTACCTTATTTTAGTTCATTTAGTTATCCATTGTTGTAGCATCTTAATCTGAATGTTAGTTCATTTATTCTCTGTCTCTTTTGTTTAATAATGAAAGCATTTAATTTTATAAATATTCCTCTAACTTCATCTGTATCCCATGGGTTTTTGATATGTCTTTTTAGATTTATTATAAATATTTTATAATTCAGTTGTTCTTCCATCTAAGAATTATTTAGAAATTTATTTCCAAGTTATTTTCATCTTTTTATTTTTCTGTTTTTTAAATTGAAAGAAATTAAGCCTTGAAATTTTTTACTGACATATAAATTCCAGACTGAGCATTATAAAACGTGCCCAGCTCATTGCTGGATTTGGTGTTTTGTCAGCTGGGAACACTAAATACCCTCACTTAACTTGATATCTGTAAAGCTCAGAGCAACATTGGGGTTCCTGTACACTTTGGCAATTGCCCCATGGCTAATTTGGCCAGTTTCCAATTCTTCAGAGAGAGACAAAGAGTTGTCTCATTGCCACCTGCTATTAACTAAATACTTAGGATTCAGTGTCCTACGGGTGACTGGGAGACATGGGAATGGATTATTGTGGCAGCCTGTGGAACCTCCTTCCCTGGGGAATTTTGAGAACAGTAAAGAACCATCTGTCTTGGGTGGTTTTAAGAGCAGCCCTGCCTAAAGGCAGGTGCATGGATTAGATGACCTGTGAAGATTGTCATCCATCCCAATGACTTCAGTGGAAAGGATGCATTTGCTGAGTTTGAAAAGAGTCCAGGAGAAACAATGATAGGTTTGGGGAGCATATGGTCAAGAGCCTGAGGGTATTCAGCCCTTCTTGAAATTGTAGCCACTCAGTGTCACCCTGTGCCCTGAATTCAAGAATGCCATCCTCTACATGTGAACCCAGCATTCACTTATTCCACCCTTGAAAGTTATATGCATATGTTGTTCAAATTAGTGTAGTTCAAATCTTTGATCATAAGCAGAATTCTTTTTTTTAGCAGGTAGCCCACCTGATCCATATCTATAAATTCAAATGCTGTTGAGTCTGATTCTTCTCATTAAGCCAGATCATGATGCAGTGACCACTGATCTTGACATTTCTAACCTTGTTCCTCAGAGGTTAGTGTGTGTTTGTTTCAGAGAGTTAAATGGTCTGATTAATCTTTCAGCAGAGCTGCCCTAAGCATATCAACAATAAAGGTATTATAGGTACAAAGGCAAAATGCTTAAATGAATTAACCAAGTTAAGTCACCTTAATTGTGATCCAATTTTCATTGTATGTAATGTCCTAATCTATTTTAAAGTCATAGAGGAAGAGAAATGCCCCCAAATCTTTTCAGAATGATATGTCAGACATAAGGAGTTATAAACCAACCATGGCCAGTTTGCAAAGGTGGACATGGGATAGGCCAACTGATTCATTTAACCATTCTAGCAGAGTTAGAGGGATTCTGATTTAGGGTACCCGCTAGCCTTGCATGCATGAGTGAAATTAGGAGAGGTAGACAGGACACAAACCTCTCCTGAAAGTTTAAACTACTTTAAAAATAAGGTTTATGGCTTATCCAAAGAATAGTGCTTTTGGAAAAACAAAAAGTTCCTTAACTCATACTATCTGCTCAATCCAGATGAATTAAAGAATTCAATGTTTAAAAACTAACAACAATTTAAAAATAACCTCTGGTGAAATGTAATCAGATCTGAATTGATCTGATCTAGTATTGAGAAAGGATGTTCTTTATGCTTATAAAGCAATAAGGACAATAACAAAAGATATTAGCAATAGATTTGAGAAAAAATTTAAAGTATTTATAAATGTCAGAGATTAAAATTAAGAAAAAATAAATGGGAATTATATTTGCAATAAATATGATAATAAATATTTATTATATATGATATGAAAACTTTTACACAGTTGGAGAAATCCCAATAGGGAAACACAAAGGCTGTAAACAATTCTTAACAGAATAAGTACAGTGGATGATTAACTAAATTTTATTCTCACTAAAATGAAACGAAAATTAAAGCAACTGAAGTCTAGTTTTTCATATGAAATTAGCAAAAATTTAGGGAAGAAAACTAGTCTCATCGGCAGCAGGTGGGAGTATAAATTAGCCCAGTAGTTCCGGAAAATTATTTGGCAATATTCTTCAAGAACTTTAAATGTTTCATATTTCTCAATCCTAATAGATGATAGGCAGGCAGACAGGGAGAGAGATGCACATATAAACGCACATATCATCTATCTATCCCAAGGAAATAGAAATTTGAACAAAACCTATTTACAAAAATGTTCACTGAGGAATAATTTATAATGAGAAATTGAACGTTTAAATGACCAAAAGTAGGGGACCTGTTTTATAAAATATTGTAGATCCCAAATGAGGCGATATTAAAATACTGTATTTGAAGAATTTATTATATTTAGGAAAATGCTCTTCTGTGGGAGGGGGAATGGTTTAAACTTGTGTATTTAGTATGATCAAATGTAAGTTAAAAATACGTGTAGAAGTTCTTTAAGGAAACACGTTAAGGGCTTCCCTGGTGGCGCAGTGGTTGAGAGTCCTCCTGTCGATGCAGGGGACACGGGTTCGTGCCCCGGTCCGGGAGGATCCCACATGGCGCGGAGCGGCTGGGCCCGTGAGCCATGGCCGCTGAGCCTGCACGTCCGGAGCCTGTGCTCCGCAACGGGAGAGGCCACAACAGTGAGAGGCCCGCGTACCGCAAAAAAACAAAAAAAAAACCACATTAAAATGTAAACAGACTAGTTCTCACTAATCAGATCGTAGGATTATTACTTTCTTCTTAATTTTCAAAGTAACTACAATGAACGTGTGCTATTTTTGTAATCATAAAATACATTTAAAGAAGAGAAATAGAACTAACTAGCAAAATAAGAATGTAAGAAAGAACAAGTAAATTAAGTTGTGAGTGAGATAGTGAAGAGAGTTCTAGATTGGAAGTGGGGGAACCTGGATTCTAGAATCCAGAGAGATTTGTTGAGATTGTCTCTTTTGGCTCAAAGATTCTATGAGCCAGTGTTTTACGCAAGAGCCCTTCCCTGTATACCCATGGGCCTGCCAACCCTGGCAGACAGTAAGACTAAATTTCCTGTGGATGAATTTCCGAACTCCTTCCCACTGATCATCCTTTTTCACTCTTCTGGAAGAGAACTAAGAAATTACTGGTGCCAGTTGTCTCCTTCCCAGTTGACATCAGCTTTGAGATGGGGAAAGCATATATTCAGTAATATCTGTGCTCTTAGGCAGTTCTAGACCCTCACACCACTTCAACATCAGAGTGATTTTTGGCTGGTGTTGGCTGTGGTTTGTTGCTGAATATACCCATTGTGGATTTTGAGATGTCTAATAGCCTTAGGAAATGTGGCAGTGCCCTCTAAGTATGGGACTAAGGAAGTGTAAATCCACCTTTTCCGACCCTGCGATTCAGATTGAAACTGTAGTCATCACGTCCAGGAAACCTTTAGTTTAGAATGGTCTGCAATTCAGCCTTCACTTTACCTCTTTCTTAGCTCCAACCTACCTTATTCTACGATGTGGCCTATTCCACATCTTGTGGCAACCTGTTCTCATTTGCTGTTTGTTTTTACTTTTTTTTTTTTTTTTTTTTTTTTGTGGTATGCAGGCCTCTCACTGTTATGGTCTCTCCCGTTGTGGAGCACATGCTCCGGACGCGCAGGCTCAGCGGCCATGGCTCACGGGCCTAGCCGCTCCGCGGCATGTGGGATCTTCCCGGACCGGGGCACGAACCCGTGTCCCCTGCATCGGCAGGCGGACTCTCAACCACTGCGCCACCAGGGAAGCCCCTTGCTGTTTGTTTTTTAAAAAATTCCAGAGATAAATTGAAATATCTTGTCTGTTGTAACCTTCCTACCCAGCGTACTTTCTCTTTTTCTTCCCCTTCTCACCTCCCCCACTTTTTGCTGTTATTATTTTTGGTACCTGTATGCTTTTATTTCAGTAGAGTCAGGGACCGCATTTTTGTTCTTAGTCCCACATCTTGATCTGTTTATAAGGAAATTAAATTTCATAACAAACAAGCTCTCAGCAATGTTATTCCAAATGAGGATCAGTCACGCAGGGTATCCGCAGACTCTTTGGCAATAACAGTAACAGTAAAGATGGTATTTATAGATGCTCTAGGTGCTTTGCAAAGCTCTTTTTATGCATTGACATGTAATTCCCACAGCAACTCTGCTTAAGTAGGTATGATTATACCTTTTGAAACATATTGAATAATAATATTATTATATAATAAAACATTATATGTGCTTCACCAGGGGAGGAAACTTATGTCCAGATAGGTTAGGTGACTTGCCCAAGGACACACACCAGTAAGTGACAAAGCCAGGTCTTAAAGGCAGATAATATGACTTCAGAAACCTTGCTCCTGTGTGCTCCTTTCTAAATATAGTAATATGACTGAGACCATCTGGAGAATTTTAGTCTACCCTAGTGGTGAGTTTAAAGCTCTCTGTTTTACTGTGGTGCTTTATATAGGTACGAGGGATTCCCATTTCCAAACATAGTCACTTGATAGAATGTGGGCTGCTTTTAATCACAAATGTAAATAGTTTCTTTGTTGATAACACAAGTTTTCTGGTGTCCCCTAACTCTTAACTTTGAACATTTAATTGAATCCCTGGTGCTATGTCTCTTTGACTTTTGATATGAAAGTTATATTCATTTTATTCCTTCATTTGGCACTATCAAGACATAATTCCTATAAACCAAGGAGCAATGTACCTTTCAATTCTCACCGTGAGAACATTAACTGGCCTAAATATCAAACTCCTTTCTTGCAAAGACTTGCTGTCCTGATTTTTTAAAAAATTCTCTTAAAAGTGGGGACTTACCACTGTATATACTTATTTGAAGTCTTTCTATCAGGCATAGGCTGGGATCCCATGGAGTACATAAATAAATGTTTTTGCTGTAAAGGTTCTCAAGATCTTATTGTGGGGATCAGTCAATTATATAAATCCCTGTAACACAAACTGAATTAATATGATTGCCTGAAAAGAGCCAAAATTTCTACAATAATAAGAAGGGAGATGTTATAGATACTTTGGGAGTATGAAGAAAGGGTTCCTGAATGACCCAACAGAAAAATGGGTCAAAGTTTTAAACAGGCAATTCATAGCAGGGGAATATTGCAGTATTTATTAGAAAGAGAGAAGGAAAGGACTGGTTTCTTGTCGCTTCTGTCAGAAGGCAGCATTTGAGACAGGCTTTGGATAATTATTTATACTTGTGATTGGTGAAAAGGGGTTGCAGGTCATGAAGAAGGTAGGAATAACTTCAGCAAAGACATAGAGGTTGGAAAACATGGAGAAATTGGGAAAAAGAAGTCAGGAGGGAAACGTAATTCTCTGTAATGTTGAAGGATCTATGCTGGTTCTTAGGAGGTTGTATAGGGATAACTTTCTATATTCCTATAATGGAGGACTTTTCATTTCAAATGGTGTGTCGTTGCATGATTCTTTAGAAGATGAATTCTGGGAAACTGGGGATGGGGTGATAAGATAAATCCAGAAGTTCCTGAAAATCTGTTCCCATCTGATAGAAGAGCCTTGTAACTGGAGATGGGAGTTAGTTACTTCAGAGTCACAAATATTCTTGATAAACCAGGTTGACGTGGATGTAACAGTGTTATCTATAAGCCTACTAAAGACCAGAATTTTTGATAGTCCTTTGAGTTGCCATCATCCTATCTTTATCTCCTGCTAAAGGCCAGGATTGGGAGTAATCCCTTACTCTTGCTTGATAAAACAGTTTGACTGACAACGGTGCCTTTTTATAATAATCTCTGAAAGTTGCTTCTTAGGTCCTCACATGTACCTCACATTTCATAAAGGTAAATGATCAACGATTATCATTCAATGGCCATCATTGTCTCGAATTTGTTGATACTAAAAAGTAATAAAAAATTTGCCTTTTGCTTCTCAGTCTGAACGCCCACAGAACTCTGCAAGGGTGTTATCTATGTCCATCCAGGGCCAAAATGTATTTCCATATGCACTAACAGACTCTGGAAGGTGATTTCCTCCAGGTTGTCAATAGAGAGCTAATGTGGATGTTAACTCAGGCATCATCAAGCCAATTTGTTTACTAAACGTTGCTTTTGCAATAGGGACTATGGTACCTAATGGGCTATGAGCCTTAATTTGCTCATAATAATAGCAATGAGTAATGGATCTACCTGCGGACTTCCGAGTGTACTCTTGCATTTTAGGGCTGCAAGAAAAAAGTAATATAGTAACATATTTTATGCTCTGCTACATTCATATTTTCTATTAAAGCATACTTATCTAAGCCCAATGTCTGACATCAATTTTAATAAGGAGAAATTACATTTAATTGTGTCTCTATCCTTTCACATTAATCCATTATGAATATTTTATTCCACAGATTTAGAAAAATTACATTCACTTATTAGTGAAGAATATTCCTTTATAAGAAGTGCTTCATACTTCGGGCCCTCATAACTTACTTTAAATATTTCAGGCACAATAAATGGTAAGAAATGAAAAATAAGCCTGAATTCCTAGGGTAAGGACCATTTAGAAGTCTTTTGTCTTCAGATTTTGATCATATAAACTTATTTGATATGCTCAGCAGGTTGTAAAATTCTATCTTTATATAGTGATCCATAAGAAATGCCTTCATCGTAATGAAATACTTTTAAATTTGAATCTGTGAGTTGCAAAATGATTATCATCCTTCCCACACCAGGAAAAAAAAAGTGTGTAGTTTTGTTTGTTCTTTTGTTTGTTTAACATCAAAAACCAGGTATTAATTCGATCTCTTGACAGAATGTAAAATCTCTCTGCTGATCATTTACCTTTTCTCAGTTTCCCATGACCATACACAATTATTTTTTTTAGCAAATAAAACAATTTGAGGGACAATAGTAATATATTTGATAAAATATGTACAAATGTTCTTCTGGAGAGGAAGACAAATAAAAAGGCATTAGTATGTTTCACTGGTATGAACCATCAAAAAAAATCAAAATACTAGTTTTTAGTATCCTTATAGAGGAAATTAGTAAAGGAAGTGTGATGCTTTCCTAAACATGCTATTTAAACAAAAAACCTTGAAATTTCGTGGCAAAATTTTATGGAAAAGAAATACAATAGAATCTTCTTCAATGAATTTGGGTCCACTGAGCTAATCAAAATGCACTTTGAATTGGGGAATCCCAGTTGAGAAAAAGAGAGAAAGATTACATAATTTAATTTTAATATTTTTACCTTTATATCTATCCTTGTACCAGTACTCCTGTCTTAATTACTGTACCTTTAGATCAAATCTTGATATCAGATAACATAAGTCCTCCAGCTGTGTTCTTTTTAAAAATTATTTGGACTATTTTGCATTCTTTGCATTTCCATGTAAAATTTACAATCAGTTTACCAATTTGTGCCAATAAAATTGGGGAGAAATGACACCTTAACTTGTCTTCCAATACATGAACATGGCATATTTCTCTCTTTATTTAGATCTTCTTTAATTTCTCTCAGCAATGTCTTATGATTCTCATTGTAAAGGTCTTACACATGTTTTGGGTCATAGACCTAAATGTCAAAGCTAAATTATAAGACTTTTACAAGAAAACATAGAAAATCCTTATGATGTTTGGGGAAGAAAAGATTTCCTAGAGAAGGTATAAAAAAAAAAAAAAACCACAAGCCAAATGAAAAAAAAAAAACACAATAAATTGTATTTTATAAAAATTTTAAAACTTTGGCTTTTCAAAAACCCCATTTTAAAAATGAAATGAATTTCCAGTCCAAGATTGCAATGTAGAAAGACCCTGAACTCACCTTCTCCCACAGACACACTAAATCTATACCTGCATATAGAGCAGTTCCTCCTGAAGAAGAACTGAGAGCTGATTGAGTGGCTTCTGCACAACAAATGATAGAGGGACCACATAGAGATGGGTAGGACAGATGGAGATACAGTACTGACAGGAACCCCACCCTCGATGCAGAAAGCTGCAGTGGAAAGGGACATCACTGAGGGGCCTGCACACAGACTCACCCACTCTGAAGCACAGTGGAAAAGGAGCAGTTTAAAGGACACATAGAGTATACGGGGAAAAAATCCATTTGCTAGCCCTAATGCGTCTGCCAAATGGTCAGGAAACTGCTGGAACTCTCTGGTGTCAGAGGAGCCAGAGAGTGCCATTTTTTGCATTCCCCTTCCACCTTATTAGTATTGCGGGAACATGGTTCAGGTGCTCTAGCCTATCTGCTGAGGTCACACAGCGTGCCCCAAGTCCTAGGATAACCAAGGCAATCTACAGATTCAGTGCAATCCCTATCAAAATACCCATGGCATTTTTCACAGAATTAGAACAAAAAATCTTAAAATTTGTATGGAAGCACAAAAGGCCCCAAATAGTCAAAGCAATTTTGAGAAAGAAGAAGCTGGAGTTATCACACTCCCTCATTTCAAACTATACTACAAAGCAAAGGTAATCAAAACAGAATGATATTGGACAAAAACTGACACATAGATCAATGGAACAGAACAGAGCCCATAAATAAACCCACACTTACATGGTCAATTAATCTATGGAAAGGAGGCAAGAATATAACAATGGGGAAGACATTCTCTTCAAGAAATGTTTTTGGAGAAACTGGGCAGCTACTTGCAAAAGAATGAAACTAGACTACTTTCATATAGCATATACAAAAAGAAACTTAAAATGGATTAAAGTCTTAAATATAAGACCTGAAACCATACAACTCTTGGAAAAAAACATAGATAATGCACTCTTTGACATTGGTCTTAGCAGTATTTGGGCAGGGTGGGGAATCTGTTTCCTCAGTCAAGGGCAAAAAAAGCAAAAATAAACAAATGGAACTGCATCAAATTAAAAATGTTTGCACAGTGAAGGAAACCATCAACAAAATGAAAAGCAATTTGGATGGGAGAAGATATTTGTAAATGATATTCTTAATATCCAAAATGTATAAGGAACTTATACAATTTAATATCAAAAAAAAAATCTGATGGAAAAGTGGGCAGTGGATATGAATAGACATTTTTTCCAAAGAAGAAATACACATGGCCAATGGGCACATGAAAATATGTTCAGCATCACTAATCATCAGGGAAATGCAAATCAAAACCACAGTGAGAGATATCACCTTATATACCTCTCAGAATGGCTATTATCAAAAAGACAAGAAATAATAAGTGTTGGCAAGGATGTGGAGAAAAGGGAACCCTAGAGGACTGTTGGTGAGAACGTATATTAGAACAGCCATTTATGGGAAAAACTATGGAGTTTCCTCAAAAAATTAAAAATAGAACTACCGTACAATCCAGTGATTCCACTTCTGGGTATTTATCCATAGAAAACAAAAACACTAATTCAAAAAGAAATATACACCCTAATTGAAGTATTATTTACAGTAGCCAAGATATGGAAGCAACCTATGTGCATCCACAGATGAATGGATAAAAAAGAATGAAATATTATTCAGCCATAAAAAGAGTGAAAGCTTGCCATTTACAATGGCATGGATGGACCTGGAGGGTATTATGCTGAGTGAAATAAGTCAGAAGGAGAAAGACAAGTACCATCTGATTTTACCCTCCTCCCCTACGACCATCAGTATATTTTTGGTGGTGAGAATGCTGTAGGGTATACAGATGTAAAAATATAAGGTTGTACACATGAAATTTACATAATTTTGTAAACTAGTGTTACCTCAGTAAATTTTTAATGAAATGACACACCATATATTGGGAGAAAATAAGTGCAATATATACGTATCTGACAAAGCACTTGTGTCCAAAATATAGAAAGAACTCTTACTACTCGAAGGCAAACAATTCAATTTTAAAATTGGCAAAATGTTTGAACACACTTATTGAAATAAAATATACAAAACCAATAAGCAAATTAAAAATGTTCCAAACCTTTAGTCTTCAGAGAAGTACAAATTGTGAGGTACCTCTACAAATTGATTAGAATAACTGAGATTTAAAGGAATGACATTACAAAGTGTTAACTAGTAGACGGAGCAACTAGAACTCTCATACATTGCTGGTGAGGATGTAAAATGGTACAACCACTTTGGAAAACACTTCGGTAGTGTCTTAAAGAAATAAAACACATATTTATCATATGACCCAGCATTTTTCCTCCCATATGTTGACCCAAGGGAAATGAAAACATTTTTCCATACAAAGACTTGTACATAAAAATTCATAACAGCTTTATTTGCAATGGCCAAACACTGGAAACAACTCAAATGCCCATCAACAGGTCAAAGAACAAATTGTGCTATATATTTAGAATGGAATGCTACCCATCATTAATAAAAAAGTGAACTACCAATAAGTACAACGTGGGAAAACCTCACAAACTTTATGCTGAGCGAAATGAGCCAGACCTCTCCCCCTGCCAAAAAAAGTATGTACTATATAACTCAATTTGTATGAAATCATAGAAAAGACAAATTTACAGTGACAGAGAACAGTCAGTGGATTTCTGAAGCTGGGGGAGAGGATTGACTCTAATGGGACACAAGGGAACTTTTCAGGGTAATCGAAATGTTTTAGGACTTGATTATGGTGATAGTTACAAGGGCCTATGAATTTCTTTAAATTTATCAAAATGCACACTTAAAATGAGTTCACTTATTACATGTAAATTATACCTCAATAAAGTTTATTTTAATAAATAAACAAAATGCATATTTCACCTTTTTTTTGAAATATGCACAAGACATATTTGAGTGAGGGCTGTCAGCTTTGTGTCTGTTGTGTCATTGTGCATAATGTCTTAATGGGTCCCCGACAATTTCCAACCTGGTTGGAAATTGTCGGAGAGCAAGAATTTAAAAACACTTGTGAAATAATGTGAGTGCAGAATCCTTTACAATTTTTAAGCTTTTTTTCCTAATATTTTAAAGTTGCTTATCCATACCTTACTGAATAATTTTTTTTTTTTTTCCCTAAGTGAAATGTCTCTCTGGAACCTTTCCAAAATATTGTATTTAGATGTTATTTTTAAAAATTAAAACATTTTCACTTTTTTGCTAACTTACATAATAGTTCATTAAATAGCTTAATTGCAATAACAAGTTCAAATGGTATGAGTAGGTTTAGGATCAAATCCAGCTGACTGTGGTAGCAGGTTGGAGCATGAGTCAGGCTGTGCTCATGGCGGTGTTCACCGGTTGTGCAAAAAGACACACGACTGAGTGGCCACTGGGATGGAAACTGAAGATTGCTAGTTTGTCACACAGTGCCTGACATATAGTATGTGCTCAATATCTGCTTAATTTGAATGTTTACCTTCTATATTATATATCATGAGTCTCAAGGATTTGATAGTAAGTGCTCAATAAGTGTTGAATTATTTTCAATCTTACATGGAATTACATGAGTTAAGCCTCTATTCATTTTAGAATTTAGGGCAATTCTATACTAAAAATTGCATTTGGGATGTGCGTTCCACAAGGGCGTATCTGCATTACTGCTTTATCAACTATGTTGGCCCATAGTAGGTACTCAGTAAACATTTTGTGAAAGCATAATTTTAATGAGTCTTCTGTCTTCTCAGGAGTCTTTAGAACAAGAATGGTCTAAAACTGATCTCTAATACCTTCCTCAAACTTTTTAAGTTGGAGAGTTTCTTGTGCAAACTTCTTTAACTTAGGAAATTCCTAAAAACTTATTCTGAGGAAGCTGATGGTATAGAGACGAAACTGATAAAGGGGCTCTGGTCATCATCACTCCCCTCCAGTCTTCTTTCTTTTCTCAGGATCTGACATAGCTGAATCCTCAGAACCCTTAAGGTTCTTCGGAGCACACTTTAAAAATATCTAATTCTGGTTCACACTTTATGAAACAGGTATCTGAGGCCCATGGTGGTTAAATGACCTAAGGTCACATAGCTGTGTATGTATGGTAAAACCAACCCATAAGCCCGTGTCTTCTGACGTTTATGCTAATATTTTTAAACTGCCTTTCTGTTTCAATTTTGCTGTATCCCATGGAGAACATCTTAAACATTTATATTTATTTAAACATTTTTCTTTAATAGAGATCTTCCCTTTTCTTTAAGATACACCATCGCTTCCAATTGTACCACCTGGACCAAGCTAAATTATTCCTCGGTGTTTACACCTTTCAAATATTTATAGACCGTCATCGCGGCACTCCTTAGTCATCCTTCGGCCTCGTTATATGT
Organism: Phocoena sinus; assembly: GCF_008692025.1. Lineage (NCBI taxonomy): Eukaryota > Metazoa > Chordata > Mammalia > Artiodactyla > Phocoenidae > Phocoena > Phocoena sinus. Next base: position 65,552,895 of record NC_045766.1, read on the forward strand.
ACATATATAGCTCCTCTAATCTTTCTGTACAAGTCAGTGTCTCTAGTCTCTTCATCATTTGTACCATTCTTCTCTCTAGTGCCTCTAAGAGAACAGTTTGAGGATATTCCAGATGGGAAAAAGTAACCCCAACATGTTGTAACAAGAGGCAGAAAAACACTCTGAATAGATGAAAGGAACAATCTATAGGTTAATTAGTAGTATGGCCACAAATATGTGCACAGTTTTGTTTCAGAAATAAAGCAAGCTGTATTTGTTGTAACTATCTCTTCTTTGAACTTAACAGAATGCTGATAATGCCAGGCTGTGTTTACAGTCCACATTTTTGCTAAAGACCTTCAACTTTGCACTCCCCTTGTGTGGTATCTCTTGCCCAAGACAGAACTACAGATAAAGCCACATAAGCACGAGCCCATGCAGCAACCCATTACTGAGCTTATCTGTTTTTGTGCAGTTTCTGTGGATTTACTTGGTTTCTGGGAGCTCCCTATAAGCCTTAGTAAGGAAGAGCCCTTTACTTATCTCACTAGATAGGAGGCACTTGGGTATTAGTCATCCTGTAGAAATTAAATGTTTACCAAATATGATAATCTAAAAATGGAAACTACATTAGCACAAGAGGAATCACCAGAAATACTCTGCTGACATAAATAGAACATGCCTATTGCCTGGTGTTCTTGTGTTTTTCTTTTTTTTCTTTTTTTTTTTTTGAGTTCATAACTTTTGTAGTTTTTCAACAAATTTGGCGTCTTGAAAAGCTGTCCAAAGATTATTATTGAGCTTATTCTCCTTACACTCAGGCAGACTTAATCTAACTTCAGTTTGCATATTCATCTTATAAAATGTATCTTAGAATGAAAAATTGAAGACTGGGAAGGTGCTTAGAAAAACACTGGACAGCTGATTCAGTGTATTCATTTTAGAACAGGAGATAGAAAGTATATGTCCAGCCCAGTTACATTAAGGAAATGTTCCATATTTTTCTCAAACTCTCGTATGGTCCAGAAAGTGTTCTTTCAATCCCAACCAGATCCTTCCTGTAGAACCTTCTGCGCCTTTCTTGTGCTGCTCTCCCGTGATCTCACAGGACCATAAGCTTCTGCAGGGTAGAAATGTGATTTCTTGCTCTGTTCTTTTTATAAAACATTGCACTGCACCTCAAAAATGATGATAGCCAGTGGAATTTATTAGAATGGAATTTAAACTTTTCTACCTTTAAACTCAGTGATAGTGCTATTCCGGAGGTGGCAAAGAAGGGTGACTATTTATTTCCTCTCTCACTTAAAGCCAGGTTGCGAAGGGACTTATTCTCTGAATGAAAGAGGAGAGGGGAAAAGTAGGAACCTTCTCATGTTTTATTCAGATGTTAACAAAGAAAATTGAGAAGTGTGTTTCCTTAAAATTGACACCATTTTTATCCCAAACATTTTGGTAAGTGATAGCAGACAATTGTGCAAGCTTTTTGAGAGAGAGGAATTTTTCCAGGAGCATAGTCCCGGTGGGAAAGTATTAGCTAAAAGCAATCCGCTAATCGCTTTCAATCTTGCATATTTTCACATACTGTGTGCATACATACACGTATTAATAACTGTTCCCAAGACATCAGTTCAGCGCTCAGAGAGCTCAGTGTTGCTATGCAAGTGCCAGAGATGGAATCCATGCCGACTGCAGTTTAGCAACGAGGATTTTACAGACACGCAAGGGCGAAGATGGCCTGAGGTCTAAGACTTCACGCCTGGGTCTCCCTCTGAGTTCTGATGTAGCATCATGTGTCAGATATTCACGGCATCCATCTGCCCACTCCACTACGGAGATGGATGGCGCTGCCAGCATTTCCAAAAAGCTTAGCTCCTCACAATGTCTCCACTCACATCCAGCACTGCATTCCATCTTGTAGCTTTTGCATAGGAATTCCTTAGAATGTGGTCTCTGGATGCAAGTCCCAGATACATAAATATTTTCTGCTCTATTGTGCATGTGATTTGTATTAATATTCATAACAAAATTTATTTTACAGTGATACGTTTTGAAGGAATTCCTTCCATCTTCTTGTCACTTATAATTTAGTATATATATATATTCCTCCCAGTAACACTTTGAGTCACCTAGTTACTTGCCCAAAGTCACAGATATGGTAGTTCTAGGACTAGAACCCAGTTCTTCTAACCACAAATCTGCCACTTATTTCACTCAAGTGGTTCTTAGTCTTGAAAAAAAAATAATAATAAATAACAAAATAAAACTGGAAACCTATCAAGTGAATATTGAATGTAACTCAAATGTACAAACCAAATTGATTCAGACCAGCTATGGTCAAACAGAAACCCGAACCTGGCCTTCTTCGGTCCCAAGGTACCTCTGCAGGACCCAGTACCCCACATCCTGCTGCCTTTTTTTTTCCATTTTCAGAGCACACAGATGTACAAATCCAAAGTATACCAGGTGTTTCAGACAGAAATGGAATGATTGTGCTGCTTCAGAGGGTAATGGCGTTAACCTTGTTCTGGAATCATGTAGGAGTCATCCTGTGGACTGCAGTCCCCACACGGTACTTTGATGTATTGATGTAGTGAAACTTTACCTTACGCTCAGGCCACAGCGCCTGCTAGTGGAAAGAAACTAACAGCTGAGGCAGCACACTGGGAAATAGTTTTGTGCAGCTGAAAGCACACCGTACTGAGAGCCTGAAGGCCTGAATTCAGGTCTCACTTGCTGTTGGCTTTTGCTGTAGGATCTTAATCTAGGCACTGCCTCTGTCTGAGCCTTTGCTTTTTCATCTGTAAATGAGGTTGCACTGGATGGTTTCTAAGTTTTCACACGCTCTTACATTTTAGGACTTTTAAAATCCTCTAACAATGTGTTATGGGCATTTCAGCACTAAGTGGAAAATCCAAAACCCAAGTAAGACTAATTGGCTTCCCTGGGACGTGTCAGGTGAGACTATCACCCATCTCTGGGTCCAGCACCATGCAAGCAGGTAACGTGGTCCAGCTCAAAGATCAGTAGTCTTGGGGTCAGATGAACTGAGCTTGAATTCCAACTCTATTATCTACCTTTCAAGTCATGCACGTGGGTTATTCCTAGGCCAACTCAGTTGTTAAAAGAGGATAATTGTCTTATCTGGCTTTTAGTTTTTGTAAGGTTCAAATGAGAACATGGAAATGATGAAGTTTTATGTGAATTTGCAGGGTTACTCTCATTCTTCATATATCAGAAAGCTAAAAGAAGTAGTGTTAATTATAGCTTTCGTGTTGCTCTTTTTGGTAGCGTCGGGTAAGAAAGCACATTTACTATTATAAGGCAATATATAAGTATAAGGAGTGCTTGTTAATATTATAAGGAGAAGAGTATGGCTATTGTTAGGCATTGAAATACAGTAGCTTCGGGAACACCCAGCGTTAGGTTTGCTCTTAAATAACCAAAATACATTCGGAGATTTCCCGTCAATAAAACTAAAAGTAACATGGCAAACAAAGTTTTTTTCAGCTTTGAGTGGAGGCTGAGGGAAATGCACATTCCCATGAGAGATACCCTAGAGCACATTTTAATCATAAGTCAAAAATAAACATTGCAGTAGCAGTTTTAACTGTACTAGTAAACACTGATTTGTTTTTCCGTTAACAGATCAATCATGAAATAAATTTTAAATATAGAAGAATAGATTAAAAATTAAGAGTCGGGATATGAAAATGCCCGTGTGTAAAAATTAAAGTGAAAAGAAATCTTGCTTTAGCCAAAACAGATACTAATATTCCTGTTAGGAATGTTGTAAGGTTTATGCAAGCTTATATCTGCCAGGCCAGATGTTTTTAAGAATTTTGGAATCCTAAAGTCAAAAGCCAGGTTAAAGGACTAGTTAAGTGGGCTTTAAGGCCAGACCGACTGGTCCCCAATTCCAGCTTCAGTAGTTAACTCTGTGGCCTTGGGCAAGTTACCTAATCTCTCTAGACTGCCATTTCTTATACTATAAAGAACATAATGAGAGGACTACGTCATCAGGTTGTTGGAAGAATTACTTGAGATAATATATTTAAATACTTAAAACAGTGCTTGGCACATAAGAAGTGCTGAATAAATCTTGATTATCATCACTCTGGGGTCCACAGATTTTTTTCAAGATTGGGATTGAATTTAGAGCACTGAATTCTATTAATACCATACTGGTAAATATAAATCTTACGTAACTGCCTCATAGATGCAGCTTCCTCTTACCCGCTCATGGACCACCATCTCTGGTCCTAGTCATAATGAGCTCTTCGTTTTGAAGTTTTCCTCTACCTCCTTAGTTGGAGGGGGAAATAAGCAGGGACTGTACTAGGCACTTTGTAGCTGTTCCCATCATTGAACTTGGTGACCAGGTAGTCAAGGCAGTCATCGTCATGACTTTTTTTTTTTTTATTGAAGTATAGTCGATTTACAGTGTTGTGTTAATTTCTGCTGTACAGCAAAGTGATTCAGTTATACATATATATATATATATGTATATACATTTTTTATACTCTTTTCCATTATGGTTTATCATAGGGTACTGAATACAGTTCTCTGTGCTGTACATAGGACCTTGTTGTTTATCCCTTCCTTTTTACAGAGGCTGAGAAAAGGTTACCCCTGCGCACAGGACTTAGCACAGAATAGAGACTCAGTAAGTGCATTAGTGGAGGGGTTGAAAGAATAACCGGATAGATGACTCAACTACTTGTTTTGAAAACAAGGGACTTCAGGATCAGAGAATTTAGGAAACTTGTCCAGGTTCCCATAGCTAGTGAGTCACACGGGCAAGACTCGCAATCCTGTCTGATTGCCTTTATACCATGGAATATGTAATTTTGTTCAAAGGGCACCATGTATTGTATCCCAAACTGCAAAGCAGTATTGTTTTTTGTTTTGCTTTTGTTGTTGTCTGGTTTTGGGTTATGTTTTTACTGCTCCTCCTGAGACTGGAAGTTGTTGTCAGGAAGTAATTTTCCTGACCACTGTGCCTGTTATATTAGTTTAGTGAAGGTTAGGACCAGGGTACATGGTGACCAACTTGCTCCTTCTGCAGTTTCCTAGGATGTAGCTCCTTAGGGCCAGGTCTTTTGGTCCCAAACATCAGTGCTTTCTAAGAACACTCTAGGATGAGCTCCGCTTTGTGGAATGTATGAACGCGTGGTTCCCTTTAGAACAGTGGTCCCCAACCCCACTGCGCGTGCATCGTGATTGTAGGGCCCGCCCCCCCAAACCAAATAAATCAGGATCTCTGCAAGCAGAGTGTGGCCATCAGTATTATTTTAAAAGCATTCCTAGTGGGAAGCCAGAGTTTGAGATTCAACAAAGGGTAAGGGTTAGGGTTCAACCAAAGGTCTCTGAAGGACCCTTAGCTGTACTGATTTCACCACGTGTAGCTGATTCTGACACTTCACTAAGCTCACCTGAGGCTTGGGGTGTTGGAGAAGTTGATGCTCTACTGGCTCCTCCTTTCCCCGGGAGTGGGAACACACCCCACTCCTCAGCAATGCCGAAAACATCACAGTTAGGATTGAATAATGAAGTGTATTCCTAGAAAACCACAAGCTGATTGAGAAGATGGGCTTTAGAAGTCTGACCTGGTTCCCATCCCAGCCTCACCTCATTTCTACCTTTGAGACCTTGGCCAAGAGACTTAACCCCTGGTTTCTTATCTATCAAATAAGAATAGATAAATGTTGATGGGACTAAACCAGAGAATGCTTGTAGAGAGCTTAAGGCAGTGTCTGACCCAATGGAAAAAATACAGTAATTTTCTTTTATGTTTTTGTTATGCTCCTTCACAATGCAGTGTATTTAAATCAGTGAAACATGCTTGCTTATGCAGTCCTATGTGGGACTTCCCCTCCCAATTTACCTCCTTACCTGAAGGTCCAACCTAAGCAAATATGTGTCTATAAATGAATCACCTCATGGTTAGACTTTGTAATGACTTCCTTTTACCAGGTCACTCGTTTCTCACTCCACTTCATCTGGTTTGTTGCCCAGGCCTCTGTCCACCCATTCCCGAACCATTCTCTCTGACAATTTTTGAGAGTCTGTTTGTTTTGTTTTGTTTTCTTGTTACTTAGCTTAATTTCTTATTTTGTACTAAAATGCTTCTTATTTTGTCTCCTTCTGAAAGCTCTACATGTCTGCCGTTGGTTCTAGTGCTATTGTAGTCATTGCTCCTTTTCCTGTTGTCTGCCTGTGCACATGTGTGCCTGAGAGAGAGAGAGACAGAATAGAGAAGAGAAAGAGAGAACAGCTATCTGCCCTCTGCTTCTCATTCCCATCCATGTGCCCGTTGAATCTGCAAGCCGTCTCTGCAAGGACCATCTAAGCAATAACAGTGAAGTAGTATAATACAATTATATACACACAAGCAGTGACAAAATTAGATGTGTCCTGCAGTCCAGCTTTTAATATATGTTAAGGATCCCAAGATTCACAGAGCTAAATAGCATTAACCATAGGAGACCGGATACTGGTACAGTATTTAAAGGCAGAGTCCAAGAAAATGTATAAAACTTGATTTGATGTATAATGTATACTATGTGGTATCATTATCTTAAATGGCTATCGGTTGACATTCTTTGTGTGTTCTGTATTGTCTAAGGCCACATAGCAGTGCCATGTGATAAATTTATTTACAGCACAAAAGAAGCCTGTTCTATAGGAATACTTGTAATTAATATATGTGAACTGCTTTCTCTGGCTTAATGCTGTCAAAGTATTTTATGGTAAAACTTAGCTGATTCTCTTCATGTATGTTATCAATGGATGGAAAGCCACTGAAAACTCTTCAAACTAAGACATAAAGAGACAGCATTAGGGAAATTACTCTTGTTGGTGAAAAGCAAGATATATTATGATGCCACAGAAATTTCTTTTTTTCAGCCAACTCATGGTTAACAGTCTGTCCCCTGTTTTGCGTGCAGATGAGGTCTGTCTGGACGATTCTTGTCAGCTGTTATTCTGACAAGCAGTGCAGAAATAGGCACCCCTTGGAACAGTGGCTTAACTTTCAATCACCTGGAGAGCTTTTAAAAATTCCAATCCTAAGACATCCCACCTCAGACCAATGAAATCAGAATCTCTGGAGCTGGGACGCAGAGATCAGTATTTTTTTTTTTTTAATTCCCCAGATGATTCCAGCATATACAGGCAAGGTTGAGAATCACTGTCCTAGGACTTAACGTAGCTTAAAAAACAGGTTATCTATTATGCCATGCATTAATACTACAGGGTTTCACAAAGTAAAAGCTTTGGTGATTAGAAAATGCCATCATCCTAGATTTCAGTGAATGTCATATGGACCTGTCACATAAAGAGTACAAACTTGTTCTATGATCTTTTTGTACTTTCAGTGGAAGATAATTTCTGAATCAACTTAATGGAGCCTGTGCTTTAGGAAGATAACTCCAGTGGACACATGTAGGGTAAATTGGAGCAAGCTTTGTTTCTAGGAATAATTTGGTATCAGTTCACTAATCTGATATAACTTTATTGGTTCAGCTTTTGGAGCAGGACTTTGTTCAGAATATATTTGAAAAGGTGCTTAGTGAGAAAGCTGATAGATCATACAATTGGCATATAGAGTTTCAGTTCATTATAATATTTAAAGATAGACTATTAATTTTGCTTATGCCAAAAATTTCTGTTACAAGGCAAGTGGCAAGGAGGAGATGGAGACATATGTGACCTGGCTTTATGTCTGCATAAATGTATTAGTTTGCTTTTGATGTTGAATGATGTACAAGTTTGAGAGTATGTCACCGCCTCCCCCCCCACCATGCCACCGACTCTCAAAATGACTGGACATTTTTGGTCTCACTTCAGAAACAAGCAGTATCTGCAGAAGAGGGTCTATGGCCTATCGTATTAATGGTGTACTGGTCACAAGAACTTCATTTTTAAATGAAATTTTATTTTCATATTGTAAAGAAAATAAATTCACATTACAGAAAGAGAAAGCTGGCACCAGTGAATATGAAAACCCACGTCCCACTACTCCACCTGTCTTGCTTAACTTGTAGATTTGACTGTAACGTCACCCTTCACCCATGCCATTCCTAAAATGGCTTGTTCAAAAACTATCTAAACTTCTAGACTTAGCTCAAGTAGTAAGACCACCATAAAGCCTGTCCATTTGTAAGAGGGAGTAAGTCAGAGCTAGTGGAACAATCAGGAAGTCATTGCAATGACCCATGAAAGATAATAAGCCCAATGTGGGCAGCAGACCTGTGATGGAAGAGAAGCATTTCAGAGACTTTGCAGAGGTTGTAATAGGTGTGGGAGTGGGGAAGGAGGGGGAGGGGTGAGAAGAATCCCTGACTGGCTCCACAATCGATACAATGCGTTATCGATATATAACAAACGATAATACATGGACAAGATTTTTTGGTTCTGGCATCTCAATTCACTGACAAAGTTCCGCCCAGGCTGTCTAACTCTCTGCCCTTGGATTTTTCTTTTCTTTTTTTTTTTTTTGCGGTACGCGGGCCTCTCACCGCTGTGGCCTCTCCCGTTGCGGAGCACAGGCTCCGGACGCGCGGGCTCAGCGGCCGAGGCCCACGGGCCCAGCCGCTCAGCGGCATGTGGGATCTTCCCGGACCGGGGCACGAACCCGCGTCCCCTGCATCGGCAGGCGCACTCTCAACCACCAGGGAAGCCCTGTCCTTGGATTTTTTAAGTTATGTGCTAAGCTCTGCCAGCGAGCTCCTCATACCATCCCTGGGTCTGAACTTGACCCTGAGCTTCCCACTGGCCCCTAATCAACAATGTTTCCTTCATACTCTGATGCCTCCAAGTCTGGTACCATTACCCTTGTTTTACTCATTTAAAAGCGCTGAGATACTTGTCTCCAAGATGGGCAGCAAGATTGCAGGATGCTTTTAATGATGTGTAGCATGAGCCCCTCTAGGGGCAAGGACGTATTATGCCCTAGTGACTTTCTTTCCATTGTGAATGCCTCCCTAAAAGGTATAGTTTGTACATTTTTGTTAATGTGAAAAGGTAACATTCGGGCATCTTTTCTGTCCTGCTGTAGACAGAAAGTGTAGAGAGAGCTATTTTTAATTTTTGTTCTTTGCTCTTTTCTGTGCTTGTGATTTTAGAGGTGCCAGACTGACTGCCCTCGAGCCTGGTGTCCCCGATTTCTCCCAAGAATAGGAAAAATACGGGAGGCAGCAAGCTGGTCATGTCTGGGTCCAGCATATTAGCCTGACCCACTCTGGAAGAATATTCTCCAAAATATAAAGGAAAAGATTGTTCCTTGTGAACACAGTCCATCTGCTTTCATAGCTGAGAGGACAAAACCTTGTTGTCCCACCACCAAGCCACTGCAGAGTTTCTGGATCCAGGAAACCCAGCCACTCATCCACTATGTGGAAAAACTAGAATGTTTTTTTCTCTTCCATCCCCACCTGTCAAAATTCCATCCTTTAAGGTTGGACTTAAATGCCTCTTTCTCCACAAAACCTTTCCTGAGCCCTCTCAAGTGTGATGTTCCTCCCACATCTCCAGAGCACTTTCTCAGATGACACCACATTTTGTCATGTGATTGTAGGATGTTATATAGTCTCATAATTGATGTGAAAGACACTGACGTCACCTAATTCATTTCTGGGTATCATACAGATTACAGTACTGGGCAAAGAGTAAATACATGGGGAATGCCTGTTGAATACAATGAGAATTCCAAAGCTTAGCTTTTCATCCTGCCCTTTAGGGCTCTGCTCCAACCTTTCCCTTTAATCAGTGATTGAAATTTTCTCCTAGATCCTCATGGGTAGCTCTCAAACTCTCCATAAACCATGTAGGCTCAGCCTCCTGGATTCCAGATATTATGCATTGGGCAGCCATGGTCTGGAATCATAATTGCTACCTCTACCTGTCTCATCGACCACCATGACCAATAGTCAATCACATTTGGCCAGAACAAATTTTTTCCAAAGTGTGGTCCACAGATCACTGGTAGTCCCCGATGGAGTATCAAGGAGTCCAGTTTGGTGTCTAGAAAAGGAAAGAGTAATAAATAATTATTTTGTTGACTTGCATTTAATGAATCTGAATTGTAAAACTACAGTATTCACAGGAATCCAATATGCTCTTAATGAACCATCACATTCTTAAAGATTGCATATGTACCACCAGACCTATGTTGATCGGTGTTGTTTATCCGATGTTCAGTAACATTGCCATTAAGCTCACAGTATTTTCATGTCATTAGTATGTTTTTTTTTTCCTACTGCTGCGAAACCTACATTTTTTTATCATTACTGTATTACCCTATTTCTTCAGTTTGCCAAAATAGATCAGTGATTTGAATATGATTCCTTGAAAGTAGAAAAAATAGTAATAAAGATAATCCCATAAATACCACTTTAGATTAATATTACAAATGTAAACATTAGTGAAGACAATTCCAGTATAAATATTGGAAATGAATCTACATACACTGGGATGAATGTGATTATTTTGCACAAGCAGTTGAAAAAGAAAATTTGGAATGCTGTGATGATGATGATGATGTAATTTTTTAAATTATATTTTATGGATCGGTGATCCATTCGCCTATATTTTATGGATTGGTGATCCATTCGCCTGTAATTCCCAATATGTTCTTTGTAGTGAAATGTTGTCAGATAGTGACATGAAGCTCTCAGACTTTTAGCATCCTTTTCAAACATAGTATAGTGAACTTTCTAGTAAATCAATGTGTTTTTTTTCTGAATAATCACAAAATAGTGCCATATGAAAATCCTAATTTTGATTCTAAAGGCAATGAGAGTCTAAAATTTTAAAGCATGTTTCTAAGGTTGTACATCTTTTACTAAAAAACAGACACAAGTTCACTCTTGGATAGAAGTTTCTAAATCAAGCCACAAAGTTTATTACAAACATTTATTTTATAAAAGTTTATCAAATGTCAAGAATATGATGTCAAAACTTAATAAAAATATCAACTATGGTGGAAGTGGTTCAGTTTCCAAAAGTTTGACTCTTTTTTCAGCGCTTGATACTTCTCATTCTTTAGGGGGGAAATGTTCTATAGTTTGGGCTATATTTTAAAGATGTATTCAAATTCTGCAACAAAATGTAAAGAAATACTTTCCAGGGCCAGTGCAAGAGAGGATTAGAAACACATTTGCCTCTTTTCTCCCAAGTTGAAACATTTAAACCTCCTCCCTTCTAGGTGTGAAATAGTCGTCAATCCAATGTGATGGAGGGCTGAAGGCAGCCTTTAGTGAGAAATCTCTCCATAGTGTCAGCTCTGTGTTCAATCCTGATACACAGAACAAGGCAGAAGCAAGACAGCAGAATGGTTAGGACCATCGACACTGAAGCTAGACTGCTTGGGCTAGAAGGTGGTCAACCACTTATGTAACCCAGTTTCCTCATCTGTAAAATAGGGATACTAATAGTACTTGTCACACAGGTTGTTGTGAATATGAAATGAGTTAACATACATAAAGCACATAGAAAATGCCTGACCCATAGGAAGCACTAGTTTTGCTAAAGCTTATCTGTAAAAGCCTGCCGATTCTTGCTGACGTTCCCAGTGACTTGTAATTACTTGTTAAAACTTTTTACCTTCGTAGAAATAAAGAGTAAGAAGGGAAGCTGAATGCAGCTCTAACCTCTGGCTCAAGAGTCCCATGGTGAAGCCAGCTATGGATACAGACTGCAGCCAGCACAATGCCTCTCAATGACATAATTTTTTTTTTGTAAATTACATGTTAATGTTATTATTCAAATTTTAATGCAGTTTTTTTTTAACCTAAACACAGTGTCCATATGTGGTCAGAAGCCCCACAAATCAATTTAATCATGCTGAAAACTTGCAGAACACTGGGCTGGACAGGGACAACCTAGGTCATGAGGGACTGAAAATCCTACAGTCTGTGGAACTGTTGCATGATTAAGGGATATTCAAACTATAAACAGACTTGGAGGCAATGCTGAGCTGTAATATCTTAAAGGGTGTCAAGTGTAAGAGGTGAGACTTATTTCTTGAGGCCCTAAAGGACAGAACTGGGACTATTGGGTAACAGAATGAGGAAGCATTCTGGCTCAATACGAGAACACTTTCTAGCAGTCAGCTTTATCTGGAAATAAAAGGGACTACTTTTTTATCTGCCTGTCACTGAGCGCTGGATGCAGAGGTTTTGCAAGCCAGGCTTTTGTGGAAGGAGTTGAAGTTTGAGTTTGGACCCAGTTCCCTCACAGTCTAGCTGGACACATAGTCTGTGCAAGGAGAAAGACTTTTCTAGATTATGCCTTCCACTCCTACCATCCTGACTCATGTTCCTCTTAATTTGTGTGTGAGATTAGAGGCAGAGCACTGGCCTCAACATCAGGAGACCTGAGTTCTACTCAGTCGCTCTCCGTGGGACCTTGGCTGTGAGGGTCAACTTCTCAACTGATTCGTAAAATCCCTGTCATGCTGGCCTCATGGGGGCTGTAGCGGTCATCCTGCCTCTCATATGATGGTGATGGCGGCGGTGGCGATCCCACCTGCTGTTGACATTACAAATGTGCTGTCCCCACCACGCATTGTCTTCTTTAGAAGGACTGAAGGTGTTCTGAACAGTCAACCCCTTTTTTCTTTCAGGCCGCTGTGCTCGCTGTGGGGAAAATGTAGTAGGAGAAGGTACAGGATGCACTGCCATGGATCAGGTCTTCCACGTGGATTGTTTTACCTGCATCGTCTGTAACAACAAGCTCCGAGGGCAGCCCTTCTATGCGGTGGAGAAGAAAGCCTACTGTGAGCCCTGCTACATCGTAAGTTCAGATTTGGTCCTCAGGTACTTTACAAAGATGACTTAGTTGGCAAAATGCCAGTCACTCCAGCTCAAACGTAGCCATCAGATCTTTGCTTCTCATCAGATTTCAAAATATGCATGTGTGTAAATTGGTATATCTTAATTTTTATCCATGTGCCTCCTGTTCATATGAGGTCAAAGGGTGCATTAGATGGGGCTACCATTCAATTAGTGGCCTGCCAGAAAGATCATCACCCTGTGGCTTACAAGCATATATGTACAAGCTAGCACGTTGCCCCTTAAAGCATCAGAAGGTTTCCCAAGTAGCAGAGTCACACCACTTCTTATTAGATCTCTCTCCGTATTTGATGTCGTATTTGTAGAGAAACGTTGCAGGGCCTTGGGACTTGTGAGTGCTCTTTCAAACTCCTGGGTCCTTTGAATCACCTTTTTTCTACCCAGAATTTCTCTTACCTGTCACACTCAGCAGGTTTTCATGATGCAGGTAGAGAAACTATTATAGAGTACCTTAAAGGGAAATAGTCATGCTGACTGAGCTAATAATTGTCTCCTTTTTTTAAATACACAACTATATTTTAATAACATAGCTGGGTGACTAAAAAATACTCAAAGTCACATTATCTTCGCTGTTTGTCAGGCTACTTAAATCTACACGTTAAGCTATCTTCTGATAGAGCAGTTTGGTAAATGAACATAAATTTTTTTAATCTAAAGTAAATTTCCTTGCTATCCTTCTACACGATTTTATCTCTCTGTTGAACACTTGTTAGTGGAAAAAGTAGTGCTTTTTTGCAAACCCACACAAGAGGCATGATTTGGCCCTCAGCACCCCTGGCATTCCAACGTAAGAGAAACCTTGGGTGCGAGGTATTGGAAGTTACACACATAGCTTTGCAGAGCCCCGAGGTTCAGGTTTATTGCAGAAGTTTCTGGCCTCACTGGGATTTTCCCATAACCTGAAAGCTCAAACTCATTGCAGCCCTGGAATCTGTAGCATTGATCTGAAATTTCTTCAGGATTAAGATCTTGGAGGATTAAATATTGTTTTGCATCTCTTAAGTTCAATTGTATTTCATTTTCCTCCTCAAGGGCAACTTGGCCACATATAACATCATTATAGTACCACACACTGTTGGAGCTGGAAAAAAAAAGCTCAAGATCATTTGTCTAACTCCTCTCTTTAGAAGTGAGAATACAGGGACTTCCCTGGTGGCACAGTGGTTAAGAATCCGCCTGCCAATGCAGGAGACATGGGTTCGAGGCCTGGTCCAGGAAGATCCCACATGCCGTGGAGCAACTAAGCCCGTGTGCCACAACTACTGAGCCTGCTCTCTAGAGCCCATGAGCCACAACTGCTGAGCCAATGTGCCACAACTGCTGAAGCCCGCATGCCTGGAGCCTGTGCTCCTCAACAAAAAAAGCCACCACAATGAGAAGCCTGCACACCGCAACGAAGAGTAGCCCCCGCTTGCTGCAACTAGAGAAAGCCTGCATGCAGCAACAAAGACCCAATGCAGGCAAAAATGAATAAATAAATTTATAAAAAAAAAAAATAAGAAGTGAGAATACATAGAGAGGAAGAAAATGACTTATTTTATTAGTGTCAGAGCCAGGATTAAATTCAGTTGGTCACACTAGTCTCGTATTTGGCGCAGACACCACAAAGCTTTAGTTCATCCAGAACATAAACACACCACAAGGCTTTAGTTTATCCAGAACATAAACACAAACACAGTGATATCCCGTTGCTTTGGAAGGGACAATTACATATCAGGAAGAGTCTAGTGAACCAAAGTATGCCTCTTTAGCTAGTAAAAATGTTTCAAATATCACTCTTAGAAATCTTTGTTGAATGAGAAAATTACAAAATTCCCTGCCTTCGTAAACACACTGTGTGGATTGTCGTTCACACTGACCTAGGACCACAGTGAGCTCAGCAGAGCCTCTAGAAGCACCTGTGGCTGTTTGTCCATACACTAAGTGACCACAGAATACACTGGTTTTTGTAATTCTTGTGTCTATTTTTCACCCTTTTTTTCCCATTTATTTTATTTTATTTTTTTTTTATTGGAGTATAATTGCTTTACAATGGTGTGTTAGTTTCTGCTTCATAACAAAGTGAATCAGTTATACATATACATATATCCCCATATCTCTTCCCTCTTGTGTCTCCCTCCCTCCCACCCTCCCTATCCCACCCCTCTAGGCGGTCACAAAGCACCCAGCTGATATCCCTGTGCTATGGGGCTGCTTCCCACTAGCTATCTACCTTACGTTTGGTAGTGTATATATGTCCATGCCTCTCTCGCTTTGTCACAGCTCACCCTTCCCCCTCCCCATATCCTCAAGTCCATTCTCTAGTAGGTCTGTGTCTTTATTCCCGTCTTGCCCCTAGGTTCTTCACGACATTTTTTTTCCTTAAATTCCATGTATATGTGTTAGCATACGGTATTTGTCTTTCTCTTTCTGACTTACTTCACTCTGTATGACAGACTCTAGGTCTATCCACCTCATTACAAATAGCTCAATTTTGTTTCTTTTTATGGCTGAGTAATATTCCATTGTATATATGTGCCACGTCTTCTTTATCCATTCATCCAATGATGGACACTTAGGTTGTATCCGTCTCCGGGCTATTGTAAATAGAGCTGCAATGAACATTTTGGTACATGACTCTTTTTGAATTATAGTTTTCACAGGGTATATGCCCAGTAGTGGGATTGCTGGGTCATATGGTAGTTCTATTTGTAGTTGTTTTTTTGTTTGTTTGTATTTTGTGGTACGCGGACCTCTCACCGTTGTGGCCTCTCCCGTTGCGGACCACAGGCTCCGGACGCGCAGGCTTAGTGACCATGGCCCATGGGCCCAGCCTCTCTGTGGCATGTAGGATCCTCCCGGACCGGGGCACGAACCCGCACCCCCTGCATCAGCAGGCGGACTCTCAACCACTGCACCACCAGGGAAGCCCTTATTTGTAGATTTTTAAAGAACCTCCATACTGTTCTCCATAGTGGCTGTACCAATTCACATTCCCACCAGCAGTGCAACAGGGTTCCCTTTTCTCCACACCCTCTCCAGCATTTATTGTTTCTAGATTTTTTGATGATGGCCATTCTGACTGGTGTGAGATGATATCTCATTGTAGTTTTGATTTGCATTTCTTTAATGATTAATGACGTTGAGCATTCTTTCATGTGTTTGTTGGCAGTCTGTATATCTTCTTTGGAGAAATGTCTATTTAGGTCTTCTGCCCATTTTTGGATTGGGTTGTTTGTTTTTTTTGTGATAGAGCTGCATGAGCTGCTTATATATTTTGGAGATTAATCCTTTGTCAGTTGCTTCATTTGCAATGGGAGAAAAATATTTGTCTTTTGGTCTTGTTTATAGTTTCCTTTGCTGTGCAAAGGCTTTGAAGTTTCATTAGGTCCCATTTGTTTATTTTTGTTTTTATCTCCATTTCTCTAGGAGGTGGGTCAAAAAGGATCTTGCTGTGATTTATATCATAGAGTGTTCTGCCTATGTTTTCCTCTAAGAGTTTGATAGTTTCTGGACTTACATTTAGGTCTTTAATCCACTTTGAGCTTATTTTTGTGTATGGTGTTAGGGAGTGATCTAATCTCATACTTTTACATGTACCTGTCCAGTTTTCCCAGCACCACTTATGGAAGAGCTGTCTTTTCTCCACTGCATATTATTGCCTCCTTTATCAAAGGTAAGGTGACCGTATGTGCGTGGGTTTATCTCTGGGCTTTCTATCCTGTTCCATTGATCTATCTTTCTGTTTTTGTGCCAGTACCATACTGTCTTCATTACTGTAGCTTTGTAGTATAGTCTGAAGTCAAGGAGCCTGATTCCTCCCGCTCCGTTTTTCGTTCTCAAGATTGCTTTGGCTATTCGGGGTCTTTTGTGTTTCCATACCAATTGTGAAATTTTTTGTTTTAGTTCTGTGAAAAATGCCAGTGGTAGTTTGATAGGGGTTGCATTGAATCTGTAGATTGCTTTGGGTAGTAGAGTCATTTTCACAATGTTGATTCTTCCAATCCAAGAACATGGTATATCTCTCCATCTATTTGTATCATCCTTAATTTCTTTCATCAGTGTCTTATAATTTTCTGCATACAGGTCTTTTGTCTCCTAAGGTAGGTTTATTCCTAGATGTTTTATTCTTTTTGTTGCAATGGTAAATGGGAGTGTTTTCTTGATTTCACTTTCAGATTTTTCATCATTAGTGTATAGGAATGCCAGAGATTTCTGTGCATTAATTTTGTATCCTGCTACTTTACCAAATTCATTGATTAGCTCTAGTAGTTTTCTGGTAGCATCTTTAGGATTCTCTATGTATAGTATCATGTCATCTGCAAACAGTGACAGCTTTACTTCTTCTTTTCCAATTTGGATTCCTTTTATTTCTTTTTTTTCTCTGATTCCTGTGGGTAAAACTTCCAAAACTATGTTGAATAATAGTGGTGTGAGTGGGCAACCTTTTCTTGTTCCTGATCTTAGTGGAAATGGTTTCAGTTTTTCACTATTGAGGATGATGTTAGCTGTGGGTTTGTCATATACGGCCTTTATTATGATGAGGAAAGTTCTCTCTATGCCTACTTTCTGCAGGGTTTTTATCATAAATGGGTGTTGAATTTTGTCAAAAGCTTTCTCTGCATATATTGAGATGATCATATGATTTTTCTCCTTCAGTTTGTTAATATGGTGTATCACATTCATTGACTTCCACATATTGAAGAACCCTTGGATTCCTGGGATAAATCCCACTTGATCATGGTGTATGATCCTTTTACTGTGTTGTTGGATTCTGTTTGCTAGTATTTTGTTGAGGATTTTTGCATCTACGTTCATCTGTGATATTGGCCTGTAGTTTTTTTTTTTTCTTTGTGACATCTTTGTCGGGTTTTGGTATCAGGGTGATGGTGGTCTCGTAGAATGAGTTTGGGAGTGTTCCTCCCTCTGTTATATTTTGGAAGAGTTTGAGAAGGATAGGTGTTAGCTCTTCTCTAAATATTGGATGGAATTCCTCTGTGAAGCCATCTGGTCCTGGGCTTTTGTGTGTTGGAAGATTTTTAATCACAGTTTCAATTTCAGTGCTTGTGATTGGACTGTTCATATTTTCTATTTCTTCCTGGTTCAGTCTCGGAAGGTTGTGCATTTCTAAGAATTTGTCCATTTTTTTCAGGTTGTCCATTTTATTGGCATAGAGTTGCTTTTAGTAATCTCTCATGATCCTTTGTATTTCTGCAATGTCAGTTGTTACTTCTCCTTTTTCATTTCTAATTCTATTGATTTGAGTCTTCTCTCTTTTTTTTCTTCATGAGTCTGGCTAATGGTTTCTCAATTTTGTTTATCTTCTCAAAGAACCAGCTTTTAGTTTTATTGATCTTTGCTGTCGTTTCCTTCATTTCTTTTTCATTTATTTCTGATTTGATCTTTATGGTTTCTTTCCTTTTGCTAACTTTGGTGTTATGTTGTTCTTCTTTCTCTAATTGCTCTAGGTGTAAGGTTAGGTTGTTTATTTGAGATGTTTCCTGTTTCTTGAGGTAGGATACTATTGCTGTAAACTTCCCTTTAGAACTGCTTTTGCTTCATCCTATAGGTTTTGGGTCGTCATGTTTTCATTGTCATTTGTTTCTAGGTATTTTTTGATTTCCTCTTTGATTTCTTCAGTGATCGCTTCGTTATTAAGTAGTGTATTGTTTAGCCTCCATGTGTTTGTATTTTTTACAGATTTTTTCCCTGTAATTGATATCTAGTCTTATAGCGTTGTGGTCAGAAAACATACTTGATACGATTTCAATTTTCTTAAATTTACCAAGGCTTGATTTGTGACCCAAGATATGATCTATGCTGGAGAATGTTCCATGAGCACTTAAGGAGAATGTGTATTCTGTTGTTTTTGGATGGAATGTCCTATAAATATCAATTACGTCCATCTTGTTTAATGTATCATTTAAAGCTTGTGTTTCCTTATTTATTTTCATTTTGGATGATCTGTTCATTGGTGAAAGTGGGGTGTTAAAGTCCCCTACTATGATTGTGTTACTGTCCATTTCCCCTTTTATGGCTGTTAGTATTTGCCTTATGTATTGGGGTGCTCCTATGTTGGGTGCATAAATATTTACAATTGTTATACCTTCTTGGATCGATCCCTTTATCATTATGTAGTGTACTTCTTTGTCTCTTATAACAGTCTTTATTTTAAAGTCTGTGTTGTCTGATATGAGAATTGGTACTCCAGCTTTCTTTTGATTTCCATTTGCATGGAATATCTTTTTCCATCCCCTCACTTTCAGTCTGTATGTGTCCCTAGGTCTGAAATGGGTCTCTTGTAGGCAGCATATATACAGGTCTTGTTTTGGTGTCCATTCAGCCAGTCCATTTCTTTTGGTTGGAACATTTAATCCCTTTACATTTAAGGTAATTATTGATATATATGTTTCTATTCCCATTTTCTTAATTGTTTTGGGTTTGTTATTGTAGGTCTTTTCCTTCTCTTGTTTTTCCTCCCTAGAGAAGTTCCTTTAGCATTTGTTGTAAAGCTGGTTTGGTGGTGCTAAATTCTCTTAGCTTTTGCTTTTCTGTAAAGGTTTTAATTTCTCCATCAAATCTGAATGAGATCCTTGCTGGGTAGAATAATCTTGGTTGTAGGTTTTTCTCCTTCATCACTTTAAATATGTCCTGTCACTCCCTCTGGCTTGCAGAGTTTCTGCTGACAGATCAGCTGTTAACCTTATGGGGATTCCCTTGTGTGTTATTTTTCCCTTGCTGCTTTTAATATTTTTTCTTTGTATTTAATTTTTGATAGTTTGATTAATTGGTCTCTTGGCGTGTTTCTCCTTGGATTTATCCTGTATGGGAGTCTCTGTGCTTCCTGGACTTGGTTAACTATTTCCTTTCCCGAATTAGGGAAGTTTTTAACTATAATCTCTTCAAATATTTTCTTAGTCCCATTCTTTTTCTCTTCTTCTTCTGGGACCCCTATCATTTGAATGTTGGTGCATTTAATGTTGTCCCAGAGGTCTCTGAGACTGTTCTCAGTTCTTTTCATTCTTTTTTCTTTATTCTGCTCTGCAGTAATTTCCACTATTTTATCTTCCATGTCACTTATCCATTCTTCTGCGTCAGTTATTCTGCTGTTGATCCCTTCTAGAGAATTTTAAATTTCATTTATTGTGTTGCTCATTGTTGCTTGTTTCATCTTTAGTTCTTCTAGGTCCTTGTTAAATGTTTCTTGCATTTTCTCCATTCTATTTCCAAGATTTTGGATCATCTTTACTATCATTATTCTGAATTCTTTTTCAGATAGACTGCCTATTTCCTCTTCATTTGTTAGGTATGGTGGGTTTTTACCTTGCTCCTTCATCTTCTGTGTGTTCTTCTGTCTTCTCATTTTGCTTATCTTACTGTGTTTGGGGTCTCCTTTTTGCAGGCTGCAGGTTCGTAGTTCCCGTTGTTTTTGGTGTCTGTCCCCAGTGGCTAAAGTTGGTTCAGTGGGTTGTGTAGGCTTCCTGGTGGAGGGGATTGGTGCCCGTGTTCTGGTGGATGATGCTGGGTCTTCTCTTTCTGGTGGGCAGAACCGCGTTTGGTGGTGTGTTTTGGGGTGTCTGTGACCTTATTATGATTTTAGGCAGGCTCTCTGCTAATGGGTGGGGTTGTGTTCCTGTCTTGCTAGCTGTTTGGCATAGGGTGTCCAGCACTGTAGCTTGCTGGTCGTTGAGTGGAGCTGGTTCTTAGCGTTGAGATGGAGATCTCTGGGAGATTTTTTCCGTTTGATATTACGTGGAGCTGGGAGGTCTCTTGTGGACCAGTGTCCTGATGTTGGCCCTCCCACCTCAGGGGCACAGCACTGACTCCTGGCTGCAGCACCAAGAGCCTTTCATCCACACGGCTCAGAATAAAAGGGAGAAAAAGTAGAAAGAAAGAATTAGTAGAAGAAAGAAGGAAAGAAAGAAAGGAAGGAAGGAAGAAAGAAAGAAGAGAGGGAGGGAGGGAGGGAGGAAGGAAGAAAAGAAAGAAAGGAAGAAAGAAAGAAAGAAGATAAAATAAGATAAAGTAAAATAAAATTATTAAAATAAAAAATAATTATTATGAAAAATTTTTTAAAGTAGAAAAAAAACAAAAAATGGATGGAGAGAACCCTAGGACAGACGGTAAAAGCAAAGCTATACAGACAAAATCACACACAGAAGCATACACACTCACAAAAAGAGAAAAAGGAAAATATATATCTTTGCTCCCAAAATCCACCTCCTCAATTTGGGATGATTCGTTGTCTATTCAGGTGTTCCACAGATGCAGGGTACATCAAGTTGACTGTGGAGATTTAATCCGCGGCTCCTGAGGCTGCTGGGAGAGATTTCCCTTTCTCTTCTTTGTTCGCACAGCTCCTGGGTTCACCTTTGGATTTGGACCCACCTCTGCGTGTAGGTTGCCTGAGGGCGTCTGTTCTTCACTCAGACAGGAGGGGTTAAAGGAGCCACTGATTCGGGGGCTCCAGCTCACTCAGGCTGCGGGAGGGAGGGGTACAGATGCGGGGCGAGCCTGCGGCGGCAGAGGCGGCCGGCATGACGTTGCACCAGCCTGAGGCGTGCTGCATCACTTAATACTTTGACTCCTTGGGAAAGTTCCTTGATCTTTCTAAGCCTCAGTTTCCTCACATACATAATGGTGATGATACTGGATTCTCCCCAGACTTGCAGATATGAAATGAGGCAGTCCTTGTAAAGCATACTTGTCTGGCTCAGGGAAGGCTAGTGGAATTAATGTTATTCTGAGATTAATTTTCGTAAGATTTCTGGCCTATTTAGCGTATCTGAAAGTGAGCACCTTACATGTGTAGTGAGATGCATCGGGCTTGGGAAATCTCAGACTTAACCCCTCTCTCATTTTTAAAAGCTTTGCTTGCTCTCCTGAGGGTATAGTAAAACATAAGCAAGTCTAAGCTGGCTAATTATGAGCTTGTACAGTCGTGGACTGAGGTTTCCATCTCCATTCCAGGCGGAGCAGCTCAGTGATTCTTTAGGATGTGTTTCCTTAGGCCTTGGTTGCCTGTTACTATACTATGCTCGTGACAAGGCGCACTATCTGAGTGATATTTCATCACATCCTTGGAAGAAGTGGGTGAATTCAAATAATGGAAATTCTTACCATCCTTTTTGACTTCACTCCCTCTGAAGAAACTTTAATCAAGATTTTTCTCTAATGAGATCTATCCGTGGTGACTCTAAATGTAATTTAATTCTTATCAGAATTCAGTTAAGCTTTACTGAAAGACCTTTCCTTGTTCGATATTGATTTCAGAGTTCAGCACAGCCCTCAAGCCCTCAGATGGATATTTTAGCATTTTTAGTTCTTCTGAACTTCCGTTAAGTCCAATAAGCTGCCACACAAAAAACGTAGAGTTCTCTTTTGGGGGAGGCTTGGGAAGCTGAGAGAATAAAATGAAATAAGTTTGTTTTGAAAATAGTTTGTTTAAGGAGGACCCTAGGGCTGTATGTATCTCTCTTGGAACCAAAGCCCTTAGGACAGAGCAATGTCGTTCATTCAAATTGCCTTTTGTTCCATTAGTGGAAACAAGATGTCTGAAAGACATCCTGTACAAAACAGAGAAAACTAAGCCCTGGGCTCATTCTGTGCCTTTTTTTTTTTTTTTTGGTTGATAGAATCAGAATATTGAAGATAGTGGTTTATTTAGTTAGTTATTTCTGTGTATGGACCACCCTGTTTGATGCTCTGAGTTCAGGAAGGAGACCAGTCTAATATAAATTTAATTTATTCTTTCCTGTGTTGGTTACTGATCAACTTAAGATCATATTTAAATTAAACATTTACATAATTTGAAGAGAGACTATACCAGTTATGGCTTTATCTTTGATTTAATGATTATTCATATTTTCCTATGATCTCTTGAATCCTTAATCCTTACATGTACATAACTGTAATAAAACAAATTTGGATTTAGTAAAGCATTGTAATTCTCTTTAATCATTTTATACATGCTTTCCTTTGTATTTTCTATTGATTGACTTAATGTAAATATGTATATAGCTTTCCATTGTTAATAATTTCCATTTTAGCTTTTTATCTGTTTAGTTTTACATTATGTTTACACACCACATTTTAAAACCATTGGCCGCTAGGAAGATATTGGGTATTTTCCAAACTTTTAGTGTTGTACATAACATGCCTATAAATGAGTAAAAATTTTTATGTTATTTTATTTTGAATTATGCTCTTAACATAAATCCTTTGATTTATGTTACCAAGCTTACTTTATGACAATTTGGAGAACTTTTACTGGATTTACTTAAAAAGATTTTTCCAATTTTCAGAACCATGAGCAATAATGAGACCAAATGTTAAACTATACCGTATCCACTACTGAAGAGGTTTGTTCACGTTTCTTTTGAACCGATTTTTAATAGATGCATTATGTAATTGTTTTTAATTTGAGTTTTTATGATTAGCAAAATCAATGAGAAGCTTTTCTAATTTGATGATAGATCTATTAAAAGCTTAGTTTTGATTTTTCTTATGGATTTGGATAAATACACAAATTAAAATTAAGAGCGCTAAGCTTCCTTGGGAAGGAAAGTGATGTAAATAGAATACATTGGTTCTAGTCCTTGCTCTCCTGGTGTGATGTTAGATAAGTCATTTAATTTCTGAGTACCAGTATCCTCATTTATTAAAGGGAGATATTGACTTCTTCCTTGTCTTCAAAGGGAAGGAATGAACAAGTGTCATACTTTGTACATCATGAAGAAATTGTTTACTAATATAAGGGCTTAATATGATTAACAACATTATTCTCATTGCTTTTTCCATTAGCTTAATCTGACAGAATTTAGAAATCCTCTATGTCTGGTAATTTCATAGCTGCAGTTGCTATGGAAATACTGAAATAAATAGATGTCATAGAAAGAATATGAGGACATATATGAGAAGAAGAGGTTCATGTTTTGCTTAAGAAGATTTTTGTGTTGGTATGGGCAGCAACCATGCCTCCCACTTATGTGTCCTTCTGCCCTTAATGAGACAGGTTTACTCATAAGTACAGATTTACAAAAGAATTGCTGTGTTCTCAGCATTGCCAAAGAGTCTGGGCCTAGAGACACACTGCATCAGAGATTCTCAGAAAGTCTGTTTATGAAATGGCAGCCAAGGATCTTCCCCTAAACCAGGGCTCTTACTCAGAGTGGGTGAAATCCAACTCCTGACTCTCCAGCAGTGGAAGTTGGTACAGACATTTTTATTATAGTTACAATCCAAGCGATTAAAAGACCTCAGGAAATAGGAGGCCAACTCCACAGGAGACTAAACACTTGAAGTTTCCTGAATTTGACGCACTCGTGGCCAGCACACTGACAGCCATTTGCTCCCTCTGTCACTAAATGGCTACAGTCAAAACATTCTAACTTTTCAAGCTACACTAGGAGGTAGGTTTGTACCTCTGCAGTTATGGCCAGTGCTTTATGTCGGTATTAGGAAAGGACTTGGAGTTTGGACTAAACTTGAAAAATTCACATGAACTTCCCTCCTCCTCTTTTCTTAATTGCCCACCTCTGCTCTCTCATTTCCAAGGGGTGTTTCTCTCTCTCTCTCTCTCTCTCTCTCTCTCTCTCTCTCTCTCACACACACACACACACACACACACACACACGGGTGCACACACACACACACACACACACACTTTCTAATTAATGTTACGTCATCATCCCACAAGCACTCACCCAGGAAAGAGAAAAGTGCTTCAAGCAAGAAGAGAATTTGTCAAGTATGCTCTTGAGAGATTTAACCATGCTAACTACTACGAATAATTATCTCTTCCATTTGTACAGCCCCATACATTTTACAGTGTTCCTGAGTCTGTATTACTGCACCTTACCATACCTATTAGAATCTTGTGAAACAGACAAGGGGAAGATTATTAGTCCCATCTACAGTGGCTTTGATATTTTCAAAGTAAAAGACAAAAATGAAGACTAGGGAACAGATTTAACTTGCATTTTATGACTGGATCCATACTGCCACCCTGAAACTAGTGTTCAGCTTTATAAAAATGTGCAGATACTGACAGCCGCCTAGGATTGTAGCCTTCGATTCCCACGATTTTCATTGATGACCACATGCGTCATGCCTTCCAGTATCACAGAACCTGAAAGGCTGAACTTCTACCAAGGTAAAACCATAGCCCTGTCTTTTCTTGAGCATTTACTTTTTACTGTCTTTGAAATGCCTCAGTTTTTAAGACAAAAGCCTCTTTTTATGGTTAAAAATAAAGTAGGAATAACTAACGTTTTTTGTGGTGCTTTAACTTTTACGAAGCACTTTTCTTTTATCTCATGTCACTCTCTCGTGATCTTAGAAAATAGGTACAGTTATTATTGCCTTCATTTCCAGTAGTAAGAAACTGAGTTTTAGAAAAAATCAGCTTGCTCAGTTTCACAGAGCATGAGTGTCAGATCCAGGACTTGACCCTGGCTTTTGATTCTCAAGTCCAGCTCTTTCCACATATCCGGCAAATCACTGAAAATCTCATTTGTTATTACTAGATTTCTTTTTTCCTATTAGTTTTTTCTCTATTACCATATTGAGCTCAGAATATATTTTCTTATGGTAGTATAGTAACTCTTTAAAAAAAAATGAAAACTCAGTTTTTAATTATTACATGCTTATTAGAGAAAAATTAGAAAATATTTTAAAAGGTATGTAGCTCTCCCGTCTAAATATTATAACAGTTTACTCTTTACCACATATTCCTTTTCTATTTCAGTGTACCTCTGTATGGATATATGCTTATAAATATAATCACACATCTGTATAAATGTTTACACATATACACAAACACAATGAGGTCATGCTATTCATATGAATTAATAACTTGCTTTTATTACTTAATAGTATATCAAACTTTGCCTTCTACAGAAATAGTTTCTTTTAAATATTACATGGACACTCAAAAAGAATGTGTATTATGTACATGCCCTTTCTGAAAAAGTGACTCAAAGAAATATTCCAGCAGACAAATAAATTAATCAAAAAGGGGGGGGGGGCTTCCCTGGTGGCACAGTGGTTGAGAGTCCGCCTGCCGATGCAGGGGCACGGGTTCGTGCCCCGGTTCGGGAAGATCCCACATGCCGCAGAGCGGCTAGGCCCATGAGCCATGGCCGCTGAGCCTGCGCATCCGGAGCCTGCGCTCCGCAACGGGAGAGGCCACAGCAGTGAGAGGCCCACATACTGCAAAAAAAAAAAAAAAGTGTGTGGGAAATCCAGAGCAAATAAATTGGTGATAAGCCATGAACCAATAAAACTAATAGGTAAAAATAAGGAGATATGGGGATATATGGATACATATAGCTGATTCACTTTGTTGTACAGCAGAAACTAACACAACATTGTAAAGCAATTATACTCCAATAAAGATGTTAAATAAAGAGATAGGAAAAGATGTAATAGCAAATTCAGACCAAAAGAAAATAATATTAATTACCTACTAACTATAACATTAAAAGCAGACAGGAATTCCCTGGTGGCCAGTGGTTAGAACTCCATGCTTCCACTTCAGGGGGCCTGGGTTCGAACCCTGGTGGGGGAACTAAGATCCCACAAGCCATGCAGCACAGCCAAATCAAAAAAAGAGAGAGAGAGAAAACTAAAGCAGACAAAATACAATTTAGGACAAAACTATCAAGCCAAAGAAAATTATTTTATTGATAAATGTCACAGTTTCCAAAGAATAGCTCTGAGTCTTTCTTCATTAAATAGCATTATGTTGAAATATATGATATAAAAATATTGGTGAAATGTGAAATGAAAATTGTAAAACCATAGTCTTTATAAAACTGTAACACATTTCTTGCAGTCTCTGACAAACCAATTATAGAAGTTGAATAATATGATTAATATAATCTCTTTGGTCCATACGACCAAAGAGATTATATCTTTACAAATCTTTGTGGAAGATTTAGAAAAGCATCATAAGATAGTCTGAAAGGAAAATGTAGACAGTTCCTACTTTGGCAGGCAGAGTTGTACATATGTTATAGTAAGACAAGAAATCTATAAAAGGATAAACAAACACACTCTTGGGTTAAACAATTCTTAGAAAGTAGTGATAATGATAACACCGTATGACAGGAGGATGAGATGCAGCCAGACTTGAATTCCAAGTAAAGTTAGAATCATTAATTGCAACAAGAGTGCAAATATATGAACCTGAAAAGCTAGAAAAGGACAACAAAATCAACCCACAGGGAGAAGGGATTAGTTTAAAATAAAGGCAGTTATCAATACATTGAAAAATACTGAATTTTCAGGTCCAGGAGGTGATTCTTTGAAAAGCACAATAAAATAAACATCCAGTGAAGATAATCAAGAAAAAAAGGGAGAAACAAAATTTACAGAAAATTAGGAATGAAAAAAGAAGCTTTTAGCATAGGTATAGAAGACATATAAAAATGATTACACTTAAAATTTTATGTAAAAGAGGCTATTTTCTGTGCATATCTAAATACAGGGGAAGAAAACTTAAATAACCTGATAAACATGGGTGAAATGCAGAGCTACCACCTGAGAAAGAACCAAGAAATTTCACTAACAGGATTTTTCAGATCTTTGAAGAACAACTGATTCCTGTGCTATTTCAACTTTCAGAGCTTAGTAAGAGAAGATAAGCTTCCCAAATCATCTTGTAAAGCTAGCCTGACCCCGAATAATAATACCTAACCTAGGTTGCCCCCCAAAGAACACTCTATGCGAATCAAACTTTCACAAATGCAGAAATCCTAAATGAAATATTAGCAAATTGAATGCCACATAATAAAACAGCCCAGGTTATTCCATGATTCCAATGTTAGAATAGTATCAGGAATCTTTTAACATAGTTCATTGTATTGATATATCAAATTTTTAAAAACTAGATAATCATCTCCATAGATGCCAAAAGGGTATTTAATGAAATTTGTCACACGTTCTTGTTTAAAAACAGAAACAATTGCAGTAACTCAAAATGATCTCTAAGTAAAATAGAAGATAAAAGATGTATAATTTCAATAGGATAAAATAAACCAATAGTGAGCCTTCTTCCTAGATTTTCCTAGATATGCACAGAATCCCTGCTATCATATCAGTATTATTCTTAGCATTCTAGTCTTTGTAATGGAACTTTAGAAACAAAGGATAAATATATATTGTATATATGACTTTTTCTTTGTTTTATATGTATTTCAATTACATAATATTTCTAACACAGATAAAGATAAAAAACATAATAAGATAAAATTCCATGTATCCATTATCCAATTTAAGAAATAAAATATTAGAAATTCAGTTGAAATCCCTTAGGTTCTTGTCCCTAATCACATTCTCAAGACTCCTGTACAGAGGTAGCTACTATGCTAAATTGTTTTTTTGTCATATCCATGCATTTCTTTGTAGTTTTACTACATATCTCTAAAATATATATTTATACCTATAAATATATATAATATATAAATATATATATGTGTAGTATTGTTCGTATACAGTGTTTCTTAATTTTAAATGAATGGCATTGTATCATGCCTATTTTTCTGAGATTTTTTACTCAAAATTATAAGACTAGAATGTATAAATGTTTACAGATGATGAGATTATTGTTTAAGAAAGTCTGAGAAAACCTAAAGTATTAGAATAAGAGAAGTTTAGTAACCTACCAACATTAAAATCAGGAATTTAAGTTTAGAAAATATAACAGGGAAAAAAAATCCCTATACAGAAGTTACAAAAAATATAAAACACCTAGGTAAACCTTTCAAAGTGTAAATGATCTAAGTGAAGAATGCTACAAAATTTTACAGGGATAATTAACTCATGAGCAAAATGATTTGGGGATTGAATATGCTTTGGAAAGCACCTCTCACTTTAACAGGCATTTATATCAGCACCTTGTAATTATACAACAGCACAGCTTTCAGTGGGAGAAGAATAGTTACTGCAGCGTCCTCTGCTAATGGTTTTTATTTAGCCCTTTTCCCCAGATAGCCCCCAGTCCTTTGCTGATTTGCATTACTGCCCACCACATCCCTGCAGGCTTCAAGGCAGTCCTTGATAAGGGTAGTAAAGCTCACACCTGTAAGTAGACCTCCCAGAATAAGAAAGACCTAGCTGAACAAAACCTTTTCCTCCAGTTCCTATCCCAAACTATATTCATTTCTGTTGTCATAGAATTAGAATGCTTTTTTAAGGGCCAGGAGGAACCTTAGAAATTCAAGAACATCATTTTCATAGCCAAGAAAACCTAAAGCCCAAGAAAGCTGACTGATTTGCCTGAGGTTATATGGTTTATTAATGTCAGGGGCAGGAATAGAAACCATGAGCCTTGATGCCTTCAAAGAACTGCTTTCTTTGTGACTGACATGAAGCGATTTAACCATATGTGGCTACAGGCCCCAGAGAAACATCCCTAGAAAATGTTGGTTGTGTAAATTTTGGTTGGAGAGTTTAGAAATAGGACAGCATTTGCTTCAGCCCCAACCAAGATGGAGAGTCTCAGATTTCCAGGTTAAATGCCTCTGCAACTTTATGCTAGAACCTTCCCACTGGCCTAGTTTGTTTATTTTTAAATCAAGCATGAACTCACCACTTGGTGTTTGGCAGAGTTTGGATGAATGTCAGCATCAGGCCACTGTAATAATGGTTTAAGATTATTTAATCCTATTACTTATATACTTTATTAGGCTGAGTGAATTGTTGGCAGTGGTTCAGTAAACTTCCTACTTTAGAGATAAAAGGATGGAAAGAAAATAGGGAAGGAGTCTGTTCCTCGTTTTCTTTCATATTTATCTTATATGTCTTAAAAGATAAAGGAATGATAATTACCCAGCTACAGCTTGGAATCTGCGTTAGTAGGGTCTTCTGAACTACTCCATACCCTCAGAAGAGAAAAATGAAATAACATTTTCAATTGGCAGAAAAAGGATTTGGGCAGAGGGGAGAGAGAGAGACAGACAGACAGACAGACAGACAGACAGAGAGAGAGAGTTTATGCTTTCAAATTGATCTTAAAAATAAACCTGAAAATAAGTTCAAGAGTCCTAGGTAAGATATCAGCCTTTCACTTAGGGGACCTGATGTGAAGCAGCAAATGAGAAAGGATATGGAATTTAAAGTCAGACCTCACCGACACCCAGCTTGGCCAGCTACTGTGCTGCATTCACCTCATTTCTTTTAGCTTAAATTTCCTCGCAAATAGAATGAAAGTGGTATTTCTTACCTCAGTGGCTAAGTGAGGGTTCAGAGAGGTTGACAGGGCTGAATAAAGCTCAAGGTATAGGGGCTTTGAGTAGTAAATAACTGCACAGATGAAGCCTCGGGGACACACCTACAAAACCTGCAAAGGAGAAGTTTGCCTAACTTGCATCACCAAAGGACGGTTATTCGCCATCATTTCGATTTCTGCAATGTTACCTGCACACTACTGGTTTGAGAGCTCCAGAAGTCTGAGGGGCAGTGGCCAGTCACATGACTCTGGAAACTTGGTTTCTCCAAACGTGTCAGAGGTTACCTGCTTTGGAATCACCCTGAAGTCCTCATTAAAAATAAAATTCTGGACCACTCCCCAGAATCCCTGCACAGCCAGCCAGGAAATTAGCATCTTTTACAAGGCTCTGAGGAGAGATTCTTAGGCATGCTCAGGTTTGAGATCCACGTGCCTGTACCTCCAGCCCCAGTTTCTGTAAGAACTAGTCCCCCAAATACTTCACTTTTACCCCCATCTCTCTCCTACACATTCCTTTCGAACACTTGACCAAACTGGACACTTCTCCCAGACATTGCTATCTTAGCCTTCTCTCTCTGTGCCCAGACTGCTGTCTGTCTTGTACCTTTCTTCGTCTCCATCATTTGAAAATCTGTGTCATCCAACCTTAAAAAGCTTTCCTGGAACTTCCCCAAATAGATGTGGCCTTTCCTGAACATGCAAGGCTTTTGTTTCTCCTGCTCTTATAGGACTTAACCCTCTACAACTGGTATTATAGTCATTTGAGACTCTGGCACATTTCCTTACTGATTTGAAATCCTTAGAGAGAAGAGAGAGAGAGAGAGAGAGAGAGAGAGAGAGAGAGAGAGAGAGAGAGAGAGAGTGTGTGTGTGTGTGTGTGTGTGTGTGTGTGTGTGTGTGTGTGTGTGTGTGTATGTTAGGGTCGGGGGTTATCAGATTTTATTCATTTTTTTCTTTTCCATAGTTCTTGTCCCAACATGTGAGCCTATGGCTGCTCTGATATTTATTTGGGATGAGAGGGGCTGGAGAGGGACTGGGTTTCCCTCTAGATCACAGTATCTGCTGAGAGAGTCTTTGACCAATTGCCCTTTGCTATACCTTGGATTTGGAACTCTAGTGTGTATAAGAAGCAAAGAAGGGAACTTGGCTCCCAGAGCCTGGGAGCAGTCACTGTTGAAATGTAAATGTAAAAGATTGAAAGGAGGGATGTGAGAGTGAAGCCAGCTGTCTTGCTTCCAGCTGTAGAATCTTCATATGAGCTACCGTACTCAAGGTCAAACACACAGGCCCGACTTTGCCGGGGAGTTAGGGTGGAGGTTCTCTGATGTTCTCATGACTTTGAATGGGACATGGTAATTATCTCCCACAGCCTGGCTTACTTAAAAAAAAAAAAAAAAAAAAAATTTGCTTTCTGAACCTCTCTTTTACTCACCTCCCTGCAGAGTCAGGGGATGCCAGGTGAGGTTAGCATCATCTTTATAGCAAGGCACGTACTCTTTTTGAGCCCTTCGTAGTGACAAGGGCCTGGTATATCTGGTATACCTGATAGGTCTTCAAAAAGTATTTTTTTAACTTGAAGATTATTTAATAATTCAGTCTCCTACATTTACAATACAGGAAAATAGGATGCCAGGAGAGGGGAGAAGACTTGCTTGGGATGTCATGAATGCATAGATGCACTGAGAACTCTAAGAAATCTGAAGATCGCAAATGCACATATGTGATGAGTTTTTAAATTGTATCAGTTATCTTGGATCATAAACATCTTCCACAGAAGTTACTTTTACTTTATGGGCTCTTTAATAATGCTAAAAGATATTTGAGGCAATTTATATCAATAAAGCCATTGGGACACATTAGTTAAAATAAAAGTGAACCTTCTAAAATGTATCCCTAAAAAAGTGAAAGTTTATATTTTTATTCTAGTTTAGGCAAAAACTCTAAGTAAATTCTATTATAAAAGCATAACCAATAGACAAATAGTTTTTCCATAAAGTAGATAGCACTGAATGTGCTGGGGCCTCAGAGGAAAGCACTAAGGGAAGGGAGTAGAGACATTTGGGGGAAAAAGGAGGAATTCAACAAGAACATCTTCGTGAGGAAGAGACCAGTACCAGTGTGTCACATGGTAAATCTTAGTTTCTTCTAATACCACATATTTATTCTTTTTCTACCCTGACAGGTTAATGAGAACTGTTACTATTCCTTTTTACAAATTAACAAAATCAAGGCGTAAAAGACCAAGAGCTTTGGAAAATGAGGAATTAGCATAGGATTAGAGCAGAACTTTGAGCTCCCGCATTCTAAATCTTAGCCTCTACCTTTCTCTTAAATAAATTCAAGTTAACAGATGGCTTGTCATCAGATAGGTCTTCTTTTAATCAAAGAGGATTTTTTTTTTTCTCTTTTTTTTACAGCCCTCAGGTCCCAGTTTGGTTACCGCTCTTTTGAGAATCCTTCCCTGTGTCCTTCCAGCTGAAGATAAGCACTTCCTCCTCTGACTCCCCAGAGCTTTTATCTATACCTTTGTTTTAATCATTCACCTTTGTCTTAACCTTACATTAGGCAGACAGTCTCACCCACATGTATAGAGACTGTGAGCTCCTTAAGAAGCAGGCTCATTTTTTCCTGTTCTTCTTTGTGTCTCTGTCCTATTCATGCCCAAACCTTACTCCACATCTTCCAAAATAGTGCCCAAAGCAATACCTCTCACCCTGGGAGGTATTTAGTACTTTTTTTTTTTTTAATGAATGACTTAGTCTGTTCAGGTTGTTATAACAAAATACCACAGACTGTGTGTCTTAAACAATAGAAATTTCTCACAATTCTAGAGCCTGGAAATCAAAGATCAAGGTGCCAGCATGGTGGGTTTCTGGTATGAGACCTCTTCCTGGCTTGTAGAACGTCGACTTCTCACTATGCCCTCACATGCCAGGGAGAAAGAAAGAGAGTGCAAGCTCTCTGGTGTCTGCTTTTATAAGGGCACTAATCCCATCGTGAGGACCCCACCCTCTTACCTCATCTGAACCTAATTGTCTCCCAAACGCCCCATCTGCAAATACTATCACATTGTGAGTTAGGGCTTGGACATGAATTTTAGGAGGAAACAATTCAGTCCATAACAGTGAACTACACCTTTTGGCCATAGGTCTGTAAACGCATTATTGGTCCTGGTTGATGGAGTGGTGATTAGAATATCCCGTGTTTCTAGATATAGAAGCTACATACTGAGATATTTAACAGGTATTTGAGTATCCTGTTGCCTTTAAAGAATTTTGGTGGACCCTCAGTAGGGCCCTATTAATGTTTAAAACATCATATAGCTCTGCTGCATTTTCCTTTAAGGTTACACTTTTACCCACTAGATCTTACCTCATTTTTTAGACCAGAGAAAAGAGAAAAACTTGGTTCTTTGGAGAGTTGCTGTGCATTCCTATTAGATCATTAGGAAATTGGCACAAGTGGCAGGAAGCCAAACTGGCCTGTGTCTGGCCAGGCAGTGTCTGCAGGTCATTCCAGAAAAGCTGCCAGAATAACGATGTGTTCTCCGATACAGTGCTTTTTGTCAAAGTCTCTTTTGGAATTAACTCCTCAGGCACAGATCAATAAGCCTCACCAACTTGCCAATGTAATTAAGAGGTGGTAGGTTAAGCATTACTATTAATTAAGTTCAAAGTAAAATAAAATGAAGGTTGTTTTTGTGAATTGTGCTGTCAGACTTTGCTCAAGAGTGTTTCTGAGTTTTTATGGAATAGAATCCTGGAGATGGAGGGGAGGATTACTGTCTCCATTGCCTTGGGAAAAGCAAGCATTTAAACATATGTCTCCTTAATATTTTTAACTGAAGAATAAACTATTTGCTGATTGTGAGAGCCATCGAATGAATACCTTTTGTGTACAGAGGGCTGAGTTCAGTGCTGTGGGGGATACAAGCAGCATGAGATGCAATCCCTGCTCTCGTGGAGCCCTTAGGCAGAGAAGCAGCACCACACGCATACCCAAGTATAATTAATACAAGGCAGAATCTGTCTGTGAGGGAGACTCAGGCAGTGATGAGAGCTCAGAAAAGGGTGGCTTTGGAGGGCACCGGCACCAAGAAAGACCTCCCAGATGATGCAGCATTTGAGCTAGGCCTTGAAAGTAGTGTTGGATATGATAGGGGGAAAAGAATGCACAAAAATAATTCCAATTTCTAAACACTTGTTTTCCATGTTGAACTCCTTTACAACACCTGGGATAAAAGGAAAAGAAACCAGCCTGTTGCTAAGTAAGGATTTGTTGAACATTCATTATATGTGTATTATTCTGCAGAGAAAGTGGGAACAGAGGAAGTAACGAATATCTTCTGGATCATGGGTTTTTCTGTATACGCAACAAGATAGTCTCAGACTCATTACCTTCTTCTGATGACGTCTTAATTGGATTTATTACAAAGGCCAAGTTCCTTTGTCCTGAGACCACCAGTAACAGCAACCATTGGAAAAGCCACGTTGATGCTGTTCTTCCTTTTTGGAAAAAGTGGGTACTTAACAACTATGAAAAAGTGCTACTATACCTTTAGACGGTTTAAGTCCATTTTGCTAGTAGAATTGAGTGGGAGTCAATATTGATGCCATTGAAACCTGAAAGGACCTTGAAGACTCTCTAACCAAGCCCCACTTTTGCATATTAGTAAACTGAAGCCCAGAATACAGTTTTTCTAGGAGGAAGAGAGCCAAGCGAATTTCCTAAATCACGTAACAACCAGTTTATTATTAGGTATTTGTGTTACCTTCACATGGAAGAGAAGGATTAGGCTTTCAGGGAGGAATAAGTTGACTCCCAATTCCCTGAGTTACTATTGCATGGTATTAGGCAACTTCACTTAAGAACCTACCTGTTGTCCAGCTATGATAATTACGTATCTTTTAGCATTTACCACCTGTACCAATTGCTTAGCATAATAATAGCTTATACTTAAATGCATGTGCCCAAAGTACCTTTATAGTTTTTCATTTGATTCTCACAACAATTCCACAAGGCAGGTGTTATTTCTAGATTAAACATGAGAAAACTAAGGCTCAGAGAAAGTAGCCTATATAGCTAAGAAACTAAAATGGGCTCTGACTTCCATCTTCTGACTGGGAGTCTGGTTTTCTTACCTTGGCATCTCAGTTGCCTGACTAAATGGTCTTCAGTCATTTATCCAACCACTGAGTATTTACTAAGCACCTTCTATATTTCAAATATTGTAGTGGGCATTAGGGTTACAAAGTTTAGAAAGAAACAGCCCCGAGTCCTTGGGGAGTTCCTCATTTGAAGGAGATAGCCATTCAAACAAATAGGTCGCATGTTAAGTGCATACTGGGTCTTTGAGGGAAGGGGGACACATAAGATTGGGGGAATAATTTTGTAGCTGTTTATCTAAGCATGTCACAGTCCTGTCTCCCCAGCTAGATTATAAATATCTTACCATGGCACGTGTCTCTGTCTCCCCCGAGACTCCAAGCACAGGCCTCATACCCTGCTGGCGTTCAGTCAATATATCTGTTGTTGATGATGCTATGATTTTTCCCTCTGACTCTCACACTGGAGAAGTTTCCAGCTGGCCCTTGAGTAGAGCAGAGTTTAATTTACAAATTTGAGTTCGCCTTTTAAAAATCACTTTTAAGAAAAATAAACAACTTTATGAGATAGCTTCTAAATACTGACATACTCAATATGGTAGATCCTCTATTTTAACCAGTCTTTGCCCAACGTTTGCAGTTTAGAGTGTTGTACTTGTATGACTGTTCTCTTCTTCAGTCAGTGAATTGTATCTTTCATTAGGGGCTGTTAACACATCAAAACAGCCTTTAATCAGTCTTTAAAAATTCTAATTATTCCCAAGTATCTAATCATTACTGTTTCATTGATAATTTGAGTGGTATCAAACATTGCAACTGTTTTGCACAGGAAGGGGATGGATTTCAGTGCCAAAGAACACCCATATTTTCAAAATTATGGGGAAACTTTTCCTCATAGCCAAGTTGTGATTAAATGTGTCAATGGCACAAGCTTGGAATTCTGCTGTGCAATGCCAACATTTTGTATTGCTTTATTTCGACCATATATTACAAACAGAATATTTCCCAGCTCACTTATATGTGTTTCCTGGTTTCTGAAATGTTACCGGCAAGCTTTGTGAACAAATATTAATTTCAAAGATACTAGAAATAAAGCAAAAATGAGGTTTTTCTCTCATATATCTAAGAGTTTCCTTTAATCATTAAATTCTCAAGATGTAATTAGTTCAATTCTGCTGTAGATAGGAGCTCATTATAAAGAATCTAGGTTGAGCAGTCTCTCTAGCAAAAGTGGCCTTTTGATTGTCTCCCAGCATTTCCTAAAAATGATAGTGTACAGGGTGAATTGCAAAATAAATGAGTAAACTGGATTTGATATACCAGACACCAAGATACCCACCCATGTGTGCATGCAAGCACAAGCTCGCACCAAAGCCAGGAACCCTACCACAAAGCAAAGTTCCATTCATCCTGAGGGCAAGGAAAAATGTATGCCTACCACAAAATTATTTTCTTGAAAATTAATTTGGAAATGTATAAGCAGATAGTATGGCACTAATTTATCAATCAAATAATAATTTAAATGGGACTAGAAAAGAGAAACTGTAATTTAAATATTTTTGAGTGTGGTACTGGTTAAATGTGTGTGTGTGTGTGTGTGTGTGTGTGTGTGTGTGTATTGAATTTGAAAGTAATTTATGGGAAGTGCTGCCAGCATGGTGTTTCCAGTGCTCCACAGTTTGAATTTAAACTGCTCAGTGGGATCATTAAGATTATTACGCATGTGTTCCAAAGAGTTTGAATTCAAATGACAACTTTAAAAGAAAAAACAAAAAAGATGCCCTTTAAAAATTGAGGAATGTTATTGCACTTATAGAAACTCATGCAGTTTGAAGTAATTTGCCACCTCCCCTTCTGAAAAAGTACCTGATGATAACGTTGTCAAGACATAGGGATGTTGGAGAAAGTACATACTGCAGACACATTCCCTTGATGAGTAAAACCAGATTGTAAAGCAGACTTTATAGACAATAAGTTATTGCATTTAGTACAAATGACAGCAGAAAATCAGGAAGGATTGTGGATCAATGTAGGATGGAGCACGGGGATCCAATGATGGCAGAGGCTCACTTGAGTAGTACGTAAAAGGCCCCTTCAAACTCATCAAGTGTGCCATTTGGTTCTCTTTCTCTGGGTGGGTCTTGGCCTATGGAGGTCTACTTTCATTTTGTGCCAGTTAGGCAAGTGAACAGTTTATGAAAGAAAGAAACAGAGTCGTGCTTACTCACTTTTCAAAAGAAGTCTTTTTGCCTTGGAGTTTGCAAAGTTGTTTTGCAATGGATTTACCATTATATGTTTTTAAATAAGCGTAGTTCCAGTGATGGGAAATATACTAGCTCTCAAGGCAACTTTTTCCTTTGTTGAATTCTCTAAAGGTTATAAAGTTACTTCATGTTTTGGACTGGAAGTCTGTTTCCTTACAACAGCTACTCATCTGTAGCCACAAAGTAGACAGCTAATACATCTTCCTGTTTGAAAACCTTTTAGGTATTTGAAGAAAGTTCTCCAGTCCATCTGAATCTTCTCTTCTTCTCCATTCATGTGTTGAATGAATGTTGAAATTCTCCATCCTGACCACTTTCTAATGGATTCGTCCAGCATATCAATATCATTCTTCCAGTGTGGTACTTAGAATTTCCATTACCTTGTGTAAAGAAATTGACCTCCTGGGATATGTAGAACTTGATTTAAAAAGACAAATACATAACAACAACAAAAAAGAAGATTCTAATTAACAATACGTGTTTTAAAGTTGAAGGAAAAGTTTATAACCCATCGTCCAATTCTACTGGAATAAAGTAAAGTTGCATATTAGATCTTGTTCTCTTCAATCTGTTTTAATAAGAAGTAAAACAAGATTTACGACATTTATCATTTTCTAACTTACATTAAAGTACATGTTTCATCTCCATCCAGGGGTAACTTACTTATTTCTTTGCACCTTTAGCAGTCAGCACTGTCTTGGTATAGGTGATGTCCATTAATTGTTTAGAATTAAGGAACAATAATAACAATACCTAGTGCTTTCCAGTTTATAAAACATTTCCAATCTAAATTGGAGCTTGGTGTACAGGTTTTGGTTTTGTGTGTATGTTTTGTTGTTGTTGTTGTTTTTTAATATAAGGAAGTCAAGGCTCAGAAAGTTTAAGGGACTTACTCAAGAATGCAGAGCTGGTTAGAAGATTTGAATGTCAGACATTGTGGCTCTAAACTTTGTCATTTAAACAGAGCACCTGTTAGTTGGTTATCTCTTCCTCGGTTTCTGCCGAATGTATTTTTAAATGCTTTGGGGGGAGGGAGAGCTTTAATTTCTATACCCTTGCCAGAGGTGTTATTCAGATTCAAAGGCTTTTGGTAAATTTGAAAGCAATCCTTTGGGTTTCTAGGAGCTGCATTAGAGCAGCATTTCTTTGGAGCATTGTAGCCTCTCTATCCAAAATGAATCTGCGGTAACTTGGGGGAATGGGTGGTCTGTGAGGACCAGACCTGAGACAGCAAATGGAACCTCTTTAAGGGTTCCCAGCAACAGGTTCATTTTGTATCCAAATTCTGAAACACAAGTGGGAGAAGTGAGGCTTCAGTGAAAAGAGTGACGATCCCAAACAAATAAGTTATGGGGTCAGGGGAAGAGCTCAGGCTCGGGGCTCCTAGTCTCCAGCCAGTTTCCCCAGCCACCTGGACACAGTCGTCCAGAAGCCCAGGCTTATGCTTAGTCTGGACTTGCAGTAAAAGTCCAATGCTTCTACCTGTTTCTCCCTTCTGGTGAAAAACCTCCTCCTCACTGACCTCACCACCATCACTCCACATCTATCCCACCTCACCATTGCCCGGGGAGCCTTCTCATCACACCATTCTGTTTCTGGATCTATGTCCTTATCAAATGGGACCCACTGTTTCTTTCAGAATGCTCCTGAAATTTTCCACCTTTGATTAAGTGTCCCAGCCATAAAGCCCATTCCAGTAACCACATTACTGAGCAGCCAATTCCAGTAATGGAGGAGACACTTCCAACTGTTAAGCAATGCTCACCCCTTCAAAGGAGATTGAGCAATCTCATTTTCAAGTGTATTTAAAGCATGCATCTGGATGGTGAAAGGCATCTGGACCCTGACTGTGACAGCACTGGAGAGCTTTTGGGTGAAAGAGCTGTTAGATTGGTCCTGTGTGTATTCATGGGGTAGACCTCACTGGGAGAGGTAAAGGTAAACAGGATTTTCACTTTCTTCTTCATGTAAAATTGCTATGACAATATTTTTCAGGGTTTTGTGAATATCAAATAGAACTTTTTGAGACAACGGCTACTGCCATTCATGGGATGGGTCGTGTTCAGCCCTCAGCAACACGTACTGCATAAAAAGGAAGGCAGATACCTGAGAGATCCCCAAAGAGACTGAACACACCATGTCAAACAGGAACACTGGAAGGAAAAGGGCAGGTTCTAGACGATCACTCATCAGAGATGGCTCTTGTCAAGGAAGGGGGAGTGGAGAAAATGATCTCTACCAGTCTTTCCAACATGGAAGTCGAACACAGGAAAGGGACCTGTTTGTCCATAAACCCCTGACACGCTTGCATCCACAGCCCACATGGTACACCTGTCTTCTTTAAAGAGTAGCAGAGTTATTCATGTGGCCTGCGTGGAAATAATATGACAATAGCAGTTAATGCCTTTTTTAGTTAAAGGGTACTTAGCTGCACCTGCACCTGCAAATTCACATCAGGACATACCAAGAGGAAGAATCCAAATTCAGTGTCTTGTGACATTCGGGACCATTTTTGTCACTTCAGTTCAGGTACAGTCTCCATGTACCTGAACTGAAGGCTGCAAGGCAATGCACAGAACTCAGACTGAATCAAAGAGAAATTTGTTTGAACCCAGACTTTACTAGTCTGTACTTTGTGATGGGTCAAGGTTATTTAGTTCTCTAAAGCAAGGCTATGAAAGGAGGTGGATAGTACTTACTGTGTTGGGCTCCTCGGAAGGTTAAATGAGTTCATGTAAGTGCCAAGCACAGTGCCTGCCTCCTAATAGGTGTTTAATAAATGCTATCTGTTGCTGAGATTCACCCTGAAGACATTTATCATACCATGCCTCCTCTGGAAAATAGATTATAAATATACCATAGAAATTTACATCATCATGTCTTCCTTCAATCCTTTGCTTTTCTCTCCTGTCACTCTTTCCTGGCAATACTGTAATCTGGATGAACTGAACCACTTGTCTTTCGCTCACCAAGGTGACTGGATGTCGCTGGAGAAAAGCACACATCCAGGCATGTTGGTATCAGAATAAATTGTGACCTACCTTAACCCCACTCACAGCCTACATTCTTACATGCTGCTCTCAGCTGTTACCTACATTTTCTACTCTACCCCAGTATCTGACTGCACCCCATCCCCACTCCCCCCTCCTTAAGAGATGACTGCCTCATTCTCCGCAGTGACAATGAAAGCCACCAGAAGATACTCCCTCAGCTTCTGCTGTCAAATTTGTGCCTGTCCTCTCTGTTCCTTCTGTTACAACAAGCAGAAGAGCTCGTCAGATTATCAAACAAACACCAATTGGCATAAATGTATTCCGATCCCGTTTCCTTCATCTTGAGAGAACCCGCACTCCATTGTTCATCTGTTCTTCATCCTGGATCCTCTGCCTGTCCTTGATTGGATTCTTCTCATTAGCATCCAGTTGTGTTCCAGCATGGCGTAGATCCCCTCCCTGCCACCCCCCGCCCCCATTGACTACACAGCTCTCTCTAGCTGTTGCATTATCTCCTCCCCGAAGCCAGACTCTAGAAGATTTTTCATTACACATGCTTGCCTCCTTTTCCTTATCTCACATTCTGGCTTTTCTCCCCAGCCCTCCTACCTCCACTACCCCGGCTGAGGACATCTGTGACTTGTGACTTCCACGTTGCCCAAACCATAGATCAATGTCAGCGTTCATCTGACGTGATATCTCAGCAGGGGCTGGGATGGACATTTCATCTTTAAAAAGCTCTCCTCCCAGCTCCCTTGGCATCTCCAGCTTTCGGATTTTTCTGTTTATCTACTTCTCAGATTTGCTGTCTTGCTCCTTCTTGCATGTCCCTAAATTGTCTAGCTTTTCTTAGCTCCTTTTCCCCCTCAGTCCTCTCTGTAGTCACTCTCATCTCCTCCCAAGCATCCAAGTACCATCAGTATGCTGTCATGTTTCAGATAGGTACCTGGATGGTGTTGCTGCTGTTTTTCATTTTAGCCATTCTAAGTGTATAGTGATATTACATTATAGTTTTAATGTGTATTTCCCTAATGGCCAATGATGATGGAATGCAGGAAAGGATGTGAATAAACTGGATCACTCATACCTTGCTGGTGGGAACGTAAAATGGTATAGCCATGCGGGAAAACACTTTGGAAGTTCCTTTAAAAATTAAACATACAACTACCGTATAAGCCAGCAGTTGACTTCTGGGCATTTATTCCAGAGAAATGAAGGTGTGTTTACTCAAAAATCTGTTCATAGCAGCTATATCCATAATAGCCCCAAACTGGAAACAACCCAGATGTCCTTCAACGGGTGGTATACTCTTACCCAGGAATACCATTCAGCAGTAAAAAAGGAATGAATTACTGATACACACCACAACTTGGATGAATCTCAAGAGAATTATGCTGAGTGGAAAAAGCTAATCCCCAAAGGTTGCATATTGCATGATTCTACTTAGATAATATTCTTGAGAGGGTGCTAGATACAGTGAACAGATCACCGTTTGCCAGGGGTTACGGTTGAGGGGAGAAGTCAAGGGTTAAGGATGGGTAGGAGTGGATGTGGTTATAAAAGGGCAATGGAAGGGATCCTTGTGGTGAGGGAGCCGTCCTGTATCTTGGCTGTGGCGGTGGACATATTACACGTATACATGTAATAAAATTGCCTAGAAATAAATATGTGCATGTGTGTGCGTGCAGGTGCGTGCACACACACACATCTAAGCTTTGTTCTCTGCTCTCTCACCTCCTACTCTCTACTCACCCCCTGCAGTCTGGCTTCTGTCCCCACCTCTCCACTGACACTGCACTCCTCAGCACCACCAGTGACCTCTTTGATGCTAAACATGCTGGGGACTGCTCTGTCCTTCTCTCTCTCTTGAGCCCTGTTCACCATTTAAAGCTGTTGACACTGTCTCCTCGAAGCGTGTTCTTCATTTGGCTT
Organism: Phocoena sinus; assembly: GCF_008692025.1. Taxonomy (NCBI): domain Eukaryota; kingdom Metazoa; phylum Chordata; class Mammalia; order Artiodactyla; family Phocoenidae; genus Phocoena; species Phocoena sinus. The sequence goes on from NC_045766.1 coordinate 65,595,234, forward strand.
CTGTGACACCATCCACTCTGGGCTCTCCTTCTACCTCTCTACTCACAGCTCCCCACTCTTTTTTAACAGATTTTCTTTTCCTTCCTTCTTCCTTATTTCAATGTTTTTCTGAGTTCTGCCCTAATCCCCCTTCTGGTCTCACTCCACGCTCTCCTAAGTGATTTCATCTGCTCCCGTGACCACAGATATCATCTATGTGCTGAAAACTCTCTGGCCAAGATCTGCTCTCAAGATCTGAGAGCTCCCTCTGAGCTCCAGAGGATGTATCTATCCGCTTACCAGTCTTCATAAATTGGCTTATAGGCCCACAAATTCAACACTTTCAAAACAGAACACACACTTTTCCCTTTTAAGAAAGCTCGTTCCTACGTTCCTCCATGGTGAATGACACCACTTGCTTTCCCTGATTAAAGGCACAGGAGCTGTCCTGATTCCTGCCCTTGTTTCACTGTCTCCTCTTATCCATCACTCACCAAATTCTGATATAATACTTTAGCTTCCTTTATATCTACCTTCAGAAATCCTTCAGTGACTTTTCACTGCCTTCACAATAAAGTTCACACTGCTCAGACTGTCGTATAAAAAGCCCACAGCCACATGCACCCCCATACACCTGTCCACGTGAGTGCATGAACGTACGCGCGCTCTCGCTCTCTCTCTCTCTCTCTCTCTCTCTCTCTCTCTCTCTCTCTCTCTCCTGAAACAGGGAGACTTTCTCTTACCTCTGTGGCTGAGCAAATACTTTCCATTCTTGGAATACGTGACCTTCTCACTTCCATCTTCGTCACCTAGCCAAGAATTATCCTCCTTAAGACCTCAATTTAGACATCAATAAAAGTGTGGTCCTTGTACCTTGTCCTCCCCAGTGCACTGTGGTAGCATTTAATGCTTTACCTCTGCCATACCACTTAGAAGATGGTGTTTAAATGACCCATGTGTTTCTCATGTACCCCATTCTCTATACACTCTCCCCAAGGGCAGAGATGTTATCTTGTTCCTCATTGTGTCCTATAGCAAGCACTCAAATGTTTCTTGACTGCTGGGTTGGACTGAACTGAACAAAGATGAGATCACTGAATACAAAGCCATACGCATAAGTGCTATAGGGACAGCTGTGGCATAAATGATCGTGTACTGGATGAATGATTCCCCGCTGCACGGCCCCTGATTTCCAGACCTTTTAGTCACTTCCTGTGAATCTTGCCAGCCCTCTTCTCAGTTGTTTTTGCAAGTTCTCTCACACTGTGTAGACCAGAATGAATCAGGGTCTAACCGGTGCTGACTCTAAGTGTGACACCATGAGTCTCTGGCTCTCCTTCTCACTTTTAGTGGCTGCTACTCTGCTGGCTGGCTCATCGCAGTGGGGCGTGGCTAATCCTGCCAGTTCGTGGTCCCTCCAACATCAGTGGTTATTTCACCTAATATGTTACCTCATCCACAGAGAGTCGGGGTTTTTTGTTGTTTTTTAACAGTTATTATAACACGTCTGGCTTAGTGGAAAGTACATTGAACTGGAAATCAGGAAAGTTGGACCCGCTTGGCTCTGCCGCTGACTAAGGGGCTGCCATGGAGCATTTGACGTGCCCATCCCTTTAAAGGGTGTCTTTATTTTATGGCAGTAAACACATCTCATTGTGTCCTATTGTATGGCTAGATTATATGTGTGCAATGATTTGGAACCCTCCAGTGAAGAAATCTTGTAAAGTCTAAGAATTATCTGTCTGTAGTGCTTTATACTTCTCAATACGCTTTCATATCCATTATCTCATTTAATCCTCACGCATTTGGAAACTGAGGTTCAGGGACTTATTCATGTGAACAAAAATAATAAACAGTGGAATGAATAGTTTTGATTGTATATAAAGATCACATGAAAATTGATTTAAAAAGCATCATCCATTAGACAAAAATAATGAGAACATCAACAGGCAATTCACAAAAGAGACAATAAAAATAGCTGCTAAACCTATGAAAGGATGTTCAGCCTTATTTTATTTAAAGAAATGCAGTTTAAAATGCCATTTTCCCCTCATCAAAATGACCACGACTTACAAGTTTGATACCTGCTTTTGGCAAAGCTGAGGGAAACAGGTACTCTTGTGTGTTTTTGATTAGAGTACAAATTGATACAATCTTTTGGAAACAAAATTTGGTACTATCTTTCAAAATTTTCATTATACCCATATTTCGACACTATGATTTAATTTCAAACAGTATGCCATTTGATTTGCACAAGGGCACAGCAGTACCTGTTCAGAAATATACATTGTGGCATTGTTTGTAATGTTGTAGAGACTAGTTAAATAAAATTGCAAAATAAATAAGATACGGCAAATTCATACGACATCATGGAGACTTAGACGTGATAAATCTATATGTGCTATAAAAGACACCCAAGAAAAACTAGTTAAAGAAAACACAAGGAGCAGAACGGTACATAAAGGATCTCATTTGTGTTTAAAGAGAAACTTTTTAAAAGGGTGTTTATGTGTGAATGTACGTGTGTGTGTGTGTGTGTGTGTGTGTGTGTGCACACGTGCCTGCGTGCACACACAACCACCCATTTATGTACAAGCATAGAAAAATTGTAGGAATCCTCAATTTTTGGGTGCTTACCTCTGGGACGGAGTTTTATTTTTCACTTTATATCCTTCTGTGCCAATTTGATTTTTAAATGAGTATACATGTGTACACATATAAAAATTTGAAAAGTTAGCATTCAGCTTAGACAGTTTTTCTTCTTTCAGTGAGCTGCAGTGGGTTTCGTTGGTTTGCCCAATTTAATTGACCACAATAGAAAAACCTTAAAGAAGAAAACACACACTTCAGAAGCTTTATATTTATATGACTTTTAAAGTAAGAAAAAATTAATAATCCCACTCAGCAAGTCAGAATTCCCACCTTCACCCCGAATCATAATAGCAAGCAGGTGACTAACCTTTGGCCTTCCCTGCACCGTGTGATCTGTCAGCTGTCATGGAGCGTAGGCCTGAGCGTGGGAGGACCCGAGAGGCCACCCATCACCTCTCAACAATAGCCTCCTTCTGCAGTTGAAGGCCCTACATCTGAGACAAATGAGTGCCTGTCTACTCTTTACTCCTTCTGGCGCCTTTGCCACCTAGATTCATGGGCTTGCCTCCTACTCCAGAATATCTTCTTAATGGAAGAATGAATGATCTTTCTGAAATTCAAACCTCATCATGTTGCTCCTTTATTTCAAACCCTTCAATTAGTTCTTCCCAGTGCGCCCTGTCCCTAGTTATTCTGTATATAAATGCAAAGCTTCGTAACGTATTTAAATGTGCCCTTGTTTATGGGACCTTTTGTCACTGGCCTTGAGCCGATGACACATGTGTTGAATGAGTCAGCTGCCCAAAGAGGTGGCTGAGATAAGGCAGACTTTTTGTATCTCTCCAGCCTCATCCCTTCACTCTCCGATCTGACCGCATTGGGTTACTTTCAGATACTTTGAGTTTTCCAGTTGCACCATGGTTGGTCCACCCACAGCCCTTGGTGCATAATCTTTGTCTGCCTAGAATACTCTCTCCCATCCTTCAGATCTCAGTTGACTTTTCGCTTCCTCCATGGAGCCTCCCTGGCCTCTCGAGACGGTTTTGTCCGGCTGATGTCTGCAATTCATAGCACTCTGGGTCTCCCTTCATAGCACCTACTACTCTTTACTCTGGATTTGGGCTCTGCTTATCTGCAGCCCACTCTTCGAGGACAGGGAAAGTTTCTGTCCTCCGACGGTACTGAAGGCACTATTACATCCCTTGCCATGACCTGGTGCCTGACACACAGTAGATGCATCATCAACGTGTACTGCATGAATAAGCTTTAGACCAGACAGACCCCACGTCTTCTGAGCCTGATGAGCACCCTGCTTTTGCTCCTGCACCGGGCTCTCTTCCCACTACCTTCCCCTTGTTCTGTTCCCTCAGCCCAAGCACTGTGCCCAGTGTGATCATGTATATCCTCAGAGTTTTTAGGGCAGGATAGGAGCTGACAATTCAATGTCCTTCAAGATTCTGTTTAATAGGGAAGGGCTAGAATACTTGGAATCATTCTCACTTTGAGAATTGCTTTCCATCTTTCCTGGTTTCAGCTCCAATCAGATGGGTTTATCACATGTCAGTCAATATTTATGGTCTCAGGGAGTGGCACCATAATAACCCTTCTTCCCCCCCACCCCCGAAGGCCAGCTCACTACCTCCACCTCTGCTTGTGCTGGGCCTTACCAGTTTGGACACTGGTGAGAGGTGGGGCCGTGAATCCTACCTTTCTGTTCAGGGTTTCAGTCAACCTCTTATTAAAAATTTTAAGACAAGAATTCAGATTTTGCACTGGCAGAATTTTAGAATCACTTGTTCCCTCTTCTGAGGGGCTCCTGTTCCTGGCAGGACCAACTTCTCTGAGGCAGTGTAGTCAAAACCATCTAGAAGTTCACAGATTCTTCTAAAAGTAAACAACCCTACCTGGCTGACTCTGAGGCAGATGAGAAACAGCAAAAAAGCAAACAAGAGTGGTTTAGATCAGTCCGTCCCGCCTCTTCCCCACTCGCTCATAATGTGTGTTGAAATCAGAAATCAGAGCTCAAAGTGTGATCCTCTGCTCAGTCTCCCTACCCTGCTAATAAGACCTCTGGGATAATGAGGCCCTGCATTCAAGTATTAGCTGTGTGGATAGTAGAAGATAAAGATGACGCTACATTCAGTTTCAAACTTCCTCACTTTCTGGTGCAAGAGAAGGTTTTTACAAAGAGTAGAAGCCACAGCATCTTGAAGCATCTGAAGAAGGGAAGAAGTCAGGGCTGTGGGTTGCCAGTGAATGTGTCTCTAGTCCCTCTAGTGGGCACTGGTCCACATCAGAGCGAGCCCAGCTGTGGTGGCTGTTAGCTTCCGAGGGGCTGGCACACAGCAATCAGAGGCACAGAGAAGTTTCTTGTTATTTAGAAATCTAGAAGGAAGAGATTGTCAAGATGAAGGACTCAAGTTACCCTTTCCCATTGTGCCCATAGTGAATTTGAGACCCAGATGAGGGACGTAACCAATCATTTCACTCTCTGACTCTGAAGCCAGAATGGCCACCCTTTAAATGAAGCCTGCTCATCAAGGGCATATGAGCTTTAGTAATTAGCAAAGGGGTATCCAGGTCTCTTAGAAGCCATTCTTTTCTTCCTGTGAGTGAGTGGACAGCTTTTCTAGTTTCTTATCCAACTAGGTTCAATATCATTCAAAGAACCTATAAAAAGAATGTGCATGCACCCTTAGGTGCTTAGGGGCCGGTGTTGCAGATGTTGGAATAGAGCCGGGAACAAGGTACACTGGTCCCTGTCCTCCTGGAACTCACATTCCCATGTCTCTAAGGAGCTCTGGGCTTCTCCTGTGTAATACAGAAAGTGACTTGCTGGCATAATTTCCTTTGGAAGTGCTTTGCAGGACATAAGTCCTTGTCTTGGTTGACCTCCAGCCAGGCCCTTCTCATCAAGATTCATCATCCTCCTCCAATTTAGGGTGCTTGGATAATGAGTGAAAATCATGGCAAGAAAAGATGCTTTTTTTTCCTTCAGTCCATGAATCCAGCCCATGATTTTAGGGGCTGTTTTGGACAAGAATCTTTGTAAGCAATCTTACATTTTATTCCCTGCAGTATTCCTACGTGGATAATTTATATTGATAGTTGATAGAAGTGTATCTCACTGTTTCTCAACTCTGCCTGTGCATTCGAATCATTAAAAAATTAGAGGGAATTCCCTGGCGGTCCAGTGGTTAGGACTCTGCGCTTCCACTGCAGGGGACGTGGGTTCGATCCCTGGTCAGGGAACTAAGATACCGCAAGCTACACAGCCAAAAAACAAACAAACAAAAAGGTAATTTTTTTTTAACTCTGATGCTAAGTCCCCACTCCAGAACAATGAAATCAGAATATTTAAAAGTAAGGCCCAGGCATAGGCAATATATTACTTCAAATCATTAATAATCAAATATTACATAAGAATCTGACTTTTAGCGGCTCATTTGTAAGGAAGATAACTCCCCAGCTCCTAAGTGCCTCCAGCATAACAGGTGAATTTAGATTTCTTTTCTCAAACTTGCTCGCATATTCTGCAACTGTGGTTTAAGTGACTGTGGTTGTCCTCCACCACTCTATCGTGCTCCCAATTTATGTTTAACTGGGTTTATATTAGAAGGCAAGGAGGGGCACATGGTTTTTTAAACCCATTTCTTTAAGTGTTAAAAGAGTAATTCACTGGAAGAAGCCATAGAAGAGATTTGGGGTTCAGCATAAGAAACGATTTTATAGGGCTTCCCTGGTGGCACAGTGGTTGAGAGTCCGCCTGCCGATGCAGGGGACACGGGTTCGTGCCCCGGTCCGGGAAGATCCCACATGCCGCGGAGCGGCTGGGCCCGTGAGCCATGGCCGCTGAGCCTGCGCGTCCGGAGCCTGTGCTCCGCAACAGAAGAGGCCACAACAGTGAGAGGCCCGCGTACCGCAAAAAAAAAAAAAAAAAAAAAAAAAAAAAAAGAAAAGAAAGAAACTAAATGATTTTATAACAGGTAATACAGGCTGAGAAGAGCCATCTCAAGGGTCCTCCTGCCTTCTCTTATGAGGGTCTTGGCTGAGACTGTTGGTGACCTGTGATGACAAAGGTTACTTTCTGCATTGGCTAGGAACTAGACAAAATGGCCCTAAGATCTTGTCCAGCCCTGGGAATCTACAAGCGCCGAAAAAAGCGGAGCAGTAGAACTGGGCAAAAAGTCGATTTGAAATCTCCCCTTATGATTTCACCTCAAATATTATGGAGGAAGATAACTTTAAAAATATAATTTTCTTAATGCCATGCCTGATGTATTAGTTTGGGCAAGTAGTGCTGAGTGCTGTAGCAAATAAACTCCCAAATCTCAGTGATTTAACACAATAGTTTATTTCTCTCTGATAAAATCAGATATTTGGCAGGTGCTTTCCATTTGGGGAGGCAGAGTCTCTGCCTTATTCCATCCACTGGCTCCACCATTCCCTAGAGTTTGCAGGTCCCATACTAGATTCTCAGACGAGGGAAGAGGGAACATTGAGGATCTCATGAGATGGTGAGGATGGTTTTGGGCCAGACTGGGTAACGTGTTTCCTTTCTACTCATATTCCATTGGCCGGGACTCAGTCATTTGGCTACAGCTGCAAAGAATGCTTGGAAACGTAGCCACCATGTGCCCCAAAAGAAGAGGAAGTGGTTTGGTGTATGTCTAGCCATGCTTTAATCACCATCATCATCAGTGTACTTTCCTGGAATTTTCCAAATCAAACTCTGTGGGTCACTTAGCTTAACAAAGTATGTAAAAGACACTTTTCCATAATGTAATTTATCTTTATTCCTGTGTGTGTTTTCTGTCTTGGTCTGATTTAAAATAATGACTAACAAATAGATCCCATGGGCCCCAACTAGATAATTATTTAACCTCTAACTCCTCAAACATAAGGTACATCCCTCGATGAGGGATGTACCTTATGTTTGAGGAAGAAAATGTTTATTTACTTACGCATCAAATATTCATCGAGAGCCCGGCACAGGTCAGCAACTGGATATTCGGTGGTGAACAAAACCAGACCAGCAGCCTGCCCTCAGGAAGTTTGTGTTCTACAGAGAACTGGACAGAGTGTTTTTGTAAAAAGAGAAGCTTGTCTTAAAAGAATTAAAACAAAGGAACCTGACCTAGACGGAGGGGTCAAGAAAGCCTTCCTGAAGAAGTGCTCCTTCACTGAGGCAGGAGGAGTGAGTGGAGTTTGGCCATCTCAGACAGTAGAGCATGCGGATTTGAGGAACTGAAAGAAGGCCAGTGTGGTCCGAGCTCAGAGGCTGAGGGTGACGCAAGGTGGGTTTTCAGAGGTAGACCATGAAGGACTTAGGCCATGCTAAGGATTTTAGCCACTCTCCCAAAAGTAAAGGAAAGCCCAGCCATTTCATTACTTACACCACTCATCCATCACAGGCTTTCCCTGAAAGGTCTCTGGCAATAGGGGAGATATGGAAGCAACATCACGAGTACGTGAATGGCAGAGCCTTTTCCCTAAGTGCTGTGGTCTTTAGCCACACACCGTGCATTCTCCACGTCCCCAGTTCTCCTTATTGTTTCCTAGAGCTAAGAGTAAGACAAACTGGATGGAGACGTGACTTAGTTAAGAACACAACCTGCAGAGTGAAGGGTTTTTCCTCTTCCAAATGTGATCCCTGTCTGCATCATCTACTACATGATTCAGTAGAGACACCACTGGATTTGGAGTCATATTTCCAGGTCTTGCCTCTGCCATGCAATTCCAACTTATCAGCAACTTTCCAGCAGTTATTTTCAGAAATGGGTCTAGATTACAGCCTTCTGATTCCTAGTCCAATGTACTTTCCACTTTTCCACACAGATCCAATTGTAGTTCTCCCTTCTCCATAATCTTTAAAAGACCCTTTCTGATTGAACCAGGCCACTTACTCTTTATCCCCTTTTCTTCCCGCTGAGATGACCTTTCTTTTCCTTCTAAAACTGGAACTAACTTTCAAATTGGAACTCAAGACTCTCCTCTCCATAGAATCTGCCCTGAGGACAAATTTATTGATTTTATTCTTCTCTCATTGAATAGAAAACCTGCTTGAGGGAATTGTCTTCAGCTATTTTTCTTGGTAACACAAGTCTGGGCTCTGAACTGGGGAGTGTGGGCTTTATTGATTTAACAAAGGGAAAAGACAGAAACTGACAGGACTCGAAGGCTGTCTCTGGCCTGGATTTGCTGGAAAACCATGGTCAAGCTATTATTGAGTGCTCTTCCTCAGTTTGTTAACACGTGAGCTGAGACAGCCCATGTATTACAGTCCATGCATAGTAGTGCTTCCTGGGCCAGAGGGTTGAGCTTCATGTTGATTAAAATGGTAGTAAGGCGTCTTGCAGTTAATCCAGTCCATCCATGTTGCCTGTTGAATGTTCATTCCTACAGATTCAATGTTGCCTAAAGATTAAAATCATGGAACCTTCTAGACTTCTAGATAGAGAAGAGTCGGAGAGATCAAAGCCTTCATATGACCCGAATTATCAAAAAGCAGATAATCTCATCTCATTTCATACATCCTATGCTTCAGCTGGCTTGACCTGTTTTGTATTCCTCAAAAAGTCTTACCCTTTTCTGACCTTCTGCTTTGGCTCATTCTGTGCCCTGCATTGAAATGCCTTTCCCTTCACCTTTATGTCAAAATCTTACATGGCCAACTCCAGTGTCACCTCATCCCTGAAGCTTCCTTTTGTCTCACAGTTTGGAAGTAATCACTTTCTCTCCTACTCACTTTATGACTTAGGTTATCTTTATTGATATACTTATGCCTTTATATGTGTATGTCTTATATTCTCCATAAGAGCAGCTTTTGAGAGAAGGGCCTGTAACCTTTCTTGACATTTGTGTTTCCTAGAGCTCCTTCTAGTGGGACAAAGTGTTTGGAGGTCAGTAAGAATTTAGTTCAAATAGAGCTCTATGATTAAAACATTTATTTATGACCATGGACAAGTTTCTTAACCTATCTAAATCTCCTAAATCCCTCACTAGGAGAATCTCTGGTATGGAATAAATGAGAAGACTTATAAGAAAACTCCTGGTGTGGGACTTTGTTATGGTAGATATTTAAAGAGGGTAGTTTATATCCTGCACACATTGATATGTCTGTGGTTGGTATGTTCTGTTTATGCGAAATACAAAATATCTTATAAATAGTAATTTTAATATTTAGTAAATACTTATGTGGTGTATTTCATGCATGGAGATGGGTACTCTGATCCATCCCATTTTATAAAATAGAAAACTGAGACTTAGAGAAGCTTAGTAATTTGTCCAGATGTTAGAGGTACTGGAACTTAAACTCGAGCAGTCAGACTCTGGGACCTGTGCTCTTGACACTGCCTTCTTGATACTTTCTCCAAGCGGAATTATCACTTAAATAGGCAATGCAACTCATAAATCTAGCCATGTCCAGGGACATAATAAAGTCTGTCCACTGTCCCAGACATTCGAGGATAAATCTCAGTTCCCCGCTACGCAGCCTCCTCTGGAAGGTAAACAGTCCAAGTCCATCCTGTCTTTCCTCACAGGTCAGATTTTCTGCTCTCTCCCTGTGTTCATCTTGGTCTCTTTGCCCTGGACAGGTTCCAGTTCTTTTATGTGCCTTTTAAAGTATAAGATATAGCTGCTTTGAAATACTACTCAGAGAGGTGGCAGAAATAGAAGTTAAAGTTCCTGGTGTCAAAGAACCCTTCAGTGGGACCATGAAGTAGCCACTTGTTGACTTGAGTCAGTACTCACCATCACTTGGGTGGCCCAGGCTGGGAAGATGCTGAATAGAAATGAGGGAAAGATGCTTAAGAGGAGGCAGATTTCACCCTCTGTGAAGCCTCTACAGGTTTAGGTTTTATGAACTCTGTCACTTGCAACTGAATATCCTTGCTCAGTGTGTGAAAATACAGCTGCAGCTGAGTTCCACCCTCTTCACTTAAAGGGATGATTAACTGTTTGTGATGAATAATTATTTAATTGCCAGTTCAGCTACATGTGTGTAGTTGTTTTGCTTCTTTCCCCTTCAGTGTAAGCCAAGTCTTCTCAATAATAAAAAAATAATCCAGAATTAGTCAACTGCCTTTTAACAGGTTTTCCTTCAGTCTGGCACAGCAAGAAGGTTCCAATTTTACAACCTCACCTTTAGCTGAAAAAGAAAGAAAGAAAGAAAGAAGAGCTCCCCCTCAGCCAGTGAGATTTTGTTTAACTCTCACAGCATCTCCTGTAACTGTTAATAAAGTCTCTACTTCATTTTGAACATTTTCTTCTATCTTTGGATCAAAGTGTAATCAGAAAGAATTATGGCTCTTTTAATACCCGTTTAACCTTTGTATTCGCAACAGATACAAAACCACTTAAAATTTAAACCTCTCTTTTTATGGGCTTGTACGTTGATCTCGTTTTTCTCAGAGATGTGTTTCGCAAGAATTGTAGAAGCATGACATGGGGGTCACTGCAAACTTCCAGGCTCTACTCTTCACTGCCTTCCGTTTCCATGTCCTCTTCGCCCTATTAATTATTTTAATAGTGTCTTGCTGTTTTAACAAAGGTCTTTATTAATGCCACTAAATCTTTTTTTTTTTACTGTTGTTGACATCCTTTTTCTTTCCATCATTAGCAGTATTTAGTGTTTTCTATCTTCAGAATGTGTAAAGGGCTGAAATTCCCATAAAGTGTGCCTGTCACCTTCTTTTTATAGACTTTATCAGCAAAAGGGTATGGAAGTGAGGTTCAGAATTGTCTCTTGCACTTCATGTGTAATTTAGGCTTACATTTCCTCATCCAAGCAATGTTTAGAGGCAGCATGCTATACAGTAGAGTTCTTTTTTTAATTATAAAAGTAATTGATCTTCTAGTAAAAAATAAAATTATGCAGAAATATCTAAAAAGTGAAATTCTTCCCAACTCCTCTCCCTAGAAGCCATTGTTAGCAGTTCTGTGTATCTACTTCCAGAATCCAGAATTTTTTATACGTTATAAACACATATGTGTACATACGTATTCATACAGACACAGCATACATAATATTCTACATCTCAGGAATTCTGTTTTGCCCCTAATAGAGGATTGATGTCTTTCTGGAAATGATAGTATATATGGGTCTACCTTTGTCATGGTGCCATAGTGTTTATAAGGATGCATGAACCATAATTTAGTCATTTCTCTACCAATGGATATTTACATTGTTTCCATTTTTGCCATTAAAAGCAAATATCTTTGTGCAATTATCTTTATGCAATTTTGAGACTTTCTGTGGAATAGATCTCTAGAATGAACTTGCTGAGTCAAAAGTGTATGTGCATTAACATTTTGATACCTACTGAAATAGTCCTCCAAAACGGTGGTCCCAGTTCATTCTTCTCAATGGTGTATAAGAATATCTGATTCCACATACCCTCCCTGACCTCGTACATGTTCATATTTTAAATTTCTGCCCCCCCAAAAAAGGATTCTTTTTCATTTTTATAATTCTTAGTAGGTTTAGCATCATTTCATATGCTTAGTAGCCATTTGCCTGTTCACATCTTTTGTCCTTTTTTTGGTTATGTTTTTCTTATGGACATATCGGAAGTTATATGAGTTTTAACCTTTTGTTGGCGGTTATTTTGAAACTGCCCCGCAGAGCCCCGTGGGTTCCTTGGAGAAGACCCTGAGTAGGAAGAATTGGCCTGGCTGGTTGGACTCTCCAGAGTCCTACCTCCCCCTTCTTACTTCAGCTACACAGAGACATCGATCAAACAGAGTTGCCCAGTTTTCACTTGCATTTCATGCTGAAGTTTGGGCTTGAGATTTAAAAAAGGCTCCCGTATGGACTTCCCTGGCTGTCCAGTGGTTAGGACTTCGCCTTCCGATGCAGGGGGTGCGGGTTCGATCCTTGGTTGGGGAGCTAAGATCCACATGCCTCGCAGCCAAAACACCAAAACGTAAAACAGCAGCAATATTGTAACAAATTCAATAAAGACTTAAAAAAAAAAAGTCTCCTGGGTCTAAAAACATGTTGAAAAAACACTCCTATGGGAGGAAGAGCCCTAGATTTGTCATAAAGTGATCTGTCTCAGGCTCTACAACTTAGCATTTTTAAATTAGAAGGGTGCTTAGAAAATAAATATTAAGTTCCAATTTCATTACAAACACCTAAATCATGTGAACTATACTGTTAATATATGTCGATACACATAAGATGCTGACAGATAGCTGTCATGAATTCCATAATAGCTAATACTGATAATTATTTTACTCTTCATAATATCTTCAACTTATATATATATTTTTAACACCTTTATGGGGTATAATTGCTTTACATTGGTGTGTTAGTTTCTGCTGTATCACAAAGTGAATCAGCTATACGTATACATATATCCCCATATCCCCTCCTTTTTGTGTCTGCCTCCCACCCTCCCTATCCCACCCCTCTAGGTGGTCAAAAAGCACTGAGCTGATCTCCCCGTGCTATGCGGCTACTTCCCACTAGCTATCTGTTGTACATTTGGTAGTGTATATATGTCCATGCCACTCTCTCACTTCGTCCCAGCTTACCCTTCCCCCTCCCCGTGTCCTCAAGTCCATTCTGTACATCTGCATCTTTATTCCTGTCCTGCCCCTAGGTTCTTCAGAACGATTTTTTTTTTTTTTTTAGATTCCATATATATGTGTTAGCATACGGTATTTGTTTTTCTCTTCTGACTTACTTCACTCTGTATGACAGACTCTAGGTCCATCCACCTCACTACAGATAACTCAGTTTCGTTTCTTTTTATGGCTGAGTAATATTCCATTCTATATATGTGCCACATCTTCTTTATCCATTCATCTGTCGATGGACACTTAGGTTGCTTCCATGACCTGGCTATTGTAAATAGTGCTGCAATGAACATTGGGGTGCCTGTGTCTTTTTGAATTATGGTTTTCTCTGGCTATATGCCCAGTAGTGGGATTGTTGGGTCATATGGTAGTTCTATTTTTAGTGTTTTAAGGAACCTCCATACTGTTCTCCATAGTGGCTGTATCAATTGACATTCCCACCAACAGTCCAAGAGGGTTCCCTTTTCTCCACACCCTCTCCAGCATTTATTGTTTGTAGATTTTTTGATGATGGCCATTCTGACTGTTGTGAGGTGATACCTCATTGTATTTTTGATTTGCATTTCTCTAATGATTAGTGATGTTGAGCATCCTTTCATGTGTTTGTTGGCAATCTATATATCTTCTTTGGAGAAATGTCTATTTAGGTCTTCTGCCCATTTTTGGTTTGGGTTGTTCGTTTTTTTGATATGGAGCTGCATGAACTGCTTGTAAATTTTAGAGATTAACTCTTTGTCAGTTACTTCATTTGCAAATATTTTCTCCCATTCTGAGGGTTGCCTTTTCGTCTTATTTATGGTTTCCTTTGCTGTGCCAAAACTTTTAAGTTTCATTAGATCCCATTTGTTTATTTTTGTTCAACATATATTTGAAACTGAAAGTATGCATATGACTATAGACAGTGCTCAGGACTTATTTTATTATTTTGATTATTTCTTTATTATCTGTTACTTTATGTAGTTCGTAGATGATGCATTCATCTGAGGACCCTGCTGACTCAAGGCCCAGCAGGAATCTGCTGCCCACAGTTATGAGTAGCTGATTTGGGCCGAGCTTTCAATTCTGTAAGTTAAGAGATAATCCTCGAGGACCCTCAGCTAGTTAATACCAGAGCAGTACCCAGATCCTTAGAGTCCTGCCTCCTACTGCAGTCCTGACTCCTGTTTTACCTACTTTGCCATTCTTTGCTGGTTAATCTTGGGCAGGTCTTCTTAACATTTCTAAACCTCAGTTCTTTTTTCTCTTTTACAGTGAGAGTACTAACGCATGCATTGTCATCCTGATGACTAGGGTAGAGTAGAGACATAATGAATGTTCTTACCTTTTGTGAATAGCACAGTACCTTACAAAAATGCAAGGAATAATCCAAGTGTCTATTGCCCTTTATTATGGTGTTGAAAGAAGGACTGCTAGTTTGAACAGGAACTGTAGTAATTAAATGTGTTTTAACATATCCCCATATCATGTAGACTAGCGTTGATATTTTAGCACTCATCTCCTCTGAAATGGGCTTGATTTTTCCCGGTTTAGTTTTTTAGACTTGAAAGAAAAAAAATAAAAAGATGTAGCTATGGCTCTCATTCTTTAATTCTCTCTGAAATAAGAGCAGAGTAATAACTCTAAATGATCCAGGTAGTAGCTGAGGACATTCTTTTGAATGCTTCTTTCTGTGTTGGTTCATTTAAGAAGGGGCTAAATTCTGCAGTCATCTACAGGACTTTTTTATACCAGTTTATTCATTAAATAAGACTTAGTATAACAGCTTAATTCACAGGCTTATTCAAAATAGATTTTTTAAATGGGAAAGTGGTAGATATTTATATTACAAGATAACTTACTCTTGCATACTCAAAACTCTTCTTTATTCCTTTAGAAATATATAGTTATCTGGACTTACTTCACAATTATTCATTCAGTTCTTTCAGCAGATATTCCAGGGTCTTTGTAGGCATCAGAGAAGCAGAAACCTCTGCCTTCCTAGCAGGGGAAGATATACAATAAATGATAAACCTGACACAAAAGTATATTATGTAGCATATTTGAAAATGATATATGCAATGGAGAGGAAAAAGAAAAAAAAGCAAGCAATCAAGAATGCAGTACAAGTGGAAGTTGCAACGTCTAATTGGGTGGTCAGGGTCAGACTTGAGAAGACCATCTTTGAACAGGGAGTTGAAAGTTGCCAGGAAGGGACCCTAGACCAGGAGCATGCCTTCAGTGCTGGAGGAATATCAGTGTCCAGAGTAACCATGGAGAAGTGAGCAAGCCGGGGGGTAGTAGGAGATGATATCAGAGAGATAACTTGGGGGAAAGAGCACTGATCATTTAGAACCTGCTTGGTCATGTTGTACTAAACATTTTATGTATTGTTAGATCTAATTTGTTAGTAGTTTGTTAAGGATTTTTGCATCTATCTTCATGAGGGATACTGGTCTATAGTTTATCGTTGTTGTCGTTGTTTGTTGTAATGTCTTTGTCTGGATTTGGTATCAGGGTAATACTAGTCTCATAAAAGGTATTAACAAGTGTTCCATCCTCTGTAAAATTCTGGAAGAATTTATGGAAATTGGTGTTATTCCTTAAATGTTTGTCAGAATTTGCTAGTGAAGCCATCTGGACCTGGAATTTTCTTTGTTAGAAAGCTTTTACCTACAAATTTAATTTATCCTAAGTGAACTTTAACAGTTTGTGTCTCTCAAGAAATTGGTCTATTTAATCTAAATGGCTGCATTTATAGGCACAATGATGGTTTACAGTATTCCCTTATTGTTATTTTAACGTCTGTAGGTACTGTGGTATTGTTTTCTCTCTCATTCATGATGTTTAAATCCATGTCTTATCTAATTTTTTTCCTTTGATCGGTCTGGTTAGAATTTAGCAATTTTATTGTTGTGGTTTTTTTTTTCTCAAAAGAATCAGCTTTTGGTTCCATCAATAATTTTTTCTATTGTTTTTGTGCTCTCACTTTCATTGATTTCTGCTCTATTATTTTGTTTCTCTTTCTTACCTTGGTTTTAATTTGCTCTTCTCTATTTCCTTAAAGTTAAATCTTCAATCATTGATTTGAGGTCTTTTGTCTTTTCTAATATAAACATTTAATTGAAAGGCCCTGTTTTAACTGCATCCTATAAATTTTAACATGTTGCACTTTGATTTTCATTCAAGACGTTTTCTAGTTTCTCTGTTATTTCCTTTTGACCCCTGGGTATTTAGAATTATATTATTTAATTTCTAAATATTTGGATTCTTTTTCTATTTTGGGTTGTGTATTTTTCACAACTATGTTATTCTTACTCTTTTTCAATTATTTATACTCTTGATTTGAATGTTAGTGTTGTCCTCTGATTTGCAACATACATCTTAATTAATCAGAATCCACCTTCAAATAATATTATATCACTATGTATACCGTATCGGGACCTTACCATAGAATATTCCCACTCTCCTTGCCACTTTTTATGCTCTTGTCATTTCTTTTTATTTGTGGCTATGCTATTAACACACAGCACATTGCTGCTAATTTTGCTTTAGACAATTTTTAGAGCAATTAAAAGTAAGAAAAACTTTATTTATTTAGGCTTTTCTAGCACTCTTCCTTTTGTGTGTGTAAATCAAGTTTCTGTCTGGTGTCATACTCCTTCTGCTTGAAGAAATTCCTGTAACATTTCTTGCAGTAGAGGTCTGTGAGAAATGAATTCCCTCCTAATCTTTGTTTTCAATTCTCCTTCATTTTGAAAGATATTTTTACTGAGTAGAGAATTATGTTGACAGATTTTTTCCTTTCCTCGCTTTGAAGATGTCATTCCATTATTCTCCCACTTGCATAATGTCTGACAAGAAGTCTCTGTAAAATTTTTCTTCTTTGCTTTCTATGCAGTATATATTCTTCCCCTTTGGTTTCAAGATTTCTTCTTTGTTTTTCAACAGTTTGAAAATGGTATGTTTATAGGGTTTTTTCATTTTCTTATGTTAGTTTTAGTCTTTATACATATCCTTCCTGATGGTCCCTTAATTTCTTGCATCTCAGACCTGCACTTTGTTGTTTGTCCTTAATTTTAGAGATACTCAGCCATTACCGCTTCAAATTGTTGTTTGTTGCTTCATTCCCTCTTTCTTCGCCTTCTGGGATTCTAACTACATGCATGTTTGGTATTGTCCTACAGCTCTTTGGTGCTCTGTTCTTTTGCATGCTTGTGTTTGCGTAATTTCTATTGACCTGTCTTCACTTTTGATGATTCTTTCCCCAGTTGTTGAGAGTATGCATGAGCCTATTGTAAGCATTTTTCTTCCATGTTTCTCATTTCTAGCACTTTCAGTTTATTCTCATAAGAGACAACAAGACACAGTCTCACAGTTGATAGTCTCTGTGTCTCTGCTGATCATGCATGCTTTGTGCCTTTTCCATTAAAGCCTTTAACGTTAATCAGTTATTCTAAATTCCCTGACAGTTTGATATCTGTGTTCTGAGTCTGTTTTTGCTGTTTGCTTTGTCTCTTGATTGTCCGGCATGTTTTGTTGTTGTAAGGATGGCAGCAGTGGTCTTTCCAGCTTTCTTCATCCTGTGCAGCAGCCATCCATCTCAGTTATTCATTTTCTTGTATGTATAGCTTTCCATTGTATAAAAAATAACATAATCATTTCTATTCTATTACTGAGAGAAATTTGTATTATTTAGAGTTGGGTCCATTACTACAAATAATGCTTCTATGATCAGATGTCTTTTGGTGCACACATATATATATTTCTATAAAGTATAGGCATAGGAGTACAAGTGATGGGTTATAGAGTTATATGCACTATAACGTATAGTGTTATTTTTGCTTTTTATGTGCATTGTAATTTTTTCTTGAAAGCCAGACATCTTGTATAGGATAGTAGAGACTTAGGCCAAAATAGTCTGTGCCTGAAAGTAGACATATCTTTTCTTCTGTTAGACCTTTAGTGTAGGGTGCTTGAGTCAGCCTAGTCATGAGTTGCCCTTAGTTTGGGGTGTTTTTGTTTTTTTGCTTCGGTTACCCTCAGTGCAACACAGGTTTCAAATTCCTTTAATGTCTTTGCAGTGGGGAGTGGTTTGCCAAAGGGATTTTCTCAGTATCTGTCCCACCCTCAGATTCAGGTCTTTCCTTTGTGCCTGTACCTCAGAGAACTCTCTCTGGTCTCTCTCCCAATACTAGACTGCTATGATGTTTTACTTGACATTCGTAAAGCCAGAGAGGTGCTCTCCATTCTGTTTCAATCTCAGTTTTAGGCCAGCACTTTGTGGGTCTCAGAAGCAAGCTGTCTCGATGATCCTGCCTCTCCCCCAGGACTAGAGTCTTACTTTGTTTCCTTCCCCAGCCACAGTAGGTTTTTACTGGTGCTCTAAGGGCAACAGGATTCACTGCCCTTTCCCCAAGGGCTTAAGGCTTTTGTTCTGAAGGGAAATATGAGAGAAGGATCTGGGCAGGGCTTCAGGCCTTTTGCAGGGCTGCTGCTCTTCCCCTCCCTAGGCTTACACCAGAACAGACACTTTATCAGGACTCTCACCCTACCTCAGGCCGTTCTTGTGAGAATCTGGTGAGATCTGTGCAGAAAATCCTACAAAGGGGTCGTGAATCAAATTTCCCTTCTGTCTTCACTGCCCAGGAGCTCTGTGTTCTTATACTCACCCACAACCAGCCTTTAACAATGTGTTAATAATTTTAGATGACTTCTTCTTACCAGATAGTATGGCATTCAGAGGCATTTGCCTCAGGTATTCTGTCTCTCCTTGGAGGCATCTGTCTCTCCTTAGATTTCAGGTTAGTTGGTTACTCGACAGCCTCACTTCTCTAATGGGTTCAAAAAATGTGGATTTGCAGACTATCTGGCCTGTTTTTTTGTTGTAAGGATGGTAGCAGTGGTCTTTCCAGCTTTCTTCATCCTATGAAGAAGCCATCCATCTCAGTTTATTCATTTTCTTTTATGTATAGCTTTCCATTTTATGAAAAAAGTATTAAAATTTTTTCTATTCTATTACGGAGAGAAGTTTGTATTAGTTAGAGTTGGGTTCAGTACTTCAAATAACGCTTCTGTGATCACATGTCTTTCGGTGCACATATATAAATATTTCTGTAAGATATAGACATAGGAGTAGAATAGATGAGTTATAGAGTACATATGTATACATACATATGTATTATAAGGTATATATGTATAATCTTGATAAATTATTTTTATTAAAAATTTTCGATGAAGTATAACTTATAGAAAAGTACACCTGTCTTAAATGGCCACAGGCAATCATGACTGGAAGAATCAGGAAAAGTATATTGGAGAACATGGCATTTGATCTGGACCCTCAAGTGTAGTAGTATAAATGTCAGCTAAGAACTGGAATCTGGAGATTGTAACTTGAATCTGAGTTCTGCACATCCCAGCTGGGTACAACTCAGTTTTCCCTTCTTTAAAATGTGAATAATCATAGCAACATGAATTAAATAATGCGCCATCACGCCTATCTTAAGTGCTCAAGAAATGTTAGCTGCCATCATCATTATCAGCGTCAGCATCATCCCACATCAATTTGATCTCAGAGTCATCTTCTTCAGAGAGTTCATAGAATTTAGAGTCATTATGTCAGGAATGAAATATATGACCTTGTTTTAAGGAGATATTGAGGTTATCTGGGGCTTTTTCTCCTGGAAGAACTAATCGCGGAACCATTCATTAAGGAATGGCAATCCCTTAGGGATCACCAGGTCCTAAATTCTCACAGATGAGAAAACTAAGGCCCAGAGAGAAGAAAGGACTTGCCCAGGGTTGCACTCTGCTAAGATATGTACTTGTTGAAATCTCCCAGCTGTACTCAAAGTTCTGGGTGGTGGAACGTTGTCTTACTCATCTTTTTATTCTTCGTGAAACCTTGGGTAGTGAACTTTGTGGTTGTAGAAATAAGGACAGAATTCTTATTCCCTTAATTCCTCCTGGCCTGTTCAAGGGCAAGGGTGAGCAAGTTTTTAAATATTTTGTAAATATAGTTTGTTGTTCAAAACCAAAGGTAGTTTATACAGTTGATGATCTAGGCAGCAGAGAATAAAGTAAAACCTGGAGAATCCTGGTTATTCTCTTTTTCTTCTGTGTGTTTCAGGTACAAAATTCTTCATTATAATGCTTCCCAATTCCTTTTATTGGTACTTGCAGTGCCAGTGGGCAAATAACAGTCTCCACACAACCAGAGAATTCTGAAAGGTTATTTCTTGCAGCTAGCATAAGCCTCCAATCCCACAATAGTAGCAATGGTGGATTTTACCCAGTGTTTTAATGGTGAATGTAATCAGAACATAAAAAGATCTAAATGCATACTTTGAAGGAATTTGCAGAGATGACTAGGAGGACCCAAAAAAGCACAATTCAGTTTGTTTCTTTCACAACTGTGTTTATTTTTTCATTTCTCTTGTGCATATCGAGGATTTTTTAAGATTATATTTTAAAAACCGACTAAATAGTTTCTAAAATGTTCACTGATGGAGTAGATTAGTGTGGGCTTTGTAGATGTGATTATTAAATAATTCAAAGGGCTAAGGCCAGAGTGACATATTTTTCACTTATTCATGGGTAATTTTTAAGATTTCCTTCACCCCCAGGAGCCAATTATATTTTATTGTTTTTGTATATTATGTCTAATAAATTTTACTCCAGACGTCTAATGTTCCAGGTACAGGTTTGACTCAAGAGAAAAATTTGCACTTCTCTTAGTGTCCTTTATGTTTTCTGTTTAAATTAAAGTATCAATCAGTGAGGGCAGAGGAAGGAGAGGAGAATGAACCCAGTTGAATAGGGGAATTGATGAGTGATTATGAACAAAACATAGCTTCTGAATCAGTGTGAAGTTTTCTGTTGGTTTTCCCAATTTCTGGAGCCAGTCATGGTAATAAATGGAGCACTGAAAGCTTAAAGAATTGTGCCACCCAGATATATACAGAGTTCATGAATTAAATTTAAAAATGGCCTTTGAATAATGGAAACTACGCGCTACATATATTCTCATATGTATGAACTTATTAGCCTCCAGTGAGATGAGCACATACCTTAGCTATTTAAGTGCAGTAACACCAATACCCATTTATTCAATCATGCGTGTCCCTCTGGTTCTTCAGTAATATCACCGACTTCATGCTTTATTCTGTGCTAGTGTTTGTGCTGAGCATTTTGCATGCCAGATCTTATTTAACCATATCAGTGGTCTATTAAGTCAGTACCACTATTAAGATTGTTTACTTGATATCAAAAGAGAAAAGTAGGTCACTGTTAAGTTAAAAGGCTAGTAAGTAGTGAATTCTTAATCAGTACTCATTTGTTCATTTATTCGATATATCATTGGATACCTACTACGCATCAGACAGAGTTTTAGTCCCCCTTCTAACTGTGTTTATAATCTCTCAACCAGATAACACTAGATATCACACAGAGGCTACACACTCTGTCCCTTGGAACTGCCAGGCTCCGCGAGGTTAATGCTGTGGCAGAGTTCAGGGACCCACTTGAGCAAAATCTAGCTTATTTTAAAGGAGCTAGTTCCCCAAGGGAATTTGGTTAACAAAGCATTCGTTCACTTATCTGTCATGGTCAGTGCATCCCAATATCACCTTAGGAGATGCTATCGGGCCTTCACTTGGGAGATCATCTGGTCTAGTTCTCTCAGTGAGTAGATGAGAAGGTGCCCGAAACTATACAAAGAGATAGTCACTGAGAAGACAAACCACAATTAGCAGTTAGTTTGGGAACAATTTTACAGCCTCACTTTCCCAGTATCATTATATGACACTGACTCAGTTTAAAAGTAGAGGTGAAGATAATGAGTACCCCAGGAGTAATATTAAAATCCTCTTCCCCCTTCCTTTATTATACCGTACCAGTATTACAGTCCACTCTTACGGAAATGGCTCTGGGTTAAAGAATTAAGCTTTTCTATTTACTTTTCTATTTACTTCTAATTGAAATGCCACTCAACTGCCCCCTCACCTGAATTTCCTATATTCCCTTTCAAATAAACTAAATGGCTTCTCCCGGGTCAAATGGGATTAAAATTCCTCTTTGTTGTTCCCCAAATTCTTCTTTCCTCTCTTGTAGTAGATTTGTTCTGGCCTGGATGAGAGTTGTTTGCACACATTATGTTGTCAAAACCCAAACTCTGCATATTGAATAAAACAAAGCAGAAACGTGAGTTTATTACAAAGCTTTTGACTTGCAAGCTGAGGAAACTCAAGGCTACATACAGAACCAGTGGGTTCCGAGTTACTCGCAGGCTAACGGATTTGTATGGGACAAATTTGTATGGGACAAATATGGAAGTTATTTGGCTTTTTCAGCTGATAGGTTGCCTAGTGGTCTTCTTTCTTATTTGGATCAGGGAAGCTGAGTCAGGGGAACAAAGAGGTCCAGAAATGGCGTGAACAGATTTGGCATTTGGGGATTGGCTGGTGTCCTCTGCCGATTTCTGAGAAGAGCTGTAAATCCCTGCAAGGTGAATTTTCCTTTTTGCACCGGCGTTGACTGTCTCCATGCTGTCCCTGACATAAGCGACTCCATGTTTGGTTAGTTTGGTTCTACAATGTATTCTCCACCCCTCTTTTACTCTAATGCACATTCGCACACGTATACACTAAAACACAGACTATTTTGTAACCTCTTAGAAGACAGAAACAGTATATGATTCATCTGTCACCCGCTGTGGGAAGCTGGGCCTTGCATTGCTTCAGTCTCTCTGTTGAGAGGCAAGATAGCAGACTGGTTAGGGGCAGGGCTCAGGAGACAGGCTTCCCTGCCTGTGAGCTATGGAGTATCAAGCCGATTACTCTTCCTTTCTCCAGGACTCAGTGCTCATACCCATAAATGGGGACAAGGATAATATGTCTTTCCTCCCTTTGGACAATTGTGAGGACTAAATCAGAAAATACATGCCAAGCGGTGCCTCACACACACTAAAACTTAATGAACACTAGTTACTGTTAACCTCAGCCAACAAGTATTAAACATCTGCGAAGATCCAGACACTTATTCATAGGTACATATTTCAAGGACTAGAATTTAGTGCCCCTAACTCTTCACTCTGATGGCTACCCTACGGATAACAAAGCCTCATCATGCCATTTGGATTTTGTTCCAAACCCAACCCTATCCCTTGAACTCAAGGCAGCTCCCAGGCCACCTGGATAACTTTTCTGGCCTTTCTATAAACATTCTGGTGTGATACAGGCATAATTAGACTTTGCATCTATTCCCATGAATATTTTATGAGGAAAGCCAAGATGTTCAAGGACTATAGAGACAGGTATAGGTTTGCTATTAAGAGTACTTTAACATAGAGTCGTTTCCTTTCTGGCTGATGTTGGTTAATAATCTAAGTCTGGATTTAAGATTATATCTCTGAATGAGACAAAATATCAGGGGATTCTAACTGCTTTAAAAAAAAAATAGAAGCAGTAATCAACTTTTATATTTAGGCCAGGACTCCACAGTGGATTTGTTGGAAAAGCAATTGTTTTCATGGTCGTATATGTTGGTTTGGATTTTCTGTGGCTGCATGCGTCTTTTGAAAGAAGACTTTGGGTAAGCATTGTGATTTTCCAAGCAGCTGGTCTTCTCCTGGCATTGTTACAGGGTCAGTCTATTTCACCCCAATCAGAGCATAATGTCATAAATTGCTGGCTGTTCCCTTGGCAACTGTTCAGGGTAGACTAGCCATGTTCTCTGCCTCAAGCCAATGGTGGGCTGCAGGCAGGCTCCTACAGGCCACAGGGAAGCATATTTCATTACTAAGGTCTTTGCATCAACTACTGATCACTTATGTCCATTGTGTTCAGAGAGAAGCCAAAAGTAAATTTCATAAGAAGAAAAATAAATCTGTATCCTGCCCATATGATTTTTTAGTTTTGCGAGGTTTTTTTTTTTTTTTTTTTTTCAAATGAGTAAAGTTTCAGCTCACTTTTGACCTTCTCTCCTAACGAGATCATTGAGGTAAAATCAGAAACTATGATTGATAAATTATAAAACACTCCACAGGTACTTCAGTACCTCATAGTCATTGCTTCTACTCTCTTTATCTAAGCTAGAACTCAAATCTCCTCATCTGCTGGGAAGCTCTTTTGATTTACTCGCCCAGTTCTCCCTCCTAAATCAGGCAGAGCTTATACCTCCCATCATATATATTAAAATCAGTATTAATGAAACCTTTCCGGAGAGTGTCCCCTTTTCTAAAATCCTATGCCATTTGGATTCAGTGTCAAACAAACTTATGCTTTTTATCTACTTGCCGGGAATGAACAGAACTTGAATGTACTTGGGAAGCCAAGATCAATATGTGAAATAACTAATCTTATGTTCCTAAATACTGGAAAAATCGTATATAATCCCCAGCACTTAGCATAGAGCTAAGCACCCAGTAGGGGTACAAAAAATTTTGCAATGAAACACTGATAACAACTCCTTCATTAATAGAAGAAAAGCCACTCTTGATTTCCTTTTTCTCCCTCAAAACGGAGCAGTGAGAAGCAACCAGTACTCTGGCGTTCCTCTGCCTCTTTGATTGTTGCATGGAAACAGGCATTTGTAAATAATGGAAAGGGGAAAATGGGGCTCCTTGAAAAGACAGGGCCGTTTTCAAATAAATTTGAAATGAATTAATATAAAGCCAACACAAAGTTTTAAGAGCAAGTGAGTCCATTTCCTGCCATCTCCCCATTATAATTGTTTGTGAGAATGTCCTGTGTTATGGGCCCTGGCTACCAGAGTGGTTTGGTTGGAGTAGACACTGGTACAGTTCTACAGATCCTCCCAGCAGCACTCACCCTATTTTCCCAGAGCTTTATCGAAGTTTAATGCAGACTCTGGCATACAATGGGCCATGACCTCCCAGATGCCCTTCCTAACAAGAGCTAGTTTGAGCCAATGTATAAGCTCTGAATGAATGGCAAACACATTTTCAGATTTCAAAAGGGCTGCCTAAGCGCTTAGCTCTGCACTATAAAGATACGTAAATGAATGTAACAAACTAGATGCCTCTTCTGCAGCTGTTTCAGTTAGGATGCCAGGTTTTTCCATCCTCGCTGCTCCTGGCAGCTCATCCCTTTTCTGCAACGTATCACACCTTCTTCCATTTTACAAGTAGTTTTGCAGCTCCTGCCATTGCCCACCCCAAAACAAAACCCAGCCCTGTTAGAATGCTTGTGGGCTCGTGGGATGGAAAGGAGTTCTGCTTGAATTCAAAATGGTAGTAAGTGTGCTCTGTATATAGAACAAAAATGGAAAAGCAGATCCTGTGTTTGTCTCAAAGCTGAAATTCCACGTCCTAACCTAAAGTGAATAGATGCTCCAGTGCAGTGAAGTGTCTGGGCACCCTTTAAAGGAAAGTAGCGAGGACATCACCTTCAGAGGCCTATTTTAGGCGTTCACATTTTTGTTCTTCCTTCTGATTCTTAACTTAGCATCAACAATGAGTTAATACTTTTAGGAAAATGGTGTGGATCATAATTCAATGCACATCAAATAATGTTCAGAGGGCAGGCCTGAGCAGGGTCTGTCTTCATTGTTAGTGAGATCTTGTAGGTATATCAGTCAGTAGCCTCAGGCTCACAGGATGTCAGAACCAAAGGGTTCATTGGAAATCATGTAATCAACCCCTTTACTGAACAGATGGGCCACAACGACAACCCAGAAAAGGAAAAGACTTACTCAAGATACCACCGCCGAGTCCATGGTTTTCTGTACTGAAATCAGCCTCATGAGCTCTTAATCAATGCCCTTTTTGTTTTTCTAGTACCTCTACCTGTGCTTTTTGGGAATAATAACATACAATATGTGTAATCTGACAGAACTATTTAATAGTTGATATAAGCATGCATCCTCATTTTGATAATTTTCAAGCTCTTCTGAGTGCTATAATAGTTTCTATTGTTACTTTCTCCCTTGAGCTATTTCTTCCCTTACAACTCTAAGCAAATGTCAGGATTTTGTATTGATAGTTCCACGTCAGTTGGACAGGTGTTTCTCTAAAGCCCTAAAACAATGTAAGGTCGTATGAGAACCATTCTCTTTTGCACCTTCAGCTAAAGTCTTAACTATGTATTTGTGAGAGGCAGCTTGGTGGGGTAGAAAGAGTGTAGATTTTGTAATTCTACAGTCCAGGGTTTATACTGTTTTCAAGCAGTGTGGCCCTGGGCAAAATTTTTTACCTTTCTTAGTTTCTTCAAATAAAAAAAGCCCAGGGCGGGTGTGGGTTAAATTTTTTCCTTGCAGTGTTTCTACTGGATTACATATGTGAAGTACCTGACTCCTTGTAAACACATAACACGTGCCAGCTTCCTTCCCAGCCTTGTATGGTCAGCATCTGTTTTAACACCAACTTGGGTTGTAGGAAGAGAAAATAATTCGCCATGAAGATAATTGTCTGATAATTGTCGGGAGAATTCAGTTGAAGCTAATTTAAGGATTTGTTTTCCTTCATCTTTAAAGAGTTGCAACACATATGTTATTTCTATATGTGTATAATTTATGAAATTTTTGCCATCTCTGTTATTCCTCTATGACTCTATTTGATTAGTCTGGCTTTAAAAATCCAACTACATTTTTAAAAAAATCTGTACCGAATACCTATGGTACACCTCGCTGTAGGTGCTACAAAGACCCACACAGCAAACTCTGCCTTCTGGGAGTTTGTAAGAGGCAGGGAAAAACCTTAAGTTGTTTACAAAACAAAAAAAGTTGAATTTGAAGGGTGTTATAATAGAAATATAAAATTGGGTGTGAAAGGATTTATTTTAACCAGGTGATCAGGGAGAGAATACTTTGTAGAGGAGATGGGAACTGGGTGTTAAAGACTGAGTAGAATCGTGGGCAGATAACGTTGGGCAGAAAGGAGGAGAAAGATCAAAGAGCCTGGGCCGACGATCAGAGTTGGACAAGATCAATACATGGGTGGTGATCATCCAGCCAGTGGGGCAGGAATGTAAAAAGACAGAAGTAGAAAATAAAGGTAGAAGGATAAGAAGGAACATTTAGGGCTGGTTCAAGGAGGGTCCTGAACGGTGTACTCACCTCTGGGGGTCAACAGGAAGGTTTGTGAGCGGTGAAATAAGCGTGACCAAACCTGGATTTTTAAGCAACTAACTCTGCCAGCCATCAATTTAAGAGCCTTAAGAGATTAAATTATTGTATGTATTATATATATGTGTGTGCAATTATATGTATATGCATACATATGTGTATATATATATAATATTTGGCCATCATATCTGAAAAGGAAGCTTTGTGCTCTAACGTGAAGCAGACTAGAGATTTCAAAAGGTTACGTAGCGTCTGTGACTTCAACTACACATGCAGAGTCCACAAGACTCGAGTTATTTTCACTGTTGTGTAATAGGGTCAGTTTTGCTTTTAGCAGATTCTCCCAAGGAAGTGTGCTAAGTATTTTTCTAAAGCCCTCTCACATTAAATACTGTTAGCAATAAATCATTGCTTCTGTGTTAAAGGTCAAAAATTTTCCCCCATAGAATTTCTTTACTATACTCCCTGGTATGTTTTGCTCTCCTGTAAACTTGGGTGTGCACGTGTGTGTATGTGTGTGAGTTAGCAACTGAGTAAAGATCAGAGGAGACTCAAGTTGAAATTCTCAAGTTATTTTGAGTCACATGTTTATAAATGTATTTTGGAAGTTATCACTAAAATACAGAAGTATGTGCGTTGTCTTTTTTGTTTACGGCTGAGTCTGTGTGTGTTAATTGGTATAAAAGGTGGAAAGCAGTTCTCAAACGTTCACATCAATATTTTTCCTCAAAAACCTACTTTCATATTTGCTGACTTGAATTATTTCATTCTTTGTTTGTATTTGCGTCTCCCCAAGGTACCCCACTCCCCAACATAGCCCCAAAGTTAAATTTCCTATATCTGGTCAGTTCACATATCTGAAAGTACTAAACTGAGAAATTATCTTCTGTGTTACAGATATATGGAAGTTCAATGAAAAGGACACACATTTTAGTTTTCAGTGTTCTTGAATAATCCTTTTGATAGTAAAGAAATACATTGTCACCTACAGTAAGCCCAGACCGTTTAGCTCAGTCCACCACTGAAATGTTTCACAAAATTAATATCAAACACTTTATAGTATGCTGCTTTTATTTTTACCTTTGGCTTTTATGAGAAGTCAGTGTTAGAAACTTTTACAAGAAAAGATGTCTCTATTTTTTGTGACACATCGATAAAGATGTTTGCCACTATATCAATGTCCAAGGTCATTTTCTCTTAGAATTTAGTTCTAATTTTCTTTAATAGAAATTAATTATTTTTATTTTATATTAAATTCCTTTCTTTGTCCTGGCCACCAGGAAGCGCAAGCCTAAATTTAGTGCTATGCTACAGTAACTATCTTTTAGGTTTCTGGTACAGTTCTCTCCTCCATTCTTCTCTGTAGTCTCTGATTTTTTTCTTTTTTTTCAGATTTTAGTTGCAACAACCTTAATGAATGGGACTTTTACTTGTAATTCAAGTCAAATTCTTTTTTGAACATGTATATTTAAAATAAATAAAGCATATGGTTGAAAATAAACTTTTTTTTTTTTTTTTTTTGCGGTACGCGGGCCTCTCACTGTTGTGGCCCCTCCCGTCGCGGAGCACAGGCTCCGGACGCACAGGCCCAGGGACCATGGCTCACGAGCTCAGCCGCTCCGTGGCATGTGGAGTCCTCCCGGACCGGGGCACGAACCCATGTCCCCTGCACCGGCAGGCGGACTCTCAACCACTGTGCCACCAGGGAAGCCCGAAAATAAACATTTTTAAAACTGATTCTCAGTTATAGCTAAACATTAGAATTACCTAGGTGCTTTTAAAGTTCTGATACCCAGGGGCTCCCCTGGTGGCGCAGTGGTTAAGAATCTGCCTGCCAATTCAGGGGACACGGGTTTGAGCCCTGGTCCAGGAAGATCCCACATGCCGTGGAACAACTACGCCCGTGTGCCACAGCTACTGAGCCTGTGCTCTAGAGCCTACGAGCCACAACTGCTGAGCCCATGTGCCACAACTACTGAAGCCCGTACACCTAGAGCCCGTGCTCCGCAGCAAGAGAAGCCACCGCAATGAGAAGCCTGTGCACCGCATCAAAGAGTAGTCCCCACTCTCTGCAACTAGAGAGAGCGCAAGCACGGCAATGAAGACCCAATGCAGCCACAAATAAATTAATTAATTAAAAAATATATAAGAAATAAAGTTCCGATACCCAGACAGCACCTCAGACCACTTACAGAATATGTGAAGGTGGGTTCTAGACATCAGTATTTTTTAAAGCCCTTTAGGTGATTCCCATGTGGGGAATTATTGGTTTAAATCTTTTTTTTATTATGATGCTCAACGCTTTTTTTACAAAAACACGTTTTTGACAAGGAAATTTTAAAACACCTGTAATTCCATAATTCACTATTTAATTACTATAAACATTTTGTAATAGTTTACCTGCTAATCTTTTTGTTTCTTTTTAAAACAAAATTGCAATCATATATATATATATATATATATGATCTTATCTTATAAATTATATAAAATATATTTATGCTTACATATTGGATACCTTTTTACATATTTGTATGTAAGTTGATGATAATATGTGTATGTGGTTTTATTCCAAATCTCTTTTATTTCTAGGCACATTTTCCCACGTATTCCCAAAAATATTCTCTAAGAACTTAGTTCTTAATATTTGTGTAACATTTATACTACATGATTATACCACCATTCACTTATTCTTCTATTCTTATACATTAAGATTGCAGGAAACATCCTTAAACAATTTGGGGGCATTAATCCAATTTTTACTTTGGGGATATATTGAGTGATCTATTGATTCCTTTCTATGTGGGCTACTTTTCCACAGGAAGGAAAGTAGTAGCTCCTTGAGAGCTCCCTGGTACCCTGTTTCTTTCTGGCATTTAAAGGAATTGTTATTTTCTACTCTCCCTGTAGACTCAGAACTTAATACAGAACTGCCCTGGGTTTTAGAAGCATTGAACCTTGGCCTTGAAAGAGTCCCTACTGACTGTCAAGGTTATCTTGGAAGTGATTGGCTACACTTCCTCCTCTGAGAAAGGAAACACAGGTCACGAAATGACAGCAAGGACTCTTTGAGGTGAAGTGGAAAAATATTGGGGAATAGGTGGCATATGAGCATTATCTTCTCTAACATAGAAGGCTGAAGCCGTCTACTTAGGCTAAGAGAAGTGAGCCTGAATTTGGAGGCATGAGGCATCAGGAAGGTCTGAGCCAAATTCTGGGAGAAATGGGTCAAGAATGATAGAGGAAGCAGCAGATTGAGGAGAGCACTGAAATTCCATGGGGTCTTGTGTCACCTGAGTTTGACATGGCATATGTTCACAGGATGCTGACAGTCTGCTTGGAAAGTCACGGTTTCAGGTAGTTTATGATTAAGTTCCAGACTCAGCGGTCCAAAGAGTGTCCTGGCAGTGCCTACTCTTCAGCGCTCTGCTGCTCTCTCATTTGACATAGCCTCCTAAACACTTATTCCTGTTCTTACAGTCTTACCCAGTCTGATGCATGGATCGTTTTGAAGACCACGTGAATGGGACAGAGATTGTCATTGTGCCTGGGACATAGTGGGCATTCAGTAGATGTTTGTTGAATGAAAGAAGCAGGCACAATCACAGCTTTCCCTACTGGTGATCTGCTTTATGATACAATTTCCAGGAATGCATTGTGTCTAAAATTGGGGACCATATGTACAGGAAATTCTTTCTTATGTCAATGTGAAATCCCTCCAAAGTAAAATCCCCTGTCATAGTTGTGTGTGTGTATATATATACATACATGTATGTACAGGAAACTGTAAAGCTTACACTATGGTAGCTTTCTTGAGAGGGGAGCAGTCCTGCACAAAGGCTTGGGTTCAGGTTAGATGGCCTGTCTCTTTCTGTAAAGGTTTTATTTGGACATTTTATAATTCAGTTATGTACTTCCTTCCGAGAGTCTTGTTCAGAATTCCAGCCAATCTGTGAGAGAGGAGCAAGCCAGGATAATAATCAAAATAATATGGCAAAGAGGTGTGAGATTTCTCAGCCTTTCTGGAGGAGATGGGTGAGAATAAATACCTTCAGGATTATAAGCAGCTTTCCCTAGTAGCCAGAGAGAGAGCCTGGCCTCGCTGAAGCTGGCGCTTCTCCTTTGAAGGCTCCTCTCCCAGCGCCGTCAAGGCTTGGGAGGACTCAGATGGCTACCGGATGGTTTATCTCACTATTTCAACTTTAAGTTCATCCAAGCCTCTGTGTAAATCTTTGTTCTAAGGAGGGTTCGCCCAGGGATATAAAATAAAATGGGATTTGAATGGAAACTTGGCATCCCAGTTTGGAATCATTTTTTATTGGGTACAGATTTGGGTGGAGGGAGGAAAAAACAAACACAATTTCTATGTTGTAAATGTTAATAAAAAAAGAACAAGTAAAACAAATTAAAATGTTTTGTTTTGAGGAGGCTTTTTTGCATTCCCAGGACTCCAGAATACTTTTGGATTTTTATGACAATCCATAACTGCTTTAGTACAGACAGAAAGGCAAATAACAAATGAAGTTAAATAAAGTTAGCACATAGCAGGGGTAAGATGTGGAACTATAGTAATCAGCTGGCAAAGATTCTAATGGGGGTTTTTAGCATGTTTTTACTAGTCCAAAAAGATTATGCTATTCATAATAACTTTTAATTTAGGATTTTCGAATTATGTCTTCAACTCACCAGCTTTGTCATTTGTTAGTCATAAAACTTTTACATTCTGCCCTTTGCACATCTATCCAATCTTTGTGGCTGACCTTTTTTGTTGTTTTTACTGTTGCTAATTCTTAAAACCATTAGATCTTAATTAAGTATACTTTGCCTCGAAAGTCATTAATTTTAAGGAGAAAAGAGGAGGTTAATGGTCATGATTTGACTCATACTAATCTATTTATTTGTACCATAATTTCATCTCAGAAATATGTAGTTAAGTGGAAGAAGAATCAGGAGGTTTATTTTATAATCCTGGCTCTGCTGTGGAATGGCTGTGCCATTTTGAGCAAATAATTTACCCTCCGTCGCTACAGTGTTGTCTTCTGAACAGTGCATTCACTCATCTGGGTGACGTCAGGTTTAAAGGAGATGACTCGTGGGAGGAGTAAAATGAATATGCTGGTCTAGGTGAACCAGAACTGCATTGTCCAATATGGTAGCCACTAGCTACATGTGGCTTCTTTAAATGTAAATTAATTAAAATTAAAAATTCAACCCCTCAGTCCCATGGGCCACATTTCAAATGCTCAACAGTCACAGATAAGTAGTAGCTACCATATTGGGCAGTGCAAAGAGTTCATCTTTGCAAAGAGTTCTGTTGGACAGCACTGATCTAGAATGACAGCCCCTTCCAGAGTGCTGGGAATTGCTGTTTGAGTTTGGATGGTATCAATTTGAGTTGGCCTGTGAGCTACTGGAACGGTACAACCCTCAAAGAGCTCTGTCTCTCCTTGAACCACGTGCAAGATCGTGAACCTGCTATGTGGGGGTGGTTACTTTGTGTTGATGGTATGTCAGCTGCATCACCACAGAAGTGAAATCAGTGGGCATGCTTATTCTGAATTCTGTCAGAATCATTTTTAAGTACCATATGTCCATTGTCATCTTTGGCACATTTCTCTGGCTTCATCTGAGTCCCAAAATGAAACCTCACAGTCTCCTTCATAAATTTAGCCATCCAAGGCCAAGGTGAGGATGACGTACTGAACTTTAGAAGCCTTAAGTAAAGTGGGATAATGGTTCTGGGAATGACGAGTGAGGGCATATCTGAGAATCATGTTGCTATTATGGATTCGCAGAAATTCATCTTAAGTGACCAGAAGCAGCTGCGTAATAAGCAGAAAATATATACCCCTGCTGCTTATGGTTTGCTAGCCCCCCACATTCTGCGCAAATGTCTGATTTTGAAAGTTCTTATGAACTATAAAACCATATACCCAAGTTGGTACTGATTATTAATATCATCTATTTTTTTTTTTTTTACAACACTGTGATAAAGTTACAGAGTGGTGACCGTTTATGCCGCCTTTACAATCTGAGGTTCATTTCAGTACCGGTGCAGTGGTACCTGAGTATCTCTTTTAATGTGTGTGTGTGCGCGCGTGTGTGTGCATGAGCACACATGCACATGCGTACTCACTAGAGCTCACACGTGTGAAAGTACATTTTTTCTTTATGCTTGGCGGTTTCACCTTTTTTCCCCAATACGGACCATGACCTGACTGTGTAGAATTCCCAGTTCCACCACAGACTAGTTAGATGGTCTTGGCATAGTTACATACCTTCTTTGTGTTTTAGTTTTCTTATCTACCATGAGGATTGTAAGTTTCTGTAACAGAATTGCCATGAGGATTAAATGAGAATGTCTGTGACTACATATGTCTACAAATATATGCGGGAGGATTGCTTCCAGGACCCCGCACAGATACCAAAATCCACAGATGCTCAAGTCCCTTATATAAAATAGCTTAGTATTTGCATATAACCTATGCACCTCCTCCTGTATTCTTGGTCATCTCTAGGCTACTTATTAATACCTAATACAGTGTAAATGCTACATTAGTAAAGAGTTGTAAATACAATGTAAATGCTCTGTAAATAGTTGCTAGCATGCAGCAAATTTGTCTTGCTTTTTGGAACTTTCTGGAACTTTTTCCAAATATTTTTGATCTGTGGTTGGTTGAATATGTGGATGCAGAATCCGCAGATCTTGAGGGCTGACTGTATACTCATACATATATACTCATTCTCACATATGCATATATATGTATGTGTATGTTCACATACATATATCTCAGTACAGTTCCTGGCACATTATAAGTGCTATTAAGTATTAGCTATATAAATTAGCCATAATGATTAGGACACTAATATTCTCATTAGTGAACCTACAAAGTCCAGTGCTCTCTCTCTGCCCCAGAACCCTGTGGTCTGCCAAACTGAGGATGATAGCAAGGTGTCTCCATGTCCTGTGTCTGGAGTTGAGCCCTGTCAACTGGGTTGAGCCCTTCCCTTGCAGGATATCCACTCAACCCTTGAGTTGATAGGATGCTGCCTTCAGAACTACGTAACCCCGATACTCTGGGACCTTCACAATACCTCCCGCTCACTGTGAGAGCTTTCTTCACCACCACACTCCAATGCCACCTCCCCCCACCCGCCAACACACACACACACACACACACACACACACACACTCCAAATCTGTGTGTTTCTTTTTTTGCAAAATGCTTAAGACTTAAGTGCTCTCACCTTGACCGAGGCACAGAGATGTCCTGTTCCCATGCTGTTGACGTTGACAGAAGTAGGACACATTTTTCTTCCATGTGCCACTGAACTCTCAAGCAGAATATACAAGATGTTTTCTGGTTACCTAGGCTACCCGCTGACATAATCCTACCTATCCTTTCTTTCCTCTCTCTACCCCGTCAAGTCTCCTCTCCCCCTCCCCCTCCCCTGGGTCTTTATGTGCCGCTCTACGTGGCAGACAGCTCATTCTCTATAGCCTGTCACTTATTTGGGTTCAGAAGCAGCTCCCAGAAGACGGACTGAAGAGAACACTTGCAGACACTTGCAGACACTTCCAGACTCTCCAGTGGACAGGTTAGCTCTCTCGAGAGTGGCTTATGCTCTCTTGTAGGCTGAGGGGTTTTTGCCATTTTTGAATGCATCCAATTAATGCTTGGTTTGGGTTGGGGCACTAACAAAATACTCTCTGGTTTCTGTTGATTTACTTACTGGACACATCTTGCTGTCCTCAGTGTAGATTCTTGCCCCATTAGCTTTCAGTAGTAATTAGCTCAAGGTCTCATCTGGAAAGTTCTGGCCTATTAGTCTTAATTGAGCAGTGTGTATTAGGACAGACATGTTAATAGGCAGAAGACTGCATGCAAACAGGAATGTGGCTTAATGTGCAATGTCAAATGATATCTATCACATACTATCTAGATATCTTAGATTGGCATTATGGGTCCTCCATGATCTGACTGGTAACTCTATGTCCTTAACCTCCTTCATTATCCCCTCACATTAGCAATAGGTTTTCCCATCACTGTGTCTTTGCTTGTATTGTTGTCTCTGCCTGGAATTCCTTCACCACCACCATCACCTCCACCACCACCATCACCTCCACCACTGGCATGAGTCCTAGCCCTTAAGACCTAACTCAAATACCTCATCCTCTGAAAAGATATTGCCCTAATTGTCCTGGCTGAAAGTGAAAGTCCTCTCCTCTGAATTACCACTGTCATCTCTGTACTACCCAGGTTATCTTCAGCCACGTTTTATCTTGTGTTATTTGTTTCTTAGTTGAATATGCTTTATCTCCTACTAGATATGAAATTCCTTGAGATGATAGTAGGGTCCCATCTTATCTCCTCCTGCCCCTTTCCTAATCAGGTTTAGGGCAGGCTTAGTTCCTCACACACTGTAGCTGTTCAAAGACTACTGGTTGAATAGGTGTATGAATAAATGGCAGAAACCATATGCAGGATGCCAAAGCGAGTTGTTCCATTGACTGGGGCTATTAAAAAGCGATTGATTATACAGGAGATTTGAGAAATTTTATTAATAATGGGGTGGAATATTAGAGTCGTCTGGAACTTCAAAATGTTACCACCACCTCACCTACCATACCATCTTCATTCTCAAGTGAGGAAACAAAGATTTATATATGACCAGTCCAGGTCGCGTAGTAAGGAAATAAGAGAGCTAGGACTTGTAACTCCGATCCAGCAACCACTTAGTATATTCTTTTGAAACAAAGCTAAAATAATAGTGACATAAACATGCTATTGCCAAGACACATGATTATGGGAAGATAATTTCCCACCCCTACAGCACATCACCACATACCTTTATTTTCTTGCTGATATAAAGAGTACAAATACAAACCAAATAGCAGTGACTTGAGAGGGAAACGACTACTTCCATCCTGTGGTGGTTCTGCACAGCTGAATCAGAAACCCAGGTAAGGGGATAAGACAAGTCTTGCTCAATTTTGTACTTGGTGAACGACTGAATGAGTGAAGGTCAGGCAGTTGGGTCATTGACAGCACGAAAGGAAGTAGCAGTAGAGCTGGCTGACATTCCCACAACGGGGAGAGGAGTAGACGGGAAGAAAATTCTGGGAGTTCTGCACTTCAGCAGTAGGAGGAGATGTGGGCAGGAGCCAGATGGTGGGGCAGGGGCAAGATTCCTTTCTCCAGCCATGTAACAGTGCGACGTGAGGGAATTCAGAGCTTTGAGTGTGTACTGAGCTGAGCGCCTGGTGGAATGTGGACTGTAAATCTCTCTCATCGTCCTTTTCCTCACTGACCTGCAAACAACCCCGGTTCCTCCCATCTGCTTCCCCACCACCTGCTTTCAGTGTCTCTTTATCTGCATAACTTTTTCCATTCTCCTACTTTCCTCTCCGTCTACCTTTTCATGGTACATCGCATTCTTCTTCCAAATGTTTCCATCTGGCCACCTTCTTCCCTAGCTAGGAGACCCAGAGTAAGATAATGCGATCTCTTAACATTGATTCATGTACCTGCTCAACAAAATATTATTGGGGATGTACTTGGTCCCAGGTACCGTTCTAGTTAGTGAGTATACGACAGTGAGCAAAAGACACAAGAATTCCTCCTCATGGAGCTTCCATTCAAAGGGGGAGACAATAAACAAAATCATTGGAAGTTATATAGAATATTGGGAAAGTAATAAGTGCTGAGAGAAAATAAGCCGGGAAGGAAGAGGGAGTTCCAGAGGAGGAGGGACCAAAGGTCTCAGTGCTGCGTCAGACAGCATGGGCTGGAGGTGGAATCCCAGCTCCATCCATCCAAGTCACGTGACTGGGCACGTTAATAGACCTCATGGGGCCTCAGAGTCCTTGTCTTTATATCAGGGATCATAAGAGACTTCTTCTCGGGGTATCTTCTTGGTTTGTTGTGGAAATTACATGAGATGATACTTGTTAAGTGTTCAACACAGGGGCTGGTCCCCTGTAGACACTTAATGATTGTTAGTTTGTATTATTATTAATGTGATGTTTTATATTGTATAATATATAAGTATGATGTATCTGTAGTATGTATGTGTATATGTTGTGTGTATGATATTCTCCTCTGACGTTATGCCTTTAATATTCCATTTTTCTCAAAATACCTATATTTTCATCTGTGTCTGTTTCTCCTACTGGACTGAACTTTTGAAGACAACAGCCTCCTCTTGTTGGTCTCTGTGTCCCTCATAGTGTCCAGCACACAGAAGAATCTATGTTCACTTGCTAAATTAGAAAGAAACAAATGGGGTGTACCTTTCCTAGACATAGTAATCTTTCCTGGAAGCCAGTTTTTAGAATCCTTCTCGGATTCTTCCCGTTCTCATATCACATCTAAACACCAGCTGCATCCTCTCCTCGTCCCCTCCCTGCTTTCTCATCACCATCCTTCCCACCTCTTACAGAAGGCCAAACTCATGGTCCTTGTCTCCCTGACTCACACACCCCTCTGCTCTTTCACAGAAGTTTTTGAGGATCATTTGACTGTGGATCCAGCCAGCTCCTATAGCCTCATTCCACCTTCACGCAATCTTAACCATTTCTCTCTATTGGGAGTCACCCAGTCCCCTGTCAAAGCCCACATGCATGCCATATACCTCTAGTAATCATGTTATTCTAGCTGTTTAGCACTTTCTAGTAAAAGACCAATTTCGTACATTTTCTCGTTTGATCCTTAGAACAACTGTGTGAGGTACAAACTTCAGATATTATCAGCTGCATGTTTCTAGTAAGGAAACATGCTCAGAGGAGTGAAAAATCCAAGTGCACATGGCAAAAAAGGCAGGGTCAACACCTGAATTCCTATTACCTGAATCGATGATATCGAATTTGAAAAAGTTCATGCCTGGCACTTGGGTGACCTGAATTCTCACCCGAGTTTTGCTATTTGCTCACCCTGTGACCCTGGAAAATGCCTTAAAGTCTCAATTTTCACTTCTGTAAAATAAAACTAACTCTTGCCCTCCCTGACTCACAGGAATACTTTGAAGATTAAAAGACATGTTAAGAAATTTCAGAAAATATAAATTGCCATGTATAAATGTCAGGGGGGATGAATAACCTCTGTGAAAATATAATGACTGATGTATGTGAAGGAAAGAAATGGACACTTTCTCTAATTTCCACACACACCAGAGAAACAGAAGCCCTTTAGAAGTTTCAGGTATATCTAAGATTTGACACTAATGGTAAAGAATATAGAATTTATGAAAGCGTTTTTAAGCTTATAGACTGAAAAAAGAGTGTATGCACAACCCCCCGCTCCAGAGTTTAAATATCATTTTAAACTAGCCCCTCTCCCAGTGAACACACATACTTAAGAAACAGTGCAGAAGGTTGTTTCTGGGCAAACCCCAGAGGTCTCTATATTTATCTGTACAATTCAGTGATACTAAGTGATGTGTTGATCTGTCTTGTTATAGGATCCAGAAAAACTATGCATGGACCCTCAAAAACCATGAGATAATAAACATATGTTGTTTTAAGCCACTAAGAATGTTAGGCAGCAATTGAAAGCTGATACAGTACTCTTTACCGTATTCTAAACAGATACGCTTCAGAAAAGCCTCCCCCAGCGAAGGAGTCCCCTCTACTGTTGTCCAACTCAAGTGGTTACCAAGATTCTGCTTAAACGTCTTCAGTGGCAGGGAGCTACCGTTTCACAGGGCAGCCCACTTCAGTGTTAAACAGGTTTGCGTGTTGTCAAGCTCAGCTCTTGTGGAGGTAATACACTCTGCAGACATAGCTTAGGATGAGCCATGGATTCAGGCAGGCCGGTGAGGAGGTCCTAGTGCTCTTGGGTCTGGACTATGCCAAGTGGCTAACAGTCCAGAGCCATCCTTTCCCGTAAAAGAAGGACTGAAGGGGAATGCATGTGACAGGTAGGTAGCACTGGATCTCTTGCTCCCAGTTTTACTGCTGTGCCGCAGTCTAAACTTTCACCCAGTTAAATAAGTTAATAAGCCCTGCTCTGCATATTTTCCTTATAGAATTGTGGCCATGAAGTGAGGTGGCATCTATGAAAATATTGGTGGCTGTGCGTCAGCAAATGATTGCAAATGATTATCATTATTAAAATAATAGTCATTTGTCAGTAAATATCTGTTAAAGCTGCTCCATGCTTATGAAGACAGGCTCTCCAGGGAAGCTGCTGATGTGAAGATAAGAGGAGACCAGCCCCTGTTTGGAATTGCATCACTGACCCTGGATTCCCAGCAGTGTATTTCAGGTCTTGCTTCAGGAATTTGTTTTTCGTTTTGTTTGGAAGGAACAAGAAGGCCCTGGAGCCAGTTACATTGTCATCAAACTTAGCTGGTAATTAGACTCCAAAGCAAA
The DNA here is from genome assembly GCF_008692025.1 of Phocoena sinus. Lineage (NCBI taxonomy): Eukaryota > Metazoa > Chordata > Mammalia > Artiodactyla > Phocoenidae > Phocoena > Phocoena sinus. The sequence goes on from NC_045766.1 coordinate 65,634,823, forward strand.
CCTGCGGCAGCGGGATAGAGTTGAAACTTGAATTCCTTCCCACAGGTGGAGGGTTGGATCCTGGAGACAGTGTATACAGCTTGGCTATTTGAATGTTTCTGCATGCAGGAAGGTTCGAGAGAATCTGGGTAACGCAATTAGCGTTGCTCTGTCTACAGGCAAAACTGGTTTGAACGTGTTTGTCTGTTCTTGAAGGGCTGTTGGAGTCTTGGCAGTTTACCTGATGAGAGATTTCACTAAGCAAAATGTCTTCACTTATAAATCCAGCCACTTTACACCTTCAGCCAGCCCCAAACTCATTTATTTTCTTTAAGAGTCCTCCCTACAACCACGAGCCACGATGGAGTAAATTAATCCCCAAGAGCCCAAGAAATGATGAGCCTGTTTAATCTGTCCATTCAAGGATATCCCAGCAAAGCGCTGCTAATTCTTTTCGTGCAGACTGTTTATGTATTGTGATTCTCCTCATTTGGAAAAGAAAAATATGTTTATACTTGTATTTTTCAGGGTCTGTTTGCTATCTATCTTTACATTGTATGGTTCACATTATTATTAAAAGTATCACTATTTTATTGTAGTGATATTTTTATTGTTTTGCCCACTTTAGGAAGAATAAAACCAAGATCTCATTATTAAAGCCCAAATCCTCCACAAACCCCTCCTTTTAAAAACTTAGATTAGAAGGTGTTCAGTCAGCCAAATATCTATATAGCCTTTTATATTTGGTCTCACAAAACTGTTTCCTACCTTTGGTCTGAATTTTACCTGCCTCTGTACACACCCTGTTCTCTTGTCAGCGTAATACGTGTCGTGGTAGCATAAGTGGCAGGAGCGTATAGCAATGTGCTGTCAGTGCTACACTGTGTGTCTTCACCCTTTATCAAACCTATATTGTTATTTTTTCATTTGCATTTTTTGTTTTTCCTTGTTTGTTTTGGATTTTTGGCCTGAAGTCTGGTGCTAAGCTGAATGCTGGAGTGAAATATTTGAGGCTGGTTTCTTGAGTTCCTCTGGCTGGTGATCTCAGTTGTTCAGATGTCATGCTACCAGCCTTCCCCACCAAGGAAGTTACCTGCCTTCTCATCTTTGAGCCTAGAGAATTTTTAATCAACCTACCATAAACCCCACCATTGAAATTTTAAGTTATGTCTTACTTCCTCAGTTTCCCCCACTAGGTGGTAAGCTGTTGCAATGCAGAAAACCTCCTTGTCCTGTTCCTTATAACCCCGGTGCCTAGCACGAGACAATGCAGAAAGCTGATGTTTCATAACTGTTTATTTCATAAGTGAATGACTGTTCATAGGTTACACTTTTCTCATGGACCAGTAATGCAATCCTAAATTTTGCCATAGCATGTGGGACCCCAAGTGAAAGGATTTGAATGATCGGTGACAATCTGTATGGGTAGCGCCCAAATTACAGATAGGTTATGTTCTAGTAGTTCAGAGATGAATGAGTATTCCAATTCATAGATCTTGACCGAATTCACTACAGTCTTCCCTTTTCAGAGATGAAGCAACTCAACCCTGAGGGAGCACTTTGCATCACTGAAAGTCCTGGGAAGAGTTTGTGGCAAAACTAATTCCTGCTTGGTTCTGTGTATTTTCCTTATGGTTTATTCTCATTTTATCACAGACGCTTACACCAATTAGTTGCATCCCTTAGCCCACAGGGAAACTCATTTAATCCAGCGTTAGATAAAATAATTATTCACGTGTCCTGACCCTACTAGAGAATAAGCTATAAGACAAATGAGAAAGAGTTCCAGCAGCCATCAGTGGTGGCAGCAAGAAAGGACGTCTGCTACCGTGAGGAAGAGCTCCATCCACTGTGATGTCAGTGGAGTGTGTGTGGGCAGGGTGCGTGTGCCCATCCCTATCTAACAGGAGAGGTGTTTACAATAAGGTAACAGTTCTTGATTCAAGGACGAGCCTCTGCACAGTCTTCGTAGGCAAGGACAATAGTTTTTGTTGCAGGGAAACCATTATAATCGTCTCCCATGTGCATCTTGTTCCTGTGCATGTCTTTTCATTTTTGGTAGAGAAGACAAGGGCTTTGTTACCTATCTTGTGAACACCTGTCTGCCAGGATTTAGAACAAATGCTTTCTGGCAATTTTGCCTTTTTTTTCAGTTACATTTCATATATTACTTCTGTCTAGAACTGTAGGGTCATGTTAGTTTTTTTGAAACTCCAGGAAATGTTTATTTTAATTTTCTTTAAAGAAGGGGGAGAATAAAGAAAAATGTATCAAAAGCTTCTACTGCCAAACTACTGTTTTGATTTCTCTTTGTGTGAGCTCTCGCTTCCCCACATCTTGAGCCTTCAACGCTTTGATGTTGTCCCTTTAAGCATAAAATAAAAGATGATTCTCTTTAGTCTGTAGACTTGGAGGAGGGCAAACACAAAACGTTTTTCTGTGTGTTCATATTTCTATAGCAATTCTTGGTGCCGGTTTTAGGGCTTTCGTACTTTCCCTAGACTTACACAATAAGCATTTGGTGTTCCATGACTTTTCAGTTTTGTCAACTTTCCAGGCCTGTATGGGGTTGCTTCGTATTGTTTCTGTGTGTGCAATGTGACAAGGGTAGCATCCATGATCTGATTCCTCACTCTATCCCTGCAGGGCTTATAATTATGCTTTGCACTCAGTAGAGGCTCAATGCATGAATGAATGCATGGGTGAATTTTCAGTTTGATTCCAGAAGCTGTTTAATTCTGTTAGTTAGATGCACCACCTAGGTTTTCATAAGACATTTAATTGGTACATTTTTCTTATTGCTTTTTAAAAAAATATTCATTATATGTTGGACATACTGTGTTTTACATTTACATAAATATATTTTATGTAAAATTCTGAATCTCTCTTTCACTTAACATTGTTTTCAAGATACATCCAAATAAATGTTTGTAAACCTAGTATTTTCATTTTAATTGAAGCATAATACTCCATTGTACTAAAATTTACACTGTGATGCTCTTCCTTATGGACATTTTGTTTTTTCCCAATTTTGTATTCCTACAAACAATGTTGCAATGAACATCCTTTAGATTCTTAGAGTTCTGTTTTAAAGAACTATCCCTGGAAGTAGAATTGCTAGATGGGAGAATATGTGCATTTCAAAACTTTTAAAATATTATTAAATTGTCTTTGAATATGGAGTACCTATTTATAATCCTATTAGCTGTGTACAAGAGTTCCTATTTTTCTATATCTTTACAGTACTTCATATCAATCAGAACTTTTGTGTCATTGTGGTGACTGGATATAAATTGGTATCTCATAGCGGTCTTAATTTAAATTTCACTGTTACTGAGGTTATGTTTACTGGCCTTTCAGAATCCGTCTTCAGTTAATTGCCTTTGTCAACTGTTTCAATGTTTTTGTTTGTTCTTTGTTTTTTTTGTCTATTTATTATCTTGTAGTACTAATCCCTTCTTAGTGTTATACATTGCAATCATTTCTCCCAGACTGTGGCTTTTTAAACACATTTTGTGGTGTCTTATACTAAGCATGAATGTTATTTTTAATTTTAATGTAGTTAATTTTATCAGTCTTTTTCTAATGTGACTTTCCATCCTAAGAAATCCTTCCCTATACTAAAATGATCATATGAATTATCTCCCTTAATTTGTTAAACTGAGGAAATGTATTGAAAGATTTTCTGATGCCCGAAAGATCCTTGAGATAGTAAGGTAAATCCTACTTAGTCATGATGTACTTTTTAATAAATTGCTGGATTCAGTGTGGTAATATTTTGTTTAGAATTTGTGCATCTATTTTCATACCAGAGATTAATTCATTTATATTTTTCTTATACACTCCTTGTCCAGTTTTGTAGCCAAGTCGTGCAAGCACAAAGTTGGCCATTTACCTCTTTGTGAATTCTCTTAAACAGTTTGTACAGCCTTGATATTATCCATTCATTAAGGTTTGGCATAACTATCCTATCCTTTTTTTTTTTTTTTAGCATCTTTATTGGAGTATAATTGCTTTACAATGGTGTGTTAGTTTCTGCTTTACAACAAAGTGAATCAGCTATGCGTATACATATATCCCCATATCCCCTCTTATTGCTTTTTAATACCAAAATGAATGGTTTGTGTTACTCTACTTTCAGTAGAGCTCAAATGAATAGAAATTAAAATATTTCCAATGACAGAGTTAATCTTTTCAATATCTTCCCACAAAATGGCATTCAGTCCATGAGACTCAATTCCTGGGTTTCATGGCCAGCTTGGTTGCCTAACTGTGTTCATGGGTCCTAAATTCCTAAACTCTCAGAGCTGCACAGGCTTTTAGAGATCCTATCTACATCCATATCATTTACAGATGACGAAGCTGACATGTTTGCATTCTTTATGGCTAGGGAATGAATTAAGAGTTTGCACTCTCCCTAATCAAGATACTCTGTGTATATTCACAATATGTTTTTCAATACAAATGTAATATGAGTCTGTTTTGTGACTGTTCCTAAACTGACTGGTTCTAGAGGTAGAGGAGTATTCTGGGCTACCTGCTTCATTTCCAGCGATGCTATTCTCACTATCAGGCAAGACCTCTGTCCTTTGTGTTCATAGCTAAATTGAGGTTGCTTTTGTTCGGGGGAAAAGAGAACAATAGTCATTTTCATAACCAGCTGAGAAATTCATTCTATTCTGCTGACCGAGTTCATATTTTCTGACAAATCTTGAAGTTGCCCTTATTTCAAGTTTGATGGCCAGTGACTATTAAAGCCATGGTTTGTTTTTTGCTATGCCTGCAGCCCTGCTTTCCAAAATCTTTTCCACCTTAGAGGTCTTTCTAAATACTGTCATTACTTGGAGAAAAATTAACAACTTAACAAGCTAGGAAATAGGAAGGGGTATTGCTCGAGTCAAAAAAAGGAGGCAGAATGGCCAGGAAATGAGGAGAGCCTTGCTTAGTTCTATAAAATCCTTGTCTGAATCCTTGCACAGTGTCCTTTTGGCCTTATGAGTTTAGGAACATCAGGAGCCCTGGAAACCTTGTCGTCCTATCTATCTAGTATGGGAAAGTGTGGAACAGTTTCGGACCAGGGATTAACCTATGCAAACTCATATTATTAAAAACCGCTATCTCTAGTGGTTCCTATTCTGAATCTTCTTTGGTCACGTAGCTTCTCATGAGTAACAATCTCAAAAGACAGCCTATATTTATTTAACATCTTATGACTTATACAGTACTTTATTATTTTATCATTCTATTATTGTTAATATTACTTAATGTTATTCTAGTATTAAAATAAATGTTCTCTTTTACTTTAGTATTGTATTACTGAATAATAGAGTATATTAGAATGTTAATATAGATATATATTACATTAATTAGATATATTTAAATCTAGAATGTATTAAATAATAGAATGTAGTAGAATATTGGATGTATCGTGATCTACATTTTACAGACGAAAAAAGAGAGACTGTAGAATAAAGGACTTTGTGACACAAGTTTGCTTCTGAATAATGGGCGAGATTCGAACCCACATTTTGAAACTCCTAAACCCAGGTTCTTTCCTAAGGCTGTGGAGCTCCTGAACATCTGACATGATCAGAGTCAGAAAGGCTTGGCTTACCCAGCCCCTCACCCCTCTCTGTCTCGTCTTTCTCACAATATATTCTAGAAAGAATTTTATTCCTTGAAAACATACAGCTTTAGGTTGAAAGCAGTTCCATTTCACACGAGTGGGTTTCATTCCCCATTTAAAAATGTGAAATGCAATTTCTTATAAGACTTTGGACGTTCAAGCTGGGAGATGGGAATGACAATTTGCAGTGGTATCTCCCACACCTCTGTCTGCTCACAACTTGATAAGAATCGCCAAAGAGGAGGTCTTTTTTACCTAAAATTCTTAATGAGAGAGAACCCTGACTGCACCTACAAGTAGGGAAAGGCATTTGGGCTACACAGAACCTCTTTAAACTCTGAAGCTGGGCTTCCCTGGTGGCGCAGTGGTTGAGAGTCTGCCTGCCGATGCAGAGGACACGGGTTCGTGCCCCGGTCTGGGAAGATCCCAACATGCCGCGGAGAGGCTGGGCCCGTGAGCCGTGGCTGCTGAGCCTGCGCGTCCGGAGCCTGTGCTCCGCAATGGGAGAGGCCACAACAGTGAGAGGCCCGCGTACCGCAAAAAAAAAAAAAAAAAAAAAAAAAAAAAAAACTCTGAAGCTAGTGGACATTGTGGTGTATAAACAGGGAAAAGGTTTTATTGGTGCTTTTAATAGAGTCTTATCTAAATATCTAAAAGCTGCAAGTGTCTGCAAGTGTCAGCTGTTAACCTAGGTTAGATTTCAAGGCCCAGCTCCCTTATGAGGTCAACAAGGATAGCTGATGTTTATTCTGTACTTAGAGCCCCCAAGGTTCCAGCAAACATTTTGCACATCACTTCTAGGACTAGCAGTAAATGCAGTAATCATTGTCAAGACTGGGCTCAGACATCTGCTAAAAGGGTTATTTATTTGAGTCAACAGCAAGAGGAAGGGGGAGAAGCCATAGGAATGAATCAAACAGGCCTAAGTATAAAACCCAGCCTCACCACTTAACTGTTTATACAGCCGATCCAGGATAAGTACTTAACTTTTCTGAACTTTAGTTTTGCTATCCACAAATAGTAAATTATAAATGTCTGCTTTACAAATAAAATGTGAGAAAAATGCACCCATCAAGTCAATTTAGGGTGCTAGATATTATTCCAATCCTAGTTCCTAGAAAATTAAAAGACATAAAGATTTATCACGAAGCAGAGGTAGTTTCTTTTCCCCAACCATATGTTTTCCTGTTCCTTCATATTCGGAGAAACTCAAGATTCCCTTCCTTTTTCCAGCTGTTGGTGGAGGCAGGGAATGATATGTTTGGATCTTTGTAGCACCTCTTATCTATTTGGGAACCAGTATCTGTGAATTCAAGGGATAGTTGGGTGTGCAACTGTGTGTTAGGCTGTGTTTTACCTGCACACAACCATGTCTTCCTCTCAGACCTAGACCAGATGTTGAAATTGGGAAAGGAGGCCATACAGCTATTCCCCAAGCTAAGGAAAGATATTATGCCAGCCCTGGTAACAGTGAATCTCTGCATTTGGAGAAGCTGGATTTTACTTTCACTGTGTCCCACAAAGGGACGTTATTATCTTTGTTTTACAGATGAGGAAACTATGGTGAAGTTACTTGCCCATGATATGAAATCACATGAGCCAGTAATAGCATCTTGGCTTGTTCCAGAATCCAGTAACGTTCTTTTCCACCTCCAGCCTTGTTTCTGGCTCCCTCAGGCCCGCAGAGCAAGCTCGGGCTCAGTTTGTACTAAAGGTGGAGCAGCAGTCTGATGTGGCAGCATCCAGACCCCGTGGGGAAATGGCACTGTCTTTGGGACTTGCTTTCCTTCTCAGGTCCCAATGCACAGGGTTACTGTGGGCTGTGGGGTCCTCACATCACCCCTGACCTATCAGGAGAATTAGGAGAGCGCCAGGGCTGGGGTTACTGTAGGTAACTGTAAGTACCGTAGGTTCTTCATGAGGACCAGCCTAGCGATAAAGTGTGCTTGTGAGACACAAGCTTTGTGGATCCTTTTTGTCAGCCCACGTGGAAGACACATTAGAAAAGCAATCTCTATAACGCATTTAGTATTCTCAGTTGCATTTAGTATTCATTTAGTATTCTCAGTATTCTAAGCTGAATGTCTGAAGGCAGGCTAACTTTAAGGCATCTCTCAAGGTCATGAGCTAGTGTGGTACAGTGAAAAGAGCTTATCCTGAAAACTTAGAAAACTAACTTCTAGTCCTGCCTCTTCTGGTAAAGTCACCTCCCCTTTCTGAATCTGTTTTCTCAACTACCCAGTTGTGTGTTGGAACCAGATGATTTCTCTGAAAGTGTTCTTTAACTTTTCTATGTTGATTGAAAGAGCTGATTGAAAGAGCTACAGATCTCATTATGAAAAAAAGGTTAAGTTATGAATAGGAGCTATTTAAGGCAGCAGAGAAATAGAGCATCTCTTTCTAATGATGTTCATCCTTATAAAAAGAAAAAGCACAATTTTAGTTTCTTTCTTTGCACTCTGAGAGTAAGACCCCTGCCTAGTTAGGACATTTATTATGTTAAATGGGCTATAAAGTTAATGTTTTTCCTATTTTTATTTATTTATTTATTTATATTTTAAAATATTATATTAGTATATTTTAGCATTTATTTATAATATCACTTAATACTATTACTTGCTTTCTTCATGCTTTTTTTTCTCATTTTTAAAAAAGGCATAATTTACATGCAATAAAATACTCAGATCCTGAGTGTTTCTGTTAGGGGCCTCTAAGCTATTGATGAAATTTGACAATTGTATACATCACCCCAGAAAGTTCCCTTGTGAATCTCTCCAACCAATATCCACCTGCCACCCTCAGAGGCAACTACTTTCCAACTTCTGTCACCATAAATTATTTGTCTTTTTAAAAAATTCAGATACGGGCTTCCCTGGTGGCGCAGTGATTGAGAGTCCGCCTGCTGATGCAGGGGACGCGGGTTCGTGCCCCGGTCCGGGAGGATCCCACATGCCGCGGAGCAGCTGGGCCCATGAGCCTGCGCGTCCAGGGCCTGTGCTCCGCAACGGGAGAGGCCACAACAGTGAGAGGCCCACGTACTGCAAAAAAAGAAAAAGAAAAAAAAATTCAGATAGATAGAATCACACCATATTTGGTTTTGTGTTTAGCTTCATTCAACATGCAGGTTTTGAGATACGTCCATTCATCCATGCTGTTGTATCATCATTCTGTTCCTTTTTGTTATTGAGCAGTATCCCATTGTATGAAAGTACTCTCAATTCCTTTATCCATTCTCCTCTTTTTTGATTTGGTCATGAATTTATATAAGTGGGAAACATGGGGATATAAGTAAGTATTGAATCTTTGGGTCAAATCCATCTTTTGTTCAGGCCCAAAGGCCTCAGGTGTTTGTCATCTGAAACCAATCTGAACCATTAGGCATATACCTTTGCTTCTCGTAGTGGCCGTTTATTATGTCATTGTTTCCACTAGTGTCTTGTGGAATTGGGAAGAACATTGGCCTGAGAGTCAAGAAACTTGTGTTCAGACAGCAGCTCTGCCCCCGCTCAGCAGTATCACTGGCCACTTCATCACCAAGCCTCAGTTTCTCCATCAGTGAAATGGTCTGGTTAGACTGGATAACCCTTCAGCTCTTTCATCTCAGAGATCCCATGGTTCTTTGCAGATCCTTCCTCTGGGCTCTGTACATCACATCCTTATCGGTCAGTCCTAGGCTTTCACTCTTTTACATCTCTGTGGTGAAGTATCCAAAGCATCAGATAATTCGACAAATATCTCTGGTCCTTATTCCTCTTCCACACCCCACACGTTCCTTTTCTAGACGTGGAGCATAGAGAAGAAATGTTGTCTGGAACTTGCTGCAAGAAAGATTTCCCTAAAAAGTGTTGGGTCTTAAATTTTCATCTATTTGTCATGTTCTTAAATACTATTAATTTGCAAAGTTAATCAGCAATATCATACTTTATTGTATTTTATATCATACTTCAAAACTACATTGTGGATGTGTACTTTCTGTCTCCCTTCCATGTTGAACCATTGTCTTTGGTGGTGGATTCTAAACTATTGACTTAAGTTTTTTCCTCCTGTTTGTAGTAATAGTTGTGTCATCTGAGTTTAGACAGCAGATAGTCAAGTGCTGGCCTACCTACATTTCAGCTAGTCCTGGGCTAATATTATTCACTTGGCAGTGTCTGTTTTACTTTAGAACTCAACTTATTAATACCTCCTCTCCTCCTCTTCCCAATTCATAGAAAAAAAAAGAAGGAGGGGGTCTTTGAAACACAACCATTCTCCCTATGGGAAATGTTTTCTATGAATTTTTTATTTTAAAGGCAACTTTGCTTCACTTTAAGAAATTGTATCTGTCCTTAGAATGAAATTAACTGGAGGGAGATGAACAGTGAAGAAGGATATTTTCCCAGCTTCTTTTAAGTCAAAATAATATAATTATTTTGGATACCAAGGGAGTTTAGAGGTTAGTATATTTACTCATATACAGTGGAAAATTCAAAATTTCATCTCTAAGCAAAAATGGATTTGGGAAGTATCTATCATTTTTATTATCCATCTCCTTGGGCATATTCTTTGCAATATATTGGACAAGAAAGAGCATGGATTTGCAGAGTTAGAAAGGCTAATTTTTTTATCTTGGCCCAGCTGTGTTCCAGTTGAATGACTTTGGATAATCACTTAACCTCTTTAAGCCTTGATATTTTTATTTGTAAATTGGGAATAGTAGTCTCTATTTTTCAAGGTTGTTTTGAGGTTCTTAGATAATACATATAAAATTCGTGGCACATAAGGCATGAACCCAATAAAGGTGGTAATGCAATTACTTTGGAGTTGTCATTTCTGCTACTCCTCATTATAACATCAAAATTAAAGCCCAAAGTTTTAATCTCTAGCTTTGGAACTTACAAAATGAAGTGTAAATTTCATGTACACACTCACAGAGTCTGAGATCTTTTATCATTGCCTTATATCTTACCAAATTGTGATTAGATCCAGAAAATCATATCTTAAAGACCTCATACACACTCTTTTCCAGCGGAGGACCAGGTGGGCCATAATCAGAATGTTTACTAAGTGACCACACTCTGTGTGCCTTGCAGAGATAAGACCTCTGTATGGGTAGGTGTCTCCTGATGGTGTAGTCGAGGCTAAGGCAGCCCCAACGTCTGGAATCCATCCTCCTGTCACTAGAAAGTGTGGGGGAGGATGGTAAAAAGCTTAAGAGAGATTAAGAAATTCAATGGGCTTGAGGGAGGATTAGTGAATTACAAAAAAGATCCACACCATAAAGTAACTTCTCACTTGCAAGAGATGCATTATTTGTCTAGAATTTTGAAATGGTCCTCTCTTCAGGTAACTGTTTGGAGTGCTTGTGATTTGTTCTCCTTGATGGAACATGAGTGGGTGTAGAAGCATATCTAAGCAGATCTTGGAGCCAGCTTCTTTCCTAAATTTCCTCCTGTGTATATACCATGTATCCCTGACAAGAAGAACACTGTTAACGGAGACAGTGTGCTCTGGAACTCAGAGCACTGACATGGGAATCGGGAGCTCTTACATCTGCTGTTTCTGTCAGATACTGACTCTGACCTTGGAGCAAGTTGATTCAAACACAAGGTGAAGAAAATCATGTCTGCAATGGGCTGAGAGCTCATGGGAGAAAGATGCTACATGGCTACAAATTGTTTACTATTGTGTTTGCCTCAGATAAGGAAAATGGTTACAGTTGCTGCCCAAACTTCCAGGCTATTCCTTTTGTCTTTTAAACCTAACTTTTCTCTATGAATTCTAGTCTTTACTAAACCAGAGGAGGATTCACACTGTTAACCTCAACAAAATCAACTTTAAGGCGTTTTCGAATTTGAGCTTTTATTGAGTCATACGTTAGCAAAAGCACTCTTATTGCATCCCTATTGTTTTGTACCAGACACTGTGCTGGGGATGCAAAAGATGGGTAAAACTTGGTCCCTTCTCAAGAAGCTCAAAATAGGGTGGGAGAGATCAACGTTCACAAAACCAGAGCGCAGTTCAAAAATGCCACAGCAGTACACCTGCAGAAGTTTTATGGATGAAGAAAGAGGTGTCAGCCAATTCTGCCTGAGAGGGACTAACTCGGGTAAGGCATCAGAGAAGAGAGCACATATGACTGGAGTCTGATGTTGTCCGGGATGAGATGAAGTGAGAAGAGTCATATGAAGGAGAGGCATCAAGGGGGAAAGTGTAGGACATGTTCAGGGTAAGGCGAGCATCTGATTTGGCTGGACTGTAGGTTACATAAGAGGAGTGGCTGAATGTCCAGCCACTTATCCTTTAACCTAAAAGTGAACACCTCCTTAAATTTTGCTCCCTAAATGCCTCACTTGCTTTCCCTTAATCCTGGCCCTGATAGGCAGATTTTGAAAATAAATAAGTATTTATGATCACAAATCATGAAATGTTATTCTCCATCCCATGAGAGTCTACAGGCCTTGATTACAGTTAATCATTTATCATGAATAATCTTGTCTAATTATTATGCATGTCTCCACCATGGGGTGATACAAACTCTAGATTGAGACCTGTGGGTATTACTAAAGCCTCAAGTCTTGTGAGTTTCCAGGTGGGGCTGAGCTGAGTGGACTGTCATTAGAATATCCAGCGATAGGCAATTGCTTGATAACTGTTTATACTGGCATTCTGCACTGGGGTGGATTCCTCTCTTCCAGTAGCTTCCACTGATACTGACATAGCCCTCTTATGGATTTTGAAGGGCCAACCTCTAGCAGGTCAGGTGTCAAGCTGCTGGAGGTAAGAATTTTTTTTAGAACATTAGGACTTTCTTTCCATTAACAGCTTTATGAAGTATAATTGATATATAAAGAACTGCACATATTTAATGTATAATTTGATGTTTGGACAATGCAAACACCCATGATACCATCCTCACAATCAAGATAATAGATATATCCAACAACATCCAGAGTTTCCTTGTGTCCCTTTTGTTTTGCTTTGCTTTTGCTTTGTTTTTTTGTGGTAAGAGCATTTAACATGTGATCTGACCTCCTAACAAATTTCAAAGTGCACACCACCAGATTATTAACTATAGACATTTATGTTGTAGAGCAGATCTCTAGAATTTACTAGCAAAACTGAAACTTTATACCCATTCAATAAGTACTTCCTATTTCCCTTTCTTCCCAGCTTCTGGCAACCACTATTGTATTCTCTGCTTCCGTGATTTGACTATTTTAGATACCTCGTGTAAGTGGAATCATGCAGTATTGGTCCTTCTGTGACTGATTAATTGCACTTAGTATAATGTCCTTCAGGTTTATCCATATTGTTGTGAATAGAAGGATTTCATTCTTTTTTAAGGCTGAATAATATTCCAATGTGTGTGTATGCCACATTTTCTTTATCCATTTGTCTGTCAGGAGACACTTGGATTGTTTCCACACATGGTCTGTTGTGAATAGTGCGATGCACATGGAAGTGCAGATATCTCTTTGAGAGCCTGATTTCAATTTGGAATCTTTTCTGTAGGGCATGTCATTCAGTCATAGAGAATGTGATATAGACCTTAGGTGTCATCTAGTCCAACCTTTTTTCTAACATAAATGAGAAAACTGAAACACAAAGAAGAGGGATGACTGGACATCACAAAGCAAGTGTATTCGGTAGAATTAGGTTCAGCTGGAGTGACAGAAATCAGTGATGAAACAAAACAGTGTTGATTTCTCTCTATGGAAGGAAGTAGAGATCCAGGACAGTGGTAGGCAAGGACCCAGTCTCCTGCTGGTTTCCTCAGCCATACTCAGCTTGTGGCTCCTACTGAGGGGCCCAAGATGGCAGCTCCTGCATCCCAATGGACTGAGACCAGACCCCTTCCCTCTGAGGACACTTCCATTCCATCTTCAAGTCCCTAGCCAAACTTACCTGCAGGGAAGGCTGAAAAATGTCATATCTATTCAGGACAGCTGTGTACCTAGCTAAAATTTGGAGGTTCTAAAGAAAGATGGGAAGAGCAGCTATAGAACAACTATCAAGGCATACCATGGCAAATTCAGGACATTTCCAGGACTAGTATTCTGTTTCCTGACTCTAGATTTTTCTCACAGAGATGTGATCTTTAATTAAAGCCTATAGACCACTTTGAAATGTATAAATTCATCATTGTATGTGTCCATACAACATGCAGTATTTCTCCTTTGCTTAAGATATTTTTGTATTTATTAATCCCTAGGCCTTGTAGATAGGAGTCAGGCAGACCCACATTTAATTCCTGTGTTCCAATTTGTGACTTCAGGTACATACGGATTAAAAATATAAATTTGAGTTTTTTCTCCTCTAAAATAATGATAGTATTTTATCAGTGGCATTGTTTTAAGAATTAAATGGGATAATACCCATGAAAAGGCCTAGTCCAGTGCTTAGTAAGGAAGTAGGTATCTAGTGCTGCAAACGTTAGTTCCCATCTCCTTTCTCCTCGCTTCCTCGGGTTTCCTCTGGGGCCACCTCAGTTTCCTAGGAGGTCGTTGAAAGGAATCTAAATCCTTGACAAAACTCTTCTCCAGATACCCACAATAAATTTGTTTAGATGCATCATCAGTTCTTTTTTACTTTATAAAAACTCACATTTCAGACAATCTTCAAAGATCGGGAAGCTCTGGCACAATCGTAGAACTTTTTAAAAGTTATGGATGTCTGAGCCCCGACCCCAGAGATAACGATGAAATAGGTCTGGGAGTGGTCCAGGAATCTTTAGTTTTTAAAGCTGTCTGATGAGTCCGTGCTGTTCTGTTGTAAACAAATCAATATGGTGGCAGATTGGAGTAGACAGAAATGGGGAGGCTGAGAGGCCAATTAGGAGGCTACTGTGATTATACCTAGGTGAGAGATGATGGAATAATATGGTAGAGAAGGAGAATAATTGATGAATTTACATATTTAGTAGGCACAATAGTAGAACTTGGTGCCTCATGGGATGCAGGAAGAGGGAAGTTGATACTGAGTTTGCTGTCAAACATCTTTTAATAGTAGCAAAATTTTAGCTCTTGAAATATACCTAACTTGAACTTACTGGTTTGAGGTAAAAGATGAGAAGAAAATATGTAAAATATGATCGTTAACATTACTAAAATTTTTTGTTATCTGGAACAGTAACCCAGATCCAACAAGGTAAAACATAAGAGAGACAAAAGGCAAATCTTATTCTTAGCTTTAAAAATTAACTCTCCAAGTACATATGAGGATCATTTAATTTGACAGACATTCATGTCAAAAAAAAGAGAAAAAAGACTTTTAAGGGAGACAGTTTGACCCCAAGATCAATAATAATAAATAAGACCACAGCAAAGTAAATGCACCTTCCGCAGCACTCATATAAAGAGGAGCGTGTGGAAGAGGGGAAACGGTAGTTCCTAGAGTGATGTGTTTATTCCTGGGGCCCACACATTGAAGGGAACTGGTGCAGAAGAGGATGGTCAAGAGGATAAGATGAAAGAAATCATGTCCCTTAAGTAATTGTTGAAGGAATCCAGGTGTTTATCCCAATAAAAAGAAGGCTAAGGGGAGGGACAATTTTTTTTAGTATTCTTTAGGGCTGTTATATAGAAAAAGCAACAGACTTGTCCTGAGAGGGCGGAAATAGGGCTAATGAGGTGACAGGTATTTAAATTGATATAGTAAAGAATATTCTAACAATTAGACCTACTGGTAGAATGGACACCTTCTGAGACAGTCTGCTGTGACTGGACATGGCACAAGCAGTCCCAGGGACTGGACAAGTGTTGATTGACTGAGGATGTTACAGAGGGGATTTATGGATCAGACAGATTGACTGGGGCAGATGGTCCCTAAGGTCCTTCTCACTTTGATGTTACTCCATGTTGTATGTGAAGTTGTAGCCCCTTAATTTTTTTGACAGTACAATTAACTAGGTGATTTGCCTTTATTAACTGATGCCAACGCTAAGAGAAAGTTGTTGTCTTTTCACATGTAGAGATGTTAAGAATAGTACTGGAAGCTTTTGAAGAAAAAGATCTCTATACATATAGTTCTGTACCAGTTTATTCTCAGGCTATTACTGGGAATAAACAATAGCTTTCCAAATCTGAAAAACACATTATCCCCCCGTATGGAAGAGGAAGGTCTATTTTACGTTTATATGGTTTGGGCATTATTGTTACTCAGAATGCCTTAGCTGAATAAACCTAACTGGCCTCATCAAGTTACAGGATATTAACTTATGTGGCCATGTCCAGAAGTTAATATTTATTCATTCAAGTATTTCTTCAACAAACAATCTCTTCCATATTTCATTCACCCTCTTTCATGGTAGAAACATACATTTTTAATTGTTATATTGGAAGAGCTCATAATCAAATATGGAAGCTGTGCTTATGTTTCAGTTACTATGGTTACATGCCTAACTACTCCAAAACTTAGTAGCTGAAGAGAACAATCAACATTTATTATCTCTCACGTTTGGTGGGTCAGGCATTTGATAGCATCTCAACTGAGCAATTCTGGCTTGGGGTCCCTCATGAGATTCCTGGATCTGAGTTCTCCCAAAGACTTCTTCACCTATACGTCTGGTGCCCAGCCTGGGAATACTTGAGTACCTGTTCTAGAACAGCTGGGCTTCTTCAGGCATCTCCCTCTATCTGCGTGTAGTCTCTTCAGCGTGGCAGCTTCAGGGCAGCTCAGCTTCTAACATGACAACTCAGGGCTTCAAAGGTATGTGTCTCAAAACAAAACCATCTCTCATTTTATGAGTAGCACTGGGAGTCATACAGCATCACTTTTGCCGCATTCCATTGGCCAGGCAGTTACAGATGTCCTCCCAAGCATCCATTTCTCCCTGATGGACTGTCAGGGTCACACTAGAAGAGGAGTATATGGGATGAGATATGTGTTGATGTCCCATCTTTGGAAAGTACACTGTGTCATAGCATATAGACAGATGACACTCTACACAGGGTCTGTGCTCTAATGAAGGTATGAACAGTGCCGTGAAAGAACAGAAGAGTAGGGAAGTGATTAGTAAGGAAGGTTGCATTCACATGCCCTGGGTCATAAAATCTGAGCCATCTAACTTAAGAAATGTTCAAGGCAGAGGCAACCGTGGATATAAAATCATGCAAGAACAAGGCGTGTGAAGTGTTAAAGAGTTTGGATTGACAGGTTAAAGACTGTATTGGGGGAACGGTGGGATAGGTGCCTGGAAAGGGAAGGGAAGACAATATCCTGAAGGGCCTTGAGTGTTAAGTTGAAAAGTTCAGCACTGGGGAGTAGTGACTGGCTTTAGAGCACAGGCGTATTGGATGATGCTCTTGTGTAATCTCCATCCACATTCTTTCCTGCCTTTGATAGTAAACATATCATCTCTGTTAAAGTTTGCTTCCTAGTTTAAACTGAACGCAGACTCTAAACCATCAAATCATTTTAGTTTTTTTTTTTTTTTTTTTTTTTTTTAACCCCACCACAAACAACTCTAGGATGGCATGCATTTGAACAAACCCAAAGTGATTTCACTCTTCTAATTTTCAGAGCTCTTGGCTAGATGCAGAGTGAGAAATTCATACCTTTTTCAAGTAGCGTGGGTTCTTTTTTTCCCAATTCCTCTCATCCATCTGGTTCTCTGGAGGTCTTGGAATACAGGAAAGTGTTAGTTCACTGTGCTGAAATCCAAAAAAGACTGCTAAACTGTGAAAGAAAATTTGCATTCCAGAGACACTGAAAGAGTTAGTCCACCACCCTTCTGTAGCAGCAAAGAGAAAACATCTGTATTTTCTGTCCCCTTTGTTCTTCAGTAGTTACAGAATGGAAAACCCTATATTCGTTGTTTCTGCCTTTCTCACCTACTTAACGTAAACCACTTTGGGCACGGTGAGGGTAGAGAGAGGAACCAAAACATGGAATTATTTTATTTCTTGGGTCAGAAAATATTACCGCCAAGATACAGTTGAAGGAAAGGAAATCACTTCACCGGCTTCACTTTGTGCTCTTCAGAAGGTCACGTTCTCGTGAATAGGTGCCGGAGCCCAGTGTTTGACATACACATTGACGGTGCTCTGCTCAGAAGGAAACTACACAGTCGCAGCAATGATGTTGCCATGTCGTCATGGTCTTCCTAAGTGATGGTGCTGTCTTTTGTCTTCCACCAGCAGAAGTCTAATTAGAAGGGCTTGTTTTCACCAGAAGCCAAGTCATTGCCAAATCTGTTAGACTGATCTCTAGAGAATCGAAGTTAGCTCATGGCCCTCTGGCTGTTCCCTTTGCCACTCCCAGGAGTTAAAGGCTTAAAAGTTTTCTTTCTTTTGAAAGAGGATCAAGTTTGGTTCAAACAAGCTTTTCTGTCATCCCCAGAAGTACAAGGAGAGACCTTCTGTGACCCTAGTTGTTTGGCCCGGACCACTTATGGCTTGTTATAATTTAGGAAGTAATTGCAATTCATAAAGCCAGGTAGAAGATAAACATCTTGGCAGAGCTGAGTTTCAGGCAATTCTGAAGGGAACCGACACGTGAGCAGAATGGTATTGGGAACATTTCTAGTCTCTGCTTGCAGTTCTTGATTCTAATGGATGATTCACAATAGATTTAATTCGGATCTGAAATGCACAGGCAGGCAGTCATTGCTATGTATACATGGGGCTGAAAACATCATCACTGAAACCCCAGTTTTAGATTTTGCCCCTGGATGGATCAGTTACCCATGGTAGACAAATACAATAAGTTAAAAGAGTGTTGTCCTACCTACTACGTTGTGTGATTAACTTCAGGTCATTTATATTCTTAGCGAAGTTTGTAGCACAGACTTTTCTGAGAAAGATAACTCTTGCTGAGGTAAAACCAAAAAACCCAGGAATTGGAAGAGAACTTAGGTAGTTAAATGTCATTTACTTTTTTCATTCAACAAATACTTATTAAGTGCCTGTTATATGTTAAGTACTGCTCCAAAGGCTGTGAATGCAGCGTGTCTCAGGCTGGTGGGGAGATAAGCACTAAGTATGTCAGCAACTAAATCCAGGAGGTGATATCAGATAGTAATAAGGACTGTGAAGAAAGTAACAGGGTCATGAGCTAGAGTCTGGCTCAGGAGAGGGGACTGCTTACATAGTGTGGTGATGGAAGGCCATCTGAGGATGGTGATGGAATTTCAGGTCTGTCTATGGGAATAAGTGCTATTGGATGACTCTTGGGAGTATTCATTCCCATTCACTCATTTACTGACTTAATAAAATGTTTATTCTGTTCCTTCTGTGTGCCAGTCATTTTTCAGTGAATTAGGGGTGAAGCAGTGGACAAGACAATGAGCCCTGCCCTATTGAAAGTTTTGTTCAGCCTCAAAGCAATCATGGAGTTTCGAGGGACCAAGAGGTCTATTAACTTAAGTCTCTTATTTTAGGGGAGTTTAGGCCCAGAGGAGCAGATGCTTTGCACATGCCTCCCTGCCAGTGGCTGGGCTTTGCAAGACTAGAGCACAGCCCTTGGCTTAGGGTCATTTCTCTTTGTCACTGTACCATGCGGGATTTCCATAAACATCTGTTTCAACAATTCCAGTTTCAAATAGTGCTGGGCTTAGTATTGGGACCCAAAGATAAGTCATTTTCCCCATCAGGACCTCCTGTCTACTCTAAATTGAAGAGAACATGATTGAGGGTGATTAAGATGGTGCCTCACAGGCACAGGTATCGGGTTTAGTTAGGGATCCTGCCAAGTGTATCTGCAGTAAACTACATGTTGTTCCATGAGTCTTCTCTGTGTACATCCTAAATGCCTGATATGTAACTGGTCCATCACTTATTAGGTGTTCCAGGTATGTAAAATTATAATAAGAAAAATATCTGTTGAAAACAAAACAACATAAATGAAAGGAAAAAAACACACTGTATTTTCTCAAACTCCATATACATAGTATTGTGGATGTCTGTGTGTACAGATCATATTTTCTTCTCTCCAGTAATAAGAGTAATACAAAGTAACCTCTCAGTTGATTAGTCAGAAACTGAAGAACTAATAATTAGGTTCTGTTCTCACGTGGAACAGTAATTTTACCCAGAGAAAAGCACTTTATGACAATATTTTTACATCTCTTTACATTCTTAAAGAGTGCATCTTACATTTCTCATCTCATTTAATTATCACAATTCCGGAAGGTAGACAGGACAGGATAATTATATCTCATTCTATGAATGATAAAATTGACGCTCAGATTATGGAATTTTGTTCAAGATGCCGTGATATTCTAGCTGCTCTGCAAAGTGTCTGCCTCAGTGAAACTGGTCTGAATGTCTATTAATAACCTCTGTTTACAGGTTGCAAATAGCAGGCATTATAAAAGCTGGACCTAATACATCATGCCATGATGCTGAGTTTAGGATTAGCCCCTCTGAGTTACTGGCCAGAGAACCTCTATACGTATCAGTGTGAGATAGCCTTGTTTTGACAGTGACAAAACCCCAAATAATGTAATATACTCCACCTAATGATTTTCCATTGGTCGTGTAAATAATTGTCAATAACTAATCAACAAGAGTTGTCATATTCTTATTGTTAACAAGGGCCGGAACACCAAAGAGAAGTTTTGGTACTCCAGAAAGGATTTAGTATGGGGTTTGGAAAGAGCACTACATAGAAGCCAAGGTAATTGGTTAGAAACCTTGGTTTCTATACAGTGCTCAGCTCTCTCACTAGTTTACAACATTAGGCAATCAACTTTCCTGAATGCAGTGTCCTAGTATATAAGGTGAGAGAGTTGGGCAAGATGATTTTAATAACTTTTTTCAAGTTCAAGCAAACTGTGTATTTGTGAAAGGCTATAGCACAGCAGTTTGCTAAAGGTTAATATCTCCATTCAATGTAATTGCCATTAAAGGGAACCAGATAGCAAGAGATAGGAAAAATCTGTTAATTGGAGAACAGTGTGAAGTAGAAGAATGAACAACTTTGTCTTTGGACTTAAAAGACATAGGGTTTCAAATCCAGCCACATTTATAGGCACATGGAATATAACAGGGGTAAGAATTCTACCATTCTACTGACTGTTGTGGAGATCAAATGAGGTCCTGGCTGTGTACAGTTACTAAACTTTAAAAACTACCAAAGCAAAGTGTCAGTTTTTGTTTTGAGAGTATAAAATGATGTAAATTACTTTTATGAAGAACTGAGGTATTTAAGTGTTTGAGGTATAATAATTTTACATAAAAGGAAGAACAGCTTTTCCACAAAATTCTCCTGGAAGTAGGGGGGAAACCTCTTAGGAATCCAGGAGCCCATTTTATGTTATTATGTAATCCAGTTGTCCCAGAGTATCATGTACAGAATTCCTTCAATAATCCACTTCTTTAAGTAGAGATGTAAAATATAAGAGATTTGATGGTGAAACAAAAATTGGAAATGTAGTGCTTACATATAATAATTAAATGATCAAGGAATGTCAAATTAATTCAATCTATGTTCTACTCTCCTAGAATTTGTAAGAATTACACGAAACTAACATTTATTATACAGCCAGGCACTGTGTACTTGTTTTCATATATGTGATCTCATCTAGTCCTCACAACACTGCCGTGTAAATATTTTCATTCTCCTATACTACATGAGGAAACAAAAGATCGAAGAGGTCAAGAAAATTGCCTAGATTTCAAACCCAGGTCTCTTAAATCTACCAGTAATTCTCTTACCTCACATAACAGACTCTTCTCTGGCTCCTGAGTTAACAAGTCCCAACAGACTGTACCTTAATGATGTTGTAAAGGGAAATCTATGGTCTGACTTAGCTTGGAAGGAAAGGAATTCTACTCTTTTTTTCCCCCTCTCACAATGATCTCAGTGGAGTGCTGTGATCTTTTAATTTTGCTCCTGGCATAAAGGTCTGACACGCTCGTCAAGTCCCAGCTCCCCCATCATTTTTCTCAAGGGTTAGGAGACGTTCAAGATAACTGTTTTTGTTTGGAACAAACTAGCATTCCACAAGGGCTAGTTTTTAAGGTAAAATCGCACCTCTCTGGGCCTGAAGGTATAGACAAACTAAATGTCCTTTAATGGAGATTCTTTTTTTAATTCGATAAAGCTCAGATTGTAAGCCCAACCTAAGTGCTTCAGAATAAACAGGAGGGCATTATTTACTTTGTGAAGAATGTGATTTGTGGCTCATGGCAAAATTGAATAAAATGATCTAATTGTCTTGATGTTTGTGTCCTTTCTGTGGGTTTTTTTCCCTTGTGGTTTTAAGACACATTTCTTAATTTTAAATCCAGTTTATTTAGTTCAAATATAAACAGAAAATCTTATAAGAATTGTTTTCCCTAAATTCTGTGTTAATAGTCACACGTTTTGTTTGAGTTAGTTTAACACCAAGACACACGTCTCTAGCAACGTTGAGTTCCCTTTTACCAATGCTGCCCAGTACACTGATTTTGTTACAATATTCTTCCTGTGAAATGAATTTTGTCTCAGTGTAGGCATATCTGGGACTTATATAATGAAGACTTTTGTTATAACACAACATTAATTCCAAAAAGTGTTATAATGTGGGTTTTTTTTTTCAAGAGCCAACTCAAATCCCACTTAGAATAGATTCCCAGAATCGTACATCACCACCACATTGCCTGCTCCCTCACCATTCATAAGTAATTACTCTCTTCTCTGTGTTCCCATCACACATTACTCATTCCTCTGTAACAGCAATTTGTTGTGCCCTTCGCCTCTAGTCAGTTATTTACAGAAGTGTCTACCTCTCCTACCATGGTGGGAACCTCTGAGGGCAGGCATGGTGTCCGTCTTTTCTCTCTTCAGCCGTACCTGCCAGGATGTTAAATGTTTTGTCCCACTCTTTAGGCTTCCTGCAATGTTAAATTATGTGGGGAGGCAGCTCTGCTCATCAGAAAATTGTGTGAAGAGTTTTTTTAAAGGGTATTTATGAGAAAGCTGAGGTAACACAGGCGTTGGATGCAAAGAGTTGTGCTCAAAAAGAGTAACAGAAGTGACAAAAATAAGAATGTTGAAGTCCTTTTACTGAATTTTCAGTTACATGTTTCATAGCTGTCATTTTGTGTGTGGCGGTAATGACATCAAAAGAAAATACATCTTGATGTATTTATCAAATGTATAGCATTTGATAAATTGACTCAAAATTTTTCCTGTTTTGAAAAATCAGAATTCTCATCTACAGAGTAGGAATTTTTATTCTAATTGGAAAATCACAGTCATAGAGATGGGATATCACTAGGCTTACCATTGTTATTTTCAGACTGTTATTTTCAGTCTGTTTTGAAACATGTATTAGATACAAATACAGTATAGATTTAGATTAAGATATAGATATAGGCAAAGGACATTTGGAAAGTGCACAAAAAGCTTTCAGTAAGTAATGCGTGCCTCACTGGGAGGCAGAGCTGTTGGGCAGTTTTGTACTGCAGGCTTATTAGGAAAACTACCAAGATAAAATGATGTCTTCATTTGTGAAGGAAACCCAGAAGTACTGTCATTACCTGGGAAGCCTTGATTACCAGAATCAAGAATAAGTTTGTATTCCAGAATTAAAGTAGGTAATACAATTATTTGAGTTTAAATAATGTCAGTGGCATTTCAACGGAGCTTGCTGAGTCATAGCCCTGTTCTCTTCTTACTGTACCGCGTTGCTATTCTGTTGGGAACACCTACACTTAGGCTGTGCTTCCCAACTTTTTTCACATCACGATTCATGTGGAAAGTGATGGCATTCATTCAGCACACTGGCGTGAGTAGATGAGGCTTCGCTTGGCCCAAGGTGACTGCTCAGGGACTATGGAATCTCTGGCCCCTTCTGACCCCCCCCCAAATATGGTATACCTGGGGCCCATTTGAGGCACACTGTGTCTTAGCCTGCCGGTTGAGAAGCTTTGCACTAGAGACTTGTTTTGCATGATTAAATAGAATAATTTTATTTTATGTCAAGTATCCAGAGTTTATTCGTGATGAAACCAATATTTGTGGAGCATCAATTTTATGCAAGGATACTGTTGTAGATGCTAGGGATCCAACAATGAATTTTCTGTCTTACCCCGTGGGAGCCAATGAAATTGACAGTAGACGAACTATCTTAAGATCTCAACGTGAGGGCTTCCCTGGTGGCGCAGTGGTGGAGAGTCCGCCTGCCGATGCAGGGGACGCGGGTTTGTGCCCCGGTCCGGGAAGATCCCACGTGCCGCGGAGCAGCTGGGCCCGTGAGCCGTGGCCGCTGAGCCTGCGCGTCCGGAGCCTGTGCTCCGCAACGGGAGAGGCCACAGCAGTGAGAGGCCCACGTACTGCAAAAAAAAAAAAAAAAAAAGATCTCAACGTGTTTCCTCTCTTTATTTACATGCATGTAGCTTGCAGGTCGTCAGCCTTATATTTGTAATGTGGAGTATGTATGTCTACTGAAATATGGAATAGGTATACTGTGATATAGCAGTGGGGTTATCCACTGGATGGAGAATTAGACCTATACTCTAATTCCAGATCTTCCACTAGTAGTTTTCCCTCTCTGCACCTTAGTTTCTTGAATCTGGTAGTTGGACCAGACGGATGGGTTTTAAACTGTACTATATGGATTCCCCATAGGCTCCATCCTTTCCTGTTCTTTATCCAGAAGTGATTTTGGACTCTTCTGGATATGCTTCTTTGATAAATTGTTTCCCTGAACAAAGGATTATGGAAGAGGGAGGCAAGTGAGGGAAGTTGAAAACTGCTAGACCAGAATAATCTCTAAAGACTTTTAAAAGTCTCATATTTTCTAACTCTCCTTTTTTTTTCTTTTTATTCTTAGCTCAACAAGACCAAAACTGTATGTAGAACATGAGATGTCACCCTTAATCTTTCCAAGAGTCTTTTCTGCTCCAGTATTGCTTTGGTACCTTAAAAAAAAAAAAAAAAAACAATAAAGACTGAATATAAGATCACATTTTAATTTTATGAAATGAAAATTTTAACATTTCTAAATGTCAATACTTTATAGTCTTCCAAATCTTCAAATATTTATGTCTCTTGATTTAAAATCTTCAACAGCGACCACACATACACCTAAGTAATATATAAATTTTAGAAATATTATTTTCCCCATCATCTAACTAGTAGTCAATGCTTATGTTACCTGTATGCTTCATTTAGATTCAGATGATTCTTCCAGCTCTTCTGACTGTGAATTAGAGAAGTTATTTATACAATATCCAAGGATAGAAAAGATACAACCAGATTGTATCTCTAATTTAAAAACAGTTGCATTGGGGAGTTTTGTGTACAAGATTTGTTGATTTTATTTTCACTTTCACTTAACTTTTTGTTTTTAATCACAATTGTATTGCCATCATTTCAGAGAAGTTTATAAGCTGCGCCTTTTAGCAGTTAAATAATTTCTTGGTTTTTCTGCTGCTCTTAACATCTCCTCTTGGTAACCACAGTCTCATTGAAGTAACTGCTTAAAACATTTTCAAAAAATTCTGAAAAATCTCCAAACAGGGCCTAGGATTTTTAAAAAGTGTAAAATCCAGACTCTTCATTCAGCTTAATCCAGAAGGTGCTTCACACCTGGTTACTTGTTGCCTAATGTGTGTCATGGACCATGGAGGTCCTGGGCAAGGATGCTGACTGTTGTGGATGCTGTATCGCACTGCCCAGACCCCCTTCAGGACTGAGGCTCTCACTCCCCCACTGGCTGGGATTGACGGTTCACAGCTGAGTCCCCCTCTTCTTCCTTGCAAGCAGCCCGTATCCATTGGCTGGCAGATGTAGGGATGTAAAAGCCCTACCCCCTAGCTTCAAGGAAAGACAATTCTGCAGAGCCATCCTAACTCCAGAGTTCTCCGTGAAACCATCAGAAGCCTTTGTTATAACTGAATCATAGTTCAATTCCTCCCTCTATCCAGATGCTTCCTGTTCTCACCCACAGGCATGAGCTCAAAGCCACTCTTCAATAACTTCTTTAGTGCAAAGCTCTGTTTCAGAATCTGATTCCTAGCAAACTCAACCTATGACCATAGCTCCACACGGGGAGAGCCGGGTGCCACTGTTTGGTCACGGAGGTTGACATAAACCTTTAAATCAAGGACATTATAATATTCGGTGTCATAGAAGCATCATACAATGCTATGGGAGTGGAAGAAGTGACTTATTTTGCTTGGAGTATAACAAAGGAAGAATTACGAAAGGTTTTGCAGAAGAGGTAATGTTTGAGCTTAACTTCGAAGAATGAGTAGGTCTTCTCTAGACAAAGAAGGATGTGAGGTAGTCTGGGTTTGTAAAAGAACACAGCTTATTAAAGATGTGGCAGAGAGCTCAGTGTGGCAGCTGGAAGGTGGGCTCCACGGGTGGGGTCCCAGTAGAGATGAGTTCAGAGCCAGGCCATTAAACACTCTACTGATTTTGAAGGTTCTTATGCTGGAGTGTCCTCTTCCTTCCTAATTCCCGTCTGTCAAACTTGGCACCCCTACTTCACATACAAGATGTAATTTGAGTAGATATACTTAGAGACACCCTTCTTCCACTTGTTTGCTTGAAGGCTTGTTATTTCTTTTTCTATTTTCTTAAATACTATTTTATTTATTAACCGTTTCATTTTAACCTGCTTTCGAAAAGCCTCATGTTTATATAAAGAGTGTATCTTTTAGTCTGGCTTTAAAATAACCTTCTATAAAAAGACACAGAGATCTTTCTCTATCGTGCTTAAAATTCTACCACTAGCAATTTCTGGAATTCCAAGTGGTAAGGTACAGTAAAGTTTAGATAGTCCAGATTTCTAACACATGAACCCTCGTTTCAAGCCTCAGATGAAGGGTTGTCCAGTTGTTTTTAGTATATCTCTAGTAATGGAAACATTGACCTTTACCTGTTTCTGTTAATACTGATATATCACGGAGTAACAAAATTGCAGAGTTGGAATTAATCATTGTTTTACAGGTGAGAAAACCAAGGTCTAGAGAGAAGAAATCATTTACCTAAGGTCATACAGTAGGTGTTGACAAATCCAGAGGGACGATTCATATTCTTCATCTAGCAACTTTGTCTCTCTATGGCTACATAATGAATTCATCAGATACCTATCTGAATTATTGGGAGGCAGGAAACTGGGGTACCAATCCATCCTCTGCCCCTAATCATCTCCATGACTCAGGTCCCAGCTGTATCAGTCTTTCAGGTCTGTTTTCTCACCTGGGAAATCAGAGGTCTGGACTAGAGGAACTCTCAGAGCCCTCCTCCCAGACATTTTTAGAGTCTTTATCCTTTCTTTAGGAGCAGATATGTCTAAGAGTCCTAGTGGGCCAGTTGAAGACTGAAAGCAGAAGTAAAGAGAAAGGGCTGAAGAAGATTCACACGTCCTCCTCAACCATTTGCTAGTCCAAGCTTCTAGTCAGATGCATTCTTGGAGCCTTTATTTTCTGATTTAGGGGCATTTTACAATAGTCTCACTTTAGGTATATTTTACACTGTTCTTCCTTTGTAGCAGAAATGTTCAGATTACCTGTTCTTTAAACATGGACCATAAAGTCTTTTCTTAGAAACTGACTCTACCTTATATGCTGCTGCTGGTTTTGAGTAAATGGGCTTGAATCTCGCAGCCAAGCCTCAATGCAAACAAAAATATTTTCTGGTCAAGCATTTTCTCGTTTGTTCAACTCCATTACAGGGTTGGCTTTAAAAATAAAAAAAAAAAAAGTTAGAACCCACAGAAGAGCAAAACACAAACCCTGGGAAGACAGTTTCCAGCCACATTAGCTCAGATCACCAGGGTAGAAAAGAACCAGGGCCTTCATTGTCGAGACCATCGTCATCTCCACTCTCATCTTATGTTCTTCTGCTATTTTAATTTCACCACTTCAAAATAGGGGGAAAATAGGTTAATAGTTTCCATGAGTTTAGACTGTGACCAGAGGCATACTAAGCAATTTCAGAACCTCCAGCAACCGCAACTTGGAGGAGAGTACGGTGATGGATTTACTGTCCTCTGGATTCCAGAGTTAGGGGCATCGGGCCAGCACTGTGATGCCAAAGTGGGATGTAAACAATATTCCTTCCTTCGTTCTTTTTGCACATATTCATCCTGAGTTTCTTTTTATTCCAGGTAGTATACTGGGTGAAGCATGGGACAGAGAAACACATTCTTAAGACATAGTCCCTGCCCTTAAAGAATTGCAGTATATAGTAGAGGAAATAGACGTATGTGCAGTATATAGTAGAGGAAATAGACATATGTGCAAATAATTTCAATACAGTGAACGCTGTGAGTGCTTTAAGCAGCATCAATTAAGTGCTCAGGAAGGGGAGAGAAAGAAGCAATTTATTCCAACTGAAGGCATTGAGGAAGTCTTTACCGCCTTCTGACCCATACCTTGAAAGGTCAAAATAGCAAATTGTGATTCCTTCTAGGCATTAGCCAATGCACAGAAATATGGAAGTTTCTCATAGGTTTGAACAAAAGTGAGCAGTCTGAGACATCAGGGGAATCTGAGCCTAAAAAGGGAGTTTGCACGTCAGGTAAGGAACGAGCTATTTTCACATTGTGGAGCCATATAAGTTTTTCTAGCAAGAAAGCTGCTTGGTCACATCCGTGTTTTAGAAAGGAAACTGGAAGTCACTGTGAGGATGGGCAAGTGTTACAGGAAGAGAGATGGAAACAAGAAGCCAGTCAGGAACTGTTGCTGTAGTTGTCATCATCACACTAGTTATCTACCTACAGGCACGCCTTGCCTCACGCCCATTTAAAGGTTCTAGTGGTAAGAGGGAAATTACTCCTTGATTTCCACATCCCTTCGAGTTCTGCATGTTTCTAATCAGATCCCCATCCCAGGTTTATTCTAAATCGTAAACTCATTGAGTCAGTCCAGACTTCTCAGTTGGAATATAGCATATTACATGTGAAACATGGCTGTTGGTAAGAGAGCATGGTATTCTAGGCAAGGATGGAAAGTTAACAGCTAATTGTATCAATCTTTCTGAGTCCTGACTCAATAAATGGTATCCCTTTTAAAGCGGGGGGGGGGGGGGGATTTATTTTTAAAGATGAGCATATTTTTAAAGCCAAATAAATTGACTTTCTTAATTCATTTCTCAAAACTGGAACCCCTCTAGGTTCAACATTTCCATCAAGAGTTCACAACACTAAGCGTGGAGATGGTGTTTGAATCAAGACTTTATATGATCAAAAGCCTCATTGATTGTGCTGAGCTCTGATTGGGTTCTGCAACCAGCATGCTGTCTACAAGTCTGGGTCATCAGAAAGACCACTCTAAAATGTTAAGATCCTTGGTGACCCCACTAGGATTTTGATGACTAATCAAGTTTTAGAAGTAATAGAGAAGTATTCTTCCAGTGGAGAACCTGGATTGTGTAGTTCAGGGGTCAAGAAACTATCGCCATGGCCAAATCCAGCCTGCTTTTGTAAATAAAGTTTTATTGAAACACAGTCATGCCCATTTACTTACACACTGTCTATGGCTGCCTTCCTGCCACTACAGCAAAATTGAGTTGCTCTAACAAAGCTAGAAGTATTTACTACATGGGCCTTTACAGAAAAGTTTGCTATTACCCCTGCTGTATTGGAAAGGAACACGAGTAGAAGTCAGACAACATGAGTTCTAAATCCTAGATTTGCCACCCAGAACCTGCATGACCTTAGAAAAGCCACTTGATCCATCTGTGTTTCATTCTCTCTGTAATGAAGATATATACTCTGCCTTCCTCCAAGTACTGTGATAAGCACATGAGCCCATGTGTTCTGTAACCATGCTTGTCATGCTGTAAGTTACTACATAAATGGAGCTCTTCACGTCTTAGCCTAATGTTGGCATTTTTCTTTTCCTCCTCAGAATACCCTGGAGCAGTGCAGCGTGTGCTCCAAGCCCATCATGGAGCGGATTCTCCGAGCCACTGGGAAGGCCTATCATCCTCACTGCTTTACCTGCGTGATGTGCCACCGCAGCCTGGATGGAATCCCGTTCACCGTGGACGCTGGCGGCCTCATCCACTGCATCGAAGACTTCCACAAGTAGGCAACCTACTCTCCCTCCTGCAGCCTAATTGTCCTCTTGGGGTCTATTCTTACTGCCTGTATCCGGGCTTCACACTCTTCTCTCTCCGAGCTATAGGATCTCCGGATTTGGTGGGACGTTAAAAAGAGGTTATTTATCCCCCCTCCTCCAATGCAGGAATTGATATTAGGTACTCCATGTGGTCCTCCAGCCTGGCCTCTGCTTCAGGACTTCCCTGGGGCTTATCCATCACATCTTTGTGTAGCTCTAATTATGAGGAAGTTGGCTTAGCCGCAGAACATGTGTACTGGAAAGAGGCAGGGTCCTGGGGTAGCTCTCCCTGGCCTAAACATGAACAAGATATGTGACAGTGGACAAATTGCCCAATTTCTCTGAGCTCTTCAGTTTGGTCATTAGACCAGACCCTGTCTTAAAGCTTCCCATCTGAGACAGCCTAGGGTTCTCTCTAGAGCTGACCTCTACGTCTTGGCCACTCTGCATATAGGAGGTTATGGGAGGGACTGGCACAGGGAACAGTTCAACCCCTCTTGCTAATGCAGCCTCTCACATATTTGGAGGCTATTTTATGCCATTATCAGCATATTCACACCCTCTGCTAAGCTCTACCCCCACCCAGGTCTTCTCTTCCTCAGGATATTTTCTAATCTTTCGATGACGATTAAAAAGTAGAATCTTAAGGTCAAGACCACTTAACTGATGGGCCTGGAAAAGTATGTCACCACTTCCTCACTTCTCTAATTTGTAGATCCCTCTTTATTATAGCTGGAGTTTTCATGAAAATTGTATAGCTTTGCATTTTGCTTATTCTTATTTGGCCAGTTTGTTGGCTAATTGGTTGATCACATTTGTTGCATATTTCTAGGAACCATACGACAGCTATAGATGTGGTTTGTAAATGGCAGACATGGAGGCTTCTGGCTCGTGTTTGCTTCGCAGTGGCTTTAAGAACAGTCTGAGGCTCTCAGAGAGATGAAGCTCACATGGCTCACCAGTTTGGGTATCTGTTCTATGGCCTCCAGATGTGCAGTCTTGTGGGTTAATTTTCACCGCTCTGTTGACTGTCAGCAACTGGGAGGTACTTGTCACAAACAGTCTGGGGACCTGAGATTTATATTTTAAAAAAAAAGAGTTTCCTGACCACTTTTCAAGTAGCAGGGAAAGTGAAAGCCTCACCAAAAGATGTGAGGCTGAATAAATTTAAAAAACAAAACAAAACCCCAGAGGCAGGAATTCTCGACCTGAATTAGACAAGAAAGGGCTCACTTTGAAAGGGCAGTCACAGCATAAATTGTACTTCGCGTTATTGATATTTTTAGCTTCTAATTACACATGAGAAAATAAAACCTGCATCTATTTAAGGGAAGTGAAAAGATACCATTGGGGAGGGTATTTCTGTCACTGTTTCTCTCCTTTCTTAGACTTACCCTAATCCAAGAAAGACTGATAGGTATAATCAGAGCACACGTTTCTGTTGCTGAAAAAGACTGATATGTTACACCCCTCAATTAAAACAGGAAATCAATTCTGACAAATGTAAGTTTATATCTATGCCATTTATCTTTCATTTCTAGGAGTGGGGAGCATAATTAGAGACTTGTGACTGGTGACATGTGTGTGGGTCTGATCACTCCAGGAAGGCAGACTTGAGCAACTGAAAGGGAAAAAGAATCTGAAACCCCCAATGCTTCCCATCACCGCTCATTCAGTGGCCAGTTAAAATACAAATTATTAAAAATCATGTTGTCTGCATGATTGGAAGGTATGCAGGGGGAGAAGCTTTTTGATCTTTTCTCCATTTCCCAAAGAAGAATAAAAGATACATTTTACAGAACTCTGTTTCTGAGTCTTGAAAGGACTGGAATAAAAAGCAGCTACAAGTCCAACCCATTAGCCGTGTCTTAGCCATGGACATTGCATGGCTAAGAAGAGTGGACTGCAGAGAGGGGAACATAGCTGCCTTCTGCAGATTCCTGGTCATTCTGAACAGATCTCCCATTTGTGAGCTTTTGGGAGATGTATTTCAATTCTGTTCAACCACATCTATGAAGAGCCCTCTATGTGCCAATTACTGTGCTCAGTGCTAAAGGAGAGAAATTGCGTAGGTAGAAATACGTAGAGAGAAGCCCCTGTCTGCATGGAGCTTGCCAGGAGGAGGGGAGAGAATAAGTGCAGATTCTGTGTGATAGGCACCAGGCAGAAAAGACTGTAAAGGTGACGATGTGAGGCACAGGCAAGGGCTTGAGCTGTCAGAGCCAGAAGATATTACTCGGCCCTGGGATCTGAGTAGGCTTCTGGAAGCAGAGTGTTTTAAATGGGAAATGGAGATTCTTGGCAGAAGGAACAACTCAGGCAATAACGAAGGGCCCAGAGTGAAGAAAGGCTCTCTGCTTTCAAGAAAGATCCGCTTGGCTGAAACTAGAACAGCCTGCGAATAGAAGCTATGGTGAGATGCACGAGGCCCAGGAGAAGGGATTTATCTCTCCTGCCTAGAAACCCATCCTTTAAACTGGTGCTTCCCAAATTTCAGTGGGCTTACAAGTCGCCTAGCGATCTTGTTAGACTGCACATTTTAGTTCAGGAGGTCTGCCTTTCTGACAAGGTCCCAGGTGGTCTTGGACTGCACTCTGAGCAACAGGCTTTTGAAATGCTATTTTTAAAGCCTTGCTTATGGGCTGTCCCCTCCATAACTGCCATCAGTCAGGGTTGGCCCAAATCCTCCATCCTATTAGGCAGAAACCCTTTCCCATATGTCATTTCAGATGACTGCTCAAACTAGTTACCTGGCAGACTGCCTGTATCGCACCCTCACCCCCAAAACACGCACACGCGCACACACACACACACACACACACACACACACACACACACACACAGACTTACTTTCCATTTCACCTAAATGGCCATCTTTCAAGGCCCAGCTCAATTTTCTTCTACTCTAATAATCCTCCTCTGATCTCAAACGCTCCCTAAACCCATGTTTGAATTTATATCTCCTTCTCTATGTTTTATAGTTCTGTAAATTCACTATAGATAGCACTTTACATAGCCTGATTAGTAAAAACAGAACACACACACACACACACACACACACGCACACACGCTATTTTACAGTAACCCCCTTAAATCATTTTTGCAATATGGTAGGATACGTATATATGTTAATAGAACAAATGCAGAAATATATAGAACTCCCTCACCAGTGTGATTGCTGGAGTTTGAGTTTATTTCTGTATTCCCAGTGCCAGGACAGTGAGCTCAGAAAAGCAGATTGATTTAACTGACCCTTTCACTGTGTTGTCTTTATTCCACTATCTGTGCTTTCTTAGCAGGGATGTTACATGCATCCATTTATTTGTTTACTCAGCATCCATTTGTGGATTGCCAGAAATGTGCCAGGACCCAATGATTAAGATCATCCCTCTCTGAGCTTCGGCTCCCATGGCTGTAAGGCAGCAATGATAAAAGTATTTCTTAATAATGTTTGCTATGAGTAAAAAATAAGGCTCAGGGTATAGAGTGCTTAACAAGACTTGGCGCAACAATAAGCACACAATTTTAACCATCAGAAGTGTTTTTATCAAATTAATTTTATTATTATTGTCTGCTTAGTGAGCTGAGCCTTGAAATAGACCACCTGGGATTTTTAACAGTCCTCCAAATGCCCGCCAAGGAACACAGTGGGGACGGTGGAAACCACTTCCTGTCTCTTCACTTTGCCTTTTCCCATCATAGAAATGAGGCCAATTGGTAAGAAGAAATCATTACTCAGCGAGAATACAGTCTGTGCCTTTCCAGAGGGGAACCTTGAGATTGAACATAAAGGCCTGAGCAACATCTTTTTACGCGAAATGTGGCAAATACTTCATTCCATTAGATATTGCCTGACTTTCTACCTTCTGCACCAGCCACACTAGTTATTTCTAGAAACTCAGAAATAGAGCAAATCCTGGCCTTTGGAAGCTCACAGTTTTGAGGTCTCCAAAGATATGCAGATAATTACTGCTAAAATAGGCAATTTCAGTGAAAGATATTTTATCCTCAAGGAGTTAGTAATCCTCCTTGGGGACATTGGGGAAGACTCACAGATAAAGTGATAGGCAAGACACACTTCTGACCTCACAGACTTTACAGTCCCATTGGGTTTGGGGAAGGAAATTTTGCAGCTGATTCCAGAAGGCTGCTTATTTCACTACTAATGACCCAGATTCAAAAATCATCAAGTAGTCCAAAGCAATTTTTTTTGCCACTGAGTATGAACTTCTTGCATAAAGCACCAATTATAACAGCTCTGATTACTGCCGCAATTGTACCACGATCCTTTAATTTTTTCTTTCATAGCAATCAATTGATCTACTGCTTAATTCATATTTATTTAGATTGCAGCCATACAGATGCCTTTTGGGTGCTGCTAGGAAAATTAATATGTACATATAGAGTATAATGTATGTAAAGATGCTTTGACAACCATAAAGTGCTCTGCAAAGAGTTAGAGTACTATCATTATTTCTTTTTAAGTCTCTCTACAAATAGATACATTTTAACATCATTAATCTTAAAACCATTACTGAGCTGCTCAGTCAAACTGAGCTGCTCAGTCTTTCTTTTGTAATCTTTTCAGTTCTTATCCATGTCCGTTTCAAATCACGTCTCATTTCACACCTTCATAAAGACCACACCTAATTTCCAGAAGATACATATGGGTGCACAGCCTATATTTGCAGCCTATTAATCTGTTACGAGAAAAAAAAATGTTACGGCCATTGGTTATATTAAGGAATATTAAGAGATTAGGAAATATTAAAACTCCTCACCAAGAGTTAACCTCAAAAACATATGTACATATATATGTGTGTGTGTGTGTGTGTGTGTGTGTGTGTGTGTGTGTGTGTGTGTGTGTGTGTGTGTTGGGTGGTATATTCATATACACATACCCTTTGGAAGTTCTAAACTCCTTTGAAGAACAGAGAACTGGACAGCTTTATAATTTTTTCTTTTTAAACAAAAGTTTAACACAACCAAAATATAGGAATTGCAGATTTGGCCATAGGAAGTTTGGTATAAAGAGTATTTAAACTCGCTAACCTCTGCTGCTTTGAAAAGATACGTATTTGAGGTTTCTCGTGTTCATTCCTAGAATTCAAGACACATTTCAAAGAAGAGGCTTAATAATTGGGAATGAGGCAAAGTAACCAACCTCGGGATACTTGGGTAGGGCCTGGGGAGCACATGCGAAAGTCAGAAACAAGTAGGGGCCTCCTTGCCTCTCTGGCTGACCTGGCCAAGCCCAGGGTTTGTGTTTGCGATCTATCCACAGGTGAATCCCACGCCACGGTAGCTCTTCATGCAGAAGCAGTTCACACACTCACTCCCCTACCTCACCAGATATCATGGTGTTTATCATCTAGAAGGACCTCAACAGTCACCAAGTGTGAGTCCCTTATTTTTAGCTGAGGAAGCCGACTCAAGGAAAGTGACTTTTGCTCAAGGTCACACAAGACAGCAGACCAGGTGTCCTGGCTCTTGGTTTACACCTTTTCTTTTCACCTCCAAGTCTCATCTTTTTGCCAGTGTCCATGCTCATTATCTAACCAGAACTATCTCTCCGTTTTCAGGAAGTTTGCCCCACGCTGTTCTGTGTGCAAGGAGCCTATCATGCCAGCCCCCGGCCAGGAAGAGACTGTCCGGATTGTGGCTCTGGATCGCGATTTCCATGTTCACTGCTACCGGTGTGAGGTCCGTGGTCAGTGCCCCCTCACCCTGCCAGGCCCACTAGAGCCAGATTTTCATAAATATAGCAATTATTAAATCTGGGGGAGCCCCTAGTGCCTGTGTTCATGGGACTTGTGTTTTACAAGAGGCCTGTAACCCAAGCTGGAAGTGACAAGGGAAGCCTCTTGGCCGAGGGCCATGTCTTCATTTATACAGCAAAGGGCAGCAAGTCTTTCTCCTCTAATCTGGGTATGAAAAGGTATAAAATCATTCAGAGAATGATTTTAAAACATTTTCTTATCGTCCTATGACTTACCCAGAGCCCCTCTTTGAAAGCACTTTTGTTGTTTGCTACTAGCTCTCCTGAGTGCAGCAGTTCGCATTAGCTGTCTGCGAGAGATAGTATGAACTTCTTTATTACCACATCCTCATGAGATTGGCTCTTCTAGTCCCACGAGGAGATTTTCCCAAGACACAGGCTGGTGGGGCTGGCAGGGTGGCCCCTGCTCTCCAGGACTGCAGTCATTCCATTCACCGCCTGAGCTGTAACGACCACCTGTTTCATGCAGTGTGCTCTGTTTGGCCCTACGTGCCTCTCTCTGGCCTTCACATGAGCAAAGAGAATAAAAGACTTCCAGCTTTTACACTAGGTTTTATGAGTAAAGAGAAACGGTGTCCTCTCCTCCATGCTGTATCCTTTAGAAAGTACAGCAGGTCATTTCCCTCTACCCCCTGCCCCCAAACCTTAAGATTTTACTTTCTTTCTAAAGTCGGAATAAGTAAGTAGAGCCCGTTGGTGGCCCTTCTGCTTAGCAGGAGTCACTCTACAACTTAGCTTCTGCCCTGGAGTTACCAGGAGATTCTGTCCCTGCACCTGTATATTACTTTTGAGAGATCCTTAAATTAATGATAAATGGCAAAGATGAATTAATGATTTGGGATCTATTCTTGTTTTATTTTCTCTTGTGTTTGTTCTCGTTGTTTGGGTGAGGGGAGCAAAACTACTAGTTGGGAGCCTAGACCCTCAGGTTCTTCTTTTCCTGTACCTGTATTTCCCATTAAGTGATCTCAGGAGGGTCATTTCACCCTGTTCATATTGATGTCCCCAGTCTCTACTTAAGCTTAATGCAAAGCATACCATGTTATATCCTGCAGAAGGAGTTGAAGGGGCTGGTGGTGTATGAAGAGGAGAGGTAGTAGTTGGCCTCATTATGGAAGCCTTGAATGGAAAGCAAAGGAATTTGTTTCCATTTTCACTGATATCCTTTCCATCTGTCTTCCTTCTTCCAGGATTGTGGTGGTCTCCTGTCTGAAGGAGATAACCAAGGCTGCTACCCTTTGGATGGACACATCCTCTGCAAGACCTGCAACTCTGCCCGCATCAGGGTGTTGACCGCCAAGGCTAGCACTGACCTTTAAATCCAGTCACCTATTTAGCGGTTAGTTGGTGGCTCTGAGAAGGATGAAACACAAGAAAAATATAAGAAGAGAAATAGGAAAAGAGAGGAAAGGCAATCAAGCTATGGGATGGTCTCTACTTCATCCACTATTAACCTTCCTTTAGAAACACATAGAGTATGAGATGTTTTAAAGTTCTTACCAAATACACATTTCACATTTAATCATGTAGGACCTTGATGGGCCTTTGTTCCCAAGGACTTGCACATTTTTGCACGGATTATGCTCCATCCCATTCACTTCTGCATTCCTTTAACTTTTAATCCCTATGTTTGTCTCACTTTTCATCTGGTTGAATGGCTTTTTTTAGTGTGGTATTTGCTGTCACACAGCTTTTCCTGGGTGAGTTTGCCAACTCACAGGTGCTTTTAGGCTTGAAGGCTCCATCCTATCACTTCCACGTTGCCAGTGAGCATAAAAGATAGCCATTCTTTTTCTGTGTATTGAAAAATAGGTCTTTCTGTTACTCTAAACTAGTCGTGTCCCTTGGGAAAAAAAATGCACAATTATATGTCAGGCTATAAAAAATTTAAGCTGTAAATTACATAGGTTAAAAGAAGCCTGCATTGAATTTGCAGCCATCCTAATTCAAAATCTATAATGACCAGTGTTTGGGGCTCATTTGAAAACAGATACTGGTGAGAGAGAACCAAACTTCAATATTTTTCTAAAGAAGTTACAGATAGGGTATGCTCGATAAAGCATTTTCGGGTTATATTTGAAAAACTCATTATTACCCCAAAATATTATCTTAAGATTTTCCTTTTCCATGCTACCTGGACATAATAATATGGACAAACTTGGTTTTCTCTAGAATATAACATTTCCAATACTGTTCTGCTTTTCATGTCAGAAATATTGCCTTTTTTTTTTTTTTAAATATCCAAACACAAGTACCAAAATTGACTTTTCCTCTAGAGGAAAATAGCTATAAAGAGCAGTTAAAAAATTTTTTTTTCCAGGCCCAGGTCCTTTTTGCCTGACAGTTGCAAATCAGGGCACATAAAATTGTGTTCGTTTTG
Organism: Phocoena sinus; assembly: GCF_008692025.1. NCBI lineage: Eukaryota > Metazoa > Chordata > Mammalia > Artiodactyla > Phocoenidae > Phocoena > Phocoena sinus. The sequence goes on from NC_045766.1 coordinate 65,672,574, forward strand.
TGTAGTTTACTTTAAAAAGACAGGAAAGCTTGAAAAGATTGTGAAACCACAGTCTCATTATTCTTATAATCCTTCTGCAACTCAAATTACATACTGCAGAAGACATTCTCATATCATCGATGTGACATTTACACCACACTTTCAAAGACAATCACTGAAAAAAAATTGCCTTTTTGAGCTAAAAATATGCAGAGTCTCTGCCTAGAATCTTTATTCAAACTCTTATTGGGCAGTGAAATGCTTACTTGCCAGCTCCAGGACTGCATATACTTTATTACATTTTAACATGCTTCTTTTAAGGAAGGACATTTCTCTTAGTAGCAGGTTACCGTTTTGTAAACTAATTAAGTATCTTGGATTAAGATTAGTTAAAACTTTCTTCAAATTTTTCACAAGTATATACTTTTAAATTATGAAGTACTTTAAATATAAACAAAAGTATAAATAATAATATAATGAATCTCTGTGCCACCCAGTTTAAGAAATCAAATATAACAAATATAGCTACATTCCCCTGTACACCCTTCCCTGATTCCACAGATATTTTTTCATGATTAGAAAGTGACAAAGTTTTCTAGTCTGACTTTTGTTTCTAATTTTTAATTTTAACACTCAGAAATGAAAAATTGTGCGTGTTTTGAATTGCAACCCAGGCCTCAAGAGTCCCAATTAAATTTATTTTACTTTAGTAGGAATAATCATAAAGGTGGCTGATTTTTTTTTTTTTCTGTAAGAAATTCTTAAGCTTATAGCTCTTCTGAGTTAATCTGTGGCTCATTTGCTTTGGTCCCCAAACGGTTTTGTTTTAGAACCACCACAGTTACAGCTTTTCAAAGGGTCCTTTGGCCCTTGACTGTCCTTTCCTTACCTTGCTGCCCGTATCCTTGATCTCACATTTCTCATAATGTGAAATACAAGGGGTCCACTTCGGGCAGCATATGAATTTTAGGATACAATGGCAACTGTATCTCTGAATTTCTGTCTTCCAAATGAAAGGCCAGACCATGCGGATGATCTCAAAGAATACTGACTATTAGACAATTGAGGTGCTAATGATAATATAATCTGCTTGAATTGTTCCAGTAACTTGTTTTCTATGAAATACTTGGGGGGAAATTGTCTTTTGGTCAAAAGCAAAGAACCCAGTTTATTGAGAGATAGATTTTATCTCTTGAAGTGCAGTCCTATTAGTAGTATGAATTGGATTTTATCTCTTGGAGTGCAGTCCTATTAGTATGAATTTTGCCAAAGGAGGGAGAATTTATGAAATATTTATACTATAAAAATGCAATAACATTCTACTTGTTTGTTACATTTAAGTCCTTATGTAACTGAATGTTTACATGCAAAAAAAAAAAAAAAGAGAGAGAGAGTAGTAAAAAAATGCTTTCACAGACCCCTCACTGTGGCATTGCCAGAATACTGCTTGCTTACAATCTTTATAGTGCATTTTTATCACATAACCTCAGAGTATCTTTACCAAAGATTTTTAAAGTAAATCTCTTTTTAATATAGACTTATCATACTTTTATAATAATGAATGTGCACACCTACATATATAGATATTTAGATTTAGATTTTTTTTTTCTTTCACAAGGTATAATAAGGAAAGGATCCTAAAATATTTTATTTCAGGATTTCTTAAATATATGATTTATATTGCTTTCTTATCTTCTCTTAATCATTTGGTGTCAGCAATTCCAAATCACGTTTTACTCTTTTAGATACACGAAATTTTGTCTATAACAGAGATATAAAGATCTAATACCTTAAGGATTATAATTCTACTGTCTTTTGATATATTGTCTTGATTGTTAATCATTTAAATACATAAGTAATAGAAAAGAATCATAGAGTCTATAAGAGAAGGTTTGTAAGAATATACTAAAAATATACTGGCTTTAAAAAAAATTGTCAAGAACACAAATATTTGGTAATTTTATGTAACATGAGAGACATGGAAAAGGAAAAAGAAACCCACTGTGTCTTGGGCTCTGCAGACGGTTTCATAGTTCGATTTCTCCATTGCCTGGATCTCCAGCTCATGGCGACTCAGTGTGGAGTCTCATCTGCAAACAAATCGGCCTTTGGAACTCAAAAATAAGTCATGTGTCCCAGCAAAGTGCATCAAGACTTTGAGATCCTGAGCATGTCTGCAGCTCAAAGATGTGGGTTCTTTTCTCTTTCATTAACAAATTGTTTCTGTAAGAGCAACTTCTCTGATCAAAATTACTACATTGAGTGCATGCTGATTAACACAGTGGGGATATCAACAGTATAGTGGTTTTCTCACTGTGAAAGATTCTGCAGAGATGTTTGTGATGATGTTTCAAGCATATAAAACTCTCAAGTGTTTTATATTTGGGTCCCAGGGGGAAAAGAAGAGCATTTTACCATGGGGCTATAGTAGAGGGTTTATGGAATATAGACAGGACTCTGAAAACACAACTTCCAACAGTTTTCCTAGTTAGTAAAAATCCTATTAATGTGAACCAGCCAGGAGTAACAGTGTTATTTCTATTTGATATGTTTTGGGCTTCTCTTGTCAAATCTGTGTCGGCTGCCCCTTGATCCCTCCATTATCAAGTTTTGCAGGGTGTTGGGGAAGTTATGGCAGCTGCCAGGGAGATCAGGGAAACACTGATGTAACCTCACAGCCTCTCACCATTCCTCTTGGCTTGGAAAGGCTTTTTTTCCATATACATTTCTAGAAATATTGCTATTCTACCTTAGTATTTCACATTTGTAGTTTAAACAAGCGATTGTCCATCTGTTGCCTAGAGCTACAGTACATGTGTGTTATGAATGAAATATGACAGCATGTTCCATACCATGCTTTAGCCATCTGTAGGAAACCAGGAGGCTGGAAAAGATATACCTCTGCAAAATGTGCCTCAAGTTCATTTCCTGAGATCGCTCTTTTGGTGCACTTTCATGGGAGACAATCAGAGAGCAACATGTATTTGTGCCTTATTTTTAAAGAATCTTTACACTACTATGAATGCTCCACTGAAGAGTCTGTCACTTAAATAACCATCCCCAAATCTCCAAGATATACTCATCAAAAAGTCAAAAGCCAGAGAAATCTCAACTCTTCATCTTAATGTATTCTAACAGTATTTCTGTTCTCGCCATCTCTTAGAAGTACCTTACGGATTCCTAAATTAGGTAAACATTCTTATGCCACGAGGTGATGTCTTGGGTGTTGTTAGTGACTTAGTGGTCTTACTCTCGTTTTAGTTAGATAATGAAGAAAGACTTCCACTTGAGCCTTTAACACCTATTCAGCATGTCCACTTTTTTTTTAATTGCCACAATTTTTTTGTTTGTTTTTTTTTTTTTTAATTTAATAGTGTACAGAACAAGTTGAGGATCTTGGTTCTGAGTCATTGTTATGGTGCAATCGTGAACATTTCAGGTCAAGTTATTTCCTTGACAGATAACTTTTCTCATGAAGCTGTTGTTTAGTTCACTTATATTTCAACCTTTAAAAAGTGATCTGATTAAAGCTGTGTGGCGTGGTGAGAGTTCTTCCTCTCTCTCTCTCTCTCTCTCTCTCCCTCCCCACCCCCACCCCCGCCTTGTCTCCCTTCTTATTCCTTCCCATTCCTACTCATTAATGTTATCGTGCTTGGACTTTTCATAAATAAGTTAAATCAATGCATTACAATCCATGTGGAATTATGATCATATTAAAGGAAGAATTGTGCCGCAAAGTATATGTGTCAGCCATCAATTCTTTCTTTAAAAGTGCCTATTTTTCCAGATTGTGTTTATTCATAAAGTGAGGTGAGATTATTAATAGAGTCTTTCAGTTTTATTTTAATGAGTTTTCATCAGGGACTCAGATCACAGAGTTCCTGGCAAATTCCTTTATGACTGGCCTACTTTTCTCAGCTATAGGCAAAGTGATCTTTCTAAGACTAGGTTGAGATTTTTTTTTAATCCAAAGCATTTTGACCAACAAAACAATCATATTTTTAAGTGGTGGCATGTTATTTTAGATCAGTGAAACCTGAGAGTTTTCCTTACGGCAGGGGAAAGCTTTTATTCTTCTGGAATTTTTACACATATCAGCATTTTTCCCATGACAGTAATATTAAACCCTAATACTTGAATCACAGTATTTTGCAGGGAGCAGGTCAGCAACAGAGTTTTTCCTGAAACACGGATTACAGACTGTAGTCTGTTTACAAAAAGCAACCTGAGAAGAACAATCTGGGTCTTTCGGTAAAACATTGTCTTAAAATGAGTCTGAGATTCTTTTGAACTCTGGCTAATACTGATCAAAACATGCCTTCTGTGTCCATTTTTTATAAATTTGTTTAGGAAAGGCTTATAATTCTAGGACTGTATTTCTATTTTGGGTTTCTGCCCTTCTGTTTTCTACAAGTTGATCCTGATTTTCCTTTTTAGGAGGGTCACAGATGAGGAAAGTAAAAGCATAACTAATACATACGTAATTCAATACACAAATGAATTGGCCGAGAATTAATGATAGTCTCAGTGAATGTGTTGTTTTGATAAACAGGCAGAGGTTTTGGGGGATTTTTTTTTGTTTTGTTTTTTTAGTTTTTTTTTTTTTTTTTACCTGTCTCCAAGAAGAGAGGGCTTTGGTGGGGAAGGAGGAATTTGAGAGAAGGGGCAGGTCACAATTTAAACAATAAGATTCTTGTACAGTGTAACTCAGAATTTTCATAGGGGTTTTAAGGATTGGCAATTGTAGTTTTTTAAACAAGTAAAATATTTATATTTCCAAGTATGGCTAACCATGTATTTTTCCCTTGTCAGGAGAGAATTAAAATGGAAGCTGCTTCTCAGCCCCATGGCATGGCCATAACTACACAAGGCTTTTATAATACATGTCATTTCATCCCTCTGTGAGAGGGCCATAGCTCGTTCTCTTTGTGACAGATGGCAATGCATATTCTTACGTAGTCTTAGTTAAGCTGTACTACGCCCTAAGCATCTCTGAAGGTTAGAGGTTTCTATTTTCACACATTCAATATTTCATCCCTTCTGATGTACTTACTTGGTGAGCACGGTAAACAGGCGTTGTTTTGGTCTGTGGGCCTCTTGTTCAAATCCAGTCATCCACGTCCTGTACGGCCCTGCCTAAACAGCCATGCTAGAATTGATTTGTACTTGCCTTTTTTCCTTTTTAGTTACAAGCACAGAAAACTAACTTTAGCTTACTAAGTTCAAAGAAGAAATATAAAATGGCACATTTTTCCTTCAATATAGAAAGGAAAGACACTCCTTTACCTCTTTTATTTTCCTGGACCCTGTGCAAAAAGTTGTAGACTCTATAATTTTGTTATCCAACGTGAGTGGGGCTTATTTTGTGGGAAGTTGTGTGGAAGATGCATTTTATTAAACTCACTGACTTTTCTCCCGTGAAGTTACAAAAAAAAAAAAAATGACTAAAATCTTCGCTCTTTATTCCTGATTGTTACTTAATTTACAGCAGTTTCTAACCACACTAATAAATATCTCTTATCCTAGCCCTTGTTATAAGCAAAGATTTTGTAGGATTCTACAAGCAAAATGTTATGTATACTAGAAAGATGAGGGAAACCGATAGCTAATTCTTTTGTAATACCTTAAGATGGTTACATTAATCCTTCCCTACTGTGTGCTTGCTACTTTTTCCAGGATACTTATTCACTTATGGGCAAGAGAAAACATCATGCATCTAACTCTGTTAGACATTTACCTAATAGGCCCAAATAGAAGTCTTTATTAAATAACCCACAAATGCAATCAACTTTGTACTGAATGTAGCTTCTAAATTCAGTGTTCAACCCCAGGAATAGAATGATCTACCAAGACTGAGACAGGTTTCATTATGTCATCTTGTGTTCTACACCAGTGTAGAGGGCTATAGCTGACCCCAAGCCCCAGTGCTGTTCCTAGACAAATCATGTGTCCTTTAAGGATCTGAATCTCCCGTTATTTTCCTGACAAGTCTCCATTTCACATCTTCTTAGAGCTGGCTAGTATGTCGTAGTATTCATAGCAGTCCCTTCTACCCTTGGGGCAGCTTTTTTCTACAAAAGTTCTTCTGTGTTAAACAAAACTCTGGCTCTGGAGCTATGCACAAGAAGTCTAATGTCTAAATCATTGCCTCTAGGTCAGATATCACTAACTCTTTCAACTTTTCCTCATTGATTGACATGGTATCAAGTCCAATCACCCTCTTGCTTCTCCTTTGAACAGCTGGACCCAACAATATTTTCTAATTTTGTTTCAATCTACTTGGTGAAATGTGGCCAGCACTTTGGGTCAGGCTAGGTAAAAACACTTTCTTTAGGGTTGAAAGTAAGTGGAATTGGAAGCATCCAAAGGAAACTGATATTCGATGTGGAAACTTCCCCCAAGGACTCAGACCCAGGAGAGTGAAAGCTTGATGAGGATAGATCTCCCATGTGTGCAAAACAGTCCTCTTACACTATGTCCTTTACTGTTTTTGTTGTTACCAAAAAGTCAAAAGAGGAAGTGAGCTAGTTAGTATATATGTCATCCATAAGACTCCCACTTCTTGGCCAATGTTCATAAATTCTCTTCAGCCCTTTCCCTTTGTTCTTGTCTTCTCAAGAATAAGACATTTCTTGTCCATGTTCCCATACTGAATACACAAAAAGAGTCCTGGGCTCTTTATAGGTTCCACATAGATATTTCTGGCTGGTTGGCTTTTGAGGCTTGCTTTCATTCTTCTGGGCTCAAATGTTAGTAGCTATAGATGTTGCACTCTAGACCAAGTGAGCAGCTTCCCTACTTGATCAGTTAAGAACTACCCTTAGGAGTCCGTGTTTTCTCTATCCTTTTGTCTTTCTAACATCTTTACCCCTTACTCATCTCCTCAATGTAATAATCACTTTAAGGGAATCAGCCCCTAAGTAACTCTGATCGAAGCTAACTGCCGTAAAATCAAATAGGTTCAGTCTGCACTCCACAGGAAGGAATATAGCTTCAGGAAAAGTAATTCTCCCCAGTGGTATCAGTAAGGCTTCATGGAAGAGTGAACTTTGTTAAGGAATCTTGGTTCACTGGCTTGATTTAGAAGTTTAGAGAAGAATATTGACGGCACCAGAAACAAAAGGAGAGCATAGGTTATGTTCAGAGAAGACCTTTCTGCTTTAAGGATCACAGATTCTGGAATGTCCTTCACAGGAGAAAACGCTTCCAGATACTCAAGGTCAGTGAGAAGGGAAAAGCACAGAGCAAGATTGATTCAATTTGCTTTTTCATCTCTCTGTAAACGTAAGATGGGATAAGTTGTCAAATTATAATCCAACCCATACAGTATCAACAGGAATCTGTTTTGATAACATACAAAATGCACGTTTGCATTGGCCCATAGCTCTGTACTCCACTCTTGCGCCAAACACCCCACATCTTTTGAGCCCACAAGGCAGTGAGCAGGACACCTCTATTTTCCTATTACTTCTAGGTCCACAATTGGAAAGGACTCCACATTCATCTATTCCACTTGGTGTTAAAATTCCCTTATAGATTTCTTGTTAAGTGATAATCCAGACCCTGCTCAGCATCACCTGCATCAAGGAGCTCATTACTTCTTAAGCTCTTCCATTTCCTCCATCATGCTTTGTTCCAAGCTCCCAGAAACAGCCTTTTGGGCTTAGGTGCTCCTTGGTGCCACACAAAAATCATCTTTAGTACATAATAAAGTGTCGCTTCCTGCCTCTGTTTTCCTTCCAAACATATTTTGCTTTTGGCAACACATTACTTTACAAAAAATAAACTTTGATTTTTTTTTTTTTAGCTGAAGATTATAAAAACCTTTAAACATCCTTAGAAATAGTCTGAAGGGTTTTCTGAGGGTTAGGTTTCAGAGTACCAGTTTGGGGTTGCTGTTTTTACTTTCTTATTCAAAAGACAAACTGTTCTGACCGTTGTTCTATAGCTTCATGCCTTCCACCAGTAACTAGCCCATGAAACCCTCTCCTGTTATTCATTCTGCTGATAATGACCTTAAAATGTTGGGAGATGTCAGCGTGCGATCTCCACTTCTAACAAGGAAAACGTCAAAAGCAGAAAATACTGGTTCTATTGAAATGCATCACCTCTGGCCAGTTGTCCTTTGCGAAAGGAAGGAGGCTACATTATGTCATGGTTTTACATAGAAACGTATACATTCTTTCCATATTGTCCCGAGTCACTATTTAGTGTCAATACCATTCCTTGGTCTTTGGGAGGACAAGGCTTGCAGCCCTTCCACCCCAGCCTTAGATTCCAGAGTTCTATCGGCAGAACCTGTCATCAGGCTCCTGGGCAGGACTCGGAGGTGGCTTTCTGAGCTCTGAAATAATAATTCCTAAGAGAGCTTACAAACTGCTTTCACACATAAAACAGCCCTGGGAGGAAGGTTATTAATAGCCCTATCCTAGAAGAGAAAGCTGAGGCTCAGAATTGTTAAGTGACTTGCCAAGGTGATAGAGCTGGTAAGTGGTAGATTTGGGGACATACCCAGGTCTTGCAAGTCCAGTGCTCTCTCCAGTGGCCGCTCTCAGGGCACAAAATACCTCAGAGCACGCTGTATGCTTCTCACAGACCACCGTGCCCCCTGTTTGAGGGCATCCAAGGAAATTCACATAGGTTACTCAGCTATCAGGTGGCAGAGCCATGTGTGTACTGTGGTGTTTGAGATCATTTAGAGCTTGCATGCATTTTCTGTGTCATCTTGTGGGCAACCACTAGGTATTCTGATTGGCAGTGTGATGGAGCCGGTGAGGAAGGGCCACCGCTAAGAACAAACACTGTGGCACTGAAGGACACTGCAGCAGATTTCCCCAGAGACCGTGGTTTACTTTACATTAACTGAAAAACTCTCTGGAACTGTGAGGTTCCGTTTATCAACCAAGACCATGTCATTTAGAATCCAGTGGCATGCAGAAAGAAGTGACTTGACCCTTAGGACGATTCTCCTGTGGGCTACGATTTATGCCCCACAGAGGCAGGAACTGCTGTAGGTAAACAATGCATATTCTTCTCTCAGTTCACATTTATCGAGGCCCACCAAGTATATGTCACAGCATCAGGCATTTCCGAGCCAGCCAACCGACCTTGACCTTGAAATGTCTGTGAACAAATGCTATGGGATTGACTGCCGTTCTGCGACTTGGCTTTTGCTACTTGATAGCCTGGGCTTATACCCAGCTGTGGTCGTTTTGTGATTTGCGTGTGCTTATCATGAGGCGTTCGGTGCTCTGTTGTTTCCAGCCTATGTACTTGGAAGCCTGCGTGTATATTCTCGAACCTGCTCTACGTGGCATTTCAACAACTGGGCATGCCTTCTCTTGAGCTGCATCCCTCAGGAAGCTGTGCCTTTTGATGTGTGCTCTTGGGTTTTCAGTTCCTCCCATTTCTCATTACAGCTGTTTGGCTTTAAGTTCAAATCTGTCCACTGACTGAAAAATATCTTTCTTCATCTGAGTTAAATCTACTGCAGGGAACCTTTAAAATGAGCTTATCTAATAAGCTTTCTAGGCATTTTCCCTCCCTAGAGTCTTCCATCCATCAAGCTGGTCTCATCATCCCTCTGCTGAATTCCCCGGGATTAATAAGGGCCAAGTTAAATAACAAACGGCCTCTCACCCCTTTCCAGTCTTCACACCTGGGAAATACAGGCGGGGCCGGCGGGGCCAGCAGGCGAGTCTCCTTGGCTGAGATGTCAATTTAGACACTGGAAAGGTGGCTGATCTTGCCGTGAGGTTTGATTAATGGGATGACTGATAGAGTGGAAAATGATTTCTCGTAGAATAGCAGGTATAACCCCCACTACAGGAGTGGAGTAGCAGAAGCAGCATTCTGAGAACTTATCAGAATTATCTGGGTGAGTACGCCTGAGCCAAGACTCACTTGGGTAGAAACTGTGGTGTCTTATTAGAGGGAATAAAAGGACAGTGAAGCTGTGAATATGAAAAAGCAGCCCTTTAAAATAATCAAGGGAGCCACAAGCTCTGATTTATCTTTATATAATGTAAAGGAAATTATGAATGCATTTTTTTCTTCCTCCACTGTACACACTATTACCCCCCATGCTTAGGGAAAATACAATTGTGTTGTCCTCAAAACGCTCATCCATGCACGTGCTTGCACACAGGCGGACACTCTCTCTCTTACACACACACGCACACATACACACGCACACACACACATGCAGACATCTTCCAAGAAGGCTGATCCTTCAAAAAGGAAATCTTATTTTAAAACACTTGGATTTTTCAGGCCAAGAAACTAATAATTCCTAGACCTGACCCATTTTAGTGACTGCTAAAAAAGAAAAGAAAAAGCTATTTAAATTTTGTATGCATCCATTTATCTCTTAAAATATGCCAAAGCACTTTGAGGTGAGGGTGGAGACTAAGGTATTTATCTCTGCTGCTTGAGGCTCTCTTTATGTTTCTACCTGTTGGGAAAAGGGTAAGAACTATTCTTGGGCGATTATTATTTGATGCATTTGTGTTGCCACCTTGTACGGTGCCTGCTTTGCTTCCTACCGAGGCATAAGAATGAGTTGTTTTTTTGACTCCTTATCCCCCATCACGAGGGAGTAAATATTAAAGCCTGAATGTCTTCCCTCACCAAATTATTTCAGTCCATTTCTGAGCTAGTTTAGAAAGTGCACAAGGGGAAGAGCTGGCTTTTCCTGGATATATGTCTCCATTTTTCTTCTTTCTTGGGAGACAAATATAAAGGGAAGAAATCCAGTTTCTTTTCATCTCTCTTTCTCTTTGGGTGACAGTTGATGATCGCTTAGTGATTATAAACCAGAAGTAGGTGAATAGCTTAGCCAGGTTATGATGTATCTGCCAACATGCTTCATTCCTTCAAACACAGACTTTGAGAGGAAAAGGGATTTTATCATTTAAATGCCAACAATAGGAATTTCCTCATATTTTAACTTTCAAACAGTAAAAGGTGAGTTGATATTTGGGCAGTGTTTGCATTTTACTCACCCTATGTGCCTTCTGCTTTTAGTTTTTAGATGAATGTCATTACATTAACATATCAGGGCGAAATTGCCCAAAAGTGTTAAAGTGCCTTGGAGCTTCCTCACTGGGTAGCAAGTTGAAACTGGGATAAACCATACCGGCCTTCTTACTTAACTGAAATATCTGAACTGAGGTGTATCCTTGATGAAAGAGATTTAGGACCCTGGAAACTAAATCTTGTCACCCACCATTAGCTTCTATTTAACTAGTTGCCAAATCATTTTTAAATGACTTTCTTCCTTTTAGTACCCATTTTTTTTCTCTTGGGAAAGCTGATGAGCAAATTATCCAAGAATTATTTCTTATTAAACAAAGTCAGAATATTTCCCCCCCCCAAAACTCTGAAGTAGTCCTCGTTCATTTTCAGGAGACACATGAAAAAGCAAATAGAATTAAAGATGGCATCGATTGTCTGATTACTTAGCATGAATAAAATTACGCCATTTAATGTGCCTTCAGTGAAAATTTAAACTAAATGCAAAACTTTCACAGCAGGATGCAGTACTGAACTTTTGCCTTTTGGTATCCATGCAATTAATTACTTTTTTTGTTTTGTTTTGCCTTTTAAACTTTACCTTTATCATTCTTTATCATTAGTTACACAGATTAGGGGCTGTCTCTTTCTCTACTGGGAATATGTGCAATTATGAGATGCACCCCCCAAAAAAGGAAGGGAAAAGAAAGAACTTTCGGGTTGCAAATCTGTGGCATGAAGTAGACGTGACATGAAGATGCAGAGCCGGAGGAGAGTAATTTTCTCTGAGCCGTACACACCAGCTTTTATTTCATGGCTTTGTCACAGGCTTTTCTCCTTCTGTGCTGTCACCTTTGAGAAAAACGATTGCACCTTCTCCAAGTCTGCCTTTTAACAGCTACAGTTGAGTTGGCAAGACTTCCCCAGCTCTGAATATAGCCATTTGCCAACTCCGGCCTCTTTGCGAGACTGACTCAAATCTGTGATCTTCTGTTCAGCATACACATCAGCAAAGTGAGAAGATGAGCACTAAATATAGGCTCTGTTAACTTTACTTTTAGATTTACTGCCTTCAAAAAAGTGCCTATTCTGAGAAACATAGACGTTATTCCTACATATGTATGTACACACGGTACCCAGAGTCATACCGTGCAGCCTTCAAAAACATACCATCGAAAGGAGTAGGTGCTAAGATAAGGAAACCTTGCCAAATGAAAGTCCCTCGTTTCCAATATCCCCTCCCAAGTGGCACCGTGAAACAGGCTGCAAGCACATTCCCTGAGCATTCCTTGCTGATACAGCCACTTTATATTTTTATCCTACTGGGTGATGGCGTGTTGCTGAGGTTTCCTGTATCTACTTCAAGGGAATATATTATGCTTTATGGAATTGGAACATTTAGTCAGGAAAAAAAAATTGTTTAAGGGAATTAATGAGCCAGGGTCTGTATTAGGATATGTGTCGTATGTGTGTTTTATAAACTAAGCATTGGTGAGCTTAGAATGTCAGCACATTGCTTCTCCTTTTATCTCTCAGGCTAACATCAGTGAAAACTAAAGAAAAGTCTTGGCTCTGAGAATTGGAGGCTCAGGGGGCCAAAGGCCCTTGCCAGATCCTTAGAGCATCTTCACTTTGACTCCTAAAAATGGTAGCCCCTGTTATTTAATGGCTTTTGTTTCCATGGTTCTGTCACTGACATTGTAACTGTAGATATTGTCGACGGAGCGGCAGCTCAGCCTAGAAAGTTGGATGCTTACCCAGGTGTGGCAGTAGGAGAGGCTCTGGACAAATAGGAAGAGGTAGACCATGCACGATTTTAGGAAAAGGGTTGAAGGGAGGACGTGCTTCCAAAAAAGATCTTTCTCAGTGTGTCGTCTGACTCAACCAGCTGGCAAATTACACTTGCCAAGTCGCTCTCTTCCCAAGTCAGTTGGCTCCACATTCACTTGATTCTGCCTCTGCTTTGGGAAGGCAGGATACCTCCATTTAGCCTTTCCCCAAGGAAGCTCTTGGCATCCTCTTGGGCACAAGGTTGTCTCCTATGCCACCTAGTTTCACCAAATGGAAGTAAAGGGGGACAAGCAATAGAAGATGCTTCCCATGCCCTCGAAGTCAGCCACCATTCTGCTTTCTATCTAAGGGGCTCCACTACTTAAACCAGGGAGGAGGGCGGAACGGATCACGGTTTCATAATTTCCAGAGTGTGGACCACCCTTCCTTAGTTATCATTTTGTGAGACCACTTGTCTTCTTGGAGAAAGTGATACTCTTCACTAAAACTGTCTACTCTTCCTGGTGATTTTCTTGTTCTGTTTTTACTTTATTCAGTTTCAACACTAGTCATTTTCTTTTTTATAGAGAATCAGATGTTAGTACTAGATAAGAGTTCAATCTCTGTGTGATGTCAAAAGGGGCATTGGGATACTACAGAGTTTTTCCTCCTTGGAAACAAGATGGACTGGGAAAGAGACAGCATGGCTTTGCTCCAGGTTTCAATCTGATTGTGACTATGAGAGAGTTTTATGTAATGTTAAATGGTATTTACAAGTAGACAGATCAAGGGAAAAGGGGGAGAAACCAGGTTTTCTCTGTGCTAAATGTGTCGAAGAACAAGAACTTCTTACTAACGAAATACAATCACAGACCCATCATGATCAGCTGCGAGTCTGAATAAAACCCACACACACACACACACACACACACACACACACACACACAAATGTATAGGGAATATGCCTTTTTTCACATGTATGATACAGATCCATGGTATTCCCAAAATACAGATTTCTCTTTTTTATTCTTAGCAAATTGCATCTCTCCACTGCATCATGAACCATCACTGACATATCCAAAATAGCCCTCGTGGTTCCTTATGAAAATAAGAGAATAAAACCTGTTATAAGCAAGTGATTTGGGTTATTTTCTTTTGTTTTTATACATTACCAACTATATTAAATCATGTTTCTATTTACCTTCTATCAATTTTTTCCTATCAATTATGTTTTTCCAATGCTCTATAAGAATAAGTACGAAAATCATATTCCTTTTTTTTCTGTAAAAGAATTGCAACTACTTTATTATATTTAGAAATCCAATAAAGTTATTACATTTACTTGCCTATGTGTGGAATTCTTTTTGAGTTGGATAATCCCTGTCTCCTTTCTTCTAACCTCTTTAACTGTGATTCATTTTTTTACATCATTTGCTTTCCATATGGTCCTCTGAGAAAGGGAACGTCTCTCAAAGCAAATATGATGCCAACAAGAGAATGAAGGCACCCACTCTTCTCCACTGTTAGCACAGAAGATCTGAAGGTTAGATATGTTCAGGAATTACTTGACCACTTTGTCTTAAACTTTCAAGTAAAGAACTTTCCCCTTTTAAAGTTGGATCCAAATAAATCAGTTCCTGGGGTGGGGGGGCGGCAAATGGAGAGTTCTCCACTCACATCACTGATGGCTGGCTGACTTTTCACACTTTTATTCCACCTGTTTTATGCATACTTTTCCAATGCTGAGAATCTACTCTGTGCTAGGCTCCTTGAGGGATACAGATATAAATCAGACATAAGTCCTGCTTTCAAGAAGTCTCTAGTAAAGCTGACAAACAACCATGGTAAGAAGACAGGAAGAATCAGACACTTGGGAGAGTATAAGTCAGCATTTTCAAAACTTTTCATTATTTATCACATCATTTTTAATAGCTCTGTGATCCGGAAGGATTTTTACCCACATTTTATAGATGAATATGCTAAGAATGTGAGAAATAAAGTTAACAATCCCGGATCACCATTCGTTCACTGAACACTCATTTTTAACTTTTTAAACAGATCTATAAGAGAACCCAGTACCCTGACCCCTAGTCCAGTCTAAAACGTAAGAGTGACTAGAACTAGAGGGTACATGAAACTCCTTCCCACTTAGGCTTTGGGTTTTATCTCTCCAACCTCATGTTTCAGCCTACTAATGCTGAGGGGTCTGAGAGCTCTGCAAGAGGCCGCCATTTTCAAAGGTACCAGACACAAGGTGTGTCTTTGAATTAACAAATGGTAGATACATCACCGGGGCTCGGCGTATTCGTAACTTCTTGCCAGAAAGCTGTAAACAGAGAAGGGCATGTAACACGTAAACTTGCCTTTCCTTTCCCTATTTTCCTCAAATGACTCACTTTATGTTCTTTGGCCCCCTTCTGCTTTGTGTTTTAACACTGCACATATATTTATTTGCCCCTATTCATCAAATGTGAGAGCTAGAAAGGGCAAATAGAGAGCACGTTCTCTGATTTTGTGAGGAAATACTAGGTCCCAGAGAGAGGAAAGAATTTACCTAAGGTCACAATGTAATTTAATTACAAGGCTGGATCTTGTGTCCTGGCCTGACCCCGAGTCCTGTGCTATCATACTGACAGTTTTAATAATGTGAAAGAGAGTAGAAAAAGAGTTTTGTATATAATCTCCATTTCTAGGAAGAAGAAAGGCAATTTAAAAATGAACAAAAACTGAGAGGGCTTAATGTCCATAGAGCATAACTAAAAAAATTTCTAAAAGACATATTTCAGGAAGAAAGAAAATAAACCAGGAAGGAATATCAGTGATGCACAAGGAATGATGAGCAGAGAGAATGGCAATCACATAGTTCAATCTCAACCTGAGTTTATCCCAAGAATACAGGAGTAGTCGAGCATTAGAAAATGCGATTCACCACTTTCACAGAACAAAATAGTAGTGTTATGATCCTAATATCTCAATAGACGCAGGAAAAGAATGTAATACAATGAAACATTCATAATAAAGAACAACCCCTTAGCAAACTAAGAGTAGAAAGAAACTTCCTCGAGTAAAGTCTATCTATGCAGAAATCACCACAAATGGTGAAACACTAGAAGTAGTTATTTTAAATGATAAAAGAGGATACCCACTATCAACACTTCTATTCAACTTTGTACTGAAGATTCTAACCAGTACAGTTATAATCAAAACATGAATAAAAGATATAAAGAATAGAATGTAAGAAACCAAAGTGCCATTATTCATAGACGGTATAACTACAGAAAACTGTATATAGAAACCCAAAATAATATATAAATAATTAACATTAAACAGATTTATAGATAGAGCATACTGGTGATTGCAAGAGGGGAGGAGAGTGGATGTTGGGTGAACTAGATGAAGGGGATTAAAAGGTACAAACTTCCAATTATAAAATAAGTCACAGGGATGTAATGTACAACATAAAGAACATAGTATAACAGTAATAATTTTGTATGGTGACAGGTGGTTACTAAACTTATCGTGGTAATCATCTCTTGATGTATTTGGTTGTCAAATCAGTATGCTATACACATAACAGTTTGCTAGATATAACATTAATATACCAAAACTGCATTTTATTTCTGTGCAAAGCCACAAAGAGTTTGATTATGTATATTTGATAATGTATTTTTGAATAAACCATATATAATAGTGACCAAAAATGTAAAGTACCCTAGAATATCCTTTTTAAAATATAAAATACCTAAATGAAGAAAATCATAAAACTTTATTGAAAGACATTAAAGTAGATCTAAATAAGTGGAAAGATATACCATCTTCAAAGATAGGAAAATAATATCATAAAAATGTAAATTCTCCCTAAGTTGATTCATAGATTTAATGGAATGCTAATCCAAGTCCCAGCAGAAACTTTATGGACTTTAGCAAGCTGAGTCTAAAATTTACTCAGAAAACCAAACGCCAAATACCCCCAAAATTTTTAAAGAACGAGAAAAGGTAATTTTCTTTACCAGATAAAACTTTCTAAGCTATAGTAATTAAGGCAATGTATTATTTGTAAAAGAAAAAGACATGTATAATCTAAATGGACCACAGCTGAGAATCCTAAAACAAAACCATCCCTTTATGGTAACTTAATCTTTGACATGAATGACATTTCAGATCACTGTGGCAAGGGTAGATGCTGAGATAATTGGTTTTCCATGTGGAAAAAAGTAACATCCAAAGCCTACCTCATGTATACAAAACTTTAAGACCCGCTAAAAAGAATCTTTATGTTACAAAGAATTATTAAACAAAATAAAAAACATTAAAGCTGTAAATAAAATAATTTAAACCCCATTAAAATTAAGAGATGTAGTTAATCAAAAGACTCATAATAGCTTCAAGCTAGGAAAAGCTATTTGCCAGACATAAAAATAGCAAAGGATTACTATCCAGAATATACAAAGAATTCTTTTTTTTTTTTGCCGTACGCAGGCCTCTCACTGTTGTGGCCTCTCCCGTTGCGGAGCACAGGCTCCGGACGCGCAGGCTCAGCGGCCATGGCTCACGGGCCCAGCCGCTCCGCGGCATGTGGGATCTTCCCTGACCGGGGCACGAACCCGCGTCCCCTGCATCGGCAGGCGGACTCTCAACCACTGCGCCACCAGGGAAGCCCCAAAGAATTCTTAAGAAAAAAGAATTCAATAGAAAAATGGGGACAAGAACAGTCATTTTATGGAAAAGGAAATACAAATGGCCAACTGACATGAAAAACACTTACGTTAGTTAGTCATTAGGGAAATGCAAATGAAAACCAATATGTTATCATCTGTTATAAGATATAAGTTATCTGGTGGTATCATATACCACCAGATCAGCAAAAATTTAAAAGGCTGATGATGTCAAATACTGGAGATGACATGGAGCAATGGATATTTATATACAATATTGGTGGGAGTATAAATTGTTAAAATCACTTTGGAAAATAAGATGTGGAAATCCCATGACCAACAATGCTGCTCTAGCCCACGTAACCCAAAGGCATGTACAAAGACATACGGAGCTGTACTGTTTGTAATGGCAGAAAGCTGAAGATAAGAAAATGTCCTTCCAAGGAGAATTGGTAAGTAAATAACAGTATGTTTCTGCAATAGAATGATGCATAACACTGAAAACTAATTATCTATAATTGAATAAATCAATGTGGTCAATTCTCAGAAACAATGTTAGAGGAAAACACTCATAAACAAATAGATATATTGTTTATAGGAAATTTTAAAACAAGAAAACTCATTATGTTGTGGAGTTAGGATAAAAGGAGGGAGATGTGATTGGTGAAAAACATGGCATAAGGGATCTTCAGTGCTGTTATTAATATTAGATTTCTTTAGTTGGATTGTAGGTTCATAGGCCTTCATTTTATTATTATACATTATAATATGTGTTATATACCTGTCATATATTTCATAATATGATAGAGAGAAAGAAAAGGAAGAAATGCTTTTTTTTTTTGGCTTGGCTGCACAACTTGTGGGATGCTAGTTCCCCCACCGGGAATCAAACCCAGGCTCATCAGTGAAAGCATGGAGTCCTAACCACTGGACCACCAGGGAATTCCAAAAGAAATGCTTTCTGATAACTCTTTTTTCCACTCCAGTGCAGAGTCAAGCGCTCAATACATCCTTAATGACCTTAAGGCTGCCTCAGAAGAAGGCACTTTTCATATAAAATCCTACAAGTAACTTCTTTAGTAAATGTAGATGCAGATGAATGGAAAACAGGGAGCAAAGCTCTCAGCGTGGGCCATGCAATTATAGAACACTTCCCCTCTCCCTCCCCACACTTCTCTGCCCCTGGCATCTTCTATAAAGACTTTTCTTCCATGAAGCCTTCACTGCTTTCTTTACTGAAACTGACGACTTCCCTCTTCTGGATTACCATTCCAGGGCAAACTGGCATACCACCATTCCTCAGTTATGTACATGTCCGCATACCCAAACGATTTCCGTGATTTTTCTGGGAAGGAAATGATCTTGTTAATTTAGTTGCCCTCAAAGTATCTAGCACAGCCTGGCACATTACAGACCCTAAATAAATTCTTATCCCATTGAATTAAATTGATCCTCTTTCAGTTTCACCCCAGATTCACGTCCAAAGCAAAGCGTTTTACCTCTTTCTAACTCGGCTATTACAGTCAGGAAGTAAATAAAATATTCATTACTTCCCTATGATGTTGTAAAACTAACAGTGGTAGCGAATTCTGCATGAAGTATCACAAGTAAGATTCCTAAATCCAGGTCTGAGAGCTTCCTCCCTCCCAACTCTCTTATGAAGGGAATGAGCCAGATAAATAGGTAAAAAGGAAGAAACACGGCTTTCCTGGTGGCGCAGTGGTTGGGAGTCCGCCTGCCGATGCAGAGGACACGGGTTCGTGCCCCGGTCCGGGAAGATCCCACATGCCGCGGAGCGGCTGGGCCCGTGAGCCATGGCCACTGAGCCTGTGCGTCCGGAGCCTATGCTCCGCAACGGGAGAGGCTACTACAGTGAGAGGCCCACGTACCGCAAAAAAAAAAAAAAAATGCTCAGTCACCACTGCACAAATGGAAAAGCTCTTTGCCCTACCGTCAGTAGTTACAGAATAAAATGTTTTCTCCACTTTAATGTCTGGCTTTGTTTACGTTTGACACTGCTGACACTTCAAGACCCAGACTCCATGTCACCACCTCCAAGAATTTTTCTTTCTTTGACCTCCACTATGATATTTGTCACTCTTACGTGTGTGAGCCCATACAACTTCTAACAGACATATAGTAAGATACTTATTGTACTAAAGTAAAATTTTCTTTCTTTTCTTCTAGTTAAATTTCCATCTGGACTAAAACCTTGAAGGTTGAAAATGGTGTTTTATTCGTCCCTGTATGCATTGAGCCAGGCGTAACAGGCCTGGAATACATGCGTATGAAGAGGAGGCTGGATGAATGAATGAGTAAATGGGCGCTTCTGTACAGGGTGGTAAGGGTTAAGATATGCTCTCTTGCTAGAGTGGTCCCTAAAGGAAATGGACACAGAGGTGTGGCTGCAGAGCAGGAGGGAAACAATTACACTTCTCCAGGAGGAGAGGAAGACCGGACCAGTACACACTTGCCCTTTCTTGTCGCCGAGAGATTTCCCACTTCATTTTTTTTTTTTTTTTTCATTCCTAAGTCTTTCTGAGTTTGTATGCAAACCTTTTTCTCTCAGGGGCTGTGAAGAACCATTTTGTATGCTTTACTGTAATCCAGGGGCAGGGAGGAATCCCTTCAAACCCGGGACAAAATCTGCCCACTAAAAGGACTTCATCGTGGCCATAGCCAAATGCAAATGTGTGATGTCAGGCCAACCTAAACTATCCCATTGTTTTCAAGTGTGACTAAGTACTGACTAATATTACTTCCTCTGGCACAATTTTTTTTTTTTTTTTTTTTGGACTCAGTAGAATGGAAACGTTCCAGGCTGTTCTACGTTGCTGTCTGGACAGGATAATTTGCTGCTCATCATAACCACTTGAGAAAGGGAAAAAAAAAGGAAGAGGGAAAAAAAGAAAAACAACCTCCCAAGGGTTCCCTCAAGTTTAGCAATGGCTTTTTGTTCTTGGATTTTGTCATTTTCGTTTTTGTTGTCCTGTGTTATTCACAAAAGCGACAAAAAATGTCACAATCCGAATTGGAAAGGACCTTGCCCAGGTCATCTAGTGAGGATTCAACACTTTCCTTGCCCATCCTGAGATCTGCGGTGTCCCTGGGACACCAAGACATTTCCCCCACCCCCCGCATCAGGCGGGATGCAAACACCCTTTTTCTTGGTTCGGGAGCTCTGTTCCTTCCAAACCAAGCCTTCGCACCTTTGGACTGCCAGCAGTTCCTTCCATCTCCCTGTAGACTATCTCCCTGTAGACTCTTCCTCTTAGTTCTGCCTTCTGGGAAGTTCTTTTGCAGAGTGGTGTTTACAGAGAGTTAAGAGATCCCGAGCCTTTTCCATGTGGACTAGATCAGTAGAGACAGGTTGGTAATGACTTCTGTCAGAGAGAAAATGGAGAAGTGAGCAGAACCGAAGCTCTAGAACTGTGTTCAAAGAGTGGAAACAGAGAGGAAGGACACCCATCGAATGTGCCTTTGGAAGATCAGAAGAGTCCCTTCTCCCTCATCATGGCAGATTATGGATAGCTGAAATCATCTAACCCAAGTTTTTCAGTTCCAATATTTTCTCCATTCCTTCGCTCCTTCCAAAACATCAGGAGATGCCAGCCCCTGCCTCACCCAACTTTTCCAGGCTGCTGGCCCTCCTAGCTTCCACTCAACTTCTCTCCCCCAACCAGTCTGGTGGCAGAGGGGATTGACTCTCCCATACTACGTACATCTCCCCTCTCTGAGGTTTGCTCCTTTCTTTGCAAGAAGCTGGATGCATTCATAGGAAGGCACAGCACCGCTCTGAAAATCAACCAAAGCCCCAAGCCCCTTCCAGCTGTCGGATTCACTTTTCTCAGGGGGCGAGTCATTTCTACAGCCTTTGAGTTTCTACCAGGTTTAGGGTCAAAGGAAAAGCCAGTCCCCACAGGGCCTTTTTTTTTTTTTTTTTTAACATCTATTGGAGTATAATTGCTTTACAATGGTGTGTTAGTTTCTGCTTTACAACAAAGTGAATCAGTTATTCATATACAAATGTTCCCATATCTCTTCCCTCTTGCGTCTCCCTCCCTCCCACCCTCCCTATCCCACCCCTCTAGGTGGTCACAAAGCACCGAGGTGATCTCCCTCCCACAGGGCCTTTTAGCTCCCTGGGAGTTAGGATGAAGGATTCATTACAAGGCAGAGATGATTGCCTTTTCCTTTTCAACTGTGATTGGTGGCCCAGAAACCACAGCCAGCAAATACAGAGGCTCTGCTAAATCATCACTATTTCAGCTACTAATTAGGACTAACGTTCACAGCAGAGGAGTCTGTGGGGGGCAATAAACCACTTCTTCAAATGATTAAACTTCTAAGCAAACACACTTTGATTACCACAAGAACCATTCCTTGGCAAAGGTTCTCCCAGGTAATGGCATCCCCAAGACGTGGCTCCGTGAGTGGCGGATCTGGTGGCCTGGAACTCTGGGTGTGCAAGGCACCGTGTCTCCTCTGCCAGAACCCTGCTCCACCTCTAGTTCTGTTGAGATGCCTTCGGAGATCACATATGTGACAAACTTGTGAATAGCAAGTTCACTGGGTCAGCAATGTGATGACAGTGCCCAAAGGCTCAAGCCATGTAGGGAGACTGACTGGAAGCACAGCTGGGGAGAGGGTCATCTGCTTCTTCTGGGGTAGAGGGTCCCCTGCCCCTTGGCCCCAGTTTATAGGCGTGAATTTAGAGAAAGTCACCGTGGTGATGAGGAAACCTGAGGAACTGTGCTAAGTACCTTCGTATGAGTTATCTCCATAGCAAAGATATAGGGATTTGCTCCAGGTCTTTTCCAGAAGTATTCTCTTAACGTGTTTTACAAAAACAAACAAACAGAAACTATACATGAACCACACGCTCGCTGTAGAAAAAGTAGGAAATAAAAACAAGCAAAAAAGAAAGTTTTAGTATTCCATAAGCCCATCATCTAGAGGAGGGTTTCTCTCAACCTCAGCACTACTGACATTCAGAGCTGGAGGGCTGTCCTGTGCACTGTTTAGCAGCATCCCTGCATCTTCTACCCATTAGATGCCAGTAGTACACTGCCTCCTCCCCGCACTGGACCAACAAACAGGTCACGAGACATTGCCATATGCCCTCTAGCAGCAAAATTACTCCCATTAAAAACCAAAATTCTAGAGATAAGCAGTAATGCCATTTTCCAGTCTTTTTTCCTACATGCAAACAAGTGATACACATTTTTTAAATGGAGTTGCCATACATATATTGTTTTGTAGCTTCATTATTCGCTTAACCAAAGAGCCTGAACATTTTCCCATGTTGATATCTGTTCTACAATATTATCTTACCCCTTCCATTGTGCTCCATCGCACAGTGGTAACATGACTGATTTCATCCTTGATTTGGGGCCATGGAGATTATTTCCAAGGGTGGTGAGAAGATGAAAACCAAAACCAATTTTTTGTGCGTCTTTTGACTTCTAAAAGGGGAAGAGTTTGGAATAATGCATTTGAATGGGGACATAAATCTTTCTGGTGTGTCTTTTCATTCACAGACACCATTAAGGAAGCAAGAAAGGGAAAGAAATCTTAAGTTAAGGCTCTTCTGTGCTGTTAATGGGTAAGATACTGAGTAGAGTCCATTCAGGAATCTCTGGTTAGTACGGCGTAGGAATTGAGGAGTAGAGAGCCAGATGAATCTGAAAAGTATAAGGCAAGGGAAATAGCCTAGGCGTGGGTAGCCGAAGAAGAGGCCAAGAATGCAGGATCCTGGAAAGCAAAGAAGAGAGTAGATGGAAAGAGGCTTAGAATGGGGGGAGGAGGGTGCTGAGAAAGGTAGTTGTCTGCTGAACATGAAACCTTTCACTGTCCAAACCCTTAGTAAAACTTGACCACACTCCTTGCTGTGTACTCCTCGCCAAGGTACATGGGAGAGTGAAAGATGTTTGGGGTGGATTGTCTTATGCAGAGTGGTACTTGACAGAAAAGCGACAGTAGGGGCAGATGCAAAGACAGAGCAGGGATGGAGAATTAAACAGATTTTGGAGGCAGAGTCAACTTGGAGAACAAGAACCACCAGAGATATTGGGATCGGGGTCCCAGGGTTTTCCCTGCACTTGAGATGAGTCCCTGAGCCAAACTTGCTTAAATATTAACGGCCAAAATGACCTCAGCAGGAGAAAGGACTTGAAGAATGTCCAGTCAGCAGACACTTAAATTACACTCTTTTTTTTTTTTTTTACAAACACTGCATAGAATACCACTGTAGTAAAATATTTGCAAACAATACTTAATTTTTTCTTTAGGTTAAATATTAGAAATGGAATTATTAGGTCCAAGAAAATGCACGTTTTCAGGCTTCTGATACATGTTGTCAAACAGCCCCGACAAGATTTTCATAATAATTTATGCTTTTATCGTTACCACCAACAGAGTGCGACAGTACCCTGTCACCATTATTTTACCAGCAATGGTACATGTTCTTCCCATTTTACAGGAGAGATATATGAGGCTTGTCCATGTTTACAGAGTGATGGAGCTAGACCCAGACCCACAGCTTCCTGACTCCAAGTCCTGAGCTCTTCTCCATTCACTGTGCTGCCTCCTTTACCAGAACTGGGGGTATTTAACCTTTAGAAGACTCAGCCAGCATCACCCCTGATCCTGTTACTCCTCTGCTTAAACTCTTTGCGCTTAGGTTAAAGCCTAAACATTTCAGTGGCTTGGAAAGCCCTTCACAGTCTAGTCCCTAGTTACCTCTTCATCCTTTCCCTCCCTTGAATTTTAAGCTCTCAACATACAAAATTTCTCTAGGTCCTCTAATGTAGTTTGCTCTCACTATGGCCTCAGGACCTTGGTACTTGCCCCTCCCTCTCTCCTAAATCTCTTTGCCTGGGTAACTTCTGTTTATCCTTCAGATTGAACTTAAACGTCAATCCCTTCATGACCTTTAAATTATGAGCTAGGTACCCCTATTGCTCCTATGTACTCCATGGCACTTTTTACTTCCCCATCATAGCACTCATTAATTGTGCTGTGATTCTTGTCTAATTACCTGACATCCCCATTAGTGTTTTTTTTTTTTTTTTTGGCTGCGTTGGGTCTTCATTGCTGCGCGCAGGCTTTCTCTAGCTGTGGTGAGCAGGGGCTATTCTTCATTGAGGTGCGTGAGCTTCTCATTGTGGTCGCTTCTCTTGCTGTGGAGCACGTCTCTAGGCGCGTGGGCTTCAGTAGTAGCAGCGAGTGGGCTCAGTAGTTGCAGCGCGCGGGCTCTAAGGCACGTAGGCTTCAGTAGTTGTGGCACACAGGCTTAGTTTTTCCATGGCATGTGGGATCTTCCCGGACCAGGGATTGAACCCGTGTCCCCTGCTTTGGCAGGTGGATTCTTAACGAGTGCACCACCAGGGAAGTCCCCACATTAGTTTTTAAGCTACAGAGAACAAGATCCATGTTTACAAAACCAAAATCAGTTCTCACTGAGTAGCGCATTCCCCTTTAGACTAGACAGCTACACTCCCAACCACTTTGGAGGGTTTCATAAACAGCCCGTCTCATCCTCTATGTTCCATGCTTGGCATCTGTAGGTATTTGAGTGAACCATCCTTACAAGAGACAAACATATTTCCTGTCAATGCCAGGAAGGAACTTCCAATAACAAAGAGTTGTCCAATAATGGGGTAGGTCTTCTCTTTATGTAGCAAGATGATCTGCATGTGCTTCTTGGTAACTCCTGACGTGACTGGAGGGGCCAGCGGTCAGGAATGAACCCGCCACCCTCCTGACCAGGCCACCCTACATGTGCCAGGTGGTCTTGGAGTGTGTATGGAGCCGAACTGAACTAAAAGACAGTCTTGGAGACAAATAACTTTCTGAGACTTGACAACTTGCTTCCAGACCAGCCAAAGGCTTGCCGCTCTGAGGCAAATGTCACTGTGGTGGAGTTGTCTTAATGAGAAGGCATGCTTTCTTCCCTTCTGGGGGAGTTTCCTAGAGCAATGCTCTTAGAAACTCCTTGGCAGGACTCCTGAGCCAGGCTTGGCATTGACAGCGTCCTCCTGCTGGCATTAACAAGCCTCTTATTTAAATGTAAATGAGCTCTCGGTGCCAGTTTGTGAGCGAAACACATCACTTGTGTTAAACCAGAGCTGGGAATGCTACAACACACCAAATGTCGGCTTGGTTTCCACTTCCCTACCACATCCGTAGTTTGGAGGGGAGCTCTCTGGGCCTTGTCTTCTGCAGAATTGTGAGTCCTCAGACAACCAGGAGAATTTGTGGAGTCCGGGGGCCCTATTTTTAGCCCTAAATCTTCTTCGATATGACCTTGATCAAGTGATTGAGAGTTGCCCCCCAAAACAGGAACATTGTTCAATTGGTATCACACATCAAATCTCAGTCCGCAAAGGGCCCTGCAAGGTCTTTGAGGCCCAGCAGAGGGTCTGAGCTGCCCCTCTGCTTTTCTGGCTGTGTCAGCCCAAGTTACCCAGGAGCCTGCCTAGACTGGAGAGGCTATGATCCCGTATGTGCTCTCTCTTCCCTCCTGGCTTGGTTCTGTTGCCACCCAAATACACATGGCTTAGTGATCTTATCTAATGTCTGGACGTACTTGGCCACCTGCTTTCCCACTCAGTTTCCAGGACTTTGTTTGTCCATATTATATCCAATTTCCTGTTTTGGCATTTTCCTCTTTATTTCAGATCTTTCTGGAATTAACTTGCGCTCCTCTGATATCTGGATTCTAGCCATTTCTCCCCCAGACACCCCCACGGCCAGCATTTGTTTTTTAGCAAGCCGGATGCTAGACTGTTCCTGTTTTCATGTGTCCGGTAGAGTTGGACATTAAATGCACCTTGAGGCCAAGGCCTGGGTCTTATTATGTTGGTAGCCCCAGGTCCCAGCCCAAATCCTAATGAATGAATAAATGAAGGGGTGGAGGAGAGAGCAGAGAAACTCCATCACCCTCTAGGATCTCGCTGGGAGAGACCAAGTAGCACTTCGTTCCATTTCACTCTCCTTTGAACTTGGCATATGACTTTCAGCTACGTGTTTGTTTTGACAAAATCCACGGCCTCAAAATAATTGAGTTACCCTGTATGTGCTATAAACGGAAAGCACAGGTATTAGGGGTCTTCTGTGAGCAGCACAGTGGGCTGCACTCAGTGAGAGACACACTACAATATAAAGGAAGTCCCTGACAGATAATTGGTAATTTTACCTGCGATGCTTTGATTTCAGCAAAAAGTGCTTTGTTACAAAGGAGAAGCAAGGTCATCAGCTTTGCTGTCTAAACGTCTGAGTTTCTGTGCGGTCTCAGCCCAGGTACTGATGAAAAGTTGCATCACTGACTGCCGAGCTCAGAGTAAGGCTGTGTAGACAGACACCACGTCACGTTGCCCAGTCTCAGTCCTCATCGAGGTCCCTTGAGAGACTTGGTTGGGTGCTTGTGCTGGGGAAGACGATCCAGGGTATCAGTGGTACCTGCTGTCCCTCACTGGTCCTCAGGCTGATTTGTGGTTCCTGTCGAGAGAAGAGTGTGAGACTGATAGGATCTGGAGAACTGACACAAGCCTTTGCGAGACGGAGCACAGAGAACAGTACATAAGGCATGGGGGAGGGAGGAGTTGCTTTCCTTCCTTCTGCAGGAAACAAGTGACGGTCTTGCATCCTGCAGACTAAAAACATTGGAGACAGAAGGCTTGACACCAAAATTGATGTTCTTGCAATGGTGGGTGGAAGCCGGGAGGTTTCTAGAATTCATTCTGTAGGAATCGGTTGTGGGCAAGTGGGCGGAGAGGCAAAGAGTAGGGCGGATGAATGGTGGTTGTTGCTGACACTCTGCTTGTGGGTCCCTGTGACTCTCCTTTTTGGGGACTCCCAACCACAGATGGGAGTTACCTTAACGGAAGCTGCTTTCTGGCAACTAGGAGTTTGTATTATCATACTTGCAGTAAAAAATAAGTCTCCCACTACCTCTTTGTTTTTTGGTAGTCACAGACTGGTAAGCCCTGAGGCATTTCAATTACACTCCGAAAGGAAAGGAAGAACAGCAATGATAGGTATTCTATCTTCTCTCCCTGGAGTCAGAAAACCTGGTGTGTAGGTTCTGTCTCAGCCTTTAAGGCGCAGGGTGATGCTGAGCAAGCTTCTTTCTCCCGGGAATTCAGTTTTCTCATCTGTAAATTGAGGCAGTTGGGCTTAAATAAACCCGAAGGAGAATCTGTGGAAGAGCAGGGTAGAAACAAAAGGTTTATTACTTCATTCATTTAACAGATATTCAGTGCCCGCTTGGTATCAGGGAACGTGAAGAAGAGAAGATGGGAGTCTTGTCTACATGAAAAGTTTCAATCAAATGAGTGAGATGGCCATTAATTAAAGAATAAAGATGAAGATAAAATTATAACTGGGCTAATGCTAAGAAGGTGAAAGAAATTGTTCTTTGGGAGCGTGTATATAGAAAAGTGTTGGGCGATCTAAATAGCACACGTACTTCATAGTTCAGGAGAGTGAGAATATGCAAGGCAGCGTAAGGGAGGAGAGAGAGTCTACAGATGTGTACATGAAAGATGCTTGTGCAGGGAAAGATGAGATCGGGAGCGGGGGCCAGACAGGTTCTGATCACAGAGAAAGCAAATGGTGTCACGCAAGCCGAGAGAGGAGAGTGTTAACAATCAAGCGGTCCCGTTAGAACTTGCTAGAAAGTGTTGCTTATTTCCTTTCTTCCCCTCCCCCCGCAAAACACCACAACTAGCAGACAGCCTGGTACAGAGTGGGTGCTCCACGTATGCTGTGGGATAAATCCATTTTTCTCAGCTATGCAAAAAATATGAGACTCGAGGGGTTAAATGAATTGTTCAAGGTCACTTAGTCTGTTGGTGACTAGGGTTAAGATTGAAATCCAATTCTGAAATCATACAGTGTTTTATAACAAAATTATTGCCATAACTGCAACCTCAGAACTGATTCCTAAGCAACAATTCCAACCCCAGTTGAGGTACCAAGAGGAAACGATCATTAGAAGGACAGGGTTTCAAGGGGCACACACATCCTCACATGTGCCTGCACACGCACACGCCCTTTCTTCCTCACCCGCTTCAGCTTCTCATTAACGTCATGCTACAACCATTTGCTTTGTTCACAGAGACCTTGCCTGAGACAGTCTCTCTCTCCTCTGGTGCACTTTTTCTTCTCCTAGAGGGGCATGGCAGAGGGATGCCGTCTGGGAGGCTGACAGCTGGGCAGTCGTCAGATTTACAGCAGCAGTAGAAGAGGTCAGAGGCTAAGTGGAAATCTGTGTAGACTTAAAACATCCGCTTCCTTGAAATACTGTCTTCCTCTGTGAAATGGACATGGGAAGTGATCTATTGTCTTCGGTTCTCTTCATTTGTGGAGTTTCTGCGTCACCTTCGAAGAGAAAAACCTCCAAGCAAGATGCTGCAGACCTTGCCAGGCATTGCTGGGCTGATGGCCATTGGTCTGGTGAGGGACATCTGAGTGCTTCTGCAAATGAGAGGACCCACCTCTGAGAGGTCCCAGTCCAGCTGAGGTTCAGGGTAACCCAGCAGCCTTTAGCTTGAGTATTTGAATTATGGAAATGGATTTCACGTGGGTGGCACTCATACTTGAAAGAGTGCAGTACAGCTGATGCCCATTCCGTGTCCCTGGAACAGCCTATGCTTCTTGCACTTTTCAAGATCTGAGAGAAAGCAACTCTAGCCTGACAGCCTAAAAATCTACCCCATAGTTACTTGTATTCAGCTAAATTGTATCCTCCAGTTGCCAGTATAGCATGGTGTAACAATTTATCATCTGCGGATTTATATATATATATATATATATATATATAGTATATTTATGTATATGTATATATGTGGACATCTGTGATATGGAAACGTTGACCTGCAGCTAGGCTGAGTTCATCCTAGCCTAGGGTGCAGACCTGTCGGCCGAGGACTGGAAGGTCTGTGGGATAGGTCAGCGGGTGACTATTTGCAGTGGTGACCAAGAAACCTGCTGGGAAGGAAGGCTTCTAAGGGATGGGAGAGGGATGAGGACAAAGGTCCATAGAACGTGAACCTTCGGAAAGGAGAGGGGCCATTCTCAGAATATTGTACCCATCTGCCTCAACTCATGCCAGAATTCAGGAGAACGGATGCTCGTAATAAATCTGAAGCAAGGTTTCATTAAAGTCTGTAGGGATTAGAAACGCCAGGCAGCTCCAGTAGGGGCCCATGGAACCTCAGCCTATAAAACATAGAAGGAGGCAGCACAGGGTAGCTCTAATGCTTTGAGGGCACCACTATGAGTGGTGTCTGCACCTTTGACAGTTACATGAACTTGAATTTGGGGTGGCAGCATGGAGATTCTGCCTCAGTTCATCGCTAAAGTCAACAGAAGGAACTAGAAGGGGCAAAATGACATATTCCAAATGATGCTGTGCATGAGAGCATGTGTGAGTCACCCCCTCAGGCTGCTCAGAAATAGTTTGAGAGAACATTACAGGGGATTATAGATGTTCAGGTGTGCCTAAGACCAGGAAAGGACTGTTTGGGAACTAAAATCATGTCCTCACACTTACTACTATTACCTCCCAGCATCCTCAGTATTATTTCAGGGCTGGAATTACCCAGTGTTCGTTAGCCCAGAGAGCTAAAGTTCAGAGAGGTAGCATTCTGCAAGGCCACCCAACTTGGAGGTGGCAGCTCAGGAATTCAAGACCAGCTCCGGAAAACCCAGACACTTTCCATCATTTTCTGCTGCTTCCCAGCACAAAGGGCTCTGGCAAGACCTCTGGACTTTTCACATTTCCAACCTCAAAATAAACAAAGAAATCTAGAGAAGACACCCAGAATTAAGTGGTGGTCTTGACTGCCACTTTGTTCCAAAGATTCTAAAGTGTGAGGTTACCTTTGAAATCTGAGAGCCCAACTAGGCAGGAAACTCAGATACAAAATACTGCCTGAGGCCGGACCAGAGGGTTCCATTTCAGAGCCCCGCTGCTGCTCTCCAAGGCAGCAATCATTCTGTCGCAATGTGTGCAAGAGACAGTTAAAAAATATCTCTTCCCCATTTACTGCTTTAGAAGCAGAATCCACTGCCTAATTGAGAATACTTTCTGCCTAATTACTCCATTCCCAATTTTTTTTAAGCAGCAGAGTTACTGTGGAATTATGTACTGTATAATTTCATCATTTAGCAATATGTAAATTAGGAGAAGAAAGGAAGAGGGAGAGATGATCATCCTTTCGAATTTCTGTGTGCAGAAATGGGCAGGGAGGTGTGTGTAGACAAGGAAAAGGCCACATGGCAGAACTGGCTCTGGGCTCCAGTTCCCCTGCAGAGTACCTCTGTACTCCTAGGAAAAATCCCGTCATCTTCCTGAGCCTCAGTTTCCCCTTCTGCCACCTTTTGCACACGTGATACCAACATCTAGCACAGCTGCTGGCACAGAGCAAAGCCTTTTCATTACCTAGTAACTACCAGGCGAATGAATGAGGACTTGGCTTGTCTCCCTCACAGAGTTACTAGCAGGGTGAAGTGATATAATGACTATGAAGACATTTAATAAATTACAAATGCCAACGGTGTGTAGAGTGCTTTAAGCGCTAACGAGAAAATCCTGTCTAATGCCCAAAACCAGGAAACACCTTTCTCTTGCTTTGTCTATGGATTAAGTGGTCTGCTTTTTTAGAAGTAAAGATAAAACAGTAATGTTCCAATGGGCTAGTGTCTGTCAATGATGAAATCAATTAATTCCCCTGGCTGTCCTGCCACACTCTACAGAGGAGAAAATGGAGGACCTGAGCTTGAGTTTTTTATCGAGTTCAGGGAAAAATCAAGTCCCATACCTTGTGTCCCCTAGAGGCCATCTAGATCTGGGGGTCTTGAGGTAAGACTTCTGGGGCACCACTCAGGTTTACCTATGGGCCTGGCCTGTTCTAGCCCACCTGCATAGGCAGAGGCAGTTTTTGGCTTGGAGCAGAGACTCTCAGGTTGTCACACTCCTCAAGGGATGAGGCTTCAATTCCCCCAGGCTCCTGAGAGCATCTTTGCTGTGGGATTTGCTCTGAAGGACTTAGGGTTGCACACTCCTTTACTCCCAGAGAGAAGGGGCTCTTAGTCTTTGTTGCCTCATTAATTCAGACTTTCCCCACCAGGTCAGGGCAAATGCAGGCCAGGCTCACTTTTTTCCTAAAGCAGAGAATCCAGTTTTGATTGCCGCATGTGTCTTCATGAGACAAGATCTGGACTCAGGAGAACTCGGAAGTCACTTCCTCTTCGTGCCTCAGGTAAAAGTAGGTGATATCTAGGTACTCTTCTATTTTTCACTATAAAGTTCTCTACCTCTGTGACCAGAGTCCCTGGGCCTCACAGGCCAGAGTATTGACACAGCTGGACTGACTTTGCATTGAGAGAGAGAAGAATTCACTGGCCCAGTGAACCCACTGGCTTATGCCAGCATGGGCGAGGTAGCAACTGCAGACTGGAGAATTTGTCTTGCATATACTGTTTTTCATACAGTATAGAGCTTTACCTTACTGGTGGCTAAGATGCAGCGAGATCTAGGGGGAAAGCATACAACTTGGGATCAAGATACCTGGAGCCTCAGCCACAGCCAAGCTGTGTGACCCTGGGCTAGTCACTTTACCCCACTGAGCTTTGAGTTTCCTCACTTGTAAAATAAGATAATAATACTTTTCCCCATAGGTGCTTGTAGGATCAAGTGAGAAAATGCATTTTAAATTAGTCCTTAACAAAAACAAAAGATGTTATTGGCAGAATTTTCAAGAGGCTTGAAGAAGAATTAGGCCACTAACTGTATATCAAAGAACATGTCACTGCAATAATGATGGAGACGTAAATTTATATTTCATTTCAGAACTTCCAAGGGCATCAGAGGTATAAGGATTGACATGTACAGCTGTACAGTTAGGAGAGACAGAATTTTCCTAGAAATTGTCTCTTCTTACTCCCCAACCTTTTTCTATTTTATAGGTAGTCAAATACTCAACAAATATTGGGTACCTAGAATATGACAAACACAAAGTATGGGGCTACTGATAAGAATCAGACAGAGTTCCTGCCCTAAATATGTCTCATGGCATATTGACTCAACATAAGTATATCCCAGGCCTCATTATTCTATGTCTCTTTGCTAAAGTCATAAGTCATCAACCCAAGTGAGTTCAACAATGTTTGATGGATTTCCAGTCATTTGAAAGGTATCCATAAGAGAGGCTTTCGGAGTTTAGTAAGAACTGACCCCTTCCCACAAGGATGTCACTCAAAGTCTGTTTATCAAAGGGTGGGAGAGAGAGGAGGGAATAACATAAATGCCCAAACAACTATTTTTATCCATTCATCCTGCATTTACGGAGCACCGACAGTGTACAGGGCATTACGTAAGGTGCTGGCATGCTCACAGCAATAGATGAGGCAAAATCTGCACTCTCAAGAAATTCTGAGGTAGGTGAGAAAGAGAGCCTTAAATACACGGATCATTATGATACTAATTATAATACTTATAACACAGATGATTGTAATAGATACTACAGGCAGGAAATCACAAAAAATATACAACCAAGGGTAAGGAAAGAGTATTATGTCCTTGGAGGTGAACCATGGAAGGCTTTCCAGAGGAAGTGGCCTTTGAGCTGAGCCTTGATGGGAAGAAGAAAAGGCAATCTAGGTGGAAGGGGAGGTCATAAGTCATAGAAGCAGGAAAGTAGAAGGAGGGTTGAGCTGGAACACGTACAAAATGGAGGAGAGTAAGCCCACTCCTAGAGAGCTCTGTCTTCTCACCCACTCTTCTCTGCCTCTGCTCATAACCTGAGCCCCACACAGGCTGGCTCTGGTCACGGATACACAGGGGTTCTGTTCCTGATTCTGTGAGAACAGCACCCACAATTGCTCCCTCGTTGTGACATGTGAAAATCTCATGTCTGAGAATCACTAGCCTGGAGGTGGCAGTGTGTCTTCTTGTCATGCTTCCTTCAATCTTGAGAACTGGAATTTCTGCCATGTGATGACAATTCTCAGCAACTCATTTCAAAAACGTATGTTAGCTATGACCCTAGTACCAGACAGATGGGAGGCAGCCAGATGCAAGGGGTCTTGTTCTGTCAATTATTGTCCAATTCTGAAACTCCGCCTCTCTGCTGGCATCTCCACCTGGAAGCCCCACAGGCACCTTGGATTCAACAGCACGTCCTAAACTGAACCCATCCCCTTCCTTCCCGGAACCTGCTCCTTTTCCCATATGCATTTTAGCTAATGGTTCATCTAATTAACAATCAACATAAGGGTATCAGTTCAAGTTACTGCATTTATAGCTCTACCTCTTCCATGTTCCTAACCTTCTGTATATAATTAATTACCAAGTCCTCACAAATTTACTTCTTCAGTATCTCTACATCTTCTCCTCTTTCCAGACCGTTGCCAAGGTCGTCATTTTTATTGCTTTGGCTATTACAACAACTTCAAACTGGTCGCCTTACCCTCTCTTGTACATTCTTCCTCTCTTATACATCCTCCATGCTGTTGCGAAAATAATCTTTCAGAAGGACAGGACATTTCTAAAAAATGTTTGAGGTCTTCCTGCATAGAGGACACAAAGGGCTTCACATGGCATTGGCGGTGCTCCTCAGTTTGGCCTAAACAATACCATCAGCCTCTCCTCCAGGTGTTTCCCTCCCAAATAGATCTTTTTTTTTTTTTTTTTTTTTTGCGGTACGCAGGCCTCTTGCTGTTGTGACCTCTCCCATTGTGGAGCACAGGTTCCGGACGCGCAGGCTCAGCGGCCATGGCTCACGGGCCCAGCCGCTCCGCGGCATGTGGGATCCTCCCGGACCGGGGCACGAACCCGTGTCCCCTGCATCGGCAGGTGGACTCTCAACCACTGCGCCACCAGGGAAGCCTCCAAATAGATCTTATATTCCACTCTCACCAGATTATTTGTCATCGTTTCTTCTGTCCTCTCACCCTATAAAATCCTACCTATCCCTCAAGATCAGTTCAAATGTTGTCTCCTTTGTGACAAGCCTCTTGTTGGAATTTACCATGGTTTTCTTTGTACCCCCAAAGCTTCTAACTGTTCCTTTATGTGCTCGACAGAATCGTGGCCCCCAATAATGCCCATGTCCTAATGCCCAGAACCTGTAACCACGTCACCTCACATGGCAAAAGGAACTTTGCAGATGCAATTAAGTTAAGATCTTGAAATGGGAAAATTATCCTAGATTATCCAGGTGGACCCAGTGTAAACACAGTGGTCCTTATAAAAGGGCAGAAGAAGGTCAGAGAGAAGAAAAGCTGCCATTCTGTTGGCTTTGAAGATGGAGAAAGGGGGCCAGGAGCGAAGAAATGCAGGTCGCCTCTCTAAGCTGGAAAAGGTAAGGAAGGAGATTCTCCCCTAGAGCATCCAGAAAAAATGCAGCCCAGTTGCCCCTTTTCAAATTTCTGACCTAGAGAACTATATGATAAGGCATTTGTGTCACTTGAAGCCATGAAGTATGTGGTAATTTTTTTTTTTTTTTGGCGGTACGCAGGCCTCTCACTGTTGCGGCCTCTCCCGTTGCAGAGCACAAGCTCCGGACGCGCAGGCTCAGTGGCCATGGCTCACGGGCCTAGCCGCTCCGCGGCATGTGGGATCCTCCCGGACCGGGGAATGAACCCGTGTCCCCTGCATCGGCAGGTGGACTCCCAACCACTACGCCACCAGGGAAGACCCTGTGGTAATTTTTTAAAGCTGCAAGAAGAAACTAATATTCTCTACTTAGAATTTATTTATTATTTGCCTGGTACTATCCTGTCCTTCGTAATATGGCAAACTCTTTGAGAGCACGGACCAATCAGATTAATGGTCTTATCCCCTGGGTGCCTAACACAGAGCTCTGCATATGTAGATGCCTATTATGCCTTTGAATTTAAATCAAATGCCCTGTTTGGGGTATTTGCATTTAAATCAAATGGTCTTTTGGGTGAAGTCCCAGAACTAGATTGAAACTGTTGTACGTGTGAAGCCAGGTGGGCTGGAACAGCTAAATGGGCAACATTTCAGGTAGCTGGGTTTTCATCAGGTTAGAAATGATGCCAGGCCTAACGTGGAGGGGGACGGCATCTGTGTGGCATTTATTAAGCAGAGCCTATCAGTGATGCCTTGGGGTTCATGCCGCTATTTAACCTTTTGTCTCTCAGACTACACGTGGTTTTTGTTCTCACTGAACTTTCCAAGAGAGTAAATATTAGTGGTCTCATAGGGGAAGACACACAGAGACCAAGTTCTTGGCACCAAAAAGCAGGTTATCTCGGTCAAGAGTTGCATTTCATGTCTCTCCAGCCTCCAGCTCAGGTGCCTCTTGTTATATCCATCTATTTCTTTACGCACACATGAAATCAACACGTACTGATCACTGCAATGTAATAGGCACCGAAGACAAAGAAGAAATAAAGTCTTGGACATCAAGAAGCTCCTCCCATCAGAGCAGCGGGAGCTGACAGGGCAAGGGGTAAGCGTGATCTTTTTTTTCTTTTTTTTTTTCCGGTACGCGGGCCTCTCACTGTTGTGGCCTTTCCCGCTGGGGAGCACAGGCTCCGGACGCGCAGGCTCCGGACGCGCAGGCTCAGAAGGCGCAGGCTCAGCGGCCATGGCTCACTGGCCCAGCCGCCCCGCGGCATGTGGGATCCTCCCGGATTGGGGCACGAACCCGCGTCCCCTACATCGTCAGGCGGACCCCCTACATCGGCAGGCGGACTCTCAACCACTGCGCCACCAGGGAAGTCCAAGCGTGATCTTTAAGAGCCATGCCAGAGGTGTGTATAAGCAGCTTATTCATTCTATTCCATTGGTCTTGTGGCATCTATCACGTAGGTGAGGCCAGGGCAGCTGTGAGTGTTGTCCACTCTGTGCTCAAGGCCCAGAGACCGGAATCTCCCTTTTTATTTACTTATTTATTTATTTATTCTTGGCCATGCATGCGGGATCTTAACTCCTCGACCAGAGATTGGAACCTGCACCCCCTGCGGTGGAAGCACAGAGCCTTAACCACTGGGTGGCCGGGGAAGTCCTGGGAATCTCCTTTTTTTAAGGTGTTCCTCTTAAAGCACATTCCACATACACAGCTGGATCTTTGGGGATACTGACTCCCCATTCAACAGTGTATCCTTCCAAGGCCACCTTACCCAGGAGGATGGACACTATGCATCCCTTCCAAAGGGAAATCTGCATCCCTCTTCGTTGGGACTTAGCAGGTCCAGATTATTCAACTTTCCTCCTCCCTTCTCCCACCTCCAAATCCTGGCTGCTCTGCCACTAATTTACTGTACAATTTAGGGAATCCAGTCCTGGTCTCTGGGCCTCAGTTTCTTCTTCTGTAAAATGGGTGTGGTTACCATTCCTGCCTTGCCTACCAACTGTGGGTTTTATGAAAAGCAAATTCAATAATGAACAGTAAAGACTGTTGTGGACTAAAACCTGTTTATATCCATTAACTGTCCTTAAAGTAATAGTAGTTATTTTAATATATATTTATACTAATAATTACCACTGCTATTCTTATTATTTTTATCACTATTATTGCCGTGGGAGGGTTGTTGGCTGCTTCCAAGAATCAGGCAGCTGTCACTGCCAAGTGACTCAATCACCACATGACCAAAAATAGGCTAAATTAGAATGCATTTGAAGCCCCCTTCCATAAAAAACCATGGCCCTGCTTATAGCTGCATTTTCCATTGCTTTTCTCTCCCTCTCAGGGTCACTCTAGCCAGATTTAACCTATTCTGAAACTGTCCAGGTGGAGGGGTGTTGACAGAGTCCTGAGCCCCTCCTAGGCATGGTCCTCCGACCCCCACCCAGATGGAGGATGCGCCTCAGGCCCACAGATGACCAGGGTCTCCTAGGAGCACCTTGTTGGTCCTCTGGCATCCAATCTTACCTCCATTGCCGACCCTGCTGATGTTAGGGCCCGCCACATAGCTTCACCTTCGTCCTTCGGCAGGGCTGGTCCAACGTATTTACCTTCTCAGCATCTGGGCAGCAGAGGAGGCCAAGCTGGGGCTTCCTGGTGTTGGCTGACTCTCAGAAAGGAGACATCCTTCTTCTCTTCGCTGAGACCTCCAATCACTGCTGGTTCCTCAGGATGCTTTGGCTCCTCGTTAATTACAGATCTCAGATTGGTCTCTTTGATGACTTCTATCTCCCTGTTGATGAACCAAGGTCAAGGAAGTTGCAGTGCTATTTGTGACGCTGTAGCTTAACATCTCTTCAGCTCAGCAGCTCAGTTCTCCTTCACCCTGGAGTTCAGTCCACAAAAGGCAACTGCGGAGGGTGAGGGTACTCTCAGGATGCATGGTAACTCCCGGGTACGGGGGTCCCTGGATGGGACTCCCCCATTTCTCTATTTTCTGCCTTCTGTAAAATGGCGTACGTGACATTCTTCACAGTGAACATGAGATTATATACGTGAAAGTGAATACTTAATTAGAAAATACCATACATTGATCAGGCGATATTAAAAGAGTCTGTTCTGGAAGATTTTAGAGCTTAAAATAAGACAGACACTATTCACCACGGAACTTTCTCCTCTCTGTCCTCATCCATGGTGGAACTGGGGGTGGGCGGCAGAGGGAGTAGTCGCGACGACCAAATAAGATAACGGATGTGAACTATGTGCTTGGGGTTCCAAGAGCTTAGTTCCAACCATATTTTGTAACTTCATCACTTAAATTTACGTCATCTTACCCAAGCGCTACCCTTTCTGAACCTCAGTTTCACTATCTGAAAAAGGCTCTAGTACTAAAACAAAACCCAGATAAATGAATACCAGTGAGAAAACCATTGGCCTGGACTATTTCTGAAGTCCCTTCCAGCTAGATCATAGAATAAACTTCCATAAAAATTTTCCAAGAAATCGATAGGTTCCATGAAAATTTCATCCTAAAGTCAAGTCATGACACTTACCAGTTTGTGGAGAGTTTGAGCAGATCTGTGGAGGGACCCGTACAGGTCAGCTCATGATTTTAGACACTCAGTCTCCGGCTTCCCACCTTACCCACCTATGAAGAAAGGACAGGGAACAGGTCAGCAGACGTCCTAGCCCTGAGCTCCAAGAGTAAGCCTGGGTGGCACGGGGCCTTAGTTTCCTCCTCATCAACCGAGCGGCTTGGGTTCGACATTCTCAGAAGCGGTTTTCAGTTTCAAAGCCCGTGAATCTAACTTCTTTGAGTCTCGCTTCTAACAAGTCCCAGGCCCAGGGAGTGGGACCGGCCTCCTGTGTGCAGGAGACGCGCCTTGTTGGAGCAGATGGAGTGCGTCTATCATGGCAGCGGCGTCAGCAGTCTGGTCACCTCAGATGTCGCTCCAATTAACACTCACGGTGGCAGCCAACTGCTCAGGCAGCCGGACATGCTGGTGGAAGGGATGGCGGGAACTCCTGGGCCTGCTGCCACACCTATCATCCAAGCCTGGGAGTGGGAGGGTCCGGCCAGACTTCGCGGTGTGTGGGAGATGGGAGGAGGGATGGATAAAAATGGGAGGTGGAATGTGTGCCGGGAGACTTCTTTAGCTGTCGAGTCCTAGAAAGTCAGCAGTGGAGGATGCTCATCTAGTCACAGTCCTTACTCTCTTCTTGGATTGCGCTTCCTTCTTCACTCCCGTCCTGCCTGACATGGGGTGTGACACCATCTCCTCTTGCTCTTGCTTCCAGAGTGATCTCCCTGTCTTCCAGTTCTCTTCCTCTCCAAACCATGCCCTACAAGACTGGCCAGAGTGTGACTTCTAGAATACAAATGTGATTATCTTATTCCCCTGCATTTTAGTGTTTCCCCACTCCCTTCAGGAAATGACAACAGCAGCAACAAAAACAGTAGCCCATAACCTGAAATACACATAGCCTGATGGACACAGGCCCCTGGAGATCTGACTTACTCCATCTCTTACTTCCTCTGCCCTTCTCACCCCTGCGGGCATCCCGTCCTTGGTTAATAACTTGAAATTCTCCAAACTGGACCCTTCCCACATTCTTCTCTCCACCTTGTTTCCCCTGCTTGGT
The DNA here is from genome assembly GCF_008692025.1 of Phocoena sinus. Taxonomy (NCBI): domain Eukaryota; kingdom Metazoa; phylum Chordata; class Mammalia; order Artiodactyla; family Phocoenidae; genus Phocoena; species Phocoena sinus. Next base: position 65,712,019 of record NC_045766.1, read on the forward strand.
GCTCAGCCTTTAAAATTCAACTCAGCTGTCCCTTCTGGGACGCACTGTAAGAGCAGCCTCTCAGAGCATTTACCACCCTGTTAGGTGATTATCCCTCGATGTCACACTCTCCTTCCCTACACCGTTAGCTTTCCCAGGGTTGAGAATACATCTAATTCATTTCCTTTACACAGGCAGAACTGTCTTGACGTCAGATACCCTACTGAACTCCAGAGTTAATTTGACTGATGTGGCTTTCATGCCATTCCTTGGGCTGTGACCTTGGTCAAGGAGAACCACTTTACCAGGAAGCAAGGCACATGGTAAATGCTGGTTGAGTGAGTGAGGGATCTCCCTCATTTCACAGAGGAGGAAACAGGCCTGGAAAGGGCAGGTGATCCACCGAGGCTCACATGAAGGGAGGGTCCAGCTGTGATGGCCCCAGGGAATCCTTCTCTTGACTCCTCGTCCAGATTTCATCTCACCATTCTATACGGTCAGGTAGCTTCCACCTACCCTCCTCTTGTGTGAGAGGGCACCAGAGCGCCCTGGCTGGGTGGCGTGTGTGCGCATAAAGGAGGTCCCCAGTTTGAGCTGGACTGCCACATCTCCAAGCAACTGTGGAATTCCTGGACTCGTGGGCTGTGTATTGATGGATGTGCAACCATGAAGTCAGGCTGGCAAATGAGAGAGCAAACCCATTTAAAATAGGAAGTCCAGAGACTCGGCAGGAGTGGGAGGTGTTTAGAATAGAAAGAAATGGCAATTAGGAGCCATCTGTACTGATTCAGGTATGGATGTTATCTGTTGGTCTTACTGGCCGGGGGCAATGGCAAAGAGCCACCCAAAGCCTCCATCTCCCAAGCACATCGAAAATCCCTGCCTGTGTTGTTTTTGGGAGGGAAGGTTTGGCTTGGACTAGTTTTCCCTGAAAAATCAAAACAATTCCTGAGAGTGGGCCCAGCTTTCAGGGGCAGCCTGGGAGCTGGGCATGTTTCCCTCGGCCTGGATGTTAGCCTGCCGGCTTCTGGAGTGGAGGGGGCATCTGAAGGTCACGCGGCAGGGAATCCAAACCTCTGAGCCTGATTTACAGCTCAGGGCCTCAAATCTCCTCCCTCCCAGCCCACAGAAACCCCCCAGTTTCCTCCTCTGTGCGCCAGCACTCCTCTGAGCTGGGAAATGAGATCTCACCAGTGGCTTTTTCTGGGCTTATGTATGGATGCTTCCCTGAGAGGGTGGCAGGAAGGAACAGAAGTGGTTCTTGAAAATGTGAGCAGGAGAGAGTCATGGTGAGTCAGAGAAGGACAAGACTGAAAGAGCTTGGAGATGATCCAGCTCAGAACCCTTATTTGTCTTGTCTCCTTGCTTTACTTTTCTTTTCTAGTCTTTATTTTCCCCTCTCCTTTCCTTTTCATTCCTTTTCTTGTTGCGGCTTCCGCATAAAATCTTATATGGAAATCTAACGTATTAAACTTAAAAATGGAAGGGCTCTAGGCAGTTGTGGGTATGCGGCTTTGGCCTCCTTTTCTAGCTTCCGTCTTATCTGACCCCTTGAGACCCCTCCTCAGATCGCTGGGCCTCACAGACAGCAGTTTGGAAACCTCTGCTGTGATCCAACACCCTCTTTTCACACATGAGGTCACGAAGGCCCAAGGGGGTGACGGGGTTTATTAAAGGCCAAACAGAGAATTAGTGATGGAGTTGGGCTCTCCATCCTCTTTCCAGTAACTTGTACCAGATGCCATGTAGACCCTGTAATGGCTCAGCCTGGCCCTAGGTTCTTTGGTGCATAAATGCTATTTTTATTAAGGAAAAGATCAGTTAGAATTTAAGAAGCCCGGGATCAGTAGTTCTGGGAAATAAGCACCAAGTCACCGTGGCTGCTTCACCCCTTTGGCCCTGGTGCCGTGATTCCTCTGCCTGCCTTTGGAACCTGGGGCTAACCTTGCTCCTCCTTGGCCTGGGGCCCTGCCTTTATAAACTCATGGAGTAGAATCCTACCTTCCAGCTAATATCCTTGACTTCTCACCTTTCCCATTTTAGCGGGACCTGGCCTGCCCCCAAAGCTGACCTAGGTGTGGGAACGTGTACTTGCTTCCAGGTCCCCCAACCCCCATCACTACTTGAATCTCTGCTCACTGCTTGTCCCCAGCCACACTGCCATGCTCTGCTTGTCTCCCAGGACCCCCCAAGGACCTTCCTGAATAAGTAGGTGGCCTGGCAGCCTTCTCCCTGTGCCTAGATTTGTGTTCTCCTGACAAGGTGCTTGTGCCCACAAGCCTGGCCTTTCTGTAGCCTTTGGGGGAAGGGTTGTGGAGTGGAAGGGCTTGACGGTTACTTGAACCTTCCAGGCCCTCCCAATCTGTTCAGGACAGCTGCTCTAAAGCACACTCTCACAACCTAGTCCTTTCACCTGTGGCTCCTGGATTTGTACCAGAAGAATTTGACAGGCCTCTGCCCAGCAGTGGCCTCTCCTGCTAGACCCAGGAAAGCCCAGAATGAGAGACCGACCCATGGGTTTATTTCCAGAGACTGTAGGGGAGGAAGTGGCTCCTGCAGCTCTCCAACCGAACCCAATCAGGTTCCAGGCATTCCCAAATTCTCTCCCGCTCTCTGGCTCTAGAGGATACACAAATTCTCTCTGAATCACCTTCAGTTCAGGTTGGTGCCCAGAACCCTCCAAGACAACTCAGACTCTGAGGCCTGAAAGTCTGTGACTGCCCCAACCTTGCAGCCTTCACCCTGCCGAGGTCCTACACATTTCCAGCCCCCACGGATCCCTTTCGTGGCCTGCATATGTGTAGAGGCCCAGGGAGGATCCTTGCCTGCCCTGGCTGTGTCCAGCTGCCCTTTCAGAATGCCACTAGCAGAATTCGATCCCTGCCAGCCCACTGCCAGGGGTCAGGGAAGCCAGGCGACTTCCTTCCTGAAGGCCCAGAGGCTAAGGAGACAAGAAGCCTGAGCATAGCTTGCCAGCCTCCCCCACAGCAACCCTGAGCTGGCCCCTCATACCCTCAGCCCTCCTGGAGTCCCTCCCCGCGCGGGGGAGAGGCTCGGGCCTCAGTGCTTCTCCGAAACCCGGGTCCCACAGCCACAGACTGACTCTCCTAAACCCAGACCCAGAAGTCCCAGGCCATGGTCAGAGAGGCGGGAGGAGGCTGTGAGCCTCTCACCCCGCAGAGGTCCACCTACCTCCCTGTGGCCCAGGTGGGAGCTGAAGAGCCCAGGGGCTGCCCTGAAGCATAGAGCTGTAAGAGGTTGAGCTACCTGGAGAGAGCAGGGGCAGGGCTACCTGTTAGGCCTGTGGGAACAATCGCACCCACTATCAGTGGAAGAGTGCATTCCATCTGGGACCCCAGCCTTGACTCCAGAGCTTCCTCCAGATGCAGAGATTCAATGCAATCCTTAGCTTAAGGGTGTCCTAGAGCCAGTATCCCCTAGTCCTGAGCTGCAACCTATATCAAATGCTGAGCTGGATAGAACAAACCCTGAGACAAAGACTGCGTGGCCTCCAGAGATCTTTAGAGAATATAACGGCTGCTTCAGCTTCGGGATGAAAGCCCTCTCTCCTGAGTCCTGTATTGACCAGAGACCAAGAGACCCTCTCCTAGAACCTACTGTAATTGTTCCCGGGTGCATACCGGGAGCTCGGAGGTCTCAGACAAGGCTGTGGCTGGCTGGGAATCCGCGCAGGCCATGCCCACTCAGCCTGAGTCCGATTGACGTGGGCAGGTCACCCGGAGAGGGTACTCTGCCAGACGGAGACCCTGGAGATTTGTCCCCGGTATAACCATCCCCTGCAAGGGCCCCTTCGAGCAGAGGAACAGGCCCTCTCGACGTCTCCCCTAGGCTGGCAGCACTCTTATTGCTGGGTTAAAGAAGCTCCTCCCAGAAGCCTCTAGAACTTCCCTGGAGAGTAAGTGCTTTGCAGGGAGGGAGGATGGTGGGGTATCCACCACCTCTGGCCCAGTCTAGCCTGGAGCTGGGTTCTGATACCTCGCAGCTAGTTTCCTGGCCCCATGTCCAGTCACCATAAAGCCCAGGAGCTCAGGCTGAAGAGATCTGGGCTCCTTATCTTGAAAATGGGGTGCTAATTGCTCCTGCCTCACAGGGTTGTTGGGATTCAGCTAAATGCCATGAACCTTCCCCAGAAACAGGAGGCCCTCAATGCCTCTTTTCTGAACCTGGCTCTGAAAGTTTAAGCCTGGGGAGAAAGCACAGGTTTCAGAGAGTCAGCGCGACTGTCGTCTGGGGTCCTGCGGGGAGGGCCTGGCGAGAAGCCCTCGTCCCCTCTGGGCTGGCTTTTAAAGCTGACGTCTATATGATGAATTCTATTCTTGAGCAATGTGCTGGATTTTAACAGCTAGGACCAGAGGCAGGGGGCCAGAATTCCTACTCTAGGTCTGCCCCAAAGCTGCTGAGTTAGCTGCTTTGTGACTCAAAGTTCCAGACCAGGGAAAAACTAAAACAATTTCTCCTCTTTCCAGCCCAATGCATGGTAACAGAAACTTTCAAAATATACAGAGCCTTATAGCTCCCCAGACTCTTTAACACCCGCCACCATCTCCTCTGAGCATCACAGCCAGCCTATGAGGCTGGCGAGGCAGGGTTTTGTCCTCCTCTTGTGAGGAGTCGCAGCCTGTGGTCCAGAGGAGTGACCTGTTCAGAGACCCCCAGCCACTGGGCAGCAGAGGCAGGCCCAGAGCCCACATCTTCCTTCTACCCACTCCTCTTTGTCACTCTTGTTTAATTTCAGACTTAAACATTTATTTGGGGCTTTTGTTTAAATTGTGCCATTTCCAGTATGGCACGTCATCCACACTCAGCCTCAGCATCCGGCTAAGCAGAAGCCCTACAGATGTGTCCTGGGCTCCTTCTATGAGACCAGCCTGTAGGGACGCTCCCTCTGCCCCCTGCACGGGCCAAGGAGGCCTGAGATTCAGTGTGGACAGCAGGAGACATAAGGGGTGGTTTGGGACTTCAGTGGACACTGGGCCCAGGACCATGAGAAAATTGATGGGGAGATGGCTTAGTAAACCATTCTGAAAGAAGCACTGTTGAGCTTGTGAAAGGGCTGTGCTTCTCTCTTTTGGTGTTTGCTTATTTCTTCCATTTGGCCTCATTGTTCCAGGCTACAGGAAGGAGAGTGAAGAAAGGATGCTTGCTAGAGGCTTTTGGTCTTTTGTTTATGCAACCCAGAAACCACAGGTGCAAAGCATATAAACAGACTGATTTGTAAAATACATTGAATGTTTGAATTTTTGTTAAAGTTAATACAGCCACACATGGTTAAAACAGGTGCAAACATCGGGCTCCCCAGTGGGCGGTTTTCCATCTTCAGGTGGGGAAGATGTGGTTAACAGGTAGAAAGGCCAAAGAAAGACTTCGGCTGGGATTAGGCTGACTCCTCCCTGAAGTCAAATACTGCGGAAGGCATATAATAAAGGCAATACGCTCCTGATTTATGTCCCTCCCACCATGAGTCATTTTACTCAGAGGCAAGGATGTCTAACCATCCTGGCTCTAGTTTTGATGGTGATTACCTCCCCAAATCTAAATAACATGCTGATTAATATTATTATTTCTTGTTTATTTAACTTTCCTCAGCAATAACATGTACCGAGTGCTTTCTGTGTGCCGAGCTCTCTTCTATGTAACCGGGGAGTTTATCTTGTGAACTAATGTTCTACAGAGTTAGATGCAGATTGAGCTCACTTAGAACAACCCATCCTCTGGGTACAGTTATGTCACTAATTTCAGTTTGAAAGAAGAAGGCAGTTTATGGTGCAGGGTGAAGGTGACAGGGAGAAGGGGGGATTTAGAGAGTAAGGATATAACATTATTTCTTGAATGTAGGGGACTTGGATACAAAACTTGAAAGGCCCTGAGATGTTCTCAGAAGTCTAGAGAGCCATAGATACCGAAACACCTGGGGATGAGCAATTCCACAGCATTGAGACTCCTAAAGTGTGCTTGCCCAAGTGTAGCTAGGGTGGCACAAACAATATACACCCAGGCCTCGGACAAGACTCCCGGTGCCTGGAGAGGAAGCTGCTCACCTGACCAACGTACCTTTTGGAGTTTCCACCCTTGGCAATGTGTCCTAGTCTGTTCGGGCTGCTATAACAAACCACGGACTGGATAACTTAAAAAACAGACATTTGTGTCTGAGTTCTGGAGGCTGGAAGTCCAAGAACAAGGCACTGGCAGATTCAGTGTCTGGTGAAGGGCCGCTTCTTGGTTCGTAGATGGCTGTCATGTCCCTGGAAGAAGAGGCAAGGGGTCTCTCTGGGGTCCCTTTTATAAGGGCACTCATCCCATTCATGAGGGTTCCACTCTCATGACCCATTCACCTCCCAAAAGCTCCACTTCCTAATACCATCACACTGGGGATTAGATTGCAACATATGAATTTTGCGGGGGGACACAAACATTCAGTCTATAGCACAACGTCTGGGAGAAGATAATCCAGCATATAGTCAGGGGACCTGAGTTTGAGGCCCAAGTCTAGCACTTAATAATTCTTTGTCTCTTTGTCTGCCTGGACTTAGATTTGCTTATCTGTAAATTGTCAATGAGTCCAGGTTCTCTAGATTGGTATGAGGATGAAATCATAGGTTGATATACCAATTGTAAAATGCTACAGAGTGAACTCTTTTTTTTAAATATCTGTGTGGTTATTTTTATTTATTTATTTATTTTTGGCTGCGCTGGGTCTTCGTTGCTGCATGCGGGCTATCTCTAGTTGCGGTGAGCGGGGGCCACTCTTCATTCTGGCGCGCGGGCTTCTCATTGCCGTGGCTTCTCTTGTTGCGGAGCACGGGCTCTAGGCGCATGGGCTTCAGTAGTTGTGGCACGTGGGCTCAGTAGTTGTGGCTTGTGGGCTCTAGAGCGCAGGCTCAGTAGTTGTGGCACACGGGCTTAGTTGCTCCGTGGCATGTGGGATCTTCTCGGACCAGGGCTTGAACCCGTGTCCCCTGCATTGGCAGGCGGATTCTTAACCACTGCGCCACCAGGGAAGTCCAAATTCTTATAATTAGAGAGTATGTGCAAAGAATGCCTGAATAAGATTCTGTAAGTCCAATTTCATGGTGCATTATTAATTTTCCTTTGTATAAATCAATGACTCTTGCCACTAACTTATCGTGATAGTGATTCTTATTCATACCCTGGATAATAAGAGAAGTCACAGTCACACGTTCTGGTGGAATGACTCTTTTAGTTAAGTAAATCTCCAGTTGCTTGAAGAAGAGTTTTCTTTCCAGCTCTCAGAGATTGATGGCTGAAGTTGCCTCACAGTCACTGTGGAAAAAGTTCCTTAGCTGGTTTAGCCTCTGGGGTGGACTCTCAGCTCAAGCAAAAGCACGAAGTGGTTTCACTCTGCTGTGTGAGAAGCTCAATTCAAGTAAACTGACATTTATCGAAAGCTTCCTTTCACAGAGATTGTGCTGATGAAGGACTGTGATGGTGATTAGAGATGAATGTGACCTTCACCCTGCCAGTTATAGGTTTGCTCTGGTGAAAGGAACACACACACACACACACACACACACACACACACAACTCAGGATGATCAGTGATGAATTCTAAAATGTTAACAAAGTTTTATGCAGTGGGAAACTCAAGCAAGAAAAATAATTCTGAACCGGGGGTATCTGGGACATACATGTGGGGAAGGCGCAGGTTAAACCGTCTTGAACATTTACTAGAACTTTGGCAGAGTGGAAGGAGGAAGGCCCCGCCTGTGCAAAGGTCCGGGGGAAGGAGGGATCATTGAGTGACTGGGGAAGAGCAGAGTCTAGAGTGTGGTAGAAGACAGTTTTGGAGAAGCAGTCTGGAATATTATACAAGTGTGGAGGACCCTTGAGGCCTAGCTGAGGCTTGGTTTTATTCCACAGGCAACAGTGTCTGTGGAGATGTCAAGAGTAGATCCCATCACAGGGAGAAAAGTGAATCAGGCAGAAGCAAATGTAGAGGCGGTGCTTTTCTTTCCTGATCCACAGTGGGGTAGTTTTGGGGGAGGCAAGGCTGAGCAAAGTCTTCTGGAAGGGATCTGGTGGCCCCTCCCAGAAACCATGCCTGACCTTCTTCTGTAAATACTAAATTACCTGTTCATTTCCCCAGTTACTGACTCAGTGAAATCAAATCAATCACTGCTAATTCTAACTTTAGTAAACATTCTTCAGTTTACATATAGGATATTGAAACCATAAATAACTGCATGACACGTGTGAACTTTGCCAAGGAGGTTTAGGTGGAGGAAAAATAGCATTCAATTAACAAGCTTGTCAGAAGCTGAGTCATTATAAATGACAGGAGAGCACATTTGCAATATTAAAAAAACTAATTAGAATATATATTTTCTAGAAAGCCATTTTATATTAATGAGAGGGGAAAAGCCTATGCATCAAATCTCAGAACAAAGCAGAAAGCGCCCTTGTGGGTTATTATCCGTGATCATGGGAAACACTAGAGCATGGTGGGTAAGCGCAATGCTTGAGTGTCAGACTACCTGCGTTCAACCCTGACTCTGCTCCTGAGAGCTACTTGGCCTCAAGTATGTGCTTAATCTCACTGAGCTCACCCATCTGTCACATGAGGATGGAAAGAGTTGTGAAGATTGAGTCAATACAAGTAAGGCTCCTAGAACAGCGCCTGCTATATCACAAATGCTATATAGACATTAGCGTCTACTGTCATTGTTGCTATTACTTTTTTTCTCTGGTCCTGTGAGGAAGGAAGGAAACCCATAAGTCTGGGGACTTATTATGTGACAGACACTTCCACAGTTACTATCTCATTTAATTTAATAGTGCTAACTCTTTTCATTAGTTATTATTATTAACCACATTATATTGATAAGGACAATGTGAGAAGTTAGGTGTCCCTGTTGGAGTGACCCAGCCAGAACTGGCTCTGAGACTGGAACCCAGGACGATCTGCCTCCAAGTTCCCATCCATCCGAATGAACTCCCTTTATTTGAGAATGTTCTAGGCAAGGTTGGTTGATCTAGCGTCCTCTGATCAGCTTGGCTGTGCTTCGTTATGGATTATATATATATATTTTAACATCTTTATTGGGGTATAATTGCTTTACAATGGTGTGTTAGTTTCTGCTTTATAACAAAGTGAATCAGTTATACATATACATATGTTCCCATATGTCTTCCCTCTTGCGTCTCCCTCCCTCCCACCCGCCCTATCCCACCCCTCCAGGCGGTCACAAAGCACCGAGCCGATATCCCTGTGCCATGCGGCTGCTTCCCACTAGCTATCTACCTTACATTTGTTAGTGTGTATATGTCCATTCCTCTCTCGCCCTGTCAGAGCTCACCCATGGATTATATTAATGGTGGGAATCATTCTGCTTTATTTTCCTGTCTAATTTGCTCTAACATCAGCCACACAAGCAGCTCTCACAGACTGGAGATGCTGAGTAGTCTCGTGCTCCGTAGACATGTCAGTTCCACCGGAGACAGAGACAGAGAGAAAGCAGCCGTAGAAGGCAGGTGACGGCCACTTACCACATTGCATGACCCTCAGGGGAAACGGAGCAGCAGTTGAGGAGGAAGAAAACTCACCTGACAGGTTTAGTCAGTGCATGATTATGATCTCGGATGTGTGGAGTGCATAAAGGCACAAAGCCCTTTCCCGTGTGCACATACTGTATTATCTATTCCTCAGAAGGGCCTGGGAACCCTCGGCAGGGAAACCGAAAAGGCCTGCCAGTGGCAGAGTGGGTTTTAACCTCGGGCCTTTTCCAAATCCAAATTTGCTGCCTCCCACGGTAAGAAGAAGAATACCAACATCAAAGACAAGAGAAATAATTTTGAAATTAAGACGAAAATAATGGGCATCCCTTAGAGAGGTGGAGAAGGGTGCCGTGGCCCTGCCCTAGGGCAGTAATGTTCTTACTCCCATCGAAAGGCTCAAGCTAAACACTCTGGGGCCTTGAAAAGAGCAAATGGTTTGTGCCGTCAGGCTGCTAGGCAGGATCCCCCTTCACTTCCAGAGGTAGTCAAGCTCTCCAGGGGATCGGAGTGTGGGCCAGGGTTCAAAATCACATCTGATGGCAGACCCCCTTCTCTTCCTGCGCTTCTTTGATTCAAGTAGGAAGTAATTCTAGGAACTTCTGACCCTGTGTCCTCGTCAGTAGTAATTTCAAAGCTTCCTTCTTGGCAGATCTGTGAGGGGCGACTTCTGCTGCAGCAGATCTCCTGGAGGAAGCAGCTGGGGGAGTTCTCATCCTGCCTTTGTTTTTCTCTTTCAAGGAAAAACTCCTTGAGAGCTGAGGGTGCCTGCATCTGTCTGGCCTCTCCCTCCCCGTGCCTGACCCTGGACAACCCGTGCCTGACCCTGGACAACTGGTGAGAAACAATGTTCTCTCTGTCCATTGTCATGACCAACTAACCGTGTGGTGCCCCTCACCTTGGGCAATTCCTTCACAGCCATCTGGCACTTGGCTGCGTTTCCTTATTATTTACGTTTGGAAAAACTTAGGGGTGTAATCTTTCTGTCAGTCAAAGCTGAAGTTTCTGCTGGGGGGGGAGGATGCTTTCTAGCTATGCAGGGATTTTGTTTGTGTTCTTTTTCTGCCAAGTCCATTTTTTCTCTGGCTCAACACGGTGAGGGGGAATTTAGCTGTGGCTGCTTGTGTTGCTGGAAAATTGGGGTGCAAGAGGCTGGTCACGTCCCAGGTCTCGGGTGAGCCCCTGGGACGGGCTACCAAGTGAGGGTCCTCGGCTTCCCGCAGGAAAGAATTCAAGAGCGATCCACTGTAATGTGAAAGGGGTTGTATTTAGAGACACGTTCTATCGGCAGAGCGTGGGCCATCTCAGAATGCAAGAGGTGACCCTGAAATATGGGGAGGTTAGTTTTTACGGGCTGGGTAATTTCATAGGCTAACGAGTGGGAGGAATAATCTACCTTGGAGAAGGGTGGGGATTTCCAGGAATTGGGGCACCACCCACTTTTTGCCCTTTTATGGTCAGCCTTGGAACTGTCATGGCGCCTGCGGGTGTGTATTTAGCATGCTAATTATTACAATGAGTGTAGAATGAGGCTCAGGGTCTACCGGAAGTTGAATCTTCTGCCATCTTGGACCTAGTAGGTTCTAACCAGTTTATGTCGTATCCCACTCTTAATGGTCGTGTCATTCTTTTAATGGTTGTGCGCTGCCCCCTTCCTTCCTGTCTCACTAGGAGTGTGGGCTGGGACAGCCCAGGCTACATGCACTGGTTGGAAGAACCCAGCAGGAGAGACAGTCAAAAAGCTTTTCAAGATAGACAGGTCATCTTCCAGGATCCAAGAGCAGTGCTTCCATGTGTGCCAATGACTGAATAACAAGCAGGGTGTGCCTCCGCTGTTTCCAGCAAAAGCGCAGAAAGAGGGTTCTAGCATCCTGGAGGATTGGGGTCACTGTCTGAGGCTCAGGCTGAGCTGTTGTGCAGGGAAAATGGAGGTACCCACTCTGGGCAGGTGCCGCCTAAGTCCACATCTTACTCCTGATCTCCACGTGTCTGGGGGTGGTTCCCATTAATGGCTCTTCAGCACCTCCAACGCTGGCTGTCCCTATCAAACTCTTTTATTTCATTCCCAAACTCGTTCTCCTTTTGCTGCTTTGCAATCTCTGCTCACAGTTCCATTCCCTGAAGCCAGTCTCCCAGGCAGAAACTTGAGGGTTCTTGCTGGGTTCTCCTTCTCCTGTCTCCTCACATGTTGATTCCTTTCAATCATTCTGCAGCCTTGTCTTTGATCTTTTCATTCCTACTTGGGCTGCCCTGGTCAGACCCCCATCCCTTTTTCCACGGATTACTTTAGCAGCCTTCTAATTATCTTTTTCTCTCCAGTTTCACTTTCCACCAATCAATCCTTCAGAAAGCTTCTTGAGCCACTTTTTTAAGTTCCAGCTCTGGTACTTTTATTTCTCTACCTCAAAAATCACTGAGGTTCCCCCTGCCATTCCTTAGTGTGTCATTTGTGGGGAAGACAGTCCTGCTTCTGGGGACCATTTCAGTCCCCCTTATCTGCATTTTCCTCTTTCTTTGCTTCTGGTCATGCTACTGTATCCTCCTGGAATTCTCTTCTCCTAAATCTCTCTTTGTCAGAATCTTTTTCAAGGTCCTGCTCAAATCTGGAAGTGATGTTATGACAATGAATAGGACTTAGCAGAGAGTATCAACAGGGAAATGGGTGTGTGAGGACACTGCAGCGGGAAGGAAAGAGCCTTGCCGGCCCCTAAGGTCGGAATTGACTACTCCTTCTCCTCTGTGTTCACAGAGCCCTTGGCACCTTGGTGAACACACTATTGACACCCACTCTGTATTAGAGAGAACTGCCCAGTTTTATGTCATCCACTAGACCGAGCATTCTGTTTGGGTAAGGACTGTGTGTTACTCATTTCATTCAACAATTCACTGGTCAGACGAGTATTTCTGCACACCTGGTATATAGGTACCAGAGGCAGAGGTAGGCACCAGACATACAGTGGTGAGTGAGGTATCTCAGTGCTTCTTACAGAGATCCAGTCGCTATATCTCCAGGACTTGGGAGAGTACTGATCACACAGTACAGACTCAGGAAAAACGTGGAACTGAGCGTCCAGGAACATGTGCTTGTGTGATAACAAGATGAGTTTGACTTCCCATTGAAACTACTTATTACAAACACCCCTGAACAGTCTTTCCTCCTCAGGGTCATTGTGGAGACCAAGGCACCTCTCACGGAACATCCTGCAGAGACGGCACGGGCATGCACCCAGCCCTCCATTCCAGTCTCCTGGACGCTTGGGCACAAACATCCCCCTTCGATAGCAGACCTGCTGCCAGTTTCAAGTCGTTTGACCGTGTTCTAGTTTGAGCTAATTTTGCAAGTCAAATTGCTTAAGAGTGAATATGAAATCTTTGACTGAAGCCCAAATATATAAATACCCATCACATTTCCTTCCTCCCCAATTTTGCAATCATCCCCAAAAGCTGTTCATGTTGTCCAGCGTAATTAGTTATTTATACACCCTCATGTGGTTCATTGTTCTGAATTAAATTGTCTGGTATACAGAATTTCTCTTGCAAGGCTTGTTTTTGCCATTTTAATGCTTTCTGGAAGCTGTTTGTAAATATGTCCTTGTGGAACCCTTCGGGATACTTGTGAGCATGCCTATGACTGTGGAGGGGAACAAGCCAGGGCATGAAAGCAAACACGCCCTCTGAGGTCTCACACTGTGCCCTGCTTTCGAACACAAAAGTCACCAAGAATTATTTATCCTTTCTTTGAAGACCCAGGGGTATTAGAATGAACACAAAAATAGTCACAGAGAGGTAGAAGTGGAAATCAACTTGGAGACCTAGCCACTAGATTCTAGTGACTCCATTTTGCCCAAGAGGAAGCCAGTTCCCAGAAAGGAGAAGTGAAAGGGACCGGCCCACAGCCTCTTGTGGGTTAGTGGTAGAGCCAAGCCCAAACCCTCTTCAGCTGACTCACATATGCTCTTTCTACTAAACCACTGAGTGTATTAGTACAGGAGTGCCTCGGGCATCTCTGGGCCTGTTATGCTTTGGCCCTGAACTAGATGGCCCTCGACTGCTAAGCTCTGGGCCCTTGTGTCTGTATTTTATAGCTCTTTTGTCTCCTCCCAAATGGCTTGGCAACCAGCTATTACTGATGAGTGTCGCCCATCGGGAAGCAATTCTGTTTTTCTCTTCTGTCATGCTGTGATCAGAGACTCCAGATGGTCCATCAATTTTATGTAAAATGAGACTCATTTCTGAGTGAGGGTCTGAAGGTCCCTGTTTCATGGGAGACATCCAGAAGGTTTACGACCCAGGATATAGTCCATCTTGGTGAATGTTTCATGTGCACTTGAAAAGGATGTGTATTCTGCTCTTGTTGGGCAGGGCGTTCTGTAAATGTCAATCAGATGCAGTGGTTGATGGGGGTGTTCTGTTCTTCATATCCTTGCTGGGTTTCCATCCATGAATTCTAGTTTGTGACGTTTGTAACGTTAGCTTTGATGGTCCAGCAGTCTCTTTAGATTTTCTTTCCATATGAGAGTATAACATCTTGGTTCTTATCTTAAAATGGGACTTTCTGGCCAGCCAGGTTAGGGATCATCAGTTGGGCACTTCTGGAATAGTTGGCCAGATAGTATGATTTGAAGAATCCTGAAGTCTTCCTCCTAACACACATATATGGACTGTCAGCATGCAAACCTACCACGAACTTCTTCTATGAATCTCATCGGATTAAGACCTATTGTCTTACCTGAGAAATATCACGTCAGCTAACCAACATCATAACTTTTAAAACTCATTATCTTCCTATGTTATTATTCATGAAATCCCCAGATTTTCTACAGTGATTATATATTAATACAATTTATTAGATTTTAAATACATTTATGCTTTATATTTTTATTTTAAGTTATTAACTATGTAACCGTACCGAAAAGATATAACAGATGTCATGTACTCACCATCAGAATTAACAGATGCTAACATTTTGCCATATTTACTTCAGATCTCTTTTTTCGTAAAAGAAATTAAATGTAATACATATAGTTAAAGCCCCCACCTGCCATTTCCTCTTCCTCCCTCCTTTCCCTCCTACTCTCTACCAAGGAAAACACTATTTGAATTTGGTAGGTATCATTCCCACGAATGTTTTCGTACTTTCACTCCAAACGATGTATCCACAAATAATATCATGGTTATTTATATAACCAAGACAATTCCATGGTTATTTATTAGATTTTATAATCAGAGGGGAAATAAAAGACTCATCTGTCATGTTCAGAAGACCTAGGTCCATTTTATTTGTTAATTTTTAAAAATTAATTTATTTTTGGCTGAGTTGGGTCTTTGTCGCTACGTGTGGGCTTTCTTTCGTTGAGGTGAGTGGGCTTATTGCGGTGGCTTCTCGTTGCGGAGCACGGACTCTAGGCGGGCGGGCTTCAGTACTGTGGCTCACGGGCTCTAGAGCGCAGGCTCAGGAGTTGTGGCGCACGGGCTTAGTTGCTCCGCGGCATGTGGAATCTTCCCGGACCAGGGCTCGAACCCGAGTTCCCTGCATCGGCAGGCAGATTCTTAACCACTGCACCAACAGGGAAGTCCCTCTAGGTGCATTTTAATCTCTGTTGCTTCCAACTGGTTTTTGCTTTAATCCTGGTTTTTATGTTCTTTTTCTGGTGATCTTCCTACCCAGGTTTATTTCCTCCTAGCTACCATCTTGTCTGGCTTTTGCCAGAAATGGTAACTTGGACATTGCTCCCATGATTTGGTCTTTGAAGCCGTGGTCTGTCTGCCTTTGGCTTTGCCCATCTCAAATCCCTGTACTCTGCCCCCCAGAGGATCTGTACTTGGATACTCGGTTGCCTGGTCTGTGAATGGCTGTAGCTCTGTTGCCAGACCTGAGTTGTCTGCTCAGCATTCCAGCACCAGTAGGTGGGTTCAGGTCCCACACTGCCTTACCTGTTCTGCTTAGATGTTCCATGTTTGGAACCCAACCCCTTGAGAGAACACGTCAGGGGAAAGCTGAGACCGGGCGTGGGGAGGCTGATGAGTATGGTGATGATGACTGATAGCAGCTAACATTCTTGAGTAATATACTGTAATCAAAATGGTAAGACCTCAGGTGTAACATGTATTCAAGATGTGTTGTTCAAAATAATGAGAGCTGTTGTTTATAGAGCAACTACTGTATACATCAAGTACAGTTCTAGGCACTTTTTTTTTTTTTGCGGTACGTGGGCCTCTCACTGTTGTGGCCTCTCCCGTTGCAGAGCACAGGCTCCGGACGCGCAGGCTCAGCGGCCATGGCTCACGGGCCCAGCCGCTCCGTGGCATGTGGGATCCTCCCGGACCGGGGCACGAACCCGTGTCCCCTGCATCGGCAGGCGGACTCCCAACCACTGCGCCACCAGGGAAGCCCAGTTCTAGGCACTTTTAATCTCATTTATTCTTAAAAATATCCCATATTTTACAGATGAGAAATCTGAAGCATAGAGAAGCAGTGTAGTACAATGGAAAACTCATGGGATTTAGAATAAGACTAAGCTGGGTTCAAACTTGTACCGCCTTGGACCAGTTTCTTAACTTTCCTGAGTTTGACACAAGATCGGTGCCCAGCAATGATGGCTATTACTATTGTAGAAGATCCGGCTTCTTGCCTAAGGTTACACAGCTAGTGTATAGTAGAACTGGGATTCAAACCCAGATCTGCTTCTTTCAAAGCTATCTTTATTTTTTTTTTCAGGGAAATATGAACATGATACCATATGAATGTTACTTCATTAAAGGGGGTTTCATGGAGTATGGAAAGAGCACTCAACTTGCAATTTGAAGTCTTGGGTCCTGTTCTCCATCACAGGGGAGCTGGATGATCTTGGAGAATTCATTGCCTCTCTCTTTTATTTTGGTTTTCTCATTTATAACATAAAGGAGTTGAACCAAATAACCTCTAGGTTCTGTTTGTTCCACCTCTGGCCTTCTGTGCCTCTGATCAGGACCGTAGCACCAAATTACCATCCCAAGAGAGAGGAAGAAAGGCAATGACGTTGATATTTTAGAGAAGGCTGAAATAAGAGAGTAGGCAAAGTTTCTATCAGCCAGATGCCTGTCCCAAATCCTTAACAACTGAAACCAGTTGGATTTCTTTTCTGCTTCCCAACTTGAGCTGGGAAGGGATCCAGGTCATAGAGGGGTAGAGAAGACAACAAACAGTTGATCACACTCATAGCTTTCTTGGGTAATTTCTTTTCTTCTCTCTTTCTTTCTTCCCTTCCTCTTCTTTTTTTCCTTTTTTAGAAAGCAAGGACTAAAAACAGAAGATGCTAATTAAGGTAACTAGGAAGAGATGGAGAGTTACAGGAGGAGTTTTATATCTGCTCCAGGTTTCTTCTTTTCCCTTTTTTCCCAGTTCTTTCTGATCTTATTTTCTAAAAATAGACCTATCTGAAGGATTGTGAAATAAGTCCAGCTCTCCTGTGCAGCGAATTTTTAACCCTGGGGACACCTGTTTGCTGAAGCAAAAGGTAGGAAAAACCTCGGAGAATCCTTTGACTGCTTTTGGACCACGTGGGTGGTGCTTTTGGCCTTGGAATCAAGGGAGCATACATTTGCTCAGTGAGTCTTTATTGAGCTCCTACTATGTGCCAGTCACCATGGCAGACACTGGGGATAAATAAGAAAAGAAAGACTCTTACTCTCATCACTCAGGGAGCTTACATGTCAAAATAAAGAACGAAACACAAGGGCTTCCCTGGTGGCGCAGTGGTTGAGAGTCCGCCTGCCGATGCAGGGGACACGGGTTCGTGTCCCAGTCCGGGAAGATCCCACGTGCCGCGGAGTGGCTGGGCCCGTGAGCCATGGCCGCTGAGCCTGCGTGTCCGGAGCCTGTGCTCCGCAACGGGAGAGGCCACAACAGTGAGAGGCCCGCGTACCGCAAAAAAAAAAGAACGAAACACAAAAGTAAATATACAATTATGAAATCTGAGAGGTGCTCTGAAGGAGCTATGAAACCATCCCAGTTCCTGCCGTTTCAGCTCTGACCCTGCAAAAGCATTCCTCCATTCTGTCTGCACTTCTGCTACATGGGATTCTTCAGTTTGACCATGAATCCTCATCCCTAGACGGTCCCCAGCACATCGTTGCTCCATGTTATCAGTGGGGATCACAGGGCCCTCTTGGGCTCCCTGGGACTATGGTGCCTGGCCTCCTAGGTTACCTCCCTGGCCCTTCTCTGTCAGGCTCTGTTCTCTGAACACAGACGTGCTTGCAGTTCTCCAATTACCCCCTTTCTATTCCTGCTTTGGGCCTTTGCTCTTTCTGATCCCTTTACTAGGAATGTCTTTCTCTCACCTCTATCCTCACTTGTCCAAATCCTGCTCATTCATCCAGGTTCTGTTTATGCACCTATATCCTTGCTGCAGCCACTCCTGAACTCCTCTTTCTGCCTCAGTGTATCTGCTTGCCTTCCTTCCCTGATGCCTCATGGCATTCGCTTTATTGTGCTAGTCAGAGAGCTCGTCACCCTCTGCCTGGTGTGGGATAGTTATATATAGTTATACCCATCCTAGGCCTTACATGCTTATCTGCCCCTTGAACACATGGATATTGTTTATCTCTGAATCTCAAATAAGAGGTGCAGGTAACACACACTATGTGTTGAATCAGTACCCCAATAACACAGTTAATAGTGAAGCATGTGAACAGTCCTGTATAGTTTTACAAGGAGAGTTCATATATATTGATATTATCTAAGTTAATCCTCAGAACAATCCTGTGTGAGAGGAGCTATTACAATCTCATTTTATAGGTGAGGAAATAATAATAGTTATTATTATTACTAGGTGCTGACACTCTGCTAGGCAATATGCTAGGGACTTTCCATATATTAGATCCATATATTAGATCTAATTCCAATAAAAAGGACAGCCATGTGTACTGAGCACTTACTCTGTGCCAGGCACTATTTCCAGCCCTCTACATCTATCAGCTCATTTAATTCATGCAACACTATAAGAGAGGTATTCTTATCATCCTCATCTTATACATGAGGACATTGAGGCATGTGGAGGTTAAAAAACGTACCCGTTGCTGAATGTGTGTTCCAAACTAGGTAGTGATTGTAGAGACAATCATTCACATAGGATCAGCACTGCCAGTACTGCTCGGTTAGACCTCTATGAAGTAGAATCATGCCCATTTTACAGATGAGAAAACTGAGAGCTAGAGATTAGAATTGTACGATATTCTCAATATCGTACAACTGATCAGGGCAGAGCCTGGTCTTGTACATGGCTTGAACCACTCATCTGTGTTGTCAGAGACACATGACAATGGCCAGCCTAGGTATGTACAGATTTCCTCAGCCATGTGAAAGTTTTATGATTCTTTAACATCTGTGGGTCTGCTCTGCTCAGTTCTTTGGGCTGGACCCTGTGTATGTTGGGCAGGGTGGGGACTTACAAAGACTAGGATACAGTGCCTTGCTTCCAAGAGGCAAGTACAAAACAATTAGAATATCCTGCACACCTATTCTCTCTCTCTTTTTTTTTCAGCGTGGTACTTGTTGTTGCTCCTTTATTCATCCATCTGGTGGAGATCTTCAGGGCACCGGGGAGACACAGGCAAAGAGTTATGTCCAGAGTGGTCAGCAAAGGTAAGGGGCTAAGATAAGTCCCAGAGTGAGTGAGGCTGGCCTTTTTTTTGGAGTCAGGAGCAGTGAGTAGGCTTGGAGACTTCTGGCCCTAGGGAAAGCAGCAGCTGTTTGTGCCCAGTTTCATGCCATGGCCTAGGATGGAGGCAAGAATTTGGGGCAGTGACCCAAGGTCATGGGGAGGGGAGGCCAGCGGTCACGCTGGAGATGCCCAGGTCACTTTGAGCGACCCCTTTCTATGACTAGGTGGATCCTTGCTCCCCCTTGCAGACCACAGCACGAGTACTGGACACACCCCAGGACATGGGTGGGAGTCCGGGGTTTGGCTCCCAACTTGGCCACTCATCAGCAGATTGTGAGCAGGTCACTTCCCCCTACACACTCCATTTCTACAGGGGCTCTGTGAAATGGACATACGACTTTCTGCTGTGCTTGTGTGGCGTGGGTTAGGTCATGATGTTCGTGAGAGCACTCGGCCCACTGTGGGTGCTAGGGGCACGTGAGGCCCTGAGGAAGACACGTCTAGGTTTTGCCGCCTGTGGAATTCCTCGCGACGTGGTTATGCCGCGGTTATGCTGACAGAGGGCACATCAGGTTGACTCCCACAAACCTGACAGGAAGATGGGCATGGTTTCCATGTTACCCAGTTTCCAGGCCTGGAAGTATTAAACCTACCAGTGAGAATCAGCTGGCACTAGCAAGTTTTCTGTGTAGGAGCGGGTGGAGGTGCGGGGGAGGATGGGGGAGGAGCTGAACCGGGAAGGGAGGGGGAAGGATGGATGTACGTAGGAAGGATCCATGCCTGGAAATGAATGTCACTGAAGTGAACTCTGCTCAGATTCCAACCTGGTAAGGGAAAGGGAGAGGCCGTCAGGCGACCGGGCTCTCTTGGCTCTGCACTGACTCATCCTGTGCCCTGGGGACATCCCAGCTTCTCTCCCAGCCTCAGTTTCACCATACGTAAAACAAGATGTTACTTTCCCACAGCTTGAAAAGGCCTAAGGTTCTTATTATTCACGGGGAGTTTTCGAAGGATGGGTGAAAGAGACAGGAAAAGCCCCCCCACCCCACCCCCGTCTCTGTCCCACACCCCGGGGCCCAGGCCTCGTAAAACCAATTCTGGAAGCACTGCCTGGAGGTGGTGGGAGAGAGCCAGAGGATTTGTGCACGTCGGTGAGCGTGCGTGCGTGACAGAGGGCTTTTCAATGAATCACTTTGTATCTAGCGGGGCAGCACCTGCTCCTCAGCCTCCAAAGGCAGCGCGAGCAACACGATCATTCAAAAGCTGCCGCTTTCCATTCACGTCTATAATTAGCGTGCGGGCTGCGGCCACAGCTGGCGCTGCAGGGGGAAGGGCTTCGGGGCGGGGCCTATTCCCTTAGGCCCTCCCCTTATCATTCCTCTCCCCGCCCTCCGCGCCCGGAGTCCCTGGCGGCCCCCACCCCACCGCCGCCCCGGGTCGGGGGCTTGGCTCTCGGCCGCAGGATTCCTTCACTTATTGCGGGGCCCCGGCGCCCTCCGCATCCTCACCATGCGGCTGCGTGTGCAGGAGAGCTATATTTAGGCTGGCGTGCCCCTTACCCCGCCCCGCCGCTCCGGCGTCCCGCCCTCCCCGCTCCCGCCCGCTCCCCCGCCCTCCCTGCCGCCCCTCCCAGCCACCTCTCCCTCTTTGTCGCATTACATAGTAATCTGAGATGCATTGGATGAGCTCCAGGGAACAGAATGTACTTGGCAGAGACGCGGGGCTTGATGTCTGCAAAATGTCGGAAACGCAGCCAAGAGCTGCTAACTGGGTCATTAACCTCCAAAAGCAAAGCGAGGACTGTAGGCCCGCTTTGCCTCCCTTCATCTCGCCAATAAAAGTGCCTCAGTGTGAGGGGAAGAAAAAGCCCAAGGTTGGCTGCTTTGATTTCTAGGCACCAAAGGCAGGCCTGGCCCCTCCTCCTGGCCCGGGCTCTCCGGCCGCCCCTGCGCCGCGTCCCAGTGTACAAGTGGCCTTTGAAAGGCCGGGCCACCCCGCGGGGCCAAGCTCGCGCCTCTGGGAAGACGTTACCCGGCAGCCCTTCCCTACCGCACGGCCTCGGGCCCATTTTATTGGGTCCAGGAGGAAAAATGGGACTGGAATGGGAAAGGATTAAAGGAGAAGGTTTTAGGTCCGTCCCGGACCCCACGACTAGAGGGAAGGGTTTGCCATCCTTCTTCTGCGACGCTCCCTCTTCCTCCTTCCCTCCTCCCACTCGGCCTCCTCTTCCTCTTTCCCCTCCTCTCTTCTCTTTTCTGAGAACAGGCTGTGGGGTGGCCGCCTGCATACAGGGCCTGGCTCCAGGAGACTTGAGCTCTGTCACTTGCTGCGTGACCTTGGATGAGTCACCCATTTCTCTGCTCCTTCATTCCCTTATATGTCAACTGTCGGCCACAATAACACCTTCCTGACCTATCTCTCAAAATTGAGAGGCTCAAATGTGAATGTCACTTACAAACTGCAAAGCTCTGCTTAAGTGTCACAGATGCACAGACGTTCTGTCTCTCTTGACTCCTCTGAAAGCCCCAAGGTCCAAACTTCTTCTGGACTCGTGTGTACTCCTGAAAAATAGGAATAGAAGTAGTCTCACCAAGAAGCTTCAAAGGTTTGAATACTCACAAGGGGAAAGCCCTTAAAATCCACCCCCCCCCCTCAAGCTGTCTAGCCCTGTTGGATTGCCAAATAGACACTTCCCCCTAACGTCCAAACCCACTTCTCCAGCGGCTGGATGGAGAGAGAAAGTGCTTGGTACTGAAACCAGAAGAGGTCGAGCAGTTCCTCAAATGATGAGACACCCTTACGTAGTGGAGGGAAGACAGTTGGCCTGGTGACAACGACAGCAGCCTATGCCCTGTGAGTCTGAACATCTGGGTAGTCTCACCCCAAGTCCAAGACCGGGAAAGCTGATTTATGCAACCCCACTTAGGAAAGGAGGACAGCTCATCCCTGGTGGTGTTCACAAAATTAAAACCAAGTGCAACCGGGCATCAGCATTCTTCCTGTCTCATCCCTGACTGGGTTCACTCCGCCCTCCACTGCAGCCACAGCAGATACAGTCTACCTCCTCACCATGTCCCATGGAGGCCCACGCTCCCCTGTCACTGGAGATTGACCAAAGTTTCTTTTTTACAGTCACCTGGAAGACTGACATTTCATTACCATACATGCAGATCCTTTGCATCCCTCAAAACTCAGCTCAAATGACAACTCCTCTTTAGAAAGAGTCTAGAGATGTGATATCTTTCTCTTTCAACTCTTCTTGGGACTTTTTAATACTGTCTCAGTATAACCAGCCATCTTTGTGCTTATTATATCCTTCTTATGGAGTAGATATTTCTCTATGAATAGGGACCCTTTATTGTTGATCTCAGCTCTGAAGGTTAAGGTGACCAAATATCCTGGTTTGCCTTCCTACTTTATGCCCGTTGCCCTAGTATAATTAATGGCTCCCTCTTTCACTCTGGAGTGCTCTGGTTTGGATGAACAATTCTGTGGTCACCTTACTTCGGGTCTCTATCCAAGTACCTGGCACATGAGTAGACTTAATAAATGTGTGAACTGTTGTGAAGAATATATAAGAGCTGTTTCTTACCCAATTCCCTGGGGGCTCTCAGCCCTACCTTTTTCTCCAGTCTGGAGGTATTTGGTTGTCTTCTTCCCTCCAGAAGAACTACAGAAGGACTTACTGCCACTTTCTTTTTGACAAGCCTTTCCAAGATTACAGATGTTCTGACCCAACTAGAAGTGGCTTACTCCAATTCTTCCCATGCTTCTCAGCCCCTCAATAGTCGGACAGCTGCCAGGTGTTGGAAATATGTATCAAACTCTAGAGAAGGTCACTTGGTCTGTGGGATGAAGCCCTCATTTCCAGCCTCAGCTGGATTTGTGGTCTTGCCCAATTTCTTTAACAGTCCCACTCTTCAGAATTACTTTCATTTATGTAGTTGCCTTAGGAGGTCACAACTTGGAAAGCTCAGAGTTGCTTTATTACAAAATATGTAGTTAACATTCTAGGTATGGCTCAGAGGGTAGGAAGGATATGGTCTCTCGCCTTTTGCATCATAAGTTTTCTCAAAAGTCAGCCTGTTGGGCTGAGTGTTTGTTGACTTATTTTTGAAGACACCAAGCCTTTGGAAATAACAGCAGGCAAGATGCCTGGCTTTGAGAATGGCGCACCAGAGTCAGGAAGGCTGGGTCTTCTTTCGCCTTCTCCTCTGACTCACTGCTTTCTGGAGCATGAATCATATGCCCTTTCTCGGCATTGGGTCTCACTTCCTTCATCTCCCCTATAAAATGGGTGTATTTGCCACTCCTACCACACAGGTGGGGGCTGAGGCTTTAAGAGGCCTTGGTAATTATACAAAAAAGTATGATTAAAAGTAAAAATGTCCTGTCGGTGTATGTTGGACTCCCTGGAGGGGCGCACATGGAGGGTATGTGAAGCCATTTTAGGGTGCTGCCTTAGTTTCTGGAACACCTCAGTTCACTGAGAACGACCTCTCTGATACTGGAAGTGGGTGGGAGAATCAGTCTGGAGATGGAGCTGGGAATGAGTCTGGGCTGTGTGAGTGGGAGTGAGAGTCATGGGAGCAATCAAGAAGGGCAACAGGGAGATGACAATAAAAAGCAAACAGGACTATTGTACGGAGGGCTTTAATGCTGGGTGGGGACATTTGCACTCTCTCCTGAGGGCCACGGGGGATCAGTGGAGGGGACACCATCGGGGTATGGCATGATCTGCAGTGCGTTTTAGTGAGACACATCTGTCAGATGGAGGGGCAGACTCAGGAGCTGGCATCTGTCACATCCCAGTTTGGCCTTAAGCAAATGACGGCTCCCCTCCGTCTGAGCTTCTGTTTCCATCTCTGTAAAATAAATGGGTAAAATGGCCCTGAGTAACTTGAACATGCTGTGATGCTACAGTAAAGACCATCAGGAAATAGCCTGTGTGTGCGCGCGTGTGTGTGTGTGTGTGTGGGGGGGGGGGAGGTGGTAACTGCTCTGTTAGACACAAAGCTATGTCTGGCAGCCTTGGTCTTCAGGTAGGAAGCCTGAGCAGTCTTAAGAGCTTAAGCAGGTCTGGAGGACTCCCTGTTTGTCCAGAACCTGGAGATCTTTCTTCAGGTCCCAACACAGCACGTCTGGATTTAAGGCCTGGTCAGCACCCTCTGTCTAGACTTGTCTGCTGTCTACTTCCTAGTCGGGCTGAGACAGCTGCTGTTTGAGAATACTGAATTGAGGTTCATGCTAACCGGCTGCCCCTCAAGATGCTTTGGATCTTGCCCTCTCCTGTGTTAGGTTTCCAGGAAGGCTTATACCATCCAGGACTACGTGGTTCGGGGCCTCAGAACTCTGCCTTTAAAATACGACTTGACAATATGCCTTGCCATTTACCCAGGTCCACTATAAGACTGGCACCTAGAAGATTCTTTAGTATGAAGGTGCTATTGGGACATCGTCTGTTAAATTACTTAATGGTTCTTAGGTAAAGACCCACATAGAAAACCCTCGGTGAACTCATATAGTAAAGAAGAATATATTATTAAAAGTGGGGTTTTGGGGGGCCATTTTGGGGTTTGCAATAGTTCCTTTAGGTTCAGGGATAATTGAATGTACGCTCCTGTCTTATAGTTGGATTTAAAAATACATATGCTTGGGCTTCCCTGGTGGCGCAGTGGTTGGGAGCCTGCCTGCCAGTGCAGGGGACACGAGTTCGGGCCCTGGTCCGGGAGGATCCCACATGCCATGGAGTGGCTGGGCCCGCGCACCACAACTGCTGAGCCTGTGCTCTAGAGCCTGTGAGCCACAACTACTGAGCCCACGTGCTGCACCTACTGAAGCCTGCACGGCCTAGAGCCCGTGCTCCACAACAAGAGAAGTCACCACAATGAGAAACCTACGCACCGCAACAAAGAGTGGCCCACGCTCGCCACAACTAGAGAAAGTCCTCACGCAGCAACGAAGACCCAATGCAACCAAATATAACTAATAAATTAATTTTTAAAAATCTTATAAAAATATGTATGCTTTTTATTGTAAGCTTCCTAAAATTTTTTTTCCACATTTGTGTAAATAAGTGAATAAATAAATAAATGAGGGTTCAGCTGGATCTGAGTCATTGTGTGAAGTGGAGAAATAAGTCCACTTATGACTAGTGAACTGACTGAAGCCCTCCTAACTTTAGTTGAAGCAAAATATCAGAGCATCCCTAGTGAAAACGTCCTTTACTCAAACTGTTTTCTTAGTGCTCCTTTGTTTGAGTTGCAGTTTTGTGTCAGAAGTTTTGAAGGGACTGTGGTTTTCTGTAAGCAGTGCAAGGACCCAATAATAATTGGAAGAAGAAAATCTAAATAATCCAGTGAGTTTATGGGATTAGCAGGTATGGAGGTTATATGGTGAAAGTGACATTTCACCCATAAGGGCTAAATAATCCAGGATGATTCTATCAATTACTATGTTGTCTTGAGATCTGTGTCCGAGCGTTTATCAAATGATGGGGGAGAGAAGCAGTTGAACTTTGAGGTCCCTTTTAGTACTCATGTTCTATTTGCCTACAAGTCTCTACATGAGTTGACTGGTGGAGCTCCACAATCCACCTCAGAGTCTATAAACCAGCTAAGAAACTGATGTTTTCTCCCTTACCTGTAGCCCCACACCACAACGCTACTGCTGGTGAATGAAGGGCATATCTGGAGGGGAGTGGCGATGTGGCTGAAAGTCTGACACAAGTTATTCTGTGAAGGACATGTGTGTTCACTGAATAATGAGTGATTGAATGAATGGACAGCTACCCTTAACCTGCCATACATGGATTCCCCCCAAATATTTTAAATTGTAATTCTAAGATGCCAGAAACCTATACTCTGAATATAAAATGTGAAACGAATCTGACAGATTGTGTGATTCAACTCCTTAAATTGATAGACGAAGAAAATGAGGCTTAAAGAGACTTAACCAAGGGACTTGGCCCAAGACACAGAGCCAAGAAGCCTCAGAGCCAGGGCTGGACCCCAGATCTGCACTATTCCTTGGTGCTTATTTTTGGCTACTAGCTGGGTTGCAATGGATAAATCTTCTGCTAGGCGACCCAGTTGCTAAGCTTTGATTGCATCATCCTTGGGCTCAAAAACCTTTGTGGATTTCTGCTACCCATTCCTAATTTAAGGTTCATTTTGTGTCATTATTTGGGCTCTGTCCATGATATCTGCCACCACTTAAAAAAATGTAGGTATTTTCTTGTGGATGGTGAGGTAAGGAGAGGCAGACAGGTGATTTTGCTTAAGTTGCTTTGACTCTCCCTGACACATACCAAACCTGGTTAACCTTCTCCTGATTTCTCAGCTCTCAGCAGCTTTTCTGTGCAGTCACCTGGATGCCACATTTCTTAGCTCATTTCCTATCTTTTAAGGATCAGTTAGTCATTTTTTTTTTTTGCTTGGTAGTGGGAAGAGAGGTAGAACTGGAAAATGGGGTCTTCAGCAGTTTAACTGGACTATGGCAGAATTCTACATGACAAGGCAAGAAGGACCAATGATCTGTCTTTTCAGGTCAGCCCAGAAGGCTCAGATAACACCAGCCAGCCCTGTGTTGAAGGAGGTTGAGATTGTCCTCCCAGAGTTTCCCACCACTGTCCTTAATTCTGTTCCAAGAGTGCCCTCTGCTGGACCGGAGCAGGCCCCAGCAGTCTCAACCATCTTGGAAATGGGGCCAACGGGGACTCTGAAAGGATGAAAAAGGATTGGGATTTCCTTGAGGCATGGGTTCCCCTTCAGGCAAGCTCCGAGCTCCCCGTATTTAAATACAAGCTCAAAATAAGATGGATCCATTTCACGAGGTTCTCTTGCCTCTCCATTTCTCATTCCCTCTATTTCAATTTCTTTCTTTTGTCTCATCTTGCTGATTAGTATTTGGGGAAAGAATCCATCGTGGTAATTCAGCCTAAAAGATCATCTTGGGGTGGAAAAATAGGATTTAAAGAGGGGAAACTGGGTCTAGTGAAATGGGCATAAAAGTATGGATTCTACTTTCTTGAGACCTACTGGCTGCGTTTCAAAGAGCAATTTCTTAAAATAACTCAATTTCTAATCTCAGATTGTATTACTCCTTAGATTAAAAACTGTCATCAGCCATTCATTGCTCACTAAATTAAGTCAACAGTCTTTACCTTATATTCAAGGTGTATTTATAAATTCATAATGCATTATTTTGTTTGCATTTCATTTATCAAGGCTAATAGCATGCTTATTTTAAACAAGAACTTTACCTTGATCTAGTTTTTAGGAAATGAAAATGTATTGAAATTTTTAAAAGTATATTTGAATATCAAAGTCATACATTTCACATTAAAAATCAGGCTCAGCAAATACTTAATCTGCTTATAATTTTGAACAAGGCAAAAGATCTTGCTTAAATAATTAGCTTTTTAAACAGAAGCAATAATTGGTAGATTGAACCCTATCTTTAGCACTGAGTTTAGTTCTAACATTTTCTTTGGAGGGAAACAAGGCGAAAGTTACTGAACTTTAAAAAGTTTTGGGGGTTGATACTCTTTGAAGTACCATGCAGACAATGGAAAGGCAGTGGCTAGGAATATACTCACTGAATAAATAGAGGCAGTAATATGGTAAACACTGAAATTATGCTGAAAAATGGAATATTAAAGCTGGATGAAACCTTAGAGAGTATTTCACACTCTTATAACCCAGATGGTACAATGAGACCTAGAAAGAAAAAAATCTCCCAAAAGTTCAAGGGCAGTTATTGGAGGAGCCCGGATTGGAATCTGGGTCATCCAATTCTCAATCCAGAGGTCTCACCACTCCCCAGCACTGCCTCCCTACGAAGGTGTGAAAAAGGACCCATATGTAAGAGATCCTAACGTGCCTTTGGAAACTGCTGCTTAAATCCCAATGAAATTAAGAAACATTTCCTAACTCAGGCTCTGTCCCATTTCACTATATCCTTAAGAGGCTGTGAGAAATGAGGAGTTCAGAGATCCTCACGCTGACCCTTCATTCTGTTTACACATGGGCTGGCCAGATGTGAGAGAAATAAAACAAACATTTGCAGCTGTTATGTGGGGAAGGGGGAGGGTGGAACCCATGAGGTTTCCAAGTTTTGATCCAACACATCGGAACACATTTAATTTTTACTGCTGGCTTAGAGTTTACTGCCTTTAACTTCCTCTACCATGCCTGAGGTTGTCACTTCATGTCGAAGCCTGCACTGATTGATGCTGAGGGTTTCTGGAGCTAACTTTAGCCATCACCACAGCAGTCCAAGTGACCAAGACAGCTGTTGCTCCATTATAACTTTGGGGACCCCTCTCTCTGCATCCTCTGCATTCCTTGATGCCAGGTCTGTGGTTCTCCCTGGCAGGCAGAGGCCAGGAGGGGCATTGTGTGAGAGAGAGTGTATTCTAGTGAGCAGAACATGGGCTTTGGGGTTATGTAAGACTCAATTTTAATCCTGGCCCAGCCATTCACTGGTCGTGTGATTTTGAGTTAGTTGCCTTAAGTCCAAGCCTTATTATCGTGTTTTTCCTTAAAATAGGAAAACTAGTATTTTTCACAGTGAAAGGATTTAGCAACATAATGTATTTGAAGTTTATAGCAGGAGTGTCCAATGTATCGTAGCTATTACTATTATTTCCTGAGAGTTTTTTCTTCTTCCTGGAGCCTATGTGAATGATGTAGCTACTAATTTGTGAGGATCTAGAGGACGGCATTGGGCCTCTCGCTTTTATGCTATTTCTTAAGGGCTCAAAGATGTGATGACTTATCTTTATTATCAATAATATTAATCAATTATCAATAATAGTCTATTCTATTTGTATGTTTAAAAAATTTTTAAGGCACTCTTTTTTTCCATTTATTGTGAAAAAATTTAAACCTACAGCAAAGATGAAATAATTTCATAACACCCCTATATCCACTTCTTAGATTCTACCATTAACATTTTACCAACTTGCTTTATCATTTATCTGTTTATCCATTCCTTTATCCATCAATCCACACTTTATGTATTTCAAAATAATTTGCAGATAACAGTACACTTCTTAAATTCTTCAGCATGAATATTATTAGCTAGAGACCAATATTTGTTGACTTTTTTCTTTTAATATACATTTATATACAATGAAATGAACAGTCTTAATTACACATTCACTGAATTTTGACATATAGTATATCTGTGTATCCCAAACCGCTACTAGGATATATAGCATATTAACATCACCCTGTAAGGTTCTCACATGTCCCGTCCCAGTCAATCCCTGTCTTCCCCAGCTAGGGAGAAACTCTATTCTGATTTTTTTCACCATAGGTTAGTTTGACCTGTTCTAGAACTTCATATAAATGGAATAATATAGTATGTACATGTCTGTATAAGTCTAATTTCATTCACTGTAATGTTTTCAGTTACTCGTTCTTGTTACTGTATGTATTGGCAGTTCATTCCCACTAAAAAGCTATCTTTAGTAAGCAGTGCACATACCTCCTTGAGAGTTCTGAATTGGTAAAAACAAAAAGCTTGTGTGTGTGTGTACAAAAAGAAAAAATATGGAGGTAAAGTCACCAAAATGTTTATAGTCTTTACCTATGAGACATGCAATTGGAGCAAGAGGAAGAAATGGGAAATTTTATTCTTGAATGTAGATACTTTTTTTTTTTTGCGGTACCTGGGCCTCTCACTGTTGTGGCCTCTCCCGTTGCGGAGCACAGGCTCTGGACGCACAGGTTCAGTGGCCATGGCTCATGGGCCCAGCCGCTCTGTGGCACGTGGGATCCTCCCGGACTGGGGCATGAACCCGTGTCCCCTGCATCGGCAGGCGGACTCTCAACCACTGCACCACCAGGGAAGCCCTAGACACTGTTTTATTGGTTGAAATTTTTACACATATACAGAGAATTTATAATATAGAACAAGTATTTTAAAAACAAGACAACAACTAAACTAAGCTCCTTGTGGGATGGGAAGAGGCTGAGGGTCTTGTGCTGTGTCCAGCTGAGGAGCATGTGTCTGGGCTCTCCTTCTGCCAAGGCACCCTCTGTGCTCCTAGGTGAACAGAGCCTGGAAAATGAGTACAGATGGTAAACTCTGGGTGAGAAGAATACTTAGAGAAAAGGTGCATCTGAGGCATAAAATATGGACACGTTTTGAGGGGAAACAAAGTATAAAGCATAATTAAGATGGTTGAAAGAAAGAATTCTGAAAGAAGGCTACTAGGATTAGAATAGCCCAGCAAGTAGAACCATAGAATCCTACAGCCATAGACATGAACAAGGCTTAAGGGACATTTACTGTGACTCCTCTATTTTGAAAAGTGTAAAATGAGGCCCTACCTCAGAAAATGACACATAATCTCATTTCATCACCGAACTTTAGAGCCAACACCAGAGATGTTGGAGATCATCAAAACTCTCTGAGGGCTGGTCCATGTCTGTGTATCCTGTGAACAGTGTCAGGTGGTTAGGTAGTACTTATTGAAAGAGTGAGATATAAACTGATGCTTGCTCAGAAGAACATGCATCTTACCCAGAGGATAACAGCCAGGAATTACCAGTACCCACTGAAGCACTGCAGTAAGAGATTCAAATTATATTTGAGAGATCTACGTTAACTATAAGGAAGACTTTCTTGGAAGAGAGGGTTGTGGAAACCTCTGTTTCTTAGAAGTCTTAAGAATATAATAGAGTCTCCCATGTTGAAAGAGTTTAAACATGGTGGTACTTGCCAGGCTAGAGATCTCTCATTTTCTCCCAATTTAAAAAAACAAAAACAAAAACCAAGACTTGGGCTCTTTCTTGCAAGTCTGACCCCTAGTGGCCATCATCTCTGGGTTGTGCGAAAGGGAAAAAAGGCCAAGAAAAGGAGGAAAAAACCCAGACTTCTTTCTGGGAATTGGTAATGAATCTTAGAAATTTCCTAGTCAAACTATCTAATGAGACTAATTAAACATGAATAGAAATGACTTCCAGCATCAGTGACTTTGTAGTAAAGCTTGAAGTGGAGCCCAGGACCTTTTGCTGGTGCTCTAGTTTCAGGATCCAATTCTTACACCTTCCAGAATCTCTCACCTTCAGTGAATCTGGAAGATGGACTCTGGCCGGACATTTAGGCTTCAAATGCACCTGCGACCCTGTTCACTAGCCATTGGAGAGGTTATTTTCTTAAGCTAGTAGAGTACAGAAAAATAATTTATTCTGTTCTGAGCACTGTTTCATGGACAGATGACTTCAGACAAACTGCTGTCCTTTCTGAGCCCCAGTTTATTAAGACGAGGGAAACCACGTGATCTCTAAGGGCTGGTCCAGAGCCAATGTTTAAGATTTTCAAGTGTACATTGTATTTTGGCACAGAGTTCCTCCCAAGCGGTGGCACTGTTACCATTGCAAAAGCACTCCTCCCTTTTAGAATAGTAATCCCTATTTGGGGATCTTCAGAATCCTGTAGGATCAGGCTGCACCAGGAGACCTATGAGCTTTCTGAAGTTGCCTGTAGTTGTTAACGCTTCTGTGAATTTTCTTGGAGAGAGAGAAGAAACCTCCTTAGATTTCGCCAGAAGGGTCTAGGATCACCCCAAAATTCATACGAATCGCCAAGTTAATCTTAGAATTAGGTTTCCAAGAAAGTGAAGGATGTAAGCTCTAACTCTTCCTAGAGTTACACTTAGTGTCTCTTTAGCCCCTTGTTGACATGGAGACAGCAGATATATACTGCTTCTGCATTCAGGGTACAGGAATTCAGTTCTCATTCTCTCCTCTTCCATGTTGAGGAACACTCATTAGTCAGTAGATGTAACTCCCACTTAGCTGACAGAAGCCCTCAATCCCCTTTGTAAAGCATTCTGACAGATGCCCACGGCACACTAAATACTCATGGCTGTGAGGCTGCTCTCTGGTGTCCTGTGCCCATCTCCTCCCATCAGGTGGGCTGTATGCTTACCAAGGGTCAGTTGACTTTTCCCCCCCAAACTTATTTATGCCAATTGTATCAGTTAATGTAATTATATAACTTAAATATTATGCAAACAAATGAAGTATGAGTGTGAAAATAAAGAGATTGTTTCAATGATAATTAATTGCTTTGGAAAGGCTTAAAGGGGATGAGTTGCCAAAAAATACTCTATAGTCAATTTGTGGGTGAAACAACTGTAAAGGATGACAAAAATTAAAATCTAGAAGAATTCTGCAAGTTTTTAAAGATTTCCTCCATTAAGACAAACAAAACAAAAGCAGACAAAATAAAAACAAAAACACTTGAAACTGGAAATAATGGAGTATATGTTATGGGAGTGGTTTAGTCAAGAAAAATGAGAAGGACCTCTGGAATTGGAAAAGGTATGCTTAGAGAAAAGACTTGGCCTACTGACTGGCAAATGAATGTCTTAAGTTAAAATATATCAGATGATTCCCAACTTTAACCACATTTTCTGATTAGCTGACACTGATGGCAGTGTGTTTCTTTAGTATTAAGATAAAAATATCCCAGTGGGGTCCAAGAGAACTGGTTTGCTTATGTCTCCTGAGTACTAATCTCTTGAAGGTTTGGCCTTTTTAAACTTCCCATAACATTTCATTTTACTCCCGTAAGTCTGTTTCTTGTAAGCACTTCTTACAGACCTTTTCCCCCTTGAAGCCAATCACCAAGAATTCAGCATTCAAAACCTCTATTAAATTAATGTTTGCTCACCTTAGCAAACCAGTAATACTCACTCAAAATCTGGAACCAGATTCACTGTTCATTGTCTTAAGATTTCATCAATGCAGGGCCATTTGTGGTCACTATCAACATTACACTCTGTCTTTACAGAGTGTATGAGCCACAAACATAGGTACGCCTTTTGCTTAGCCTTGCCTTCTGGGGAATGTATGCTATAGAAACAACATATCTGAGGAGAAAAATGAACTGCACAAAGAGGTTCATTGCAGCATTATATATTTAAAAAATACGCCCAAAACTGCTTAAATAATTTTGCAAAGGGGTAATCATTTTATTATGATATTTTGGTCAAATATCATCTGGTAGTTATTGCTGATTGTTTATATAGTCATGAAAATGATAATTATGAAGAATTTTAGCCATAATTCTTGGAAAAATGTTTGTGATAGTAAATTAAGTGAAGAAAGAAAAATGCAAAATGGAATGAACTTCATGATTACAAATATAATAAATGTATACGTGAAACTGGTAAGCTAGGGGAGAGTTGGGTTTTTTATTTTCTGACTATTTTTCACTTAAGTTTCATTCTTTCAATGATTAGAAACATCCCACATTTTGCAACAATTCACCAGTTTTTCAACCTTGGTGTCCTGGGAGACCTTGAGATGTCTGAGGTTTGATGTAGCGTTGCTCAGAACCACAGAATTACCTCCCAGGGGACTGAGGATTAGGCAAGAACTCCCTGAATTATGGATGGAGTGGGTTGGAAAGTACCTTTGAGGTCATAGTGGTCTAATGCCCTCATTCTACAAATAAGATTTATTATGGCACTTACTAGCAATTTGACCTGAACAGGTTACTTATTTACTCTATACCTTGGTTTCCTCACCTGAAAAATGGAATAATAAAAGTCTCAATGCCCACAGTTTGCTGTGAGGTTTAAAAGATATGAATATAGTGCATGGCACAGAGTAAGCCCTCAATCAATCTTAGTTATCAGTATGACAAAAGTTAGTGGTTGAGTCAAGGCCAGAATTCAGGTTTCCTGACTCCTTCAGTGGAGCTATTTCTATCACACCGCATCACAGACCTTTCGCCTTAGTCCAGGCTGCAATCCTTTGCTTTGCTGAGTACTGGGTAAGAAAAAGGCTATTCCAGTAACACTGAGGATGCTATGACTTTACTTAACTCTTGCCTGTCGGGCAACTAACAGCATACACTGCAGTCAGGACTACATATGAAAACTATCAGGGATATCATACTGAACTGAACTGAAAATATGCCTTAAATAAGACAGAACTGGGCTCAAGTCCTATGATTATTTACGTTCTGCTTGACTTCTTGATCTGCGCTTGCTTTTATGAGCCTTGTTTTTCTTATTTGCAAGATGGGGATTAATAGGGATAATCCTTCCAATGCATCTGTGATGTGAGTTGCCATATGTGAAAGGGCTCTGTAAAGTGGAATACAATTCAAAGTGATGATTTTTTTAAAGTTATTTTTATTTTAAAAACATTTATATAGTGCATTCTATGTGCCAGGCATTATTCCAAGGACCTAATTGAATAGATCTTCATAGCAGTACTATAAAGTAGGTACAACGATTGTCCTAGCTTTACTCAGGGAGGTACAAGGAGATTAAGGAATTTACCCTACATCACGGAGCTGATAAGTGGTGGCACTGATCACCACTTAGGAACTTAGAACTTTTAACTTAGGACTTCGTAGTCTGACAGAGTCCCTGCATAGTTCTCATGCTGCTTTACTATCAGTGAAAGTGCCTTGGCCTAAAAGTAAAGAAACATAGGTTCTAGAGTCTGTTCTCCTTCCTTACAAGGTTCAGTTCCATTAGTTCAGTCCAATGGATTGCAATCCAGTGCAGGCCCATCCAGTCCAATCCAATCCAGTCCAATCCAATTCAATCCAATCCAATTCAGTTCAATTTCCTATTCAGTTCAATTCACTTCAATTCAAGAAATACTCTATTGAGTGTTTAGTTTGTGCCAGTGTTTAGTTTGTGGGTTTTGATGATAGTAAGATATAGGGTGAATAAGTCAGTCTCCAGAAAGAATGTCAAATCTGGGGCTGTGAGGGTCAGAATAAAGATGCTTTATAAAGTCTCAGCTTTCCTCTGCTCATTAAATAAAAAGTAGCCCAGCCATGGGGAAATAGGTGTCTCCTGGGACCACAGAATCCAGGTTGGAGAAGAGTTGGAAAAATAGGTACTTGGGATTCCTGAAAAGTAAATGATCTTTGGCTGGGTTTATGTCTTCAACACTGGGACCATTGCTCTGTGTCTGGTTCCAGACCTTGTGGCCAGCAGCCTTCTTTTGAGCTAAGATGAAGTCATCTCAGTGGCCTGGTACATGCAATTTCTTATACCTCCTCCTCCACTAAGCGTTCCGAGGGAAACGTGCCTATTGATGGGATTTTCTACCTTTTGACCGTAAAAGAGATAGTCCACATAAAGCGTCTTGCATGGTGTCTGGCCCACAGCTGGTGCTCATAAGGTGGCAAATGTTACCACTATTATCCTAAACTTTTGTCATGTGACCACTTTTCCATCGCTCCTTTTGAGAGAGAGAGTTTGAATGGCCCCAGAGGCCGGACTGCATATGACGATCATTGTTTCTCAGGGAGTTCTGTCTTTCTGTTCCAAGATGAAAAGTGGGACAAGCCAGACTGGACATCACAGATAATGCTCCTGCTGTCCAGTGACCACACTGCACAGAACAGGACTATTCCCCACGGGTAAACTCTTCCCTTACACAACATTTTCGACGTTACACAATTTAAAAGGCTTGCACATTAAAATGTGAGGCATGTGTAAGTACCTCATAATTAACTGCTGTCTATTTAACCAGACAGCTCCAGCAAGTTAATTTGATGTCTGTTACAAGACTTAATAATTGTCAGTGATTTTTTAAAAATAATTTACTGGTATAATCATCGACTACCCTTAGATTATCTTGTCAAATTGATAATTAAATGCCTCAAAATTCATTACAGAGTCTGTGTATTAATAGGAATGTAATTAAGTAATGTTTGCTTATGTAATCTAGAGTTTATTAGTTGTACACTTATTTATCTTTTCTACACTTATCAAATCTTCCTAAGGACCTCTTCAGAATCAATAGAAAACCAAGAATCAATAAATGTCTTAGTAGATCCAAATGAGCAACTTAATTGAGAGAATGTGAAATAAATATGGATTCTTCATATCTGCAAAGAGGGAGGAGAGATTATTCCTATTTCACAGTAAGATTATCAGTTGGGAAAACAAAGTTCCTTTCATTCTTTCTTCTGTTTCCTTCTCCCTCCTTCATTCTCCTTTCTTTCCCTGCCTTCCACCTCTCCATTCCTTTCCTTCCTCCCTGATTTCTTCTCTCTCTTTCTTCCTTTTTTTCTCTTTTCTTTCTTTCATTGAACATTTAAGTGCCTGCTATGTGTCAGCCATTGTGTATGACACTGAGGAGATATATATATATATATATATATGGTATGATATTAGTCTAACGTAGCCAAGGAGAGAGACCTATAAAAAATTACAATGCAACAGTTACTTCTAGCCTGGAGGTATGTACAAAGTGCTGACGGGGAACAGAGGCAGGAACAACTAACTGTACTGGTAGTTAGGGAAGAGTTCTCAGAGGGGGTGACATTTGAGCTTGCTGGAGATCAGGATGTAGGAGTTTTCCAGGGAGAAAAAGTCTGAGAGGGGCATTCCAGGTGGAGGAAATCACATCTGCGACAAACAACATGGACCACTCTGGAGTTAGATGGAAAGGGATGAATTTTGAACTGCTGAGTACCATGATCAGAGCTGTGCTCTTTTCAAAGGATTATTTTGGAGGATAGAGTAGCGATTTCGGCAGTCCTCAGTTACAGAGTTAGAATGTCTAGTGGCTTGTCCTAGTAGCCTTGAGTCCTCCAGATATGCATTCAAATTGCAGTCTGGCTGGGCCTTCCCTTCCACACCCTCCCCTCCTGGCAATCATCGTATGCCCAGGGTTTTACAGGTTGCGTTGGATTTCTGCTCTGTTGTCACTGTAAAGATACTTATACATTTCAGATCACATATTCAAATTTTGAGTTTGATGAATAACAAAGTATTTCAACCTGAGTCTCCTAAGAAAAGGAATCGGTGGTTCAGCTTGGTCATCCCAGAAACTCTCCGACATGCCCAGGACCAACAGAAATCAAACTCAGGGATGTTTGGTTACATGAACAATCCTGGATAAGATTTAGAAGAGAAAGAGCCTTATATTTACATTAATAGCTTTCAGACCTCTATATAGAACCCCCTCATTCATCACCTTCTTATCCTTCATAACTACTAAGGCACATAGGAGTCAGTGGTAATAATTTTTGTCCTTACCAAGTGTTAATCACTATAAAAGTGACAGCCTGCATGGAGTTTCCCCTGGCAAGATGGCTGGGTGCCTTTTGGGGATGAAGGGAAAGGGGGAGAGAGGAATGGTGGAAATAAATAACATATTCTGGTATTTCAAACTATATTGACTATATTCAGCAAGTAGAAAATGTGTTCAAAGTCTCTGAAGACTTTTTCGTGATACTTGGAGATCGATTTCATATCCTAATGCTATTCTTAAGCTCAGGCCCATGGAAAAATCTGCTTGGAGGGCTCTCCTCGCCCCAGAGAATAAGTACAATGCATTTCTGATACTGATGTGCTCCGTGTGTGCCAGGCATGCCTAAGTGATATGTACTGTGATCAGCAATGTTTTAAAATTACTAAGGTGATCACATTAGATGATCACATTAGACAAGGTCAGGGGAAATCAAAGTCAATGGCTAAGTAATCCTGGGGGTACAAAATTCTCTGAACTCTGAGGCTGAAAGTGTTTAGAAGTAACGAAAGACACTCTATAACTACAAAGTAGCTTTACCTAAAAAATTATAGGTTTATGGAAAGAAGAACTTCAAAACCCTACTCTGAGGTCTATTGTAACACATCTGCAGGTTTGACAAGAGAGGTAATTCAGTTTGTCACATCTTCTGGACCAAGATGCTAGATGGTATTAGGTAGAGCCTGGACTTGAGTCTGATGATTTAGTTTGAAGTCCCAGTCTGCTACTTGGAATGACTCGGGACCCTTCTCTCTCAGGGCCTCCGTTTTCTTAGCTGTAAAATGGAGCTAACTGTCCCAGCCCTGCCCATCCTTACATCACTGTGGGATCAAATGAGATCATGAGTATAAAATACCTTGTAAACAGAGGTCAGAAACATGAAGCCCTACGTGAGGGGGTAGTATTATGATTAGATCTAAAAGGTTGAAA
The DNA here is from genome assembly GCF_008692025.1 of Phocoena sinus. NCBI lineage: Eukaryota > Metazoa > Chordata > Mammalia > Artiodactyla > Phocoenidae > Phocoena > Phocoena sinus. The sequence continues at coordinate 65,750,134 of NC_045766.1, forward strand.
CGTGAGGGGGGTAGTATTATGATTAGATCTAAAAGGTCTTAACCGTTTCAGAGGAAAATATTCCATACTGAAAGTATCCGGTTAGAGTCAGGCGCTGCCTTCTGTCTCAGATCCTGGCCGGCCAGCACAGGGCAGCAGGCCTGCATGTTCCCCTGCCTGAGAGGGGTTGCTCTCCCCAGGTGCTCCCCATGGGGGCAGTTACTGTCATTGCCCGACAACCTGTCTGCACCCTCGGTTAGTCTGCAAGTGCTGCGAGAGGAAGGGTACTGTCTGTCCACTGCGGCACTCCAGCACGGTGGTGACCGTACAGGCTTTAGGGGCAGGCAGCCTGCGGCAGTCCTAGTTCTAGCCCTGGCTTTGCCACTTACTGTGTGACTTTGGGCAAATTACTGAATGTCTTCAAGTCTTAGTTTTCTCATCCGTGATATGAAGTTAATAACTATGCCCAACTCCTATTGTGTTAAAAAGATTAAATGTGGGAGTACATGTCAGCTGCTTAATACAGAGCCTGGAACATAGACAATGCTCAAGGAATACTGGGTATTTATTGTTGTTATTATTATTTTTACTATTGTTTTTCTTCCCTTCATATGTCCAGTGCTTAGAACACTGTTTAGCATATAATAGGCATTCAGTAAATAAGTGATGAAAGAATAAAAATGTAAGTCCCTATCTCAGCAGACGCCTATACTGAGATTAGTGAATCCTAAAGGTCAAAAGATAAATGGAAAAAAGATTGAGTTGTGTGGGTTTGGACTTCACACTTTGGGGCCCTTTCCACCGTTTACCTCTACTGATAAAGAAAGCACGTCTGCCAGGCTGGAAATTTGTAGTATTGGGATAACACTTTAGAGTTTAGAAATAATTTTTAAGGCCGGTATCTTGCTGGATTCCCACACCAGCCCTGTGGTACAGCTATTATTACACTACCCACTTCACAGGTAGAAACATCGAGGTTCAGAGCAGGGAAATGTCTTGCATAACCACTACACCTCCGGTCAGAAGAAACACTGAAATTAGGTCTTCTGCTTTACTCTTCTTTCCTCTCCCTGGGAAGAGACCCAAGGCTAATCCACCCCGGACTGGGTCTCTGATAGTGGCCAGGGAGAGTATACTGGAGAAGGACCTGGGTCGTCTCTCTCACTGCAACGACTAAAACGAGGGGAGTCGCTCCTGTATTTCTAGATTTTTTTTTTGAGTAATCCATTAAGAATTTCTCACCTATGAGTTTAACTAAACCCTGGTGAAGCTTATTATCAGTTTGGCTTGCACTTTGGTTTTGAACCCTGATATCCTTGGCATAAGAAATGTGCTTCGCTATCGTTTGTGCTGGGTTTCCCCCAGGAGAGCTAAGCTGCTACAACCCGTCTCTCTGCTCTGAAGATGGAAACAAACCAGAAGCCCCAAAGGTCTCTCACCCTAGGTCATTTAGGCAAACCAGACAGAAGTGTAATTACACCATCGCTCAACTTTATAAATCCTCCAGATTGCTTGCAGAAAAAAGCTTTTCTCTCAATAAATCTAAAAGCCCTGATAATTTGTTCCAAAGAATTACCAGCAGGTTGCAAAACCAGCATGGTTATCCACTGTCTGACCTCTCCTGTCGGTTTTCTTGCATCTCTCAGCAGCATTGCATACTTTTGACATTCTTTCCCAGTGTTTCCTGAGACCCAACGTTACTCTGGTTCTACTCAAACATCTCCATCCTGACCGTCTTCAGTTCTTTCACAGCCTCCTAACTTTCGGCCTGTCCCTAAACTTAAGGCTGTGTCCTCTGTTTTTTTCTTCTCTCATTCTCTCACTCCTCTCATCAGCTCTGGTGCCAGCTTTTAAGCCAGGTACTGGGTATGCAAAGATAAATAAAATAAAGTATCTAACCTCAAGGAACCCACAGACTAGCAGAGGGGAGACGGATGGGTGAATGGAAACCTCTAGGTCTAATGAAGTGTTGTGCTTTGTCAGGGTTCGTTGGCGCTTGAGTGGAGGGTAGAAAAGTCTCTGTGGAAGGCGTCTTCAGGGACATCTTGGAAGATAAGAAGGTGCTCCTCATTTGGATAAAAAAGGAAGGGCATCTGTGGTAAAAGCACAGCTTGTACAAAAGAACCAAGGAAAAACCTTTTGGGTTTTGCTTTTCAAATCTGGAAAATGGGGATAATAATACTTAACTTGCAGTGTTGATAATGTACATAAATAGAGCCTGGAAGTCAGTAGATAGTCAGTGAAAGACCAATAGTACAATAATAATAATAACAAACCCCTTTCTCTTACCAATCCTACTATTTCCTTATTTATTTTATTATTTATTTATTTTTTGTAAAAAGATGGGATTGGACTAGAAGATTTTTTAGAGACCTTTCTGAATGTGATACACCAACATGCCTTAAATCCTCTAGGAAAATATACCAGCAGTGCAGTCCCTTCCCCTCCATACATTCTCCTAATGCCGGCCAGTCCTCAGCGCTCTCTCCCCTCTGAGGATACACATCATTTACTCTAAGAACCATCAATGTTTCCGCCAAACAAATGCTGCCTTATCCGGTATATTTTACCATCGAACGGACTGTCATGTTTCGTGCTATTTAACGTTATACACGGGCTCACCTTGCCTCCTTTTGATTGTAGCAAAGGTGGGTGACACTGGATTTAGAGCAGGAACACAAGATTTCAGTCCTGGCTCTGGTACCTACTGGCTACCGGAGCTTAGGTAATTTCGTTAATCTCCATTTTCTCATTTATTAAATAGGGAACATGATGATAGCCACCTTTGGGAATTCTTATGATATTTAAATGAGATAATGTATATGATGGTACTTTACAAACTATAAAACATGATAACGATAAGAATTTTATATTACATGTGTCTCTGCACCTGTACTAATCAGGACACTTTTGGTTGCAACAAACAGAAACCCAACTCAAAGTCGACGAAGTGAAAAATCATGCTTTGGCCACCTAACGAAACAATTGCAGCAGATAGCCAGTGAGAAAATCAGAACGATGTTTCTCTTTTTCCATCAGCTGTGGTCTTCTCTGTGTCGGCTTCTTTTTCAAGCATCTTTTTCTTGGTGTTTCTCAGAAGCTGCAGGTTTATAGCCTATCCGTTCACAAACGGTAACGGAAAGTTGTTTTATTTTCCCCAAGTAATTCTGGCAAAAATTCCACAATGAACTCTCCATGGAGTGACACGGGCACGTGCCCATCTCTAAGTCGGTCACTGCGGCCAGCAAGTTTAGATATGCTGATTGGCCAAGCCTGGGTCTCCTCCACAAATAGAGCCTAGAGGAGTGAGGTCAGTTCTTCATAAACCACGTGGATTGAGAGCCTGAGCGGTGGTTCTCTAAAGGAAAAGTGAAGTGCTGCTGCTAGAATAGGAGAAAGTAGGTACTGGAAAGGTCAAGACAACAGAGAGACTGTGCAGCATCCAAGCCACGAGAGCTTAAAAGGCGAACGCTATGTGGCCACACCACGCTTCGCACGTTGGGAAGATACCGTGGTGAATCAGAATATCAGTTCACTCAACAGCAAATCTGGAAGAAGACAGGTTGTGGAAGTTCCAAAGCAGGGATATTCATGGGGCATATATTGGGAGTCCAACCAAATGTTTAACAACTTTCATTTTCTTGATTTCAAACTGGCCTAGTTTTCTTACTCTGGCATTGGTGAGCATGAGAGCAGGAGGAACAGAGAAAGTTCTGAGACCATGTTTTTAAACAAAGTCTTTTATTAATTAATTAATTTTATTATTTTTGCTGTGTTGGGTCTTCGTTTCTGTGCGAGGGCTTTCTCTAGTTGTGGCAAGCGGGGGCCACTCTTCATCGCGGTGCGCGGGCCTCTCACCGTCGCGGCCCCTCTTGCTGCGGAGCACAGGCTCTGGACGCGCAGGCTCAGTAGTTGTGGCTCACGGGGCCCAGTTGCTCCGCGCCATGTGGGATCTTCCTGGACCGGGGCTCGAACCCGTGTCCCCTGCATCAGCAGGCAGACTCTCAACCACTGCGCCACCAGGGAAGCCCCAAACAAAGTCTTTTAAAATAAAACATTCGCTCGTTTGAATATCTGTGAGAAAGCGGGAGGGCCTCTGGTGAGCTCACCCCAGGATGAGCTCAGCGCTATGGAGCTAGGAGAAGGCAGAGCCTGCAGTGACCAGACTGTATAGCCTCCTGCCAGCTGGGGCAGCCCTCTCCTCCCGTGAGCCTCCTGGCAGCGTGTGTGTGTGTGTGTGTGTGTGTGTGTGTGTGTGTGTGTGCCTCCTGGCCTTTGGTGTCCTTTCAGGCAGGCCTGGGGGGCGGGGGCTCACCTGGGTGCCCACGTTCAGTCCTCTGTCCTAGCTCTGGTGGCAACTGTCTACATATGTTGGCAGCCACTGGACAGAATCTAGCAAGCGACTCAGGAAATGCCAGAAATGGCCCCACTTGGTGCTGCTGATAGCTGGTTTGGAAAAACGAACTGAGCTAAAGGAATAAAGGGCCTACCACCTCTTATTTCTCTTCTTCCCTTCCCCATCTCCTCCCTATCTTCCTTCCCCACCAACTTTTCCCCTTTTTCCTCCTCCCTTTTGCCTCTTCTACTAGGATGAAATCCCCTTAAAGGCAACACGTATGTCTTCACGATGGACAAAGCCCTGGTTGGGGGAAGATATTAAAGACAAGTCAAGTGCAAATCATGTCTTTACACTTCCGTTGTAGTAGAGGGAGCAGCCCCACTGACGATAACCCAGAGGTAGGCAGTGTGCCCCCCGCCCCGCCCCAGAGGCACATCTGGTGGTTTGGGAGTTCAGAGGCAGAGGTGATTTCTGCTGGGGTCTCATGGGATGTCTTCTGAAGGAGGTTTTACTTGACTTAGATCTTGAAGGCCACTCATTGAAGAACACAAGTAAACCCTGCAAGTAAGAGCAAAGGACGTGGGCACAGCCGCAAGAAGGGCTCACGCTTAATGCACGAATGTTTACGGTTTGCTGATGGGCTGTAGTTTTCACTCAGAGCTTGATTACTTTTAGTTTATAGAAACTGCTAATAAATTTGGTCACCTATAAATACACATGAGACCAAAACCGGCAAATTAAAAGTGAGAGAAGGGGCTACTACAGGTAGGCTGTTGAAAATGGAGAGAAATACAAGGGGGATGGCTTGATAAAAGAAGAGACAGAAGATCAAAACAAAACCCTACCACAAATCCTCAAGAATGGAAAAATCACAGCAATCTGGGTCGAGTGTGGGAGTCAAGCAGTCCTGAAATTGAGAGAGTCCTCTAGAATGTCATCTGACGTTAGAGTTCAGTGAAGAAAATGACAGCCTCTAGTCCTTTCAGAAATGGCCAGTTTATATTCTTTATGCTTTGTTTTAGAATACAGACAAATGCATAATCGATTTTAGAAAGAGTTCCTTCCCAATTGAGTTACAATAAAATTTGTATTAAAGCCAGAAAGCTTCAGCATTTGGAATGTTACCTTCTAGACAAGGAATAATGTGGTTTGACTTTTAATAAATCCAGAAGTGCTGTGAGTAATGATATGTCACAACCCCATCTTCCAGTCTCCTTTGCATCATCTCTATGCCTCCTGCATTCTTAAAGTTTCTTTTCCTTCTTCCCTGACTGCGGCTTTTAGCAGCAGGCACCCTGATGCTATTATTCCCTCGTCTACAACATTTCCAACCTGACAGGTAGGGGCAGGGGAGGGGATCTGAGGCGGGGCCTCGGGACCTGGGCCGGGCTTAGCTTCCTACCTAAGAGCCAGAGATTTTAGAAAAATCACTTTCCTACTTTGTTTTTCTATTGTTAAGTTTTTTTTATTGTTATTTTGTTTTACAAGGAAACATTGAATCTTATTTATTTATTTATGGTCGTGTTGGGTCTTTGTTGCTGCGTGCGGGCTTTCTCTAGTTGCGGCAGATGGGGGCTACTCTTCATTGTAGTGTGTGGGCTTCTCATTGCAGTGGCTTCTCGTTGCAGAGCGTGGGCTCTAGGCCCATGGGCTTCAGTAGTTGTGGTACGTGGGCTCAGTAGTTGTGGCTCATGGGCTCTAGAGAGCAGGCTCAGTAGTTGTGGCTCACGGGCTTAGTTGCTCTGTGGTATGTGGGATCTTCCCAGACTGGGGCTCAAACCCGTGTCCCCTGCATGGGCAGGCGGATTCTTAACCACTGCGCCACCAGGGAAGTCCCTCACTTTCCTACTTTGAAACTCTGTTTTCCTCTTTGGATAAAAAGGGGATAATACCTCTTATTCTTGGAGTAGTTGTGACAGCCAAAGGCATTAATTGATGTGAGATTAGTAAACTGGACAGTGGTTTCATTCTCAGCCTATATATTGCGCTGATAACTACCCCCACCTCTAAGCATCGTTTGCATCCACATCTGTCTCCCTCATTTGATTGTTAACTTATTTGAGGTTGTGTTTTTCTTGATTGTTGTTTGTTTGTTTGTTTGTTTTTGTATCTCCTTGAAGACAGACTTTCCTGAACGGCACTGCAGGTCATGTGCACTGCCCAACACTATCCATATTACCATGCAGTGAATGGGGTCCTCTATGGTTGTGTGATGCAGGAGGTCCAACTAAAGTGCCTAGCAGGCTGCTGTCTCTGTGAATATTAAACATGAGGGATTCTGTTTTCTATTCCTGATACTTAAGCCCTGCCTAGGGCATAAAAAATTAGTGAATACTGGATTCTGGGCCCTGAATCAAAAATTTTGCACTCTATTATTCAGTTTCAGGCCCAGCCTTCAGCCTCCCATTGCATCTTTGATGGGACTGTAGTGGTCATACTCTTAGCAGAACCCATCAGCCACAGAAGTCTTCTGGTGAAGAGGAGTTTGGGACCATCAGGATTTCAAAGTAAAAGTTAGGGAAAAACTTGGCAAGCCTGGTGTTTTGACTTTGGTGTTTTCATCTCAAAATCTTTGTAAATGACGATATCTCAGTAGCCAGTCTATTTTTTTTTTTTTTTGTCTTCTGGATACATTTAATTTTTTTAAATTAATTTTTATTGGAGTATAGTTGCTTTACAATGTTGTGCTAGCTTCTACTGCACAGCATAATGAATCAGCCGTATATATACATATATCCCCTCCCTTTTGGATTTCCCTCCCATTTAAGACACCACAGTGCGTTGAGTCCCTGTGCTGTACAGTATGTTCCCACCACTTGTCTATTTTATACATATTATCAATGGTGTATATGTGTCAATCCCAATTTCCCAATTCCTTCCACCCCACTCCTTTCCCCCTTGGTATCCATATATTTGTTCTCTACGTCTGTGTCTCTATTTCTGCTTGGGAAATAAGGTCATCTACACCATTTTTCTAGATTTCACATATATGCATTAATATACAATATTTGTTTTTCTCTTTCTGACTTACTTTACTCTGTATGAAACTCTCCAGGTCCATTCACGTCTCTACAAATGACCCAATTTTGTTCCATTTTATGGTTGAGCAATATTCCCTTGTATATATGTACCACATCTTCTTTATCTATTCCTCTGTTGATGGACATTTAGGTTGCCCATGTCCTGGCTATTATAAATAGTGTCAGCAGCCAGTCTTGAAAGCAGGGTTAAAAATCACACATGGCGGGCTTCCCTGGTGGCGCAGTGGTCGAGAGTCCGCCTGCCGATGCAGGGGACACGGGTTCGTGCCCCAGTCCGGGAAGATCCCACATGCTGTGGAACGGCTGGGCCCGTGATCCATGGCCGCTGAGCCTGCGCGTCCGGAGCCTGTGTGCTCCGCAACGGGAGAGTCCACAACAATGAGAGGCCCGCTTACTGCAAAAAAAAAAAACCAAAAAAAACCCGAAACAAAACAAAACAAAAATCACACATGGCTCTTCTACGCTCCCTTCCCCCATTTCAATTATTAGGGAGATTTTATAGCATCTGTGAAATGTTGTCATCTGACCTCTCCTTGTTTCTTGACGGGCTTCAGTTTGCTCACCTGCATAATGAACTAATCATGTCCTCTTCCCCAGCTTACTAAAGAGATGTCCTGTGAATGCATTGAGACACAGACCCCTATTATGTGCTCAAAAATGGTGGGTGAATCTGAGACAACGGTGGCAAGAAGCCCACCTCTCCCACTCTCTGGTGATATCTTTTGTTGTTGGATAGCTTTGACATAGAACTGTCTACCTCACAGTGAGAGAGAGAGAAAACAATCTATTTCTGTGTAACTTCCACCTCTGAGACCCCTGGGCAAGGCTGAAGTGTCTTCCCAGTTTCCTGGCCTCCCCGCTAGTGAGGACAGGCTGCAGAGGGCCTCTGTGGTCAGAGGGCCGAGGAACCAGACAAGCCTCTGTGGTTACACACTTATTTATTTCCTTATTTATTAAATTTGCAGCTAACATTTTTACCATCATGTTATTCTGTGGTTTGTTTGCAAAATGCATCGTGTGCCAAGCTCGCTTCAAATGTTCCCCGAGTTGGAAGAGGGTTTGCACTGGGAACCCAGGGAGAGGTGAGGGGAGGGCAGGAAAGCAGTTACAAAAACATTATATAATTGATATATTTGTTAATGACCCTTTCTTTGTAATCAAACTACCCAAGGCAGATGGAGAAATGAAAACTGAGAAAGCATCGTAGGCTCACAACCCAGGAGGAAGCCCCACTCCTGCTCATGGACCCCCAGGCACAAAAACGGCATCTTTTGAAAGACTTCGGGAGAGGGTAGAAGTTGGTTCCAGAGGAGTGATGAATAACAAATTAATTCATACATGTTATTATTAGGGAGCCTACTATAATTGGTTTTTGAAGATTTTAATAAAAACAAAAACCCAGTTTTCAGAGATTAGCTGAAATGGGGCTCAAGAGATGCTCTCCCAGAGCTGGTTTTCTTTTTAACTCTATATATTTTTCTTTGCTCTCCCCCCAGGCAATAGTAGATCCCTGAGAGGATGCCCTGTTGTTGCCGAATCCCGTTTTGACTGTATTCAAGTTTGTTCTTGTATTATTCCATCTGGTTGCTCCCCAAACCACTTTCCTTTTTTACTCTCCTTGTAAATATTTACATAAGAAGGTTTTTTTTGCAGGATCCTATATTGGTGGATTGGCGCAAAGCAAAGAGTCTTGACGTGTTTTATTCCTTTTTCGAACAATTTGGTTAAATGGATTTCCTTCCAGCTCATTAAAAAAAAAAAAATCCTTTCATTTTAATAACATTGTCAGACACTAAAGAGCATCAGAGGGAAAAATAAGTTTACAAGGTACAGGCTCGAGTGGCAATCTTTGAGCTGCTCTGTGGCTGTTAATTTTTAATGCAGGAACTGTTGATTGTAGTGAAGGGCTGGAAGGCCACATGCATTTAAAGGCCTCCTCTCCCTAGGCAGGACAAGGATCTATGCTGTTTTCTGGCTTGGTTGGGTGGCTGAGAGATCAGATAACTGATCAGGATATCAAGACACAGTCCCCAAGCTTCAGACACCAGCTCATCTTGCCACCCTCCCTAAGGCTCTGTCTTTGCTTTTTCTTTTCTGTCCACCCTCTTGGACAAGTTCATCCTTGCCCATAGCTTTAACGAACAAACTCTCCACAGGTAAAATCAAACCTCTCTCTTTAGCTTTGACCTCTTTTCTGAGCCCCAGTTCTGTATTTTTAGCTCTTTTAGACATTTCAGCAAAAACTATCACTACCCTAACTCAACAGGACCAAAGCCAACCTCCTCTCCATCTGGACCTGGTCTTACTCTGGGTCCTGAGAATGTAGCCCCCTATCATCTCCACCCAAACCTGTGGCATTTACTCAGACACTGAGTTCCTAAACTGTCATCTTTGACTTCTCCCTCCTTGTTCCTCAAATCGAATCAATCACCAAGTGCTATGGATTTTAACACCTCATAGAGACTTGCCTGGGTTTATCTCTGTTTCTATCGTGGCTATCATTGCTCTGGGTTTCTATACACTTTATATATTCATTTATCCATATACTCATGTGTTTAACACAGACATTGATTGCATATTTCCTACATGCTAGATATCTAGCTGGTGTTGGGGATACCGACATGGTGAAGACAAAAAAGAATTGTACCTGGGAGAAGATATACATTAAACACTTTAACTTATAAAACTGCACATAGTGTGACCACAGGAGTAAAACAGGGGAGGTCACAGGTTTCTCTGTCTTATGACGCTCCCAAGATCCTGCAACACATTCTCGCTATATTTATTTACCTGACTGTGTTGCTTTCCTTCTCAAATGCCATCAATGCCCTTTGCCATTACTTACTCATTTCGTGCCATTCATTCATTCATCATTTATATATTCTTGTGCTTCTCCCTCATACCAGGCTGTTCATTGTCTCCATACTCTTGCTATTGTGGTTCTTTCTTCCTTTGTTACTTTTTTTCACCTCATGACACCCAGCAATTCTTCACTTGGTTAATTAAAGACACCTTCATTAATGCAGATATCAATACTTCTAGGAAGACCTCTCCACTCCTCACAACTATAACATACTCACCAGTTTCACCTCCCGCCCCCCATTAAGTACCTGTCCTCTCTTTAGGAGAGCATAGAAGCATTCGATACTGATTAATTTGGCTGTGAGCTCTTGGCTCTGTGATGCTAGCCTTGACCGAAACTTGGTATTTGTAGAATGTCTTCCTTGAGTTAAAACCCTTGTTTTGAAATATGCTACCATGTGTAAAATAGATAGCTAGTGGGAACCTATGGTATAGCACAGGGAGCTCAGCTCGGTGCTGTGTGATGACCTAGGTGGGTGGGATGGGGGCGGCGGTGGGAGGGAGGTCCAAGAGGGAGGGGATGTATGTACACATATAGCTGATTCACTTCGTTGTACAGCGGAAACTAACACAACATTGTAAAGCAGTTACACTCAAAAGAAACCAAAAAAACAAACCAAATCAAAGCAAAAAAACCCCTGCTTTCCCTAACACACAGTCTGATTTGTCTGATCCCTCCCAGCCTTGGTCACTTTTGCCTGGGGTAGAGCCTGACCTCCTATAAGATGCCGTCCACAGAAGCTACTATTAACCCAGGCTCCTTGGTCAGTATTGGACTGTGCCAGACCTAGAACAGGCAGAAGAGACGATTTCCATATGACTATTTTATTATGTGACTGGGCAGCAGCATCTCATAAGAAGTATTAGTGCTCTGTGTTCCTTCTTTCTCTTTGTCTAATTTGCAGATGGGGAAGGACAAAATTTAAAGAGCAATATCTTGTATGTTTTCTAATTAATTAGAAAAGATGATAGAGATGTTAGAAATTGGTTTTATGAACCCAGATTTTGACATTTGATCTCCTGGATGTGTGGCTGCAGTAAAAACTGGTTAGATGATGTGATGTTTTGTCGGTCCAGTTAGTCTACTTTGTTTTGATTCCCTTCTGTTTAGTGTCTCCTCACCCCACCCCTTTTCAAAAAAAAAAAAAAAAAAGAGCAGGATTCCTGAGAATACAGAGCATCTGCTGTGGAGACGCTGTGAGCAGCAGAGGAGCCCAACGCTGTTGGGTAACACCTGCCTGCAGCTGGACCAAAGATGGGACGGGGTTCTGAGAAAGACTGCGCATAGGCTGTGTTGGAAAGACGACATCATTTCGGGAAATATTCAATAAACCCTTTTGAGAAACAGAGTCCCATTCATGGTGGGAGGGATCGAAGGGAGCTGTTTTCCCTCTTAAGGCTTGGCTCAGTCTGGAAAGATGGTATTTAATGTAACCCAGACTGATTATTTTGTTGATCATGTTTCAAAACCCGTGCCCTTTAAATGCGTTCCCAGAGTAAATTGAGTGCAATTGTGGGAAGTTTAACTTAAAAAAAATTCTTATTATTTTTTTGAGATTGGAGGGAGAGCTCAACAGGAGAGGGTGAATGGAAACCCACCCAAGGACCAAAAACTAAAAGGGGCTGGGGGTGCGGATGAATAGAGCAAAGAAAGATGAGGATTCTGGGTTGGAAAGTCTCCTTGAATGAGTCATCCCGCAGGATAAATAAAACCTCATTCATCACCCTGCCTTCCTTCTCCGTAGCGAGAGAAGCAAATAGTGGGGCCCTGGAGAAACATCGGCAACTTCTTGTAGCATCTGTAGGTGGGGAAGGCTTCCAAGCCACAGAGAGGGCTGTGAACACACTTACTGGGGCTCCAGTTTTTCTCAGCCAAATAGGAAGAATCTCCAAATTGACCTTGGAAAAACATACTCACTGAAGGAAAAAAATATTCTAAACTCCCCCTCTGTATTTGTATTAAGAGATTTTTTTTTTTTAAAGAAACAAATAGATTGCTTTCCAGTTTTCCATGAAAAGAGTTTGAATGCTCTCAGATTCGCAGTGGTAGAATCCTTGAAGTGGGTTTTGTAAGGCTGCAGAGAGGACTGAAGCCTTGTCCCTTGTTAATGAATACAAGGTCATCCACATAGTAAACCGTATTCATATTAAAAAGCTGAAGGGGTAAGCATTCAAGCCACTCCTTTCTGCAAAGATTGCAATTAGCATTTTTATGAAGAACATAAACTCTGTGTATCAAAGATGCACTTTTATTACTCTGAAACTGGCTCGAATAAGCATTCCGCAAACGTTTGGTGCTTTCCCTTCCAGGAGGAGGCCAATTAAAACAGTCTGTCTCACTGCCAGCCTCTACCCACCCCTTAATGGGGTAACAACAATACTGAGCTGGTAGCGTTGGCTCCCTCAAAAGTGTCTGTTCAGTTATTGGGCACCTGGAAAGAAAATAATGATTCCTTGGCTGTCATCACACACATACATACAAAAACAAAAACCCAAGGCTTATTCTACTTTTCCCTCTTCACTCCAGCTATGAATTGCTTGGTTCAGAAGGATGAGTTAACTTGCCACCAATTTTGTCAGCTGTTTTCTCACCTCTGGAGCAGCAAGACTCAAGGGAGAATGGCGCTTGACCATGTCTTGGTGGAGCCAGCATGCTTTTACAAATGGTATTGTTCTTTGGAAAGCAGCCTGTGCCATTGGGATGCTCCCTGGGGCAGAGACTCACAGCTGCACCGTCCCTCTGTGGCCACCAACTGACTGTGCATTTTAACATTGTCTCTTCAGGTATTTTCTGATAGGGCCAGTGTGGATGCTCTATCATGGTGTGGGGAAGAAAGTGGAAGGAACAGTGTCTGGCTGCTTTTGGAGCTAAAGTCACCAGGCCAGGTTTTACCTCACTCAGTTGATTCTATTCGTCAGCCAAATGGGTCTTGCTGAAATATTTAGTCTCCATATACACAGTAAACAATCTTGAACCAGAGTCAGGAAAAAGTATAAATAAGCCCAATATCTCTTTCAATGGAAATGGCACCAACATAGTATAAGTAGACGATGCTCGAGAAATGTTTCTGGAATGAAGGAATTAATATGCCAAGACTAGGGAGGGAACACCTTCTACCAAAAGGCTTTAGATACAATTTAATGGTATGTTTTTAGTGTACCTCTATCCATTTCCCTCCACTTTCTGAAATGCGTTGAAATTCATTCTGGTGATTGCTATACTAATATTACCTCTGAAAATGAGTCTTTCAGATTTCAAACAAAGAATGGGACTGACTTCACATGAAAACAGGTGTAGCAATGCTTACAGGTGTAACCGTTTGATGCTTTTGGCTGCAAATAGTGAGCTGAACTCCAAACAGTTCAGATTTATTAATGAAACTTACAAAGTAAGACATCCAGAGATGAGCAGTTCTCGGGTTGGATCAGCAATTCATCAGTGTCAAAGGTTAAGACCAATGTCCCTGGAATTTTCTTTGTATTTCTTTCATGCTTTCAAGATGGCTATTACAGTTCCAAGCATCATATCTTCATAGAATAATGTCTAAAGCACAACATAAGAGTTTTTGGAAAGCTCTTAAAGACTTCCTGTTATACCTAATTTTTCATAACCAGGCCATATGCAAAATAGAAATACATTTCCATGATTGACTTGGAGCCATTGTATTAGTTTCTCAAGGCTGCCATAACAGGGTGCCACCCATAACAAAGACAGGGTGGCTCAGACAACAGAAATGAATTTTTTCATGATTCTGGAGGCTAGAAGTCCAAGGTCAAAGTGTCCACAGGGTTGTTTATTTTTTATTTATTTATTTTTTGAGCCGTCTCTTCTTGGGTTGTATATAACTGTCTTCTACCTGTGCTTCATATGGTCATTCCTCTATGTGTGTCTGTGTCTTAATCTCCTCTTCTTATAAGGACACCAGTCATAATGGACAAAGGCCCACTCTAATGCACTAATGACTTCATTTCAACTTGATTACCTCTTTAAAGACCCTATCTCCAAATATAGTCACATTCTGAGGTAATGGGGATTCAGTATTCTGAGTTCAATATTCAATAGTCTGAGTTCTGGGGAGATACAGTCCAGCTCGTAATATCCATCATGACTGATACTTTGGGATTTGGCATATTACTGCTCAGGCAACATTGGGTTTTGTTAACAAGAAAGAAGGAAGAATGACTGTAGCAGATATCCTCACTTGTTAGCATTATTATTTTTTCATGTAATGATTGTTGAAATCCTTCATTTCCCCAAACTTAACCAGTTTAGAACAGGCCAATATTAGAAATGATTCAGAGAAACCAAAGATCAGAGTATTTGATCACCTCTGTCTCTAGATAATGTCCCTTGACACATGGCTAGTCAGAATCCACTGAGAGCATATACTTTTGGACTGTGGTAAGTGAAATAAATGGGTTTCCTTAACAAATGGTACAGGAATTTCTCTTAAGGAAGAAAATGTCTTAGTTTAGAAAAATCCTTGACAAGATGCTTATTGGAAAAGTGATACTCAGAGGTCATGGGCTACCAGGAGTTAGAACAACAAAGGAGAAGGAAACCTTCTTTGAATAAATGATGAATAGGAATTTTGGAATGTGGGAAGAAAAGTGAACGAATAAGAGGGAAAAGACAGGATGTTAGAAGGTAGCGTAAGGCTGAAGACCTCAGGAGAAAGTTGGACAGTGACAATATCCAGTTGTGGGAGAATCAAAGGCTTTCTAGAACAAAGAAGTCTAGTGTTCAGTTTTAATACATTTTTGTTGGTATGATGTAGTTCTCTCTTCAGTTGCCTTCCTTTGATCATTAGTAAAACATATTAAGCACATACCTATCTCAAGAGAGTAGAGTATTAGGAAAGGGGTGGGACTGCAACAACTTGGATATGTCATGAGCAGAATTGGTAGATGATCCACAAATGGAACTGATTCAACCGAAGCAGGACTTCAGAAACACAGGCATCTGTGAGCTCTAATCACTTCTTGCTCCTATCTCCAGGCAAGAACAGAAATCTGGGGAGACTGTTTCAATTTTTATAGAACACTGAAAGGGACATGGAAGTAAGGATGTACTTGACTCAATCTTATCTACCCTTTAAGGGGAAGGGTGATCCCAGATGTATGTATTGTAACCTCATTACTTTTTAGAAATAACAGTCCAACCTTATGTGTATTATGAGTGATTTAAAAATGTTTCCCCATGTATTATCCTTTATTTTATAAGTCTTCAGCTTTTGTCATATATGATTATTGCAATCTGAGAAAAATAGCACAAACTTAAAACTAACATTTAATTTATGTATTTATGTATGTATTAAAAAATTTATTTTGAGATAATTTAAAATTGACATGCAGTTATAAAAAACAATACAGAGAGATCCCGTGTATGCTTTACCCTGTTTCTACCTATGGTAAGACCTTCCAAACTATAGCACAATATTATGACCAGGATTTTTGACTTTCATAGAGTCAAGATACACAACATTCCATTCCCACAAGGATCCCTCTTATTCCCCTTTTAGCCATACCCATTTCTGGCTCTCCCTCTTACCTCCTTGACCCCTGGCAGCCATTAATCTGTTCTCTATTTTTACAATTTTATAATTTTGAGAATGTTATAGAATCATACAGTGTGTAATCTTTTGGGGTTGGCTTTTTTCACTTAGCATAATTTTCTGGGGAGTCATCCAGGTTCTTGTGTGTATCAATAGATCCCCCTCCCCCTTTTCATTGCTGAGTAATACTCCATGGTATGGACATACCACAGTTTGTTTAAATATTTGCCTATTGAAAGACATCGGGATTGTTTCCAGTAATGGAATATTACAAATAAAGGTGCTTGTTATAAATTGAATTGCATCTCCCCAGAATTCGTATGTTGATGTCTTAGCCCCGAGTACCTCAGAATATAACTGTATTTGAAAACAGCGTCTATACAGAAGTAATCAAGTAAAAATGAGGTCATTAGGATGGGCCCTGATCCAGTTTGACTTTTCTTATAAAAAAGGTAAATTTGGACACAGGCATGCACACAGAGAGAGCACCATGTGAACATGAAGTCAGAGATTCAGGTTATGCTTCCACAAGTCAAGAAGCACTAAGAATGGCCAGCAAACTGCCAGAAGCTAGGTAAGAGGCATGGAACAGAGTCTCTCTTACAACCCTCCCAAGGAAGCAACTCTGCTGACACCTTGATCTTGGATTTCTGCATCCCAAACTGTGAGATAATAAATTTTTGTTTTTAAAGCCACCCAGTTTGTGCAACTTTGTTATGGCAGCACTAGAAACTAACACAGTGCCATAAACCTTACTTTGTGTGTAAGGTTTTGAATGAATACAAGTCTTCATTTCTTTGGGATAAATGCCCAGGAGTACAATTGCTGGTTTGTATGGTAATTACATGTTTAGTTTTGAAAGAAATAGCCAAGCTGTTTCCAAAGTAGCTGTACCATTTTACATTCCCACCAGCACTGTATGAGTGATGCAGTTTCTCTGCAGGTTCACCAGCGTTTGGTGTGGTCACTACTTTTTATTTAAGCCATTCTGATAGGTGTGTAGTGATAGCTCATTATGGTATTGATTTAAATTTCTTAGCAAATGACAATGGACATCTTTTATATGCTTGCTTGTTTGTTTGTTTTTACTATTGAGTTGTGAGAGTTTTTATATATCCTAGGTAATAGTCCTTTGTTGTATATGAGGTTCGTGAATATTTGTTCCCAGTCTGTATCTTGTTCTACCATAGCCTAAGTCTTTCCTGGAATAAGAGTTTAATTTTGATGAAGTCCACTTTATCATTTGTTTCTCCTTAAGGATCATGTTTTTAGTGTCAATTATAAGAATTCTTGCCTAGCCCGAGATACTGAAGACTTTTTCCTGTTTTTTAAAATAAAAGTTTGTAGTTTTCTATTTTACATTTAAGTCCATAATCCATTTGAGTTAATTTCTATATAAGATGATGTGAGGATTATATCGAAGTTCTTTTTATTTATTTATTTTTTAATTTTATTTCTTATTTTTTTTTTGCTGTACGCAGGCCTCTCACTGTCGTGGCCTCTCCCGTTGCGGAGCATGGGCTCCGGACGCGCAGGCTCAGCGGCCATGGCTCATGGGCCCAGCCACTCCGCGGCATGTGGGATCTTCCCGGACCGGGGCACGAACCCATGTCCCCTGCATCGGCAGGCGGACTCTCAACCACTGCGCCACCAGGGAAGCCCTCTTTTTATTTATTTAGTTTTGCTTGTAGATGTCCAGTTACTGCAGCATCATACATTGAAAAGGGTGTCTTTCCTCCATTGAATTGTTTTTGTAACTTTGTCAAAAATCAGCTGGGCATATTTTTGTGAATCTAATTCTTGGTTCTCTATCTTGTTCCATAGATCTATGTGTCTATTCCTCTATGAATACTAAACTGAATTGATTAATGAAAGTATATACTGAGCCTTAATATCAAGTAGCATGATTTATATCACTTTTTTCTTCTTTTCTTCTCTGTCAGTCTCTGCCTTTTATTAATGTATTTAGCCTGTTTACATTTACTATAATTATTGACATCTTAGGGTTAAGATTGCCATTTTTTTTGGTTGTCTTTTTAGTCTATTTTTTGTTTCTGTTTTTGTTTTTCCTAATGTCCCCTGGGTTACTTGAAAGTTTTTTAGAATTCCATTGATTTTTCTATAGCTTTTCTGAATGTTATCTCTCTTTTTTTTTTTCCGGTGTTCTGAAGACCTCTATTTCCAAACCATAAACATATGAAATGCTAGCCATCTGTTTTGCAGGCTATGTCCCTGATTTTCATCCTTCCTTGGTTTCCTTCCCCCAACCCCCTCTTCATTTTCTGGGGGTGAATATCCTGCCCTCTCATTTTTTTTTCACACACACACACACACATACACACACTGTATTTTATTTTTACAAGAGATAAATAGACTGACACCAAGCATTGTAAATGGATGACCACAACAAAAACAACAATGACTGCAATTACCAAATATGAAACACACTCATACTATGTCATAATATTGACATTCAGTCCAGTAATCCTTCACTGTAACAGCTCTTTTACTTTGCAGTGAAAATTGATTTGTATATTTTTTGCCTGAGTCCTTGAGGGATTTTTTTTTTAATTCAAACAGAAAGTCACAAAAATTATAATCATCCTCATCAGTTCACTCAGTCCCATGTAATTAATTTTTTTTTCATCTTGATCTTTTGTTAGCACTTTTATGAGTTCATCAGTTTTCCATTAGAGTTCTGAAAATGCTTATCCATTCAGTTCAGCAGTATAGTCAGTTACCAGAAACCTGTACTTGTCAGAGTCTTTTCCATGAATTCCTTGAAGATGAAACCCTTTTATAGGAACATATTTGCAAAAGCATCAGAGTACACCCAGAACTGTCTGTAAATGACAAAATACCTAAAAATGACCACGGTTAAAGATTTGATGAAAGTTCATAACAATGCAATTGACAAGGATATTTAGTTATTTCTGAGATATACATTTTAAAGTAATAACTAGAATTATGACTTATAACTGAATGTTATCTCTTTTTATAGCTGTTTCAGTGGTTGCTCTAGGCTTTACATTATATGCACATAACTTATCACTGTTTATTAGTGTCATTTTACCAGTTTGAGTGACATATGAAACCTTACCTCCCTTTATATTTCTCTGCCTTCCCCCACTTAAAATATAACTTTCTTAAACATTTTCTCTACATACCTTTAGATACCCATCACATAGTGTTATGATTTTTGTTTCAATTGTCAAAAATAATTTAGAAAACAAGAATAATTTGGAAAAGAGGAGAGGGATAGTCTATTTTTATTTATCCATATTTTTTCTTACATGTACTTTCTCCCTTCCTGGTATTCCTTCTTTTATTATTTCTTTTCTCTTTAGAGAACTTCCGTAGCCATTCTGTTATGGTAGGTCTTCTGATGACAAATTCTTTTAATTTTCCTGTTTCTGAGAATGTCTTGATTTCCCTTTCACTTCTGAAAAATATTTTCACTGAACATTGGATTCTGGATTGACAGTTCTTTTATTTATGCTGGAAAATGTTGTGCAACTTGCTCTGGCTTCCACTTGCTCTTGCTGAGAAATCCACTGTAATTTGAATGGTGTTTTTCATAGAGGTTTGCTTTTGGTTCTCTTTTGCTGCTTTCAAATATTTTTTTCTTTGTATTCAATTTTCATAACTTTGACTATGATACATCTTGTTGGGGATTTCTTTGTTTTTTTCCTTCTTTGGGTTTGCTCAGCTTCTTCAATCTGGAAACTTATGTGTTTTGTTTTTTTTTTTCATTTTCTTTGACAAATTTGGGAAGTTTTCAGGCTTAATTCTTCAAGTATTTTTTCAGTCCCACCCTTTTTCTCTTTCCTTCTAGAACTCCAGTTACACAAATGTTAGATCTTTTGTTATATTTGAGACTTTGAGAATTTGCTTGAGACTTTGAGAGGTACTTGAGACTTTGCTCATTTTCTCTCAGTCTGTTTTTCTCTTTTGTTTAGATTGGGTGATTTCTACTGTTCTTAAAGTTCACTAATTAATATATTCCCTCCATTTTGCTGTTAATCCCATCCATTGAGTTTTAAAATATCAGTTATTGTATTTTTAAGTTCTAAAACTTTAATTTTGGGGAGGGGAGGTATTTTCTGTTTCTTGCTGAGACCTATTTTTTTGCTAGCACTTCCTATTTTGTCATGTGCTTCAACTGTGTTTATAATTGCTCATTGAAGCATTTTTATGATGGCTGCTTTACAATATTTGTCAGATAGTTCTAACATCACTGTCATCTCAGTGTTGGCATTTATTGATTGTCTTCTTTCATTCAATTTGAGATCTTCCTTGTAGTTGGCATGAGTGGGTTTTTTTTTTTTTTTAACTGAAACTTGGACATTTTGGAACTATGTTATGAGAAACTGGATCTTACTAAAACCTTCTGTTTTAGCTTTCTTTTACTGAGTCGACTTAGGCACGGGGAGGGGAGGACGCTGCATTGCTACTGCCATGTAGGGCTGGAAGCTAGATTCCCAACTTGGTCTCCATTGACACACAATTGGTGAGCTCCTCTCCTTGTTACTGCTGGGTAGTATTGGGAATTCCAGCTTTCTTTTCTTTTCCTTCTTTTCTCTCTCTCTTGCCACCCAATTTCTTTGAACCATTTGAGAATAAGTTGCAAAACCTAACGACTTCTGTATGTATACCCTGAAAACAAAAATATTCTTTTACATAACTGTGGTACATTATCAAAATCAGGAAATTAACATTGATACAATATTATCTAATCTTACAGTTACCAGTTGTCCCACTTAGCATTCTTTGTAGCACAAGAAAAAAAACTTGGACATTTTATAGGTAAGTATATTCTTTCTGTCATGTTGCATCCTGAGATTTGCTGTATTATTTTACTGGGCAATCAATCCCCCAATTCTATCTTTCATTCTTTTTCTTCACCAAACTCACTCTGATTCTTGTACTTTATAGTGAACCAGCCTAGAATCTCTTTACTTGCATCTAACTGGATCTTCACCTGTACCAAACTGGATCTTCACCTGTACCAGTCTTGTTAGGACAGGAAACCAGTCAGTGCAGGAGTATGTTTTATATTGAATATAAGTGTATATAATATTGAATTATATAAAGAATAGAGTTTTTGAATTCTATATAGAATATAGAATAATATTTTACTATAGGAATTCGAGATTTTTCTGAGAAAGGGAAGATTAGGAAGGGTGCAGTTAAAATATCAGAGAAACAGCCTGAAAGCCTATAATGAGTAGTTTCAAAAATTTCACCAGGAAACTGCTGCAATTCTTGAGTCTCAGGGAAAGCTCCCAATCGAGTATTTTGTTTGGCTATGTTACTTTCCTCTGGCCCTCTGTGTGGCCACCTTCACCTCCTAAATCACATCTGCCTTCCAAAATCTCATGTGAGTTTTTCTTATTGACAAACTCTATCTAGAACTATATAACAAAGGGAATTCTGAGAAATGTAGTTAAATGGCTTCTGGTTCATCTAAATCTCCCTGATGAGTGGATAGTGCCCCATAATGGGAGAGGTAATGGATGGGAAAGCATCCAGCTGGCCCAGACAATCTGTCTTTCTGGAAAATTACTCAAACAACTAGAAATACATTGCTAAATTCTGCCACTGAACCCATTATAAAGATAATTTGATCTTCCTTTCCCATCAGAATGTTGAATTTGTTTTTGTTACTTTCACATTACCGACCTGATTCACCTTAAATTACTATCTAAACTGGACATCTATAGTATTTTCTAATCTATATTTTTCATTTCTTTGTTTCTTCTTCCATTCCAACTGATTGGTTTCAGTTGGGGCTACCATCATTTTCTATGACCCTGATCCCATTTTTGGCCAGTTTATTGGTCCATGGATGGTATATTACTCAAATTGGGGCAGTCAGTGTGTATTCTTTTTTTTTTTGCTGTGTTGGGGCTTCATTGCTATGTGCGGGTTTTCTCTAGCTGCAGCGAGTGGGGGCTACTCTTCGCTGCGGTGCACGAGCTTCTCATTGTGGTGGCTTCTCGTTGCGGAGCACAGGCTCTAGGTGCGTGGGCTTCAGTAGTTGCAGCACACGGGCTCAGCAGTTGTGGCATGCAGGCCCTAGAACATGTGGGCTTCAGTAGTTGTGGCTCACGGGCTCTAGAGTGCAGGCTCAGTAGTTGTGGTGCATGGGCTTAGTTGCTCTGCGGCATGTGGGATCTTCCCAGACCAGGGATTGAACCCGTGTCCCCTGCATCGGCAGGCAATTCTTAACCATTGAGCCACCAGGGAAGTCCCAGGGTGTTTTCTTATGTGGAAATGATTTATTGGTCTAAGTGTGTGTCCTTGATCAGACTAGGCCATCAGAATTATTTCTAGAATTTCTTGAAATGTTATTGAGAAAGAGAGTAAGTCTTTATCTTCTGGTGGAAAATTCAAGAAACCTTTGCAGCTCTGTTTCTTGTTATCTGGAACAAGCAAGTTTGCAGTGAGAGGAAAGGAAAGTGACAAATAGAGAGGAAAAGAGCAAAAAAGAAAAAAACATGAAAAAAGAGAGGGGTATGGTCATGTTCAAGTCCCTGATACTGGTTGTTTCAAAGTCCAGCTTCATCTCTCCTCTTCTGGTGGTTTGCTTACTCAAATCTTGTTTTGTTTATGTGAACCAATTACCACTCTCTTCCCACTCACCTCCCCTTCTCTTTTTCACTAAATTAGTTCAAACCAGATTTCTGTCACTTGGAAACACATATTATCATAACATTGGAACCAGTGCAATGTAACTCACATTTGTGAAGCTTCCCAAACCACTTAGTTTGAAAAGTGGTCATTTGTGATACAAACATTACCTCCACATTTTCTGAAGGGGTCTTTCAACAATCAAGGTTAACGCTTCAGGTTTGAATGCTATTGGTCTATCATATGGATACTAAATATGCACTTTTATATCTCTTATTTAATTTAAATTTCCTAACAGACAAAGAGGTGAAGATTTTTGTTCATATGTTAAAGATGAGAAAAAAATGAAAACTTTAGAGAAGTTAAGTGATGTCTCATAGGACATCTAAAAGGTAAGTGAGGGCTTCCCTGGTGGTGCAGTGGTTGAGAGTCCGCCTGCCGACGCAGGGCACATGGGTTCGTGCCCCGGTCCGGGAAGATCCCACATGCCGCAGAGCGGCTAGGCCTGTGAGCCATGGCCGCTGAGCCTGCGCGTCCGGAGCCTGTGCTCCGCAATGGGAGAGGCCACAACAGTGAGAGGCCCATGGACCGCAAAAAAAAACCACAAAAAAAACAAAAAAAAAGTAAGTGAGATCGGCTTTCACATAAAGCACTTTTGTGTAAATTGGAGAAAGGTACCCACTCTTGGGCATAGCACTGAACCATGATGAGAAAAGCATGGATTAGATTTCAGATGTCACTTGTCCATACCAGATGGTTGTCCTTGCGCATTGTAAAACCTTGCCAACCATTATTTGGTACCCGGCAGAGTTCATGTCGTAGAGTGGATTTGAACTTTTGACTTTAAGTTCAGTTATTTCCTTTTGCCTTCAGCCATGCTGCATCTATTTTTCTTTTCCACAAATGGCTTAATTTTATGATACATCTAGAGCAAATGAAAACTACATCAGTCAGTATAGACTCTACACTCTGTGATAACAAACAACTCCAAAATCATAGTAATTTATCATAACAAAATTTTGTCTAGTGCTCATTCAAATTCTACTAAAAGTCCAAGTGTTTCTCCAGAGCTGCTGTCTCCCATGTGCTAACTCAGTTTCTTAGGCTGTTTAGATCTTATGGTATCACCATATGATTACATGCTTCTGTAATTCTCATGGCAAGGGAAGAGCTAAGCTATATAGATGAAAGCATCTGCAAATAAATGTTTCCACATGAAAATCATGCTTGTCACTTCCACTCACATTTCATGGCCAAGTCAAATCACATGGCCATGCCCAACTTCAAGTGGCAGATCAGTGTAATCCTCCATGGACTCAGAAGTAGAGGATACCTAGATAATAGTGAACAATAGTCATAGTTACCATATGAACTTATGACTGTTCAGCTGGAGTTAATGATTAAGGCAGCTAAGTATGACACCCCTATAGTCTTGGATGAGAACACTATGAGTCAGTACTAAGGAAAATACTCTCTCTTCTTTTGCCATTACTTTGATCACTAAGCTTGGGAGAGTCGAGCATAAATAATACTATTGCTTTTTATTTTGCCCAGCATTGTAATTGTAGATAACCTGTTTGTCTTCTATATGATGCTTCTTCAGAGTTAGAAAATCTAGTGTTCAGGCTACTGATAGAGTACTATTTATTCAGTCTACCACAAAAAGTGGTTGTAAACTTCAAATTAAATAATAATTACCAAAGGGCTGAGTAGACTTCAGTATTTTAAGGTGTTATTGTTTTCCCTTTGGACTTCCATCAGGAGCATGTCTGATGACTTTTCAGTTGAAGGTTGGTTGGATGATTCTTCAGAGGGCATAAACTCACATTTCCAGATAACCTAAAGGCCTCTCGGCAACAGACCCCCATACACATTTATTTATTCAGTGAAAGACCTAGTTAAGTGTGGCTGAGTGGAATAGGCCTGGGGTAGAATGTGAGGGTGATCAGGAGAAGTTGGTGTTAAGGATGCGGCTCAGATGGAAAAATAAAGCATACTATAGTCTAAATGTGAGCCCACTGAGATCTGCTCTGTGATTCTCTTTAATAATGAAGTCGAGAGGTGTTAATGAGCATGACACAGGGCACACAGCCATCAAGTGAATTAGTCATAACTTGATTCTTTTATGTGCCTTGTCTAATGGCAAACATTACCCAGCAATCACAGCAGCAGCACTCAGATGGAGCAGAAGGTGTGGAAGGGAGTAATGAGGCTGCTTAAAAACTGTTTTACAGAGCCCTGCAACAATTCACAACAGATAATAGAACTCAAAGCCGGACAGATAATAGAAGCGACAGCCATTTATCGCTAAGAGACTGTCGGAATATTTGTGCGTAAAACAGCCCACTCCAAGTTCTTTAATCACATTTCCCGAGAAGGAGTGGCAAAAAGGAAAGCCTCGTGGCAGGCTACTTCCATTAGTGTATTCTAAATGAGTATAAAGAAGAGGAATGAGTAGATACGAAGAAAAAGAATACTGACGGAGGCTGCAGATCAGAAACAGAGCCTGGCTGTTTGAATCCGGCAAATTGGGACATGGTCTCTTGTGGGTAGGGCAGGGTGTTGGAAAAAGATCTCATCCTGGACTTCTTTGATATTCAACATTGTTAAAAGAATCCTAGTTTACAATTCTCCTTTGATTCCTGAAAGAGAGGATGACTCACTCAGACCCTGTTCTCTTTCACTCCATGCCTAGATTTTGGCACTTTTTTAGCATTGTGGATAGTGAAAGGGGACAGATGTCTTTGGTAAAAGTCTGGGGGATGAAATGCATGGTTTTCCATAAGTTTTTATAAAGACAAACAGTCCTATCTTTTGCCAAAAGATCTCCAAAAAGACCCCAAAAGGAAACATATTACAAGGTACCTTCTAAATATAATGTGAAATTCAGAAACTTTGTATTTCATATTTTTTCCCACTCCATCTGGCAATCATGTGTTCTGTTCTAGTGCCGTATTTTAAGAGGGACATTAACTGGATGAAGTGCATCCAAAAGAAGATGCCCAAAATGTCACTGGAATGTGAAACCATATCAAATGATTGAGCCTGGGGAAGAGTTTGACATGGGGAGGATTATGAGTGAGTAGCTTGACAATAATATTCAAATAACTGATTGCTTTCTTGTGAAAGAGGAATTGAACATATACTGTAAAACTTTATGGAGCAGAAAAGGGTGACTAGAGTGAAGTAGAATTGGTTGACCTTAACCTAATTATAAGAAATGATTTGGCAGTGATTAGAGCTGTCCAGGAATTGAATAGACCGTCTGGAGGAATAGTGAGCTCCCTGTCAGTGGATATATGTTCAAGCAGAAGGCAAGTAACCATTTATCAGGGACTCTGTAGAGAAAAGTTAAGCTGGAGAGTGTCCTAAATGATGTGAAGTCCACTTGAATCCATAGAGTCTGTGATATTCCTCTTGTTACTAGTCTCCTCACAGAGGTCCTTGATGCACTATAACCTGGAACCCAGGAGATGAGCAAGGATGGAAGAATGGGAACTTTCAAGGCTGTTTGAAATGTTTTTTCTTTTCTCCTGAAGTCAGAAAGACTTCAGTATTTACATTATCATGATTATAGAAGCAAGGTCTATTGTTGAGATAAATAGTAAATCGTGATTGCTTGAGTTTTTGTATACAGTTCTTTGGTTTTCCTGGAGTTAATGATTGCCTTATTAATTTTCTTCATTTTTAAGTACATATAAGAATTAATCCCCATGTGCTCTAACAGCTTTATAAAATACTCTGCATTATTATTTTATATGTAGTCAAATGCACTAGGTCATCTACCAAGTCCACAGGTAACAATTTAGTACACAGAACTGTTAGTAGTGCATCCAAAATTTATTCTCCCTTTTTCTTTTATTAATGGAAGCCTAATATTTGTTTAGGGCAGCAATACATATAGCTTAAAGAATTATTTTCTAGCCTCTCTTGCAGCAAATATTGTTCATGAGATACTCCTAAGAAGATCCATAAGATACTTCTCCTTCGCTTTATTCTCTTTATCCTCTTTACTCCCTTCCTCCCTGAATAAGCTGATTTTATGTAAGGGGTCAGACAGCCTTTATATGACTTGAAGCAATCATGAAAATAAAGTTTACAAGGAAGAGAATAATAGAGAGAGACTAGGATATTAATGACATTACAAAATCCACTACGAGACTTTTTTTTATTTTCAGCTTTCTGGTTAAATATGGGGAAAAACACCTACTTGATTTAATCACTTTGATCAGGTTTCTAAGATATTCAGCTAAATGTAACCCTTCAAATCAGTGAATTTCTCAATAAATTATGTTAGGACATGTACCTGGTCATCTGGGAAAAAACAAAGTGGAACCTTTACTTCACTTTTATTTATTTTTCTTTGCGCGGTACGCGGGCCTCTCACGCGAGAGGTTGTGGCCTCTCCCATTGCGGAGCACAGGCTCCGGACGCGCAGGCTCAGTGGCCATGGCTCACGGGCCTAGCCGCTCCGCGGCATGTGGGATCTTCCCGGACCTGGGCATGAACCCGCGTCCCCTGCATCGGCAGGCAGACTCTCAACCACTGCATCACCAGGGAAGCCCTTTACTTCACTTTTTACACCAGAATTAGTCTCAGATGGAATAACAATGTAAATGTTAAAAAAATACATGTTTTAGAAAAAAATGTAACATTTTATGAAATACAGTCTTGGATTATGGAAGGCTGGCCTCAATATTACCCAAACTTCTGAATGAAATGACAACTAAATTTAACCACATAAAATTAAAAATTTTCTATACAGATATTCAAATAAGACAAATGATTATTCAGTAGGAAAATGGTTGCCTACAATATTCTTAATATATAAAGAGTTCTTTAATAGCAATAAGAGAAATTTCTCAGACTAAGAGAAAATTTGGCAAAGGAAACAGACAATTCCAAGGAAAAAGAGAAACATCCGAGAAAAGTCTCTCACAAAACAGAATAAATAAATAAATAACAAACAAAAAGGAATTTGAAACAAGCAGACTTAATAGAAAAGCCAACTAAAATATTATAAATAGTTTCCTCAGAGAGGTAAGAAGAAATAAAGCATCCCAAAAATAAGACAAAGATGTTTTATATTAATATATTTAAAGAAAAAACAAACAAAAACAACCAGAGAATAAGACAGAGCTTCTGAGAAATTAAAAATATGACAATAAAAATGTCTAAAAAATAGTTGAAATATGAAATTAAGGAAATAAGCCAGTTATTAGAATAAAAGCACAGAGACCATCAATACAAGAGAAAACAAAAGAAAATTAGAAGATCAAACCATAAGCTCTAACACCCAACAACTAGTCACTCCAGAAAGACCAGAGTAAACAGTGGAGTAGAAATTATTCAAGTATCAGTTTTATAAAATCTCCCCAATCCAAAACACATGACACTTGAGGTTGAAAGTGTACTTGTGGTGCCTATCGTAATGAATGTAAAAGATCCAGAACCACATGGACAAACAGAAGTTTCTAAAAGCTAAAAGTTTCTAAAATCATTTATGTTTTTCTCCTTCTCTCCATTCATTTTTTTCTTGGCAAAATGTCTTCAACATTTGGCATAGGTAGGAGAATCGCTAGGCCAAGAAGCACCAATTCTGTTTCCTTATATGTCATTTTTCCCCTGGGGTTCACTCACTATAATCACACTGACACCATCAGGTGGTCCCCTTTAAACACTCTTAATTTTTGTATATTGCAGAAAGTTGCTCCTGGGATTTTTAAATATATCAAAGTCTGAGGAAAGCTATAGGGAACGCAAGTCAAAGATAGAAAAATATAAAGTTCTGCTTATGAACGTGCAAAGTTCTGATCTTTTAGGGTGACCAATTATCCTAGTTTGCCAGGGGCTGAGGAGGTTTGTGGGACATGGGAATTTCAGTTTTAAAACTGGGACAGTTTCAGGTAAACTAGGATGTGTTGGTCACCCTGTATTTTGCCCAATTAGCTCACTGTCTTTACCCTCCAACCTCAAAGAACTAGCACAAACTTTCAGGTTCCTGAAAAGAGTTGTTATTTTTCTAGCTCCTGGTAATATATCCAGGGAAGGAACATCTGAATGACTATAGTTCAGGAGTGATCTCCTATGCATCTTGTTGCCTATTACCAACTCAAAAGAGGGAGACTTTCCCCTCCGCAGTTCATCTGCAATCTTCCTTGCCTCCTCCTGCCATCCCCGGATGCCCTCCGCTTCCTCCCCCAGTGTCTTGTTTGAGATGTATGATTCTTCTCCCTCAGTTTGCTTTACCTTAGAGATATACCCTTTTTCTACACACCAGGATTTAACTTTACTCTTAGAGACTGTGATATAATATAAAAATATATTTGGTCTTTGTCTCAGTTCTTGAGACACACAAAGCTCCTAAAACCCATGGAATTTCCTGAATGGTAGAAATGTCTTTTGTTTATTCATAACACCTGAGTTTATGCTAATGAAGAGATTTAGGATTGGGCTCCTAAACAGCTTAAGGATGGGGCTGGTCACAAGAAAGACCAAGAGAATAGAGGGTTGGAACTTTCAGCCTCATCCATGAACCTCCAGGAAGGGGTAGGGTGCTGTTGGAGATTAAGCTCTATAAACATTTTGAACAATGAGATTTAGAAAGCTTCCAGGTTGGTGACCACAACAGGGTTCTGGGAGGGTGGTGTTCCTGGAGAAAGCATGGAAGCTCTGTGCCTCCACGTCACCCTGCAGTAGCTTGTCCTATGCATCTCTTCCGCTTGGCTGTTCCTGAGTTGTAGACTTTATAACAAACTGATAATAGTAAGTAAAGCATTTTCTTGTGTTCTGTATGTTGTTCTAGCAAATATTGAAACTTGCAGGGGGGATGGGGTTTGGGGGGGATGGTTATGGGAAACCTTAAACTTGTAGCCAAGTTAGACAGAAGCATGGGTAACTTGAGGATCCGATACTTAGGGCTGGTATCTGAAGTGGGGACAGTCTTATGGAACTGAGCCCTGAAAGCTAACTTGGGGTAGTTAGTGTCAGAATTGAAATGTAACACATCCAGTTGGTGTCAGAATTGGTTAGCATGAGGAAAAAAAAAACCACACACATTCGGTGTTGGAAGTGTTGTGAGTGAAAACAATTCAGGGACAAATAAAAAAATTCATATTCATTCACATTAATTCATTCACTCATTTGTTCAACTAAAACTGTATGGAATTTTTACTATGTGCCAGACACTATTTTAGGTTCTGGGGGGTTAATGGTTTAAAGTATGTGAAACTTATGTTCTTGTGGGAGTAGACAGCCAACATACAAATGTGTGAAATACAAGAGTAACATAATTTAGATGTAAGTAATAAAACTGTGGCGTGGATAAAGAGTAATGAGGTGTATTTCAAATTGGGTTTTAAGGAAAGACCTTTCTGAGGAGGTAGAATGTGAGCTGTAGCTGGAAATAGGAGGAGGCAGTCTTGAAAAGATTGAGAGAAAGGAAAAGTGTGTACAGGAAGATTCCTAAATGCAAACAAGCTTGACTTGTATGAAAAACATCTAGAAGGTCAATATGGCTGGAACACAGGAAGCAAATATACTATTATATGATATTAGAAAGATAGGAGGGAACCAGAGCATGCTAGGGCTTTGAAGGCTATGGTAAAGAGTTTGGGTGAAGACACTACATGATTTTGAGTCAGAGAGTGATATGTTCTGAATCACAATAAAAATACATATCTTTTGATGACATAATACTATACATAGGGAATCCTAAAGATGCTACCAGAAAACTACTAGAGCTAATCAATGAATTTGGTAAAGTTTCAGGATACAAAATTAATGCAGAGAAATCTCTTTCATTCCTATACACTAATGATGAAAAATCTGAAGGAGAAATTAAGAAAACACTCCCAGTTACCACTGCAACAAAAAGAATAAAATACCTAGGAATAAACCTACCTAAGGAGACAAAACACCTGTATGCAGCAAACTATAAGACACTGATGGAAGAAATTAAAGATGATACAAACAGATGGAGAGATATACCATGTTCTTGGATTGGAAGAATCAACATTGTGAAAATGACTCTACTACCCAAAGCAATCTACAGATTCAATGCAATCCCTATCAAACTACCACTGGCATTTTTCACAGAACTAGAACAAAAAATTTCACAATTTGTTTGGAAACCCCAAAGACCCCAAAAAGCCAAAGCAATCTTGAGAAAGAAAAATGGAGCTGGAGGAATCAGGCTTCGGACCTCAGACTACACTACAAAGCTACAGTAGTCAAGATAGTATGGTACTGGCACAGAAACAGAAATATAGATCAATGGAGCAGGATAGAAAGCCCAGAGATAAACCCACGCACATATGGTCACCTTATTTTTGATAAAGGAGGCAAGAATATACAGTGGAGAAAAGACAGCCTCTTCAATAAGTGGTGCTGGGAAAACTGGACAGCTACATGTAAAAGAATGAAATTAGAACACTCCCTAACACCATACATGATAATAAACTCAAAATGGATTAAAGACCTAAATGTAAGGCCAGACACTATAAAACTCTAAGAGGAAAACATAGGCAGAACACTCTATGACGTAAATCACAGCAAGATCCTTTCTGACCCACCTCCTAGAGTAATGGAAATAAAAACAAAAATAAACAAATGGGACCTAATGAAACTTCAAAGCTTTTGAAGAGCAAAGGAAACCATAAACAAGACGAAAAGACAACCCTCAAAATGAGAGAAAATTTTTGCAAACGAGGGAACTGACAAAGGATTAATCTCCAAAATATACAAGCAGCTCATGCAGCTCAATATAAAAAACAAACAACCCAATCCAAAAATGGTCAGAAGACCTAAATGGACATTTCTCCAAAGACGATATACAGATTGCCAACAAACACATGAAAGGATGCTCAACATCACTAATCATTAGAGAAATGCAAATTGAAACTGCAATGAGATATCATCTCACGCCAGTTAGAATGGCCATCATCAAAAAATCTACAAACAATAAATACTGGAGAGGGTGTGGAGAAAAAGGAACCCTCTTGCACTGTTGGTGGGAATGTAAATTGATACAGCCACTATGGAGAACGGTATGGAGATTCCTTAAAAAACTACAAATAGAACTACCATATGACCCAGCAATCCCACTACTGGGCATATACCCTGATAAAACCATAATTCAAAAAGAGTCATGTACCAAAATGTTCATTGCAGCTCTATTTACAATAGCCCGGAGATGGAAACAACCTAAGTGTCCATCATCGGATGAATGGATAAAGATGTGGCACATATGTACAATGGAATATTAGCCCTAAAAAGAAACGAAATTGAGTTATTTGTAGTGAGGTGGATGGACCTAGAGTCTGTCATACAGAGTGAAGTCAGAAAGAGAAAATTAGATACCATATGGTAACATATATATATATATATATATATATATATATATGGAATCTTAAAAAAACCCAAAAGGTTCTGAAGAACCTAGGGGCAGGACAGGAATAAAGATGCAGACGTAGGGAATGGACTTGAGGACACGGGGAGTGGGAACGGTAAGCTGGGACGAAGTGAGAGAGTGGCATGGACTCATATATACTACCAAATGTAAGAGATAGCTAGTGGGAAGATGCCGCATAGCACAGCGAGATCAGCTCAGTGCTTTGTGACCACCTAGAGGGGTGGGATAGGGAGGGTGGGAGGGAGACGCAAGAGGGAGGGGATATGGGGATATATGTATATGTATAGCTGATTCACTTTGTTATAAAGCAGAAACTAACACACAATTGTAAAGCAATTATTCCCCAATGAAGATGTTAAAAAATATATATATCTTTTGGGACTTCCCTGGTGGCGCAGTGGATAAGACTCCAAGGTCCCAATGCAGGGGCCCTGGGTTCGATCCCTGGTCAGGGAACTAGATCCCACATGTATGCTGCAACTAAGAGTTTGCATGCCACAACTAAGGAGCCCGCCTGCCGCAACTAAGACCTGGAGCAACCAAATAAGTAAATAAATATTAAAAAAAGAAAGACATCTTTTTGACTGTTGTGTGGGAAAGATCATAGGATTAAGAGTAGAGGCAGTGAGACCAAATTAGCGAGGTACTGAGATCTTTCAAATGAATGTAAAAACTGGCTTGTTGTTGGGTGGGAACAGTGAAGGAAGGAAGTGGTCATATCTGGGACATACTTTGGAGGTACGGATAATAGGACTTTCTGTTGGACTAGATGGCATAGGGGTGGGAGATTAGGAAGAATTAAGGATGCCTCTTGGATTCTTGACGTGAACAAAAAAGTGGCTTTTTGTGTCTGAACACTCTTCATTGATCATAGCACTCATGGCATGCCTATAATAAGAGCTACTGAAAAAGAGATATGATTCTGAAGGGAGCAAAGCAATTCTGCAGAGTATTAAATATTCCTTCACCACAATATGGGATTGTGCATGGTGGTTAGGGGTTGTAGCTCTTGAGCTACACTGCTCAACTTTACTCCATCCTGCCACTTCCTAACCGTGGATATAGGTCAAATTAACTTCTTTGCCCGTTTCCTCATGAAGGTTAAGTAGTATATATCTCATAGGATTTCATAAGTATTGAATGAATTAATACATGTAAAGCACTTAGAAATATGTCTGGCAAGAAATGAAAGTTATTGCATTTATTAAATAATTTTAATGGCTGTATGATATCCATTATATGAATATATTATAGATTATATAATTGATCTTCCCCTTTGTCAAACATTGGTTATTTCCAATAATCTCTATTAGCTATAGTACTGTAATAAATAATTTTCACATACATACCTATTTTTCCATATGATTATTTATTTAAGATAAATTCCTACAGTTGGATTTGCTGGCTCAAATACTCTGGAAGATGCAAGACGTAAGGCTTTTGCTACATATTGCCAAAGATTAAACCAGTTTATACTTCCACTAGTTGTGTATTTCCTCACACTGTAGCCAAATTTGGACATTATCATAAAGAAAAATAGAAACAAATTTACCAATTTGATAGAAAAAAATAACATGTCCCTACTGATTAAACTGATATTTAAAAAGTATTGAGTAGACTGAAAGTTATATATAAAAATTAGCCATTGGCCATTATTCTATTGGAGTATTTGACTTTTTTTTTTTCAATTTGTAACAACTGTTTACTGCTACATATGCTTCAATCTAATTTATTTGACCAGTGGATTGTTGTTGGATTCAATGTGTACATCTTTTACTATATTACAGCTGCCTTCCTTATACTGATATCATATAAATATCAGTCATATTTTTAAAGGGTTAATTAAACTAAATTTTATTTTAGTCTATGGTATAAGTTTAATATCTAAGGTTTTATTTTTCAAAATAGTTAAATTGATCAATACACTTTAACGATTGAATCTTTTATTTCTTCTCTAATTTAAAATGCTTGCCCTCCCAAATTATTGAGATATACCTACAGAAATTCCTATATAAGTATACAGATGACTGGATTTTAAAAGTGCAATGCATCTACCTCGTTTTTAATGTAAATACATAATTATTATACGTGTTTGGCTCTGTTTTTTTAGCTTTCTTCTCCATTCTACTTACCCATCTCTGTGTTCCTGCTCCACTATTTAAAGAATTATAGCTCTTTAATCCCATTTTATTCCTGGGTGTGTGAGTCTTCCAAAGAACTCTCGTTTCAAAAAGACCTTCAAATTTTGACTGGAATAATATTAAACGTAAAAATAAATTTTGGAGAATGTTAACAACATAATATATCAAATCTTCCCAACCAGGGATGTGTATTCAGTCATTTAGGTCTTCCTCAGGTTCAACAAATTTGTGTTGAAATATTTAAGCTAGAAAGAGAAACAGCAAAAAACAAAACCAAAAATAAAACAAAGAAACCAAAAGAAGGGGAAGGAGAAGAACGTTTTCCCTTGAAGAAATTGTTTTTTCCCCCAGTGGTAAAATATCTATCACATAAAGTTTACCATCTTAACCACTTTTAAGTGTACAGTTTAGGGATATTAAATACATTGGTGATGTTGTGCAACCATCACCACCATCCATCTCCTTAACCATTTTTCTTCTTGTAAAACCAAAAACTCTGTACCCATGAAACAACTCCTCACTCTCCCCTCTCCCCAGCCCCTAGCAACCACCAGTCTGCTGTCTGTCTATAATTTTGACTACTCGAAGTACCTCGTATAAGTGTAATCATACAGTATTTGTCTTTCTGTCACTGGCTTAGTTCTCTTAGCATAATGTTCGAGTTTCATCCATGTGATAACATACTGAAGAATTTCCTTCCTTTTTAAGGTTGAATACCATTCCATTGTATGTATATACCACATTTTGTTTAACCGTTCATCTGTTGATGGACACTTGGGTCACATCTGTGTTTTGCTGTTGTGAATAATGCTGCTATGAGCATGGGTGTACACATATTTCTTCCAGATCCTGTTTTCAATTCTTTTGGCTATATACACAGAAGCTGAATTGCCAGATCATCCATATGTTAATTGTATTTTTAATTTTCTTGAGGAACTGCTATACTGTTTTCTCAGCAGCTATACCATTATAATCACCCACGAACAGTGCACAAGGGTTCCAATTTTGCCACACCCTCACCAACACTTGTTTCTGTTTTTTGATAGTAGCCATTGTAATGGGTGTGAGGTGGTATCTTATTGCAGTTTTGATTTGCATTTTTCTAATGCTTAGTGATATTGAGCATCTTTTCATGTGCTTATTGGTTATCTGTATGTCTTCTTTGTAGAAATGTCTACTCAAGTCCTTTGACCATTTTTGAATTGAGTTGTCTTTTTATTGCTGAGTTTTAGGAATTCTTCATATACTCTGGAAATTAATTTCTTACCAGATATATGACTTGCAAATATTTTTTTCCTTTCTGTGGGTTGCCTTTTTACTCTGTTGATATTTTGATATACAAATTTTTTAAATATACATGAATTTCAATTTATCAATTTTTTCTTTTGTTGCCTGTGCCTATGGTGTCATATCCAATAAATCACTGTCAAATCCAATGTCATGAAGCTTTTGTGCTACTTTATCTTCTAAGAGTTTTATAGTTTTAGGTCTTACATTTAGGTCTTTGACCAATTTTGAGTTAATTTTTGTATATGGTGTTAGGTAAGGATCCAACTTCATTCTTTTGCATGTGGATATCCAGAACTATTTGTTGAATAGTTCTTTCCCCATTGAATGGTCTTGGCACCCTTGTCAAAAATTATTTGATCGTATATGCACGAGTTTATTCTTGGACTCTTTATTCTATTCCATTGGTTTATATGTCTATTTTTATTCTAGTACGACATGGTTTGATTACTGTAGCTGTGTAGTAAGTTCTGAAATCAGGAGTCTTGCACCTTTGTTCTTTTTCAAGATTGTTTTGGCTATTTGGGGTCCCTTGATATTCCATATGTATTTTAGGGTGGATTTTTTATTTCTGCAAGAAAATTATCGGGAGTTTTGATAAGGATGGCATTGAATCTGTAGATTGCTTTGGATACTATTGATATCTTAGTAATATTAAATATTCCAATTCATAAACACGGATGTGTTTCCATTTATTTATGTCTTCAATTTCTTTCACCACTATTGTGTAGTTTTTATTGTACAAATCTTTCACCTACTTGGTTAATTCCTAAGTATTTTATTCTATTGTAAATGAACTTGTCTTTGTATTTACTTTAAGATTTTTCATTGCTAGTATATAGAAATGCAATTGATTTTTGCTCGTTGACCTTGAATCCTGCTACTTTGCTGAATTCATTTATTAGTTTCAACAGGTTTTGTTTTGGTGTGTGTGTGTGTGTGTGTGTGTGTGTGTGTGTGTGTGTAATTTCTGGAGTTTTCTACATATAAGATTATATCATCTGAGAACAGAGATAATTTTACTTCTTCCTTTCCAATTTTATTGCATTTTGATTTTACTTTATTTAGAAATGTTTAAATTTGACATCCTGGCATTATTCTTGATCTTAGAGGAAAAACTTTTAGTGTTTCATCCTTGAGTATGATGTTCACTGTGGGTTTTCCATATATGACTTTTGTTATGTTGAGATAGTTTCTTTCTATTTCTAGTTTGTTGAGCATTTTTATCATGACAGGGTGTTGAATTTTGTCGAATGCTTTTCTGCATCAATTGAGATAATCATTTGTTTTTTTTCTTCATTCTGTTAATGAGGTGTATTTTATTGATCAATTTTCATCTCTTGAACCATCCTTGCATTCCAAGAATAAATTCCACTTGGTCATGGTGTGTAATCTTTTTAATATGCTGCTGAATTTGGTTGGCTAGTATTTTGTTGAAGATTTTTGCATCAGTGATCATAAGGGATATTAATCCGTTGTTTTTTTTTTTTTTTTCCTTCTTCTTCTTGTGACTTTATCTGGGTTTGGAATCATGGTAGCACTGACCTTATAGAATGAGTTAGAAGCTATTCCCTCCTCTTTAGTATTTTGGAAAATTTTGAGAAGGATTGATATTAGTTATTTGTTTGTTAGAATTCATCAGTAAAGCTCTCAGGACCAGTGGTTTTCTTTGCTGGGAGATTTTTGAAACTGATTCTCATTACTAATTATAGATTCAATTCAGATTTTCTATTTCTTCATGATTTAGTCTTGGTAGATTTTGTATTTCTAAAATTTGTTCATTTTTTCTAGGTTAACAAATCTGTTTGCATACAATTGTTCATAGTACCCTTTTATAATTTCTATAGAGTAGATAGTAATGTCTCCACTTTCATATCTGATTTCAGTGATTAGATTCTTTTATCTTTCAGTACAGGTGGGTAAAGCCTTGTCAATTTTGTTAAAATTTTTACTTTCAATCTGTTTGTGTCTTTGGAGCT
Organism: Phocoena sinus; assembly: GCF_008692025.1. NCBI lineage: Eukaryota > Metazoa > Chordata > Mammalia > Artiodactyla > Phocoenidae > Phocoena > Phocoena sinus. Next base: position 65,787,362 of record NC_045766.1, read on the forward strand.
AAAGTGAGTCTCCCATAAACAGCATACAGTTGGGTAATGAGTTTTCATCAATTCTGATGCAGTCTTTCTTTTGACTGGAGAATTGACTCCATTTATATTTAATCACTGATAAGTAAGGTCTTATTTCTGTTATTTTGCTATTTGTTTTCAGTATGTGGTATACATTTTTGTTCCTCATTTCCTGCATTGCTTTCTTATTTTGTGTTTAGTTATATTTTTCGTAATGAAATGCTTAAGTTTTTTCTCATTACCTTTTGTGTGTATTCTATATCTATTCTCTTTGTGGTTACCATGAAGGTTACATATTACATCCTACAGTATAACATTTTTATTTGAATTTATACCAGTTTAATGTATTTTAGCTATTGACAAACCTGAAGTCTAAATCATGGAGCAGAAATGTGACTCTTTAGGCATTAGAGACCTGGGTCAGAAATGTAATATTTTAAATCAAGGTGAATTTTTCAGTTTCCGGATTCACACTGCGTAGGTAGGGCTTTTTGTTCTGCTGGTAACTGGGCAAATACCACATATTATATGGGCTCATACATATAGAAGAGCCCTTAGATGCAGTGCCCCCATTTTACAGATGGAAACTGAGGCCCAAAGAGGTAAACTAATTTTTCAAGGTCACTCCATGCAAATTTGACCTTTTTTTTTTAACATCTTTATTGGAGTATAATTGCTTTACAATGGTGTGTTAGTTTCTGCCTTATAACAAAGTGAATCAGTTATACATATACATATGTTCTCATATCTCTTCCCTCTTGTGTCTCCCTCCCTCCCACCCTCCCTATCCCACCCCTCCAGGTGGTCACAAAGCACTGAGCTGATCTCCCTGTGCTATGCGGCTGCTTCTCACTAGCTATCTACCTTACGTTTGGCAGTGTATATATGTCCATGCCTCTCTCTCGCTTTGTCACAGCTTACCCTTCCCCCCGCCATATCCTCAAGTCCATTCTCTAGTAGGTCTGTGTCTTTATTCCTGTCTTACCCCTAGGTTCTTCATGACATTTTTCTTTTCTTAAATTCCATATATATGTGTTCGCATATGGTATCTGTCTTTCTCTTTCTGACTTACTTCACTCTGTATGACAGACTCTAGGTCTATCCACCTCATTACAAATAGCTCAATTTCGTTTCTTTTTATGGCTGAGTAATATTCCATTGTATATATTTGCCACATCTTCTTTATCCATTCATCCGATGATGGACACTTAGGTTGTTTGCATCTCCGGGCTATTGTAAATAGAGCTGCAATGAACATTTTGGTACTTGACTCTTTTTGAATTATGGTTTTCTCAGGGTATGTGCCCAGTACAGGGATTGCTGGGTCATATGGTAGTTCTATTTGTAGTTTTATAAGGAACCTCCATACTGTTCTCCACAGTGGCTGTATCAATTTACATTCCTGCCAACAATGCAAGAGGGTTCCCTTTTCTCCACACCCTCTCCAGCATTTATTGTTTCTAGTTTTTTGATGATGGCAATTCTGACTGGTGTGAGATATCTCGTAGTTTTGATTTGCATTTCTCTAATGATTAATGATGTTGAGCATTCTTTCATGTGTTTGTTGGCAGTCTGTATACCTTCTTTGGAGAAATGTCTATTTAGGTCTTCTACCCATTTTTGGATTGGGTTATTTGTTTTTTTGTTATTGAGCTGCATGAGCTGCTTATAAATTTTGGAGATTAATCCTTTGTCAGTTGCTTCATTTGCAAATATTTTCTCCCATTCTGAGGGTTGTCTTTTGGTCTTGTTCATGGTTTCCTTTGCTGTGCAAAAGCTTTGAAGTTTCATTAGGTCCCATTTGTTTATTTTTGTTTTTATTTCCATTTCCCTAGGAGGTGGGTCAAAAAGGAGCTTGCTGTGATTTATGTCATAGAGTGTTCTGCCTATATTTTCCTCTAAGAGTTTGATAGTGTCTGGACCTACATTTAGGTCTTTAATACATTTTGAGCTTACTTTTGTGTATGGTGTTAGGGAGTGATATAATCTCATACTTTTACATGTACCTGTCCAGTTTTCCTAGCACCACTTATGGAAGAGGCTGTCCTTTCTCCACTGTACATACCTGCCTCCTTTATCAAAGGTAAGGTGACCATATGTGTGTGGGTTTATCTCTGGGCTTTCTATCCTGTTCCATTGATCTATCTTTCTGTTTCTGTGCCAGTACCATACTGTCTTGATTACTGTAGCTTTGTAGTATAGGCTGAAGTCAGGGAGCCTGATTCCTCCTGCTCCGTTTTTCTTTCTCAAGATTGCTTTGGCTATTCGGGGCCTTTTGTGTTTCCATACAAATTGTGAAATTTTTTGTTCTAGTTCTGTAAAAAGTGCCAGTGGTAGTTTGATAGGGATTGCATTGAATCTGTAGATTGCTCTGGGTAGTAGAGTCGTTTTCACAATGTTGATTCTTCCAATCCAAGAACATGGTATATCTCTCCATCTGTTTGTATCATCTTTAATTTCTTCCATCAGTGTCTTATAGTTTGCTGCATACAGGTGTTTTGTCTCCTTAGGTAGGTTTATTCCTAGATATTTTATTCTTTTTGTTGCAATGGTAAATGGGAGTGTTTTCTTAATTTCACTTTCAGATTTTTCATCATTAGTGTATAGGAATGCCAGAGATTTCTGTGCATTAAATTTGTATCCTGCTACTTTACCAAATTCATTGATCAGTTCTACTAGTTTTCTGGTAGCATCTTTAGGATTCTCTATGTATAGCATCATGTCATCTGCAAACAGTGACAGCTTTACTTCTTCTTTTCCGATTTGGATTCCTTTTATTTCCTTTTCTTCTCTGATTGCTGTGCCTAAAACTTCCAAAACTATGTTGAATAAGAGTGGTGAGAGTGGGCAACCTTGTCTTGTTCCTGATCTTAGTGGAACTGCTTTCAGTTTTTCACCATTGAGGATGATGTTGGCTGTGGGTTTGTCATATATGGCCTTTATTATGTTGAGGAAAGTTCCCTCTGTGCCTACTTTCTGCAAGGTTTTGATCATAAATGGGTGTTGAATTTTGTCGAAAGCTTTCTCTGCATCTATTGAGATGATCATATGGTTTTTCTCCTTCAATTTGTTAATATGGTGCATCACGTTGATTTGATTGATCTTGAAGAATCCTTGCATTCCTGGAATAAACCCCATTGGATCATAATGTATGATCCTTTTAATGTGCCATTGGATTCTGTTTGCTAGTATTTTGTTGAGGATTTCTGCATCTATATTCATCAGTGATATTGGCCTATAGTTTTCTTTCTTTGTGACATCCTTGTCTGGTTTTGGTATCAGGGTGATGGTGGCCTCGTAGAATGAGTTTGGGAGTGTTCCTCCCTCTGCTATATTTTGGAAGAGTTTGAGAAGGATAGGTGTTAGCTCTTCTCTAAATGTTTGATAGAATTTGACTGTGAAGCCATCTGGTCCTGGGCTTTTGTTTGTTGGAAAATTTTTAATCACAGTTTCAAGTTCAGTGCTTGTGATTGGTTTGTTCATATTTTGTATTTCTTCCTGATTCAGTCTTGGCAGGTTGTGCATTTCTAAGAATTTGTCCATTTCTTCCACGTTGTCCATTTTATTGGCATAGAGTTGCTTGTAGTAATCTCTCATGATCTTTTGTATTTCTGTAGTGTCAGCTGTTACTTCTCCTTTTTCATTTCTAACTGTATAGATTTGAGTCTTCTCCCTTTCTTTCTTGATGAGTCTGGCTAATGGTTTCTCAATTTTATTTATCTTCTCAAAGAACCAGCTTTTAGTTTTATTGATCTTTGCTATCATTTCCTTCATTTCTTTCTCATTTATTTCTGATCTGATTTTTATGATTTCTTTCCTTCTGCTAACTTCTGGGTTTTTTTCTTCTTCTTTCTCTAATTGCCTTAGGTGCAAGGTTAGGTTGTTTGTTCGAGATGTTTCCTGTTTATTAAGGTAGGATTGTATTGCTATAAACTTCCCTCTTAGAACTGCTTTTGCTGCATCCTATAGATTTTGGGTTGTCGTGTCTCCATTGTCATTTGTTTCTAGGTATTTTTTTATTTCCTCTTTGATTTCTTCAGTGATCACTTCGTTATTAAGTAGTGTATTGTTTAGCCTCCATGTGTTTGTATTTTTTACAGATCTTTCCCTGTAATTGATATCTAGTCTTATAGCGTTGTGGTTGGAAAAGATACTTGATACAATTTCAATTTTCTTAAATTTACCAGGGCTTGATTTGTGACCCAAGATATGATCTATCCTGGAGAACGTTCCATGAGCACTTGAGAAAAATGCGTATTCTGTTGTTTTTGGATGGAATGTCCTAAAAATATCAATTAAGTCCATCTTGTTTAATGTATCATTTAAAGCTTGTGTTTCCTTATTTATTTTCATTTTGGATGATCTGTGCATTGGTGAAAATGGGGTGTTAAGGTCCCCTACCATGAATGTGTTACTGTCGATTTTCCCTTTTATGGCTGTTAGTATTTGCCTAAAGTATTGAGGTGCTCCTATGTTGGGTGCATAAATATTTACAATTGTTATATCTTCTTGGATTGATCCCTTGATCATTATGTAGTGTCTTTCTTTGTCTCTTCTAATGGTCTTTATTTTAAAGTCTATTTTGTCTTATATGAGAATTGCTACTCCAGCTTTCTTTTGGTTTTCATTTGCATGAAATATCTTTTTCCAACCCCTTACTTTCAGTCTGTTTGTGTCTCTAGGTCTGAAGTGGGTCTCTTGTAGACAGCAAATATATGGGTCTTGTTTTTGTATCCATTCAGCCAATCTGTGTCTTTTGGTGGGAGCATTTAGTCCATTTACTTTTAAGGTAATTATCGATATGTATGTTCCTATTCCCATTTTCTTAATTGTTTTGGGTTCGTTATTGTAGGTCTTTTCCCTCTCTTGTGTTTCTTGCCTAGAGAAGTTCCTTTAGCAGTTGTTTTAAAGCTGGTTTGGTGGTGCTGAACTCTCTCAGCTTTTGCTCGTCTGTAAAGGTTTTAATTTCTCCATCAAATCTGAATGAGATCCTTGCTGGGTAGAGTACTCTTGGTTGCAGCTTTTTCTCCTTCGTCACTTTAAATATGTCCTGCCAGTCCCTTCTGGTTTGCAGAGTTTCTGCTGAAAGATCAGCTGTTAACCTTATGGGGATTCCCTTGTGTGTTATTTGTTGTTTTTCCCTTGCTGCTTTTAATATGTTTTCTTTCTATTTAATTTTTGATAGTTTGATTAATATGTGTCTTGGTGTGTTTCTCCTTGGATTTATCCTGTATGAGACTCTCTGTGCTTCCTGGACTTGTTTAACTATTTCCTTTCCCATATTAGCGAAGTTTTCAACTGTAATCTCTTCAAATATTTTCTCAGTCCCTTTCTTTTTCTCTTCTTCCTCTGGAACCCCTATAATTCGAATGTTTTTGCATTTAATGTTGTCCCAGAGGTCTCTGAGACTGTCCTCAGTTCTTTTCATTCTTTTTCCTTTATTCTGCTCTGCAGTGGTTATTTCCACTATTTTATCTTCCAGCTCACTTATCCGTTCTTCTGCCTCAGTTATTCTGCTATTGATCCCTTCTAGGGTATTATTAATTTCATTTATTGTGTTGTTCATTGTTTCCTCTTTAGTTCTTCTAGGTCCTTGTTAAATGTTTCTTGCATTTTGTCTATTTCCAAGATTTTGGATCATCTTTACTATCATCATTCTGAATTCTTTTTCAGGTAGACTGCCTATTTCCTCTTCATTTGTTAGGTCTCGTGGGTTTTTATCTTGCTCCTTCATCTGCTGTGTGTTTTTCTGTCTTCTCATTTTGCTTAACTTACTGTGTTTGGGGTCTCCTTTTTGCAGGCTGCAGGTTCGTAGTTCCCGTTGTTTTTGGTGTCTGTCCCCAGTGGCTAAGGTTGGTTCAGTGGGTTGTGTAGGCTTCCTGGTGGAGGGGACTAGTGCCCGTGTTCTGGTGGATGAGGCTGGATCTTGTCTTTCTGGTGGGCAGGTCCATGTTTGGTAGTGTGTTTTGGGGTGTCTGTGGACTTATTATGATTTGGGGCAGCCTCTTTGCTAATGGGTGGGGTTGTGTTCCTGTCTTGCTTGTTGTTTGGCATAGGATGTCCAGCACTGTAGCTTCCTGGTCATTGAGTGAAGCTGGGTGCTGGTGTTGAGATGGAGATCTCTGGGAGATTTTTGCCATTTGATATTATGTGGAGCTGGGAGGTCTCTTGTGGACCAGTGTCCTGAAGTTGGCTCTCTCACCTCAGAGGCACAGCACTGACTCCTGGCTGCAGCACCAAGAGCCTTTCATCCACACGGCTCAGAATAAAAGGGAGAAAAGGTAGAAAGAAAGAATTAGTAGAAGTAGAAAGAAAGAAAGGAGGGAGGGAGGGAGGAAGGAAGGAGGGAAGGAAAAAAAGAAAGAAGATAAAGTGAAATAAAATAAAGATAAAATATAATAAAGTTATTAAAATAAAAAATTATTATTAAGAGTAGAAAAAAAATTAAAAAAAAAAAAAAAACAGCGGATGGATAGAACCCTGGGACAAATGGTGGTAGCAAAGCTATACAGACAAAATCTCACACAGAAGCATACACATACACACTCACAAAAAGAGGAAAGGGGAAGAAAGCATAAATCTTGCTCTCAAAGTCCACCTCCTCAATTTGGGATGATTCGTTGTCTATTCATGTATTCCACAGATGCAGGGTACATCAAGTTGATTGTGGAGCTTTAATCCGCTTCTTCTGAGGCGGCTGGGAGAGATTTCCCTTTCTCTTCTTTGTTCTCACAGCTCCCAGGGCCTCAGCTTTGGATTTGGCCCCGCCTCTGCATGTAGGTCTTCCGAGGGCATCTTTTCTTCGCTCAGAGAGGACAGGGTTAAAGGAGCCGCCGAGTCGGGGTCTCTGGCTCACTCATGCCGGGGTGAGGGAGGGGCACAGAGTGCGGGGCGGGCCTGCGGCGGCAGAGGCCGCTGTGATGTTGTAGCAGCCTGAGGCGCGCCGTGCGTTCTTCTGGGGGAGTTGTCCCTGGATCCCGGAATCCTGGCAATGGCGGGCTGCACAGGCTCCCCGGTTGGGGGGTGTGGATAGTGACCTGTGCTCGCACACAGGCTTCTTGGTGGCGGCAGCAGGAGCCTTAGCGTCTCATACCCGTCTCTGGGGTCCGCACTTTTAGCCGTGGCTGGCGCCCGTCTCTGGAGCTCCTTTAAGCAGTGCTCTTAATCCCCTCTCCTCGCGCACCAGGAAACAAAGAGGGAAGAAGAAGTCTCTTGCCTCTTCGTTAGGTCCAGACTTTTCCCCGGACTCCCTCCCGGTTAGGCGTGGCGCACTAACCCCCTGCTGGCTGTGTTGACGCCGCCAACCCCAGTCCTCTCCCGGCGCTCCGACTGAAGCCCAAGCCTCAGCTCCCAGCCCTGCCCGCCCCGGCGGGGGAGCAGACAAGCCTCTCGGGCTGGTGAGTGCTGGTCGGCACCGATCCTCTGTGCGGGAATCTCTGCGCTTTGCCCTCCACACCCCTGTTGCTGTGCTCTCCTCCGCGGCTCCGAAGCTTCCCCCCTCCGCCACCCGCAGTCTCCGTCCGCGAAGGGGCTTCCTAGTGTGTGGCAACCTTTCCTCCTTCACAGCTCCCTCCCACTGGTGCAGGTCCCATCCCTATCCTTTTGTCTCTGTTTATTCTTTTTTCTTTTGCCCTACCCAGGTACGTGGGGCGTTTCTTGCCTTTTGGGAGGTCTGAGGTCTTCTGCCAGTGTTCAGTAGGTGTTCTTTAGGAGGTGTTCCACGTGTAGATGTATTTCTGGTGCATCTGTGTGGAAGAAGGTGATCTCCACGTCTTACTCTTCTGCCATCTTCCCGGAAGCCCTCTTGACCTTTGTTTTATTGAAGGATGATGCAGATAAATACTAGTGACCATGGAAGATTGAGTTCTCTGGGAAGCAGATTTTGATACAGAGATTAGTTACCAGTATATTTTCTAGGGAACATCCTTGGGATCAGTGCCTGTGGGAGGGAGGGGGCCAGTGCAGGAGTAGGCAGAGGGAGAAGTGGAGCTGCCATTAGGGAACACAGTTGCCTGATAGTTTCAGCTAATACCACAAGGAGCTCTGGAGCTAAAGTAGTCCATCAGAGTTGTCCCACCTTGACTGTAATGGCCAGGCCTTTACAGCCCAGCCTCCATTCTCGGATGTGTGCCACAATAGGAAGGGTATCACCCTGGGTAAGGCAGCTGTTCATGGGAGGCAATCCATGAGGGTTGACTGCTGAAGGTGACCTGTGACAGCAATCCCAGCAACTGGAGCGAAAAAACCTTCCTTGCAGGGGGATCAAAGACATGTCTTTTCACATCCATCACAAGAGTCTTGCTGAATGGGAAGATTAGAGATTGTGTCCAAGTGTTACCAACACTTGTAGCAAAATTTGGATTTGAAAGCAGGTTTCTCTGGCTTCTAGTCCCTGTCTTTACCATTCTCCTTTGCTGTTAGACTACAAACTCTTTTTTAGGAGTTTGTGATTTGGAGTTATTTGTAATTCTTAGATACGAGTTGTTGAACTGTGGAGAATCTTGCCAATCAGGTTGGCTCAATCTATTTATCGTCATGCTCAACAACCACAACAAAAACATTTAAGTCTATCCTTGAAGATTTAGCAGCTCCAGCTATAGAACAGAATACTTCATACCAAGCTCTCCAAATGTCTCTCCAAACTGAAGAACTTAAAAACAAACAAACAAAAGGCAAACAAAAAAACAAAAAACATGGGCCTCCCTGGTGGCGCAGTGGTTGAGAGTCCGCCTGCTGATGCAGGGGACACGGGTTCGTGCCCCAGTCTGGTAAGATCCCACATACCGCGGAGCGGCTGGGCCTGTGAGCCATGGCCGCTGAGCCTGCGCGTCCAGAGCCTGTGCTCCGCAACTGGAGAGGCCACAACTGTGAGAGGCCCGTGTACCGCAAAAAAAAACAACCCAAAAACTAAAACAAAACTCTGCTCACTCCATTCTCCCTGTAGGTATATGCTGATAAATGATGACCCTAAGGAGTTTTCTGAATCTACATTTTTCATGTCTGTAGATGTCACCCTTCATCTGATGAATATTGAGCCAGAATTCTCCAATACCAAAAAGGATTAGAGGACATTATTGGGACCTTGCTCTGAACGAACACAGGCTTCACCCAGGACCTGAATTCAGTCATTATATTCTACCTGCCCACTATATTGAATGTCAGTTTCTTTTTTTATTTTTTAAGCACTTGCTCAAAGGCCACTTCCTCCGAGGATTAAATGACTTAAAATATAAAAAACACTTAACCACACCTAGCATATATGTTTAAGAGTTTAATAATATTAGCTGTTATTATTATCTTTTTAATGGCTTTTGAATCTTCCAAATGAAGTTCTGTCATGTGTTCCCCACAGCTTATCCCCTTAGTTGTGTTAAAGGTGAAACAAACACTTTTTTTTTTCACATGCCGTTGTCGCCTGCAGCTGTGGTTTCAGAAACAGTGATTGTGTTTGTGTACTACTTACTGCTTGGTCCACACCACGTCCCAGGCATAGTGTTCAAGCAGTGGCACAGAAAGGGAGAGAATGAGAGAGAGTTACAGTGCCAAAGTCACCCACAGGGTGTTGAGTCCGCGAGCTTCAGGGTTGGCATGGACTGAGAGACCACCTGGCCCCAAGGGCTCCTGCAACTCCTCCGGCTAGTGCAGCCCCAGGCCTCCGTGGCACTCCTTCCTCAAAATGCAAAGCAGTGCATTCCATGTCTGGACCACTGTTTTTAAACTTTCTTAATTGGGGACACTTTGGAACTTTCATCTAGGCTTATACTTCTGTTGCCTGGGACCACATAGACCAAGTTTCCGCCCTCTTCTTTAAGACCGCGCTTCAAAACTTATGGAGACTTATTGTAGCTAATCACTGTGGAATGCTGTCGCAGAGCTGCGCCTAGTATATTGACTGACTTCAGGGTCATTTTGTGTTGCCTAGTCCCCTGCTTCATTATTTTTCTTTTATTTAGCATTTGCGTATTTATTTCTTTTGAAAAAAAATTTAAAAAGACAGTTACTGTTTGTTAACCATTCACTATGAAGTATTAGGTACATATATCCATAACATTATAGGAACTATATAATACACTGTGGATGAAGTAGTACACAGTGGCATGGACCTTAGCATTCTCTGAAAGATACAGAAAAGCAAATAACAGTTGCCATAGAGGGAGATGAGTGCCATATTGGAGCAGCAGAGATAGCCCGTGATTGGGACTAATTATGGAATGGAGTGTGACAAGGCAGAGAAAATAATGTTGAAACAGAGATCTACAGAGTGAATGGTATTTTAATAAAGGGTTGGCGATGGGGTGCAAATGTTTGAGTCATGCATGTGCGTGTGTGTGTGTGTGTGTGTGTTTTCAGACAGAAAGAGCAAGATGAGTGGCTGACAAGACAGAGAAAATGGACCTAGTTAGGAAAGTCTTACAAGCTATAGTAAGATATGAAAATTTTATCTAAGAGCAGGACTCGCTCCATAATGTGTGGGGGACAGTGCAGAATGAGACTATACAGCTTTATGTTCAAAAATTATTAAGAATTTCAAGATGGTAGAGTGAGAACTAAACCAAGATCGGGCCCTTCTAAGAGCAGGACCCTGTGTAATCCCTGCTTCATTTTTGGTGTCTGGGTATGAATTAGAGATTTCATTTGATCCTTGGATGGGTTGGTTTCACAGTTTCCTCTTATCTTGTAGGCTAGTCTGAGAAGTCCTTTCTCCTTTCCTCTACTTACCCAAATGTGACTTTTTTTTTTTGGCCACACTGAGTGGCTTGTGGGATCTTAGTTCCCGACCAGGGGTTGAGCCTGGGCCCTGGCAGTGAAAGCGCCGAGTCCTTAACCACTGGACCGCCAGGGAATTCCCCAATTGTAACTTTTTAAAAAGACCCTTCATGTATGCCAGAGAATGCCATGGCTTATTTTTTCCTCAGAGTTTTCCTTGTTGTAATTTTTTAGGTGTACCTGTAGCTATACGTTTAGTTCTTGCCATCACTCCTCTGGGATGCTGAAGAGAGGCTGAGGATTTCGGAGTGAATCTTCCCACCTGGTTCTTGCCCCTGATTCAATGCGCTCACATTTTTATCTGAGCAAAATTTAGGGAAAATCAACACTGTCAGTGAAGCCCACAAAAAGAACTGATGCTTCTGAAGAGCTGAAGGAAGACAGGCTATTGGGATGTATGTGAGCACCAGGTTTTCTTTATGTACATTTTAAAGGTTGCTATTTTTTAGAAATAATAATACATTTTTGCATAATGGTAATATTACAGTTATGTGTTTCGAAAATCCAAACAGTGTTAACAGATATAAACTGAGAATCTGGTTCCCACCCTGTCTCTATTCACTTTGTGTTCCCTTGCTCATTGTACTTATCATTCTACTGTTTATTTTTAAAATAACAAGTAAATATAAATGCATATTCTTATCTCCCCCCTTTCTTACACACTGGGTAGTTATAGCAGAAACCAGTAATGCTCACCAACATTCATCTCTCCTCTCTCTAGGAAAGACCTTGTGTGTGTGTATTTGCATGAGGAACTGACAAGAAGCAAATAGATTATAAACCTATCAAATTTTCTAGTGCATTGTAATGTCAGAGAAACTATGATCCAGGATTGAAAATGCTGCTCTGTTTTCTTCAGGTTCTCATATTTATACCAGCAGCGAATTGGCTGTGAAATTTGGACAGCTCCAAAAGAGCACATTCACTTCAGATATGGCCATAGGGTAGTGGACAGGCAAGAACTTCCCAGAGAGGGAGCCAGCTGTCATAGAAACAAATAGACAGGAGAGCTCTTCCCAAGGGCAGCTTCAACATCTAGTCAACTAACCTTCCCCACCCGCATAGTAGGAGGCCTTCAAAATGCCTTCCTAGAGAGATTTAGGAATTAATATGGATGCGTCACTTTTGCATGTCTCCCATTCTTCTTTTTGGTTGAATGAGTATTTCTATTTTGGTAATCCTTCCTTATTCACTCTTATATATTCCATGTAGCTTGTAGGTCGCTGGACCACAAGGAGATATATCTAGATTGGACAGAGAGGATGGATTCAGACATCCTGGACTTTGAGTTTGGTGCAGTGACTGGATGGGACTTGGTGTTGTGTTTTTTGGGGAGGATGTAAGTGCGTTCAATATGTTGAAGAAAAGTAAACTGGAAGTTTGATGGCCAGCACACTGTGGTGCGAGCTGTTACTAGTCTTTAATATTGATTTATTCTCCTCTTCCTGAGCTTGGAGACAAATTTTTCTCATCTTCCTTGTGGTCCAGGGTGACCACATGACTGAGTGATGACCAATGGAATAAGAATAGAAGTGATGTGTCCACTTCCAGGCTTGGCCCTTAAGAACCTTTCTCATTGATCCCGTCTCTCCTAGGACTCACCATCTGGCTGAATGGTGAGGAACCCAGGGATGCAGAGGAGGGGAGAGTCACAAGATAGCATGGACCCCTCAATGATTGCATGGAGCAGAACTCTTTAGAAACCTGCTCTTCAGATATCCTTTCCAGCCAGCTGGTAGAGCTTCTTCCTCTTCATCTAGCCATTATCTCCTCAAATGCCTGCCCAGATGCCTGTACTCAGTGCAAATACACATACCACTAGAAGTCTGCAGCTGGGAATTTGCCCTTGGAAGCTTTCTCCGCCTACCCTGGCCCACCTTGCTCTGTCTGTCTGTCTCTCTGAAATTTGAAGCCAACACCCCATAGAACACTTTAGAGTCCATTTCAGAATTGTGCATCTGTTCTTACGCATCAGATCATGAACTGCTTGAACTCATAGATCTTTCATCACCTCGGTGTCCGGTAAAGTGTCTGATGCATAGTGGGGGCTCATAGTCTTAATTAAGCAATTACTGATTTCCCAGTGGAGCAGGTGAGAGGTGACTGGGGAGCTGGGGTGAGGTATCTGCAAATCAAGCTCTGAGGCGGAACTTATGACCCTCTCCAGAGCGCTCCAGGGGTATTTTGAGGTGTGTTCAAAGAAAAATTCTAAATGAAGAGGAAATTATCATTTTTACTGATGATTCAGCCAAAGTTGAGCATCTACGCATCCAGGAAAATCCTGCTGACAGCTTTGCTTTTGTGACCTTTTAAGCATTAACAATTCTATAAGGAAAAGAAATCAGCTGGGAGTTAGGTTCCCTTATTTTAAGTAGTTAACAAAAGTGTTTCTGGGTATGTGCACTTGGCCAAGGAGATTCTACTTTGAGTTGGGAAGGAAATTCCCTTTATGTGTTGTCTTTTTATAAAAAAGTCATCTAATTCTCTTCTGCCCTTGGCGATATTTCTATTACTCTTAAAAGGCTTAAGAGTAGAAGGAAATTTTAAATATAGGCCTATATAAACAAATCGTTAGTAAACGAATTCAATTCATTCAGCATTAATTGGGCATCTGTTAAATTAAAGCCACTGTACCAAATGCAGTGACACATGCAACAGCCACTGGTTAAATAAACAACTCGTTATGGTAAGTATGTACATGCACATATGCGAATAGGGAGAGGGGGCAGAGAGGGGAAGCTGGGGTGAAAATTGTAGGTCCATCTACTATTTCATTCACTATCTATGGGACCTGGATGGTTGGCCATTAGTCACTAGGAGAGGCAGTACACTGTGATCAGTGGTTTGCAAGCTTGGCTGCCTACCAGGTTCACCTGGGGATCTTTTAAAGGTCTTGATACACAGGCCATACTCCACACCAATTAAATCAGAATCTCTTGGGGTGTGTCTGGACATTGGTAATTATTAAAGTTTTATAGGTAATTCCAATGTGGAGCCAAGGTTGAGAATCATTAATGTGGTGACAATAACCCTGGCCTGGGTTTCTGAAATATAGTTCTAACCCAAGCTCTGGCACTATTTTATTTTAACTAAATAGTGGAATGTCTCAATGAGAAATTAACTGGTATCCTCTGCCTTCTTTCAAAGCAAGAATTCTTAGTGTCTTCCTTGGGCTGGGAGGATGCCTGGCAGGCTCTAAAGTAATGTCATTCTTATTTTGGGTTTGCTCTTTGCTGTCAGAGATTGTTCTTGCTCCATGCATGATGCACGGCAGGGTTTATGGGCTCTGGAAGGCATCAAATGGGTATGGTAAAGGGAACAGTCATGGGGCAAGTCCATTTGGAATTTAAGATGTGCTAAGTAAAACAAAACAAATCAAAACAAAATCTGTTTGTTTGAATAGAGTCCTTAAGCATTATGCTTTATTGTCTCCCAGCAGGGTAAGGCATAGACATCTCAATACTTTCTCTTGTCTCTCTAAGGCCTCTTGACTTTTCCAGATTGACAGTGAGTGGATCAGCAAAAGTGGTTATGAGAAAGGTTAAGGGAATTAATTAGGGCCTTGCAATTTGGCGTGGTGCTGCAGCTGTCTGTTTGATACCACAGAACTAATGATTTATTCCGGCACAGAGAAGAGCTACTGGATAAGCGACCACATTCTGCTTAGTGATTAGAAGGCTGGTCTAGCCCCAGCCATACTTTCATGGACCACTGGCTAGTACTAAGGCTAGAAAGTCCAAATTTGGGGGGGGGGGGTGTTTTTTGAAGGCATGATCAAAATTCAAATGTATTAATCAGGGTTGTAGAGCACTGAACCCTTCTAAGTCATTAGTTCCCATTAATATGGTCAATTATTTGACTGACCTGAGGGAAAGGACATTGACCTGGTGAATGTAAATGATGCTTAAGGGTGGATGCTAGACCAAGGAGCAGGGCAAGAAACGTGCTAATTATGGAAGGAAGACCCATTGACATCCTATAAGGAAGGACCCTGGAGACTAGAGAGCTAGGAATTCTATTCAGTAAAAATTTCTTCCCTCCCCCACCCCCATGATTCTAAAAGTAATCCTTGATCACCAGAGAAAATTTGGAAATGCAGAGAGACATTAAAAAAAGAAAACTACACTAAAATCACCCTGTAATCTTTCCTTCTACTTACTAACACTTTCTGGTCCTTTGTTTCTATTCATTTATTAATGCAAAGTCCTTTGCCAAGAGAAGTAAATCTAATATTTATGCCTAATATTTACCTATAGTGTTATCCTGTGATTCTCAGATGGTCATTGCCCAAATGCAGTAATTCTTAACTGGTTTTCTGGTGTGCTTTTCAGGAGTGCTGATGAAATGTGAACAGTGTTAAACTAAATTGTGGTCTTAGTGATTACACACACTCCAGTGATTGACATCTCACCTGAAATAAGGGTAAGAGCAGGGAGAAACTTACTGACAGTGAGAAGGAAGAGACTTGACATAATCAATCCTGTGCTTGCTTTCTGGATTGTTCTCTAGAATATGTAAGAATGTTGTCTTTCAAATATTTAAGAAAGTACTATCAGATCAGTCAACGTGTCTAAAATAAAAACAAATACAGCTCAGTACAATGACCCAGAAAAAGTGCAAAAAAATGTGATATTTAAACATTCAAAGACACTTTTTCCTCAGAAGTGATCGTGTTGATTTTAATAGTGATTTTTTGATTTTTTTTTTTTTTTTTAAATTTTTAGTCTGCTATTAGGGCATTACCAAAATTTAAAGGACTCAAAAACAGTCACTGAACACAAGATCGAGAATCCCTACCTTAAGGAGTAAGGGAGAGTGCATTAGTCTACTTGGGATGCCATAACAAAATACCACAGACTGGGTGGCTTAAACAACGGAAATGTATTTTTTTATACTTGAGGAGGCTAGAAGTCCGAGATCAAGGTGCCAGAGAGGTCTGGGAAGGCCTTTCTTCCTGGCTTGCAAATGGCCGCTTCCTTGCTGTGTCCTCACATGGCCTTTCCTCTGCGTGTGCATCCCTGGTGTCTCTTCTTCTTCTTATAAAGACATGAGACATATTGGATTTAGACACAGCCTTATGACCTCATTTAACCTTACTTACCTTCTTAGAGGTCCTATCTCCAAATATAGTCACACTGGGGGTTAGGGCTTCAACATATGAATTTTAAGGGGATTTAATTCAGACCATGGCAGACAGCATGTGATTTTTGCACACTGGAAGGCAGGTGAGGTTTATATTAGACTTGGTATTGGGGAGGGTTTTCCATGCCCTATGGACAAGATCATGGACATAGAAAAATCAAAACTGTGTTTTGGGAATGGCAAGTAGGGTTTAAGTTTAGCTGGAACAGAATACTTGTGGAGGTAGAGATACAGGAAATAGGTTGAAAAAGGAGGTGGGACAAAGTTATAGAGCCTTGGAGTAGCAGGGTGAGGATGTATCACTTGACTTGGGAAGATGGCTGAGAGCCACTGAAGAATTTTGAGCTGGGGAACAACATGGGTCAAAGCTACATTATAAGCAGATTATGCTGGTGAAGGATGGGTTGGAAGGTGTGGGTATTAAGTGGGAAGTAAGGAGGCCGGTTAGGAAGCCACTGAAATAATCAAGAATGGATAGTCCAGATACAGCTTGGTACGTACGGTATGGTTGGTAAGAGCATCGACTCTCAACCAGGCTGTCTGGTTTCAAACCTGATTTATACCACTTATATAACTGAATAACTTTAGGCAAATGGCTTTTGTTTCTTTGTAAGAAAGGCAAAGGGGCTTCCCTGGTGGTGCAGTGGTTGAGAGTCCTTCTGCCGATGCAGGGGACGCGGGTTCGTGCCCCGGTCCGGAAAGATCCCACATGCCGCGGAGCGGCTAGGCCCGTGAGCCATGGGCGCTGAGCCTGCCCGTCTGGAGCCTGTGCTCTGCAACGGGAGAGGCCACAACAGTGAGAGACCCATGTACTGCAAAAAAAAAAAAAGAAAAAAAAAAAAAAGGCAGGGCTAATCAAAGTGTTATGAGTTTTAGATGAGTCAGTATATGTAAGGTGCTTAGAAAGGTACCTGGCATGCTCTATAAATGTTTGCTTATATAGTGAAGGTGGGAAAGCACTAGACAAAAATCCCAAATCAACACTTTCTTTTTTCCCTGACCAACCAGTAAATAAAAGTTTTTCACTTAATGACGCCTGTGGTTCCACTACATTTATCTCTCAGGCCTACTTCTGTAAACAACTAGATTTCAGCCTGCTCCACTCTGCCTCCACTGACCCTGCCAAGAGAAACTCAAAATATACCCCACCAGAAACCCAAAATGCCTGTAAGCAACCAGTAAATCCTTTGCATCTAAGGGATGCAGCTGTTCTAAAAGTTTACATCTGGACTAAGTAAGGTAAGTAAATAGAAAGCCAGAACTATGCTTAAAAATCTCATTTTTCTGGATTCACTTGAACAACCCATCTGTAATGAACCAAAGCACTATAAACCCTGTATAGGAATGTAAACGCATGCAGGGTGTATGCAGGACAAGCTCACAGAGGCAACATTATTGAGATTAAAAATATTGTCAGGTTGCAGTTTTCGCTAGGTTTTCAAAGGCATACAGAATCATTTTTTTTTACATCCAATGCAATGTTCCCTGCTGCTGGTGGATGGTACTTGGACTCAGTTTGAGTTAGTCTATGTTTAGGATGAATTATGTAAAATCACCAAATCATCTGTTTTGTAAACATAAGAAGTGATTCCAGTGAGTGGGAAAAGTTGTTTCAGATTGGAAAAATGGAAAACCAGGGCCAGATGGAAGTGTGTTGGAAGGCTTAAAAACACCAGCATTGCAAACAGTGAGCTCGCATCCTCTCTCATGCACTGAAGTGAAGGGAAACCTTATTTGTGTTTCCTAGGAACTGGAGTAAGAGCCATATTTTTGTTATTCACTCATGTATTCATTACTTTATCCAAGTATTTATTATTGAGGACTTACTGTGTGCCAGTCGCTGGGTTTCTCAGGAAACTCATATTCCCATGGATTATAGGAAGATACAGCTATTATCTATATTTTGATTATACAGTTTGATCTCATGATTTTACAGATGGAGAAACTCTGGTAAATTATAGTGTCAGGACCAGGCTTCCAGCTTCCTGATCCCCATTCCAGTGCCCTACTTGCCACGTAACACTGGCACTTGAGGTAGACCCTTGGGCATTCTTCATATTGCCCACTGTATAAAGGTGGGGAAAACAATGAAAGGTCAGATAATCAAGCCTTGGAAGATGACCAGTCATGTCACTTAATGATTTCTTCTCCAGGGCCATAGCATCACTCTCTATGCGTTTGCTTTTGCACTCCTTGGTACCAAGTGAAGGATGGAGAAGGATCACAGTCATGGTCTCACATCTGAGGTCTTCACCTATTATAACTAACGATTAAGCAAACAAAGAACTTCTGGTGCAAAGAGATCTAGATTTAAATTCCTGCTCTAGCATTTTCTAGTTGTTTTGAATTATCCCTGAAGCCTCAGTTTTGTTTTGTTTTTTTTAACCTGTGAGGGAGGTGTGCTAATATTTCTTCCTACTCAGTATTGTTGTGATATACTTTGGATAAGATGCTGAGCACATTGCCTGAAGTGTGGTAAGCTCAATAAATGGCAGTTAGCATGGTCATTTGTAAACAGAGAAGTGATAAACAAATACAATAATTTATTTTTACTATGTGGGTTGGGGTTCAACATAGCCCGTGCCCTCAGGGAGCTCCCATTCCAGCAGACAAGGCAGACACATGCATAAATAGTTTGCCTACAGAGCAGATTATGACAAGCGTTTTGGAGAAAACAGCAAGAATCTTAGAATAGAGGAGCAAGGGAGACTAATTTAACTTTCTGCATGTCCCCAGTCATGGTCTACTTCTTATTGAAGATGGAATCGAATAAGTGTTTTCGATGGAAAAAACAAAGTGATTTAGTGGGTTGGATGTGAGAATTTATTTTAGGTGGGTTGAACAGTTGTGGAAGAAGTTCAATGAAAATTAAAACTTTTTTTTTTCTGTCCTAAAGTTGTTAATATGATAATGTCTGCTAGCCTGTGCTAAGGGAGCCAGAGAAAATAATACCTCTTTATTGAAACTTAAATTTGTTCAAGGAGAAAAACAGAGAATCAGTTTATGTGTGAGGTGTGATTTCACTGTCAAAAACAGGCTCGTGGAAATGTGGTTCACTTAGAGGTGCAGTGTTTTATGCTACTGCTTCTGATAAAAAGAGCAGGGAATAAACAGTATAAAATGTTGATGTTATAAAACATTTCACGTGAGCTAACATCAATAGAGATGGATAGGGCTTTAACGTAATTAATGCCAAACTGCCTCTGTCTGTCGTTTATTGTAGAACAGATAAAAGCAATTCAATAAGCTTTTCCAGAGCAGGCCTACAAGATCTTAATTAATGGGTCAATGATTTTAGGAACAACAATAAGGTAGTATAGGGCTTCACAAATGACTGGGAAGCTGAATCCCAAATTTAAGATATTTTTAGGTCAGAGGTAGAAACCAGAGATGTTTCTCCCCCCTTTTCTTGCTTTTTAACCTCAATACTCCTGACATTTTTTGTGCTTCACTTAAGAAAAGACATAATAAGACCTGGGTTTGACTCTTGGACCCCATTTGCTAGATGGAAGAGACTTTATTTCATCATCAATGTCACAGTTTCCCCGTCACAAAATGAGGGAATTGAGTAAGATGATTATTGGAGTTCCTGAATAGAGTTGTCAGATTTAGCAAAAGACGAAAACAAAAGCAAAACAAAACCAACACATAGTTAAATTTAAATTCGAATTTAACTGAGCATCCTCTATTTTATCTGGCAACACTGTCTCTGAGGTGTCAGTCATGCCCTTTTCTCAAATGAGTTTTGAATAGTCACTGGACTCAGGAGTCAAAATATACTGGGCTCATCTTTTTATTTTCCCTAATAAATCTGGACTGGATAATTTGGCTTTGAGTTACAACCAGTTTCCCATTCTTGCAACGATTATTCCCAATTAAAATTACTAAAATTTAAATGCAGGCAATCCCCCTGCAGGGGAAGAAGCAAAGAGAGGAGCTGGAGGGTTTACTCCAAACATGCTCCCATACCCCACCCCACTCTAGTCCACCCTAGGGAGTGGAGTGGACCACTCCTCTTAGAGGCATAAAGAAAGGTTAATGGGCAGATTATCGTCTGTGACAATCTTTCATGGGATGGGATGGATTCCATTTTGCAGCTGCTCATGCAAACTTCACAGTAAAGTATGAGGGAAAAGCGATTTAATTTACTCATTTAAAATTGATTGAAGGCTTCATAAATGCCATTAAAAAATAATAGCTAGCACTTATAGAGCTTACTACTTGCAACTAGTTAAATGCTTTATGTTTATTAACTCATTTAAACCCTTCATAAATCCTATCAATTAGCTTCTGTTATCACTATCATCCCACTTGACAGGTGAGGAAACTAAGGCACACAAATGTTAAGTAATTTGTCTAAGGTCACATAGCTAGTAAAAGACAAACTCAGCACCTGAACCCAGACTATCTATCTGGCTCCAGTGTCTGTGCCCTTGACCACAATATTAGAGGTCTCTTGTCGTCAGTGTTGACACTCCATCACCAATTGCTGGAGTAAATATTCAATACAAAATTTAAAAAGGCACTGAAAACTATGTAAAGTTGAAAAGTGGGCAAGACAGCTCCTATCTACAGGATATATGGTATACATGTACTTGATATGTGCATGAGTGATGTTATGTATATCTATACATTTATATCAAGCCTTTTTATATAGATGTGCATATCTCTGGAAGTCAAGGCATGCAATATTGAGAGGTAAATGAATATTTTTTCTAGTGTCTCTCCTGCCATATCCCTTATGTTGTTGGCTTTTCTCTTTTTGCTGTGGATGTCACATAAAAACAAATTCAGTGCTTCATCTAGCAAAATTTTACTGAGTAAGTACTGTGTTCTAGGCACTGTTTTAGGCTCTTGAAATATAAATATGCACAGACTGGGTTCTTTATTAATACTGTTGATGATTGGCTTGGTGGAGGGATGGTCAAGACCAAGAGAGGAAATTTCAGGCAGCTCTTGTTTGAGAAGTGGGGAGACAGAGACTGTACATGACATGTCAAAGAGAGTTTTCCAAACAACAATCTTCTCTGCAAGCACTCTTGGAAGAAGTATCTTAACAAGAAAAGAAGCAAAAAATAATAATAAAAACAAGGGATAATAAGAAGAATCTAATAGAGTTTGGGAAAAAAGGGAATATTAGAATTTAGGTCTAGCTATGTGTAAAACTGATCCAAAGTTAACAGTTATTTAAATAAGGTATTATAGGTATTTTAATGGTGCCTGGAAAGATGTCCACATCCTAATCTCTGTAACACATGACTATTGTTACTACGTGGCAAAGGAGACTTTGCAGATGGGGTTATGTTGCAGATTTTAAAATACATTACCGTAGATTATGTGGATGGGCCCAGTGTAATATAAGGAGGGAGGAGGCTCAGAGTCAGAACAGGAGATCCGATGCCCAAAGGAGACATTGGAGTGATACAAAGAAGGGGCCATGACCCAAGTAATGCAAGTAACTTCTAGATGTTGAAAAAGGCAAGGAAACAGATTCTCCCTGAGGGCCACCAGAAGGGATATAGCCCTGTCTACACCATGACTTTATGACTTCCGATCTTCAAAACTGTATGATAATAAATTTATTTAAGTCATTAAGATTGTGACAGTTGGTTATAGGAACAATAGAAAACTAATACACAAGGGATGAGTTAGTTTTTTCCTAAGAAGAATCAAGTGGTAGGTGGTACAGGGCTGGTGGGACGGTTTTGCCCCACAGGATTGTCAAGAATCCTGGCTGCTTATAGCTTCTTAATTTTTCCTCTTAAAAATGTTGGTTACATTGATGATCAAAAATGTCTCAAAACGAAAATATGTTTCAAGCAGCTGGATGAAAGAAAAGGAAAAGAAAGGTCATGTTCCTTCTCTCTCTCTTTTTTGAAGTATAGTTGACATAAAATATTATATGAGTTATAGGTGTACAACATAGTAATTCACAATTTTTAAAGGTTATACTTCATTTATATTTATTATAAAATATTGGCAATATTCCCTGTGTTGTACAATATATCCATGTAGCTTACTTATTTTATACATAATACTTTGTACCTCTATCTTTGTACTGCTATCTCTATCTTGCCCCTCTCTTCTTCCCTCTCTCCACTGGTAGTCATTAGTTTGTTCTCTATATCTGTGAGTCTGTTTTGTTATATTCACTAGTTTCTTTTATTTTTTTATATTTGTATATCACATATAAGTGATATCATACAGTATTTGTATTTCTCTGACTTATTTCAGTTAGTGTAATGCCCTCCAAGTCCATCCAGAATGAAATGGCAAAATTTCATTCTCTTTTATGGCTGAGTAGTATTCCATTGTGTATATATATATATATATATATATATATATATATATATATATACACCGCATCTTTATCCATTCATCTGTTGATGGACACTTAAGTTGCTTCCATAGTTTAGCAATTGTAAATAATGCTGCTATGAACATTGGGGTGCATGTCTCTTTTCAAATTAGTGTTTTTGGGTTTTTTTTGATATATACTCAGGAGTGGAGTTGCTGGGTCATATGGTAGTTCTATTTTTAGTTTTTTGAGAAACCTCCATACTGTTTTCCACAGTGGCTACAACAATTTACATTCCCACCTACAGTGTAGGAGGGTTCCCTTTTCTCCTCATCCTCACCAACACTTGTTATTTGTGTTCTTTCTGATGATAGCCATTCTGACAGGTGTGAGGTGATATCTTATTGTGGGTTTGTTTTGCATTTCCCTGATGATTAGTGATGTTGAGCATTTTTCATGTGCTTGTTGGCCATCTGCATTTCCTCTTTGGAAAAATGTCTCCTCAGTTCTTCTGCCCATTTTTAAATTAGGTTGTTTTTTTTTTGGAGGTTGAATTGTATGAGCTATTTATATATTTTGGATATTAACCCCTTATTGGTCATATCATTTGCAAATATTTTCTCCCACTCAGTAGGTTGTCTTTTTGCTTTGTCAGTGGTTTCCTTTGCTGTGCAAAAGCTTTTAAGTTTAATTAGATCCCACTTGTTCATTTTTGCTTTCATTTCCTTTGCTTTAGGAGACAGATTCTTCCCTCCCACCCCCCCATTTCTACGATTTATGTCAAAGAGTGTTCTGCTTATGTTTTCCTCTAGGAGTTTTATGGTTTCCAGTCTTACAGGTCTTTAATCCATTTTGAGTTCATATTTGTATATGGTGTTAGAAAAAGTTCTAATTTCATTGTCTTAGATGTAGATGTCCAGCTCTCCCAGCACCACTTATTTAATCATGTTCCTTCTCTTGAAGTTAACGTTCCAGAAATTGCACACATAATTTCTCACATATCTTTGGCCAGAACTTTGTCACATAGTCATGCTGCAAATGAGGCTAGGAAATGTAGTCTTTATTTTGAGTAGCTGTGTGCTCAATTAAAAGCCAGGGCTCTCTCACTATAGGAAAGAGGGATAATAGATATTGGAGACAACTAAGCAACTAACAGTAAAATTGCTATCCCTCTTAATAAAAGAAAAAAGATGTAGAATATTCTGTGTATAGATTATCAATGATACCCACAAGGTTTGGGGAGATGCAGGGGGAGACAAAAGGTTCATCAGAGCACATTAAAGCATTTGTCCAGTTGAGGAAAGTATACAGATATTGATTAGCTTTTAAATTGTTGGTGATTTAAATACAGGTATGTGTCCTGAAAATTTAAGAATTACTTCAGGATATTAAAAATAGAATGCATAATTTCCAAACAACCAGAAGAAATTTTGACATATCCAATGACAGGTATATTGGGAGGGAAAATAGGAAAGAAATAAAATTTTTATAAATAAAAAACACAAAACAATTTGGTAGAAGTAAGTTCTAACAAAGTAGTAGTTACAATAAATATAAATGATTATACTCACCCACCAAAACAGACCTTTTCAGTTTGGATTAAAAACACCATTATGAAAAAAAAAGAAAAAAAGAAAAAAAGAAAAAACCATCATGTTATCTATATAAGCTACATTATAGAAGAGTGTACAGGAAGATTAAAAATAAGGCATAAAAAACACTAGACAGATACAATCTGATAGTAATTCAGGATAGCAATTTCAAACTTGAACAAATTAGAAATGGAGAAAAATTATCATCAGGAAAAAAAGATAGATGTAACATACTGGTAACCCAAACAACAGATGAAGATATATAACAATCATAAACATATTTGCTTCCAACATAACAATGTATGTTCAGATGTATAAAGCAACAACTGACAGAACTATGGTGGAATAAAGGTAAATTAATATCTGGAGTTGGGAAGTCCTTGAAAACTCTTAATTAAAACAGATGAAAGGAAGAAAAGGAATAAAAGATTGGAAAAACAGCATTTAGAAGGAAATTTGGTGCTTTATAAACATCTATAAAAATAAAAACTTATTTTCCACTGAAGAAGAAAAATAGCAACAGCATAATATTATCCCATATAAGTGAGGAAGAAAGAAATAACAAAAAGAAGAAAATAAAATTAATGAAATAAGAAACAATAAAAATATATAACTAAGCACAAATAAATTTTAATTCTTTGATAAGATAAATAATATATATAGGCACTTGGTAATATTGATAAAAAAGAAGATAAAAGTTAGAAAAATACAAAATGGGCAGATATAACTATAGATGTAATGAGCAGATGTATGATTATAATTATAGGTGTAATATAAAATTATACGTGAAAAGGAGATTACAAAAACAATAAATACATGAAAGACGTATAAACTGGTAAACCTAGATGGAATAATTAAATTTTTGTAAAAAAATCCACAATCAGCAGAAAAAGAAATAGAAAATTTGAAATTAAAATAATTTCAAATTCAAACATCATAGGGACTTCCCTGATGGCACAGTGGTTAAGAATCCGCCTGCCAATGCAGGGCACACAGGTTCGAGCCCTGGTCCAGGCAGATCCCACATGCCGCAGAGCAACTAAGCCCTTGAGCCACAACTACTGAGCCTGCGCTCTAGAGCCTGCGAGCCACAACTACTGAGCCTGCATGCCACAACTACTGAAGCCCACGCACCTAGAGCCCGTGCTCCGCAACAAGAGAAGCCACTGCAATGAGAAACCTGCGCACCGCGACAAAGAGTGGCCCCCGCTCACCGCAACTAGAGAAAACCCACATGCAGCAAAGAAGAGCCAACACAGCCAAAAACAAATAAATAAATAAAACATTCAAACATCATAAAAGAAACTGAAATGCTTCTTGGAAAAGTCCCCATCCCAACCTCTATCTTCTACTAAACAGTTTGTAAGTGATTTCTTAAAATAAAAATTAAGAAACAAATAATCCTCTTTATACAGGTGTCCTAGATAATGAAAAAGTAAAAAAGGCTGAAGTGTTTAAATTATTTCTGAGGCTAGTGTAGCATTGATTTTTGACTGTATAAAAATGTTATATGTTAAAAAAAAGGCCAGTTTTATTTATAAACATAGATGTAAAAATTCCAAAGTAATCATTAGATCACAAATTACATTAATTAAAAAAAAGCACATTATGATCTTATATGGTTTAACTCAACAATGCAAGAACTTTTTCACATCAAAAAATTATCAATGTAAATAGCATATTAGTTTACTAAGTAAATAAATCATACGCTTAATTCAATAGAGGTAGAGAATTACTGAATAAAATTCAAATTTTACATACTATACAATTTTTTCACAAAGGTAGGCATAGGAAAGTACATCACTAACTAGCTAAAAGCTATATATGAAATATTTCCAGCAAACATCTTATTTAAAGAAGGAACTTTAGACATATTTCATATAAGGCAAGAAAGCCTTATTTACACTACTAGTTAACCTAATGCTACAGAATATTACTGGTATAATAAAGCAAGAAACACAGTGAGAGATCAATATTGGAAAGAGAAAGAGTTTCAGATGGCATAACTGTTTATGGAAACTAATACAACCTTTTATGCTATTTGGTGTAGAATCATAATTTGGATAAATGATGGATACAACAACCAACAGCATTCTTCACACCAGGAATAAATAAGTAAAATGTGTTTGTTATTCACAGTATACCAATATAATTTAAAATATGTGTATTAACCTAATAAAAATTGTATAAGATGATTTTGGAGAAATTGATGTCTCTATCTAAAGGCATACAAGAAGATCTAAATAAGTGTAGAGATAAACCATGTTCATGGATGGGATAACTTAACATTTTAAAGATGTCAAATTTCTGCCAACTTAAATAAACTGCACTTAGAATTGTAAGCAAGACTTCTGCAGAGACATCTGAAATACTGGGTCTAAAATATATTTTGAAAAATAAAAGTCCACAAGTAAATGACAATTTTGGAAAAGAAAAGCAAAAGGGTATATTTGTTGTACTCTGTATTACTGCATAACCATAAAAGAAACAATGCGGCTTATAACATTAACAGATAAATAGAATAATGGAAAAGATTAAGGAGCCATAAACAGTCCCTTATGATATATGGTATAAAATTAAGGTGACTATTCCAATTTGCCTGGCAAAGTCCTAACTTTGTGCCTGTTGGCCTACTAAAATTACAAATAATAGACCCCTTTACTCTCAAATCTCTCTCAGTTTGGATTATAAATGATTAGATGTCCTTATATGTACTAGATTGACGCAATAAATCAGTGAAGGAAAGATGGATTTTTTTAGCATATAGTATTGCCAAAAGTGGCTTAATAAATAGAGAAAAATAAGAATTGATAAAATTTCTAATGCATTGAACTCCTAAACGTATAGATAAATTATAAGCTAGTGAGAAAACGTTGGAAGACAGCCTGGTGACTTTGGGGTGGGAAATGTTTCTTGAACAGTACCCCAAAAGTCCAAACCATAATGAGAAAAATGGATCTGACTACATTAAAAATTAAGAATTTCTTTTCAGCGAAGGACACTGTAGATAAAGGTAGCAGATGGGAGACAGACTGGGGGAAGATAATTACAGCATTTAAAACTGACAAGGGATTAATATCTAGAATAATTAAGCAATTCCTGCAAATCAACAATAAAAAGAGAGGGACTGGCAAAGACTATGAATAGGCAATTCACAGAAGGGGAAACCCAAATTACCTACATGTTCATGAAGAGATCCCCAACAACACGAGCAATGAGAGGGATATAAATTAAAACCACAATGAGACTCATTTTACACCCACCAGATTGGTAAAAATTAGAAAGTCAGATGGTACCATTGTTGGCACAGATGTGGGGAAATGAGAATCCCCATGCACTGCTGGTGGGAGTGTAAACTGGTGAGCCATTCTGTAGAGCAATCTGTCAGGAAATTGAATATGTGTAAATCTCATGGCCAGAAATTCCTCTTCTGGATCTATACCCTAGAGAAACTTACACGGAGCCATAGATGGCATATACAAGGATAGAGCGTTATAGTTTGGGTCGGGAGATGTTGCTTGGTGGAAACAGCGAGAAACAAAACATAATAAAGCTAGAGCAGGCTCTCCTGAGTGTGCAGGCTTGTATTCCTTGCTGAGTCTGGAGTGTAATTGTCCCATTCTACCCTAGCCCTAGGACACTGTCAAGGCCCATATACTGTCCCTACCCCGGCACTCTCCAAACTTTTCAGTGCTCTGTTGTGGAAACTATCTAGGAAGTTAAATACATCAAAAGTATTAGGAATATAGTGGAGCATTTAAAAAAAGTGTTGTTAGCACAGGATGAAGGCAATTCTTAACCCAGGGGAATGGTGATGGTGGTGATAGAATGTAGGTTTCAGGGACAGCCAAATAAGAGAAATCCATGACATCTCTGAGTGCAGACAGGAGGTTTAGAAGTTTGGAGACCCCCTTCTGCTCTTTCCCTTCACATAGTGAAAGGGAAGCACTCCATAAGTGAATATGGCTGTGAAAACATGTACCAAGAGCCACAAAGTTTTTTCAGTTTTAGCACAACTCTAGTTTTTTTTTCTTTTTTAAGTAATGGTCTGTGATTTTTCTTTTTAATTTAATGAATGAGTGAATTTATTTATTTTTGGCTGCGTCGGGTCTTCATTGCTGTGCAGGCTTTCTCTAGTTGCGGCAAGCGAGGGCTCCTCTTCGTTACAGTGCCCGGGCTCCTCTTTGTGGTGGCTTCTCTTGTGGAGCGTGGACTCTAGGCACACAGGCTTCAGTAGTTGTGGCACACAGGCTCAGTAGTTGTGGCTCGCAGGCTTAGTTGCTCTGCGGCATGTGAGATCTTCCCAGGCCAGCGCTCGAACCCATGTCCCCTGCACTGGCAAGTGGATTCTTAATCAAACTGCACCACCAGGGAAGCCCACAAATCTAGTTTTGAACACCAAGTTATTAAAACAAAAATTTTCCTTGTTTTCCTGTCATTTCAGGAAAACCAAGAAAATAAGTGCAGTTTGTCTCAATTCAGAGGGAACCTCAGAAAGGAGATCATTCTCAGATATCTCCCTCTCATTCCAGATTTTTTTTTTTTTTTTAATTTTTCAAAGAACCACAGAACATTAGAGCTGGAAGTGGCTTCCAAAAAGTTAACTAACATAGCTCTAGCCTGCTATGGAATTCTCTCCACAAATATCCATTCCCTAATAAGTTAATCTCAAGAATCCACTGGAATCAGGCCATTGATCCATTCCTTTAAGAGACGTTGTCCCATCCTTAAGAGAGTTTCCCTGGGACCCGGTTATAACTCTTGGATCTCACCTCCCTCTGTGAAGTGAGATCACACTTCTTATAAATCTTATCTTCCACATGATGTCCTCATTGTGGTGAGGAATAAAATGAGCTTTAATGAAGATGAATTAATATTAATGAAGACTAAATTGACTTTTCTCTCTCCCTAGAAATTCAAGAAAAGAGTGAGATATTGGATCTCAACTCTCTAACCATCCACCAATTATTTTTAAGCATCCCCAGAGGTACACCTATGGATGCAAAAATAAGCCTCCTCAGTCATGGTTGCCAAAGTGCCCGTTTCCCTGGTAGTTTCATCACTGTCCCTGCTGCTGGTATGCCCTGTGGATGGTGCCAAGAGAGTTATGCCAAGGGTTCTCTTGGGCTTTTCTCTTGTCCTCTAAATCCCACCTCAGGCAAACTGCTTTCCTTCCTGCTGTGGCTGAGGTCCTTGGCATCCACCAATGGAATCAAAATGCCATTCTGTCCACCATTAAGAGCATTTCTGTGCCTGCCTTCTAAAGCTGGTACCACTACTGATACTGGTGCTACTCCTGCTGCTGTCTATGAGATGGAGGAAATCCCTTCCCCCTCTTTGTGCCATTGTCTCTTACACTGTTCCCATGGTGGTGTATCTATCCCCTTACACCCAAAACTTTATGGCGACAATGGGTGAAAACATCCAATTAAAGGTTTACTTGCAAGTCTTCTTTCCCCGGGATTTGGGCACAAGTCCCTGGGGACTGAGCCGAGTGAAGAGTCTAAGGGAAAACATTGGGTGGTCTTCAATATTATTCCTCTTTCCAGTTCAGATGCAGTTTCAGGCATCTCTGCCTGGGTTTTGGCAACATTCCTGTGACTGACTTATTTCCCAGGAGACTCCTCAGGTCTGTTCAGTCCTGAGCACCCCCTCTTATATAGG
Organism: Phocoena sinus; assembly: GCF_008692025.1. Lineage (NCBI taxonomy): Eukaryota > Metazoa > Chordata > Mammalia > Artiodactyla > Phocoenidae > Phocoena > Phocoena sinus. The sequence continues at coordinate 65,816,834 of NC_045766.1, forward strand.
TCTGGGCTTCTCCAGACTTGTCTCAATTTTAGGCTGAAAGTAGCTGCAGCTTGAACTGGGACCCCCTTTGCCCTTTATCTGCATAACATCACAGCTCTAGATATGATGGATGGAAACAGAATGGGGGAGGGGTTATTGAAGTGCAGAGCAGCCACAGCTATTTAAGGACAGCACCAGTCTCCCTTCCTCCCTTTTCTGCTTTCTCTCACTTGGTTAAAGAGGAGCTCACCTTCCTCTAGAAACTGGATCATTTCACAAGCTGAAGTTTCACTTAGCATGGTCATTACATTTTCTGAACTCACTGCCGGGTCCAAGATGATGAACTAAAAGCTGCTTGAGTTATCCAGGTAACAGGGAAAACACAGCATTATGGCTAAGAATTTGAACTTTGAAATCAGCCTCGGTTCAAATCCTGACTCTATCCCTTTCTAGCTGTGTGATTTGGGCAAACTGTTTAACCACGCTCAGTCTCAATTTCCTTTTCTGTCAAAGGCGACTAGCAATACTACCTAATTCACAGGACTACTGTGAGGATTAACTAAGTAACATATGTCATGGAGCCTCCAATATGCGGGAGATACTTCCGTTATTAATTAGGGAGCGAACCAAAATCACACACAGGGCAGGGGTGAGGTGCTCGTGGCATCGATTACCACCTTCAGGTGGGGAGGTGGAACTTCCTAGTCTGAGTCATTCACACAGATGTTGGCAATTTTCTGCCCTGTTACCTGGTGATGGGGCTCTCTGGTGGCCGAGGAGAGTAATTTCTTTTGGACCACCTGAGCTTACTCTCTGCTAGGCTTTCAAATGGGGGAGGAACCCAGCAGATTCTGCAACTGCCTTGCACAGAGCCCTCACCTTTACACACGGAGCCGTCTTGTCCTTGTTGCTTCAGGTCTGTTTATTTCTTTAGAATGCTGAATGTCAGATACAAATCCATGATTGAGACATAAATCTCAAGCCTAATAATCTGGATTCTGCTATAAAAATCAACACCCCCTCCCCTAAGCTTGGGATCCTTCTGGGTCATTAATGTCAACTTTAGAGGCCTGTTTCTGACATAGTGGGGTGCTCCATAAACAACGGTTGAAGCGAATTGAGTTACCTGATGGGTATCAGGGCTGGTTATGTCCTTAAGAGGCCCCAAACATTGAAACACTAAAATATTCTCATCTTTAGGAATTGGAAACTGTCCTAGGTCATAAAATAAGTATCAGAAAGCCAAAAGAAGATGAAGTTTGGTGACATGATTGCAACTTTAATGAGTTTTTAAGCTATCAAGAATAAGTGTCTTTGCCAATTTCATGCTTTTTGGTTGCATTTATTTTTCTACCATCTTAGAATGTATTTTATCCCCCTTTGAGTCATCCAAGTCTGCTAGACACATAAAAAGTTTTAAATTAGAGGTGAATAAAAATATTGGTAACATTTTCCATCTATAAGGTGTTTCACAATTTATAGATTATTTAGATAGCTACATCTCAAAAACCTCACGCCAACCCTGGTCCACTGTAGATTTTCAATAAATGGGTTTTGAATGAAGAGCAAGGAGGAAGGTGTCTGTCATCTTATGTCTGCAGATGAGCAGACAGCATCCCAGAGAGGTTACGTAATAACTGGGTTAGCAAGTGTCAGAGTTGGCTCTCACGTCCAGGGCTTCTGACTGCTTCTTTATATCTCAGCTGCTTAGGGCACACTTGACAATCCCTGGTGAAAATGAACTCAGTCTTGCCCAAAGAAAAGTATTCCAAAAAAATAGAAAATGCAATAGTTTCTTTTGACATTTAGATAAAGCTTTATATCACAACACACCAGCAGGATGGGCACTAGAACCCTGGTCTTGGCGCAAAGACCTACATAAAGGGGACAATGGCAACTAGCCATAGTAGGCCCGGTTCCCACCACCACTTGTGACTGGTGACACTGATCACACTGACCATCCACTGTTCAGTCTCCTTTGTCAGGCCACAGAGAATACTATTGCACCTACTAATTATAAGGTCTTTCTAGTTTCATCTCGCTTCTGAGGTCACAAATAAATGGGTCCTGCTCAGAAAACAGAGGCAAGAATATACACGGACTAAATCCAAACTAAGAGATAAGCATCAAATACTGGCTTGAATATAATAGGGCCTAATGAAGTCTGAGTTCTTACAAAAATAAGATTCTTTCTTTGAGGAAAAAATATGGAGAGGGTGCAAATGAAAAGGGACACAAAAGGAGCACTGTAACGACCCCAAGACTGGGAATCGGGGGGGGGGGGGGTCAGGCTGTGGAGAGGCTTCCAGCACTTCCCCTGGCTTTCTCTGTGACCCAGAGCAAGCCATTTCCTTCTGAGGCTCAGTTTTTCCATCCACCAACATGGCAAGTTTGAACCACATATCACGCAGGCCTTTTATGGGATTTGACCTTCTGTGACATTAAGTATTCTCTTTATTTTTCATATTTTCCCCAGGTGAAAGAACAATTTGTTGATTTACTAAGAAGCAGTCTGTCACCAAAGTCAATCCTGTGCTTGGCTTGTTGAAATTTTTTGGGCGACAACTTCCTGCAGGGTCTGGCTTGTGTATATGGAGATCATGCCATTCACCACCTCAATTTTGGTGCTGGAATGGCCCTGGAATTCTGTGACGCCCACTCTTTTGAATTGGAGAAGGGCACGGTGACATTGGCATCTCTGCTTGGGGCTAGTGGTTGAATTGCCCTTTAAAACTAGTAGCTGGGTTGTGATCCAAAGATGGCTACTGACTGGAGCCAAAAGTTTCCACAAGAATGCCATTACAAGAAGTGACTTTCATTACCAGAGGAGAAAGCCGGCTCTCTCGAAGTAATGAAGTCTCTGAATGATGAGTGCCATCTACAGCATTTGAGCTATACCCAGGAGAGGGAACTAACACAAGGAACTGAACTTTTCTCATGTCTCATTTTTCTATCTCATGATCCAATATTAGTGTTTCATTGGTGTCTGTTTTCTATAAATAGTAGGCACAAAGCTGATATCTAGGGAATGTTGGATAAATAAATGAATCTTGATGTCTAAAATCAGTACATCTCCTCAAAGAATTAACAGGAAAGAGACAGAGGAGACATGGACATAAATTAATAAATACAAGGTAGCCTGTGACCTGTACTATAAGAAAGAGATAAGGGGACTTCAGAGCTGGAGAGATTAAATGGGACATCATGAAAAAGAAGGAATTTGAGTTGAGCCTTGAAAGACAGGTATGTTTTTCATACGTAAAAATGGTAAAGAGTAGGAGAGGAGACCCTGGTTAAAAAAGGCATAGCAAAGGCAGGAAGGAACTATTTGGGGCAGAAAAGAGCTGTGGTCTACGATACGTGAGGTGGGGAAGAAATCAAGTCAGTTGGTGGTGGTCTTGAGAAGAAACTAGAATGACAGAAGCTTTGGACTTCTGTTGAAAGTGGAGAGCCACTGGACATTTTTGAGAAGGGGCAGGCTATGATCAGAACAAAGGATTAGAGTTCATTCATTTAAACCTAAGCTAGCATACCGTAAAAGGACCATAGTATTACATTTTAGGTCAAAGTGTGATTGTTCTTTGAAAGTGTAATGCTCATCCTGGGTGAAGAAAATGAACTCTTTCCGGCAATCAGAGTATTCATTAGCACTCCTGGAAAATGACCAAATAAAACTGCTACCCTGGAAGATCTAATTTATCTAGCATAAGCAGAAATATACCCTTAGAGAGCTTATTTATTAACCGTGCCCTTTAACCAATGCTCATATATATATTTTCAAAGCACTACAGTAAAGATAAATATCGTGAATGGCAAACATGATATTTCAGTTCTAAGAATACTAAACAAAATATGATTTTATCTTCAGCGCTAATACAATCTAATTGCCAACTGCACGGCATTCTATTGCAAGAATTACAGTAGATTCATTGATGTCTAGGTCCAGTTTTTCATTTCATCTTCATGGACAAATGGTTTGTATAACTGCTATTGGTCACTAGGAGAAAGAAGGGCAATAAGTCTCAAAATGTTCTAAATAATAAGATCAGAATTTATACATTTTGTGGTATAAGTGGAATAAAGAAAAGATATTGGAATTAGATGTTTAGGTTCAATTTTGACTCTGTCAGTTATAACAGTAATACTGGAACAGATTTCTTGATTTCTCTAAACCTCAGTTCTTAATCTGTAAAATGGGAAAATATTTGTGTAGTGCATGGAATAGAAGCCGGAAGAGAGTAATTCTCTGCTAAATGGTAGAATTTTAATCATTATCATTAATATAAAATTCTTTTTCTTTAAAAATAAATTTTTTGTGTGGGATCTTAGTTCCCCGACTAGGGATCAAACCCCTGCCCCCTGCAGTAGAAGCTTGGAGTCCTAACCACTGGACCACCAGGGAATTCCTAAAAATTATTTTTATTGAAGTATAGTTGAATTACAGTGTTGTGTGAGTTTCTGGTGTACAGCATAGTGATTCAGGGTCTCAGCTACGACACCGCTCCCAGTATGGAACTGGTAGGAGGTCAGCAGACTCCTGGGGCCTCGTGAAGAGGCAGGGTGCGGGGACCAGCAAGTTGAGGAAACTGAGGCAAAAGCCCAGTTGAGTCTTGGTTGGGGATCAGTGGTTCTTCGTGTGCACACTGAATTTCTAGGTTAGCGACAGTAAGATTTAATTTCAGAGTCCACTGATTGGCAGACAGATATGGCTGGTAAACTCTGTTCCTCTTGGGCACTGAGTTACACACAGCCATGTGGGCTCAGAGAACATGATGCAGTCCTGTGAGAGGGATGATCAAGTCTGCTTCTCAGGACTCTTGCAAAGATCCAATGATTAAATATGTGAGGCAGAGTTAGCTGTTTCTCTTGGAAGTATCTAGGAAAAATTTTCTGGCCTGAGATGTAGGGAGTAGTTATGCAGGGAATTCTTTAAGTCAAAAGCCCAGCAGGGAAATACAGTGAAAAGGGAATGATTCATCTGACAAACCAGGGAAAATCCAAAGATTGTATAACAGAAACATTACAACAGAGGTTTTAAAGCTTCTTGAAAAGATTTACTGGATTCTCTAAAAAGTTTGAAGATTAAAGACATTTTCCATTCTTCTTTCCCTGTGGTGGAAGCTGTCCAGGGAAGGCAATTTTTGTTTTATGGCTATTAGTCAACACTTTCAACTGCATCCCTTAATACCACCTCAGACTACCACCAAAAACACCTGAGTCTTCATTGAACCCCGAGGGGAAGAAAAAAAGTATTGGAACAAGTACAGCCCCTGTTTAAGGCAGAGAAAGATCTTGGAATCCAGGCAGCTTTATTTTATTTTATTCTGAAAATATAGGTATGGCTCTTTCTGTCAAGACCAACTAGATGGAGAAGGATGCTATAAAAATTGATATCAATGTAAGAGATTTAACATGTATATTACTGAGACGTGTATATGTGTGGTCTTTTATAAATATCCATTTGCCCTAAATTATCTTTTCCAATGAAATCTTACCTGGTATTTAGTTATGTAGTTCCTCTGGACCAAATTAAAAGTTCTGTATATGAACACTTAGGCCAGAAGTAGGAGGTGCTTTTCCAAGGTTACCAATTGGCTATGGGAAAGCATCTCCCAGTTACCAGTCTAAAGTCATCAATGCCACAGCCTTTAGTGTCATCTCCATTTCCATCTTCTTTCTAAGTAATGTTCCCTACTTGGGTGGTGGTCCCAGAAGCAGACCAGGTGGCAAAATTTCAGTTTTAAAGAAGCCAGTTTAAAGGAAGTGTTTCCAGAAGCAACCAGAAGGACATAGAGAAGTGGGACCCAGAAGGAGAGGAGGACATGCAGTGCACTTCATGCCTACTCCCATTGTTGTAATACTAGACGTATGGCTGTTTATTCTCTCTCCCTAGCTTGTGTGCAACTCCATCTGGAATGGTTGAACCATTCTCTCAATGCTGACAGATGGACAGCTTGAATACATAGTCCTGGACCAGGACGGGATTTTTAGTTTTTATTCTGGTTCGTGCTGACTCCTTTGGGGACTGCACTGTCTGGGACTACTAATCAAAATGATGGCAGAACCTTTGGGAAGTACCAACGCCAGGTGAATATCGAAGAAGGTATATAATCTCAACTGCCTAAGCTTTTTACTCCCACTAACTCTTTCTTCTTCCAACGGCATCTTGAGATTCCCCCCTCCCTCCCCACCCAGAGGGATAATTTCTGAAGTGTAAGAATTAATCACTCTCTCTTCTTCCTTGGAGCATTGCTAAATTAACAGCTTGACATCACATCTATCAGGCTTTCTGTAAGCTCTCTAAGGCCCATTAGGATTGGGGAGTTGCTGGGAGCATAGTAAAGGCAGAGCAAGAAAATATTCCTCGGAAATCAGTGAGTGAATCCAAAAATGTTCTATATACAGTGGCATTTGAAGCCCTGGGCTTATTACTATTTGTGTTGCCAGCATATGATGTATGCTTCAGCCATGAGGTGCCTGCTTGTGTGCCATGTCTCTTTGGGTCTAAATCATTGAAGTAGAAAATAACTCCTCTGGGCTATACCTTGAAAACGAAGATTTTTGGATTGGAAATTATTTCAGAAACCTCCAGCAGTTTTATTTTGTCTAGACACGAGGCAAGAAAAAAAGAAAATCATCAGAGATGATAATAAGACGGCATGTGCGAGAAGATGCACTTCCTACAGAGACATGATTGCTCTTTACACATTTTATGGTCTCATTTTTACAATCCCATCACCTTCTGTGAGTTCTTTAACCACCCTTCTATGTGGCCCAAGGGAGAAAGTGTTAACAGCTGTGGGCAAACCTTTCGCTGAAAAAAAAAAATAAGTAAATAAAACGCCAGAAGAAATGGACCCACTGATAGAAGACAAGAGAGAGCTATTCTCCAGACTTGTGGTTGCCAAGGGGGAGGGAGAGTGGGGGAGGGAAGGATTGGGAGTTTGGGATTAGCAGATGCAAACTATTATATATAGGATGGATAAACAGCAAGGTCCTACTGTATAGCACAGGGAGCTATATTCAATATCCTGTGATAAACCATAATGGAAAAGAATATGAAAAAGAATGTATGTGTGTATGTGTAACTGAATCACTTTGCTGTACAGCAGAAATTAATACATTATAAATCAACTATACTTCAATAAAATAAATTAAAACAAAAACCCAAACAACAACAACAACGGTGCTTCTTATTTCTGAAGCACAGTTCATATCTCTATATGTGTATTAACATAAGAATATATGTATGTCAGGAACTTCTTCTGGACCTCCAAAGTGTTAATTGAAAATCATTTGATTTGGGCTACTCTTTACCTGGATGGTGAGCTCTGCACCCACAGATTTTTGGCCAGAAAGGTGCCTTAGATATTACCTAATACACCTTCACCTACACAACTCATACAAGAAGAATGAGGCCTTAGAGTTGACAAGTAATTTAAATATTTGCTAGAGCCAAGGTTTTAACCTAGCAGCCTGGGATCTTTCCACCACCCTGTGTTTTGTTCTCCTTGAAGCCAACTCTGACCAGTTTATCAATGGACTCCTTCTGTGTGATCAAAGCATGTAATCTTGGGACATAAAAAGTCTCCACAAAGTGGTCTGGCCTCAGCTGACAGTGTGATAGGTAGAAAATGAAGAATTTAGCTGGTTATTATAACATAGTACCAAACATCCGACCTAACTGACTAAGTTATTCTGTATGCATACATATCTGTGTATGGACCACTTTGTGGGGCTCATAAAGCATCCCACTGGATCAATGAATTTAGAAGGGTCAAGGTACTGTTAGGATTAACACAGTCTCCACAAATAAGGATCCTCAACAAAGAGGCATGCATCATGAAACTGTTTTAAGAAAGATAATCCTTAATGCTGGTTTTTTAAAGCTAATGCTTTCTTGGCAAAGCAGTAGGTTGTCTGTAAAGGTGATTTACCCAGGATGTGGCTAACTTACAGCAGCTGTATTTAACACACCCATTCGGTCTTTACTCCTGAGGCTGGGGAAGCGATGGGTGATTTATGCTTTTGCTGCTCAGGCTGCATTGGTGAAATGGACCTCAAAATATAGTAAGTAGAGGACACACTTAGAGGCTTTGAGAAGGCCCATATGTGCAGAGACCAGTTCACGAGCAAGATGTAGCAAACACAGACTGAGGAAAGTCTTATGAGGACAATCCTCCTTCTACGAACATATCTAGTTTTGCCCCTCTGCACACTAGCACCAAGACTCCAAGATCATTAGGATGTGCCAGGGCAGATTTGTACCAGTATTGGCTCCATCACTTGCTAGCTCTTTGATCTTGGGCAAGTTCTTTAATCACTTCAAGCCTCAGTTTCCTAATATCTAAAATGTGGATAATGATATTATCTAATTCACGGGTCTGCTGTGAGGATTATATGACGTAGTCCCAAGTGTTTAGCACATAAGGCGGTCTTAACAATAACAATAAGAATAATATTTACGGAGCTCTTTCTATGTACTAGGCACGGTTCTAAGAACTTCACATGTATAAACTCAATTAAATCCTTACAGCAACTCTATGAGAGAGATAATATTATTGTTTCAATTTGACAAATGAGGAAATTGAGGCATAGAGAGGTTATATAATTTCTCTAAGATCATACAGTCCATAGCTGTGTATCTGCAATTCAAACCTTGACAGTCTGGCTCCAGAGGTTCTTATATGTTACCTGTATTGTTATCGTATTCTTAGAACAATACATAAGGACAAATTAGGACATTATGTAAGTTGCATGCAGAGTAACTAATAATTTAACAGACCTGCATTGAGGAAGGGGGATTTATTTTTTCTAGCACAGGAAGGAGAGGGTCAGAGGTAGGTGAAGACGGGTTGGGTGAGCAAAGTGTTTTAGGTGTAGCATCTTTGTGGAATATGGAGAGTTTCAGTTGCCAGTACCTGAAGTCAGAGTCACAAAATACAGGCGATAAGGCTAGAAAAGTGCCAGGTCATGAAGACCTTGTGCTAAGAAATCGTGGTAAGGAGCCAAGCTTATCCTACATTTGAAGAAGAGTCAAGGAGAGGTAAGCGGTGGAGAGAAGGAGAGGCTGGATCCTAGTCACTTCATTTGAACTGCTAGAGCCAGTTTTCTCTGAGGTTTTCCTGTAAACTTCCTAGTTATCTAAGTTAATACATTTTCTTTGTATACATGTGCTAGGTTGAGTTGGATTTCTATCACTTGGAATTTAAAGAATCTTGACAAGATCAATTAGTTCAAAGACTATATTATTTTAGGGAAGAAAATGTGAAGGCAGGATTTAGGTATAGACCAAGAGATGATTACAAATAAGAGAACTAGTTAGTGAGTGTAAGGGGCTGATGGAGCCCTGCAAAATTCTTTTAGGGAATTATCTCTCCTCCATCATGCATTGTCTTAGAAAGGCTGTTAATCAAAGAACTTTGCCATCTTTTGACCAAGGAATAGGTCTGTGACAAATGTAGGCAAAGGGACCCCTTTTTTCTGGTAATTCGAGTCTTAATAGTATAACTCCAAAATAGAAGAAATGTTTCCTCTTCATTTATTTCAGTGGCGAGACTGATGAAGTTCTCAGGATGTTTGTCCTACTGAGACTTTTGGGATTACCTGTTTATGACCTATCAAGCCTGATTCTTCCACATGTTCCCCTCTTTTTTCAATTCTGCAACTGATCCTTCTTCTTACAATAAAATCCTTTAAACATTTTAGTTAGTCAATTTGTTTTGCTTATGCCATGGTCCTAAGGGATATAGAAATTAATCCAGGAAGTGAGATGTTGCAAGTGATGGACCAAAAAAAAAATGTAGAACTGGCTGAGTTGGATGAAAGGCAGAGAGAGTTCCTTTATTCTTCTGGGGACTATGCAGTACTTTTCATGATGTTAGAGTCTACTGGCTAACATGTGGCCTCCAGAAAAGCTCTATAAGAAAGAGATCAGCTAAGATTAAAGCTGGCTTATTGGTGAAAAGAGAATGACATCTGGACAAGATGGCATAGATTGTGTTCCTCCTCACTAAGCACAAGTATAAACCCTCTTACATTATTTAATAAAAGGCAACCAATAGGAGAGCTCTAAAAAGTGGTAAGAAAGAGGCAAACTCATTTAGAACCCCAGGACTGGAGGAAAAACACAGTGGCAAGTTTTCTTATATAGTTCCCCCTCCACCAAAACAGAAAAAGGAATCCCAGAATTTCCTGACCTCCAACCTAGCAATGGAAGGCAGCCCAGGTAGACTCCTTCTTTCCTAGATTAAATAGGAGTCTCTATGACAACATCAGGTGTGCCAAACATCACCAGCAAGGGCGATTGATCTGGAGCAGCTGAGGGAAGTGGGCTTCCTAACTGGACTTGAGAATTTCCTCCACTGCCCAGAGACATCAGTGTGGGGGGGTGGAAGCAGGAAGAAAAACTTAGCAAAAAGAAGAGGACTAGCCGGGGAATCCTCTTAGAATAAGAACCTGAGATTCCATTTCTTGCCCAGAGACACTGGGGACCTGAGGAGCATAGGTAGGGGGTCCTACCACAACAAGTGCCTGGACAGGAGACCCTTTTGGTGTCCATAGGCCTGAAACTCCTCTCTCCCACCAGGAACACACAGTGGCCCAGCCCAGAGAAATCCTTCCACCACCTCAGGCAGCACCAGCAGGGACCAGCCCCAGTAACCTCACATAAACCAGACAAAAGTAACGTTGAAAGTGCTGTGCAAATTATGCTGTCATTAGAACCACAGCACAAAAATGTAGGCCAGGACCCACCTGCATGCTTCATCTAAAAAAAGTGATAATGTAAAAAGATTTAAATAGGACCTAGATTCCCCTAACATAATAGAAACAACATCCAGAATACAATAGAAAATTACTCATCATACTTAGAATTAAGAAAATCACAACTTGTATGAGAAAGACAATCAGCTGACACCAACTTGGAGATGAATATGATGCTGGAATTATCTGATAAAGACTTGAAAGCAGCCACACAAAAGTGATTCAACATCAATTACAAATTCCCTTGAAGCAAATGAAAAAAGAGAAAACTTCAGCAAAGAAATGGAATTTACAAAAAAGAACCAAATGGAATTTAAAGAACTGAAGAATAAAATGTCAGACATTAAAAAAAAAACAGAATCCAACAGCACATTAAAAGGATCATACACCATGATCAAGTGGGGTTTATTCCAGGAATGCAAGGATTCTTCAATATACGCAAATCTATCAATGTGATAAACCATATTAACAAATTGAAGGAGAAAAACCATATGATCATCTCAATAGATGCAGAGAAAGCTTTCGACAAAATTCAACACCCATTTATGATAAAAACCCTCCAGAAAGTAGGCATAGAGGGAACTTTCCTAAACATAATAAAAGCCATATATGACAAGCCCACAGCAAACATCATCCTCAATGGTGAAAAACTGAAAGCATTTCCACTAAGATCAGGAACAAGACAAGGTTGCCCACTCTCACCACTCTTATTCAACATAGTTTTGGAAGTTTTAGCCACAGCAATCAGAGAAGAAAAGGAAATAAAAGGAATCCAAATCGGAAAAGAAGAAGTAAAGCTGTCACTGTTTGCAGATGACATGATACTATACATAGAGAATCCTAAAGATGCTACCAGAAAACTACTAGAGCTAATCAATGAATTTGGTAAAGTAGCAGGATACAAAATTAATGCACAGAAATCTCTGGCATTCCTATATACTAATGATGAAAAATCTGAAAGTGAAATCAAGAAAACACTCCCATTTACCATTGCAACAAAAAGAATAAAATATCTAGGAATAAACCTACCTAAGGATACGAAAGACCTGTATGCAGAAAATTATAAGACACTGATGAAAGAAATTAAAGATGATACAAATAGATGGAGAGATATACCATGTTCTTGGATGGGAAGAATCAACATTGTGAAAATGACTCTACTACCCAAAGCAATCTACAGATTCAATGCAATCCCTATCAAACTACCACTGGCATTTTTCACAGAACTAGAACAAAAAATTTCGCAATTTGTATGGAAACACAAAAGACCCCGAATAGCCAAAGCAATCTTGAGAACGAAAAAAGGAGCTGGAGGAATAAGGCTCCCTGACTTCAGACTATATTACAAAGCAACAGTAATCAAGACAGTATGGTACTGGCACAAAAACAGAAAGATAGATCAGTGGAACAGGATAGAAAGCCCAGAGATAAACCCACGCACATATGGACACCTTATCTTTGATAAAGGAGGCAGGAATGTACAGTGGAGAAAGGACAGCCTCTTCAATAAATGGTGCTGGGAAAACTGGACAGGTACATGTAAAAGTATGAGATTAGATCACTCCCTAACACCATACACAAAAATAAGCTCAAAATGGATTAAAGACCTAAATGTAAGGCCAGAAACTATCAAACTCTTAGAAGAAAACATAGGAAGAACACTCTATGACATAAATCACAGCAAGATCCTTTCTGACCCACCTCCTAGAGTAATGGAAATAAAAACAAAAATAAACAAATGGGACCTAATGAAACTTCAAAGCTTTTGCACAGCAAAGGAAACCATAACCAAGACCAAAAGACAACCCTCAGAATGGGAGAAAACATTTGCAAATGAAGCAACTGACAAAGGATTAATCTCCAAAATTTACCAGCAGCTCATGCAGCTCAATAACAAAAAAACAAACAACCCCATCCAAAAATGGGCAGAAGACCTAAATAGACATTTCTCCAAAGAAGATATACAGAATGCCAACAAACACATGAAAGAATGCTCAACATCATTAATCATTAGAGAAATGCAAATCAAAACTACAATGAGATATCATCTCACACCAGTCAGAATGGCCATCATCAAAAAATCTAGAAACAATAAATGCTGGAGAGGGTGTGGAGAAAAGGGGACACTCTTGCACTGCTGGTGGGAATGTGAATTGGTTCAGCCACTGTGGAGAACAGTATGGAGGTTCCTTAAAAAACTACAAATAGAATTACCATATGACCCAGCAATCCCACTACTTGGCATATACCCTGAGAAAACCAAAATTCAAAAAGAGTCATGTACCAAAATGTTCATTGCAGCTCTATTTACAATAGCCAGGACATGGAAACAACCTAAGCGCCCATCATCAGATGAATGGATAAAGAAGATGTGGCACATATACACAATGGAATATTACTCAGCCTTAAAAAGAAATGAAATTGAGCTATTTGTAATGAGATGGATAGACCTAGAGTCTGTCATACAGAGTGAAGTAAGTCAGAAAGAAAAAGACAAATACCATATGCTAACACATATATATGGAATTTAAGGGAAAAAAATGTCATGAAGAACCTAGGGGTAAGATAGGAATAAAGACGCAGACCTATTGGAGAACGGACTTGAGGGTATGGGGAGGGGGAGGGGTGAGATTTGACAGGGCGAGAGAGAGTCATGGACATATACACACTAACAAACGTAGTAAGGTAGATAGCTGGGGGGAAGCAGCCGCAAGGCACAGGGATATTAGCTCGGTGCTTTGTGACAGCCTGGAAGGGTGGGATGGGGAGAGTGGGAGGGAGGGAGACGCAAGAGGGAAGACATATGGGAACATATGTATATGTATAGCTGATTCACTTTGTTATAAAGCAGAAACTAACACACCATTGTAAAGCAATTATACCCCAATAAAGATGTTTAAAAAAAAAAAAAAAAAAAAAAAAAAACTTACTGGACGGGCTGAATAGAAGCAGGGAAGTGATGGAGAACAGAATCAGTGAACTTGACAACAGATCAATAGAATTCACCCAATCTGAACAACAGAAAGAAAATAGACAGACTGAAAAAAAGAAAACAAAACAGAGCCTCAGGGACTTGTATGACAATAACAAAAATACCACCAGTCATAACACCAGTGTTCCACAGCTGAGCAAAAGAGAATGGGGCTGAAAGAGTATTCAAAGATGTTACAACTTAAAGCCAAAACAGAAACTTACAGATTCAAGAAGCTGAGCAAATCACAAGCAGGATAAATTCCCCCAGATCCACACAAAGACACTTCATAATTAAACATGTGAAAACTAAAGACAAAATCTCTAGTTTTCAAAATGGCTTCAAAATCTTGAAAGCAGCCAGAGAGAAATGAGGCATTACTTATAGACTTCTCACATGAAGCCGTAGAGGTCAAAAGAAAGAGGCACAACATTTTTTTTTTTTTTTGCGGTATGCGGGCCTCTCACTGCTGTGGCCTCTCCTGTTGTGGAGCACAGGCCCCGGATGCACAGGCCCAGCGGCCATGGCTCACGGGCCCAGCGCTCCATGGCACGTGGGACCCTCCCGGACCGGGGCACAAACCCGTGTCCCCTGCATCGGCAGGTGGACTCTCAACTGCTGCGCCACCAGGGAAGCCTGGCACAACATTTTTTAAGTGTTAAAAGGAAGCACAGTCAACTGAATATTTTTTATCAGGTGAAACTGTCCTTTAAAAATAAATAGGAAATTAAGACATTCACTGATGAAGAAAAACTAGGAGAATTTGTTGCTAGCAGACCTACCCTTAAAGATCAGCTAATGAAATTTCTTCCATCAGAAAGGAAACAATAAAAAAAAGAAAAATCTTGGAGTATTAGAGAGGAAAAAGAAATAGCAAAAAGAGCAAAATATGAGTACATACAATAGACTACCCTTCTCCTCATGAGTTTTCTAAATCATAAATGATGATTGAACAAAAATTCTAACATCATCTAATACTCAAGACAATGATATTTAAAAGTGAGGAATGTAAAGGAACCTAAATGGAAGAAAGGTTGTCACACCTCACTTGAAGTAGTAAAATATTGATGCCAGTAGTATGTGATGTGCCATATATGATCTGTGTAATACCCAAAGAAATCCTACAAAAACCATAAAAAGGAACACTCTCAAAAACACTATAAATAAATCAAGATGAAATCATAAAAAAGTTCATGTAACCCATAGGAAGGCAAGAAAAGAAAAACAGAGAAAGAAGAACCACAGAAAGCAAACAGAAAACAAATAATAAAATGGCAGGCTTAAGTACTAGCACATCAATAATTATCTTAAATGTAAATGGTCTAAATATACCAATCAAAGGCAAAGATTGGCAGAGCTGATTAGAAAAATAAGTACATAAGAACTCTACACTGTTTATAAGAAATACACTTCAAACTCAATGACATAGCTATATCAAAAATAAAAGTATGGAAAAAGAGATGCTATGAGAACATTAAGCAAAGCAAAGCAAAACAAAACAAAACAAAAAAGCAGGTGTGGGTATATTAATACCTGATAAAGTGGAAAAAGAGTTAAATTACATATGAAAGGATCAATCCACCAGGAAGACATAATGATTCTTAGAGTGTACAGACTAAACAAAAGAACCTCAGAATACATGAAGCAAAAACTGATGTTGCTGAAAGGAGAAATAGTTAAATCTGTAATTCAGGACTTCAACACCTCCTCTCAGCAAATAATGGAATTCCTAGACAGAAAATCAGAAAGTATAGATAAGAAAGTATCTTATATATATAAGATATATGAATAACATAATCAACCAATAGTATCTAATTGACATATTAAAAAAAATCCTCCACTCAACAGCAGCAGAATATAAACATTTTTTTTTCAAGTGCCTGTGAACCATTCACCAAAACAGACCATATCTTGGACCATAAAATAGATTTCAATAAATTGACAAGAATTGAAATCTAACAACATGTGTTCTTTGACCATAATGGGAATAAATATCTCTAAATATGTAATTAAATAACACATTTCTAAATAATTCATTGGTAAAAAAGAAAATCTCAAAGGAAATTAAAAAATATATAGAACCAAATTATACTGAAAAATACAATACACCAAAATATGTAAGAGGCATCTAAAACAGTCCTGAGAGGAAAATTTATAGCACCAAAATGCTTACATTAGAAACAGGTTTGGTGATTCATTGGAAGGACTCATAGGACTCAAGTTTTTATACTCCTGGTTCCAGTTTATCATAGTGAAGGGATAAAAAGCAGAATCAGCAAAGGGAATGGTGTATGGGGCAAAGTCTGAAGGAAACCAGGCACAAGCTTCTAAGAGTCTTCTCTTAGTGGAGTCACACAGGATGCACTTAATTCCTCCAGCAATGAATTGTGACTGCATATGTAAAACATCTGTCAAGGAAGCTTGCCTGAGCCTAGAAGTTCAAAGTTTTCATTGGGTATTGCAACTCAAAAATCATTCCAAAGAAAATAAAACACTTATGTATCTACACTTAACAAAACAGGTGTTTTTTCCCCAGTTTTATTGAGAAATAAGTGACCTATAATATTGTATAAGTTTAAGGTGTAAAACACAATGATTTGATGTATGTATATATTGTAAAATGATTACCACAATAAGTTTAGTTAACATCCATGACCTCACATAGTTACAATTTTTTTAAGAATATGAAAATTATAAAATGTTGGTGAAAGAAATCAGATAAGACCTAAATAAATGGAGAGGCATACTGTGTTCATGGATTGGATGACTCAACATCTTAAAGGTGTTAATTCTCCTAAAATGGTATTTCTTTCAATATCCCAGAACTGTCTTTTGTAGACATAGACAAGCTTATTGCAAAATCTGTGTGGAAATCCAAAGACTCTAGAATAAGCAAAGGAATTTGTAAAGAAGGATAAAGTGAGAGGAATCATTCTATTAAGGCATATAGCTATAGCAGTCAAGACTGTGTGGTTTTGATGGACAGATAGACACATAGATCAATGGAACAGAATTGAGAACCTGGAGATAGACCCACACAAATATGCTGAACTAATTTTTTTAATAGACTTTATTTTTAGTGCATGTTTAGATTCACAGCAAAACTGAGTAGAAAGTACAGAGAAAATCCACATACTTCCTCCTCGCCCTCTCCCACAAAAGCCTCCCCCAATATTAACATTCCATACCAGAGTGGTACATTTGTTATTGTACCAATAACAATATAATCAATGAACCTACATTGACACGTTGTTATCACTCAAAGTCCATAGTCTACATTAGGGTTCACTCTTGGAGTTGTATAGTCTATGGATTTTGACAAATATATAATGATATGTTCTCACCATTATAGTATCATACAGAATAGTTTCTCTGCCCTAAAAATCCTCTGTGCTATGCCTATTCATCCCCGTCTCCCCACAACTCCTGGCAAATTCTGATTGCTTTAAGTCTCCATAGTTTAAGCTTTTCCAAAATGTCATATAGTTGGTATCAAAAAATATGTAGCCTTTCAAATTGGTTTCTTTCACTTACTAATATGCATTTAAGTTTTCTCTATGTCTTTTCATGGCTTGATAGCTCATTGCTTTTTAGTGCTGAATAATATTCCATTGTATGGATGTACCACCATTTATTTCCCCATTTACCTATTGAAAGACAACTTGCTTGCTTCCAAGCTTTGGCAATTATGAATAAAATGCTATAAACATACGTGCTCAGGCTCTTTGTGGATATAGATTTCAACTCATTTGGGTAAATGTCAGGGATTATATTTGCTGGGTTATATGGTAAGAATGTGTTTAGTTTTGTAGGAAACTGCCAAACTGTTTTCCAAAGTGGCTGCGCCATCTTGCTTTCCCACCAGTAATGAATGAGAGCTCCCATTGCTTCACATTCTCACCAGCATTTGTGTTGTCAGTGTTTGGAATTTTGGTCATTCTAATAGGTGTATAGTGTTATCTCCATGTTCTTTTACTTTGCAACTCCTTAATGATGTAATGTTGAGCATCTTTTCTTACACACACACACACACACACACACACACACACACACAAAGACCACACCTATTCATCCCCACAAAAATAATCACAAGTAAAACTGGAGGAATTGGAATAAGATTGGTTTGATTATATCATCAAAGTCCACACACTCTGATTGTAATGTACTATAATTTTGCAAAATGTTACCAATGGGGAAAATGGGAAAAGTGTCTGGAGGATATCTCTGTGCTTTGTCTTATAACCACATGTAAATCAACAATAATCTCAATAATAATTTAAATTATATAAACATATAGTAAAAAAAAAAAAAGAGAGAGAGAGAGAGAAAGAGAGAATGACAATACAGTTTTGCTCTGAATACCCTTTCTACCTATAACTTGAAATTTCAGATATCTGCGTACCCAGGAATCCCAGAGTCTTAGTGTTGAAAAAACAGATGTCCCTCATCTTCAGTTAGTTTGAGCAAATGCAGTGGCCCAAGAAATATGGCAGGAAATTAAATTAGGGCTTGAAGAAGTTTGATTCCCTGGGAGACCACTGTTTCAAACTGGCCTTTGACTGATCAAGACAGACCACAAAGCTGAGGGTGAAGGGGATGAAGAGAGGCTTGTTGCTAGGAAACAGAAATTCCCTGACCAATTTCTGGGTTCAAATATGGTGATTTGATAAGACTTCTGGATTTTTTATTTGCCCCAGGAATTCCCCAGAAGCAAAGATCCTAAAACTCAAAAAATGCAAAGTGCCTTGGGGAGAGCTCAGCGGAGGCTCCCAGATGAGCTGACCAAAAGCAAGAGCTCCTGGTCAGGGAATCCTGGGCATTCCTGCTCAGCGGCATTGTGCTGAGAATTAGTCACCACCAGGTGTGGGTCCCTACTTCTCCCTTTCCCAAATGGGGATTTAAAGCTAACCTTGGACAATTCAGTTAAATGTGTCAGTAAATTTCCTTTTTGCTTAAACCATTTTCAGTTTGATTTAATGTCATTTGCAAATGTGAGATCCTGAATAGTTATATTGTTTATGGACCTTATACTCAGCAGTGTGTAAGTTTTCATGTACACACAGAAATATATCAGTGCGGGGGTGTCCACATGCCCGTGCAGAGGCATGAACCTACACCCACAAACACCAGTGTGCATCTGTAAACACACACCTCCTTGTGCACACATTGCTGAAAGAGGCCATCACACAGGTATAAAAAATTTCATTCACAGTGGCATATGTGTATACATACAGAGAACTCCCTACAAGAAAAACTATTATGAATCCTTCTTATTTTTTTAACATCTTTATTGGAGTATAATTGCTTTACAGTGGTGTGTTAGTTTCTGCTGTATAACAAAGTGAATCAGCTCTATGTATAAATATATCCCCATATCCCCTCCCTCTTGCGTCTCCCTCCCATCCTCCCTATCCCACCCCTCTAGGTGGTCACAAAGCACCGAGCTGATCTCCCTGTGCTATGCGGCTGCTTCCCACTAGCTATCTATTTTACGTTTGGAATCTTTCTTTGCAGCATACTTTGACATACCATTAGCCTCAGAATATTCAAAGGCAGAGTTGATGCACTTATTGCAATAAAGTAATGAACAGAGCTACATTTTTTTTTTTTTAGCTTCAAAAGATGATGTGGGATTTTTAGCATAATGAAGGTTTCTAAGGTTCAAGATCTGTTAATTAGGTTGTGTGCTCAATTCAATCCAGCTTCGGTTCCCACGAATACAATCAGGACCTGGATCTCTATGAAAGTCTCCACGGAGCTGGGTTCAGGCAGGCTGCAGATTCTTAAAGCCCGGTATCATCTCTCTCCTTGGCATGTGCGTAAAGAATACAGCTAAGCCTCAATTAGTTGAGGAGTAGTGATCGGGAAATGTGAAATGTTGGCCATATTGGGCCTCATCAGGCAGACTGGACAGTGATGAAGGGGGAAAATGAATATTTAATATTCTTACTGAACTTGGATTCTAAACTATATGGAGGAAGAGGCATAACAGATGGGCTTATTACTCAAGGATTTCCCTTCTTTCATCAATATGTTGAGGAAATTTAACACTGATACAATACTTTTATCTACGAATCATATTCTAGAACTGTCAACTGCCTTAATAATGTCCTTTATAACTGTTATTTTTCCCCCAGTTCAGGATCCAATCTAGAGTCATACATTGCATTTAGATGCCATGGCTCTTTATTTTCTTTTAATTGGGAACAAATCTTCAGTTTTGTTTTTCATGTCATTGATAATTTTGAAAAATACTGGTCCACTGTTTCAAAGATTGTTCCCCAATGTGAATTTTTCAGATGTTCCCTCATGATAATATTCCTTTTGGTTCGTTTACTCTATAAATGATATTGTGTCTTTCTTGGGGGCCTCACATCCAGACACACATGTCTTGTTTCCCATTCATTGGTAAGGTTAATTTTGATCACTTGGTTAAAGTGTTTGGTTTCTCCAGCTTTTTCCTGTCTTAATTTATAAGTAAATTGTAGTGATATACTTCTAGATTTGTAAATGTCCTGTTACTCACAAAACTACCTTCCTCTAGCCAAAATTCATTATTGCTTTTTGCCTAAGTTTAATTTTTACTATAATGGTTTCAAACTGTTATTTTCCAATTTCATCATTTCTTCTATATTTACCAGTTGGCATTCATCTGTAAGGAAGCATTTCTCCTATCTAACTGTCTACCCTTCCATCCATCCATCCAACTATATCTATCTATCCATCTACCTATTTATGGTTAGTATGGATTGATGGATTCTTATATTCAACTGGTTGTAATCCACAACAATCCTTATTAATTTTTACACTCAAATTGTCCTAGATTTTAAAATGGTAGCACTTTCAAGTAGACTTTTGTGTATTTGTCTATGCCTCCATTTTTTAGATACTTTTTAACTTTCTGGCACAAGATGTTTCATACTTATTTTGTACTTCCCCTGTTCCAGTTCTCGAATCAGCCATCTTCCCAAGGAGCACTGGTTTCTTTAATGAGAATGATATTTAGAATCCAAGATCTGGGCACTAGCTGTGTTCATTGCTATGGGAGTGTCATTCTTTCAAGACCTTTCAGTGGACAGGTCCAGGAAATAGACATCCATATGAAATCATGAATTTAAACTGGTTCCTCCAATTCCATTTCACCCCCACAGAGTTAATCCTCCCCTTCCCGCATTCCATATTTGTATTCCCTTCCTTCCAAGTAAGAACGCTAGCTCCCCCAAATTTCAATATATTTACTCTTTTGTTCAATCCCATAACACACAAAAAATTATTTAAATATTGTTATAACACTATGAAAACAAACCAATTTTTAAAAATTCAAGATTTGCTTCCAGTTCTTTTTTTTTTATTTAGATGAAAGATATATAGACAAAGGACAGTGTCAAAAGTTACCTGAATAGCTCTTTTTCTTTCCCATTTAGTGTGATTATGTTAGTCATTTGATATACTTATGTTCATTGATTTCTGTTTGTACTTGGTTTTGTTGTTCCCTTTCCCATCTTTGATGATTTAATTTTATGTTTTGAATTTGTAGGTAATTAACATGATCTCATATGTTAAACATTACAAAAGAAGGATACTCGTAGAAGTGTCATTCTCCCTTGTCCCTTGTGTCCCTGGTAGGTAAGCAATTTGATTATTTTCTGGTTTATCCTTTCCATGTTTCTTTTAGGAAATGTAAGCACAAATATGTGTTATTTTTTCATTCATGCCATTAGCATAATTGTTATTTGTAGAACTTGGCCTTTCTCTTAGTCCCTGAAATTCTGCAGCTTCATGTATTGTAGTGTAGATTCGTTGTTATTAACCCACATTGGTATTTGGAGTGTTTTTTATTTTAAGAACTTATTTTATTCTTTAAGTTGGGAAACTTCTCTGATATTTCTCTTTATTTTCTTCTCTTCTCTTCTTCTGTAACTCCTATTAGATGTATGTTGGAGTATCTCAGTTTATTCTCCATGGTTCTTAACTGTTCTTTAATATTTCTATTTCTATATCTCTGTTATCTCTGTTCTGTTCTTTTTCAATTAAGTTCATATTGTCATATCTACATATTCTTGTATTATTTATCATTTGTTCATATCTTTGGTTCATTTTAATTATGTTATGCCTTCCTTTATCTCTGGCTAGGCTAATGTTCTTATTTTAGTCTTTTTCACACTGTCTCTTAAAATTAATTTTACAAAGAGTTAATTCATGTTCTAATCATTGATTTCATTGGTTGTCTTTCTTAGCTACAGATTTCACCATTTCATTTCAAATTTGGGCTAATGGGCCCATTTTGAGTCAGAGGGATTATTTTTGTCTCTTTTTCTTCATAGTCAGTTGTTTTTTATTTTCACAGGCATTTGAAACTACCTCTCCTATAAACCCAGTCCCAAGCCTGATGTTATAATGGCATTTTAAGGTCTCAGCTCTATGGGATTTTATAGGTATCGAGATCCAATCTTTTTAAAATAATTAATTAATTTTTTGGCTGCACTGTGTCTTAGTTGCTGCACTCAGGCTTTCTCTAGTTGTGGCGAGCGGGGGGTACTCTTCATTGTGGTGTACAGGCTTCTCATTGCAGTGGCTTCTCTTGTTGCAGAACACAGGCTCTAGGTACACGGGATTCAGTAGTTGTGGTGCACGGTCTCAGTAGTTGTGGCTCATGGGCTTAGTTGCCCTGTGGCATGTGGGATATTCCCGGACCAGGGCTCGAACCTGTGTCCCCTGCATTGGCAGGCAGATTCTTAACCACTGGACCACCAGGGGAGTCCGAGATTCAATCTTTGAGTCAGTGGGTTTCTAGCTCAGTTCCACATCAGGCTGTGTTTTTGTAGTCCTACTTCCTTGGCTCCACAGCTTTCTATAAACTGTAAAATAGCTTCAGGGATAAAACTGTCAACCCTTTTCCCCCCTGTCCCCTTTATGCATGTGGACACCCCCTACAGCAAATCCCTAGCCTCAAGCAGTGAGCCTAGTTTTTGTCACCCATCTTACGTAAAACACTTTTATCCCATTATTCTTTGCCACTCCTGACTTCTGGCTCTGGAGGCCAGCAGGTCTTCTGTTTCAACATCCCCTTCCCAATTTACACTTCTGCTCTGTTTCTCAATATAACAACATATTTATTGTCATCAACCTCAAATTTCAGTTAAGGATATTAAAGTGCAGTTAATGAGTAAAACTGCTGGGATTCAAATCCGGGTTTCCTGGCTTCAGATTCCACATTTTTATTAGTGACTCCAAGTAGCCTTTCTGTTGGCTTTTATTTCTCCATTTGGTATTTTTCTAAATTTCTACTGAGTTTAGACCTTCTTTAATACTTTGGACTATAAATGAGAGTACTTTTCTTCTTTAACGGCATCTTAATACGGTGAAAGGGCATTGGGCTATAAGTAAAACTACCTGGGTTCTGTTCTTGGCTGGGAAGTTGTTTAAGTCTATGGGCCTCAGTCTTTTCTAGAACATTGTGGTTTGGCTGAGATGAGCTGTAAGTTCCGTTTCAGCTGTAATGGTCTTTGAATCACCTTAGTTTGCCCCTTTCTCAGCAAGCCATAGGTTGTCAAATATCACTTATTTTTAAGATATGTGTATTATGTGTCACTATGACTGTTCTTTACAATAAAACCTTCTGTAATAAAACAGAATGGGCTCGTCACCAAAAGCAGATGGTTAGTGAGTGATTTAATGATTCCACACGGAAGTTTCTGTTAACCCCTGGGCTTAATGATCTCTCCTTCCCTGCTTTTAAATACATATATATTATTACTGGAAGAGGTAAAGTAATGTAACTAAGCAAAACATGCCCAATAATTTCCAAGGATACACTAATGGGCCACCTAGGCAAATCTATCACTGTTTATTCTGGAATTGATATATGAATACCTGAACTATCAAATTAAATATTATGATGTTGAATCAGACTAGATAAGAAGTTAAATTTTTTAAATGTAGACAAATGGCAAACACTTCACAAAAGAATATATATTAATGGCTAATAATCACATGAGAAAGTGCTTACTGCAAATTAAAACCACAGTGAGATAAGCTATAAATGGCAAAAATCAGGAAGACTAACAACAGTAAATTGTCAGTGATGATGTGGAGCAACTGGAACTCTCATACATTGCTAACGGGAGTGTAAAATGGTACATGGCTATGGAGACATGTTCTGCAATTTCTTCTAAAGTTAAATGTGTATGTACCCCATGACTGAGCAATTCCATCTGTAGGTATTTACTCAAAAATGTATGAAGCATAAGTCCACAAAAACTTAAACAACAATGTTTCTAGAAAACCTATTAATAAAGCTAAAATCTGGGAACAATGCAAATGCCCCTGTCAGGATAATAAGAAAACAAACTGTGGTATATTAATTCAATGGAATGCTACTTAGCAATAAAGAATAATGAATTATTCTGACACATAACAAAATGGGTGGACATAAAAATATATTAACTGAAAAGAGCTACACACAAAAGAAAAATACATACTATCTGTTTCTATGCAAAGTCCAAGAACAGGTGAAACTAATCTATGGGGCTAGACGTTAGAAAGTTGTTGCCTCTATGGAAAGAATTGACGGAAAAGGATACAAGGAACTTTCTGGGATGGTGAAATTATTCAGTATTTTATTTGAGGGAGTCACTATACAGGTGTATAAAATTGTCAAAACTCAGTGGACTGAACACTTAAGATTTGTTCATTTTATTATATGTTAATTATAGCTCAATTAAAAGTGACATAGAGAAACATAAATTCCAGTCGAGCCAGTCTATTGCTATTCACACCTTACACTTTTCAAGAACTCAGGATGGGTTAGTTGAAATACAAATATCTCTTACTAC
Organism: Phocoena sinus; assembly: GCF_008692025.1. Classification (NCBI taxonomy): domain Eukaryota; kingdom Metazoa; phylum Chordata; class Mammalia; order Artiodactyla; family Phocoenidae; genus Phocoena; species Phocoena sinus. The sequence continues at coordinate 65,841,383 of NC_045766.1, forward strand.
ATGTTTTCTTGAACTTTGTTTTCGTTGGAGAACTGAGAAACTGCACTGTCAGCTTTGTACCTGAACAGAACCAAACATATAGTGGTTCAAATTTAATGCAGTGTTCCTCAAGCAAAGCTAACAAAGTTGGTTTCTCCCCAACAAAGTTGGTCACAGAAACTTTCTCCAGCTAATCTACTCTGAAGAACACTGTCTCATTACACTTTTCCTGAAACCTTTTTCCTTAAGATTGTGTTTCTATAATTAGAATGTCCTACAAATGCATTCTTAATTTCCTACATACCTCCTACTGAATAAGGGAAGAAGAGGAAACATGAGATTAGCAATGAAAGCTCTTCCCCTTAGCTAGGTTGTAGTCTAAACTCCTTTGTAAGGTAAGTCCTGTAAGCTCTTTATTGCTGTATAAATTCACGGTTGTATGAAGGAAAATGATCTGGTGGTGACAGATACAGTATGAAACATTGTAATTAGTGACTCATGACTCTGAGTTTAGTCATACTTAGGTTTAAATATTTTGGCTCCAGCACACACTAGCTGTGTCCTTTAAACAAAGTTTCAATTTCTGAGTCTATGTTTTTATTTATGTATTTATCCTTGTACAATAATAATGTGATATGTGGTAATAATAGCTGCAAAAATGTTTGTTTTTATAATTTAAGTAAAGTAATAGTGTAATGTTTGGTACCTCGTAGGTAGCCATAATTATCATTATCAGGCTATACTTTATTATTTGTTTACTTGTTTGTGTCCCATACTAGATTGTAAGCTTCTCAAGGGCAGAGACCATGACTTACATTTTTTCACCAGCACCCAGTATAGTTCAAAAATAAATGAATAAATAATTTGTTTCAATTTAAGGATCTCTTTTCATTATTAATTCAATAGCAATGCAACCTAATAATAATTTTTGAAAGGATTAATTGGTGTTTGATTCTTGGCCTTAAAAATCTTTTCGAGGGACTTCCCTGGTGGTCCAGTGGCTAAGACTCCACACTCCCAATACAGGGGACCTGGGTTCGATCCCTGGTCAGGGAACTAGATCCCACATGCATGCTGCAACTAAGAGTTCGCATGCCACAACTAAAGATCCCACGTGCTGCAACTAAGACCCAGAGCAGCCAAATAAATAAATCTTTTTGATTTTCTTGGTTTTGGTTGACATTCTATACTTCCCATAACCCAGTAATACCATATGCAATTTCTACAGTGAAAAAATAAACCAGTTGATATTTAATGACCTTCTGGACATAAACTTCATCCTCTAAGTACATATTTCAAACCTCATCTCTTAGGGCAAAAAGTTTAAATATGGACAGCGATCATTTTCTGCTGCATTCACTCTACCCTTATCCAAGTACTGCTATGTTGGTGCTTGACTTGTGTGTGGATAACTCTCCCTACCACCAAGATTATAAATGCTTTGTACCCAATAGTTTTTTGTGCCCGCCCTTCAACCTCCAAGGCCTGATATGGTTGAATGTACATTATATATATTAATAGACATCTGTTGAATGAATGCATAAATGAGAAAAAGTATTGCACAATTCCAACCCCTATATAACAAAGGGCTATTATGTGGTAATGGACAGAGACTGTTAGAGCAAGGAAGGATGTTTAAAGTTATCTGTTCAACTTTGCTTGAGTCTGGACAGGGAAACAGAAATGCTAAATATTTAAATAGAGGGAATTTCAATGTAGGGAATTGGCCATACCTGTGATCGAAGAGCTGAGAAACCAAACAGGGGCTGTTGAGGTAACACAGAAAACAAAAAACACCCTTAACCTGGTAGGACCAAAGAAAGGTGTTGTTGTTTCCAGACTTAAGAAGCTGGGACTGTCCATATTAGCCAGAGCCATGGAGGAGACGTAGCCATTATTGGAGACATCACAGAAAGCATAGAAGAAAGAAAAGAAAAACGCTGCTAGTTTTCCTCTTCCCCTTTACTCTTTTCCTATGGGTTCTGGGGGTCAAAGCTACCTAGAAGCTTGAGGGCAAAGGAGCCTAGTTCCCTAGTAATGATACACGGAGCACAAGGGAAGGGAGAGGATGGACCCGGGAGCAAACTGGCAGCTGACCAACAGAGGTTCCTAAAGAAAGAGGAGCACAGGTTAGGTCTTGAAGGATAAGTTGAATTTCAAGACTTGAAGGGTCAAGAATGAGCCACTTGTGGAAAATGGGACCTACGTGAGCAAATACAAAGTGGTGTGTGGCATATTTATGACAGAATAGGAAGGCCACTCTGGGTAGATGAGGAAGTGCATGTAGAGTAGTACTGGGATTAATCTAGTCAACAGGATTATACCATGACGTGGTATGTTTTGAAAACCTGACAAGGAGCTTCAGAATTATTTATTAAAAAATCATTACAGATACTTGAGTAGAGGAGTGACATGACGAAAATGGTGTTGAAGGAATAATTTCTCGAAGGGGTATGCAGAGTGGGTTGGAGTGAGAAGTGACCAGAGACAGGGAAGCCACAAATCTAGCCACTGCAATAATTCACATGTGGACCAGCAAGTCTTCACAAGGTAATGGCAGCAGGTATAGAGAGGAATAAATAGACTTCAGTGTTTGACAAACTTTTCTAATTATAAGAGGTAAAAATGAAGAATAAGTTAAAAATGATGCCAATTTTTCAGCCTGACTAACTGGAAGAATAACTGTAATTGAGATGAGCTGGTGAAAGAAGGTGATGTATACCCTTTGGATGAGTTGGATTTGAGATAATGGCAAGACATAAACAGACAAATCTAGGAAAACAGACATACTACTGGCACGTAGTTGAAAGAACAGAAGTGGCAGTGTGGTTTTGGAGGTCATCAGCTGACTAGGAGAATGAATAAAAAGGAGATGAGAAGAGAATGCATGGGAGAGGGATTATTGTGAGAGCAAAGGACTAGCCTTGGCTAATGCCCTAAGAAGCAGGAGATAAAAAGGAGTTAGTATTTGTTTTTCTCTTTCTGACATAAAGGTAACAGAGTGCAATTAGAAAGGTAGGAAGACATGTAGAATTTAAGAAGGAAAATGAAAAGACAAGTCAGGACACGTTGGGGAGTCAGTATTGTACAGGGGCAGGGAATATGGTTCAACTGGTAACGTGTCCTCACATAATAAGCAAGCCAAAATTCGTGTTTGAATGAAAGAATAGAAGAAAAGAACAAAGTATGGTCATAAAGTGTTGAATGATACAGAGAATTTGGTGGAAATGCAGACCAAGAAGACCTCTTGCTGGATTTACTCTGTATCCTTTAGTAACAAAGATTACCTCTGTATTCTCAAGTTTTGTTAAAATGTAGTGATGTATTACTTTCCATTAAAAAAATCCACCACACACACACACATACACACACTCGATATAATTATCTTCTCTTCCAGTTTCTTTCCTTGTGAAAACTGTATGTCAAAATTTACAATGTCCTACAACATTAATGGTGTTACATGTTTTCGGTTTCCTTGGTTGTAACTCCATATAGATGAAACTTTCTCTTTGTAGTACTATTTATCTGCCTGCAGAGGTTGAAATTTGCCTGGGAGTCATCTAGGTTCAATTAATTTCTGTTCTGAGATCAAAAAGAGACTTAGGAGGTGGTTAAACTCATTTGTAAAGAGTTGGAGGCCATTTGATAATAAGCTATCAATATCTACTGGCCTCAGCTCAGTGGGAAGAGTAGACTCTATAACTGTCTCTCAGGGAGGAGTCTGTCAGTGGTGAGTGACAAGACGGGGGACACCCAAGGGGGAAAATAGGAGAGGGAGTGTCTCATATGTGGAAAGAAGGTCTGCAGGTAAGTATGTGCACAGGAAAGCCATGCTATTTCACATGAGAAGACCTGGGTCCTTGCCTGGCTCTGCCATCCCTGGGTGCATGTTTTTGGACAGATCATTAATTAACCTCTCTGGACCTTACATAGCTTTTGAGAGGATCTACCAAGGGAAGATGAATATGTGGAACTCTTTTTTGTTTTTGTTTTTTTTAATATACTTCACCCAGTAAGATGAAAACCGAGAAACCTGTTAGGCTTCTTGTCACAAGGCCACACAGCAGTTGGTGAATTCTCTGCCTAACTCCTCAAGGTTGCAGGAAGTCTTCTGGGCTTTACCTGTACACACCCCCATTAATGGAGTCCCTACAACTGATTCCAAGTCCAGTTCAAGACTTGCGACATCTTATAGTACTTGAGCAACAGAGACAAATACTCTCAGGTGCCCTGTCACTCACTGCCCTTTGCTTGGACCGATTCTGTGTCAAGCTTTACAATTTACTTTGAATTTCTTGAGCTCAGAGAGAGAAATTCCAGTGGTCAGAACTTTAATAAAGGCAGCTGTAGTAGCCATTAACTGTGTGACTGACCCTTAGAAGAGGCCAGCGAATTAATACCAAGCATAACAGAATATTTGACTCTTACAGCATCACTGCTGTGTTTATACACATTCACACACACACACGGAGGAAATATTTATGGGTATTTGTGTCTTATCGCATACATAACTGGGGGGAGAGAGAGATGAAGTTTGGGTGGGGACAGAGTCTGGGAAGAGAAAGACAAGAAAAAGAGAGAAGACAGCATGGTTCATTCTTTCCATTGAATGGCTTTGAGTGCCTATAATTAGTGTGGACTGGGGTGGGCAGGGTGGAGGAAGCTGGCATGTCTTGTTTAAAAACTATTTTGTGAGATTCTTGGCATAAGCAGAACCACTGGGGCCCAGGTGACCAAGGGTAGCGCTGAGCTGTGGAAGAGGCACTTCTCACGGACGCTGCCTGGAAGCCAGCACAGCCCTGGAGACAGAGGCCTGGAAACTCTGACCACTGTGGCTGGAATGTTGTGTTCTGACCAGGGCTACAGCAGCAACGGTGAGGCTTCTTCTAGAAGGTTCGAGGGCAACAGAGGAGAACCAGCAGAACCCAGAGAAGGAGAGGGAAGGCCAAGATGGGCACCTCATGGTCACTGTAGCTGAATGACTAGTTCATGGGCCTGGCGTGTGGTCTTGTCCAAGGGTCTAGGGAGCAGTTGGAGCAGGGATCATGAGACTTAATTTTTCATATCAGCTTTGTCACTGACTTGCTTTGTTCCTTAGATAGGTCACCTTTCCTTTCAAAGTTCTGTGGTCTGGGAAATGAGGATTTTGGATTTGATCTGAAATATCCTCGTAGGTCTAACATTATTCATCTCCTGAAATTATTATTCTCTTGTCAATTAATTAAACAACTCTTTTCCAAGTGCTCTACGTCATTACTTCTGACAAATTCTAGATGTGGATTCATAAGCATGTCGTTACCTGGGATCCTTGGCAGATCCAGCTTCAGGTCCTATTTTTGTCATTCACTGCCTCTGTGACTTTAAACACGGTTCTTTATCTCTATCACCCTCAGCTTCTTCATCTGTATAATGAGGATAGTGACACCTCCTCTCAGGGTCATTAAAAACAAATATACAACATATCAGGGACATCGTTGGTGCCCAGTAAGTGGTAGCCACTGTTAGTGTATTTTTTTTTAATATCTTTATTGGAGTATAATTGCTTTACAATGGTGTGTTAGTTTCTGCTTTATAACAAAGTGAATCAGCTCTATGTATACGTATTTCTCCATATCTCCTCCCTCTTGCGTCTCCCTCCCACCCCTCTAGGTGGTCACGAAGCACCAAGCTGATCTCCCTGTGCTATGTGGCTGCTTCTCACTAGCTATTTTACGTTTGGTAGTGTATATATGTCCATGCCACTTTCTCACTTTGTCACAACTTACCCTTCCCCCTCCCCATATCTTCAAGTCCATTCTCTAGTAGGTCTGTGTCTTTATTCCCATCTTGCCCCTAGGTTCTTCATGGCCTTTTTTTTTTCCTTCTTAGATTCCATATATATGTGTTAGCATACAGTATTTGTTTTTCTCTTTCTGACTTACTTCACTCTGTATGACAGACTCTAGGTCCATCCACCTCACTACAAAGAACTCAATTTCATTCCTTTTTATGGCTGAGTAATATTCCATTGTATATATGTGCCACATCTTCTTTATCCATTCATCTTTTGATGGACACTTCAGTTGCTTCCATGTCCTGGCTATTGTAAATAGAGCTGCAATGAACATTTTGGTATGGTTTTGCATTATGGTTTTCTCAGGGTATATGCGCAGTAGTGGGATTGCTGGGTCATATGGTAGTTCTATTTTTACTGTTTTAAGGAACCTCCATACTGTTCTGCATAGTGGCTGTATCAATTTACATTCCTACCAACAGTGCAAGGGGGTTCCCTTTTCCCTACACCCTCTCCAGCATTTATTGTTTCTAGATTTTTTGATGATGGCCATTCTGACGGGTGTGAGATGTTATCTCATTGTAGTTTTGATTTGCATTTCTCTAATGATTAATGATGTTGAGCATTCTTTCATGTGTTTCTTGGCAAGCTGTATATCTTCTTTGCAGGAATGTCTATTTACGTCTTTCGCCCATTTTTAGATTGGGTTGTTTGGTTATTTGATATTGAGCTGCATGAGCTGCTTGTAAATTTTGGAGATTAATCCTTTGTCAGTTGCTTCATTTGCAAATATTTTCTCCCATTCTGAGGGCTGTCTTTTGGTCTTGTTTATGGTTTCCTTTGCTGTGCAAAAGCTTTGAAGTTTCATTAGGTCCCATTTGTTTTTGTTTTTATTTCCATTGTGCTAGGAGGTGGGTCAAAAAGGATCTTGCTGTGATTTATGTCATAGAGTGTTCTGCCTATGTTTTCCTCTAAGAGTTAGAGAGTGTCTGGCCTTACATTTAGGTCTTTAATCCATTTTGAGTTTATTTCTGTGCATGGTGTTAAGGAATGTCCTAATTTCATACTTTTATATGTACCTGTCCAGTTTTCCCAGCACCACTTATTGAAGAGGCTGTCTTTTCTCCATTGTATATTTTTGCCTCTTTATCAAAGATAAGGTGACCATATGTGCATGGGTTTATCTCTGGGCTTTCTATCCTGTTCCATTGATCTATATTTCTGGTTTTGTGCCAGTACCATACCGTCTTGATTACTGTAGCTTTGTAGTATAAGCTGAAGTCAGGGAGCCTGATTCCTCCACCTCTGTTTTTCTTTCTCAGGATTGCTTTGGCTATTTGGAGTATTTTGCGTTTCCATACAAATTGTGAAATTTTTTGTTCTAGCTCTTGAAAAATGCCAGTGGTAGTTTGATAGGGATTGCATTGAATCTGTAGATTGCTTTGGGTAGTAGAGTCATTTTCACAATGTTTTTTCTTCCAATCCAAGAACATGATATATCTCTCCATCTATTTGTATCATCTTTAATTTCTTTCATCAGTGTCTTATAGTTTTCTGCATACAGGTCTTTTGTCTCCCTAGGTAGGTTTATTCCTAGATATTTTATTCTCTTTGTTGCAATGGTAAATGGGAGTGTTTTCTTAATTTCACTTTCAAATTTTTCATCATTATTTTATAGGAATGCTAGAGATTTCTGTGCATTAATTTTGTATCCTGCTACTTTACCAAATTCATTGATTAGCTCTAGTAGTTTTCTGGTGGTATCTTCAGGATTCTCTATGTTATAGCATCATGTCATCTGCAAACATGACAGCTTTACTTCTTCTTTTCCGATTTGGATTCCTTTTATTTCTTTCTCTTCTCTGATTGTGGTGTCTAAAACTTCCAAAACTATGTTGAATAATGGTGGTGAGAGTGGGCAACCTTGTCTTGTTCCTGATCTTAGTGGAAATGGTTTCAGTTTTTCACCATTGAGGACGATGTTGGCTGTGGGTTTGTCGTATATGGCCTTTATTATGTTGAGGAAAGTTCCCTCTATGCCTACATTCTCGAGGGTTTTTATCATATATGGGTGTTGAATTTTGTTGAAAGCTTTTTCTGCATTGATTGAGATGATCATATGGTTTTTTTCCTTCAGTTTGTTAATATTATTAATTGATTGATTTGCGTATATTGAAGAATCCTTGGATTCCTGGGATAAACCCCACTTGATCATGGTGTATGATCGTTTTAATGTGCTGTTGGATTCTGTTTGCTAATATTTTGTTAAGGATTTTTGCATCTATGTTCATTAATGATATTGGCCTGTACTTTTCTTTCTTTGTGACATCTTTGTCTGGTTTTGGTATCAGGGTGATAGTGGCCTCGTAGAATAAGTGTGGGAGTGTTCCTCCCTCTGCTATATTTTGGAAGAGTTTGAGAAGGATAGGTGTTAACTCTTCTCTAAATGTTTGATAGAATTCACCTGTGAAGCCATCTGGTCCTGGGCTTCTGTTTGTTGGAAGATTTTTAATCACAGTTTCAATTTCAGTGCTTGTGATTGGTCTGTTCATATTTTGTATTTCTTCCTGATTCAGTCTTGGCAGGTTGTGCATTTCTAAGAATTTGTCCATTTCTTCCTGGTTGTCCATTTTATTGGCATAGAGTTGCTTGTAGTAATCTCTCATGATCTTTTGTATTTCTGCAGTGTCAGTTGTTACTTCTCCTTTTTCATTTCTCATTCTATTGATTTGAGTCTTCTCCCTTTTTTTCTTGATGAGTCTGGCTAATGGTTTACCAATTTTGTTTATCTTCTCAAAGAACCAACTTTTACTTTTATTGATCTTCGCTATCATTTCCTTCATTTCTTTTTCATTTATTTCTGATCTGATCTTTATAATTTCTTTCCTTCTGCTAAATTTGGGGGTTTTTGTTCTTCTCTCTCTAATTGCTTTAGCTGTAAGTTTAGGTTGTTTATTTGAGATGTTTCTTATTTCTTAAGGTAGGATTGTATTGCTATAAACTTCCCTCTTAAAACTGCTTTTGATGCATCCCATAGGTTTTGGGTCATTGTATTTTCATTGTCATTTGTTTCTAGGTATTTGTTGATTTCCTCTTTGATTTCATCAGTTATTTCTTGGTTATTAAATAGTGTATTGTTTAGCCTCCACGTGTTTGTATTTGTTACAGATTTTTTCCTGTAATTGATATCTAGTCTCATAGCATTGTTGTTGGAAAAGATACTTGATATGATTTTAATTTTCTTAAATTTACCAAGGCTTGATGGATGACCCAAGATATGATCTATCCTGGAGAATGTTCCATGAGCACTTGAGAAGAATGTATATTCTGTTGTTTTTGGATGGAATGTCCTATAAATATCAATTAAGTCCATCTTGTTTAATGTATCACTTAAAGCTTGTGTCTCCTTATTTATTTTCGTTTTGGATGATCTGTCCATGGGTGAAAGTGGGGTGTTAAAGTCCCCTACTATGACTGTGTTACTGTTGATTTCCCCTTTTATGGCTGTTAGTATTTGCCTTATGTATTGAGGTGCTCCTATGTTGGGTGCATAAGTATTTACAATTGTTATATCTTCTTGGATCGATCACTTGATCATTATGTAGTGTCCTTCTTTGTCTCTTCTAATAGTCTTTATTTTAAAGTCTATTTTTTCTGATATGAGAGTCGCTACTGCAGCTTTCTTTTGATTTCCATTTGCATGGAATATCTTTTTTCATCCTCTCACTTTCAGTCTGTATGTGTCCCTAGGTCTGAAGTGGGTCTCTTGTAGACAGCATATATATGGGTCTTGTTTTGCTATCCATTCAGCCAGTCTGTGTCTTTTGGTTGGAGCGTTTAATCCATTTACATTTAAGGTAATTATCGATATGTATGTTCTTATTCCCATTTTCTTAATTGTTTTGGGTTTGTTATTGTAGATGTTTTCCTTCTCTTGTGTTTCCTGCCTAGAGAAGTTCCTTTAGCACTTGTAAAGCTGGATTGGTGGTGCTGAATTCTCTTAGCTTTTGCTTTTCTGTAAAGGTTTTAATTTCTCCATCAAATCTGAATGAGATCCTTGCTGGGTAGAGTAATCCTGGTTGTAGGTTTTTCTCCTTCATCACTTTAAATATGTCCTGCCACTCCCTTCTGGCTTGCAGTTCTGCTGACAGATCAGCTGTTAACCTTATGGGGATTCCCTTGTATGTTACTTGCTGTTTTTCCCTTGCTGCTTTTAATATTTTTTCTTTGTATTTAATTTTTTTTTTTTTTTTTTAACATCTTTATTGGGGTATAATTGCTTTACAATGGTGTGTTAGTTTCTGCTTTATAACAAAGTGAATCAGCTATACATATACATATGTTCCCATATGTCTTCCCTCTTGCGTCTCCCTCCCTCCCACTCTCCCCATCCCACCCTTCCAGGCTGTCACAAAGCACCGAGCTAATATCCCTGTGCCTTGCGGCTGCTTCCCCCCAGCCATCTACCTTACTACGTTTGTTAGTGTGTATATGTCCATGACTCTCTCTCGCCCTGTCAAAACTCACCCCTCCCCCTCCCCATACCCTCAAGTCCGTTCTCCAGTAGGTCTGCGTCTTTATTCCTATCTTACCCCTAGGTTCTTCATGACATTTTTTTCCCTTAAATTCCATATATATGTGTTAGCATACGGTATTTGTCTTTTTCTTTCTGACTTACTTCACTCTGTATGACAGACTCTAGGTCTATCCATCTCATTACAAATAGCTCAATTTCATTTCTTTTTAAGGCTGAGTAATATTCCATTGTGTATATGTGCCACATCTTCTTTATCCATTCATCCGATGATGGGCGCTTAGGTTGTTTCCATGTCCTGGCTATTGTAAATAGAGCTGCAATGAACATTTTGGTACATGACTCTCTTTGAATTTTGGTTTTCTCAGGGTATATGCCAAGTAGTGGGATTGCTGGGTCATATGGTAATTCTATTTGTAGTTTTTTAAGGAACCTCCATACTGTTCTCCACAGTGGCTGAACCAATTCACATTCCCACCAGCAGTGCAAGAGTGTCCCCTTTTCTCCACACCCTCTCCAGCATTTATTGTTTCTAGATTTTTTGATGATGGCCATTCTGACTGGTGTGAGATGATATCTCATTGTAGTTTTGATTTGCATTTCTCTAATGATTAATGATGTTGAGCATTCTTTCATGTGTTTGTTGGCATTCTGTATATCTTCTTTGGAGAAATGTCTATTTAGGTCTTCTGCCCATTTTTGGATGGGGTTGTTTGTTTTTTTGTTATTGAGCTGCATGAGCTGCTTGTAAATTTTGGAGATTAATCCTTTGTCAGTTGCTTCATTTGCAAATGTTTTCTCCCATTCTGAGGGTTGTCTTTTGGTCTTGGTTATGGTTTCCTTTGCTGTGCAAAAGCTTTGAAGTTTCATTAGGTCCCATTTGTTTATTTTTGTTTTTATTTCCATTACTCTAGGAGGTGGGTCAGAAAGGATCTTGCTGTGATTTATGTCATAGAGTGTTCTTCCTATGTTTTCTTCTAAGAGTTTGATAGTTTCTGGCCTTACATTTAGGTCTTTAATCCATTTTGAGCTTATTTTTGTGTATGGTGTTAGGGAGTGATCTAATCTCATACTTTTACATGTACCTGTCCAGTTTTCCCAGCACCATTTATTGAAGAGGCTGTCCTTTCTCCACTGTACATTCCTGCCTCCTTTATCAAAGATAAGGTGTCCATATGTGCGTGGGTTTATCTCTGGGCTTTCTATCCTGTTCCACTGATCTATCTTTCTGTTTTTGTGCCAGTACCATACTGTCTTGATTACTGTTGTTTTGTAATATAGTCTGAAGTCAGGGAGCCTTATTCCTCCAGCTCCTTTTTTCGTTCTCAAGATTGCTTTGGCTATTCGGGGTCTTTTGTGTTTCCATACAAATTGCGAAATTTTTTGTTCTAGTTCTGTGAAAAATGCCAGTGGTAGTTTGATAGGGATTGCATTGAATCTGTAGATTGCTTTGGGTAGTAGAGTCATTTTCACAATGTTGATTCTTCCCATCCAAGAACATGGTATATCTCTCCATCTATTTGTATCATCTTTAATTTCTTTCATCAGTGTCTTATAATTTTCTGCATACAGGTCTTTCGTATCCTTAGGTAGGTTTATTCCTAGATATTTTATTCTTTTTGTTGCAATGGTAAATGGGAGTGTTTTCTTGATTTCACTTTCAGATTTTTCATCATTAGTATATAGGAATGCCAGAGATTTCTGTGCATTAATTTTGTATCCTGCTACTTTACCAAATTCATTGATTAGCTCTAGTAGTTTTCTGGTAGCATCTTTAGGATTCTCTATGTATAGTATCATGTCATCTGCAAACAGTGACAGCTTTACTTCTTCTTTTCCGATTTGGATTCCTTTTATTTCCTTTTCTTCTCTGATTGCTGTGGCTAAAACTTCCAAAACTATGTTGAATAAGAGTGGTGAGAGTGGGCAACCTTGTCTTGTTCCTGATCTTAGTGGAAATGCTTTCAGTTTTTCACCATTGAGGATGATGTTTGCTGTGGGCTTGTCATATATGGCTTTTATTATGTTTAGGAAAGTTCCCTCTATGCCTACTTTCTGGAGGGTTTTTATCATAAATGGGTGTTGAATTTTGTCGAAAGCTTTCTCTGCATCTATTGAGATGATCATATGGTTTTTCTCCTTCAATTTGTTAATATGGTTTATCACATTGATAGATTTGCGTATATTGAAGAATCCTTGCATTCCTGGAATAAACCCCACTTGATCATGGTGTATGATCCTTTTAATGTGCTGTTGGATTCTGTTTGCTAGTATTTTGTTGAGGATTTTTGCATCTATGTTCATCAGTGATATTGGCCTGTAGTTTTCTTTCTTTGTGACATCCTTGTCTGGTTTTGGTATCAAGGTGATGGTGGCTTCGTAGAAGGAATTTGGGAGTGTTCCTCCCTCTGCTATATTTTGGAAGAGTTCGAGAAGTATAGGTGTTAGCTCTTCTCTAAACGTTTGATAGAATTCACCTGTGAAGCCATCTGGTCCTGGGCTTTTGTTTGTTGGAAGGTTTTTAATCACAGTTTCAATTTCAGTGCTTGTGATTGGTCTGTTCATATTTTCTATTTCTTCCTGATTCAGTCTTGGCAGGTTGTGCATTTCTAAGAATTTGTCCATTTCTTCCAGATTGTCCATTTTATTGGCATAGAGTTGCTTGTAGTAATCTCTCATGATTTTTTTTATTTCTGCAGTGTCAGTTGTTACTTCTCCTTTTTCATTTCTAATTCTATTGATTTGAGTCTTCTCCCTTTTTTTCTTGATGAGTCTGGCTAGTGGTTTATCTATTTTTGTATTTAATTTTTGATAGCTAGATTAATATGTGTCTTGGCATATTTCTCCTTGGATTTATCCTGTGTGGGACTCTCTGTGCTCCCTGGACTTGATTAACTATTTCCTTTCCCATATTAGGGAAGTTTTCAAGTATAATCCTTGAAATATTTTCTCAGTCCCTTTCTTTTTCTCTTCTTCTTCTGGGACCCCTATAATTCGAATGTTGGTGCATTTAATGTTGTCCCAGAGGTCTCTGAGACTGTCCTCAGTTTTTTTCCATTCTTTTTTCTTTATTCTGCTCTGCAGTAGTTATTTCCACTATTTTATCTTCCAGGTCACTTATCCGTTCTTCTGCCTCAGTTATTCTGTTATTGATCCCTTCTAGAGAATTTTTAATTTCATTTATTGTGTTGTTCATCATTGTTTGTTTGCTCTTTAGTTCTTCTAGGTCCTTGTTAAACATTTCTTCTGTTTTCTCCATTCTACTTCCATGATTTTGGATCATCTTTACTATCATTACTCTGAGTTCTTTTTCAGGTAGACTGCCTATTTCCTCTTCATTTGTTTGGTCTGGTGGGTTTTTACCTTGTTCTTTCATCTGTTGCGTACTTCTCTGTCTTCTCATTTTGCTTAACTTACTGTGTTTGGGGTCTCCTTTTCGCATGCTGCAGCTTCATAATTCCTGTTGTTTTTGGTGTCTGTCCCCAGTGGCTAAGGTTGGTTCAGTAGGTTTTGGAGGCTTCATAGTTGAGGGGGCTGGTGCCTGTATTCTGGTGGATGAGGCTGGATCTTGTCTTTCTGGTGGGCAGTTCCACGTCTGGTGGTGTGTTTTGGGGTGTATGTGGCCTTATTATGATTTTAGGCAGCCTCTCTGCTAAAGGATGGGTGTATGTTCCTGTCTTGCTAGTTGTTTGGCATAGGGTGTCCAGCACTTTAGATTGCTGGTCATTGAGTGGAGCTGGGTCTTGGCATTGCGATGGAGATCACTGGGAGATTTTCGCCATTTGATATTACGTGGAGCTGGGAGGCCTCTTGTGGACCACTGTCCTGAACTTGGCTCTCCCACCTCTGAAGAACAGCCCTGTCATCTGGCTGGGGCACCAAGAGCCTTTCATCCACACGGCTCCGAATAAAAGGGAGAAAAAATAAGAAAGCAAGCAAGAGAGAGAGAGAGAGAGAGATAGAGAGAGAGAGAGAGAGAGAGAGAGAGAGAGAGAGAGAGAGAGAGAGAGAAAGAGAAAGAAAGAAAGAAAGAAAAAGAAAGAAAGAAAGAGGATAAAATAAACTTATTAAACTAAAAAATAATTGTGAAGAAAATAAATTTTTTAAAGTAACAACAACAACAAAAAAACAAAAACAAAAAAAAACCCCGGATGGACAGAACCCTAGGACAAATGGTAAAAGCAAAGCTATACAGATAAAATCACACACAGAAGCATACACATACACCCTCACAAAAGGAGAAAAAGGGGGAAAAAATATATATCGTTGCTCCCAAAGTCCACCTCCTCAATTTGGGATGATTCGCTGTCTATTCAGGTATTCCACAGATGCAGGGTATATCAAGTTGATTATGGAGATTGAATCCGCTGCTCCTGAGGCTTCTGGGAGAGATTTCCCTTTCTCTTCTTTGTTGGCACAGCTCCTGGGGTTCAGCTTTGGATTTGGCCCCGCCTCTGCGTGTAGGTCGCCGGAGGGCTCCTGTTCTTCGCTCAGACGGGACGGGGTTAAAGGAGCCGCTGATTCGCGGGCTCTGGCTCACTCAGGCTGCGGGGAGGGAGGGGCACAGAGTGCAGGGTGAGCCTGCGGCGTCAGAGGCCGGCGTGACGTTGCACCAGCCTCAGGCGCGCTGTGCGTTCTCCCGGGGGAGTTGACCCTGGATCCCGGGACCGTGGCAGTGGCGGGCTGCACAGGCTCCCGGGAGGGGGGTGTGGATAGTGACCTGTGTTCGCACACAGGCTTCTTGGTGCCTGCAGCAGCAGCGTTAGCGTCTCATCCCCGTCTCTGGGGTCCGCGCTGTTAGCCGCGGCTCGCACCCGTCTCTGGAGCTCCTTTAAGCGGTGCTCTTAATCTCCTCTCCTCGCTCACCAGGAAACAAAGAGGGAAGAAAAAGTCTCTTGCCTCTTCAGCAGGTCCAGACTATTTCCCGGACTCCCTCCGGGCTAGCTGTGGTACACTAGCCCCTTCAGGCTGTGTTCACGCCGCCAACCCCAGTCCTCTCCCTGGGATCCGACCGAAGCCTGAGCCTCAGCTCCCAGCCCCCGGCCACCCCGGCGGGTGAGCAGACAAGCCTCTCGGGCTGGTGAGTGCCGGTCGGCACCGCGGGAATCTCTGCGCTTTGCCCTCCGCACCCCTGTTGCTGCGCTCTCCTCTGTGGCTCTGAAGCTCCCCCCTCCACCACCCGCAATCTCCGCCCGCAAAGGGGCTTCCTAGTGTGTGGAAACCTTTCCTCCTTCACAGCTCCCTCCCACTGGTGCAGGTCCCGTCCCTATTCTTTTTTTTTTTTTTTTTTTTTTTTTTTTGCGGTTACGCGGGCTTCTCATGTTGTGGCCTCTCCCGTTGAGGAGCACAGACTGCGGACGCGCAGGCTCAGCGGCCATGGCTCACAGGCCTAGTCGCTCCGCGGCATGTGGGATCTTCCCAGACTGGGGCACGAACCCATGTCCCCTGCATCGGCAGGCGGACTCTCAACCACTGCGCCACCAGGGAAGCCCCCGTCCCTATTCTTTTGTATCTGTTTTTTCTTTTGCCCTACCCAGGTACGTGGGGCGTTTCTTGCCTTTTGGGAGGTCTGAGGTCTTCTGCCAGCGTTCAGTAGGTGTTCTGTAGGAGTTGTTCCACGTGTAGATGTATTTCTGGTGTATCTGTGTGGAGGAAGGTGATCTCCGTGTCTTACTCTCTCGCCATCTTGAAGCTCCTGTTAGTGGGTTTTTTTGTTTGTTTGTTTGTTTTGTGGTACGCGGGCCTCTCACTGTTGTGGCCTCTCTCGTTGCGGAGCACAGGCTCCGGACGCGCAGGCTCAGCGGGCATGGCTCACGGACCCAGCTGCTCTGCGGCATGTGGGATATTCCCGGACCGGGGCACGAACCCGTGTCCCCTGCATCGGCAGGCGGACTCTCAACCACTGTGCCACCAGGGAAGCCCTCCTTTCCTTTTTTTCTTTTGTTCTCCTTATTTTTAAGTTGGTTGTCAGTTACCTGTTGCTTACCTGCCCCTGTGTGGTGCAGGAGGAACAGGCCTTCTGCTCAGAGGAGTGCATGGTAGCATGTGGGGTTCTAGATCCAGCCCCCGCCCAACTTCAGAGTGGCCTTTCACTGCTTTAGCATATGAGCAAACCACTGCTACCAGCTGTTTATCACAAGCTGGGGATAGGGCTGATCAGCACAGCTAATAATTAAGATGACAGAAACAATTAAATTAACATTTTTGAGTGTCTGTGGCATGAAAGGCACTAAGTGTTACATGTATTAACTCACTTAATGGATGGAACTTGTCAAACCTTGAAAATCTAAACCACATCAATCTTCCTGTGTGTATGTTTCATCCCTCTAACTTACTTAGATTGAGGAACACAATTTGTCTTTATTCTCATCCTACACTCTTTTCTTTCTTTACTCCTGGGAGTAAATGGAAGGATGCTGAAGACATAGTTTTTTGGATGAAATAGACCAAATATTCCAGGGTAATTGGATAATAACCCAAAAGCCAAACCCTGTATAATGGGAAGGGAACAGAGTAAAGCAAATAAGAAAGACAGAGAGAAAGGAAGAGAAGAGAAGAAAGAAGAAATAAAAAGAAGTTGGGGAGAAAGTGTCAACAAAGAAAAGACAATGAAAGGGGAAAGAAGAACAGAGTGAAGGTGAAATTTGCACAAGAGTGGGGAATTCAGCTGCATTTGCTTGATGTTAGTTTTTGACCTGCCTTAAATGCTTTCAAATCTCTGCAAACAAGAAGATTAATCGAGTAGCCCTTGACATTCAGAGAGAGCTCTGGCTATAGTGACCTTAGAGTTGTAACCCGGGAGAACGGGGGGAATAGTAATTTCGGCTTACAAAAAGGCAGATTTTCATAAGTTTATTGGAGAGACATCTTGTCCTGTGTTGTATGGATTGTTTCTGTGAGCTAAATAAAATGGTCTTTTATTTTGTGGGCTTGCAGGGATTTTACTGGTAATATTTACCTAGATGCCGAAGAGGAAGCCATTTAAATCTTGGAACCTGACTGATTTGAATTTGCAGCTTAATGTGATCTTTTATCGTAGGGATTGTTCCTATAATTTTCGGGATGTGGATGGACAATGGAAAGACAGTTGAAACCATCCGTATTTTGGGCTCAGGCCACTAATTTCCAGTATGTTGGGTTCTGGGAATTTCAAAGCTCACACACTTAAAAATGTCTCCCCTATTTTTAAAGGTATTTGTTTTACAAAGGAAACACAATCCCAATTCTCTATATTTATCAAAATCTATTTCTTTAGAGTTTGAAATTTACTGTGCCTCCAAGAGCTGTTCTAACTGTTTTTAGTTGAGATCAAACAGTATTATTCTTGGTAAAGAAAGCAGCTTAACAGAAAGACATGGTCAGAGCAGCCCTTGGGACATTGGCTTTGTTTAGGTTTATCTCCACTTCTAATCAATTGTTCATTTTTCAGTTTTTCACTTGAGTCTCACTCAAAATACAGCCTCTAAATATACCAAGCTCCTACTATGGGCCCAGCCCTAGGTTCCAGCCCTGGGACACAAAGATAATTCCACCAGGTCCCTGAGTTCAGGGGCCATCAGAGTCCTATAGGGAGACAGACTTGGAAATAGAGTACTATGACACATTATGTGTGCTGTAAGAAGGTGATGCAAACGGTGTCACATGATATGAGCTGAGAGGAGGCCTCACTCCACCTGAGTAAGTGGGGGTCCAGGACAGGTAACCTTCTACCTGGATTCATAAGATGAATAGATATTCTTCAGTAAAGTTAGTTCTTTCTTATACATCCTCAGGCACTCCATGACTGCCCCCGCTTCTCCTACTGACTCCACCATGCCTCTGAAACCCCCACTTTTAAAGCTTTGTTGATAAACAAAAAATATCTATTGAAAGTGCTCTGAGATTCCCCTTTAAATGGTGCTTAGGAAGTCTTGGGTTGACCAGACTACTTCAGGTTCATGGGTTTGGAATTGGCTTGCTAGTTATCCTGTTGAAAGCTCACTGACTCCTGCTTACATCTTAAGTTTGTGTCATTTGTTGTGATGAGCACAGCTCTGTGAGTTACGGCACAAAAGTTCACCCAGGTGTAATTAATTATCTCATGGTGTCACTTGTATTGTCAGCCAATCCCCCAGAGGGGAAGTGTTTTAAATGTGGGCATTTTTGGGGATGATGGGTAGGGCTGAATCTCTGCACATCAGTGCTGATGGGGCAGTGAGAGAAGTATGCAATATCCCTTCTTCAGCGGTGCTCATCCTCTTGCTGTCTCCATCACTGAAGCCTTCCTCCTTGCTCTGGTCAAGCCGGGGAGCAGCCCATCCATCCTGGAGGAGCACAGTGCGCGACGTCAGGAGATGATTGGCATCAGTTTTGCAGGTTGCTCCCCCAGTTCCAGGACATCATATCAGTCTTGTGTCATGTGTATTGACTGTAGCATTTCTTGCGGAGATTCTGGCTCACGTCTAGGGTACCAATGCAGTTCTTGTGGTCCCTGCCTGATGAGAGAGGGAGATGAGAAAGACTGTGTGAAGGTGACACAGACTCGATCTGCAGTGGCTACTGTCTCATTTGTCGTGGCTGCCTACGAAGCTCTGTCTGCAGTGAAATCAGACACCTTCTACCTTTTGAATGCCAGTCCAGGAGAGGCTGCCTGCAGTGGCAGATTTGGGTCCCAATGACCGGCAAGATTTCTAATGGTGGAGAAGGGGAGAGTGCGGAGTCAGACCAGAGCATAGATAATGTGTGGCATATTTGAAACTGAGTCTTAGGAATGGCCAAGAGGTACATGAAAAGATGCTCAACATCATTAATCATTAGGGAAATGCAAATCAAAATCACAATGAGGTGTCACTTCATACCTGTTAGAATGATTATTATCGAAAAGAGACAACAAGTATTGGTGAGCCTGTGGAGAAAAGGGAACCCTTGTGCACTGTTGGTGGGAATGTAAATTGGTGCAATCATATGGAGTCTGCTCAAAAAATTAAAAATGGAATTACCATATGACCAACAATTCCACTTCTGGGTATATATCCAAAGGAAATGAAATCACTCTCTCGACGAGGTATCTGCACCCCCATGTTCATTGCAACATTATTCACAATAGCCAACACATGGCAACAACCTAAGTGTCCGTCAAGATATGAATGCATAAACAAAATGTGGCTTATATTTACAATGGAATATTATTCAGCCATATAAAAAGGAAATTCTGCCACTTGTAATAACATGGATGGACCTTGAGGGCATTATGCTAACTGAAATAAGTCAGACAGAGGAAGATAAATACTCTATGTTCTTCATTATATGTGGAATCTAAAAAAAATCAAACTCAAAGAAATAGACACTAGAATTGTGGTTGCCAGGGGCTGGGGGGTAGGGGAAATGGGGAAATGTTGGTCAAAGGGCGCAAACTTGTGCTTATAAGAGGAGTAAGTTCTGGGCATCTAACGTATGGCACGGTAACTATAATGAACAATAATGTATTACATACTTGAAAGTTGCTAAGAGAGTAGATCTTTTGTTTGTTTGTTTTTGTTTTTGTTTTGCGGTACGCGGGCCTCTCACTGTTGTGGCCTCTCCCGTTGTGGAGCACAGGCTCCGGACGCGCAGGCTCAGCGGCCATGGCTCACGGGCCCAGCCGCTCCGCGGCATGTGGGATCTTCCCGGACCAGGGCACGAACCCGTGTCCCCTGCATCGGCAGGTGGACTCTCAACCACTGCACCACCAGGGAAGCCCAAGAGAGTAGATCTTAAAAGTTATCACTACACACACAAAAATGGTAATTATCAGAGGCAATGGAGGTGTTAACTAACCTTATCGTGATAATCATTTTGCAATATATATATGTATCAAATCGTGTTGTACATCTTAAACTTACACATATTATACATCAAAAATATCTTCATAAAGGTGGAAAAAAATTGGGTCTCAGTAGCATATCTCTTTCTCACCCTTGTATTCAGAGTAGCTCATCAAACATTTATGGAACATCTCTGTTATGATAGGCCTATAATGAGTGTTAGGGATCCAGAGACAAAGAAGACAGACTCACAGCCCTGCAGGGCTGTGAATGAGTGCTCTGTATCTATGTATCTAATCAGCCTTTATCCTTTAAAAGTCTCTTGAATCACTCCCATCTTCTCCATCCCTCTTGAAAGCTTCTTTAGACAGAGGTCTTTAGACAGAGGTCTTTAGACAGAGGTCTTCTCTGTGCTCCGTACTTATTCTCTCTCAGTCATGGTCAGATGGGTCTTGCCCCCCTGAATGTCTTGTTCAAGAGACTATGAGGACAAGAGCAGTATGTTTTCATTTCTGAGTACTCACTGCTCCTATCAGGGTGTGGGTGTTCTGAGGAAGTGCTTCAAATGATAAATCTCCAAGTTTTTGTCTGGCTCACCCTTATTCATTCGGTATCACTTCCAAGTTGGGCAGAAGAATTCCAGCCAGGACTTGACTTCAGAAGGAATTGACTGGTGAAGGAGACTTTGAAGACAGGATAGGGAAGTTTGATCAGGGCCCAGCTCTGCCTCTGATTTTGTATGAATTATCTCACTTCTCTTGGCCTCTAGCAGATTTATCCATAAAACTTTCTCCTTTACACTGTGGGAAGTGGGCTTGATAAGATACAGATAAGCCCATCCATGGCTTAATCAATCATTGTTTTTATATATAGATTCATCTGACACACATTTCTGGAGCACTAACTGTACAAGGGGCTTCTCCCATGAGGCTTTGCATACTGTACCTCAGTTGGTCCTAATGGAATATTTACTCTCCACTCAATAAACCGTCTGCTCTTCTGTTCCCAGGTTCTTCCCTTTGCTTGGTAGGCACAACCCCTCCTCATCCCCTCTGCCTCTTTTTGGTTTTGTTTTCTAAATGTTCAGTTTCTATTTGGGCTTCTCGACTGTTATCTCCTCTGTGAAGACTTTTCTAGACCTCTTCCCTATACCCCACGTGACGCTCTGGTGGCTCTTCATTTCTTCTCTCCAGTGGCACTCCTGTGCTCGTAGTGTAGTTATTGACCTTAATGTCTTGTCTTCTCACTGGACCGTAAGGTCTGTAAGAGCTCGATTCCCCCATAGTACTTAGCACTGAGCCTTGCCCATTCTGGATGCTCAGCAAATGAGTGCTGCACTGATTTATCCCTCTTTCCTCCTAGGACAGTCTATAGCAGGGGTGCTCAAACATTTTAGCCTCAGGACTCCTTTGTGTTCCTTCAAGTTATTGAGGACTCTAGAGAGTTTTTCTTGTATGGGTTATACCTATTCATATTTACTGTATTAGAAATTAAAACTGAGAAATTAGGGCTTCCCTGGTGGCGCAGTGGTTGAGAGTCCGCCTGCCGATGCAGGGGACACGGGTTCGTGCCCTGGTCCGGGAAGATCCCACATGCCACGGAGCGGCTGGGCCCGTGAGCCATGGCCGCTGAGCCTGCGCGTCCGGAGCCTGTGCTCCGCAACAGGAGAGGCCACAACAGTGAGAGGCCCGTGTACCGCAAAAAAAAACACCAAAAAAACAAAAAACTGAGAAATTAAAAAAATTCACCAATTCACATATTTTCCAAAAGAAAGAGTGGTATTATTTTACATTTTTGTAAATCTCTTTAAAGTCTGACTTGAAACTGGTAGATTTTTTTTTATCTTCTGTTATATTCAACCTGCAATAATACGGTGTTTAGTTAAAGTAGATGAAGGAAATTCTGCCTTGTACATACCTGCAGTTGGGAAAGGGGGTGGAATATTTTAATAACATTTTCAGATAATTGTAGACATTTCTTTGCTACTACGTCAAAAATTCAATATGTGGTAGTTTCTTAAAATTTAGTTGCATTGTGGAGTCTGAAACCATATTAATGAACATTTGGTACTCAGATATAGTGAAATCTATTAATCTATCTTACATTTCAAGGGGACATTTTTCCAACGCAGGCATTGGTCATTTGGAAAACATTGCTTTACTGACTTACACTGATCTTTCAAATGTTAACATATTTGATTCCAAAATTCAAGTAGTCCCATTTGTTACCATCTCCACTGATCTAATCAGAAAAATTTTAAGTATTGTGAAGCCATGAAGTTTATGGTGGTGGATACACATTTTCCAACATTCTAATTTTTGACCAAAAGCTTGAATGTACGATTGGTAAAAAGTATTGTCAATCTGCCCTTGAAGTGACATCCTTTCCCTCACTTTGTTCATTATTATGAAAACATCTGCTAAACACACAGGTGTAAATAACCACAGTTTGTCAGCCATTCTTCCATATAAAACTGGAAAAGGTGATCGGTATAGCTTACCTCTCCATTGCATGCCTACTTTTCCTTAAGACAAATACTATGCTTCAGGAGGCAGTAGGAGTGCGTTACACCTGTTTCTCATTTTGTCATGAAACAGAAAA
The DNA here is from genome assembly GCF_008692025.1 of Phocoena sinus. Lineage (NCBI taxonomy): Eukaryota > Metazoa > Chordata > Mammalia > Artiodactyla > Phocoenidae > Phocoena > Phocoena sinus. The sequence goes on from NC_045766.1 coordinate 65,864,052, forward strand.
AGAGGTGTACTCAAGGTTCTACATTTAATAAAATAAATAATTTGAACCACTTCTTCAAGGGCATTCTTAAATAAAATTTACTTTTTTAAAAAAACTCTTTTCCATAGCAGTGAGGAGTACAGTGGCCATGAATCCAATTTGTTTTCAATGCCTCGACACATGCTAAGGCCCCAGAAGATTTTAACCACTGTGGTTTCTGTATCATCAATTCAAATGTTAACACAGTGAAAATGGCGAAGAATATCTTATCTTTTCACCATAAGGTGAAAACAATTCTGACCTTGTAGACCCCCTCAAAGAGTCTCAGAGATCCCTAGGGGTCCCTGGATGATACTCTGAGAACAGCTGATCTATAGGATTGATTTTGTATTTCTCCCTCTTTATGTATGCATCTTTTCTTTACTAAGGAAGAAAAGACCCATTTGTGCTAGATCTATCCTGAAGATTTGGGGAGAGAGATTTTCTTCTTGATTTGACTACTTTCCTAGGTTTACACGTGATGTCTTTGGATTCACCAGGAGCTGGTGACCGATTCAGAGGACCCCAGTGTTAAGAATGATCGATTGATTGAGTGCCTGAGGCACAGGGCAGAAAGAAAGAAGAGAGTGGGGTCAGAGAAAGCACAGAGGAAACAAGGTTTAAAGAGGAAGCACATGAGAATGAAAGAGGGAGGAACTGAGGAGAGGAGGCAGAAGGGGGGAAAAATGAAGAAAAAGAAAGACAATACGAGTAAAGAAAATAAGGCAAAGGGAAGAGAGGCTCCAGGGGTGAGAGGGCATCATGCCATCTCTTAGAAAGATGTGAATAGGAGGTCTGGGTTCAGTAGGACCACTTATAGCCTCTATTCTTGCAAGAGTTTACATCCTCTCTGGGCCTCACATTTCCCCTTCTGCAAAATGAGAGGGCTAAGTGGGAAAGGAATGGAACTGGAGGTAGACAAGACCTTCCACAGGTGGGCTCCAGGAGTCCCTGCACTCCCCAAATTGTGAGCAAACCTTGTGTGTCCATGGGTTATTTTAGGGCAGGGAGTGAGTTGTTTTCACCAGTTACCAAAGGGTCTCTTTACCAAACTGGATGAAGAACCACCGACTTGGTTGGTTTATGATCTTTTCTTGCCCTAAGACTTCATGGTTCTTGCATGCAAGGGGCCTCTGCGAACCAATCCTAAAATTGTTTCCCAGCCTTAGAGGTTCACCTTCACTCTCTTTAAACATGAAGTCTCTGGGCTCTATAACAATTTGTTTTTTCTTATGTACGAAAAAAAAAAGCAATCCCTGGGAATCCTGAACCCTGTCACACTGCAGTGCCCAGCAGGTAGGACAGGTGAATCAGCATCTCTGGGGGCCACGGAGCACAGCTGCTGCCCACGGTGTGCATGCAAACAGAAATGGCTTCACTCTGCATGCCAGGGCTGCAGCTCCTCTGGTCTCAGCTTGTTGACTTGGTCCCAGGGAAGGAACACATCTCTCCAAGTCCAATGAATGGCCGGCAGTGGAAAACCGGTGCTGCTGTCTGCTGGCAGCCGGGGCGACAGACACCACACGTGGTCTGCTCCCCACCAAGTGGCGCTCTCCTTCCCCCGCTATGGCTGGCTTTGGCAGGGGCTGCCAGGCCCGAGAATGCAGGAAGTCTTGGGTCACGGTGACCTCTAGTTGCTGATGCCAGATGAAATATGCCCTGGAGGTTCTCCAGGGTCACATGGTGTGTGGAGCAAGAGAAGGCAGGGCTGTTCTTACACTGACAAAGTGGATTTTGGCTCCAGAATGGCACCCTGGGGAGTAGGAGGGCTTGTGGGTGGGAAGGGGAAGGCGGGCAGGGCGGTGGCGTGACAGTGGGTAATAGGGAGAACCAGTCTTGCTTTCTTTTATCCCCCTTGAGGCTTCCAGGAAGCTGCTTGCTCCTGGAGGTGGAGACACAACACAAAATCTGTGGCACAAAAATTTAGAGAAAGGTTTCTGTGTGTCTTTGTTGTTTATGTGACAGCATGGGTGAGTCTGGCTCTGTACATGCTGGGCCTCAGAGCTGGAAAAACGCTGTATAATACGTGGGGCTGGACTGAGTGCCCCTTGGTAGCTCAGCTGCTCAAAATGGAAGGAAAGTGGACAATGGCTGTTCCGGGATCTACTCCCTCTGGCCTTGGATTGTCCTTTAGACATTTTTTTGAAAAACAAAGTCTTTGCGGTTCCGCCCTGTTGAGTCTCTCTTCATTTTGTTCTTACACAGTAGGTTATCTAGTCCTGTGCTTCTGAGCCCCAGACTCTTAGAGAAGGCACAGCTGTACTCAAATGAGACCTCTACCAGAAGGCCAATGGTGGACACCTTGGTCCCACCTAGGTCCACTGTGCCCAAATACTATCCCTTTGCCATGACCTGGGCAGAGGGAAGAAGCTTGGCTACTTTGCTTTCAAGAATCAGTAACAGAGGCCTAAAATGGAAACAGCTGAGAAGAATGACGCCAAGTGGAAAACAAGATCCAGCTGGAGGAGGTCAGGCCCGATAAGCAGCCTTGAGCACAGGCTTGAAAAAGAGGTCAGGCCACAGGAGCTGTGCTGGAGCAGCAAGAAGTGTTTTTGCCAAGGGAAGATGATGGCCTGTGAGGTAGGCGGGCCCTGCTCTCCCATCCCACACCCGGCTCCAGTGAACAGAGGGAGGCCTTGCTGGTTTTTCCCCCATTCCCTACTGAAGGTCAGAATTCCTCAGCTTGGTTGAAATGGAGTTAGGCAAGGTATGGCTGGGAATTTAGAGGAGAGGGATCTTTGGGAAAAATGAAACACATCATTCGATGGCCAGCTCCAGTCTTACCTCCTCCAGAAACCCTTGCCAAGTCACTCCCCTTGGGTCTTGGCCTTACCTCTCTACCCCACTCTATTGAACTTCATATTTTGTTTATAGTATATACCTCAAACTGTCACACCATAAATTATTTGGTAGTAGTGGTGACTAATATTTGTACGGTGTAGCTTATTTCTGCTAGCAAAATTCATTGCTTTTCCAAATGTTAACTCTTTCTCTATAGTAACCCTGAGAAAGAGCTAGAATAGTTATTGGTAGTCTGCTTTAAATAGAGGTAAACTAATACAAAAAGCACAGACCTTGGGCTTCCCTGGTGGCGCAGTGGTTGAGAGTCCGCCTGTCGATGCAGGGGACACGGGTTCGTGCCCCAGTCCGGGAAGATCCCTACATGCCGCGGAGCGGCTGGGCCCGTGAGCCATGGCCGCTGAGCCTGCGCATCCGGAGCCTGTGCTCCGCAACGGGAGGGGCCACAACAGTGAGAGGCCCACGTACCGCAAAAAAAAAAAAAAAAAAAAAGCACAGACCTTGATTCCATTAGGTAAGGGTTTGAGTATAAGCTTTATTGTTGGGTGACTAGGTGAGCTGGGACACTTGGTTTGATCAGTCCAGGTAGCTGTTGGTGCCGGCAAGAGAGATCTGCGCCCTCTTATTTGGTAGTGGAATCACTACAGTTTCCACCACAAGCTATGTTTTTGGTAAAAGAAAATCCTGCCCTGCACACACAGAAAAAGATTATTTTGGAGGCATCGTATTTTCACCAACATGCTTTTTGGAACTCTGAGTAAATGCCATGGTTTTCTAGCATCAGAACAGGTTTATTCCAAAGTTTCTTTTGGAAATTCGTAGGCAGTGAGCTCTGCCAGTCTTCACATCACAGCTCTCCTTGGTAATCATGCCCTTGGGTCATTATTGCTCGTCCGGGCACATCCCTGCATCCCTGTCCTGCTTTGCTTCCTCCCTTTCCCTTTTGCACATCACCCCTCCCAGCCATTTGCATTGCTCCATTGAAGTTTGCCTGTCCATGCTGACAAACTCGTAATTTTAGTCACTTTATTGAGTTCTTTCTTTATCTTCTGCATTTACTGAAAGCTCGTCTCCCCAGGGTGTACCACTTGTCTGGAAGTTCTCTTACCTGAATTTCCAACACATTTTTCTTAAGTCTTACCCTGACGTCAGACCAATGGGACTTTTTCCTGCGCCCCACATTGCTGCTTCCAAGTCATTATCCTTCCTCCTACTCCCTGTTGCTCTCAAATAGCATAGTCTTTGGCTACACCACCCAAATCCTCCACATTCCACCCCAGCCCCACTGCCAATCATGGCCCTTTTAATCTCTCTCCACGTTCATTGGAGACTTAGGCATGCAACTGGCTGTTTTCCCTCCTTCCCTAGGTCCTACTCCTGTACTGGGTGGTCACTATCTAGAGGGCTATCCAATTCCTTGATTTTCAAAAACTTCAGCATTTCATCCTTTGACCACAAACCTCTATCTTTCCACCTCTCACCCTCTTCATCTATCCCCTGAAGTTTCGACACTCCTTGTGATTGATGTCCATGCTTACCTTCCTTCACCTACCAGTTTTCTGTTTTCCTGTCCATCTGTTCATTCTGTCCAGCCTAGAGAGCCATTCTTGTTGGTATCATACATCCCTTTTCTTGACCACTGCACATTCTGATCAACTCCACTCTGTTTCCTCTGCTCCTGCACTTAGACCGCTGAGCCAACTGGGGAAAATCATAAATTGGAGCCACTACAAATTCAATGTTTCAGCTTCAGCCTGGTCATCAATGACACCTGTAAAGTCTTTTATGTATCCAGAATTTGTCCTCCTTTTATTTCCTACAATACACATTGTAGAATTTTCTAGAGACTCAATTGCTCTATCCTATGGCTCTAGCATTGTCAGCAATGTACCATATCTGCTACTTCACAGTGATGCTGATGTTATCAGATGAGAACTGTATCTGGGATCATTCCTTATCTTGTCCACACCTGCCTCTGTCAGATAGGTATCTCTTTACCTTTCAGGTCAATTGCCCCCTGAGCTCTGGATTTCATTACGTACCTCTTCCTCCTCAAGCCCTCTGTTCCAACTGTTCTCTCCTATTCCTTGAATCTTCATCTTCTTCACCACTTGCTTTTTCCCTGCAGCATAGAAAATTGCCCACCTCTCCTCTCTAAGCAACCCAAACTGATTAAGAACTACATCCCACCGATACCTCCTTCAGCCAACAGTGTCTGCCTCCTTCACCTACAAACCGTTTGAGAGTATACTTGGCTATTGTTGATTCTACCTCTTCACCACCCACTCTTTCCTCAACCAGCCAGTCTGGCTGCTGCCTCCACACCTCCACACATGACCTTAAAGCGGGTAAACCAAACAGATCTGGTTGAGACCTGTTTTTCTTGACCTCTCTATAGTATTTGATGCTTTGTGTATTTCCCGTCTCATTAAGTTTCTCTTTCCTTAGCTTCTGGGACTGTAGCTATTCCTACTTTTCCTATTTTGCCAGTCATTTCTTTTTTCTTCTTCAAGTTAGTAATAACCATAATAGCAACTATTTCTTGAGTAATCACTATTGCCATGCTACCTGGACAGATTTTCACATACGTCCTTTCATTTGATGCATACAACCTAGGAGTTAGGCGCTATTATTATTCTCACTTTGCAGGTGAGGAAACAGGGCTGGAGGTGTCTAAGTGGCTTGTTCAAATCACACAGCTGCTAATAAGCAACTGAACTGGGATTTGAACTCAGACATATTGGCTTTAGTGTATAACCGCAGTCACTACTGTCCCCATCTCCTGTGCGTTTTTGTTCCTGGGATTTCAGCCTCAGTCTTCCTCTCTTCTCATCCTACATACTCTTTGCATATGAACTTGTCACTTGCTCCTGTATTCAGTTAAGTAGCAATTCTGTAATCCAGCTGGAATTATTGTAAAAACCACTTCCCCTTGCCTCTCCTTTACCTCAGTTTCTTCATTTGCAAAATGGAAATAAGAACAGCACCTACCTCATAGGGTCATATGTAGTAAGGAGATGTATGTAAAAGCTGATCTACCTTCATAGCCCTTTGATGACTCTCCTTCTGCATCTCACCTTGAATCTCACTGGTATCTCATACTCAATATGTCCCAAACTAAACTCACCATGCCCCAAATGTTTCAATATTGATGACTATCCCTTTTTTCTACCCAGTTGCCCTATGAGTATCTTTTTTTTCCTTCTGTCTATACAATCTATCTCTAAGTTGGATCCTATTGCTTCAACTGACTTCATTGCCTACGTTCAGGCCCTTATCACTTCATATCTTAACAATTGCAATGTTTTCCTATGTAAAATTCCTGCTTCTACTTTTTATAGTCCTAAAAGATTGTTAGAGGAAAAAAAAGGAATTGGGTGATGTCTGATTAATGATTTTTGGCAGATGATTTCTGCCTAAAATTCTTCCATGGCGCCCCCAAACTTTCAGGATAAAGTTTAAATTTCCTAGCATATTAAGTCTTTTACAAAATATTCTCTTTGCTTCTCTCCTTTTTCTTATTTTTGCTATCCTCCTAACGTTTTACTTTTTGCCCCACTAGTAGGGAACTATTGGCAGTCCCTCAAGTGCCAGTGTCTTTCAAAGCTCATTGCATTTGTAAATGCTTCTTTTCCTACTATCCTTTCTTGCTCTGGCTAACTCCACCTTGTGTTTCTTTAAAGACTCAGTTCAGATGTCATCTCTTGCAGAAATGTGTTTTCCTGATGCTCATAGCATAGTTTGTTGCTTCCTCTGAGTTTCCACAGCACTTGGTACATACGTCTGCCAGTCGATGAACACAGTACATCATGGTTCTGAACTTCACTTTGCCCCAAACACCTAGAGCTAGGGTTGGTAAACTGTGGCCCATGGGCCCAAATCCAGCCTCTCACTTGTTTTTGTAAATAAAGTTTTATTGGAACACAGTCCAGATCAGTCATGTAAATATTCTCCATGGCTGCTTTTGTACTATAAGAGCAGAATTGAATAGTTGTGACAGAGTCTATATAGTCCATAAAGCCAAAATATTTATTATCTGGTCCTTTACAGAAAAAGTTTGCAGGCCCCTGACCTTGCATCAATTACTGTGCATCACTATAGCCAGATTCTTAGTCAGAGATGCCCATGCCTGGAGGGAGGAAGCGGATCAAGATCTTGCAGAGGATGAGTGGCTAGGAAAGGGGTAGTTGGCTGATTCAGATACACAACGTAGGGGATCATGTCCCCCCCCATCCCACTGATAATGTTGTAATGGTCTATGTCCACACATGTGTCCTTATGAAACACCTCTTAAGAGTGCCATAAGGCAGGGACTGTGTGTTTTTCATCTTTGTGTCTTCCATGCTGAGCACAGTAACGAGCAATTAGAAGTGAAAAAAAAAAAAAAAAAAAAGACAGGATTATGTAGAAAGAATTTTTGAAGGACCCTGGGATATACTCATGGAATCTCAGGAAGAGGTGAACACTTAGAGAAAGGCATACAATGGACCAGATAAATGACTGCCATCAGGATCTGGTCTCTGTCTCATGCCTCTGCTGTTTGTTGCTATGGCAGCTTCATTTTCCCCTTTCACTATGGACTTCCTCTAGCTGGCAAAATCACAGCCATCTCAGCTCCTCAATATTTCACCTTATAGCTTTCAGCTATTGACCAGACCTTGTTTTGATTTTCTCTTAGTCCCATATCCCAAAAGTTAGTTGACCATCGCTTGTGGTCAGGGAATAGGATTAGATGAGAAAATGGAAGTTTTAGTGATACATATAGACTGGAGAAAGAAGAAGATCCAATAACAGAAGTGGTACTATTCAGAAGAAGAGGTGCTGAACAGATAAAACGATAGGTGTCTCCTATAGTAGGAGCTCCTCGCAGGTTCCCCCTGTAATAGCACCTATAGTAGCATATAAGAGGCACTTAACTAATATAAGTTGACTCAATAAATGAATGACTAAATGAAACGACTAAAGGAGCTAACCTCTTCTTCTGATGTAAAATGAGAATAGCATTTATTTTACAGGCTTGAGTTGAGAATAAAGCACTTATACAATACTTGGTAGGTAATAGACGTTCAGTAAATGCTATCTAACTTTCTAATCCCTCATTTGGGGTGGATTTGGGAAGAGGATTTAAGGACAATTTATCATAGCAGGTCACCTTTTAAAAATTTCATCAGCATGATGACCTGATAAAATCTCTGTCAGTCTCTATGTCCCATCTTGTCTCATAATCATTCTTAAGTCAACATAAATAAAGCCAGGACTCGCCCTTGGCTCATCCTGAGTTGCCAGATTCCTTAAGAAAAATCTCGGGCACCACAGAACAAAGCCCTCGTTTGCACCAATAAGTGACTACACTCATGTGTCCAGAAGGCTAACAGAAACTCAAGGTTAAGAATCCCTGACCTACTGGGTCAACTTTTATTCTTTCATGAGCAAAGCTCTAGCTTACCCGTTCACCAAACTAGCTCACACGACGTACACCCAAACTATTGATTCTTGTACTTTCCTGAACATACCTTCTCTCTCGGGTCACACTTGCTCTTTATCTCATATTGAAATGTATTCTTCTGCCCCATTACCTTCATTTGCATAGCTCTTCAACATTCAGTATCTGTTCTGGCTCTATAACTTTCCTGACCCATCCCCATCTACCTCCAGAAATTATAAAACAACTTTTCCCCAGACCTGGGGATTTTTGCTCAAGCCAGATGCCTGGGGCTCCCACCTCCTACCCCAGTTTCCATTACCAAACTGTTTCTTCTAAACCCATACTGGGTAATGCTAAAGAAGGTTTCTGATGAATAAAAATTTCTCTCCACTGGCAAATACTTTGTTGAAACCGTTTATGGTTTACAAAGCTCTCAACAACTCTCAGATGGCCATGGTATCAAGGCCATCCCACGCCTGATCATGGTGCCAGTCTTTTTTTTAACATCTTTATTGGAGTATAATTGCTTTACAATGGTGTGTTAGTTTCTGCTTTATAACGAAGTGAATCAGCTATACATATACATATATCCCCATATCCCCTCCCTCTTGTGTCTCCCTCCCACCCTTCCTATCCCACCCCTCTAGGTGGTCACAAAGCACCGAGCTTTTCTCCCTGTGCTATGTGGCTGCTTCCCACTGGCTATCTATTTTACATTTGGTAGTGTATATATGTCCATGACACTCTCTCACTTTGTCACAGCTTACCCTTCCCCCTCCCCATATCCTCAAGTCCATTCTCTACGTCTGTGTCTTTATTCCTGTCCTGCCCCTAGGTTCTTCAGAACCTTTTTTTTTTTTTAAGATTCCATGTATATGTGTTAGCATATGGTATTTGTTTTTCTCTTTCTGACTTACCTCACTCTGTATGACAGACTCTAGGTACATCCACCTCACTACAAATAACTCAATGTTGTTTCTTTTTATGGCTAATATTCCATTGTATATATGTGCCACATCTTCTTTATCCATTCATTTGTCAATGGACACCTAGGTTGCTTCCATGTCCTGGCTATTGTAAATAGAGCTGCGATGAACATTGTGGTACATGACTCTTTTTCAATTACGGTTTTCTCAGGGTATATGCCCAGTAGTGGGATTGCTGGGTCATATGGTAGTTCTATTTTTAGTTTTTTAAGGAACCTCCATATTGTTCTCCATAGCGGCTGTATCAGTTTACATTCCCACCAACAGTGCAAGAGGGTTCCTTTTTCTCCACACCCTCTCCAGCATTTATTGTTTGTAGATGTTTTGATGATGGCCATTCTGACTGGTGTGAGGTGATACCTCATTGTAGTTGTGATTTTCACTTTTCTAATGATTAGTGATGTTGAGCATCCTTTCATGTGTTTGTTGGCTATCTGTATGTCTTCTTTGGAGAAATGTCTATCTAGGTCTTCTGCCCATTTTTGGATTGGGTTGTTTGTTTTTTTGATATTGAGCTGCCTTAACTGCTTGTCAGTTTTGGAGATTAGTCTTTTGTCAGTTGCTTCATTTGCAAGTATTTTCTCCCATTCTGAAGGTTGTCTTTTCGTCTTTTTTGTGGTTTCCTTTGCTGTGCAAAATCTTTTACGTTTCTTTAGGTCCTGTTTGTTTGTTTTTGTTTTTATTTCCATTTCTCTAGGAGGTGGGTCGAAAAGGATCTTGCTGTGATATATGTCATAGAGTGTTCTGCCTATGTTTTCCTCTAAGAGTTTGATAGTGTCTGGTCTTACATTTAGGTCTTTAATCCATTTTCAGTTTATTTTTGTGTGTGGTGTTAGGGAGTGTTCTAATTTCATTCTTTTACATCACAGTGCCAGTCTTTTAAATGGTTAAGGGTTTTGGGAGATGAAACTTCTCTGTTACTGAGAATAGTTTCTTAAATCTTTCTGTTAAGGTGACATTTTTCAATGGCATCTCTCAGTGCCGGAAGACACTTTAGAGGTTGTTTACTACATTGGTCTTTAAAGATACCTGAATCTTCTCTAAGTGTCCCGAAGGAGCGATGTAATCTGTGCTTATATTTATGATTTATTTGTGACTTCTAGAGGAATACCTATTTCTTCCCTCAGCAAAATTAGGCATCTCCCACTCTTATCCAGTTCTTTCTTATGCACTGAGGAACATTTTGCCCTCCTGCAGGCTTTAACTGTGAAATCCTCTGGTGTCCACTAAAGACAGTCAGCATCGCCTCTTCTCCACATGACAGCTTGAGGAGGTCCGTGGGATCAAGACTGTGTCTCCTTTGTTTTCTCTTTTTCAGCACCACCAGCCTTAGGACCTTCAACTGTCGCTCATGTGTTATAGTTTCGGGTTCACTTAGCTTTTCTCAGGATAGATCCTGGTGTATCAATTTTCTTTTTAAAATTTTTAATTTTAATGGGTTGACTTTCTCTTTGAAGCCTACAGAATAGAGGATATTTTAAATGCCCTATAGACATAATAAACACTAAAACTGTAGAGATTAGGATTTGCTTTGGATATAGAGACATCTAAATTGGAAACATTGGTTGAGGAAAGTTTAGCCTAAGTAAAAATTAGTGTGTCAATATTCATAGTTATTCCAGCCTATTCTCAAAAGTAGTATGAAATCATTATCATGGTAGCAGGAACACAAAAACCATCAGTAGCAACCCTGGCCTTCTGCTAGTGCCTTGAATGTGTCAAGCTTTTTTTCACCTCAAGGCATTTGTACGTGTTTTTTGCTTTGCCTGGAATACTCCCTGCAATCTCTTCTCATCAAAAATTTGCCTGCCAACTCCTCATGCTTCAAGCCTCTGAGAAACTTTTCTTTGATTCCTTTACCCCTTATTCCCAGTCCCCACGCAAATCATGTCACCCATCGTGATATATTTTCCAACTTGCCTTTACTTTTTCCTCATGGCAAACATCACAGTTTTAAATATGTTTACTTGTATGATTATGTAGCACCTGCCTTCTCCCCTACACTGTAAACTCTGAAAAGGTTGCAATTCTGTCTGCTTCATTTATTGTGAAAATCCCAGCACTTGGCAGAGAGCCTGGTTTATGTTGGGAATGAATGAATGATTCCTAAAGCATACTGTTTTCTTTCTTCCTTTGCTTACATTTGTATGTGGCCTTGTTGTTTTCAAAGGGTTTTCAGGTTCCTGTCATTTTAGGTAGGGAAGTGTGGTCATTACTGTCCCAATTTTTGTCTGATGAAACTGAGGTCCAGAAAAAGGAACTAACACACACTCACTTAGCTGGTGACATGTGGAGCTATTGACTCAGTTTAGTGCTTTTGTTTTAATTAAAATAAATTTTTTGATTTGAAAAAATTGTTTTGTTCTTTTATTTATTTTTCTAGTGCTCTTTCTATTAGTAATTTTTAAAAATAGTTTCTTTTAGAAATGATTTAATGCCCACAATTGAATTTTTTTTAACCTGGAAAAAAATAGTAACCACTTCCTAGAAAGATCTAGGTAAAATATAATCTCCTTAATTTATTTTTTTCCAGTATACTTAGGTTTTTAGAGCAGTTTTAGGTTCATGGCAAAATTGAGCAAAAGGTACAGAGAATTTTCCTTTGTCTCCTGCAACCCCATGACTTTTAAAACTTGATTTCTTCATGTGACCTATGCTAGAGAAGAATGTGAGGGGAGGGTTTCACTGACTTGATCCCATTTCTTTGGGGTTCACAGAAACTTCACACAGGCTGTATGTAATATATATTGATTAAAGGAAACAGTGTCTCCACCTGAATACATTTAATGTATTTTTCTTATGAGAGCAATTGGTCAAAATGAAAACATTAGTTTTTATCAAGCCAGTGGCTTAAAAAATTAAAAATACTCTCAAACATATCTTTTACATCACAATATGTCTATTACAAATTATGCTTTTTTTCCTGTTATTTACTTCACTTTATTTGTCATTGCTTTGCAATAATGTGGAGACTTGAAAGCAATGCAAGAAATTCCTCTATAGAAATTCCATACATTAGCCTTTTTTTCCCCACTGAGTCATACTACTCTTTCATTGTTTCAAATTAGTAAGGTCTATTGTTTATTCTCCTACATTCAGAAAACCATAGAAACACAGAACAGTCATAGAACACAAACTTAGTTCAAATGAAGAGTTATGTATATCACTACAAGTATTTCACTGAATTGATGTATATTAAAAAAATATTCCTTAATTTGTATACTATCTCTGATTTATATCTCAGGTTATATAATTCCTGAATATGGTATCATTTATTTTCATTTCTGTATGGAATCAGCCAGGCTTTGTTTCATTAAGGAAGAGAAATTTCTTATCATGTAGTATTTTTTTCTCACTTCTTTGAAAAAAGGGAAGTTCATAGAATCATAAGGTCTTAACGGTGGCAGGAGATTTTATAGGTCATTTAGACCAACTGTCTTTGAATCTCCTCTGCACGGTGTCCTCCAGAGTCATCTTTTGCCTGTTTGAGTACTTTGTGTGATGGAGAAGTTACCGCCTCACTTCTACCATATACACCCAGGGGTTGTCTACCCAACCAAATGTGGTCCCTCTAACCCTCCAGCGAGTTGCTGGCTTGTACAGTATGGGGCTTCATTATGTCTGGACAGTAGCTTCCCTGAATCTTGGACACCTGGAGAGTGCTCTCTGCTCTCAGAGCCAGTGTGCGATTGTTTGGACTGTCTGGTAGCAAGGCAGGCTGACTTCATGTGGGGCTGGAAGCACGGGTAAGCTGACAGCAGCTTTCAGAATATGGAGATTCCGGGCTAGCTGCTTGCTAGAAAAAGACTGTTTTAAGTGAGCCTGGGGTTCAAGATGTCCCCCTCAAAAGTACATGACTGCCAGTGGGGAGGATTAAAAAAAGGGCAATATGTAAATATGTGAATTAATTAGTCTTTTTCACTGATTATTTTTTACTTACCGTTGGGCAGTACAGTTTTAATAAACTGTAGTTTTTAGAATCTCTTTTTCTTTTTTTTTTTTTTTCTTCAGAACAACTGTCCAGAATGCTGATAGAACCACAACTTTTTTTTTTTTTTTTTTTTTTTGCGGTACGCGGGCCTCTCACTGTTGTGGCCTCTCCCGTTGCAGAGCACAGGCTCCGGACGCGCAGGCTCAGTGGCCACGGCTCACGGGCCCAGCCGCTCCGCGGCATGTGGGATCTTCCCGGACCAGGTCACGAACCCGTGTCCCCTGCATCGGCAGGCGGACTCTCAACCACTGCGCCACCAGGGAAGCCCGGAACCACAACTTTTCTGAGTAAGATTTTATGCACATTCTTTGTCACTTGTTGGTTCACACATTATTCCTTACATTTGTTTCTGCATTCTGTAGAATAACATAATTTATAACATAATAACATAATTTTAACCATGTCAAATCAAAACCCAACATTTATGGTACCTTGTGAAATGATGTGGTTTGCTCAGATATTTCCATCTTCCTGTAGAGGAAACTGCAATAAAGGTAGCACCTTTAGATTTTTTTATCCAAGTGAGATGGAGTAATATTTTAAGATAACACTCTGTTTTTTTTTTTAACCAGTGTTTCTCCTTTCCCTCTCTCTGCACCCCTGTAGTTAACTCAGTACTTGATGGCTTCAGGGGAGGCAGGGAAAGGGCTGAGCTCAGAAATAGCCTGCTTGTCCTTCTGACATTTGTCACGGAAAAGCCTAAGCCCTCAGGGGAACTTTGAGAGTTTTGTAGAGAAGGTAAAAGGTTGGTATTTAAGGATATAGACAAAGTATTTTGGCCAGAAGCAGGCAGAGGAGAGAGCAGAGTATTCCTCTGGGTACTTTGTAAGCCTGTGAGGGTGTGTGGGTTGGGAGAGGATGGGGGAGGGAGAGAGAGGGAAAGAAAGAGATGAAAAGGGAGAGGGGGAGAGAGAAAGGATGACTCAGAGAGCTCTGTGGTCCAGAGGGAAGGAGGACCCCTCCCCACTACTTCCCAGCAGCACTGATGGAGCAGTAAGGACATCCTAAAGAGAAAATGGCAGCCTCCTGCATGGAATACAATGTAAAAATTGATATGCAGCAGCCTTGTAAGAACAATTTCTTTTCCCCAAGAGTGACAGGGAAACAATGGAGAGTTATCAGATATAATGAGCCATGCACCATGGGACAATGGATACAGCAACTCATGTGGACTTATGACTGTAACTCTATTGTAATTGCCCTCTCATCTCGCTACTGCATATGGAGTCCTAACTATGGCATAAGCTTGGGAGAGACAAGGATAGGGGGATAAGTCTCAGGAAGAATTGGCAGTAAGTTTGTCCACCAACCCACCAGAATAGAAACTCAAGATAGAAATATTACATTGAATTATAGAAAATGAATGCTTATTGTACACCTAGGTGAGAGGACGGAGAGGCATACTTGCTGTACAATCAAGAACTGTTTCTCTCACTTAAAAAAATTAAGGTAAAATTTACAAATAGTAAAATTCATTCTTTCAGTACAAAGTTCTGCAAGTTTTGGCAAACATTTAGTCTTTAATCATCACCACAATCACCGTATAGAACAGTTCTCTCACTCCCCCGAATTCCCCAGTGTTTCTTTGTAGTCAGTCCCTCTCCCCTGGCAACTATTGATCTGTTTTTCCTCCCTGTGATTTTGGCTTTTCAAGAATGTCACTTAAATGGGATCAAAACTATTGAAGGCTTTTGAGTCTAGCTTCTTTCACTTAGAATAACGTGTCTGAGATTCATCTGCATTATTGCATGTATCAATAGTTTGTTCCTTTTTATTACTGAGTAGTATTTGATTGTACATATGTACCATGGTTGCTTCCAGGTTTTGGTGACTGCAAATAAAGCTGCTATAAACGTTTACACACAGGTTTTTGTGTGGACATAGGTTTTCGTTTTACTTGAGTAAATACCTTGAAATAGGTTTGCTACTTTGTGTGATTTATGCCTAACTTTATAAGATACTGCCAGATCAATTTCCAAAGTGGCTATAACAATTCACATTTTCATCAGCAATGTGTGAGAAGTTCTGCCTGCTCCACTTTGTATTGTCAGTTTGTTTGTTTTTTATTTGTTAATCTAATGAGTATGTAATGGTACTACATTGTGATTTTAATCTGCATGACTTACTTGCCATTTTTATATCTTTGGTAAATTATCTGTTCAAATGTTTTACCCACTTTTAAATTGTTTTTTAGTTTAGTAGCTGAATTTTGAGAGTTTTTAATATATTCTGGCTACAAGTTCGTAATCAGACATATCATTTGGAAATACTTTCTCCCAATCTATGCCTTGTATTATGCTCTTACCAAGTGTCATTAAAAAGCAGAAGTTCTTACATTTGATAAAGTCCAATTTATCAAATTTTCTTTTATGGCTTATGCTTTATGTAATAACTCTTTGCTCATTCCAAAGATATAAAGGTTTTTTCCCCCTTTTTCTTCTAGAAGTTTTATAGTATGTACATTTAGATCTATGGCCCATTTTAAGTTTTGCATAAGGTACAAGGATCTATGTTCTTTTCATTTTGTTTTGTTTTGTTTGCTTGTTTGTTTCTTTGCAAGTGGACATCCAATTGTTCCAGGACTTTTTGTTGAAAAGATGACTGTTGAAATTGCCTTTACACCTTTATTGAAACTCAGTTGACCATGTGTGTGTCTGTTTCGGAGTCTCTGCTGCATTTCATCAGTCTATATGTCTAACCTTTCTCTATATACTGAACTGTTTTGATTATTATAGTAGTTGACTATATATAGTATCCTATAAATAGTAGTATAAATCTTCCAACTTTGTTTCTTCTTTCAACATTGTTGCCTTCTTTGCCTTTCTTTGTAACTTTTAGAATCAGATTGTCAATTTCTAAAAAAAAAAAAAAAAAATCCCACTGGGTTTTGACTGGAATTGCTTTAAATCTGTAGATCAATTTAGGGAAAAATTAACATCTTAATAATGTTGAGTAATCTGATCCATAAACATAGTATATACCTCCATTTATGTAGGTCTTCTTTGATTTCTTTCATCAGTATTGTATAGTTTTCAGCAAAGGTCTTTTAGATAATTGGAAAGATTTACACATAAGTATTTCATGCTTTTTGCTGCTATTGTAAATAAGACTTTTACATTTTAAATTTCTAATTATCCGTTGTTAGCATAAAGAAATATGATTGACCATATATCCTGCACTCTTGCTAAACTCCTATATTAGTTCTGGTTACTTTTTTGGATACATGTTGAGATTCTGTCTTTACGCAATCATCTTGTGAATAGAGACTCTTTTATTTCTTCCTTTCTATCCTATACGCCTTTTTTCCCCTTGCCTTGTGGCACCGGCTTGTACCTGAATAGAAGTGGTGGGGACAGACATTCTTTTCTTGATCCTGGTCTTAGGGGAAAAGCATTAGGGAGAAAGTCTTTTATCATTAAGTATGATGTTAGCTTAGCTCTTTGTGAGTACTCTTTAGTAGATTGTGGAAACTCACTTTTATGCCCAGTTTACTGAGAGGTTTTCTTCTTTTTAATCAGGATGGATGTCAGATTTTGCCCAAAAATTTCTCAGTATTTATTGAGGTGATCTATTTTTTCCTTGTTTATTCTGTTGATATGATGAATTACACTGACTGATATTTAAATGTTGAACCAGCCTTGCATTCTTGTGATAACTTTATTTGGTCATGATGAATACAAAAAGGATCAGTTGAATCCTTTTTATATGCTATTGGATTCTATTTGATAGTAATTTGTGGAAATTTTGCATCTATATTCATAAGAGATATTGCTATATAATTATATTCTCTCCTTCCTTCTTTCCAATGGCACCAGCTCTAGGGCAAGCTTTGCTGCTTTTGGAGAGAAGGAAACCAATTTGTTGGGCACAGAGATTATGCCAGACATCTAGGTGCTGTGTATTCAGGTTATCTTTTTTGACTTCAAAAAAATTTCATAGGTGGGGAACCAGTACTTCATAAAATCTGGTAATTTTCTTATATGAACTTGTCCAAATGATAACACTGCACTCTTTTTTTAAAAAATGCTCTAGTGTTCTTTTCTGATTTTAAAGATAATGCATGATTGTTATAGAAAATTTAAATTAGAAATAAAAATAAGGGGCTTCCCTGGTGGTGCAGTGGTTGAAAATCTGCCTGCCAATGCAGGGGACACGGGTTCGAGCCCTGGTCTGGGAAGATCCCACATGCCGCGGAGCAACCAGGCCCATGAGCCACAACTACTGAGCCTGCGCGTCTGCAGTTTTTGGAGATATTAAAGTGGGAAATGTTTTTATCTCCCTTATGCTATCCAGAGCCTTTCCCAACCATTCAGGCACCGGAGGTAACTTTTCTTAATAGACAAAGATAATATTTTGAGAAAGTAAAGTACGTAAAGTAGGGATTTCTGTTTTTGTAGAAGTAAAGGGAAGACAAAACTTATTTTTGCTCCAGTCACCTACTGTTGGAGAGACTTGATCCCAGGACATACACACACACTCTGCTTGGTGGGAGCTTGTGGTTATATTGCCCAGCTCTGCTTAAGGCAGGATGTATGAGTTCAATTCAGGAGTGGAGCATGAAACTGAGGAGGAAGAAAAGCCCTTTCTATGTAGTAAAACTGATATTTTGATCTTTGATGATACCTGTGTCATTTCTTAAATGGATCAGATCTTGAGAGGAGAAAGGAGTGTTACGTACTGTCTCCCACTGCAAACTTCAACAGATTGGTACACGGGCTGGGAACCTTGAGAAATAATCCCAAGGGCTGGTGTTTGGAAGCTGACCTCCAGGAGAAATTGAGCCTTGCCCAATAGATAGAGCAATAGGTGTAGGCTTTGATACTTTGGTAAGCCAAATTCTGGTGTGTATCTGACTTAGGTGATTGGCACTGGCTTACGTGTTACCCATGTAGCTGGATTTCCACTAGTACACACATCTACAGTGTACTTTGGACAAAAGAAGGCATAGATTTGTACAATGCAGTTGGTGTTTCATTATACAAACCTTAAAGTATTAATAGTTGACCAGTGGTTCCCTGCTGTGTATTTTTCCAGGATTGCAGGCTGGGTTTTAAAATTATAAAAGCTAAAACTGAGTTCCACAAAGTAACAGTAGGTGAGACATGGTGTCTAAATTGTATGAGGTGTTAGCCTTTAGCATTAGATCAATGTGCCTTATTTCCCTTACTCTTTATCTTATTTGAAATTGCATTTGGTTCTGGGGCAAAAGAGAGAACAATAGAGTTCTAACTCTTATCATCATCCCTCTCTTTCTCTGTGAGACTTTCCTTGGGCTCATTACCTGTTTGAATGTACTATCAACTGAAAAATTTCTTTAAAAAATCCTACTCAAAGAAATGCAAATCAAAACTACACTGAGATTCCACCTCACACCCATTAGGATGGCAACTATAAAATAGATAAATACAGATATAGCAAGTTTAGGCAAGGCTGTGGAGAAGTCGGAACACTTGTGTACTGTTGGAAGGAATGTAAAATGGGGCAGGTACTGTGGAAAACGGTATGACAGTTGCTCAGAAATTTAAAAATAGTATTAACTTATGACCCCGCAATTCTACTTCTGGGTATATACCCAAGAGAAGTGAGAGCACAGTTTCAAAAAGATATTTGTACACCCATGTTCATAGAAACATTATTCAGAATAGCCAAATGGTGGAAGCACCCCAAGTGTCCATTGACAGGTAAATGAATAAATAATATGGCATATACATACAATGGAATATTATTCAGCCTTAAAAAGAAGAAGATTCTGAAACATGCTACAGCATGCATGAATCTTAAGGACATTTG
This sequence comes from Phocoena sinus, assembly GCF_008692025.1. Lineage (NCBI taxonomy): Eukaryota > Metazoa > Chordata > Mammalia > Artiodactyla > Phocoenidae > Phocoena > Phocoena sinus. The sequence goes on from NC_045766.1 coordinate 65,883,061, forward strand.
CTAAGTGAAATAAGCCAGTCACAAAAAGACAAGTACTGTATGTTTCCATTTATATAAACTATCTAGAGTAGTCAGATTCATAGAGACAGAAAGTAGAATAGTGGTTGCCAGAGGCTGGGGGAAGGGAGGAATGGAGACCTGTTTAATGAGTGTAGCGTTTCAGTTTTACACGATGAAAAGAGTTCTGGAGATTGGTTGCAAGACAATGTGAATGTACTTAACACTACTGAACTGTACATTTAAAAACGGTTAAGATGATAAAATTTATGTTTTACATATTTTAACACAATTTAAAATAAAATAATAAAAAAAAGGCACTAAAAATATTCTTCTCAAAGAGAAGTTAGACTTGGCTGTATCCCCCTTTCCTTTCATATCAATTTGCCTGTCCTCCAAGATCTCAAACTTTCCCTTAAGGAAATCTCTCTTTCTCTAGTTCAAACAGTCTTTCTTCCTTCACCTGAGGCAAAGTTTAATACAAATACTTCACTGGGAGGTACAATCTCAGGCAGAGAGAGTGAGGGAAAAGAGGGTAAAGAGGAAAAGAGGGTAAGGAAATACAAGGTGGGAGTTACTGAGCTGTCCACATCTTCATAAGCAATCAGTGGTTGTTCAATCAGGGGGGTCATCTCTGGAAGGAGGAGGGAGAGGAATTAACCTGTCAGCTCCTTACAACTGCCTGTTACTCAAACTTCTCATTACAGAGACACTCCCTTGTACTTAGTCCTTGGGGAAGCTGGGTTCCATACCCTATGGGTTTGCACTGCATCCAAGTCCAGAAGTCGTAGAAGGAAGCAGCACCTTTGTGACCTGGCTTCTGGAGCTACTCTGGTGGTAGCCAGAGCAGGCACAGTGGAGGCCATGTTAGTAGATGAGGAAGTGTTGGAGATGGCAGAGGCATCCCGAGCTCTCCATGGGGAAGAGCCGAATATCTGGGAAACAAGTGAGAAAGTGTGAGACCTGAAAGGGCATTTTAACTGTGCCAAACACAGAGACACACTAAAGGAAAAAATACTAAGTCAATAGAGATGGTGTCCAGGCTTGATAAAAATATTAATCTGACCATGTAATGCTGGGAGATGTGGACAGACCAGATCCTGTTGAAAATAAACACAATTGGAAAACTCAGGACTCATGGCTTCATAACTTTCTCTGTGAAGGAGTCCCTGTGTTAGTAAGGGTAAGTGATATACAAGCTGCTGTAACAAAACCCCAAATATCAGTGTTTGGGTTCTAAGCATCTTTGCCACAAGTGTTTTTGCTGTATAACTAACTTGCTGTAAAAGAGAAAATCATGAAAAATAAAAGGGAATTAAAAAGAATGTAATGAAACATGAGATATGAATAACAAAATTAAAAAGACTCCATTGTAAAATATAAAATATTTGAATACATTTAAAATGTGTGTAGGTTCATGGCAATACTGTGCAAATAAATGGCTTTGTTTTGTGGGTTGTACCTAAGCATTTGTCTTTCAAGTCTTTGGTTCATAGTGTTTATACATTTTTTTTTTTTTTTGCGTGTTGATTCGTCTCCTTGTTCGGCATCACACTTTTTCTTTTTCGCTAAAATTTCTTCCTTCATTAAGAGAGGTATCAGTTCCAAATACTAGGATGAATGTTTGTAACTGAGCTTTGTATTGTGTTGTTTGCTCTTAGCATCTTGTCACATGTTTGTTGACAGACATTCTGGAGTTCTATGGGAAATATGGGTTCGACTCTGCACCTATGAGGCCCTGTGCCTCTCTCCTCCGATGTAGTGTGTTTCAAAATAAGAAACCAACTCTCGGGCTAAATCAACATCATCTGTCAGCTCAATAAAGCCATCAGTAATATCAGTAACTGGAAGAAATACTAACACATTTCAACCAGTTAAAACCAAACTGTCAAACCAAAAACTGTCAACAAGTTATTTTATCGTTCACAGCAAAACTGCCTTAAGGTAATCAGTTATGCAATGAAAAGTTTGTGGCAAAAATGTCTATAGCAAAGGTGCTTACTGCAAAAACACCAGACATGCTGTGTTTGTCAGAGGCGGTGGCAATAGCCACTATGCTTACAATGCCTGCTTAAGATAGAGTGTGGAGGCTATATTAGCTCTCAATCCAGAGCTGATGTATCAGGAGCACAGGTTCAAGGTAGAGTTGGCTATTTTTAGAGGTTTAGTATGTTGGATTGAGGAAAACAAACAAACAAACAAACTCAACAATGACTGATGCCTGGGGCTGCGACCACTGAAAATTTCTAAACCTGGAAAAAAAGCAAGAAAGTCAGTCTCTGAAGAAAAGTTGAAAGTATGCACAGGTGAATTCTCCCCACATGCAGTTAGGGTAAATATCCTTCTTCTTAATTTAGTGATTTTTATTCTTACCAAGTATAAGTTCCAAGTTTTGTTCAAAGTAGACTCTGGGCAAAGAGATTGGTAAGGCTGAAAGGTGTGGATATTATTTTTTTCTCTTTACTCTCCTCTACTCAGATATCCTGGTTATCTGCTTGTGCCCTGGCAACAGCTACATGTCTTAATGTTCTATACTTGAGATCTAGGGCATCATTTTGACTGGTGTCTTTGTTCTAGGGGCTGGGAATTTGCTTGTGGTTTTTATATTTTGATGGTGTGGAGCAGGCATTGTGATATTTGTGTCTATTAACTTTCTGGTGTTTAAAACTCGTGAGCCGCGAGAAAACCGTGATTAGATTAATTTAATTTGGAAGGTATTTAAGGAACTACCCTATTCTATTAACAGAGTTCAGGCTGGGGATGATACCGGAACTCAGACTCTGTCCAGGGTTCTGAGCCAATCGACCTTCTGGCTGAAATGAAAAAGAAACAGGGAAGATTTTGTCTCTTGGCACAAAACATACAATAAGAAAGGACATTAATCTTTGGATCTCAGTTTCTCCATGAGAATTTGATAATAGGTTGAAATTCTTATTGTTCAAATCGGAAACATTTTTATATTGAATTTTTTAAAAAAATTATCTTTACTTTGACATTTGATCTCATTGTCTCTCTATATATTGAATGATGCTAAAGGGAAAGATAATTTAGAACGACAAGAGAATGTTTGGTCTAAAGTATAATATGAATTCCTCTTCTTACCCATTTGAATATTTTATAGGCAAAAGCTAAACTGCCCACCTTGCTCCCAGAAGATACACAAAGGAACAACTTGGTTGATTAAGAGTAACTCTCATAAAGGTGGGAGCTATATTACCCCAAGAGTCTGCTGGTCTCTTCCCTTAAAGTGAACAGCTACGCTGCCTTCAGGTGGCCCGTAATGTAAAATGGTTAAAAGACTTTCTCACACTATAAGTGTGATAATAAACAATATCCAATTTGAGCTATATACCACATTGTGAATTATCTAGGAAAAGGTTTGCTATCCTCTACTTCCAAAGGCGAATAATGAAACACAGGGTGTAAGAATTTTCCAAAAGTCATGCAGCTACTTTATGGTCTATAAACTATTAGTCATTGATATTCCTGAACAATTATATGAAATGGGAGAGAGACTGGAAACAGAGCCTTCAAGATAAGATTTGAAACAACATAAACACACAAGAACAGATTTAAAGATGTAAAAATTTATTGTGTGTTCAGATATCAAATTCTACTGTATGCTGTATCTACACTCCATTCAACATACATTTATAGGGTATAATATCTACAACATATATTTAGGAATCCTACTACACATAGGGCAGTGAACTAAGTATTGAGAAATACACTAAAACACAGTATATTCCTTGTCTCAAGGGTTCACCATCTAGTTAGAACCATAAGAAAAAGACACTATGACACAAAATCACATATATTCAGTGCTATAAGAAAGACCCCATGTATTATACAGGTCCTATGATTATGGAGTATGACCACTTCTAAGTTGAGGTGACCAGAGCAAGTTTTGTGAAAGAAGTGTTGTTCAAGTGTGCCTTGAAAGTCATCGCTCTTTTCCAGAGGTAATCCTTCTGAAACTTTCTTATTCCCATCTACATGGACTTCAGCGGTGATCACCAATTGCCAACACTGTTTGGCCTCCCTTAAATTACTCCAAAATTTATTTAGCTGCTCTTTTCCTTATTCATGCATGCATTCATTCATTCATTTATTCATTCAACAAACATGGTTTTGAGGATCTACGTGGCTTTAGGAGATGGAGACACAATGACCACCACCGCCACCACCATCACTGCCACCAGAACTCATCTTTATGTCAAAGAGCTTGCAGTTTAGTGAGGAATACTGCCCACCTCCCCATCGGGGGGAAAAAAAAATTGATGCTTTGAACACAGAGCATGGCAATTGCTATGAGAAAAGTAAGAACTGTGTACTTTGAGTTCACGTAAAAGGGACACCCAAACAGATTTTGGAGGCCAGGAAAGCCTCCCAGAGAAAAGTGATATCTAGGTTTAGACCTGAAAGATGAATGAGGGTTGGTTGGCTAAATGGGGCTGGAGAGGCAAAAATGTTAAGAGGACTCAGGACATTTTGTCTAAATTATAGCTGAAAGGCACACCTGGTCAACCTTGATGGTGTGGGTCAACTGACTTCAGGGTTTTGAAATCTAAATTTCTCCTCATTGTCAGACACCTCTGCCTGAGCCCAGGTTATGTTGAGATCTCTGCAGTTTCAAAGGAATGTGGGAAAATGGGAAAATTTAGTTGACTAGTAAAGCGTTTTGTTGTGTAATGGAGAAAGGATTACACTTGTGGGAAAGCTAAATTATTAAATTGTGCAGGGCTGTATGTGCAGAAGTCAAAATTTGTCTCATAATGAGATAAGTGACAATAAGGACACAGATCTGTATATTTTAATTTTCTTGGCGGATAAAACCATAAGAATTGTAGGAACAGTTTAAGTAGGAGTGGATCTTGTCAGTTAGGTAGAGAACCCTGAGTGTTTGTGAATCTTAGTGACTGATAAATTTCTTTTAATAGGATAAGATAATCTAAGTATCAGTCCTTGTGGCTCTGAGTTCACCGCACAACTTCCTTTTCCTGGATACATTAGAAAGCTACATCTCTCAGCAGCCTCCATGAAGTTAGATTAGGACTGAGTGACTGATTAAGATTAAGGATTAGATTAGGATTGTGTGACTGAGTTTTAACTGATGGAATGTAAATCACTTCTAAGCTTGGCCTGTGAAAATATCTCATATATTGTCTCCCTTTCTACAATATATTTTTTGTATCTAAAAAGCGGAAGCAACTGAATCCTTGAATCATGGCTTAGGAGAACCACTGAGTAGAGATAAACTACGTCAAACTGTGTCATGAGCAAGAAGTAAATGTTTGCTGTGTTAAGCCACTGGTATTCTGGGGATTATTTGTTACTGAGGCATAGCCTGGCGTACTCTGACAAATACACTCCTCCACTTAGAGGAATTCCCGTGCCCTTCTTTGGATTTTGTGAGGATCATTTATAAAAATAAGGCTTGATAAATCATTGGACATAGAAGGTGAGGGAGCAAAGCTCAAGAAAAACTTTTGTGTTTTTTGGTTTGTGTAGGTGAAATGGTGAATTGAAATGAGTAGGTCTGAGAATTAAAAGTATGAAATTAATTTGGGACATGTTATGTTAGAAGAATATTTAGCTTTATATCATGAATGATCTTATAAATATCACTGAGGGTATTTTGTGTATATACTTGTGGCCTTATAGGTTTAATTTCCTGTAGAATCTATGGATATAACACCTACATTTGATGGTGGGTTGGTTCCTTCACGGCTCAGCTGAATTCTGGAGGAATTTTTCTGACTCCTTCGTTCAATGAATTCCCCAGAGAGCTGTGAAGATGCTTATTTCTGTGCTGGAATGGCCTTGAGTTGTCCACCCACTCAAAGGGAGTAGATTGTTTAAATCATAATAGCATATTTGTGCTGTTTTCTCCTGGGCTCCCCCTCCCCCCAAATCTACATTTTCCTGAACATTTTTATGCACCATACTCTTGCTCTTTTTAAAGATAGTTCTCCTTAGATAGATGGTAAAAGCCAACACAAAACGTCAAATCCAAGTTTGTTGCACAAGCAGTTTGGAAGGTCAGAATGATCTCCACGAGATATGTACCAGCAGCTAACTCAATTTTTGATTTCCCCAAATGACTTTTTTCTAGTGAAATCTGCTTTTCACATCTTCCCATGTTCTTCGCTTAATGGCTGCTTTTATATTTCAAAAAATAACCAGGAAGAAGTATTTTAGAAAAGTTATTGTTTTTGTTTTTCTTTGAAATCTCTTCCATTGTTCCTTGGTGTTTTTTCCTAGAAGAGTATTTTGCATAAAGTGGGGACTAACTAAGTATTTGCTGACTGGTTTAAAGATCTTGGTTTGGGCTGGAAAGAAATTTAGGGATCATCAAGTCCAAGCCTATCTGTTTATAGATGATGAAATGAAAGCCTGGGGAATGGGAATGTTTAGGCCCAGGTCACAGGAGCTGATTAGGTACAGACCCTCTGTTATTACTAATGCTGTTGCTCCTTTAATTATGTGCATAACTCAACAGTTTCACAAAGCCATTATTTATCTCTTCTGATCCTTACAATAACTATGGAAGCTGGAGAACACAGACATTATCAATCCTTTTGGTTTTTCACAAACAAGGAAATTGAGGCCCAGAAAAAGCAAGTCAAATCGTTGAATTATCTTATTCGTTTATTCCACAAATATTGATTGAGCCCCTTTTGTGGTCCAAGGACTGTTCTTGTTTTGTTATAATTACGAATGAAACAGATAAAGTCTCTGCCCTCCTTTTATCCAGGAGAAAGAGAGAGAAAGCCCTATAATAAATAATAGCTGAAATGAGCGAGCTTGCCTCCTGACGCTAATCCAGTGGTGTTTTTCTCAATGTTTTTGTTAATTAACTAAAACAAATGAAATATCTGATTGATTGATTAATTCTCTTTTAATACGGAGAAATAACCCCTTCAAAAATTATTCTGTGAAGAATGCAAAGCCTTTTAGATGCAGCAATAAAAAGAGGGCTTCAGAGAGTTATATAATTTTATGTGCTCAAGAGAATATGGGGCAACGTCAGTACATGTTCCCTTTCTCTCCAGCTTTTTATGATTGGTCTGTAACAATAATAATAACAACCAAATATTTGTGCAAGAAATGTATTTGATTCAGTGGGTAACGTTTGACAGCCTTAACTCATGAAATATTGAAAAGTTCTTGCAGGAAGCTCCAGCAGAATATGGAATACACAAGAAGGTATTCAGAGAACAGAAAAATAAAATCAAAGGAACCTGCTACCCAGTCTGTTTCATTAAATATGAAAATTAAAATGCCTTAACAAAATGCTTTCTCTTCCTCTCTCCTCCCAACAAACAAAAGCTTTGGTAGGCAGCCTGAAATTACTCATCAAAGAAAAAGACCAGGCTCAGATTCTAAATGGCTTCTTTTGAATTAAGCAATTAATGCTAAAAGGAACATGTTGTCTCCTCAACATTTGTAAGGTAAAACATTCATTGTACTTCCTGGCACTCTGTCAAGGCTTTCCTTGGCCTAAGCCAGTAGAGAAATGGTTTGCTGCCTGTGCTCTTGACCTCTGGTAATCAGGAGGGTTTGGCTGATTCACTTGACAGCAGCCATTCTCCTTAAGGACAAGAATGTGCCTGGGAACGATTCTCCTGGGGCCCTCTCGCCCAGACCCTGACTTGCTGGTCTTGGCAGGTCCATCGAGGCGGGCGTCTCCTCCATTTACAAAATAGGGATGTTACCCTATGATCAGTTAGGTTTCAAAACGCATTAGAGCGATGCCACAGAATATTGTCTTTCCCTAATTGTATTTGTTCTGATCAGATCTTTCAGGAATGTCACCTTCCCCCTTAAAGATACTTATTGTTCATTTGCTCACTCACTAATTCAGACTTTTATTCAGAACGCATTAATGAACGGATTCCAGAGTGTGGGAGACAGTATGGGGAAGGCTCTGGCGTGGGGACGTGAAATAAGACATGGGGCCTGTCCTCAAGGGCTGCTCAGTCTGGTGGGGTGGGGGGGAGGTCAGGCAGGAAAACTCCTTATGACAGTAAAACGCAGTGGCTTAGAAGAGAGGCAGTTGCAACGTGCACAGGGGGCTCGGAGGGGCCTGAGGGCTCTCTTGTACAGGGAATAAAGCAGCGGTTCCTTAATCGGGCTCTGGCAGGAGAAGGCTGGAGACAGGCTGACCAGGAGGGCTTGGCTTACTCTTCTGCCGTCCCCACCACCGCCCGCCTCCCCTCAAGTGAAGACTTCCTCTTTTTCTTGCTTTGTATGGACATATTTCTTATGAGTTTTTTTTTTTAACATCTTTATTGGGGTATAATTGCTTTACAATGGTGTGTTAGTTTCTGCTTTATAACAAAGTGAATCAGTTATACATATACATGTGTTCCCATATCTCTTCCCTCTTGCGTCTCCCTCCCTCCCACCCTCCCTATCCCACCCCTCCAGGTGGTCACAAAGCACCGAGCTGATCTCCCTGTGCCATGCGGCTGCTTCCCACTAGCTATCTACCTTACGTTTGTTAGTGTGTATATGTCCATGACTCTCTCTCGCCCTGTCACAGCTCACCCTTCCCCCTCCCCATATCCTCAAGTCCGTTCTCCAGTAGGTCTGCGTCTTTATTCCTGTCTTACCCCTAGGTTCTTCATGACATTTTTTTTTTCTTAAATTCCATATATATGTGTTAGCATACGGTATTTGTCTTTTTCTTTCTGACTTACTTCACTCTGTATGACAGACTCTAGGTCTATCCACCTCATTACAAATAGCTCAATTTCGTTTCTTTTTATGGCTGAGTAATATTCCATTGTATATATGTGCCACATCTTCTTTACCCATTCATCCGATGATGGGCACTTAGTTTGTTTCCATCTCCGGGCTATTGTAAATAGAGCTGCAATGAACATTTTGGTACATGACTCTTTTTGAATTTTGGTTTTCTCAGGGTATATGCCCAGTAGTGGGATTGCTGGGTCATATGGTAGTTCTATTTGTAGTTTTTTAAGGAACCTCCATACTGTTCTCCACAGTGGCTGAACCAATTCACATTCCCACCGGAAGTGCAAGAGTGTTCCCTTTTCTCCACACCCTCTCCAGCATTTATTGTTTCTAGATTTTTTTGATGATGGCCATTCTGACTGGTGTGAGATGATATCTCATTGTAGTTTTGATTTGCATTTCTCTAATGATTAATGATGTTGAGTATTCTTTCATGTGTTTGTTGGCAGTCTGTATATCTTCTTTGGAGAAATGTCTATTTAGGTCTTCTGCCATTTTTGGATTGGGTTATTTGTTTTTTTGTTATTGAGCTGCATGAGCTGCTTGTAAATTTTGGAGATTAATTCTTTGTCAGTTGCTTCATTTGCAAATATTTTCTCCCATTCTGAGGGTTGTCTTTTGGTCTTGTTTATGGTTTCCTTTGCTGTGCAAAAGCTTTGAAGTTTCATTAGGTCCCATTTGTTTATTTTTGTTTTTATTTCCATTTCTCTAGGAGGTGGGTCAGAAAGGATCTTGCTGTGATTTATGTCACAGAGTGTTCTGTCTATGTTTTCTTCTAAGAGTTTGATAGTTTCTGGCCTTACATTTAGGTCTTTAATCCATTTTGAGCTTATTTTTGTGTATGGTGTTAGGGAGTGATCTAATCTCACACTTTTACATGTATCTGTCCAGTTTTCCCAGCACCACTTATTGAAGAGGCTGTCCTTTCTCCACTCTTATGAGTTTTTGAGACCAAAGGACTTTATAGAAAAAATACGGACAAACAATATAAGTTGTCTTTATTAACTCCTGGTAGCATGAGTCAATATCCTCCACGTTGCACACGTGAGGAAAATATTTATCTTAAATACATATTTGTTATTTTGTAGTCATTGCTAAAAATAGTGATCCTTAGTTCTTCCTCCATGAAACCTACCTACTGAAGTATTTTTGCATTCAATTTGGGAAGGTTAGCAACTGGCTAGGAGCAAGGTAAATGTTTGTTTTGTTTTGTTTTGTTTTTGCGGTACACGGGCCTCTCACTGCTGTGGCCTCTCCCGTCGTGGAGCACAGGCTCCGGACGCGCAGGCTCAGGGACCATGGCTCATGAGCCCAGCTGCTCCGTGGCATGTGGGATCTTCCCGGACCGGGGCACGAACCCGTGTCCCCTGCATCGGCAGGCGGACTCTCAACCACTGCGCCATCAGGGAAGCCCTTAAATATTTGTTGAATGGGTGAACCATTGCAGTGACTAGACCTATTTTCGTATAGAAGACCCACGTTAAAGAAATCGTGACATTTAGTCTGTTATCTTGAAAGTGAAATAAACTTTCTACCAAAGCAACAATAGATCTTGCAATGAGATCCTAAGTGATTCATCCTGACTCGGTTTAATAGGTGATCTTTTAGGTACCTGCCTGCACTAAGTGCTCGCTTATACTTTCTGTTTTCTAATCTTGGATGATAAAGGTAGATTTTATTCACTTAATTAATTTCTATGCAGCTATATGTAGAACTGTGCTTATACTCAAACCATAAGTGTTATTGTTTTAAGCATTTACTTTATGATAATAATGTTGCATGGTGGGGGGAAACCCGTATTCTAGAGTCAGAGAAAGTGCTCCAAATTCCTGTTCTGTCACAAACTGGCTGTGTAACCTTGGCAAAATTTCGTTCCTTCTCTGGATTTCAGTTTTCTCCCATATGAAATGGGGATTCTAATCCCAGCTGGCTTTCCTTATTGTTTTTGAGGATCAAAAGAAATAATCTAACTGGAAGTGTACCGTGAACTATAAAGTGTTACATAAGTGAAGGTGCTTATTATTTGTTGAGCCCTGGGCCTGCCAGACCATATGATCTTTTCCAGGGTTGTTTGTTTATAGTTGATTAATTCCTCCCTGCTTCTCCTGCTTTTTGAGGTCCACAGACATAGGGGATTGGCAAAGAAATGAAAAGCTACAGCTTCATGTAAACAGCTTCTCTCCCACTTAATCCTTCTTTGGATTCATGTGTCTTCTTAACAACAGGCACAAAGGAAGCAGCACCTTCCAGCCCCACGTTAGGATCCTGGCAGTTCCAGGACCTCAGACCTCTGAGCAGACCATCCTCTTCTTCTGCAACATGCTTCATGGCAGATTTTACATTTTCTTTTCAGTGAGCGATTTCATTATCTGCTCAGAAAATGGAGCTTCTGGTTTTTAGCTGTTGTTATATTTTGTTTTATTTTGAAAATGTCTTTCATGATCAGCAAAGTGCTTCTGCGGGAACATCGCCCTCGTGGCTTTCCATCTTTATTGTCTCATGTCAGATTAACTTTCCTGACAAAGTGCAAGGTGGATTTCTCCCTGCCTACGCAACGAGCACTGCTGATGCCTGGAAGAGAGGTCGGCTCTTTCCCTTAGTTTAGAGCATCATTATAGATAATAACAATTCTGGAGGCAGGACTTTGCTGGCGGTTTAGGTTTGGGGGATGATACATGAGACAGAAAAGCCCATTTCGAGCTATGAGGTGCTGACATCGGGAAAATTCCTTGTTCCAGAGGACATAAGTCAATTTGACTCAGAAGACACATGGAGGGGAGAGCCATGCTCTTGTTAGGTGGCATGACCTTCTTCTAGTATTAAAAATATATACCATTCTGCTTACAGACAGAGCTTGAAGGTTATGGCTTTCTCTTTTTTTTTCTTTTTGGAATACCTTTTATTCTTTTTTTACATAAAAATTATTTAATAAAGTATAGTTGATCTACAATGTTGTGTTAGTTTCTGCTGTACAGCAAAATGATTCAGTTATGCACAGATGCAAACTATTATACAGAGAATGGATAAACAACAAGGTCCTACTGTATAGCACAGGGAACTATATACCTCTTTCTTTAGTTGAGGGAATCTGGTCACGGAACCAGGCAATGAGTTTGGCTCCTAGTTTTACAGCTTACTAGCTGGACAAAAATAGGTCCGATCTATGTGTATTTATAAAGTGGGGATAAGAATATCTGCGTTACCATCCCCTGATGTGTTGTGAGGATTAAGTGACAATTCCTTCATGTGCGTGATGCCTTCTGTTTTTAAAGCATTTTCATGTAAGGAGTGGGGAGCACGAGGTTAAGAGCATGGGTTTGTGGGGCAGCAATGCATCTGTATCCCATTCCAATTATATCCTAGCTTTGCGGCCTTGCACAATTTGCTTAAACCTACTGAGCATGGATTTCCTCATTGTTCAAATGAGAATTGTAATACCAAAGTTCCAGGGGCATTAGAAGGATTAAATGATACATGTGAAGTACCCAGTACCTGGCTTGTGATGTGCACTTTCTAAGTGGTTACTAGTTATATCTTATTTGATTTCTACCTAACACTGTGAGGAAAGAAGAGCATCTCTTTTTCACATGGTTTCCATTGTGGAACAATTGGTAACCTAAGGCCCCGAAAGCTGAAATGTAATTGAAGTTACTCTACTTAAATCTAGCAGGAATATTCTGTAAAGCAACATATAAACTTAGAGCCTGTGACCACTGCTGGTTAGAATTAAACTGCATCTTCCCTTTGAGGCAGCAAACATCGTTCCTGAAGATGACCTGGGGGAAAAGGCAGCCGAGTTTTAATGCTGTCGATTCACGGAAAGCCTACTGCTCGCTCAGTGGCGTGCTTGGAGCCTGGGGCATCCCCTACAGAAGATCCTTGCTTTTAATATTTCTGATACACCTCCGAGGTGGAGAGAAGGAATGCGGGAGTCTCAACCTAAAGGGAAGATTGTGATACGGGAAGTTGTTTTCAGTAACCAGGCAGCGCAAGACCATTACTCAGATGCCTGCTCCATCAGACATCAGGGTCCCGGAGTACAGGATGTCAGACCTGGAAGGATCTTAGAAATCATCTAGGCAATTATATATGTGAATAAACAGACACTATTTACCGACGTTGAAATTCTACCTGTAACAGTATGTACTGTTACCGATGGGCCAAGTTCATGGTTAATCTGAACCAGGACTTGGCCTCTCGATCCCCAATTTAGAAAGTCTCACCTTTGCTGGGAGGCACCGTAGGAAATCTTGACATGAACATAACACGGTCTTTGCCCTCAAAGCCAAAAAACGAGACCAAATGTGGACATGTGTGACTACAATCCCAGGTAAAGGTCTTAGTTCTTTTCAAAGTAATGTGGAAAGTCAGAAAAAAAAACAAACCATACCTGTTTTGGAGAATCAGGGGGGAAAACTCACAAAAAGAGGTAGCCCTTGAGCAGAACCTTGATGACCACATGCTATGGAGGAATAAGAAGTGTATACAATGAAAGACCTGAAGCAGAAAGATGGTCACGTCCTTATGAGTTTAAGAGAGTCTGAGTTCTTCGTCTTCCCTCAGCCTCAGTTACTCAGGAAAGAGAGAACAGGCTTACTTCCCCACGTGATTAGGTGACGCATGTGAAAGTGTTGTGCTCAATGCTCCCTCTTTTTCTCATTCCCTCCCCAAAACCAGACCACAGGTCTCAAGAGGTGGTCTATCATCTGGGCTGTTGGTTGTTCCGATGTTTCCTTGTGGCTTAAAAATGTGCGTAAGACTATCATTGGGCTGTTGTGAGCGGTGAATCATATAAATACCCTAAGAATTAAAAAATAAATTGTGTACAATCACAAGTCAGAGAGAAGAGATTCCTCTGAGTCACACATTCCCTGTGAACTCACTTTGCCAGAGTTGCATCCTGTTATTGACTAACCTTCGTGGGTTATTCCTGGAGCATGGACCGCTGTAGTGCATAGGTGGAATCTTTGCGCTAGAGGATGCTCAGAGCCGAGAGCGTCAGCATTGTATAGAGAGACTGAATGAGGGAAGGAAGGGCTGTCTTAGAGAAAGGGACAGAGTATTGGAAGTTGGGTGGAGGTACCATTGCCAGATTTGGTAAATGAAAATATAGGACGCCCAGTTAAATTTGAATTCCAGATAAACAAACATACGGTTTTTAAGTGTATCTCAATTATCATGTGGGGCATACTTATACTAAAATCTATTATTTATCTGAAATTCAAATTTAAGTGGGCATCCTGTATTTTATCTGGCAACCTTAGGTGGATGAGGCAGAAAAGTCTAAGGGGGGGTAAATGATAATAAAAACACCTTTTTAAAGAAAGAGTTTATAATTTTACAAGTGCCCTTAGTTCCCTTGTCTCATTTTGACCTCACATTAACAAATAGGAGGACAGGTCTCCTAACTTTAGAGATGGTAAAAGGTGAAGGTCCCAGAGGTTAGGCGACTTACCCAAGGACATGACATGGATGGTGGCAGTTAGCACCCAAGTTTTGAGATTTCGGGTTTACCAAAAAGTTGCAAAAATAGTACAGAGCATTTATGTTTACCCTTCACCCAACTCCCCCTAACGTTAATGCCTTGTATAACCATAGAACAATAATCAAAACTAAGACGTTAACCTTGGTACAGTATTATTTACTGAATAATAGACTTTATTCAGATTTCACCAATTTTTCCACTAATATCCTTTTTCGTTCCCAGGATCCAATTCTGATTCCCACACTACTGTCATTGCCACATCTCCTTCGTCATCTGCTGCCATCTGGAACCGTGCCTCACAGTTTTTCCTTGTCTTTCATGATCTTAACACTTTTGAAGAGTACTGATGAGTTAGTTTGTAGAATAACCTTCAATTCTGGCTTACCATGTTTTTTTTGTGATTATACTGAAGGTATTGGGAAGGATAATGCAGAGGGGATGTATTTTTCTCAAGGCATATCAGATTACGTTGATAGGTACTACTGGAAACATTAACATTAATCACTTGGTAAAAAGAGGCATCTGCTGGATTTCTCCACTGTAAATTTACTATTTTTTTTTCCTTTGTGATTACTAAATATTTTGAGAGGACATGCCTTGAGGAGATATAAATACCATGTTTCTGTTTAAACTTTCACCAGCTAATTTTAGCATCTATTGGTGGATCTTGCTTACTGCGCGATTACTGTGCTATTCTGGCCATTTTCTATTTTTCTTATTCCTTCTACGTTTATTAATTGAAATTCTTCTGTAGGAAAGAGTTGTAGCTTCACTCTCATTTAAACTCAGTTATTGTAATTCTGAGTTTATTGCTCCTGTCACTAAAGCACAGGTGAAAGAGAAAGTAAAAGGGTTTGGGTTACTGTAAACGTATGGTTGTTTCAAGTGTGCCTTGGAAAGGGAATGGGAATTATTTTGTTCACTTCGCAAGTATTGATCAAACACTTATTTCTAGATAAGGCATTGGGTGAAGCACTGTGAAGAAAAGAAAAATGTACACATATCTCAAGGAGGCTGATAAAGGTCAATACTTAAGGCACTTTATTAAAGTGATAATGAAGCTTTTCAGTTGAATACTGAACTGATAAATGACTGCTTTGGTGCCTTTGGGACCCACAATTCCTTTCCTGCCTGAGAGAAACTATGAGGCTTCAGAGAATTCAAGCATTGTTCCTCAGTAGGAAATTGGAGATTACTTGGAAAAGTTAAAGTTCTGTTCTTGGTGCTTTCTTTCTTAACAGGGGACTGAAACAGACCATATAGGTATAATCCCAGTGACCCAAATATCATCAGAGGATGAAGGACTGGCACGGTCAAACGATTTCTAAGCTGTAGCCTGTTATTTTAAGCAGCAGTCAGTAAAGCTAAAGGACAGCTTTAAAGAGAACACTAATTGTCCTTTTATGTGCAGTGTAGTGAGATCCATCTAGGGGCAAATGTAGCTTCTCCTTGTGTGGGTCAGTGGTTTACTATCCTATCTCCTGTTGGAGGAATCCTTTGCATATTCAGGCAGAATGTGAATTGTTTAGAACACCCCATGAAGAATGCTGATGTGAGGAGAGCCCAGCTCCATTGCACTAATACCATTTAAAAAAAAAAAAAATCTTCCCAACTGCTGAGTTTATTCCAGCTACAACAGGCCTTCATTTACATTCTTACTCAATGCAGGTTAAGTTTGAGATTCAGGTAGTAGCCTGTATTTTAAAATGAAGAAACTGAAGTCCAGTGCTACTCTGTTATTTTTGCTAACAATGGTGGATCCCAATCTTGGACCCAAATGCTCTGATTCTAGAGTGTGTATTTTTTACCTTAGGCAATGTTGCCTGGGGACAGTGATATTTCTAAAATTCTTTATGACTGTACGTAGGGTAGCCATATGTCCCACTTTGCCCAAAACAGTTCAGATTTATGCTTTCTGTCACGGCATAATTATCAATAGTTTGACTTTCTACTCTAAAAAAATGCCGTGTTTCGGACCAGAGAACATAGGGTCACCCTATTTATAGGACGGCTCAGAGAAATTCCAACTTGGGTTGCATGCAGTCTTTAAACTTACGTTAAGGAAATCACCAATAAACTACTTAAATATGAAAAAAATGATTGTCATTTAAATATATTATGAGGCATTCTGATGGAATAGTATGCAGATATATATTATATACATATATTAAATGACCTGGTAAAAAGCTCACAAAAAAGGCAAAATTATAATAATTTAGTCCTAGTGTAAGCATGTGGTTATAGCTGGGTAATGAGGTGGTTGATTTTCTTTTCTAAAAATACGTTTCTGGATTTCCAGGTAGTCTACAACGAGCATGTGAAACATTTGTAGCAAAAGATAATCTTCAAAATCTCTCATTTAGAATTAAGGGGTCTCCTTTGATAGGAGACTATGAAATCACCAAGTTGAAGAAGATAAGACCCTATAAGTAGAAGTCTAACAACGTAATAAAATCCTTTTCATGAGTAGAACAGAGCTTTATATTGCCAAGAACTTTCTGACCATGTTTTCTCATTTAAACTTTATAAGAAAGCACACAGTCAGTAAACGAATTCCCTCCCCATCCTGCAGGTGAAGCCAAAATGCAGATGTAGAGTGAATGATGCAGCTCTGGGACCCCAGAGGTTGTCCTATTTCAGACTCAACACCACTGACTCTTACGCTAATCCTATATTGGCTTTTTTTTTTTTTTTTAACATCTTTATTAGAGTATAATTGCTTTACAGTGGTGTGTTAGTTTCTGCTTTATAACAAAGTGAATCAGTTATACGTATACATATGTTCCCTTATCTCTTCCCTCTTGCTTTTTAAAGCTGAAAGTGTGACACTGAGTTTATCGTTAGAGTTTGTAGTTAGAGGCTAATTCCTTTGCTTATGCTGCTAGTCTCTCATTGTGAGCACAGCTAAAGGAGAATGTAATGCTGCCACGGTATCACACAGGGGAAATTAAGAGAAGCTTTTCCTTTCTGTAAGCCACCATTTAGCCAGCTGTTAATTTCTATCTCCACCCATTCAAAAGTACACTGACTACAATGTAGAGACTTAGGCCCCAAGCCTGAGTTTGTTGTGACTGTGCCTGCCCGGTGATGATTTATGACGACTTGCTTTTTTTCTCTGGTCCTGGATTTCTCCATCCACAGAATGAAAATGGGTAACCAGATCATCTCTATGGTTCTCTCTGGCTCTGAGTGGGTGTGATTCCAAGCTTCTGAGTTTCTGGGGAAAAGAGTGGATTCCAAAGCTGTATTCCGGAAGCACCCTGTCTAATTGGGGCTCTACTTTTCTTTGCATTTGGAATGAGCCCAAAGAAAAGGTCATTTTTGCATACATCTTGAGGTTGTGCTCCAATGTCCTCATTAAATAACAGGAACCCAGACTGGCAGACCCAGGGGAATATTTAGTCAAGGAGAAAAAGGCCAAGTCGTTACCAGAACACTATCATCAGAGCTGTAAACACAAGCATTCATTCATTCCTGGGTTTTAGCTGAAAGCCTGTTCCATTCTGCTCACTCTCTCCTCATACAGGTTCCGTTTGTCAAATGTCTGTGACCAGTCCGATAAGTCACCATAGGCGGGAAGGGAGAAAGAGAAAGAAAGAAAATTACAACCGTAAATAGACTCTGAACATAGAAAGATCAAAATAGACAGCCTCTGGCTTTACTGGATGAGTCACCGCAGCAGCCCAGACCTCAAAAACAAGCGTGGCTTCTCTCCTTAGCAGTCTTCCTGTCTGGAAAGGAAATGCCGCTCTGATTGGAGGTACTGGCCATTTTACAGGCTTCAAAGCAACTTAGGCAACTGAACAGACAAGAGGGGGAACAGGTAAAACAGTTTTTCCAAGTGCTTGTCTGGAGAGCCAGCTACTTAGCTCTGATTTGAAGCTGCATGGAACTGCTCTCATCTTTAGCCAATGGTGTTTTGTTTTTGTTTTTGCTTTTGTTTTTGAGTATGGTGGTCTTCAGTTCTGGTGCAGTGTGTGTATCTTTTTTTCTCTCAAATAATGTGTTATTTTCTGGCTAAGACTTGGTTTTCAGTCACTGAGCTGAGTGCAGTGGGGGATGGATATGAGGACCATCTAATGAGGAAGTGGGACAAGTACACACATCACGGTATTATGAAAGAAAATGTGCACTGAAAACAGGAAAAACATGAGACTATGAAGGTGCAAAGGAAACACAGGTGGACCTTGACGAATGGCCTACCAGAGTGTGAGATTAGTGTGAAGGAAGGCCTGTGTGTATTCAGGATTCAGTGAAGAGTCCAGGTTTAGTTTGGCGTGTCGGGTACAAGTAAGGGAGTAGAAGAAATAAATCTTGAAAGACAGATTGGGACCAGATCCAAAAAGCTTTTGAATGCCAAGATGAAGTTTTGGGTGTTGCCCTGTATTCTGTGGAGTTGGGGAGGGGGAGGAGCGTGACGCTATGGGAAGATAACAAGCCAACTGTGGGGAGAAGAGATGAAAGAGAAGTCAGATCCAGGAGGGTCACCTAGGAGACACTCTGTGGGACCACTGTGGCATAATAAGAAATATACACTACTCAGTTTTTGTCCCTGGTTCTTTGCATAGAGCTCCTCAAACCCTTGTAATTTCTTGAGTGATAGAAGTAATAAGAGCATCTTTTGATCTTCTGACACAGAGCTCCTAAATCCCTTGGAATTTCCTGGGTGATAGGAATGTCTTTTTTTTTTTTTTTTTCAGTGAGATGACTGGTGTTTGGGGGGTCCCTAGATAGCTTCAGAATTGGTGATGGTTGCCAGAAAGAGAACAAGATATGATTAGAGGGTTGGTACTTTCAGCCATCTATCTCCCAGCCTCTGGAATGGGAAGAGGTGCTGGAGCTTGAATTAAACACCAATGGCCAAGGATTTAATCAATCACGCCAACGTAGGGAAACCTCCATAAAAGCCCCTAAACAATGGGGTTTGGCGAGCTTCCAGGTTGGTGAACACATTGAAGTACTGGCAGGGTAACACACTCAGTGCAGAAAAGCTCCATGCTCCTTCCCCCATGTGTTGCCCTATGCGTCTCTTCCATTTGGCTATTCCTGACCTCTATCCTTTATAATAAATCTGTGATAGTAAATAGTGTTTTCTTGAGTCCTGTGAGTTACTGTGGCAAATTATCAAACGTGGGGAGAGGCTTGTGGGAAGCCCCTGAATTGATAACTCTTTGGTCAGAGGTATACATGGTAAAACTGGCATCTGAAGTGGGGACAGTCTTGCGTAAATGAGCTCTTAACCCGTGGGGTCCACCTTAATCCTGAGTCATTAGCGTTAGATAGCTGGACAATTGGTTGGTGTAGGAAACCATCCCACACACATTTGGTGTCAGAGGACAGCTCATGGCTCCCCACCTAGAACATTCCCTCTGGGGTTAGAGAGGAGAAGATCTACAAGAGAGGGTGAAGTTCATATGTCTAAACTTCTCATCGAGTCAGTGAAGATATCAATGTAAAAATGCACATCGTCATAGAATGTGTTAGTGTATGTTGAAGTCATTGAGCTGAGGGGTCAGGGAGACTCAGCTGTGGCCAACTCAGCTTGACACAAACAAAGGAAGATTGCTCAGTTTGTAGAAATATGGGGTAAATAGGTTTTAGCTGGCCTACTCACACTGAAGGCTTGATTTGCTGGTTGGGGTTCTGAATACTATTGGTTGGCTACTCAACCACATTTTTTTCCAGCCTGTGGTTCCTTTCCAACCATGGTCCCAGTTCTTGGTCTTTGGAAGGCAGTGGTGCTTGGAAGGAAGAGCACATACCTATATGCTGGGTTTGCTCTGCTTCCTGTCTGATCTTGGGTAAATCACCTGCCCTCCCTGGGACTTGATTTCCCATCTGCAAAATGAGCCTGTTCTGTGATTCAGTGTCCAGGGCCCCAGGAGACTCCACTAGTTTAAGATGTATATTTAGAACAGGCGGTCTCCATTGTTAATGTTATCTTTCACAATACAAACCCATCTCGTTGAACCCTCCTGACAGCCTTAGGAATAAGCAGTGAGGGTAACATTATTTTAACATATTTTACAGATGTGTAAATCGAAGCATGGAGACGCATAGAAGGTAGGTAATTTTCCGAAGGATGTAAAGTGGTTTAATGATAGTCAGGACCTCGGCTACCTGACTTTCAGCCCAGGGCTGTCTCCACTCTCCCAGGCTGCATGGATACCTAGGAAGGGTCAGTGAAATACACTGAAAGGAACACACTCGGTTTCCATGATGGTTCTTGAATATCCTGTATTTCCATTGTTTCTCCCCAGTGAGGCCAGGCCATTAGAAATGGAACCATTTTACGGGGTCATTATAAAGTTTTACTAGTGAAAGACATCTAAAAACCACTTCCATTCATTGGGATGTGTGCAGGTGTCAGAGTCCTCTGCAGTCATTACTTCCACGACCAGCTGCAAGAGGTTATGCACTTGGACGTGATCAGCAGGCAGAGGCTGGACCATCTACACTCCTCAGTGTGGGCCCCTCTGGCCATAAAATCATACTAGTTCAGGGCCAAAAGGGACCCTGGAGCTTATCCAATCCAATGCCCTGTCCAGCGATTGATCTTTTCCATAATGGTTGTCCAGCATCTTCTTGAACGATTCTTGAATGACAGCAGCACTGCTGGAACCTAGACCTGTATTGTCAGCTCTCTGTTAACATCTTCACATGGTTGCCCCATTGTCAGCTCACATTCAACAGGACTGAAGCAAAATCTGTGCTATCTTCCTCAAATACTTCTCTTCTCAAATTGCACTGCCACCCATTCAGTCCAGCAAGCTAAAACTTGGTCCTTTTAAATCCCTTCCTCTTCTGCATTTAGTAAGTCTTGATTATGCGTCCTCTGAGATCTCTCTCACGTACATGCCCTTTTGTCCTCACTTCCACTGCCCCTCTTCAGGTCCTGTGCCATATTTCCCTGGACTAGCTATGTAGTCTCCTAACTTGTTTCTCAGAGACTTTGATAGGCAAATAGGCATTTTAAATTTCTAAATGGGAATACAGGATGCATTTCCAGTACTTATTGGCCGTAGAACATTTTTTTCCCAGAGCATCTCCTGGAAAATACTAGTTTAGCCATTCCAGATGAATTGTAGCCCCCCATCATTGGCACATGTGTCCACCCCTCTTTGTCACTGCACTTGTTATTTCCTCTGCTTAGAATGCCCTTCTCCCTGACTCTGGCCATCTGGGGAAGTCCTACGCATATTTCACGGCCCAGTTCAAGTGTCTCCTACTCTCTGAAGCCTTCTTTGATCCCACGTCCCAGAATGATGTCTGAGCTCTCAGAGGACTCTGTACTTGTGTCTCTTATGATGTTTAAGTTATATTCTAGTTGTGTGTGTTTGTTTGTATCTCCCAACAAATTCTAAGCTCCTTAAGGGCTGGGGACTATATTTTATTCATTTCTTTGTCACAAGTCTGGAATGGTGATTCTGTTCCCTTTCAGTGCCTTTGACATTCATTGAGTGATTTATGGTGGATGCTTGATGAACTTCATGTAATACACAAGCTTGCAGTTCTAGGACAGTGGTCTCCAGCCTCTTCACCTCCACCACTACTACCTGGTCTAGATGGCAACCTGTGGGGGGAGCATTGAGAAAGGGAGATGGGATGAGTCTATTGGCAATTACAATACAATACAATCACAGTACAAGATCTGTATGGGAGGGGACTTCGGGGAAAGGAGAGCCACTCCTGGAGAGAGGATATTGGGGAAGATTCCTGAAACTTCAATATCAAATCTTATATTTACTGAGCACCTTCCCTGTGCAGGGCATTGTGCCAGAGCTGTGGGAACATATGAACCCTCAAGGAGCATCTTGCAAGTAGTTGGGTTGGTAAAGACTCCTGGTTCCCATGAACAGAAACCCAACTCTGCTAGCCAGGCTATAAAGATAAATTTATTTGAAGAATGTGAGGGTGTCAGAACCCAGGGGCAAGGAAGTAACTAGATCTTGAACTGAGCTGGAACCAAGGGATGGAGAGCCATAGGGAACCCAAGAAGCGGCTCTACTTTTGCCCTTGTTCTTTCTGGGTGCCTTTTCTGTGTTTTAATCTTCCTTTTTGCTATAGGCCAATATCATTGTTCCCAGCTATTTGTGATTCAGAAAGCTGTGTTCGGAATGTGGCTAGCACTGAATATCACACCAGCTGAGTTACCTTGGGCACGTCATTTTCTTAATTCTCCTCCCATCAATGAGATGAGAGATTCGACCAGCTCAAATGTCAGCAGGGATGGTCTATTTTGACAAGTAAGTCATTTTTCAGACTCGGTGGGATTATAAATAAATATAAAACACATTAAGAAATAATGACTCCTTGGGAAAATCCTTATCTGACTCTAGATTTCAGTGATGTTGGCCAGCCAATAACACCTGTTCAGCTAGAACAAGTGAGCATAAGATTCCCTTCTGACATGTAACTCTTCTGCTTTGGAACATTCCAGGCCTCTCTAACGCATGCTGCTTTCTCCTCTCTTCATCTTTGTTAAGACAGCAATTACCTCTCCGCCCTGTCTCCCATTTGAATTGCATCCCTGGGCCACTCCAAGGATATTATGCATATGTGAAACATATTTGCCAAAGTATCTTTCAATATCTTAAAATAGCTAAGCAACTCTCAATTTGAGGACAGTCCACGCATTCCCCATCTGTGCAATAATAACGCTTTCCTGTGTATACCACTACAGGATTTACAAAGATTTTTTTATGTCTATTACCTTATTTGGATTCTACAATAGACAGTCGGTCACTGAACAATCCTTATTGAGGGCTTACAACATACCAAGCACTGGGTGTGTTCAGTTTTGAACAAAATGGACCTGACTCCTGTCCTGATGGAGCTTACAGTCTAGAGGGACCGAGCTCATATTTTTATTCGTAGAGACAAGGAGACGAAGGTGAAATGACTTGTCCCTGGTAGGTGATAGAGCTGGAACTCAGCTGGACTGCCCATTCCCAATCCAGGACCCTAATTTAGCCATCCTTGTGTCTCACCGCTGTTGGAAAATCCCTGAGCTTCCCCTAGGTGTTATCTGAAAAAAATAGTTAATGCCACCGCAGATGGATGTGAGAGCAGCAAATAGAAAAGCCCAAAGTAACAAATAGAAGAAAGTAAGTAAATAAAGCAGTTCTTGAAAACCCCAAAGTGGGGGAAGGAGAATAGATCACAAACCAAAACAAGGACAAGAGCAATAGCCACTGGAAAACAAAAACAAGAATGGTTTGTTCCCTTAGAGCTGGAACCCAGCAGGGTGTCCTTAAGTTGTACAAAGCGGTGTTTGATGCGAGCATCTCGTCCTGCTGTGGACAGAACTCTACATTTGTATCTTCCAAGCATCCCTGATTGACAGGCTGAGCTGGACTCCGATGTGAAAAGGCCGTGGTTTTACCTCTTGCCTTTTGAAGGATGATCAATAGGGGTTCCATTGGGGTGACAGTGGGAGACGGGGTGAGCAGGGAGAGGGAGGAGGCCTCCATTCATGGGGCATGCTTCATGCCCATGACACATTCTGTAGGCTTTTCTCAGGCCAATACCCACCCCCTCCTCACATCTCTGTAGGTATCAAGTGCAGGCCTCGGTGGGTGGATGCATAGAAAGAGAGAGAGGATCTTTCTTTTCCTGAGCCGTAGGAAGAGAGCTTGTCCAGTTAAATGGGCATTTACATTTGCCTCTGTGCTCTTCCATCTTTAAGCTGAAGATATAGCCCCAGGGACCCCAATCCCACAGCTAGTGGACGAAAGAAAACAGAAGCAAAATAAGAAAGACAGATGCTTTCTCACACAGTCGCTAAGGGTTTGAGTGAGACAGTTTCTCTGCCTTAAGAGGAAGGAGATATATGTCAACCGTAATTCCACTATAATCCAATAAGGGGCATTTACAAGTTCTGTGAAAACCCAAAAAAAGAAAGCCATTAACTCCATCTGAGTGGGTTCTTCAGAGCTGAACCCTGGAAGTAGGAGTTTGCTCAGTAGAAAAGTATATAGTTGGGGTTGAGGGGCATGATGGAGGCAGAGGAAACGTGTGAATGTGCGTGCTGTGTCGGGGGTGTGTTTGATGAGATACTCATTGTGTTTCTGGTAACAGTACATTTTATATGGTGAGATAAAATAGATGATTGCCTGGGTTTTATGGTAGGCTACCGACTTTAACAACCAACAGATGAACCTCAGTGGATGAAGAGAGTAGACTTTCATTTCTCACTCAGTTCAGAGCCTAGAGCAGGTTGGCAGGGAATTATGCTCCAGACAGCCATTCAGGGGCCCAATTTCCTTCTATCTGTGGCTCTGTCCTCCCGTAGATCCTTGAGTCTTTGCCACTCAGCTGGTGGATGGCAACAGAGAATGAGGCAAGAACTTTAAAGATAAGACCAGGGAATCGTAGACTTTACTTCTGTTCATATTCCAGTGGCCAGAACCTAGCTACGTGGCCACACTTAGCTGCAATGGGGTTCTGGGAACTAGCGGTTAAGGGGAGAACATGTATTGTTGAATAGAACAGTCTCTACCACAGCTTGGAGTCTGGAGTACAGGAGTGTGGAGAGAATAAAGGCATTCTGCATCCTTGATGAGAGCTGATGAAAGCCTTCTAGCTTCCCTATGGGAAAAGCACGTGATAAAGAAGTCAAGTCAGGCTCTGGGTGAGAGGTGCCCGGTTGCCAGACTCCTCAAGGAAAGAAGACGGATGATCCTAACTGAAAAGTGCTTGTACCTAGACGAAAAAATTCTGCTCCAGGCACGAGACAATGGACAAGAAATCATTTCAGCTCAGCTCTTAAAATGGGAACAAAAAGAAACTCAGCCAAGTAGGCAAATTATAGCCCCAACATTTAGAGCACCATGTGTTTACTGTATGTTCGCACACCAGCTCTCAGCTGATCTTCAAAATATCCTTGGAAAGAGAACCTGGTTGAATATTATCATCCCCATTTTAGAAGTGGAGAAACCTATGCCCAGAGTGGTTAGATGACTTACCCAGCGTTGCACAGCAAGTAGAGATAGACCTGCAACTCAAACCCATATTGTGCTCTTTCTATAATTCCACAGATCCGCCTCTGCATGGGGGAGATACTGACCACACTTTAGGAAGCTGACCCAGATCCAGTCCTGGATATGAAGCCAGGAGCCTGGGGAAATTCTCCTCCATTACCCGCCCTGCTGTCTGCTTAACTTTTGGAATTAGTGAACCAACTCCTCGTTCAGAGAGCACGTACATGTTAGCTGTCAAACAGCCCACGAAGCATCTGATAGCCCTAATATCACTGTTTGTATTATCAGACAATTACCAGCCGAGCTCGTATTCATAATTCGACTAACAACTCACGACAATGATTACTTTTCCTTTCCTGGCAAAACAAATATAGCAGCATTTTCTTTTCAGCATCAGCGCTGATGCTCCTTGGCATTCTATCAGCTGAAGGATTTTTTTTTTCAAAAAAAAAAAAAAAATGTTAGTCGTACTCCCCCACATCTCGCTAACTTTACAGTCCCCCATGGCATCTGTGTGCAGTGAACTGAGCTGTTGAGACTAAATGTAATTTGCAATCAAGCTTCTGTTAACATGGAAATGTACCGGCTGGTCTGCTGCAATATGGGTTCTCATTCTGTCTAGCATATGGTTGCATTAAATCCAGTCTCCAGAATGTCTCTTGTTACCACATTGTCAATCCGTGCAGAGCAGAGAACCCTAAAAAACCACTAAAGGAACATATTTTTGGAATTGGCTCTTCTATTGGATCTTGACAAGAGCTGTCCAAAGACATACTTGGTTACTTGAAATGAACTAGCCCTGTCAGATCTATACACACAGAGACACACGGGAAACTTGAAACCTGGTTAGATGCTCTGTACTCACAAGCATAGGCATTACACTGGAGGACAAAGGAAGGGAGAAGGCAAAGGACTCACTCAGCTCCATGAGTTACATTTGAGACTGGTTTATTGATTTTTTCCTTGATATCTCTATGTTCAAAATGTCACAGAATATTAGGTTTGCGAGGGACTTTAGCAGTCTTTGGAGCACTGGCTCTGAAGTAGGGTGACCTGGGCATGAATCTTGATGCCGTCTCTGGATTGGTGCCATAGGGCACTTTCTGAAGCTTTGTGTAACTCAGTTTCTTCATCTATGAAATGGAGGGTGTTAAGAGTACCTTCACAACTTAGGATGTTGTGAGGATTAAATGCGTAAGCACACACCTGACTCAAGCAGTTATGCCCCTCAGTATTCACTACCTCTTCCCTACCATCCCCATTCCCAAATCAGATGTTTCGCGTCTCTTACAGATTCACCCTTCATTGTTCTCTGGTTCTGGTCTTGAATCCCTTTGGTGTCCAGGATGTCAGTCCCTTCTAAGGCAGCCCATTCTCTTCTGTATGACTCTGTGAAACAGTTTTTCCTTATATTAATCACAAATCTCACCCCCACCTTGAGCCTTTCTTCTGGGACACACAACGAAAGTCGAATTGGGTGGTAGCCCTTTGGTATTTGGAGAGGCTATCAGGCACCCTGCAAACATTCTCCACTCTCATGCAGCACCTCTTATACCTTCAGCTTCCTATTCTGGTGCATCTTTTTTTTTTAATTTTTAAATTAAATTAAATTTATTTTTTTATACAGCAGGTTCTTATTAGTCATTCATTTTATACACATCAGTATATACACGTCAATCCCAATCTCCCAATTCATCCCCCCCCACCCCCCGGGCGGCTTTCCCTCCCTTGGTGTCCATACGTTTGTTCTCTACATCTGTGTCTCAATTTCTGCCCTGCAAACCGGTTCATCTGTTCTGGTGCAGCTTTGAGCCCCCCTTGCAGCCTGGCCGCTCTTCTCGGACTTGCTTGGGGTGTGTCCATGCCACAACGAGCACAGTGTTTGGAGGGGGCATGTTATCTGCTGGGTCCTATCTGGTGATGAGTGATGTTTTGCCAGACTACATCAAGCTTTACAGAATAGACGTCTCCTTGGGAAATTCAAAGATACCAATTTTCAATACATCACATGATGCTTTAAATTCAGTGGGGGAGGGAAGCTTCATGCCTCCAGGTCTTTGCATCATTTTGTGGAGAAAAATCATTATTTCAAGGTAGTTGATGCTCTCGTTGTGCAACTATTCTGTAAATAGGAAGTTGTATACATTTTACTGGATGTGTTCCAAGCGGGAATCACAGGCACAGAAGGTGTATGAAACACCAGAGACCTGGGACATAATATTCTTTCAACGTTGGAAGAGTACTTTGGAGGATCGGGACAACATGGGGGAAGAAATTCTACTCATTCATTCATTGATTCATTTAGTCTCTTAAAAATTATTTGTGGGCTTCCCTGGTGGCGCAGTGGTTGAGCGTCCGCCTGCCGACGCAGGGGACACAGGTTCGTGTCCTGGTCTGGGAAGATCCCACATGCCGCGGAGCGGCTGGGCCCGTGAGCCATGGCCGCTGAGCCTGCGCGTCCGGTGCCTGTGCTACGCAATGGGAGTGGCCACAATAGTGAGAGGCCCGCATACCGCAAAAAAAAAAAAAAAAAAAAAAAAAAATTATTTTTGTGCCAGACACAGTGCTAGGCACTAGGGATGTAGTGGTAAACAATCCATTCCTGCCACAAGGAAGCTGGCAGACAGATTAAGCCACAATTTATTATTTGTTACTCACTTCAAAGCTTCCATATGTGTAATGAAGGAAGAAAACAGGATTCTAGCTGACAATAAGATAGGGCCCTGATTTAGATGCAGTGGGGCATAAGGGAATGCTTCTCTATGCTGTATTTAAGTGGACACCTGAGAGCTGAGTAGGAACAAGAATGGGAGAGACAGGAAAGTGCATGCGCAAAGTCCCACAGGCAAATGAGCACAGAGAGTTTGAGGAACTGGGAGAAACAGAGTGACCAAAAGGGGTGACCGGGAAGGGCTTCGACCATGTGGCCTCACTAAGGATGGTTCTCCAAGGCCAGAGGGAAAAACAGTGCATTTCAGGCAAAAGGGGCAGCACACACATACACACACACACACACACACACACACACACACACAGAGGGGTCTGAAAGGGCACTCCAGGTCTGAGAGAAGCTCCATCCATGCCCCTTGCGTGTGCTGGCGAGAAATTCAGGGCGTGGCCAGAAATGGAGAGGGAGGCGGGGCCATGTCATAAATGGCTTCATAAACTATGCTGAGGGATTGCTTATATCTGGAGTCACCATGGAAGCCCCGAGGATGCTCTAAATTGTCTTTTAATTTTTTTTTTTTTTTTTTTCGGTACGCGGGCCTCTCACCGCTGTGGCCTCTCCCGTTGCGGAGCACAGGCTCCGGAGGCGCAGGCTCAGCGGCCATGGCCCATGGGCCCAGCCGCTCTGCGGCATGTGGGATCTTCCCGGATCGGGGCATGAACCCGTGTCCCCTGCATCGGCAGGCGGACTCTCAACCACTGCGCCACCAGGGAAGCCCCTTGTCCTTTAATTTTTAAAAATCATATCTATTTCCTCAACTTGTTCGAAAGCTTGTAGGAGGAGGGCAGGGCTATGCCTTTTATATCTCTGTATCCTACTCCGCACTTCCAGGCTCAATGAATGTCATTTAAATTAAATTCCATCTCCTCTTTGCCACTTTGTTCTGATCCGTGGTCTAGGGTAGCTTTCACTTTGTGATTCTCTGTACGTCGTCGTGACATGATGCTAAGGTCCCTTGTCATGAGGAATCTGCGTCTTCTGAAGACCCAGAGGATCTGACTTGAGCCCTGCATGTGCTTGCGACTTGCTGCCTTCTGCCGCAAAGGTTTCACCCGAAGGTGTGAAGGATGAGTCACCCCATGACGCAGGTTATTTTCAGCTGCCAGTTGGCCATTTCTTATTGAGATCACAGAAATCTGAGGCTTGTTCGACTGTTTAGCCCAGCACTGAGGCTCAGTGGAGAAACTCATTAGCTCCATTTAATTAGGGAAAGCCAACACTTCCAAACTTAACTTTACTCTCAGCCCGCTTCCCACCACCTCATTAATATATTAAAAAATTTTTTTGCACTTTTAATGTGGTAATGATTTCCTTAATCCTTTCGGCATCAGAACTCTGTAGATTCAAGCTATTTAGCTAGACGACAAGTAGAACAGTTAGACAAGTGGTAGCATGAATTGTTTGTGACAATATCTTTTGGTATTAGTAAATAGCAGTCTTTTGGACTCAGTTTTCTGCGTACAAGCTAGACAAAGGCAGTCTTGCGGGTTTAGTTTGAACTATTGCAAATATTAAGAACATCTTTATTTTTTTTCAGAGCATTTTACAGTTTTCAAAAAGCTTTCACATTAATCACTGATTCTCATAAAATGCTGAAATCAAGTGGGGCAGGTGGAGTCATCTCCATTCAACAGATGAGAATAATGGGGCTCAGAGCAGAGAAAAGATGTCTCAGGATGACAGTTATCTGCATCAGTTCTCTCCATCCCTACCACCCCCCCCCCGCCCCGCCCTTAGGCTGGTAGAGGGTTGATGATGAAGACACAGATTTCAGGCTCAAGTGGCTTGAGGTACCGTTCTATCAGTAACAGAAATAGGGATGACTGATTCTCTGTGAAAGATTCTAAATTCAATTTAGGATGTACTGAGTTTCAGTGGACTAGAGGACCCAGAGCTGGATGGGGATGTGTATGGCTTTGTCTCTCAGCTGCTCCAATACTGCGTAAGCACTGGCTTCTCAACCCGGTGGGGATCAGCGTTTGTCCTAAGTCAGGAACATTTCAGGTTTGCCTGAGAGCGCACAGTTAGACGGCAGTCTCTTAATCCATCCTAGCTCTATTCTTGTGATCCACTGCTCTTCTATTCAGGCTGACCCCAACACAGATTTGGGTGTCGGTGGCACTGATTTGATACAATGCTTTCATATTCTTTATCTCATTAGACAGCGCTTCTGTGAGATGTGACTTCTTATTTCTGACATCACTTAGGATGGAGGCTCTGTTAAGGTGTGAGGTTTAGTCAAGGGCAGACAGCCAGCAGTGGACACTGGAGGCTTAAACCCTGGACCTCTGTCTCCAACATTATAGCTTATTCTACTGCTTCTACTGCAGCTCCCCGGCCCTTCTACTTTTCCCTTCCCTTTCCTCTCTCCGCAGCTTTCCCATCCTCCTTTAGGAATCTTCGGGAACTCTTCCTGCAGTCTTCCAACGAGACCTGGTTTCTAGGAAGTCTCTCAGATCAATCACACATATTTTAGTATGAGTTCGAAACTTTGAGTTTCCTCTCCTAAAGGTATACGTACTTTCGTATTTTTATTCTTTGGTCTGCAGCTACTGTATCTTCTCCCCACTTGCTGTAAAGAATACTTCTTTGAGCACTTACTATGCTCCTGGCACTGGGGATACCATGATGGACAATCTGACCTCACCCACATCCTCCTGGATTTAACACACGTGGGGCAAGAAAGCTGTTTCCTGTAAGTGGACTTCTGAGATCCGCATACCTCATAGGCAGCCATTTATTCCTACCATTTTAAAGAGCTTTTAGCCTTCAATCTGGGGGTTAGGGAAATTTAGCCAGACACTCTGCCAGGTGACAAATAGGCAATGAAAGAAAAAGGGACATGAAATACAGATGTGACATCACGCACCAAAATGAAGAAGCAGGAGGTTCTGCTGTCAAACTGAGCATTTGACGTAACTGGTGATGTTTCTCAATAGCCCTGGGAACAGGTAACATTTTGACAAGTTCATAAGGGTTTCCCCTTTGAATAAAGGGGTTCACTTGGCATCCTAATACAGGACTAAACGCTGAAGCCAGGAAGTAATGAGTTTTATCTAGGTTCCTGCTGAAATTTTGAAACAGATCATTGCACAGCTGATCTGTGGGCATTTTGAAGAAAAGGCACTGATCACTAGAAGTTCATGCAAGTGTACCACTAACGGGTCATGCTAGACACACCACATTTTCTCTTCTTATTGTGCCGCTAAATTGGTGAATCAGCAGGATGAGGAAGTTTTAGCAACGGACTTCACACGGTTTCCTGTGATGTGATTTTGCATAAGATGGTGACATATGAGCAGGATTGTGTCATGTATTCACTGGTTTCACAGTTAGGTAACAAAAATGTCTCTTAAGGGTTGCTAACAGCTCCGTGTCGGCTAGAAAGAGATCCCTGGCGAGGACCAAAGGCTTTTTTCAATATTTTTTATTCATGACTTGAAAGGTTCTCTAGAAGGAGAAATGTCCAAATTTGCAGATGACACCAAACTAAAATGAAAAGCAAATGCCACAGACTGGCACAAAGAGATGGCCTTGTACATACAGTGGAAGGAGGCCTGGTCTTGGAAGAAGACTGGGTTGACCTTGTCTCTTGTCTCTGACCCTTATCAGCAAGGTAACATTGAACAGGGGTTAATCTCTGATGGTTCAGTCTCATTACCTATAAAGAAGCAATATAGTTGCTTGCCCTTTCAGTTCAATATGAGTATCTAAAAAGAAGCCTAATATTATGCTTGGCATGTATTTTTAATAAATTAATGCAATATTAATAACAATAATGAAGCTTTAGTATCTAAAATGATCTAGAACCTCTAGAACATGGGACTGAAACCAACATGATGAAATAAATCAAAACTTAGGTATGTGTATGCTGGTGGTGTTGGAGGTATCAGGACTAAATTTATGACACTCAAAGCTTCTAAGAACCCACAAGGACTCAGAGGCAAAAAATATACAAATCAAGTTTCACTGCAAAATAAAGGAGCTGTTCTAGCGGAGGATTCCTGGACTGAATGTCAATATTATGACGTAGTATGAGGGTGTTTCGTGTTTGGTGATTGTGATCATTGTTGCTTTTGTTGTGGTCACCCATTTACAATGCTTGGTGTGAGTTTATTTGTCTCTTGTAAAAATAAAGTACAGTGTGTGTGTGTGTGTGTGTGTGTGTGTGTGTGTGTGTGTGAGAGAGAGAGAAAAAATCCAGTGAATACTCTCTGGGGATGTAATAACTGATTATTTTTCTTTGGGGAGAAGGGAGCCTCCTATTCCATTTCCTCATCTCCCCTCCAGAGGTAACCACTCGTAAATTTGTCTACCATTCACCATTTTCTTGCTTAAGAAGAAATTGGACCAAACGTGAATATATCTCTATGAAAAAAAAAAAAGCTTCTAAGAAGAGCTCAGCGTATGTTAGGCACTTAAATAATGTGTGTTAATGATGGCTTAATTAGCTGTGTGTGTTTGAAGAGGAAAAGCACAAAGGGTTTTATACTGATATTATATTTTTCTGATATCTTCATTTATTTGAAGGGCTGCCGTGTTGAAGAGAATAGGAACGTATTTATTCTGCATTGTTCTAAAGAGAAAAACCAGGCCCAAACTGGTGGGCGTTAGTAGGAAAGAAACTTCAGATGACATTAGAAAACTTTCTGTGGCAATAGAGCATTCCTATAATGGATCCAGGTGATTTGACGGGCGGTGGACCTTCTATTAGGCGAGCTGGGTTTCCCTGGACTGGCTGAAATAAGGCCAGTGCTAGTTGCAAGGGGTGGGATGGCGTGGGGAGCATGGAAGCAGGTTTCATTTGTGCATCACCATTGCTGAATGCCAGTTGTGCACTGGCCACTGAGTCAAGTGCTGAGGGCCAAAGTGGAAGCGTGTGGGTCCCACTTTCAGTGAGACCACAGCTACTTGGGGAGAGGAAGCCCCTAAGTCTCCATGGGGGGACTGAGGAAGACTTCTCACAGGATGCCACCTTTAGGCAGAAACTTGGAGGATTGGTAGGTGTTTTCCAGGCAGGCGGGCATTCCATAAGAGAGCATGGTCAGTGCCAAGTTTAGATGTCTGAGACATCATAATGTATCATCAGCGAGACAGTTATTTCTGGGAGCAGACGCTGACAGGAAGGCAAGGGTTAGAGCATGAAGGATGGCAATGCCTTGTCATCAGGTCTCAGGCTCCTTCCCTCTGCATCTGCTGTATCACGTGCATACCCAGGTTAGAGCACGGATCCCACTACACTATAATTGCTTATGGGTGGGCTTCTCCATGCGCTGTGAGCTCCTTGAGGACAGAGACCATGCCTCATACAAACGGGTATCTTCATGGCCTCCCCCGAGCTTGCCCCAGCTTATAGACTCAGTTAGATCTTATTGAATGGGAGACTAAATAAATAAAAGCAAAACGGCTCTCTTCTAAGGGATGGGTCCTGACATGATTTATGAAGAGTTTTTGGATTCTTTAGATGTTTCTGAAGCTGTGCTGAGTGTAACACCAAGAATTACTCCTAGGGAGCTGTGTCTTCTGCAGGGTATTCCTGTTAATGCTTGTAGTGATTGCTAGCATTTATTTAGTGCACCTTGAACTGGTACTGTGCTAAACACTTTTACATGTCATTTAACTAGCACAACATCCCTCTGAGCTATGTAGATACTCTCCCCATTCTATAGATGAAGAAGCAAGGATTTGGAGAGGCTCCACAATTCACCCATGGTCACACAGTTAGGACGTGGCATGGCCAGAATTGACCCAGGTCTGCTGACTCCAAAGCCTGAGTGTTAGCCACCCTGCTATTCACTGAATGAGGCATGTCACCCAGGGCGGGGCAGAGTCAGCCAGTGAGTCCCATCTCCAGAGAGACCCCCCTTAGAAGTGAGAGCCTTGCATGGTTAAAAGAAGCTGAACTGTCCAGAGTCTTCCTGACTCACATCCCATTATAAATTCTGCTCTAGCCGTGAGAGAGGAGAAGTCTGTAAGAATAGGATGAATTTAGAGGAGCTAGAGCATCTAGGATGATGGCAGAAACAACGTAGAAGCTTTCAAAGTAGCAAGAAGGGAAGGCTCCTGCCTTCCAGGACTGTAGTGAGGAGAGAGACTCACAGAAACAGAAGGACGTGAGAAGGTGAGGCCCCTTTTGCCCCTGGGCGTTTTTAGTCTGGGACCTTCTTTGGAGATGTTTCTCATTGCTTTTCATTTGGACTGGGGATGTCTTCCATTTGGGAGCCCTCTGCTTCTGAGAAGCTCCAGAGCAGAGCACAGGCTCCCCAGGTAAAGAGGGGAGGTGCTCTATGCTCAGAGCACCTCAGGTCCGCTGAGCTGACCATCCCAGTACTCTCAAGTGGAGAAGGCAGGAACCCCAGGAAGACACTGTTTTCAGAAGTCAGCCTGCAAGTTTGGCTGACTTCTGCTTGCTGCCTGCGTCTGGCAGACGGGGGTGGGCAGGAGGTTAAAGAACCTCGACAGATGGCAGCAATCAGTGGGTGTTGGTGGCCATTTTTCCTAAGTGCTGAAAAGATGGTCACCTTGTGCCTGTGACGATCAAACTCAACTCCAAGTTCCTCTGTCCTTCCTAGAACACAGCAGCATAATCCTTTCCTAGCCTCCAGGAGGAACGTTTGCAGAGAGAGGCAGTATCGAGGGAATGCAACGGCCGCCTGAGGTTCTGATTCAGCGATGTGAATTCTCCTGCCCAGTCACAAGCCCTGATGTCTGCAGAGATTTGCTTGTCGGTCTGCAAGGGCAGAGATGAAAGGCAACTTGCCCTAAACCCTTCCCCTCCCTTCTGATTGGTATCCACACACTGCCATCTGGTGGGAACTGCTGGTCACTGCAATTTGAATGAGAAGGTTTACTCAACGAAAGCTTGGAAGGGGCCAGGCTGTTCTCCCGTTTGTTACGAAGCAGTAATGAACAAAACACGGTTCCTGCCTTTGAGGAGTTCCCAGTCTAATGGAAGCACTTGACATGTTAGCAAGTAATTTTAACTTAAAAAGCACCATTTTAGGAGTGTAAAGTGTAAGTTGTTAGGTAGTCTGGTTGGTAAGTAAGGAACGTGGGAAAGAAGCTATAGACAAAAAGCTGGAAGAAGTTTGAGGCCAGACCACGAAGGACCTTGAATGTTTGAGCAAGGGAATGAGTCCACTCAAGATGAGTTAGCAGGAAAAGATGGGATCAGATTTCGTTGGTAAATAATATAGACAAGTGTCTGTGCGTATGATTTTAAGCATCTGGACCCTCTTGTTTATTTGAAATCTTCTATGGAAATCCATTATGTGAACGAGGTGAAGCCATAGATATTCAGATTGAAGCAGAAGTGACAGTCCAGAGCCTGAAGAATTGTCTCCCATCTTCCATCCTTGGTGTATATGGATGCTCTGGGGCAATATTAACGCCCAGCAAAACATGGTTTGATACCTACCACTGTGGAGGGTCCCTTAGCTAACATGATCACCTCTGCCTGGTTTTGGAGGTAACTACATCCTTCCCTCCTATGACATGGGTCTTCATATACTAGGTTCTAGATCTTTTCCTATCTTTTAAATTAATCAAAAAAATGTGTTACTTATTTTTGATTTTTAAAAATTCTCTTTTTTTTTTAGAGCAGTTTTAGCAAAATTAAGAAGAAGGTGCAGACATTTCTCATATACTCCCTGCCCCAACACATGTATAACCTCCCCCATTATCAACATCCCTCACCAGAGGGGTACGTTTGTTACAACCGGTGAACCTCCATTGACACATCATAATCAACCAATGTGCACAGTTCACATTAGTGTTTCACTGCCCTAAAAATACTCTGTGTTCTGCCTATTCATCCCTTTCCCTACTCCCTGGTAACCACTGACCTTTTTACTGTCTCCAAAGTTTTGCCTTTCCAGAAAGTCATATAGCTGAAACCATGCAGTGTGTACTCTTTTCAGGTTGACTTCTTTCCTGTGCCTTTTACTAGGGTTGCTTACGGTTCTGAAAACCCCATTTTATGGTAACCCCCATTTTATGAGTAAATTAACTTTCTTAAACACTAAACCTATATCACCCGGTCCCTGGCTCCCGTTATAAGAGGGCATCTGTAGGAAGGTGACTAGAGACCAGTCATCTCCGCAGTATCTATTAAGCATCGTTTGTCTACTGCCCAATACATTAACTCACATTCAGTACCTACAGCATATGTTCCATCCTCAGCCCACAGACCATCTATGAAGGAGTTTTGAGAAGGAATCTTTTGGCTCTCACTAATGTCGTGCAACTTGTTGCTTTCATTCTAAGAACTGCACTCTGGGAAAGTATTCAAGAGCCTTTTGATGAGTGGCTGAATTATGGAGAGCTGCAGGTCTTTCTGTTCTGTAAAGATGCGTAGCCTCTGGATGGCATTTGCCACAAGGAGATGGATTTCAGGCTAATTGATCAATAGTGACTGTTCCCTTGATGGCCAAAAGCTGCTTTGTTCCCCTGATGTGGTTATCCTTCTACCCTTTCAGATCTACACTTTCAGATTCAAAACACAAATGCCACCCACCCTACAGCACTTCCTCTCATTCCTTCTCTTGCTCCTTGTCTTTCCTCACGCCTTGCCCACTCTTTCTGCACGATGGGGTCAGTTTGCTCTCAGCTTCCCACACTAGCTTCTCTGTTTCAGGCTTGTGTCCGGAACTGCCTCCTTCTTGCCATCTGGCAGCTGACATCTGCCACATCTTTCCAACTCAGGCCCCCACCTTTTCTTGGAAGCTTTCACAAAAAGATGTTAACTTCCATTCAGACTTTTCCCAGGACTTGATTATGTACACAGAATTTTCCACATGGTTGAACAGGTACTTTAGCATAGACTCTTGCCTGTATTACTTAAGTTAATTGTTATTTTCCTGAGGACACATTGGCCAGCGTCCTTTTATGCACCCAGTGCCAAGTTCAGTAAACATTAACCGAGTGAATATTACACTTTGGAGTGAATGGGTTGGGGCCGTTCTATGTTTTATTAGAGAAAGTGGAAACGTAACTTAGCCTATAGCCCTTGATGAGCAGCGAGGCGAGGCCGGAGGGTCTTTGCGCACTGTCCTAGATTTCGTATGAATATCCACTGCTCACTGACCTCACTCAGTTGTAACTGTTGGTTTTGATGCTTGTCTCCCTTTGTTAAACTCTGAACTCCTCGAAGGAAGAAGCCTTCAGTGCTTGGATTGGGACCTGGCTCACAGTACATGATCAATAACTACTTTTTCAATGGATTTTCAATATAAGAACCCATATGGTTACAGAAGACATGTGGGCCCTCAGTAGAGTTTCCTTAAGACCGGATGCCCCCCCCCTTTTTTTTCTGGAATAATTTCAAATGAAAATCAATAAGTAAACACAATGCAGTGCTACTCATGCATTGGGGTTGTTCAGCTTCCTTTGTAGCTCCCTGAGGGCAGGGAGGAGTGGATGTTGATGGAGAGAGGCGGGGCTGGAGGTTCTGACGTCTGTATTAGAGCCCTGGCTCTCCCAGCTCCTGCATACGTGACCCTGGGGAAGTCACTCACCTTAGGGCCTCAGTTCTCCCACCTGTGAAATAAGGACATTGACTCTCCAGGACCTTCCATCTCTGACAGTGCCTTGGATTTCGTTGGTTTTGTCTCAGGTACCAAAAAAACCCCAACGTTTTGATTGAAACTGCTGAGTAATTTTCAATTAGTGAAAGTCCAGTGTTGGCTCCCGTTCGCTTCTCAAGATGTCTGGGCGAAGATCAGCACAGATAATTCAAATGGCAAGCATGCCTCCAAAACGAGTCCCTTAGCGCTGCTCGTCCTTGGGGTGCAATAGGTTCGAGCATTCAGGAGAGCAGGTGGGTTTTGCACTTCCTGTATTATTAGGCACTCACCAATGCTAAAGAAACTGATTTGACTTGAGAGGGAGAGCTGATATCCAGTAACAGTCTTCTCACTTTGTAATGTAGGTACGTTGGAGATGTTCTGTGGAGTCAAAACTGACCCGAAATATAGCTAAAACCACTGCACTGCAAAGGCCTTTAGAATACGGTACTACTTTGTACTTAGTAACTGAGGGTGTTAAGTTCCCTTGGTTGTGACAAAGGGAAAGTCACTCCAGTTAGATCAAGCGATGGAGGATTAATTTTAAGGGTGCATACATGTGAAAACAGGCCTCTGGGTTCACTGGAAGCCAGGTGGATCTTAACCATCGGGCCTCACCCAGCGCCTGGAAAGGGAAGGCGATCTGGATCCAACAGACTGACTTAGACCTGCTCTAAGGACTGTGGGAAGGAAGGCACACCTGCTTTGATCCTGCGCTTCGTCTTCAGTGCAGCCCGGCTGCTGTCGTGTCTGCTTCTCTCAGAATCTATCCTTTTCTCTCCATGCTACCAAGCTTCGTCATTTAGTCCACGTTATAAAATCTGGTGAGACATGATCTGATTACTGTGGTTAATTACCATAACCCCTGGCTGGGTAGATTGTTTTCTTCAAGTCATTCCATAGTTGTTGATTAGCCTATATTTTGGCAACCCTTAGGTCATGGGCACTTCCTGGTCTAAACAGCGTTGGCCAGAAGCAGGTTCTAGCCTATGAACATAACTACTCTAAACCCAGAGGGAGATCCCATCACTCAGTGAAGGCGGTACAAGGGCAGTTTCCTTTACAGAGGACTGTGTGATGGTGGGGCAGTTGTGTCTGCTTGACTGGGAATGTTCGTTCGGTGAAGAGAACACCTTAGAAGAACTAGGATTGCCACACTGGTATTTACACAGCTATCTTATGGAAGTGGTATCAGGTGTGTCTCGGATCACTCTAGAGGAGAGAAATAGGACAAAGGAACAGGCCATATATAGGGAAACATCTTTTAACTAAAGGAAAATATTTCTTCTGACAGAGCACAATATAGATGGAGTTGGAGGTTATATCAGATAATGAGTTTACCATTGCCAGACTGTGCCAGGTATCGTCATTAGCACTGATTGGGCATTTACATGCCAAGCACTGGCTAGGGTTGTTTCAAGTAAATATTTTAGTTCTCTTCATCTGGTTATCAGTCAAGATCTGTCTTAATTCAGGTTCCTTAGAATCAGAAACTGAGAAGGGATTTGGGTGCACATGGTGAATTGAGGGTATGCTCTGCAGAAAAATGTCACCAAGGGAATGAGGAAAGGGAAGGAGAGGGAAGGGAAGGACCAAGCAACAATGTGATCTCAGGTGACATCAAGGCTTGTTCTGATTCAGGGCAGGTCTGGAGTATAATTCACACAGGAGAGTGGTTCCAGCCTGAAGCAAGAGGTCTGGGCTTCTTGACTCCTGGATCAGTCAGTCATTGAATATAAGGGGTGAGGGATGGGATAACCTCGCAAGTGTCTCTGGGGAGTCAGCTTCCATTAGCCCAGGGTGGTTCTTTGAACATCATGTGTGTAAACTGTTACTGCACTGTCTTCAGGGGCTGTAAGATGGGTGCACCGGGTGACAGGCGGGATCTGGATGGGGCACCAGTAGCATCGATTCCACATCTCCCCCCTGAGTCTACTACAGGGGCTTGGCTGCAGGCAAAAAAATCTCTGACTAGCGTAGGCAAAAGAAGAACTGATTGGAAGCCACAGAGGGCTGACTGATTTGAGGAGAGGGAGGGGGACTAGATTTGGACCATTGGCAGAAGCCAACGCAGTCTTAAGAGGGCCAAGAGGATCACGTCTTAGAAGACCCTCAGTGCAGTGAGGATCTTTCAGCCATAACTGACTAGCTAAGACAGCACCATGTCTAGATGCCACTGGACTGGACCAGAGCCTCTGTGAGTAAATCCCATCATGCCTCCAAAGCCGGCCCTCTGGTTAGAAGCATCTGTTGGCCAAATCTAGATCATATGTCCATTTACCAAATGTCTGGAAATAAAGAGAGGGAAACTCTTTTGTTTTTCTTGGATGGGAAGAAGGCTCTTCATCTTATCCATGACTCACATCATGGGATATTCTTCAGAAATAGGAAGAAAGGTTGGATGCTGGACAGAAAATGGAAGGCATGTGCAAAACACCTCCTGAGAAACTTGCAAAACGGCTATTGTTACTCCCATTTTATAGGTATGAAAACTGAGGTTTAGAGGAGTAACTTCATTCACTGATTTAGAGAGGTTAAGAACCTTCAATCATTTATTCATCAAATATTTGTGGAGTGCCTACTGCGTGTTAGGTACTCTTCTAGGTGCTAGGGTTTCAGCTGTGAGCAAAATCGTCAAGAATCCCTGCCCTCATGTAGTGTACATGTCTGTGTGTGCTGGGGGTGATAGAGGCAGAAAATAATAGATAGGTAAATCCTGCAGTATATCAGATCAATATAAATACTAGAAAGAAATATGACTCAGGGAAGGAGAGGAGGGAAGTGGCCTTATTGTGAAGATTTTGCCATTTTAAGTTGGGCAGTCAAGGTAGGTCTCGCTAAGACAGTGACATTTCATCAAAGACCTGAAAGAGATAAGGTGGTGGGCATGTGAGGGTCTGGAGAGGAGTGTTCTCAGGCAGAGTGAACAGCAGGTGCAAACCGCTATGAGGCACGGGTACACCTGACAAGCTCAAGGACCTGCATGAAAGCCAGTGTGTTAGAGGCAGAGCGAGCAAGGAATAGAGTGGCCAGAGGAGGTAACTGGGCTAGACCACAGGGGCTTTGGAGGTCAGAAAATGTATGGAGCAGAGAGCTGACGTGATCTGACTTACATTTCAAATAAATCACTCTGACTGCTGTTTCTAGAAGAACTCCTGTGTGTAGGGCTGGGGGTGGGGGAGGGCAGTGTTGGTAGAGGGATGGCAAAAGCAGGGAAACTGGTTAGGATGTTACTGCAATAGACCAGGTGAGTGATAATGGAGGCTAAGGTCGCTGAGAAAATAATCTGAGTTGGGCTCTGTGGGAGGCTATATAATGGTCCCCAAACATGTCCATGTTCTAATCCCTAGAGCCTTATGGCAAACAGGATGTTACAGGTATGTTTAAAGACCTTGCGGTGGGGAGATTATTCTGGGTTATTGGATGAGCCCAGTGTAATCACGAGGGTCTTTATAAGAGGGATGCAGCTGAGTAAGAAAGAAAAAACAATGTGAGGATAAGAGAAGGAGAGAGAGAAGATGTTACACCATCGTGCTGGCCTGGATGATGGAGGAAGGGGCCATGAGACAAGGAATAGAGCTGGCTTCCAAAAGCTTCTCTGAAAAGTCAAAGAAAAGGTTTTCCCCTAACGCTTCTAAAAAGAATACAGCCTTGCAGACTTCTGGCCTCCAAAGCTATAAGACAAAAGAAACTGTGTTGTGTTTTTAAGCCAGTACATTTGTGGTAATTTGTTATAGCAGCAACAGGGAAGAAATATACGCTATATTATAGAGTTAGAACCAACAGTGTTTACTGATGGAATGGATGCAAAATGGGAGAAAAAGAAAGTCGGGGATAACTTTAAGAGTCTGTGATGGAGTCACTGGAAGGGTGTCCTTTATTGTGATGGGGAAGACCTGCTCTGTGACAGTGAGACCAGGTCCATCTGGCTGTGCCCTTTCTCCTCTTACTATGCGAAAGAGCTGAGCCAGGATGACATTCATGGGAGATGCACCCAGCTCAGTTGGTCAGATGGGTTTCTCCACTGCCATCACCCTTCCCCTAATTTCCCGGCAGAGCTTCACACTCTCTGTTGTGGCTTCTCTCTATCAGCACTCCCTCACTGTTCTCTGATGCCAGCAGGTAGCACAGAGCTGGATGAGATTAGACACATATATTTTATTTTAAGGCACAGCCGAGAAAACACTCAGGAAATAAAAGTCGTTTTGACGTAAACTGTATTATCTGGAGGCCTGTTGATGGTCTGCTGATGGGGTTCTCAGGCTGTGGGATAGATTCCTTTCACAGAGCATCACTGAAAGAGCCGCCTACAACACTGCCCTTCTCTGGCTATCCTCAGC
The DNA here is from genome assembly GCF_008692025.1 of Phocoena sinus. Taxonomy (NCBI): domain Eukaryota; kingdom Metazoa; phylum Chordata; class Mammalia; order Artiodactyla; family Phocoenidae; genus Phocoena; species Phocoena sinus. The sequence goes on from NC_045766.1 coordinate 65,924,919, forward strand.
CAGTGACCAGAGTCCTATTAGAGTAGTGAGGGGAGTGACAGGCCCCTCTGACTCTGGCTCTGGCTCTGGCTCTGATACTCACCTGCTGTCCCTCTCTCATCTTCAGCTTCAGTTTCCTCATCTGTAAATTGAGAGTTGCAGAGCCAATGTTTTCCACAAGGCTCCTTGAACCTGGTTCTCTGGTTCTCACCAATATCAGCGGTGTGTCTTAGAAGCTTGAACGAGCCTTCAGCCAGCCCTGGTTCTGTCTTGCATTCTGAGGAGCAGGCACTGACCTGCTTCTCTCATCTTCTCTCCCCTGCCGTCCCACTGGGCTTTATTCTGACCCTGGAGTGATCATTTCTTAGGCTGCATCAGAGGGCTTGTTTCTGTTCCAAGTGGTCCGCGATTCACATGTCCACAGGACTGAGCTGTGAGGCTCTATCTATTCAATAGAGTCCAAGGCAGATGGCCACACTTCCTTTCCAGACTGGACATCAAATGCCAGGGACTCGGTGAGGGGCACCTTCCTTCTGGCTCGGAGCTCTCCGAGGCAGACACACAGGGCAGGTTCCGGCCACCTTCTGTTCTGGTTTGCCTAATGATGCTTTTGGTGAAAGACGAGGAAGAAGAGAAAAAGCAAAGAAGGAAGGGATTAGACGGTTTAGAGAGTGTGGCAGAAATCCTTTACCTTTAGGGAGGACGTTTCCATGAAAATAAGACACAAAACAAAACACCCTCCTGCTGCATCCCAGGAGGACGGGCAGATCTGCTTTGTGAACCTGCCCGCCTCTGCTTCCCTGGACCAGGTTGATGAGTTGGAGCCTGCTGGGTCTACGTGACAGGAGTTCTCATAAATTCCACCATCTTCTCTCCTTTCTGGCCGTGGGGAACCTGATCTGTCTAACACCACCAAAGACTGAATTACTAGTGCCATGTATTGTGCAATGTGTACTATAGAGACTAATAAAAGCTCAAATAAATAAGCAAATGGATTAAAAGGATATTGTCTATTTACTGCGGGACTTTATTAATGTTACATCACTCTTTCTGTTCTCAGGGATTACATTTATAAAACAAAGACTCTGCCCAAACCTTTTGTGATGGAAAAGATATTGAATGACGACGTCATAGTTATTCACCATCACCACGGGAGGGTCCCTCAAACCATCTCATGTAGGAAATAGTAACCATCATTATTTCCTGGTTTTCAAACTGTTCTTACTAATTTGTATCACTCAGTCCACCAAACAGCCCTTGTGAACTAGGTTTCATTATTATTCTCTTTGGACAGCTGTGGAAACTGAGGCTCCCAGAAATCAAGTGGACCTAAAGCCTTTTAATACCATCAAACGGGAAGAGCAGGCATCAGCTTTCTTAAACCATCCTTCCCACCAACGTGGAATTACACTGGCCTCCATTTATTTAGTTCAGTTTGCACCCATCTTGTTGGGTTCTCTCTGTTTTCCTTCTTTTCACAGCTCTGTTGGCTTCTTCTCTCATTCCCTCTTCTGAGGAATAAAACCAAATTACTCTCATTTTCACTGCAGAGGTTTGCCCACTTCTCTGAAGCTGTCCGCAAAAACACATTTTCTATCTCAAGAGCTTATCAAGGTATTTTTTTTCTTTTTGCCCTAGACAAAGGCAAATTTCTTCTTAAGAAGAATTATTGTGAAAGCTGTGAAGACAATAAAGCTTATTGCCTCCAAAGTTTTCTTCAGAGTAGCTGGTAATTATTCTTATAATGATAAAAATGTACTCCACTCACACCACATTTACACCCTGCTACCCTGGGTCTGTGCCATTCTGTGCTCATGACTTTTTGCTTCAATGTTGAATCAAAGTAGACTCTTTAAAAAATATTTTAAATGGTAATTAATCTGAGCAATGCACTTAAACAAAGATAAAGTTTCTTTCCAGCTTTTCCGATAAAGAGATAAGCAAGGGAAGAACCAACTCTGAGAATTACAGAAGTTACCCAAGGAATAGGTCTCCGAAGGTGGCATATTTCATCAGGTAACGGAAGAGATGGAGGTGGTATTTTAGGTAGAGGAAATAGGATGGACAAAATTAGAGAAGCATAAGCCAGCATGGTGTGTCAAGGTCATAGAGAGGGAGAGACCAGGGGAAAGTGAGAGATGATTCTGCAGGAGGAGGGCTGGGAAGATAGAAGGACAGAGTTATATCCCCAGTCCTGGTGATTTCTTAGAACTGACGGCAAGCCCAACAGAGATGAACGATGGGAAGCTTTCATAGACCATGGAGCGATGCACTAGCATAAGGCAGCTGCGTTTGCTCATAACCGATATTGTTATTCACGTGTTCTTGTCATTGTTATTATCAATGACTTGAAGTCAGCCCCGAGTCCCACACAGGAATGATTTGATTCAATGGCTGGTGTTTTTAAATTATCTTCTATGTTGTTCTTGGTCTTAGGAAGGCAATGTGGGATGGGCAGTGAGAAACAGGACTTCTGTTTTTCTCAGGTCCTGCAGGTTCATGCCCGTAACTTTGGGGTAAAGTCTGTTGTGGTAGGTGATGCTTTGATGGGAAGTTTCTTTGTGGAGTTTGAGCTGCACAGATTCAGTCATCAGTCTTGTAAGCATTGCAGAAGAGTGTAGGAGGTGGCCTTCTCAGACATTGCCACTCTCTGCTTCATGTCATAATAAATTCTAAAATTCAAATTCCAAAGGGACACCTCTCTGGTGGTTGGGTGGGCAGATGGGTGGAGGGGTAGACGTTGCTGAGAAGGAAATGGGTGGAGTTGTCAGCCTGAACTGAGATGGGCTACAGACCTCACTGGGACTTACAGATGTCTGGGATGTCAGTTAGCACCTCTTGACAAATGATCTATGAGTTGAATTTTCTGAAAGAAAAATAAAATTGAGTGGAAGGACCCTAGGCAGTCTGTGAGTTGACTCTGGGGATTTGATTGGGCGATTTCTTCTTCACGGTGGAAAGATAATCCCACATGGGCATCAAGCGGGTGGGGACCCCACGCAAGGTGCTGGTATATTATTTACGATAATCTTTGATTGGCGGAATACAATAGACTTGGGTGCTCAGTAAACCCCTTCTTTAATTAGAAGTCTTAAGATCAGTCGTCTATTTTGTATTGTTATTTTCTTTGTTTACTTTTAGGTTTTTCTCAGTGTTTGGTAAATTTTCATCTTGAATATGTCAGCCTGTCTCAGTTGTGCTAAGAAAAACAAGGAGAAAGATTATGTTTACCTTGAGTGAAGTGGAAAAGAGGGAAAGTATTTCTCTCTCATCCTCCTTTGCCTCCCCAGCCCCGGGAGATGGGTACTTAGCTTGGCGGTGGCAATAGGAATCAAAATAAAAGAACTCCAGGGAAAGGTAAAAGCTCAGAGGAAGTGTTGGGATGCTGGCGTTGCCCCACCCTCTTCACCCGCCAGAACTGTTTCCCTGTATATTCTTCTCTGGGGGATAAAAATGTAGATCACCAAATGGAAAATTCTTGTGTGCTTCATATTCAAAGCAATGATTCCCTCTAGGGTGGTTTTTGTTTCTGTTTTTGTGTTTAAATCCCTTATGACTAGAATCTATGGAGTAGAGGAAATGAGCTTTAACTGGAAGGGCACCTCATAGAGATCCGGGTGGGATCTTCGGTTTTGCACTGTGGCATGACCATGGACACATCACTGAACTTCAGTTTCCTTCCCTGTAATGATATTTGTAATACCTACCCTACCTCATGGGATGATCAGGAAATTTTAGGACAATGTGTGTGAAGTACCTATTCACTGAGTACGTGGTAGACATGTACATGTATTAGCTTTTATTGTTAAGTTTTTTTTTTTTTTTTTTTTTTTTTTTTGCGGTACGCGGGCCTCTCACTGTTGTGGCCTCTCTCGTTGCGGAGCACAGGCTCCGGACGCGCAGGCTCAGCGGCCATCGCTCACGGGCCCAGCCACTCCGCAGCATGTGGGATCCTCCCGGACCGGGGCATGAACCCGCGTCCCCTGCATCGGCAGGCGGACTCTCAACCGCTGCGCCACCAGGGAAGCCCTATCGTTAATTTTTTATTACATATGACTGCTGACGTAATCTAGTAGAAGATCAGCATGGAGGGCAAGATTAGAGGGAATAGGCACGGTGGTCTTTCTCCCCTTTTTTTTTTTTTTTTTGTGGTACGCGGGCCTCTCACTGTTGTGGCCTCTCCCGTTGTGGAGCACAGGCTCTGGACGCGCAGGCTCAGCGGCCATGGCTCACGGGCCCAGCCGCTCCGTGGCATGTGGGATCTTCCCGAACCGGGGCATGAACCCGTATCCCCTGCATTGGCAGGCAGACTCTCAACCACTGAGCCACCAGGGAAGCCCCTCTCCCCTTTCTTTTGTTATGAGAAACCACATGCTTCGGGAATAGCACCTGCATTAGAATCAGACTGCCTGTGTGGCCGTGAGCCACTAATTCCTTCACTTTTTTTTTTTTTTTTTTTCTGCTTTACAACAAAGTGAATCCGTTATACATATACATATGTCCCCATATCTCTTCCCTCTTGCATCTCCCTCCCTCCCACCCTCCCTATCCCACCCCTCTAGGTGGTCACAAAGCACCGAGCTGACCTCCCTGTGCTATGCGGCTGCTTCCCACTAGCCATCCATTTTACATTTGGTAGTGTACATATGGTAAGCTGGGACGACGTGAGAGAGTGGCATGGACATATGCATTCACTCTTACTTCTCCTAGCTTTCTTCAGCCATCGAATGCAGGGATCTTGTGAGAGCCAAACGATACAAATATGCCAACTGCCCAACAGAGTACTTGGCTCCCTAGCTTAATAAATAGTAAGTTCTTCCTTTTGTCCTTCTTATCCACATCTGCCTGCCTCCCCTCACCAACTACTTTTTTTCAGGTGCCACGACTGTACAAAATATTTCATTCTCTAGGATCAAAAGCCCCTGGCACTAGGTCTAAATGATTGTGCCTAGGTCTTTATCTGGTTTTTTTCGCCTTTTATTTGTTCCATTTTATACCATTCCTTTCCATGAAATAAATGTTAATTGAGCACCTATTATATGCCAGGGATGACAGGACTTACTGTGATTAAAGTGACAGTTCTTCTCTCAAAGAGCTCCCAGATTAGGGAATGGCAGAGTCCAGAAATAATTATATAATGAGACAGAGACTGTATGTGCTGGAAAAGAGGTGAAAGAATGTGGAGGGTAAAAGTCGAGGCAGGTAGCACCTGAGCAGTGGCAGGTTGGTGACAATTGGAGGAAACTCGGTGGAGAAGGTCAGTTGAGAAAGTCTCGGGCTATGAAGACTTCCTCTAGGGGGAGGTGATGGGGAGGGGCTCCAGGCAGAGGGAACATCCTGAGAAAAGGCTTGGGTGTAGAAGCACATGAGACACATTTGGGGAATGGTGACAGTTTGGTTTGGATGGAAGATGTGATATATAAAGGGACATAATGGGGAATAAAGGTGATGCGTTATTGTTAAGAGTCTTTAATGACAGGATACTAATTTTGTACTCATTTTGATTTGCAATGAGGAAACACTAAGAGCTATTTTGAGAGGACAAGAAAGGTACAGTGGGTTGTATCAGAAGTGATGTTTACATCTGGCTCTAGCAATGGCCAGGTAGTGGTATTTATCTGGGTCTCTGATGGCTAGTATGGCAGCATTCCAAGTTCTAAGTCAAGCAGACAGTAAGGACTCAGAGGTGGGAAAGCCTTGGGAATCGTTTGAAAACAGATTAATCCAGGATGCTGTGAATATAAGATACAAGTAGGGGAACTGACCAGATGAATTTAAAGTAAAGACAATGGGATTCTGATGGTTCATATCAGTGATGCTGGTTTCTATTTTAAAAGAGATCAGAGTACGTGTAAGTCTATTAAATAAAGAACCTAAATAAGTTAACCTTGATTACTGCTTCCTTGAAGTCAGTTTTCTTGGAAGGTTCGTATGCTATTAAAGTTTTTTTTAAATTGCTGTAAAATTCACATAACATAAAATTACCATTTAACTATCAAATGCATTTACATGTTGTTGCAACCATCATCTATTTGGTTTCAGAACTTCTCCATCACCCCAAAAGGAAATCCATAACTATTAAGCTGCCACTCCCTACTCTCCCCTTCCCCCAGCCTCTAACAAACACAGATGGATGAATGGATAAACAAAATCTGGCATAACCATACAGTAGAATATTATTTAGCCCTAAAAGAAACGAAGGACTGATACATGCTCCACCATGGTTGATGACCTTTGAAAGCATTATGCTATAGAAGCTTTTATATTTTGTATTATTTCAATGGTAATGAAAATGACAAGCTGTATCAATTTTTATGCTGTGCAGTGATAATTTGCAGTTGCAAATATTTGCGGAGGTCAGAGCAATTTTATTTATTTATTTATTTATTATTTTTTTTTAAACATCTTTATTGGGGTATAATTGCTTTACAATGGTGTGTTAGTTTCTGCTTTACAACAAAGTGAATCAGCTATACATATACATATGTTCCCATATGTCTTCCCTCTTGCGTCTCCCTCCCTCCCACTCTCCCCATCCCACCCTTCCAGGCTGTCACAAAGCACCGAGCTAATATCCCTGTGCCTTGCGGCTGCTTCCCCCCAGCTATCTACCTTACTACGTTTGTTAGTGTGTATATGTCCATGACTCTCTCTCGCCCTGTCAAAACTCACCCTTCCCCCTCCCCATATCCTTAAGTCCGTTCTCCAGTAGGTCTGCGTCTTTATTCCTATCTTACCCCTAGGTTCTTCATGACATTTTTTTCCCTTAAATTCCATATATATGTGTTAGCATACGGTATTTGTCTTTTTCTTTCTGACTTACTTCACTCTGTATGACAGATTCTAGGTCTATCCATCTCATTACAAATAGCTCAATTTCATTTCTTTTTAAGGCTGAGTAATATTCCATTGTGTATATGTGCCACATCTTCTTTATCCATTCATCCGATGATGGGCGCTTAGGTTGTTTCCATGTCCTGGCTATTGTAAATAGAGCTGCAATGAACATTTTGGTACATGACTCTCTTTGAATTTTGGTTTTCTCAGGGTATATGCCAAGTAGTGGGATTGCTGGGTCATATGGTAATTCTATTTGTAGTTTTTTAAGGAACCTCCATACTGTTCTCCACAGTGGCTGAACCAATTCACATTCCCACCAGCAGTGCAAGAGTGTCCCCTTTTCTCCACACCCTCTCCAGCATTTATTGTTTCCTGATTTTTTCATGATGGCCATTCTGACTGGTGTGAGATGATATCTCATTGTAGTTTTGATTTGCATTTCTCTAATGATTAATGATGTTGAGCATTCTTTCATGTGTTTGTTGGCATTCTGTATATCTTCTTTGGAGAAATGTCTATTTAGGTCTTCTGCCCATTTTTGGATGGGGTTGTTTGTATTTTTGTTATTGAGCTGCATGAGCTGCTTGTAAATTTTGGAGATTAATCCTTTGTCAGTTGCTTCATTTGCAAATGTTTTCTCCCATTCTGAGGGTTGTCTTTTGGTCTTGGTTATGGTTTCCTTTGCTGTGCAAAAGCTTTGAAGTTTCATTAGGTCCCATTTGTTTATTTTTGTTTTTATTTCCATTACTCTAGGAGGTGGGTCAGAAAGGATCTTGCTGTGATTTATGTCATAGAGTGTTCTTCCTATGTTTTCTTCTAAGAGTTTGATAGTTTCTGGCCTTACATTTAGGTCTTTAATCCATTTTGAGCTTATTTTTGTGTATGGTGTTAGGGAGTGATCTAATCTCATACTTTTACATGTACCTGTCCAGTTTTCCCAGCACCATTTATTGAAGAGGCTGTCCTTTCTCCACTGTACATTCCTGCCTCCTTTATCAAAGATAAGGTGTCCATATGTGCGTGGGTTTATCTCTGGGCTTTCTATCCTGTTCCACTGATCTGTCTTTCTGTTTTTGTGCCAGTACCATACTGTCTTGATTACTGTTGCTTTGTAATATAGTCTGAAGTCAGGGAGCCTTATTCCTCCAGCTCCTTTTTTCGTTCTCAAGATTGCTTTGGCTATTCGGGGTCTTTTGTGTTTCCATACAAATTGCGAAATTTTTTGTTCTAGTTCTGTGAAAAATGCCAGTGGTAGTTTGATAGGGATTGCATTGAATCTGTAGATTGCTTTGGGTAGTAGAGTCATTTTCACAATGTTGATTCTTCCCATCCAAGAACATGGTATATCTCTCCATCTATTTGTATCATCTTTAATTTCTTTCATCAGTGTCTTATAATTTTCTGCATACAGGTCTTTTGTATCCTTAGGTAGGTTTATTCCTAGATATTTTATTCTTTTTGTTGCAATGGTAAATGGGAGTGTTTTCTTGATTTCACTTTCAGATTTTTCATCATTAGTATATAGGAATGCCAGAGATTTCTGTGCATTAATTTTGTATCCTGCTACTTTACCAAATTCATTGATTAGCTCTAGTAGTTTTCTGGTAGCATCTTTAGGATTCTCTATGTATAGTATCATGTCATCTGCAAACAGTGACAGCTTTACTTCTTCTTTTCCGATTTGGATTCCTTTTATTTCCTTTTCTTCTCTGATTGCTGTGGCTAAAACTTCCAAAACTATGTTGAATAAGAGTGGTGAGAGTGGGCAACCTTGTCTTGTTCCTGATCTTAGTGGAACTGCTTTCAGTTTTTCACCATTGAGGATGATGTTTGCTGTGGGCTTGTCATATATGGCTTTTATTATGTTTAGGAAAGTTCCCTCTATGCCTACTTTCTGGAGGGTTTTTATCATAAATGGGTGTTGAATTTTGTCGAAAGCTTTCTCTGCATCTATTGAGATGATCATATGGTTTTTCTCCTTCAATTTGTTAATATAGTTTATCACATTGATAGATTTGCGTATATTGAAGAATCCTTGCATTCCTGGAATAAACCCCACTTGATCATGGTGTATGATCCTTTTAATGTGCTGTTGGATTCTGTTTGCTAGTATTTTGTTGAGGATTTTTGCATCTATGTTCATCAGTGATATTGGCCTGTAGTTTTCTTTCTTTGTGACATCCTTGTCTGGTTTTGGTATCAAGGTGATGGTGGCTTCGTAGAAGGAATTTGGGAGTGTTCCTCCCTCTGCTATATTTTGGAAGAGTTTGAGAAGGATAGGTGTTAGCTCTTCTCTAAACGTTTGATAGAATTCACCTGTGAAGCCATCTGGTCCTGGGCTTTTGTTTGTTGGAAGGTTTTTAATCACAGTTTCAATTTCAGTGCTTGTGATTGGTCTGTTCATATTTTCTATTTCTTCCTGATTCAGTCTTGGCAGGTTGTGCATTTCTAAGAATTTGTCCATTTCTTCCAGATTGTCCATTTTATTGGCATAGAGTTGCTTGTAGTAATCTCTCATGATTTTTTTTATTTCTGCAGTGTCAGTTGTTACTTCTCCTTTTTCATTTCTAATTCTATTGATTTGAGTCTTCTCCCTTTTTTTCTTGATGAGTCTGGCTAGTGGTTTATCTATTTTGTTTATCTTCTCAAAGAACCAGCTTTTAGTTTTATTGATCTTTGCTATTGTTTCCTTCATTTCTTTTTCATTTATTTCTGATCTGATTTTTATGATTTCTTTCCTTCTGCTAGCTTTGGGGTTTTTTTGTTCTTCTTTCTCTAATTGCTTGAGGTGCAAGGTTAGGTTGTTTATTCGAGATGTTTCCTGCTTCTTAAGGTGGGCTTGTATTGCTATAAACTTCCCCCTTAGAACTGCTTTTGCTGCATCCCATAGGTTTTGGGTCGTTGTGTCTCCATTGTCATTTGTTTCTAGGTATTTTTTTATTTCCTCTTTGATTTCTTCAGTGATCACTTCATTATTAAGTAGTGTATTGTTTAGCCTCCATGTGTTTGTATTTTTTACAGATCTTTTCCTGTAATTGATATCTAGTCTCATGGCGTTGTGGTCGGAAAAGATACTTGATACAATTTCAGTTTTCTTAAATTTACCAAGGCTTGATTTGTGACCCAAGATATGATCTATCCTGGAGAATGTTCCATGAGCACTTGAGAAAAATGTGTATTCTGTTGTTTTTGGATGGAGTGTCCTATAAATATCAATTAAGTCCATCTTGTTTAATGTATCATTTAAAGCTTGTGTTTCCTTATTTATTTTCATTTTGGATGATCTGTCCATGGGTGAAAGTGGGGTGTTAAAGTCCCCTACTATGAATGTGTTACTGTTGATCTCCCCTTTTATGGTTGTTAGTATTTGCCTTATGTATTGAGGTGCTCCT